>NC_064615.1:308686952-311186952 GCF_023898315.1 Schistocerca nitens | reverse complement strand
ATCCAATGTCAGCATGAGTGCAGGACCCTCATACAGTGATGTTATAGATCGTGTTAGAGCGACACAGCGAATGTCTGTTGGAGGACAGTATGGATTGTACTCCAATGCTCACATGCTGATTGAAATAGGGCTCTGCAATACACACTTTATCCCATTCCAAGTCAATAAACTGCACTTTAACACTTCACAATGCATTTTTGATCCATAACACAATATGCCAGTCACTATTCGCTAATGGTTCTACACCTACACTATGTGATCAAAAGTAACCGGACACCTGGCTGAAAATGACTTAAAAGTTCGTGGCGCTCTCCATCAGTAATGCTGAAATTCAATATGGTGCTGGCCTTGATGACAGCTTCCACTCTCACAGGCATATGTTCAAACGGGTGCTGGAAGGTTTCTTGGGGAATGGCAGCCCGTTCTTCACAGAGTGCTGAACTTAGGAGAGGTATCGATGTGGGTCTGTGAGGCCTGCCACGATTTTGGCTTTCCAAAACATCCCAAAGGTGTTCTATAGGATTCAGGTCCGGACTCTGTGCGGGGCAATCCATTACATGGATGTTACTGTCGTGTAACCACACCGCCACAGGCTGTGCATTATGAACAGGTGCTCGATCTTGTTGAAAGACGCAATCGCCATCCCCGAATTGTTCTTCAACAGTGGGAAGCAAGAGGTGCTTAAAACATCAATGTAGGCCTGTGCTGTGATAGTGCCACGCAAAACAATAAGGGGTGCAAGCCCCCTCCACGAAAAACACGACCACACCATAATACCACCGCCGCCAAATTTTACTACTGGCAGGACACACGCTGGCAGATGGGCATTCGGCATACCCGCACCCTGCCATCGGATCACCACATTGTGTACCGTGATTCGTCACTCCACACAACGTTTTTCCACTGTTCAGTCGTCCAATGTTTACGCTCCTTACACCAAGCGAGGCATCGTTTGGCATTTACCAGCGTGATGTGCGGCTTATGAGCAGCTGCTCGACCATGGAATCCAAGTTTTCTCACCTCCCGCCTAACTGTCATAGTACTTGCAGTTGATCCTGATGCATTTTGGAATTCCTGTGTGATGTTCTGGATAGATGTCTGCCTATTACACATTACGACCCTCTTCAACTACTGGCAGTCTCTGTCAGTCAAAAGACGAGGTCAGCCTGTACGCTTTTGTGCTGTACGTGTCTCTTCACGTTTCCACTTCACAATCAGATCGCAAACAGTGGACCTAGGGATGCTTAGGAGTGTGAAAATCTAGCGTACAGACGTATGACACAAGTGACTCCCTATCACCTGATCACTTTCGAAGTCTGTGAATTCCGCAGAGAGCCCCGTTCTGCTCTCTCGCGATGTCTAACGACTACTGAGGTCGCTGGTATGGAGTACCTGGCAGTAGGTGGCCGCCCAATGCACCTAATATGAAAAACGTATGTTTTTGGAGGTGTCCGGATACTTTTGATCACATAGTGTATATTTAAATTCTTCGAAACGCTAGCTGTTACATTATAACTTGAATAGAATAGCGTTAGAGTAGTAACAATGGAATGTTCTGACATGGCACACATGTCAGAGACCAGTACTGACCTGCACCATGTAGTGTTGGATGCCCGGCACACTTCTTCAGAGATTCAGGGACAGATTGAGTGTCTAAATCAATGAATAGAATGGATAACAGCAACTTGTTGTCGTACTCCAACATGCTGGACAGGTGCGTTACAGGGTTCAACATTGCTGCATATCCCGACAGGTGGGAGGTCACTGCAAGTTCCAACACACTACAGATCTCTGCCAATACAGACATATTGGATGCTGCTGCCTGTCTAGATACAAGCATGTCTATGCCAGTCCAGACATGCTGGAAGATGCTGCTGGTTTGGACACACAGGAACCTGTTAAACAAAGAAGAAGGAACCATAAGCATCTGCAGACAAAGACACTGTGTTGAACAAAGAAATGGAATGTGACAAAGAGCCAGTATGTGTTGTAGCAACAACATGTAATGGGTGCTTACTCTCATGCTTATTCCTATTCTGTCACTAGGAGGCACTGGATGAACTCAGCTGCTGTTGTTGCTCCTGCTGCTGCTGATGCTTCATGGCTACTAGTCCACTGACTGAGACAGCTGGGTTACTGTGTTCTCCTCATATCACCTATGTCATCATGATCACGTGACCAGTTACAGCATTCCTGCATCCCTATTGGCCCCTACCAATTTTCAGGTGGGGTATGTTAGTTGTTCCTATATTTTCTGCCTCTACTCTCATTAAATGATCTGAATTGTCCCCTTTTCTGGTTGTCATTATAATTGCCGCTATTCTGTTAAAAGTTTCTGTTTTTGTGCGTGTCGCCTGATTCTTGACTCTCAAGCAATTGTAAAACGTCACAGAGTGCACTGATGTTTTCTTTCTGATGTCGTGTCACCAAAGAAACACGTAAAGTTCTTGCAAGTTTAGAAATGCAAAGCTGGGTTAAAGCAGACTGGCTGTACGATTCTGTCAAATGATGGTTCTGTTGTACCGTGTGCTCGAAGAACTGCCTTAAAATTTCAGATTCTGAAGTTTCAAAATTTGGCAAACCGGTGAGTTCGCCCACGCTCTGTAGTCTATGACAAGTGTGCTGTGCGAATTGCATTATGAAATTCCACTAAAGAAAAGCATTCTCATGCTTTGGGTCGCATCCGTATAACTGGTTCGCCTTCCAAAAAACTGCAAATAAATTCAAAATTGTGTGTCACTGGTCAAGCTGGCGGTGAGGAAAAGCGAAACTGTTGGATCTACTGGTCAAGCTGGTAAAGAAAAGCGAAACTGTTGGATCCAATCTAAGGGATGCAAATCGTTTATAGCATTGTGAAAAACTTTAAACATTCTAAACGATAAAAAACGTTTGTAGTCAAATCCACCGTGTCTTGTCAAGTAATTAAAGCTCTGTCAGTTGAAATACGTGTGTGAATTTTCGCATTCGTTTTGAAAGTCTCTTTCACGTCTAAATCAGTCAAAGAAATTTTTATCTCGTCCGTGATAGCCGTCACTGCAATCACGTGTATCCTGTTCCTGTGTCAAATGCGTTTCACTGTCACGTAGATGTGTGCTTAACCTATTGATTTCTTGTACGCTCTGCTTATTTACCATCAATTTCCCCTTCTTTAGAAAGCTCTAAGGACTGAAATTTTATGATCTCTTTAAACCTTATTGGTTGTATGTCTGCTGAATGATGGTCTTTATTTACCTTGATTTGCACAACTTTATTTGGAAGTTCATCGCTCTGTGCTTTCAGTGGTTCAAATTGTTCTTTTGTTCTGATGTAAATTTTATTTGTTTCTGTTTTAAAATTCTATATCTGTTCTAGTTGCTTTTGTGATCCGCGCTACACTTTTGCGAAAGCGGCACTAGGAACTTCTTCATTAATTTTTTCAATAACTAAAGCTTTTTCTTCTAGGCATGTGTCTGTAATATCTTTAAATTTTGTGTCAACCACAGCCACTCGCTGAGGAAATGATGATGTAATAGTCTCTGTGTTCCTGCAATTTCTTCTATTCTTATAGAGATTTTGTTTAATTGTGTTTTCATCCTTGTCGTTACATTCTTGACGATTGAATTATTGCTTTCTTTTTGTTTTGTTTCAAGTGCTTGTTGTTTTCTTGTAATTTTGTCCAATTATTTTGTTGTTTTCTTGTAATTCTGTTCAGGGCCACTTGATAACTGATTTTCTAATGTTTTGTTACTTTCTTGTAAAAAATGGTGAAGCATAAGAAATGCAAGTTTTTTTTCTCCAAAGAATTCGTCCCAACTGTTGCTTGATGAACTGATTGTTTGTCTGTGTTTTCATTCACTACTGCGTTTTTCGAAACATTTTGCGTCGTCTGTACGGTGATACCACCAGACTGCGCGGAATCTAAAACCTTTAATTTCGAGTCTCGCGTCTCACCATCAAAAGAAATTTGAGTTTGCAAAAATAGTGCCATCTGAATTCTGTGTATCGTCATATTCCTCGTAACCTGATTGTGTGGGAAGGAAGCATCTATCTCAATCACTGTTGTGTCTGTGTAGCATTAGTAAGTGACTCGTCAGGAATGAAGTTATTGTTGACACTTGAATTTTGCATATTGGCTGTTCAGAATGAGTGCTACGCGACTTCCTGTTTACTGATTTGCGCAGCATGGTAATTACAATAGTAAAGAAAAAATATTAAAAATAAATAAAGTTATTTTCAGAAATTATCCCCATGATTTGTAAGACACCACAAATGATTAGTAAATAGCGCAGCAGCAATACAGAACTGCAAGAAAATAGCGATCAAGAACAGTGTACTTAACCTGACTAATTTCAAAAAAAAAAAAAGAAAAAAAATTAAAATTCACAGACGCCTGAACCTACAAGTAATGTTGTCAAGTGACAGTAGCCTTTTTAAATTTTATTCATGAAAATAAGTCTGTAATGTTGATAGTGTTCTTGACATTAAATTGTCTGTTAGGTGCCAAACTTAGGGACCTCCCAGCCGACAAAGTCATACGCTCATTTCATTTCATTTGGATAACGCTGTTGGTGACCAGATTCAACTGTGAGAGTGAGTAGAGAAATCTGACTGCGAGAATTCTAAGAAAATCATACCCTTCCTGAAACTTATTATTATCTGTGATCTGCCTATGAACTTCGACGAAAACTTATTACTTTGAAACTAAACTTGGTCCATGCGAAATTTAAGTAGAGAACGAATCTCTTTTCTATACTGTTTGGCTTCTAGGAGTCGCACTGGATAAAGCTGTGCCAACTGCTCTCGTTGCTGTGGCACGTTTCCATAACAGAGCTGAAAAATATAACTATCCAGATATCTGCGTTCTGTAAAAACATAGCTATCATTCTTGATTCACAATTTTTGATAGTGGTTTTAAAGTAATTGAAAATTAATTGACTCTTGGGATGTGGACAATGACTCTGGGTTAAAGAAACTTAAAAGCAATCCCATATCATTTGACTTCATAATATTTAATGAAACTTCCATAACATTTTTGCTTTCTCTGAAATAGCGCAACTATAATCAAAGAATCACAAAAATTAAACTTGCAGGGGCAACTTGCAGGGGCAACAGTCTAGATGATTGACTGATGTAACCTCAACCAAAACGGCCTTGCTGTGCTGGTACTGAGAACGGCTGAAAGCAAGGGGAAACTACAGCCGTAATTTATCCCGAGGGCATGCAGCTTTACTATGTTGTTAAATGATAATGGCGTCCTCTTGGGTAAAATATCTCCGTTCAGATCTGCAGGTGGAGACTACTCAGGAGGACGTCGGTATGAGGAGAAAGAAAACTGGCGTTCTACTGTTCGGAGTGTGGGATGTCAGATCCCTTCCTCGGGCAGCCAGGTTAGAAAATTAAAAAATGGAATTGGATAGGTTAGAATTAGATGCAATGGGAATCAGTGAAGCTCGGTAGCAGGAGGAACAGGACTCCCGGTCAGGTCAACACAGAGTTATAAATATAAAATCAAATAGGGATAATGTAGGAGTACGTTTAATAATGAATAAAAAAAATAGTATCACGGATAACCTAATACGAACAGCAAAGGGAACGCATTATTGTAGCCAAGATAGACACAAAGTCCATACCTACCACAGTAGCATAAGTTTATATGCCATCTAGCTTCGCAGATGATGAAGAGATTGAAGAAGTGTAGCCGCGCGGGACCAGCCGAGCGGTCTCAGGCGCTGCAGTCATGGACTGAGCGGCTGGTCCCGGCGGAGGTTCGAGCCCTCCCTCGGGCATGCGTGTGTGTGTTTGTCCTTAGGATAATTTAGGTTAAGTAGGTGTGTAAGCTTAGGGACTGATGACCTTAGCAGTTAAGTCCCATAAGATTTCACACACATTTGAACATTTTTTAAAGAAGTGTATGATGAGATAAAAGAAATTATTCAGATAGTTAAGGGAGATGCAAATTTAATAGTCATAGGGGACTGAAATTCGACAGTAGGAAAAGGATGAGAAGGAAAAGTAGTAGATGAATATGGGTTGCGGTTAAGGAATGAAAGAGGGTGCCGCCTGGTAGAATTTTGCACAGAGCATAACTTAATCACAGCTAACACTTGATTTAAGCATCATGTAAGAAGGCTACATACGTGGAAAAGATCTGGAGGCAGAAGAAGGTTTCAGATTGGTAAGATAGAGATTTAGGAATCAGATCTTAAACTGTAAGACTTTTCCAGAGGCAGTTGGTTAAATGAACTGTAGATTAAAACTGAAGAAACTGCAAAAAGGTAGTAGTTTAAGGAGATGGGACCTGGATAAATCGAAAGAACCAGAGGTTATAAAGAGTTTCGGAGGGAGTGCTAGGGAAAGATTGGCAAGAACAGGGGAAAGAGTACAATAGAAGAAGAATGGGTAGCTTTGAGAGATAAAATAGTGAAGGCAGCAGAGGATCAAGTAGGTAAAAAGACTAGGGCTAATAGAAATCCTTGGGTAACACAAAAGATAAGATGAAAGGAGAAAATATAAAAATTCAGTAAATGAAGCAGGCAAAAAGGAAAGGCAGAAAGGTGGAAGGAGTATATAGAGGGTTTATACAAGGACGATGTACTTGTGGGCAATATTATGGAAACGGAAGAGGACGTAAATAAAGATGAGATGGGGGATATGAGACTCCGTGAAGAATTTGATGGAGCACTGAAAGAGCTAAATCGAAACAAGGCCCCTGGAGTATAAACATTCCGTTAGAACTATTGATAGTCTTGGAAGAGCCAGCTATGATAAAACTCTTTCATCATGTGAGCAAGATGTATGAGACAGGCGAAATATCCTCAGACCTCAAGAAGAATATATTTATTCCAATTCCAAAGAAATCATGAGCTTACAGTTGTAAGAATTACTAAACTATATTCCGACGTAACTGTCGTAAAGGAGTGTGACTATAATATAACTTTAATGTTTATTTGACACTACAATAGTGAAGCCATATTGTAGTGTCAAAGAAACATTTCAATCACCAAACTATCAGTTTAATAAGTCATGGTTGCAAAATACTAACACGAATTCTACACAGACGAATAGAAAATCTCGTAGAAGCCGATCTTGAGGAAGATCAGTTTGTATTCGGTAGAAAAGCAGGTACACGCGAGGTAACACTGAACCCTGCGACTTATCTTAGAGGAGAGGTTAAGGAAAGACAAACCTACTCTTATTGCATTTGTAGACTCAGAGAAAGCTTTTGACAATGTTGACTGGAATAATCTCTTTCAAATTCTGAAGGTGGCATGGGTAAAATACAGGGAGTGAAAGGCTATTTACGATTCGTAAAGAAAACAGATGGCAGTTATAAGAGTCAATGGCCACAAAAGGGAAGCAGTGGTTGGGAAGGGAGGGAGACAGGGTTGTAGCCTATCAGTCTGCATATTGAGCAAGCAGTAAAGGAAACAAAAGAAAAATTTGAAACAGGGATTAAAATCCAAGAAGAAAAAGTAAAACCTTGAAGTTTTCCGATGACGTTGTAATTCTGTCAGAGACAGAGAAGGACTTGGAAGAGCAGTTGAACGGAATGGACAGTGTCTTTACGGGAGGATATTAGCTGAGCATCAACAAAAGCAAAACGAGGATAATGGAATGTGGTCGAATTAAATCAGGTGATGGTAAGGGAAGCAGATCAGGAAAAAAAAATGGAAATTTGTAGTAAGGTCTTATGGGACCAAACTGCTGAGGTCCTCGGTCCCTAAGCTTACACACTACTTAACCTAGCTTAAACTAACTTACGCTAAGGTCGACACACACACCCATGCCCGGGGGAGGACTCGAACCTCCGACAGACGCGTGGACCATGACAAGACGCCCAAGACCGCGCGGCTATCCCGCGCGGCGCAGATTAGAGAATGAGACACTTAAAGTAGTGGATGAGTTTTGTTATTTGGGCAGCAAAATAACTGATGATGGTCGAAGTAGAGGGGATATACAGTGTAGACTGGCGATGGCAAGGAAAGCATTTCTGAAGAAGAGAAATTTGTTAGCATCGAATATAGATTTAAGGGTCAGAAAGTCTTTTAATGAAAGTGTTTGTTCGGAGTCTAGCCATGTGTGGAAGTGAGACATGGATGATAAAAAGTTTAGACAAGAAGAGAATATCAGATTTTGAAATGTGGTGTTACAGAAGAATGCTGAAGATTAGGTGGGTAGATGATGTAGCTTATGAAGAGGTACTGAATGGAATTTGGGGAGAAGAGGAATTTGTGGCACAACTTCACTAGAAGAAGGGATTGAATGTTAGGACATGTTCTGAGGCATCAAGGGATCACCAATTTGGTATTGGAGGGAAGCGTGGAGGGTAAAAATCGTAGAGGGAGACCAAGAGCTGAATACCAGAACGATGTAGGTTGCAGTTCTTACTTGGAAATGAAGAGACTGGCACAGGATAGAGTAGCATGGAGAGCTGCATCAAATCAGTCTTTCGACTGAAGACCACAACAACATTTCTGGGACAATACACCTGGAGATCAGCATTGTACAGGAATAAATAATGGACTGCAGACGAAATGGAAAGCAAGAAAGGTGAAGCGTTAAAAACGTTGTGGTACAGATGCGAAAAATTAAGTAGCCTGATAAAAAATAATAAGTTGCTCCACATAATGGGTCTTGAAAAGATTATGGGGAAAATGATATGGAAAAGAAGTGATAGGACAATAAAACACGAATTAGGGCATCAGGGAATAACTTCCATGGTACGAAAGAGGGACGTGGAGAGAGCAAAATTTGCGTAAAGTGCGGTGATAGGAATGTACACAACAAAGAATTAAGATTGTTGCTTTGTGTGCTGCTGCGAGATGAAGAGACTGGTATAGGAGAGGAAACTGATGAAATGCCTGAAACTTGTCAGAAGACTGTTGATCTAAAAAAAAGTCTATTCCGGAAAGAAGCATTGTTGATACCATTTTACATGTGACTAGTAGATTGTTTATTGGAAATGCAATATTATAGCATAAATAAATTTAAACACTGGCACATTATAATCACAAGCTAGACCAAATCCGAAAAAATGGTAGTCAATGAAGAACAACGCTTAGAATTAGCATTGAAAGTACGTTTATTACAAACGTGAACTTACAGTAGAAGCTCCCAGATGGACAGTGCTGCTGTTTATTCACACATAGAATACTCCAGAATGTACAAATAGTACAAACGTAACAGATTTAGAGAACCTCCTAGAAACGATAAACACAAGGCTTGTTTCTTAAGTAAGTACGTTCTGAAATAAAAAGAAACCAAGTACATTTTCTTAGCAATTTTATTTTTATATGAATGTATTGCAGATCACTTGCAGGCCTGTGGTCCTGCATTAGTACATTTGAATTTTGCGGGTATTGTGCGAGAGGATTCACTGCCCTCCCCTTATTTCCACCCAGTGATTAGATGGAACACAACTCGTTGACAAAAATACTCATTTCTGTAATACTTTACAACTTGCACACATCTGCTCGCTGCAGTGCTTGGCTTGCCAAGACATATTACTGTCCGCTACAGTGTCTCCAAGTTAGCCGGCACATCCGCTCTCGGTGGGTCTCTCATCCATATATGCTTGCACAAAGGACCCAGAAGGAATCGTCACATTCACTCAAAGTAACAACATTTTTCGACAGAGGGCAGATTATACTGGACAAGCTGACCTGTCCAGTCTGCAAGATGCCACTAGATGGAGCGTGCAGTGACAAAATAACTTACAGAACTCAACATACTCCCACTCAGTAATAAGTTTCTCATTTTACAAGACAAACATAAATTTAACAAGCAACAAAATGAAAATGTCGGTACCAAGCAAGGAAAACAATGAAAATGAATGTCACTAGACACAGTATCATAGCATATAAAAATGAAATACACTACGATTTAAAATAAACAAAAAAAGGAAATGATATTACTGTCACACTGCATGTGAGGTACGAAAGGTACTAACTCATAAGACAGAAAACAAGAAACATTAGTGTCACATTGCACAGGGCACATGAAAGTTACGTACAAGACACAAAAATTAACAAAATATTACAGCATGCAACATGACAGTTAAGAAAATAATACCGACAACAGTTATTCAGTTCGCAAGAAAACATTAACAGATTGTCAAGCTGAGATTTCGTGTTACGTTACTGTAAATAGCAATCTGACGGTGGGATTTCATCGTGTGCTACCACGCAAATCAGAGGGAACACATTACTGATCCAATGCTTAGGCATGGGACACAATTTTTCTATAGGCATCTTAATCTGCGTATTTGCAGCTCTCGCCATCACTACACTGACGTGATTATCAAGACCACGAAACAGCTGCTCAATGGCACTAAGCCTCCACACTAATGGACCAACCAGCACGTGAATGCCGATCTGGAGCTGCCATGCTGTTTGCTGCAGTTGATGTAGTTACTCAGTGGGCCCTCTTCCAAAAATAGTGGTGTCACTGTTTTACCAGTTGCCACCTGTGCAGCCTGTTGGAGGGACAGATGTTTCAGGATAGGGAAAACATTGTTTTCCAGTAAATCTCTGATGTTCCATTGAGAGGCTTGTCACGTTGCCCCAAACTGGCCTACAAATCTCCAATTTCTGTCATGAACTGTATGTTGCTGAATGTGTCCTGCACTATTCGATTTGCTTGCATACAGCTTTTCGCGGAGTTGAAGGAATCCTACTTAACCAAATCAATAAAATTTTGTGTTAATCACAGTGGGATCATTTGACTTCTCTAGTCTTTTCTTGCCTAAAATAGCAAAGGAAACATCTACCACCAGTACCATTTCTATTCTGACAGTCTTATAGAGTCGGGATCAGCAAGAGGGACGTTTCAACTAATTGTGTCTAAGTACTTAGATGGAAACTCATTGTTGACACTCTGCAACAGCACAAATGGTTATAATGCAAGAACCATTAAGCTTGGAAGACACATCGATCTTACAAGTTTGTGACACAGACGCTATTGTTTATGCTATTCACTGGTAATGACGGTTTACTTAGTTTCAGGTTCATTTTATTCTCGTGCCACTGGAAAAAAGGTCCGTTGACGTGAACTGTCTAGGAGTGCCCTACAAGATTGCTGTCTATCCATGCTGACTTTAATAGTGACGGTCAGTTGACCTGTGGAGCAATGCTTTGTGCCTTCCATTAAAGGCCACACAAGCAGGAGCCTTATTCTTTAAGGCATATTGATCAAGGAAGATGCACAAGAAACTAATTTTATTTTTCATGACAAATACCAGCCGATCGTCAATACCTATTACTTGCAATCCCTTCCATTTGGTGACCGAGTGACATTGGGTGCAAAATATGTAATTTTCTTTCTTATCAACGTAAGCCAGGTGTTCTTCCTCACATGTTTCGTTTGACTTATGATAGAGGAAGAGTCTTTCAAATCTTAAGAGCTTGACATTTTGTTTCCGAAAAATTCATCATTTGATTGGAGTGGTGAATGTGGACTCAGACATTTGCACCTCCCACTCATGACAGTCTATGGGTCGCAAACCAGGCAGAATTGTTTCCGAAAGAATTTCATGAAAGAGACGTCAGGTTTAAGAACCTCTAATGGCTTCACCGCATCATTAATTAAATGCCTTTAATGGCTTGTAGGTAAGGGCAACGAAGTCTTTTAGATTATCATACCACTGCGTGAGACGCCCTTAAACAATCGACAGATTTCCAAATGTGACAGGCATATGTCTCAAAAAGTCCTTTGCACCACCTCGCAAAGTAGAATTCAAATAATGAAGTCATCAATCAAATTATTACTCATAATGAGAGTAACGAAGGAATCGCTGTAAAACGACCACTTCCACTTAAGCCAATCCCGTTCAAAATTTGGAAAATTGGTAGCAGGTGATTTCAACATACCGATTCCACAGGATGTGGCAGCTGAGCATGCCTCCTCGTTAAACCCACAATTGTGGATTCAATGAATCCCAGGAATCCTCGAATTCCATCCTGTCCTTAGTACGATCCGAAGACATCTCAGACGCTAGCAACTGGCGCAGCCGGGGCTGCAGTCACCGCTGGCCCGAAGTTTCAGCGGGAGCAGGCGAAGTCGCAGAAG
Source organism: Schistocerca nitens (assembly GCF_023898315.1). NCBI lineage: Eukaryota > Metazoa > Arthropoda > Insecta > Orthoptera > Acrididae > Schistocerca > Schistocerca nitens. The sequence goes on along the minus strand of NC_064615.1, from coordinate 311,174,907 downwards.
ATGCTTTGCGCCGTCCGTGTCCGAACTGCCCATACCGTGCGTTCAACAAGACGCATTAACCATCGGTGAAACATGTTTCCGAACGCTGAAAGTTGTTTCTGAAGCCACAAAAAGGCCTTAGAACACTCGGTAGCACTTACCGACGAAACAGAGAATTTGTGCAACTCGCATGTGTAGTTTCTCGTAGTTTTTACACATTCACAAATATCGGAACAAACAAACACGCGAGCGAAGGTAACTATTCGGAGTATTCAATGGATCCGGCCCGGAGGACTATAAAATGTACGCAGTGACGCAATTCACTTTCAGGCACCCGGTTCTGCATTGGTGAACTTAAGTTTTGAGTGTATAGTGCGAGAGGGACACGGCTCTTCCCTTATTTCCACTGAATGATGTGTCACAACACAACGTATTAGCTAAAAACACTTTATTCTGTAATACATTACAAATCACACAAGTCTGCCCACTCCAGAGCTCGCTGGCAAAGAAATTTCTTTTTGCAACGGTTTCTCCAAACTACCTGGCGCATCCAAACTCAACAGCCACTCACCAGTACCTGCGTACACAAAGGTCCTGGAAAGTCTCATTACCACACACCAGAGAGCAGAAAATGCTGGCCAATCTGACTTTCACTTCTCTAAGTAGCCACCGGATGGCACTTGGGATGGCAAAGTGAGTTATGGAAGTCAACACTACAGAAAAAATACAAAGAAAAGAAATTTCGAGAATCTTCCAGAAATGATAAATGCTAGTACTAAATACACTCCTGGAAATGGAAAAAAGAACACATTGACACCGGTGTGTCAGACCCACCATACTTGCTCCGGACACTGCGAGAGGGCTGTACAAGCAATGATCACACGCACGGCACAGCGGACACACCAGGAACCGCGGTGTTGGCCGTCGAATGGCGCTAGCTGCGCAGCATTTGTGCACCGCCGCCGTCAGTGTCAGCCAGTTTGCCGTGGCATACGGAGCTCCATCGCAGTCTTTAACACTGGTAGCATGCCGCGACAGCGTGGACGTGAACCGTATGTGCAACTGACGGACTTTGAGCGAGGGCGTATAGTGGGCATGCGGGAGGCCGGGTGGACGTACCGCCGAATTGCTCAACACGTGGGGCGTGAGGTCTCCACAGTACATCGATGTTGTCGCCAGTGGTCGGCGGAAGGTGCACGTGCCCGTCGACCTGGAACCGGACCGCAGCGACGCACGGATGCACGCCAAGACCGTAGGATCCTACGCAGTGCCGTAGGGGACCGCACCGCCACATCCCAGCAAATTAGGGACACTGTTGCTCCTGGGGTATCGGCGAGGACCATTCGCAACCGTCTCCATGAAGCTGGGCTACGGTCCCGCACACCGTTAGGCCGTCTTCCGCTCACGCCCCAACATCGTGCAGCCCGCCTCCAGTGGTGTCGCGACAGGCGTGAATGGAGGGACGAATGGAGACGTGTCGTCTTCAGCGATGAGAGTCGCTTCTGCCTTGGTGCCAATGATGGTCGTATGCGTGTTTGGCGCCGTGCAGGTGAGCGCCACAATCAGGACTGCATACGACCGAGGCACACAGGGCCAACACCCGGCATCATGGTGTGGGGAGCGATCTCCTACACTGGCCGTACACCACTGGTGATCGTCGAGGGGACACTGAATAGTGCACGGTACATCCAAACCGTCATCGAACCCATCGTTCTACCATTCCTAGACCGGCAAGGGAACTTGCTGTTCCAACAGGACAATGCACGTCTGCATGTATCCCGTGCCACCCAACGTGCTCTAGAAGGTGTAAGTCAACTACCCTGGCCAGCAAGATCTCCGGATCTGTCCCCCATTGAGCATGTTTGGGACTGGATGAAGCGTCGTCTCACGCGGTCTGCACGTCCAGCACGAACGCTGGTCCAACTGAGGCGCCAGGTGGAAATGGCATGGCAAGCTGTTCCACAGGACTACATCCAGCATCTCTACGATCGTCTCCATGGGAGAATAGCAGCCTGCATTGCTGCGAAAGGTGGATATACACTGTACTAGTGCCGACATTGTGCATGCTCTGTTGCCTGTGTCTATGTGCCTGTGGTTCTGTCAGTGTGATCATGTGATGTATCTGACCCCAGGAATGTGTAAATAAAGTTTCCCCTTCCTGGGACAATGAATTTACGATGTTCTTATTTCAATTTCCAGGAGTGTAATAAATAATTGTTGGTGGCTCAGTTTTAACTGGCATACAGTGTGCACCGCAGCTCGCTGCATTGCCCCTTCTTCTGGACAAAAACTGCAGCGCCCTCGAATTAGACCTTGTTGGAGGAATCTTCTGGTGTACACTTGTATGTTGCACCCGCATATGATAATAATAAGTAAACTAAAATGAAACTATGATACTATAAACGATGTATGTCTCTGATTGGCTTTATAAAGCGGATCGCTGACTGTGACGACCGCAGAGCCAAAGGTATTGCTTGAGGTCTGAGATTGTAGTGTTGGAGTAAGAGAGCGCTTGGCACACAGTAGTAGTTGACTGTCCGTAAGTGTAGGCAGGTTTGTGGTGTTCTCTGTGGAGCCACCAAGTGCTAGATTAATGTAGGAATTACGAGAACATGTCAGCAGACGTCTTCTCACAAGCAAGGTAAAGATGGTAAATATTTATGACTCTCGTTCCCAGTTGTTAAGTAAACCCAGAATGTAAGTAAACTACACTACTGGCCATTAAAATTGCTACACCAAGAAGAAATGCAGATGATATACGGGTATGCATTGGACAAACATATTATTCTAGAGCTGACATGTGATTACATTTTCACGCAATTTGGGTGCGTAGATCCTGAGAAATCAGTACCCAGAACAACCACCTCTGCCCGTAATAACGGCCTTGATACGCCTGGGCATTGAGTCAAACAGAGATCTGATGGCGTGTACAGGTACAGCTGCCCATGCAGCTTCAACACGATACCACAGTTCATCAAGAGTAGTGACTGGCGTAGTGTGACGAGCCAGTTGCTCGGACACCATTGACCAGACTTTTTCAATTGGTGAGAGATCTGGAGAATGTGCTGGCCAGGGCAGCAGTAGAACATTTTCTGTATCCAACATGCGGTCGTGCATTACCCTGCTGAAATGTAGGGTTTCGCAGGGATCAAATGAAGGGTAGAGCCACGGGTCGTAACACATCTGAAATGTAACGTCCACTGTTTAAAGTGCCGTCAATGCGATCAAGAGGTGACCGAGACGTGTAACCAATGGCACCCCATACCATCACGCCGGGTGATACGCCGGTATGGCGATGACGAATACACGCTTCCAATGTGTGTTCATCGCGATGTCGCCAAACACGAATGCGACCATCATGATGCTGTAAACAGAACTTGGATTCATCCGAAAAAAAATGACGTTTTGCCATTCGTGCACCCAGGTTCGTCGTTGAGTAAACCATCGCAGGCGCTCCTGTCTGTGATGCAGCGTCAAGGGTAACCACAGCCGTGGTCTCAGAGCTGATATTCCATGCTGCTTCAAACGTCGTCGAACTGTTCGTGCAGATGGTTGTTGTCTTGCAAACGTCCCCATATGTTGACTCAGGGATCGAGACGTGGCTGCACGATCCGTTACAGCCATACGGATAAGATGCCTGTCATCTCGACTGCTAGTGATACGAGGCCATTGGGATCCAGAACGGCGTTCCGTATTACCCTCCTGAACCCACCGATTCCATATTCTGCTAACAGTCATTGGATCTCTACCAACGAGAGCAGCAATGTCGTGATACGATAAACCGCAGTCGCGATAGGCTACAATCCGACCTTTATCAAAGTCGGAAACGTGATGGTACGCATTTCTCCTCCTTCTACGAGGCATCACAACAACGTTTCACCAGGCAACGCTGGTCAACTGCTGTTCGTGTATGAGAAATCGGATGGAAACTTTCCTCATGTCAGCACGTTGTAGGTGTCGCCACCGGCGCCAACCTTGTGTGAATGCTCTGAAAAGCTAATGATTCGCATATCACAGCATCTTCTTCCTGTCGGTTAAATTTAGCGTCTGTAGCACGTGATCTTCGTGGTGTAGCCATTTTAATGGCCAGTAGTGTAATTTGATGTAAAGGCTAGTTACATATTTCCCTTTTGTAATGTTTCTAAGATTTATTAACTCAGGTAACAGTAATCTGATGATTTGTATTTATTCTTTTTTAGTGTCCGCCCCCGGTAGCTGAGTGGTCAGCGCGACAGACTGTCAATCCAAAGGGCCCGGGTTCGATTCCTGGCTGTGTCGGAGATTTTCTCCGCTCAGGGACTGGGTGTTGTGTTGTCCTAATCATCATCATTTCATCCCCATCGACACGCAAGTCGCCGAAGTGGCGTCAGATCGAAAGACTCGCACCAGGTGAGCGGTCTACCCGACGGGAGGCCCTCGTCACACGACATTTCATTTCATTTCTTTTTTAGTAAGGTTAGATAATATTTGCTGTAAAAATCTCGTAGTTTGCTATTTCAATTGTCAGATGTTTTGAAAAGCCAAACTTAACTTGGAATATAATTTTACTAAAAACTCAGTGTTAGTAATTCACCACAATCAGTCCCGCCTCCCTGTCCAGGTCATATGTTTTTCAAAGACGTTGGATTTTTCTTAAATGTGTTCATTTATCAGCAAAAAGAATTCCATGTACATTTCAAGTATTACTGCCTCCATTGCACACCACTGAGCCTGTAGCTAGCTTTTTTTTTTTTTTTTTTTTTTTCATGAGAGACCATAATATATCGCGTTCCACCGTTGCTGCTTCAGAGGGAAGACAATTCAGTTTATATGTTATGGGTTCAAATGGTTCTAATGGCTTTGAGCACTATGAGACATAACTGCTGAGGTCATCAGTCCCCTAGAACTTAGAACTAATTAAACCTAACTAACCTAAGGACATCCATGCCCGAGTCAGGATTGGAACCTGCGACCGTAGCGGTCGTATGGTTCCAGACTGTAGCTGCTAGAAGCGCTCGGCCACTCCGGCCGCCTATATGTTATGTTATGGGCACAGGGGCCAAAGTCATCAGTTTTGAACAGAGCTAGAGGATCCAGTGCCTAAGGGGTGAATGTATTTTTCAGTGACTGTATTTCTTTATTGGTGTTGGAAGTTACATTGCCCAACCGATTCGTACAAAGTTTTTGCTAATAATAACACAGAGTAAGCACTCCACTTTGAGTTACAACAAGCAACACGATAAGTCCAGTTATATATCCATTCCTCAGTCTCGCGTTCATTCTGAAATAATTGAAGAACGTGACACTTTCATTCAGCGTAATCAAAAAATATTTATAAAGAACGTTACATTTAAAATAACCGGGGTTCAATATCATCAGCACCAAACTGTCATGCATATTTATCTGAAAACATCGATTTCCAAAACTAATCACATCTACATTCATCTCAAAAATATTATGCCAAGCCAAACACAGAGTTGTATCAATTATACACAAGTCAAAGAAAGTTTTGCATCATCCTGGGTCCCAGAACTCCTGAAGAGAGGCGTTGACTGTGGATATTGTATCACAGACATAGTCACTTTAACTGTTCAGAGATGTCACTAAACACGCCCGAAGATGTAAACTACCATGTATGAGCAGCGCCTATTAGACGGAGGGGGTCCGACAGCTGATCAGTTCCAGTCATTCCACGAGGAATGTGGTACACGGCTCGAGTTGTCTGTAGTTCAACCATGCCTAGGTGGTTAACACCGCGGCTCGATCGCGTCCGCGTTGTTACTTTCGTCCGCAGCTCGTGGTCGTGCGGTAGCGTTCTCGCTTCCCACGCCTGGGTTCCCGGGTTCGATTCCCGGCGGGGTCAAGGATTTTCTCTGCCTCGTGATGACTGGGTGTTGTGTGCTGTCCTTAGGTTAGTTAGGTTTAAGTAGTTCTAAGTTCTAGGGGACTGATGACCATAGATGTTAAGTCCCATAGTGCTCAGAACCATTTGAACCATTGTTACTTTGTGCCATGAAGGGCTCTCAACAAGGGAAGTGTTCAGGCGTCTCGGAGTGAACCAAAGCGACGTTGTTCGAACATGGAGGAGGTACAGAGAGACAGGAACTGTCGATGACATACCTCCCTCAGGCCACCCAAGGGCTACTAGTGCAGTGGATGACCGCTACCTACGGATTATGGCTCGGAGGAACCCTGACAGCAACGCCACCATGTTGAATAATGCTTTTCGTGCAGCTCAGGCCACCAAAGGGCTACTACTGCAGTGGATGACCGCTACCTACGGATTATGGCTCGGAGGACCCCTGACAGCAACGCCACCATGTTGTATAATGCTTTTCATGCAGCCACAGGACGTCGTGTTATGACCCAAACTGTATGCAATAGGTTGCATGATGCGCAACTTCACTCCCGACGTCCATGGCAAGGTCCATCTTTGCAACCACGACACCATGCAGCCTAGTACAGAAGGGCCCAACAACATGCAGACAATCGTCGGAGACGTGCTTGGAGGCAACCCGGTCAGGCTGAACGCCTTAGGGCTTAGACACACGTCCAGCGAGTGGAGCAAGATGGAAGTTCCCTGATGTTTTGGGGCGGCGTTATGTGAGGCCGACGTACGCCACTGGTGGTCATGGAAGCCGCGATAACGACCCCACCAACCACTCTGAGGGATCTACACCGAATCGCCGTTGAGGAGTGGGATAATCTGGACCAACAGTGCCTTGATGAACCCGTGGATAGTACGTATGCCACGACGAATACAGGCGTGCATCAATGCAAGAGGACGTGCTAGGTATTAGAGGTACCGGTGTGTACAGCAATCTGGGCCACCACCTCTGAAGGTCTCGCTGTATTGTGGTACAACATGCAGTGTGTGGTTTTCATGAGCAATAAAAAGGGTGGAAATGATGCTTATGTTGATTCTATTCCAATTTTCTGTACAAGTTCCTGGGTTCTCGGAACCGAGGCGATGAAAAACATTTTTTTGATATGTGTGTTGCGCTATATAAGTACAACATAGCAGATTCTGCCAACACATAAATTACTTTTATACAATTCTACTTTCCCAGAATGACACGTTACACACGATTTTGACACTGATACAGTGAAGTTGTCCATTTTTTTACGTCTTCTGTAGCTATGCAAGACCTGAATGATATGTACTGAATATCAATTTCCATCGTATAGCAATAATGAGAAATTACTGAAATACCAATAAGGTAAGTTTTACCCCAAGAATACAGCTGCGACTATGAACGAAATTACACGCACACTTGCTTCAACAGCAAGAATTTGAACAGAAAATTTTACGGCATTTATTCTACGAAATTTCTTTGTAACCAGCTACTTTATTTACAATACAGATATGCACCAATTTCGACAACATAAATTATTTCTTCAGTTCGATGTCTTGCATTCTGAAGACATTACACTACTGCTATTTATATTTTTAACAGTTTTCAGCTTTGTATAATTTTTTCCTATTTAAAAGCAAATATGATATTTGGCATTTCTCTTGAAGAAGTCGTTATTTGTATTACCAGTAAATCTCAGCTTATGCTTATTTTGGTTCTACTTGCGAGTCCTCATAGCTATCAAACACAGCAGACCTTTTACTTGACACATTTCCCATTCTTATACAAATTCAACTGGTAACTTGTTTCCACTATTCCTTGATTATTCAGTATTTCATTAGGTGATGACGTGCCCGGTAGGGAGAATCTAGCAGGTCGGTTCTCTTATTGTAAGTTTAGACCTTGCACGTATTTTTTTGTTTTCAAATGCATAAGCATGAAAACAACAACTGAAAGACACACCATTTATTTTGACATGTGTCCAGCGGATCACATCCCTTGGGTGGTCTGACTGCTGCAAACTGTAACTCAAACATTTTTTTTATAATAAGAATTCGTGTCCTTTTGTATATAGCCTGTATATACCTTATGCTCATTTATTTCTGTTGCTATTTTGTCTTTACTTATACCATGTAATATGGTATTTTTTATAATGCTATGCTACTCCACTTTGCCACTACTGTACTCCCTAACTAAGATAGTATCACTACTGAAATTTAAGCTAATGTTTGATGAAGTACTATTAATTTTTTTGTTAGGCTAGTCACTCTTTGTACTTCATAATGTTGCCATTTTTCATTTATGTCCATTCTTCTGCTCTGTTTTGCTATATATCTCTTGCACTTGATGATGCCACTAGTTTACTTGCTTTCACCTATGTAGATTTAAGAAATCAATGTACATAGTAATTCATGTCCATTGCATATCGCATGATTTCGTATATTTTGCGGAACCTATGTACTGAAATCTCATTGTATCCGAATGAGCCATTACGCTCATAAGTAGAAACAAATGAAAGTGTGAAATGTGCCACGTGTAATGGTTTGCAGGAAATGCATTACGTAGAAAGCGTGATATAACTGAAATCTCATTGTATCCGAATGAGCCATTACGCTCATAAGTAGAAACAAATGAAAGTGTGAAATGTGCCACGTGTAATGGTTTGCAGGAAATGCATTACGTAGAAAGCGTGACATAACTAACTTATATGGAATACTAAACACCATTGTCACTTCGTACATTGTTGCCTGGCAGACCTTTATAAACATTTTCCTGTTAGTGTACTAGGTAAATTAGGCAGATTGCCTATAAAGATTTAACATTAAGGATATTTTTTATCCGCATTTAGTGTTGGGTATAACAGTATTATTAGAATATTTAATAAATTTTCATGCCCTGAGCTGCACTAGTTTTTTGAATAATGATGTAATGTTGATTTTAATGAGTATTCACGCCCTGAGCTACCCTCTACTAATGAGGATTATATTCATATACTGATGATTCTTCTATAATGATATTGTATGATGTTAGTGTGTATTTTGTGTATGTTGTGTCCTTTCTAGAAAAACCTGTCTTACCTTGTGCCACATGACTGGAGGTCTTTGCAGGAGCTTGTCACAGAAGCTTTGCACCTAAAAAATTTTTTTTACCATTCCTTATGAGATTGCATTTGATACTGCCTTCTTATATTAGCATGCATTACTGCTTTTTTCAGGTTTGTAATCACATTTCCATGTTCAACTATTTCTGCAATTCACTCTCATCTTTGCATATTTATCTCATGATATACTGTGATATCACTAGGTAAATGTATTTACCTAGCCAGTAAGCTGCGTTGAACTTAGTACTCCTGTCTTTATGCTTGCATATACTGTAATCATGTTTTTCTCTTTGCTTTGGCCATTGCAGTTCTTGACCCAAGACGAATGACAGTTGACTGTTAATCATTTTGTTTACAGATAGAGTGAACTGCCCTTATCAATCGTCCTCATATCCTTCCCTGTAGATACGGCAACGTTAGAGATATAGGTTATTTAACACACTGAAATTTATGAAGCCACAAGGGAGCAATACAACCTATAAATATTGTGTCTCTACTCATACAATGCCATACTTTGATTTTATGATGCTATTTGTTTAATATGTACTCATACAAGCTGTACATAGACATACTTTTGTATAATACTGCTATTTGTGCACTTGTTCTTGTAAAAGCCATATAAAGTTACATATTCTCATTATGAATTATGCATAGGCCCTTGAGTGCCACATAAAGTTATAGGTAAATGATATTTTATGATACTTTCTCAGCTTTGATGTTTATCTCATGTTAAACCAAGCCACTGTGAGTCAAAAAGATGATTTCTGTCAAATTTTTAACTATTAAGGTCAGCAGTTATTTCATGTACTAGGCCACTTGAGGCACGAAAAACTCTCAATGCTTCCAAGTTTAATGATGTTATACAGTTAGATTTTTTTAATACAATCATGAAATGTTACGTTATAATGGTACTTAGAACTACACTGCAATGGTTCTATACTACTCAACATTTCTGTTGAATATGAGATAAATTTACCACACATTTGTTGTACAAGGTACTTCCATATATGTGGCAAATTTGTTAAACCACTTGGAGGGTTATGAGAGGAGTCTACTGGGGTACAGTTGTATCTGGCACCCGTATATGATAATAATAATAATTAAACTAAAATGAAACTGTGATACTATAAACGATGTATGTATCTGATTGGCTTTATAAAACGGATCGCTGACCGTGCACGACCGCAGAACCAAAGATTCTGCTTGAGGTCTGAGATTGTAGTGTTGGAGTAAGAGAGCTCTTGGCACACAGTAGTAGTTAACTGTCCGTAAGTGTAGGCAGGTTTGTGGTGTGCTCTGTGAAGCCACCAAGTGCTAGATTAATGTAGGATTTACGAGAACGTGTAAGCAGAAGTATTCTCACAAGCAAGGTAAAGATGGTAAATATTTATAACTCTCGCTTTGCCAGTGCATTAGCGTAGATAATTGGTTGATAACTGTCAATTGTTGAGTAACTCCAGAATGTACGTAAACTGATTTGATGTAAAGGCTAGTTAGATACTTCCCTTTTGTAATTTTTCTAAGATTTATTAAGTCAGGTATCTGTAATTTGATGATATGTATTTGTGCTTTTAGTGGGGTTAGATAATATTTGCTGTATAAATTTCATTGTTTGTGAATCAATTTGTAAAAACAGTGCAATTGTTCTGAGTAATGCTATCTCAGTTGTTAGATGTTTTGAAAAGCCAAACTTAACTTGGAATATAATTTTACTATAAACTCAGTGTTAGTAATTCACCACGATCAGTACCGCCTCCCTGACCAGGTCATATGTTTTTCAAAGACGTTGGATTTTTCTTAAATGTTTTCATTTTTCAGCCAAAAGAATTTCATGTACATTTCAAGTATTACTGCCAGCATTACACATCACTGAGCCTGTAGCTAGCATATATATATATATATATATATATATATATATATATATATATATATATATATATATGTATTCATGGGAGTCCAGAATATATCGCGTTCCACCATGTTTGCTTTAGAGGTAAGATAATGCAATTTATTTGTTACCTGCACAGGGACCAAAGTTATCAGTCTTGAACAGGGCGAGAGGGGCTGAATATATTTCGTTGTGACTGTATTTCTTTATTGGTATTGGAAGTTACGTTGCTCAATCGATTCGTACAAAGTTTTTGCTTACAATAACACAGAGCAAGCACACCACTTGTAGTTAGAACGCGCTACACGTTAAGTGCAGCGTCCTTATGCGAGCCAGATGTCTGCCTTCTTCGGTCCTAGCGATGAGGTGTTTGAGGTGTTTCACATATTTGTATTGGGTATCGTACAGTTAAAATGGGAATAGTGTACCCATTGTTATTTCGGCCTTGCGACCATGGAGCAGGAAGAACTGTGTGAAGCCTATAGTGTTTTGCTTCGCTGTATTATATGTGAATGACACAGTAGGTAGTATTGTATCCCAATCTCTCCCTTCGACATCAACGTACATTGGGAGCATATCTGCCAACGTCTTATTAAAGCGTCCCGTGAGGCCATTCGTCTGTGGGTGGAAGGCAGTTGGCATCCTGTGGGTGATGTCGCAACGTGAACTCTGATAATAGTCTTGACTGGTAAACATTTCCAAGATCAAGGTTCATCACATGGATTGGTCTGTGCTTCAAATGATGTCTTCTGTAAGGTACCTTGTAATTTCCGGTGTGGTTCAACACTCGGTACACCCTTAGTGACATCGCAGTGAGTGAGTTAGTGCAAACTATTGTTCATCAATTCCTGTTTGTCGACTTCGGGAATCTCCCAGTAAGGTCGAGACCATTTCGGTGGAATGGCGCCACTACAGGAGGAATTGGTACCAGACGCCCCGGAGATGATTGTGACGCAACCGCCCAGAGTAATGTTTGTTGTGCGTACTTGTTGGAACAGCTTCGTCATTCTGGAGCTCTGCTCTTGCACAGTCTATTACTGCTTGTAGTGCCTGCAAAAAGTCACCCCAGGCTACAAAAACGACAAATACGAAGAACTGTGTCCGGACATTGATAGTTGTTCTTGCAATAAATGTTGCTGTCGGCTCGACATATCTCCTATTTGCGACCTTCAGCACAATCGCTCCCATATCGTGTAACAGAGTCTTCTTTAGTTGACGTCGACAATCATTCGACATTACAGAAGAAGAAGAAGGCCCTGAATCGACTAGTGATCGCACAGGTTGGCTGTCAATGATGTCGTCGATGAAATTGTCCGACATCTTTGTCGGAGAATTTTTATCTGTGGCTGTCTCACCTCCATAGATGGTCGCCTCGCTTAATTTTCCTGAGTTTGGCGGCTAGGTTAGCGGCTAGTACCTCTTTAGGGCGAAGGGAAACGGCTGCGGCGTGTTGGGGTGATATCTCATCCAGGGTACAGCGATGCACTTCATCTCGCAAGTCGAATATAATCGTCTGCAGTTGACGGGCGTGAACAGGCCTGTTGTGATGGTTGACTCCTTCTTGCATAGTAGTAGTCAACACCCGTCTTCTTCCTTTGCGGTAGTGTACAACGTGTCAGGACGTCTGCAGTGGGAAGATACTGGCGTGTTGTCTGTTCTTCTCAGGGGCGTTATACGTGGCGGAGCAGGTGGTTGTACCTGCTTTAGTCGGATACTGGATAGTTGTTTCACAGCTAGGGCATGATTCCGAGATGGCCGAGGTCATTCTTCCTGGCGCGTTCGGCTGACGGCGGAGGTTGGTGCTTAAGATCGGTACATCAACTTTCTCTGTTATCTCCGTACCTGCTTACCATGTCTGCTATCTCTTGTTTACTCGCTCCGCTAGCTCTGGCTACTATAAAATACTGCATTTCTTCTATTACGCAACAAAATAAGAAAGCGAACGCGAGAGTAAAATAGTTTTAAATTTCAAGAGAGCCGGCGTGGTTCAAACATGTGGAAGTGCCGCCAGCGGAGAACAGAGAAGTGAACATTTCAACACCGTTACTGCACCAAGCAGAACAGCCACACCGCCTCTTAAGAGAGACTGCGAGCAATTCATCAGACAGGTGTTAGAGCAGCACAAGCAGAGGCACTAGGTAGGACGCAACAACAGCTAGAGAGAACTTGACTAAGCAGTAAAGACGCTGTAACGATTTCGTTAAGTAAATGTAGCGGAACTGAAGACCGCTGACGACTCAGGAAGAGCAGAATCAGTTCGGTCATTAAGAACGAAGTCACAGACCAGAGTCTCTCCTCGGCGACGTATACTAAATACTCCACCCCCACTAGCTTTCGGTATTCGATCATTAGGATTGATGACATTCATATCCTTCGTACATGATTCTCAGGTTATGAAATAGTACATGTCGTTTGTGAGATTGTTCTAGTGTTGATGCTGCACTTGCTGCCCTGCAAGACGACCAGCAAACCGAAGCCACGACTGATGGTGTCCAGTATATAGTACTGATGTCACCACAGCAGCCAACCGTGATGAGTAAACTGAGGGTCTACCAACACCGCTCCGGTCCAAGGCGGAAGCTGCTCTAAACTCCAGCGTCGCATGGGTCTTATGGCCTACCGTACTGGCGGTCCAGATTCAGCATTCAGAGCAACTACACGGCATCCGACATCGCGGTCCACCTGAGGAGGCAGCACGCGCAGTGATGTAGGGGGGGATCGAGAACTTCCAAAAAATGGCGCGAGAATCAAAATACACACGCCTTGGTCACCGCCATCTCCAGCGCTACCAATGGGACGTATCTTCCCCGACAGCGGGCACCAAAAGCGCCGAATCAGGAAGTCATCGACTTCCACTCCAAGATGACGCAGGGTCTTTGGCAGCAGTGAGCCCTCTCATGGATTCAGCGAATTCTTCTTCGGATTCCGTAGCCGCCTGTCGAAGCACAATAAGCAGCAACAACTTGAATTTTCATCAATAAATATAATAGTTTTGAATGCTGTTTATTGCATCTAATGACGCCGCAGAGGTCCTCGAACTGTGTTCTGACGAACTGGTAGGGATTTCCAGCCCCGAGAAGGCGTAACTTACATTTATCTTACTAGGTGGCGTATGAGAGAAGCGAGATCATGATGGTCTTTCACAACTGCCTTTGGGAACACATTCGAGAGTCGGTCATACTTTTTTCGTCGACTCTTTTCTGTTACATTTCCTCTATGTGCGATCACCACCTGATGGATTCTTCGGTTGCTGTGACGTCCTTTTCTAGAAAAGCGTAGTACATGTCCTCTGCGTCTCCTTCCATCAAGTGTGAGATTTTGTCGGCTTCTGCCAAATTCGGATTCACAGTGTGGAATAGCGCCATTTCTTCATTACGTTCGGCCCTGTTCTTCAATTGTTCTCCCGCCAAGCGGAATTGTAGCTGATTGTCATCAAATCGCACTCCAGCAAGAAATGTAACACAAGTCAAGAAACGCCAATTTTTGGTTTTTGTTACTGAAAAATATCTGTGAAGTGCCCCAAAGTGAACGAAAGGCGTCACATCTCTACCTTGCGATTGGTCATCTTCAGAACAATTGTTTCAGTTTTATAGTAGGCTTCTTCATGATCCGCCACGGAAAGAACACCGTCACTTCAGCGTTGCTGCCGCCTGGTGTGCATTGGTCATTCAAGAAGAGTCGCACATTCCTAGACGTGCAACTTTTCACGTGTAAGGTAAGTTGAATGCAATTTTTAATATCATTGATTGTTACAGTGACTGTACTTACACAGTGCCTGTATCTTACATTACGATGTTCTTCAGACATGCATGCGTTTCTGAAGGAACAGAAACTGTTTTGACAATTACAGCTGTTGTAAATATTCCGAAACTTCGTGCGCTGCGACGTACAAGAAAAAAAGCGCAAATCTCTGTTGTAAAGAAAACTGGTATTGAATCTCATTTCTCGGCGAAAGGTATTCCTACAATAGGTCATATAACCTCATTTATAATTCCATATCTTCGTAAACTGTGTTCCTCATTAAATTGTATTAATTTTCATAAATTACAATTATGCATTTTATATTTTTCTAATACAACAATTTCAGTTTTTTTCATTCTTTACTTTTAACTTAAATACTAATTTTGATTGATGGAGGTTCGAATATCGCATTATGTTACAGTAAGTAAAAAAAGTGTATATATTATTTGGGGAGGAAAGAGGCAAAATTACTTCATGAGGAGTTTTTAGAAAATGAAGAAAATAACTCAAAGAATTCATTCATAATTACCTGATAGCACCTCATATTCGGCGAGAAGAGAACTACTGTTCATGTCCGTATTACTGGTGTATAGACTATAAAGGAATTTACTACAAAACTTTCTTACTTAAATTACGGTTGTACTATTTCAGTGTAAGTTTTATTGAATTCTTTAACTCGATTTTTCTCAAATACTGCCTTTTTTGAATTGTGTCTCTGTTCTTGCTGGGGTGCGAAATGTTCTCATCAGTTCGACCTGAAATTTAGCCCAGCTATTGGGCATCAACGTTATGCTGGAACCAATGCTGGGCTGTGCCGTCTAAGCAAAAGTAGTCACGTGCCAAACACATCATGACATCTCACCTGTCGTAATTAGTCACACGTTCGAATCCCTTCAACCACTTATTCGGGTACTGAGAGCGTCACCGCTAAACACCGTTGAATACCTGATATGCAGCTGACTTGTTGCTGTTTGGAATGCATTGGTTCCCTCAATATAAGGAGCTTAGGTACGACCTACTTCTCCTATTCCGTTTCGTTCACGCATAGACAACAGTTTTTACTTTGCGTAATTGGAGCCACGGTGATGTAGATGTTTTGAAATACCCGACGGCTCCGCCCAACTACGTCACGTTCTAACACGAAATGAGTACTAATCCGAAAGCAGGGTTGCCTATGGTGCAGCCAGAACAGAAATCATCTCCCGGACAGAGTGTGCTGCTGCTTATGCAAACGTAGAAAATTCCGTGATATACAAATATTACCATTACGCTACACTGCATGCAGCACAGCTCGTGCAAATTTATACAGATGGGTTCAACTGGAGTCGTTTCTGATTATAACAAAAAGTCAAAGCGGCTGTTCTTCAAGGTTTTTCATTGTGCGTCTGTCTGAGGAAACATTTGAAGATTTAAATAACCTCACCAGTTGACTGTAAGAATGTGAAACAAATTAAATGACAAAATGAAGGCACTGATATACTGACAAACATCTGTTTTCAATGGAAAAAGAAAGATTTCTTTTGATCATCTACTGAGCCAACAGACGTTGAAGTATTTAATTCCTTTTGCTGCAACAGACTTCAGCAAAACCGTTTTATCAGCTTCAACTGTTATGAAATCAAAATGTCGATTAATGTTAGACAGAAAGAATGAACCAAGAGTAACAATTTCGACTATCACGTCTCGAAAAGAAAAGAACACGCAATGTTTGAATACAGTTTCACACTAACATAAACATGTCTAAAGTGCTAAGAAAATTTCGTTTTACAACTCTAAGAACTTAAGTATTAATAAAATTAGTGTAGCATTCTTCTGCTTAGATAGTAAAAAACGTGTGTAATTCCAGTCAAACCACTGAAAGGTATGGCGGTGGGTAAGTGTCACACAAAAAATTCGAGGATTCTGTTTTCCCTGACACATACTGCTTCTTTTGCTTCTGGCAGTTAGAAGTACTGTAGATGTCTGTGTACAAAAAGCCAAGTAGCAGCGTGGTTCGGAGTTCATGTTTAACTACAGATAAACCTGTAGCTGGCTGGATAAGTTAGACCTAAGATCGGATAAAGACAACGGTATACCACTTCCAGTGGAACCGAACCTAGTGAAGTAGACTTCGGATTGAGAACAGTTGGAACCGCGGGACTGCTGCGGTCGCAGGTTCGAATCCTGCCTCGGGCATGGGTGTGTGTGATGTCCTTAGGTTAGTTAGGTTTAAGTAGTTCTAAGTTCTAGGGGACTTATGACCTAAGATGTTGAGTCCCATAGTGCTCAGAGCCATTTTTTTGAGAACAGTTTTTATTTTTTAATGTTCATCAATTCATGGTCTGAAACTCTGGAAACATTGAAGAACCGATTTTGAATAAAACTGGACATAAAAAAATCAGTTTGTCCGCTAATTTGAAGCCGTCCATCTTAAATTGGAGCCACTGTAGTGTTGTATAACACCGCAACAATTTCATACACGCACACAGAAGTTTCAGTTTCATTGGATTACAAGGAATGGAGTAAATGTTGATTACACACTATGAAACCCAAAACACGCTTCCAAACATGCAAAAATGGTCTTTAGTTTTGGACGTTTCCCATGAAGTATAGTCTGCCTGTTGTTGACATCGTGCTTCAGTGGCACAAGCGAAAACCTCTCGGATCGTTTACGTCAGTCGATGAAGTCATCCCAGATTAAAACACTTGCACGTAACCGCCGACGTCTTTATACTATTATTGTCACACATCAGGTAAGATATTTCTTTTCGAGTAGTTCTGACAGGTACTTTTCCAAGAAGGTTCTTCGGCATCATACGGAATGCCAAGGAATCCTTGAGTAAAATGCCTGCCTTATCGCAGCTGGTGTTAAGTCCGTGTAACTTGAAGAATGCTACAACAACGCCATTATCTCTCGTTGCAATAACTGCCAGTGTATGCATTAACAACTTCACCGCTTCGCAGAACTCGAGGGTTCACTGAGGAAATGGCCCACAGGAGCAATGAGCGGCATTTTGCCAGGTAAAAACTGCTTATGGACTACAGCTACCGCGAAATAGTTACCCTTTCATTTGTTCAGGCCGTGTAGCGACCGCTCGCTGGCTGTTAAGGTAATATTAGGATAACTGGAAACAGCACAATGATGATAAAAGCGACTTAACTAGGCGGTTGAGAGGATTCGCTGAGCACCTCTAAACAGCAGTTATCCGTAGTCAGGGCATGACGTAGATCTTGACTGTCTTTAGCCACATACCGGACGTCCAGCCTGTGGATATAGCTTGTGTCATAGTCTTTGAACAATAGAAGTACGAAAATTTAACCAGCCAGTCACGTTTGAGTTTTATATACTTCCAGTCCGCTGGTCTAGATGTCTCTTTCTCTTCTATGCAGCCTCAGCTGCCACCCTACTATCTGACATCATCTGGTGCGAATAAGACGCAAATAAATCGCACTGCAGCTGGTTTGCACATATAATCTTTCCGCAACATTTTGGTGTAACAACCTTCTCGAGCTTCGTGTCAAATATTTTACGTTATATCGAGTTACTTTTTTATTATTTTCCCTAATTTACGGAAACTTAAAAATGTGTAAGTAATGACCAGCAATATTAAACAAGCTATCCAGACGAGGACAGAAACGCGGTCTTTCTCTATAGAATCTCTTCCGGCCCTACACATTTATTAAGTTACTAGCTGTTACCCAAAGCTGCCCTCGCATATCAATAGTTTTGTTATGATGAGTGATGGTGAGTAAGTGAGCTACTGTAGACACAATAATGTCAGCTGCCCTCTAGTGTCTGCCTGTCCAGGAAAGCGTACTCATAGGTCATGATGTGTGCCTCACTCGTCCCCTCCCAATCTGTCCCAACTCATGATGAGTCTACATGTGCAGCATCACTGTCAAGTAGTGCATACAGAGGGGCATGGACAGGAACACGCATCTATGCACGACGCTACTGAAATACCTGTATGTTATACAGAGTGTACATTATGTAACAAATAATGTGGAAGTACGGTTTAAAAGACATTGAAGATGGTATAAGCATTGTATTCTTTACTTCGAATTGTTTCATGTAGCACATATCAACCAATAAAATTATTTTCACAATTATGCTGCAAATCAAAAGTCAAAGAACAAACAGTTTTTTTCGAAGAGTAAATATTTTTCCCTAATTCGCGTAATATTCTTCAAATCAATAAGTATATTGCACTACACACTTTCTGAAGTAGCCTGTGTTCTTCCTCAAGCCCCTTCATATCAAATTAAATCGAAATTGGTTCAAAATGTTATTCGTGATAACGTAACGGAGTTACTTTCGTTTATAACATCGGTATGGATAAAACTATCAGTTATGGTATCTTTTGTTTACGTGACCCAATTTTGACGAAATAAAGCCTATGAAAGAGATTAGCGTGTTCAAACAAACAGAGAGATACGAGGGGCTTAGAGAAAACTTTAAATCATGATATATTTTTCTCCGTGATCCGTTTTTGATGAAATAAAGCCTTTACGGAGTCCCAAGCTATACCAAGTTCCCTTCGAAAATCCCTTCAAGGTTTGTCGAGTAGTTTTGGAGAAGTGTGTTCAAACAGACAAATAGAAAGACACGACAGTTTTAGAGATTTATTATTACTCTAGATATAGATGAAATACGCTTGTAGAAATGACAGGTGTTCCCTCATCAACAACTTCACCGAAAGCTAACAAAATAATACTCCAATGTTGGCATGCCTGTGACATGTCTTTATTAAAATTTAATCCTTAACAGAGCTTATTTTTCATTTCTTTTTCTTCTATACAGAAAAACGCCATTCCTACGGGTGAAGAATGATGTGAAGAATGATGTGAGTACATGATGTTTATGGGGTGTGCCTGAAGTTACTGGAACTTTTCAGGTGGAGATCAATAAACAGCATGACCAGAGGACGTGCATGTGGAACTCACCGACATCTTTCTAATTTTGAGAAGGATTGAATCATTGGCATGAAGGACATGGCAGCATCATAACGAGAGATCGCACATAGTTGGCTATAGTACAATTACTGCATTACTAGTGGTGTCTAGATGGACTCAGGAGTGGCCGAGCGGTTCTAGGCGCTAGAGTCTGGAACCGCGCGACCGCTACGGTCGCAGGTTCGAATCCCGCCTCGGGTATGGATGTGTGTGATGTCCTTAGGTTACCAGAATGAGTCGTGCTTCGGTAGCTCAGTTGGTAGAGCACTTGCCCGCGAAAGGCAAAGGTCCCGAGTTCGAGTCTCGGTCGGGCACACAGTTTTAATCTGCCAGGAAGTGTCCTTAGGTTAGTTAGGTTTAAGCAGTTGTAAGTTCTAGGGGACTGACGACCTCAGAAGTTAAGTCCCATAGTGCTCAGAGCCATTTGAACCATTTGAACCATTTGAACCTTCCAGGAGGACTACATCACGAGACGGTAGCAGCATTTTTCGACTTGGTGTGACAAACAGACGAATGACGACACAGAAACCCTCGCAGCGGTAACTGACAAAAGTCACTACCAACAGTCGGGAACATATTACTGGCAAGTGGGTTGAGGTCTCGAGTTCCCATGTATCGCTAAGCGCTGATACCATGCCGCAGAAAAGCAGGAACCCGAGAGAGCACGGGTTATAACTAGAGCCACCTGGGACGTAGACTGACCTTCTGTGCTGTTCAGTGATGAGTCTCGGTTC
This sequence comes from Schistocerca nitens, assembly GCF_023898315.1. NCBI lineage: Eukaryota > Metazoa > Arthropoda > Insecta > Orthoptera > Acrididae > Schistocerca > Schistocerca nitens. The sequence goes on along the minus strand of NC_064615.1, from coordinate 311,154,699 downwards.
TGTTTAGTGCAGTCAGATCGACGTCAGCGTGTCGGTGTTGCAGAGGCGAGGAGGTAGGTCTCAGAAGCAGCGATTCGCTACAACTGTGGTAGGTTAATCATCAATCGCGCTTGGATACGTCATTAGGTAGAGCTTTTGCCGCCACATGCGAAGATCCTAAGTTCGAGTCACGGTCCAACTCATAGTTTTAATCCGCCAGGATGTTTCAAATCAGCGCGCACTCCCCCGAAGAGTGAAAATACATTCTGGAAACTGAAATACAAAAGTAATAAGACTAAAGCAAAGTGTAATGAAGACGTGGAAAAGAAATTTGTGTAAAAGTAGTATTAAGTCATAGAAAGTGTTTATGTATTTACAGCATTTAACGACAGCGGCTGCAGGGGCATCAAAATTAAGGGATAAAACAACCTGAGGTTCTCCTGCAAACTAAATATAATTTTCAAGACTAATTTTTTTGATTTGTCACAGAGGAAAGTAAACTATTAGCGTATATTATCAGTATTACCTTACAGCAACGTGGCTTGTACTTGCAAGCTGAGAACTGTTCAAACCTGATAGTTCCACAGGAAATAATGGAGAGAAGCATGTAGTAGATTACTAGAATAGTCAGGAACACAAAGCAGGTAACTAACTCGAATGAAAGACGCAATAATGACTAAAACGAAAATTAAACAGAGATGGTGGGATATGCGAATACTGTACAGGATTCCAAGAGATAAAAAAAGCGACACGAAGATGTGATGGAAGGCTGATTGGCACTAGACAGGTTACAGAAGCAACATGGATGCGCATCGCGGAACACCGTATTATATGGAAAAGCCTAGAGAAGTTCTTTGTCCATCAGTGGATATCGCATTTCCGCTGCTGACAATGATTAAAGAATCCCTGTGAGGTCACTATTTAGTGGAGTAGGAGGATCTAGCCATCAAGAATTGTTATGATTCATTCTCACAGTTTAATATATTTTGCACAAGACGTTTAATAAGCACTGGGGCTTCTATATTATAGTGAAATCCCTGAAGAATTTTTATAGATTGTTCTTAATCCTAGTATTATAACAATGTTTTGTAGCGTCTTTTGAAACACTATCAATGCTGGTATTTACATACAGGGTTACTGAGAATGCTTATTGCGGAGCAGCTGCAAAAATTCAGGGTTTTAAAGAGATTTTTAGCAAGATGCTCTAACACCAATCCATTTTCAACTGCTATAAAACGAATCCATATTCTGAATATGTTATCTCAATACATTGCAACTTACCACACTCTCCTGTTCTCCTCAAATAGAAAAGATACTCTTTAGTGAGTGGAAGAATTCAGAATAATACATTTCAGTTAACTTTAAATGTAGTAATGCTTACTGCAAATTTTGCTGAACTATCCATTAATTGAGTCTTTGGCGCGAGTTTTCCATTTAAAGTTTTCTGCTCTATTTGAACTCCCTAAACATGAAATGTCAGTGGCTGATAAGTGCATATTAATAAATACAAGTAGGAAACAGTATACTACACGACTGCCAAGACTCTTCAGCTGTAACTATACTGATACAGAATTCCACTCTAAGTTACGTCTTTGCTTGGACAAAGCACCTGTGCTCCAAGTGAAGTTGGCACAGCCGTGGCTCTTGGCGGTGTGATCGCGTTTAGCTTGAACCGGATGGCGTATTTTGCTGCTGTTTCTTGCGAGTCTGTGGTTAATGGCTGCATGCCACCGCTGCGCCAGTCCGATGTGAAGGACATGGTCGATGAGAACAATTACTACCTCAGTTTCACGCCGTCCCCAAACGACCGTTTACGTGAGCTGAAAATAAAACGGCAACTTCTACACCTGACGTGTTTCTGACCGTTATATTGCATAACGAGATCCGGTCCCTAATTTTTCGTCGATTCATTCACAAATACGTCGTGACTAGCGTTGAGTAGTAATTCCTTTACGAAACATTCCAGTTACAGGCAGTAGAGAAAAATCAACAACCAGAGAAGTGTGCTCCAAGTTTTGTTGCTCGGGCCAATAACAGTTCAGTACTGATGTTTCTTTTACTACCGGTAGCTTCTGCTGAGAATAACCATATTAGTATGAAAAATACTTTTAATTACAGTGTCATCCAAACTTTTTTCCTTGTAGTACCGCTTTGTTACAGTAGTAAATGAAGCTCAGCTCTGTCCTTAAAATGATAGTTTTCTCCAAATTCAAAACCTTCAGAGAGCAGTATGCCCCAATAATGGCAACCATACTGCGGTGTGGAAACAGAGAACGCCACAATTGTCGGAGCTGCAAGAGGAGCCTCTGTGAGAGACTACACTAGATGGCTTACAGCTCCTGTTTATATCTGTCTCAGCAGGCAGGAGTCAACGAATTGTAACGAAGCAGTGATGCGCTACCTGGACGCATCAACTTAATACCTCGAAGGTGAAATAACTTTCATAATCGATCATTTACGGCCACGGGGAGCAGTATAGATTTTCCGGTCACGATATTGCGTGAAAACTTAACAATGAAGTCATAAATTATTGCCTCAGGGGCATTTAGTGTACATATATAAAATGGATGGAACCGTCTGTGTACCCTATTCTGAAGCCACAAAGTGAGGACATCCTGAGCACGATTGATCAGCATGCTTTTAGGACGGTTCTGTTCCGGATCTCGAAGAGATGATAGAATAACATAAACATTGTTGATGTCATGTATAGCAGTGCTACAATTTTTTAAAAATAAAAAAGTAAGATTGTCGTGCCAATTATCTACTGCGTAGTATAGGTAATTAGTACTAGCTAGGAATGTTGTTTGGTATTAAACAAGAAAGTACGATTGCCATAAACCAGTGACTGACATAATCCTGTCGAGATCCAGAGTAATCTTTTTAGGAACACCAAATGAAACATTATTAGTTCGGTTTTATGTACTCAAGCAGCTATATTACGTGTGAAACAAACAAAATAAAAGAATATTGCTCACGTCACACATACCTACATAATCACAGAGCACATGTCCCACGTGTAATTTTCACTGGACCGAATCTGGTTTAAATTCTTTTCATTGACACAGATATTTCGTAAAGTTTTTCAGTTCAGTTGTTCAAAATCCAATCGTGCCTTTACAACCCTTTTACCGATAGAGCTGTCCCCCTATTTCTCTCCTTTGTCCATTATGCCTGTATTAAAGAGAACACTTCTCGACACAAGCGTTATAAGCTGGCACTGCAAAGAATAACTGCTAATGAATTCATAAATTTTTCTTCTTTGTATGAGCAATGTTTAATTTAAAGAAAAAGCAGCTGGCTGAATACACAAATACATATATCGCACAAAAATAAACTGGCAAATGAAAACCGGAGGGAAGTGGAACTATCACAGCTAAGGAACGTAGACATCACAGCTGTCTCTAAGCTAAGAAGATCGAAACATCGATTGTAAGCTATATAGCTTGAAATTTTCTGTTTCAGTAGCACAACAGACCGATTAAAAGCAAATAACAAATGATATACTTCAGTGACCAAAGTAAAAAGTATATAAATTGCTGGCAATACGAGATAAAAACAAAAGTCAAAAGATCTTAATTCCCAAAAGTAAAAACGCGGACATAGAAGAAATTGTAAAAATGAATGGGGACACTGCATCAAACATAGGAAATGAGGGCATAACCGTATCAGTGCGGACGTACGGTAACCCTGGATGGAGGTAGGTGGTGTTGTCCCACCACATCACTACTGAAACGACTGATAGACCTTAAATACGCATGTGACCTACTACCAGAAAAGAAATATGGTGCTGTGATACCCGTAGCACCCATAGACAGAGAATGTTGGGGGTGGGTATGCGATGACATTTAAAAATAAAGATAATTGTGGAACGCTTGGAGAAACTTCAGTGAAACCAATATTAGAGTCGGACATGTTTTATGGCTGGCATACTGTCACCGCACCATCTCAGATGTCACTGAGCTCCTCATAGCGACACATCCTGTCTCCACAGAGAATGTGTGCGCTATCTGTATCCTGTGCGTAATGTCCCTATATCCACAACATATTTGCACGTCGTTTATGGATGTTATTCAATAGGCTGCGTGCACATCACAATCTGCTGGGTGCACACGTGTAAACAGCATTAAATTCCGCAGCTTTCCATTATCTCCTTCAGGCAAATTGTGTAAGATATCGTCGATGTTGGACGGTTAGACGTACGAATACAATGTTTTTATCCATGCAAACCTGAGAATTTTGAATAGTCTGTTTATTTTGTTGATTTGCCCTAATGTGCAATTTCTAGCCGCCGGGAAAGACTTCTGCAGTACAAACTAGCTTGTCTTGTGTATCGTCTAATTTCAGTTACTGTCCGTTTGCAGAGAATCAGTTAATAATTTTGAAGACTGTTTTGTTTATGCTATGAAATTTTGATGTTACTGCATTAGTCTTAATTATAGTGATTGCATCATCAGCAAAGATGACCACTTCTAGTTTTTGGCTATACAATGGAAGACTGTGTATATATTGTAAAAACATGTGTGTGCTCAATATCGATCTCTGTGATTTCCCCTCCCACCTGAAGATGCTGTTTCGTTTTGTACATCCCCTGGATTTCTTAACATGACTCACTATGGACATCTACATCTATATCTACATGACTACTCTGCAATTCACATTTAAGTGCTTGGCAGAGGGTTCATCGAACCACAATCTACTAACTCTCTACCATTCCACTCCCGAACAGCGCGCGGGAAAAACGAACACCTAAACCTTTCTGTTCGAGCTCTGATTTCTCTTATTTTATTTTGATGATCATTCCTACCTATGTAGGTTGGGCTCAACAAAATATTTTCGCACTCGGAAGAGAAAGTTGGTGACTGAAATTTCGTAAATAGATCTCGCCGCGACGAAAAAGTCTTTGCTTTAATGACTTCCATCCCAACTCGCGTATCATATCTGCCACATTCTCTCCCCTATTACGTGATAATACAAAACGAGCTGCCCTTTTTTCGCACCCTTTCGATGTCCCCCGTCAGTCCCACCTCGTAAGGATCCCACACCGCGCAGCAATATTCTAACAGAGGACGAACGAGTTAGACAAGATGAAAACCATTCATAAGCAATATCTCCGACACTATAATATTTGACCTGCTCTGGAAGAATGCTCCAATTTCACAATCATACGCTTTTGGTAACACACAGAAAATAAATTTTGTATAATCAATTTTTCGAATATGAAAATTGCATATTCTATGGAGAGAGGGTTTCGAGATGGAATTGAGACCAGTTTTTTTTTGTTTTTTTGTTTTAGGTAGGTCTATTATTGTTCTTAGTCACATAATATTTTATTGTTGAATTATTATTTCTTAATTATCATAAAATTCTTTTGGCTAGCACATATCTTACGTGCGTTCGCTCTATTCATGTTTACTACACGTTTCACATACCATCCAAGCAGGTTTGATGAAGACTACACTGGTAGAGGGCTTTAGTAAGAGGCGTGTGCTCTCCCCTAGTCGTAAGTGAGGGGCGGGGGTACGCTTTAACCACCAGAAGCCTATACTATTATATGAATTACCGCTGGATAACGCTTAACCATGCGAAAAACCTACATTTCTTCAAAAATTCTGTTGACGCTTGAGAAACGTTTGAACACTGTGACGCATCGAGCGCGTAGTCTATCGTTGGTAGCTAACGTCCTCAAATTAACATTATCCACAGGAATGACAGGGTCTGACAATTTGTGGCGCCAGCGTGTCATTTTAACACGACGAGTCACCGTGTGCGAATCTTGTTATTCCTTCAGTCCGCCTACGTTCCAGAGACGGCAGCTACGCTGTGTCAAGAAATCGACGGCGACGCAGGGAAGTCAGTGAAAGAACGCCTCTGTCTGAAAGAACTCGTGAACACAAACTCTTGTTTACTGGAAGCGGCGTCATTTGCCGTGTGACAGGCAGTGACAGCCTTCCTTTGTGACGCACTGCGTGTGCGCGAACGCTGAGGCTGTGCGTGCCTCGGCTTCAAATCCACCAGTGATTCAGGGGCTCCTATTAGCGGAAGAGGTGTTTGCGGTCCCAGCAGGTGATAGCGCTGTCACCCCTGTGACTGGCTTGGAAGTTTAGCTGCTACTTAGTCTTTGACGCTGATTCGGATCGTTATTATTACCCTACATGCAGCATGAATAATATTCTAGAAACAGTCTTTGTCGTGATCATGAATCAGTGATTGTGTTTGCTATTACACGATTTTAAAACTGAGTTTGTAATAATTGCTATTTCTCGTACATAGTTCATACGTAAAAGAAACCAAGGTGAAATTTGGAAAGGAAATTAAAGCTCCTAAATAAGAAATATGAACTCTGTTAACAAGCTACATTGTAGTTCTGTCAGAGACGGCAAAGGACGTGGAAGAGCTGTTGAACAGCATGGACACTTTCTTTAAGAGAGGTTAAAAGGTGAAAAATCAAGAGAAGTAAAACAAGGGTAATGGAAATGTGGTCGAATAAAATCAGGTGATGATGAAGAACTTAGTCTAGGAAATGAGACATTAGAAAGTAGACGATGAGTTTTGCTTTTTGGGCAGCAAAATGCGAGAGTGTGCTGAAACGTAATGCCTCCGGAATTTTTATGTGAAATTCTTCAGGCTTTTTAAAGAAAACTAACTTCACCAACATTCCACTTCTTAATTCTTCACGTCTACATATTTATTTGCCAACATAGTCGCCCTGGCGACGAACACTTCTGTACCAACGAGAGATCAAGTTGTTGATACCGTGACTGTAGAATGTTTCACTTTGTTGACAGAACCACAACTTCACCTCTGCTTCCACCGCTTCATCACTATCAAATCCTCGAAGGTGACCTTTAAGTTCGGGAAATAGTAAATCGCATGGGGCTGAGTCGGGATCGTATGGAACCCAAAGCGTCGGATAGCTGCTGATGGCCGCGCGGGATTAGCCGAGCGGTTTAAGGCGCAGCAGTCACGGACTGTGCGGCTGGCCCCGGCGGAGGTTCGAGTCCTCCCTCGGGCATGGGTGTGTGTGTTTGTCCTTAGGATAATTTAGGTTAAGTAGTGTGTCAGCTTAGGGACTGATGACCTTAGCTGTTAAGTCCCATAAGATTTCACATACTTTATTTTTTTTTTTTTTTTTTTTTTTTTTTTAGCTGCTGATGTCTCAGCGCTCGTGTATGGGTGTCGCAGAGTTTATGTTGGTCCCTTTGAGCATGAATTCCAAATGCACCACACCTTGAATACTTCAGAACATTATGAGCGCGACTTTTCCTGCTGATGGCATGGTCCTCAATTTTGGTGGTCCTTTGTGGCGGATTTTGACGCTCTCTTGTTTTAGGGGTCAAAGTGGTGACCCTAGCTTTCTTGACCTGTCACAATACTGTTAAGAAATCCATCACCCTCAAGCTCAAAACTCAAACGAAATTGGTGACAGATGTCCAGTCTCCTCCGTTCCACTCAGGAGTGATCACTCAAGGCACCCACCATGCACGCAGTTTTCTGTACTGCAGTTCTGCGATGATGGCCTGTACACGCTCTCGTGATATGCCACACTTACCTTAGAGCTTTGTTTATATCTTCCGACGATTTACTCTGATGACTTCATCAATCTGATTCCGATAGTCTCGTCGGTTGGCGTATGCGATCGTCTACTCCGAGCTCTGTATCGGCTGAATAACCAATGAGAAGGTAGTGAATCGCACTGGGTGGGGGGTGGGGGGGGGAAGAGAAATTTGTGGCACAACTTGACTAAAAGCAGGGATCGGTTGATATTACACGTTCTGAAGAATCCTAGTATCGTCAGTTTGATAATGAAGGGAAGTGTGGAGGGTAATAATTGTAGAGAGAGACAGGGCTGGAAACAGTAAGCAGATTGAAATGGGCGTAGGCTGCAGTAGTTATGAAGGAATGGAGGAGCACCACTGTTTGCTTCATTACGAGCACGAACACCAGAACGTCGCGCATTACTGATGCCGATACAATCGTCACCGAACACAGCTTTCGTTCTTCTGTGGATTTCAAGTGTGGGCGCATTTTCTGCGGTTAAAAATTAGATTACAGCACGCTGTTTCTCACGCACCGCCACGTTACACACCACCATGTTACACGCTGCAACTCGGAGCCCCCTGACGGCAGAGGGCTGTAACTTCCGTCAGCGAAGAGGGAAAGTCGACCAAGTAATACGGATGACACGTAATACCTCAACCGGCTCTGGGAATAGAATAGCTTTACATTACTTATGAGCACTACCTCGCAACTGACGGTGGCTACAAAATGCGGACTGGCTATAGCAGGAAATACCTGCCTGAAAAAGAGAAATTTGTTGACACGGAACATAAATTCAAATATTTGAAAGTCTTTTCTGAAGGTGTCTGTCTGGAATTTAACCTTGTACGGAAATGAAACGTGAACGATAAACATTTAAGACAATGTGAAATTTTGAAATCCAGTGCTACAGAAGACGCTGAAGATCATATGGACAGACTGAATAACCAATGGGAAATTCTGAATCGCTTTGGGGAAGAAAGAAATTAGTGGCACAACCTGAGTAAAAGAAGGGATCTGTTGATATTAAACATTCTAACGTATCCAAGTATCGTCAGTTCGTTAACGAAGGGAAGCGTGGAGGGTAATAATTATAGAGAGAAACAAGGCTTGGAAACAGTGAGAGGTTCAAATGGATGTATACTGCAGTAGTTACGCAGAGATGAAGGGGCTTTCATACGACTGAGAAGCATGGAGATCTACATCAATCCAGTCTTCGGGCTGAACACCCAAACACAATAATTTTTTTTACTTTCTGCTACAACAGCAAAAATACGTCTCCCGACCACAGCTCCCAAGATCTACAGGGTGAATCTGAATTGCATCGACGAAATTTCGGAAGTTGATTAGGAATGTATTCTGAGTATTTTGATACGAGGACCAGGGATCTGCGGGGCTCGTTGCAGAATAATTACATTTCATTTAGGTTCTTTTATCGCCATTTATCTTTGTATGTGTACTGCACTAAAAATACCTGCAAAAAACTTCAAATGTCGTCGGTATGCGCTGTCTGTCTTATTTGGAAACACACTTGGTCCATTCATTCACGGTACTTGCTGTTGACACCGGTATCATCCATTTACTCTTCGCTGTCAAGTTTGGCCTCAGTACAGCTCGGTTCTGTCTCCGGTTTGTTTTTCCGCAGATTCAGTATGTCGTGGTCGTGTGGTAAGCGTTACCGACTCTCGATAACGGGACCTGGGATCGATTTCCGGTAAGGTCAGGAATTTTCTCGGCTCGAGGTTGTGTGTGTGTGTGTGTGTGTGTGTGTGTGTGTGTGTGTGTGTGTGTGTGTGTGTTCGTCCTCGTCACCCTCTCGTCATTAATAGTGAGCTTCCGGGTGTTCAGTAGAGTTGATGTTTCCATTTTGTGCATAGTATTTCAACAACCGGCCCAGCCACCTTCTTTCGGTGCTGCGAGTTTTACTATTGTATTTACTCGCTGCTTCCCACGCCCGGGTTCCCGGGTTCGATTCCCGGCGGGGTCAGGGATTTTCTCTGCCTCGTATTGGCTGGGTGTTGTGTGCTGTCCTTAGGTTAGTTAGGTTTAAGTAGTTCTAAGTTCTAGGGGACTTATGACCACAGCAGTTGAGTCCCATAGTGCTCAGAGCCATTTGAACCATTTTTTTTACTCGCTGCCTGGACTCCAGCTCGACTATGAACTACTGCTGTTCTCAATCCGCTGTTTATAGCCGAGTTCGATTTCCAACGTTTTCACAGAGCACGCTTTGATGCTCCGTGAAACGCAAACTCCGGCGGCGTTCCCATCGCTGATGGATGTGACATTCGGTGAGATTTTAATAAACGGAAAGCCCGACATTTAAATTCATACTCTCATACCTGTTTGTTAGGTTTTGTGACATGTTTATTTCGATAGACTCCGTAATTACGCTGTCCCAGAAACCTGGCATTTGCACCTGGCCTCATCCTATTTCATTTCATGATTATATTTGAGGCAGTTGATTTGCCTGATTGTTTTAGTCGGGTGTGTCGCAGATGTTCCTTGCCTCTGCCCTCGACTGGATAATAAGCCAAACGTAACACATGCCACATTAAAATGGAACGCTACACACACACACGGCTTTCGGAGACTTAGATCGTCTTTAACATTACAAACAATACTTTTATCTTAACTGAAGGGAGCGAAATACACTGGATGCCATGTTTTCGTAGGAGTCTACCGATCATTACGGATATTGGTCCGACATAAGGCAGATAAGGGATGTTTGGCTTCTGTTCCTCGCCGTCTCAGTCTTTCTGAATCCCTTAAACTCATCGCGGAAAAGTTCAACGATATTTTCCACAGAACTTTTTAGGTACGTTCTGACATCAACTTATTTCCTGTTCGACGGAAAATATTATGGACAAGCAGTTGGTGTGACGAAGGGTAGTCCATTGTCGCCTGTCGTGGTGAACCTATACATGGAACACTTTCAACCATAGACACTAGGAACCGCCAAGTTAAAACCCGTGTTTTTCTATTGGTACGTGGACGACACGTTTGTGATGCGGCCCCATGGAACGGCAAAGGTTCAAGAGTTCCTGGAAGATTCAAACTCTATCCACCGCAGTCTAAAATTCAAGATGGAACTTGAAAAAAGAGGACCAACCACCTTTCGTCGACGTATTAGTTAAGAGAAGACCGAACGGATCCCTTGGTCACACTATGTATGGAAAACCTACACATGCTGACCTCTATCTCCACGCCTCGTACCATCACAATCCGTCGCAAAGAAATTCGGTGCCAAAGACTTGTCCATAGAGTTCTAATAGGTTCAGAAAAGGGGAGCCTCGCCAGAGAATTGCAACACCTTCGACTGGTGTTGCGAAGGAGTGTGGAGTGAGAGCACCAAACTAAATGGGCTATCCAGTCAAACTGAAGAGCGCCTAAGAGAGAGGTTGATACTGAGACCGAGGGAGGGAAGCCAAAAATCGCTTATCTGCCTTATGCTGGCCCGATATCCGGAAAGATCGGTAGACTCCTACAGAAACATAGCATTCAGTATATTTAACCCCCTTCAACTAACACAACGAGTATTCTTTGTAATGTTAAAGACGATCTAGGTCTCCGAAAACCGTGTGTGTGTCGTATTCCATGCGAATGTGGTATGTCTTACTTTGGAAGACACCAAAACAGTCTAGGAAAGATTCAAGGGCCGGCCGTTGTGGCCGAGCGGTTCTAGGCGTTTCAGTCTGGAACCGTGCGACCGCTACGGTCGCAGGTTCGAATCCTGCCTCGGGCATGGATGTGTGTGATGTCCTTAGGTTAGTTACGTTTAAGTAGTTCAAAGTTCTAGCGGACTGATGACCTCAGATGTTAAGTCCCATAGTGCTCAGAGCCATTTAAACCAAAGATTCAAGGAACATCAACAACCAAGCAAATCATCTGTCACCGAGCACTGGCTCGAATATAATCATGAAATGAAATACGATGAGACCAATATCGTGGTGAACACGCCAAGTTTCCGGGACAGCATAACTAAGGAGTCTAATTTTAAATAACGCTTGGTATCTGGCACTCAGTTTATTAAAATCTCGCCAACCATCACATCCACCAGAGTTCGAAAACGCTGAGGGAATTTGCGTTTAATAGAGTATCAGTGGGTGCTCTGCAGAACAAAAGAGCATCAGTGGTTACAATGGATGTCGGGAATCGGAATCCGGGCAGCGAGTACACTAATAGCAAAACTTCCAAACTCTCAAGAAGACGTCTCGGCTGGTAGTCGAAATACTGTGCAGAAAATGAAACCAACAATTCGGCTGAGGCCGCGCGTGGTAGCCGCGTGGTCTTAGGCGCCTTGCAACGGTTCGCGCGACTCCCCCCGTCGGATGTTCGAGTCCTCCCTCGGGCATGGGGGCATGTGTGCTGTCCTTAGCGTATGCTAGTTTAAGTTAGATTAAGTAGCGCGTAAGCCTAGGGACCGATGACCTCAGTAGTTTGGTCCCATAGGAACTTTCCACAAATCTCAATAAATAAATAAATAAATAAAAATCTCGGCTGAACACCCGGAAGACCAGTGTTAATCAGTCACACCCAGAAAACCTGCGAGACCACATCATTTCATCACTATAGACGTGCAAGTTGCCGAAGTGGCGTCAAATAAAAAGACTTTCGCCAGGCTACCGAATATCCCAAATGGGTCTCCCAGCCAATGATGGCGAAAGCACATTTCTTTTCTTTTTTCTTTTTTTTCGCACTTTTTCGGGCGGTAGTAGCAGTACGCTAACAGTAATACACAGCAGTATGGATAGGCTTACTCACGGAGAGCTGGTCTACATACGCATCGTATATACGAGGGGCGTTCAGAAAGTAAGCTCCGATCGGTCGCGAAATGGAAACGACTATGAAAATCCGATAAAGCTTTGCACAGATGTGTTGGGTAGTGTCTCTAGTATAACCCCAGTTAGCATCACGTCGCTCTTCTCATTTCTGAGCTCGCAGTGAGTGCGTAAAGATGTCTAGAAAATAGTGTCTGCCGCCAAGTACGAGGGCCTGGTGAGAAATTTCGCCTGAAGCTATGCAGCTAACATTACATAACTGTCGTGCTGTTTCTTCTTCAAGACAATTCCCAGCCGCATTCTGCAGGGGCAATGAAGATGCTCCTGCATCGTTTTCAAATGAAAATGTGAGATTACCCACAATACAGTCCGCAATTGTCTCTCCCTGAGTTTCATCTCTGGTCACATGAACCGCTGTCTTTGAAGACAACATTTTGACACAGACAACGAGGTGTAGGCCAGCGTGGAGAATTGGCGGAAAGCACTGGCGGCTGCCTTCTATGATGAGGCTATTGAAAAGTTGGTACAACGCTATGACAAAAGTCTAAGTCAGAACGGCGACTACGTAGAGAAGTAGCTGAAAGGTGTAGCTAATTGTTACAAGTAAAACATTTCTGATGTTCACTGTGGTTTCAATTTGGCAATCAATCGGAGCTTACTTTCTGAACAGGCCTCGTAGTTTCACTGAGTACACTGTATGAACGGCACAACAACACTGAGGTGCTCCCGCATCTATGGCGATCACGTCACCGTACTTTTTCCTATGAGACGTGTTGCATTTTGTTGGCTCTAAGGCTCTAAGCACTATGGGACTTAACACACACACACATCCATGCCCGAGGCAGGATTCGAAACTGCTACCGTGTAAGAGGTCCGAGCAGATGTAATTTCGATGTATTGCTCATGCGCTGCCTGCGATATGCAAGGTATAAGAGAATGACCAGAGAGCAGTTTTGACTGCAGTAGGAACTGTGTAGCTGTAGCAGTAAGTTGTTGCTAGTGAGCAGTCTGCTCTGGTCTGCTCTGGTGTATCGTGTTGGCTCGGCCGGTCATGGTGCAGTGATGCCGGAGCCTGAGCATTATTGTATCAGGTAAAAAGCAGCCTCGCGCATATGTAGTAATGTTATCTCAAGTCCCATGTAAATGTTTTAAAAAAATGTCCTAATAATAATCTTTCTCATATAAAGTAATTTTTAACAACCATTCATTTCAATTTAAAGAATTTACTAATTTCTCCAATCGATGATCATCCCGATTATTGCAAAAGAAAAATCAGTTGTTTCCCTTTCATAAATGACAAATCTATCGGCCAGCATTGCACAGGGCTGTGCCAGAAAATTTTATTGTAAGAGCAGATATATATGCGTTATCCGGCGACTTCATTGAGGTAAGAATTTTGCTTTTCTTATTCAGAATGATCTTTCAGGGCCATGACGCAGCACTGCTGACGTCCAAAATTTACCAGGTTAAATTCACAGTCAATTATTGAAAAGTCATAAGTGAGCGACAATTTAATTGAGAGTTTTGTTACATTGTATTATTACCAGGTTACTGAATTTATTTTTTTGTTGGGAGGTTACACTGAATGTGAACGACATAATTATAATTTTTACTGTTGAGAGGTTTAGGAATTTTTCGGTTTTGAGGTTACATTAAATGAGGATTTTATTTATATTATTTATTTTATTTTGTGGGGAGGTTACACTTGGCGACAGCCGGCCAGGATCGTATTTCTTTGTGAATTTCTGAGAAGTAGTCAGTTATATATCTGCTCTTATTTACTTAAATGTAGTTTGCATCTGGCGCAACGCATTTACTAATGTGTCACTCTTTCTTTCACAGATCATCGGCAATTTATTGCTCTTTGTTGTAGTTGTTTGTTCCATTTTTGCTTCGTCTTTGTTTCATTTTGTGCTTAATTTTGATTTGTGAAAAATGCCGCGAAAAACTGTTAACAGTACATCGCGATGTGCAATGAGTGAAATAGGCGACTCGAATAATTTGACCGATAATACTTGCGACACTCAGTGTAATAGCGATAATCCTCTAATTACTGATAATCAGTGCATACCGACCACAAGTAAGGATTTTAATTCTATTGATGAGCAAACAAATTCAATTATGTCCACAGTAAATGTAACAATTGATGACGTGGCACGTTCTGATATAATGAACGCTGCCCAGTTTGACATACCCGGTTTGCGAAATTTGCATTGTGAACAGATAAATTTTTCCCACGAAGATGAACAATGTAGTCAGAATACGTCATATTTATTTGATTCCGATGTAGTGACCAACAGTGCACATCCGATTGGCAAACCTTTTCAAGAATCACAGAATGACCAAATGGTTATACAAAACGTGACACATACAGATACATCATCACACAGCACAGAGAATACAGCAGCTAATTTTGGCATGGATCGAGTTATAGCATTAATGCTACAAATTAATGAAAATCTCAAACAACAAATTAATGAAAATAATAAAAATCTCAAACAACAAATTAATGAAAATAATGAAAATCTCAAACAACAACTTAATGAAAAACAAGACAACATTTTCAAACAACTTAGCGAACAGATTACAGCCGTTGCCGCGCAATGTCATGATACTGGGGAACAATTGCGTGAGGAAATTGAGGCTTGTGCTAGGAGCAGTAGTGAAGAAATTAGATCTGTGGCTCAAGAATTAAGTAATACAAATGCAGCCACAACTAAATTACTTAGGGATGGGGTTGGTGCGGTCGCTGGATAATGTTCTGAAGACGCAACACAGCTGCGCGACGAGTTTGAATTAGTGTCAGCAGAACTTTCACGCGCGCTGCGTGCGGGGGTGGACGCGAGGTTTGACCAGCAGAGCAGCCAAATTGACGAACGTTTTGATCACCACCTGCAGGACAGTGAGGCGCGTTGCGGTGGATTTATACAGGAACAGAGTAGAGTGGGGCAACAGGTCATGGAAACGGTTGCTGCACGGAGACGGGAAGATAAGCGTGGATTGTTTACGAAAGCAAGGACATACGTGGACAACAGTATTGCTGCAGTATCGGGCGAGGTCAAACAGTTGGATGCCGAATTGCATGATGGGGTCTCCGATCTTGGAACAGGGACAGACACACGCACATTGGGCTTTCGGACAGTGACCAACAGACTTGAAGAGTTGGAGTTGATACGGGATCCCGATGCCATTAAGGCGGACGTTGGGAGGTTGAACAAAGCCAAAGGTAAAATACTAAAGCGAATTAATGCTTGTGACTCTAAAAACGTCGATCACGTGGAGGCACTATCTTGAAAATATGATGAGTTGGCCGGTCGTATTGACGTTGTCGAGGGTAATAATGACGCCACGTCGGACGATGCGTCGCCTGTTTCGTTTGGTCAGGCGCCCGAGTTCCGAAATTTGCAGCGGACGATCAGTGAGATAGGTTCGTCCAGTGGTGCATTGCGTGGAGGATTGTCATCTTTACAGCGGGGGGTGGCGGAGATGAAAAATGTTTTAGCCTTTGGCACGTCACAGCATACGCCACTTTCCGAAAATTTGTCGGACTCACACAGCCAGTGTAATTTGGGTGATTTGCGGAGAATGCGTGAGTTGGATTCCGAACAGTCACAGACGGGCGGATTATCATGCAGTCCTAAACCTGTTCAGACATGCAGAGACGATGAATTTGATTACAAGCACTTTCTATTCGTGAGGGGATTTGGGGTGTTTAGGTGTGACGGAGCGCAGATTCACCCCTTGGACTGGATACAACAATTTGTTTTTGAATATTCACCGGCATTGCCTGTAACGCAGAAACTAAAATTTATTTGCAGCGCGTAAGAGACCTCAGGGGATTCATTACACTTCGATGAATATGTGCCGTAGCGTGCACAGGGCCCCGAGCCGTAGTAGTGCTATTTCTTCTTTAGTTTTCTGCACTGCTGCCTACTCTTTTACTATCCTTTATATCTATCAAAACAGCTCTTCAACTATCGATCTATCTAGTATTAGGAATGTGTAAAAAGAACCAGATACGACAAGTTTTACATGAAAGTGACAGTTATCATTATACGCTCCAGAAATGACAACCACGAGAACGTTAATACCAGACAAAAGTTTAATCATCAGTATGTACAAAATTTTCAGCTATCGCAGACGCATTTGGTAACAACACAGGTTTTTCCCAACAACAGGAACAAAACCAGCCGGTTAGCATACCTAACCAACAATGTAATGTGCAAGGTCAACCAAGCTTTAATGTTTCGCCGCCTACACGTATAGCGTCGGCTCCGCCAAATGGTAACGCACAACAACAAGGAAATCACTACGTACAGAAAACACATCATTTCAACTCCTATCGCAACGCGCAGTATAGTAATGACTATCATGACAGACGTAAAAGTAATGAGCACAATTTTCAGCGTACGTTTAATAACAGTCGGTCTTACCAGCAGCAAAATCATCCGCAACAACAGATTATCATGAATGAACCAGACAGTAGGTATCATCCCGAACGTAATACGTTGGGAAGAAATAACAGAACAGTACAAATAGTCTAGATGCTACAGCATCCTCCCGAAAATAACGGCGCGTCAGAAGGAATTTGACTAGATACAGTACAGGTTGCATCTTCCAGCAACGCAAGCAATACTTTTGACACAAAGAATCTTGTTCACGACAATGTTATTACTTTTGACGACATCCGAGACACTCATTTGCAGGAAAAACCAGTTATTTAAAAACCATTTCCCATCCTGTCATTGAAGTAAAGATTGGATCATCCAAATTTTCAGCAGTAATCGATTCTGGATCACCTATGTCAGTTATAAATGAGGAAACTTTCAACGAATGTAACAAAGAGAATACCTATCCTACGTTACCATTGGGCAAAACTAAAGTAAAAGGAGTAGTATCTGGTAAAGGAGTAGATGTAAAGTTACAGACACACTTATCATTTTGTATTGCAGGTCATACGTTTCACTCAAATTTTTGGATTGTTCCCTTATTGACAACAGACGTTATTTTAGGTACGAATTTTCTGGTACAACATGACGCAATTATTGACTTTCAAAATTCCTATTTAATGTTAAAGGATGAAAATGTGCAACTGGCATTAGAATTTCAGCACTCTTTATCTGCAGAAGAACAAACAATTAATCGGACAGAGGTCATTTCTGCATCACGTAACACGGACTGTCATTCCACATTGTTCACAGATACGTATGTTCACAACTATTATACACCAGACGAAGCCGACTATGACGTTATGCAGATGATTTCTGATAAAGTTAAACAGAGCAGTGCAAATACAGACGACGAACGCACGCAACTACGCAAAATTCTTTTACAGCAAGCTCCAGTTTTTGACAACATCCCTGGTACTATGTCCGGATTTATGTATGAATTTCAAGTTAAACAGCACGACACGTTTAAAGCCAAACATTATCCCATTCCGTATATTCACAGAGAACAAGTTAAGAAAGAATTGCAAGCAATGCTTGACCAAGGAATTATTGAACCGGCAGTTAGTCCGTACATAAACCCGCTCCATATTGTTAAGAAAAAGGATGGCTCACTTCGCCTCGTACTTGATTCGCGTCACATCAACGACATTATTATTAATGAAACAGATCGCCCTCAAACACTAGAAGAACTTCTACAGAAATTTCATGGTACTGCTATTTATTCCACATTAGATTTGAAATCGGGATTTTGGCAAATTCAGCTCCATCCGAACTGCAGAAAGTACACAGCTTTTCTCTGTTTTGGTGACTGTTACCAATTTTGTAAATTACCGTTCGGTTTAACTATTTCTTCAGCAGCATTTATTCGCGGTTTGAATACTATACTTCCGACAGAACTAAAAGACAGAATCACAACGTATGTAGACGACATTCTTATCGCAGAAGCTAACTGGTCTGAACACAATCTGATTCTTGAACAACTGTTGCAAACTTTTCGTGCACAAGGACTCACAGTTAATCTTAGCAAATCACACTTTGGCAAAACTTCTATAAAATTTCTTGGACATGTAATTTCAGCAGAAGGCATTGCGCCTGACCCGGAAAAACTCAAGCTTTACGTGACATTACTGTTCCTACGACGAAGAAACAACTACGCAGCTTTTTGGATTTAATTAACTTTTTTCGTAAATTTATTCATTACTCTGCTTTAGACACCCCTAGATTATGTCAATTGACCGGTAAAAACACTATTTGGTCCTGGGAGAGCCAAGCGCAGTCTGAATTTGTCAATCTGAAACAAGCTTTGTTGAATGCACCACTTTTATCATATCCAGATCTTACTAGAAATTTTTCAATTGCCACCGACAGTTCTAACACCGCTTTAGGCGTACACATTTTTTAGGAAATTGAAGAAGATGGTACTACAGTGATTAAAAACATCGCCTTTGCGAGTCGCATTCTGTCACCTGATGAACGCAATTATTCTGTTACAGAACTTGAAACATTATGTGTTGTATGGGCATTTACGAGATTTCGGCATTTTCTTTATGGAAGACATACGACCGTTTACACAGATCATAGAGCTATCCAGTTTTTACTTTCCGCAAAATTTACACACGACAGGTTAAGCAGATGGAAACTTTATTTACAGGAATTTAATTTTACAATTGTTCACATTCCCGGTACGCAAAATATTGTAGCAGACGCACTATCCCGTTCTCTCAGCAACAATCAGCAAGACATCGCAACCAACTTCTGCCAAGCAAATTTTAGCGTCATGTATATTCAACAAGTCGCATTTGAAAATTTCATTTCATCGTCATTACGAGACATAGCACAAGAGCAGAGCAAAGACAACGCGTGGAAAGAAATTAAACGCCTTTGGCAAGACAAGAATAATGTTACCATTAGAAACCATTATACTGTACGCAATAACATTCTGTTTCGCCGCTCTCACCCTGACAGCAACAATTGGTTACAATGCATTCCTGACGAGCTTGTTAACAAATTAATTTGGTATACTCATTTAAGTTATGCACATTATGGAGCCAGAAAATGTTTTCTTATACTGAGACAGAACTGTTATTTTGCCAACATGGAGAAACGTATTCGACGAGTTTTAGCGTCATGTAAAATCTGCCAGAAAGCTAAGTCAGAGACGACTTCACATATTCCCCCGTTACATCCCATTGTACCCGTTAAATTGAGACACATGGCCGCTGTAGACATTTTTGGTCCGATTCTCAGATTTAATAGAGGTTTTTGTTACATCTTTGTCGCTGTAGAACTCACTTCGAAATTTGTTACCTTCACTCCGTTACGCAAAGCTACTGCTAAAACTATTTCGAATGCATGTGTAAGACATTTTTATTTCATGTAGGGCATGTATTGAAAGTAATTTCCGACAATGGACCACAGTTTCGATCTGCGTTATGGACACGTATGTTACGACCTAGAAACATTTCTCCGCTCTATATATCCAGGTATCACGCTTCTTCGAACCCTTGTGAACGACTAATGAAAGAAATTGGTAAACTATGTAGAATATACTGCCATAAAAAACATATTGAGTGGGACATACACATACTCTCATTCCAGGATGCAATTAACTCCATACCAAATGAATCTACTATGCTATCTCCGACTGTTGTATTGAAAAATGTTGAACCACCTAACAAAATTAAAGAATTAGTATCCTTTCCTACATCTCGTCGACTACGCCACCATGAAATAATTGACATTGCACTCAACAACATCAAACGTGCCGCAGAGCGCCGGAGAAGACAGCAAAAACAGGTTTGTACACGCCGTGACTTTCACGTTGGACAGAAGATATTAGTACGTACACACTATTTATCCAACAGAAGAAAGAGTAGATGCAGTAAATTTGAGCTTCTATACGCAGGTCCATTTCGAATTCGCAGCATTCCTCACCCCAATGTAGTACACATCGAAACTTTGAGAACCAGAAAATGCAAGGGCAATCACCATGTCTCCAATATTAAACCCTTTATTGAATGAACATACTTTATGATTTATCACACTGTAATGCCATTTCCTGATTTTTATATGACCACGTATGCAATTATATTTATATGAACACTTACTGATGATTATCATATATTTTCTTGGCAAGTGCCTGGCAAGGTAAGGTTAGCAGGTCGCTTTTCTTGTCGCTATATATCAGACTGTGCACATTTTACATTTTTCGTGTATGTATGATTGTTTTCCTGTTTTTTTGTATGCACTACGAAATCTTTAAGATATAACAAACACCAGTTAACTTTGACATTTTGCCTTATGATATCTCAACATCGTGACTATTTTACATTTTTTTTGCTACTACATTATGATGCTCCGTGTACATTTTTTTTGCACTTGAAAACTGTCTATGATTTTGACATAATACGTTTTATGTCATGCTATGCCGTATGCTTAATTATATCACTAGAAACAAGTTTTTATTTAATGAGTATATGATTTAAATGCAAGATATTAATCCTTATTCATCATTTTCAGAAAGCAATAACGTGTAAAAGAAATAACTTAAACAAACCACAGTGGATTACTATGAAATGGGAATTTCACCATCAGAATGAAGGAAAGAAAATGCAATATCTTGTCACGAAGAGTAAATGGATGAGAATTAACAAGCATTAACAAGAATATACTATACACATCGTATGATAGCAGTCTTAACTAATTATTTTTCTTTCAGAATACGAGGCGATTGATGCAAGTTGTCAGATTGTACTACACATCTTAGTTTTAGTGATGAAATATGCTAGAAATAAGAAACTCTATACTATGAATAGTTGTATGAAGTAAATGGTAATATGAATGTGAATAATGAAGTGTCTATTTTTTTTGCAGATGATAATGAATGATGATGAATAGTGATATGAAGAATATGCTAATATGAATAATGAAGTTTTTCTTTGCAGGTGATGATAGTAATGAAGTTATGGTAATATTAATAATGAAGTTTTTCCTTGCAGATGAGAATAATGATGAAGTTTATATATTTACTATTAGTTAAGAGATGCTATGTAGTTATTTAAGTATTTGTTGCAGTTCGTTTTGACAGTATGTCTTATTTCGCATGGTATAATGACTGAATGTTTTGGAAAAGACAGCTAGAGTACATACATATTGAGTACACGTTTCATTACCTGTTAATTCGAAGTTCACTACTTTTCAGCATAATATGCGTTTCTTCTTTCAGCTCAATAATCCATTTTGTATTTTTTCCAGGAGAAGCTATTCATGAAATTAATGTGCTATAAGCAGTTAGTCACTAAACCTGTTCTAGTACTTGCATTTTTTTACCCATTTGTGTGTGTCATTCATGAATGTGATCACATATACTCTACTTGTTTCATAACCTTGCTACAGCTGACTCATGACGAATGACGTTATTAATCCCTATTTCCAGCAATAAGTCAAAAGCAAATATTTTCATGCCCCAGCAATTAATAATCGATCTCAACGCAATGCATTGCTAGCACCAAAAAAAAAAAAAAAAAAAAAAACAAAAAAAAACAATTTACCAGTCCCAGCTATTACCAGTATACAACCAAATAATGCTGCTAGTTTAAGAAGTATTTCTAGTTCTAAATATAATGCAAATTTCTCAGATGTATTGAATCCATTATATCTATGTATTATTGGATCACAGACCTTGAGTGATAATTACAGTGTGTTACATTTTAAATATGTCCCATGTCACTTGAATGATGAGTTTTGAGTAATACTGAATGATGTTTTGTAATAATGTATAAATGCTATGCCAATAATTTCTGTAAATAATGTTTTTGTTATACTCTATGAATGCTATGCCAATAATTAACTCTCATTTTGAATGATGACTTTTGAATAATACTGAATAATGTTTTATAAAACTATATGAATACTCTGTAATTGGCCAATAGGTGCCAATAATTACTGCAATCAGATGAGTTATGAAAAGTGTTTTGTAATATTCAATACTTGCTATACGTTTAGTAACTGGCCATGAATGCCACTGTTTCTTATATTTTAAATTTGTCTTATGTCACTTACATGATATCATATATGAATACCAGTAGCTTGATGCTACACTCATTAGCTCCTATCTTGAATGATCACTTCTGAATAATGCATAAAAATGGTTTGTAACTGGCCAATGAGTGCCAATATTTACTGTAATCAGATGACTTATGAATAATGTTCTGTAATACTCCATACATAGTACAGAAATGTTTAGTAACTAGGCAATGAGTGCCAACAATTACTCAAATCGGTTGATAGGCTAGTGTAATTCTCAATTATGACTAGCATAAGACTTAATGTCCTTCACCTTCTGACCTAATTACCAGAAATTACTGCAATATCCGTTTGTCCTGTCCATCCTCATGATCATGGAGCACTATATTTGGATTTGCGCTAATTCTACATTGGTGAAAGAGTATGGATTCTACAAGAATGTGGTGTTGACACATCATGCTGTCCACCACCTTGAACGATGGAGATGTTATTATGGTCCTACTGTTTGGTATACCTAATGTACTACCAAAATGATAACATTGAATATTAATGCAACATTTCAGTGTCTTGGCTACACTGATTAATACTTCAGAGAAGAGAACTTCAGATTGTCTCACTTGGTGTTGTGCTTCTGTAGAAAGATATGGACTTTCAGTGCAGCTACGTGCAACCTACTGTGCTACAACCATGATGCAATCCTTCCCATTGCTTTCCTAGTTCTTGTAAAATGGTAAAATTATATACAGTGCGTGTGCACTTTATGTCATTTGTTAATATGTTTTGTACTCATGTACTCATTGCGTATACATTTTGTCATTTCTTGATATGTTCTGTGCTCAGTGCATGTGCACTATTTCATTTCATGTTCTGCACTTATATATATGTATATACTCTGTGTCTGTAAACTTAGTTACTTAAGTAGATTTTAGAAAAATTTGTTGCTCATGGCAAGCCCAAATTCCCCCCCAGTGGAGGGTTATGTAAGAGGTCCGAGCAGATGTAATTTCGATGTATTGCTCAAGCGCTGCCTGCGATATGCAAGGTATAAGAGAATCTCTGACCAGAGAGCAGTGTTGACTGCAGTAGGAACTGTGTAGCTGTAGCAGTAAGTTGTTGCTAGTGAGCAGTCTGCTCTGGTGTATCGTGTTGGTTCGGCCGGTCGTGGTGCAGCGATGCCGGAGCCTGAGCATTATTGTATAAGGTAAAAAGCAGCCTCGCGCATATGTAGTAATGTTATCTCAAGTCCCATGTAAATGTTTTAAAAAAAATATCCTAATAATAATCTTTCTCATACAAAGTAATTTTTAACAACCATTCATTTCAATTTAAAGAATTTACTAATTTCTCCAATCCATGAAAATCCCGATTATTGCAAAAGAAAAATCAGTTGTTTCCCTTTCATAAATGACAAATCCATCGGCCAGCATTGCACAGGGCTGTGCCAGAAAAATTTATTGTAAGAGCAGATATATATGCGTTATCCGACGACTTCATTGAGGTAAGAATTTTGCTTTTCTTATTCAGAATGATCTTTCAGGGCCATGACGCAGCACTGCTGACGTCCAAAATTTACCAGGTTAAATTCACAGTCAGTTATTGAAAAGTCATAAGTGAACGACAATTTAATTGAGAGGTTAGTTTCATTGTATTATTACCAGGTTACTGAATTTATTTTTTTGTTGGGAGGTTACACTGAATGTGAACGACATAATTATAATTTTTACTGTTGAGAGGTTTAGGAATTTTTCTGTTTTGAGGTTACACTAAATGAGGATTTTATTAATTTTATTTTGTGCGGAGGTTACAACCGTAGCAGCAGCGCGGTTCCGGACTGAAGCGCCTAGAACCGCTCGGTCACAAAGGCCAGCTGTGTTTTGTTGATTTCATATTCTATTATATTATGTGAAGGTATTTCCATACAAAGGTACATTCATATAAACAAAGATAATTGGGGGGGGGGGGGAAACAAACTCAATAAATCAAATTACATTACTATTTTGTAACGAGCCATCGGATACCTTATACCCAACAAACTCAGCAACATCCTTACACCACCTCCAAAATGTTGTCGGTGGAGTTCGGATTCACCCTGTACGTCTACAGCTATATCTACCCACCGCAACCTTCCTATACTGCTGTTATTTCATCACTTTACTGCAGCACTGGCGAATGTTGCTCGCGCAGAACGAGAGTGGGTTAGCCTCCACATGACCTCGAATATCTCTTGTTTTACCGTCATGGTCACTTCGCGAAATTTCCGTGGGAGAAAGTAAAACAATGCTTGATTCTTCTCGGATATGACGGCTTCTGTACCTCACCGTAAGATGTGAAATTAAAAATTTATATGGTATTTTTAGTACATAATTATCATAACGATGTAATATTTCCCAACTTTCAGACTTATGCTTAGTACAAAGTAATGGTTTAGAAGTTTTTCGGACTATTCTGAGCACGTCAGGTTGACGCTGTCATAAGTTCTGTATTGTTACCATACTGTTTTATTATACTCTTTCCAGAGCACATTTTTCAGTTTCCTGTGGCGTATTTGTTTGATGACGGCGGTTGTTGTCCAGTTTCACTGTGAGAAATGTGTTCATTTGTAATGGAAGCATGCAGAAATTATTAAAGAATCCTCTCTCTCTTTTTAGGATTCCGCACCTCAGTCGGTAAAAAAGGAACACTTATAGGAATACTTAGTTGGTCTGTCTCTCTCCCCGACTGTTAAAACCCCTTTTTCTCATGAACGAGTAGACGTATAAAGCTGAAAATTATGTCACTTATCAAGGTCTACGATCCTTTGGCAATGTAAGAACGTTACGCTTCTAAGTTAATGGAATCGAAGGTGAGGCCATTTATGTCACAAATTTTGAATTTCGCAAACTCACTCATGAAAACCTACATAGTACCTCCCGTTGACCTACAATCATAAAATTTGACAAGGAGGAAGGTTTCACACTGCAACCAAGGGAAAATCTGGAAAACCGTTAATCTGTAATTATATTACACGAAAAAAGATTTTGTCAATCGTTATCAGATAGATCATTTATGTTAGAGCATCATTAAATCTAGCAAGCAGAAAGGTTTCACAATGAAAGTAAAAGAAAAATCAAAATATAGTTAATTTCTAACTAGATCACACGAAAAAAATATTTCTTTTGTCATTTGTTACCCGACTTCAAATTTGAAATGACAATATTCTCAAAGTCTTGGAATCCCTTGGTCTGATATCTTACCAGTATCAGTATCGATAACAGGCAAAAATCGTAGAGATCCTGTATTCCGGTAGCGGATGAACTGTCTGTATCGATAACTGAGTTTGTACGCAACCCCCAGGGCGCGAGCCCTACTGGCACCTGGCCAACTTTTTCCTCTTTATTGTTATCGTAATGTTTCTTATGCTCCTTTCCAGTTTTCTTTGTAATATTTGTTTGATGACAAAGGCTGTTGTCTAACTTCCCTGCGATAAATGTGTTCATTTGAAATCGAAACATGTAGAAACCATTCAGAAATCTTCTTTTTCTCTTCACTGTCTTCATGATCTTCTGCCAATGATGGGATCTAAAGGGTGATTGGCGAAGATATGCAAATATTTTAATATGTTATTCTGCAAGTAAAACTAAAGAAAAAAGTTCATATAAACATAAGTCCGCAAATATTTAGTTACGGAGTTACGGCTAATAAAAGATTTTGCCTGAAATTTAGCAACTTCGCTAATATGAAGCCATCGCAAAACAGAAAGAGGTTAAAGTAAAGAGGTTTCCATTTATTTTATTGTTATGGATCTGGTGAATCTAATAAAACATGTCCCAGACGTGTATCTGCTGTATTTTTCCAGAACATCCAGAGAAGCAAAGAAGTAATTTCGTAAAATTTTTAATTTATTAACTACTTGGCCCAATTTGTTTTCTTAAACTCCAGACAATTGCACAAAGTTTTCAACAGAAGTTGTACAGAATTTAATTTTGGAAAAATGATGGTAATAACGTTAACTGAAACTGTATGAATGTACCACATAATCTGCTTTTGTTAATACATAGCATACGTGAATTCATGTTAAACCGGAAAAAACAAAGGAAGTTGTACAGTGTAAATACAATTTAAAGGTTAGGAAACGACTGAAACAACTCACTAACGGTTGTCAATAATGACATAAACGTTTTTACAGTCTTAATGGAAAGTGAACATATTTACTTGTATAATAATCTTTGCTTCTCTGGTTTTCGTTTCGTCGGCTGATACTCGTATCCGAGTTTTCATTTCTCTCCTGAGATTTCCTTTGTCACGGTTCAGACGTGGAAGTGTCGTTGATGGGTTAGCAATCCAATCCTAGCGTGGAACAGGCGGCCACAGACATTACAGCTGATGGAAGGTGGAGGACGTGGCTGAGCCTGGAGGAGTTTACGTCCCCGGGGTTTGTCATTCTCCAATCTTCGACGTTCCAGCTCAAAGTTTTGAAGAGCATTCGAGGTAACTGATCGCCTGCGACTTCGATCTTTTGCTATTGTGGACCAGTTACTCGGATCGATGTTCAAGTTTTTCAGATTTTTCTTTTAACTGTGCTCACTTCGCTGCACAGCATTTGGCGTGGAAGTCTGTCATTTTTTATCCGCTGGACTTGTCCAACCCATCTGAGTTGATGCCCAATGATAAGAGCTTCCATGCTATACATTTTTGCTTTCTCAAGAACAGCCGTGTTGGATATGAAGGCATCCCATTTCAGGTTCATGATATATCTTAGCTTCTGTTGGTTGAAGCGTTCTAGTTTCTTCAGATCGCAGCAATATAACGTCCAGGTTTCGCAGCCATATGGCAGGGTGGAAATGACTACAGCTCTGTACACCATCAGTTTGGTGTACAGTGTTAGGTCCTTATTCAGGAAGACACGCTTTGTAAGACGTCCAAATGCTACATGGCAGCACGTAATCTATTCTCCACATCTTTTCCAGATGAGCAGTAGATGACAGTATGCTTCCTAGGAAGAGGAAATGGTCCACTTGTTCCCAGGGTGTATCATAAATGGATATGCTGAAATCAGGAACTGAGGCGCCAGGAGTTGGCTGCGCCATCACCATTGTCTTTGGAATATTGATGTAGAGACCAAATCGTTCGTACGCCCTGCTGAAGGAATCAACTGACAGCTGCAACTCTGCAGGTGAATGAGCTGGAGAAGCATTGTCATCAGCATACTGCAGCTCTGTCACACGAGTGGTACTGGTGAACCTTTTTGAATGGAGTCTGGACTGGTTGAATAATCCTCCATCGAACCTGTACTTTAGTTCTATTCCTGCATTGTTTACGGATGTCTCGTAAAGCATAGCTGCCAGATACAATTCAAATAATGTTGGTGCAAGAACGCATCCTTGTATAAGCCCACTTGTTATTGGGAATTCACCAGTTGTTTTATTCTGGCAGAGGACCTCTCCAGTCATATCATCGTGGAGATCTTCAATCAAGTCAACACAATGTTCAGGGGAGCCGAAGCGTTTTAAGACCATCCACATGGCTTCTCTGGGAACTGTATCAAAGGCCTTTTCTAGATCGTAGAAAACAAGTAGTAAAGGCTTTTGCTGTTCTCTGCACTTCTCCTGTTAGTTGTTGTGCACAGAAAATCATGTCAATTGTCCCTCTTGAAGGTCGAAACCCATATTGAGACTCAGGTATTATAGTCTCTGAAAGTGTCTGGAGGCGATTTAAAAGGATTCTTTTTTGCCAGTGACAGAGAGTAGAGATATTCCCCAGTAGTCACCACAGACGCTTCTGTCGCCCTTCTTGAAGATGTTGACAATTGTGGAGTTCTTCAAGTCAGCTGGTACCTTGCGGGTTTCCCACATTAATAGAATGAGTGAGAAGAGTCTAGTTTTTAGAGGCAAGCCGCCACCCTCAATAAGCTCCATCGCGATGCTGTCAGGTCCAGGAGCCTTCCCAGGTTTCACACTCTTGAGTGCCTAGCAAAATTCTTGAAAAGTTGGAGGATCAGCCATCCAGGGTTGTGGAAGGTGCTGTGGGACATTTTTGAGAAAATCTCCAGCAGCAGTAGAAGGGCGGTTTCACAGTGAGCTGAAGTGCTCTTTCCAACGATTTAAGATGTCCTGACTTTCAGTAACAATGGTGGAGTTGTCAGCAGCTTTCAGTGTTCCTGATGAGGAGCGGATAGGTCCATACAGCTCTTTAATACCACACGTAGAAGCCACGCAGGTTCCTTGCATCGGAAAGATTTTGGAGTTCTGTGGCTTTCTGTTGCCACCGTTTGTTCTTGATTGCTCGTATTTCACTTTGACATTTCTGCTTGAGTTCTTGAAAGTGTGCTTTCTTTTCTGCGCAGGACGGATCTTGAGCAAGGTATAGATAAGCATCCCGTTTTGCATTGATGATGGCTTGGATTTCTCCATGGTTGTCATCAAACCAGTCACTTCTTTTCCGTGCACTAAAACCAACAACATTCTCAGCAGTTTCTTTGATGATGTTCTTTAGTGTGGTCCATTCTTGTTCGACATCATCTGTGGTTGCTGGAGCTTTGTTACGTTGTTCAGACAGTATGTCTTGGAAGTGTGAGCGAACGTTTTTGTTGTTCAGGTTGCTTATGTTGAATTTTCTGCGTGGTGGGTTTGAAAAGTGGGATCGTGGCTTGCCATACTTCAGTACTCTCAAACGGCTGCCTAAAAGTCTATGGTCAGTCCAGCACTCATCGATGTTTAGTGCTGCTTTTGTGATGAGAATGTCTTTCTTGTCACGCTGTCGAGTAATAACGTAGTCTATAAGATGCCAATGTTTGGAGCGTGGGTGCAACCATGTGGTCTTATAGCGGTTAGGCAAGCGGAATTGGGTATTAGAGATGGAAAGCTCGTGCTCAGCACATAGACCAAGAAGTAACAACCCATTTGCATTGCAGTTTCCGACCCCTTGTTTACCCATGACGTCTCTCCAAAAACGGTTGTCCCTTCCCACCCTGGCATTGAAATCACCAAGTAAAATTAATTTATCTTTAATGGGTATCTTAGAGAGAGTACTGTTCAGTTGGTGGTAGAACTGATTCTTTGTGTCTTCACCACTGTCTAAAGTGGGAGCATATGCGGAGACGAAGGTGATGAAACTGCCTGAACCAATGGGTACGCTAAGATTCATCAGTCTTTCATTAATTGAGACCGGTGTAATTCGAAGATCTCTCACTATTTTCGTTTTTACGGAAAATCCTGCACCATGGATGCGTGGTTCTCCTGCATCCTTTCCCTTCCAGAAGATGGTGTCCCTCACCTGAAAGTCTTGTCTCACTCAAGGCAGCTATCTCTATTTCTAGCCGGGCTAGTTCTTGGGTGATAAGAGCGGTTCTTCTCTCTGGCCTGTAATTGTTCACGTCCAGGAGGGTCCTGACATTCCATGTCCCTATTGTCATAATCATTTCATTGTTCTTTTGTTTACGTCTGCAGTATAAGGAGTGACCTACTGGGTGCGGATTCCCAGCCCGGTTCAAGTGTGACTTCCGATGTTTAGCCCACATTTTCTAGGGCCTTCCCTATTCACGGCGGGCAGCGGTCATCCTAAATAGGCCTGCCCAGTCGCAGATGCAGGACCGGATTCCCGAGTAGTCACACGGGTTCTCAGGAAGGCGATCATCACACACGTGCCGCCAGTGTGCAGGTCCAGACTAGTAACTTCCAGCCTCACTCGGAGCCTGCTACCATCGTCCTTATCCCATCGCCGTTGGTCTTTAGAGAAAACGACAGGAGAAATTGCCATTTGCGTGAATTTGTTTAAGGTGGATTACAGCTTGCGAGGAAGTGACTCACACACTATGATTCTGGGACAGTTCATCACGGCACATATGTATGAGACATGTGACTTCAGGTACCAGAACTACAACGAACTGCCGCGAGCTCAGTGATGGCTGAGCGGCGCCTTTACAGCCAGTTCGTCTGGCATGACCTCTTCCGCCTCCACGATCGTTGAGAACCTGGGATGTAAGATTCTTCTTCCGCTCGCTTCGCCGTTGGGTCGAAGGGTAGATAATAGATACTAGAGAGGAAAGTGAAAGACACCCTTGGGCCTCGGAAACGTAATACCGTTGGGGTCGAAGAAACCAAGAGTTGGCAAAGGGAGGCCGGATAGGAAAGGAAACAGCTTCTCTGAACGTTCTGGAAAACTACTGCAGATACACGTCTGGGACATGTTTTATTAGATTCACCAGACCAACAACAACAAAATAATAGAAATCGTGCTTTACTTTAACCTCTTACAGTTTTGCGATGGCTTCATATTAGCAAAGTTGCTATTTTTTTCTTTAGTTTTACTTGTAGAATAACATATCAAAATATTTGCATATCTTCGTGGATCACACTGTATTCATAATTTCACGTTTACATCTACGTCTAAAGCCCTACTTTCCAAACCACTATGAAGTTCGTGGAAGAGGGTACTTTGCACTGTACCATGTATTAGGGTTTCTTCATTTTCCATTCGCGTATTGAGAGCGGGAACAATGACTGTTTAAATGTCTCTTCGCGCGCTGTAATCGGTCTAATCTTGGCTTTACGATCTGTACGGCTGCGATACGCAGAATGCTGTAGTATATTCTACATTTGTCTCTTAATAACCGTTTTTGAAACTTTATAAAGTAGGCTTTCAGGGATAGCGTCTACCGATTAGTTGATATTGTAGCTGTAGGATAGTACACCTTTGAGTTTCTTGAAGGGCATAAATTTGCATTTATCAATTTTTAAAGCAAGTTTTAGTTCATTGCACCATTTGTAAACCTTTTCAATATCTGACTGAATATTTTTGCAACTTTTTCAGATATTAGTTAGTTGTAGGCAACTAAATCATCTCCAAAATGTCTGAAGTTCCTATTCATATCATTTGTCAGGTCACTAATACACAATATGAATAACGAAAGTCCTAGCTCACTTTCCTAAGGCATACCAAAAGCTACCTAAAAGTCTGTCGATTACTCTCCGTGAAAGATAACCTATTACATCCTATCTATCAACAAGCCTTCAGTATAGTCAAAAATTTCATTGGATCTACTTTCACTAATATGCGTTGGTTTATTACTGAGTGGCACACTTTTTGGAAAATAGAGAGATACTGCACCTACCTGACTGCCTTCATTCCGTTCGAGGTACTGATACATATCCCCCACAGCTATGCTGTGTTTTTGTAAAATCTCTGTGGATAGTCAATAAGTCGAGAGAGGATCTTTGAAATGGCTCTGAGCACGATGGGACTTAACTTCTGAGGTCATCAGTCCCCTAGAACTTAGAACTACTTAAACCTAACTAACCTAAGGACATCACACACATCCATGCCCGAGGCAGGATTCGAACATGCGACCGTAGCGGACGCGCGGTTCCAGACTGTAGCGCCCAGAACCGCTCGGCCACTACGGCCGGCGAGAGGATCTTTGACTTCCCGCTCATTCCACGCTTAGACATTGTTGTTAATTACTAAAATAAAATTTTACTTGTAATTATCTCGACGTAGGAATAAAACATAGCATTAAAATAATATTTAAAAAACGGATAAGGGTGAGTAGACTCGTGGACCGAGGCTTCCGTACAAACTTTATTAAGAGTAAATGTACCAAAGAGTGCGCAGACCCCAAGAAAACGCAGTTTGTGTTCCTGAGAGTTGGCTAAACTGATCAGAGATCGCCAATGATATGTTCAGAGTGGCAGCAGAAACATCTCGTAGAAGTTGTGTGAAGAAATCCCGAATTTCCAAAGTGAAACAGGTAAGAATCACTTTTCAGCTTTCTTCATGTAATTCTGGTACTGCGTTACATAAGTTTTTCACATATGACTGCATTTTGAAAGGCTGGCTTGCAAACTACCATACTGCATCTACATGTTTTGCAAATATGACATGTGCTGCCAACTGTTGACGTTGCTTGGAATCATTGCTACTGTAAGAAAGAGTGCGCATATAATGTACTTTGAAGAGTGCGTGGGTACTCTTTAGGGCATAACTGTAAATTTGTACTATCTTGCGGTGCTGTGGAGTCTGAAGGATAGATCTTGTTTCAGAATGACTTCAAATTATGTACGAAAATCGGATACGAAGCTCATCTTTGAAATGTGAGCTCTTCAAAGATGCATCTGAAGGAACTCTCCCCACGATCTCGGAAAGTGATTTGACAAACTCTGGTCTCTTCTTCGATTGGCTACGGCACTTCGGTGACTATGCCATACCAACTCTTGATACGCGACTATCACATATCACATTGCAATCTTCAAGCTGTTCTGTATTGTCGAGACCATCACATAACTTTGTTTTCCCTATCACTACAGGCTAGTCATAAACTTCAGCCCCCAGACCTAAGATTCTTTCAAACCATTTAAGACTGCTTACGCAGATGAAGCTGACAAATGGATTCATAACCACCCAGGGACTGCAATTACGCTAGTGCCATCTGCCTGGTATTTTGTAATACCTATGAACGAGTTACCACTATGCAGAAGGCGAAGCATTCCTTCCATGCAACGGGTATACACCCATTTAACCCCAACGTATTTTCAGAGGAGAAGTTTCTTCCGTCTAATGTAACTGATCGGCCTCAGAAAGATCTTATCCAGAATTCTGGAGGAACAGAAAAAACTTTCATCCTAAGAGGCCGATTTGAACAACAATTTCAATTGTGATACATGTAGAAACTCTCCATTTGTGGAAAGTGAGAACACAGCAGAAACAGTAGTGTCTCCAGCACAAATCATGCATTCACCGAATGCTAAACAAACAATACAAAAGGAAGCACAAACCAGACGAGCAGAGCTCATGACATCCTCTCCACATAAAAGTACCAACAGGAAGCACGTACCGTCTTATACGAGGTGTGGCTAGAAAAAAACCGGACTAGTACTGGTGAAACAATTAAACGAATGCAATAAGGCTGAAAGTCGCGTGGCCTGTCACGTGACTCTCGCTCCGCCTACTGCTCGAGTTTCATCTGCCTCCTGCACTCAGTCTGCCCGTGGCGTCTGTTTTAAGTAGTTGACGTTTTGTCTGTGCGTCGGAAAATGTTGAGTCTACAGAAAGAACAGCGTGTTAACATCAAATTTTGTTTCAAACTAGGAAAATCTGCAAGTGAAACGTTTGTAATGTTACAACAAGTGTACGGCGATGATTGTTTATCGCGA
Source organism: Schistocerca nitens (assembly GCF_023898315.1). Lineage (NCBI taxonomy): Eukaryota > Metazoa > Arthropoda > Insecta > Orthoptera > Acrididae > Schistocerca > Schistocerca nitens. The sequence goes on along the minus strand of NC_064615.1, from coordinate 311,121,306 downwards.
ACACAAGTGTTTGGTTTAAACGATTTAAAGATGGCCCCGAAGACACCAGTGATGACACTCGCACTGGCAGACCATTGTCAGCAAAAACTGATGCAAACATTGAAAAAAATCGGTAAACTTGTTCGACACTTTCCTTGTCAACTCCTGTTAACTCAGACACTGCTCTGATTGTTAAACGGCGATCTTGTCGAACAAGTTTACCGATGTTACCTGGAAATTGAAATAAGAACACCGTGAATTCATTGTCCCAGGAAGGGGAAACTTTATTGACACATTCCTGGGGTCAGATACATCACATGATCACACTGACAGAACCACAGGCACATAGACACAGGCAACAGAGGATGCACAATGTCGGCACTAGTACAGTGTATATCCACCTTTCGCAGAAATGCAGGCTGCTATTCTCCCATGGAGACGATCGTAGAGATGCTGGATGTAGTCCTGTGGAACGGCTTGCCATGCCATTTCCACCTGGCGCCTCAGTTGGACCAGCGTTCGTGCTGGACGTGCAGACCGCGTGAGACGACGCTCCATCCAGTCCCAAACATGCTCAATGGGGGACAGATCCGGAGATCTTGCTGGCCAGGGTAGTTGACTTACACCTTCTAGAGCACGTTGGGTGGCACGGGATACATGCGGACGTGCATTGTCCTGTTGGAACAGCAAGTTCCCTTGCCGGTCTAGGAATGGTAGAACGATGGGTTCGATGACGGTTTGGATGTACCGTGCACTATTCAGTGTCCCCTCGACGATCACCAGTGGTGTACGGCCAGTGTAGGAGATCGCTCCCCACACCATGATGCCGGGTGTTGGCCCTGTGTGCCTCGGTCGTATGCAGTCCTGATTGTGGCGCTCACCTGCACGGCGCCAAACACGCATACGACCATCAATGGCACCAAGGCAGAAGCGACTCTCATCGCTGAAGACGACACGTCTCCATTCGTCCCTCCATTCACGCCTGTCGCGACACCACTGGAGGCGGGCTGCACGATGTTGGGGCGTGAGCGGAAGACGGCCTAACGGTGTGCGGGACCGTAGCCCAGCTTCATGGAGACGGTTGCGAATGGTCCTCGCCGATACCCCAGGAGCAACAGTGTCCCTAATTTGCTGGGAAGTGGCGGTGCGGTCCCCTACGGCACTGCGTAGGATCCTACGGTCTTGGCGTGCATCCGTGCGTCGCTGCGGTCCGGTCCCAGGTCGACGGGCACGTGCACCTTCCGCCGACCACTGGCGACAACATCGATGTACTGTGGAGACCTCACGCCCCACGTGTTGAGCAATTCGGCGGTACGTCCACCCGGCCTCCCGCATGCCCACTATACGCCCTCGCTCCAAGTCCGTCAACTGCACATACGGTTCACGTCCACGCTGTCGCGGCATGCTACCAGTGTTAAAGACTGCGATGGAGCTCCGTATGCCACGGCAAACTGGCTGACACTGACGGCGGCGGTGCACAAATGCTGCGCAGCTAGCGCCATTCGACGGCCAACACCGCGGTTCCTGGTGTGTCCGCTGTGCCGTGCGTGTGATCATTGCTTGTACAGCCCTCTCGCAGTGTCCGGGGCAAGTATGGTGGGTCTGACACACCGGTGTCAATGTGTTCTTTTTTCCATTTCCAGGAGTGTATATATATACACGAGGGGCGTTCAGAAAGTAAGCTCCGATTGATTGCCAAATTGAAACCACAGTGAACATCAGAAATGTTTTACTTGTAACAATTAGCTACACCTTTCAGCTACTTCTCTACGTAGTCGCCGTTCTGACTTAGACTTTTGTCATAGCGTTGTACCAACTTTTCAATAGCCTCATCATAGAAGGCAGCCGCCAGTGCTTTCCGCCAATTCTCCACGCTGGCCTACACCTCGTTGTCTGTGTCAAAATGTCTTCAAAGACAGCGGTTCATGTGACCAGAGATGAAACTCAGGGGGAGACAATTGCGGACTGTATTGTGGGTAATCTCACATTTCCATTTGAAAACGATGCAGGAGCATCTTCATTGCCCCTGCAGAATGCGGCTGAGAATTGTCTCGAAGAAGAAACAGCACGACAGTTATGTAATGTTAGTTGCATAGCTTCAGGCGAAATTTCTCACCAGGCCCTCGTACTTGGCGGCAGACACTATTTTCTAGACATCTTTACGCACTCACTGCGAGCTCAGAAATGAGAAGAGCGACGTGATGCTAACTGGGGTTATACTAGAGACACTACCCAACACATCTGTGCAAAGCTTTATCGGATTTTCATAGTCGTTTCCATTTCGCGACCGATCGGAGCTTACTTTCTGAACGCCCCTCGTATGTATATACAGGGTGAGTCACCTAACATTACCGCTGGATATATTTCGTAAACCACATCAAATACTGACGAATCGATTCCACAGATCGAACGTGAGGAGAGGGGCTAGTGTATTTGATTAATACAAACCATTAAAAAAATGCACGGAAGGCTGTTTTTTAACACAAACCTACGTTTTTTTTAAGTGGAACCCCGTTAGTTTTGTTAGCACATCTGAACATATAAACAAATACGTAATCAGTGCCGTTTGTTGCATTGTAAAATGTTAATTACTGCCGGAGATATTGTAACCTAAAGTTGACGCTTGAGTAACACTCCTCCACTGTTCGATCGTGTGTATCGGAGAGCACCGAATTGCGTAGGGATCCAAATGGAACGGTGATGGACCTTAGGTACAGAAGAGACTGGAACAGCACATTACGTCCACATGCTAACACCTTTATTGGTCTTTTTCACTGACGCACGTGTACATTACCATGAGGGGTGAGGTACACGTACACACGTGGTTTCCGTTTTCAATTACGGAGTGGAGTAGAGTGTGTCCCGACGTGTCAGACCAATAGATGTTCAATGTGGTGGCCATCATTTGCTGCACACAACTGCAATCTCTGGCGTAATGAATGTCGTACACGCCGCAGTACATCTAGTGTAATGTCGCCGCAGGCTGCCACAATACGTTGTTTCATATCCTCTGGGGTTGTAGGCACATCACGGTACACGTTCTCCTTTAACGTACCCCACAGAAAGAAGTCCAGAGGTGTAAGATCAGGAGAACGGGCTGGCCAATTTATGCGTCCTCCACGTCGTATGAAACGCCCGTCGAACATCCTGTCAAGGGTCAGCCTAGTGTTAATTGCGGAATGTGCAGGTGCACCATCATGCTGATACCACATAGTCGACGCGTTGCCAGTGGGACATTTTCGAGCAACGTTGGCAGATCATTTTGTAGAAACGCGATGTATGTTGCAGCTGTTTGGGCAGCTGCAATGAAGTGAGGACCAATGAGGTGGTCGCCAATGATTCCGCACCATACATTTACAGTCCACGGTCGCTGTCGCTCTACTTGTCTGAGCCAGCGAGGATTGTCCACGGACCAGTAATGCATGTTCCGTAGATTCACTGCCCCGTGGTTTGTGAAACCCGCTTCATCGGTAAACAGGTAGAACTGCAACGCATTCTCTGTTAATGCCCATTGACAGAATTGCACTCGATGATTAAAGTCATCACCATGTAATTGCTGATGTAGCGACGCATGAAACGGGTGAAAGCGGTGACGATGCAGTATGCGCATGAGACTACTTTGACTCAGTCCACCGGCTCTCGCAACTGAACATCGGAGGTTTCAAGCGTCAACTTTATGTTACAATATCTCCGGATGTAATTAACATTTTACAATGCAACAAACGGCACTGATTACGTATTTGTTTATATGTTCAGATGTGCTAACAAAACTAACGTGGTTCCATTTTAAAAAACGTAGGTTTGTGTTAAAAAACATACTTCCGTGCATTTTTGTATGGTTTGTATTAAACAATTACACTAGCCCCTCTCCTCACGTTCGGTCTGTGGAATCGGTTCGTCAGTATTTGATGTGGTTTACGAAATATATCCAGCGGTAACGTTAGGTGACTCACCCTGTGTGTGTGTGTATATATATATATATATATATATATATATATATATATATATATAAGAAAGTCGTGTTAGTTACACTATTTATAACTCAAGAACGGCTGGACCGATTTGGCTGAAAATTGGTGGAGAGGTAGCTTAGAACCAGGTGACGGACATACGATACTTTTTATTCCGTTCGACCGCTATAAAACGTGGTATAACAAAAACGCATCTGGCATGGAATAACAAAACGTAAATGTCAGCTAAACGTCTATGATTAAGTATCAGTATATATCATTAATTAAAAATTTAAAGAAATAATTTGTATTTTCTTTGAATCATCATTAACAATGCCGCGACCAAGACGATCGAATATTTCTCGACAAAGCCGTAATGCAAAAAGGATACAAAACATTGCGAATGAAAGGACTGAAGAAGAACAACAAATTGCCCGTGAAGAGCGCCGCGTTAGTATGGCTCGACTTCGTGCTTCTCAATAACAAGAGCAAAGTGAGACAGCCAGTGAAACGGCTCGGTTGGCAATGCGAAATTTGTTTCATCGAAAGACGAACTCATCAACAAAGTATTCCCAGACACCATTAGTAACTACAAAAGTAATGAATGGTTGAGTGAGCGAGCAATTTTAGCGGCTAAGAATAAAGATGTAGATGACCTATACTACATAATTCAGAATGAGATCATTGGGAAAATGCATTCATTCAAATCTATTGACTGTGTAACAAATGAAGATGAAGCCACAAATTATCCAATTGAATTTTTAAACTCCTTGGATGTGCCTGCCTTACAACCGCACAATTTATGCCTAAAAGATGGCTCCGTAGTAATCATGCTTCGAAACATAAACCAACCAAAACAGTGCAATGGTACGCGTTTGGTGGTAAGTAAATTGATGAACAATGTTGTTTACATGACGATACTCAAAAGAAAATTCGAAGGTGAGGAAGTTCTCATTCCGAGGATCCCGAGGATCCCAACCGATATGCCGTTTGAGTTTAAAAACTTCAATTTCCGATCCGTTTTGCATTCGCCATGACCATTAACAAATCACAAGGCCAATTCCTTAAAAGCTTGTGGTTTCAATCTGGAATATCCATGTTTTTCACATGGTCGGGCATGTTCACGGGTCGGAAGACCATCTGCGTTGTTTGTTCTTGCGCCTGATAATAAAACAAAAAATGTCATGTATCACAAGGTACTTAATTGAAGCGTGGAAGCTATGCATCAAAAAACATAAAGAATAAAGAACCATTAAAATACTTAATTTTTCTATTTGTATTTCCTAATAAAAAATTGAACTTAACATCCAAGATCTGATAATTTATTGGCTTTAAGGCGGAACAGAGTTCGCCGGGTCAGCTGGTTTGGTACAGAACCTGACAGCGATTACGTCGATACTTGCGGAAAAAAGGAGACATCAAGTGGCGGAGTTACTTCGTTCAGTACAAATGATTCAAACGGCTCTGAGCACTATGGAACTTAACATCTGAGGTCATCAGTCCCCTAGAGCTTAGAAATACTTAAACCTAACTAACCTAAGGACATCACACATACCCATGCCCGAGGCAGGATTCGAACCTGCGACCGTAGCCGTCGCGCGGTTCCAGACTGAAGCGCCTAGAACCGCATGGCCACCAACGGCCGGCCGTTCAGTACAAGGCTGAATCAACACCGCACGGGGGCAGTACCAGTACTGGACTTCGGGGCCCTTCTTCAACAACATATACTTTTTTATTTTTATAAGGGTTCCGTACCTCAGTCGACAAAAACTCCTACGGATCGCTTAGTTCTCTCTCTCTCTCTCTCTCTCTCTCTCTCTCTCTCTCTCTCTCTCTGTGTGTGTGTGTGTGTGTGTGTGTGTGTGTGTGTGTGTGTGTGTGTGTGTGTGTGTGTGTGTCGGTTCGAATGTTAAGAACCCTTTTTTTCACATAAACAGGTAAAGATATGAAGTTAAAATTTATGGCACACACTGACGTCTATGGTCTCTTTGCGACATAAAACATTTAGGATTCTACGTCACTGCAGTTAAAAGATATGGATTTTTGTGTCACATATTTAGATACTCGGAAACTCACTCAGCAAAACCTGTAGTGTAATTCCTGTTGACCTAAAATCATGATATTTGGTGCGAAGCAAGTTTTCACAGTACAAGTAATGTAAAAAGATCCGAAAGACTGTCCGTCTGTAAAGACCCGTTTTTATCAGGAACGTATCTAGTTGAAATTTATGTCACATATTAAAATCTACGGTCCATTGGCGGTGTAAAAAAATTTCAGCTTCTACGTCAATGCAGTCAAAAGAAGCAGCCATTTGTGTCAAGTACCTTGATATCTTGCCAGAATAGACATTAATAACTGGCAAACATCATCGAAATCCTCGGTTCCTGAAATGGGTAAGCTACCACAGGGTAGTCAGAAACAATCTGAAAAGCTTGTATGAGTGCTGCTTGGGAGATTGCGCTGAGAAATAATCGCCAAGAAAAAAATTCGATACATTGCGCCGTTTCCGAGTTAATTAGCACTGAAGTTAGCCAATCAGGTCATTGCGCGCACTAATTCAAGCACCTGCTCTCGCTGAATGTGGCAATGCACAGACATCTGTGAGTCCGTGAGTCATCACTTTTTAAAATGCTCATTGCCATTTAAAATGTGCCGTTTTAGGAGGTAATAAATTCAAACTAGGCGAGTAAATGCTGCGTTTGGTCGGTGCGAGGAAACGAAACGAAGAACAAGTTTGGCGACACTGCTTCTGGCAGGCGGCTTGAATTTTCACGCGTGACATGGTGGGAAAACTTCAAAGCTACGTAACTCGAATGCAGCTCAACGTATTGGGTTTTTTGCTTAACAGTCACTTCTCAGCACAACATCCCCTGCTACACTCTCACAAGCTTTTCATATTGTTTCTGACCATCCTGTATACAAACATGATTAAGTTTGTACGGAACCCTAACTTGATTTGCTGACCATCATCTGAGCAACGTAACCAAAACTTATTGATTGGCGACTCCATGTTGTCTTGTGCACGACGACCAGATAACAGGTATACTTGAAAAAAGAGACAGCATTGGTCGTATATTTTTTACTATTGCAAAATCGATTTTCTGTCACTGAGTGACCATCTTCAGTGCTATATTGTATAACTTAAATTGGGATGCACTGTTGTCACTAAGCTTACGGCGATCACATAGACCATGTGATCGCCGTAAGCTTAGTGACAACAGTGCATCCCAATTTAAGTTATACAATATAGCACTGAAGATGGTCACTCAGTGACAGAAAATCGATTTTGCAATAGTAAAAAATATACGACCAATGCTGTCTCTTTTTTCAAGTAACCAAAACTACTCAAGACACTAAAATTACCGGTCACAGTATATTATTTTAGTTCCATTTAGATACCAAGGAAAAATCATCAAATTAAAATAAAGCTTTTGGACCACACACACTGAAACTGACGAAGTGTCCAGGCCATTCTCATTCTTGTTCAGACAATGTGGGATGAGTACAGAATCCCAAGTTACATACACTACTGGCCATTAAAATTGCTACACCAAGAAGAAATGCAGATGATAAACGGGTATGCATTGGAGAAATATATTATACTAGAACTGACATGTGATTACATTTTCAGGAAATTTGGGTGCATAGATCCTGAGAAATCAGTACCCAGAACAACCACCTCTGGCCGTCATAACCGCCTTCATACGCCTGGGCATTGAGTCAAACAGAGCTTGGATGGCGTGTACAGGTACAGCTGCCCATGCAGCTTCAACACGATACCACAGTTCATCATGAGTAGTGACTGGCGTATTGTGACGAGCCAGTTACTCGGCCACCATTGACCAGACGTTTTCAATTGGTGAGAGATCTGGAGAATGTGCTGGCCAGGGCAGCAGTCGAACATTTTCTGTAACCAGAAAGGCCCGTACAGGACCTGCAACATGCGGTCGTGCATTATCCTGCTGAAATATATGGTTTCGCAGGGATCGAATGGAGGGTAGAGCCACGGGTCGTAACACATCTGAAATGTAACGTCCACTGTTCAAAGTGCCGTCAATGCGAACAAGAGGTGGCCGAGACGTATAACCAATGGCACCCCATAAAATCACGCCGGGTGATACGCCAGTATGGCGATGACGAATACACGCTTCCAATGTGCGTTCACCGCGATGTCGCCAAACACGGATGCGACCATTGTGACGCTGTAAACAGAACCTGGATTCATCCGAAAAAAATGACGTTTTGCCATTCGTGCACCCAGGTTCCTCGTTGAGTACACCATCGCGGGCGCTCCTGTCTGTGATGCAGCGTCAAGGGTAACCCCAGCCATGGTCTCCGAGCTGACAGTCCATGCTGCTGCAAACGTCGTCGAACTGCTCGTGCAGATGGTTGTCGTCTTGCAAACGTCCCCATCTATTGACTCAGGAATCGAGACGTGGCTGCACGATCCGTTATAGCCATGCGGATAAGATGCCTGTCATCTCTACTGCTAGTGATACGAGGCCGTTGGGATCCAGAACGGCGTTCCTTATTACCCTCCTGAACCCACGGATTCCATATGCTGCTAACAGTCACTGGATCTCGACCAACGCGAGCAGCATTGTCGCGATACGATAAACCGCAATCGCGATAGGCTACAATCCGACCTTTATCAAAGTAGGAAACGTGATGGTACGCATTTCTCCTCCTTACACGAGGCATCACAACGTTTCACCAGTCAACGCCAGTAAACTGCTGTTTATGTATGAGAAATCGGTTGGAAACTTTCCTCGTGTCAGCACGTTGTAGGTGTCGCCACCAGCGCCAACCTTGTGTGAATGCTCTGAAAAGCTAATAATTTGCATATCACAGTATCTTCTTCCTGTCGGTTTAAATTTAGCGTCTGTAGCACGTCATCTTCGTGGTGTAGCAATTTTAGTGGCCAGTAGTGTATTTTCTACATAAGTTTAATTACCATCTAGCAGAACTGACGTCTTCGCCTTATGACTTGTGCAGGCTGGCTCGAATCTGATTGTAAATTACCACAGGCCACGTTAAAAAGTAAAACGTGTTGTGTTGTGAACTTGTAAGATTTAGACGTGTGGATATAACACAGTTTGGCGACCCAATCCTCAGTCTATGTTAAGCTTGAGGCATATCGACACTGGCCACAGAAATTACCAAAAATAAAACCTCCGCACTGTCAGCCAGAAGAACTGCAGCTCTGTGATCAGCAATATTCAGGCCACTGTTTGCGGCAGAACATTCCCTGCACAGAAATGTTTACACAGACTACGATATTGGCGGGAAACGGTCGAAAGCGAGCTAGTGGTATTCAGTTGCAGCTTTCCTGCGTTTACATTCTACAAAGGAAAAACTTAGCAAGAAAAAGATTAACTGGGCATTGTGTATACATTGTTTTTTCAAGTCCCGTAAGCGACATGTTTTCGCTACTTCAACACATGAACTGATGCCGAATACATACCTCTTCTAGAATGCTGAAACACTATTTTGAATGAAACAGCCTGTTTATATCACCATTCTTCCGCGGCAAGAACATAAATATTTGTTCCTTAAGCTGAAACAACTTTTTAATGCTGCAATGTATTATATGTGCCTCACATCCATTTGTATTATGTTAAGTTGGTGCATAAGTTCGTAGCGTTTTTGTGTCGCATGTTGGTGTTCCGGTTGTTATAGGATCATTATCGACTACTTTTTTTTCATTTGTTGTTCACTGTTGCTATTTGAGTTTGCATATTGTCATTTTGTCATTTGGCGATACAGAGTGGAGCTGTGGACGCTAGAAAATGGAGTGCCAAGTGGAGAAATCACAACGTTTCCAACATAGTTTTCTGTTTGATTTTAGTAGAGGGGTGACAGCAGAGGAGGCAGCCAAAAACATTTGAGTCGTGAATGAGGATAATGCCATTAGAACTGGGTAACTTATGGTAAGGTCTTATGGGACCAAACTGCTGAGGTCATCGGTCCCTAAGCTTACGCACTACTTCATCTAACTTAAACTAACTTACGCTAAGGACGACACACACACACACACCCATGCACGAGGGAGGACTCGAACCTGAGACGGGGGGAGCCGCGCGGACCGTGACAAGACACCCTAGACTGTGCGGCTACCCCGCGCGGCCTTGCCATTAGATAGAGCACGGCAAGAAAATGGTTTTCTTGTTTTAAGGAGGATCATTTTGACATTAGTAACTCACCACGATCAGAAAGACATTAGGGATTTGATGTTCGTTTAAACGCATTAATCCACAATGAGCCACGTAAGTGTACTCGAGAACTGTCAAATGTGAGGATCTGTAATCATTTCACCATCGCCCGACATTTGCATGCAATGCGGAAGTTTCATAAATTATAGGTGTACCACATAAGTAGAATCACAAAAATCAGTGGGTAGCCATACCTGCATCTATGCTTGCTCGTCATCAGTTGACTCGTGAACAACGCCGACCATTCACATCCTGTTCACTACTGGTGACGAGAAACTGTGTCTTTTATGCTAACATAAGGAAAACAAAGTAATGGTTGAAGCCAAACAAAGCAGCAGTTAGATTAAGTTAGATAAACTAGTGTGTAACCCTAGGGACCGATGACCTCAGCCGTTTGGTCCCATAGGAACTTACCACAAAATTCCAAATGTATCCACAGAAGATAATGTATTGCATCTAGTGGAATGGCAACGGTGTGGCGTACTACCAATGGCTTCCCCGAGGTGTAACTGTCACCGCTGACATTTATTATCAGCAACTGAGGCGTCTTGCTGATGCAGTCTTAGAACAACGACCGGGAGGACTGCGTGAAGTGATGTAACTCCACGATGCATTCTGTTAGACTAATAAAAAACATTAAGCAGGAGTTGGGTTGAGAAGTCATTCCGCAGCCACCTTATTCACCTGATCTTGTGCCCTCAGATTTTCACCTTTTCCGCTCTCTATCTAACAACACTCAAGGAACTTGCTTTCCGAATGAAAATGCGCTCCGGACTATGCGAGTTCTTCGCCTCAAAACAACGTGATTTTTGAAGTCGCGGAATCGTTCAGTTACCCCAGTGTTGGCACACTGTTGTAAATAGTAGAGGAGAATATATTACGAATGAGTAAAGTCTCTGTTATGTGTATCTGTCGTGTTTATTTAACTTCTGGAAACAAGCTACGAACTTATGCACCAACCCAATATTAAAGATATGTCCCATGGGCATTTTCTGGAAAGTACAGTTTTAGATTCGACACACTAAAAATTTATTTATTTATTTATTTTTTTTTTACATGCATGAAGCGTTACTTAGTCTGCGTGACTAATTCCGAATTGCCTCTTATCTGATCATATGTTAGAGCTAACGTCTACTACAAGTGCCAATTTTTTTTATATATAGTGTTAGTATACCCTCTGACCCATGACAAGATGAGAAAAACAAGATTTGGCCGAGACAGACAAACAACTGTGATTATAATTGTCCGTCTTGATCGCTATTTATATCTTTAATTTTTAAAAATTGTACTTCTTGAGGCCTTTCGGCCACAGCTATCGTCACAATTTAGATTTAAAATCTCGATACACTCTTCTTGTCCCGGAAAGACAATGAGAGAACAGTACGGTAACGGTAAGCATAAAAATGACATGCTAGCTGCCCTCCGTGATGTTACCCAAGGTTAAACAGTTATTTGTATAGAAATGTTAGTACCGAATGTCACTGTCCATGCGTATGCGCCATCACTAAAAGTTTCCCTTGGAGGCATTAAGGTGCGAGGCACTTGCGGTGCAGCAAACCGTGGGACATCGTAAATAAAAGTCGATAGGGGAAACTGACAGACTCATAACTCACGGGAAAGATCAAAAATGGTTCAAATGGCTCTGAGCACTATGGGACTTAACATCTGTGGTCATCGGTCCCCTAGAACTTAGAACTACTTAAACCTAACTAACCTAAGGACATCACACACATCTATGCCCGAGGCAGGATTCGAACCTGCGACCGTAGCGGTCACGCGGTTCCAGACTGTAGCGCCTAGAACCGCACGGCCACACCGGCCGGCTTCGGGAAAGATCATGATTTTCGTGGTGTGCATGGAGAGCCAGAAATATCTACTGTAATTCGTTGACCATGCCTCGGGAACAGTTTTTTTTTTTTTTTTTTTTTTCGAATGAAAGGTAGCGTGTGTATTAATTCAGGATATAGGCTATCATCCAAATCCATCCATCTGCTTCAGCGCGAAGAAATACTAAACACACTAAATTGACGAAGAACGAAAATATGCAATTTTTAGTTCGGTGCAGCGCAAATTTTATATTTGTACGTACATCATCATCATCTGCCCCTCATGTGTGTGGTTGTTACCAACTGATACGCTCGCGTATCATAATCAAATCTAGCCTCACTTAAAGCCTACGACGGTCTACAAGTAAAGGCACGACGCCTCTCCGTCGTACGACATTTAGATGACACGGTCGTTGTGAGCCTTCAAGCGTCTCAGAAGCTATGTACCACTGACGTGCAACGGCTACAATGCAACGGGCGTGTATTGAAGTAAGGATTAAGCACTTTGAGGATCGTATAATCATTGTATTCATTACGTTGAATCGTATTGTGCAAGACATATTAAACAATAAAAGTGTTGTCAAATATGATACAGTTCAAAAATCAAAGAGTAAATAGCTTTTTCTAAGAGTAATTATTGTTTCGCAATTCGTGTTATATATTTCAGGTCAATAAATATATTGTACTGCACACTTTTAAAAGTAGAGTAGGGTAAATGTACCAAAGAGAGCGCGCACTCACAAAGAGAGCGCAGCTTGTGTCCCTGGCTGTTGACTAAACGGATCAGCGCGTTATTGACGTAGTTGTATTCAAGTAGTATCTGAAACGTCTCGTAGAAGTTGTGTGAAGAAATTCTGTGTTTCCGAAGTGAAATAGGTAAGAATCAGCTTTCTTAATGTAGTTCTGATACTATGTTGCATATGTCATACACAGAACACACGAGCAATAGCCTTCAGCTCCTGACTGCATTGTGATAGGCTGGCTTGCAATCTGTGTTTTGCATATGTGACGTGTGCTGCTATCTGTTGACTTCGCTTGGAATCATAGTTTCTGTACGAAGTAGCGCGCATATAACGTCCCCGAAGAGTGCGTACTTCCTCTTTAAGGTTGATTGGTTGATTTGGGGGAGGGAACCAAATAGCGAGGTCATCGGTCCCATCAGATTAGGGAAAGATGGGGAAGGAAATTGGTCGTGCCCTTTCAAGGGAACCATCCCGACATTTGCCCGAAGCGATTTTGGAGGAGGAAGAGATTAGTGTTTAACGTTCCGTCGATCGAATTTGAGAAATCATGAGAAATCTTAGACCTCCCGAATGCGAGCGCAGTGTGCTAACCACCGCGCCATCTCGCTCGGTCTCTCTGTACAGCGCAAATGCAAATTTGTACTTCTTGAGTGTGTTGTGGTGTCCGAAGGAAAGGTTTTGTCTTTGAATGACTTCAAATTAAGTACGAAAATCGGTCAGAAAGCTCATCTAAACTGAAGAGCTGTTCAGTGAGACCAAAAAACGAACTGAAAATGGAGCAAGCAAACAAAGGTTGCCACTGGTCTTGGTACGAAGGAGTCTGCTTTAAGGAAAAGACTGAAAGCTGTGAGTAGAGAAAATAGAATTTGGTGTTTCCAGAGGCCTGTATCCAGTGCTTTACGTGTGGGAGATGGTGACACGAACAGTGCTTTTCATTTGAGGGTGATCTTGCGTTCACCTGTGACATTTGCTAAATGCGTACTCTTTGGGCATGATTTGCGTAGTCTTAAGCGCAGGTGAGTGGAAGATTGAGAGTTTCCCGTTTTTTGTAGTTTTGGAAAGTTCAGTGAAAGTATTACCTTTCTGCTGCTGTGGTTTCCTGAACCTGCAGATTTTGGGTTAACAAACACAAACCTAATATGATTTTGTTTTCCTATTGGAAATAATGCAGATAATTACGATTATTGCTTAACTGCCCACTCTTAGGTATGGTTCCCTATGTGTTAATTCAGGGTATAAGCTAAATACATTCCAGATTTCTTCCAAAACAGTCCAGCTATTTCAGTGTGAAGGAGCAACAAACATTCACACACAAACTTTCGCATTTATAATATACGTGAGAGTGAGCAGAATTCACGATAGCGTTATCCTGACTGGACCACAAGAGTCTGAGAAGTTTCTGAGCTATTGCTTTGCACTGAACGTGACACTACAGTTTGGCGAATATTACATCTTTATGATATATTAAAAATATCGTTTAAATTATTAATTTCATATCTTATGACAATATTCAGAACTATTTATCCCTGAGAAGAATCAAACATTTGTTTTTACTTCCTTCCACGGACTTTTCGCTAAGTGACCCTGACAGTAAAATCAGAGAAACTGGAGCTCTTGCGATACAGAGTGCTGTGGAACGTCAACGTTGAGCGTGCTAAGTTCAACGTGCTGATGAACACTCAGAAATAATGCGGCTTGTGCATACGGTACGTCGGCTCCAACGCGGTATACGCGATCACAACGCACTCCAGCGGCAGTTGAGAGATGTTTCTAGTTCGTAAATCACACTGTTTACTAAACGGGCGCGCGTAAAATTCCCACATTAGCTCTATTAAAACGCACATTTTTCTCCATCGTTCACGAAAAGGAAAGTACCATGTCCAATCAATAAGGACACAGGCTTATAGAAGTTCTATTACAACAGTGCGGTACAAATTTGGAACACTTCTCCGCGTAAGATAAAATTATTTTATCAGTCCCACATTTTAGTAAAAGCCCAAGGTCAGTCTTGCTTGATCACTGTTCCTATCCAGTAGCAGAATCTTTGCAATATGTGAACTACGAAGCGTAAAAGAAAAAGGAGCAAAATATCTTTATACAAGTAGCGCAAGCTGTCCTGTAGATTAGGCAAATCGAACAGTCACCCCACAAAAAAAGGCGAACTTATATTTACATAACATCAAATATCATAGTATATACTTATATTAAACTAATAACAAAGTACCAGAACCTAATAAAAACGCGGATGTTACGAGAAAATTTCGAAGTGTCGAGATGCGAACCACCGCCCTAACAAGCAACAACGATACGCATCCGTGACGCTAGTGATTACATTAAACCAACAACGCGGAACTTATGTCCCATCATAGTATCTTACCACGTGCTGAAAACCTTAATCGTACATATGTTACTAATTGAAATCTAATTATAACAAATTGTACTAAGAACAATGCGTTTTGGGTGGATCTTCAGTGTGTCGCTGCCTTCAAATAGTAAATTCTCATAATACGCAAGTTACAATAATTCTTTTGCCACCAATATGATGTTTCTCATTATTTTATTGGAACGAATCACACAGTTAACAACGGGTTTTCCAGTGATTTTCAATTTGCTAGTGCTCAAAATGGCTCTGAGCACTATGCGACTTAACTTCTGAGGTCATCAGTCGCCTAGAAATTAGAACTAATTAAACCTAACTAACCTAAGGACATCACACACATCCATGCCCGAGGCAGGATTCGAACCTGCGACCGTAGCGGTCGCTCGGTTCCAGACTGTAGCGCCTAGAACCGCACGGCCATGCTAGTACTCAGAAACGGCATCACGCTCAGAATATCTGTCATGCTAGATATTGCTCTGCACGTTCGGAAAGACTCCCAAACGTGCTGTTCCACGCTATGACGTCAGGAACTCGGCACGCTCATCGTTCGGATGCACGGTCCGTGTGCCGACGGCTTAACAGACTGTCGTTCTTCGCGAGCACCATTCGTGAATGCTGCAGCAAATGACGAAATGATAGTTGTATCTAAAGTACTCATCCCCATAATGTAAGGGGGGTTGCAGTGTGCAGACATAGATGCTGCTATACACGGTGAACCCAAAGTACACCAACAAAATTTCGGACTCTGTTCAGGGATATTTTCCGAGTTTTTTGGTGTAAGGGACCCGTAGTCTCCAGTGGCTCGTTACAGAGTGATCAGAGAATTTGACTTATTGAGTTTGATAGCCTAATTACCTTTCTTTGCGTTAAAATACTTTCACAATAGTAAAAAGCATGTGATCTGCAATGTCCAAAATGCACAACTGGAACACAGAGCAAGCCACTGTGACGTGGTTGCCATCGATGTGGGAACACCTGAACGTTGTTGTGCAGCTCTTCCTCTACATTCAGCACAACCATTGTGCATATCGATCGACTGTTCTGCTGTCCATCATTGTCAGTGTACTACTGCCACTGCCCGGAAAACAAACCGAGATTACTGAATACAAGCCCAGAGCGAAGGATAAAGTATCCAATACCGTTACACCAGCATGTACTGTGAGTAAACTGAACAAGTATGTTTCTAAGAAAGACAGACACTGCCTATCCACGACAAGAAAACTTCTGTGCAGATATTTTCAGTGCAATATACATACATAGATAAATGACGATAAGAACTCAAATGAAATACAATTATTGTGCAACGAGTCACCAGAGATCGCTGGTTACTCATAGCAAATGTTCAGAAAATATTCCTGAACAACCCCCATTATCTCGTCAGTGTAGTTCATGTTCATACTATAGATTATAGGAGCTATGTTCAGAAGTTGTGTGTGTGTGTGTTACTGTTTTACCAGAAGATAAAATGTACAGTATGGGTTCACCACTGCATGAATGTCACTTGGAAATGCCTCCTCTGCCAGAACTAGTGAAAAATTTGGAAATTTGTGGTAAGGTCTTGCGGGACCAAACAGCTGAGGTCATCAGTCCCCATGCAGGCAGAACCAGTGAATGTGATGGTGACATTGGTGTAAGCAGGATACACAGTGCAGCATATGCTTCAACTGTGTGAAGGCACACGCACAGGCAGCTGTCTACCTATATTGAATGCCTTTCTTCCACAACTAACACAATGGATACATGATATAAGCCACTTGTGGGGTGGGAGGGGGGTTTGAGAATTAATTCTTTCCCAAAAACGTTTGCAGGTCCTGTAAATTGTGGGGGTGTGGTAGAGAATCTATAGCCATGATGTTGCAATCAGTCGGATGTACCCCTTCCCTGTTTTGCAAGTGCCCAAGTCATTCCATTTGCTACTGGAAAAACTGACATTTGTTTTAGAGGCACTTTAGCCCTGCGTGATGTAATGTGTTAAATAGTGTGCAAAGGTTTCACTGGTGTTCCTGAAGATTAGTTCTCATGACAGTTAAGATGTCTAGATAGTTGGTGCAAGCAAGTAAACACATAGTTAACTGGTCCAAGTACCTCTGAAAGATTGCAGGATTGCAAGAGATCCCGAAAGACAAGTGCCTGTGATTGTGTAAGCCAAAGGGAGTGTTGCTAACCATAATGTTTTGTGACTCCTTATTCAATGGTATTTGGACATATGTGTATGCAAGTTTCGATCTTAGAAGAATATTTTCCTCCTGGAAGCTTTGTGAGAAAATTTTTGAGAGTGGTATAAAGTATGTTCCCATTTGTGCCTGGGCACTGACTGTTGATTTAAAATCACTGTGTTGCCACAGGGAGCCATTGCATTTGAGTATCGCCAATGGAATGGTCCATGTGCTTGTTTCGACCCTTTCAACTCTTCATGGTGTCAATCAATTTCTTGTTTAATGGTTGTACGTAAGGAGACCAGAATGTGCTGTGCTTGGCACCAATGGGGCACCATGAGGGGTCACAAGGAGATATGAGCCTGGAAATATATGGTACACTAAGCCACATTTGAATATAGCTGCAAATGTGGCACAAAGGCTGTCAAGTTTCTGGAAGGGAAGTGTATCAGAAATGATCTGAACTTTATCATTGATGGAGAATCCAAACAACAAGAAAGCATCCAGACTGAAAATGTTTCTGGTTGAATGACTATAAACAATGAACAGTGTTATCACCCATGCTCCTTCCTTGGAGGCCAAAGGACTGTGAACTGATCCTGGAGGGAAACTAGATTTTCACTCAATCCTACCTAATGTGTGCACTTCTGGACTGTGAACCAACTGGATCACTACATGTCCAGTTAAAGAGTCTGCATCTGAGGTTTTGCATGCTGAATTTGCACAAGTAAAACCACCTCAGGAACTTATTCCTTGTAAACAGTGTGCGATTTGCTGGGGGGGATGGGGGGGATTTCCCCCCCCCCCCCCCCTCTGCATCAGACCATCCCCTCCTCTGGTTTTAGTTTATGCATCCCAACCTGGGATCTAAAACTTTACATAAAATTTAAATTTGTGGAGCCGAACACTGAAAGTTTTTAATAAGTCTCACTATTAATACTATTAATATGTTTCAGTTTTCTATCATCAGAATAAGTACAGTTTTTCACAAATGTGCCTCTACTTTTTGAATTCCCCTCGTATACCTGTATGTAGATGATTTTGTAAATAAGCTTTACCTATAATGTACTTTTAAAGACATAACAAGGGATGGCTTTTCTGATAGTGCATACGTGTGAATAGTGAGTTTCGGCAGTAACATCTATTTATAAATAGGTGTTTAACCATGCATAATGCCACGGTCCAAGCTAGTAACATATATAATTCTACTAACCCCCTAAGACATCCCCCCCCACTGGTAAAAGCACAAATCACACCCTGCTTGTAAACCAGTCACCTATGTGTTGAACAGTTGACCAGGGCATTTATGATGATGATGATGATGAAATTCAAGTTGTGATGAAAAAAAAATGGTTCAAATGGCTCTGAGCACTATGGGACTCAACTGCTGTGGTCATAAGTCCCCTAGAACTTAGAACTACTTAAACCTAACTAACCTAAGGACAGCACACAACACCCAGCCATCACGAGGCAGAGAAAATCCCTGACCCCGCCGGGAATCGAACCCGGGAACCCGGGCGTGGGAAGCGAGAACGCTACCGCACGACCACGAGATGCGGGCAGTTGTGATGAAATAACAATAATAATTTGAAAATAAATTGCACATTTTCTTCAATGTGAGGACACAACCACATTTGAGAGAGGAGTCAAATGAGTAATCTGGAGAGAGAAAATCTGAGACATAGCAAAAGCAGAGACCAAGAACCAATGGTGCTTTATGACAATGAGGTGATAGTCACATCACCACACCACAGAGTCCAGTGTCTCTGCATGACACAACTTACAGGGTGATGCAAGCTCTGATTCGCAAGACAACTGGCTATTCTTGTGCTTGCATATGTAACAGTTCTGCCCAGCAGTCAAGGTCCAGTTCTATAACCTCCAGTAAGCTTTAAAAACTGTCCTACTGGAATACCAAACAAATAGTAAATCTAGTCTACTATGATACTTTTAGTGTCCGATTTCATGTTCTAATACCCTCAGCATTGCCTTATTTAATTTGACTATATTCAGTTACTCATGTTTTACTTTTGTTGATACTCATCTTATAGCCTCTTTGCAAGACATTATTCACACCATTCAGCTACTCTTCTATGTCCTTTGTTGTTCCTGACAAACATGTCAACAGCAAACTTCAAACATTTTATTTCTTCTCCTTGAACTTCAGTTCCTTTTCCAACTTTCCCTGAGTTTCCTTAATTGCTTGCTGTATGTACAGACTGATAATATGGGGACAGACTACACGTATCTCATTCCTTTCTTGTCCATTGACCCTACTACAGTCTCCTTTCTATACAAGGTTTAGGTAACTTTTAGCTCCCTGTTTTTTATCACTGCTATCTTCATAAATTCAAAAAATGTATTCCAGTCAACACTATCAAAAAAATTATTTAAATTTACAAATGTTACAAATAGAGGTTTGCCTTTTTTGCAACTTCTTGTAGTCTTCAGTCGGGATGCTAGTTTGATGCGGCTCTCCATGTGATTCCATCCTGTGCACACTGCTCCATCTCTGAACAACCACTGCAACATACACACATTTGAACCCTTTTACTGTATTCATGCTTATGTCTCCATCTACAACTTTTACCCCCCAAACATCCCTCCAGTCATCAAACTGGCTATTCTTTGATGCCTCAGGATATGTCCTATCAACCAATCCCTTCCTTTAGTCAAGATGTGCCACAACCTTATTTTTTCATTAATTTGAATCAGTACCTCCTCATTTATTATTTGATCTACCCACCTAATCTTCAGGCCACCGGCCTTGCCGCAGGGTAACACTGGTTCCCATCAGATCACCAAAGCTTGGCTAACACTTGGATAGGTCACCATCCAGGTCTGCCAAGTGCTTTTGGCAAGCAGGGTGCACTCAGTGCTAGTGAGGCCAATCAAAGGGCTACTTCATTGAGAAGTAGCAGCACCAGTCATGAAAACTGACAATGGCTGGGAGAGCAGTCTGCAGATTACGTGCCCATCCACATCCAGTGATGCCTAAGGGTTGAGAATTACATGGGGGCCAGTCGGTACCATTGGGTCTTCTCGGCCTGTTCAGGCGGTATTTGTTTTTCATCTACTCTTCAGCATACACTTCTTGGGAAGTAAAACTGATCTTCCCAAGGCCATCTTCTACAAGACATTCCATTTTTCATTATTCTGCAATTCTGTATTTTGCAATCACGAATTATTAAACAAATGGTTCTGGAATATTCATGTCTGTCAGCAGTTGCTCTCTTTGTAATTCAGATATTACATTATTTTTTAAGTCTGAGGACATTTTGCCTGTTGAGTATATCTTGTGTATCAGATGGGATTGTGTTATTACTTTGTATTTTTCAAGAATCTCAATAATTCTGTGGCAGTGTAATCCACTCCTGGTGCCTTGTCTCAACTTCAGACTTTTAGTGCTCTGCAAAATTGTTCTTGCAGAATCATATCTCTTATCATTTTCTTTTGATAATCTAGCACTCACCTGAGGCAGGCTCTTCAGTACATAAAATTACTAGTACTGCTTGAATGATGAATGAAGTTACCATTGTTAGGTATTGTTATTGGAAGACTTACAGTCTACGTGCACAAAATATGTCAGCAGTTGTGGAATATCTGCTGGTAAAAAAATATATTCACTTTCCACACAAATTTCTGCAAGTTCACATGTACACACATACTTAAATTACCTTTATAATATAATAATGGACATCACATTGTAAAATCATTCTTATCTACATATATGGAAGTTGTAAATGGAAACAGTTAGAAAATAAACCTACCATCTATTAGAATTTGTGAATAAAGTGAAATGAAGACCTGGCCAGGTGGCAGCACTATCATGTTTTCGCCCAAGATATGGAGGTAGGGAGTTAGTAACAGTGTACAGTCCAATATTCACACAAATGACATGCCATGCCATGCTACACGTTGAATGCCTTGTATAGTGTTGACATATATGCATCATTTAATTAAATTCTCATTTAAAGCAACAAAAGAAATGTATAACATATTTATCTTACCTCAGCTACAAACAATTCTTGCTGGCAGTACCCAAAAGGCTATCTTCCACATTGATGTCACTATCTCCCTCAGTGTTGTATGTCAATTTGTCACTTTTGTTTCAGTTGTGGACAATAAAGACAGCCCTCTGCTCAAATGAGTGCTAACTGGTATACATTCATGGTCTTTATTCATCTCAAATGCCTCTCTTCAAATCATCATAAATTTTGTAACCTAGCATACCACTCCTCTCCAGTCTTCTAATATCACATCAGAAGAATCATGTGCTATTTTCTCCATTTTCTTCAGCTCCAAAAGTAAGATATTTGATGTATTATATCTGCAGGTCTTATTCTTTGCAAGATTAAAGAACGATTTATGTCTCAATGGTACGGTGGCCACCAGAAGGGTGCAATTTCACTTTTTGTGAGATTTTATCAATGAAATAAAGAGGAGAATGTTGACGTTCCTGAACTAATACAAAAAGTTTGGTTTTCCTTAGATTTGGCTCATAATGTAAGGGATTACTGTTGTATGGCTGCTTCTTCAACAACACACCAACACAGGTTTTAATGAACACCAGTTATGTACAAATAAATTACAGAAGATGATAAATCCTGACTCTTCTTAAACCAATTGGAAACAAAGACTTCTAGAGGTGCGTAATTCTTGGGAATTAACAACCTCTTGAGATTTAGTGCATAACTCAAGCATTACTGTTGGAGAACATCGTAACTTTGTCAGGCTGGGAAGCATATTAATACGAACCACGGTCTCTGTGCATCCACATGCTGTCAGTGCACTCATGGAGGCACAACATGGGGTCGAAAGGAGACTGCACCACATTAGGAAAATAGACATATCCGTCCATGTTCAAGTCCTGTATCAATGGCTGGGAATAACAGAGTCCAAATCAGTGTTCAGAAAATAACCAAGTATCATAAGGTCTCTGTCAATAAATCCACGAGAGAGCATGTAGTACATGTCAGCGAGCTGAGACAAATGGGGCCGAGATGGTCTGCGACAGTCCTACAATCTACCATTGTTTAACTGTGTGATGAGGCACTGGCAGATATATAACTCTGCGCTGTGCCTAGTGACCTCACTGGACATGGGTGTAATTATATTGATTGATCCACTGATATGTCTGCCAAGATTACAAGAATTATTGTGGCAGCAAGCACTGTACTTCACTTTTTAGTAAAATATGGCTTATTCCCGTATATGTAGTCGTAATAGTAGCATGTTTGTTCATATGTAGGTCACTTTTATGGTATTAAAGAATGAAATAAAATACAATTCATACACACACGCATTTCCATACTTACTTGTATAGCTTGCCATATATGTGCAGATAGTTGGCCAGGGCCTTATAGGGAAAAAAATCCTAGCATTTCTGTGAAGTTATGTAGGGAAACCATAGATTACCTAAATTTTGATGGCTGTGTGGAGACTGGAGCCTCTATTATCCTGAATATGATGTCACTCCCCTTAAAACAGCACATCATCATCTATATTGTTCAGTATTGCTTTGCAAAGAAAGTGAATAATGTAAAAAGCTAGTGCTCTACACAGAACACACGAATACTACACACACTAGATGCCATATTGTGTACAATTATTCCTTGGTTGACAATGATATTTTGAGTTTTATGTTTATTCTTTCTTAGTAAGTGGAAGTTCTGTCTACATTTTGGTCCATGGTTATGGGCAGAGTCATTTGTGCTGCAATTATCATGGTTATTTTTTATGTGCACAACTGATTGGTAAATGTTGTCACATGTTGTAGTTTACACCTCCATTGTTTTGGGCACATCTTTATATTGATTCTGGTTACTATTTCTGGTTATTATTCTTATCACCTTTTTCAGTAGTTTTAAAAACGGTGTTCATATTTTGTGCATTTATGCACCAGAAATGAATTCCATAGTTACACAGTACATACATGAATTATATGAAATTATGATACTGGCTATTACATACTGATGATGGGACTAAGGTCACAATAAGCTGATGATACTCTGCAAATATCTTTATGCATTCACCCAATTTGAATTGAGAATCTATATTCATTCCCAGAAATTTTGTGTTTGTTATTCAATATACAGAGGTGCTCTCTACATTTGAATGAACAGTGTCATTTTCCTCCTACAAACTGAAATTAAAGACAAGTTTTCTTTATTTGCACTTTGTTTCATATTGGCCAGTTGTTAATTTCCTTCAGAGTTTCATTTGTTTTCTCTCCTAGGAATTCTCTTATTCTCCAAGAGACAATAATATTGCTGTGTTTAGGAAAGAGAATTTGGTAATCCACCTTGTCTCCTCAAGAGATATTCAAAAATATGCCACAGTGTACCATTCATGAAAACATGACATTATTAAGAAATTAACACAGAATTGCCTTTGACTCTCTTGTACTAGTGCAGAGTACAGCAAGTGAGGATAAGCTGCTCACTAGCTGTAACCGACAACAAACATATGGAAACCCAAGAAAAATGTACACTGGTTATTCAGGCAAGCAATTTCAATTGAAAGTTTGAGTGACTACAATTTACAAGAAAGAGGAAAGGGTATACATGCTACTCATTTCAGGTGGTCAATACAAATGAGGCTGAATGAATTTTCTTCCATTTGTTTATTGTCAACTCAAGCAAGCAGACAAATTCCACTATTCTCTATACCTGTACAGTGTGCTGTAACAGGAGAGTCAACGCCAATTTGGTGTTACATTTTTAACAATGTCATTATTACATGAATGGTATACTGTTACACATTTTTGAACAGGTCTTAAGGAGAGGAAGTAGACTGCTAAATAAAAGACACAGGGTACTATTTGCATAACATGTAATGCTGTTCATATATTGATAATGAACAAAGATATAAGAAAGGCAAACATGCTGGTTAATGTCCCTATGGTAGCTAAATAAAATTAATTCAATTCATTTATTTATTTTTCTTCTGGAGTGAAAGTTATTTGAGATGGTCATGGCAAACAGAACACTTCACACGTAAGTTTTTCAATAAAAGTTTAGCACTATTTGAAGCCTGTGTTCTCCCTGCTCCTTGTAACTCATCTGCTAGGTTATGATTGGAACCAGTCATTAACTGTGCCTAATGGTTCTAGACTATTTAGTGCAATCTTGAGGTCAACAGCATCAAAAGCCTGTTGGCTTTTATCTCAGGATGTCTGGCTAACATTTTTAAAAACTATTTTTCCACATTTGCCAGCATGAGTCAGTTATAAAATACATTAAATAAATGTTGGTTGAAGATACTGAGACAAAAATCAGCAGGCAACATATTAAGAAGCCCCAAAAGCCTCAGCAGTTTGGTAGTATCAAAAGCCTTAGAAGGATATAAGAAGATTCCTGTAACACTCATCCATGTTTACAGCATTAAATACCACATGTGAAGTCTATTATGCCTGATTCTATGTGTCTACCATGTAAGAACCGAAAATGAAATTCACTTAGAAGTTTGTATATATTCCAGTAATCCATTAGCCTATCTTTGGTAACTGTTTAAGTTTCCTTTTTTTAGTGATGACAGCTGGGAAATGAGCCTGTAGTTTTCTACGTCTTCTGTATTACCTTTCTTTAGCAGACACACAGTTCTTGCCGGGTTTAAATACTCTGGAAAGTTCTCTGAATGCTCATTTACTACGTTCATTAAAGGAGCTTGTGTTATGAGGCATTGTCAATAATAACTGTACATCTAGGACATGGTAATTTCTGCTTAGGAATATCAATTTTTTATTATTGCTAGTAAAATTATGAGTTTGCCTTTGTTTCAAGCAAAAATTTCAAGTTCAAATTCTGTAAATATGACAACTATTAAAAAATTGAAATTAGTACAAATGGTATCCAGGTTACAAATAAAACAAAGTAAAACTGTAACAGTGATATATTAGTATTTTGACAGTTGTTTTGTCCTGTTTGGCATTTATGTTACAAGTAAAATACAGTTGTACAAAACCAGACTCAGGAGTGATGATGATGTTGCAGAGTACTAATACTGAGCTTTCTGTAATTGAGACAAGGCAGACAAGCAGCTCTTATAATCCCATTTTCAATGCAATAGGTATTTTCTTTTGCTTTTATTACTGTAAGAAAATGTCTGTCATTGACAAACCACAGAAGTGCTCTCACAAAAAGATCTCCACTACTGTTTATAAAAAGTGAAAGGCTCAGAGTCAATTGTCTGCAACACATCAGGATAAGAGAATGTGTAGAACAGCAGAACCATAATAAGTAATTTAAATGGCAGAGAGAAGACATGTACTAGCTTATTTTATCAAAATATGAAAGGATCAAGCAATAAGGCAGAAGAGCTTCTTTCGTGATTGTAAAATCTAGAGAGCTCTGAAAAGACAGATAACTAGTGTCTATTTGAGCACCACATAACTATAGTATTAGATAAATTACATATAAAAGATTAGACTCTAGCAGATTACTCATGAAGAACTAATATGGGGAAAGGAGATATTATTATTATTATTATTATTATTATTATTATTATTATTATTATTATTAAGACCGAACCCAAGTTCAAAAACATTTAAACTAGTAGATTTTGTATTGATCAGCACATAGAAGTGTGAATTAACACTGAAAAATGGTTCACTTTTAATAGTAATATTATACAGATCCCACTAGGAAATTTTAAACTGTTTTTGGGGAGTTTGGATTGCTTACTGTGATATCTGTTGGACAAGAGCAAGCAGTTAATAGTCTGTGGTGGCTTCAATGACTTCTTCCTGTGAAACTTCCTGGCAGATTAAAACTGTGCGCCCGACCGAGACTCGAACTCAGGACCTTTGCCTTTCGCGGGCAAGTGCTCTACCATCTGAGCTACCGAAGCACGACTCACGCCCGGTACTCACAGCTTTACTTCTGCCAGTATCTCATCTCCTACCTTCCAAACTTTACAGAAGCTCTCTTGCTAACCTTGGGCATGAGTCGTGCTTCGGTAGCTCAGATGGTAGAGCACTTGCCTGCGAAAGGCAAAGGTCCCGAGTTCGAGTCTCGGTCGGGCACACAGTTTTAATCTGCCAGGAAGTTTCATATCAGCGCACACTCCACTGCAGAGTGAAAATCTCATTCTGTAAACTTCTTCCTGTAATTACAAATTATTGTATAAATGATTCACAGAACATGAAATAAACCAATTATCTCCATGATTACCTATGAATGCATATATTCATTAACACCTTTTGTCTTTAAAAATAAGTCTCTAATCAAAAAATAATGTGAAGCATGAATATAAACTAGAACCACAATAATCGCTACAAAAACATTCAGGAGTTAACATTAGTGCAGAAAAATAATCAGATACAGGAGTAGACATGTATTCAGCAACCTGACAGAGAGTACAAAATTGTTGCGGCACTTGTGGCCACTTATTGATGTATTCCCTGTAGGTTTCCATCTCAGGATCTTCAGCCAACATTTGTCTGACAAATTTCCTGGTGTTTTGTCAGCATAAATGGCAGTGAATGACCACTGCAGGTAGCAAGGGGAGAACCACAGCAGTAATGACAAGGGACAATTCCTCAGACATCAACATGACAGATACATATAACCTCCAGCCACAGGTCCAACTGCCATCCACCACCAGAAATGGAGGGTGAACCTGTGACAGTGGCAACCACTCATACTGCCAAAATATCGGGAAAATTGCTAAACACACGTGGGCTGAAGATCCTGAAACAGAAGTCAACAGGCAAAATGTCTGATGGAGAATATTAAATGTCTTTTGAGTGCTAAAGAGTACCTTTATAGAAACTCCTAAAATTACTATATCAAGTACTGAATTGCAATAATATTGTTGTGAGGTCTGGGAGATAGAATGATAGGCACTATTGTTGGGTGGGAACAAATAAGACCAACAAGGATTTTGAGACTCACTAAATCAATTACAAAGAATAGGAATTTGACAACTCAGATGAAAGTTAAGAGTAAAGCAGATGTCTCAAATCAAATGTTGGTTTAACTCAGTTGAAATTATTCGAAAGGGAAAGTTTTCTGAGGCTATGAAGAGACTGAAGCTCTTTTTTTTCTTTTCTATTTTTTAAGTAAACCTAAGACAATACAAGTTAACAGACTGAATTATTTTGGATGTCTCTTTATTCTTACATTATAATGATGTCCGTTTCCTTGATCGATTTATTTTACTGCATTTATTTTAACTATCAGTCTCCACATTTAATACTGAAAGCCATGTTACAAAGTCTCACATTTAAGGAACATTGTACTGAGCAAAAATACTGCAGAAACTTTCTGCAGTTCTTATTCAACTAATCAGTGATACATCTCAGCCTACGTTAAAGTCAGCCAATCCCAAAATGCTAGGATGTTTACTTCTCACAGATGACACCATCTTCCCTGAGAATTGCTTCTAAAACTGGCTCATGTATAAACTGTTCTGTTCAGTCAAGATACACTCAAACTCAGTTTTGCTTCTTCTCCATCCCTTCTGATTAGGCTGCTATAGTGCCAATGTAGGAAATCAGGTATTCACTAAGAACTTCTATGGTTCACCAGAATTTCCTGGAGGCTCTGTCACTGTGTCCCCCTTCTCATTTGCTTTGTCTGAAACTTTGGAAAGACAAGTATATCAGGGTGTTAATATTCCTCAGTGATACTTAATACATGCAGGAATGATTATGTATTTAATCTCTTGTCTGTAAGTCAACACAGTTTTCAT
Source organism: Schistocerca nitens (assembly GCF_023898315.1). Classification (NCBI taxonomy): domain Eukaryota; kingdom Metazoa; phylum Arthropoda; class Insecta; order Orthoptera; family Acrididae; genus Schistocerca; species Schistocerca nitens. The sequence goes on along the minus strand of NC_064615.1, from coordinate 311,093,365 downwards.
AGATACACAAGTACAGAATCAACTATTTCTCCGTTAATTACAAATGTAGTAACAGTACTAGGCAGAAAATACAATACAGTAGGAATGAACTTACATAGAGTTCAACATGATATCCTGTTAGATAAATTAGAAGCTACTGGTATACGAGAAGCACTAAAGAAACTGTTTCAGTTATATCTCTTAAATAGTAGACAGGTGGTAGAAATTACTTCTACAAACAAGAAAAACCAAAAATATTGTTTACAAATCTGATATTCAAATTGTCCCAATAGGGGTAAAACATGGCAGAGTCCTAGGGGCTTCTCTTGTTTCTCATTTATGTAAATCATATTGAAATTTCATTTTATGGTATTCATGAAACTGTGTTTACAAATGACACAAATGTTGTTATAACTGAGAAATACCACATATGGCCAACATCTACATCCAGAGTTTCAGAGTAGAGTCAAAATGGGTTTGAAATCAACAAGTTAACCTTAAATCTTTCAAAAACTAATTATGTTTGTTACAGAAAAACAAAGTCATATCATGATCTGGACCACAGAGTTCAAAAAAAAATTTGAGGGTAACTGTCACCAACTTTTTAGGTGTGTATATTGACGAAAATTTAGACTGCAAAGCCCACATTCTCTGTCTCACTAACAAGCTAAGCTCTACTTGCTTTTATGTAACTAGTATGGTGAGTAATAGGCAGTACAGCAGAACTGTCTATGTCACATACTTCTGCTATTACCTACGGCCTCATCATCTGTGGTCTTAAAAAGACAAACCTGAAAAACCATCTTCACTATATAAAAACAAGCTGTTAGAATAATTACCAACAGTTCTAGGGTAACACCCTCTAAACAACTTTTTCAATGAAGTATTGTACCTTGCTATTCCTCTATCTACAAAAAAGTGTAATTAACATAAAAAGGTACAGTGACAGCTTCAAAACTGTCTCAGATCTTCACTGTTGCAGCAGCAACAACAACAACAACAACAACAACAACAACAACTACTACTACTACTACTAGAAGCTATGTTCACTTGCCCCGAAAGAAAATTGCCTAAGAACACAGCTTCAAAATTTTAAGTAAATTTTAAAGTATTATACCTTTGAATATATCCTCAAGTGTGTCTGCATGGGTGAAATATGACCCCATTTTCATATCTACACCTAGAAATGACTTTTCTGTTTGCCTGTTCCACCTCCACAGATAAAAGCTCACACTTCGATTCTTCAGATCCTGACAAAGTAATTTTAACACCTGAAAAAGTAAAATCAATCAATTTGGAAAAAAACTTTTCTGATATAAATAGATTACTTTCCAACTAAGCAAATAACAGCATTGTCATGCCATATGATTCCATCTTACAACTAAGTTTGGTGGCATCTTGTGAAATAATGACTTAATTTCTTAATTGTGGCCAACATAGGAGCACAAATAAAAATAAAACAAAACTAAAATTCTCAGCTAAATAAAGACAAAAATAATGAACTGCACAAATGCTCATAATACAGACTTAATATTTTAACCATAAACCAGGAAACATAAGCTGGAGGTGCATATTTAGTTTTAAAAAGTAAGACGACATGTTGGCAGCCTCAAAAATGATGGACCAAAATTGTAAGATATTCAATGAAAAAAAGTATTAAAACAAAATGCCTACTGAAGATGGTAGAACAGTAGCGATAAATGATGGAATATTAAAAATAAATAAAAAAAACTGTCTCTTGCAGCAACGCACATCTTCAGTTATTATTTGTGTCTATTTGTACAATATCAATGAACAAATTTTGATGCATATATATGAGCAATGTAATATGAGTGAAAAATAAGCACAGCATTCTTCAAGAAAGAATGTGCTACTATTAGGGATACTAATGTAACTATGATTTTCACTTAACAACCATTACCATTTCTTGATTTACAACTTAAATAGTAATCTATCCTTCATGTGTAAATTCTGAGTTACTGTGCCAAAAGTTTTCACTTTTGAATTTGTGGTGCAAAATGGAGAAGGTATAAAATTATTATGCTCACTGGGAAACGCTATACATATTTCTCTCCATCGTATGACAAAAAGGGGTTCTGAGGTGCAAAAGATCAGTAAAAAATGATAAAAATAGAACAAAATGCAGCACCTATGCTTTACACTGAGAGATATGAAAATATTTGATAATTCATTCCTGATATAATACAATATGGACCACTGCCTTTCAATATAACAGTCAAACTAACAGCCATCTGAATGTCCATCATAGCCTACCAATGTTAGGATTCCCTGTGAAAATGATAAGATTTGGAATGGGTTAGATAGAAACTTAAGAGTGTTTTTAGAAGGAATCTTTCATTCTGCTGCAGAGTGAAATAAATTTCCGTATTTATGATCTAGACAGATATCATGTGTGATTAAGGCAATGTTAGTTATATTCCTTCTCCTGTGAATGCTAATGAAGCAAGATATTCACAACTGAACTAAGCACTGAATAAATTTGGATGTGTCATTGTAGGCATTGCATTGATAGGTGAAGTCCCAAGTCTGAATTTCTGTTTGGCACACAGCCTTCATCTGACAGTAGGTTTCATTATAGTGTAACCTACGCTGCACTAATGAAGGGTGAATTCTAGTTACAGTAGAGTGGTATTAATTGAAGGAGAATAGCAACATCAGTAATAAGATTTGAATTACATCAGTGGCAAATCACTTTTGCAGTTTCAAAAATAAATGAACATTTGTCATCTTACCTTGGCAACAGTTGTGTCAATCTGTCCCACTAAACTACCATCAAGCACAACAGATGATGGAGGAGATTCTGCACAGATGTTTACAACAACTTCACGGATGTGTTCTGCAGAAGGAAACCTCAAGTTCTGCTGTGGTGACAGCAGCAGCACCTTCTGATCACAGACCTGCACAACAAATATGCTGTCATACTTTCCCTCTGATTCAACTTGGTTACTGAAAAAAATAGATATATTCACACAGAAGTAGATGCACAATTTTTATCTTTGACTGTAACACATATAGTTTGCTTATGCTGTCATTTATTCACTAAGAACGTTCAGCAAACAAATAAAACAGAATAGCTGATGAAGAGCTGAGAAAATAAAGTCAAAAAGCAAAATATATTAATCTTAACCCTTAGAAGCTGCTTGAATGAACATTCGCTGAAAAATGTCAAGCTGTATTTATTTTCTTATTTCAGAGACCTCGTCCGCTTCACAAGAAGCAAAGATGACAAATAATTGTGTACACACCAAAATAAAAAAAATACTTAATTAAGTATTTAGATGATTAGCCATTGTTTTGCATCATTCTCCAAGTAGAAAATAGTGCTGTATTATCAGATAGGCCGGTATGATCTGAAGCTTCTACCAGATCTCATGCAAACATCAAGGAAATCTGCACATATAATCCCATTTACACAAATCACATCAGGTCAAAAGCTCTCTTAATGGACAGGAGTTCTTCCAAGTACTTCCTAGTTCTGCAGAGAACATTTTTACTTACTACCTACAAAGCTACAGCACAATATAGTGTTATTTCAATGGAAGAAGTAAAGGTAACAACTTGCTATATAGTTGACTGAATGATCAACAACAGGCTTATCAACAAGATGCTACTCTTGATATGTGTAGATATGACTCTGACAGGTGACATACGTAAGCATCCTGTCTGATCACCTGCATCCATTCATGTCCATTGTGCATTCTGGTGGACTTTGACAATTCCAGCAGAACAATAGGACACCCCACACATCCATAATTGCCACAGAGTGCCTCCAGGAACACTCTTTTGAGTTTAAACAGTTCTGCTGGCCACCAAACCCCCAAACATGAACATTATTGAGCATATCTGGTATGCCTTGCAACGTTCTGTACAAAGGAGACACCCCCCCCCCCCCATCCCCCACCCCACTGATACTCTTACTGATTTATGGATAGCCCTGCACCCTGCAGGATCCATTGAGTCAATTCCCTCCAGCACTACTTCAGACATCACACATTAGTCAAGTGCATGCCACGTCGTGTTGTGGCACTTCTGCATGCTCGCAGGGGCTCTACACAATATTAGGCAGGTGTACCAGTTTGTTTGGCTCTTAAGTGTGAGATGAGCAATATGTTAAAGCTGACAAATAAAATCCATGGAACAATCACAAACAACTCCAACAGATTCCACAAGTTATTTTCCATGCCACATCCTCATGTATCCCTAATCCTCCCAACTCCCCAAAAACCAAGCTGCGGTGGAGCACCCCCAACATCATTCTGGACTGTAACAACTCAACCATATCTTTCACTTCTGCTATTTATCATCACACACGGAAATGAGGAACATCCTACCCACAAATCTTATCACCCCTCATAAGTGGTATTTTGCAGCTCATCCAATCTATGTAATGTCCTGGCCTCCCTTACCCCACACCCACTCTCAGCTCCAAGCCATATGGGTCATATTGGTATGATAGAGCCAGTGCAAGACCTATCTGAAACACCCACCCAGTTCATCCTACACCAATCTTGTCACAGGCTTACCCTAACCTACTAGAGGCAGGGCCTCTTGCAAAAGCAGCCATGTCATATATCAGCTCTGCTAAATTTCTGCACAGCATTTTATGTGGTTGTTGGGTTGTTTGCGGAAGGAGACCAGACAGCGAGGTCATCGGTCTCATCGGATTAGGGAAGAAAGTCGGTCGTGCCCTTTCAAAGGAACCATCCCGCATTTGCCTGGAGCGATTTAGGGAAATAACGGAAAACCCAAATCAGGATGGCCGGACGCAGGATTTTTATGTGGTCATGACAACCAACCAGCTGTCCACACAAATTAATGACCACTTCCAAACTGTGTTCAAGACCAGAGTTGACCACCCAGTGGCAGAACATGCTGTTGAGTTTAACATGCTCAATTTTAATGGCTGCTGAGAATAACATACTCCGTTTCAGTGGCAGTTCACAACAGATGCCATCAGGATCATCCCCCTGAACACCAGCTTTTCTGAACTGCATTGTCCTTAATGGAAGAAAACCAACACAGGTGCAAAGGTAATTTCAGGAATACTCCATAGAAGTGTGATAGGATGCTTACTGCTTACAAACTATATAAATGTTCTATTGGGTAATGTCAAAAGCTCTTCAAGCCTGTATTCACATGCTGCAGTTGTTTATAAGAATGTAGTAATGTCACATGACAATGACAGATTTCAGGAAGACCTACTGAGAAATGATGATCGGTGCAGAGGATGGCAATTGACCATGAGTGTAAATAAATGTAATGTATTGCACATAAATAGGCAAAGAAAACCACTAGCTGATGATTTCATTATTGGTGACAGGTTACTGGGAATAGTAATTACCACAAAATATCTAGGAGTAATTATCCAAATATGTAAAAGTAATTCATCCATAAAAACGCTTACAAAACACTTGTTCCTCCAGTTCTTGAGTATTACTTACCAGTTTGGGAGCCTTACAATATTGGATTAATGGAAGAGAGAGAAAGTTGGAGATATAGATATAGATGTAGATAGTATTACATATCTTGCTACATATTATCTTATCACAATGTCATTTTAGGTTAGAGGGGACTGCCACTAGACTTTGAAAAGCAATGAAATTTGTCAGTCTACAGGTCACAGTAGTTCTGCATTTCTTGTTAATAAACTGTGAGCCATACTTCTACATACTGACTGTCATGGGCACTCACATGGTATTGCCCTATGACAAACTATCTATCAACCATCTAGAGGAATATTTCCTCACTATTCTGAATCCCAAACCCTTCCCTGGTTCAGATTCACTGATATCATATTTATGATCTAAAACAAGGATGAGGACACCCTATCCATATTTCTCCAGGATTTCAATAGCTTCTATCCAATTCACATCACCTGGTTCCTCTCACCCCAAGTCACATTCCTCAATAATGACCATCCATATCAAACCTATCAACCACCAATAGTATCTTTATTTCAATAGCTGCCACCCATTCCACACCAAGAAGTCCCTTCCAAGCAGCCTAGCCATTTGTGACATCACAACTGCACTGACAAGCAGTCCCTCACCATAAATGAATCGTTTATTTCAGGAACCACCTAAGTGACACTTTTAACAAAATGGAGATTTTGATGGGATGTTACTATTTGGAGATAAATACATTGTTTATTGCAGAAACAGCCTAGGTTTCATATAAGGATTGCTATTAGGCAGCTGTGAAAATAATGTGTTTATTTCAGAAAGAACCCAAGCACCATCACTTAGGTTCTTTCTGCGGTAAATTCATTCCTCCGTTCGTGATGGTTGGTGGCCCTGTAAGGATTAAGTGTTTCATGACCCTTCTTTTGTTTTTACTGAGTCTGTTGTTGTTATGGTAATAAACATGGGGTGTGTGTGTGTGTAGTGGAAATATAGGTGTATTTAGTGACTATTAAGTAGTGTGCAGTTCTTAAACCATGTCTGACAGTTCAGACGATGAACCTAATCCTAAGCGTAAAGAGTGAGACATGAAGAAAAGTACAAGCAGGATGTTGTCCAGAAAGCTAGAGTGCAAGGACTGAGGTATGTGTCCCACAAAAGAAAAGAGGTCACCCAGAAAGCCCCACCAAACATTGTAAACTGTAAGTGTAGCTATAAATGTCATTCAAAACTTACTGAAGAATCTATACAGGCACTCTGGAATAAGATTTATTCTTTGGAGAGTAAAAACACACAAGACAACTGCATGCAAACATTGGTTGAGGTTATGCCAGTAAAACATAGGTGTAAAAACCGTAATTAGAGGAACAAGGTCAAGATGAGATTCAAGAAAATGCTGACAGGTCTATTGATAAATTATGTAACAACAAAAAAATTACCCTGTCATAAACACAATTTAAAACTGAAATGTGTTGTAATTATAGTATGTAGAAATGTTTTCTTTCAAGTTTTTGGCATTTCAGATAACAGAATTAAAAGTATCAATAAATGTTCTGTCCTTAATAAAAGCCCAGTGGACAGGAGGGGAAAGTCAAGAAGTGGGAACTGGGTTCCAGGTGAAATTTGTGTACACATTCATAAACAAATTGAGAATGTTTCATGTGAAAGTAACCCATTAGGAAGGCAAACCCAAAAAAAACCTTGATGCACAACTTGATGTAAAAATATACAATATGTTCATTCTAGATAACCCTGATCTACAAGACAGAGTTAAGTATAGTTTCTACTACAAATACTTCAAAGAGAACTTGTCATATTCGTTTGGTCAGCCACAAGTTTACATTTGCTCATCGTGTGAAAGCTTATTTGTAAAACAAAGACAAAGCTCTGAGTGAAAATGTTAAGTGCAATGTAGCAAATGAAATGGTTTTCCATAGCAGAAGATCCAAAAAATATTATTCAGCTATGAAAGAAGCATCTCAGAACAAAGACTATGACACTGTGGCATTGGCATTTGATTTCATGCAAAACCTGCCTTAGCCTCATATACCTGTACTCGAGGTATTTTTTATGAGACAGCTCTAGTTAAATGTTTTTTCAGTACATGACTTAATAACTAATTGTTTGAAACCATATGTGTACCATGAGTGAGAAGCGCACGAAGGTCCAGATGAAGTCTGTTCTTTGCTGCTACATTACTTTGACACTGAAATTCCATTTAATATCAAGCACCTCATGTGGTTTTGTGATGGGCCAACAGACCAAAATAAGAATCACACAGTTGTGCAATTCTTATTGAATCTCTGTGACAGAGGTCAGTTTGAGATGATTATGCATAACTTTCCAGTCCGTGGACACATTTTTTCGCCATGTGACAGGACTTTGGAGGTATTACACAGCTCTTGAGGAAGGTGCACAGAATTTATACTCCACATCAGTATTCTGAGCTTATGTTGACGGCAAGTGCGTTTGGACATTTTTCCATTTATCATCTTATCTCGGATTGTGTTTTAAGTTTTAAACGTTGGTGGCCTACGTCATACAAGAAAACCACAAACTCTGATGAAACATCAGGCAGGGATGTACTAACAGAACTTAGAGTGTCATTCAAGGTATCTAGCTACAAACAGTTCCTGTACTCTAAAGATACTCAAGGAAAAGTTGTGGCAAAGGCGTTTATTGGAGGATTTTCACGTACTTTCACTCTATTGAAAACTGACAGCCCACCTGAACTATCTTCTGAGGATGCTTACCCTTTGGGAAAGGTACATTAATCTCAGTAATGTTATTAGTCAGATATCAAACTAGTGAGCAAGTAAAAACAATATTTTGTAGCATTACAAACACTTACTGGATTTTGCACACGTAATTTTTGGTTTTAGGTTCCAGTCAACTTGATGACATGATAAATTCAGCGGACTACACTATTGGTTATGAAGAATTTTATGACAGCATCATTCAGTGGCCAACATCTGAGTAAGAAACTGTCAAGGACATTCCAGAGGCTGAATAAAGCCAGAAAGGCATTTACTGTACAAATTTGTATTATGTGGTTCACTAATGTATGGCTGTTACATTTTTATAAATAGAACAGTGTTATTTACTTAGTCTTTCATCTTAAAACTTCAAAGATTAATCAATTTACCTGTTTGTTTCTATATTATTGCTGCGGAAATTTACAGGAAAAGTGGTTTATTTTAGAAGTAACCTAGGTGCAATATCTTAAAAAAAATTTTTATAGCATAGTAAATTTCTTTAAAATTATGCTGCATTTTGTACACATTTCTAGCACCTTTAAGTTTCATTCAGAAATATTATGAGATCAGACTTCAACTTACAATGCTAATTTCCCAACATCCTGGAAAAGAATACTTACATGGTTTCTGCAATGATCGATTCAACTAAGGCCGTTCACACACCAAAATTACCCTCCACACCTTGTCCATAAACAGATCTCCCATGCCCCAGTCACATACCATCTCCCTTATACTCACTGACACTTAGGCACATGCGCACACAGGAGCATGCACCCCCTGCCCACCCACCCACCCACCCACCCACAAACACAAACACAAACAAAAACACACACACACACACACAAACACGTACAGCTGCACTGTGCTCACTGGATATATACATAGAAGATTGCAGTTCTGCAGGTTGACTGGGGCAACAAACACATTCTTCAACATGGTTTCGACTACCTCTCATCATGCCCAAAATGAGAAGTATCCTGCCCACTATCCTCTCCCCCCCCCCCCCCCAAAGTTCCCAGTTGCATTCTCCTACACACCCAACATATGCAGTATCCTTGTCTGTCTCTGTCCTACCTGCACCTGCTCCCAACCCCTTGCCCCATGGCTGACAGTCCTGTAAAAGACCTAGATGCAAAATCTGTCCATAACCTACTCTAGTCCTGTCACATGTGCTTCCTTCCCCATCAAAGACAGGACCACACAAGAGAGCAGCCATGTAGTCTTCCAAGGCAACTGCAGTCATTGTGTGCCAGTCTATATAGGATAACCACTGACAAGCTGTCTGTCCAGACAAATGGCTATCCCCAATCTGTGACCAAGAGACTGCTGGACCACCTGTTGCCAGACATGCCATGCAAACACGGTGTGCTCGACTTCAGTGGCTGCTTCATATCCCACACCATGTGGATCTTTCCCATGAACACAAGTTTTTCTAAATTGGTCAGTTGGGAACTCTCCCTACAACATATCCTTTCCTTTGTTCTCACAAACCACCTTACCACAACCTTCACTAGTCACCATCCCCTATCCTGCTCCCACTGCAACTTTGTACCTACCTTCTATCCCCATAGTTCACCTACCTAGTAATCACCTACACAGTACTATCTCTCTCCCCCCCCCCCTCCTCCTCCTCCTCAAACAGTACAGCTCTACCAATGCTGCACCTAGAAGCCCACCATCCTGTTTCCACCAAACCCCAACATGCTACCAAAGGCAGCACTACAGTGCCTTCCCCACCTCTAGTGTGCTACCCCTCCGCCTCCCTGCCCCACACCTCTTCTGTAGCCCCACAGCCCACCACCGCTGCGATTGGTACTCATCCCCTTGCAGTTACAGGCCTGGAGACAACAATGGGCATGCATGCATGAGTGGTGCACATAAGAATATGTTTGTTTTTGTTTCTCAGTCTGATGAACTCCATCTGATAGCTCAAAAATCTAACAGCTGGGTTGGGTTGTTTGGGGAAGGAGACCAGACAGCGAGTTCATCGGTCTCATCGGATTAGGGAAGGACGGGGAGGGAAGTCGGCCGTGCCCTTTGAAAGGAACCATCCCAGCATTTGCCCAGAGCGATTTAGGGAAATCACGGAAAACCTAAATCAGGACGGCCAGATGTGGGATTGAACCACCGTCCTCCTGAATGCGAGTCCAGTGTCTAAAATCTAACAGTCTACTTTTAAATATGCCTGTCTAGTGTTCAATGCCTCCTCTATGTGAAGAGTAACAATATATTTTAATTTCAGCTGTACTGCTTCTTACTTGTTAGATTCTTAACAACACTTACATCCATTTCATCTACTAATAACCGGGGCCGAGCTGAATCGTACAACAGGAACAGTAAGTTAACTCCAACTCCAATTCCAATTCCCATTTCCAGACCAAGGAATATACAGCAAAAAAATGTGACAATGTAGGGTATAAGATCCAGCTCTGCAAACAAACACACAAATAACAAAATGTAAGTGACATGCTGAACAATGACCACTATGTACCACTTATAATGTTTTAATATAGAAGGAAAATATACTTACCACGCAGCAGCAAGGAAGGAACATACAAAAATTACGAAAAGTGCAAGTTTTCAGAGCCAGTGGTTTTTTCTTTTGGTAGATGGGTTGAAGGGGAACGAAGAGGAATGATGGGAAAGGACTGATGAGGTTTACGAAATATGGAGAGTTAGGAAAAATTCGCCACCCCACATAAGAGTAGCATACTGGATGCAACAGAAGACTGATCACTGGGGATTTTTTTGCCCGGAATGGTTAGTAGTTTGAAAACATTGAACACAAGGCATGTTCCCAAATCTACAAATTATGAAGTGAACAAACAATAGTCTACCATATATCTGTTGTCTCTAGTTTCCTGTTCTAGTTTGTAAAATTAAAAATCTCTAATTTTTTTATAATTATGCCCTTTGTGAGACTATATAGGTATCAGCAGTATATACTGAGAGTATATATGGAAGAAAGAACATGGATCTGCTAGTAGTTTCAACATACAGAATGTTCCCTTTCTTATACATCAGATGTTAGAGAGTTGGATATTTTCCATTTTACTTCTAGTCTTTGAAGAAGTTATCTGCTTCTCTGCAGTACTGTACTTTAACACTAGAAAGTCTTGGGTGGGATACAAATAATTCAAGATGTGAATGTAGCCTCCTACCATGTAGCTGATGCATCTAGTGGTTGGCAGTGTCCTGTTGACACACACACACACACACACACACACACACACACACACAGTGTATTTTATTTGCTGGAAATATTCTCTGTGCTACAGCCTGACTGAGGTGATGGGTTTTGTTGGGTAGAGTGCAGTGAGAGAATAAAAGAGGCAAGAAGGAGGATTCAATGATGGAAGAAAGAGTGGCTGATGGCTAGGAAGAAGAGACTGCAAGGGAACAAGACAGGAATGTGTCACCAATGAGCTTGCGGAAAGCTCCATGTGACATGAAGAAGATGAATGCAGTAGGACATATATGGATAAGTTTTGGAAGAGGTGTGCTTGCGACAGGGGCCAGCAGAGACTCAGGGATTTAAGGACATGTTGTATGGGTAAGGATAATACTCATCTTTAATTCAGATAGAGGCAGATGCCATGTGGCAAGGGCCAATTTCTCCCCTCTGAAACACTCATTGCTATAGACCAGCTTTGAATTACAAAAATGGGAATTATCATCCTTACAAGACATTCTTTGAACCCACAATCCTCCTGGTCTCAATCTCTGTTAGTCCTTGCACCACCACCACCACCACCACCACCACCACCACCACCACCACCTCTGACATCTTGCCTCTTGGTTCACCCTATCAATATACACTCACATTCTCCTCAGTGCACTATTCCTCTTCCTCCTCCCCCACACCCAACCAACCTACTACTACACTTCAATGCATATTACACGCAACTCAAATGGCCTATGCTGTGATGAATACACCAATACTTCACTCCTGACACATTCTGATGTGGAATTACACTCTCAGCCATGAGCCATCTTTCCCTCCTCCAGATTCTCCCTGTACCTGCCTCCTTTTTCCTCTCACCCAGTCCACCCAACACAATCCCTCACTCCCACCAGACTGCAGTGTCAGCCAATGTAGTTGGCTAAGACAGTGTAGCCATGTATGTACATCCTACGATTTTGCATTATTTAGTTCCAGAGAAAGACAATGGTCAAAAGCCCAGCTATATTCTCAGTTCAGTTTATGTGCTTGTCAATTGCTCAATGCCTCCACTGTACACTATTTTGTCAAAAATTGACATAGGAGACCATGGATGTGTGTAAATACAGGTTAAAATAAACTATAAAAGTGTAAACATGAGGTTTGCTGTTTTTCATTTTTGCAAAAGTTCATTGTTGTAATAGTATCTTACAAATAGTGATGTAAAGTATTGTCTTTTATTGTAAGTGGATCTAATAATAAATTAAAAAGACTGCAAATAACTTTCTAAGATATGAATTGGATTAGCTTTGGGTTTCTTACATGGAAACTACTTTGTCTTTTTATATCACGGTTGACTGCTTTTGAATGACAGGCAAGATTTAAGTTCAGGACTGCATTAAATCTTGCCTGAACTTTAGCCAGTGTGTTCAACAGAGATACTGATCTGCAGCTGCCGAGAGCAGTCAGATATTTATCTGTAACTTTGCTTAGTATTACAGCTTGTGATAATTTTTGGCTCACAAGGATATTTCTCTGTACTATAAGCTATTCTGTCCTATTTACAAATTCAGGATATATACCAACCATGCCAGCTACTTTAATGTTATTTAATTTCATGATCAGAAATGTTAAATCCTCTTGCAAAAAAAGTGTTATCACAGTAGGCACATTGTAATCCATCCTTGAGCCTTACATTATTGTCATTGTGTTAGCATTGCTGGCAAGGAGAAGTAAGACATGCAGCTTCCCTGCTGAGTCTCTCCAACCTGTTGTCATATTTCCACCAGCTCTTCTTATGTGGACAGAACTGATGGACCTCTAACCTTTGTCTTAAGCAACACCTACATACCAGCTGTTTTGGGTGTGAGCTGGTCTTGATCAGTCACCATTTACATGGTGTTACTTGGTATGCCTTATTATCTAGTGGTAGTGACACATCCTCACAGTCACTGCAACATTCAATTGGGATTCTTCCATCAAAATAAAGTGATCTTCAGTTGTTCTTCATATTCCTTGTATTGATAGCCCATCATTGATCTGCACCTTCATGGCATTGTGCAAAGGAAATGGATGATATCTCTGTCTCTTGATGTGAGCTCACTATCTTCAACTTTGTTGATTTGTTTGACATGTACCACAGAGTTCATTATGAGCCAAAGTACTGCCTGAATAATTTTTCTTACAGTCTGACCTTCCGCAAATGTCCAATACTCTTATCCAGAGTATGCAAGGTTCATATGCATGTCAGCAGTCTTTCCTTTTCATAATTTTTAACATTTTTATGCGGCGACAGCAACTGATATTGTTTATATAAGAATATACAGCCTACAGTTGCAGGTTAAATTTATCGTTTACCTAGGTTTCAATGTTAGTAATAACGTCTTCTTCAGAACCTGCAAAAAGTTACTATCATAATGTGCTTGTAAATTATATTAGATATGGTCATCCTACAGGATGCAATGTGTAGTACTTACATAAAATATTATTTAAATGTTTGCCTAAAACAAGCCATGTCCTAAGTCAACTTTATAACAATTGATGCATAACCATAAGGTTTTGTCTCTTCTATTAAACAAGCTGTAGCAAATTCACTTTAAGCCCGTTGTATGGGCCTCGCCATGTGACGAGAGACTGCGGACCACGAGGGCTTCGCGGTCTGCCTCACAGAGGGCAGCGCGCATGCGCAAAACATATAGAATCAAACTCTTGTTACGCACGTGTCAAATAACATTTTTGCTATGAAGTAATTTTATACTTCACTATTGTAAGTTAATTACAGTAACCAGCATGACTACGTTTTACATTCTACTACAGAGCCTAATAAACTGACCAACAAATCTCGTATGAACATCTGTAGGAAAGGTTCTTTTATTACAGAAACTTAGCTCTATGTCACGTATAGGTTTAGGTGTATGAGCCATTTGCACCAGATGTTCCGCAAAGGCTGACCCCTGTGTTCCTATGCCATTTATTGGAAGATGTTCTTTAAGCCTTACTGCTATAGCTCTGCCTGTTTGACCTATCTAATAACATGGGCAATAAATCACACATAATCTTATGTATGCCTGTTTTTGCTGCCTTATCACAGTCTTCGTCAAGGGAATGAACCAAATTTTGCTTTAAACTATTACTCGTTGAGAAGGAAATTTTAAAACCTGAATTTTTCAACAGACACCCTATCTTGTAGGAGACATTACCTATATAAGGAACCGACAACCATTTCTTGGTCTGATCTTGGGTTTGAGTATTTGTGTTTACTAAAGTCGTTGTCCTTTTTTGTGTTTTCTTATGATATAACTGCCTCACTATCTGTTGAAAAATTCAGGTTTTAAAATTTCCTTCTCATCATGAAGTTAAGGGATATAGACTCGACACGCTTGAGGAACTACAAATTTATGCACACCTAATTACAGATAGAATCAATTTATTGTATGATCAAATGTATCTAAAAAATAGGGCATACTTCGAAGGCTTCGAGCCTATATTAGGTTTACAATAATTCATAATGCATGTGACCATTACAGTTTCTGTAATAAAAGAACCTTTCCTACAGATGTTCATACGAGATTTGTTGGTCAGTTTATAAGGCTCTGTAGTAGAATGTAAAACGTAGTCATGCTGGTTACTGTAATTAACTTACAATAGTAAAGTATAAAATTAATTCATAGCAAAAATGTTATCTGATGCGTGCGAAGCCCTCGCGGTCCGCAGTCTCTAGTCACACGACGAGGCCCATACAATGGGCTTAAAGTGAATTTGCTGCAGCTTGTTTAATAGAAGAGACAAAACCTTATGGTTCTGCATCAAGTGTTATAAAGTTGAGTTAGGACATGGCTCGTTTTAGGCAAACATTTAAATAATATTTTATGTAAGTACTACACGTTGCATCCTGTAGGATGACCATATCTAATACAATTTACTAGCACATTATAATAGTAACTTTTTGCAGGTTCTGAAGAAGACGTTAATTACTAACGTTGAAACCTAGGTAAACGATAAAGTTAACCTGCAACTGTAGGCTGTATATTCTTATATACTTTCCTTTTCAGTTCTGGTGATGAGTTGCTTCAGACAATCATCTTGAAGATCATCAAGCACAAACTAAAACAAAGTATCACCTGCTGTTTCATACTCTTGACTGTGGCCCACCTAAAACAGTTTGATACCACACTGTTTTCCTTTGCTAGTTGCATGTGAAAGCATTACAGGCAGTATCATATCCCAGTCTCACTGTTTGATGTCAATATACATCAAGAATATATCTGAGAATGTCTTATTTAAACGTTTCATGAGGCCATTGGCCTGTGTGTATGGGTTGTTGGAGGGGTCGGGCAGCTTTTAATGTATTGATGATGTTGCACTGTGAATATTTCTCCGACACCACTCTTGACTAGAAACAAACATTCCACATGGGAAAAATATATTAAAAAAGATGCTGTGACTTACCAAATGGCAAAGCACTGGTAGATAGACACAGTGAAAAACACAAACACACACACACAAATATCAAGCTTTCACAACCCACGGTTGCTTCATCAGGAAAGAGGGAGTGTGTGTGAGTGTATACCTGTCCCTTTTTCCCTAAGGTAAGTCTTTCTGCTCCCGGGATTGGAATGACTCCTTACCCTCTCCCTTAAAACCCACATCCTTTCGTCTTTCCCTCTCCTTTCCTCTTTCCTGATGAAGCAACCTTGGGTTGGAAAACCTTGAAATTTGTGTGTGTGTTTATGTGTTTTTTATTGTTTCCTTTCAACATACCAACACTTTCATTTGGTAAGTTACAGCATCTTTGTTTTTATATATAATTTCTAGAGCTTGCACAGTAAGACTAGCTTTGGTGACAGCATCACAGACGAGTTACTAACGCGCTATACTGTCCTTTTTATTCCCATTCACTGAACTGGGAAACCAATAGGTCTGTTCTGATCTGGAAAAATTGAGCAACCACAGCAGGTATTGGTACCAGACGCCCTAGGGTGAACTGAGCCATATGCTTTCATCATCGGCATTCTCTACTGTGGCTTCCATGATGTTTGACAGATTTAGCCACAGCTAAATGTTTCTGAATATATCACAAATCACAAATGATATAATGTCAGAAATCATGAAAATACTTTAGTATGGCTGGCCATAAATGTCAGAGAATCATGAAAATATTTTATTACGGCTTGCCATAAATGAGTTTGGATGATGAGCAACCATATCTGTCCCATTCAGTTACAATTCCTTTTATACAGGGTTCCTTCTATTAGTCTGATTCTCCTGTTACAGATTCTCTAAGGCCCCTACGAGTTTCACTAGTGGTCGATCTGCCCTTTTTTCACCTACAGTTTGTGTTATTGATGCAGTGACTGGGATATGATCATGTTATACTCTTCTTCCTATGGATTCTACAGATGGTGTCAGTATCCTTGTGGTTGTGTCAATTTTTGTATAGTTTGTGATGATGTATTCCTGAACTTGAGTGCCCATCTCGCCATCCATCCTGATGCATCTTCCAGGCTTGTCAGCCAGCCGAGAAAATGGTGGTCATTCACAACAGTGAATGGTTTACTACATATAAAACATAAGGAAGATTAAGATTTAACATCCCATCAACAATGAGCTCATTAGAGATGAAGCACAATCTCAGATTAAGGGAGGTAGTTGATTTTCAAAGGAACCAACCCAGCATTTGTCTTACAAAATTTAGGGAAATCTTACACAACCAAAATATTGATATGCAGACAGAAATTTGAATCACTGCCATTCTGTGTAATATTTGAGTGTCTTACCCACTGGCTTTATAAATTGGGTCAGAATTTACTGACAGCACAAACAACTGCAAGGCACTATTTGACAATTGTAGATTAAATCTTCTCAGATTCCGAGAGTACTCTGGAAGAGTAAATAATTACACTTTCAGCTACTTCCTGGATTTACACTAGAATTGCACCTATCATGTAAACACTAGAAGCGATGTGTAACTTTGTCTTGTGTTCTCATCAAAAAGTACCAAATCTGGTGAAGATGTCAGCACCTTCTTAACGATAAAGATCTGTCTTGCTCTTCAGTCCAAGAAAGTCTGGCATCTCCAAGCAGTAGTTTTTTTAGTGGCCTTGACTTGCAACTGAAATCTTGTATGAAATGTCTTTAGCAGGAGAACATTCTGAGGAAGCCTCTCGTATTGTGAATACACCAAGAAGTTAAAAACTCTGTTATGTCTCTTACTTTTTTTTTATCAATATAGACTCAATTTCTGTGAACTGTATGCCACAAGATTTCCATTTCTTGGGTGACTAACAAGAGCTTTCTCGGATTCATATACACATCTGCATCATGGGCACACCTAAGTACAGTTGTCAAGCAGCTTAGATGCTTTTCAAGTGTCTTCTGGAAAATAGCAATGTGGTCCAGGTAGCAAAGACACATCATCTGTTTAAGATCTTGCAGCAGGCCACCCATCATGTGCTCAAGAGTGGCTGCAGTGTTGCTAGGGCTTAACAGCCTAACTTTGAACCCACAGATACCATCAATTGTAATGAATGCAGACTCTTCCCAATCATCCTCACAACCTTCTGCCAGTAGTCAGTATGCACATACAGGCTGGAGATGTACTTTCCTCCCTTCAATAAATCCAAGGTGTCATCAGTGTGTGGCAATTGAGTATACATCCTGTTTCGGAATTATGTTCAGCAACCAGTAACTGACACAGAAATGCCATGTACTGTCTATCATGTTACATCTATTTACTTCATCAGGACCACAGGGGAGAACTAGAGACTTTCTGGTGGGTGAATGATGTCATCTCACAGCATCCTCTCCATTTCCTTCTGACTTATCTACCACTCAGCTTTACTCAGCATCAGTATAGACTGATGGGAAATGACCCCCAGTGTTGATATGGTGCTTCACATTGGATCTTCTGGTCTGCTATGTCTCCACTCCAGACTTGAACATGTCTAAAAATTGCAACAGAATTGTCAGTGCTCCATAATTTTATTCGGCAACCAACCTAGGGCCTATTGACGAATGGATAGCTGATTCCATCAACTCACTGAGTTGACCTTCCAGGATTGGTTTACTACCCCTATGCACGTACTGTCGGGGATGAGTTTCAGTTGCTTGTAGCAATTGGTGACTCCTCACTCACTTGTCATAGATATTATCATTGTTGACACAGAGATTTCTTCTATGTGGGTGAGTACTTCTTTGCATTTGACCAGGGGTTCACAGTTTAACAGTGTGTCTAGATGACTGACTATGACTTGTCTCATTGATGATGGTCAGAAAATAACATATTCAATGCTAGATGCCCATCCAGAGCAATCACTGTTGTGTGATTTTGTTGGAGGAGCTTCATCAATACAGAGCTTCAATCTTCCATAGTCCACAAATGCTTGTGATGCCTGCAAAAAGTCCCACTTAAGGATAGTATTACGGATGTTTTTTGGTAAAATGACAAATTAAAAGGCCTGTATTCTGTCACTGACACCTTTTTTCACAACATGGATTCCTGTTGGCTGGGTGTATATTCTATTTTCAACCTTCAGAGTAATGGTCTTTGAACCTTAGAACATTATTTTCTTCAATTGTGATGATAAATATCCAACAACACAGAAAATGGTGTCTCATATTGACTAGAGCTTGGACAGGTGGGTTATTGATAAAGACATCAATGCCATCTTTGTGGTATCATGGCAATTGTAACTCGAGCAGAAGTTTGAACTCTATTACCTCACCTCCATAGACGGTCACTTCATTTACTTTTTCTAATTTTGTTGGCTCAGTGAATGGCAGGAACTTCTGCATAGCAATAGAGAATAATTGGCACATTGAATAGTGACCTCAACCAGCATAAGCGACTGACATGATTGACTTTGTCCTGCAGGTCTACAGACATTTGAATTTGCTGGGCCTGCATGAAACTGTCTTGTTGTTTGACATTGTCATACTAATGGTATTCATAGAAGGCCATCAGGATCTTGCATCACTGATACAGCAAGTAGTCTGAGAAGAGAGAGGAGGCTTTATGACATCTTTTTATTATGAATCCAGATGGCTGTTAATAGCACCATTGAGTGTCAAACCCATACAGGAAGCATCGCCAATTCAAGAAGAACACTGTAGAACATCTTTCTGTATTATCTTTTCTGGTGCATTGCTTCGATTTGTTGCCATCGCCAAATGAAGTCCTCTGTTGTGGTGGCTGCAAATGAAGCACTAGATGCCCTCTGTCCTGCCACACTCTTCATTAGGTGTGAGACTTCAATGGTTTCTATCATACTTGGGTTCACTGTACAAAGAGAGAGAGGGAAACATTCCACGTGGGAAAAATATATCTAAAAACAAAGATGATGTGACTTACCAAACGAAAGCGCTGGCACGTCGATAGACACACAAGCATACACACAAAATTCAAGCTTTCGCAACAAACTGTTGCCTCATCAGGAAAGAGGGAAGGAGAGGGAAAGACGAAAGGATGTGGGTTTTAAGGGAGAGGGTAAGGAGTCATTCCAATCCCGGGAGCGGAAAGACTTACCTTAGGGGGAAAAAAGGACGGGTATACACTCGTACACACACACATATCCATCCACACATATACAGACACAAGCAGACATATTTACAGACAAAGAGTTTGGGCAGCCTCGACTGACATCTCTGCCCAAACTCTTTGTCTTTAAATAGGTCTGCTTGTGTCTGTATATGTGTGGATATATATATATATATATATATATATATATAGGTAACAGCTCCCCATGTCATTGGGTTCCACTCTTTAGTTAATCATTGACCTCACAGGCCTGCTCCTGATTGTTGCTAAATATCTTCTTAATTTATGCCTGAGACATTTGTCCCAAATGTTGAGCTTTTGCTAGTTGATTTTGACCCATTGTTGGGCTCCACCATACAAACAGAACTACACTATGGCAAGAGAAATCATGTCGTTCCACTTGTTGCATTTAATTACATGGCAGTGTCAAATCCCTTTAGACATTTAGTCAGCTCCTGGCCTGTACCTCCTGAAAACACTGTTGGATACCTGATGTGCATATGACTCACTGATTCCTTTGTATCCACTAGTACTTTAACTATGTAGACTGCCCTCTCCTCTGTTTGTATCTGGGTTCCTGTCCACAAAAATGAAAGTTTTGGTGTATTTTTATCAGAGATTTAACAATGTAGTTGGTGACATATCAGGATCTTGTCCAAACTATGTCACAGAGAATCCAGTATCATGTACCAGTTAGTTGTGAACATGAACTAACACTTCACACTTAAAGTACATTTATGAATGATGCACTAAGTACACATGAAGACGAACAGCCTACCTCAATAGTGTGTCCTTCCATTTATACATAAATGGAATGTTGTAGCAAATTACAATATTTCAAAAATAAGTATATGGCAGACCCTACCAAAAATCAGAAACATCGCATCATAAATAATAGCGGAAGACAAGAATCACAGTGACGATCAGCACACTGGCAACCAGTAACAAAACTGCTACACCAGGTGGACAAGACACAGCATGCATCAGTGTTACAAATAACTCAACATGGATCACTGAAATGCTCAATGATTGAATGTGTCTTATGTAATAATGTCCTCAATAGATCAGTTTTCCCAATTCTTAAATTTTTTGTAATATTGTACAATGTATTATGGACTAACTTACTCTTTGTTTTCCATAACAAGTTTAATATTGCAACATCTATCATGAAATACATTGCTGTGATGATAATTCCAGCTAATGTTGCTTTAGGTATGAAGTAGAATGTAGATGTCAGGAAGCTCAATGCCAAGAGAATCAAAATTCCTGAAAGAAACACAAAAATCAAACAATTTGAAAGAACTACATAAAATACAGAACTCTTATTAGGAAAATATTCTTAAATTAATTATAAAATGGAGATGATCTGCAGACTTAATTTCAGTATTTGCCCACACTGAAGTTAACACTTGGTCACTGTGGACTGACTATTCATTATCTGATTATTGTCACACTGAGTTTTCTAGACCAGCTTTAATTTCCTTGTGAAGGAAAAAATATATATTTTCAATTTTCTGTAAGTGGCGAAAGTGCCTAAGGCGAGGATGAATTCATGAAAGACCCATCAGTAAATGTAGGTTTGTGGATGGGTAAACCTAAATATAACAATCAATGTAATACTTAAGTCTTAATTAAATTATTTTTTTTTGTGAAAATTTGATGTACATACTTGTCTCTGTTTGTTTGAGCCACCTTATGTCAGAACCAGTGGTGTCCAAAAGATTGAAACTGAGATTAGTGCATCATTCCATATAGTTACAACAGCTGTTTACATCTCAAATAGGTCTGGAAAACTTAACAGGACATGCCAAAACTGCATACTCCCACATGTTTTTTATTGTTATAACTAGATATGTCATCCATGAGTAGACCAATAAGCCACTATTAATAAAAAGCAAATATGTTAACAAATAATGATGATGTGAAAAGTTTCAGTGACACTTTCTGTTTGGTATCCTCTGTTATATCCTGTGTTTCATCTCAACATGATACCATGTTTGGTAAATATCACTCACATTCTACACTTACATGATGAAAAATTTGACTGACATGTGAAGAGAGATCAACAAGAGGAATTGTGAGCTACCCTGTCAAGTGTGCAGTAAACTAGCATGTGACACAAAGTAGTTAACAAACATATAGCTTACTAAAATGCAAAATTTTTTAGATGCTTAATCAGTTATACATCTATATCTGTATTTCAGATGTCAGCTGCAGTGGAACATATTTTGTGTACCATTGTCATTCCTTCTCTTTACTGTTTCATTTTCAGTTGGATTTATCAGTATTAACTTCAACTGGTTTTAGCATCATGGGCATATTACAAAAATATTTGGCTGAAACAATATGTCATCCAAGTCTTCTTGAAGGGCATGCTCTTGGTCATCTTAAAAGTAGACCTTTCCGTGGCACACAAGCCCTCTCTTGCATAGACCAATCGAGTTGGTCAGCAATACTGTGATGCACTTACTACATAAACCCATGGGAAAAAATGCTAGCTCCTTTGGAGATCTCTCTACTTTTATTAATCCTTGCTGATCCCAGACTGATGACTGATGTACAGTACAAGGATCTCTAAAATGAGTGTTTTGTAAGCTCCCTTTGTTGTTGGTGAATTACAGTTCTTTAGGATTCTTCCAGTGAATCATTTTTATGAACTAGTTTTGTGTAGTAATTCAACTTGAAATTGCTCTGGATGAATCACCATGTTAACATTTGCTACTGTCTCTAGCTATTGATCACTAACTAGCGATCAAACAAAATTGTTTCTTTCCGACCATTTATGCAAAAATACTTCGAATTTGTTTATCTTGAGAGCCAACTACCAATCCTCACATGCCTCGAATTTGTTTATCTTGAGAGTCAACTACCAATCTTCACATGAGGCATAAATCCTCTGCAGGTCTTTCTGAATTCATAGTAATTTTCTGACATTGCAACTTGTCTATATGCAACAGCATCAGTTATGATCAGTGTCATGAAATTTTTGACAGTACCTACTCAGTCAGAACCTGGGATTAATAAAAGTGAGTCCTATAACATTTATAATGGGTACACATACAGTGTCTCAGTTATCTTGACCATTACAAATAACATTTAGTCCAGAAGCAAAATAAAGAAATGTATCAAGTAAATGTTGCTTAGTTACCAGGGGGATAATGACCAGCATGACTGCCTTTCTTGTGACTCCATTCATTATGATGATACAAACATTAACAGCATCCTATTTTTTTCTTTTTTTTTTTTTGTTTTTAGTGATACACTTCCTCTCCTTAAGACTTGTTCAGAAACACACTGCAGCATACCAT
Organism: Schistocerca nitens; assembly: GCF_023898315.1. Taxonomy (NCBI): domain Eukaryota; kingdom Metazoa; phylum Arthropoda; class Insecta; order Orthoptera; family Acrididae; genus Schistocerca; species Schistocerca nitens. The sequence continues at coordinate 311,070,206 of NC_064615.1, read as the reverse complement.
CCATGTAAACACAACTTTATTATAGGTGGAGCACAAAATTGATTCTGACACTCCTGTTCTACCACACAGCACAGGTATTTGGGGTAACGTAACCCCTCCACTTGCTGTAGTTGACAGTAAACAAATGGAAAAACAAGAAAAATCCACACCAATAATTTAGGTTTTGTGTGCTCACATGTACATTCATTGCAACGGAAGTGAGAATAGCAGCTTCAGCAGCTTCAGCTATGCAAGTTTTACCATGACCATGTTGCCTTGGCTTTAAACTCCCCATTTCCTGAAGAGTCACAAGACAAGAAAATATCTGTTGGGAATATGACTCCTTTTCAGGATATTACACTCTGCAGAGAACCTCTGCCTTAGTAGTATTATGCCTTTCTTCAATCAAAAAATGTAAAAGTAATGGTGAAGCAGTTTTTAATCATAGGCTGCCTTCATAGTGAACAAAATATTGTTTAAAATTAACAGTGTGCTGTACTGCATGTACCCTTATTGTAAATAAGGAAATGTTATTGGAATTACTTTTCTGCTAACTTACATTCTTCATACATGGGTAGCCAAATTTAGTACACAGTTACAGATGAATTTTACCATTCCCTGTTTGTTTATTAACCTTCAGCATTCAGTGGTTTCCATCTGGTAATGAAAGTGGCACCTCCACTACTAACTACCAGAAATGTGACAATCAGGTATTTGATCCATACTTCCATTTTGTGCACTCAAAGGACAGCTAGGAATTACAATTCAATTCCTCAGGCCCCACATCACTGTTATCACTTAGTGTGTACGAATGAGTTAAAAAATTAAAATGGGGAACCAATATTGAGCTAACAAGAAGCTCAAAACATCACTGATCATTCTGGAATATTGTGAAAGATCTTGTGCTCACTGTTCTTTACCACACTCATTAAATATTCACATATTTTGATTCACACATATACCTGTCCGTCATATTTGATCATCTCACAGAATTTTTCAATAAATGTAATGATATATACTAGGTAAACAACTTTGCTTCCACCATTTTTTCTCAAAGTTCATGGCTTTATTATGAAAAACTTACAAAAAAATTATGAGTCATAATATCGCCCATCACTGGCCACTACATTCTCCCATCTTTCAGATAGCATACAAATCCCCTGGCGGAAGAACTGGGCACCTTTGTGGGTATCCATGAATTTATTCAATTTTGCACTTGTTCATATGATCGAAAGTGCTGGTCAGCCAGACTATATGCCACTGATCGAAAAAGGTAGTAGTCAGAGAGAGCAATGTAGGGCAAATATGGCGGGAGGGATAGGACTTCTCAATTCAACTTTCCCACGTATATTTTGATGGGTTTTGTGACACGGGGTCGAGCACTGACCTGCTGCAAAATTACCTTTATGTGTCTATCGCTGTATTGTGGCCATTTGTGTTTCAGTGCTGGGCTTGAATGCATCAATTGCTTTCAATAATGATGGCCTGTGACTGTCTTCATCTGTTTCAGTAGCTACAAAAACGTTCTGTCTTCCACCGCCATGCTGGTCTTTGACATCAAAATCACCGTTCTTAAAGTGTTGAAAACATTCACTGCACATTCTTCCACTAATAGTTCCCTCACCATTGGTCTTACCCAGCATTTTAAGAGCCACAGCTGCAGATTTCTTCATGTTAAAGCAGAAAATTAAAACTTCACGCAAATGGCAAGAAATGGGTACATAAGTTGACGTACTTAATCGAGAATAACCTTATGATGCAATCACAAATCAATTACTATTTTTATGGCATTATGTTTACAGATGCCTAAGCTTATTGTATTACACCTATGACCAACCAAGCAAATCCCAATTACCGCTACTGCCGTCTATTGCAAAATGGCGGAAGCAAAGTTGTAGACCTAATAGTTAATGATGGACATACAGTAATCTTCAATGCAAAACAGTTACCTGTCACATGTCCAAGTTAAAAGGTTTTTGGTAATAGAATTATGAGAAAAATTTATTACTTTTCCATAGAGTGATGTTAGTTACTTTGCCTAACACCGTTCATATACCACTATCAAGTTGGGTATTTAATTCTGTAATAAATTTTCTATTGAACATGGCAACTTCCCTAGCCTTTGCAGTCTTTCTCACAAACCTAGTAAGCTTAGCTGTTATTCTGTGTAATTCTCTATTATAATCAATCTGGTTGAACAATACTGAAACTGTGAGAACCGATCTTTTTGTCTTCACTTTAGGTTTTCTTCTCAAACATTTCATTATAAAGAGTGTCAGAATAATATTCTGAGGTAGTTATCCCCAGCTTTCATTCTGGAAGGAGTTACTTCCAACTATAGAGAAAATATGAAGCCAAAGGCACAAAGAAGTTCAACAGTAAATACCTATGCTTTCACATTTTATGTTGTAAAATGAAAGAAAAGTGTACAAAATATTTTCTCTCAAGTTGTAACCATATTTCAATAACAACAACAAAAAATGTCAACAACACTTTCTCCTGTATTTGCTGTCAGACAAATTATTTAAAACAGTTTTAATGTTCAATAACTTCCAGTTAATACCTGTAAAAAGTGCTCCCAATGTTGTCTTTACTCCTGAGGCATTGTTTACAGCTGTACGAGTGAAAGATCCAGTTATTGGCATGCTTCTAACAAATCCACCAGCAACATTGCAAATCCCCAAGGCAAGTAACTCTTGTGTGGCATCAAATGCTTTACCTTTGGCTGTGGAGAAAACAGTTCAGATCATTTTAGCAAATATATATGAGCAAATGTTGTTATCTCATAAAATTACTGCCTCTTTATCTGCATGCTTACATCTGTCAGTACAAAATGTCGAGTAATACTAGTAGTCGTAGTAGTAGAACATTCCAGAGGACACACACACACACACACACACACACACACACACACACACACACACGAGAGAGAGAGAGAGAGAGAGAGAGAGAGAGAGAGAGACTTCAACAATATAGATTGCTCTCCTTTTTAACATGTTTTGCAACTTGTTTCACTAACTTAACACTTCTAAAGGAATGCAGCTTTTATGTCATGTATTAACCAGTTACCATTCCTAAAGAAATATACTTGATTAAAATTACATAAAACAGCAAAAATTTAGAAAACTCTGGGTCTTCTCTGGGAAAAGTGACATAAAATAAAGTACTTACAGAATGCCTTAGCAATGGCAACAGTCTCCAAGATAGATACAACAGGAAGGGTTGCAATTGTTGGACCAAGTGCTGCTGTCATTTGTGAGAAATCATAAGTGTTGTTGTTAAACTGTGTTGAAAAAGGTGGAAGCTCAAATGGGGGCAAGCCTTGTCCAATGTCACCTGTAACATAAAACACATGTAAACACTGTGAGTCTTATACAGTTTAGTTCTACTACAACTTTTAGGTAAAATAGAGTATGATTTATCATTAAGTCGATCATTAATAATTACTTTTGAATTAGGCATTTCAACAAAAGAATCTTATATGACGACCACAATCTCAGAAATTATTATTGAAAATGAGGTCTTATTAGCTAACATTACAATGTTTTGCAATATGTGTGTGTGTGTGTGTGTGTGTGTGTGTGTGTGTGTGTGTGTGTGTGTGTGTGTTAGGTTTATGAAATTAATATTATACTCACCTGTTAGCTTAAAAGGAGCTTCTCCATCTTTGAAAAGTGCATAGCCTAAGCCTGTTCCAATCACAGCAACAATTGCATTGCGGCCAAGTGATAGGAACCACAGTGCCTTACTAAATGCCTTTCTTGCTGTACCACTACCAGACAGGTCTCGCTTTTTGTCAAATTCATTTATTTTCTAAAACAAGAGAATATTATTATTGAAATATATCCCGTGATGGAATTTACACTAATTGCACTAGATGCACACTGGCAAAAACATTTTGTTAAAAAATTAAAGGATATTTCACAATGATAGCAGCCCAGTCACCATACAAACAAAGGTAGCTGGATCAACAGCTACAGAATAGAGTGAAATTACAGTTATTCCAATACACCATGCTTAAAACAAAACAAAAATCTAAATTAAAAGCTACTTTCAGCATCTATTACAAACATTATTAAGCTTTGTTAACTGAAAACACATTCAATTATACTACCAATAAGCAGTAAAAATCAAATATAGTAAAATGTAACAAATGGCTTACGAGTATGTGTGCCAAATGCTAAAGAGACTTAACTAGCAACAAAAAAAGAGCATAGGTGTGGGGTGCTTGAAAATGATCGGTATGAGCGGCAAACATGTTCAATGACTATGTTTCCTCAGTTGAATAAACTGTCAATGCTAAATATAAGAATCTCTGAGAGTTTCAATATCATTTCATCTGAATGCAATATACAGGGTGTTGCAAAAAGGTACGGCCAAACTTTCAGGAAACATTCCTCACACACAAAGAAAGAAAATATGTTATGTGGACGTGTGTCCGGAAATGCTTACTTTCCATGTTAGAGCTCATTTTATTACTTCTCTTCAAATCACATTAATAATGGAATGGAAACACACAGCAACAGAATGTACCAGTGTGACTTCAAACACTTTGTTACAGGAAACGTTCAAAATGTCCTCCGTTAGCGAGGATACATGCATCCACCCTCCATCGCATGGAATCCCTGATGCGCTGATGCAGCCCTGGAGAATGGCGTATTGTATCACAGCCGTCCACAATACGAGCACGAAGAGTCTCTACATTTGGTAGCGGGGTTGCGTAGACAAGAGCTTTCAAATGCCCCCATAAATGAAAGTCAACAGGGTTGAGATCAGGAGAGCGTGCAGGCCATGGAATTGGTCCGCCTCTATCACTCCATTGGTCACCGAATATGTTGTTGAGAAGCGTACGAACACTTCGACTGAAATGTGCAGGAGCTCCATCGTGCATGAACCACATGTTGTGTCGTACTTGTAAAGGCACGTGTTCTAGCAGCACAGGTAGAGTATCCCGTATGACATCATGATAATGTGCTCCATTGAGCGTAAGTGGAAGAACATGTGGCCCAATCAAGACATCACCAACAATGCCTGCCCAAACGTTCACAGAAAATCTGCGTTGATGACGTGATTGAACAATTGTGTGTGGATTCTCGTCAGCCCACACATGTTGATTGTGAAAATTTACAATTTGATCACATTGGAATGAAGAGAACATTTGCACTGAAATGAGGATTGACACATTGTTGGATGAACCATTCGCAGAAGTGTACCCGTGGAGGCCAATCAGCTGCTGATAGTGCCTGCACACACTGTACATGGTACGGAAACAACTGGTTCTCCCGTAGCACTCTCCATACAGTGACGTGGTCAACGTTACCTAGTACAGCAGCAACTTCTCTGATGCTGCCATTAGGGTTATCGTCAACTGCACGAAGAATTGCCTTGTCCATTGCGGGTGTCCTCGTCGTTCTAGGTCTTCCCAGTCGCGAGTCATAGGCTGGAATGTTCCGTGCTCCCTAAGACGCCGATCAATTGCTTCGAACATCTTCCGTTCTGGAAATCTGTCTCGATACAAATGTACTGTAGAGCAATGTACTGTAGAGCAATGAGTCGCATGTCAACACAAGCACCGAAGTCAACATTACCTTCCTTCAATTGGGCCAACTGGCGGTGAATCGAGGAAGTACAGTACACACTGACGAAACTAAAATGAGCTCTAACATGGAAATTAAATGTTTCCGGACACATGTCCACATAACATATTTTCTTTATTTGTGTGTGAGGAATGTTTCCTGAAAGTTTGGCTGTACCTTTTTGTAACACCCTGCATACCTTATACCCACAGGCAGCACAGAAATAAACATCTTCATCAGTTCAGTAAATTGGCTCACCACAGCAGATATCATGGACTAAACATAAACATCTTACAAATTTGTGTGAAAAGTGTACACAATAAAAAAAATACTCTACTGAAAAAATAAACAAATCTGCTTGAAACTAATTCATTGGTGGCATATAGACATGCTTAATAGTACAGAGATAACACTGCTGTTCCAAATACTACTCACTTTCCAGTTTAATTATTTATTTTCAGACACTTAGCCACATGAACACACAAACACAACCACCCACAGCAGTCCTTGTTTCCTTCTTTTCTGATGTAAGAAAACAAACTAGTCTTTTCCCCATAGCTTCGCTCACTTAAATATATGTCATATAGCACCCATCTCCTCCTCCACCCCCACTTTGCCCATCTACAAAGCCCCCTACTCAATCCACCTCCTCCTCCTCCTCCTCCTCCTCACTCTGCCCATCTCCACCTCTCATCTCTCTAACTATCCTTCCACTCCTCCCTCTTCCCTCTGTCCATACTCTTACCTCCCCCCCCATCTCTTTGTCCATCCCCTCTCCATTCTCTGTCCCTCTCCTCCTCCCCTCTCTCTGCCCATCTCTTCCTGCCTCCTCTCTATCTTTCCACCTCCTCCCCCCGGTCTGTCTGTCCAACTCATCCTCTCCTCTCCCTTTCCTCTGGCCACCTCATTGTCCTCCCTCTCACCATCCATCTTCTCCTCCACCTTTTATCGGCTCAATTGTTGTGACCATCTGCATGTATAGCCCTACAAGGCATGCCCATACTACCTGCATGACACACCTGTCATGCTGGGAAGCCTACATGTTAGGGATTGAAATATCCTTTCTTTTTCCTGTATCTCCACTAATATGGGAGCTAGGAGGTTCTAATCCCGACAGTGCTGATTCTCATATAGCAAATAAAATGTGTACTAAATTTGGTTTACAGAAGTAATTACTGTATTACTCTTACAAAATACATATACTTCTTATTCAGTAATGGTTTTTATGAACATTCCTGAAAAGTTTAGTTTTTCCTGGAAGTGCTCTTCTGATTTACTGACAAAATCCTAATATATCTAAAATATTATGACTATGTTGTCTTAGGCAAAATATTTAGGGCATTTTCAATGGAAAGGAGGAAAAGTGTCATCCTGACATATTATTTTTTAGGTTAAAAGCACCTTTATTTAACAAAAGCTGCAAAATTTTGGTCCATGTGATTTGTCTGTTACTTTTGTGGCAAGTGTCTTCTGTTTATGAAGTGCAATAAAAGTCTACAAAACACCCACCTGCAGCTGCCAAACGTGACTTTTTCACCCCAAATTTTAACATTATGTGTAAATACTTTGTGATTAGGGGGCATCAAAATCTCATGAGTGTAGTGGATTTTTGAAACATTGGTATTTGAAATGAATCAGTTTACCCACTGCAAAAGCATCTTCACGAGTAATTTCACTTTCTAGATGAAATATTTTCTTCTATTCTAACAGTCAAGGGGTCTCATCATGTATGTTTCAACCAACCTGGACCAGAAGAGTGGCATAATATCCACCAATTACTGTTTCATCCTTTGCAAGGCAATCCATAAGGGGACATATTTTTGCAGTCTAGACCACAACTACCCTAGTCTATACAGCTGATAAAATTGTATTAGCTTTTGGGTGAATGGCCACCACATGTCTCTAGCCATGAAGTGCTGAATATTTCTTACTACAGCAACCAATTAATGTGCAAAAACAAATATATTCTTTTTTTAAATGCATAACACTGCTGAGAAATTAATTTTTGTGTTTTCTTTGGGTCAGTATTCAACAAACACAGAAACTTCCCACTTACTTTTTTTTGCACAAAATGTGCCGTACATCTTTTTAAAATATACCACACCAACGTTGTCAGGAATTTCATACAGTATTGTTACCTGATTTTTCAGTTTCATATTGTGCATATTCTTCTGGTTTTATCTACGAGTTCAGTTTTTTTACAACATCCGTGTGAATTATTTTCTTAAATGTTGAAAAATAATGAGTGGATTCCTTATAACTCTTTACTAGTGTCAGACGACTTTCTTTTAGCAATTAGTCATCCAAAACAGTGTATTTACAGTTCCATAGTATTCCAGTTGATATGTTTCAACTACACACGTACACCAACATGACCAATCTACAAATACACACAAAGAAAACAATTTTGTAGATCAAGCTGAAAATTAATTTTACTTGTTACACAACATCTATCAATGACACAAATGAAAAATTCCAGTCACATTGGTATGAATGCCTTCACTGTGCCAGACCAGGAATATCTTTCCCTCATAGCAAGGACTCATGATACAATATGACTCTAGTAAGTATGTGTTCAAATGTCAATTAGTCTGATGGCATGCTTAATATTATTGAGTGCAGTACAGACATCAGTTAAGATATTAACTGGTTGGATCATCCACTCAATTTAGTCCTCCAAGTGTTCAACATGAATAGATTTGATGAGGGACAAAGCAAGATGTACTTGATAATCAATCTATGTGCAATACTGAAAACAGGTTGCAGCATCTGCTAGAAAAATGCTTGTGAAGCCCAGCATATGTTCATCAACAAGATAGTTGTCTACAATTGTGTTGAATGACCAATCCTCCACAGTGTTGTATTTTTTTTTTGGTAGGTAGTAGTCACCAAGGTCTCACTTTTACTATCATCTTTTCTGCACCTGCATCATATTCTGCAAACAACTGTGAAGTGTGTGGCATAGAGTAGGTCGCACTCTACCAGTTTTTAGGCCTTTTCCCATTCCACTCACATATGGAGCAAAGGAAGAATTACTGTTTAAACATCACTGTGTGTGCTGCAGTTAGGTTAATCCTGTCTTCACCGTCCCTATGGAACAATAAACAGGTGTCTGTGGCTTGTTCCCAGATTCATCACTTAAAGTTGGCTCTTGAAACTTTGTAATTAGACTTTCACTGAATAATTTGTCACTCTCTTCAAGTACTTGCCAGTTCACTTTCCTCGGCATCTTTGTAAAGCTTTCCTCCTTTTAGCCTTAGTTGGTATCGGTTCCACACACTTTAACAATATTCCAGAATGGTTTGCATGAGTGTTTTTTAAGCAATCTCCTTTGTAGATTGATCATATTTCCCTTGTATTCTACCAACAAATGAAAGTCTGCTTTACCTACAACTGAGCCTGTGTGATCATTCCGTTTCAATTCCCTACAAGTCATTACACCTCGACATTTGTATGAGTAGACCAATTCCAATTACGACTTATTGATATTTTAGTCATAGGCTACAATAATTTTTGATTTTGTGAAATGCACAATTTTAAATTTCTCAACATTTAAAGGAAGTTTCCAATTATTGTATCAATTTCAAATATTATCAAGATCTGACTGAATATTTGTGCAACACTTCTCGGACTGTGCTTCATTATAGATAACTGCATCATCTTTAAACAATGTGAGATTACTATTAACACTGCCAGCACATTGCCAGCAAGTTCATTAATATACAACATGAGCAGCACAGGTCCCAGCACACATTCCTGGGGCACACCTGATGTTACTTCTCTTGATGACTACGAATCCATGACATGTTGTGGACCCCCTACCAAGACACCCTCAATCCAGTCACAAATTTCATTTACTAACCCATATGATCATACTTTTGACAACAAATGTAGATGTGATACTGAGACAAATGCTTTTCAGACATCATGAAGTACTGCTTTCAAGATGTCATGTAAGAAATTTCAAGTTCGATCTCTTATGATACATTTTTTTGGGACCCACACTTGGTGGCATGTAATGGGTCACCAGATTTGAGCTCAGATATATTTTAAAAGTATACAACAAGCCAACTTCAAGGTTGTTGGAATGTATATTAAGGTTAAAATAGGGAGCTAACTCAACCACAAATTCAGTGAAGAATATGATAGGAATTCCATCAGGTCCTACAGCTTTGTTCATGTCAGCTAAGCATGATGTTATATTGATTCCTATTTCTGCAGAAACTCTTTGCTCAGTGTTGCTTAGCTATCATTTCCTTGGCATCTCAAGTGGTGGTGCCTTGGTTGCATGGTAAGAAGTTTAAGCATGAGTGCAGCTAACAAGTGATCTGCTGGGGTTTGGCTGTTTTCATGGAGCCTTATGTGGTATTGGGGCTTATACATGAGAACCATGGTGGTTGTTCATCATGTCAGTGCAGTTGATGTTTACCCCACAGGCTGAGTCTTAACCTACTGGGGAGTTTCTGCTTTGTCCTGCCTGTGTGGTGACTGATCATATTCTGGAGTTAGACTTCAGGTATATTTGTGCTGGCTTGACTGGTGAATGTGGTCATTTACATTGTCCACCATTCACTTTGGTCTGATACAGGAATGATGGTGAGCACTATATCTTTAAGGAACTAACAGTTGATCATGATTCACGTGACAATGCTCCCCAATGTGCAGTCACTTCTAAGTGTTGTTTGTCATTTGAGAGTACACTGATTCTGATCATTCTACTGGCTATGTTTGGCTGATACCTTTAGATGACTATGTCTAAATAAAACTTGTTGGAATAATTATTTAACTCTTATTAACTGTAAGAGTTACAGCTGTGCATGTACATTTTTTGTGTTACTAGCAATTCTACCTATGGGGTTGGGTAATTATTGATGTTACAGTCTGCCCTGTATGCCTTACACACATGTGTATTACTTCAAGATTCGGGCACCTGCTTATGCATATTACAGAAATTATTGTTAAAAGGAATGAATAATTTCTTTAAATTTTCTTCTGTATATATTGACTGCTTCGTGACTTTGTGTGTAAATTTATACAATTAACTCTTTTACCTGTGTTTTGGTATTTATTGGTGCTACAGTACATTCTGTGTCACAGATGCATACATTATTCCAGTGCCTGCTATCTGCTCATGTGTATTACAGAAACTGTTGTTTGAGAGTTTTTTGGTAAAACAAGTGTTACCTGCTTTTGTAAATTAGTAAGTGGATTCTGTAATAAATTAATAATTAATTTTCTTTTAGACAATATTTTATTTTTACTCAGTACCTTAGTCCCAGATCCTAGCTTCCTGCCAGTTCAGATATCAGCTGTTTCTCAACATCACTAATATTAAAATATCCCTCACTCATCTTTGCAGGGGTGTGAGAATCTAATTAGGGCAATCCCCCTGGGCTTTCCTTTGTAAAGGAATATTAGAAAACAGGGTTGAGGATTTTCCTTTGTTTCCCTCAATGTCAGTTCCTGTGTTATCCACGAGTGTCTGTTCATTAACTTTGGTGCCTTTGTTTGTGACCATTTCATGCATTACCCTCTCCACTGTCAAACCTGCTGCATTCAGCATCACTTTATCCTAAGACCTACGAGTTTTGCACCTACTATGCAGCAGTTTCTGTTTCCTTAGATGTTTCTTTATAGTGTGTGCTGTGGAGTATCTTTCCCATAATCAACTGTTCTACTAGGTACATACTTATCAAATACATTGTCAACTATTCTTTTGAACCTGACACAAAGGTATTCTATATGCTCCTCTCCAAAGCTACAGGTTTCAAATCCCTTGTTGAGGTATGATGATACTGCCTCCTTATATAATATGCTGATCAGATAAATTCTTCTGCCTGCTTTATTTGCCCTTTGTACTTTGGTAATCATTGTTACTACAACTGTTTGATAACTGATACCAGTTTCAGTGTCAACATTCTGGAAGTAGTCAGGTGGATCTGTTGCAATTAGAAACAATATATTTCCATCATGAATGGGCTTCCAAACTACTTGTTCTATATAGTTCTCCGAGAAGGCATCTAGCAATGTTTAACAAGATGTCTTGTCACACCCACGACTTACAAAACTTTTTCCCAACAAGTTGTCGACTGGTTAAAGTCTCCTGTGATGATGACAGTTTGACTGAGGAACTTGTGTACTAATGAACTGAAGTAAGTCAGAGTGCCCAAACAATCTGACATGCAATTTCAGTTTTATCTCCAGAGTAATGATCCTGCCTATCTTCAGTATAAAAATGTTGAGGGGTAATGGGGCTGAACACTCAGAATCACAAGAATGTCAGTGACCTCCCCAGTGACATCACAGACAGAGTACTAAGCAATGTCAACAGCAGTAGCTACAATTATACTGTGTTCATCATAAGAATAAACCTGATGTAAACATCACTCCATGTATTCTTCTGCATTTGCTAGGATCTCATTGGACTTTGTTTTACATGGAGCAGAAGCCAAGAGGTCTATAGTAAAGGGTGTAGCACTCAAAAGTGGCCCCACACAAATTTGCTTAATTACACTCAAAGGATTTTCATAAAAAATCAGGAAATGAACATGTACCTTGTTCATGGGGAAATAAAGGTGAATCACAAATGGTACTGGAAGTGACTGCTCTCTACTTGTGAACACAGTTGAAATAACACTGCAGATTCTCAAATGTTGCCGCCAGAACATCTGGTGTTACTGCCTCGATTTCATGGATAATGTTCTGTAATAAATCTTCCAAGTTGTGTGATTTGTTCCTGTAGACCTTGCCTTTTAGGCCACCCAGAGTAAAGTCGGTTGGTGTTAAATAAAGTGAGCTTGGGAGACCACAGTCCTTTTGAAATCACTCTGCCAGGGAAAAAACGATTCGACCTGAACCGTGGTCACTCGAGATGTGTGTCACGTGGTGCCATCCCATTGGTACCAGACGAGGGCAAGTTCTTCACTGTCTAAATGGTTCACAAATCCTTGAAACATTTTGATGGAAACTGCACTTGTCACAGTAGACTCGAAAAGAAAAAAAAAAAAAAAAAAATAAACTGGTCCAATAATGCAATGCTATGATATTGCACAGAAAACGCATATCTTTTGTGAATACAGAGGTTGCTCGACCAGTGGATGTGGATGTGGATTTTCATTACTCCACAAATGTGTGTTCTGACGGTTCACAATAACCAGAGTCCGCCCCCGGTAGCTGAATGACGCCGGCACGGTAGCTCAGCGTGTTTGGGCAGAGGTTAGCTGCCCTCTGTAATGAAATGTAATAAAAAAACTGAGGGGAAGAATCAACAGTGAAGGTGAACGGGTGTCATGGGACGTCCACCCCAAACAAATGCAATGAACAATATCGAACAAAATGAGTTTAAAAAAAAAAAAAAGAAAAAGAAAAAAAGTGGTCAGCGCCGCAGAATGTCAATCCTAAGGACCCGAGTTCGATTCCCGGCTGGGTCGGAGATTTTTTCCGCTCGGAGACTGTGTGTTGTGTTGTCCTAATCACCATCATTTCATCCCATCCACGCGTAAGACGCCGTAGTGATGTCAAATCAAAAGAGATGCACCCGGCGAACAGTCTACTCGATGGGAGGTCCTAGTCACAAAACATTTACATTTTTACAATAACCAGAGAGGAGGAACCTTGCCTCATCACTGCGCCATGTATACTGCAATATCCCTGGCCTCTGAGAAATAAATTGCTGAAACCAATGGCAAAAGGTAAAGTGTTTTTCCTTGTCATTACGTTCAGTTACTGTTAACCTGTGTGGACACATGCCAGCTTTCTTCGCAGCTCTGTGACATATGCTCCACGACATTCCACATTCCTGAAATAAGAGATCGAGCAGACTTTGTAGAAGAGGCCAACAATCATTGTTTCACGTCAGTCACTTTTTGTTCCGATAATGGCGGCCGTTCCCCGCCGTGAAGATTCAACAACGTCCCACTGCTCTCCATCTTGTTCACTAACTTTTGTATTTAGACGGTCTATGCCGGTCACCAAACCTTTCAGCAAACATTCGTTGTCATGTCTAAATGGAACCAGTAATCCAGTACACAGTAAAAAATAGGGGTAAAACAGAATAATTTATAAAAGCCGTAGAAGATGAGTCTAAGACAAAAACTCTCGGCATAAGAGAATACCCTCCAGTTGAAGCTCTCAACATTTGGTTTAAACAACACAGAAGGAAGCACGTCACTATTTCCTGAGATATTTTAAAACAGAAAGCCCAGCTTTTTTTTTATCGTGAAATGACCAACAAAGATGATTTTCTGCCAGCAAATTGTTGGTTTGAATGCTTTAAGAAGCGGCATATCACTCGTTTCTTGCAGATGAGCGGAGAAAAACTATCAGCTGACGAGACTGAAGTTTCTCAGTTCATTCAAAATTTAAACGCCAAAATCGACGAACTAGGCCTTACGGCCGAACAACTCTATAATGTCGACGAAACAGGCTTAAACTTTTATAATGGAGGAAGAAAAAAAAGTTTCACGAAGGAAACCTAAAAAAGAGCGTACCACGCTAACGGTGTGCGCAAATCCTGCTGAAAGGCTCATGTTAAAACTCTTAGCTGGGGCAAATCCCAGTCCCCACGGGCATTTAAAAACACTTAACGTAAAGAGAGAAAAAATCTGCCATTTAAGGCCTTTTGGTTTTTAGACAATGCTCCAGGGCACCGGACAAGGAAGAATTGTGGGTTAAGACGACTGATGGTTACAACATAGAGGCTTTGCACTTGCCAAAAAATACGGCTGCGATAACTCAGCCGATGGATCAAAATGTTATCGAAACATTGAAAGCACATCACAGAAAGCACCTACTGACTTAAATCGTCAGCCAACCTGACGCAGATATCACATAAATCTTTGCAACATTTAACATCAAGGATGTCACTGTCAATGCAGCCTTTGCGTGGCCTCAGTTCAAGTCTTTCGCTCCTCTGGTAAAATCTTGGGAAAACATTTGGCCAGAAAACCCACTCTTTCCACAGAAAGACTACAGAAATAACGAATCTGCAAAGCATCCCAAATATGCTCAATAATGTTCATGTCTGGGGAGTTTTGGGCCAGCGGAAGTGTTTAAACCGAGAAGAGTGTACCTGGAGTCACGCTGTAGCAATTCTGGATGTGTGGGATGTCGCATTGCCCCGCTGGAACTGCCGAAGTCCGTCGGAATGCACAATGGACGTGAGTGGATGCAGGTGATCAGACAGGATGCTTACGTGCGTGTCACCTGTCAGAGTAGTACATAGACGTATCAGGGGTCCCATATCACTGCAACTGCACACACCTCACACCATTACAGAGTCTCCACCAGCTTGAACAGTCCCCTGCTAACATGCGAGGTCCATGGATTCATGAGGTTGTCTCCATACTACTGTATTTCCATCCGCTCGATACAATTTGAAACGAGACTCGTCCGACCAAACGGTTCAAATGGCTCTGAGCACTATGGGACTTAACACCTGAGGTCATCAGTCCCCTAGACTTAGAACTGCTTAAACCTAACTAACCTGAGGACATCACACACATCCAAGCCAGAGGCAGGATTTGAAGCTGCGACTGTAGCAGCAGCGCGGTTCTGGACTGAAGCGCCTAGAGCCGCCCGGTCACAACGGCCGGCCTCGTCCGACCAGGCAGCCTGTTTCCAGTCAACAGTCCCATGTCGGCGTTGACAGGCCCAGGCGAGGCATAAAGGCACCAAACAACATGTAAAACACAGCTTTTGGTGTTTTTCGCATACCTATGTCATCAGACATAGATAGAGGATATGGGACCTTCTCATAGCCAAAATAGTACCGAAGCTCTTCACTGGATTTTTTTTTTTTTTTTTTTTTTTTTTTTTTTTTTTTTTTTTTTTGTGGAATGTGATTCTGCGAAAAATCGTTTGACTGTTGGTGGGGAAGACCTTGTCGTGTAGTCTGCTTATAGATGTGATACGTCTTAGATGTAAGACTATTTCTTCTTTGGAATTTCACAGTCTGGTGCTCTGCACCTATTCTCTCATAGTATTTGGCGTCAAATTGGCCAATTCTGAGATGATGTACGTTTCATAGCGACAAAACGAGTGTTTTTCGAAAAGTGTAGCTTTTCTATATGAAAATTTAATCAAATACCAAAGCTCTGGTACTCAATAGATGCAGAATTTAATGTTCTACATTTTTGATAGCTTCGAACTTTTCGATTAAACGTTTAGTTTCTGAGAAATTTGAAAAAAGGTAAAAATCCGGAATTTCTTTTTTTTTTTTCTTAATCATGAATGAAGTTTTGCTGAGAAATCGTGACTAAGTCAGATCATTCATAGAAGAGGCCAACTTGAGTGATTAAAACAGTTTCCAGAACTCCAGTAATTTTTGGAAAGCAGACTTCTTAATTTCCTTTGCGAATATATGATTATTACACTTCTAGTCTCCCCAGATGGCTACTCACAGATATTATAGGGTTGTTCCCGTGTTCAATCAAATAACGCAACCAAACAATAATAGGTCTTTTCGTCTGTTTCTGCGTAATACGTTGCACTTATTTCAGTTTGTGTGAACTGACAGTCCCTGCATCAAGTGTAAATTCTCTACAGGTCTTCCTATATTTCGTGGCAATTGTCTGGAGCTGGAACTTTCGTATAAACAAACCCATCACCTACAAGTAGCCTCATCGAGCTCTTGACATTATCCACCAGATCATTTAAATACATAAGCCCTCTAACACTCCCTTGGGATACTACCGAAGTTACTTTTACATCTGACGATTTCATTCCGTTAAGAACAAAGTACGAGGTTTGTTCAACAACAAAAAAATCCAGAACTTCGCCACAAAATTTTTCTACGCTTTATTTCTACTTATTATCCACGATACTTCTTCGAAATACTCTTTTCCGCTCCCAACTCCGTTTCCATTTCCGGATGCAGTCTTGGTACGCCTCTTCCTGGATCGCGCTAAGCACCGTCTGCGAATTTTCTTTCATCTCGTCTATCGTTGCAAAGCTTCGTCCTTTCAACGGGATTTTCAACTTCGGAAACAAAACAAAAACAAAAAAAGTCCGCAGGGGCCAGATCTGGAGGGTACGGAGGATGAGACAGCACAGAGATCTCGTTTTTTGTGCAATAGTCAAACATCAACAGCGATGAATGTGTGGGTGCTTCATTGTGATGCAACAGCCATGAATTGTCTCGCCATATTTCAGGCCTCTTTCACACTTTCTCGCAGGCGTCGCAACATAGTACCATCGATTAATAGTTTGTCCCTGTGGCACGAATTCGTGAAGAACTAATCCATCGAAGCGAAAGAAAACTATCAATACTGCTTTGACATTTGACCTGTCCTGACGAGCTTTTTTGGGCTTGAATAACCTTTCCCGACCCATTGTGAAGATTGAGCCTTGGTCTCAACATCATACCGGAAGACCCACGTCTCATCACCAGTTATGATCCTCCTAAGGAACATCTAGTTCTCATTTGGGTGATCCAAAAGCTCTTCACAGGCTGCGAGGCGGAGATCTTTCTGGACTTGATTCATGAGCCGTGGGACGATACTGGCGGCAACGTGATGCATTCCAAGACGCTGTGTCAGGATTTAAATGACATGATCCAACTGAAATGTTACATTCTTGTGCAACCTCTCGGACAGTCTTCGTTCGGCACGCACAGTTTCGTGACGTTCCTGACATGAGCGTCGTCGGTAGACGTCGAAGGGCGTCATCTTTAACTTCCTTCCGGCCATTTTTAAACCGTGTGAACCACTCATAACACCGAATAGAGCTTAATCACTCATCACCTTAGGCTTCCTGCATCATTTGTGTCTCTCTCTAAAGGTTTTCTTTACTTTCACGGAAAATTTAATGCAGACGCGTTGCTCCTCTAACTCTGCCATCTCGAAATTCGCGAACTTGATTTGGTTTGGTTTGTGGGATTAAAGGGACCAGACTGCGACGGTCATCGGTCCCTGAAATTCGCGAACTGTGCGACACAAAATGTTCTACTCAATACAGCACTAAGCCATAACTAACAAACATACAACAATGAAACTTACGGCAGTTACGCATTAATCACAGGTGTGTGCAGGGATTCCAACCGCATTTCGCTCCAACACACCACTGGCGCGAAATTACGAACGTTCCGGAATTTTTTGTTGTATCTATTAAAAGCTCTGAATTTAATCACGAAGCTGATTCGATGTTCCGCAAGCTCATATTCTGTTCGACAGTGTGCGGAACTGTATCGAATACCTAATGCCTTACAGAACTCCAGGGAGACGGCATCAGTCTGGGTGCGGTTACCTGTGGTCCTCTCAATCTCATGGTCGAACACAGCGAGCTAAATTTCATAAGATCCCTTCTTGCGAAATTCATTGATGCCCATTGAGAATATTTTCGTTTACCAAAAAAGGTCATAAACCGTGTTTCGGACTTCTACAACATATAGTATCAGCAAAATAGGTCTATACTTACGAGTGGGACTCAATACGTAATGCAACATACTTTTTTTGAAAGCAGGTTGGTTTTATTCGGTTTTACAATATACCGCATTATTCCCCACCCTCTGGCTACAAAACGACATTTTTCAACATAACGTACGTTCAACACGACGCCCTTACGTCACCTTACTGGAAGGGCCTGATACCACTCTACTAGTCGACGTCGGAGGCAACCTCTTGTTGCATCAATAACCTCCCCATCATTCATGTATTGCTTCCTGTGGAGTGCATTCTTTATTGGGCCAGACACATGGAAGCCTGAATGTGAGAGATCCAGGCTGTCGGGCGGATGAGGAAGAACAGCCAAACGAAGTTTTGTGAGCTCCCCTCAGGAGGGCAGACTTGTGTGATTTCTTTGTTGTCACGGAGAAGTTCGTTTGAATTTTCGTGGCGACGAACACGCTGAAGTAGTTTCTTCAAATTCCTGAGAGTAGCACAGCACATTTCGGATTTTATCGTTGGATCATAAGGGAGGACATCGACCATAATAACCCCCTCATAGTCCCAGAAGGCCGTCGCCATGACTTTATCGGCCGACGGTGAGGCTTTCAACTTTTTGTTCGGACTGCCGTTTTGTTTCTGGTTCGAGGTGAACCCACGTTTAATCACCTATCACGCCGTTCGACAAACAGTTGTCACGATCAGCTTTGTAACGCGCAAAAAATTCTGCAGACATGGTCCTTAGTTGCTATTGGTCTTATGTTAGGAGGCGAGGAAGCAAGCAGGCACTCACCTCTGAGTACCCCAACTTGTGGGCGAGTGTGTCAGCACTACCAACAGAGACGTCCAGTTGGGCAGCGAGGTGTTTGATTGTGATCTATTGATCACTTCGAATGGGAGTGTCCTCACATTCCAACATTGCAGGAGTCACAATTGTGTGCGACCGACCGGCACGCGAGAGGTTGGACAGGTTTTGTGCAACCTTGCGATGACCAAAAGCGTCTCGCCCAACGACTCAACGTGCTTTAGTTCACTGTCAGGTCTCCGTAAACATTCTGCAAGCGCCTATGAATGTCTGCGACGCTCTGGTTTTCCGCCAAAATAAAGTCAATGACAGCCGCGCGGGATTAGCCGAGCGGTCTGAGGCGCTGCAGTCATGGACTGTGCGGCTAGTCCCGGCGGAGGTTCGAGTCCTCCCTCGGGCATGGGTGTGTGTGTGTTTGTCCTTAGGATAATTTAGGTTAAGTAGTGTGTACGCTTAGGCACAGATGACCTTAACAGTTAAGTCCAATAAGATTTCACACACATTTGAACATTTTTGAAACTCCATGGCAGCTCTATTCCTGGAACGCTCCTCCGTTACGGTCGCCATTTTGAAGGCTACATATAACTTCGCCACCTGTCTGAACAACATGTAACTGTAGGCGTTGAAGCAGGAATGTTCCACAATATCCCACAACAAATTCAGCATTTTTTAACAAAAATTAACCCAGGAAAAATGTGTAGCATTACTTACAGAACGCACCTCGTATGTCTGATGCAGGACCCAATCGGCACAACCTCGTGCTTGGTGCACCAAGCTGAGAGGGGCGCCAAAGTGCAGGATTTGTACACAGTGAGCATCACAGTTAGTAGCGAAAACTGATATGGTTGAAAATGTACGAGATGAAACGAGGGGGGGGGGGGAGGGGGTTGCGCTAAATGATAAGTGTGGACAAATGCTCTTCAAGCGGTCCTGGTCTGATGAAACATCCTTCAAAACGTCAACGACCCGCATATTTTGCAGCTAACTGGAATCTTCCGTTCTTCCAGCGATCTACAGCTACAAGCGAGCCAGTTGTTCTACAAACTGTGTATAGAATCGTATAGATCTCGCATCAGATCCAGTTGCCTTTCGTCTATTGAGCGACTTCAGTAGATTTTCATGTCTGCCACTTATCTCAGTACCGCATCTTCCATTTCGGCGTTCAGACGATGATTGTGAGAAGGAATCGATTTTGGTTCTTCCGTAACGGAAGAACTTCGAACGACTGAACCCAGTATTTCGACCTTCTGTCTTTCATTATGCGAGTCGCTCACTTGCTTAGTAATTTGTAACTATCGGCTGTGGTATTTATGTAGCGTCAAAACAGTCCTAACATTGTGTGTTTGTTATACGAAATCCGTAGCTGTTATGCATATTATTTATATAATATGCAATATACATTTTGTGTATTTCGAAGAAAGCATTTTATAACCTCATTACAGAAATATGCCGATGGAGAAGCAGTTGAAGTAACGTTAACTGTTATATCTAGAACGAAAAAAAAAGAGTTGCCACTACTAATGTAAATCATTGACTGATAGCAATGTTCTGTGATCGCACTAGTCTTTTATAGCCTATCAGACATTAAACAGACTAAGCATAACAGTATTTTCGGCAGTTCGTGGTTTACTGTCTTCACCATATCAGTACACGGATCCAATGGCCATTCATAATTTCACTTCCGCTCGGACTGTCATACATTCACAACAGTTGCCATTATAGAAAAGAAAAAAATATTAATATTTTTGTGGTAGTCAAGGTAAGAAATTAGTAAGTATTTTGACCCCTTTTGCCACATAGATTTACAAAATTACTATCGACTACAAATAACGCCCACATCACTAACGTGAAAGACTACTGTCTTCAACAGTAATCACAATTCTGTTACTACAGTACGGGTAAAACCTTTTCAGACGGTAGTTCATTCATTCATCGTGTTCTGTAAACCCCACCACGGGAGCCTTCACGGATGTGGAAAGAATCAAGGCATAAACTAACAAAAGAGAAGCTACTCTGAGAAAAATTTGTATACCATATCTACAATAAACTAGTACTATGCTGCTTAATATTATTTGCGCTGATGCCATTTAAAAGTAACCTAGTGAATTAACCGAAACGCTATTCTTTTAGAAAAGATGCTACTTCCTCAGTTGTATTAAATACGTGCTTTTCAGATCCTACTGGTAGCAAAACGTTTCACATTAATACATTTCCATTTTTTAAAAATAAGAGTTCCCTAGCAGATTAAAACTGTGTGCCGGACCGAGACTCGAACTCGGGACCTTTGCCTTTCGCGGTCAAGTGCTCTACCAACTGAGCTACCCAAGCGCGACTCACGCCCCGTCCTCACAGCCTTACTTCTGCCAGTACCTCGTCTCCTACCTTCCAAACTTTACAGAAGCTCTATTGCGAAACTTTCAGAACTAGCATTCCTGAAAGAAAGGATATTGCGGAGACATGGCTTAGCCACAGCCTGGGGGATGTTTCCAGAATGAGATTTTCGCTCTGCAGCGGAATGTGCGCTGATATGAAACTTCCTGCCAGATTAAAACTGTGTGCCGGACCGAGACTCGTACTCGGGACCTTTGCCTTTCGCGGGAGAGCAGGAGAGCTTCTGTAAAGTTTGGAAGGTAGGAGACGAGGTACTGGCAGAAGTAAAGCTGTGAGGACGGGGCGTGAGTCGTGCTTGGGTAGCTCAGTTGGTAGAGCACTAGCCCGCGAAAGGCAAAGGTCCCGAGTTCGAGTCTCGGTCCGGCACACAGTTTTAATCTGCCAGGAAGTTTCATATCAGCGCACATTCCGCTGCAGAGTGAAAATCTTTTTCTCCAAGAGTTCCCTAAATCGTTAATAACAGAGGATGGTTTGCAGTACACTGCTACTCGTCATTCAGCCTTAGAGTAAACATTTCTGCTTGCCATCCAGCTAGGAGGAATTATAAATTCTTGAATCCAGGGAATCAGATAATTTCTAGGAGTGGCATTGAAGGAATGTTTTTAATTTCGTTTTGAAGTTCGATCACGAATTTCGTGCTAAACGGATTTCCAGCAAAACATCCACTACTCTTGCTATCAAGATATTTGTATGGAAGTAGCAGAAAGTGCTATCAGCACACCTATGGTACAACGTCAATAGATTTAAAAAAATAAATAATCAGATACAAATTTAAATCTCTCACCTGTAGAAAGACTAGTACGATTATGGTTGATACGCCGAGTACAACGTCCCACAGCTGAGTCTGCTCAATGTTGTTGACAACATTTATCCACGACTCAAGAAAGCTATCAGATTTTCCTCCAATACCCAGGAGACCTTTCAGCTGAGACGAAGCTATGTTGAGAGCAGCAGCCGAAGTAAAGGCTGAAGTTACTGGCACGGATATGAAGTCCACAAGGAAGCCTACATAGAAATTTAAACAACGATTAAAGCAAGCAAACTGTTAACGGTTGCAAAATTTAGAGCAACTGACAGCTGAAACTTCGTAACGTCTGGTTATAGTTTGTTTGTAAAATGTAAATAGTAACGTAATTATCAATTCATGGACACTATATTCCTTACAGTTATACCGTACTTCAATTTTATTCATGTTGGTTTGCTATTTTTAATTCGGTAGAAGTTACAGTACTTTGACTTTTGTCCAATACATAGACTTACGGTTGTCAAAACAATGTGAAAGAAAACCCAACCACTGCTACGTCACTGATCTGAGTCACTTTCTCTAAAGAGGTCGTAACATCTACCTAACTGTGACATTAGTTGGATCTCCCTAGAATAATCTACTCAGATCCAAGTGCGAACAGTAGTAAACTTGTCTACTAGAACCATTCAGCAAATGTAGCTGAGTGACAGCCTATTTCACGGAATTTTGTTGACGAACTGATACGGCCATGTGTGTTCGTGGGTTTCTCTGGAGAATATGTTGCTTGAAAGTCTCTCAGGCCTGCAGCATTACAGATTGATCGCAGGGACGGACGGTGATCGCGTGCTGATGTGCTACAGCACACTGTGAATATTGTACTAAAATTATGCCATTTCTCTTCAAATGAGAGCCAGAAATCGCTCTAAAATTATGCCAATTCTCTTCGAATGCATACTGATGTGCAAAGAAACGGAAGGAAACATGATTTGTAGTGCTCCCTCTACGGTAACTAGAAACTAGTGTCGAGTGCTGAAATGGTCAGTCATGCTACGATCGGCTCAGAGAAGGGACACAGTTGTCTGTTTTAATCTGTGCATGCTCTGATGTGGCGTCATTCCTGCTGGCGCAGCATCAGGTCAGTATGTTGTAGGATTTTAGAGGAGCAGCCGTTATAATCAGTGCCAGTTTGTCAGGTCGGGTTCAGTTCCGACTACTAGTATTTTTTTAAAAATTTTTATTCCTCGCAGTGTTAAACAGATAGTTATAAAATTTAACCGCACGAGTGGTACAGATGTGCTCTCCACGTTGTCGCTGTGCTGCTCGACCAGTGCTGCTACCTGTGCTGAGAGACGGAGTTCCTGCCACAGTTAAATACTTATCATCCGATTTTAAGAAAATTATTTGGTGAAAAAATTTGGTTTTTGCACATCTGACACATTGACATCATCACTGGATAAAGACATGAATTTATTTTCGTTATTAGTCGTAGTTGCTGTGCTGCTACAAATTAAATTTCACGAAATTTTAGAGAGCCTGCACAAGTAAAAGTGCATTGCTTAAAATAACCGTACTGTTGATTTTAGCCCATACATTGCGGTATATGAAATGTAGGCAAGGTATCGAAATTTTATTTAAAATTTAGCGCAGAGCGTTACCACATTTCGCTCTCGAGTTATTGGTTTTTATATTAGAAGACCCCACGTTCCCTCTGATCATATCATCATCACCCTCCATATGTTCATATTCTCCACACATTCTATCTGTCCCCCATCTCTGGCTATGCATCCCCTCCTGCCCCCTCCCCCTCTCTCTCTCTCTCTCTCTCTCTCTCTCTCTCTCTCTCTCTCTCTCTCTCTCTCTCTCTCTCTCTCCCCCGTACGTTGTCCTCCTCCTTCCTCTCCCTTTCTGTACATCCCCTTCCTGCCCCCTCTCCCCATAGCCGTACCCTCCTGCACCCCCCTCTCCCTATCCACCCCCTTCTCCGCCCGTTTCTTTCAGTTTATCCCCCCCCCTCTATCTATCTATCTATCTATCTATCTATCTATCTATCACAACCTTTCACTAAGCATGCCCATCCGGAAGTGTAGCCCCAGCAAAAGAGGTCGCTAAAGCAAGTTGGTACTACTCCCACAACACACCTCTCATGTAGCACAATCTATATGCCAGTAGCTTAGAAACCCTTTTCTTTCCTTGATGTGTAAGCTGCCATCGTTATTTACTAACGCACCAGTATCAGATACAATGGAGATCATAAGAGAATGTTGCTCCAGATGTTTGTGACTTAATTGAATTATGTCTTCGCTCGAGCTATTTTAAGTACAATGGTGAATTCTATGAACAGGCTCACGGCCTTGCTATGGGTTCACCCATCTCGCCAGTTGCAGCTGACGTTTTTATGGAACATTTTCAGCAACAGGCGTTATGTAGTGCTCCTTTGAAGCCTTCTTGCTGGCTCCGCTACGTGGACGATACATTTGTTATATGGCCACACGGCGAAGAAGAACTTCATGCGTTCCACAATTTCTTAAATGGAATTCACCCCAAATTAAAATTCACCTTGGAGGTTGAGCGTGAGGTCGGTCTCCCGTTCCTAGATGTGTTGGTATACAGAAGATCTGGTAACACTCTAGGTCAAAGAGTGTACAGAAAGCCGACTAACACAAACAGGTATTTAGATGCCACTTCGCACCACCACCCAGCCCAGAAGCAAGCAGTACTCAACACACTGTCTTTGCGTGCCTTCCGTATCAGCGATGACGACAACTTAGAATCGGAGTTGAATTTGTTAAAGAGGACATTGAAGGCAAAGGGGTATGATAGTTATTCAATTGACAGGGCTTTTAGGCGGAATGTTTATACCGCTAATAAGAATGACGAGGAGCCGCCTTCTCACTCCGTCAGGTTACCGTTCGTTTCTGGGGTCTCTGACCGCATAAGCAGAATTTTAAGGAAAAATGGTATTCAGACATCTTTCTTTAGTCAAAACAAAATAAAAGACTTTTTCCGACGGTAAACGGATGCACCTGATTACCTCCACAATGCAGGCGTCTATCAAGTGTCATGTGGCTGCGACAAAGTGTATATAGGCGACATGGGAAGAACTGTTAAAGAACGCATTAAGGAACACGAACGGCACATGCGGCTAAATCAAAGTGCAAAATCGTCAGTAGCGGAACATCACGAGGACTGTGGCTCTGACATATATTTTAATAACGTACGTGTACTGACTAAAGAAACAAACATTTACAGAAGAACGGTCCGAGAAGCGGTTGAAATTTCTAAGAATTCATCTAAT
The DNA here is from genome assembly GCF_023898315.1 of Schistocerca nitens. Lineage (NCBI taxonomy): Eukaryota > Metazoa > Arthropoda > Insecta > Orthoptera > Acrididae > Schistocerca > Schistocerca nitens. Next base: position 311,045,035 of record NC_064615.1, on the reverse strand, counting down.
TTCAATAGAGAGGACGGCTATAGGCTTGCGGCATCGTGGCTCCCCGCCATCAAGGAAGTAAATACGCGGCCGCGGTGTGTGAGCGGCATAAACAACGCGCTGCAAGTCACCTCGGCGGACAATAATATTTTGGGTAAACATTCCCTCTCTCTTGCTCTGTCCGTTTCGAATCTAGCCACTGATGACGACCAACCAATAGCGGTAGTACGCATTTCAACCAATAACCCTTCTCCAGCATTAGTGTGGAACAGTGCCTTTCTATCCAATGACGATGACCGCCAATGGTATCCCCAGGAGATGAGCTACCAACGCCCCTTCTTCTGTATTAGCCTATGACTATGGCCCACCAATGGTAGCCACATGAATTTTAACCAATACTATCACTTCTCCAGCACGAACGCCAGAAAATTCCCCCTTAAGTGGACGCGACACTCGTCTCTGACAGTTTTCTAGCAGTAGTGGACACTAAAAGATCCTGAGGAAAATACCAGCAGAGGGGTCGAAAAGTCGAACATTTTAGAAGAAACATGATAGGACCTAATAACCCAGAAGATTTTAACTTCAGTGACAACGGCCACGAAAGCCTGCAGACTTACATATGTAGCCTCTCTCTCACAGTTTTGCTCATATACATATTTGACACATACGTAGTACATATCTCCTCCTCCCTGTCTCTTCAACCATCTCCTCTTCCCCTCCCTCTGCCCATCTCTTCATTCCTTCCTCTTCCTCCCATTGTCTCTCTGTCAGTCCCATCCTTCCACTGCTATCTGCCCATATCCTCCTCCCCACTCTCTCTGTTACTATATATCCTTCTCCCCCTCTCTGTCTGTTCATCTCCTCCTGCCTTTTCTCTCCCTACCCATCTCCTTCACACGCGCTATATCTCTCTCCTCATTCCCTCTGCCTGTCATCTCCAATGCCCTCAGATCATTCTTCCCTCCCTCTCTCTCTGTCCGTAACTGTCTCCCCTGTCTCTCTGCCTGTCTTCTTCTCACCCACTCCTTCTATCCATCTCTTCCTCCAACCTCTGTCTCTCTGTCCACCTCTATCTCTCTGTACACCTACTCCTCCTCTTCCTACCCAACGCCTCCTGCCATACTCACTCTGTCCTCCTGTCTGTCTCTTTGTCTATCCCTCTTGCCATCTCTTCCTCTTTCTTCATCCCTTGTGTCACCTCTCTTTCTGTATCACCTCCTAGCCGGCCGAAGTGGCCGTGCGGTTAAAGGCGCTGCAGTCTGGAACCGCAAGACCGCTACGGTCGCAGGTTCGAATCCTGCCTCGGGCATGGATGTTTGTGATGTCCTTAGGTTAGTTAGGTTTAACTAGTTCTAAGTTCTAGGGGACTAATAACCTCAGCAGTTGAGTCCCATAGTGCTCAGAGCCATTTGAACCATTTTTGAACTACTTAACAACACATCTGTTGTGCTCAGTAGCCTTCACATCATGTGTTTGAAAATCTTGCTTTGCCCCTGTTGGATAGGCTGCACTACACAATGGATTGATAAAGCAAACTGATATTATTCCCACACGATACACCTTTCATGCAGGACAGCCTATGCAGCAGAGGTTGAATAACACGTTTTTTACCCATATCTCCACTCCTGTTGGAGCTAGGAGGTTATAAACACCTTAGTGCTGATACTGGTGAAGTTTGGTGTTTGTGTGCCAAACTTGACTGAAATTGATCCTGCAGCTTGGGAGGAGATCACAGACAGACATACATACATACATACATACATATAGGCTGTTTATACACAGATAAAAATTTAGATTTGAAATGTAAAGTTTTCAATTAAGTCAATAGTGAACCTGAATCAGTCTCAGGAAACCGATTTATCTGATTTTTAACATTTGAAGTCATAATTCAAGGCCACTGCTTTGATATATGTCAAAGTCACACCCACCCCATCATCTCCCCCTTCTGCTTCCTGCCCCCTCCCCAATGGCTGTAGGCTAACTGTATGACTTAAAAATGATGAGAAAACCTGAAGAGACATACGAGTTCATACATGTCCTCAAGCCTCTAGGCCATAGCATGACTCAAAAACGGCGGGGAAAAGCAAAAAAAATAAAAACAGGTGGTTTGGGTGTTGTCCTCTTGATGCCAGCCAGAATTAAAGGGAATAAGATGTGAAATACACTACTGCTACAAAACTTCTCTCTGGGACAATTGGGTGGCGAATAAATGTTAGGTTTTCGCTGAGTTATCTTAATATAGTTTGTAACGCGAAAGTGACATCAGACAAAATAACACAACAGTTGACCAAATAATTCCAATTTCGTTTTCGCAATACACACTAGATTATTCTGGCCAATGGAATTTTCTGCAAAAATGACCAGCTACCACTGCTATTTGCAATTTTGGAGCTGTTTGTTACAGTTTTGCCAATACATTAACGTATTTTTTATAAAAGAAACATCCACAGCAACCAGCGAACGCCATCACCATTACCGCTTGGTGACTGGCTTTGGCACAGCTCGCCAAATATGCCGGACATTGCCGATAGCTACTGAGGGAGTCGGCGGGATAACAACATGTGTGCTGAGAATGAAGGTCTCCCCCCCCCCCCCCCCCCATACCAGAACACCGATAATGAATGTCTGTCTCAACTTGTCTGCTGTCTGCCAGGAAGCATGGTCCAACATTCACGATGTGTGCACGTCTCTACATGCTGAGTCTTACATACTAATTTGTAGGTAATCTATTACTCACAGTGAATGATGAATTAGTAGGACGTTCAAGCAACCCGACATCCTTTTCCATAGCAGGACCTGTACAGCAATCATTTTTACATTGGCCGTAATATCTATTAGGAACCTTTACTCCCTGAAGGCATACACTACCTGATAATGTGCCCAAACACCTACTAATAATGCTATCACAATCGTAACGATCAGAGATACAGTGTGTTCCTCATAAAATAGTCGTCAGGTGTTTCAGAATATATTTAGAATTTATTACTGTAGGCAACCGAAATAAACAATGATCATTGCACCTTTAATGCGACGGAAGGTATTTGATAGAGTGGCCCCACATTAGCCTAGTGCGATGTTCGTTTGCAGTCATCTTGTGAGGCATATATGGAAGAAAGTAATATACTGCCTGCAAGACACTCCCATTTTTGCAACAGTAAACCTCTCTGTGGTACACAACAACTCTCTTGTAGCTTTTACCACTTGAGTCTGTCTAGCATCTACATAATGATACACGATGAAACGTGTCGTTCTTCGATCTTAACGACACAGCTGGAGTTATTAACAGAAGGCATAGCAGAGGAATACAAGCAACCATTATTGCACCACTCCTTCCGTGAAGAAGGAAGGAAGGAAGGAAGGAAGGAAGATTAAGTTTTTTGGGATCGTGTCGGTGATGAGGCCAGTAGACTCACAGCACAAGTTTGAATCTAACAGAAGGTAAGAAATGAAAACTGTAATATCCTATTCAAATAAACCGTCTTGATGTTCGCCTTAAGCAACTTAACCACAGCGAAATGAAATTTAGCCATCGGAAGGAATATGATTTTGATTATGTACCCGAGTGATTTAACAACTATGCTAGACGACACCTACCTCTCACTCTCTCTTTCTCTGTCTGCCACAGAACGAATGTAATGGAGATAAACCGTAGTATATAATAGAACACAATGCAGCACCTCTTGTTTGTACAAACGCACATTTAGACACTAAAACGCCGTATTTATATTCACTATACAGTAAATGCATCTTCAGCATCAGTTTTCCTCATGTGAAATGCAATATGTTTATCATCATCAGCATGTCTCTTTCTGACCATCGTGGTGATCGGTGATTCATAATCACAGTAGTGACGTAACTACGTAGGATTCTGTGTCAGGAGTAATGAAGACTGAAATTCTTCTTGGTGTTGTACTGTATCGTAGTATAAAATACGTTGATAATAAACTTAAAACCAACGTTTCGACCGTATTACGACGGCCTTCCTCAGGGCAGTATTATGACGTGGTATAACACTCAGAAGAATTTTTATCATTGTAATCTCAAGAGTGTATTCTGCCAATGATCCTACAAACGTTCTGCAGGAACCCCTTGACTTAATTCTATCTATTGGAAAGAAAGTTTTTCAAAACTCAAGACATACCTTAGGTCATCAATTTCTCAAGTTCAATCACATGGACAGTCAACTTTGGCCACTGAAATCGATATCATGAATTCAGCACATTCAGATTCTATTCTGATAGAGTATTAAGTTAAAGGCTACAGAAACGCCAATCTAATATTCTTATCCAACGGAAATATTGTCAAATGTTCAAATGTGTGTGAATTCCTAAGGGACCAAACTGCTGAGGTCATCGGTCTCTAGACTTACACACTACTTAAACTAACTTATGCTAAGAAAACACACACACACACACACACACACACACACACACACACACACACACACACGCGCGCGCGCGCCCGAGGGAGGACTCGAACCTCCGGCGGGAGGGGCCGCGCAGTCCGTGACATGGCGCCTCAAACGGCGCGGCCAATTCGTGCGGCGGAAAATTTGTCAATGCAGACACTGTACAACTGTAGGAATTCAACGTGACTTTACTGATGGAATACTCTTTCATGTCACATGCAAATTGTGTTTTCCTTCCACTTCATATATAAAAATTTGATCATGTTTATCAATTTTCAACTACTTTATTGGTAAATTTTCTGCAGTTTACCTACTTTATGGTGATATTTTTTCATGTGCTACACGCAGATTACTGTTTAACATGTCAGTATAAAATTAGATGAAATTTTGATCTTTCTGTCCCACAAAGTGAAAGAATTTGTAAATTATAGACTTAAAAATTATATTATTAACCAAAACTAACCAGAATTTATGTATTCTTTCTGTCCATTCCTTTCATTGAGCGCACGGATTTATTTGAGATAATAGGTTTAATTGTTTCCAATTAGATTATAAACTTTTGAAGGTCTGAGGAATTACCATAAATGGATTTGTATTGTTTCAAATGGTTCAAATGGCTCTGAGCACTATGGGACTTAACATCTGTGGTCATCAGTCCCCTAGAACTTAGAACTACTTAAACCTAACTAACCTAAGGACATCACACACATCCATGCCCGAGGCAGGATTCGAACCTGCGACCGTAGCAGTCGCGCGGTTCCGGACTGAGCGCCTAGAACCACGAGACCATGTATTGTTTCTTTTAATATTTAGAAGTCTAATAAGATTCAGAAATTTATTACTGATACAGAGTAATGTCTGTGTAGCAAATATCTTAAAAGCAAAAACAACCATTTATGCGATCATTAGATTTACACTTATTTTTAAAGGTCTTGGCAAGAGTCCAAGGAAAGGCAACTATGGTCTGAGGAGGCGGTGGGGGTGAGGGACGCAAAACAATATGTCACTTTTGTAGCAAAATCTTCTCGAACCGGCCCCGCTGCTCAGTTAAGTTAGTTTCGAGGCACTGAGTTCTTCTAATGGAGAGCTTCTAATGATTGCTTTTCTAGAGCCTCTCGTGTATTCACGCGCGAAGGACCTTTCAAACTTAGTTCAAATGGCCCCCTTACAACGCAAACGCTATCTTGGCGAAAATAACTAGTTTCTGAATTGCAAGAAGGAGGAATCTCGATACCAGGTCATCATTGCGGTCTAGTTGGTATCCCTCATTCGTCCTCTCAACACACATACACTGATCTGAAAAAAAAAAAGTCGTTGAATAGCGATATGCATGTATACAGATGGCGGTAGTATTGCGTACACAGGGTATCAGGGGGCACTGTATTGGCGGAGCTGTCATTGTACTTGGGTGCTCCATGTGAAAAGATGTCCGACATGACCATGGCGGCACGCCAGCAATTAACAGACTTTGAACGCGGATTGGTAGTTGGAGCTAGACGCATGAGACATTCCACTTCGTAAATAGTTAGGGAATTCAAGAATCCGTGATCCACCGTGCCAGGAGTGTGCAGAGAATACCAAATTTCTGCGATTACCTCTCACTACGAACAACACAGTGGCCAACGGCCTTCACTTAACGACCGAGAGTAGCGGCATCTGCGCAGAGTTGTCAGTGGCAACGGACACGAAAAACTGCATGATCTAACCACAGAAATTAATGTGGGATGTGCGATTAATGTTTCCGTTAGGACAGTGTGGCGAAATGTGACAATTATGGATGCCATATTTCTGCAGGGGACTTTCAACGACGTGTTTAGTCCATGCTACGTCGAGTTGCTGAACTACGCCGGGGAAAACAAGGTCCAACACGATATCAGGAGCTATGCCATGATTTTCGTCACCTCATTGTAGAATGACAGATCACATTATGGGCAACATTAATTAATATCACTGCTAGTCTCAACGTCTCGTAAATCTCTAATGAACCTAATTTGATGTTGCAATAATAGCTTGGAATACGTACGCTTAAAAACTTGTCCCATTAAAATTTATTTCTATTTAATTAATTATTTATTTGGCTCTGCATCGTATACGTAACTATTAACTTGGAATTCTGAAGTGGACCATCACAGCCTGGACAGTTTCTTTATTGTTCGCTAAAATATTTTCAGTTTCATTTGTGGTCTCATTGGTTACTTCCCACTTGCGTTTTCTGTTTTGTTCCGTCGGAAAAAAGTGTTCAGGACCTAAAAGTCTATCTTCTCGGCAAATTATAGTAGGATAAAACCTTTGTCATTCATGGTAGGTGGTTCTAGCTTTGTAAAAATAAAGTCTGGGTTCAGTTCACTCTTCAGAAAACAGCCGAGCACGTTACCGCCCTGATTCCGGAATTGAGAGTGTCGAGCATGCTCAGGACCGAATCTGTCTCACGGATTAATAATCAGGGCTGGTGAGACGCCTAACCTGGATGTGGTTTCTAGGCGGTTTTCCACATCCACCTAGGCAAATATCGGGCTGGTACCCACGTCGCCGCCTCAGATACCAACTACGCAACAAATCCGTAGAACGTCCTAACACTTAATTTCATGTTCAACACTAGACGCAGACAGATGGTGTACACGATTTTCAGTAGAGGGAACAAGCGAAACCTTTTCAACTAGTCCTTAATCACAGTAATTACAATGTAAATACGTTATTTTTATCGTTCAGTTATGTCTTACGGACACTGAACACTTACCTAAATGTAAAAGTCCCAAAAGGGCAATGATGCAGCCAGTCAGGAAAGTAAGGAGGATAGCTATGTCAGGACCGTAGCTGGACACCGAGCTCTGCACCATAAGCGCGAGGATAGCAGTCGGCCCAATGACGAGATTGTGGCAGCTTCCAAAGGGAATGTACAAAAATGCCCCCATGATGCCAGCATACAGACCATACTGCAAAGATAGAGGTTGTATCCTGTAAGATACTTGCACTTTGTAACTCAGCAATTCTAAAAGAGACATGAGCAATTAAAAATAAAGCCATCAAACTGTAAAGTCAGCTGCAATTTAAAAATTAGATGACGTCCACAGGAATTTTAACTAAAAATCGTGACAACGGTTCCACTTTTACATCAAATGATAAAACTATGTGCTATTATTACAAGAACAGCGTAGGGCGCATTTAGTTCGGTTAGACATCAAAAATACTAATTAATAATAATTATTTCAAAAATAACATTAAATATTAACAGCAGTGTGTAATCCAAAACCACATTGTGATGTTCTTATAATCGACTGAGCATTTAGAGCACATAATGTGTTGATCGAAAGAATGAAATCGCGAAATGTTCAACTGTAAACTATTAACAGCGCAACATGAATAGAGAAGAAAAGGACTGCAGGCAAACTCTAATAGTAAAAAGAAAAAAAATCGAAGATCTATACAGCGGAAAATTCTCAAATTCTCATTAGTGGGTTGACTCCACAGCAGAAGTCATGACAGTGAACTTGAAACACCGACATCGCTTTCAGTAATTCAGATTCTTTCTTCTGCAAGGCAAATGAAAACCTTAAATATTTTTTAAATATTATTTATTGTGAGGTGCTACAAAGCTGTATCACTTTTCAACATAATCTTCCCCACGCTCAATGCAAGTCCTCCAGCGCTTACAGAGTGTATAAATTCCTTTAGAAAAAAATTCTTTTGGTAGTCCGCGCAACCACTCGTGCAACGCGTGGCGTACCTCTTCTTCAGAACGGAACTTCTTTCCTCCCATTGCCTCTTTGAGTGGTCCAAACATACGGAAATCACTTGGTGATGAGGAATGGCGCCATTCCTTGCTCGGTCTCTTCGTTTCCGGTTGGTGGAAGTGAACCCATGTTTCGTCCCCAGTAACGATTCTTGCAAGGAAGCCATCACTTTCTCGTTCAAAGCGCCGAAGAAGTTCTTCACAAGCATCAACACGTCGTTCTCTAATTTCAGGATTCAGCTGTCGTGGCACCCATCTTGCAGACACTTTGTGAAACTGGAGCACATCATGCACAATGTGGTGTGCTGACCCATGACTAATCTGTAAGCATGCTGCAATGTCATTCAATGTCACTCGGCGGTTTTCCTTCACTATGGCCTCAACTGCTACAATGTTCTGTGGAGTCACAACTCGTTGTGCCTGGACGAGGAGCATCTTCCACTGAAGTCACACTATTTGCGAGCTTCCTACTCCATTCGTAGACCTGCTTCTGTGACAAAAATGCATCACCGTACTGAACCTTCATTCGTCGATAAATTTCAATAGGTTTCACATCTTCACTACGCAAAAACCGAATAACAAAACGCTGTTCTTCCCTGGTACAAGTCGCAAGTGGGGCCGCCATCTTTATACTAATACCGCGACGGTATGTGTGCATCTGCACTATGCTGCTACCTACAGGCCTACAGGCTACTGAGCTAAATTTGCCTAATTTCTCTTGATTTCTATCAGAAATGAATATACACAATAATGTTTGTCAATTTGTTTTTATTCTTAATTTTTGTTTCTATAAAAATGTTTGCTTTTTATAAGTTAACAACTTCTTGAGAAATGAGTTTAAGTGGATATGTCAGCTATTCTGTAATATGAATACTAATGTTGAAAGAAATACTGACGGATTTTAGTGTTTGTATTGCCTCATATGAACACACTGTTGCATTTAATACTTTGTTGCTCCACCACGCGCCTTAACCACCACTTGGCATCGTGAAGGCATTGAAAGAATTAACTTTTTAATGTATTCCTCACTCAGTTCATGAAACCACACATGCATAAGGGTCTCCAACAGCTCCCGTTTATTCTGTGGCTTCTTTTTGGTGATAGCATTGCCCATAACCTTCCAGCAGTTCTCAATAGGATTGAGATCAGGGCTGTTTACAGGCCACTCGAATACTCGAACACCATTCTGTCGAAGGAAAGATTTTACCTGAAATGTAGAAGTACAAGATAATTAATCAAGACAGTAATCTGCTCCCTGTTTGATACAAATATTAGTCACAGGATTCACCTTCAAAGCTCTATGGCAGGGAGCGGAGTCATCCTGAAAAATGCCATTGGAAACATCTCCAAACTGGTCTCCAACGTTGGCATAAGCTTCCTTTCAAGGATGCTTATGTAGGCATCTGCGTTAACAGTGCCATTGGTGAAGTCTGGACGTCCTACTCCGTGACAGGAAATGCGCCCCCAGACCATCTGTCCTTGTGGGTGTTTGACTGTATGCGTTTTGCATAATGGCAAAAATTCTTCACCTTTTCTTTGACGCACGAACACTTTTTCATCTGAGCCATGCAGATTAAATTTGGAATCGTCTGAAAAGATTACTTTGTTCCACATCTCTGGTGTCCATGTCGCATGTGCCTTTGCCCATTTTAGTCGCTGTTGTCGCATTATCGTGGTCAATAAAGGCTTCCCTCTAGGACGACGGGCTGAGGGTCGAGCCTCCATTAGTCTATTTCTTACCGTTGTAATGGTTACTGGGATGCCCATTTCCTCCCAGTCTCGCTTTCGTTCAGTTGGTGACAGGCAACGATCGTTGAGCGAAAGCATTTTCAATACCCTGTCCTATTTGGCAGTAGACGCCATTTTCTGACCTCTTCCTTTCTCACGACCAACATTTCCTTTTTCCCTGTATTTTTCAGTAACCTCGGAATCGTAGACTGATTAAACTCTGTCTTAGAGGCTCTCTCTTTGGTGCTGAGACCAACAGACGAATAAGCAAGTATAGCAGCTTTCTTTTCTGACGTTAATTCAACGGAGCTGCCCATCTTCTCACTGCAAAGTCTCAACTCAAAATGGCAGTATAAACACTGGTTTCATTGTGAAACCAAACTACAACAAAGAGTTGTGTATTGGAAAACATGCGCGAAGAAGTCAGGTTATTAAGGCAAGAATGTGTCAATAAAGTTTAGCAACAATGGGACTGGGATAACCTGCAGCAAACTGCTGCAAAAGACAAAAAGACGAAGTAACTCCTGGTGATCCAATAAATATTTCCACCACTGCAACTAGCGATCCGGGAATTGCTCCTTGTAGAGGCCGACGGCCAGTTGCGCCATAAATTGTTGAAGTTATAGTTTCCATGGCTGAGAATGCTGAGAATGCTGAGAATGTGCGATCTTCAAGACAGCTGAATATTCCATGGTCCACCGTTCGAAAAGTGCTGCGAACATTTGTGAAGTGGTACTTCCAGAGCGGTTCCAGTCTCTCGTGGATGCAGACGGTCGTCACAGTAAGCAACGTTTGTAACTTGGAGCATAAACTTGGTATGCGATTAACAAATGTTACCCTCTCGAGCACAAATTAAAATTGTGTTTCTTTCAATGGTGTATTCGTTATCTCTCTTCCTACATAGCGTTCGTAGGATTTGTCGACATGGGAAAAGCGTTCGACTGTGTCAAATGGTGCTAGATGTTCGAAATTCTGAGGAAAATAGGGGTAAGCTGTAGGGAGAGACGGGTAACATACAACATGTACAAGAGCCAACAGGGAATAATAAGAGTGGGCGACCCAAGAAGGAAGTGTTCGGATCAAAAAGGGTGTAAGACAAGGATGCAGTCTTTCGCCCCTACTGTTAAGTCTATACATCGAAGAAGCAATGATAGAAATAAAAGGAATGTTCAAAAGTGCAATTAAAATTCAAGGTGAAAGGATATCAATGATACGATTCGCTGATGACATTGCTATTCTCAGTGAAAGTGAAGAAGAATTACAGGACCTGCTGAATGGAATAACAGTCTACTGGATACGGAATATGGATTGAGAGCAAATCGAGGAGCACAGCTTTGTATAGTAGTGAAACACGGACTGTGAGAAAACCCGAACAGAAGAGAATCAAAGCATTTGAGATGTGGTGCTACAGAGGAACGTTGAAAATCAGGTGGACTGTTAAGGTAAGGAATGAGGTGGTTCTGCGCAGAATCGGAGGAAAGGAATATATGGAGAACATTGACAAGGAAAGGGAAAGGATGATAGGACATCTGTTAAGACATCAGGGAAGGACTTCCATGGCATTAGAAGGCGTTGTAGAAGGTAAAAACCATAGGAAAAGACAGAGATTGGAATAAATCCAGCATATAATTGAAGACGTCGGTTGCAAGTGCTGCTCTGAGATGATGCGTTTGTCACAGGAGAGGAATTCATGGCGGGCCGCATCAAACCAGTCAGAAGACAAATTACTAAAAAAAAAAAAAAAAAAAAAAAAAAAACCTCCCTACAACTGTTGACAAACAGTTCCATTGTCCTATGATCACTCATTTTTCAAAGGGGTTCCATCAAGAAGCGGAAGTTTAATTATAATCACCCTACAGATCGCATTGGGTATCGAGCGAAGTTTGTGACCGAACTGACGGTTTCTTGGTAAAGAGAACGCGGCATATCATCTTGGATGAAGAGCGCCGTCAGATGTAGGGTTAACTTCCGTTGTGCCCCAGTGAAGTTTGGGTACTTTTTTGTTCATGTTGTGTACTGATGACCTTTCAGATATCATTAACAATAACCTGAGACTGTTCTCAGTTGATGCATTTAACTGTAATGAAGTACTCTCTGTCAAAAGCTGCCCAAGTATTTAATTACATCTTGATAAGATTTCAATGTGAAGCAAAGGTTGACAGCTTACTACAAAAGTTCAGAAATGTAAAATCGTGCTCTTCACAAAACAAAAAAAAAAAAAAACAAAAAAAAAACAAAAAAACAAAAAACAAAAAAGTATGTGGTATCCCAAGATTACAATACTAAAGAGTACAAATGGAAAACTCGTAGGTAAAACAGTTTCAGACTTCGGAACATCGCTAGACTATTAGGGAAATGGAGATGGCTTGCAAAACACCCGTGGTACCTATCCTAGAATATTGCTCAATTGAGTGGGACCTTTTTCTAACAGGATTAGTAGGGGAAACAACATATATAGAGAAGGGCAGCACAAATTGTCACAGGTCTGTTTGACTGATCGGAGAATGTAGCGGAGATCATAAAAAAACCGAACTGGAGGTCACTAATAGACACCAACTATCCCCATACAGGTTACTTACGAAGTTTCAAGACTCAGGTTTAAATGATGGATTTAGGAATATACTACATCAACCAACGATCGCTCCCTTAAGGATCACGAGGACAAGATTAGATTAATCACAGCGCCTCCGTACTCGAGTCGGAGGGGCAGAAGCCGTAGTAACTGTTGCAACGGGAAGTACCCTCTGGACACGCTCCTCACAGTGGTTTGAGGAGTGTAAATGTAGATGTAGACCAGCATATTGTACCACAGCCATACGAGAGTTAGCCACAGAATTTTAGTTATCACCTCGAAAGCATGTAATTACGTAACCTTTTTTTTTGTTTGCAGTTGCATGTCTGCAATTCTTGTTCAAATGGAAATTCCCGTGCGACACTACCGTATCTCAAAGCAGGAGCAAAAAAGAAAAAGGCACAGCCCACCTCCATTTTATTTATGGGATGGCTCCTCTAGACGTGTGATACGATACTGTGGCTCGGGGATTTCCATGTGAATCAGGGCTGCAGACATGCTCTTGCATTATAGAACCAAAATATTAAATACGAAACTTACTTTTTTTACAGGTGATAATTAAAATTGTATGGCTATCTCTAAATTTTAGAGGCACCTCAATAGTAACGTCCTGTGATTCCCAGACGTAGGAAACCAGTGTTGGTAAAAACTGTGTCATCAAGCGAAACAAATTGGTTTCATTCCTAAACGACATGCCAGAATAACTCGGTTTCTCTTTCTTCTTCTTCTTCTTCTTCCTTTCTTCCGAGACTAAAGCCCGTTTCCTTGAGTACACTCACTCTACACTGAGCTTATCGCTACATCTTTTCCTTGGACGGCCAATATTTCTTTTGGCTGCACGTAATGTATTTCTTACGATTTTCACAATCTTCCGTACACCCATCCTGTCTGAGTGTTAGTTACATTCAAAATACTTCCTCTTACGTACCCACTCATTAATGGAGTCCACTTTAATCCTTTTCTATTGATTTTCACTTCTCTCTCTATCTTTCAATGTCTTCTCTGTAATCCTTCGCAGATTTTTCATTTCTGTGGCTTCCAAAAGTCTTAGTTTTGTATTTTTCTCGTCTTGTCTCAGCTGTGTATCTTATAATTGGTCTCATCTTTTTGTGTATTCCTGCCGTTGCATGTTTTCGTATATGCTTCTTTCTCAAAATATTGTCATTTACACACCCTGCCGCTTTAATTGCTTTTGCTGCTTGTTCTCTAACTTTATTTTCGATATTACCACTGCTGGATAGATCAATACCAAAATATTTAAATGTTACTCTCTGTTGAATAATTTTTCCATCCAATTCGCATCTAACTGGTTCCACAGATGTGGTCATATATTTGGTTTTTTGAGTGGATATGACCATATGTAGGTTTTTGGCTGCCACGTTAAATATATGCAAAAGTTTCTGCAGGTATCTTCACAGTCTGCCAGCAGAACTGCATCGTCAGCATAAAAAATGACTTATTTCTTCGTCCCCCATTCTATAACAACTACTAGCCAATACATTTTTATCACCTCGTCCAAGACTATACCAAAACGTAGCGAGCTGAAAGAGTCACCTTGTCTATTAGTACTATTAACTACTATGCAGCTTCTTAACCTGGAATCAATTTTAGTCCGGATGTAGCTGTTGGAATAAATGTCTTCAGTTGTTTTTATGTAGCTGGAAGGAATCCCCCTTTTATAGAGCTTGTTTGCCACTTCTGTTAACTGAATCCTATCGAAAATCTTCTGTAAATCAATAAAACAAATATAACTTCGTCTGTTGTATTCAATGGACTTCTCTACAACCTGTCTAAGAATGAATACTGCATCTGTGAATGACCTACTGGATCTAAAACCATACTTCTCCTCTGCATGGGCTGTATTGCTTTTTATTTTATTTCCTATTATTTTTGTTATGAGCTTAAGAACTGTACTCAGTATATTCATCCCTCTGTATTGGTTGGGTCTTTCTTATATCATTTTTTTGTATATGAGAATTTTAATAATAGTTCTCCATTCGTTTGGAATTTTATTACCAGTTACAACATCTTTAGCTAACTTCATTAATTGTTCCATTAGTGGCTATCCTCCATACTTCAGCAATTCATTGGGGATCCTATCTTTCCCTGGAGACTTCCTGTTTAACAGACTAACAGCTTCTTCTACCTCTGCATCCTCATTTACAAGCTGATCTCTGATTTCGTCTTCTGGTGATTTTTTTTTACCTTTATACAACACTGTTAAATATGTAACTCATGATTCCTCATACACCCTGTCTACATGTTTCTTTTTACTTGATAAAAGTTAGCTGATTGTATTGGCCAACATTTTCTATCGATTAAAATAATACATTATGAAATGAGCAAACAGTATCGCAGCTTGTTCCATACCTGTCTAAGGAACAGTAAAATCAAGGCAGCTCAACCTTGGCATGAAACAGATGACGTCACCTCTAAATGCAAACTGTGAACTAAAATGTTCCATTACGTCATAAGTATCGGGGAAATGGCATTAAATACATAAATTAATTCAAGTCCGGTTTACAGATACAACTAACACAAGTGTATTTGTTTATACAGTTGACTCATAGCACATCACACACAGCCAGAAGCCGGTTCTCGAAACACACTGCTTCCTGACTATGCAACAAAATCAGTTCATCACCCACGATTCAGTTAAATCTCGCTCTCACAATTGATCATCTAAGCAGAAAGCTTTATATACATAAAGCACAGATGTATCCAATGTTTTCTTGGAAATCACATGTTGATCACTTGTCATAAAAAATTACAACATTAACATGTAGTGCTACAATATTATTTAGGTTACGGTATTTCCTGTTAGTAAACATAAGACATAAATATTTGTGTATTTACGTACGCTCTTTCGTTGGGATTTTATACATCTTCGTAATTATTATCTTGTTATCATTCTTATTATATGTCAACAATTATAGGGAGTTTCTATAATTTTCTATTAATCGAGGTCATGCTGAAAAGTAATGCCTCCGAACTTTATATGAAAACTTTTAAAGCTTTTTAATACAACAAACGTTACTAACATTCTACATATTTATTCTTCATGTCTACATATTTATTTCTCAACGAAATCACCCTGGTGACGAATGCATTTCTCCCAACCAGAGACCAGTTAGTTGATACCGTCACTGTAGAATATTTGACTTTACTGACGGAGCCACAACCTCACTTCTGTTTGCACTGCTTTATCACTATGAAAGTGCAGTCCTCGAAGCAGCTCTGCAAGTTTGGAAACAGTTGAAAATCGGATGGCACCAGGTCGGGACTGTGCGAAGGATGATCGATGACAGTGAACCGTAGGCGTCGATTCGTTGCATATATCGCAGCTCTCGTGTGGGGTCTGGCGTTGCTGAAGGAGAGAGTGCTTCATGTGTGGACGAATTCTTCGAATTCGGAAATAGATTACAGGACGCTGTTTCTCGCACATACCACCATGTTACAGCTACAATTCGGAGCCCTCTAGTGACACAGGACTGCAAATATGAAGACATGAAGAATGAATATGTAGGATGTTAATAACGTTTGTTTTATTTAAAAAGCTTTAAGTATTTTCATATAAAAAGTTCGGAAACATTACTTTTCAGCACGCCCTCGTACAAGGTTGTGGAACTTTCAGAAAATTTGCGTTATGCAATAACTTTCTTTTTAGCAGACAACAACGATGTACAAATGCCCTCAGTTATTATTCGCAAATGCACCTACCTTATATGGAATCATTTCCATCCTGTGGCCTAGCACCTGACATCTCCTTAGCTAGTGCGGGCAATTTTATAAACAGGATTGCCATGTCAATGCTGTAAGGATTAAAGTAGAGGAAAATATTATGTAATATCTTATCCTACGCTTACAGATACTCGTAGTTAAATCTAAACTTCGCTATGCGGACAACATTAAAATTGTTGATGGTATCTCGATGTTCAGATGAGACAAGTGACTGTTCGAACCTGTGGTGCAGCTGTAGCACTCCGAAAATTCTGGCCTGTGGAAAACAGGATTGTGAATATTGCGTTCTCCACGACCTGAATTTTTGGAACATACTAGACTTCCACGAGACAGTCTTCGGGAAGCGTACAAGAAACAGCGCTTGCTTCAGTCTTACAGATGCTTGTTAAGTCTCCAGTGTGGAGACCCAGTAGTTGCTTTCTGTGATGACGACTATGCTGCAAATCATCTCGCAGGAAACTTAACTTACTTTGTCCTAAGGCAATACTAATAGAGCCTGAGTAGCCTTCAGTAACCGTTATCTTACTCCAAACAGCTGGAGGGTTGACGATTTCCCAATAGCGAATTGTTACTGGAGATTGTGAGTGGATCGACTCGTGAACCAAAAAGCCAGAAGACTATTAGAAAAAAATTAATGTTTGTATGGTAGGTACCGATGGGCCCGTCAGGGTGTGTGGACGCAGTCAACTTTTACCTTTGTGTGATTCGTTTACAAGTCTCAGAGATGGACTGAATGTAGTAGAAATGAAGGTGAGAAATTGAAACCTATAACGTGTATAATAAAAGTTTGCTGGTACTCTATGTGTCTGTGAGTCAGAATCGACATATCGATTTTCTTTTGCTCTTCCTACTACAACCACCACCACCACAACCACCACCACCACCACCACCACCACTGCTTTAATGAGTAGCTAAACACGTAACATGTTCGATCATTATGAACTACCTCAAAGAGAACGACCAATTGGCACGTAGTCAGCACGGTTTCAGATTATATCTTTGTTTTGCAACACAACTAGCTCTTTATTCTTATGATGTGAAGACTGATATCGACAGGGGATCTCAAAATTGATTCCATATTCCTACATTTCAAGAAAGTTTTTCATGCCGTAGCTATCAAAAGCTCTCACATTCTCCATATCTCCTCAGCTGTGCGACTGGATTCGTGATCTATCGGAAAGGTCATAGTTCGTAGTAATTGACGGAAAGTCATTGAGTACAGCAAAAGTGATATCTGTCGTCCCCCAAGACAGTTTTACAGGACCTCTGCTGTTCCTAATCTATATTAATGATTTAGGAGACTATATCAGCAGCCATCTTAGATTGTCTGCAGATGATGTCGTTTACTGTCTAGGAAAGTGATCAGAAGACCAAAATCAATGGCAAAATGATTTACACGAGATATCTACATGGTGCGAAATGTGACAATTGACACTAATTAATGAAAAATGTGAGGTTATCCACATAAATACTAAAAGGAATGTGTCAAATTTAGATTACACGATAAATCACGTCAGTCTAAAGGCTATCAGCTCAGAAAAATACTAAGGTATAACAACGATCACATGGGTGATATGAGGGGAAGGCAATTCAAAGACTGCCTTTTATTGGCAGAACACTCTCAAGGTGCTACAGGTCTAATAAAAACATTGCCTACACTACGTTTGTCCGTCCTCTACTAGTGTATTCCTATGCGGTACGGTATTCTTACCTGTAAGGATTTACGGATGGCATGTGAAAGTTCATAGGGCAGCTCGTTTTGTACTATTGCGAAATAGGGGAGAGAGTGTCACGGATGTGAAACGTGACACGGGCTGGAAATCATTGAAGCAAAGGCGAGATCTTTTCAGGAAATTTCCATCTACAGCTTTCGCCTCCCACGAACATAAGGAGAAATGATCACAGTCATAAAATAGGAGATATCACAGCTCGCACGGAAAGATTTAAATGTTCTTTTTTCCCGCGCGCTGTTCGAGTGTGAAACGGTAGATCAACAGTGTGAAAGTACTCTTAGTTCGACAAACTCTCTGCCAGGCAATGAAGTCTGAATTGCACGGTAGACATGTAAATGGAGATGTTCAACTGTACAATTCTTATTTTGTCTTTCTATATCCGATCAATGGCTTTAAGGTCGTATGAACTATATGGCACCATTTTATCAGTAACAAAAGTGGAAGAACTGCTTTGGAAGAGATTGGTGTATTGGAGCAAACAACACACACACACACACACACACACACACACACACACACACACACACACACACACAAAATTCTCCGCCTAGTTTTTACGACGATGGCCGGTATCCCGCCCCTACTTATAAAAATGCCGGCGCACAAAATAGCCTCAGAATCGGCTCTGTTTTGAAGTTGGCGATATTTTGCAAGAAGACTATAACCAGGCGTGAAACTATGCGCTCCGAGAGTCTGAGATAAAGATGAACAATTTATAAGATATGGAGTTTTTTTAATGTTTGTTGGATATATACTGGGTATTACCTGTGGCTCAAGACCAGATACGACTGCGTAAGCAATTCCCTGCGGAATGGCAGTGAGCCCCACAGTGAAACCAGCAAGTATGTCGTGTAGCAGGTAGTTCCAGCTGTAGCGAGGCAACCACTCGATCACGGGGAATCTTCTCTTCAGAGTCTTCGTACTGCAGAAGTCCTTGGCGTACTCCTTCATGTGTCTCGTGATTACAGAGCATGTCGTGGCTTCGTTCAGGTCATTTCCACTGTCTGTTGAGCGAAAAGAAGAGAGAAAATTTATGTCATTTAATAACGCAATTCATTTCAGCGAAAGTGGAAAGGGGTCTTGTAAAGTGAGGAGGGTCATTCACTCCCTAATTTTACCCTAAGACAGAGAGAATCCTCTGTATATCCCACACGCAGAGAGATAGATCGTAAATTAAGCACTATGCTAGAGGTATTAGAAATATGTAGAGGGCTGTCTGATATACTTTGATGGTGTATGTGTTCGAGAATTAACAATGGATGGGCGTACTGCACAGTCATCTATACACGTTCGCAATAGTACTCGCAAAGTGGAGAAGGGGCGGTTTAGCTATGATACTGAAATTGGGAAACATGCTGACGCATCAGTGGTCGGTGTTGAAATTACTGCAAAATAGCTAAAATTGTTTGCACTATCAACAGTGATGCATATTATTAGAGTACATCGGCGGTGTCTTAACCACCCCATCCATCCACTGGTACGCTGTTGGTTACCACATAATGATTGACTGACATCGTTTGTTTGAGTTGGAGAAAGAGTTTTGGTGGATGGACAATACCTTCTGTGGTGGATAGCACCGAAACAGTGATCGCGTACATGACCGCAATATGATGAACCAGTCGAAACGGAATGTAGAGTCATCAGCTATTCAGTCACTATGACAGATGAGTTTAAATGTAGAGCTCGTGAATCACTTTCGGACTTTAGTTTGTAAACCATCCACAATGCAGTTATACTCTTCCAGTTTGCTTATGTTGTAACTGTCTTATTTAAAATCATCCAGTGTTTGTGGCGTGTTATGGTACACACATTAACAATATGACTTACATTTTGATGTCTAGTTTTCTGTGAGAGGCCGTGGATCAGCACGTCTTAACGTCAGTTTAGAACCTGACAGACCTCGAAGTCGTGGTAGAAAAACAAAATGTATGGCAGTGTACAAACGTGCTACGGCAGAAAAAAATGTTTCACATGACGAGAAAGGACTACAGGGAGAATCTCTTGCAATTTACATTATAGTCCGTGGTATACGATCATCCTTCTACAGTACAGGTGATGAAACCTTAAACTGGTCTCTGCATTGGATCAAAATACACTCCTGGAAATTGAAATAAGAACACCGTGAATTCATTGTCCCAGGAAGGGGAAACTTTATTGACACATTCCTGGGGTCAGATACATCACATGATCACACTGACAGAACCACAGGCACATAGACACAGGCAACAGAGCATGCACAATGTCGGCACTAGTACAGTGTATATCCACCTTTCGCAGCAATGCAGGCTGCTATTCTCCCATGGAGACGATCGTAGAGATGCTGGATGTAGTCCTGTGGAACGGCTTGCCATGCCATTTCCACCTGGCGCCTCAGTTGGACCAGCGTTCGTGCTGGACGTGCAGACCGCGTGAGACGACGCTTCATCCAGTCCCAAACATGCTCAATGGGGGACAGATCCGGAGATCTTGCTGGCCAGGGTAGTTGACTTACACCTTATAGAGCACGTTGGGTGGCACGGGATACATGCGGACGTGCATTGTCCTGTTGGAACAGCAAGTTCCCTTGCCGGTCTAGGAATGGTAGAACGATGGGTTCGATGACGGTTTGGATGTACCGTGCACTATTCAGTGTCCCCTCGACGATCACCAGTGGTGTACGGCCAGTGTAGGAGATCGCTCCCCACACCATGATGCCGGGTGTTGGCCCTGTGTGCCTCGGTCGTATGCAGTCCTGATTGTGGCGCTCACCTGCACGGCGCCAAACACGCATACGACCATCATTGGCACCAAGGCAGAAGCGACTCTCATCGCTGAAGACGACACGTCTCCATTCGTCCCTCCATTCACGCCTGTCGCGACACCACTGGAGGCGGGCTGCACGATGTTGGGGCGTAAGCGGAAGACGGCCTAACGGTGTGCGGGACCGTAGCCCAGCTTCATGGAGACTGTTGCGAATGGTCCTCGCCGATACCCCAGGAGCAACAGTGTCCCTAATTTGCTGGGAAGTGGCGGTGCGGTCCCCTACGGCACTGCGTAGCATCCTACGGTCTTGGCGTGCATCCGTGCGTCGCTGCGGTCCGGTCCCAGGTCGACGGGCACGTGCATCTTCCGCCGACCACTGGCGACAACATCGATGTACTGTGGAGACCTCACGCCCCACGTGTTGGGCAATTCGGCGGTACGTCCACCCGGCCTCCCGCATGCCCACTATACGCCCTCGCTCAAAGTCCGTCAACTGCACATACGGTTCACGTCCACGCTGTCGCGGCATGCTACCAGTGTTAAAGACTGCGATGGAGCTCCGTATGCCACGGCAAACTGGCTGACACTGACGGCGGCGGTGCACAAATGCTGCGCAGCTAGCGCCATTCGACGGCCAACACCGCGGTTCCTGGTGTGTCCGCTGTGCCGTGCGTGTGATCATTGCTTGTACAGCCCTCTCGCAGTGTCCGGAGCAAGTATGCTGGGTCTGACACACCAGTGTCAATGTGTTCTTTTTTCCATTTCCAGGAGTGTATGTATATTTAATAGGATCGTCCTCCACCAGCAGCAGCAGCAGTACGATGGGCAAATCCAGTGACGGACGGGGTGTCCCATTCGTGTTTCTAGGAGGAATGCTATTCTGGGAAGCATCACAACAACACTCTCTCTCTGCACCGGACACGCACCGCAGCTATGCATCATTGTGCCAGCAACGGCGCCTAGGTGAGTTCTCTATCGGACGTAGTTGGTTGAGCATTTATAGTTCATTTTTTTCTCTGTTGGATGGTACAGAATAACGATGATAGCATGCTGGGCTGATAGATGTGAATGGACGCGGATCTGCTTCAGACAGTAGTATCTGTATCTAGGTTGGGGACGTACCACAATGCGCCCATTAACACCGAATGGTCAAAACGTGGACCTGTTGTACTAACTCAGGTCGTTCTGCTTCTACATGGGTTGCAGAAGGTTCTGGATATGGCTTTCTCTGACTTCTGTTTAGTTCTGACTTAAATTGGAATGATCACATGCACAAAGCTGCAGAAATGGGAGCAGTTGCAGGATTCGTAGGGACTGACTAAAATCACGTTGTAATTTTGCTGTAGCAGATAGGTTCTAGAAATGTGACACGTTTCAACATATGAGAGTGCCAGAAATTTGATTCACTTGTGGCTGTGATCCAACGCAGGTATGTAGTTGAATGGAAGGACTCGATTCCAAATCATACACATCATTTCTTGCAGATAGCATCACACTAGACATTCGAAAAGCTAGTGTACATTTCTTACGACATCAATCAGCACACCGTCTACTACTGTTTGTGATCCTTCTCATTCAGTCATCGCCTGTAACTCAGTGGATATATCACAGAACCTCTGGCATGGTATTGAGACAGAATACGTTACACATACTGGAGAAATGTCTAGCGGCGTGAGGCAGTTGCAAATACTGGTTACATACCAAGTTCCTTAGCTGAATCACTTTCAGAATTCAGCGATTTCATCACAAAGTTGCATCATGGGCTACGTGTAATCGGAATGCTGGTCTGATAATATACACTCCAGCGATCACCGTTTCGGTATTTGTCTCGATAGAAAACAACCTCATTCAGAGGTAATGTCGTACCTAGATTTATAAAGCAAATATAGCTTTTAACATGGATACTAGTGTGCATCTGTGGAACCAAGACCGCTTGTGACAGTAGTTTTTGCAATCGGGTGTTTTAACATCTGGCCGGTTATGCCTATATTTCAAAGACAAGAGTGGTACCACTCACAAGAAAAACTTATGAGACATGTCCACCCATCGCTGATTTTGTCTCAGTATTATTTCGTATCGTAGGCAATCATTTATTGGCGAAGTATTATACTTAGTAGTAGTAAGAGATGCATGATAGGTTCGCATGGAGCATCAGGCTTATAAAGTACGTGTTCCTGTTCTGACATGTGCAAAAAGGAAGGTATGGATTTGATGTGGGATACTGTGATAACAGAGGGAAGAGTACGTCAAATCATAAGAATGGTACAGCTATTTCTATTTCCACAGCCACAGCCATCATCAGGGTGTACTTCCGATACTTCGCTCATTGCCGAATGTCATTCAACTGAGACCATGATCGTAACATGTGGTTGTAAGGACATAAATAAAATATATATGTGACCGATTTCTTAGGATGATGATTCTGTCTATGCATGGCCTGTGGTAGGAATGATTCATGTTTCCCATTAACGGCAGGAACTGTCCGAATGCAAAAGTCTGTTGGAATGCAGGAATGTAGGAATGTAGTTGAGTTAACTGTGTCGTCCTCTGGACGGCAGACTAGCGAACTAACACTTAGTATGTGTTGGGCAGCTTTCATGATGAAGTGGAAATTTGAGAAGATTGAATAGGAACGTGTGTTCGCGCTGTACCATTATTCACTCCCATGTAGATTATTTGGCTGACTGCTTCTGCGCATTTCGCGCCTTCATTTAGTTGAGGGAACATGTATTGGGGTGTGTGCATCTATCAGGTGAAAATTTCGCGCCTTTATTTAGTTGTGTGAACATCGATTGTGGTGTGTGCATCTAGCAGGTGAAAGACATGTTTGCCGGTTCTCTAGACTTGACAAACACCGTAGTTGACCTTGTAAATTATAGGGATAAATTGGAATCTGTTACATCACTGACACCGGTATTCGCAAGTGGAAATATCAGTTTTCCTTTATTTGTTTGGAGTTCTCACGTAAATGTCTTCCCAGACATGACAAGTTTCTAGTTACTAAGTGGTCTAGAGCATGCTCCACATCACTAAAGTTTGAGGTTTGAAGAGAAATAATTTCCAGTCTGTATCTTCGGAATTATGTTGCGCGAGCTATCGGTAGAATACTGCTGCGTGCTTGATATCGAGAAGTACCGCAAAAATGGTATAATATTATAGCAAACCATGCAAAAATACATGTGTTCTTGTAATCCCCAGAGTCTGGAGATGGGTGCAAGCAATCAAGCAGCTCCAGACCAGAAACAGTAACGCATCTGTGCCAAGGGGAACGAGCTCGAATTTGTTCTGAGAGTGACTTCTGTCCGCTAAGGGTGCTCTGGTCACCTGTCGGGGATGGATGACCGCTGACCTCACAGGGAAATATCTAGTGCTATGAGGAGTGTATATGGTGCTGTATGTCTTCACGGTAAATGTACAAATGATGTAAGAGGGCTGATTTTGTATGGTGTAGGATACAAATTGTATGTTTACTAGATCCAGACGGTACATGGTGATATATTGACGAGTCGGAGATCGGTTTCACGTTCTAATATTCAAGCTCCTGTCCTCAGTGGGAGGGCAGTGTAATAGAGTATGGCTCTTTCCGTATCTGACGATATGTAGGGTACTTTGCAAGCTTTAATTGTGGGTGCAATATGGCTATCTGTATAAAATAGATTTTTGTGCCTGAAAGTCTCATCTGCAGAAACAAAAAAAAAAAAAAAAAAAAAGGCAGATGGTGCTTCCACACCGGTAGCAGCAGCAGTTTGATGGGTAAGTTCAGTGATGGAAGGGCTGTAACATAAGGAACAGACCCTGTGCTATTCTGGAAAGTATTGCAACATCTCTCTGTCCGTGCTGGACCGTATGCATGATTGCACTAGCAAAGGCACCTAGGTGAATACATAGTTTGACAGGAATTTCTCAGGTGCCAAGTATGAAAGAATGCTGGCACCTCATCCTTGCGAGACTGGAACGGTTGCATCATAGGTTCGCAGGGACCACTGATTCACCCCTCCTCTGATGTTGGCATCGGGCATCAGGATGTGTTTTTTACTAGCAATCTTTTGTTTGTTGTCTTTGGTGTGACGTCATAAGCGAGTGACTGCGTGAGAGATCGCTCTCTAAGTTTTCATATATTTTTAGGTTTCAGATACATATTTTAACGGTTTTTGTGATAATATTTACTATATAAGTGACTTATTACTGGTTTCTTCATTCACCTCTGCCTTTCTTGTGTTGTGACCTGATATTTGTGAGTGTTTCGTATCGAGCAACTTAACCATTTACCAGTGTTTACATTCCACGCTGACCAGTTGCAGCTGTATTGGATCATCGAAAGCTAAGTACTAATTAATTGTTTGTGTATAGTGGTTTATTTACGAACTTTAGTAGTCTTCAACCGGTGTTCTTGGTGTTTTCTGGTGAAATAATTTCAGAAGAACCTTTTAGGAACTGTTTACAGTTTCGTTACTGTGTCATTAGACGTTTGATTCTGTTTCTGTATTGATCTTTTGTTATATTTTCATTTGTTGTTGATTAATACTGTTAATAATAGTAGTTACTTCCCTTTTAGAGTAAGTTTGTGATTATTGTAGTTAGGTTTTAACATCTTATTGTAGTAGCGGAACTTAGATAAAGTAGTTTTCTTGTTTGAATAAGTGTAAAATTTTACCATGAGTGAGAAGTGTGGGCTTTGCCGTAGGTTCGTGAGTAGTGGATTGCGGTGTGAGACTTGTCCGAAGTATTTTCACTGGGGGGAATGCAGCGGGGAAGCCAGTGGGCATTCTGGTGAGATCCTCTCCTGGAACTTCAGGTTATGTAGCAAGAGTAAGCTGATAGAGGAGCAGGAGCGTAAGATCTGTGCCCTTCAGGTGCAGTTGAAAAATGCACAGGAGGAGCTAGATAGGATGAGGAGGGAGAAGGGGGTTGGAGAATGGGAGTTGGCTGTTGGCAAGAGACCTGCTAGGAGAAGATGATTTTCAGATAGTTTTACTATTGGTGTTTACAATAGATATGACCAACTGTCAGAGTCTAGTGGAGAGGAATCTCTAGTAGCTGTAGATGTAGGAAGTATGCAGCAGACCTCAGCAGTTACTGTGGCTAGGACAGATGCAAAGTCGAAGAGGAAGAGGAAGGTTCTGCTGTTAGGTAGTTCTCATGGCAGAGGTGTAGGCCAGCAGTTGCAGGAAGTGTTGGGGAGTGAGTACCAGGTCACCAGCATTGTGAAGTCTAATGCAGGATTGGCTCAGGTGACTGTTAAC
Organism: Schistocerca nitens; assembly: GCF_023898315.1. NCBI lineage: Eukaryota > Metazoa > Arthropoda > Insecta > Orthoptera > Acrididae > Schistocerca > Schistocerca nitens. The sequence continues at coordinate 311,019,159 of NC_064615.1, read as the reverse complement.
ATAAGGGGGTTATGTAGGGATTTTACTGAAGAGGATCAGGTAGTGATTGTGGGTGGAGCTGGTAATAGTATTGATAGGGATGGGTAGTATGACATAGATGGTGACCTGGAAAAGATAGCCACTCAGACTGGCAACACGAATGTGCATTTCGTCGAACTGTTTCAGCGTCACGATCGGCCTCATCTTAATACAGCCGTCAGGCGTGATAACATGAGACTTGGGGGTGCGCTGATGACAGAAAGCATGGGTCACATTTCAGTGGTGTCGGTGGAGGCTATCAGCAGGACGGGTTTCACTAGACATGGCCTGCACCTCAACAGGTATGGAAAGGGCAGGTTGGCAAAGCTTATAGGTGACAGCATAGCTGATAGGTATTCCTGCTTAAGGGAAGTCTCTCTAACAAAGGAACCACTTTTGACAAAGCTTAGGTATCTGAGTAATGAGGGAATTAGTATATTTCATCAAAATATACAAGGTATTAGAGATAAAGTTAATGAACTGCTTATAGATGTTGACTCTGAAATTATTGGTATATCTGAACACTTCTTAAATAAGGAGATAATTCAGAGGCTTCCTTTGCCAGGATACAGGTTGTCTGGCAGCTTTTCTAGGAGCTCTTTTTTGCGGTGTGGGGGAGTAGCCATGTATGTGAAAAACTGCATCCCATTTGAGTCAATTGATGTTTCAAAGTACTGCACTGAAAAGGTGTTTGAATGTTGTGCAGGTGTGGTTAAATTTAATGGAGCTAAACTTCTAACTGTTGTTATTTATAGATCCCCAGACGCCGATTTCACAACATTTTTGCTAAAGCTAGAGGAGGTTCTTGGTTCACTCTATAGGAAATACAAAAAGTTAGTTATATGTGGTTACTTCAATATTAATTGTATAAGTGACTGTGCAAGGAAAAGGATGCTGGTAGACCTCCTTAATTCATATAATCTTATGCAAACCGTATTCTTTCCAACGAGAGTGCAAGGGAACAGTAGAACAACCATAGACAACATTTTTGTTCATTCCTCATTACTAGAAGGGCATTCTGTTAGCAAAAAGGTGAATGGCCTTTCAGATCATGATGCACAAATTTTAACTCTAAAAGATATTTGTGCTGCAACACATGTTAAATATAGTTATCAACTGTGTAGGAAAGCTGATCCAGTTGCTGTAGAGACCTTTGTAAACCTTATCAAGGAACAAGAGTGGCAAGATGTTTATAGTGCTGATACAGTAGATGATAAATATAATGCTTTTCTCAAGATATTTCTCGTGCTCTTTGAAATTTGCTTTCCGTTAGAACGTTAAAAACAGGGTACTAGCACAAACAGGCAGCCTGGGTGGCTGACTAGAGGGATAAGAATATCTTGTAGAACAAAGTGGCAATTATATCAAAACGTTAGAAACAGTCAAAATCTAAATGCAGCAGCCCATTACAAACAGTATTGTAAGGTGCTTCAAAATGTTATTAGGAAGGCAAAAAGTAAGTGGTATGCAGATAGACTAGCTAAGTCTCAGGATAAAATTAAAACCATATGGTCAGTCGTAAAGGAAGTGGCTGGTCTGCAGATACAGGTCGAGGATATAGAATCAGTGCGTAGTGGGAATGTTTGTGTTACTGATAAGTCGCATATATGCACAGTATTTAATAATCACTTTCTGAATATAGCAGGTGAACTAAATAGAAACCTAGTCCCAACAGGGAATCATATAGCACTCTTAGAAAAAAGTGTTCCGAGACTGTTACCTGAAATGCTCCTCCATAATACTGACAAGAGGGAGATTGACTTAATAATTAAATCACTAAAGACCAAGAACTCTCATGGATATGACGGGGTATCTAGCAGAATACTGAAGTATTGTTCTGTGTATGTTAGCCCAGTACTTAGCCATATCTGTAACTTTTCCTTTAGGAGTGGTCAGTTTCCTGACCAATTAAAGTACTCTATAGTGAAGCCACTTTATAAAAAGCGGCACAGGGATAATGTTGGCAACTTTAGGCCTATTTCCATGCCATCAGTGTTTCCTAAAGTTATCGAGAAGGTTGTATATACAAGGATACTGGAGCATTTAAATTCACATAATTTGCTGTCAAATGTTCAGTTTGGTTTTATAAATGGTTTAACAACTGAAAATGCTATACTCTCTTTTCTCTGTGAAGTTTTGGACGGATTAAATAGAAGTTTGCGAACGCTAGGTGTTTTCTTTGGTTTAACGAAGGCTTTTGACTGTGTTGACCACAAAATATTACTGCAGAAGTTGGACCATTATGGAGTAAGGGGAGTAGCTTACAACTGGTTCGCCTATTACTGTAAGAACAGAAAGCAGAAGGTAATTCTCCGCAATATTGAGAGTGGTAGTGATGTTCAGTCGCAATGGGGCACTATTAAGTGGGGTGTTCCCCAAGGGTCGATGCTGGGACCACTGCTGTTTCTCATTTATATAAATGATATGCCTTCTAGTATTACAGCTGATTCAAAAATATTTCTGTTTGCTGATGACACCAGCTTTGTAGTGAAGGATCTTGTGTGTAATATTGAAACAGTATCAAATAATGCAGTTCATGAAATAAGTTCATGGCTTGTGGAAAACAATTTGATGCTAAATCACAGTGAGACTCAGTTTTTACAGTTTCTAGCTCACAATTCAACAAGAACCGATATTTTGATCAGACAGAATGGGCATATTATAAGCGAGACGGAACAGTTCAAGTTCCTAGGCGTTCGGATAGATAGTAAGCTGTTGTGGAAAGCCCATGTTCAGGATCTTGTTCAGAAACTAAATGCTGCTTTATTTACCATTAGAACAGTATCTGAAATAAGTGACAGTTCAACACGAAAAGTAGGCTTCTTCGCAAATTTTCATACGCTTATGTCATATGGTATTATTTTTTGGGGTAATTCTTCTGATTCAAAAAGGGTATTTTTGGCTCAAAAACCGGCTGTTCGAGCTATATGTGGTGTAAGTTCGAGATCCTCTTGTCGACCCCTATTCAATAGTCTGGGAATTCTGACATTGCCCTCACAGTATATATTTTCTTAAATGTCGTTTGTTGTTAGCAACATTAGCCTATTCCCAAGAGTTAGCAGCTTTCACTCAGTTAATACTAGGCACAAATCAAATCTGCAGGAAGAATGAACTTCCTTCACTCTTGCGCAGAAAGGAGTGCAGTATTCTGCTGCATCCATTTTCAATAAGCTACCACAAGAACTCAAAAATCTTAGCAGTAGCCCAAAGTCTTTTAAGCCTTAACTGAAGAGTTTCCTCATGGCTCACTCCTATTCTGTCGAGGAGCTCCTGGAAGAGCTAAAAAATTCGTGTTACATTGTCGATTTTCTTTATTTTAACTCATGATGTGTCGCCTGGATATATTTTTTATATTTCATTTTATCTGTTTCTACTATCGTGTTATAGTTTCATGTATTGACTCGTTCCATGACCATGGAGATTTCTCCTTAATTTGGTCCCACGGAACAATAAAGAAGTAAATAAAATAAAATATATTGCATCTACATCTACATCTACATATATACTCCGCTAGCCACCAAGTAGTGTGTGGTGGACGGCACTATTCACTCCAAAGTCATATTCCCCCCCACCCCCTCCCTGTGTGTACCACTCGTGGATTGAGTGAGGGATAAACGACAGTGCCTCAATATGAGCTCTAATTTCCCTTATCTTTGAATGGTGATCATTGTGCAATATGAAAGTTGGTGGTAATAATTTATGTTCTACATCCTCGGCGAAGACAGGATTTCGGAATTTAGTGAGCAGCCCCTTCCGTTTAGCATGTTGTCTACCTGCAAGTGTGTCCCACTTCAAACTTTCAATGAGATTTGTAACTGTTATATCCTAGCCAGTAATGCCACCCGAGCCCGCTGCCAAAAGGTTGGCAGCATCAAAGTCCGGACGCCGTCCGCATAAGCAGCGCCAGCGAGACAGGAAATCGCCGCAAGTCTGCGCGCGCCACCGCCACCGCTGGCTTCTGGCTTCTTAAGCGCTGGAGTCGCGAGCGCTAGGACAGTTCTGGATTCGCCGCTCAGTTGTATACTCGCCACCGAATTGTGTACCTGCTAGTCAGTTGTGTGTTCATCGCAGCAGAGTTGTTGTTTGTCGTCAGCCGACGCTGACCTAGCCGCACCGACTCGAACTAGACAGTTTTCTGTAGACCATGTTCACCACTGTGTTCTGTATCGTCGTTAATAAAGATAAGTACCGACTTTCATTTGATCCGAGTGTTTGGGTTTTCATCTTTCTGTTCACTGTTCCAGCGGACCGGTCGGCCCGCTATTAAAAGTGTGGCGGTGACTTCGTAGGCCGTTTCTACAGCGAAGTGTTGTCGCTACGAAGGCCGCCACAAAACTGGCGACGAGGACTTCCGAACTCGTGTGCAGGGCTGGTTTAACTTGTTTCTTGAGATAGAATTTTGGGGGCTGGTTTAATTTGTGTTCACTATGTCTGCCGAATTACAACAGTTGATCTTGTTACAGAGTCAGCAAATACAAAGTCTGGTGGAAGCAATCGCCAAACAAGCGGCTAATCCACCACCACACAAGGAACAAGCACAGGCAGCACCGCCTTTTCGTGCTTTTGAGGCATCACGAGAAGAATGGCAAGAATATTTCGCGCAGTTGCAGGCGCACATGTCAGTCTATAAAATCACAGGTAATGAGCGGCAGCTTTATTTAATTTCCACTGCAGGCGTGGAAGTCTATAGACTACTTTGTAAGTTGTTCCCGGAATCCAAGCCAGAAGCTTTAGACTATGAAGTTGTTGTTACCAAGCTTGCTGAGTATTTCGAGTCGCGAGTTCATGTGGCAGCGGCCAGATTCAAGTTCTTCAGATTAAAGAAACTGCCACATCAGTCTAATAAACAGTGGTTAACAGATTTACGGGGCCTCACCCGTCAGTGCCGATTTCATTGTGTGTGTGGAGCTTCCTACAGTGATGTCATGTTACGCGACGCTATTACTCAAAACATTGCAGATTCTCGTATTCGTGCTGCTATCTTAAAGTTGCCTGACCCGTCATTAGAGACTGTGATGAACATTATTGAAGCCCAAGATACTTTTGACTCTGCTGAGTGTGAGTTAGATCAGCCATGTATTTCTCAAATTGCCTGTGCTAAGCAAGTTATGTCACGCCCGCGGGCCCACCGGCAGAGTCAGACTGTAAACACTAGCCGGCCGCGTCATGTTAAACACATTCGTCAGTCGCGTGTGCAAAATGATAGAGTTAAGTCTTGCCCTAAGTGTGTTCTTGCTCATCCTCGTGAACGTTGCCCGTTAAGAAACGCGGTTTGTCACTTTTGTCAAAGGAAAGGACACATCCAGACTGTTTGTTTGCGTAAACGCAAGAACAATTCTAGTGCTGCCCAGCCCATGGATATTCATGTTCTTCAAAGCCAGCCCGCCCACAAGGTCGCGTTTAAAGACTCTTCCACGGTTCGTGTGGGTAATAAACTTGTTCGCAATCAGCCACCCACCCAGCCCTCTGCTATGCGACCCAAGCGTAATTCAAACGCTGTAAAAAGTAATGTACAGACTGCAAGTGAAGCGGGAGTTGTTGTTCCACCCGCCCAACCCACGAGTTGTCGTAAGCAGCGAACACGCGCTAAACGCGCTGATTTTGTGTCTTCCGCCTCCGCTGCACCGATCCAGAGACAGTGTAATAAACTATTTGTGAAGCTACGCATCCAGGATAAGACCTTCAATTTTCAATTAGACACTGGTGCGTCTGTGACTCTCATAAATAGTGCTACGTATGCGGCTACCGGCCGCCCTAAACTTTCAGCGGCAAAACATTCTTTGGCTACTTATAGTGGAGAACAAATTCCTGTGTTAGGTGTATGTAGCGTGCCAGCCACATTCCGTGGCAATACAAAAACAGTTTCATTCACAGTGCTCCGCGCTACAGACAGTGTAAACATTTTCGGATTAGACTGTTTTGACTTGTTTGGCCTGTCTATCCAAGACAATGTGTTGCAACTGAATTCTGTTGTTGTTCCTCAAGACAGCATAACCGATTTGTGTAAACGATACAGTGACATATTTAAAGACGAACTCGGTTGTGCTGCGAACTTTGCCGCTCATATTACGTTAAAAGAAAATGCTCAGCCTCGATTTTTTCGTGCTCGTCCAGTGCCTCACGCCCTCCGGGCACCTGTAGAAGATGAACTTCGTCGTTGGCAAAACAACGGTGTTATTCAACCCGTTTCAGCGAGCCAGTGGGCTTCTCCCTTAGTTATTATAAAGAAACCGTCTGGCAAGTTACGTTTGTGTGCTGATTTTAAGTCGACAGTTAATCCTCAGACTGTCATTGATTCTTTTCCTTTGCCTAGACCGGACGAGCTGATGGATCAGTTAGGGGAAGCTCGTTTCTTTTCCAAAATTGATCTCCGTGAAGCATATTTGCAATTGCCCCTCGACGAGCAATCACAACAGTATTTTGTCATAAACACGTCGTTGGGGTTGTTCCGTTTTCTGCGTTTGCCTTTTGGTTGTGCGTCAGCTCCAGCTGTTTTTCAGCGTTTTTTTGTCACAACTTCTGGCTAATGTGCCATCGTGTTGCACCTATTTAGACGATATTGTTGTGTCCGGTCGGACGCCTGCTGAACATTTCCGTAATTTGGAGTGTTTGTTTGCAGTGTTGTCTCAGGCAGTCCTACGTTGCAACATCGATAAATGTTCATTTTTCCTTACGGAGTTGGAGTATCTGGGACATGTTATTAATGCTCAAGGCATTCATCCCTCCCAGTCACATTTAGTAGCTATTCGTGATTTGCCCGCCCCCTCGCAATCTGCATGAATTGCAAGCAGTTCTTGGCAAATTGACATATTATATTAGGTTTATACCTAATGCATCACAGATTGCTGCACCGTTGCATCGTCTCCGCCGTAAGAATGTTCCGTTTGTGTGGACAGCTGATTGCCAATCAGCCTAACAGCAGCTTAAAGAGGCTTTATTGAATGATCGTTGTCTGGTCCATTACGACCCTAACAAGCCTCTGGTGTTAGCTTGTGATGCTTCTTCTTTCGGTCTCGGTGCTGTGTTGTCTCACCGAGTCGGTAACACCGAACGTCCTATTGCGTTCGCATCTAAATTGTTAAACAAAGCTCAGTGTAATTATAGCCAATTGGACAAGGAAGCGTTGGCTATTGTGTTCGGTGTCACAAAATTCCATCACTACCTCTATGGTAGACCATTCTATTTAGTCACAGATCACAAGCCCCTGACGTCGCTGTTTCATTCGTCTAAACCAGTTCCTCAGCGGACAGCTCAGAGACTACAACGTTGGGCTCTTTTGTTATCACAATACCAGTATGAGATACTGTATCGCCCTACAGCTCAGCATGCAAACGCTGACGCGCTTTCTAGATTGCCGATTGCTACGGATGATGTCTTCGATTCCTCTGACGCCACTTGCCATCAGATTGACGCCGATGAGCATCAATCCCTCCGGGATTTTCCGATTGATTATAGTCAGGTGGCACGTGAGACAGCTACGGATCCTCATCTGAGTTTACTATTACGTTTTGTTCAACGTGGTTGGCCGTCCAAGGCAAAGGACATATCGGATCCTGTGGTTCGTCGCTATTATCCGCAACGTCATCTGTTGTCTGTTTCGCACGGAGTTCTGCTGTTACGCACCGAGAATGACCAGCTTCGTGTAGTGGTTCCCCAAGTGCTCCAATCCAAGGTCCTCGACTTGTTGCATCAAGGTCATTGGGGAGTGGTCCGCACCAAGCAGCTAGCCCGCCGTCATTGTACATGGATCGGCATTGATAAGCAGATTACGCAGATGTCTACAGATTGTTCGACGTGTGCCGAACACCAAGCTGCTCCGCCTCAACGCTATTTTGAGTGGGCACGCCCTGCCGGTCCCTGGCAGCGAGTACATATTGATTTCGCTGGCCCATATTGGCATTCTCGTTGGCTCATCGTGATAGATGCATTTAGTAATTTTCCGTTTGTTGTGCCCATGCAGTCTACAACGTCTGCACAAACAATACAGGCGTTGACTTCAATTTTTTGTATTGAGGGTCTTCCAGAAGTTTTAGTGTCTGACAATGGTCCACAATTTACCTCTGCTGAATTTGAAGGTTTTTGTTCTGCCAATGGCATTCGCCATGTTCTTACTCCGCCGTTCCACCCTCAATCGAATGGTCCAGCGGAACGTTTTGTACGCACATTCAAGGATCATATGGACCGCCTTCGTGCTACGCACTCTCGTCAGCAGGCCCTCATCACGTTCCTGTCGTCGTACCGGACCACGCCACGCGACGGCCCTTCGCCTGCGGAGCTTCTCCACGGCCGTCGTCATCGCACCCTCCTACGGTTGTTGCACGCCCCGGATCGACCCGCCGCTTCTGAGCATCGCACGCGTTTTCAGCGCAACGACGCCGTTTTTTTTCAGAGTTTATCACGGTCGCCGTCGTTGGGAACGTGGTACCGTGATAACTGTCCAGGGTCGCGGTTTTTATACTGTTCAAGGTGCTACTGGGGTGCACAGGAGGCATCAGAACCAGTTGCGCCGCGCTGGCCGCCCGGATTCTGCCGCTCGTTCTTTGTCCACAGATTTGGTCCGCGGCGGGTTCCAGCCGCGCCTTCCGACTTCGCTGCCGCCCCCAGGGCAGCAGCAGCAGCCGTCGCCGCTACCACGCCGACAGCCCGTCCCGTTGATGCCTCCCGCGCAGCTTCATCCGGGAGCGCCCCACGTGGTCGCTCCGGCGCCTGCGGTCCCTCTTCAGTCGCCACCGCCTTCGGAGCTGATGGACGTCGACCCCTCAGCCGGGCCGCCTTCCCAAGCGGTGGCTGTGCAGCCTGTCCTGCAGCCGCTTTCCTTGGGCACCCCCAAGGAGTCTGACACCGCAGCGCCTTCTCCGGCGCCCACTCGGCAGCCGTCGACGCCGCGTCAGGAGACACTGCCTCTCTTCGTGGGTCCCGACGCCCCGTCGCGTCCAGTACCAGAAGCTGCGCCCGTGGTCACAGGCGTGCACCCTGACCTCGGTTTTCAGTCGGTGTTTCCCGAGGCCCCGCGCAGCCAATGCTGGGGTGCGGACCGGGGACTGCCACCGACAACAGTCTCCGCCCCGGTCTCTTCTGCTACGCCTGCGGCCAGACCCCTCCCCCGCCGTCAACGCTCGCCACGTCATTATTCAACGACGGTGCGGCGATTTGGGGGGGTGGAGTGTTACATCCTAGCCAGTAATGCCACCCGAGCCCGCTGCCAAAAGGTTGGCAGCATCAAAGTCCGGACGCCGTCCGCATAAGCAGCGCCAGCGAGACAGGAAATCGCCGCAAGTCTGCGCGCGCCACCGCCACCGCTGGCTTCTGGCTTCTTAAGCGCTGGAGTCGCGAGCGCTAGGACAGTTCTGGATTCGCCGCTCAGTTGTATACTCGCCACCGAATTGTGTACCTGCTAGTCAGTTGTGTGTTCATCGCAGCAGAGTTGTTGTTTGTCGTCAGCCGACGCTGACCTAGCCGCACCGACTCGAACTAGACAGTTTTCTGTAGACCATGTTCACCACTGTGTTCTGTATCGTCGTTAATAAAGATAAGTACCGACTTTCATTTAATCCGAGTGTTTGGGTTTTCATCTTTCTGTTCACTGTTCCAGTGGACCGGTCGGCCTGCTATTAAAAGTGTGGCGGCGACTTCGTAGGCCGTTTCTACAGCGAAGTGTTGTCGCTACGAAGGCCGCCACAAAAGTAACACTGTCACAATGGCTAAATGTAGCAGTCACGAATCTTGCAGTTCTTCTTTGGACCTTCTCAATCACTTGAATCAGACCCAACTGGTAGAAGCCTCATACAGACGAACGATACTGTAAGACCAATAGGATGCAATGAATAAAAAAAAATACCACATACACGTGACGAATATGGATTTAATTAATTTGCATAATTTTTTTATATCAATGTGGTGTTAGTGGTACAATAGTTAAGGGGAGGCGTGTGTGAGGGGGTGACTTGGAGCAGAACAGCAGGTTAAGTGCAGAACACTAAGTTCATTTGAATAATCTTTTAAGTAAAATGCAGTACAATAGTTTAAGGGGGTGGATGACAGAAGAATTCGCGAGAAATGACGTTCAGAAACATGTGAAATTCGAAAAGTGCACCAGGAAGTGGTGGGAGGGTATAACTAATTACTTAATTTGGCATCAAAGGCAGTACAATAGTTTAAGGAAATGGAGGTGACATGGAATACCACTCAACAGAACAATAGGTTAAGTACCTGTCAATCAAAGGAGAACAATAGATTTGCCCCTGGGTGCATACCTGCCCCTGATGTAGGCAACCCGCACCAACAAAATGTGCTCATACATAGTTTGCTCCACTACTGACGTGACCCACCAACCACTGAGGGATCTGCGCCAAATCGCCGCTGAGTAGTGAGACAATCTGGACCAACAGTGTCTTGACAGTTTGCCATGAGGAATACAGGCATGGATCAGTGCAAGAGGACATGCTCCTGGGCGTTAGAGGTACTGGTGTGTACAGCGATCTGGACCACCACCCCTGAAGGCCTCGCTCTAGTGTTTTCATGAGTAATAAAAAGGGCAGAAATTATGTTTATGTTGATCTGTATTCAAATTTTTTGTACAGGTTCCGGAACTCTCGGATCCGAGGTGATGCAGAACTTTTTTTGATGTGTCTATTAATGGACACTCAAAGATGCCTGAATGAAAGAAAGACTGATAATTTCATCGCATGAAAAGCAAGATGAATTTGAATGAACTAAAGAATAAGAAATCTAACCAAGAAATAATTAGATTTCGAAATTTGAAGAAGAGACAGTAGTTTTTGTACACCATAGCATTTGATTATTCAGAGAAATGAGGTGTTTCTTTTAATAAATATCAAATATTTGATTGGCTGACGCTATCTGAAACCCCAGACGTGGCGATGACTAAAAACGGTGTGAAGATTTCAGGCAAATATTGTTTTCAGGAATATATCTATTTGAAGGGCCTTTTAGAAACTAAACATGTCTCGGAAGACTGGAAGCCCAAATACTTCGTGGAATAAATGTGGATTTACTTTAAGGAAACCGAAAATCCTGAACTCAAATGGCAATTGTTAAAATTATGCGAGGTTTTTTTTTTCTATTTTCGCACACAACAAGAAATCTACTGCTGCCAGGGGTTGTAGAATGAGGCGTACAGCGTCAGGTTAACTACAAGCTGACCTACAAGGAGGTTTACAAATATATAAAGGGAAAACAAAATTGCTGAAAAAGGTGAAATTTCCGAAAAATATTGTGTACCAACTACTTCTGTCGCAACACGTTCCATGTAATTGTATTCTAAATAAAAAGTAATTATATTAAATAAATGTTTACTTCATTTCCACAGCTCCATCTCAGAGTGTTCCGACGAGGACCCAGCTAGGTATGACGACCCTAATTATTGCGCAACGTGTACCAATACCATGGAGGTAATTTTCATTAATCCATTTCTGCGCTAAAACGATAGATTCTATCCCAGCTTATCACCGAGATGTAGTAACACGTACAACGTGCTGATCAGACTACCCATTTTCGTATTTCGAACGTCCAGTGACGATATTAGTGAATTGTGGGTGTGTTTCTCACTCAGTAACAAGCCTTTTGTGTCGAGTGAATCAGTATTTCAATGAGTCTTGTGAACGAACACTGGAATGTGATCGGTTATCTCCGCACCAGAGTTTACTATGGGATTAAAATTAAATACGGCACTAAGCCAGAGCACATAAGACCACCACGCGTGCGAAGAACAATAGCTTTTAGATTACATTATTGTTTATCGCTCTCTGAGTGGCATTGATACTGCAGCTACCTGACCACCCACATGTTTTAACGTTAACACTAATATTAATAATGCACGAAAATACAAACAAATAGATGTTTTTTGAAACTAAATAACAGAATGCAGGTAGAAAGTTAGAAGATTTTACGCGAGGTGGTTTTTTGAATATAAATATTAAGCAGTAATCGGAATATACAGGGTGAGTCACCTAACATTACCGCTGGATATATTTCGTAAACCACATCAAATACTGACGAATCGATTCCACAGACCGAACGTGGGGAGAGGGGCTAGTGTAATTGGTTAATACAAACCATAAAAAAATGCACAGAAGTATGTTTTTTAACACAAACCTACGTTTTTTTAAATGGAACTCAGTGTTGTTAGCACATCTGAACATATAAACAAATACGTAATCAGTGCAGTTTGTTGCATTGTAAAATGTTAATTACATCCGGAGATATTGTAACCTAAAGTTGACGCTTGAGTACCACTCCTCCGCTGTTTGATCGTGTGTATCGGAGAGCACGGAATTACGTATGGATCCAAAGGGAACAGTGATGGACCTTAGGTATAAAAGAGACTGGAACAGCACATTACGTCCACATGCTAACACCTTTTTATTGGTCTTTTTCACTGACGCACATGTACATTACCATGAGGGGTGAGGTACATGTGCACACTTGGTTTCCGTTTTCAATTGCGAAGTGGAATAGAGTGTGTCCCGACATGTCAGGCCAATACATGTTCAATGTGGTGGCCATCATTTGCTGCACACAATTGCAATCTCTGGCGTAATGAATGTCGTACACGCCACAGTACATCTGGTGTAATGTCGCCGCAGGCTGCCACAGTACGTTGTTTCATATCCTCTGGGGTTGTAGGCACATCACGGTACACATTCTCCTTTAACGTGCCCCACAGAAAGAAGTCCAGAGGTGTAAGATCAGGATAACGGGCTGGCTAATTTATGCGTCCTCCACGTCCTATGAAACGCCCGTCGAACATACTGTCAAGGGTCAGCCTAGTGTTAATTGCGGAATGTGCAGGTGCACCATCATGCTGATACCACATACGTCCACGCGTTTCCAGTGGGACACACTCTATTCCACTTCGTAATTGAAAACGGAAACCACGTGTGTACGTTTACCTCACCCCTCATGGTAATGTACATGTGCGTCAGTGAAAAAGACCAATAAAAAGGTGTTAGCATGTGGACGTAATGTGCTGTTCCAGTCCCTTCTGTACCTAAGGTCCATCACCATTTCCTTTGGATCCATACGTAATTCGGTGCTCTCCGATACATACGACCAAACAGCGGAGGAGTGGTACTCAAGCGTCAACTTTGGGTTACAATATCTCCGGATGTAATTAACATTTTACAATGCAACAAACGGCACTGATTACGTATTTGTTTATATGTTCAGACGTGCTAACAAAACTAACGGGGTTCCATTTAAAAAAAACGTAGATTTGTGTTAAAAAACATACTTCCATGCATTTTTTATAGTTGTATTAACCAATTACACTATCCCCTGTCCTCACGTTCGGTCTGTGGAATCGATTCGTCAGTATTATATATTATCGGCTGTATAGCCCTTCTTTTAACAATAATTTACCGTAGACTCCTCAGACTAGAAGTTCTTTATAGTATTTGGAAGAAACCTGGGTCACACCATTCTGGAGAAGGTCAACAGAAGTTACCCAAAAAGCTACTCTCCAATGTAGTTGACATCCATCTTTTTAGAATCTTATAACATACCCTGAGCTCAAAAATAATGAGGTACTGTAAACTAGCTGGTCAGTATTGAAGCTAACTTACTCGCCTTCAGCTACAATTTCACATTCACTCTGCACTCGATCGTGATATCGAATTGTCAAGCCCAGATTATTTTTTTGTTTTTTTGAAAATTTAAACTCGATATATTTATTCTTTGCTCTTTAACGCAGAATTGCGCTTCAAAATATACAAAGAACACACCAACTTTGAAAAACATTACTTTCCGATTGTCCTTGCCATCCACATATCTCAACTCTCCTCCTCCTCTGCCAGAGCCTCCTTGCGCCTTTTCCAAGTTATTTAGCACTGAAGTTAGCCAATCAGGTCGTTACGCGCGCAAATTCAAGCACCTGTTCTCGCTGGTATGCGGTAATGCACAGGCATCTGTGGGTCCGTGAGTTACCACTTATTCAAAAACTCATTATCATATAAAATGCAACCGGCACTGTTGGTCTATCATTGTAGCTGAACAAGAACAGTACTTGACTGTCATTCGTAGAATCGAGTTTGATTCTCAGTATTGTCAAAGGATTTTCCTTTGCTGGGTTAACTGGAGTCTCTGGACAGGTAAAGGTTCTGCTTTTAAAAAGGCGGCCCTGAGAGCGCTGTACGTAACACATTTCTCTCTGGCTGTAGCTCAACTTAATTTGTTTTGTTGGATTAGACCACAATACCATCATTTTCAAGCTTATTACGTCCATCGTTATAAACGTGCTCCTGCATAACATGAAACGCAATAAACAAATAGTGCCTTACAGGTGAAACTGTTATTCACTTTCCTGCAGAAATATAACGCCACTTTGTATTAGAACGATGTACGTATCGCGTTCCTCAATAGTAACACGATTTTTCGCAAGCAGGCATGGTATTCAGCGATTACGCCGCTTCGCTTCGCAGCTATAGCCTTTGATCGTGGCCCAGGTCAACGATGAACTGGCTTGTTAGGAGCTGAATGCTGCTTGCAGTTGTATAACGCCACTGCTTTCAGGAACGCAGGCTACCAAATATGAGCGTTCGGACGATCCATTCCCTTTTCTGGCGCTCAGAGATAGCGGACTCCAGTCTGTCTATAACGACAGAATCTATCGCCGCCGCTTAAGAATATTAAAGATTAGTTCCCATATAATAATCCCAGTCTTATCCGAAATATGTAACGGATTACAAACTCAAGTCTTTTTTGCAAAGAGACGGAAATCGTCGTTGAGAAACCCCTATTTAAGAAAGGTGATGGGAGAGATGTCAATAACTACTGACCTTTTCCAATGCTGACATTTTTCAAACTTTTCGAGAATGTGTATTTTAGAACAGTATCTCATTTTAAGAACAATAATATCCTTAGTAGGTCACAGTTTGGATTTCAGAAGCGTTGCTTACTGAGAATGCCATTTACATGTTCATTCTCGAAATTTTGCAAGCATTAAATAAAATAGTGGCGGTTAGCATTTTCTGCGACCCATATAAGGCCTTTGCGAATCACGGTAATTCTCTTAGATAAACTAAAGTTTTATGGGACTGATGGTATAGCCAACCAATGGTTAATATCATATCCGACCAAAAGTGTAGTCATATGTTGACGGTGCTAGGACAGCAACCAGCCACAAATTTACTTTCAATTCCTTTATTCAAAGGGTACCGTTACCGGTTTCGAATCGTTGTGATTCATCCTCAGATGGAGGCAGTTAATTCCATAAATTATCTGGGAGTAAGCGTTAGGAGTGATCTAAAATGGAATGACCAAATAAAATTAATCGCCGGTAAAGCAGATGCCAGACAGATTCATTGGAAGAATCCTAAGGAAATGCAGACCGAAAACAGAAGAAGTAGGTTACAGTACACTTGTTTGCCCACTGCTTGAATACTGCTCACCGGTGTGGGATCCGTACCAGATAGGGTTGATAGAAGAGAGAGAGAAGATCCAACGGAGAGCAGTGCACTTCGTTACAGGATCATATAGTAATCGCGAAAGCGTTACGGAGATGATACATGGCTCTAGTGGAAGACTCTGCAAGAGAGACGCTCAGTAGCTCTGTACGGGCTTTTGTTGAAGTTTCGAGAACATACCTTCACCGAGGAGTCAAGCAGTATATTCCTCCCTCCTACCTATATCTCGCGAAGAGATCATGAGGATAAGATCAGAGAGATTAGAGCCCACACAGAGGCATACCGACAATCTTTCTTTCCACGAACAATACGAGACTGGAATAGAAGGAAGATCCGATAGAAGTACTCAAGGTACCCTCCGCCACACACCGTCAGGTGGCCTTCGGAGTATAGATGTAGATGGAGACGTAGACTTTTACGTCTTCTACAGTTATTCATGTGTCAGATATATGTGCGTAGGGACTTCAGAAAGTAAGTTACCCAAGTCTTACACTAAGACATTGCGCAACAAGACCAGCTCATTCTCAGAGGAGAGTACTTTTCCCGTGTTTTCTACAGATACAGTTTTGCTACGGTCCGAATAATAGTTGCATCTCAGTGCGAGAGTGGAATGGCGTGGCAACTGGGAACTTGATTCAAAGTTGAAGTCCGCTGCATAGTGCGGTTCTTGTGGGCAAAACGTTTAAATTGCACACAGATTCACCGTGAAATTCTGGCCCTTTATCGACCAAATGCAGTTACACAGAGTCACCGCGAAATTATGGCGGTTTATTGATCAGCTGCAAAGCCGAGTCCAGCTGAAATGAAACGGTGCCAGCCAGGGGCGCCGACTCCTTGGGTCCTCTGCCGCCTGCGCACCCTCTCGCCCCCCCCCCCCCCCCCACCAATTATTTTCGGGTGCTCAGCATCCTCCCTAAATGGCGAAGGAAGGTAAAGAAAATATTAAAAAGTAGAAAAATCTGTAAACATTTCAGAGCAGCCAATTATGCCAATTTCGACGCCGTGCTCTGGCTTGGCCCAGGCAAGCAAGGAGCAGTGCTTCTCAGCCTAAAGAAACAACTGACTAGTATTCGGCGCTGCTCTCTAGTGGAAATGTCACTAGTGCTTTTTAACGTTCCTCCCAACGGGCAACGGCCGGAAGATATTTAAACCGCCGGCTTTGCGTCGACAGATGTTTATGCCCTCAGTGCCGTTCTTTGTAGAGCAGTAAGTTTCACAAGTTGCGACATGGTCGCGGATTTAAACAGTAATCCAGGATGAGTAGAATGAAATTCATTCTACAGGAAGTTTTAGTTTACATTTTTCTTATTGCGTAGCACAGTATTATTTAGAATTATTTACAATTACAATTTGTTTTGCTTTTTTTTCCCTTGTACTCGGTTTTTGTGTTTGACAAATTCATTGTTCGCTTGTCAATGAAGGAAAGTGATTCGGCAACGACATAATGCAGATATTGCTACAGGTGGCTCCGACTCAGCTGCTGTATCGAATGAAACAAAGAAAAGTGCTCACGTAAATGGTGGCCATTCTTTTCAAAAAGGGAGGAAAGAGAAATGTAAGTGGATGTTATACAACATGAAGTTTGCTAAACTGTTTTGTTTTGTACGTAAGGAAATGAGTTCCTCTTGTGTGCCTTTTGCACAGAAAACTAAACAAGATGAAGATGTTACAAAAGCATTCGTTGAAAACTGCTATGACTCACTTCAAAGAAAGAAACATTTCTTCTTTCAAAAACTGAAGGATGCAGTTATGTAATATAATTGTGGAAGGATGTCTCTGAGCCAGAAAGATTAACTTGGCACGGAAATAGATTATGACGATGTTAGCTGTGTGTAAATCTAAAAATTGTTTAGTTGGAAGTACGAAAGACTCAGTGCACTTCTTTTGCTCAAAGATGAACGTCGGCGAATTGATTCCCGAGTGGATGAAACTGATATTGCGTTAACTATACCGGTTTCGATATGCACAGAAGATTTTCCTTCTCCGCCCTTAGAAGATTAAAAGTTCACATGCTCAAGACCATGACGCAGGATAAATTGAACGACAACGCAATCACGTAGGTCCATTCAACATGAAGACCTAAACTTGAACCTAGACTCTGTGGAGCACATTTTCATCAAACGATCCACTGTTCGTAGGAACACACTCTTCGTGAGTGAGATTTAGAAATTACAAAAACATTTGAAAAAATAAAACCACTCTTTGAGGATTGTGGATTAATTTCCGTATTAATTGATTAGCGCGGAAAAAGAACACAATAAAAAATATTTTGGTTACCTTCACTACTTATTGCTTGTTCAAAAATACATGGAACTGGATTTTCACGCGGGCTGGTTTTCAACATTAGTGAACTGTGATCTAGAGCTCCCACATTGATTTCAGAAGTGTTATAAGCGCGCTCCTGTGTAACACGAGATGAAGTAAACATTTAGCGTCTCACAACTGAAACTGATAATCGCTTTCCTGAGAAATATAACGCTCCTCAGTATCGGAATAAAATAGGTACCGCTTTCCTCAGTAGTAAAACAATTCATCGCGAGCAGGCACGGTATTCGGCGGTTACATCACTTTGCCTCGCAATATAGCCTCCGATCGCGGCCCAAGTCAACGATGAAATTGGGTTGTTAGGAACAGGACGCTGCTTGTAGTTATATAACGAAACCGGTTGCCGAAACGCAGCATAACAAACATGCGTACTGGCGATCCATTCCCTCTTCTGCCGGAGATAACAGACTCCAGTCTGTCTATGAAAACAGATTCTATCATCGCAGTTTAAGTAAATTAATAAAGACGCATGTTATCAACAAAAGATAGAACTATCATTCAGGATGCTCCCATGGTAACTTACTTTTCACCACGCGCTTCCACCGACTCACCGTCCAGCCATCCAGTCGCCATTTCCCTAAATCGCTAAGACAAATACCGAGATAGTTCCTTCGGAGGGGCATGGACGTACTCCTTCCTTCCTTGTGCTCTGCCTCTGATGACCTTGTTTCGACTGGACGTTAAACTATAATCCACTTCCCAGTGGCGCTGTTCCCACCACATAACCCGAGGAAGAGCCCCTGGTAGCAGTATTCGGAACTTACCGGTACATATGAGTGACAATGAACGTTTTTAGTCAGGCATGGAGGCATGCCCAGAAGGCAGAAGGCGACCTATTAAGTCGGGTGCTCGCGATTAGGAAGAAATACGGAGCCAGGTCTCTGTCAGGGAAAATGTTGAATTGTCGCTACTTATTCCTTGAATATATTGTTTTCTGCGAAGACCATCAAGTGTCATTTTATCGACTCAAGTAATTGCCAAAATATGTACAGAAAGTACTGTAGGAAAAATATGGAATTACTATAATGTACGCAGCAAGACGCTCAGGTATTCGAAATAGCACACTGCCGTCGGATACTAAATATTTACTCTGAATCTCACTATAAGGTATGCTTACTTGCTGACCATGATGTGACTTCACTCTTCAGCAGTTTATTCATGCTCCAGATCTATGTACACAGAGACTTCAGTAAGTAAGTTACACAAGTCGTCTCACGCTAAGATGATTGCGCAACAATACTGGCGCGTTCTCAGAGGAGAGGACATTCACGGTGCTCTGTACACTGTTCTGCTGCGGTACGGATAACAGGTGCAGCACACTGTGCGTGTCGTATGGCGTGGCAACTGGAAACTTTTCTTCATAGTTTCAGCACGCGCAACAGCACGATTCTTGCGGACACAACATTTAAATTACCCACAGATTGCCTATTCAAAAATACCTGAAACTGGATTTTTAGGAGGGCTAATTTTCTACACCTGTGAACTGTGATTTGGAGCGCCCACACTGATTTTCTAAAACAGGCACCCCTGGTGGAAACAATTTGGCCAAGGACGCACAAACGCCGGTGATACCGATCGGGAATGAAGACCATCGACATCGACTAGAAACACCAACTTCAAAGCAATCGAGGACGTGATTCGCAGCCGTGGCATAGTGACTACCATAGACATGGCCCAGCAGATGCACATTTCAATAGACAGTGGCTCATTCCATCGTCCGAGATCGTCTCCAGAATCGGAAATTGCGCTCCCGCTGGGTTCCCCAAGCGCTATCACCTGCACACAAAGGCGCAAGGATTATGTACAACAGGTGTGTAAAATTAAGCAAACCGATGGGTAGTTTGGAAACATCCAGAATACAGTCCAGACAAGTCGAAATAATGTTTGGAGGGTGGGGCTAGATTTTCTAACAATGAGGGAGTTCACACAGCGGTTCTCGAGTGGCTCTGTGCCCAAGGATTTCTGTTTCTATCGTCGAGGAACTCAACTATTGGTAGAACGTTCCGAACATTGTTTACAGAGTTGGTGACTATGTTGAAAAATAGTGTCATGTATCTGCGTCAGTTTGAAGTATACTGCAGAATTCAGTAACAGTTACTTGCTCTGCCATAATAATCTGTAACTTACTTTCTGAAGTCCTGCCTTCCGTATACAGACAGCAGTCCACTGGACTTTCCTCTTAATGCTGCCACTTCCATGAGTTTAACACTACCGACTGACAGCAATTTAATAACGTTATTCTAGTTTTACTCCAGAGGCGTTATTTTAGTGCAAGAAATGCTAAAAATATTACGAATGTTTTGCAGTATAACTATAGTTATTTTACTATTTTCAGATACACTCTAAACAGCCCAGAAATGTTTGAAAACGCAATCATCATAGTACACCAGCATGGAGAACACTAAGTATCTTTTAAACCCATTGTTCTAAATTTTACCCCGCTCAAATTTCTGAGCTGTTCAAAAAATTCCGGAGCATTCCTGATTTCGCGCCAATGTTGTTGGAACGAAGTGCAGTTGGCATCCCTGTCCACGCCTGTGTTTATTGTTTAACTGCCGGAAGTTTCATTGTTGTATGTCTATTAGTTATTGTTCAGTGCTGTATTGAGTAGAACGTTGTGTTACACAGTTTGCGAATTTCGAGATGGCAGAGTTATAGGAGCAAAGCCTCTGCATTAAATTCCGCGTGAAACTAAACAAACTCTTTTCAGAGACACACCAAATGAAGTGCTTAAGCCGTACTCGCTGTTGCGAATGGTTCACAGCGTTTAAAAAACGGCCGGAAGAAAGTTAAAGATGACGCCCTTTGATGTCTACCGACGACGCTCATGTCATGAACGTCAACGAATTTGTGCGTGTCACCCGGTGACGACTGTCCGGGAAATTGCAGAAGAATGTAACATTTCAGTTGGATCATGTCGTGAAATCCTGACACAGCATCTTGGAATGTATCGTGTTGCCGCCAAGTTCGCCCCACGACTCACGAGTCAAGGCCAGAAAGACCTCCTCGTAAACTGTGAAGAGCTTTTGGATCACGCAAATGAGAACGAGATGTTCCTTAGGAAAATCGTTACGGGTGATGAGGCGTAGGTCGACCGTTATGATGTTGAGACCTAGGTTCAATCTTCACAATGGGTCGGGAAAGTTTCTACAAGACAAAAAGAAGCGCGTCAGGTCGTGTCAGATGTCAGTTTTCTTTGACTTTGAAGGATTCGTTCATCACGAATTCGTGGCAAGGGACAAACATAATCGACAGTACTATCGGCACGTGTCGCGACGCCTGCGAGAAAATGTGAGAAGAAAACGGCCTAAAATGAAGCGAGACAATTCATGGCTCTTGCATCATGATAACGCACCCACACATTCATCCCTGTTGGTGCGTGACTATTGAGCAAAAAATGAAATCTCTGTGCTGCCTCATCCTCCATACTCTCCATATCTGGCCAGTACGGACTTTTCTTTTTATTTCTAAAGTTGAAAGCCCTAAGATTTGCAACGATAGACGAGGTAAAAGAAAATTCGCAGATGGCGCTTCGCGCGATCCAGCAAGAGGCGTACCAAGATCACTACCAAAAGTGGAAACGGCGTTGTGAGCGGTGTATCAATATTGTGGAGGATAGTATTTCAAAGGAGACCATGCACAATGAGTAAAAGGACAGCGTAAGAAAACTTTGCAGACAGAGTTCCGAAATTTTTTGAACAGACCTCGTATGTCATCTTGGAAGAACAAACAGTTGAGGGAAAAAGCGTTTGTTTTACATGCCGAAATTTTCCTATTACGCGAGGTGTGACCTGTCTTCAAACGCTCACTTTTGGTATAAGCTTCCCATACGTCTGGAAAAGGCGCGTATAGTTCTGCTTTTTAGGACTGTCCAGGGTAGTGTCTCCGGTTGCAAAAGTATCCGTGATGTGAGAACTTTTACGACTGGCGAGTATTTTGTAAATATCAGACCTGTATGTTCGACATCGCGTTTTTCAACATTCTCTTACGGTCGTGCGCCTCTCAGCCGATCTTGGAGCAAGCGCTAACATCAATGGGCAGGCGTGGCTAACGGTCAATCACTTGGCCACACGACATGGGTAATGTGTTTATGTTGTTGTGTAAAGCAACTCGTCTACACGCTTCTGATCATTTTATCTCTATTAGATTTCTGTCTCATCGTTTAGCAGTGAGCAGAATCTTAAGCTGCAACAGGAATACAAACTTTCGAAACTGTGTAATGAGAGTTACAATGAATTTTTTTACCGAATTTCCTGATGCACATAGAGGAAAGGGTGATATTAAAGACTACGTGAGAACAGCTACCCATGTGAGTCCTATTAATACTGCTACTCCACTAGACACATGAGATCTTTTAAAGCCACAGATGGGAATAACAGCGATCTGGAGTGTGCTGCCAAAGGGGCTACATTTTCATACCACTACGCTAGGCACGAACTCATTTTCAAAACATCAGTCTGCGCATCTAAAACGGTTAAAAAGTTCTATGATCCAAAATTTTAATCTGCTACAGTCAAAACCGTGGCAAATATTGTTAACGTTATTTCGTCATTTACTTTAGATAATGTTTTGCGTTCTTTGGAAAATAGTGCATAAACAGGTAGACTTTCAGTGTCTACTGTTAAATCGCGCGACTGCTACGGTCGCAGGTTCGAATCCTGCCTCGGGCATGATGTGTGTGATGTTGTTAGGTTAGTTAGGTTTAAGTAGTTCTAAGTTCTAGGGGACTGATGCCCTCAGATGTCAAGTCCCATAGTGCTCAGAGCCATTTGAACTATTTTTGAATCTACTGTTAAATAGTTCGACACGATTTTAGGAGGTACACCATCACTTTTGGCACTTCAGTGTAAGTCGTATAAAGTATAAAGAATTAAACTATGAAATATGCATGAATTTATTTCCTACGAGGTCAAAATATGCCAATATCCAAGGAGAAACTACGGTTATATGGTATTATTAGGACATGAAATTAGTAATACGAGAGTTTGAGAAGCGCAACCAACATATATAAAAACATCCATTTGCATCGAGATCCTGACTTTAATAATAATTATATCCAAAGAGAGTTTGACTGCCATAATTTTTGAAATTTATTTGCAATCGCCTATCAGTCATGAATTTAAGTAATATTTCCGCAATTCATGTAAGTAAACGATAAAATCAAAAGTTTACTCAATGACAAAAATACAGGAAGAAAAATGATTTCACAAGATATTTGAAAAAAATCATCGGTCTTAGCTAAAGAGGTGTTTGAATCTGTTATCGGTGAACCTAGACAGGTAAAGAAACAAACTGACTGAGACAACCATCCACCCGACCTCTCCTGAAGTGCATTAAAGAAGAGCAGTACTTTTACCAGCAGCAGATGGGCTCATTTAAAGTCTGGAGAAGAAATTTCATCGAAACAAGAATTTCTTATTTTCAATCGAAATAATGTAACCCATTAACTGCCATCAGGGAAATTTCGATAACCTATCCGAACTGAACGTTAGTTTGAGAGCATGATATCACAAACCGAATTTTAAGGAGAGTACACATTACGGTGTGAGAAATGGTGTTATCGAGGGAAGTCTCTCCTTTCTGCTAAACTTATGTTGGTTTTTGATCTTGGGACAAGAACTTCTATTCAAACACACGATTTCTTTTTATCTTTTGCGAGTACTTGCGTCCCTACCGGAACCAACATGTGAAGCTGAGGGGTCATTTTCCACAATGAAAGGAGTGAAGACTTACTTGCGGAACACAATGAGCAATGAAAGGCTGACCGGACTAGCCCTAATGTCAATAAACTGTCCTCTTCTTTTACAGCGGAAGAAGTCTTAAATGTCATGGTAAGAGAAGGTATACTAACACTTTTACTATAGTTATCAAATCAAGTTCTGTGATTTTTATACGTGCATAATAACAAATTTAATGTTATTTAAGAAAATTAGTTACAAATTTCAATTTCAGCAAAAATATTTTTAAATAATTATCTAAGAAGTGCATCTTTCATATAAAATAAATGATTGTTTAGTTGATAGGCGTATCTTATCTTCAGTGAATACTCTGATTTTGTATGAAAAATACAGTGTAAGGAAATAATACTATCATTTCGTTGCGCAACATTAGAATACACAATAAAACAAAAGAAACGACACACCACGAAAAATTATCCAAATGGCACGGAAATTGTTAGATGCGATGTACGTGTACAGACAAAGAAATGACTAACATTCCAGAAAAAGAATAGATAATTCATTCGAGAGAAAGAACTTCTCAATTTCAGCAAATCAATAACACGTTGTTCCACCGATGTCCGGGGCTTCTGCAGACACGTCTTTGGCCAGGAATCTCCTTGACTGGCGTGATGACTGGGTGTTGTGTGATGTCCTTAGGTTAGTTAGGTTTAAGTAGTTCTAAGTTCTAGGGGACTGATGACCATAGATGTTAAGTCCCATAGTGCTCAGAGCCATTTGAACCATTTTTTTTTCTCCTTGACTGGAATGGTACTGCCTTCAGTGGTAAGTCCCGCATCGAATTGTGCCCCTATGACCTGTGACTTTTTTTTTTTAGTGTCTGAAGATGCCTCAGACACGGTGGGATGCAGCCTGACCGTCATCCACCACACGGCACGACAACCGGGAGTAATGGTTGGCGTGCCATTGTTTTTGGTTGTCATCCGCGGCACCGTAAAAGCACGTCGGTACGTCGACTATATTCTGCGCTTTGTTTTGTTGCCCTTCACGGCAAGCCGTCCTGAGCTTACATTTCAGCAAGATAATGCCCGTCCACACACGCAGCGAGAGTTTCTACTGCTTGTCTTCGTGCTTACTAAACTCGACCTTGCCTCGAGATTTCGACGATATAACGTAGTAGTTGCACGGAATTTGGCATGCTATCTCTCAGGACATCCAAAAACTCTATCAATCAATGCCAAGTCGAATAAGTGTTTACTTAAGGGCCAGAGGTGGGCCAACGTGGTATGGTATTGACTTTCTCAATTTGTGAAGCTCTTTCTCTGGAACAAATCATCCAATTTTTCTGATATTATAATCATTCCTTTGCTTTGCGCAAGATTTCGACAATATGCATAGTTCAGCGATATTTGAAGTGGAAGGTGGCACCGATCGCCATTTTGTGCTCTGTATTTGTGCATAAAGATGGTTAACTTGCGAAATGGCGATATATCATATCTGCAAGTTTTACTACAAGAGCGATGTTCTCCTATGAAGTATCTTATTCATAATATCCTTGGAACAATGAGCCCAACCGTCCCAACTCTAATATATTTGTAAAAAAAGTCATATAAAAGACAGCGTATGCTGTACGTTGTAGAGGGGTTCATTAGCACTGAAGATAGTATTTCAGTTTTTTTGGCAATAGAGTGAAGTCATGATATTGCCAAATAAATATTTAATTGTGGATTCGGGGTTACATATGTATATACATTAGTTTTCAGAATAAATGGAAAAATATGAGCCATTTTAAGGCCCTCTTAAACGAATCGGACCCCCTCTTCCTCTTCGAAAAAATCCTGTCTACGTCCAAGCGGCTACCTGTTGATTTTTGTGATTTTGCTTAGAGCATGCGGTACCCATACAACCGATTATTGAACCTTCCCCAGTGCATGTTAATGTCACACGATGATGGAATGTCTACGGTTGATCACATATGCCAGTTCTCGAATACACCAATACGGTTAAACGATCTTCATTCAACCTCAAAGGTCTTCCTGAACGTGGGGAGTCACGAATATCAAAACAATCTTCCTCAAAACCAGAAAATCATTTTATTGCCGTGCTCTGTCCAAAGGCATTATCCCCAAACACGGCGTAAATGTTTGTCTTCGCTGTTGCCACCTCTCTATTGAAATCAAGCAGAAGATATGTTCCCCGGCGGGGTCAGGGATTTTCTCTGCCTCGTGCTGACTGGGTGTTGTGTGATGTCCTTAGGTTAGTTAGGTTTAAGTAGTTGTAAGTTCTAGGGGACTGATGACCATAGATGTTACGTCCCATAGTGCTCAGAGCCAGAAGATATGTCCATTATTGTCCCCCTTGGCAGTCCAGTTTCTAGCGTCCACAGCTCCTCTCACTATCTCCAAAAGACAATATGTAAACTCAAAGAGCAACATTGAACTACAAATAAAAAATGACAATCGATCAATAAACCCATAGCAACCGGAATACCAACATGTAAAACAAAAATGCAAGGAACTTACGCACCAAACTAATACAAAGAGTTTTAACTATTTTTTTTTAACAGTAAAATTGTGGATTTGCTGAACTATGGATTTCCGTTCCTATCTATTGCTTCCACCTTTAAACAGCATTTCAAGTGTGGTATACAACAGAACTATTGCAGGACAGCAGGATCCTGTCCCAAATGAGTGCCCTGAACGAGCCGACTCGCGCCGTTAAGTATCAGGGTCTGTTGGCGGATGCAAGTTGTCACAGTCAACGAGTTTCCGGTTCTCGTTTCGTGCAGTTTTCTGCTAATGACAGCAACGTACTAGATGTGTCTGGGCCACCTTGACAACGTTCATCGCTGTTTCCGCATTCAGCATTTCAGCCCACTATTGTTCCGCTGAAATTAAGGAAAGAGTATTTTGTTACAAATCAGTAAAAATGGTCATTTGAACTACAGCGAAACGTTAGATACATCACAAACTCTCATCTCTCGAAGCGAATTAATTCGCAGCGCATTTAGAGTGAATGACAAGGAATCTTTCCAGCAAGAGAAACATTAGTTTGGATTATCAACCCGAAGGCTACTTTGATCATGTCTGCTCTACTGTAAATTCTCAGCTGTCATCCAGCACAACTGCTACATCCTCAATCAGTTGCTGCCAACCTTTCTTAGACCATTACCCTCCGAGTGTAATCAGACATGAGCTAGTACCTCGTCCTCCATCCCGCCCTGGCATCTGTTGGCCGCACCCCCTATTATCACTGAATTTGGTTGGTTGGTTGGTTTAAAAGAGGGGGGAAGGGGCCAAACTACGAGGTCATCGGTCCATTGTTCCTAATAAAACAATGCCACAAGTGTAAGAATAAAACTGACGAGACATATAACACAAAATGGAAAGAAAGGAAAAACCACAAGAACGAAGGAAAGGCAACAAACACTAAAAGGAACAAAAGAGGACAAGAAAACAACAGAGAGACGCTAGAAACAGAACAGAGTAAACCAAGAAAGCAGATTACAGTGGCTGGCCGACCACGAGAATAAAAAGGAAAGGCCAGCAACTCTGCAACACATTAAAACTTCCACCATAAAAGCACTACGGTGGAGGACACAGTGGGACAAATGACATAAGCTAAAACCTAGATAGAAGTATAAAACCCACTCTCACTGATAAAATGTAAAACTAAAGCTGCTGCTGAGGCCTCGTCGCCCAACACCGAAGGTAGGGAGCTGGGAAAGTTAAAAGTCCGCCGAAGAGCAGCTAAAAGTGTGCAGTCCAGCAAGAGGTGGACGACTGTCATTTGGGGGCCACGGTGCACAGACGTAGGTCCTCGCGTCGGAGTAGGTAACCATGCGTTAGCCATGTATCGTCAATGCGAAGCCGGCAGAGGACAACTGATTCCCTGTGAGAGGACCGCATGGAAGACTTCCACACACTCGTCGTCTCCTTAATGACACGCAACTTGTTGTGCGTACTGTTATGTCAGTCCGTCTCCCAAAGCCTGAAAACCCTGCGGCCCATCTCCAGAAACGGTTTCCGCGTCGCCTGTTTGGCCAGCCTGTTGGCTAGTTCGTTGCCTGGGATTCCGATGTGTCCTGGGGTCCACATAAACACCACTGAACGACGGGACCGTTCCAGGGCATAGATGGACTCCTG
The DNA here is from genome assembly GCF_023898315.1 of Schistocerca nitens. Taxonomy (NCBI): domain Eukaryota; kingdom Metazoa; phylum Arthropoda; class Insecta; order Orthoptera; family Acrididae; genus Schistocerca; species Schistocerca nitens. The sequence goes on along the minus strand of NC_064615.1, from coordinate 310,991,571 downwards.
GATGGACGGTATCAGGATGGCGAGAGCAGCACTGGCTGACAGCTTGTAGACTGCTCAGTGACTCAGTACACAGGAGAAATGACGCGCCAGGGCGTGAGCGGATGTGCTCAGGAGCACGAGATATGGCCGCCAAATGGTTCAAATGGCTCTGAGCACTATGGGACTTAACTGCTGACGTCATCAGTCCCCTAGAACTTGCAACTACTTAAACCTAACTAACCTAAGGACGTCACACAGATCCATGCCCGAGGCAGGATTTGAACCTGCGACCGTAGCGGTCGCGCGGTTCTAAACTGTAGCTATGGCCGCCAGCTCTGCAGTGAAAACACTGCAGCCATCTGGCAAGGAGTGCTGTTCAATATGTCCTCCATGAACCTACGCAAAGCCTACGTGACCATCAGCCATCAAGCCGTAGGTGTAAACCACGTCAGAGCCCCGGAACAAGTCACGAATCGAGAGGAAGCGACAGCGGAGAGCGGCGGGGTTAACGGAGTCGGCGTACGTGAACGGACCGCAGGTAGAGGTGGTAAAGGGAAGGACTCCAATTCGGAGAGAAGGGACCGCACGCGAACCACAATCGTTAGCCCCGACCTGGGCTCGTGTAAAAGGCGCCAGTGGCCAAACATATTCTACGACGGTGGATTGTGTTAAGGCGGCGTAAGAGACGGGCGTACAGATGAATAAACGAAGCACCCATAGTCTAGTTTCACACGGACAAGGGATCAGTATAAACGGACAAGGGATCAGTATAAACGGACAAGAGTAGCCCGATTCGTTCCGCAGGAAGAACCGCTTAGGACACATTGTCGGTGCTCCAACACTACAGACGATCGAGACATCGCTGACGATGGCGATCCAGGAGACAAGTCCGTGGATAACTGCAATAGATTACGAAGCTGGGTTGTTTGGGGTAGGAGACCAAACTGCGAGGTCATCGGTCTCATCTCATTAGAGACGGACGGGGAAGGAAGTCGCCCGTGCCCTTTCAAAGGAACTGTCCCGGCATTTGCCTGGAGCGATTTAGGGAAATTACTGAAAACCTAAATCAGGATGGCCGGACGCGGGATTGAACGGTCGTCCTCCCGAATGCGTGTCCAGTGTGTTAGCCATTGCGCCACCTCGCTCGGTGCTATAGATCTCACAGTCGTCGACGAAAAGGGAGCCGAAGATGCCTGGCGAGCGACAGTCCGTAGTAGAGTTAACGGCTGTAGCAAAGAGGACGACGTTCAGGAGGGAGCCTTGAGGCAAACCCGTTCTCCTGGAGGGGTGTCCGTCGAGGCCGAACACACACGTACCTTGAAAACTCTGTCTTTTAAAAATTTCTGAAGGAAGTGGGTCAGATGGCCTCGGAAGCCCACCATGTATAGAGTACGGAGGATAGCAGTCCTATAGCAGGTGTTGTAGGCTTTCTCCAAATTAGAAAACACGACGACAATATGGTCTTTCAGCGCAAAACCGTTCATGACATGGGTTGACAAGGTGACGAGACGGTCAACTGCAGGACGGCGCGCACGAAATCTACATTGCGCAGTGGTTAGTATATTGCTGAACTCTAACAATCATACCAGCTGGCCATGAACCATACGTTCCATACTTTGCAAAGAAAGCTGATGATGGAAATTGGGCGGTAGCTAGGAGAAAGGTGTTTGTCCTTACCGGGCTTAGGTATGGATGTGAAACTAGCCTTACGCCAGCGTCTGGGAAACGTGCCACCTGCCCAAATGGGATTGTTCGTACGAAGAAGAAAGTGCTTCCCCGCGAGAGAGAGGTGCTGCATCGTTACTCCTTCCTGGTGCTTTTATTTCAGGTAGGAAGCTGTCGGCACTGAATTATAAGTAGAGATGAAAGCGAACCGCTGGTAACGTTCTAGCTGCCTGCCTCATTGTTGTTATTGTTGTCGTCGCCGTCGTCTTCAATGCAAAGACTAGTTTGCTGCAGCTATTTAGTATGCCTCTTCATCTCTGTATAACAGCGCAGCCTACATCTGTTTGAATCCCCGTACTATAGCCAAACCTTGGCTTAGCTCTACAATTTTTTTAGCCTCCAGAATTGCCTTTATTAGCCGATTGACTATCCTTCGATACCTCAGATTGTCTTATTTACCGATCCGTTATTTTGGATCTTTAGTTCCTTATTTCAGAGTACTCAGTTCAGGAACATCTGTCATGTGTATAGTAACAATAAGTATCACATTTCATTCTAACAAGAGCTGATACTGTTTGTGACAGAATATACATGCTATGTTGTTACTAAATGTTCGTAATAAAATTATTGGATATGTACAGTATATTTGTAGCCCACGATCTTTCATAACATCGAAAACATACAAAAAAAAAAAAAAAAAAAAAAAAAAAAAACAGAAGGAAACAGGACACGCCACGGAAATGGGTAAATGTGATGTATATACACAGATAAACAAATCATTACAACGTCAAGATTTATTCATGGGAAAGAGCTTCACAACTTGAGCAACTCAGCAGCGCGTTGGTCCACCTCTGACCTTTGTGCATGCAGTTAGTCGACTTGGCATTGATTGACAGAGCTGCTGGATGTTCGTGGCGTCTCCAGACGCGTCTTCGGCCTGGAATCTCATGGACTGAAGTAGAACTGTCTTCAGTGGTGAGTCCCGCTTCGAATGAGCCCAGATGACCAGCGAAAACGAGTCTAGAGGTGCCCCGCACAGCAGAGGGACACCAACCCGGGAGTCGCTGGCCATGCTGGTCTGGGGTGCTATTTATTTTCATAGCGGGACGGTTTGGTTATCATCCGTGGCACCTTTACAGCACAGCGGTACGTCGTCGACATTCCACGATCCGTTTTGTTGCCCTTCACAGCAAGATATCCTGGGGTTACATTTCAGCAAGATAATGCCTGCCCGCACATGGCGAGAGTTTCTACCGCTTGTGTTCGCGACTGCCGAAACCTGTCTTGGTCACCAAGGACGCCGGATCTCACCCCAGTTGAGAACATTGGAGAATTACGAGCAGGGCCCTCCAATCACCTTGGAATTTCGACGACCTAACACGCCAATTGGACAGAATTGGGCACGAAATCTCTGATGAGGACATCCAACAAGTGTCAACCAGTGCCAAGGCGAACAGCTGACAGCATAAGGACTAAAGATGAACCAACGCGCTATTGACTTTTTCAGTTTGTGACTCTCTCTCTCTTCAATAAATCATACAATTTTCCTGAAATTGTAATCATTTGTTTGTCCATATATGTTAATCATATCTACCAATTTCCACCCCGTTCGGATAATTCCTTCGTAGTGGTCGTTTTTTGTAGTAGAGTGTATTTTATTAGACCTTCCATGTTTAAATGATAAAAAGCAGTTATGTCGTATGACTGTTGTTGATAGCAAAGCTGCACCAACAGCTGTGTAAACACAGAAGCGGAGCCCAGCTCTAGGACACAAAATTCTAACGTCATTAGATGCAGCGCTGCAGTAACACCTGTGTATCACAGCTGCCATACCCACCGAAGTGCCGATGAGCCTTTTATTGTTAAATCAACGTCTTTTGAGCGTACTGGGGCTAATACTATGTTTCACGTAACACAGATAAGGCAGCGTAACGGAATTTTGGTACAGAGGCAGCTTCGTGCTACCTTGGCGGTCGTAAAACAATCTTACCGTCACTGACCACCAGCGAGCGTTACATAACGTAATGAAGAGAAGCCGCGAGAATACGAAATTCCAAGCCGGCTGCATGAAGGGAAGTACAGTCCTGACTGAATACAGCCAGTCATATTCATTTAAAGTGATAAAAGGGTCACCAGTTTTCAAATCTGTTAGTCAAAGTGGATATTTCAAAATATAGCACCTGACAAAAGTTGACGCCAGACGTTTCGTTTTCTTACCACAACCTCTCACACGAAAGTATGGCTTTTGTGTTTGACGTGCGTTCAGTCGACGTTACATTGGTTGCATTCCCGTTTGAAAACCGAGGAAATTTGCATAATAATTGACAAAATAGACTCGTTTCTTGAGAAGCAAGCTTAAAGCTTGTGTATTTTTAGTTTAGATTTGTGGGTTCCATCGAATTTTCGCTGAAGTGTGGAGTGAGTGTATATAAAAAAAATATGATTTACGAAACCCTAACATCTGTGTTTAACAGCAGATTTCCACTGACTTGCTGATGTGCCACGATGATAGTAGACACAAATCAAGTTCAGAGTGCGTCTTTATGTCCAGTCTGAGGGTACAGCTGTTAAGAGTCTGAGTTTCTCTTGCGAGAGAGTACGTATCGTGACGGAAAATTGGATTTGTTTTCTACCATCGTGTACCCTTAATACAGGCTTCTACAATGCAATACTACAACCATTACGCTGCTATATTTAGCCTATTTATTTTCATCTTGCCAAAAATACGGAGTTGTGTCCGAGTTAAAAATGTAGCTCGCTTATCTTCAGTACATGTTAGAGATTAGACAAGAGGCGCGGAAATAGATGGAAGGATCAAGGAAATAAAAATCAACGCGGAGAGAAAATGCGAAATCCAATAAAACTTACTTTGAACACGGACAAGGCGAATGCACGCAAAAAATGTTTCATATCTGGACTACACCGTTTAGCATTTGTACCTCTCAGAAAACGTCTTCAAGTTGTGACAGGCAACCACGGCAAAAAAAATTTGCAGCGTGAATAGAGAAGTTCGTATCTTTATGAGCTTTTCTACGAAAACTACATCGCTATATCATTGTCTGATATCTATAACATCAGTGCAGTCTCAAAGTTTGTGTAATGCACTTTAGGAGTAAATTGTAGGTGTACTTCCGTTGCCCAACTGCATAGGAAGAGTCGTGCTAACATACTATTACGTAACATGTTCACAGTTGAGGTTATGCGGCGCTTCGAGCAGGTTAGTGTTAATTAAATTTATCAGAACAGTGCCGGTTCGTGATGCGCTGAAAAATATGTTGCACTTACCTATCGCTTCCTCGGCGTAATCGAACGTCTGTACGGCACGGAAGACGTGTCTGCCCATTCCCGGTGATGGTGCTGGCTTTGAGAATGGCAAACTACTGGGAAGCGCCGAAACGTGTCGTCAGAGTAACAGGACGCCGCGCCGGTGAAAGCCGAGCAGAGGACGCCGGGTTACTGCGTGTGGCTCCGCCGCGTTCCGTCCTACCATTGGCGGACGGGCAGCGTAAAGAAATGACTGACGAGGCGCGCACCGGACTGGCAGCTGCCGGGCATTTCTAGCGAACCACGCTGCACGCTCATTCCGGCCTTCGTTAATTCTACGCCTAATGCTGACGCGGTAACTTCTGCTCCTTCAATTGTTTTCATTCCTGCACGCTAACAGTATGCAATGAAACGGCAAACTACCATCTTTTGAATCGCTTGCCCTCTAGTAATCGTATTTGCGAAAATACTAGCACGTCAGTTTTCGACTAAAAACTGCATTTTTATATCCGTTATAATATTACACGACTGGCCATTAGAATTGCTACACCAAGAAGAAATGCAGATGATAAACGGGTATTCATTGGACAAGTATATTATACTAGAACTGACATGTGATTACATTTTCACGCAATTTGGGTGCATAGATCCTGAGAAATCAGTACCCAGAACAACCACCTCTAGCCGTAATAACGGCCTTGATACGCCTGGGCCTTGAGTCAAACAGAGCTTGGATGGCGTGTACAGGTACAGCTGCCCATGCAGCTTCAACACGATACCACACTTCATCAAGCGTAGTGACTGGCGTATTGTGACGAGCCAGTTGCTCGGCCACCATTGACCAGACGTTTTCAATTTGTGAGAGATCTGGAGAATGTGCTGGCCAGGGCAGCAGTCGAACATTTTCTGTATCCAGAAAGGCCCGTACAGGACCTGCAACATGCGGTCGTGCATTATCCTGCTGAAATGTAGGGTTTCGCAGGGATCGAATGAAGGGTAGAGCCACGGGTCGTAACACATCTGAAATGTAACGTCCACTGTTCAAAGTGCCGTCAACGCGAACAAGAGGTGACCGAGACGTGTAATCAATGGCATCACGCCGGGTGATACGCCAGTAAGGCGATGACGAATACACGCTTCCAATATGCTTTCACCGCGATGTCGCCAAACACGGATGCGACCATCATGATGCCGTAAACAGAACCTGGATTCATCCGAAAAAATGACGTTTTGCCATTCGTGCACCCAGGTTCGTCGTTGAGTACACCATCGCGGGCGCTCCTGTCTGTGATGCAGCGTCAAGGGTAACCGCAGCCATGGTCTCCGAGCTGACAGTCCATGCTGCTGCAAACGTCGTCGAACTGTTCGTGCAGATGGTTGTTGTCTTGCAAACGTCCCTATCTGTTGACTCAGGGATCGAGACGTGGCTGCACGATCCGTTACAGCCAGGCGGCTAAGATGCCTGTCATCTCGACTGCTATTGATACGAGGCCGTTGGGATCCAGCACGGAGTTCCGTATTACCGTCCTGAACCCACCGATTCTATATTCTGCTAACAGTCATTGGATCTCGACCAACGCGAGCAGCAATGTCGCGATACGATAAACCGCAATCGCGATAGGCTTCAATCCGACCTTTATCAAAGTCGGAAACGTGATGGTACGCATTTCTCCTCCTTACACGAGGCATCACAACGTTTCACCAGGCAACGCCGGTCAACTGCTGTTTGTGCATGAGAAATCGGTTGGAAACTTTCCTCATTTCAGCTCGTTGTAGGTGTCGCCACCGGCACCAGCCTTGTGTGAAAGCTGTGAAAAGCTAATCATTTGCGTATCACAGCATCTTCTTCCTGTCGGTTAAATTTCGCGTCTGTAGCAAATCATCTTCGTGGTGTAGCAATTTTAATGGCCAGTAGTGTATTCAAACAAGCCTCACTGTTCAGGGCATAAACTGAAAAAAAAAAGGCCGAACCCAATCATAACACTAAACTATATATAACTTGCGATCTATAAATGTTATTTGATTTTTACGCTCTCACTTCTTCCATTCGACTGAAGGTAAGACACAGAATTTGCATTCGCAACGAGAGGAGGTTCAATCCCCGTCTGGGCAATCAGCTTGAGATTTATCACCTTTTTCCAAAACCACGTAGGATAAATGCAAGGATGTTATCTTTGAAAATGCTACGTCCGATTCTTTCACATCATTCTCAGGAAAACTACTATTGCTTCTCTATGAGGTTTCTTTGATTTCTTCACATAGTCTATTCGCGAGATATCGTTATTTGAGGACAAACAACAACAATACTAAGATGGCAAAAAAAGAACTGATCCGGAAAATGTTTGTGTTTCCAGCGCAGCAAAAAACATAGCTGATTTGTCAGACTTTTCTGAAGGTTGTCTAACACTTGGTGAATGTTTTCTGTAGAAAATCCAGCAAAAAAGCAACGCCAAGTCAAGCATGTTTAAATATACAGGGTCAGTTTTGTTTTGACGACTATGTACTACACGTTCGTGCCTTATCATAACGGGAGAAAGGAAACCATGGAAGATTAGCGTTCAACCTCTCGTCGACGTCATTAGAGACTGAACGCTATTTCGACATGTTTTGGAAGCATGTGGTTTTTGCTTGTTTTAATTAAGCCCAGAATTCGCAAGAAAAGTGATTTACAGAAAGCCGGAAAACATTATTCAGAAGTTTGAAGCCTGCCCTTCTGAATACGAGTGGAATATCTTAAGCGAGATGCTGCCTCGCCAGTTATATTACTGGAAACATAAAATCTGTTGGGTGTCCTTGCTTTCAAGGCGTGTTTCATTCATTGCCTGTTACCATCAATTGATCATTTCCTACGATTTTCAGTGAACCGAGTTTCACAGCTGCAACGAACAACTGTTCCAATGAGAGCTCTTTGGAACTGTATTTTCCGTAGTGCCACGCTGACATCAATAAACGTCCGGTCATAATCCATAAGCCTATCGCGATGCTAGTTGGTAACACGCGTAATTTAAAAGTTGTGTGCTCCCTTATGAACGGTGCTAGTGGAACAGGCTGTTATTGCAACTACCATATGACACTTCCACTCTGAAGTTCAATAATTGTTAACAGTCGTCAAATACAACACTGAAACGTCCCCTTTTGAACAATTTTACAAGACTGTGCTTAAACTGACGCACAATATTTTTAGCGCAACGCAATCTGACTTTCAATAATCTCTACAAGAGAATAGCCCTGACTAACATTAACCTGTACCTTTCACAAATCACTTACCTCACAAAAATCTTGGTTACTCCCACTACTGCAATACAGCAAGCGCCACTACTGCCAGCTAAATAAGATTCAAAGTACTGAAAGCACTAACTACTGATAGGCATAGTTAGCAAATGAAAGATTTTGATAGAGAACAACCAATGTATTTACCTCAATAGTCATAATGTATATAGCAGTTCATGACAAATTTCAAAACTCCGCCATCTCTCTCCCCACATCCACCACCGCTGGCGGCTCACCTCCAACTGCCCAACGCTACGCGCTGTTCACAGCCAGCTGCCTTACACTACAATGGCGAGTATTACAACAATGCAAAGCAGCCACAGACTGCACACAGCACAGCCAGTGATTTTCATACAGAGGTGGCGTTACCAATAAAAAAACCTAAACAGCCTACTTACAACATGTGCATCTCATAATGCGTTGAAAGGTACCTAAGACAAATATTGTATGATAGTACAACAATACAAATAAAACATATTGCGGCAGATGGGATGCAATCGTCCAAATGGTCCGTTTCTCTCTTGACTTCCCCCATACGAGTTTCTTTTCTCTCTTAGTTTGAACTCGAGAAACAATATTTACTAAACTTTGCATTTTTATTAATACGTTTACATTGTATTGATGCCATTAGATGCCATCATTGTGTAAATAGGCTTTTGATCAGTCTTTTACACGTACATCAACATCAATATCCCTCAAGCCATCAAACTGTGTATCGTGGACGGAAAACGTAACCTGTACTGCCTTTCATCTTCTGTTGTCGGAAGATCAGCCACATGTGAGTATTGATATTTGCTTGCTGCTGCCGCCGCCCCCCCCCCCCCCCCGCCTCAATCTGCAAATATGTCTGACGTTCTTCGTATTAAGCCCTTTATTGAGCGACTCATTCCCTTAACTCACCTATAAAATTTCAGACGCCGGAATTCTACGCATGTTCTGCACGGAATCTAAACGATGAACAAGGCGTGTGCTAACGGTCATTATTTTTCAAACTAATTAATGAAACTGTCTGCATTAGAGCTGAAGAAATCTGCTAGCTGTCTGATGAATTACTTACAAAATAGTCTCTTTGTTCTCTATATCCTTGCTAAAATAATGTGGAACATGGCATTTACAATCAAACAATACACAGTTATTTTTAAGGAGCACGTACAGTATTGTACAATCTAGACACTTTCAAGTAATCGTAAAAAACAGTTTGCACTGAGGGATGGTATTATATGATTATGTATGTGGAAACAGCAGCTCAAGAAGGCCTGCTAGACCAACGGAGAAAGCATTTTGCTTAGTCCATGCTGCAATTGCAAGAAGATAGTGATAACTTTATTTTTCAACAAGATGATGTTCCGCTGCACCTCCACAACGATGTTCGTGAGTTCTCGGATACTCTGCTTCTAAGACGATGGATCGGTCGCTGAGTTTCGACGGGAAAGTAGCAGGGAGGCTGTGGTTCAGATGCCTCTGAGCACTATGGGCCTTAACATCTGAGGTCATCAGTCCCCTATACTTAGAATTACTTAAACCTAACTAACCTAAGGACATCACACACATCCATGCCCGCGGCAGGATTCGAACGTGCGACTGTAGCAGCAGCGCGCGGTTCCGGACTGAAGCGCCTAGAACCGCTCGGTCACAACGGCCGGCAGGGAGGCAGTCACTATCATCAATGCGGACACTTTAGGACGAGTGAAGGCCGAATTCGACTATAGGCCGGTTGTGTGTCGAATGACTGACGGTTCAACACTGAATATTTGAGAACACGGAACAGAAAACTACTTGAGTTGCCGTTTCCATAGATATAACCATATAGTGCCTGACCTCAACCCAAACTTTTTTTTACTATGGCTTGAAAGTATCTAGATCATTTTGAATAACACTCTATATTTACTCCAGCTATGTGACGGTAAGTGTACTTCCAGAAAAAATAGTGCGTAAGCTGTCTGGTTATTTGTAATAACACGCACTACTGGGATGTTTTTCTTCCACAATCTGTGTAACAATGACGATGTAAGACTGCTCTGATGCAATGTAAATTTACTGGACTAAACTAATTATTTACCCGTGCAGAGCTCCGTGGTGAGAACATAATCGTTAAATATCGTTTTGTCCCGTCAATTTTCATGTGAGGTTTCATTGCAATCTGTGTCAGAACAAACACGCTGTGTTGTATCAAAAGACGAGATACATTTTTATCGCTGTTTGCCGGGGCATTATCGCGGAAAATCCTGCAAGCTGTCCACTCAAGTTTCGATCTTCAGTAGGCTCCCGCCCGTCACGCGCGGCCTCCTCCATTTTCACAGGCATTTTTTTGCAGATTTTTGTACTTATTATATTCAGTATTGTGCTGGTTATTGAATTACCGTCGAAGATTAAGTTAGAGAGAATACGTACTGGTGACTAACGTGATGTCGTTCTCAAGAATTTTCCCCATTTCATATCCATAAATGAGAAATGAGAAAGTAAGGAAAATTAGAGTTTAACGTTGCGTCAACAAGTTCATGAGGGGTAGCTTTCACAGCAAACATTGGAACAGGATGAGGAAGAAATTTAGCCGTGCCCATCCCGATGCGATCTACAGAAGCCGCGAGAAATCTACGTATTGATGTCCTGATTGAGATTTGTACCATACTTTTCCCAACCCGAATCCCGTGCAATGTACCATCCCGACACGTAATTAATTGTAAGAACAAAAATTACTGCCAGATAGGAATAGTTCCTACACAGTTTTTTCACCTCACACTTGCAAAACGTTTCTCGCAGCGTAGGTAGCAGCATAGTGGAACGTAGGTATTCCTGCAATCGTGTTGTCGCACTGTGGAAAATCTTGCTTTGATTGTTCAGACAGCACACTGACCAATGACTAAATACCTCTCACGGGTGAGAAAGTGATCTACAAAGTGTCAGCTGCGAACCGGCCATGTTCTGAGATGGATCACCAGTTTTCTAGATTTCTTTGCTTACAGGGAAGCTCGAACACAGAGCTCCGCCGGTTATCTTGGGTGCTCCTTTGAGGAAGTAAGGGCCTCTGCAGTCGAGAGAGTTCGGGAGAGGAAACCTTTGTCCAAAATCTGATTTGTTCTCTGGACATCCTGCAGCAGTGACAAATATCTGAGTTGATAGCAAACTATTGCAGAACGCGTATAGTTAGCAACTTTAGGTATTGAAAAAACGCTGGGAAGATTCCACCGCAAAAAACTGCTGGCGAACATTCGTGTTTCAGAATATAATAGGCAGAGACGGCTGGGTACTACATCAGTTGACATGTGACTACAGATATCTGAGACATGTTACCAGATAGCAAGACAAACGCGCTGCCCCGTCGGCGCATTCGTCAGCACCCCATCGCCACCGCCACCAGGACCAGCCTATGTCGAGAAGAATCGCATGTATGTAGAGAGAAGATAGCGTTATTCTTCACAAAGATCTGACAAATCAATAACGTTCCTCACAACACCAAGTTCAGAGTAAGTATCAGATGGTGTCTGACATTGCTTACAGTAGATCAGTCGCTCTTGGAACTTGATTCACCCGGAATCAAAGAAGGCTACAACCGCTTCGAATCGTGACTAAACATCAGACCCCACGGCAACAAGAGGTGTCAACGTTTTGCAAACGGAGCGTTTGCGTGTGCTACCTGGCTCACTCTACCCCGACTTGGTTCCCTGTTACCTATTCTAGTTTCCTAAGATTAATGGAGAGAGCCAAGTCAGCAGTTCTTCATATACAAACGGTGCGGCATATAATATGAGTAAGATGAATTAAAATTCTCCAAGAAGTATGAATTAACTATAGTTTTTCTAATCGTTCTAAGGAATGGAAAGTAGGTGTTTGTAGGAAATGTTTTAGAGAAATGGTCTAACTGTTGAATAGCTACATCACTGTAGAATCAGTCTCTGTTTATGACGGTGGTTCTTCTGGTACCTTTTTTGTGCTTTTTGATTTGTCCTTTCATCAACTGTTATATATATCGTAGTCTTGAGCGGTTTTAACAGTGTGGTTTGCGACCATTCGCAGGTAATATGAGAATATACACTCCTGGAAATTGAAATAAGAACACCGTGAATTCATTGTCCCAGGAAGGGGAAACTTTATTGACACATTCCTGGGGTCAGATACATCACATGATCACACTGACAGAACCACAGGCACATAGACACAGGCAACAGAGCATGCACAATGTCGGCACTAGTACAGTGTATATCCACCTTTCGCAGCAATGCAGGCTGCTATTCTCCCATGGAGACGATCGTAGAGATGCTGGATGTAGTCCTGTGGAACGGCTTGCCATGCCATTTCCACCTGGCGCCTCAGTTGGACCAGCGTTCGTGCTGGACGTGCAGACCGCGTGAGACGACGCTTCATCCAGTCCCAAACATGCTCAATGGGGGACAGATCCGGAGATCTTGCTGGCCAGGGTAGTTGACTTACACCTTCTAGAGCACGTTGGGTGGCACGGGATACATGCGGACGTGCATTGTCCTGTTGGAACAGCAAGTTCCCTTGCCGGTCTTGGAATGGTAGAATGATGGGTTCGATGACGGTTTGGATGTACCGTGCACTATTCAGTGTCCCCTCGACGATCACCAGTGGTGTACGGCCAGTGTAGGAGATCGCTCCCCACACCGTGTTGGCCCTGTGTGCCTCGGTCGTATGCAGTCCTGATTGTGGCGCTCACCTGCACGGCGCCAAACACGCATACGACCATCATTGGCACCAAGGCAGAAGCGACTCTCATCGCTGAAGACGACACGTCTCCATTCGTCCCTCCATTCACGCCTGTCGCGACACCACTGGAGGCGGGCTGCACGATGTTGGGGCGTGAGCGGAAGACGGCCTAACGGTGTGCGGGACCGTAGCCCAGCTTCATGGAAACAGTTGCGAATGGTCCTCGCCGATACCCCAGGAGCAACAGTGTCCCTAATTTGCTGGGAAGTGGCGGTGCGGTCCCCTACGGCACTGCGTAGGATCCTACGGTCTTGGCGTGCATCCGTGCGTCGCAGCGGTCTGGTGCCAGGTCGACGGGCACGTGCACCTTCCGCCGACCACTGGCGACAACATCGATGTACTGTGGAGACCTCACGCCCCACGTGTTGGGCAATTCGGCGGTACGTCCACCCGGCCTCCCGCATGCCCACTATACGCCCTCGCTCAAAGTCCGTCAACTGCACATACGGTTCACGTCCACGCTGTCGCGGCATGCTACCAGTGTTAAAGACTGCGATGGAGCTCCGTATGCCACGGCAAACTGGCTGACACTGACGGCGGCGGTGCACAAATGCTGCGCAGCTAGCGCCATTCGACGGCCAACACCGCGGTTCCTGGTGTGTCCGCTGTGCCGTGCGTGTGATCATTGCTTGTACAGCCCTCTCGCAGTGTCCGGAGCAAGTATAGTGGGTCTGACACACCGGTGTCAATGTGTTCTTTTTTCCATTTCCAGGAGTGTATTAACTGTCCATTCTTCACTTTGCCTTTAATGAAAATTTACAGCTTTGAATTCTATCAATTTCTAACAGTTGCATCACAAACTGATTAAATGCATTGCGGTTCTAGGCGCTAAAGTCTGGAGCTGCGCGATCGCTACGGTCGCAGGTTCGAATCCTGCCTCGGGCATGGATGTGTGTGATGTCCTTAGGTTAGTTAGGTTGAAGTAGTTATAAGTTCTAGGGAGCTGATGACCTCAGAAGTTGAGTCCCATAGTGCTCAGAGCCATTTGAACCATAAAATGCAGAATACCTCTGTCACGGTGGATTATACTGACCGTCAACGGTAAGCTTTCACAGAGACTGCTTTTAAGTAGGCTGATTATGGGAATCTCGTCATTATTCCTCCCCTCCTGCACCAAAAAAGAGAAAAAAACATACATTACCAAGCAGTACATATCATGAGGGGTTCATGACATTATTGCACTTGGCCTCCGATGACCATTATAGAACACGCGGTGACGTTACAGCAACTAGTACAGTAGTGACGAAGGCAAACGCATCGCATTGTGAATAATTTAAAACAGTTGTGCACATATGTCAAGTGGTTCAGTTTGTCCTCATGAAACATGAGAGGTAAGTCGACCGAAGTGCCCTCATTCCTTGGTACAATAATACTGTGGCCAACTAATATAAATTGACTCAACTGCTTCTGTACCTACAGCAAAAAACAACAGCAAAGAAGTTCATTATTCAAGCGTGCAACTGAAAACTCTTCTATTAAATCTGGTTTAACTACATTCCTACCTTTCCTGTAGAGTATAGATGTCAACAAAGATCACTTATATGAATGTGTGATGTCCGAAAAAACGGACACCATGCATTCATATAATTGATTCGCCTCGATGGTCAATGTATCCACCGCCGCCAGTGCGGAATCTCAAAGTAGCGAGCATGGAGGACATGGAAGACCACTGTCAATGCATGGCGCTAGGCGGGATTATGGTTCGGCCAGGAAGGGTGCCTGGATAGTCTGCGCAGTTGCTATGAACACTGTGTCCGGATGGCGCAGTGGTTAACGCAAGTGTCTCGTAAGCAGGAGATGCCGGGTTCGAAACCAGGTCCGGCACACTTTTCACTCGTCGCCGCTGATTCCGCATAAAGTCCCGCTGTAGCTGACATCAACAGTCCCTTACCCTTCCCCTTCCCCCTCATCTTGCCACCACCCACAATTTACGCAATGAAGTTCCTGAACGGTGTGACTTCAACAGAAACAAGCTTAACTTCAGGTGTGCCCCAGGGCAACGTAACAGGTCCTCTGCTTTTTACGATTTACATAAACGATCTGGTTGATGGTATTGGCAGCTGCATTAGACTGTTTGTCGATGACGCTGCAGTCTACAGGAAAGTAGTATCACACGAAAGTTGTGAACAAATCAATGAGGCTTTACAGAACATAAATGCGCGGTGTAATGACTGGCAGATATCTCTCAATATTAGTAAGTGTAACTTACTGCGTATAACAAGGCGAAAATCCCCATTAATGTACGAGTACAAAATAAATGGTCAGACTTCGGAAGCGGTAACGTCCGTCAAGTATCTGGGTGCGACTATTCGAAATGATCTCAAATGGAATGATCAGATTACACAAGTAACGGGTAAGGCGAACTCTAGATTGCGGTTTATTGGTAGAATCCTGAAACGATGCAGTCCTTCAACAAAGGAAATAGCTTACAATACGTTAGTTCGTCCAGTCTTAGAGTATTGTTCGTCTGTGTGGGACCCTAACCAGTTGGGTCTGTTTCAAGAGATTGAGAAGGTCCAAAGAAGAGCGGCAACATTCGTGACTGGTACATTTAGCCATCGCGAGAGCGTTACAAATCTCATAGAAAGTTTGAAGTGGGACACACTTGCAGACAGACGGCGCGCTATACAGAAGGGGCTGCTCACTAAATTCCGAAATCCGATCTTCACCGAAGATGTAGAGCATAGATTATTACCACCAACTTTCAAATCGTGCAATGATCACTATTCAAAGATTAGGGTAATAAGAGCTCGTACTGAGGCGTTCAAACAGTCGTTTTCCCCCCGCAGAGGGGGGCATATGACTTTGGCGCGAATTGTGCCCTCCGCCACACACCGCTTGGTTCTAGCGGAGTATATGTGTAACTGTAGAAGTTCATTGAACGGAGTTGTACTTACAACCATGAAATATTTTGGGAATGTTGCATTAAGTCGTCTCGTATGGTGTTACATGACTACATGCATGTGATTTCCGTATTTCCATTAAAATCACTACAGAAATGTAGCACCAAGCAATTAACTTAGTAGCCGCGCGGTTAGAGGCGGCATGTCACTGACTGCGCGGTCCCTCCCGCCGGAGGTTCGAGTCCTCCCTCGGGCATGGGTGTGTGTCTTGTTCTTAGCATAAGTTAGTTTACGTAGTGTGTAAGTCTAGGAACCGATGACCTCAGCAGTTTGGTCCCTTAGAGATTCACACACATTTGAATTAACTTAGTGGCTGGAGTGAATATCAATTTTGGTGCGAACCATAATATAAATTCCCTTTATACGCCAAAAATTGTCATACGACACAAAGTTTGAACCAGAACTTCACCGACGTATTTTCAGAGTTTGTTTACGGATATCTTCTGAGTATTTTGGTGTAAGGAACACACGGTCTCCGGAGGCACGTTATGGAGTTGTTGCATTTCGTTTGGCTTCTTGTTCCAGTTAGCTTTGAATCTGTATTGTACTGAGAATATTGCACAGTATTGGAGATGTCGACGGTATGCTTCGTGCGTTTCGTTCCATTTCGCTCACGTTGTCCGATTCCCCTAAAAACTGCATTTAGTACTGCTCGGTTTTGTCTACGATTTTATTTTCCGTCGGTGTTAATTGTGCGTTAACACTGGTACACAGCAGTGCTACGGATAGGCTTACTTATGATCAGTTGACAGACGTGCGTCTCGTACTGGAATCACTGAATGCAACGGAAGAGTGGCATCATGGCGCTTTGCTGAGCTGTTCCCGCATCTTCGGATACGTCACGGTAATTCTGCATCACCTAAGGGTTGCAGCATTGAACTGTGTTGTGAGTTGCACTGCACGTATTGGTCACGGCATATTTCACGTTTTTTGCCGTTTTGAAGATATTTTCAGAGAAACAAGTATAACAAACCGAATTAATCGTATTGTCATTATTACTCTGCAACGAGCCGCCGGAGATCTTGGGTCCCTGATACAGAAATACTCAATGTATTCCTGAACAAACTCTGAATGTATGTCGTTGTAGTTCTCGTTCACGATATATAACTCCCATCGGCTTAGACCGTACGACAATCTGAGTGTAACTAGGAGACGGTACGTATGTGGCCACTTGCAGGTAATTCCGAAAGAAAGAACTGTTTTCCTGAAAAAGAAGGGCACTGTAGCTCTTACTTTCAGTACCAGATCTAGTCTGAAAGCATCTTTCTAATTCCAAATCTCGCGGAACGGGTGGAGAATTAGTGTTTAACATTCCGCCAACTCATCGCAGTCAACTGTGAAGCAGCAACAGCTAAAGTAGGCGGGAATGGGAGGTGAAATTGGGTATGGAGTTGATGAAGGAACCGTCCTGGTATTCAGTAGAAGTAGTTTAGGACAGCTACAGAAGCTTAACTAAGGATTTTGAAATAGTGTCTGAACCACTGCTTCTCCCTGCTGTGTCAGACATCTCAGAGCCTAGCATACAATGCTTAAGGAGTGCCATCTTTTGGAGAACAATACTATGGAGAACGTGTTAGTCACAATCTAGGAATCTACGAAGAAACACTTCAGCGATCATTCCCGACCTTGGGTATTAATAAGCGCTTCAGCTGTATTCGGTCCTATATTACTGGATCACTACCGACTTCGTGGCGTTAAAAGTCACATCTTCAGGTGAACATATTCAAGTAAATGGTTTGTTTAGATATTTACGAAATGCAAAATATTCTATTGTGTCCTCAGAATCCAATTTTTGACCGAAGTCACTTTCTACGTACATGACTGGCACACGGAGTATGGGGTCGAGGGTCGTGAGATATATTTCCTAAAATACTCCTGTTTGGTAAGTCGAAGTGGCTTGGAGACCCATGTTATGATATGTGTGCAACTACACTCCTGGAAATTGAAATAAGAACACCGTGAATTCATTGCCCCAGGAAGGGGAAACTTTATTGACACATTCCTGGGGTCAGATACATCACATGATCACACTGGCAGAACCACAGGCACATAGACACAGGCAACAGAGCATGCACAATGTCGGCACTAGTACAGTGTATATCCACCTTTCGCAGCAATGCAGGCTGCTATTCTCCCATGGAGACGATCGTAGAGATGCTGGATGTAGTCCTGTGGAACGGCTCGCCATGCCATTTCCACCTGGCGCCTCAGTTGGACCAGCGTTCAAGCTGGATGTGCAGACCGCGTGAGACGACGCTTCATCCAGTCCCAAACATGCTCAATGGGGGACAGATCCGGAGATCTTGCTGGCCAGGGTAGTTGACTTACACCTTCTAGAGCACGTTGGGTGGCACGGGATACATGCGGACGTGCATTGTCCTGTTGGAACAGCAAGTTCCCTTGCCGGTCTAGGAATCGTAGAACGATGGGTTCGATGACGGTTTGGATGTACCGTGCACTATTCAGTGTCCCCTCGACGATCACCAGTGGTGTACGGCCAGTGTAGGAGATCGCTCCCCACACCATGATGCCGGGTGTTGGCCCTGTGTGCCTCGGTCGTATGCAGTCCTGATTGTGGCGCTCACCTGCACGGCGCCAAACACGCATACGACCATCATTGGCACCAAGGCAGAAGCGACTCTCATCGCTGAAGACGACACGTCTCCATTCGTCCCTCCATTCACGCCTGTCGCGACACCACTGGAGGCGGGCTGCACGATGTTGGGGCGTGAGCGGAAGACGGCCTAACGGTGTGCGGGACCGTAGCCCAGCTTCATGGAGACGGTTGCGAATGGTCCTCGCCGATTCCCCAGGAGCAACAGTGTCCCTAATTTGCTGGGAAGTGGCGGTGCGGTCCCCTACGGCACTGCGTAGGATCCTACGGTCTTGGCGTGCATGCGTGCGTCGCTGCGGTCCGGTCCGAGGTCGACGGGCACGTGCACCTTCCGCCGACCACTGGCGACAACATCGATGTACTGTGGAGACCTCACGCCCCACGTGTTGAGGAATTCGGCGGTACGTCCACCCGGCCTCCCGCATGCCCACTATACGCCCTCGCTCAAAGTCCGTCAACTGCACATACGGTTCACGTCCACGCTGTCGCGGCATGCTACCAGTGTTGAAGACTGCGATGGAGCTCCGTATGCCACGGCAAACTGGCTGACACTGACGGCGGCGGTGCACAAACGCTGCGCAGCTAGCGCCATTCGACGGCCAACACCGCGGTTCCTGGTGTGTCCGCTGTGCCGTGCGTGTGATCATTGCTTGTACAGCCCTCTCGCAGTGTCCGGAGCAAGTATGGTGGGTCTGACACACCGGTGTCAATGTGTTCTTTTTTCCATTTCCAGGAGTGTATTTTCATAATTGTAACTGATGAACTTGAAACCCAAATGGTGTACCGTTTCTAAGTTTTGAGATTTACAGGTATGTTGAGATTATGAGGCCGACAAATCACTCTGTCTGTTTGATTTTTTTTTTATTTTGAAGAAACTAACAAGCTGAGGGATTTGTCGGGCTCATCATCTCAACATACCTGTAAATATCAAAGCTTAGAAACGGTGCAGCATTTGTGTTTCAAGTTCATCAGTTACAATTATGAAAATAATTGCACACACAACATAGCATGGATCTCCAGTTCAAGCAACTTCTACTTACCAAATAGGAGTATTTTAGGAAATGTATCCCACGAACCTCGACCCCATACTCCCTGTGCCAGTATTGTACGTAGAAAATGAGTTCGTTCAAAAATTGGGTGTTGATGACACAATAGAAGATTTTGCATTTTAGAAATATCTAAACAAACAATTGCCTTGAATATGTTCTCCTGAAGTAACTTTTAACGCCACGTAACAGCTAGTGATCCAGTAGTAAAGGGCCAAATATAGCTGAAGCGGTTATTAATACCCAAGATGAATACACACAGCCGTGGTTCCCCCATTTACAAGGTTGTGTGCAGATAATTCCTCAGTTAACAACCAGACTTCATTTAAGCATTTCCATGATAACTATGAACTACTTTGAGATGAAATTACCAAGAAAGTAACGGAAAACGGTGTTACTCTTAGATAGAGAGAGACTATGTTCCGTTCAATGTATTAGGAATTTGGAGTAATATGAACTAAAAGGGCCACCAAACGTAAAACTGAAAGCATAAAATTGATTCTAACATCAGTCGGGAGATGTACCTGATGCACCCAATACAATCCAAATCACGATTAAAAAAATAGTTGCCTTTCGTTGGAGGAGATAGCAGCAAGAGCTTCATATATAACCAGTTGGACTGTTAAAAACTTGGGGGATTGGCTTAACTGATCCTAATGATTCATTCACCGGCAACAAGCTTAATTAAAATACTCATGTGTTAAGCAGCGGCGCAGAGTTGTAAGGCACTGTGAAGTATGTGATATAGAGCTGTTATTCTTTATTGTGGCTGGACGAAATGGAGAAATGCTGCAACATTCGACAATTATTTCGCGGCAAAATATAAATGTTAGGTATCAGCAAATTTAATTCATAAAAGAAAACAGTTAGGAAGGAGGGAGGGTACTTAATTTATAGTATGGTTAATCTAAGATCTCGATGGCCGATTTACGTATCAGACGCAAAACTTAAGAGTGGGTTAAGCTACCTGAAGGAACTCATGCTGCACCGAAAGTGTGCATTTGAAGTTTCCTCACAGATTAAAACTATGTGCCGTGTCGGAAAACTGTGTGCCGTGTGGGAACTCAAGCATAGAACCTTTATATTTCGCATCAAAAGTCAAAGGATTTGGATTCGAGTCCCAGTCTGGCAAACAATTTTAATTCGCTCTGAAGTTTCTGCAGATTAAGTTCCTATAAACGGAAAAAATCTCTGATCATATTGGCATAGTACAACAACAGATATGTTAAGAGCCTATAAACCAGACTTTTATTTTCATCAGAAGATGTAGTAAAGACAGCTACCCAGGAACTGCCTAATAACGAAAGTCGTAACGGAAAAAGTCGTAACGGAAAAAGTCGTAACGAAAGTCGTAACGGAAAAAGTCGTAACGAAAGTCGTAACGGAAAAAGTCGTAACGAAAGTCGTAACGGAAAAAGTCGTAACGAAAGTCGTAACGAAAGTCGTAACGAAAGTCGTAACGAAAGTCGTAACGAAAGTCGTAACGAAAGTCGTAACGAAAGTCGTAACGAAAGTCGTAACGAAAGGCGTAACGAAAGGCGTAACGAAAGGCGTAACGAAAGGCGTAACGAAAGGCGTAACGAAAGGCGTAACGAAAGGCGTAACGAAAGGCGTAACGAAAGGCGTAACGAAAGGCGTAACGAAAGGCGTAACGAAAGGCGTAACGAAAGGCGTAACGAAAGGCGTAACGAAAGGCGTAACGAAAGGCGTAACGAAAGGCGTAACGAAAGGCGTAACGAAAGGCGTAACGAAAGGCGTAACGAAAGGCGTAACGAAAGGCGTAACGAAAGGCGTAACGAAAGGCGTAACGAAAGGCGTAACGAAAGGCGTAACGAAAGGCGTAACGAAAGGCGTAACGAAAGGCGTAACGAAAGTCGTAACGAAAGGCGTAACGAAAGTCGTAACGAAAGTCGTAACGAAAGTCGTAACGAAAGTCGTAACGAAAGTCGTAACGAAAGTCGTAACGAAAGTCGTAACGAAAGTCGTAACGAAAGTCGTAACGAAAGTTGAAGTGTTGGCAGAAGAGCCAACACCGTATTGCTAGAGGAGGCCGAAATGCACGCTTTTAATTACACGCAGACTGGCGTGGGGTCTGGAACAAGGTCAGAGAAATAAGACTAGCAAAACAGGAGGTAACTGGTAGAATACTTAACTTTAATCCAGAAGTGGTGTACATCGGTCTGACGGTACAGGCATCACAAGTTATATATCTATTGAATACGGCACCTTGCTAGGTCGTAGCAAATGACGTAGCTGAAGGCTATGCTAACTATCGTCTCGGCAAATGAGAGCGTGATTGTCAGTGAACCATTCCTATGAACGTCGGCTGTACAACTGGGGCGAGTGCTAGTAAGTCTCTCTAGACCTGCCGTGTGGTGGCGCTCGGTCTGCAATCATTGATAGTGGCGACACGTGGGTCCGACGTATACTAACGGACCGTAGCCGATTTAAAGGCTACCACCTAGCAAGTGTGGTGTCTGGCGGTGACACCACAAGAGTCCTAGCGCCAGAGTCCTAGCGCCAGAGTCCTAGCGCCAGAGTCCTAGCGCCAGAGTCCTAGCGCCAGAGTCCTAGCGCCAGAGTCCTAGCGCCAGAGTCCTAGCGCCAGAGTCCTAGCGCCAGAGTCCTAGCGCCAGAGTCCTAGCGCCAGAGTCCTAGCGCCAGAGTCCTAGCGCCAGAGTCCTAGCGCCAGAGTCCTAGCGCCAGAGTCCTAGCGCCAGAGTCCTAGCGCCAGAGTCCTAGCGCCAGAGTCCTAGCGCCAGAGTCCTAGCGCCAGAGTCCTAGCGCCAGAGTCCTAGCGCCAGAGTCCTAGCGCCAGAGTCCTAGCGCCAGAGTCCTAGCGCCAGAGTCCTAGCGCCAGAGTCCTAGCGCCAGAGTCCTAGCGCCAGAGTCCTAGCGCCAGAGTCCTAGCGCCAGAGTCCTAGCGCCAGAGTCCTAGCGCCAGAGTCCTAGCGCCAGAGTCCTAGCGCCAGAGTCCTAGCGCCAGAGTCCTAGCGCCAGAGTCCTAGCGCCAGAGTCCTAGCGCCAGAGTCCTAGCGCCAGAGTCCTAGCGCCAGAGTCCTAGCGCCAGAGTCCTAGCGCCAGAGTCCTAGCGCCAGAGTCCTAGCGCCAGAGTCAGAGTCAGAGTCCCAGTGCCAGAGCCAGAGTCAGAGTCCCAGTGCCAGAGCCAGAGTCAGAGTCCCAGTGCCAGAGTCAGAGTCAGAGTCCCAGTGCCAGAGTCAGAGTCCCAGTGCCAGAGTCAGAGTCCCAGAGTCCCAGTGCCAGAGTCCCAGTGCCAGAGTCCCAGTGCCAGAGTCCCAGTGCCAGAGTCCCAGTGCCAGAGTCCCAGTGCCAGAGTCCCAGTGCCAGAGTCCCAGTGCCAGAGTCCCAGTGCCAGAGTCCCAGTGCCAGAGTCCCAGTGCCAGAGTCCCAGTGCCAGAGTCCCAGTGCCAGAGTCCCAGTGCCAGAGTCCCAGTGCCAGAGTCCCAGTGCCAGAGTCCCAGTGCCAGAGTCCCAGTGCCAGAGTCCCAGTGCCAGAGTCCCAGTGCCAGAGTCCCAGTGCCAGAGTCCCAGTGCCAGAGTCCCAGTGCCAGAGTCCCAGTGCCAGAGTCCCAGTGCCAGAGTCCCAGTGCCAGAGTCCCAGTGCCAGAGTCCCAGTGCCAGAGTCCCAGTGCCAGAGTCCCAGTGCCAGAGTCCCAGTGCCAGAGTCCCAGTGCCAGAGTCCCAGTGCCAGAGTCCCAGTGCCAGAGTCCCAGTGCCAGAGTCCCAGTGCCAGAGTCCCAGTGCCAGAGTCCCAGTGCCAGAGTCCCAGTGCCAGAGTCCCAGTGCCAGAGTCCCAGTGCCAGAGTCCCAGTGCCAGAGTCCCAGTGCCAGAGTCCCAGTGCCAGAGTCCCAGTGCCAGAGTCCCAGTGCCAGAGTCCCAGTGCCAGAGTCCTAGTGAAAGTCCGGTATGAACTATTGCTGCACTTTGCAGTATCTATGCAAAGAGAAAGAGGGTGACACAGCACAGACTAGCATGGAGAGTAGCGTCACAGCAATCTTCAGGCTAATGACGTCTACAAGAATGACGAAGACAAAGACACGAACAGCTACATGCAAACAGGTGACCAGTGTGGTGGGAATAGGAGATGACTGTATATTTACACTTCACAAATTTCAAGGCAGAAACCTTAGAATATTAAGAATGTAGTATAAGTCTCGAAAATACAACCATTTCTGCTGTAAACAAACATACCTAGATTGTCTCGTGACTATATGATAGGTCAAATGAAATTATTTGGTTCCAGAGACCTTTTCAAGTTTGTTCAAATCTTATGGGACGTAACTGCTAAGGTCATCAGTCCGTAAGCTTACACACTACTTGATCTAAATTATCCTAAGGACAAACACATACACCCATGCCTGAGGGAGGACTCTAACCTCCGCCGGGACCAGCCGCACTGTCCATGACTGCAGCTCCTTAGGCCGCTCGGCTAATCCCGCGCGGCTTTTCAAGTTTCAAACATCAATGATGGATATATGCAGTCTGAAGCAACGAATTAAAGTTTGTACCAAGGCAGGGATTTGAAACTAGATTTGTCACTTAGCCACTCTGGCGCAATGGCTTTGCACAACTGCATGGACTACCCTAGCACGCATCTCTCCTCGATTCAAATGCCTCAGCCCACTTGGCATTTCCCCCAAACTCAAACAGTAAGAGAGCAGGAGATCTGGGTTCGAATCCCAACCTTGGTACAAATATTCATTCATCGTAAGATAGGTGTATGGGTACGTAGAATGGGCTCTACACTTAATGGGAAAAATATTGCAGATAAGCATGAAGATCCCAGTCATCAGTGCCATAATAATGTAAAAATAGCGGAAAGCAGAAACTGATGGATGAAGAAATCGTTTTCCTCTGCATCAACACAGTTCAAGATTTCAACATTTCTCACATTTAGGAAATACTACATGTACATGTCTACACGGGTAAAGTAAAACTATTCACAAAACGAAAGTGGTTACGGTTTACAATTTTTTCTTCTCACAGAGTCCATTGTGCGCATGAAATCCATTTAGGTACTATTCAGCTGCAAGATTTATTCCAGTAACATCACTATCTCCATACAGCTGCGTATACCATTAATTTTGCAATTCAATTAACTTTAAGATTATAATGTCTTGACATCACGCACCAAACGTACGTCAACATAAAAAAAGCATCAAAATAAATTTTATGTGTGTAGACTGCAAAATGCTGGATAGATCGCCGACAGAAAGTCAATGACTGACTGCAAAAAGACCTTATTAATCCAATATTACGCGTTTCGGCGTTTGCCATCATCGAATATCTGTTGAAATAAAAGAAATCGCATAACTACATATGAAATAAAAATTGGTTACATAACTCACATATACACGCAACTAAAAACATTACAGTCACAAGAAGGCATGTACCATGGAATTGAAAGTAACTAGTGGGCGTAACAGATACGTGTTGTAACAACAACAGCAGACTGCACTGATACAAGAATTTTACCCATTTTGTGAGGAAACAAACTGAACGCCAGATGGTGTTACAAGAATGGACGGCGCGCACCCATATAGTTATCTGATTTATTTTATTTCAACAGTTATCTGATGATTGCAAACGCCGAAACTAGTAATATTGGATTAATAATGTCATTTTGCATTCAGTCAATGACTTATCCCTCAGCCAACTGTTCAGCATTTTGCAGACTACGCATATTCTTCAGCATGGTCGCATGCCTCCTTGACTTTATATCATGGTTGTATTAAAATTATGATACAGGTGATGGAAAGACTGACATCATAGCGCAAAAAAATTATCTTGTTCTTTAAATTTTCCAACATCATCTTCAGTTTATTGTACTTAACCTTTACCCATTAGTATAGTTCCTAATCTGTGTTTCTGTCGGAACATAGGAAGCGAAATCACAGGGAAACAAAACACAAGAAAAGAAAAGAAAAACGTCTAAGCGAATAGATTGACATACAATAGTTTTTTGGATAGTTAGCAATGTTTCGAATTGTTCAGCGTTGTACTCTATCTAGTTCTACACTACCGCTTCCTTACTACACACATCAAAAAAAGTTTTGCATTACCCCAGTTCCTGAACTCTTGGAGACAGACGTAGAATGTGGATATTGCATCACAGATACAGACCGTTTGACTGTTCAGAGATACCACTAAACCCGCACAAAGATGTAAACAACCGTGCATGAGCAGCGCCTATTAGTCGGAGGGGGTACGACAGACGATCAGTTTCAGTCGTTCCACCAGGAAGGAGGTACACGGTTCGTGTTGTCTGTAGTTCAACAATCCCTAGACGGTCAATACTGCGGTTCGATCGCGTCCGCATTGTTACTTTGTGCCAGGAATGGCTCTTAACAAGGGAAATGTTCAGGCGTCTCGGAGTGAACAAAGAGATGTTGTTCGGACATGGAGGAGATACAAAGAGACAGGAACTGTCGATGACATGCCTCGCTCAGGCCGCCTAAGGGTTACTACTGCAGTGGATGACCGCTACCTACAGATTATGGCTCGGAGGAGCCCTGACAGTAACGCCACCATGTTGAATATGGCTTTTCGTGCAGCCACAGGACGTCGTGTTACGACTCAAACTGTGCGCAATAGGCTGCATGATGCGCAGCTTCACTCCCGATGTCCATGGCGAGATCCATCTTTTCAACCACGACACCATGCAGCATGGTACAGATGGACCGCTCAGGATTGGCATCACGTTCTCTTCAACGATAAGTGTCGCTTATGCCTTCAACCAGACAATCGTCGGAGACTTGTTCGGAGGCAACCCGGTCAGGCTGAACGCCTTAGACACACTGTCCAGCGAGTGCAGCAAGTGGAGGTTCCCTGCTGTTTTGGGGTGGCATTATGTGGGGCTGTCATACGTCGTTGGTGGTCATGGAAGGCGCCGTAACGGCTGTGAATGCTATCCTCTGACCGATAGTGCAACCATGTCGGCAGCACATTGGCAAGGCATTCGTCTTCATGGACGGCGATTCGCGCCGCCATCGTGCACCTCTTGTGAATGACTTCCTTCAGGATAACGACATCGGTCGACTAGAGTGGCCAGCGTGTTCTCCAGACATGAACTCCATCGAACATGCCTGGGATAGATTGAAAATGGCTGTTCTTGGACGACGTGACCCACCAACCACTGAAGGATCTACACCGAATCGCCGTTGAGGAGTGGGACAATCCGGAGGAACAGTGCCTTGATGAACTTGTTGATAGTATGACACGACGAATACAGGCGTGCATCAACGCAAGAGGACCTGCTACTGGGTATTAGAGGTACTGATGTGTACAGCAATCTGGACCACTAGCTTTGAAGGTCTCACTGTATGGTGGTACAACATGCAATGTGTGGTTTTCATGAGTAATAATAAGGGCGGAAATGATGCTTATGTTGATCTCAATTTCAATTTTCTGTACAGCTTCCGAACTCTCGGAACCGACGTGTGTAAAACTTTTTTTGATGTGTGTATATAAGGTGCTCAGAAACAATCTAAAGGGCTTGTGATGTCGTTGCAGGTTAGGTTGCGCTGAGAACTAACCGTTCAGAAAAAAAAAAATCGTTAAGCTGTGCCGTCTCCGAGTTAATTAGCATTGACGTTAGCCAATCAGGGTGTTGCGCGCAAAATCAAGCGGTCCGCTAAATACAATTGGTGTCAAATCATCTTATAGCATAGAAAATAGCGCACCATACTGCTGACACTTTGGCTTGAGTTCGATCCTTACTACCGTCTCATATTCAATTTTTGTATAGCTCTCTTGGTCGGTTATAGGAAACCAAACGAAGAACACGTTTGGCGACTCCGTCGCTGGCGGGCCTCTTGAATTTGTGCGCGCAATGTCAAGATTGGCCAACTTCAGTACATACTAATATTACATTCGGTGTCCTCAACTTCATATATGAATCTTTGTCTGCCGTAATTATTCGCAGAGAGACAGGGAGGAAACGCCACAGGCTGTAGTTGTTTTACGCTCCAAGGCGAATTAGTCTGCTATTAGATGGGTAATTACGATGTACTGACTGACCAATGTATAGATTCACTACAGGGACCGAGGCCGCTAACATGGGATACCCCGGTGCTGTTAGAGTAGGCAGTATCTTGACCAAATCATTGTTGTGGAAAAGTATATTTATCAAGAAGGTCAGATTATGAGGCAGGTTTTTTTTCCACAAGACTGTGTATCAGAGCAATAGGTTTAATTCCAACATATTCAATGTCTTATGGATTAAGAACGTAAGACGTTGTTGAAGCAATCTCTCCACCAGATGTGGTGTTCATCTCCATGCCTCCGAGGTCATATTCTGTATGAAACTTTTAAGAGTCCCTTATTATCAGTTAGAATGTAAATTAATAAATAATAAAACACCGAAACTTCCTGGCCGATTACAGCTGTGTGTCGGATCGAGACTCGAAGTCGGGATCTTTGTCTTTCGCGCGTAAGTGCCCAACGGACCGAGCTACCCAAAGACGACTCGCGACCAGTCCTCACAGCTTTACTTCTACCAGTGCCTCATCTCCTACCTTCCAAACTTCACAGAAGTTCTCCAGCGAAGCTTTCAAGACTAGCACTCCCGGAAGGAAGGATATTGTGGAGATATGGCTTAGTCACAGCCTGGGATATTTTTCCAAAGTGAAATTTCCACTCTGCAGTGGAATGTGCGCTGATATGAAAATTTCTCTGTGCCGGACAGAGACTCTTAACTCGGGACCTTTGCGCTGCTCCCGAAAGGCAAAGAACCGAGGTCGAGTCTCGGTATGACACAATTGTAATCTGTCAGGAAGTTTCATATCAGCGCACATTCTGCTACAGAGTGGAAAATTCATTCTGGAATATAATACTGCTTTCCATTACGATTTTTTAAGACATAACGCATTGCTGAAGCGTTTTCTGTCTGACTGGCGAAGGAATAAAGACAGCTATTCCAAATCTGTGTCCCATAAGGTTATTATCGATCGAAATTCACCGTAAAATTATGGTTGTTTATCATTTGACGAGCCAGATGGGTAATGTTGGGAAGCACGCAGCAGAAAGTAATTATGCGACGTCCGATCCCCACCCTACCAAAAGTGTTTCACATGGCTTGCACCTTCGCTAAAAATTATTTTTTGCAAGGAATGATGTGCATTACATCGCCACAGAAATATTGAAAAAGATCAGCGACTATCGCCCGACACAAGATATCTTAAGAAAAAAAATGGCTCTAAGCACTATGGGACTTATCTGAGTTCATCAGTTACCTAGAACTTAGAACTACTTAAACCTAACTAGCGTAAGGACATCACACACATCCATGCCCGAGGAAGGATTCGAGCCTGCGACCGTAGCAGCAGCGCGGTTCCGGACTGAAGTGCCTAGAACCGCTCGGCCAAAAGGCCGGCTGTGATATCTTTAGATTCTTCGATTAAGTGCATCCGTTGTATTCTCAGATAGCTTTCAAAATCTGGTATAGATACGTTCAACTACGAGCGGTATATTCCAGGTGTTTCACCGCCAACTTTTTTGCGAGATTACAGGGAGTGCACTAGTGTCGTAGATATGAGATAGCGAAGAGAATGGTGAATCTTACTGACGTTCTACTGCTGTGTACACATATGCAAGGAAATCAAATTTAACAAAGCATTTTTGATCTAGTCACGATCGAAATCTGAAGTAGAATGAACAAGTGAGAATAGTGAAAGATAATAACGGTATGAAAAGAAGTAACGCGCTGCCCTATAATTAACGGGCTGTATGGTATCTCACAGAACTAAACAGGAGTCCGTAGGAAAAAAAGGCAACCATGTAAACGTTGCGATTTTTACATGGGGAGAGGATACATCTGCTGTATCAGAAACGAAGAGAGACTAAGGGTGCACAGATGGTAGAATAATACTAATGCCCGCATCTCGTGGTCGTGCGGTAGCGTTCTCGCTTCCCACGCCCGGGTTCCCGGGTTCGATTCCCGGCGGGGTCAGGGATTTTCTCTGCCTCGTGATGGCTGGGTGTTATGTGCTGTCCTTAGGTTAGTTAGGTTTAAGTAGTTCTAAGTTCTAGGGGACTTATGACCACAGCAGTTGAGTCCCATAGTGCTCAGAGCCATTTGAACCATTTGAATAATACTAAATAATGCACACACAACAGAAACAGAAAACCTCCAAGCGGAAGAATCGATCAGTTATATTGGATGTAACCAACAGAAGAAGGGAAAGGTTAAAATAACAATCTGAAGAAGTTAGATGTATTTTACTTATCGTATGGCATACATCGCTATTCTTATACACTTGTACAATTTAATTACAAATTGACATCCGGACACTGAATATAATCGATAGGCTCTCCTGTTGCAGAAGTTAGAATCCAATACCCATAAAAGTGAAAACACAAAGAGAAGCTGACACAGTTTTATTAATGATATATAAAATTTAATTTGTGGACGACAAGAATTAGTGTGTAAAATTACTTAAAAATGTCAAATACAAATAAATATTACTAAAAGAAAGGCCTACTTGGAGTCATTGCTAATGAAGAATTACAGCCAGAGGAAAAGTAAAAGATCCTAATGTATTTCTCTTTTGACAGAGTTGAATTAGGCCATGTATGTCAAATTAGAGAAAATTCCCTGTGCGTGACGATGTGACGCACGCATGCCGGAGTACATTTCAAGAAAAGACTGAATTCTCTGCCATCTGATTGCAACAATTTACAGCAAAACGGCAGCTTCTAACATGATTATGTGTACACAATAATTGCAATCGCAAAGCGCTCCTGTGCTAGCATATTATTTGTCTAATCGATAATCTCTATTTTTCAATCTAATCTTGAATACCAACTACTGAATAACAACAGAAAACAGGATCTTCAGTCATTGTTCAAAAATTTAACCACTCCTAAATCCAGTCACCAAGCCAGAGGAGTGTAATCATATGAGACGAGTTCATAGTTATCTTATTCGTTTATTCCTAAAAAGTGCCGGAGAAGTGTGATGCAAAATTTCTTGGCACGACACGTAAAGCTAAACTGTTTGGGGTGACGTGGAACAATGAAGTGACTGTTTCTAGAGCAACCTTGCGGAGGAATAATTCCACTAACTGCGGCCGGGGGGAGTGCCCTCGCGGTCACAGGCGCCATGTCACAGACTGGGCAGCCCCTCCCGCCGGAGGTTCGAGTCCTATCTCGGGCACGGGTGTGGGTGTTGTTCTTGGCATAAGTTAGTTTAAGCAGTGTGTAAGTCTAGGGATCGATGACCTTAGCAATTGAACATTTTTCGCTTGTGTCGAAAGTATGAGGGAATATCCCTCTTGAAAGAATGGAATCGACCAAAAGATCCAGTCCAGGGCACAAAAAGAAATAGTGCGTGCCATTTTTTTTATTTCTTTCAAGCTTGCTTCCATAAAAAACAAGTCTCCAAGGGCCCTATCACGTTTGCCATCAGCAATCGTAGGAGAAGAGTTAAAAGGCATTCGAGTAAAGAGCACGTAAGAAACTACCTCGCCAAACAAAGGATGAGGCGAGACAGCAAACAACATTGCTACCGCGATCTGTGAGCTTCTTAGGGGGGCAGTGCCTGTACTGTGGGTCTTGGGTATGACTCAGCTACGCTAGCAGCTTACGTTAACTGGAAAATGTTTCGAGAGGAAACTAGCTATCTAGCTGCAATCTGTAAAGTAATAGGTATTGAAAATGGCGAATAAATTCACAACGCTAGTTTATTGCAATTAATATGACGTATATCTTGTTATATAAGAATGCGTGAACATGTTTCAAAATTCAATGTAGCCATATGTGACGTCACCCAATCGCCTCAAAGACGATGTATGGAATCCACAGTCTTCTGAAGGAAGTCACGGGGGATATTGCTGATAATACCTCGAATCCGTATTTCTAATTCTTCCAGTGTGCGACGTTTCATCCAGTACATCTCACATTTTGCCCAGCGCCAGGTCTGGACTTCTTGCAGGCCACACATCAGGTCCACGTCTTCCTAGCCAACGTCCTTGAAACGTCTCGAAATGAAATGTCGTGTGACGAGGGCCTCCCGTCGGGTAGACCGCTCGCCTGGTGCAAGTCTTTCGATTTGACGCCACTTCGGCGACTTGCGCGTCGATGGGGATGAAATGATGATGATTAGGACAACACAACACCCAGTCCCTGAGCAGAGAAAAGCTCCGACCCAGCCGGGAATCGAACGCGGGTCCTTAGGATTGACAGTCTGTCGCGCTGACCACTCAGCTACCGGGGACGGACTTGAAACGTCTCATCCAACCGTCTCATCCAACCACACGCGCTTGACATTCGCAAAGTGCGATGGTTGCGCTATCCTGCTTACGAGCAAATTTCTTTTATGTTATCCCATGCAGATATTATGGGAAAAACTTAAAGCGTCTGCAGGTGGCATTCTGCTTTCATTGTGTCGCGCAGGATAAATGTCTGAGTAACATTTGCAGACTCATTCCTCACCACATGGCCATATTTGGGCGGGACTGCACCTTTCCAGTATAACACCAGGATCCTGTTCCGAACGACAATGGTAATTGCAATTTTGTCGATTGATATAACGTCCCACATGAAATACGGCCTCCTCGCTACAGAGGACGTGTTTAAATAATTGAGGCCAATCAGTCTTCATGCCAATCCACTATCGACTTCCCACACTCCATTCTGAGATCACAGTCTTCTGGTGTTAGCTGTTGCACGTGATGAGGCTTCGACGTTCGATAATTCTATTCTTTACACAAGAGCTGGCGCACAGCGTACCTTGTGATTCCAGTTTCACGTGATGCCTGACGTGTTGATTTCGGAGGGCTGCATACAAACATTTCCTTCACAGTCGCCATTTTATCATCCGCTCGAGAAGTGGATGGACGACAAGTTTTTCTTGCGTTTTTTATCGAGACTGTTGTCATTAACTTTCTGTGATAATTCTTTATTGTTGTCTCTGGACGAATCGTGGCATTCACCCTACTCACAGTTGGTTGGTTTGGGGGATCAAAGGGACCAGACTGCTACGGTCATCGGTCCCTTTTTCCAAAGACAAAGAACACCCACAGAGAATAAAAACGAGGAACAGAATAGAACACAGACGATACAAAACGAGAGAAACTGAGACAAAGACAAGACAAAACGAACTAAAACCACACAGAGTGTGACGGTGGTTGGCCGACCATAGAAATAAAAAAAGGAAAAGCCAACCACTTAGAAACACGTTGAAAAATCAGTTTAAAAGCATAGGCCAAAGGCCAGAACCAACACAAAACAATAACAGAAAATAGAAACACTCAGATTAAATGATAAAAGCCCCCTGCCCGAATAAAACGTAAAACTAAGTCAGCCATTGCGGAGTCGTCCGTTAAAAGGGCAGGGAGCGTATCAGGCAGCCTAAATGTCTGCCTGACCACAGCTAAAAGGGGGCAGGCCATCAAAATGTGGGCCACCGTCAAAGCCGCCCCACAGCGACATAGAGGAGGGTCTTCCCGGCGCAGTAAGTAACCGTGTGTCAGCCGGGAGTGGCCAATGCGGAGCCGGCAAAGAACTACTGAGTCCCTGCGAGTGGCTCGCAGGGATGACCGCCACACAGCCGTCGTCTCCTTCACAGCACGGAGTTTATTGCGCGTCGTCAGTTCGCGCCATTCATCGGCCCATAGCGCCAAAATTTTGCGGCGGAAGACTGCCCGCAAATCAGTCTCTGGGAGGCCAACATCAAGAGATGACGTCCTCGTGGCCTCTTTCGCCAGACGGTCAACATTCTCATTCCCGGGGATCCCAACATAGCCTGGGGTCCACACGAAGACCGCAGAGCGGCCGCAACGCGCAAGAGTATGCAGGGACTCATGGATAGCCATCACCAGACGGGAACGAGGAAAACACTGGTCGAGAGCTCGTAAATTGCTCAGGGAATCGCTACAGATAACGAAGGACTCACCTGAGCAGGAGCGGATATACTCTAGGGCTCGAAAGATGGCGACCAGCTCCGCAGTGCCTACTCACAGTAAGCCACACTTCACAATGTGCAGCAATCTGTGCTCGCTGTTAAACAGTAAGGCGATCGGCCATCTTTTCAGTTGTGTGCTATTGTGTGCAGCTCATCTCACGGCAACCGTCTGTACTGCAGAAAATGTGAAAACAAGCTCTTGCCTTGGGGGGGGGGGGGGGGGGAAGAATGGAGAGAACAAGGGCGATGAAACAAAATCCGAGTGTATAGCGCAAGCCCGGCCAGAAAGCCAGATGTTCGCAGCTGTATCAGTGGTGCAAATGGCTCTGAGCACTATGGGACTTAACGTCTGAGGTCATCAGTCTCCTAGAACTTAGAACTATTTAAACCTAACTAACCTAAGGACATCACACACACCCATTCCCGAGGCAGGATTCGAAACTGCGATCGTAGCAGTCGCGCGGTTCCGGACTGAAGCGCCTAGAAGCGCTCGGCCACCGGGGTCGGCAGCTGTATCAGTGCCTGTATGACATAATGAGTTCTGAAGCATGCTCGGGCAGTGACAGCAGAAATCCAGACATTATATTGCCCTTTATGTACACAATATTGAAATTATGATTCCATCGATATCAAACATTGTAGAGTCATTTTACAGTGCTTAGTTACTTTACAGACACCCTGTAAAACTACATCAACACTCCGCAAGGCACCTTTTGGTATACCTGTACAGTGCAGGAAACTTAATGAACCACTGTAACTTCCATCTGAGCTACCGAAGCACGACTCACGCCCGGTGCTCACAGCTTTACTTCTGTCAGTATCTCGTCTCCTACCTTCCAAACTTTACAGAAGTTCTCCTGCGAACTTCTGTAAAGTTTGGAAGGTAGGAGACGAGATACTGGCAGAAGTAAAGCTGTGAGCACCGGGCGTGAGTCGTGCTTCGGTAGCCCAGATGGTAGAGTACTTGCCCGCGAAAGGCAAAGGTCCCGAGTTCGAGTCTCGGTCGGGCACACAGTTTTAATCTGCCAGGAAGTTTCATATCAGCGCACACTCCGCTGCAGAGTGAAAATCTCATCCTGGCACTGTAACTTCCATCCTTTTCCTGTTTCAGTCGCGAATGGTGCACGGGTGAAAGACAGCTGGTTAAGCATCCGCATGAGCTCGCATCTCTAATTTTATCTTCATGGTCTTTTCGCAAGACAAACGTTGGCGGGAGAAATATATTGTTTGATTCTTCCATGAACGTACACTCTCGGAATTTTAACAGTAAACCTCATTGTGGCTCACTACGTCTCACTTGTAGCGTCTGCCGCTGGGGACGGATGATGGTTCCGTGATTCTTTCGCGTTTACTAAACGAAGCTGTAACTAAGCGCGCTGCCCATCTTTGGATCTTCTCCATTTCTACTATCAGCCCTTTCTGGTACGGGTCCCAACCTCGCAATATCTAAGTATCGGTCGAACGAGGGTTTTTTAACCCACCACATTCGTGGGTGAATTGCACGTCCTGAAGATTCTTCTAGTGAATCACGGCTAGCATTCCCTTTTCTGCGATTAGTTGTATCTAGTCGTGCTACTTCAAATCATATTCGCACAAGAAAAAACGACGCACCACGAATGAGTTATGCAAACTAGTCGCAAATCTATATTCATACAGGTCTCGATGGAAAATGCAAAATGGCAAACTTTGGCGCCCGGTGGACGAATGTGTGACGAAAATGTGACGCTGCAGTGCAGATTCACCGCGCAACAGGGGGCATAAAGTCTCTTCTAATTTCATTCCCTGTACTCAGCTGGACAGTAACGATGCCTCACAACAACACGGGAACAATATACGTAGATATCAGCATTTGAGAGAGGACATGTAGTAGGGCTCAAAGAAGCCGACTGGAGTAATCGGGGAATCGCTCCACGTTTGATTGGGACCGATGCCACTGTTCGAGGATGTTGGCGGGAATGGGTGAACCGTGTCCAAACAAAACATCAGGATTGGAATGGTCTCCCTGAGAGACGAAATAATATGGGGACCAAGAAATTGTCAGAGAAGCACTCAGAGCCCGGATCAATCATTATCATCGATCAGACGTGCAACTTACGCTTCAGCGATCATAAGGACCATTAATAGGCGGCTCACAGAAAGGGGGTTGAGCCCACATCACCTAACATACAGGACACCCCACAAAGACGAGAAGGCTGTGTCACATTTCAGGTAGGCCGTTTGTGGGCGTACAGAATCTGCTACAACTAGCGTTAATGGTAGCCGTTTCTGGATTTAACGGCCGTACCAACAATGCAACTAAAGCCACTGATTGAACGTGTTCATTTCATTTAATATATGAGGCAGCACTGCAAGAAAAAGAAGCGATGGTTACAAAGCAATATACGGTGAAAAATCTGCAGTGTATAGTAATGTAGGTAATTTCTGTGGATTTATTTGTGAAAGCAATTCAGAAAAAAGTGTTTATGTTGGCTTACCTACCCATTAAACAAAATGTCGGTTACCGCTTACGTTGATTTCAGAATATTATGTTTGATCGTGAAACTATCTGCAGAAATCCATTCTGAGGTTTCGATGTAGTCCTTTGAAATGGTGTACAAATGTTGTGTGCCACGCTGCAGAGAAAATTATGAAAATGAACCAAGATCAGCGGTTTTTTCTTTTCCTAAAAGGACAACACTCCAGCAGAGATGGATAGCTGCAGTACACCATGAATTTTCCAGATTACACAGAATTCAAAGGTAGGCTCAGCGTCTTTAAAATTCAGTTAAATTGTTTCAGGATATGTGCTTTAATACAGAGAGCATGAGCAACGTATGGTGTGTTGAAGTAGGCATGGCGTCTAGTTGTCCAGTAACAACGTATATAATACATTGTATAGAGTATTGACTAGTTGGCTCACTGATTTACTCACGCAAGAATATCTTTGCCTTTATAACTTAAGATACTAGTCAGCATTAATCGATTTGTACTGAAAGTAACCGTCACTAATGCCATGTTTGCGTTAGCATTTAGTGACATTATTTCCCTTGGGCGTTATCATACGTAGCTGATAAAAGTTTTTCTCTTTACTTTAAGGTCTGCGAGCGCCACTTCACTGAGGACCTCATTCTGAGACGTAGTCAATATTTCGACAATTCCACAGGAAAAAATATATTCTGTGCCTCTCCCGAAACCTCGCCTTCCAGCAGCCGTACCGTCGATTCTGCCTAACTGTCCGCAGGACCTATCGTCAGCTTCTTGTTCAAGGGAAAGCGGGGATAAGAGACGGAAGCGTCTGGAAAGCAGAAACTTATTGTTAGAAGTAGCTATTGCAACAGTGTTGCAACTCATGAACAGGTGAGGCGTTTCGTGGACGCCGGCCGGAGTGGACGAGCGGTTCTAGGGGCTACAGTCTGGAACCGCGCGCCCGCTACGGTCGTAGGTTCGAATCCTGCCTCGGGCATGGATGTGTGTGATGTCCTTAGGTTAGTTAGGTTTAAGTAGTTCTAAGTTCTAGGGGACTAATGACCTCAGAAGTTAAGTCCCATAGTGCTCAGAGCCATTTGAACCATTTTTGTTTCGTGGACTTGAATGGCTTTCTTAAGTGCTAGGGGGCAATCAACCTCCCAAAGAAGGGCACATTATAAAGTCAGATAGTGCCACTAGTTTTGTTCTAATAGAAACAAGAGATATTCCTACACTTTTGTATTCTGGTGTCGTGAATTCTGGCCGGAGCATGTAGTTATATGTTGCTAAAGTGTAAGCACAAAGAACAATGATATTCAGTAACAGATCACTTGCTATTCATAACAATCATTTAGAAAATATGGCAAATTTTTCTTATGAGACTGAAAGTAGTAAAATTAGTTTTTATGTGAGCAAGTGAATCAATGTGTGTCCGAAAGAACCACTACAGATACTCATCGGATTGCATTATATTTTGTAATAATTTATTTTCAATATCACTACATGCTTACAAGTTTAGAAGCAGCATACACTTTCTGGTGCTAGCCCACTGTAATACACTGCATAAGATTTGTTCACATTTTCAAATACACTCAGCAGCTGAACAACTAGGTGGCAATTTCTTGTTGTATACAAAACAGAAGTTACAGTTTTCTTTGTGGATCTGATCATGTTCTTTCACTAATGGCTAATGAAATTCACTTGAAGCCTTATTTGGACTTCATGGGAGGTAACATTCTGGGTGCTGCATCCAGTTGTAGAAATGTAGCAACTAGTGCTTTCAACAAATAAAGATGTAGTTCACATTCTTTCAGTGAGAAATATAAATGGTAAAGAACTCCTCACTTTAATTAAGGAAATAGTTTTTAAAGGTAGTTTGTGTGTAAGTGACTATAGTTCAATTAACAGACAGGCAATGTCATTCTTTGCTTCCCCTCCTCAACTATCAATTTTTTACAAACACCGTTGTGATGACACTCAACACATTTTTGTTTTAAACTCTGTTCACGTATTAAAATGTGTCAGAAACATTTGGATGAATAGAACAGATCCTGATCCCCAATTTGAAACTTTAGTACACAACTTCTTATGTTCAAGTTCTCTGGAGTTAAAAATCTACCCGACAGAGTGTACACAGATAATAAAATTTGCCAACAAACTTAATTTAAAGTCTCTTTATCCAACCTGGAGCGACAAAATGTCAAATTTTTGCTTATATTTTCAATGAGATGGCTGTCCAAGGTTTGTTAGCCTTGGGGAAGTCATCATCTTATTGAAAGTTCTGAGAGCACTGTTAAATTCATTAAATTAATTTGTACCTGGTGTAACATTTAAAATGTTAGCTCACCTGGTAGAGATATCCGTTTGAAAGATGCACTGCAGAAACCACTCACCAGCACATATGGTGAAAATATTAGATATTTATAAAGATTTTTATCATGGCTGGATATATGGAAACATTGTCCTCACCATACATTCGGATTATCCAATGACACACATTAGACCATATCACATACCACTCATGTTCTTCTAGAAATGACGTAGTATTGCACTGAGGACTTGAATTTTAAATATCCTTTGCCAGAAAAGGTTCAGACAGATGCTCTGGAAGTAAGATTTGGAAAATATCGAACAATGGCAGGATCTCCGTATTTGGTATCTTTGAGATAGGTATTTCAAACCTAATCCAAGGCTAAGAATTCAGACCCTGCCATCCTTGATAATTTCATCATCTGCTCTGCGAGAAGTTGGCGTAGATTTAGATTCTTCTGTAAGTGACTGTGTAGATGAGTTCACCTTACCACAACCACCAAACTTTGAAAGTGTAAGGGATTTCAGTGAGGAACAAATTCAGTCTTTTCAGGAATACTTGTCAGGATATTGCGCTAGAGCTGTTCTTAAGAAGCTGAGATGTGAGACACGTAAAACATATTTAGTGTTAGATAGAACATTATCAGTTACAGAAAATGATGAAGGCTATGAACATACAAGAAAGGTGGACAGAGGTGTATTGTATTGTCCTAATAATGCGGTTATGAATGCTGCTTTGTTTTCTTATTTAGTTGTTAAAAACTTTGTGTCTGGAGAACATGAACACAGCTTCATGACATGTTCATCTAAGAGAAATTTAGTTATAAGATTAGCTGTTGATGTAGTTGAAAGAAAAGATTTCTTCTGAAGGGATTTTTTGTGTGTCCAGGTACATCACGCAGACGACAGTATTCTTCATTGTGTAGAAAAAGTAGCGTGTAGGCTAATATGTTTCTCAATTATTATGTTCAAAAAATTAACGATAGCCATAACGGCAAAAAAAATTTGTCAATTGTAAAGTAGTTTGGAATAAATTTTGTGGTAGGTTAACAAAGGTTTAAATTTGTCATTTTCTCCTCATTCCTACTTTTCTCTTCTATATATGTTTCTGCGTTGTTGACACTGAATGGGCATAAAAATAGGCCTATATTTTATTTACAAAGATTTCATTTCATTAACAGCAGTATTCTGGTACACATTTGATACTTATGATCTCACAGACGGGCAAAGTCTATCACAGTAACTCTGTTAGTGTAATTTACAGGCTATTGAGTACGTAGGTTTCAGACGCAACGTTTTTCTTAACAAGTAGTAAAATTTTGCATATGATCTCAAACAAAATAGAAGGAAATCACAGTCTATTGTAACCAGTGTAACATGCATTTTGCGCTATAGCGCAATTTCTTTGTAAATGGTCCACTGGTTCGTAGTCGAGAACTAAGTCGTGTGATGTTGTTATGCTTTGACAAAAGAAGTACACGCACTTGAGCTAATGCTGGTTTGCAGCGACAGCCTAGCCGCGACGACGACACAGTTGCGCCGTGGGACCTGTGTATCAGCAGGCGTCGGCTGAGCACGTTAGCTGAGCTCACGGCACACCTTGCGACCGATTTCACGCGATTGTTGTTTGTGAAATCCATGTTGACTCCTACAGAGGAAATTTTCGGTTCCAGAAACATCATAACACGCAACCATAAAACAGACGCTGTAATTCTACAACAGACAGATGCCATCGATATAGGCCTATAGTTGTGTTCATCCGTTCGACCACCCCTCTCGATAAGGGGAATGATCTGCGCATTTTTGCAATCACTACTCCAACTATCTAGAGCAGATTGCTGTTAGAAGCGGAGCAAGTTCTTTTGCATACACTATGTATAAGCGTTTGAGTCGCCTTCCTCTGTTGAGCGATTTTAGTTTGTTTTCTATCACAAGGTTACTTATTTCGATATACAGGGTGTTACAAAAAGGTACGGCCAAACTCTCAAGAAACATTCTTTACACACAAATAAAGAAAAGATGTTATGTGGACATGTGTCCGGAAACGCTTAATTTCCATGTTAGAGCTCATTTTAGTTTCGTCAGTATGTACTGTACTTCCTCGATTCACCGCCAGTTGGCCCAATTGAAGGAAGGTAATGTTGACTTCGGTGCTTGTGTTGACATGCGACTCATTGCTCTACAGTACTAGCATCAAGCACATCAGTACGTAGCATCAACAGGTTAGTGTTCATCACGAAGGTGGTTTTGCAGTCAGTGCAATGTTTACAAATACGGAGTTGCCAGATGCCCATTTGATGTATGGATTAGCACGGGGCAATATCCGTGGCGCGGTACGTTTGTATCGAGACAGATTTCCAGAACGAAGGTGTCCCGACAGGAAGACGTTCGAAGCAATTGATCGGCGTCTTAGGGAGCACGGAACATTCCAGCCTATGACTCGCGACTGGGGAAGACCTAGAACGACGAGGATACCTGCAATGGACGAGGCAATTCTTCGTGCAGTTGACGATAACCCTAATGTCAGCGTCAGAGAAGTTGCTGCTGTACAAGGTAACGTTGACCACGTCACTGTATGGAGAGTGCTACGGGAGAACCAGTTGTTTCCGTACCATGTACAGCGTGTGCAGGCACTATCAGCAGCTGATTGGCCTCCACGGGTTCACTTCTGCGAATGGTTCATCAAATAATGTGTCAATCCTCATTTCAGTGCAAATGTTCTCTTTACGGATGAGGCTTCATTCCAACGTGATCAAATTGTAAATTTTCACAATCAACATGTGTGGGCAGACGAGAGTCCGCACGCAATTGTGCAATGACGTCATACGTCATCAACACAGATTTTCTGTGAACGTTTCGGCAGGCATTGTTGATGATGTCTTGATTGGGCCCCATGTTCTTCCACCTACGGTCAGTGGAGCACGTTATCATGATTTCATACGGGATACTCTACCTGTGCTGCTAGAACATGTGCCTTTACAAGTACGACACAACATGTGGTTCATGCACGATGGAGTTCCTGCACATTTCAGTCGAAGTGTTCGTACGCTTCTCAACAACAGATTCGGTCACCGATGGATTGGTAGAGGCGGACCAATTCCATGGCCTCCACGCTCTCCTGACCTCAACCCTCTTGACTTTCATTCATGGGGGCATTTGAAAGCTCTTGTCTACGCAACCCCGGTACCAAATGTAGAGACTCTTCGTGCTCGTATTGTGGACGGCTGTGATACAATACGCCATTCTCCAGGGCTGCATCAGGGATTCCATGCGACGGAGGGTAGATGCATGTATCCTCGCTAACGGAGGACATTTTGAACACTTCCTGTAACAAAGTGTTTGAAGTCACGCTGGTACGTTCTGTTGCTGTGTGTTTCCATTCCATGATTAATGTGATTTGAAGAGAAGTAATAAAATGAGCTCTAACATGGAAAGTAAGCGTTTCCGGACATGTCCACATAACATATTTTCTTTCTTTGTGTGTGAGGAATGTTTCCTCAAAGTTTGGCCGCCGTACCTTTTTCTAACACCCTGTAGAGGCTGAGTCAGGAGGAGAGTGCATACTTTGAGGTGTGATAGCATTGGGTGATCCTGAAAAAAAAAAAGAAAAAAAAAAAAAGAAAAAAAAGGACCTGCAGATGAACGTATGCCCTATTCTTAACCGTTTCCGATATACCGCTGTTTGAACGTCACAGGCGTCAGTCGCATGTCCTCCTTCACCAGCTCTATCATGCTTATACAACCTAACCCGCAATAGGCAATGTAGTGTCTTTACTAACCATTTCAGTATGCACTTCAGGATATTTCGGGTGACACATTACTATCCAGCGCTTGTGACGTTGAGAAAGTTGCAGTTCTTACAGAGATCAGGTTTACAGTACATGATCAGCAACACATTAGCTGTCTGCAGGAGCTGCAAAATGAATCACAATTGTCAGTGGATTTTTTGAACATCTTTTCTGAGAAAATGTACACAATTAAACAATACATTAGATCACCTGTATTTGTCGCGTTCCTCGCTGTTTTTATTTGTTTCCCATCAGAAAATAACAAGAAAAGGACATACCTGTACGTCCATATGAAGTTTCTTTGTTCAGAATCACTAATACCGTCACCTCTTAAAGCAAGTACCTTTCCTCCTGCCTCACCCTGTATGTCATTTTGACGTTTGTGCGACGACTGAAAAGAAGAAACGCAGTACGAGTTCCTCGGTGAAACGATTTCTGCCAAAGTAATTTATAATTTCAGCATTCAGTCTGACATCCTCAGTTTCGATGCCATTACGGACACAAAGGCTGTTCAAATAGCTTTGATCCATTTTGCCAGATCGGTGCATATAATTTTCTTCTGAATTCGTACGCTAATTTTGACTTTGTTCAGTTTCTGTTCATCCACAATGTTCTGCCTATAAATCTGTGGTGAAGCTCTCTTTCCTGTCAGAATAGCTTTCTGACATGGCTATCTAATCACGATGGTTTTGGTCTCTTTCCTCACAGTTTTTCTCGGTACATGCTCCGTAAGTTACAGTGCACAGTAATCTTGAACTTAGTCCATTTGTACCCAACATTTTCATTCTCAAAGATGAATGTTTCATGTTGACTGCTCAGACAATCTGAAGTCTCTTTCCTGTCGTGCTTACTAAGCAGAAATACCTTCCTACCTTTCTTTACACTCCCACTGGTATGAGTAGTCAGTGATGCTACTAATGAATTTGTGCCGTGCGCCTGCGTTTAATTTCGCGTAATTCCCGCGGGTTTGGAATCCCTCTGGCCGCATTAGCGCATGCAGCGTTAGTGTCGCCAGTAGAGGGCAGGTCGGAGGAGAAGGCAGTTCAGGGCTGCGGCGACCTGGAGAAGAGGGTGTGACACGGGCGTTGAGGAGCGGAAGTGAGGCGGCGCGTTGTTGTGGCCAAGCGCCTGCCGTGGCCCGTTGGCCACAGTGGTGCCTTTGCCCACTCGGGTTTGGCGGGGCCGAGTGTTGGTCGCAGCCGTGAACATCGCTCGTTAAAGGCTACGCACAGTATTCGGCGTATCCTCTGCTATTGAAGTTGCAAGCAGTTTGTGGTGCCACGTTGGATTCCTGTCTCACCTTTGCAAGTACTGGACGCGGTGGCGTTTGCTGGATGATAGCTGTGGGTTTCCGACTACGAGTAATCTTTATTACAATAATTGGCAACCAGTGCTGTACAATCGCAATAAAGTCATGAGATGTTCCATTGACTCTTATTAGAACATATTACGCGTTTCGGGATTACACCCATCTTCAGACATGTGTTACAAAAAGTACAAAATATAAGTGAACAGCTCACTCAACACTTCTCAACGTTACAGAAAATGAGATCTGGTCATATGATTCACATACCACAAACTTCAACTCCTTCCTAACCAACCAGGCGTACAGCCTTGACAACTCTTAAAGAAAGTGTCGAATAACATATGACTGCGACACAAGCAGTCTTCAAGCAGAGCGAATACTGACGCTAAACAAGTAAACTAGCAGCGAAGCGCCCTCGGCAGGGGGCGCTGCATGGTCATGTGCTCCATGCCTTCACATGTAATTTGATAATAGTATACTCAGCATATATCATCTAACAGGGTGTAATTACGACTAGCAATCTAATTATTATATCCGTACACGTTAACACTAAAGAATTTTTAAAAATCTCCAAAAATTTTTTTCTTTTTTTTTTTTACATTGCCATACTACGCCTGTATCCAGTAGTGGCACTAAGCACAACTCAAACCAAATGTCAATATAAAATAAATAATAGGGAGGGGGGAGTTCCTTCATGAATAAACCTTTCAACCTCTCAAATCTCTAAAAGAATGTCACCAAATTAAATACAACCAACATTATCCGTCATAAACTAAAACCCTGTGATCAGCTCGCGTACACAAACGTCTCAGGCGCTGTCTGTTAAAGCCAACGGCAACCACATCGGCGGCAGCCATCCGCCTATCGAATTACAGCCAAGTGATACTCATGGGCCATGATCGCCCAAATATAAGCCTTCAAACA
This sequence comes from Schistocerca nitens, assembly GCF_023898315.1. NCBI lineage: Eukaryota > Metazoa > Arthropoda > Insecta > Orthoptera > Acrididae > Schistocerca > Schistocerca nitens. Next base: position 310,947,407 of record NC_064615.1, on the reverse strand, counting down.
ATAACTTACGCCCCTCAACCACATGGAAAAGTTTAATGGTGAGAGGAAGAGCATTTTCATGCAATCCCAAAACACACGTGGGTTATACGTCATACATTCCTTATATAAACTAGTGGCACGACAATTGCCCGAGTCCTACTTGTGCTATCCGGATACTGGACAGCTCTAGATTTTTTAAGAAACAAAAAACAAAACATTAAAAGTGTTAGAACTTGAAAGTCTAAAATCAATAAAATAAACCATTGTGTCACCAAGGACCATCCAAAGGGTACGGTGGTGAACAAATCCGTACGTGCCAACCTATCAGCCCATCTAACTTAATTCGATTGCCAGTTGCAATTACACCCTGTTAGATGTTGTAGGCTGAGTATATTATTATTAAATTACATGTGAACGCATGGATCACATGACCATGCAGCACCCCCTACCGAGGGCGCTTCGCTGCTACTTGACTTGTTTAGCGTCAGTATTCGCTCTGCTTCAAGACTGCTTGTTTCGCAGTCATATGTTATTCGACACTTTCTTTGAGTTGTCAAGGCTGTACGCCTGGTTGGTTAGGAAGGAGTTGAAGTTCGTGGTATGTAAATCATATGACCAGATCTCATTTTCTGTAACGTTGAGAAGTGTTGAGTGTGCTGTTCATTTATATTTTGTACTTTATGTAACATGTCTGAAGATAAGTGTAATCCCGAAACGCGTAACAAGTTCTAATAAAAGAGTAAATGGAACATCTCATGACTTTATTGCGATTGTACAGCATCAGTTGCCAATTATCAACATAAAAATGATCGCAGGCCTCAGACGGGATTTTATGTCCTGTATATCATCTTTATTACATCCTTCTCTCGGCGCTCTCTAAGCAAGCGTTTGTCAATGGGCGCTGGATTTTACGAGAAATTACGGTGAGCATCCGATAAGTGTGCACGTCACTTGGTGTCGTATGGTGGCTATTTTGACGCCGTATCATGGTTGCCCGTTCTTATGTATGTACATGTGATATTTAAGAAGGTTTTGCCTGATACTACTAGAGTCCAGTTCTGTAAATTTGTGTGGGCTTGCTAACTGAGTTTAGAATCTAAGGGTATAGGATGCAGATGTAATTCTTATGATTTACGAATTGCACTTTATAGTCAGTGAAAACTGTTGCTTCTAGCTGCTTTATTTCTGAGGCATGTCTATAGTTTCCTGTTGGCAAGTATCACGAGGTCGAACTGTTTACTAAATTGTTTGCATCTACAAAAAAGAAAACTAAACTAAAGAATTTCTGCATTTGTAGTGTGTTTTACTAAATAATTAACGAGTCGTCTCTGTGTTACAGGATAGGTGATTGTATCTCTTGTTAACTGTGATCTTTTGAAAGATACCCGAGTACCATGACCGAAATTTTTAATGAAGGTTTCTAGCGCTATGGTAGCGGCAACCGCCGTCCTATGTTTGTAGAGGAGGAGGAACTATTGTAGAAGCGTTGCCTCTGTCACCACCTCTATCATTATAAATCTGAACCACCTCTATCAGTCATTTTGGCGTTTTGATAATTACTGGCAATAGCCGATGATTGATATTTGTGACAATCATTTGATCATTGTTTTGCTGTTTGTGGTGTAAACGTATCTTTTACTTCATTTAATATTCTTTACAAAACGGAAGTGGTTTTATACTGTTGCCATTTTGAGGTGCATTTGCCGTGAGTTGATTACTGAAATTTAGTTCAAAAATATTCAAATGTGTGTGAAATCTTATGGGACTTAACTGCTAAGGTCATCAGCCCTTAAGCTTACACACTACTTAACCTAAATTATCCTAAGGGCAAACACACACACCCATGCCCGAGGGAGGACTCGAACCTCCGCCGGGACCAGCCGCACAATCCATGACTGCAGCCCCCAGACCCCTCGGCTAATCCCGCGCGGCGAAATTTAGTCGTTTCAGTTAATGTTATTCAAAAAATGGTTCAAATGGCTCTGAGCACTATGGGACTTAACATCTATGGTCATCAGTCCCCTAGAACTTAGAACTACTTAAACCTAACTAACCTAAGGTCATCACACAACACCCAGCCATCACGAGGCAGAGAAAATCCCTGACCCCGCCGGGAATCGAGCCCGGGAACCCGGGCGTGGGAAGCGAGAACGCTACCGCACGACCACGAGATGCGGGCTAATGTTATTCTTGCATGTTTGCTTTACAAATAAATTCATTAGTGTTTTTTAGAAACGTTCATAAGTTCATTATGGCTCAGTACCTTTCCACTCAACACCAGCTCCCTACTTTCTACAGGCCGCCGAAGATGTGAAAATCGCACGGTATGGCCTATATGGAAGATGTTGCAGTGTTTCCCAACAAAATTGTTAAGTGTAACCTTCATTCGATTCACAGTGTAGAGGCGGGCATTATCGTGCAACAGGATTATTCCGTCTTGACAGCATTGTGGGTGTTTTGACTTTACAGTGCATTACAGTTTCTGAAAAGGGTCTTCATAGCCCTGTGCACTGATTGTTTTTCCATGCTCGAGGAACTCTACAAGTAGGGAGCCAGAGGGTAAGACGTGCGATGTTTCTACTGTTGGCTTTACCCTTACCAGAAGTATCCTCCGCCAGACACCGTTAGGTGACTTGTCGAGTTACATGTATATCAGCCTCCCACCCACGCCACGGGGCTATGGCGGTGTGGTGTCTCCCCATCGTCCGCCAAATGTGATAACGAATGGACAAACGCGTCTTTAAAAAGAATGCAGCAGCAACAGCAGCGTTCTCCTGAAGATGGTGGACAGTTGGATCGCCGAAATATTGAATCAAGTTGATTTTAGGATCCGGCAGTAAATCCGAGGACACTTTCAAGACATTACGCCGGGAAAGCCTACGAAGTCACATTTTAAAGTGCGTTCTTATGTGTTTTGGTTGGCCTTGCCAGCTAGTTCAAATTTTAACTGCAGAATGTTAATTCGATAGGATAGTTTCCACTCGTTCACAAGACGACCACTGATCGGTGGCGTTGATAGTCGATAGCAGTTTTGGCTCTGTTTTCTCGGGCACGCCAGAAGAGAGTGGTGTTTCGATACGGCAATTTCCTCTAGTTTGATAGGACGACGATCAGCTACGGGTTTTTCACTAGCTGGTAATCGTTTCTACCGCGCTCCCTTGTTCGACGGGAACGCCAGAAGTCTAAAGAAAAACTTCTGGTGCTCATTACTTAGTGAGCTCTTCAGGGTGCCACTTCTGGTGACTTCGCACTCTTCCGCAGACGCTGGAGTGAGACTGGGTTCATACCTGCGACAGGGGTTTGTTTCTCTCGATCCAAGTTCGGCCATACGATAGACTGCAGGGAGGAAGGGCAAACGGGGGGGGGGGGGGGATGAAGTATTTTTAATTTTTGGAAGACGAATGGCGACTTGAAAGTAGCTACAAGAAGTTGCAGATCCAATCCTGTTAAAAACACGCGTAATATTAACATTAAATCATTTTCTTGGAAATGAACATCTGATTACACTACTTTTTATTCCTTTCCCTGAGAGCTAGGGGAGAAGGTGCGGTCACCTCCCCCCTTGTCTCCAGGTTTTGGTGCCCTTGTCTCTGTCTGAACTCTGGGGCTGCAGAGACCGGTCTGTTGGACGTGGTAAATATTTAGAGAGTAATCATACCAGCGTCTCGCATAGAAGGTTGCTCACACAGTTTCAGTGAAGCTCACAGTCTGCATCATAGTCCCCAGAATAGATGGTGGTCCATCGTTCTGAGTCGAGTGGAGGACTGGCACCTGAGACTCCGAGCTACTCTGTGACAAATTAGAGCTTGATTCCTAGACTTTCGCCATTGAGTTGAGAGCTGTAGGGTTTCCAGCGTGGACAAGGTGTGCAATAAACATCAGAGGCCGCGACCCAGGTGTGTGTTGTGAGTTGGGTGCACAAAGGGCTTCTTCAGTTAGGCTTCTCTCCATCCCACCCTAGTAACGAAAGCTTTAGGAAACCCAGCAGTATCACTGTATGTCCAAATAAACGTGCTCCACAGGTGAGAGCATTACAATACTAACGGATAACTGCCAAAGCAGTCGTAACCAAGTACCATAGTTTGAAGCGCTCCTAGAAGGCAGCGAAGCTCACAAAATACTAGGTACAGAAAGCTGGTTAAAACCGAACTTTGACAGTAGTGAGAGTTTTTGGGAAAAATTAAGCATAAACCGAAAGAATAAAAAAATGGTTCAAATGGCTCTGAGCACTATGGGACTTAACTTCTGAGGTCATCAGTCCCCTAGAACTTAGAACCACGTAAACCTAACTAACCAAAGGACACCACACACATCCATGCCCGAGGCAGGATTCGAACCTGCGAACCGGTGAACCGCCTAGAACCGCTCGGCCACCCCGGCGGGCCCGAAAGAATAAACTAATGGGAAATGGAGGAGGTGCATTTGTCTCAGTAGGCAAGAAACTCAAGGCCACCGAGATAGAAATTGAAGTTGCATGCGTAATTGTTTGGCAAGACAAAGTGTCAAGGGTGGACATAAAATTATAATTGAATCCTTCTATTGACCGTCCGACTCACTTCCTTATGTGACCAAAAACTTTAGAGAAAACGTCAGTTTACTTTAGCGAAAGTTCCCTAATCATACTGCTGTCATCAGGTGATACTTTAACCATCCAACAATCATTTGGGATAATTAGTTTTGTTGGTAGTAGGAGTGATAAGACATCCTGTCAAACATTACTAAATGCCTTCTCTGAAAACTATTTAGTGCAGATAGTGGGGAACCAAACTCATGATGAAGATATATTAGGTCTTACGGCAAAAATAGACCTGGCCCTTTTGAGGAAGTCCACATCGAAACTTGCATCAGTGACCATGAGGCAGTTATAGCAATAATGAACAAAATGCAAAGGACAACTAAAACAAGTAGGAAGATATGCACTGATCAGCTAGAAACATTATGAGCACCTATCTAATAGCCGGTATGTTCACCTTTGGCATTGATAACAGCGGCGATGTGACGTGACATGGAAGCAGTGAGGCTTTGATAGTCGCTCGAGGGAGTAGGCACCACATCTGCATACCCAAGTCACCTAATTCCCATAAATTCCGGGTGGGGGCTATGAGCTCCGATGCCACGTTCAATCACATCCCAGATGTGTTCGATCGGGTCCATATCTGGCGAGCTGGGGGCCAGCACATCAATTGAAACTCGCCACAGTGTTCTTTGAACCACTCCATCACACTCCTCTCCTTGTGACATGGAGTATTACTTTGTTGTAAAAATGCCATTGCCGCTGGGAAACATGAACGTCATGAAGGGGTGTACGTGATCTGCAACTAGTGTACGACACTCCTTCGCTGTCATGGTGCCTTGCACACGCCCCGCTCGCTGGACACTTGGATGCCCACGTGTATGTTCCCCAGAGTATAATGGAGCCGCGGCAGCTTGTGTCTATCCTGCAGTACAGGTGGCAGCTGTTCCCCTGGTGGACGACGGATTCGCGCCCTCCCATTGGCATAATGAAGAAGGCATTGCGATTCATCAAACCATGCAACACACACACACACTGCCACTGTGCTATCGTCAAGGGGCGATGGTCACATGTCCATTTCAGTCATAGTTGTCTATATTGTAGTGTTAACATTGGTACATGTATGCGTCGTAGGCTGAAGAACACATCGTTAGGAGTGTTCGGAGCACTGTGTGTTCGGACACACTTGTACTCTGCCCAGCATTAAAGTCTGAAGTTAGTTCCGCCACAGTTAGTCACTTGTCCTGTTTTACCAGTCTGCCCATCCTACGTATGTAATGAGGGGTCGCCGCCAACCTTTTTTTTTCCTTTATTGTATTTAAACTTCCCATCAGGGAGGGCTGGCAGCAGCATATGCACTGCTCTTCAGCCGAAAGATATAGAACGTACAATAGAAGACGTTTAAAAATAAAATAGAGGAGAAAATATATGGTGTACATAGATATAAAAAAGGGGGAACATTATGGAAGACAATAGACAAAAAGGGGCGACTATAAAATGGAGATAAAAACCGTAAAAAGGTAGTGCACACAAAAACCCACACATTGGGACAATTAAAAGAACACAAGGTGAAGTATGACCAGAGCATAAAAGTATCGATGGAAGGCATATCACATATCACTGACAGTAACACTATGTACAAGTCCAGCACACAATTAAAATCACACCTCTCTACGCACAGGAGAACAGCACCAAACACAACACTGACGTAGCACACTGATGATGAGCAAAACGGAGGATCTGCCAGGTGCAAGGAGATGCGGGAGAAAGGAAGAAGGGCGGGAGAGAAAGAGGGGAGAGGGGGGGAGACACGGGTGGGGGGCGCGCCGAAGAGGGCCAGGGAGGGAAGGAGGTGTGAGGGTGAGGGTGAGGGAGCGGGGGAGGGGGAGGGGGAGCGGGGGGAGAGTGGAGAGGGAGAAGGGGGCCCTGGGGATGGGGGGGGGGGAACAGGGCCAGGTTACATTTGGAAGGAAGGGTATATGTCATGGAGAAGTTCAACATCTGGGAGGGGGGGTGGGTGCTGGAAATTTCCCTCATTAAGGAGATGGAGGGTGTGGAGGTGGAGAGAGGGAGGGATACAGCGATAGAGGAGCGGCAATGGGTGGAGGGTGGAGAGGAAAGAGGAAACCAGGGGGTGGGGGGGATCAAGCCTGCAGACAGTGTAACGGATGCGGAGATGTTGGAGGAAAAGGAGGAGGTGGGTGAAGGGGATGATGCTGTACAAGAATCATGTGGGAAAAGGAAGGCAGATATGGAAGGCAAGGCAGAGCACATGGTGTTCGAGGATTTGGAGGGCCTTGTAAAAGTGGGTGGGTGCGAAGATCCAGGCAATGCTGGCAAAACAGAGGAGCCAGCAAGCACCATGTCTGGACGTTGTTTCACCTTGGTTTCGCCACGTGTCGAAGACACTACAGCGCACTTCTCGAACACGTGACGGGTCATGTGGTTTCCGAAATGCTCGTGCCGAGGCTCTGGGCCATCACAGTCTGCCCTCGGTCGAACTGAACTACATCGTGTGCCTTCCCCATTCTGCACACGGACAGCGCGCTAACTGATATAATAGGCACTATGCGTCTATAACTAGCAGTCACTCCTCACTAGGTGACGCTGCTAACACCTGAACAGGTATGTGTCGATAGTCGGTCGGTGTTCATAATGTTCTGGATGATCAGTGTACGTATTCAGTAAATCAGAAAAGGGATCAGTAGTGTCATATCTGAACGAGGAAATTTTTAGCTCAGGACTGGAGCATACAGAGGAACTATTGCTCAAGCTTAAAAGAATAGTTCGCCACAGACTAGATAGATTTTACCCCGTATAACAGTCCATGACATACAGTCGCCGTAAAGATACTTTTAAAGAAACAAAGCATACGTATGGAGATGGTGATGTGCTGAATGAAATGTGTTTGGCTGTTAAAAGAGCAATGCGTGAATCCTTCAGTGACCACTGCATCAGACCACTGTCTAATGATCTTTTACAAGGGTCACATAAATTCTGGTCATACGTAAAGATAGATAGTGATGCAAAGGTTAGTTTCCAGACAATCGTGGATGCGACAGAAACTGGAATCGTGGATAAAAAAACAAAAGGAGAAATGTTTAATTCTGTTTTAAAGTATTCCTTTGAAAAGAAAAACCTAGGAGTGCCGTAATTTAGTTATCGTACCACTGAAAAGCAACCGCGGATCTAATATTTCCGAACCGGGGCAAAAACTTGATAGTGGCGCCCTCCCCCCTCCCACACGAGCGTTTGGGATAGGATGTCAAAAATTTTAAAAAATCGATTTTTCAAAAATATTTTCATTTTGTAGCACATGAGTTTGATACATGAAGCACGCATATTCGACGAAATGTAAGACATGTTATTTGGTCTTAAGTGTGCCATCGTGCAGTGCCACACCTCTGCACGTCACTATTTCGCTCTGTGAAATTCAAAGGTGTACATTCTGTAATGGGAGCGATCGAACCTATATTCAAGACAGTGGAAATTATAATGTCCTGCGGTTCCTTTCCTCTTCCCAGTTGACCGATTTGACATCTTACCCCTCTTAAATATATTAATATTGGACGGGATTATATTAATATTGGACGGGATTATTTTTGACTGAGGGGATAAGAACTCTTCAGAGAATTATAACTCTTCATTGCCTATTTGCTAATAACTTTCTCCTTTGGGTGACACAAAATTAAATATAGGAAACATAAAAGCAGTAAAAGGCAAGACGGTACACATTTCTCCAATTCTAGGTCCCAGCATTTTTTTTTTCTCTAATGTTGCTACAGCTTTACACGGCGTGCTTTCCTTTCTGCGAAGAATCTATTACCTCATCAAAGTTCTTCAGACGTTTTGCTGCATGAAAAATCAAAATGTCGTCTAACACTGAAAACGCTGTTAATATTAGTAATATCCAAGACTGGTGTGGTTTCTCAATCTGATTACGCCTACTTTGTCACTATCTGCTACATAAAACGAAACAGGCCTTTGTAATATCGCAGCAATTTTAACATACGAGAAATAAGCAAGACCGTTTTGGCACAAATGGTTATTTTATCTACCTCATTTACATAAATAACAACAGAATATAATTCACGATGTACCAATATCCTGGCCTGTTAGGCCTACTACGCGCAGAAAGTTTTCTGTTAAGAAATAATTTCAAATTTCATTCATATGCTCCAGTTTCTTAAGTATGAAATCGAAAGTAGTCTTACTACGTAATGCTTATATAAATTTGGAATCGTCATTTCTTCCATATAATTGTGTGATTTTCCCCGTTTCTTCTTCACCGGTCTAACGAACAATCTGATTCTGTAACTATTCCTGCCATTGTGAAAACTTCTTCTCTGGTAACTTCACTAACCCTGCCAGAATCACTAGTTTAATTAACCCGCGTTATTGTTCGGATAGGCATTATTACGTGTTCGTACAACACCTCTTCGCGCTATTCCGACAATAGAATAAAGCGGCTGCTAACAGAGGACAGAACAACTGACCCATGGTAGTGTGGCGATCTGGCAAAAATTTTTTGTCAAAATTTCATTCTCTTGGATGCAAGGAGAGTATAATATGTAATCTTTTTTCCTGTTACTCGTTCATTAACCCTTTATTTACTGGCATTTTGGAACCCAACAGTCCGTAAGACCTGTAGGGTTCAAAAATGGTTCAAATGGCTCTGAGTACTATGGGACTTAACTTCTGAGGTCATCAGTCCCATAGAACTTAGAACTATTTAAACCTAACTAACCTAAGGACATCACACACATCCATGCCCGCGGCCGGCAGACCTGTAGGGACACAAAGGTTCCACTCCAAACAGTTCGTGCTTCCTTCGCTAGATGTCAGCACAGACCAAGAGCCATTTGAAAACGTATGCAACAGCCTGGAATAGTAGTAGTAGTTTATTCATCCATAGAGTAGAAATATCTCTGGAGTGAGCATTCAGAAGCGCAGAATGGTCACGTGATCTCGGGATGCCGTAGATTTGTTCGACATTTGTCCTATAAATTTTGAATGTTGTCATATCGCTAGTAAAGACAGATTCCCTTCGTAAGTGCTGTGGATTTAGTATAGACGTTTTGCAGGCACCATAGCAGTTTACGTCTGATATTTGAAATAAATTGTGCTCTTAGCTTTGAAGAGCAAAATGAACGAGCATGACGTCGCAGAAGCTTCACGTCAGCATGTATTTACAATGTCTTTCATGTCACGTGTCGTCAAGTCGCTTAACACAGTACTGAACGGCAAAATTGGGGTTTTGAGTCACCATCCCTAATATGCATAAAATGTATAGTATCAGAACTGAAGAGCTAACAATGACAAAAGTTTGTCAATGGCCAAAGCAAACTTCATAACCTATGTTCTTGAGCAGTTATGTTCGGTAAATTACTGAGAAGTGAGACAACGTTTCAAAACATCGACAATTATTTGCTAGGGAAAATATGTACATTCATACACATCAAAGAAAGCTTCAAACGAATTAATGAGGCCTGTTAAACTTGTCCATTATGTTTTTTCTTACGTAATTAATAATGTCAAACAACTGTATTTTACTCCTTCATTAAAGCTGACTTTTTTGCTTAAAATGTCATATGGTGGTTCAAAATGGTTCAAATGGCTCTGAGCACTATGGGACTCAACTGCTGTGGTTATCAGTCCCCTAGAACTTAGAATTACTTAAACCTAACTAACCTAAGGACATCACACACATCCATGCCCGAGGCAGGATTCGAACCTGCGACCATAGCAGTTCCACGGTTCCGGACTGCGCGCCTAGAACCGCGAGACCACCGCGGCCGGCTGTCATATGGTGGAATTTGCTTCGTCTACTTATGTTCTTATACATATACATTATGGGCGTCAGCGCTGTTGTGTTATCGTAAAACCTAAATAACTTTTCGCCTTCAGATATACGACCTCGGTTGTGTAAGAAAGTGGAAAAAATATCCCACTCGTCATGGAATATCTCCAATTTGTCACTAAAACAAAGCGCTATTATAAAATAAAGATTATGAAGATACAACAGTGCAAAATCCACTATTATAAGGAGAATGAGCGCGGCGAAAATAGGTTAAGTTAAGATGTTAACAGACTGGTACCGTCAAAATTTTCTTCCCGAGAAACCTTGACGTACCGTGAAATGACGTGACGTTCCGTTGACGACCTGTGCGAAAGCCTCCATTCGAAAGGTATTGTAGAATGTTTTGATGTTATGTGACAAGACGTGACGTCACCTGATGGCGGACGTGAACTGGCGTTAAAACAATCGACGTCGTCCCTAGATCACGTGTCAATTCCAGTTTAATGTTGACAACATGCGCAGGACGCAATGCTCACTCCAGAGATATTTCTGCTCTATGTATTCATCCAGCGACATTGTTCGTTACGTTGTATGGATTTCGTCAAAGAACATAGTATAACAAAAACAAGATAAGGATGTACAGTTTCCTACATAATACAGTGGTTCATTGTACCCATCACAATATTTTTGGGCAATACAACTTTGATTACTGTAATAATATAAAAGTATGAGAAGGATCTTTTACATGAAATACATTACAAGTAAGTAATTGATTTAACACTTTTGTTCAGAAAAATTAACATTGAGGCTGTGGAAAGCATTTGATGGGTCTAGTGAAGCAGGGGATACAACGCGTCGGCTTTGACCGACCGATGACGTCATACATTAGTCATAGATAGTAATGTTGGGGGGGGGGGGGGGGTTGTTTGGGGAAGACCAGACAGCGACGTCATCGGTCTCATCGGATCAGGGAAGGACGGGGAGGGAAGTCGGCCGTGCCCTTTCAAAGGAACCATCCCGGCATTTGCCTGGAGCGATTTAGGGAAATCACGGAAAACCTAAATCAGGATGGCCGGACGCGGGATTGAACCGTCGTCCTCCCGAATGCGAGTCCAGTGCGCTGGCCACTGCGCCACCTCGCTCGGTGATAGTAATGTCTTCACTTCGAAGCATAGATAATAAAACAGTTCTGTGTTCCGGATAAGCGCTATAATTGTACATTAAAACAATTATTCGTAATGATATTGAGGTAATTTGGAGTACTAATTTTTTATTGTAGAACAATTTTTAGTGTCTTATTTTCGTTTATAGGAATGGATTTGTCTGTTTGTGGGTATGTAATTTTCGTTACTGTCTGTCTAGGCGAGCTTCGGTTATTCCTCGATATTTCCGTGTGGTAAGTTCACTTTTCCATTTCCTTCTTTCATTGTATTTCACTATTTTGACATATTTCACTGTTTTATTCCATCATTACGTGTATTTTTGTGTTATGAAGTACGTAATACAAATTTCTCAGCTGTAGATCTTCTTTAGTTTCCCAGCACTAGTATCAGTACGATATTTTCGAATGTGTACTTGCTATATTACAGACGAAACCCCTGACACAACTAAAATTTGTATTCCGTCTTTCACTTCGCCTTTACACTGACGACACAACTAAAATTTGTATCCTGTCCTTCACTTCGCCTTTACACTGACACTATATATGTCAATTGGCGAGCAAGATACAAATGTTGCATAAAGCTATATAGCTCAAGTAACGAATGGGATACTATTAGCGTCCGAGGCATCAAGAAAACTGTACCCCTTAGTGAAATACGGGATACAAATTGTGCATGTGTCGTCTTCTTGTCTCCGTATAGTTCAATTGAGGTACAGGTTGCAAATGTAACTTACGTCTATTTCCACCTTTTCGTTACCAGTGCACATATATAGAGGTCAACGGAAGTCTGGTATACATATATTACATACGTAGGTCCTTCTGTCATCAGTAGTACTGGTATGTACGTAAGAAAAGACTGTTAGTAATAGTGGATGCGAAATAAACAACACATCTACAATTTGTATCCCGTGTTCAACTTAGGGTTTACTGAAGCGGAGGATACATCGTTCAAGTGAAGAACAGGACAGTAATGTTAGTGAAAACGAAGAAATCTTTTTACGACAAACTCTTATTCCGTACTGTACTTAAACAACACACTTCGAATGAGCTTTTAATTTGTATCGGGTGTTTCATTTACGGTTTAGTGAAGCAGGGGATACATAGTTCTAGTGAACAACAAGACAGCAGTGCTAGTTGAAACTAAGAAATCGACGTACGCTGAACTTGTATCCCGTACTGCACTTAAGCAATACAGTTCGAAAGAATTAGAGATACAACTGACATGCATGTAACGTGACGTATTCTTTGCTAGTAATACAAACACGCGATATCATTAACGTGAAAATACTACTGGCCCTTATATATGTGAAGTACAGATTTTATCTCTTGCATTCCTTGTTTCTGACCATTATTCTCAGCTCTTTCATGTGATATCATGATCAACAGTATCGAATATTAACGTCTGTGTTGCAAATGGCTGCTTGGTATGTGAAATAATGCTGTCAAGTTACGAAAATAAAAATTAGGTTTATAGATAAACTGAAGAGTGATAATATTTATTTAGTTACTTTTATAAATACTAACGTTAATTTTGATAAAATGTCTGTACAGTGCCTTTGTGATATTCAATCATAATGTGAAACATATAGGGACATGGGAGTCCCCCCAGGTCCAGGGCAGTGACGTTACAATCTGAGGTTATATTGACGTTTGGTTACTTTTCTTTGACGTTTATAGTTTTCGGGTTTCATATGCTTTTAAAATAAAAACTTATCGTTGCTGACGACAGTGAGGCAGTTATTTTTATGTAAAACAAATAGAAATACAATTTGTTTTGTTTTAGGCTATGGCAAACTATTACAGAAGAGATCTGACAGACGACGAAATTCTTACTGAACTAGGAAATTTTCCAGGTGATATTGACACACCATTTGAATGTAATGATGGCAGTGAAGATGAAATAATGGGTAGTAATTCGCAGAATAATAATGCAAAAACTCTTCAGGTATGTGCTAGCTCTTCACAGAATACAGCAGTAACTACAGTAAGTGTAAATGAGGAAGAGTAGGAGAATGAAGGGGAGAATATTCAAGCTGTATCTGCCTATGCTGTGCAGTGGAAGAAAAGAAATTGCTCAACAACCATACCCATCTTTAGTCAACATTCAGGAGTAGTTTCAGAGTACTTTGAGGACTGTGATACACCAGTTGACTTTTTGCTGCGTCATTTTGACATTGTGGAAAATCTTGTTTTCCAAAGCAATTTATATTCCTAGTAGAAACAAAGCCGCATACCGATAATAGCCTTCAGTGACACATATGCACTCCTTGGCCTACAGTTTCTTTTTAGTTACCATCGTTTATCCAGAATCCAAGTTTACTGGTCCTTTGACCCAGATTTAGGTGTTCCACTAGTAAAGCATACAATGACGAGTGATAGTTATTTCCAAATTCTTGCTAACTTCCATCTAAATGACAATCTTGCAATCCCAGTCAACAACTCTGATAAACTGTTTAAGTGCGCCCACTGGCATCCAGTTTGAACACGAATTTCATGAAAGTTGGGGATCCACCAAGGGTACAATGTATTGATGAAAGTATGGTGTTGTTCAAAGGAAGATTTTCAATCAAACAATATAATTCCATGAAGCCCGTCAAAAGAGGATATAAACTCTGGTGCAGATACTACATGCCTGGGTATATTTATGAATTTCAAATATACCAAGGAAAGCAGAATAATTCCAGTAAAATCTCCAAAACATAATAACAGTGGTTTAGGGGGTTCTGTAGTATTGAATTTGACAAAATCTTTAGAAGGAAAAGGCCATATCATGGATAACAATTTTGCGCATAAGAATTTCTGGGAGTGAATAATAATCTGCGATCGGGGAAGCCAATCACCTAACTGTAGAACACATACTAGGTCTATAACTGATCTCTATTTTAACAGACCTAGGAGAGGAATGACGCAGAACTTAAAATAGGATACCGATTAATATCGCATGCACTTCTAGCAAGAGCGCTGATAACAACGCCATTTAGTGCCTGAATATAATAACAATTTTAGCGTATAGTCACAGTTTAACACACAGTCACGACATTAATGTTAACTTTTGTTATACTCTGCGACAGCAGTGTTCCAAGCGGTGAGCTAACTACACTTCTGAATACGACATCGAATCAGAGCGAACAGTATCGTTTATATTGATTTCAAACATAGTTTTTGCAATAGGGAGCGTCGGTAGTGGCATAAAAATCGACAACTAATAAATGACACCACATTTGACTTTCTTTAGTTACCGTAGAACCCTGGGAGGTATGAAACGGTACATTACAGTCTAGTTTATTTACGATTCTCTTGTAACCTACAGATATTTATTATTGAAGACTGTCGTTTTCTCTTAAGAACAAAAAAATGGCTACTAGACAGCGAAAGCTCTGACCTTTGCAGAAAGACGTCATATACTTAAACGAAATTTCGTTCACTGCTCTTCCGGTATAATCAGTGAATGTAGAACGTAGAAAATGCAATGACTACATTATTTAACGTACTAAATAAGCCACTGCAATTGTAGTCTAAGGGAAAACCGAACAGACGTGATAACAAAGCGTCATAAACAAGAAAACTATGTCCCAACACAGAAGAAACGAATTTCACTATTGTTGCCACATCTGAGCCACAAACGGGAAGGATCTTCTACACGTTCACCTTTGAAGCACAAGAAGTCACATTTACAAAAATATTCATGCGTATAGGATGTGCTAATCATTCTACTCCACATTAAGTTGTCGCGTGCCACGGAAAGTACCTATCAAAACAAGAAAGAGAACAGTAAGAATAAATGTTTCTCATGCATGAAATTTGTGTTTATCTTCTCCTGATTTCAGCGGTATAAGCCGCACTTATGCACATATTCGAAGGTATTTCTTCATGAATGAGTTTTATGTAACTTATGGCACTGAATCAGTAAGATTCGGCTGATTTTACATTTATTTCACGATCACTCGTCTCTTTCCATAGTTTACTAATGCTCGGAACGCAGATAATTATAACTATTTCGTTAAGCAGAAAATAATGAAAAATAATCATTCATCTTACGGCTACTTTCTCGCCGCTAGGGGCGCTAGTGTCGTTCGAACTGTCAGACGGTAACAATTTTCACAGCAGAGTCGCGACTGTAATGTCAGACTGCGATACAGTCGTGTTTTCGCTCTTAATATTTTTCTACTATGAGGGGCGGTACAGAAAATGGGCACCACTCGCTGTTTTAGACGTTCCATTTGAAGGGTTCAGGAAACAATGGAGAGAGTGCACAAGGACGCTCTGTCCAAACCACGAGTCTAACGCTGTGACGCTGCGCCACAAGCTCCTGTGTTGACATACAGTAGTACAATCTTATCTGCAGGACTGAAGTTCCTGTCGTTTTAATCCGTGCACCGGTGGCGCTGTTGTCTGCTTTATCAGCCACAAGCCTTTCCAGCTGGACTCCGTTCAGTGTTGCTTCCATCTATCCCAGCCAGGGTACTCGTACAGCGAGTTAAGAAACCGCAACAGTGGTCGCAGTGGCTGAAGTTCAGCCATGACAATCATGAGGAACAGCGTTCGATTCCACGTCAGGCCATCGATACTTTGGTTCACGGTGACCTGCCTAGATCACATATGGTGAACGCCGGTTATGCTTTTTCTTCAAAGCCGCGGGCGATATCCTGGCCCGTCACAGTCCAGTCCGACTTGTACCCCGTCTCAAGTGACCTCGTCAACTAAACGGTAAACTTGGACATTAACAACCCAGGGTGTTTCACACAGAGCAATTTGCTCTAGTATGGAATCCATGGTATCCTGACACACAAAACAAGAGCTCTATTTCACCGGAAATTTATTTATCTTGGCAAGTTTAGGTCCGTCTGATCCTTCTTACGTCTACCCAGGTGTTCTATATTTTTTATATTGTTTACACGTTCATAATGTTGTAAGTAGTCTTACATTCAACACTTAAAAATAACTATAGGATAAATTGTGGAACCAGAAGTAGCTACAGCGGGAAAAAAACAGTTTATATTGCTTGCTGAAAAGTAGAGCAAGAAAGACAAATTACAGGCAAGTTGATTTAAATTGAGGAACTGACAGCAACGGACGAAAAAGAAGAGGCAGAGTGAGAGAAAGAGAAATGTGATAGAAGACAAAAAATGAAGAGAGGCGGGAAAGAAAGTAGCGTGACTTATTGACGAATGAAAAGAGAATGACGTTGAACTGGGTAAAGTTGTGTGCATTTGTTTTACTGTTTGACAGAGAGAAACTGGCGGTATATGTTAATTTCGAGGAAAAATCTTACCAGGTTCACAGAAGTAATTGAAAAAGGTTTTCTTAGACCCTCTAGGCTTTCCACTACTCTTGCCCTGTTCGATAGCATCGCAATATGGTTCAAATGGCTCTCAGCACTATGGGACTCAACTGCTGTGGTCATCAGTCCCCTGTACTTGGAACTACTTAAACCTAACTAACCTAACGACATCACACACACCCATGCCCGAGGCAGAATTCGAACCTGCGACCGTAGCAGCAGCGCGGCTCCGGACTGGAGCGCCTAGAACCGCACGGCCACCGCGGCCGGCGCATCGCAATAGTAGGGGTGCATTAGAACGAGTGATTGTGCAAGTTTACGTTTCACTTAGTGGAAATATGTTCCGAACCTTCTAGATGCAAGAGAGGTAAGCAGAAGTCTTTCTGCAGATGCCAACTGTATTTTCTGTTCGACTGAGGTGCTCATCCAAACGTACACTCATATTCTTCACCGTTTTATGGCATAGTATTGCCATACCTCCAAGAAGAATAGGAGGCAATTTAGGACAGTTCTGGCGAATTTTCACGTATTTACTCCCCATGGCAGCCAAGTACAAATTAAGCCTTCTCTGTGCATTTCCAACCTATCGCGGCGTAATTAATAGTCCATTAAATTTCGGGCGTGTAGCCGAATAAAATTTCTTCCACTGATATTTCGGGCGAGTATCGTCCGGCCATCCTCAGAGTGAGTAACAAGACAGTCTTGTGGCCGGAATATCCGAAATTTAATGGAGTAAGGCTTCTCTCTTCCTCTTCTCGAAGTAAACAGCGAACCGCAGCATGCATGAATTAATGGCACTTTTACTTCATGCACTTTAGAGCCAAAACGGTATGTCCACCTAGAATTTGCCAGGGTTGATTCGCAATGCACTGAGCATCATCTACGCCATGGGGCAAACGGCCAGCTGCAATACAAAAAAGCAAGAGACCCGTCTGGACCGTTCTGTGGAGTCTGGTGACTTTCACCAGCGTTAGTTGCTTCAAGCGTGAGAAATCGGTGGGACAGATTCCTGCTTTCCCAAACACATGCGACGAATTCTTTCGGACGTCGTATGACATGGAAACGTGGCGCGACTGGCACACGTCAGAAACCACTCGCATGGCTTCCACAATTTTCATTATACTGTCGAGATTGAAAGGGAAAAAGAGGGGGAGGGGTCGGAGAAACTAGAAATATATATGCACAGCACCACGTCTATTCGGTGGGAGATGACGAAACTGATTCCACGTCTGAGATTGCGCCAGCCGGCCGCGGTGGTCTAGCGGTTCTAGGCGCACAGTCCGGAACCGCGCGACCGCTACGGTCGCAGGTTCGAATCCTGCCTCGGGCATGGATGTGTGTGATGTCCTTAGGTTAGTTAGGTTTAAGTAGTTCTAAGTTCTATGGGACTGATGACCACAGATGTTAAGTCCCATAGTGCTCAGAGCCATTTGAACCATTTTTGAACCATTTTTAGATTGCGCCCGTCGGCCATTAATCCGAACCATGAACACCATCATACGATATTCCACCTTGAATCTGAGAAAAAAACTCACCTGTTTCAAGTTTCTATCCATATAGCTTTTATACTGTCATACATAGTTAAATCTGTACGCTGATTTAAATAAAATATTCCGATAAAATATTTGTTATTCTAGATATTTCAGAATAGGAAGATCTTTCACTTTGGTGTGGCCTGGCATTCAGAGTACATACATAATGATATCATGTGACATTTACCGCTTTCCTGCTTTGTATTAGCTACAGATCTTAAACAATCCGTTTACAAAAATGTTCTTTTCATCTCTCCTAAACCAGGTTAAGGAGCTGCCGTAGGATATTTTCACTTAGGGATAGTCATTAAAATTGTCTCCTTTTAGCAGAGTTGCTTAAGGTCACCCAGACGGTAGCTGTTTCGAATCATGCTGAGGAAAGAAATTTACCTCGCTAATTTTCGACTGCCAGTGGGGGAGAAGCGATTTTCTAAATTCTTTCTCGTCAAACCTTACACGCCAGTTTCCAGTGAAAAAATGAATCGTTTCCGCAGTGTTTAGTGGGTGGGAGGGCTGCTACAATTTTCAGTAATCCGTCCATACAGAAGACTCAAACACCTCTTGATGTTATCCGAAAAGTGTAGGGTATATGCCGACAGCTGGAAACGTTTTATTACTTTTATCGCATATTCATCGATAACAGGAAAACAGACGCTCCCAAGTAAGTCTGTGAGAATCAACTCCGTATAAAAATCCGTATAAAAACACAAACTTCCCATTCCAATCAGAAGAAAGCAGCGGTTAAAAAAAACTTCTCCATCCTTCTGTGTCGGGAACGCATATCACCACCACCACCGGCCATTGTGTATTCTAACAATGAACTCATTGTCTCACAACCATAAGTTGTTACTGGCAGTGTATGTATTTGTGTCTTACTGCTGTCTACGTTGACATAAATGATTACGTACGTATCTCTCGAACGATGGTGCTTGTACTGACTAGCCACCAAAAACATAGCATCTGAGATTTTTATCATACGAAGAAAACCTTGCAAATGTTTTTGTCAGAGTAATAAAAAAATGTCGAAGTATTGTAAAAATAAAATCAAGAAATCATGCAGGCAATACTTCAAAAACGATTTAAATTAGTAGTTGGTGACTAAATATACTTCTCTCGGCAAATTTACACATGAGAATAACCGTTACTCATTTTTCTCTAGAACACGGTTAATATGTTATGTGACCATGTTGTCTTTAAAATATATTACATGTCAGTAAACGTACTGTTTAATCATTGACAATGACTATAAAAACCATGACATTGGTATTTATTCAGGCAAAAATGTCAGTATCCATAATACAGCTGCTCAGTGATACAAAAGTCTCCTTGAAACTTACTTCTTAAAGAATGTATGTAATGTCTCACAGATAAAAATTTACCTGTCTCAGCTGCCTCAAAATTCCTTGGGAAAGCTATACACGGTAGTCATTACCTCCTGTCTTCATTAATTTCCTTGGACATTGGCTTAAGCCATAAAATGGAAATAAGTTGTCTTAACACTGTTGCAGTAACTATATGGGCCGTCCGTCTCAAGTGATTTAGGCAAACAACGCAAACGTGATGAAGAATGGCTGAAGTGGGACTAGAACTGATATTCCAACAGGCAATCCTAGTGGTTTACCCACACGATGGCGCGAACAATTAGAACAGATTATTGATTTGTCTCGGCAACATTAAAGGTATCTCAAGTAAGGGTGAACTATCAGACATGGTCCTTGTTGGGACGGTGAATTTATGCCTTCCTCCGAAGTGAAAATCAATGCTGTTATAAAGGGACTTAAAAATAAACGTGAAAACCAGAAGACGTTGTAGTTTGTGTGTACCGGGTGATCAAAAAGTCAGTAAAAATTTGAAAACTTAATAAACCACGGCGTAATGTAGATAGAGAGGTAAAAATTGACACACATGCTTGGAATGACATGGGGTTTTATTAGAACAAAAAAAAAGTTCACAAAATGTCCGACAGATGGTGCTGGACAGCAAAACGTCAGTGACTGTGCATGACAATAACGTATAAAAGGAGCTGTAATGAGAGAGAGAATCAGATGCGCCAGCAGTCGCAGCATGTTGACGTTACCTGAAAAGGCGCTTTTAGTGAAGCTGTATTATCAGAATGGGGAATGTGCTAGTTCAGCGTTACTATCCTATCGCCATAGGAAGGGGATTCGAACGAGTAAAGGTCCCTTGACAAATACAGCTGTAGCGAGAATGATTTCGAAGTTCGAAGCCACAGGTTGTTTAGACGATAGACCCCGTAGTGGCCGACCGAGCACAAGGCGTAATGCTGCTGAGACAGTTCAGGAAGAAATGGAGACTGTAGCGGTTTCGTCTATGCACGGGGAAGTCAGCGCTCGTGCAGTCGTTCGTCGCACCGGCATTCCACACACTTCTGTTTAGTTGGCACTGAGGCGTACCCTCCGATGCTATCTGTACAAAATCCATCGGCATCATGAACCGTTATCTGGCGATTTAGTGAAGCGGAGGGCATTTGCGGTGTGGGCGTTTCGAAAGATGGCGGAAGATGACGATTGATTTAGTAACGTGTTGTGGACCGACGAAGCTCATTTCACGCTCCGAGGGTCTGTCATCGCCCACAACTGCAGAATTTGGGCTACCGAAAATCCTAGAACTGTTGTGGAAACTCCATTGCACGACGAGAAAGTCACGGTATGGGTTGGATTTACCACATCTACCGTCATCGGGCCTTTTTTCTTCGAGGAAATGCGGGATTATGGTTTTGTAACTGCTACCGTGACGGGTGAGAGGTACGCCGATATGTTACAGAATCGCATCATCCCCAGCCTGGCTGATAAACACCTGCTGGAAGGTACGATGTTTATGCAGGATGGCGCTCCACTCCATATTGCTAGACGCGCGAAAGATCTCTTGCGCGCGTTGTTTGGTGATGATCGTGTGCTCAGCCGCCACTTTCGTCATGCTTGGCCTCCCAGGTCCCCAGACCTCAGTCCGTGCGATTATTGGCTTTGGGGTTACCTGAAGTCGCAAGTGTATCGTGATCGACCGACATCTCTAGGGATGCTGAAAGACAACATCCGACGCCAATGCCTCACCATAACTCCGGACATGCTTTACAGTGCTGTTCAAAACATTATTCCTCGACTACAGCTATTGTTAAGGAATGATGGTGGACATATTGAGCATTTTCTATAAAGAACATCTTTGCTTTGTCTTACTTTGTTATGCTAATTATTGCTATTCTGATCAGATGAAGCGCCATCTGTCGGACATTTTTTGAACTTTTGTATTTTTTTGGTTCTATGAAAACCCCATGTCACTCCAAGCATGTGTGCCAATTTGTACCTCTCTATCTACATTATTCCGTGATTTATTAAGTTTTCAAATTTATACTGACTTTTTGATCACCCGGTACATAAATAGAATTCACAGAAGTAAAAGATTTGAGACACCAAAAACACTCGGACGATCGCGAATTGAACGTCAGACGCATAGATTTTAAACCTGGCACTTTGCGGCTAAACTATAAAACATTGACCCGTACAGACATTTCATTAACAGGTAGTGGTGAGCAGACAGATAGTTGCTTAACCACCAGAATCTTCGCCTATCACAAGGCGAGTGACGCGGACGTTCCTTTCATAAATCTCTTGGCGTCCTTCCCCTTCTAGATAAAACTGCCCCCCTGAGCGTGACCTCCGCCGGCGGCTGGAAGGCGTCTCGCCCTCGGGTAGAGATAGCTGTGCCGTAACTAAACGGCGACTGAGATCCCTGTGTTGTGACGCCAGATGACTTGGTTCCTCTGTTACCATTCATTCACGATGATACACACTGCGTCCGCAATATGTTAGGTGTTCGTTATAAACGAATACATTCGAAATGAAATCGTAGATCAGGTTCTCCTTCCGGCTTTCATATCCCATCAGAACCTCATGAATGCTTCATGAGTTCTTCCTGCACTATTGTCCCACTCTGAATCCTTGGAAGTTTTGCACCATCTGTCTGGATTTATTCTTGTTCCAGATTGTGTCTTCCGGGATACAAACTTGTTGCATATCTTTTTCGGACACGTCGCATTTTTTACATACGCAAAATATTGCCAAAGGTGAAAGAAACGGCAGATGACAAAAAAGATCGAGGTACGCAAAATATTGCCAAAGGTGAAAGAAACGACAGATGACAAAAAAATCGAGGACCCATGCAGAACTGATTCATTGATTCGCATATCTTTGAACTGTTAGTCTGACACGTCCCACATAGCAATTGAGCCACACACGTTACTGATTAACACTTACATTGAAATTGCAACTTCCGAAAATATAAATACACTAGCGAACCCGGTGGTCTAGCGGTTCTAGGCGCGCAGTCCGGAACCGCGCGACTGCTACGGTCGCAGGTTCGAATCCTGCCTCGGGCATGGATGTGTGTGATGTCCTTAGGTTAGTTAGGTTTAAGTAGTTCTAAGTTCTACGGGACTGATGACCACAGATGTTAAGTCCCATAGTGCTCAGAACCATTATACCTCCCAATCTCCTCCTCCCTCCCCCTCTCTATCTGTCTGTCTATTCCTCCCCCTCTCTTGTCGGGTCGACAGAAGCGTCCGATCCCACGCGTCGGCTTTGACCCGTGACGTAAGGGTGTTGTGTGTGACGTCATGACGGCGCGGAGTTTGGTTTGTGAGTGTGGCGTGTTTGTAGATGTCGTCGTGTTGTGGTTTGTTGTGCTCTCTGGTGATATGTTCAGGGTTTTCATTTGTGTGGTGTATTGGGCTCAGTTTGCTTTTTTGCTCATTATCCAGAATTGTTCGAGTGTCGGCTGTGTTTGTAGTGGAATTCGTTTCAGTGAGTTAATGATTTTGTGTGAAGGTTAATTTAGTGTTGTTCGCTGCACATCGTGTGGTAATTTTAGTAAAATTAATCGGTTGTTGTTTTTGTTCAGGAATGGATATGACGCATAAAATTAACAGTGCGCAAGTCAAGGGAAGTGTTCGATCCCAATGTGTGGCTGTGTATGTTGGTATCGGGAGACGTTTTTGAGCTATATAGGCCAAGGGAAGTGTTTGAGCCTAATTTATGGGAGCGGGAGCTGCTGTTGAGCTATATAGGTCAAGGGAAGTGTTCGATTCCAGATTATATTGCGTTTAGTGGTATTTGGGGAGTTTTGTGATGTAGGTTTTTTTCGTCGTTTTGTGTGGTTTTGTATGGGGGTGGGTGTCTAAATTTGTTTATATTTAGTTTGCCCCACCCAAAAACACCCCATTTCCCGCGCTTGTCCCGTTAGTGTCATTAGGCTTTTTGTGGAAAGAGTGTGTGTGTGTGTGTGTGTGTGTGTGTGTGTGTGTGTGTGTGTGTGTGTGTGTTTGTTTTTCGATGTATTTTCGTCCTCATAATGTGCACGTACCGACTGTATATGCGCCATATTGGAATCGTGGTTTATGGTCGTTTCCGCCATATTTGTGACGTCATGGGTCAAAGCAGACGGGCGGGATCGGACGCTTCCGTATTTCCTCTTTGTCCATCTGCTCTCCCTCCACCCTCCCTATGCCTTGAGCCTGTTTATTGTTATTGCCGAATACATATTTTGTAGTAGTATTCTAAGCATAAACCTATAAGTCGTAAGTATAACTATCCTGTTTTCTGTGAAAACCGACTGTCAGGGGAAAAAAAAGAAAAAAAAACGCAGGACATTATTGGGTATAAAATTTTGATATATATATGTATATAATGAGAAAGAAAATGTATTGGAGAAACAACTGGTCTAATGTTTTATTGTCCTATATAGCTACACATCATTGCTAGAAAGAAACCAAAACCCTACATTTCACATCAAATCACAGTATTGCATTTTGTTTTTCGCAGTCGCATTTAGCAAAAACTTGTACATCATAATTTCAAAATTGTATAGCTGGTATTTAATGTTTATCAGAGTACCGAGTAAATTTTGCTTGTTAGATATTACATACGTACGTCATTGTTTATTGGCGTCCCATATTCGTTTTTATATATGTCACACATATTAAAAACATGTAGCATATGTCAATTCGACCGTTTGTTAGACTGTCGTGTAAAAAATTATAATAAATCGGTTGGTAACAACAACTTGTCTTCACATGGTAGTATAAATAAATTATGGCAGTTCAATTAAAACATTGGTGAACCTCGTTAGTCTGCAATGGGGGTGTTACCGTCTTGGCTCAAGTCAGTTCCAAATACTCGCGAGTATCCAAGAATACAATGGTAGATCCCATCAATCAAAGAACCACGGGGCCTGATGATAAGTGTGTACTAATATTGACTCAGTATGGTTGTCTATAGTGAAAATCAAAAAGCAGTAAGTGAACAAATTCTGGAAAGACTTTTGTTCTTCAGTTTAGCTGTAGAATTTTAAGTTTCTAGCGCCTCCAGAATTGTCTTAGTGTTCTGATTACGCTTTTGCAGCTATACTTCTGAAATAGTAAAAATCGCTTAACGGAGTTTTGGACGTAAAAGCTGAGACTGAGGCGACGTATTGCAAATATATGTACTGTATTAATGAGCCCCCGTGTGTCGTGTAAGGAGCTAATACGAACATATTCTATCAACAACATGGATCTATCTGCATTAGACGACCTTGATTTGATAGCCAAGCGTCTTCAGCACTAATACTTCCTTTCGATTCAACTACATTGTCTCGTGACGTTTGTTAATACTTGTATGTGGCTCATGAGGTCGCTGGAAATTAACACCAGGAAAACTTAACACACGAAACACAAAACCAGATACAAAGTGTTAAATTACCTCTTGTCTGTGAGATTAGACGCGTTTCTTCGCTTATTTCCATTCCAGCGCAATTTAGAAGAGTTTGCTAGAGTAGTGAGCACAGTAGAAGAAATGTTTGTGTACACTGAACCAGAGATAAGGATTGTCGTACTGTGTGTGTGGACCTGTCAGCTGGTCCAAAGATATGGCAACTGCCTCACGTTTCAGAGACAAAAATACATACGGTTAAACAGACCTTTCTTAATGACCACTTTCGTGACTTTCACAGAATTACGGGTTGAAGAGATGTACTAAATAAACTAGATACTGGAATATGAAGTGGTACGTTAGGCTGCAGACACACTGAGAATTTCACAGGTGAAATCTTCTCGGGTTATCAGCCGAGTAACGTTTCGAACGACGCTGTTACTCGGCTGATAACCCGAAACGATTTCTTCTGAAGTGGTACTCCCACTCTCTGAATGTTGTTCGGTGTCAGTCCAGCTGTAAAACTGTTCGTCGAATAGGGGTTCTGACCCATTTTACAATGGTCTGTTAAAGAAAACTTAAAGTAAACACGAATGAAGGTGATGCTGTAACTCCCAGAGGGCTCGTTTGGTACAGCAAACTCCAAGAACGACGTAGATATGAGTTCGCGTTCTGGTCAGGCACACCACATTAATCTATGCAGCGGGTCAAGTTCAGACTTGTGCTATGATAAACAGCCATATGGTATTAACTACAATTACAAGAGCTCAGCTGCATAGGCCTAACACAAACAGGGCATTTATGTCATTACCACAATGAAAAGTGCTCCTATCGTAGCACAAAACAAGGCGAATATATTCTGGACGAGTTAGCGATGTAAAAGAAGGGAACCAGGTTCTCGACTTATCTGTCAGTTTAAAAGGCATTTAAATCAAATCATCATATTCGCGCTTGTTTACTTGTTAATATTAGTACCTATGTCGTGTAATATAATGCATCGTGGAAAGTAAAGTAACATGAAACACATGTCACGTTGTATAACATGACAGATGCTATCACATCATCCAACATGGCATTTGTCATGACGTGCAATGTAACACAATGTGACATTAAAGTTTAGGATACATGCATCCCCACTCTGGGATACTTCCTGTTATAGATGGACCCCCCTTCTCAGACTTCCCATTGTAGATGCATGCCACTTTCTAGAAGGGCACAAATTTGTGTATTTAATCTTACACCCGTCACCACATATGCAGCAGGGGGTGGGTCCAAGAGAGCTCACTGCGGTGGGAAAGTACTGTTAAACCGTGAGAAAGCGCGAATATGTCAAGAGGTGTTGATTTAAAACTCTTTGAAGCTGCCAGATAGCCGAAAAGTTAGTTCCGTTCTTTTATATTCCTTACTCTGCCCAGGACATTCACCTTTTTTGTGCTACGATAGAAGTATTTTTAATTCTAGTTGCCAACTTCTGTTTTATCATAATTTTGACATTAGACAGCCATAGCTTGGCAACAGATGTAGATTTTTGTTGTCTCTGGCGACGACTGATCCGATATAAGTTTGTTTTAATTGTCTTTCGAACCACGACGCCTACATCGTGGTAACGGACCAAGCTTTCAAAAACAACAGGACGACGACCATTACTTTCATGTATTATTTATCTTTTTACAAAATTTGAAGCGATTCGCTCAAGTTTCAAACAGAGGCGGTGCGTGTTAAAAAAATTCTCAAAAACATGTTTTCAGCACGTAAAATTCGAATGAAGCCAGTTTTTTGAAAGCGAGTTTTAATTTTATCGTAAGAAACATTTTTTTTTATTTATGTGATTTACTTCAAGCCGTTTCCTCGCATTCAGTTCATGTAAGAAGGAATTTTATGTGCTTCATTTAGCTAGATATTAAACAAGCTTATCTCGACAACAGATAAAGCTTATTGGATAAAAATGTCCGTTTTGACTTTATCCATTTATCTATCTTGTGCAAAGTTTTACCCGATTCCTACAGGTTTAAAGTTTAGAGGTGGCGCCCTTCAGAAACCTTTCAGGAAAACGTTTTCGTATGTAAAATCCAAAGGAAGCAAGGTTTCTTTTCTTTTTTTCCAAAGGTTAAATCTTACCTTAGACAAAGATCGGATATACCGGTGGACCACACTTGAATTATCAGTCTCGCTGCAGTCTGGAGATATTTAAGGCTGGTTTTTTGCTTGTGGGATCGGAATGGTGTATATACAAATGGTGCCATTAGCCGCGCATTAATTTCATCCAAATTAAAATCTTTTCGAAAGATTCGCACATTTTCCCTGGCACCATCTCCTGTTCGTCGTTCAAAGCTCATTTAACATAGCTACAGTAAGACAGATGTTGGAAAGGCTATACGAACGGCCGCTGGTTCGGGCTAAACCAAAAAACTTTTTCGCCTTTTTCCTGGCTCATATAGAAACCGACACCCCCAAGGTCGCTGCCCCTCCCCCCAACAAACCCACCGTGATCCCCTTCCGCTAACCACGATTCTGCGCGTGTCGTTTTCAGACAACTGTAACGCTACTCTTTTACGGTAACTGGTTGAGGCGCATAGCGAATAAATTTTTATGACAATGTTTAGTGAGGAAGGAAGAATAGAAAGGGGAGGATGGATAAGAAAAATTAATTCCATATTCACATTTCAAAAGTAAGCATGTTATAGACCAAATGGTTTCAGTGATAAATCATTGAGTGAATGTGTTCAAGCCATTCGTCTGAAAGATGCCCTGAAACATTCTCCGAGCGAGGTGGTTCAGTGATAGGCCACTGGACTCGCATTCAAGTCCCAGTTTGTCATCCAGGTTTATATTTTCCGAGGTTTCCTTAAAACGCTTAAACATAATGCCGTAATGGTTCCTCTTTAAATGGAACGGCCGATTTATTTCTCCATACTTCCCCATTCTGCGCTTGTGATCCGTCTCTTATCACCTTCCTGAGAATTTCACAGAAAATCTTTAGGACTGAGTTAAATATTTCGGCATGCAGGTTTCTGCAGTAACATAGATTTAGTAGGTAAGCTCATTAATTACCTAATAATTTCTCGGAATAGCTGTGAAAGATTATTTTGTACATGTAATGCACCTACGTTTTGACATTTGTTTTAGGTCAACGCACCTTGTTCTATGAGTCTTCAGTGAGTAGATTCCATTCCTGCAGTGCAGTTATGGAACGACTGAAAAATATTCGTCCACAGCTATCTATAAAATGTTCATTACACCTAAAATATCTTCCAGATTTTTAGACGTGATAAAACATAGCGGGAATCTGGCGAAGACGACAGATTCTGACAATTCGTGATTCAAATCACACGTTTTCTCTATTGCAAAAGCACTCTGAGCAAATGGATTTTGACTGTAGTTTTTTACTCTTCTCACTATTTTTCCTATCCACACTTACACTGGCCACACAAACCACAGCCGGTCCTCGGCAACAGTCCAGCCTTCCACGCATTCCTCTCAGCTCCTTTTTCTTCTACCAGACCTAGTATCTGCAAGTCTTCCATCGTATTATCCTTCCCTCTCGTTCTCGGCCGTCCTAGTGGTCTCTTTCCTTCGGATTCTCCACCCATGTCGGCCGAAGTGGCCGTGCGGTTAAAGGCGCTGCAGTCTGGAACCGCAAGACCGCTACGGTCGCAGGTTCGAATCCTGCCTCGGGCATGGATGTTTGTGATGTCCTTAGGTTAGTTAGGTTTAACTAGTTCTAAGTTCTAGGGGACTAATAACCTCAGCAGTTGAGTCCCATAGTGCTCAGAGCCATTTGAACCATTTTCTCCACCCATTACTGCATTTATTACCTTATTCTCTCCTCCTCACATGTCCGTACCAAAAGTGGTTCAAAATGGCTCTGAGCACTATGAGACTTAACATCGGAGGTCATCAGTCCCCTAGAACGTAGAACTACTTAAACCTAACTAACCTAAGGACATCACACACATCCATGCCCGAGGCAGGATTTGAACCTGCGACCGTAGCAGTCGCGCGGTTCCGGACTGAAGCGCCTAGAACCGCTCGGTCACCGCGGCCGGCCATGTCCGTACCATCTGAGTCTTTTAGTTCTTCGTACTCGCTACGATGTCAGGTAGTGTGTATAATTGTCTGATTATATATTTTCATTATTCTCAACTGTTTATTTTCTTTCACTGGTCCGTATATTTCTCTCAGTGCGTTATTTTCAAAAGTAATGAGTTTTCTCTTTCTTTTCTTTTTTTTTCAGGGTCTACGTCTCGCTTGCGTAGCACACTATTGGTTTGATGATGGTCTGATATATTCCTGCTTTTGCCTGCCTGGGTAGTAACTTAGATCTTATGATGTAATGTATAGCTCGTAGGGATCTCCGTCTCCCCACGCACCGGCTTGAATTCTTGTTCTATATGGTTTTGTTGGTAAATGTTGGCACCGAGGTACGTGAATGTGTGTCATCTGTATTCTTAGATTCCTGATTGTTAGATGTCTTGATCCTAACTGAGCTCTTCTCGCTATTTCCATTAACTTTGTTATACTTTAATTTACAAGTAGACCTACTTTCTTAGCTTCTTCGATCAGCACAGTTTCCATTTTTTCCAGGTCTTCCATGCTCTTTCTTATCACCACAATATCATCCGCGAATATCAGCCATAACATTTACCTTCTCCTGCATATTCTTCTATTACTTTCGTCAGGATGTTGCTGAGTGCCAAATTGAAAAGGGTTGGTGATACAGTATCTCGCTGTCCTGGTTTTACCTTAAATGTTTCCGAAAACTCACCCTGTACTTTCGCTCTACACATATTTTAGTTAGCTTTATCAGCTTGTCCGGTGTCCTACACACTACCATTATTCTTCACATCTCTCTTTCTCACATTGCCGTCATATACTTGGTGGATGTCTATAAACATACAGAAGGTATCCTGATTGTGCTCCCAGTTCTTATCTAGTATTTGTCTCGGCGAAAATATTTCGTCGGTTGTTAACTTACCCTTTCTGAACCTCGCATGTGCTGTGTCTAACATTTCTTCAGTGTATGGGTTGAGCCAGTCCAGTATAATTCTTGATGTTATTTTATAGCACGTGCATACTAGAGATATCTCTCTATAGTTCTATATCAACGTTTTGTCTCCCTTCTTGTATATGGGACATACAGCAGAGTTTTCTATTCCTGCGACATTACTTCTTTCGTCCACATCTCTCATATCAATTTGGCTAACCATTCATCAATCTTGTCTTCCTCTTCTTTGATGAGCCTTGCTGATATCATGTATATGCCTGGAGCCTATCCATTTTCCACTCTTTTATTGTTGCCTCCTTCACCTCCATCAGTGTTGGTTCTTCGACTAAAGGTTGTAAGTTCTGGTTGTTTTCTACCCTGTTTTCGTTGTCGTAGGTGTGTCTCGGGTTTTCAGCAGTCCTTTGAAGTATCTCCTCCAGATCTCTCGATTACCTTCATTTGTAGTGACCAGTTTTCCATACTCTTCCGCCATTATCAAACGTTTAGCTCTGAACTCCTGTCTGTAGTTTTCTTTGTCCCGTGAAACTGTCTACTGTTCTGGCTCTAGTCCCCCTCTGCTTTCATTATATGTTTGTTTATAAATGATCTTTTCTGTCGCCTGATTGTCCTTTTCATTTCTCTCGTGACAGCCCTGTGTTTTATTTGGTTTTCATGGTTGTTAAATGCTTATCATTGCCTGTTTGGCTGTCTTTCTGTCCCGAACTGCTTTCCTACATGCTCATTGAACTACAGTTTGCGCTTGATATCGCCATTGTTGTTATCTCCTTGTGGTTCCTGTGCTGTCTCCTTTAGCACTGTTTTGTACAGATATTTTCACTTTCTTACTTGTTGCTTTCGTTCTCTAATTCTTTGAATCTATTTCTAAGTTTAAACTTAAACTGATTATTCCCCTCCTCTTCTTTTAGCCTACACACATCTACACTATGGGTTCTTTTACCACTGT
The DNA here is from genome assembly GCF_023898315.1 of Schistocerca nitens. Lineage (NCBI taxonomy): Eukaryota > Metazoa > Arthropoda > Insecta > Orthoptera > Acrididae > Schistocerca > Schistocerca nitens. Next base: position 310,916,491 of record NC_064615.1, on the reverse strand, counting down.
TTCTCTTACTTGATGTTTTGCTGATGACTGCTTCATCTTTACTGTTGTTGTTGTGGTCTTCAGTCCTGAGACTGGTTTGATGCAGCTCTCCATGCTACTCTATCCTGTGCAAGCTTCTTCATCTCCCAGTACCTACTGCAGCCTACATCCTTCTGAATCTGCTTAGTGTATAGATCTCTTGGTCTCCCTCTACGATTTTTACCCTCCACGCTGCCCTCCAATGCTAAATTTGTGATCCCTTGATGCCTCAAAACATGTCCTACCAACCGATCCCTTCTTCTAGTCAAGTTGTGCCACAAACTTCTCTTCTCTCCAATCCTATTCAATACCTCCTCATTAGTTACGTGATCTACCCACCTTATCTTCAGCATTCTTCTGTAGCACCACATTTCGAAAGCTTCTATTCTCTTCTTGTCCAAACTAGTTATCGTCCATGTCTCACTTCCATACATGGCTACACTCCATACAAATACTTTCAGAAACGACTTCCTGACACCTAAATCTATACTCGATGTTAACAAATTTCTCTTCTTGAGAAACGCTTTCCTTGCCATTGCCAGTCTACATTTTATATCCTCTCTACTTCGACCATCATCGGTTATTTTACTCCCTAAATAGCAAAACTCCTTTACTACTTTAAGTGTCTCATTTCCTAATCTAATTCCCTCAGCATCACCCGACTTAATTTGACTACATTCCATTATCCTCGTTTTCCTTTTGTTGATGTTCATCTTATATCCTCCTTTCAAGACACTGTCCATTCCGTTCAACTGCTCTTCCAAGTCCTTTGCTGTCTCTGACAGAATTACAATGTCATCGGCGAACCTCAAAGTTTTTACTTCTTCTCCATGAATTTTAATACCTACTCCGAATTTTTCTTTTGTTTCCTTTACTGCTTGCTCAATATACAGATTGAATAACATCGGGGAGAGGCTACAACCCTGTCTCACTCCTTTCCCAACCACTGCTTCCCTTTCATGCCCCTCGACTCTTATAACTGCCATCTGGTTTCTGTACAAATTGTAAATAGCCTTTCGCTCCCTGTATTTTACCCCTGCCACCTTCAGAATTTGAAAGAGAGTATTCCAGTCAACATTGTCAAAAGCTTTCTCTAAGTCTACAAATGCTAGAAACGTAGGTTTGCCTTTTCTTAATCTTTCTTCCAAGATAAGTCGTAAGGTCAGTATTGCCTCACGTGTTCCAACATTCCTACGGAATCCAAACTGATCTTCCCCGAGGTCAGCTTCTACCAGTTTTTCCATTCGTCTGTAAAGAATTCGCGTTAGTATTTTGCAGCAGTGACTTATTAAACTGATAGTTCGGTAATTTTCACATCTGTCAACACCTGTTTTCTTTGGGATTGGAATTATTATATTCTTCTTGAAGTCTGCGGGTATTTCGCCTGTCTCATACATCGTGCTCACCAGATGGTAGAGTTTTGTCATGACTGGCTCTCCCGAGGCCATCAGTAGTTCTAGTGGAATGTTGTCTACTCCCGGGGCCTTGTTTCGACTCAGGTCTTTCAGTGCTCTGTCAAACTCTTCACGCAGTATCTTATCTCCCATTTCGTCTTCATCTACATCCTCTTCCATTTCCATAATATTGTCCTCAAGTACATCTCCCTTGTATAAACCCTCTATATACTCCTTCCACCTTTCTGCTTTCCCTTCTTTGCTTAGAACTGGGTTTCCATCTGAGCTCTTGATATTCATACAAGTGGTTCTCTTCTCTCCAAAGGTCTCTTTAATTTTCCTGTAGGCAGTATCTATCTTACCCCTAGTGAGACAAGCCTCTACATCCTTACATTTGTCCTCTAGCCATCCCTGCTTAGCCATTTTGCACTTCCTGTCGATCTCATTTTTGAGACGTTTGTATTCCTTTTTGCCTGCTTCATTTACTGCATTTTTATATTTTCTCCTTTCATCAATTAAATTCAATATTTCTTCTGTTACCCAAGGATTTCTATTAGCCCTCGTCTTTTTACCTACTTGATCGTCTGCTGCCTTCACTACTTCATCCCTCAGAGCTACCCATTCTTCTTCTACTGTATTTCTTTCCCCCATTCCTGTCAATTGTTCCCTTATGCTCTCCCTGAAACTCTCTACAACCTCTGGTTCTTTCAGTTTATCCAGGTCCCATCTCCTTAAATTCCCACCTTTTTGCAGTTTCTTCAGTTTCAATCTGCAGTTCATAACCAATAGATTGTGGTCAGAATCCACATCTGCCCCAGGAAATGTCTTACAATTTAAAACCTGGTTCCTAAATCTCTGTCTTACCATTATATAATCTATCTGAAACCTGTCAGTATCTCCTGGCTTCTTCCATGTATACAGCCTCCTTTCATGATTCTTGAACCAAGTGTTAGCTATGATTAAGTTATGCTCTGTGCAAAATTCTACAAGGCGGCTTCCTCTTTCATTCCTTCCCCCCAATCCATATTCACCTACTATGTTTCCTTCTCTCCCTTTTCCTACTGACGAATTCCAGTCACCCATGACTATTAAATTTTCGTCTCCCTTCACTACCTGAATAGTTTCTTTTATCTCGTCATACATTTCATCTATTTCTTCATCATCTGCAGAGGTAGTTGGCATATAAACTTGTACTACTGTAGTAGGCATGGGCTTTGTGTCTATCTTGGCCACAATAATGCGTTCACTATGCTGTTTGTAGTAGCTAACCCGCACTCCTATTTTTTTATTCATTATTAAACCTACTCCTGCATTACCCCTATTTGATTTTGTATTTATAACCCTGTAATCACCTGACCAAAAGTCTTGTTCCTCCTGCCACCGAACTTCACTAATTCCCACTATATCTAACTTTAACCTATCCATTTCCCTTTTTAAATTTTCTAACCTACCTGCCCGATTAAGTGATCTGACATTCCACGCTCCGATCCGTAGAACGCCAGTTTTCTTTCTCCTGATAACGACGTCCTCTTGAGTAGTCCCCGCCCGGAGATCCGAATGGGGGACTATTTTACCTCCGGAATATTTTACCCAAGAGGACGCCATCATCATTTAATCATACAGTAGAGCTGCATGTCCTCGGGAAAAATTACGGCTGTAGTTTCCCCTTGCTTTCAGCCGTTCGCAGTACCAGCACAGCAAGGCCGTTTTGGTTAATGTTACAAGGCCAGATCAGTCAATCATCCAGACTGTTGCCCCTGCAACTACTGAAAAGGCTGCTGCCCCTCTTCAGGAACCACATGTTTGTCTGGCCTCTCAACAGATACCCCTCCGTTGTGGTTGCACCTACGGTACGGCCATCTGCATCGCTGAGGCACGCAAGCCTCCCCACCAACGGCAAGGTCCATGGTTCAAACGGCAAGGTCATCTTTACTAGCACAAGATAATGGTCTGATCCTACCTCAGACCATCTCATTGTCCTAACTTCTATCACTGCCTTTTTATGTTTTTTCCTTATCAACACTTGGTCTACTTGGTTCCTTGTTAGCCCATCTGTTGACGTTCAAGTTGCTTTATGTATATCTTTATGTGGAAGTAATGTACTGACGATTTACATATTTCTAGTTGCGAAGTTGATGAGCCTTATACAATTATCATTTGATTCAATGTGCAAGCTGAACATACCTACATATGGTTGCCATTGATGGTCGTGTCCTATTTTGGCATTTCAGTCTCCCAGCACAATTTTTGTGTCATACTGTGATAATCTGGAGCACATCTGGTCTAAGGTGCCACAAAATTCGTCTTTCATGTCTTCCTCCTTGTCCTCAATTGATGTAAAAGACTAGTGTAGTTTTCTGCAGTTATTGTTTCAGCCTTGGTAAGGTAAACAATAAAACGAATTCGTTTTGTATCCCAGAGCACACGCGCCATAATGTGACCGGCAGATCAAATCAACTTCTTTATCTCTGGTGCAGAGCCATCATAGCTCACTGTTTCGGTTGCTTGACAATTTTTGAGGTGAAGACGTCATCTAGAGCAACAAATTCACAAAATCAATTAGTCTCTTTTTCGAAATAAAGCAGGTATCGGTGATGGTGTCCTTTTCACGTTTGGCTGGGCTCAGCAATCAACAAATGCAGATCATATTGACGCTTGACTTACATTAGTACGCCAAATGCGCAATTACAAAAACAAAATTTCATTGATATCAAAGCTATCCTTGTGGCAGACTGAGAACTTGTTACCTTGCCCCGAAAATGAAAACCTTATTTAGTTTTAGGCGCAAACGACGACGTCCACTGCACATTAGTGTTATAAGTTGTGTAATAGCAGATAAAATGCAACTATTATTGTCTTTGTGTCGGTATCACGTGCAGTATTTGTGGTACAAAAGCCGGGTGCGCACATTTCACATGCTAAACACCAACGCTGCGATACATTTACTTCGACAGAAAACTTCAGCCCCTAGAATTGAGGTGTGCTTCAAAGCCTAATATTTGAGAGCTGTTAAGTTTTTGGTTTGAATGTAGTCTTATCGTTCTCGAATTATGAAAATAAATGAATTTTTTCCGGTTTCTACAGCTCTTTTCCACTTACAAAGACAGCTTTCTGTCGCATGCAAAGGGGAATGGGGCTACTTCCAAAATGTGACCAACTCGAAAACCAGCTTCATGGACGAAGCTGCTAAATAACAAGAAGTTTCGGGACGGGGAGAAGACAGCTAGTTCAAATCCTGCAAGCGAAAGCAGTTTCAATGACTATCTGATGGCAAATAAAAAACCTGCGCCAGACCAAAATGCTAATCCGAATCTTCTGCTTATTGCAAGCTGCCGTCTTAACACCTTAGGCCACCCGATCGAAACATCTTAACTATTTAAATCTTTGATGTCGCTGTTGTTTCCTTTCACTTCGGACCACTACAAACAATCATATTTTCTCCTATGGGTATGCCGGTATATAAACAGAGTGAACGGTTGCTAATATCTGGAGAAATAGGACTATTTAACAGAAGTGGCACTGAATTCAGAATGTATCCTGGAGTTTGGAACTATTATATCTTACACATGTTAATTTCACACGACACATCGATGACATCGACGGTCCAACATTTCTGAATCGATTTCGCTGATATCATTTCATGCCATACACTGAAGACCCAAAGAAACTGGTACACCCGTCTAATATCGTGTATGGCCCCTGCAAGAACGCAGAAGTGCCGCAACACGACGTGGCATGGACTTGACTAGTGTCTGAAGTAGTGCTGGATGGAACCGACGTGGTGAAAAGGGCTATCCATAAACCCGTAAGATTACGAGGGGTGGAGATCTCTTCTGAGCAGCACGTTGCAAGGCATCCCAGATATGCTCAATAATGTTCATGTTGGGGAGTTTGGTGGCCACCGGAAGTTTTTGTACTCAGAAGACAGTTCCTGGAGCCACTCTGTAGCAATTCTGGACGTGTGTGGTGTCGCATCGGCCTGCCGGAATTGTCCAAGTCCGTCGGAAGGCACAATGGACATGAATGGATGCAGGTGATCAGACAGGATGCTTACGTATGTGTCACCTGTCAGAGTCGTATCTAGACGTATCAGGGGTCCCATATCACTCCAACTGCACACGTCCCACACCATTACAGAACCTCCACCAGCTTAAACAGTCCCCACTGACGTACAAGGTCTATGGATTCATGAGATCGTCTCCATACCCGTACACGTCCATCCGCCCGATACAATTTGAAACGACTCTCGTTCGACTAGGCAACATGTTTCGAGTAATGAACAGTCCAATGTCGGTGTTGACGGGCCGAGGCGAGGCGTAAAGCTTTGTGTTGTGCGGTCATCATGGGTACACGAGTGAGCCTTCGGCTCCGGAAGCTCATGTCGATGATGGTTCGTTGAATGCTTCCACGCTGACACTTTTTGATGGCCCACCATTGAAGTCTGCAGCAGTATGCGGAAGGTTGCACTTCTGTCACGTTGAACGATTCTCTTCAGTCGTCGTTGGTCTCGTTCTTGCAGGATCTTTTTTGGGCCGCAGCGATGTAGGGGATTTGTTGTTTTACCGGATTTCTTATATTCACGGTGCACTCTTGAAATGCACGTATGGGAAAATCCCCACTGCATCACTACGTCGGAGATGCCGTGTCCCATCGCTCGTACGCCGACTATAACACCACGTTTAAACTCACTTAAATGTTGATAACCTGCCATTGTAGCAGCACTAACCGAACTAACAACTGCGCCAGACACTTGTTGTCTTATATAGGCGTTGCTGACTGCATCGCCGTATTCTGGCTGTCCACATATCTCTGTACTTCAATACGCATGCCTATACTAGTTTCTTTGGTGCTTCTGTGTAGTATGTTATTAAGTTTGCCCCCTTGATTCCATTCATGTAATTTCAGCAAATTTAATTACGCTGACGGATAGGCTCAACATTAGAAATGTGAGGAGAGATGGAAGCCTAGAGTTCTGTATCTCCAGACTGTATGCTGAATTTTTCAGCTGAACTAAAGAGTCATATTCTGCGAGGACAGATGAGAACTCGCCCACTAGTCCATCGCTGGAAGTCGTTCATACCCATCCACTCCCTCTTGCTCATCCTCACTCATTCATTCAGCCCATTCATTGTTGTTATCTCTTTGTGTCCTCTCGAACTGTCATTTCTCCTGTCTCAGAGCCAGTCAGCCGAGAAAGTCAGCATAGAGTCTGGAAATACAGAACTCTAGGCTTCCATCTGTCCTCACATTTCTAATGTTGAACTTATCCGCCAGTGTAATTAAATTCGCCGAAGTTATATGTTCTACTACTGCTGTCTCTCTCACTGCCACTGTCTCTTCCCTGTTCTCTCTTACCGCTACTATCTCATTCATTCATTCCTTCCCACTGCCACTATCTCTCTCTTCCTCATTGTCACTGTCATACACCCCATCTCTCATTATCGCTTGCGTCACTTACATTTTCTCCCTCTCTTTATTCCTTACCAACTGTTACTGTGTTCTTCTCTCTTTCTATACCGCAATCACGGTCTACTTTTCCATCTCTTTCAACTGCCACTGCCTCCACCTTTCTCAGCATAAAAAAACACGAATATGTTCGCATATTTAATTTTTTGGGAAAATTTATGAAAGTGCTGAGGAAGGTAGAACTAGGTAGCTTATATCCCTGTTTTTTAAAAAAAACAGTAACATATTCGCATTTTTTTGTGCTCCGATAGAAGCATTTATCGGTTCCCTTCTTTTCCCTGCTACAGCAGGACGTGTCACTCATATGAAAAGAACTTGATGGGTGTGTAAAATTTTGATCGTTTTCGTGTGTGGAACTGAAATAACGCAAAACTAAATTGACCTCAGACCGTATTTTATGTGCACAAAATTTATGCATGTACTAAAGTACTACAAAATGGGCTTCCCAGAACCCTTCTGATGATAACGGAGACACTTTACAGCCTATTTCTTCGTGCTACGTCACTTTATAAACTACGTTTTCGCCTCACACTGGATATTACTTGCGTATTTTACGTGTTCATATAGGGTAACTTTGAACCTGCGTATCACGGAAACGAATTAAGATATAAAGAAAATTTTCAAGGCTGTTCGAGGTCGGGATTGGGACCTTAGTAATGTACCACAAATATTTCAGCCATTTGCTGAACATAACCGTCTTTTACCCAAAAATGTTTTTCGGGTTTTCTCAGAAACCGCCCATGAACTAAATGGCCCCTCAACAAGTCTCTTAAGGCGTACTATAGACCATATATAACGTAAAAAGAAGCAACCGATTTGCTTCGTTTGACTAAGCTGGAGGAATGGTATAATACGCAAATTTTGAGCCTTTAATGCAGGATAGTTATAGTAAGTCGATTCTTCTGTTCCGAATACGAAAGGTCCCTAGCCCAGGGCTATCCAAAACAATTGACACTATCTTTCTGTCACCAATAGGACCAGAGGTACGAACCGAATAAATCCCGTTTATATGCGCGGCTTTTCGGATCAAATTAGGTAGCGCATGCTGTCGTATGCGATCCGATAACGAACAAGGTGGCTCAACTGTTAGGACACTGCTCCGTCACTCGTTTGGAATTCGGTGTAAATCATTGTCCGACCTAGATTTGGGTATTACTGGCTCACCAAGATTGACTAATAAGAATGTCGAAGTGGTTTCTTTGTAAAGAACATGGTCTGTTTCTTTTTCGAGCCTTATCTTGACCGATTTGTTCTCAGTCTCTAATGAAATTGTCGTGGACAGGGCGTAAAATATCAGTTTTCCTTTTAATAATGGAGACAATCCAGCATTTCCTTAGTATTCGCTAATCTCGACGTAATCCAGTTGTGCATCTGTTATTCCTCATTAGTCATATGTTTTATGCTCAAGTATTATGACGTTTTTGTAAAAAGAAGTCGCTCTTAACGGACCAAAATCGACAAATGTAAAGGTAATTTCATGAGTACCCTAAGGATGTGTGGTAAGACAGTTACTGATCTAGTAGATATGGTCGAAAGTTTTTTTAAGACAGTTTGTGAATTATGTGTTGGCCATAAAGTAGCAACGCCCAAAAACAGTATCTATTTGCAAAATGATCTACAGAGGATTGATGAATGGTGCAGGATCTGGCTGATGACTCTGAACGTAAATAAATGGAGCATATTTGCACGGAAACGGGCGAAGTAATCCATTAATGTACAATTACATTATTGGTGACAAATCGCTGAAAATTGCGACTACCGTAAGATACCTAGGAGTAACCATCAGCAGCGACCTAGAAGGGAATGAACACACAGAACAAATAGCAGGAAAATCTGATGCCAGGCTGAGACTCTAGGAAGAATCAAGGAAATTTAAGTTATCCACGAAAGAAAGGGATCACGAAACTTGTTCGCCCGATTCGTGAGTATTGCTCATCAGTCTGAGAGCCCTACCAGGTTGGATTAATGGCTCTGAACACTATGGGACTTAATATCTGAGGTCTTCAGTTCCCTGGACTTAGAACTACTTAAAGCTAACTAACCTAAGGACATCACACACATCCATGCCCGAGGCAGGATTCGAACCTGCGATTGAAGCGCTTAGAACCGCTCGGCCACAGCGGACGGCGACGGGATCGTTTAGTCGGCGAGAGAGCTTCAGAGAGATGTTCAACAAACACTAGTGAGAGACGCTACAAGAGTCCTTGTGCATCACGTAGAGGTTTCCTATTGAAAGTTTCCACAGAGTGCTACCCGGGAAGAGTCGAATAACATGTTACTTCCTCCCGCATACGTCTCGCGAAATGACCATAATGAGAAAATTCGAGAAGTTAGAGCTCATGCGGAGGTTTAGCAACAGTCATTCTTCCCACGCGCCATTCGCTTATGGAACAGTGACGGGAGGGGGGGGGGGGGGGACCAGATATTGGTACATGAAGCACCCTCCGCCACACAGTGTAAGGTGGCTTGCAGATGTAGATGATTCACAACTGCCGAAGTAGCGCCCAGTATGAAGGGTTTCATCAAGCCATGAACCATAAAGTTTTTATTGTTATTCAACATTTCTAACTGTGGACTTAGGGAATTTGACAAAGCAGCAGTTACCAGAGCTCTAGCGAGGTTCAGTTGTTTTTGAAATCACTTTGCGTACTAGACATGGGAGCGAGGATCTTCAATGGTGCATTTGTCGACAGGTCTACACGTCTCATTAATAATGACGTATCATGAAAACTGATGTTCTTCGTAATTTCAGAGTTCTGTCTCAAGTTAACTATATCATTCGAACCTATCGCGATCTTACAATGCTCATATTTATAATTATGTAAAGGTATAATTACGAGTACCGACGAGAAGAAAGTTCAGAAAATAACGTAGGTATACCAGGGATTTCTATTCGGTATTCGAATAACTGTCTCTCTGCATATGATTTATATTGCTACATTCTTTTGAAAGTATACAGTGTTACTAAAAATCAATCTAAACATAGATATTAAAGTCTAAACGGTTCAGTTGCATTACTAGGCTGTGGTGTTGCGTTCATAGCAAAGAACTTTACAAAGGAATAAAAATGGATGATTATACTTCGCTCGATATTTCAAAAATAATACAAGGAAGTCTTACAACAAGATGCATGGACGTAGCCAGGATTTTATCAAAAGGGGGGGGGTCTGATTTGTTAAAGATAGCGTTTCATTTATTCTGAAGATTTCCATGAAGAACGGTAAACCATTTATTCGACGTTGATCTCGTGTTTTCACCAAGTGGAGATATAATCTCATTATTTAGGCGTGCTGCATGTTGACAAACCACCAAGAAGCAGTCATGTTCCTAACTCCCTTCACTCTCCAAGGTCATTTTACACGCTTCTTCTTTCAGTCTGGATTTGAGCTGAGGAACTGATCAGGAATGGACGAGTGCTAAATTGTTTTGGACACCGTGATTGTTACCGACAGGACTTTAGGAATAAAGAGACCTCTGTTCGACAGAGAAGCTAATAATTTCTGATGGCGGAAATGTAAATGCCCTGGAATTATTTATCTTGATATTTTCCCAAATTTCCTCATTTAATTATGCGTCTGTCATTTCTTGCAATGTAAAAAAGATCACTTTCTGCATTAAAGAATGGCCCGGCAGACAAATGTATGAATAAGTGAGAAGAATTTTGAGTATAACTGTTTTATCGTAGGGCTTTTAGTGCTGGGAGTCTCCAAAGAGATGTAACGCTCAACTTCGATGCGGCTGATTTCATTGAAAAATGACTGCATCTTTAAGGGATTTGGAATCTTTCTTGAAAGAAATGTGTTTAGATGGAATTGGCTGTGGCCTATACTAAGGGACCAACCCCCGCATTTGTCCAAATTGAAAATGGGAAACCACAGAAACCATTTTCAAGGTTGCCAGCGAATGGATTCGAACCACCTCGTCTCCCGAATCCAGGGATTGCTAGCTCAGCGGTTCAACACGCAGAGCTACCATAAGTTGGTGGAGAATATAGAAAAGTGATTGGTTTACACTGTTTTAAAATAAAATGCATTACAACAAAGGATTCAGTTCTGACATTGCATGTTTTTCCTTCAGTTGTGTATGCTAAGTCATTTGGTAGTGCATGAATGCGTACTTTAAAATATAATTGTGCATGAAATTTCTGGCTTCAGTTACTGTAGTATTGCAAGAGCGTAAATTCATTTTAGATGAACGGGGGAGGAATAGGTGCAGGGTTCAGTCTGCGCGGACGAATTCAGGCAGCGCGCAGAAAAAAATCTTTTAGAAACGAACTGTAGAATGTGTTGTCATCACATACGCCTTCCGCTCTCCGCAAACTCCTCCCCATCGTCCCTTATCTGAACTGCTTTTCGTAACTGAGTACCCTCGGATGATCAGATTCGGCGATATTTTGCCATTTGGGCTACTAATGATAGAATACTAAGCTTTTTTAAGAAATGCAACCATCGATTTTTGGGCTATTTTTGTCGGTCAAAGCGATTTTTGGGCGATGCACGCAAATCCAAGTGTATTTTTATGCACTGTTTTAATTTAATGGTTTTTTAATGATTGTTACCGCTGCGTTGCTTTGTCAAATATTGCAACCTCAAAGTCTTACCAGCCTCCAAATAACGACTCCAGTATTAACATTAAACTGCTACAGAGGGGTTATTAGGCTTTTAAAGTAATGTTAGCATATTTTTAACGCACCACAACGCTAGCGGACGAATCGAAGTCGGTTTTCCTCTTCTTCCTTGTTACAAACTTATCCCCACTTAGGAACTATCCCATCACTCTCCAGCACACAGCACCATAACAATATACGGTACCACTTACATTAAATTCAATTCCAAATAAGAATTGGACTGATTAACAAAATAACAAATGAGCTCAAGCACAACGAACAACTGGTCTTGGCTAAAATAGGGATGGTCGATAGCCGATAGTGCTATGGGTGTATACATAGTTTAAATCTACCGTTAGCCTTGCTGACTATCGATAATACGTATCTCTTTTCCGCCTTATGACTGAAAATCAAAACATCTTCGAGTTTCACTACACGCCAGATAGGTCATGTGTAATTTGATTTAGGTAATGGGAGGAGGGGAGGTGGGGGCGGCTTCTGGACCACTTGGACCCCACTTTGGCTGCGTCCTCGCTAGAAGATGAACTGGAAAATCAGTTTCATGTCTGTCATTGGCGGAATTACAGTCGTTCCAGATAAAAGACGCTCCTACGAAAAGCAGGTTGCAATATTCTCCCCGTGGGGAAAGACGTTGGCGGACTGCAGATTTATATTATTATTTATATTATACAAGTAACTGTTGTAGATTTTAATGAGCTCTGTCTACCGCAGAAACACTAAAAATACGTTAGATAAGACTGTAACACTATCACTTGCCATCTCTTAAAGCGTGATACCTATTTCGACAGCCGCCTCCGTAGCAGAGGCCGCTAAATACACAATAGTGTGTTGGCTCCCCGTGGTAGACGATTCGAATCCCATGGTCTTACGAAAATGACTCCGCCTGTTTCTGGTTGTAGTCTAGGCAGATTTCACGTGTCAGGATTTTTTTTGGCCTTTCTCAACTCTGTCTCTCTCCCTAGCTCTGATTGTTAACACGATGAGGGCCACAACTTGACAAAAGAGAATTTCAAACATCTGAACGAAAGCAGATGTGTTCAAAAATTTCATCAAAATTAATCTTCCACTTGTACAGTCTCCAATAGGAAATAAAAGTGAGAAATAAAACCAGCGAAAATATGAACTGCACAGTGAGATGTTTCGTTCGTAATATCTCCATGCAAGCGAAAGACAGACGTAATGAGCACAGGAATTTATAGTGAGGAGTCCTTTTTCCAGTAGCTGTTAAATAGTTTGCTTACGCATCTGTAGAAAATAAACTTGTGAACAACGTTATTCTCAGCCACTGTAGACGTTGTGATTACATAAAACGAAAACTGTACGGAAACTAAGACTAACTATGCAGGTGGACAGGGACTATCTGAGCTTACGTATTGTTTGAGAGTTCTCTCTTTGCGTGTTGTTTATAAATGCAACAGAAGGGTCAGTAAAACTTTGTATTCCACTTGCTTCGACAAAGGCCGTTCCATCCACAGGGTAAGAAAATGAAATGAGTAATACACACTATTATTACTGCTAGAAGCCAGACGTACCTACACGCAGCATGGGTCCCTAAATCCCAGTGCTTAGAACGAGTAGCGGTCAATAGCCAAGTTTCCTTGGCCCAGTTGTTCAGATTATTTTGAAGCTGTGCAATACATTCTGAAGCGTCTTCATTCCAACGATCAACTAAGAGGATAATTATAAACACTGAGAAGCACACAACGATCACGTAACTAGCGTTCCGTACTGGAAGTTGGATATATCTACACTTATAATATGATGCGTCACGAACACATGTATACCTCACAATTGTTTAGCAACACGCGAAACTGAAAACAACAGTAGCAGTAGACAGAAAACGCAAGTGTTCTATTCTGCAAGTCAGCCAAGTTTAGACCTATGCGAGCTGCATGGCCCTGTTCCCGCGTAGCACGGCTGCCAACCTTACCTGACAGGGAGCCAGGGTCGGCGTCTGCGGGCTGTGCCATGTTGCGGTGCTGTCACAGACGCAGGACGCCCGCCGCCACTATTTATCATAACCTACACGGCCGAGACACCAGCTGACTGTGACGCTACACGCGGAACTGTGCACAGCGCGGCTGCCGGCGCTGTTGCTACCGCCACAGTCGGCGATCCTGTGAACTTGGCAGCCGGCGCGCGACCTTGAACTCTGTTGCGAGTGGGTGTGCTGTGACGCCGGCGGCAGTCTGGCGCAGGAGGCGCGACTTGCAGTCTTGTTATGGAATGAGCTGACAGTCCAGATCGTCGTCCTCCCGAATGCGCCACCCCACTCGGTTTTCCTACCTGAAGTCATAATTGTGTGCTGGAGTGGAAATACATTGTCATGCAATTAGTTTTGTCTGAGATACTATAGCGACTCTGAAACAAATAATATGCTGGATAGACTTATGCATGGATATCATCATGCTGGGGAAACCTCAAAAACATAGTCCCAAAGGTATCTGAATACTTTGAACTCCTTCATGCACATTCATGAACTTCCCCTTTTGTAAACAGTTACACGAGCTTGTCAGCACGAACAGTGCTTCTCACTTGTCATTTGTTCAAATCTGAACTATATGACCTGTTATCGCTGTCGTTCATAACCATTCCAATACACTGTGGTAGATTCTACATCTTTAGTCAGCCTAGTACGTAAAGTGTGTAACTCTGAGGAAGCCTGTGATGACATTTGCCTATTTTAGTACTACTTATATTTTCCTATCAACGATTAAGGAAAAGATGTCCATTCCGATGGCTGAGTGGTCAGTGCGACGGAATGCCATGCAAAGCGGCCCAGGTTCGATTTCCCATTGGGTCGGAGATTTTCTCCGCTTAGGGACTGGGTGTTGTGTTGTCATCAGCATCTCATCCACATAGACTCGCAAATCGCTGAAGTGGCGTCAACTCAAAACACTTGCACCAGGTGACCGATCTACCCGACGGGAGGCCTTAGCCACACGACATTTCATTTCAAGGAAAAGATTGGCAGGGAAAGAGCGAAAACTGGCTCCAGTATATAACCTACCCCTCTGGTACACGTCAATGGAACTGCCGAGTTCAGAAACCTATTGACGAATCACCAACAACACTTTCTAGCGCCCAGGCTTCACAAGATGCTGCGTAGACGATAGGGATGGAAAAATTAGGATTTAGCATTCTATCGATGATGAGTTTTCAGAGACCGAGCACCAGTTCGGATATGACAAGGGTAGGGCAGGAACTCATCCCCGTTCTTTTTCGAGGTAACCAACCTGGCGTTCCCCTAAAGTAGTTACGGAACCCATAGGAAACTCGAATGTGGATGGCTGGACTGAGAATTGAATACTGCTCTTTCCAAAAGCGATTCCAGTCTCTTAACCTACTGTCTTACCATCATGCGGCAGAGTGATTTGGGATTTAACGAAGGGCTAAAATCTGGCGATCAGGAAAGTTACTCCTTCGCTGTTTAGGAGTTAGTTGTCTCATAACGTCTACAGGTTATACTAGCACAGCCAACATGACATTTCCTGAAGGGAAGCCACTAATCAAAGCGAAAATGTTCTACAGTATCAATGAACAATTTATGAAAGCTCTTGCTAGTATAGCAAGGAATGGTCTCCGAGATATGCTGCCAATAAAACGGTTCGCGCAACTAATAATACGTGCATAGTTCGGAAAATATAATTCTGTGTCAAGCATCGTGTAATGCGAAGGGTAGTCAAATGGAGAAGGAGAGGAGAATTCTTAGTCTAACTGCTCGGTCCACAAGCAAGTTATGGGATAGAGGTCTAGCTACCCATGCACCCATACCTATTGTGCAGTTTATGGATAATTTCATTTCTAAGTGGTATCCAACATGTTCCACATATACTTCCGTTTCGAAGGGGAGATCTCGCAAGGCATATTCACAAAAATTTACTATTATCCAGAAGGAATTCTAGTAATCTGTCTGCCTCTCACCATGCATTATGAGTATGTGTCGTAAGTTGACATTACCGCAAAACTTAAAGTGAATCTTCTAATGTTGTGCGGGCTAGTCGTAATAACCTGATCGCTTAGAATAAGGTTCTGTTGATTACCAATTAGAAAGTAATTAATGGATACCGTATTTATTTTTGTAAGTCTGCTATCACAGTCGTTCATTTCTTCTGCATTGTATTTGCTTCCCCTTAAAGTAATTTTGAGCCGAGCTGTATAGATAAGAGATTGTTTTCTTGTTGGTGGACTATTGTTGCATAATATGTGGTACCTTCGCGGTTCCTGCATTTCTGTTGTGTCGTTGTTTCTTTGCCAGTTGCTGTGCACTAACGTGCTAGAATAATACAGTTTAACAACAATGGAAGATATTTTGAGAGTGAAATATTATTTTATCTAGTGATTGGTAAATTTCCCAAATGGAAAATGAGAAACACTGCAGAATAAGGTAAGCGTGTTTGTTTAGTTTATATACGCTACCAAGTTAAAAAAAGTAGATTCCATGTGCAACTTGCATTGGAAGAAGCAAAGATCGCAACACCAAAAAATACTTAAGGTCGACTAATGAAATTGCAGCAAGGCATTTGTCCAGGTAACATATTTAAGTGATTAACAATGCAAACTCACAGGTTAATGCAAGCACGAAGTAAGTCATTCCAATTGTAAAATGCTGGTACATTAATAACCGGTGCAACCGCCAGAACATTGAATGCAAACATGCAAACGCCCATGGATTGTGTTGTACAGGTGCCGACTGTAAGTTTGTGCGATGGAGTTCCATGCTTGTTGCACGTGATCGATCAATGCATGAACGGGTAATGCTTTTGGTACTTTCAGCATTGCAGCCCAGTCAGCAGTCGTGATAATCTAATATATAAGAAACTATCAGCCTCGATTGCGGTAATAAAACCAACCTTTACCTAGGTTTCAGCCCAATTAATTGAGCCTTCTTCAGAAGATAAACCTGATTCTATAATATGTCTATGAGGGCATGGTCTCCAAACTCGACCATACCTGCAGGCAGCTCTACATCTACTGATGCAGTCTACTTGATTTCTGTCAACTGTGGCTATTCAAGGAATTGCTGCCTTCCTCCTATACGATTTTTCTCTGTGAAGAAAGAAGGTTACTGCATTCGCTCTGTGAAAGTATTGGTATTCCGATCTTTGATCTACTCGTCTCACGAACTGCTGAAGTCTCCGTTGTGAATCTAGGAAGAATACCTAGCAGATAGCCAGGTGGACCAAAGTTTTTTAAAGAGTATGTTAGTTCGCCATCACTACCACTTTACTAGATGGAACTCATTTTGCTGCGTAGAATGTTTTATTGTGAAATAGCCACTTTACTTCATATTTATCGATTACTAAATTTCGCCCCCCTTGGTCATTTTCAAGCTACGATCTCAGTCGTGAAATCCATACGTAAAAAGGCAACCTAATACGGCGTTTATCATTGTGCCATCAAATTACACATTAGAATAGGTTTGTGTAACTATATGAAATGAAAATACATATGATCTTGACAGCAAGTTTTCTTTCCTTTTCTCCTTTTTTAAAAGAAGAAGAAAAGAAAACAAAAGGACACTGTGGGTTCTTGTCAGTATATCACTCTCTGTAGAGTCTTTTCCTTCCCTCCCATGCCTATTTAGTATTGCACCTACCTGCAACCACAATAAATGAAAAGTAATTCTGCAGTTTTTAACCAAGGGTCTGCCAATACTGTACACAAAATACCGTTTAGTAGTATTGCTTTACCGCATTTCACGTGCACGTGTTGTATTTTTATTCTCCACAGTTGAGTACCAGGTCTTACATTCTCTCTTCGGTGGTGTACATTATACTCACGCAAACCTTCAGCTGAAGACTGAATGACTAGTGTTCATTTTCCTTGCGTTTCCTTTATTTGCAGTCAACTGCGGCAAGTCGATGACTTAAGGCAGCCTTGGTACCTGCATTGTTTGCTAATACAGGAGAGTCAAAGTCAATTTTGTGTTACTTTTTAATAACGTGATGGTTACGTGAATGCTACACTGTGATGCGGTTGTATATGTATTGAGGAGAGGAAGTGGCATTGTCAAATAAAAAATGTAAGATGCTATTTAAAAGAGACATACTGAAGTTCATGTCTCTGTAACGTAGCAAGTTCCACGAAAGACAATCATGCTGATTAATGTCCCCCTGGTAGCTAGACAACATTTTCTCGGTGCGTTTTTTATTTTACTCCTGCACGAAAAGTTATTTGATTTCACAGGAATATATAGAGAGAACGTAGGAAAGTAGCTCAGCCCTGAATAAAACATTGTCAACGAGCTACAATAAATTAGTTTATAACTCAATAGATAAAGTGTGTAACTTTATTGAAAGTAGAAAAACATGGCAGCTGGAAGGTCTTCTTCGTTGCAGAAAATTGAACTGATGGAGGATATTGCACGTATAGAAAGACTGGCTGCACGCTTGATCACAGGTTTGTTTGACTCATCGGGGAGCGTTACACAAATACTGAAGAATCTTAATTGGCAGGCTCTTGAAGACAGACGTAAATTATCCCGCGAAAGCCTGCTTACAAGGGAACCTCCCCATCGCACCCCCCTCAGATTTAGTTATAAATTGACGCAGTGGATAGGCCTTGAAAAACTGAACACAGATCAGTCGAGAAAACAGGAAGAAGTTGTGTGAAACTATGAAAAAATAAGCAAAATATACAAACTGAGTAGTCCATGTGCATGATAAGCAACATCAAGGGTAATGTGAGCTGAGGTGCACCGTAGTCGGGTGGATAGAT
Organism: Schistocerca nitens; assembly: GCF_023898315.1. Taxonomy (NCBI): domain Eukaryota; kingdom Metazoa; phylum Arthropoda; class Insecta; order Orthoptera; family Acrididae; genus Schistocerca; species Schistocerca nitens. The sequence goes on along the minus strand of NC_064615.1, from coordinate 310,898,266 downwards.
TGAGCAGCTGCGGAACATGAGGTCCTTGGTTCGAGTCCTCCCTCGAGTGAAAATTTTACTTTTTTTATTTTCGCAAAGTTACAATCTGTCCGTTCATTCATTGACGTCTCTGTTCACTGTAATAAGTTTAGTGTCTGTGTTTTGTGACCGCACCGCAAAACCGTGCGATTAGTAGACGAAAGGATGTGCATCTCCAATAGGAACCGAAAACATTTGATCGCAAGGTCATAGGTCAACCGATTCCTCCACAGGAAAACACGTCTGATATATTCTATACGACACTGGTGACGTCATGTGCGTCACATGACAGGAATATGTTGTCGACCCACCTAACTTGCACACTTGACGAATGGGTAAAAAGATTCTTCTACCTTGCCCGATTTAGGTTTTCTTGTGGATGTGATAATCACTCCCAAAAAAGTGATGAAAACATAAGAGTTTGTCACATAAACTGCAACAAATAAATGCAACAGTTTCACAGTCGCACAGTTTTCCCTGTGTTCTGTCAAAACATATGTTTTTTACGTTTTCAAATGTTTCCGTGTGTAGACCGTCAAATCCTGCATATGTCCAAGCAAATCTAAACATGTCGTGGAATTTTGGAGAGCGAAGTTGATTATGTGTGAGTGCCTGTACTTTAATAATTGTCTGAAAATAAAAAATTAAACTTTTCACTCGAGAGAAGATTTGAACCAAAGACCTCTCGTTCTGCCGTTGCTCACGCTAACCACGGGACCATGGCGCTCGCAAGCTGATAGGCTCCTAGATGTTGCCAACGTTGCGCATGGCCTACTCAGTTTGTATATTTTGCTTATTTTTTTCATAGTTCCACACAACTTCTTCGTGTTTTCTCGATTGATCTGTGTTCAGTTTTTCAAGGCCTATCCACTGTGCCAACTTATAACTAAATCTGAGGGGGGTGCGATGGGGAGGTTTCCTTGTTAGAAAATATTAAGAACCGGTATTAAATGAAGAATCTGGAGATAGCCTTCATACCCCTACGTATCGGTCCAGTAGCGACTGTGAAGACAAAATCAGATTGATTACAGCACCTACTGAGACATTTCGTCAGTTATTTTTTCCGCGCTCCATACACAATTCGAACGGGAAGAAATCTTAACTTACAGTGCCATGCTAAGTATATATATATATATAAAAAAATGGTTCAAATGGCTCTGAGCACTATGGTACTCAACTGCTGAGGTTATTAGTCCCCTAGAACTTAGAACTAGTTAAACCTAACTAACGACATCACAATCATCCATGCCCAAGGCAGGATTCGAACCTGCGACCGTAGCGGTTTTGCGGTTCCAGACTGCAGCGCCTTTAACCGCACGGCTACTTCGGCCGGCTGCTAAGTATTCTCTGCGATACATTCCACTCTGTAGACTAAGGAAAATGATAGCTCCAACATTGTGTGAAATTCCACTTATTGGCCATAACATCGCTTCTCGGTTGTTGAGGGATATTTTATAAGTAGTTTGGTATAAGATGCTCGATGTCTCCGATGGCTTGTTGCAGAGTAATTGCATTTCGTTTGATCTCGTGTCCCTATTTGTCTTTATATCCACACTGAACTGAAAATATCTACACAACAGTGCAAATGTCGACCCACGCCGGCCGAAGTGGCCGCGCGGTTCTGGCGCTGCAGTCTGGAACCGCGAGACCGCTACGGTCGCAGGTTCGAATCCTGCCTCGGGCATGGATGTGTGTGATGTCCTTAGGTTGGTTAGGTTTAACTAGTTCTAAGTTCTAGGGGACTAATGACCTCAGCAGTTGAGTCCCATAGTGCTCAGAGCCATTTTTTTGTCGACCCACGCACTGCGTCTCTTATTTCTAAAGAAACCTGTACCACTCACTCACGGTACTTGCTTTTAACAACAGTATTACCCACAGTACTTTTCGCCCTCAATGTTGCGTTTGCATTCAATTTCTTTTTGCGTGTAGTTATTAAATGTCATATTATGTACACGATTAATGTGATTCACATTTGCTTACAAAGGTTTAATAAATATCATATTTATTTACAGAGGTTAATACATATTATAATTTAAATAAATATGTTTCTACAAAGTACCGGTACCGATTGCACAGTAAGGAGCGAATTTGCAAATGTTATATCTGCTTATAAATTATAGGTTTTGTTGCCCAACACATATTATTCCACACTGTAGAACCAATCTTATTTTTTCTTTCACTTCTTACAAAAAAAAAAGTCTAGCCTATAACAGCTTGCAGTTTTTTGCTGTCAATTGCAATTTAGTGTCGTACTCTAGAACAAGGAATGTAAAGAGCTCAGAATTCTTTTAGTGAATACAAACATTTTTTGCAAGAAAAGATTTAAATTTTGTTTTAAATGCATCCCCATAGTATGTTCTTATCCATAGAGGTATATATCACGACTGTTCTCCCTGTACCCCAGTCCAAACAACTCTCTTTTGTAGCACTAGTATTCAGTAGCACATGTTCACACCTCTATCTCATAGTTTATAAATAACAAAATTATCCCATAGTATATTGACTTCGGTGTTTCGTTGCATAGTATTTTGTACAGCTGGCTAAGCAAGTGCAGTGAACTGCTAATTTTACTGTTTACAGGAAAAGGAAGAAACGTGCGTACGGAAGTTGTTGGCCAGGGGTTCACTTCTGTGGAGCTCTGCCGCCTAGTGCAAGTCATTTTATTTGACGCCACTTCGACGGCCAGTGCGTCGATGATGACGAAATGATGATCAGGACAATGCACATAGCAAGTCGCGAGCGGAGGAAATCCCCGACTGGTCGGAAGCCGAACTCGGAGGAGCTGTGTGATCAAGAGTCAACGCTAACCGTAACACCGCGAGCTGCTTGCACCAGATTACAAAGAGAACATGGTTTGCCTATCGAAGATGCCATCCATGTCCGGACAAAGGAATTTACAGTCTTCACTGTCTGTGTACGAAAAGTCCAAAACCATTTCCTACACAAAGCTGTAGGCAGGAGTTGCCTGCTTTGAACTGCTTTAAACTCTAGTAACTGTGATTTTGTAGTATTTTTAGGCCGTGGTTACTAAAATAAGCCGACAGAAAAAATCGCGGACAGAAAATAATTAATGTAGAGTAATGAAATTTCTGAAATACTTTTATCTCGGTAAAATATTTAAGTGATTAACATTCCAATAACACACATTAATGAAGCCCGAGATAAGCCTTTACAGACGTGAAATACTGGTACATTAATAACAGGTGTAACCGCCAGAATGTTGAATGCAAACGTGCAGACGTGCATGCATTGTGTTGTACGAGTACAGGTGCCGGGTGTCAGTTTGTGGGATGGAGTTCCATATCTGTTGAAATTGGTCGATTGATGCAGAGACGGTTAGTACTCTTTGTCGATGACGCTGGGGATGTTATCCGATGACGTCCCACGTGTGCTCGACTGGAGACAGATCTGGTGATCGAGCAAGCCAAGGCAACCTGTCGACACTCTGTTTAATAAGTTGGGTTACAACAGCGGTATGTGGGCTGACGTTATCCTGTTGCAAAACACCCCCTGGAAAGCTGTTCATGAATGGCAACACAACAGGTCGAATCACCAGATTGAACTACAAATTTGCATTCAGGGTGAGTGGCATAAACACGGGGTTGCTCGTGCAGGCCCTCAATCAGCCTTCTTGTAATCAATATACGGCCATCACTGGCACCGGGGCAGAACCACCTGTCATCAAAAAACACAATAGTTCCCCACGCTTTTCTCGCTTGACAGCACTGAAGTCGCAAATGGGGGTGGTTTATAGTCAGTGGAATGCACTGAAGTAACCGATATGTAGTATTTCATGTGTCACTGTGGTGCCAACTACTCGTCAAATGGCTGCTGCAGAGTCAGTAAGTGTACCAGAGCCACGCCCCGAACACGATGGTCTTCCTTCTTGGTAATGCTACGTGGTCGTCCGGAGCCCCGTCTCATTGTGACCTTCCATGTTCGTGGCCTCTGCTGCCAGCAATCATGTACAGTGGCTACATTCCTGCCATGTCTTTCTGCAGTATCGTAGAAGGAAGACCCAGCTTCTCGTAGCCCTATCACACGACCTCGTTAAAACTCAGTGAGGTGTTGATAATGGCGTCTTTGTCGCCATTAAGGCATTCCTGACTAACATCAACTCACCCATGCAATGGCGTGAAATCTGCATAGACATCATCTTCCAGCTATAGAAACACGTCAACCGACTTTTGTTTATGTCTCACAACTCCTTCTTGGTGTAGCGTTTTTTTAATTCTGTTACTGTATTTAGTCACTTCTGACGTTCCATGTGTTAAAAAATGTGTTATCTCCTTCTCATCGTCACTATAACCCAGCAGATTGGTGTCATATAGGCAAGTATGTATATATATATATATATATATATATATATATATATATATATATATATATATATATATATATATATATATATGGGAAATTGGAGATTGTGCAATATAGTTCACATACACGAGAAGAATAAGGTTCGCAGGAGAGCTTCTGTAAAGTTTGGAAGGTAGGGGACGAGATACTGGCAGAAGTAAAGCTGTGAGGGCCGGGCGTGAGTCGTGCTTCGGTAGCTCAGTTGGTAGAGCACTTGCCCGCGAAAGGCAAAGGTCCCGAGTTCGAGTCTCGGTCGGGCACACAGTTTTAATCTGCCAGGAAGTTTCATATCAGCGCACACTCCGCTGCAGAGTGAAAATCTCATTCTGGAAATTATCTCAATTTTGAAGCCTGCGGACGCCATGCAGTAATGCTTCGGTCGTAGACTGAATGCTGATTTTTTCATGCCATTTTGATAAAATGCATATGTGCATTGTTTATGGTTATTTAGGCATGTAAACAGAGTTCAGAAGGTATATATGATATTGCATGTCCTCAGTTTCAGTAAGAAACGTGCATGGTTGACCAAATCGAATGTGTTTGTGAGATCTAAAATGTGCCAACAGTACTTTTTCCTTCTTATAGGTAGCTATAGATTTCGTTCAAAAATTCTGTGTCAGCTGGGTCCTGCTTTGGGTTTGTTTTCCTGTAGTATTTCTTGTACGTTAACAGTAATTAATAGTAATACGGATAGGTTTCCTGATGAAGAGTTAACGATATGCACCGCTTGTATGGGCTCACAGAATGCAATGGAAAATCGGTATATCAATGACATACTGACTTGTCCTCGCAGGGATTGCAACCACAACACAGTATTTTCGCATCTGTACCTAAATTCTTACGAGGAACCGGGCCCTTCCTTGTCAGAACTGACTAATGACTCTTAGCACTATGGGACTTAACATCAGAGATCATGTCCCCTAGAAAAATGATTCAAATGGCTCTGATTACTATGGGACTTAACTTCTGAGGTCATCAGTCCCGTAGAACTTAGAACTACTTAAATCTACATAATCTAAGGAAATCACACACATTCATGCCCGAGGCAGGATTTGAACCTGCGACCCTAGCAGTCGCGCGGTTCCGGACTGAAGCGCCTAGAACCGCTCGGTCAACGTGACCGGCTGTCAGAACAGAAAATTATGGCCGTGCTAGTTATAGCACAAAACCCATTCAGGTAGAGAATGTGTTACACGCGATTAGTAACGATCACAAGTTGTAGACGCGTCGAATAAGCTCTAACACAACGCAAAGAGATGTTTTCATAAACTTACATGAACAACAATCGCACCTGTAACATAAAGTTCAGTCTTTGCAGCAAGCGGACTCCCCATGTCGAAGTGAGTTAGCGAACTGGTTCTCCCAACAATGTGCTGAAAACATAATTTTCCTGATTTCGTGTTGTTCACCGACGAAGTCTGGTTCACAAGAAAGGCCATGTTATGCAATACACATGCAGTGGTGTGTAGATCTTACCAACATGTGAATGTGTGGACAAGTGTTTATGTGATTACTTCGCTAAAAACTGAACAGAGTCGTGTACAAAACGTTACAGCAACGTGGTCTCCCACAATACCCAGAAGATATGCTCCTGAGAATTCTTCAGATAATGTGGTTTCAGCATGACTTTGCCCCAACATACTTTGACTCAGTATTAGGAACGACATTGATGTACAGATTGGGCAACAATGGACTGCTCACGGTGGTCCCGTTCCACAGCCAGCCCGATCAACAGACATGATACCATTGGATGTTGCCTGCTGGTGGCACGTGAAGAGTCTAGTTGACGAGAATCCTCTTGACTCTCACGTGAACAGGCTTGCTGGGTTTGTCACAACCGCGAGTCTTACGCCAAACTTGGATTTTTGAGTGTATAAGACAGCCGATGGTGCTCAGTTGTATTTCTGCATGATCATGTTGGTCAACATTTTGAGCAAGACCTGTAAAGGAACCACTGTGTATTGTGCTATGTACTGTAATGTGCACTGACAGAGCAGATTGAACACACTTTGTTAAAAGTGTCACGTTTCTTCTGATTTTAATGGCTGTTGCAGTGTTCTTTGTTTTGTAAGTTTTGCTGATAGAATATTGCAGGGTCTTTTTGCCGTTGAGAAGATATTTTAACGGAAACAAAAGTACTTGCGTTAACAAACTGAATACATCATAATTACGTTATCATCTGTAACGAGCACCAGGTCTTCACTACGCTAAAATACTCAGAAAATATCAGAGAACAATCTCTGCCTATACGTTAAGACACTGTTAGCTATACAATTAGAGTCGGCTACTGTTGCCGAGCGGTTCTAGGCGCTTCAGTCTGTGTGTGTGATGTCTTTAGGCTAGTTAGGTTTAAGTAGTTCTAAGACTAGGGGACTGACGACCCCAGATGTTAAGTCCCAAAGTGCTTAGAACCATTTGAGCCATTTGAGCTATACAATTCTAAATAAACAAAAAAATGGTTCAAATGGCTCTGAGCACTATGGGACTCAACTGCTGAGGTCATTAGTCCCCTAGAACTTAGAACTAGTTAAACCTAACTAACCTAAGGACATCACAAACATCCATGCCCGAGGCAGGAGTCGAACCTGCGACCGTAGCGGTCTTGCGGTTCCAGACTGCAGCGCCTCTAAATAAACATTAACTTTTGTAGTTGCTCTTCGTCATTCTGGATGTTCGCCATGCCATCAACGAATAGTTAGCAATTAATGCGACATCTTTGGTTCATTAGTAGTCCCTGAAGGAACGAATTTTTTCCACTCTCTTCTAATGCAGTCCAAATGTAAGTTAAATAATTTCGATGGCAAACTGCAGCCGTATAACACGAATGAATCAATCTTATCATCTGACAACTGTTGGAATACAATCTCCAAGGTGACGTAAACGTACGATTACAAATTCAGGGCAGTAAAGCCGCACGACAAGAGCAAACATAAGAGTGCACGGATTGTAGAGGGCCAGAATATTTGGTGTTCAGCAAACTTTCAGAATGTCAATGAGGCAATCCTAGATTTAAGAATCATGAGAGCACTTATACATATAGAACAGTTAATTTTATCCTTAGGAAGGACGATAGTTTGGTCATTAGCGCCAGACAGACGGACCACTTTCTACAAGTGAGAACCTTATGTGAATCTCTCCCTACGCTTAAGACGATCTACAAAATGTGGAATATTCGTTTTTCACTTAAGACCTAAACGAGGAAGCGTAGAAGGGGACACATGACGATCGACTGGCCCACTTTTAATTCATCTGGGGCATAGAGTCGGCTAACAAACTACCGATCCATTGTAGTACGTGGAACTGCGATAATGAAAAATGTCCTCTAATTTTAGAGAAGGTAACATGTAACTTCTCAGGCAGCTTAAAACCATATCAGAGATCCTGAGATATAGCACGTTTCACGTCTGTCAGCGATACGGTAATCAAAGAACTCTGGGATTAAGACTGAGACGGTGTTAACAATCATGGCCATCAGAGCGGTATCTATTGTCTTCCTCACGACACACGACGTGTATGTAACGTCATGAATCATTGGCAGGAGAAGTTACAGAATACTGTGACCATCGAAGAATTTAGATCATTTTGTTCGAGATGTTTTTTAAACCCTGTAATGCTTTCTCTGACAGCAGATAGATGACTCTTATCTGGTAAAGTAGTCATCAACCAGAATGTTGGTTTTTGTACGACATTGTTTTACTACACGTCATCGAATATATGACAGAGTGCCTTTGCCTTTTGCCAGTTTGTTAATTAGATCACTAAACCAGTTATACAGGAGTCGTACAGCTTTTTGGTGAAATTCATACTACGTTGCCACATTTGTTGACTGTTGTTCAACGACATTACAAGTTTCTCACCAATGTTTTGATAGTTTTAATCATAATTCAACTAATTCCATCCACCGTATTATCAGTTAGGATAAGACACTGGTCTAAAACTCCACGACAGAAACGAAACAACAGTCAAGACAGCGCGTGTAAGCAAGTGGCCCTAACCAAGAAACGTTAACAGCTGTCAAAGTTATGGCCAGTGTTTTATGCCTTTCATAAGAGATTGTCTTTCAAAAGAAAAAAATATCTTTCTCTCACTACGGAACTATTCTGGACTAACTGGATAAAAGAAATATCTGACAAAAGGCCTGAATTGTAACTGAAAAAAATCATCTTTCATCAGTACTAGTAAAAAATGGTAGTTCCGCGTTCTATCCCTAGACGGGCCAGTCGGGTCCGACTGACCACCGTGTCGTCCTCTGGCACTTTCGTCATTTGATGCTGTATGGAGGGGTATATGGTCAGCAGTCCGCTCTCCGGTTGTTGTCGGGTTTCTTGGCCTTGGAACTGCAATGCTGGATCAAGCAGCTTCTCAGTTGGCCTCACGGGACTGTACACATCCATTCCCAGTCCTTGTACCATGGAAAATTCTGTGGTAGTACGGGGAATCGAACACAGGATCGTAGAACATTACTTTCTATAAGTCCAAGAAAATAATTGTGATAAAATTATATACTAAATATTTAAAAAGTTCAGAAACCAAATATTTGTATAAACAGCCTGAGAAGCTGCTAACGCGATTTATTATTTATTTTTTAACAAGCAGATGTTTCATTCTTATATTGCCGCATAGAGACTTATTCTCTTATCTGTCGTATCAATGAGGAAGCATGATGTACTTCCTAACAGTGTTTCATTTAACAGTAATTCTTGAAATATCTTAAATCCAATATAAAAATCATTGTTAATGAATCAGATCTGTAATATGTAATTTTCAAAGGCCGTATTAAAACTGGCCGGAATCGCATTGTGCAGTGACCTAGCGATTCGAGCACCATGTTGGCTCTTTCGCTACTGATTCTCAAAATAGATAAAGAACCTATCTTCGTCAGTATCAAAATCCGATCCTACTAATCTTTACACATTTTATACGATGCAAGAGTTTTATTTAACTTCGGCGGTCAAGAGTCACTGAACAAAGACGGCAGACAACCACACTGTATTTGATCTCAACCTTTTTCAATTTTCGGTGAGGAATGATAGAAGACTAATGAATCTTTTTTTAATTTTCAGATAACTGAATTCTCTTACAGATACACACATCAAAAAAGTTTTGCATCATCCTGGTTGCCAGAACTGAAGATAGACGTTGGCTGTGGATATTGTATCACAGACACAGTCCTTTTGACACTTCAGAGATGTGACTAAACCCGCCCAAAGATGTAAACAACCATGCCTGAGCAGGGCCTATTAGACGGAGGGGGTCCGACAGCCGATCAGCTCCAGTCATTCCACCAGGAAGAAGGTACACGGCTCGTGTTGTCTGTAGTACAACCATGCCTAGACGGTCAATACCGCGGTTCGATCGCGTCCACACTGTTACTTTGTGCCAGGAAGGGCTCTCAACAAGGGAAGTGTCCAGGCGTCTATGAGTGAACCAAAGAGATGTTGTTCGGACATGGAGGAGATATAGAGAGACAGGAACTGTCGATTACATGCCTCGCTCAGGTCACCCAAGGGCTACTACTGCAGTGGATGACCGGTACCTACGGATTATGGCTCGGAGGAACCCTGACAGCAACTCCACCATGTTGAATAATGCTTTTCGTGCAGCCACAGAACGTCGTGTTACGACTCAAACTGTACGCAGTAGGCTGCATGATGCGCAACTTCACTCGCGACGTCCATGGCGAGGTCCATCTTTGCAACCACGACACCATACAGCGCGGGACAGATGGGCCCAACAACATGCCGAATGGACCGGTCAGAATTGGCATCACGTTCTCTTTACCAATGAGTGTCGCATATGCCTTTAACCAGACAATAATCGGAGACGTGTTTGGAGGCAACCCGATCAGGCTGAACACCTTAGACACACTGTCCAGCGAGTGCAGCAAGGTGGAGGTTTCCTGCTGTTTTGGGGTGGCATTATGTGGGGCCGATGTATGCCGCTAGTGGTCATGGAAGGCCCTGTAACGGCTGTAGAATACGTGAATACCATCCTCCGACCGATAGTTCAACCATGTCGGCAGCATGTTGGCGAGGCATTCGTCTTCATGGACGGTAATTCGCGCCTCCATCGTGCACATCTTGTGAATGACTTCCTTCAGGATAACGACATCGCTCGAATAGAGTGGCCAGCATGTTCTCCAGACATAAACCCTATCGACATGCCTGGGATAGATTGAAAAGGGCTGTGTATGGACGGCGTGACCCACCAACGACTCTGATGGATCTACGCCGAATGGCCGTTGCGAAGTGGGACAATCTGGACCAACATTGCCTTGATGAACTTGTGGATAGTATGCCACGAAGAATGCAGGCATGCATCAGTGCAAGAGGACGTGCTACTGGGTATTACACGTACCGTTGTGTACATCAATCTGGACCACCACCTCTGAAGGCCTCGCTGTATGGTGGTACAACATGCAATGTGTGGTTTTCATGAGCAATAAAAAGGGCGGAAATGGTGTTTTTGTTGATCTCCATTCCAATTTTCTGTGCAGGTTCCGGAACTCACTTAACCGAGGTGATGCATAACTTTTTTTGATGTATGTATTATACAGAAGACTAAGAATGAGGAATAATCCCATCGCCATTGGAGTGTGGTTTCTTGACGCGACTAAATATGCACGAGAAACTTATAAATTATTCGTAATTTATTATTGTCGTTTTGTTGGAAGATCATTTGTGTAATTGCCTCAAACAAGGGGCACATTTTGTTCCCCACACTGATCACTCAGCTACGGAGATAAATGTGTTACAGGGCTGTTAAAAATTCTAATTATCACCTTGGTAAAGCTCAGTTACATTACTATATTTTTGTTTATTTGTAGGTACATATTTTCTGTCCTGGTCCAGAGGACCACAGCACGCCGCCAGAGGAACAAAAAAAAAAAAAAAGTGGATTAGCGTACGTAATTAATTTTCTGCATTTGAAGGGGAACAGTGTTGCAACAATCCCTGTTGATTGGTGGAAGTGTACGTTAACAATGCACCATAATCTGACACAAAGGTAAGACGGTACAGAGGGAACCATTATGGTCAGATAGGTATAAATCAGGGAGAGTGGAATATACAGTAAATATTTTCCCGCATTTGATGGGGAACAACAGTGCAACAGTCTGTGTTGAGTTTATGGAAGTGTAGGACAACAATGCATCATCATATGACACATATATGGCGGAGACCGACCAGTGTGGCCAGAAAAGTCTGAATCACCAAGAGTGGAACATCGTACAATAACTATTTTTCTGCATTTCAAGATTAACAGCGCTGCAACAATCCATGTTGAGTTGGTTGAAGTATTCGAGAACAGTGCCTCATCGTGTGACACAAAGTTTAGACGCCACAGACGGTACCAGTGTGGCCAAACAAGTCTGAATCATGAAGATTGGAACTCGTATGGTAATTATATTTCCGCTTTTGAGGGGGAACAATGCTGCAAAAAACCATGTTGAATTGGTGGAAGTGTTTGGCAACATGCATTATATGACATGTAGGTTAGATGGTACAGACGGCAGCACTGCTGCCAAATAAGTCTGAATCACAAAGAGTCTACTGTATTACGGTAATTATTTTTCTAAATTTGAAGGGAAGCGATGCTGCAACAATCCATGTTGAGTTCATGGAAATGTACGACAACAGTACATCATCATATGGCACGAAGGGTAATGACATACTGTACCAGAGTGGCCAGACATGTGTGATTCACGAAGTGGCGGAACATTTTTCTATGAAGAACCAGCAAATACAAGATTAGTGGAGGCTGTTGTGCGCGAAGACCGACCTGTCACTGTGGGGCTGTGTTGGCACGTATTGAGTTGTTCGGTATTTCGCCCGGTGTTCGGTACCTAAGTGTGAGTGGTTCGGTATTATTAGAACTCTGTTCGTGTCACTAATTTACTTATCGATTTGCTAAATCAAGACAGCAAACATATGGTGTTCTCTTGACAGCTGGCACGTCCTACTTTCGAGATGGATCTTGATTAATCTTTCTTTCTCTGTATTTAATAGTTTGAACCTCGAATTTCGACAGAGTTGCGTATTGAGTTTACTGTGTGCAGTGCATTTTAGACCTGACTAACCTATACTAGCCCTAACAAGACTAACCTGTACAAGCCCTATACCTGATGGGTGTTGAAGGAGACATTGATAAGAATAGTTTGTACAAAGAGATCCGTACAAGGAGACCCATACGATAGTTTGTAGAAAGAGGAGTGGTATTTTTCATATTTTGGAAGACGAATGGCAACTTGCAAGTAGCCATAATAAGTTCCAGTTCCGACCATGATAAAAACCTGCATAATACTGACTTTTGAATCATTTTCTTGAAGAAAAACACCTGATTACACCATATTTTTTCCTTTCCCTGAGATCTCGTGGGGGGGGGGGGGCGGATTGATCGCGCTCCTCTCCCCTCCTTTCCCCGGATATTAGCGCTCTTGGATCTCTATATTGATTGAAGCTTTGGAACAACTAAAATGGCAAGCTTCTGCTTCCACAAACTCGTCTTCGTGGAAAACGTTTCTGAAGGGAAAATGAACGCCTAACATAAAAATTATCAAAAGGATATAGAAAGAGTCTCCAATCGCATAAATCATTTACGGTCTGACGCTAGCAGCAAACTGAGTGTCGATTCTGTAAAAGCACAATTATCCATTCATTGTAATTTGATGTTCGCGACATGCTACGACTTTTCCCAAAAAATTAAAGGTAACAAAAGTTTGTTGCAACCTATTACTAGCGATAATAAATATAATCTTTACTGTTTACTGAGTGTTTCATTGTGTTCACTCTCACCTCAGCAGATCCTTTTGCCACAAGATGTTCATTAATTTTCTCAATTCAGTCTCCCAACCCTACTTTGGTGGTGACAGTGGAAAAAGTGAAAATCAATCATGGATCAATAGTCAACGTGTTGCACGGCATTTTGAGCATGAGAAAGATCGCTGCCCGCTGGGTACCACGACTGGTCACACAAGCTCAAAAATCCCACCAAACCTTGAGAGCATCGGAAGTTTAGAAACCCGGTCAGGCCAATCCAGATGATTTATTTAGCCTCCTAATCACCATGGACAAGTGCTCGGGGTATCACTGTGGTTCCGAGACAAAAGAATGGAAACATGTCGATTTACCAGCACCAAAATATAATAAGGCACAACCGTCTTCGCTACGGTCGCAGGTTCGAATCATGCCTCGGGCATGGATGTGTGTGACGTCCTTAGGTTAGTTAGGTTTAAGTAATTCTAAGTTCTAGGGGACTCATGACCATAGATGTTAAGTCCCATAGTGCTCAGAGCCATTTGAACCACAACCGTCTTCAAGCAAAATGATGCTGAGTGTCTTGTTGTGAATGCCACAGTGTGGTGTTAACAGATTACACATTATCCTTGTAAAGGACAAACCGTCACAGGACCACACTGCTAAAATCTCCTGAAGAGGTTATGGGAGACATGTCTGGACGAAGGGCTCCGTGAAAATGTCCAAGATGAGAGAGTTGTACTCCACGACAGCGCACCATCTCGTTCTGCACAGGACACAGTCACACTTCCTGACACTATCATCTTTTCCCCCTCCCCTCCGTGTTCTCCTGATATGGCATCCAGTGCCATCTTCCTGTTTTCCCGCGTGAAGAAACTGTTTCGTGGCAGACATTTCCAGAATAATGGAGAAGTATAACGTTTCCTGAACAGGGGACTGATGACCTTAGATGTTAAGTCCCATAGTGTTCAGAGCCAAGTTTCCTGAACAGCCAAAATCAAGTCATCCAGTCTCGTAGAATCCACCTGGCCACAAAGCTATATTCATTAGATCTGGTTCTCTCTGACTCTCTGCAGTTCCCAGAACTAAAGAAAAGAAAATGTCCGGAAAAAGGTTTGAGCTAAGGAAGATGTTACAGCTGACACTGATGAGTATTTGGCAAACATTTCGGGATCGGATATCGGAGATAGATACTTCACATCGAAAACGCATTGAATAAAATTCATGTCTTGCTGAGGTTGGGCAAAAATGTGGAAACACTGCGACAGATGAGTGCCTGAACATAAATGCAGATACTAGCCAAGCATGTAGGTTGTGCTGTTGTATTTGACTATGATCGGTGCAACGGCCTCATTACTTTCCAAGCGTCAGTCGTAGTCAGAACAGCGTTCTGTGTAGTTGTGATTGCATTATGCCGGAGCTAAGTGAACTCGAACGGGGGCAAATTGTTAGTTTATGGTGGTGCTTCCGTCACCAAGGTAGGCGGAGCGTTTGTTGTTTCAAGAGGCACAGTATCAAAGATTTATAGCACCTACGGGGAAGGCAGAGAAACATCATCCTCCAAGTAACAAAGCGGTCAAAAGCGTGTATTGAGAGATCCCGAAGACGGTCACTAAAGAGGTCTGTGACAAAAAATAAGGGGTCGGAGCTGCAAAAGTCACTGTTGTACTGAATGTTGCTCTCGCGAACCCCGTCATCACCAAAACAACACTGAGTCGCTCCATAAGCAGGAAACTGCAGGGTGAGCTGAAATTCCAAAACCGATCATCAAGCCCATAACAAGAAAAAGTGATGTCAGAGCCACTAAAACCTGTATTTTGAAGCAACGGAAGAAAGTAATTTGGTTGGATGAATCTTGCTTCACACTGTTTATATCTTGAGGCCGAGTGTACGTCCCAAGACTGAAACATGGTGGGGGTTCGGTGATGATGTGGGGGAGCCACATCATACAACTCCGTGGCTTCCATGGTTACCGTGCAGGGTCGCGTTATTGCCAAAGCTTATGTAACTATTTTGGCTGATCAGAGCCATCTCGTGGTCCAGAGTCTGTTTCCGAATGGTTGGTTGGTTTGGGGAAGGAGACCAGACAGCGTGGTCATCGGTCTCATCGGATTAGGGAAGGACGGGGAAGGAAGTCGGCCGTGCCCTTTCAGAGGAACCATCCCGGCATTTGCCTGGAGTGATTTAGGGAAATCACGGAAAACCTAAATCAGGATGGCCGGACGCGGGAGTGAACCGTCGTCCTCCCGAATGCGAGTCCAGTGTCTAACCACTGCGCCACCTCGCTTTTCCGAATGGTGATGCTGTGTTCCAGGACGACAGCGCCCGTGTTCACACAATTTGCGTCGTCCGTCATCGTTATCAGAACTTTTCACTGTTTTCCCCTGGTATATGATTTCTTTTATAACCATATAGGACCTCTGTTTATGCATTTCGAGACGACTGGAAGCTGTTTTCACTGTAAACGTGTTTCCTTCACCGTATTTGGCATGGTAATGTGTTGCGTTTTTGGTGTTTCCATATTTTTGTCTACCGTCTGTAAATTGAAATTACGGAGACAGTGAAACGCATTTTGTATTTCTAAAACGGAAGTAAAAACTACCTATCGTTTTCAGGCCGACTTGTTTGCTGAATTATGTTGTAACAATATAAGGTAGAAAAAAACTAACGCAGATCAATGCGTGCTCTTATATTTTGATTTGAGATGTCACAATGAAATTTTTCAATTCGCATTCTGGAAACTCTCCTTCAAAAACCATTATTTTATAGGTAAATCACTTAGTAAGGTGGTGCAGTGGTGAGGCACTGGACTTTAATGCGCAGGGAACATCAGATGATACACCCGTTCGGCCAAATACAGTTAGGTTTTCTTTGATTTCGCTAAATAGGTTAAGGCAAATGCCAGGATGGCTCCTTTGTAAAGAAAACGGGCGATATCCTTCCCTAATCCGAGGTTTGTACCATGTCTCTATTGACCTCATGCTCGACAGTACTACAAAACATAATGTTTCTCCCATCTTTCATAGAAGTTCTACATCGACATATGAATGACTACTCTGTAATTCACATTTAAGTGCTTGTCGGAGTATTCATAGAGCATCTTTTATGCTATTTTTCGTCCATTAACCCAGGAATAATAGCACTTGGAAAACATGAAGGCCTAAATCTTTACGTGCAAATTCTAATTTCGCTTATTATGTTACGATGGTAATTTCTCCCTATTTAGTTGAGAGTCAACAAAATGTTTTTGCATTCAGAGGAGAAAATTGATAATTGAAATTTTGTGAAAAAATCTCGCCGCAGAGAACACGCATTTGTTTGAATGACTGCCATCCCAACGCGCTTATCATGTCCGTAACAACCTCTTCCTTGTCCTGCTTCAATACAAAGCGCGCTAACCTTTTTTGAACATTGTCGATGTGCTCCGTCAAGCCTGTCTCGTAAGGATTTCAAACTGCGGAGCGTTACTGCAAAAGAGGACGGCCAAGCGTTTGTAGGCAGTCTCTTTAGTATGAGCCAGTCAAACGAAAATGAGACAGATGGAAAAAAGTAATCGCCATAACTATTCATAAATTTCTCCTACTATAAGACAGGGCGGTCAATGCTTTCATAGAAAAGTGGTTGCGGTTGTCTCTGGAACCACGGCTATAGCCAAGGGTGCACCTCTTCGTCCAAAGCAAATCGTCAGCCGCGAATGCCTTTCTTCAGGGTTGCAAAAATATGCAAATCACATGGGGGAGAGATGGCAGGCGTCTCTGTTGGCACAATCTGGAGGTGGACGACAACCAACGGCCAGGCCTGTTGCACTCTGTTCACAGAAACTCTTTGACGTTTGAAAAATCTTGAAGAAAATGTCCAAGATATTCTACATTCGACTGAGGGCCTTGTGAGGGCCCGAGTATTTGGGCTGGAGAGAGGCACAAGTGGAGTTGTTACGCAGCATGACAGAATCACAATGTGCGATATCTTTTTTCTATGAAGACACGTGGTACAGAGTGCGGCCTTGGTGGAAGAGTGCGGATATGGGAAATATGATCACGTAGATGCTCGATCAGAGCAGAGATTTATTCATCATTTGGGAGGGGATTAGGGTCTCGCCATGGAGTATGTGGGTTAGGGGCTTCCCATGGAGTACGTCGGTAGGTGAAGCTTGTAAATCTTATTTGTGGGTGACGAATATGGGCGACGAGTACCCATGGAATCGCCTCGAACTAGGGATTACCATAGCACATGAGTGCCGTTTTAAGGGTGCAATGCCAACGCTCTATGAGGCCATTGCTACGTGGGTGATAAGCAGTGGTATGGAATATGTCAACACAGCAAAGTTTGGCAGACAATGAGGACTCAAATTGGTGGCCCTGGTCAGAGGTAATGGAGGAAGGGCAACCGAGGCGAGAAACCCCTGTGATAGCGGTTAGTAGGACGACATCGACTCATTTTCTAGCTCGGTCGACTATAGACAATATATAACAGAAGCGATCAGAGAGACGATATCGATGTGTACAAGGCGCAGATGTCGAATGTCCATAAGGGGGCTGTGTATGTCTATCGACTTTACACCACTGTTGAGGTATGTAAGCAGTCATTCTTGATCCTGGCCAGTTTGGTAGGAGCTTCAATGCCAGGATGGGCCTGATTCTGTAGTGCTGTGACAACTGCAGTCAAAGAGGTGGGGGTGCTACCAGGCGAAGGGCACCTATTGAGGTGTTACACACACTAGGAGTGGTGGAGCCAGGTAGTAGGCCAGGCTAGAGAGTCAATGTGCAATTCGTGTATTTCAGCATGTCTGTCAACTTGGTGTCGTTAGTTTTTAGGTGAGCCAGTTCATCAATATCAGTAGGGGACGTGATAATGTTCACCCTGGATAGATACTCTGCGCCCACGTTGCCAGAGCTGCATAAATAGCCAACGTATGTCGAATGCTGGCAGATTAGGTGCATGTGGTGCAAGTCTCAGGGGACATATCCTTATGGGGATTGTGAGTGGCATCTGCAAGCAGACGGTGATCAGTAATGATGATGAACTAGTGCTCATCAGTATCATCATGGAAGTGTTTGACCACCTTGTAGACCTTGAGAACTTCACAGTCAAATGATGCCCATTTACACTGGGTGGGTGAGAAATTTTTGAAAAGAATCTGAGAAGTTCACAGGTGTCACCGACATGCTGTTGCAGCACTGCGCCAATGGATGTATTGCTTGCATCAGCAGTTAGTGAGATGTGAGCGTCTGGTATTTGGTGAGCTAATGTGAAGGCACGAGTGAGGACAGACTTATGGCTGCCTAAGTCTTGAACCATCTCGTCTTTCCATGGCACTTTCTTCACACCCAAGGTGTTTCTTCGACCAGAGCGTTGGGGAGGGGATCTGCATAGGGACAGCGTGGGAGAGACGTCAATGGTAGAAGTTAATAATGCTGAGGAATCTGCACAGATCATGGTAGTTCACGAGTAGAGGGAGGAACGAATAAGTTCGATGTGGTCAGATGATGTATGAAAACGTTAAGCTGATTAGGTATAACCAAAGAAAGTGACACTGGCACTAGTTAGCTGTGATTTACTGTGATGAATTTCAACACTGTTGTTAGAAAACGTGTCCTCGACTTGAGCCAGGTGCTGTTCATGTTCCTTGATGGTGGAGGAAAAAATCAGGATGTTATCTGGGCATGCATATGCAAAAGGAAGGTTAGACAGTATCGAATCGATAAAGCATTGCCATGTCTGAGCCCTATTTTTGAGGCCATACGGCATGAAACAGTACTCAGACATATAATTGCGTAGGATTCCACGGCCAGAGCCAGTCGGCATAAAAGTTTTCTGGGTATGGTACCGCAAGTCCTTAACATGAGGGATTGGATAACTATCAGTGATTGTGCGGGCATTGAGGACTCTGTAATCCCCACACATGGGGAACGACCAATCTTTCTTTTGAACAAAGTGTATGGGGGAAGCCCTCTGTAGTGCTGTCCTTGTTACTAGTATCATTAGTGATGTTAGCTATCTGGGCATCATTTGGGTCCTCAGGTGGAACGACACTGTCTGTTTGCAAAGAGGGTAGTTCTGTACAGAAACACTGGGAGGCGCAATGCCAGTGACCTGACACACTTGTGTAGGTGATGGCACTGAGGGGGTCGTCTGGGCATACCGAATCCGCATTAGACAGATGAGCCCGTCTCAGTTGTGTGAATGTTATGTTGATGTGTTGGTGAAGAGCGTTATTGTTGATTCTTAGAGCATGAGAAACAGTGCTCAAGTTTAAGCTTGACCAATTGAGTGGCGAGTTTAGCTGTTAGAGAGGAGCACTTGGAAAGAGAGCTAAGGAGGGAGTCCTTTAAGGGTAAATGGTGGAAGAAGGACCAAATGAGCCTGGGATCAGGGAACAAGAAGTATGGTACAGTAGTGCAGCATCTGGTATGTAAGGGGAGAAACTGAAGTGTTTAAGGAAATCAATACCTATCATTGGCTCGTCGACATCTGTGATATGGATGTCCATGTAAAACTGAGGTCAGGCATGAGATGCATCTGAATATCTGTAGCGCCCAGAATATTGATACTTGAATTGTTCATAGCACATGAGATCAGTTTGGTTGGCTCTGAGCACTATGGGACTCAACTGCTGTGGTTATCAGTCCCCTAGAACTTAGAACTACTTAAACCTAACTAACCTAAGGACACCACACACATCCATGCCCGAGGCAGGATTCGAACCTGCGACCGTAGCAGTCGCACGGTTCCGGACTGCGCGCCTAGAACCGCGAGACCACCGCGGCCGGCTCAGTTTGGTTGTTGATGTGCGAGGGCGGGACCAATGCAATAGGAATGATGCTAGTATCAATTAGATATTTGAGGCCTGAGGTGCAGTCTGCTACATATAAAAGACCACTTAGCATGGACGTCGCATTCGCTGTCTGTTGCTTGGTGAGGCATTATGACGAGATGGCATGGCCTGGTCCACCTACACTGGTCCATAGGCAGAGTTTGGGAATGCACAGTTCAATGCTACATCGCTCAATGTAATGTGAAACCAGCACCCCATTGGGTGAGGTGTATTCCGTGCTGTCTGCACTCCATATATTTGAGTGTGAGTGGAGTCTGTCTGCCACTGCAGTGTCTGGTGCTTGGAGCAGGTAGTGCACGGAGGCTGCTGCCAGATGGCTACATGTCTTGAAGTAAGTGCACACACTTGTGCGGTAGTCTGAAGTGGAGGAGACTAGGGGATGGGGGTTGTCACTGGTACCACCCTATCTTCCTCGTCGGTGCCTGTATTGATGAGGAGATTCCAGTGCTGAAGAATGCTATAAGCTTGGTCGGCGAGGCACAGCTTAGACTCCAAATGATGTGAGGCATGATAATAGTAATTGCAGTTGTAGCTCATATGGAAGTTTGACAATGCTTAAAGTGTGTAGCGCAATTTCCGGCATTGATTCTACATTTACCAGTGCACATAGGCTCTATTATAGGTGCTTTGGCAGTAGAGCACATGTGATGGATGGGTGGGCGCAGAACTAAATCGCTGGTCAAGTCTGTATGTTCGCGTAGATGGCTGACAAGGCAGACGAAGCAGGAGTCATTGTCTGTAATACCGTGAAGGTTGAAGAGGCTGTGAGCCAGGGCAAACCGTGTCCGAGAGTTTTCTTTCGGCAGTGAAGATAATTCAGGAAAGCTACCTGTCAGCACCTGTTGTGTGGGAAAAGGTGAGCTATGATGACTGGCGAAATCTTGATTGAGCGTCAAGAGGTGTCCCACAGTGCCATTGCCTGAGATCGTCATGGGGGATTGAGGTGGGTCCACACATGGGATATGACATAGTAGAATACAGCTCTCCAGCGCAGCAGAGATGATCGAAGCCCCTGGATTCAGCTGTGGTCTATGTACCTGACCTGTGCACGAGCAGAGTGAGCACCCTGTGTGACGCGTCGCTCGCGCCCTCCTGGGGGGGGGGGGGGGGGGGAGGAGTTATTGCGATGTAGGAGGATTGCGAGTGCCGTCGACAGTCGCTGATGGAACATCTGTGGTTGTGATAGAATGGGAGCTGCATAGAGCGCATTATCGGAGCATGCACCGTCTCCTGTTTGGTATTTTCGGTGAAATAGCTTACTTTTTTGTGGTCACAGAAGATCTATGGCGACGTATGACATGCACTT
Source organism: Schistocerca nitens (assembly GCF_023898315.1). Classification (NCBI taxonomy): domain Eukaryota; kingdom Metazoa; phylum Arthropoda; class Insecta; order Orthoptera; family Acrididae; genus Schistocerca; species Schistocerca nitens. The sequence continues at coordinate 310,876,995 of NC_064615.1, read as the reverse complement.
GTCCCACACTGAGCAGTGCCATCTGGTCTGAAACAAAACATGGGCAGCAGATTTTGGAGCGTATGCAGTGCCATTGTCAGTGTGGTGCGGTGTAAGCATGGTAGACAAAGCAATGGGTTTGCGCCATTGTGAACACGAAGAGGTTACAGAGCTCAGTTGTGTCGCATGAAGAGGTGAGTATTCCTGTTCCATTTTAACAGTAGCTTGAAGAGGATAACATACTTGAGCTTCACAGTCTGAAGGAGCGAGAACACCGGATTTGACGAGTTGAGAGGCGGGAGGCTCGTTATTTGTAAGGTGCAGGACGTACAGCAAACAGTCACCTAAATAAGGAGTGGAGAGACGAAACGAGCCCAGGGTCACCATTGTGGCAAGTTCCATCACTTAGTTGTGAGATATGTCACCAACATTCCATCAATTACAGAACGCCTTTATTCACTAGAGACAATAACAAAATGAACAAGCATATCAATATCCACACCAGAAGCGAAGTAAAGAACAATGGTCAAAGAATGCAAGTCAGACAACAGAATCAGTATTGTTCAAATAACTTACTGGTTTGCTGCAGGGTGACGTCGTCGAACACCGCCGATATTTCGACAGGAGCACACCCTGCCATTCTCAAGGCACAAATGCAAGGAAGAAAAAATGTGCAAGCAAATTTAATACCTCGGTTCACAGAGGAGAAACAAGGAAGACACCACACACAGAACAAGTGTCAACACAACCAAAGATAACCAACATCAGAAATATCGATAGTTACTATTAATCAACAGGTGAGGTAGCACTAATTCTGTCCCTCTGTTTTTTGATGAGAGACAGAGCCGGATTCCAAGCAGCATTTAAACAAAATCCACCATCTCTGTTAATAAGGTTGCTTGATAGTCTGATTTCAACAGCTTCCTTAATAACACTATCCCAATAGCTGGACGTGCAAGCCAGAATCTCCGTGTTGTTGTATTCCATAGGATGACCGGTGTCAAGGCAATGTTCTGCAATAGCGGATTTGCTCGGCTGTTGTAAGCGTGTGTGACGCTTATGTTCAATACACCGGTCTTCCACGGTCCTGATTGTCTGACCAATATATGACATGCCACAACTGCAAGGAATACGATAGACCCCAGCCTTACGCAAACCAAGATCATCTTTTACGGACGCCAACAGGGCCTTAATCTTAGAAGGTGGTCGAAAAACACATTTCACATCATATTTCCGCAAAATACGTCCAATCCTGTTGGAAATGCTTCCTGCATAAGGCAAAAAGGCCGTAGACTTAGATGCCACTTCGTTGCTATCGTCACTCACCCGTTGCACAGAAGGCTCATGGCGCAACGCACGTTTGATGTGCCTCTCACTATAACCATTCTGACGAAGGTGACTTCGAGATGTGCTAGCTCAGCTGCCAAACTTTCAGGGTCTGAGATAACGTGGGCCCTGTGAACCAAGGTGCGAAGTACTCCCTCACGCTGAGCTGGATGGTGACAACTATCAGCTCGCAGATACAAGTCAGTGTGGGTGGGCTTCCTATAAACAGAATGTCCCAACGTACCATCAGTCTACCTTTTGACCAACACATCAAGGAAAGGAAGGCATCCATTCTTTTCCACCTCCATAGTGAAGTGAAAATTCCGGTGGATTGGATTCAGATGTTCCAAAAACCGGTTTAAATTCTCACTACCATGGGGCCACACAACAAAAGTATCGTCTACATATCTGAAAAAACACGCAGGTTTCAAGGTCGCTGACTCCAATGCACGTTCCTCAAAGTCCTCCATAAACAAATTGGCCACAATAGGTGACAACGGGCTTCCCATTGCAACTCCATCAGTCTGTTCGTAGTACTGACCATTGAATAAAAAGTAAGTGGCACTCAACACATGTCGAAACAAATTTGTTAACTCGACACCAAACTTAACTCCAATTAGCTGCAACGAATCAGAGAGAGGAACGCGAGTGAAAAGAGAAACCACATCAAAACTGATTAAAATATCAGAGTCATTCAAACGCAATCCCTGCAATCGACGTAATGACTCTATCGATATTTCTGATGTTGGTTATCTTTGGTTGTGTTGACACTTGTTCTGTGTGTGGTGTCTTCCTTGTTTCTCCTCTGTGAACCGAGGTATTAAATTTGCTTGCACATTTTTTCTTCCTTGCATTTGTGCCTTGAGAATGGCAGGGTGTGCTCCTGTCGAAATATCGGCGGTGTTTGACGACGTCACCCTGCAGCAAACCAGTAAGTTATTTGAACATTCGATTCGCCGGGAAAAGTTAAGGTCTCAGAATCAGTATTCTTGCGGTCGATAGTTGCCTCAAGTTTAACAATACCAGATATAATGCTCATTGTGTGGTTGAGTATTTGCGGAATTTTTCTTAGCCGCGGCAGTCCCTCGTTCTGAATCAGAAGAAACCGGAGGAATTCGGACTTCTAGTATTTTTTGTCCGTTTGCTGGGAATCTTGGTGATTAAACGATACTGCACATAGTAATAATGTAAAAGCCATTGCTGAATGTTGTGATTCGTTTTCCTATACTGTGGTCCGTTATTTAGTGTAAACAGTGTGGAAGGTTCCGTTGTGGGCTGTATACAGGGTGTTACAAAAAGGTACGGCCAAACTTTCAGAAAACATTCCTCACACACAAAGAAAGGAAATATGTTATGTGGACATGTGTCCAGAAACGCTTACTTTCCATGTTAGAGCTCATTTTATTACTTCTCTTCAAATCACATTAATCATGGAATGGAAACACACAGCAACAGAACGTACCAGCGTGACTTCAAACACTTTGTTACAGGAAATGTTCAAAATGTCCTCCGTTAGCGAGGATACACGCATCCACCCTCCGTCGCATGGAATCCCTGATGCGCTGATGCAGCCCTGGAGAATGGCGTATTGTATCACAGCCGTCCACAATACGAGCACGAAGAGTCTCTACATTTGGTACCGGGGTTGCGTAGACAAGAGCTTTCAAATGCCCCCATAAATGAAAGTCAAGAGGGTTGGGGTCAGGAGAGCGTGGAGGTCATGGAATTGGTCCGCCTCTACCAACCCATGGGGCACCGAATCTGTTGCTGAGAAGCGTACGAACACGTCGGCTGAAATGTGCAGGAGCTCCATCGTGCATAAACCACATGTTGTGTCGTACTTTGTAAAGGCACATGTTCTAGCAGCAGAGGTAGAGTTTCCCATATGAAATCATGATATCGTGCTCCATTGAGCGTAGGTGGAAGAAACTAAAATGAGCTCTAACATGGAAATTAAGCATTTCCGGACACATGTCCACATAACATCTTTTCTTTATTTGTGTGTGAGGAATGTTTCCTGAAAGTTTGGCCGTACCTTTTTGTAACACCCTGTATAGTAATCAATTTCGGAAAGGGAGGCTAACTATCTACAGTGAGTTCTAGTTTCTTCGACACTCTGCATGGCACTCTTCTGCCTGTGGCAACCTATGTACGTGGTAATCTTGCATCCGTCAATTCTCATACATAAATCTGAAACTTTTCAAGAAAAAATATGAGCAGGTACCTCTACATTAATAGTGTGAGATGGGTAGCAGTGCATACTTTTTAGTGGATGACATACACAATGTGATAAAAAGTATCCAGACACCACCAAAAACATACGTTTTTCGTATTAGGTGCATTGTGCTGCCACCTACTGCCGGGTACTCCATATTAGCGACCTCAGTAGTCATTAGACATCGCGATAGCAGAATGGGGAGCTCCGCATAACTCACAGGCTTCGAATATGGTCAGGTGATTGGATGTCACTTATGATATCACCAATAAACTAATTATTTGGTGTGTGTGTATGTATCTTTCAGTGGTAGTGTGGATTCTTTTTTCAATAAATTAACAGAAGTTCTAGATAAAGTCTCAAGTACAAAGGTAAAAAAAAAAATCTGTGTTGGAACATTAACATCAACACTAATATCATAAATGAATCCAGCAGCATCCTCAATAATATACTTCAAAGTTTTAGTATATCCCTATTGGTCAATACTGCAACAAGGGTTACTACAATGACTGAATCAGTAATTGACCATGTGGCCACAAATATGGAAGGGAAAAATGTAATGTAGCTGTAAAAGATCTCGGACTATCCGATCATCTCTGTCAAATAACAACAGTAAAATCAAGCATCGAATCATTTCCTAAACTACAAGCCTGCAAACGACATCTATCAGAAATCAAAATAAAAGATTTTTCACAAGAAATGGAAAAACAAACCTGGGATGAAGTGTATAAGGAAACCAATGTGAATATTTAATTCTCTAAATTCTCCACATTGTTTAAATTGAACTTTGAAAAGGCATTTCCTAAAGTATGCATGTCTGTATCAACATCTCCCAAAAACAGATGGATAACAGCAGGTATTAAGAAGTTCTCTCAAACACTTAAACACCTCAGTTCCATGAAAAAGATTCGCAATGATATATATTTCTTGAATTTCTATCATAGATACAAAAAGATCTATAGGAAGGCGCTGATTGCTGCAATAAAATCATTTAATGACAAAATAATATATAATGTAGAGAATAAAAGCAAAGCAGTCTGGGATGTTATAAAAAAAGGAAACGGGGAGAGGCAAACAAACGCAGAATAATATACTGCTAAGGGAGGGGGATAAGGTAATAAATGATCCACAACACTTAGCAAACCATGTAAACGAGCATTTTTCAACTATTGCAGAGAAGTTACAGCAAAAATTCCCCAAAACTAATATAACACCTGTAAATAACGTTGCACTAAATACAATGATGTTACTTCCAACCACAGAGAGTGAAGTCAATAAAACTGTTCAAAAACTAAAGAATAAAAAGTCAGTAGGCTTAAATGAAGTAACAATGTGTGTACTGAAACAATACATAGAGATTATACAAGGCCCCTTATCAAGTATAATAAATGAATCCTTCCCATCAGGGACATTTCTAGAGCAGTTAAAACAGGCAAGAAAGGTAATACAGAAGACTTAGAAAATCACCAGCCCATTTCTCTGCTGTTACCATTCTCAAAAATAACAGAAGCAATTATGAAAGACAGATTAATGAATTACCTGAATAAATACAATGTTTTAAGTGAATCACAGTTTGGTTTGCGAAGTGGTAAAAATATGGAGTCAGCCATAATAGATTTCACAAAAGTTGTACTCGATGCTCTTGACAAAGCTGAGTGTGTCACAGGCATATTTTTGTATCTTTCTAAGGCCTCTGATACAGTCGACCACAAGATTCTATTAAATAAATTAGAAGCATTAGGAATAAGAGGGGTAGCTAATGACTAGTTTCTATCACACCTAACAGATAGGGTACAAATAGTAGAGATAACATACTTCAAATAGATCTAAACATTTAGTAAAACACTTATCAGAACCAAAATACATAATATAGGGGTTCCACAAGGTACCAAATTAGACCAATACTGTTCCTGATATACATCAATGACTTTCCCAGTAGTGTTACTCATGGTGAAAAAATTCTCTTCGCTGATGACAGCAATATTATAGTCACTGAGAAAACAAGAGAACTCCTTGCCGATAAAGCAAATGAAACTCTCAAGGAAGTTTATGATTGGTCAATAAGCAATAAAGTGACACTGAACTTAAAGAAAACTAATGCCATGAATTTCAATTTGAAGAGGAAAAATGACAATGTTAAATTAAATGTAGATAGCATCTCTATAGACTGTGTAACAAACGCAAAATTTCTAGGAATGAATGTTGATTCTCAGTTGAAGTGGTGTGAACACACAAAGGCACTTGCAATCAGAATGTCATCAGCATGTTATGCCCTAGGAATCCTATCATCAGTGGGTAACATGCAGTGTCTTTTAGTTACATATTATTCATATGTACACTCAATTCTTAGCTATGGCATTCTTTTTTGGGGAACAAACGCACAAAATATGAACACAATTTTCAAACTCCAGAAAAGAGCTATAAGAATAATAACCAAAAATACTAGTCGAGCGCATTGTAAAGATCTGTTCAAAACACTGGGAATTTTAACTGCTCCATGTGAATACATTTACCAGCCATTTATACACATCAAAAATAACATTGGTAATTACTGCACAAACAGCTCTGTCCATGACCATGCAACAAGAGCTAGACTCAGCTTACACTTACCATGAAAAAATAAACATAAGACTCAAAACAGCATTTTCTACCAAGGAATAAAACTGTACAGTAAATAATCAAAAGAGATTAAGGAAATTGCAAAAATACACTTATTTAAAAAGGCAGCCAAAAAGTACCTGTTATGCAGTACATTTTATATGTTGAAGGATTACTTAGACAAAACAGAGTAGGGGTTTGGTAAAAAAAAATCTTGTACAAATAAATAATAATAATGATTATAAAACATCCAACATTCCCCATAACACCTTCACACTAGGTTGTTTTCTTTCTTTTTTCCTTTTCTAGAAAACCTTACACCCAGGCTATGCATAGCACATTACTAACACCTCTTCCTCTTTCTGAGCTCAACATCTCGCTATTTATCGAGGGATGCTGACTCAGTTTTCCAGGATAGCAAATGGGAAGTTGCGGTACCGAAAATGCCCCAGAGATCACCAGTATGTGTGTTTGTGTGTGTAGTGAGTGAAGTGTTATGACACAATGAGTGTATAGCGTGTGCATTGACTGACAGTGAGATATGAGTGAACAGTGTGGCATTACATTATTTAATAAGTTATTTGTAAAAAAAAGTATTGTATACCAGGAAATTATCTAATGATTGTCTTGCACTAGAAGTCTGTAAATGTATGTGTATAAGAATTACCTTATTTTTAAATTGGTCTAAACTTGTAAATACTTTGAAATGTCCTTTATCCTTGTAAAAAGAGATCTACGGGTGAATAAAGCTACTACTACTGCTACCCTTTCTGCACAACACGCCAGATGCCATTTCTCAGCAAGACAATGCACGATCACATGTTGCTGCACGAACACGTGCCTTCTGGGTGTCATAGGGTGTCAGCCTTTTGCCCTGGTCCGCCAGATCACCAGACCTGTCGCCAATCAAAAATGCGTGGGATCTGGTGAAACGACAGGTACAGTGCTGTGACCCAATAGGATCCACCACAGATGATCTTTGGAATGAGGTGAATGCAGCATGGATGTCTATACCACAGGACACCGTTCACGCCTTGTACGTGACGACACCGACACGTATGAAACAAGCTACAGGGCCCATGGTGGGCCCGATGCCTGCTAAGCAACAGGATACATGCTGAACCGAGGTGACTGAAATGCTAATAATTTCTTCGGAACGTACTAATGTTCATATGGTGTGAATATGAACGTCCTGTACCTAGTGGTTCAAGGTGTTCTGTTTTTTTCTGGACGTGAATGTATGTTGTACTACATCTCTTCTGCATACTGAGGCACAAACCGTTCAGCTATGTTTATATACACCTATGACCATTTCTAGTAAGGATGTCTAAGCTCCACTTTGCTTATGTCTGATTTCTCACAGAGGGCTCTTTTATCTTTTGGGCATTCGTGTCATTGGGTTTCACCATGGTCACCAGGGCGTAGGTTTTGTCCAGGTAGTGTTATTATAAATGCCACAGTTTGAATTGTGATTGGAGCTTATGCTCATGGGCCACAACTAGATTTGAATGCAGACCTTATATCACTTACTGCAGTCCCAGTTATGAAAAGCTGCTCTCCTCAGCTATACTTGATATGGTTCAAAATCAACATGAGTAATTCAAGTTTTTCGAAAACGGACGAGCATTGGCTAAACCTTTCACAAGAGTTACTTTAGAGTGATCCTGAAGAGAGCTCGCTGAAATGGATAGGTTGTAATGTCTGGCGCCTCATTGTTTGCAAGCCCTGGAGCGTCGCCGACGATTACTAGGTGTTGGAGGTCAGTTGACACGTCAGATCTGTAACTCGTGACACATTGACAGACCTCTCGAATGGGGAACGGAGGACCCTACTTCACACCCGGTTAACAACCCTCATACCATCCCAGAGACGCGTTCCAGCATAGGTCGAAATGTGTAACCGCAACGTTTGATGAAGGGGAAATCGATGAAAATTTCGAGACTTTGGTTGCTGTTGTTCTCAACATGTGAAGTTCTCTAGTGGTTTCTCCAAGAGTAGGCTTCCAGCATCTAGGGATCTCTGGACATATATCGAAGCACTGCTCCTGGCTCCTGCAGAGATGGGCGGGAACCCTTTGTGTCTATTAAGTGTGTCAGTAATTCCCATTTCTCTGGAAGCGAAGTGCGCAGCATATGAAAAAAAAGCGCTTCCTCCAAGATGCCTTTTCTCCAGAGGCACCCTATCGCCACCCACTGCGCCGTCATAGAACTAGCCCACAAGTGTTTTAATGCTCGCAGATGAAATGCTTATTTATTACGAACTGATGTAGAAAGGAAAGCTCATGTTCTTCAGTCTTGTGCAACGGTTAGTAAAATGAAGGACCTTTGTAATACATGATCAATGAGTTGCTTGATATTGTGGTCGATTGTGATAAACAAGTAACTGTAAGGAAAAACACATGGGAAACGGTGGTACAACGAAATGAATCATGTATGATTCATTGTAGAATCAACCTAAGGCTTTGCACTTGTATCTTACTCGCTGCATTTGATTAGTTGTATCGTTTTACTATCGGGATGTGTAAATTATCAAACAGCTTAATGCAGGAAACAAAATTTCTCGACTTCCACGATTTTAGTGAAAGTCAGACAGAGGCGACGCAAATTGTAACGCCGTAACAAACAAATAATACAACGCCATTATAACCAAAAGTACACAACTTATAGATAATACGTAGTGAACAAATAGTCAGTCTGATAACAAAAGTTCAGCATGCTAGTTACATAATGACAGTCCTTTATTAAGAAGAAAAGTTAATTGTACGTGTATAATATCGATAAGAGCCAAATATATGATATGTCAGGGGTGTATAAAGTAATATGTAGTGATTGTGGTAAGTTTTGTGTTGGAAAAACAGGGAGCAACTTCAAAACGAGATTTAGAGTACATACTGACGATAGTGAAGCCAGTCCCTCAGCTTTCAGTGCTCAATTAAGAGAATGCAAGCATTCTGCTAATGACATTAACGAAAACATCACCATTCTCCATAAAGCAGAAAAAGGGAGATTCTAAATATTCTAGAAGAAACTGAAATATATACACATATGACAAAACAACCAGACAACCTATTTAATGAACAAATTTTAACAGTGTTTTAACTGAATGGAGTCTACGTCATGCACGTAAAAATGGTCTAATTTGACGTGATGCATTGGACTACTTTGCAATCTTATCCCTTTTGTATGTTCTACCTTCACATTCCAATTGTCAAACATGTCAAAGATATATGTAAGTATGTTCTTACAAATCACAAAAGATAGGTAATGTTGACTCCTTGACCTGTCAGTTCCATGTTTACTCAGTTTCATATTTACACTACATGACAGTCATATCAAACATAATCAATAAGTGTCACTGCCTAAGAAAAGCTGCCAGCAAGAAAACGTACATGACAAACTGTGTACTATGTTATAGGACATGTTTCAGATCTGGTCGTATTAACTGACTAACATGTCATGTAAGCACAATGTAAGCAGACCTAAAATACTGCTATATATGTACAGCTATTATTTTGTAGAAATTATTGCACATACAGCAGTTTGTTTCTCTTTATGATGCCACTGATGATGGGTTATAAATCAGAAAACCGGTTTGGCAAATAAACACTTCTAGCGCAGCTCATGGTGTGTAGAAGACATAAACATTTTTGGAACAGTGATCAAAATTTTTAAAAATTTCGTATTTAAGCGTATGCCCGTCACTTGCCGGCACCAGTTGGCATCACAGCAGCTGAGAAGAGTGCTCCACCTACCATCTTCGAAGGTTGCCATGGGTATAACAAGTCTTATTGTATTTTATCCTTATAAGCATTTTGTCATATTTTATTGTCAATCTAGTAAGGTTTCTATTACTTTATAAATTAAATTACAGGTCTGATGATGGTCATGTGATATGACCGAAACCGGTCACCTATGTTCTTGAAGCATACGTGGTGTGATCAAGACTGAATTTTTGAAAGAATAATTTTTATAGAAGATATCTTTTAATAAATATCTGAAAGCTGCGGAGCACCAAGCATTAAAGATTTTTGCATGCATTGTGTTGTATGGGTGCAGCCTTTCAGTTTGTGGGATGGAGTTCCATGCCTGTTGCATCTGTTCGATCAATACGGGGACAGCTGATGCTGGTTGTACACGGCACTGGAGTTGTCGTCTGATAATGTCACATACGTACTCGACTGAAGATAGATCTGGCGAGAAGAGGCCAAAGAAACACGTCGACGCTCTGTAGAGCATGTTACGTTACAACAGCGGTATGTGGGCGAGCATTATCGCATTGCAAAACACCCTCTGGAATGTTGTTCATGAACGGCAGCACAACAGGTCGAATCATCAGACTGACGTACAGATTTGCAGTCAGGTGCGTGGGATAACCACGAGAGTGCTCACGTTGTCATACGAAATCGCATTCCAGATCATAACGCCAGATGTAGATCCAGTATGTCTAGCACGCAGACAGGATGGTTGCAGTCCGCAGCTCGTGGTCGTGCGGTTGCGTTCTCGCTTCCCACGCCAGGGTTCCCGGGTTCGATTCCCGGCGGGGTCAGGGATTTTCTCTGCCTCGTGATGACTGGGTGTTGTGTGCTGTCCTTAGGTTAGTTAGGTTTAAGTAGTTCTAAGTTCTAGGGGACTGATGACCATAGATGGTAAGTCCCATAGTGCTCAGAGCCATTTGAACCATTTGAACCAGGATGGTTGCACGCCCTCAACTGGCCTCCTTCTAACCAACACACTACCATCACTGGCACTGAGGCAGAACCAACTTTCGGCAGAAAACACAACAGACCTCACCTGCCCTCCATTGAGCTCATGCTTGACACCATTGAAGTCGCAAATAGCGGTGGTTTGGAATCACTGGAATGCACGCTACAGGGCGTCTGTCTCGGAGCTGCCCCTGAAGTAACCGATTTGTAACATTTCGTTGTGTCACTGTGGTGGCATCTGTGGCTGAAATTGCTGCTGCAGTGCAGAATGATGCAGCAGAGCCATGCGCTGAACATGATGGTCTTCCCTCTCAGTAGTGCCACGTGGTCGGCTGGGGCCTGGTTTTCTTGCTGCCACGTATTCTTGTGACCACCGCTGCCAGCAATCATGTACAGTTCTACATTCCTGCCAAGTCTTCCTCAAACATCGCAGTAGTAACATCCAGTGTCTTGTAGCCCTCTTACACGACCCCATTAAAACTCAGTGAGGTGTTGATAGTGGAATCTCTATCACCTTAAAGGCATTCTAGACTAACATTAACTCACCACATCCATCGTCAAGGTTAACTAACGCTCAAGACCATTATAGCGTCTATTTAAACAAAACCAGATTGGCATCCTCCTAGTGGCGCTACTAGCATCAATCTTATGAGACTGGCGCGAAATCTGAATAGACATCTTCTTTCAGATATACTGAGGGGACCAGAAAAATATAAACACTCTTCGATAGTCATTATTAATGGAACAGAGTGAGATACCGTTACAATTCTTGCACGTGGGAATATTATTTTATGTTTTCAAAGTGACCACCATTAGCAATCAAACAACGTCGATTTCACTGAATTTTGACTGAACTGTGGCTGTCAGTGTTGCTGGTGTGACAGCCACACAGGACTCCTCGATGGTTTCTCGTAGATCGTTCAGTGTAACTCGCTTCTGTTGACAAATTCATTTTTCAAGGTAACCCATGAGTAGAAGTCTAGAGGTGTAAGATTTGGAAACCATGATGGGTACTCCAGGTAAATTTTCATCCAAGTTGGCTTTGACATTTTTGTGGTAGTGAGGTGGGCCGCCATCTTGTTGTGGGTAAAGTCTTTCACTTCCAAATACCTCTCGGATGGCGGGTAAAATCGATGTTTGCAGCATATGAAGAAACTCCTCACCACTTACGATACCTTCAAAGAAGAGTGGACCAACCAGGACGGGTGATGAGAAGCCACACCACACATCAACTTTTGGTAGATTAACCTTGCAGCCTTCAGAATTCGCCTTAATCTTGATCGGCTTTCCCCGCTTTCATGTGCACCCTGCTTCACAGATTTTTGAGATGTTGCTACACAGCGGCGCTGGTAGCTGGACTTGATGATTTTGGTCGGCCAGACCTTTCCTTATCCACATTCTGAACAGTACCGTCGGGTACTATAAAATGTTGTAAGTGTTGGTGGCTGAGTTTCGTATACATTACACCATTTCAGTTGTATCTTCATCACGTTTTCGTAGTTCCAGTACGACATCTACAAGACCTTGCGTAGCTCAAACGACAGTCTTACTTCATTCATTGCTGCACTGTAATCTGAGAGAAAACGCTAAATCTGGTGATATAGTTTTATCCCTTACACTTTTGTCTTTAAGATATCGTTTTTGCGTCCACATCGGAAGCTCTCTGTAACCGCTGCAGCAGGTGGAAAGACCCTTTTCGGCCAGAACATTGGTCATCGGCGGGAATTTTCGAAGCTCTCCTGTGACAAAATAATTTTGTATAGGTCATTTTCAATATATTTTCTGTCAGCATGCGTAGGGTAAGTAAAAAATATTAAGTTGTGACAAGATTGTGACGTGCTGAAGCAAAAGTCATTTTCTTCTCCCAAAACATCGAGACAAGAACATTGGTCATCGGCGGGAATTTTCGAAGCTCTCCTGTCACAAAATAATTTTGTATAGGTCATTTTCAATATATTTTCTGTCAACATGCGTAGGGCAATTAAAAAACATTAAGTTGTAACAAGATTGTGACGTGCTGAAGCAAAAGTCATTTTCTTCTCCCAAAACATCGAGACAAAAGCGAGCACCGAATACAGACTTTTGAAGATATCGCAAAGTGACTACGTAAGCTGATAGAGAATTCAGTTTAGAATGCCAGCTTCCAGTTCCTATCAAAATCATATCTACCGTTCTCAAGTTGTGTTTCCCGCCAATGTGAAAAATACGCTTTCGCGAAAAACGCGTTTAAGTTTTGGGTTACTTTTTTTTTAGTTAGGTTAAACATAGCTCCAGTCAGTGATCGCTGGACTATACACCAATCCTTCCAGACTCAAAAGGACGTCTTCCACCATCTTCTTCGTCGTCATGTTGCTTGTCAGTTAGCACTTAAAACAATATGCAAACGCCGCCGCTTGGGGTAGCCGAGCTGTGGCGCCTTGCCACGGATCACGCCCCCCCCCCCCCCCCCCCTCCTGCCCCGCCGGAGGTTAGAGTCCTCTTCGGGCATCGTTGTGTGTGTTGTCCTTAGATGAAGTTAGTGTAAGTTAGATTGTTGGATTAAGTAGTGTGTAAGTCTACGGACCGATGACCTCAGCAGTTTGGTCCCATAGAAACTTACCACAAATTTGTAATTTCCAAACGCCGCTGTTCTCGTTCGTTAAGTGAAGGCTGCCGGCCACTGCGATGTCTGTGGTGAGAGGTGATGTCTGAAATTTGGCACACTTTTGACACTGTGGGTTTCGGATGTTGAATTCTCTAACGATTTCTGAAATGGAATGTCCCATACGTCTAGCTCCAACTAATATTCCAAGTCTGTTAAATCTTGTAGTGCGGCCATAATCACGTCGGAAACGTTTCACATGAATCACCTGAGTGCAAATGAGAGCTCTACCAATGCACTGCCCTTTTATACGATACATCCGCTATATGTGTATGTGCGTATCGCTATCCCATCAGACTTCTTCTTGTCTCTACTACTCTTTCACGTAATTTTAATTTTTTTTCAATAGCTCGGTTCTGAATAATTCATTTATGTCTCACACAAAGAGAAATGTATCTGATCAACAATATCCGGACGCTCCTATGTAAAGCGGAATTAACCACTAGATGTGGCAGCTAGTGGCAGACTCAGAAGTATAAAAGGAAGCAGGAAATATTGTGTTGTCAGCAGAGAAGCAGTAGATCCAGATAGCTCAGTGACTCCGAATGTAGACTGGTCATTGCATCTCACCTGAGTAGCAAATCCATGAGCGACATTTCTACCCTTCTAAAGGGCCCAAGTCGACTGTTGTTGATATGACTGTGAAATGCGATAGGTGTATATATTATGAGAAATGGCAGTTCGTTTGGGATGTTTGCCATTATGAGCGTCTTTGGATGCCTGAAGACGTGAGTTACACGTACTCTTTGACTACCAAAGGTTGGTCGGTAGAGAACGAGTGAGTGGATCAGCTGCAGAGAGATAGAGACAGAGTGAGTCGTCGGTGAGTGAGGAGCTCTGATGGCGGACGGTCCGAATAGAGAATGAATTTATTGGAGATGCTTCCTGGTGTGACTGATCACAGACGATAATTTCCGAGATAACTTTACAGAGACACAGCTAATTTGGAAAAACCTGAACAGTTGCAAAATGGCTCTGAGCACTATGGCACTTAACATCTGAGTTAATCAGTCCCCTAGAACGTAGAACTACTTAAACCTAACTAACCTAAGGACATCACATACATCCATGCCTGAGGCAGCATTCGAACCTGCGACCGTAGCAGCAGCGCGGTTCCGGACTGAAGCGCTTAGAACCGCTCGGCCACAACGGCCGGCGTATCCAGGGCGAATTATCAGTCTTGTGTTCAGAATCACAATTATTATTCGCCAACCTCAACTTTCAGTTATAAGTACCTCATTAGAAAAGAAAAAAGTAAATTTTCCGTAACTTAAATACTGTTTGTCAGAATTACGTTTTCATGGTATGACAATGCTAAGAAAAGATTATGGTTTCATGTTAATGTGATTCACTCCCGTTTTATTAAAGAGGATGAGCTACTAATACTGGCCGGCCGGTGTGGCTGTGCGGTTCTAGGCGCTTCAGTCTGGAACCGCGTGACCGCTACGGTCGCAGGTTCGAATCCTGCCTCGGGCATGGATGTGTGTGATGTCCTTAGGTTAGTTAGGTTTAAGTAGTTCTAAGTTCTAGGGGACTGATGACCATAGACGTTAAGTCCCATAGTGCTCGGAGCCATTTGAACCATTTGAAGATACTAATATAATTTCCAGATGATATTTTTATTCATTTGCAATTATTTCACAAAATTTATCCTTACTGAATGCAAAGCGCAACGATATTGCGCTGTAACGCCATGTATAGTGAGTTGCATTTTTGGAAAGATAACAGTATTCTCGATTACAAAAGCAACTTAAAGGCAATTTTCAGTGCAGTGATTTATTTCAGTATCATGCAGTTCAGAATTTCATATACGGAGCAGAGTTGAGTTATCCGTTGCGAGGGTAAGAAACAATTATAGAGCTCAAAAGGACTTTCTGAGACGAAATTAAGGAACCCTATTCGTTTACAAAATATTGATATGATTCAGATGATGCATTTTCTAATGGGGCACAGTTTTAATAAGCAATAGTTAGTGTGTTGTGATTTATGAGCAAACATTTCTGTGCACTGTAGATACTATTCGCACTCAGTTTTATTTACAGATAGTAGATTCAGTGTAGAATAGCTGGCACCACACACATCGAAAATAATTTGCAAAGTTAAGGTTAGTGTTCAAAAGTAGGGTAGCTATGGCTATTCTAGATCAGAATACATGGGTAACTCTCTGATCAAAATTTAAAGTATGAGGGTCATTCAATAATTAAAGAGACAAATTGGTCTGGCGAAAAAACTGTTAGAAGGGCAAGTTTGGTACTTTTATGGCTTTAAGTTGGCATCACTGGGATGAGCCCTCCTCAGCCGATGTATCAACGTTGTTTTGTTTATAACCTCAAAAATACATTTCAGGATGACGAGTCCGCTTGAAACGTCCACATTAGTTGAACATTGTTCTGTTATTCGTTTTTTACTTACTGATGACTAGAAAGCAATGAATACATATTGTAGAATGTCTAAAGTTTATGGTGAAGGTTGTCATGAATCGTGCAAATTTTTGCAAGTGGGTAGAGCAGTTCAAAAATGGTCGCTACTCAGTGAGTGACGAACACCGTTCTGGCCGACCAGTTGCAGTTTCAACTCCATCGCTTGAAAATAGCATTGATGACATTATTCGTGCCGACCGCCGTGTGACTATGGAAATGATAGTTGATAAGATTCAAGTTAGCACTGGTACAGTTCATAAAATTATCTGTAACAAGTTGAAGTACCGCAAGACACGCCAAAGAAGGGTCCGCCGGCTCAGTGGCCATTCGGTTCTAGGCGCTTCAGTCTGGAACCGCGCGACCACTACGGTCGCAGGTTCGAATCCTGCCTCGGCCATGGATGTGTGTGATGTCCTTAGGTTAGTTAGGTTTAATTAGTTCTAAGTTCTAGGGGACTGATGACCTCAGATGTTAAGTCCCATAGTGCTCAGAGCCATTTGAACCAAAGAAGTGTCCCAAAAGAGCTGACGCGGCTACACAAGGAAACAAGGTTGAGAGTGTGCGCAGAGCTAAAGGAACGTTATGAAAGAGAAGGTGAGCACTTCCTCAACATACTTTTAGCTTGTGATGAAACTTGGGTTCACTATTATGAGCCAGAACCAAAAGACAAAGCATGGAGTGGAAAGCACAGCAACTCAGCTAATAAGCAAAAATTCGGAACCCAAGCATCAGCAGGAAAAGTCATGTTGACGGTGTTTTGGGATACCGAAGGTCCAGTTTTTTATGATTATCTCGAAGAGCAGCGTACAACGAACAGCCAATTCTAGTCGGAACTGCTTTTAAACAAGTTGAAGCCAGCCATGAGAGAGAGATGTCGATCTCAGAAGAGAGGTGTGACTCTCCAGCAAGACAACACATATTGCTCAGTTAACCCGTGAGACCATCGACAAAACGGGCTGCGAAGTACTGCCTCATGCCCCTTACAGTCCTAATTTAGCACATAGTGATTTCCATGTGTTTGGTGCACCGAGGAAGGCATTACGTGGAAAGAGGTTCCAGGACAACGAAGACTTGAAAAAGTTTGTGGGAAATTGGTTCAAACATCAAGATAAAGAGTTCTTTGCAGCCGGGATAGAAAAGCTTTTAGCCCGTTGGAACAAGTGCATGAATGTTCAAGGGGATTACATTGAAAAGTAGAAAAAGTATTGTTTTGTAAAAATAAACGCTTTTTCCTCCACACCAGTTTGTCTCTTTAACTATTGAATGACCTTCGTATTTTTTTCACATTGCTAGCGAGAGGTCTTGTCACCCACAGTTTCCAATTACCAAGTTTAAGCGTATTGGTTTCAAGTGGAAACGCGAAGAAACGACCAACGCTAAATCAAGACAAGGCAGTCCTTATATACTGACAGAGTAGCTCCGACGAGCATTGCGGAAGGAAGGACAGTGCTACCGCTCGGCAGCGTGGTCACTAGAGACGGAGTACAAGCTCGTGTCACGAAACAACGCGAAAGGAAATCGTCCGTGCCCTTTTCTAAGGAACCATCCGGGCATTTGCCTGGAGCGATTTAGGGAAATCACGGAAAACCTAATTCTTGGTGGCGGGACAGGGATCGTGGTTGTGAAAAACAACATGAAATCAGCGGAAGTTGCGAAGAGCTACCAGCAGTCCATCTAGCACAATGACTGCTTAGCGAGTTAAAACACTGTGGTCTGTGTTAAGAGACAGTTGAAGTCGTGTAAAGAGGCACGACACTACACAGTGGACACGGCTGATTTGGAGTGATGAATCACGCTGTACCCCTGGGAATTCGTCGGATGCGTTTGAATTTGGCAGATGCCTGGGGAACGTTACATGTCATCGTGCTTGCTGCCGACAGTGATGGACGGACGAGGTGGTGTTACGGCATGGGGGTGTTTTTCGTGGTAGGGCGTAGCTCTCTTATTGTGTTTAAGAAAGCAATAAATGCAGAAGAATGTGAAAACATTCTACGGCATTATGTAAAGTGTGCGGTAGCGTTCATAGTAGGATATTAAAAACACACATTCAGGCAGTAACTGTAATTTATTTATTACCTCTTATGTCAATTAATAGTTAAAGATATGCCATTTACTAGTGTGTAGGTCATTGTCCATCGCGTGGATTTCTTTTTGAATATGACTCCTGTCAAATGATGCCGCTCTCTGCACAATACATCGTCTAGGCGGCGTTGGAAGCTTTCCATAACTCGGCGTAACGTATTCCCCGGGACATTGCCGACGGCAGTTCTGATGCGATCCTTCAACTCAGGAATGGTGGCACAAAGTGTTCGGAACACTTCTTGCTCCAGGTAGCCCCAAAGGAAAAAGTCTTCTCGAGAAAAGTCAGGTGAACGAGGCGGTCAGGAAATGTCACCAATACGGGAAGTTACTCTACCGGGAAATGTCTGTCGCAAGAAATTCATTCAAATTCTGGCTGTATGCGAGGTCGCTCCGTCTTGTTGAAACCATAATTGTTCCAAATCCACGTCGACCATACCTAATTGGGGAAGAACGAGGTCTTGCAGCATCTTAAGGAGCGTTCACTGGTGACAGTTACAGCCACACCGCTGTCATCCTCAAAGAAGTAAGGAGCAATAACCCCAAAGGAAGCAACTCCACACCTCACTGCGACACAAGAACTGTGCACTGAACCATATAACTCGAGATGAGCTTCATCTGACATCAGGATGGTGTGCAACATTTGTGGATTTTGGCGAAGGAGATCACGCGTGAAACCCAATCACGAGGCCTAATTTCCTGAACAATCTGCAACTTATATGGGTGGAAATGGAGATCTTCGTGCAATATTCCCACCCTGTACTTCACACAGTAGAGGAACAGTTCAGAAGACGATGATTGTATCAGGATGACAATGCACCTTGCCATAAAGCAGCATCTTTGAGGCAATGGTTTGTGGACAATAACATTCCTGAAACGAACTGGCCTGAACCAAATGGAACACCTCTGAAATAAGTTAGAATGCAAACTTCTGTCCATATCCCAGAGTCCAACATCATTACTTCCCTGGTTTCGACTCTTGAAGATGAATGAGATTTCATTCCTTCACAGCCGTTCAGACACTTTATTGAAAGTGTTCCCAGCAGAGTTCAAACTGTCGTAAAGGGGTGGGTGGACGCAGCCCATATTAAAATCCACTAGCCGGTATTCGGATACCTTTGATCAGATAGCGCTAACAGTAGTCAGGCCTACCCCTTCAAAAGTAAGACATTATGCGGTGCTCTTCATTCAGCTTGAGTGCATCTAAAACATTTCTTCGTCTAACAGAAATATGTCGGTGCGTTTCGTTGTACTTGATGTAACCTATGAAGAAAACATGTTCCATACATTAAGGAGATACAGGGCATAGGCAAAATAATGTGAACACCTGTACTTAACTTGGGAATGGTTGATTAATAAGGGGTTGGATCCTCATTTGCCCGTAATACAGCTGCGATTCTTCTTGGAATACTGACATATAATGATTGTGTAGTCTCCAGTGGAATGATATGCCACTCTTCGATCAGGACCTCTTCTAACTCCTGTAGTGACTAGGGAGACGGAAATCTGCTCCGGAGTCTGTGCTCCAATACCGCCCACATGGGTTCGATAATGTTCAAGTCCAGGGACTGTGCTGGCCAGGAAAGACGCTGCATGCTCCTCATACCACGATTGTACTGTCCTGGCTGTGTGAGTGGGCGCATGATCGTTCTGGAAAATGGAATCATTGTTGGGGAACAACATCTGAACCATGGGGTGCAGATGATCACCTAAAATGTTCACATAATCGTTGGCTGTAACATTGCCTTTGTGAGTAATGGTGGGACCAGCTGAATACCTTGATACAGCTGCCCACACCATCACACTTCCACTTCATTGCTTAATCACTGCAATCAAACAGTCAGGATTTAGTTGTCTTTTGGCGTTCTCCAGACGCAAACCCGGCCCGATGTTGGAAATAACGAAAACGTTGACTCGTCGGACCATATGACGTGTTTCCACTGTTCAGCTGTGCAGGTTCAAATGGCTCTAAGCACTATGGGACTTAACATCTGAGGTCATCAGTCCCCTAGACTTAGAACTGATTAAACCTAACTAACCTAAGGACATCACACACATCTGTGCCCGAGGCAGGATTCGAACCTGCGACCGTACCAGCAGCGCGGTTCCGGACTGAAGAGCAACGAACCGCTCGGTCACAGCGGCCGGCTCAGCCCTGCAGGATTTATGCTTCTGACACCATGTTTTACCCTTATTTGCGTTGATTGTCGTCACTAATGCTTTCGTTATAGCAGCTCGTCCGTGAATATTCGATTTGTGGAGCTCTCGGAGGACAGTAGATACGGGGTCTCGAAGATGGCTGTTGGGCTCTACAGTCACTTTAGCCGCCGTAGTTTTGTGATGCTTTGACACGATTCATGTTAGCGTACGACGATCTCTGTCATTTAGTTCTGATTTGCACCCACTATTACGTTTACACGATGATGTCTTCCCTTTTTTTGTGTAGGCTGTCATGATTGTTGAAACAGTTGCTCTTGAAACATTCAATAAGTTGGCTGTCTTGGTTACTGATGCTGCAGCTAATCGGGCCCCCACAATCTGCCCTCTTTGGAACTGTGTTAGGTCTTTTATTGCACGTCGACATCGGCCTCTGAATGCAAGTACGAAGTCTGCACTACTCATAAACAAGACACTGATGCCTTGTCCGTACTGAAAACGCAGTCAGCACGCAACGTGCCTTACCTGCGTTGTTGACCGTCAAACACAGCCATCCCATTGCTACCACTGTTCACATTATTTTGGCTATCCCTGTAGAATTATGTTGTGCGGAAAAAACTCAGATAAAATCCAGTAGCAGAAGATGCTCCGGAAAGGACGAAAGAATAATTGAACACTGATTGAAGTAACAGTTCCATTATGTTCACACACTTGTAATATAGTGTGTTGATTCTGTGAATGTGTTAGAACAAACGTAGTACAAAATTAAAATATTTTCTCATTACAGTTTCGAGCACTAGTGGAAAGACTCTCATCTTCCTTGTTTGGGTATTCACACATTCGCTTCGTCTCTGACAAAGTGAACAAGTTCCACATCACAATATTAAATTTCGTTTCTTTTACACACCAGTGCCTCACAAATAACGCAACAACTCATTCGTTCCACTCAGTTTCCTAGCCTCTCGGAAACAACCGAGAACCCTTACCACTCACTTGTTTCACAGATAAATTTGAATCTGGCAATATAACTCTGGGCAGCGTATGTATACATACACTCCTGGAAATTGAAATAAGAACACCGTGAATTCATTGTCCCAGGAAAGGGAAACTTTATTGACACATTCCTGGGGTCAGATACATCACATGATCACACTGACAGAACCACAGGCACATAGACACAGGCAACAGAGCATGCACAATGTCGGCACTAGTACAGTGTATATCCACCTTTCGCAGCAATGCAGGCTGCTATTCTCCCATGGAGACGATCGTGGAGATGCTGGATGTAGTCCTGTGGAACGGCTTGCCATGCCATTTCCACCTGGCGCCTCAGTTGGACCAGCGTTCGTGCTGGACGTGCAGACCGCGTGAGACGACGCTTCATCCAGTCCCAAACATGCTCAATGGGGGACAGGGTAGTTGACTTACACCTTCTAGAGCACGTTGGGTGGCACGGGATACATGCGGACGTGCATTGTCCTGTTGGAACAGCAAGTTCCCTTGCCGGTCTAGGAATGGTAGAACGATGGGTTCGATGACGGTTTGGATGTACCGTGCACTATTCAGTGTCCCCTCGACGATCACCAGTGGTGTACGGCCAGTGTAGGAGATCGCTCCCCACACCATGATGCCGGGTGTTGGCCCTGTGTGCCTCGGTCGTATGCAGTCCTGATTGTGGCGCTCACCTGCACGGCGCCAAACACGCATACGACCATCATTGGCACCAAGGCAGAAGCGACTCTCATCGCTGAAGACGACACGTCTCCATTCGTCCCTCCATTCACGCCTGTCGCGACACCACTGGAGGCGGGCTGCACGATGTTGGGGCGTGAGCGGAAGACGGCCTAACGGTGTGCGGGACCGTAGCCCAGCTTCATGGAGACGGTTGCAAATAGTCCTCGCCGATACCCCAGGAGCAACAGTGTCCCTAATTTGCTGGGAAGTGGCGGTGCGGTCCCCTACGGCACTGCGTAGGATCCTACGGTCTTGGCGTGCATCCGTGCGTCGCTGCGGTCCGGTCCCAGGTCGACGGGCACGTGCACCTTCCGCCGACCACTGGCGACAACATCGATGTACTGTGGAGACCTCACGCCCCACGTGTTGAGCAATTCGGCGGTACGTCCACCCGGCCTCCCGCATGCCCACTATACGCCCTCGCTCAAAGTCCGTCAACTGCACATACGGTTCACGTCCACGCTGTCGCGGCATGCTACCAGTGTTAAAGACTGCGATGGAGCTCCGTATGCCACGGCAAACTGGCTGACACTGACGGCGGCGGTGCACAAATGCTGCGCAGCTAGCGCCATTCGACGGCCAACACCGCGGTTCCTGGTGTGTCCGCTGTGCCGTGCGTGTGATCATTGCTTGTACAGCCCTCTCGCAGTGTCCGGAGCAAGTATGGTGGGTCTGACACACCGGTGTCAATGTGTTCTTTTTTCCATTTCCAGGAGTGTAGAATCGTAAACACATACAAAATTAAGAATCTACTGTCTTACAAGCAGCACTCACAGGCATGACAGCCAGTTAACTATTCTTAATACATATTTTACATTTGTGTTTTATAACTACAGATGTATCAAATTCTACATACATTCGATTTTACATGAATGAGTTTTCGATGCAAACCATGTGGAATTTTCGATATTAGCAGTTCGTAGAGATAAAGAATAATATGTTTTTGCCTGGTTCGTAAGTGTGTGGTGTACAGTGAACAGAGAGCAAGGAAACGGGAGCATAAAGGTACGTCAGCTGTTTGAGAAGTGTCTCCTAGCAACAGGCAACGTTTCAGCGATCTGTTGTAAGATAGGGCAGCGTTACAATCTTGAATAAGATTAAAAGATGTCGGTGTTAGTTCTACAACGTTAATAGCAGCAGTAAATAACCTGTTTCTTTAATGTATATCTCACGTCAGAACACGCGACACTGGCCTTCATCTAAGCTCTTTCCTTGCGCTCAGCATATCTCCGGTATGATACCATACTGTATCACTTGTTATCCACACAATACCACTGGTATTCCCGAAATCTTGAAATGTATCGCATGACTCAAATTTTCTGGAAGTGATATTCGATCTCTGTCAAAAGCAGTATCTTATTTCTGTAATCTCATTGACCCTGGTATTGTTGCTGCTGAAGAAAAAAAAAATCTCTAGGGAAAACCATCACAAGTGATGCGTCCTTTTTTATTAACCATACAGAGAGACGTCTATTTGTGAAGCTGTGGTATTAATCATTTCGAACTTTTTTTTTATCTTCAGTAAATTGCAAGTATGTTTTCTTAAACTTGAACCACGAAATTCACTTCTGGTACAATAAATCGCTCCCACATCGATTTCCGTAGATCCCAGCAAGAAGATCTTTGAGAACTTCCACCACGAAAGGAAGTACCCGTACAAAAGAGAAAGGCACCAGATCTTATTAACTGCGTCAGAAAGCTACGGTTACAGTAATCAGTAATGTTAATCCTTGTTGGAAAAACTGCCGCTTTTCTGTTTATATCAGTCAGCTGTTGTTTATGCACTAAGGTATACTTCACAATTTATACTTATCGGTGTTAAACTTTGTCTAAATAATGCAATGATAAGGCCGTGTCGTTCGCTATCTTCACATAATTTACAGTATTTACAAATACCTCCAGTAAATGGTGCGCCTTAGTGTAGTGTGCATTTTACTGTAGTTCTAACTTTATAGAAACACTTTCAGCAAAACAAATGTATACCTTATGTTGCCACCAAGCTTGGATCGGCTGCACATTATGATCAACACAGAAATAAAAAGTTGACACAACTCCAGCGCAGTAACAGAATGTTGGATGTTCTTCTATACTAGAGGACGTCAGTTTATCGTAGTTTAGTAGCTCCTTATGGTGACTTGCTGCGATAGTAAGAGAAAATGAAGAATAATATGAACTTAAGGCCTGTAATCTTGAAAATGTGTATAAGTATGGACATTTGAAACAGTTATAATTACAATTTTGTTTTGATTTGGGCATAGATTAATCTTGACAAATCACAGCTGAAGCACGTCTGGGTAAAATAAGTGAAGTACTTTCTTTCCAGAAAACGAATCTGATAAAAACTAATGCACTGTGTAGATTAGGAAGAGGGATATGATTAATCCAATTTTAATAATAGCAGGTCAACCAACAAAAATGTTATGGTACAATTTGCAAGAATGAACAGATACAAAAAAAGTAATTAGAATTATGTGTACGATTAGTACACGTAACATCTTACAGGCATCTATGGAAACAGTTAGGATTGTTAATCATAGTCTCACGGTACATTAAGTAACTGACACAATTTGTTGTCAATTATCCGTTCCAATTTGAGATTAATGTAGACGTTCACAAATACAATAAATACAATATTAGAAAGACAAAAAAAGATCTGCATCTCCCTCCAGTAAATCTAACTTTGCCACGGAAAGGAGTGAAATACAAGGACACAAAATTTTAGGCAATCTGATCATGGATACAAAACGTCTGACTCACACCAGAAGCGTCTTCCAAATGTAAATTAAAGTTGTTTCTTCTTAACAACTCCTTAGATACTGTCGAGGAATTCTCGAATAGAAGTAAGGAGTCAACCATAAACCGCTAAAGGCCAGCATGTAGCCATATAATTAGTTTTAATTTTTCAGTTGTTTACCCAATATCGTTTGCAGCTGACACGTTCTACATCATGACTTTTATCCAGGATATGATCAATCAAACATGCGTCTAACCATCTCTCGGTGTCGAGTTAAACTTTTGCAAAGGTGGAATGTTTCATGAATTTGTGGCGATCTTCATCAACCTTTGAAAACCCTGGACTCGATTGGCCATTCTGACAACTCGGACCCTAGCTAGGTCCACATCCACGATATTAGCTGCTCACTCTAAGGAGAGTTACGGCGCGATGGCTGACGGGAGTAACAGTTTTGGTAGAAGGTATATGACTTCGGACCGATATTTACCTTTTTCGGTCACTACGGACCTTAGGTTTGAGTAATGTGTACGAAGAGTGTCTTCATTAAATATATCAACAAATTTAACCCATTTCTAATTCATATACAAACAACGTTCTGTGATCTCTAGCTCTGCGTGCAATGTCAGCTAACGGAGGCTAAAGGTGCTCCTGCTCTTGAGTGTCCGATAGATTCCGAGGCATGTGAAGTCACGATTAACTTGACGACTGACGCACCCCTGTCCAGCTACCGACCAGGGATATTAGAGTACTGGACACGGGATGTTCGGGAAACTAGAGACATTCCTGGAACTATAGTGGACCCCGGTTTATGAATCAATAAATAAATGCCGAAATAAACCAGCCATGTGGATGATACGCAAAAAGGCCGAATAAGCTACTTTTAATACTGCAATGAGCGATCAGATCACATGAAATCTTTTGGTAAGATTTATCAGCTATTAGCCAGGATAAAGCCAATCCCCATCTCATCCCGTCTGCTGAACCAAACATCTGCCATGTTTCTAAATGTTGCTTTGGTCATCAACGCGAAGGTTGGTTCAGCACAGATCTCCGTTCATGTTGCTTGTCAGCTAACCTATTCAGTCCAGCATAACTGTTACATCCTGCGTCATCAACGATATTTCGGCCTGCTCTACGATTCTTTCCCTCTACCATGCCTTTAACAACTGTTTTCAATAAAGAATCGTACTGTAAAACGTGCACAAATATTCTGCTACTTCATTTCCTTACTTTCGTTATTAGTCTGTTTTTCTCGTTGACTTGTTGCAGGACGTGACGTTTCGAATATCTACACTACTGGCCATTAAAATTGCTACACCACGAAGATGACGTGCTACAGACGCGAAATTTAATCGAAAGGAAGAAGATACTATGATGTGCAAATGATTAGCTTTTCAGAGCATTCACACAGGGTTGGCGCCGGTAGCGACACCTACAACGTGCTGACACGAGGAAAGTTTCCAATCGATTTCTCATACACAAACAGCAGTTGACCGGCGTTGCATGGTGAAACGTTGTTGTGATGCCTCGTGTAAGGAGGAGATATGCGTACCATCACGTTTCCGACTTTGATAAATGTCGGATTGTAGCCTATCGCGATTGCGGTTTATCGTATCGCGACATTGCTGCTCGCGTTGGTCGAGATCCAATGACTGTTAGCAGAATATGGAATCGGTGGGTTCAGGAGGGTAATACGAAACGCCGTGCTGGATCCCAACGGCCTCGTATCACTAGCAGTCGAGATGACATGCATCTTATCAGCATGGCTGTAACGGATCGTGCAGCCACGTCTCGATCCCCGAGTCAACAGATAGGGACGTTTGCAAGACAACAACCATCTGCACGAACAGTTCAACGACGTTTGCAGCAGCATGGACCATGGTTACGGTTGCCCTTGACGCTGCATCACAGACAGGAGCACTTGCGATGGTGTACTCAACGACGAACTTGGGTGCACGAATGGCAAAACGTCATTTTTTTGGATGCATCCAGGTTCTGTTTACAGCATCATGATGGTTGCACCCGTGTTTGGCGACATCGAGGGGAACGGACATTGGAAGCGTGTAGTCGTCATCGCCATACTGGCGTATCACCCGGCCTGATGGTATGGGGTGCCATTGGTTACACGTCTCGGTCACCTCTTGTTCGCATTGACGGTACTTTGAACAGTGGACGTTACATTTCAGATGTGTTACGACCCGTGGCTCTACCCTTCATTCAATCCCTTCGAAACCCTACATTTCAGCAGGATAATGCACGATCGCATGTTGCAGGTCCTGTACGGGCCTTTCTGGATACAGAAAATGTTCGACTGCTGCCCTGGCCAGCACATTCTCCAGATCTCTCACCAATTGAAAACGTCTGGTCAATGGTGGCCGAGCAACTGGCTCGTCGCAATACGCCAGTCACTACTCTTGATGAACTGTGGTATCGTGTTGAAGCTGCATGGGTAGCTATACCTGTACACGCCATCCAAACTCTGTTTGACTCAATGCCCAGGCGTGTCAAGGCCGTTATTACGGCCAGAGGTGGTTGTTCTGGGTACTGATTTCTCAGGATCTATGCACCCAAATTGCGTGAAAATGTAATCACATGTCAGTTCTAGTCCAATATATTTGTCCAATGAATACCCATTTATCAACTGCATTTCTTCTTGGTGTAGCAATTTTAATGGCCAGTAGTGTATAAAAATAGAAGTCAGCTGCCGCATGTATGGAAGATTATCATTTGAGAACGGTTGGACCACTCTGGTTGATTTTTTGCTGTGTTCGTAATTGTGGATGGTAATGTATTTTATGTGTGAAAAAGAAATTTAAAAAAAGCTTTGTGTTCAGTTTGACAATTCTGCTGTCACATGATTTCATAACAAAAAATCAGTTTGATAGTTATATATAGAATGTACAAATACATACGTTACCGAAAATATCGAAAAGTTCTTGACCGATTTACTTCCAATTTTTAGACGATACTCAATGAACATCCGAAGGCACATAAACTATAAATTTTTGTAATAAGTAATGTACACAAATATATGTGTACTATATAAAGGGCAAACAAAGTTACTAAGCGTCCCGAAAATATCTTGACGGATTTACTTCAGATTTTTACACGATACTCTACTAAACATTCAGACGGAAACGGACATGGAGAAGTGGGAGGAGTGGATGGATAGAAAGAAGGGGAGGAGGTTATGCATAGAGAGATGTACAGAGAGAGACAGAGGATGAGAAGATAGGCAGAAAGAGGGAGGCAAGGAATTTAGGATGTATATGCCATTCCGAAACATATTTAGCAATTGCAAAGCATTGTCGAGTTCGCTAGTTTATAATATTTTCTTACTTTTTCTTCCCACTTTCCAAGTTTCACACCTGTTTACAGCAGTGCTCAATATATAGCTTTCCATAAATCATTTTATGGACTCGAGCTTTACATTTTTGGTCATTAGTAGCTATTTTTTTATGAAAAGTTCTTTAGCATTGTGCAATCCTTTTTGTTTTGCATATAGTCACATTTTTCTGAATCTATAATTTTCCCCATCTAACATTCCTGGTGCATAAAAATATAAGAGGACTTCATAATTTTATGAAAATTAGTACAGCTAGTAATTGCCATGGCCAAATAATCATATCACATCACCATATGGCAGTGATGGTTCTGGTAATGTCAAAGAAATAACTGAAACTTTTTACATTCCAAATTAATATTCATCTTTGGAACACGATTAACATGTCCTGGGTTTTTAGTTCCAAGTAACTCGATACCATGTGGTTCCAAATATTTCTTTCATTTTGTTCAGACACAAAGCACACCTATTCCATGTCAAAATTAAAGTCACATACACAAACCTCTCGGTTCCCACCGTCTTTATATTTATATAAGTACAACAATCAGCATTACATTACATGTTGTTGTATAATGTATACACAGTGAACTCTTTTAAATTACAACAATCTTACATTGTTTTAAACATTACATACATCTCACTTTCTCTGTGAAAAATAAAATTTTCTGCAACAGAACTGAAGAAATACTGCTCAAATTTCAAACTTATTACATCGGTTTTACTTTTCTCGAATGTTGTAAGTCATTCCATTAATACTGATCATCAACACTTAACCACATTAATAATGTGATTTAGCATTGGTAATAAATTTTAGTTTTAATATAAAATGGAGGAAAATTCAAACATTAATGGAACTGGGAGGGAGCTGGCACAGCCTACATCGTTGTTAAATTGCCTGACCCTTCTCTCCCCAAATTCTCTAGGTCAGTTGAGTGAAAGGTAAATGGTGCAAAATTCAAAGGTGCTTTATCCCCTTGGTCTGGGAAACTGGCACAGCCCAAATGGTTGCCACATTTGCCCAATGATGGATGATCTAATTTATCAGCATGATGTATGACCTGTCACTTTCAGCCATACCTCTTTATAATTTATTACCCAATTAGTGTAATTTATGATCCAAAAATGGCTGCTCACCCGACGACTGCGGACCTGGCACGGTGCACCGCAGCACGCACTGTGACCCACGCGGGAAGCAGTCAGCTAAGACAACTACCAGACACGCTATTACCACTATTGTTTTGGACTGCAGGCACATTGAGAGACTTCAAAACTTCGTCAGTGCACCTTGAGTTGCTTGAATGATTCATGGCAGCCGAACTGTCACATCTCCTACCCCCTTTTGATCAAACCCAAGTCCGAAGAAGTTAAGAGCTGTCAAAACCTAGAAGATCATCTGATGAATGATCAGAATTGTTCAGCTAATTTAGTCATTTCAGGACTCACGAAACGAATGTGCCTTCAGGTGCAAATGTATGGCTGTAGCTCTCTGATGGGCTCTCACGTACAGCCACAGTTCATCAATTACAGGCCGCCCCTCTGTGCTCAGCCTGTAACTCGCCACAAAGCTACTCTCTGTGATTTCAGATATTATGTTTCCACAGATTATGTTGCCTATGTTGCATTTCCTCGAGCCACCTTGCCTACCTTCATTGCTCCTGCCATCTTCTTAACAGTACCACATGCACCATGCTGACCTCCGTGATTTTCGGCTGAAATACATGCATAATAACATTTATGAACTCACATTTCACCCAGATGCATCCTAGTGATTCTTGATTAAAACCTAATCACTAAATTCGAAGTCCACCTGATTAGCTGGGTGGTAACGTGCTCCCCTCCTATGCAAACGGGCCTGGGTTTGATTCCCGGTCGGGCTGGAGGTTTTCTCCGCTCGGGGCCTGGATGTTGTGTTGTCCTCATTATCACTTCATCCTCATCACCGGCCCACAAGTCGCCTAATGTGGCGTCGACTGAAATAAGACTTGCACTTGCCGGCCGAACTCCCCGTGTGGGTCCTCCCGACCAACGATGCCATACACTCATTTCATTTTTTTACTAAATCCAAAACAAAAAAATCACTCAGTACTTCAGAAATAAATTATCTACGCAATCAAAGCACGCCGAACCGATTGGACGGCCTTGCTGATACCTCACCGTCTCTCGGTACAGAAGACGAATAATCGCCAGGCGAACCAATCGTTAACAGGCCTCAGTAGTGAACAGAATAACAACTTTGGCTACTGAACCGATAATGACGTCACGCCCGAGGCTAACCTGAGGAATCGAACGATATGGATGACACAGAAAAGGACTACAGATACCGTGCTGCACCTTGCTGACCCAGTGCGGCTGTCTGTAGTTCATCACCTAGACCCGCCCTCTGCAGACAACTTTTACTCAGCACGCACCCAATAGGCGTATTGCCATTACATCACGCCTGTAGCAAATAATAGGGACGAGCAGCTTCCAGTAGACATGAGTAATGGCTGTCTCATAACAGATGTACGATCCGACCCAGTAGCTACCTGCATGTAATTACTGCTGTGGCTGAAAGGTGCAGCGTCTTACAGACCAAATACCCAAACTGTCAAAACAATTATCTTGGAGCAAAACTGTATCTAATGTGAGCATTATGACTTCTTTTAATTATTGCTGAGCTAATATGGTTAATTATTAATGTGAATGAATGAGTGAACTCGAAGTAATATGATAAATGAATATTGTTATTTCTGTTAACTGACATTTGACATTTTCGTGAGAACCGTGGCTGCATAGAAAGAGTGAATCATACTCTCAGGGCAAATTTGTTGTGTGTAATTTGCCAGTATATGGTACTGTGAAACAAGAAAAATTTTGCGATTGATCCATTATTTAAAGAAGGGGTTATTTTGATATTTGTGGATTCTAAATTTGTTACCTTAAAAAAATTGGTCATAGAAACTATTAGGTCGTGAATGGTCAAATGTAAAAGACGTGGTATTGCACGGTTTAATAGTGATATTGATTTATATCAACCGATCAGACGAAAGTAAGTTTGCACGTATTTTGAGGACTAAAGAATTGCTGTGTGTAGTCTAAAGGGAAGTTTGGTGCACAGCCTTTATCATGTTCTGACACGTGTATTAGGAACTTCGAACAAATGAGATGATTTTGCTGAATTGTGAGTTAAACTTGAATGGGAAATGCTGCAAAGTGATCGCGAACATGTGTGAAAGACGAGCAAATAAAATTACGATTTTTATGTGTAAACTGTAACTTTTAAATAACCAAAAATGACGTGACGTATTGGTCAGGTCGGGAACGAGAAGTGAACGTTCAAAGACAGTGTTGGAATAGTTGAGCGAGCATCTGTCACAGACACTCCGTTTTATAATCTTCCCGGTAACAGGTTTGCATTAACTACCATAATCTGGGTATTACAAGTGAGTGTGATTGCACGTGAATGACGCTTAGCACGGACTTGGCGGTGTTTTGTATCAAACAAGGAACAATATATTGAAGTTCTCACTCACAGACTATCTATCCTTCAATAGCTCAGTTAACGAAGCGACCTGTAGATACAATTGGTGCCGCTGGTTTTACTACAGCTTGTCAGTCGAGCAGCACTGGTTCGTTATTACAAGGGAGGCGAGTGTTCGAGCCGCAGAAGACGAGAGGATCACCGCAAGGTGATTGGACATTTCTGTAGGACGAACAATTAATCTTGCGCCATTGCACTACATTTTCGATGACCAGTAATGTGCTGTAAACGGCGGTAAATTCTGTAGTGGACACATGGCAGACGCCATTCGATACAGGTCTCTTTTCTCTTATTTTGCCACGAATTTAATCCATAAGACTTTTGGATCATTCGCCTTTTCTCCTTTTTATCCCTTGCAAAACAAGCAGTAAAAAAAACCTATTTTCTTTGCACACAAAATCAACCATCATTATGACAGATGAATTCGATTCACATACTGTTGTTTGGAGCTACTGAGTACTTATCAATGCTTTAAATGACTCTTTTGCTTCCTTTCAAAATAAACGATTAATACCACGACATGTACGTACTGAGAGTTGGTTATGAGCGATGTAATGTCTTTCTTGTATTCCTTGATCCCAGTGAACACACTGCAGAAGGCTAGATCAGACATTACAGGTCGGTGATGTACTAAACTCTAAGCAGGAATTGTAACGAACGAAGTTGAGGTGCAGTCACATTACTATACGTTCATATCAACTGATTCAGTGTTGCATATTCATTCGAAAAAACCCTTACAAATACAAGACAACCAGCTTTAAATGTAAACTACATCATAATAGAAGACGTTCACTTATGCGGGGTGTTTCACAATTCCTAATACAGGTTATAGAGGGAAACGTAGTCGACATTAAAGTAGCAAACTGAGAGGTGTCAATGAAATAAGAAGAGTACAGGCTAATCGAAAACGAGTTTAGCTCGATAATTACGCTACAAATAACAGTCTAGCTTTATGAAACGACTGTTCTACGAGCTGCTAAGAATCTCTGACGAATAATGTCATATGTTCCATGAATTCGCATATGCAGACTGGTTGAGCGAAGCCTTACTAATGTTACTAGAACATCTATTAAACTGAGATAAATGGCAGACCGTTCGTTTCATGAACATACATATATGCACTGATAATTGCCACTTTTGTGAATTCCTCACTTAAAGATATACAATGTCGGTGCAGTAATACCGATCCTAATTATTACAGTAAAGGCAACAGAACAGAGCAACACGCTGAAAACATTACAAATAAATGGAGTAAAACAAGGGAAATGCATCTGAAAATCGCAATCACGCACGTGAGAAATGACAAGAAAATCATGATGGTAAAACAAAAGAGTTCATTACCTAAATTTCCTTCCGAAGACGGAACTTCTGTTACTTCTGTTACTCAGCCACGTCCTCCCCGTTCCTGTTCCATTCACATGGAAAGAATGAATATCGATAAACCTCTGTAGCAGCTCCAGTTTCTCGGAATTTCTCGTTGTGGTCATTTTGAGAGACGTATGTGGGAGGAAATAATATATTGTCTGGAACGTACTCTCTCGGTCTTTTTTTCAGCTTAATCCGTTCCGTGACGCATAACACCTCTTTTGTAGCTTCTTCCACATGTGCTTGTTCTACATCTCGCATCGAATAAACTGCCACGTGCATGACGCACTATATTAGATCTCATCTAACTCTTATGTTAATCTGACCTAGTAAAGGTCCGAAACTGACATGCAATACTCAAAAATTTGTCGAACAAGTGTTTCGTAAGCCACTTCTTTCGTCGATGAATTACATTTCCCTAACATACCTCCACGAGTATGGTCATTTGTTTTTTCCTACACGTTGTTTTAGGTAGTCATTCTATTTCGGTCTCTCTGGATGCAGCTCGCTGGTATTGAAAAGGAATACAATTACAGCATATATTAAAGAGACTGACGAACAATATTCTACTAACATAACATCAACAATAAAACGACTCCAGGGAACAGGACCACCATTACATCTCTATTGCATATAGCATACACATTTAATTGCCTTAAACAATAATACACAAGTTTATAAGTTATAGTGGCAGGGTTTAGAATTAAAGGTATGTTACTGATCGTAATTAAGAATAAAGGTACAGAGTAAAAAAGTATTTAGTTTATTGGCTATATGTTTCAAAATATAAAATGTATTATATTTCATATAATATTCCCATGAAAGTCCTACTCACTTTTCTTACATTTTTGTTGCACTTTTTATTCACAGTTGTTCTTTCACACTCCAGTTGTTATCGACTTTTACAGACTACACAGTTTTTGCTGTCAGACTTTACATGGGGAAAATAATGTATACAGCACAATGAAAATAATTGAACTGGGTGGCTACCAGCAGGGAACAAATTAAAAACTAGTAACACTGTAGAAAATACATACCTCGCTGCAAAACTTAAGGATGACATAGATAAGGAAACATAACTGTTCATTGGAAAAAAGTCTCCCAGTCATGCACAAAGGTTGGATATCACATGACGTGCGGTTAGTGTGACTACAGCGCCAAATGGTGCTGACACCACAACATGAGGCAGTAGAAGAGATGGCCAAAACAAGTTTGTCAATTCCCGGGCAGTTACGGTGCGCTGCAGTAGTGTTCATTACAGCTTGGCCCAGAGGCAATATTTCGATGACTTAACATGAAAAAAAAAATCATCGAGAAACTGGAAGAAGGACGAAATGTGACGGGTGTAATCCAGGGTTCGGTATTACTCTCAACATTATTTCACTTGCATGGATAGCGTTCTGAACCACAGGCATTGCTGCCTGAAGGAGAGAAGGTGGGTGAACACAGATACCTGCAGAGGCAGATGTCTGCTACATTTACATCTACATCTACATCTACATCCATACTCCGCAAGCCACCTGACGGTGTGTGGCGGAGGGTACCTTCAGTACCTCTATCGGTTCTCCCCTCTGTTCCACTCTCGTATTGTTCGTGGAAAGAAAGATTGTCGGTATGCCTCTGTGTGGGCTCTAATCTCTCTGATTTTATCCTCATGGTCTCTTCGCGAGATATACGTAGGAGGGAGCAACATACTGCCTGACTCCTCGGTGAAGGTATGTTCTCAAAACTTCAACAAAAGCCCGTACCGAGCTACTGAGCGTCTCTCTTGCAGAGTCTTCCACTGGAGTTTATCTATAATCTCCGTAACGCTTTCGCGATTACTAAATGATCCTGTAACGAAGCGCGCTGCTCTCCGTTGGATCTTCTCTATCTCTTCTATCAACCCTATCTGGTACGGATCCCACACCGGTGAGCACTATTCAAGCAGTGGGCGAACAAGTGTACTGTAACCTACTTCCTTTGTTTTCGGACTGCATTTCCTTAGGATTCTTCCAATGAATCTCAGTCTGGCATCTGCTTTACCGGCGGTTAATTTTATATGGTCATTCTATTTTAAATCGCTCCTAATGCCTACTCCCAGATAATTTATGGAATTAACTGCTTCCAGTTGGTGACCTGCTATATTTTAGCTAAATAATAAAGGATCTTTCTTTCTATGTATTCGCAGCACATTACACTTGTCTACATTGAGATTCAGTTGCCATTCCCTGCACCATGCGTCAATTCGTTGCAGATCCTCCTGCATTGGACACATCAGAGAGCAGCAACCATGCAATCTCACGTTCGACAGTGGCATGGTGATTGCATGGGGATGGTACCTTTCTCTGAGAATCAGTACTTCATGTTGCATTGAACTTCAATGGAGGCACCATTTGCGTAATTGAAGTAGCACCTTCGGTCTCTTTCTCGGTATACGATTGTCCAGGGGGTAATATTATCTTCTGATGCATTCCTTTTGTCAAAGGCCGGTCTGACGTAATCATTGTTGTTAGGGTTGCCAGATTTTTTTAGAAAAAAAAACGAAGCATTTTGAAGCTTCTCCGTTTTTGGAGGAAAAAACAGAAGTATTTTCTAATTTTCTACATTTTTTGAGAGATAAAAATGAGTATGTATTAAGTGTTCCCACATATTATAATAACGAGATCTATTTACAAATACGAAAAACATTTCGATAAATTCATGTAACTTTTACTGATATTTTGTAGATATTTTCACATCTTTGAATAACGTAAGATCTTGTTTTACATACTCAAAAAATTCTTTACGTGACTTAAAATTCACCATAATTTGGAGCTCTACCTCGATCAGTTCTATACTACATCCGTTTCTTGTCACGTTCCGTTAATGAGGACACTCTTTCCACAAAAGTATTAGATCCTGCTATAATGAATAAGAATCCCACTATCTTATAAATATTTGGCACTTCAGGATCCGATAAAGCTCAAAATAAACGTAATAACTTCGATACATCAGTACCGTACCTGTTCACACTTTCAAGTGCGTTAGTCTTGAATTCAGAGAATTATTCATACAAGCTACCAATATAAATATGACCTATCAAGTTAAGAATTTCCACTGCAGTTTCAAAATCTTTTAATTCAGTTTTATGCTCCAAGGGAAACTTAGCAAAACATGCATATCCATTATTGGCGGTAACAGCAGATCTTTTTTCTAGATACTAAAGTAAAATATAGTAAAAGTCATTTAAATTCGCTGATACACTTTTTTGTAAGTAAGGAGGTAAGCCATCCAGTAATAATTCCTATGCCTTGCAGCAATAAAAACCATCCTTCTGCATCTGTTTAAGCTTATCAGTAACAAGACATATTTGTTTAAATGTTTCCAAAGACACTCAGATCACAAATTTCTTTTTTATGTTAACTGTAGCCAACAGATTTCCAACATTTCTCGCAAAATGGAGGTATATTTCTGACATGGTGTCTCATTCAGAGTTTTATTCAGAAAAACGGACTTCAAAACCTTTGGACACTCACCAAAACTTTGTAAATAGCTCTCGGTGGCATCTCAGTTCAGAAGAACCCTATTCACAGCTGTAGTCAATGAAAGTCATCTTGAGGGAACATGTCTCAGTTATCTCTGTTCATTCCTAATCCACCAACTGGAAAAACGATTTCAGTTCCTCTCTTCTTTTGTGGAAACCGTGAAATGATTATAAATTTTTGGTACTGTCCTTTTCACGTCGACATCTAATTTATTAGTCGCGTTATTAATTGCATTGTGGAATATATGATTAATGCGATTCGTCTTTATAATATTTTTATTCTTATTCGGAAGTTACTGAAAAACTGATTTATTCGTGACAAAATCAACACTTTCATTATCAACACTGTATGAAGAGACATTTAAACTTAACTTGCGGATATCTAACGTCACAGTACCAAATCAGTCACTCCAGAAGAGATTTCATCAGTATTTTCAATAAAACTCAAAAGTTTGTTTTGTGCTCCTTCCAGTGGGTCAAAATAGCGATTGCAAATACAAAACATCTCTCTGTTGCCCGTATTTAATGTGTCTGTTGCCAGTAAAAGAAAAAAAATACTGAGGTATTTGTGAGCATCTTAAAATGTCTAAAAAGTTATTCACAATTTTAGGTGCCAGCACTTTCTTCACCAACATTTCCGCTTTTATTCGTCCTCAAGAAATATTGGAAGCCGTCGCAGAATCCTCGAAAATGCGTGAAACGAGCTTATTTCCGCAGTGGAGTACCTGTGGCTGTGTTTTACTGCATGATACACTAAGGCTAGTTCACGTGAAGCGACATTAGAAGCGACGTTATGATGTTCCATTCTCTTCTTTTTACTTACGTAATAATTATCCAACACTACATTTTTCTTTTAGTGCATGTCCCTTACATTCTGCGTGTTGTCCCAAGTTGGTTTGGACGCCGTAGAAAATGATAAAATCCTTTCTGCATTGAACGCCCGATATTCTTTCGGTCCCGGTGTAACCCAAGAAAACGCATTTTCCCCATTCTCTGGATAAACTTGAGTGTGTTTAGCTTTCACTTTTTTCTTCGGGAGAGCCTTGTGAGAATCCTCAGTTCCACGTGCGCTCATTTTAAATCTAATTTTGGTCGTACGTAAAATCTATGAACGCTACAAATAATTTAATACCTTCTGTTGCTGACAGTACGGGTAATGTAACTGATGATGATAAACAGAAGGTAGAAATTCTAAACCTAGCTTTCAAAAACTCGTTTAAAATAGAGGACTGCAGCACCATTCCCCCTTTCAATTATCGAACAAACGGAAGGATGGCTGACATAGTGTTTAGTGTATCTGGGATTGTAAAACAGTTAAGATCCTCAGACGCCAGAAAGGCATCTGGCCCAGGCGGTATCCCCGTAACATTTCATGTTGACTATGCTACAAATATAGCACCATTCTTATCCGTCATCTATCAGAGATCACTGGAACAGCGGGAAGTTCCACGGGACTGGAAGAAGGCCCAGGTCATAACAATCTATAAAAAGGGGAGCAAATCGGAAGCACATAATTACCGGCCAATTTCACTGACATCGATCTGTTGTAGAATCATGGAACATATTTTGTGTTCAGACATAATGACCTTTCTAGACTCTGAGAAGGTCATCTGTAGAAACCAGCACGGTTTTAGGAAACAGCGGTCATGCGAGACACAGCTGGCCCTCTTTGTGCATGATACACAACAGGCTCTAGATACCGGCTCCGAGGTTGTTGCCATATTTCTTGACTTTCGAAAGGCGTTCGACACAGTTCCGCACTGTCGCTTGCTACAGAAAGTGCGCGTTTACGCTCTATCCGATGACATATGCTGTTGGATAAAAAGTTTTCTAACAGACAGAGAGCAGTATGTCGTCGTGAACAGGGGAAACTTCAACAGAAACAAGAGTAACTTCAGGTGTGCCCAGGGCAGCGTAATAGGTCCGCTGCTTTTTACCATTTACATAAACGGTCTGGTTAATGCTACTGACAGCGGCCTTAGACTGTTTGCCGATGATGTTGTAGTTTACAGGAAAGTAGTATCACATAAAAGTTATGAACAAATCAATGAGGATTTGCAGAAAATAAATGCGTGGTGTAATGACTGGCAGTTATTTCTCAATATTAGTAAGTGTAACCTACTGCGTACAACAAGGCGAAAATCCCCATTAATGTATGAGTAAAAAATAAATGGTCAGTCTTTGGAAGCGGTAACATCAGTCAAGTATCTGGGTGTGACTATTCGAAATGATCTCAAATGGAATGATCAGATTACACAAGTAAGGCGAACTCTAGATTGCGGTTTATTGGTAGAATCCTGATGCGATGCAGTCCTTCAACAAAGGAAATAGCTTACAATACGTTAGTTCGTCCAGTCTTAGATTATTGTTCATCTGTATAGGACCCTTACCAGTTGGGTCTGATTCAAGAGATTGAGATGGTCGAAAGAAGAGCGGCAAGATTCGTGACTGGTTCATTTAGCCATCGCGAGAGCGTTACAAATCTCATAGAAAGTTTGAATTGGGTCATACTTGCAGATAGACGACGCGTTAAACGCAACGGGCTGCTCACTAAATTCCGAAATCCAATCTTCACCGAGGATGTAGAGCATATATTTTTACCACCAACTTTCAAATCGCGTAATGATCATCATTCAAAGATAAGGGAAGTAAGAGCTTGTACTGAGACGTTCAGACAGTCGTTTTTCCCTCGCGTGATCCGTCTCGCTCTCTCTACAGATGAACAGAAACTGGTAATACCGAGTATAACGCTTCATAATCATTGTAGACTACGCTTCAATGAGTTGTGGCTGCTCCAGTCTGTTCGTGTAGCCCCGCCCATGACGTGCGGAAATGAAGATATAGTGATTGTTGCTGCGAGGAGACGAGTATGAAAAGGATAAAGTATTTCTCTCTCTCTCTCTCACTCCTGTACACTGCTCCCAACGCCTACACCACATAACCGATCAACTTCTGCGGGAGAAATGACTCACGGCCGTAACAGTTTCTCGAAGGCGAATTATAGGGATGTTAACGTTCATGTGTGATACTTACGTGTGATAAGGAATGTGATTAAATAAAACCTTTTGTAATGCAATAACTTTTAGATCGCTACGGATGTCAGCAGTTGGAAACAATACGTTGTAGTCACGAAGCCTATCAAATTGTACTGTTAAGTCTGAAGCGGAATAAAGGCAAACCCCTGCTCTAAATAGACAGGCTGTAGTCCGACGCTAGCCGCTGTGCATGTATTCTCGAGAAGTGAGTGATTGTGTTACCGGCTCGTGTTCTGTAACCATCAAAAATCGGATAACTCCGTAAAAATCAGAGTATCCGACAACCCTAGTTGTTGTGTAGATCCAGTTTCGTATGTGCGCTACAATAGCGCCACCAACGCATGCGATTCCGTTGTCAATGTCCCGTACTCACTTTTAAAACTGTATAAAATTCACCTTGACTCGCCAATCGCGAAACTACTAGAAATCCGCTTTTAGCACTTAAGATCGTGTATTCACAGTTCTGGCGAAAATAGTACCAAACGTCATCAACAATTTGAAAGTCTCCACTACGGCTGCTAATGTTTTAATGCGATGGCAGCTGAGTAAGTTCGTGCAATTTATTTGTGTGAAAACAATTCTTTTCTAACAAAGACAATTACTGTCCATTGACGTGTACACTGTCACTGCCCTTTATAGTATCCCTTGAAGCTCACACTACTCACACAGTTTAATACACACAGCAAAGAAAGTTTTGCCTCACCTCGGTTCCCAGAGTTCCGGAACCTATACAGAAAATTGGAATAGTGATCAACATAAACAACATTTCCGCCCTTTTTATTGCTCACGAAAACCACACATTGGATGTTGTACCACAATACAGCGAGACCTTCAGAGGTGGTAGTTCATATTTCTGTACACGCCGGTACCTCTAATACCCAGTAGCATATCCTCTTGCATTGATGCATGCCTGTATTCGTCGTGGCATACTATCCACAACTTCATCAAGGCACTGTTGGTCCAGATTATCCCACTCCTCAACGGCGATTCGGCGTAGGTCCCTCAGAGTAGTTGGTGGGTCACGTCGTCCATAAACAGCCCCTTCCAGTCTAACCCAGGCATGTTCGATAGGGTTCATGTCTGGAGAACATGTTGGCCACTCTAGTCGAGCGATGTCGTTATCCTGTAGGAAGTCATCCACAAGATGTGCACAATGGGTGCGCGAATTTTCGTCCATGAAGGCGAATGCCTCGCCAATATGCTGCCGATACGGTTGCACTATCGGTCGGGGGATGGCATTCATGTATCGTACAGCCGTTACAGTGCCTTCCATGACCACCCGCGGCGTACGTCGGCCCCACATAATGCCACCCCAAAATAGCAGGGAACCTCCACCTTGCTGCACTCTCTGAACAGTGTGCCTAAGGCGTTCAGCTTGACCGGGTTGCCTCCAAACACGTCTCCGACGATTGTCTGGTTGAAGGCATATGCGACACTCATCGGTGAAGACAACGATACCAATCCTGAGCAGTCCATTCGGTACGTTGTTGGACCCATCTGTACCTTGCTG
Source organism: Schistocerca nitens (assembly GCF_023898315.1). Taxonomy (NCBI): domain Eukaryota; kingdom Metazoa; phylum Arthropoda; class Insecta; order Orthoptera; family Acrididae; genus Schistocerca; species Schistocerca nitens. The sequence continues at coordinate 310,836,132 of NC_064615.1, read as the reverse complement.
CATGGTGTCGTGGTTGCAAAGGCGGACCTCGCCATGGACGTCGCGAGTGCAACTGCGCATCATGCAGCCTACTGCGCTCAGTTTGAGTCGTAATACAACGTACTGTGGCTGCACGAAAAGCTTTATTCAACATGGTGGCGTTGCTGTCAGGGTTCGTCCGAGTCATAATCCGTAGGTAGCGGTCATCCACTGACCGAGACATGTCATCGACAGTTCCTGTCTCTCTGTATCTCCTCCATGTCTGAACAACATCTCTTTGGTGCACTCAAAGACGCCTGGACACTTCTGGTTGGACTACACACAACGCGAACCGTAACCCTCCTTCCTGGTGGAATGACTGTTTATATCTTTGGGCAAGCTTAGTGACATCTCTGAACAGCAAACGGATTGTGTCTGTGATACAATACCCACAGTCAACGTCTATCTTCAGGAGTTCTGGGAACCAGGGTGATGCAAAACTTTCTTTGATGTGTGCATTTTGTTTCATAAAGTACACGTCGATATTTAGTTTAAGATGTGATCAAAAAATAAGAACACAGTTATAGATTTTCGTGTGTTTCTGTCCAGCACGATTACACAAGACATAGAGAGAGAGAGAGAGAGAGAGAGAGAGAGAGAGAGAGAGAGATGCTACTTATGGAAATACGTGTCCATGGTCGACATTTCAGATGCCATCAAGGCCTCCTCATCTAAACGATGCACAATGTATGAGTATACATCTCTAAATTCAGCCGCCAACCCTTCAAGATGGCAAGATGGGTAAGGCACAGAAAAGTGTACTTGGCACGTATGGAACGGATAAAAATGACAATAAATCTTCTATACGAGTCTTGCCTTTCAGCAGCAATATTGTTAGCAATTCTTTCCTAAATTATTTACTTTCAATGTCCAAAAATTGCAAGAAACTGGACATTTGTTCTTCATCAACAATGTCGCATGATTCATCTAGTGCTATAGCGTAACAAGGCGGCTTCTGCAGAACTTCGAGCAAACAGACGCAAACTTTCGGTTCCTCTTGTATTACTTCATGTCGACAATGGAATACCTTGAATCGTGGCAACAACATACTTTTTCGGTTCAGAAAGTGCCACAACTTCCAACATATATTTTTTTTACTTTCTCAGAGTCTGAAAACAACTTCTGGTGTTAATTAGGTGTCCAACACACACATATAGCTGCTTCTGCAGATTTTTCTTGCTCGCTCATTGAGCGAACTAGAAAGGCCGTGCTTTTTCCTTAGGAAGCTAGTTACGCCTGGGGTTATTCTTGACGTGCTTCACCACTCAGAGGAAAATTTTTATGGAACTGCGGAGAAGTTGTTTCATAGTGTCGCTTTTAATTAGCACTTTTAACAAGAGCGACAGGCAAATTGGAACAGCTCCAGGCTTATCAGACAGGGAATATTGTTCAATCCATCTAGTCAAAACCTTCCTTCTTCACAATCAACTTCACGCTTTTTACGATCCATATTGAAGCAAAATAAATATCATAAGATTCGATAGTAACGAAACGCTCTGTTCGAGTTACCAACAACTACTGACGTAGTGATGATAAAATTGTGTACTTTACTTAGATTCGTTCTTCATAAAAAAAAAAAAAATACCGGCGCCCGACGCACTGCAAAGGAGCTACTTCAGTGTCAAAGGGTACGCTGCCGCACACCAAAGGAGCCGCACTGCAAAGGGGGTGCTTCGTCGTCAACGATCGCCGACGCCAAGTGAATTCGTCCGAAGTTTAGTGAAGTAGCTTTAAGCTGTCGTTCCTGTTACGAGCATAAAAATGGTGTTTAAATGAATATGCCTTCTCCCATGCAACAGCGATTACGGAACTTACCAGAGTCTGACATCGATTTATAAAATTTCCTTGCTCATTAAATAAAATTCTTATGTTGTATTCGCGGGTGCGGAGCTTCTATGTGGATCGACACAACACGCTGCGCCGGAGGGCCAGCTCGTCCCTTCCGCAGTCTCTTGGCGCTGCTCAGCAACAATGGATTTAATCTATCTATAACTAATAATTGAGGGATTTTCACCTGCCCCGAGATGACTGGCTGTTGTTGTATCGTCTTCATCATCATGATTCATCCCCATTACGGTGGGAGTAAGGCTACGGCAAACTACCTCCAAACGGACGTTGCCTAGTACGGCAGTGCCGCTCTCCCGCATCGTTCCCCTACGCTCTGTCAAGCAGCGTGGGACTTTATCCTAATCTTCTGCAGTTAATCTTACTCTGCTGCCAGTTTTCTCACCACGTATGGACCCAAAGCCGACAAAAGTAAATTGTTCAAAGTTTAAAACATAATCACTGTGCAAGCATTTTTGTGTTTCTGATTCATCTGCGTGAAACCTCAAGATGTCTGAAGAATATGAAAGCGAATATCGGGTTCCAGTTTTAGATGGAAATAATTTCGGAATAAGAAATTTCTAATGCAAGGTATGCTAGTGGTATCAGATTTGTTGGAATTCACTGCAGAAGAATGCATAGTACAAGTGAAGTTTCGTGACAGATACAGACTGAGGAGGACAAACAACTCAAAAATCTCACAAAAAGTGATTAAAAGTATCGCAGTATTAGGGGCTCTAAGGGCATAACCGCATGAATAACACGTTATTTAGCACTGGACGCACTAAAATGCTATTTATTAACCCTCAATAATATGCACATGATCGGAGCACATTTATATCACGTGTCGTTTAAGCTACTTAGCTTAAATCTAAATGATGACGCACATTGCTCGCTACTATAGACGTCACGCTGACTATTTACGCCACATCAGTTTCCCCTTTTTTGAAGAGCTGAGGCCCAGAATGTGCACGGTTGCTGGAAACGTCGGATACCTCATCTTCCTTACTCCTCCGCGAGGAATTTTGTGGGAGGCAATCAGTTGTGTTGTGAGCGGCTGCATGGGCGTAACACAGCTGGGCCCTTTCTCTATGTTTCTGTTCGGTACCGACAGTGCACAGTGAATAAGGAGTGGATGTCTATCTGATACTATAGCCCTCCGCAGTCACTTTCACGCAAGTGTTAGCTTGGTGTGCACACAATGTCAGCTATTGACTGATAGTTGGGACGTGTGCCAATCTGCTGATTTGCGTTAGATATCGGTTGGCGTATCCCTTTCTGAACTCAGGTGCCCTTGGCGCGTGTAGAAACTTGCAGTTGACTTGCCTGCCAGCGCATGTAGAAATGGTTGTAGGAGCAGGTGGCGGCAGATTCTGCAGTGGCTCCTCTGCAGCTGGCACCGTGGTGTCTTCTGCAGAATCTGGTGTCTCAGTGGAGGTGTCTGCAGCAGTCGTGCTCCCTGAGTTCTGAAGTAGCAATTTGAAAGACAAGAGGAGTGTGTCTCCGTCGGTATATTGCGCTTTGAGTAGTTCAATAGATACTCTCTTGTTTACCGTTCCCTTCTTTAAATGGTTCAAATGGCTCTGTGCACTATGGGACTTAACATCTGAGGTCATCAGTCCCCTAGAACCTAGAACTACTTAAACCTAACTAACCTAAGGACATCACACACATCCATGCCCGAGGCAGGATTCGAACCTGCGACCGTAGCGGTTGCACGGTTCCAGACTGAAGCACCTAGAACCGCTCTTCCACACAGGCCGGCTTCCCTTCTTTAACGAACGTATAGATCCCCCTGGAAATAGCACTGTAGGACTTCGAATATGGTGGTGAGAAAAGTGGGCATACGCAGATGTCTTTGTGCCAAACGTATTGAGACGACTGCAGCTCCTTGTGGATAAATATATTTCTCTCTCCGTGTCTCGTTGGACTGTGCGGTCAGAGATGCTGCACGTGTGCACTTAACTGTTGCACTAAAGTTCTGTATACGTCCGAGGAAGGAGACTGCAGCGAAGCAGGTGTGATAAGTTCGCCAGGCACCCGCAGCAGCTCTCCATAAACCAGCTGCGCAGGTGATCAGTGCATATCCCCTTTGTGAATCATTGGGGTCACAACTATGAGATTAAGACTTCCTATGTTCTAACCACACAAATAATACATTATTTAACATTGAACATCAAGTGCTATTTATTAACACGGAGTAATATACAAGCGACAAGCAGAGTTCATCTGGAGAAAACAGTTTATGTGCAATTCGAACTTTGCGTCCGCATAAAGGACCAGAATCTCTGTTTGTTATTTATTTGTGCTTCCATCACAGTTGCATATAATTTTTAATGGTGAATAGTTTCGAATACTTGCCTTCATTTTCAGTCCATTCCCTGAGTCTCTAATGTTTCATTGTAGTATAAGTTCTATGTAACATACATACAACTTGTTCATCCACAGGGTAAACATGTTATTATATTTTCCAAATATACCTACTCCTCTTGTGATTTCTGAACGCTGTATTTACTGTAACCAGCTGAAGTTTAATGCATAACTCATTCTTAGTATCAAGCCCATGTTCTCCTGTAGCTCCATCTCCAGTCCTACCACAACTTTCCAAACCAACATGTATTAGGTTATCGTCTCTCTTTACATTCTGAGTTACTGGTTCAATGCCGTCATATACATCCTACTCCCGTTTATACTATTTTCTGCTGTTCTTGATATTATCCTATATTCATCTACTCTGAAATCCCTATTTTCTTTCCATTTCAATTCACTGAACCCCACTATACCTCAATTAAGCCTTTGCGCTTTCCTTCACAGATTTTCTAGCTTTCCTGCCATATTCAGACTTCTGGTTTTCCACGGTCTGACTCGTAGCATGTTACTCTTTCATTGGTTATTCAATCTTTTTCTGTCATCTTACCGTTGGTAGTCCGCTACTGGAGATCAAAACGGGGAATCAATCGGGAATCTTTCGCCAAAGGAGAGATCATCATGACACTTTTTCACTTAGGAGCCACATTTCCTGTGGACACACAGCAGTCAATAGTTTCCATTGCCTTTTGCTTCCTCATATCTTTCGTCTTAGCTGATTCTTCCACATTTCAGGGGAAATTTCCCAATTCAAGGCCAAGAGGGTACCCTGAACCTTTGTCCGCTTCTTCTCTTTGACAAGGTGGTTGGCAGAATGAAGGTGATTTCTTATGCTGGAAGTCGTCAGCTGTCATTGCTGATGATAATTTTTTTTTATTCATAATTGAGGCAGTGGCTAGAATCTAACCCAGAACCCAGGGCTTTTTGATTAGTAATCAAAGAGGGATATGTATGGAGACACATGATTCCTGAAGAGGGACAGCAACCTTTCCAGAAGTTGCTGGGACAACAATCAAGCTGCCTGATTTATTTGCGTTTAACATTATGTTGTTTCCGCAAATGACTGAAAGCAAGGGGAAATAACATCTGTTTTATTTCCCCAGGGCACGAGGCTCTATTGAATGGCTTGGTGATGATGGTATCTTCTTGGCTAAGGTACCCCAGAGCAAGAATATTCCCCCAATCACAGCTTTGTGTCGGTAATACTCAGGATGGTGATTTCATTGCGGAAAACAAATATGGCTCCGTGGGTGAGAGCGCTGAATGTTAGATCGCTTAGCTGGGTAGTTATGTTAGAGAATTTAACAAGAGAAATTGATACGTTTGAATCAGATATAGTGGGAAACAGTGAAGCGCGGTGGCAGGAATAACAGGACTCCTGGCCAGATCTTAAATAGAGGCAACACAGGAATAGGTCTAACATGAATAAGAAAACATGAATTCAGGTAATCTGATGCAAACAGTATGGTGAACACATTATCGTAGCCAACATCTTCTACAGTAGTGAACATTTATATGACTTCAATGATGATGAAGAGATTTGAAGAATATACAATAAGATAAAAGCAATTATTCAAAGCGTTAAGTAAGAGGGAATATTATTATTATGGGGGATTGAAATTCAATTGGAAAAAGAAGAGAAGGAAAAATAGTAGAACATGGATTGGAGGAAAGGAATGCAATGGCAAGCCATATGGTAGAATTTTGCACAGTGCACAGTTTGACCGCTGACAGGGCCGGCAGTAAGTGTTGGTATAGTGGGTAATCGTACCTTCTCACAAGTTTTAGAGCCGATATCTTAACACACTCTGAATTTGAGGGAACATATTTACACTGAGAAAACCTTCGCGGAGTAGCTGTGCTAACTGCAGCTACGATGACTCACTTGCTCCTTAGTGCGAGTTCTCTCCTGCTCTTGGGCGTTACCAGTCTAACACACTGGTGTAGATGCTGTCGCACATTCTGAAACGTTGCGGTTCCCAACGGGAGAGCTGCTAACTGAAGTGATGAAACAGCTCCGGATTGTCGTGAGGTGCAGCTGCCGTTCTGATTGGGGCAACAGCACTACCATCATTCTCTCAGTCTACAGAGGCATGTATTTACGAAAATAAGGAGCTACTATAAATGATTCATTAGTTTTCAGAGCTATAGGGCCACCCATATAAACCTGAACTACTTTAATGGCTCATAATTCCCTTCCGAAAGCCCGTAGTTTCGGGAAAGTTGTTTTGATGATCTCAGTACCTCTGGGAGACTCAAAAGTACCGCCCGTTGTTGGCAAGTTGAATGTTGTCTTGGCGCGTGAAGTCCTCATGTTAGTCATTCGTAGCCTCGTCAGTCGCGGTTTGTGAAGTCTGCGAAAGTGTAGTTCAGGCCGCTTAACTGTAAAGAGCAAATTAGTGATTCGTTAGCAGTCGTAAGCTGGCAGAGACATGCTGTACACACTTCGAAAGCAGATGTCTGTTGTGAAAACATACCAGAAGGCAAACTCATTGATTACAACACAATTCCAGAGACAATTTAATGTGCGCGATTTTCCAACAAAGGCAACAGTTTCATCGATTGTAAGGAAACTGAAGACAACTAGTGTACTAAACAGTGGAAGTGGTAAACATAGACCATCATTGAGTGAAGCGTGACTTTGTTTACAAATGACGCATGGATCTATCAGCCAGGTTATATGAACACGCTAAACAGCAGATACTAGCCTCGTGTAAACCCCACGAAACACCATTGCATCATGAAAAGTTTGGAGTGTGGCGCGCGGTGTCAACTTCCAGGATTGTTGCCCCTATTTTCTTTGATATGACCGTAGGCACCACAGTTTATACAGACATCTTCAATATATTTGTGGGGCTGCTGGATGATGCTGAACTCACAGAAAATTATTTCGAATGACTTGAAACAACGTGTCACACGTCTACGCTTGCAAACAACTAGGATCCAGTTTCTTTGGTGACTGAATCGTCTCAAAAAAATCCCCCCCACCCTCCCCATCGCCTGGTTTAACTTTCTGATTGTACAAGAATAGACCGCCGACAACTGCAGAGCTCCAAGCGATCAATTTTTGTCCAAAGCGCTGGGCGAGTTCAGAAGGGGAAGCCGACAGTGTTTGCCACCTTTCGGCCAATCGGCGATGACAGAGTCGAGGGACAAGCCCTGCAATTTTTCTCAAACGATTTTGCGGAAACTATTTGGTAAAAAATTAATTTTTGCGTTACTTATAGCTTTATATGCCAGGTTCATGATGATGTGACCATCATTTCGCTTATGGTCATAGTTATTATGATATTTACATTGAAGTAAGACACTGCGAGATATTCGAAAAAGTTTACAATGAAAAATAGGTACCACTATGATTTTCCGTTTGGTGCATATTACATAATATGATGCTGCATATGAAATTAAGCTAACATATCGAACTTCCCTTATACTTGGGTTGAAGTCTCAACCTGCCATCAATCTCTAGAAAATTGATCTGACGTAGCACACTAATATGGGATCGCGCCGCGCCAGCGATAAAACCAGAGTGAAATATTCGTAACATTCCTCGTACTTCATAAACGATTTGCGATATGGAAAAGAGATTTTTGGAAAATGATATCATGCAAAGAGGAGAGTATTTTGCCATATGTTTATTATGCAAAACTTCATTATCTACTGTGTTATTCCACTGATTACAGACATTTTCGATGAAAGAATTTAATTTTTAAGGGTCATCGATAGCTGGTGAAACGAGAAATGCTACGGGTTTGGGAACAGCACAATTGAAGACATTACACTTCTACATCTACATCTACATCTACATTCATACTCCGCAAGCCACCCAACGGTGTGTGGCGGAGGGCACTTTACGTGCCACTGTCATTACCTCCCTTTCCTGTTCCAGTCGCGTATGGTTCGCGGGAAGAACGACTGTCTGAAAGCCTCCGTGCGCGCTGTAATCTCTCTAATTTTACATTCGTGATCTCCTCGGGAGGTATAAGTAGGGGGAAGCAATATACTCGATACCTCATCCAGAAACGCACCCTCTCGAAACCTGGCGAGCAAGCTACACCGCGATGCAGAGCGCCTCTCTTGCAGAGTCTGCCACTTGAGTTTATTAAACATCTCCGTAACGCTATCACGGTTACCAAATAACCCTGTGACGAAACGCGCCGCTCTTCTTTGGATCTTCTCTCCACCGTCAACCCGATCTGGTACGGATCCCACACTGATGAGCAATACTCAAGTATAGGTCGAACGAGTGTTTTGTAAGCCACCTCCTTTGTTGCTGGACTACATTTTCTAAGCACTCTCCCAATGAATCTCAACCTGGTACCCGCCTTACCAACAATTAATTTTATATGATCATTCCACTTCAAATCGTTCCGCACGCATACTCCCAGACATTTTACAGAAGTAACTGCTACCAGTGTTTGTTCCGCTATCATATAATCATACAATAAAGGATCCTTCTTTCTATGTATTCGCAATACATTACATTTGTCTATGTTAAGGGACAGTTGCCACTCCCTGCACCAAGTGCCTATCCGCTGCAGATCTTCCTGCATTTCGCTACAATTTTCTAATGCTGCAACTTCTCTGTATACTACAGCATCATCCGCGAAAAGCCGCATGGAACTTCCGACACTATCTACTAGGTCATTTATATATATTGTGAAAAGCAATGGTCCCATAACACTTCCCTGTGGCACGCCAGAGGTTACCTTAACGTCTGTAGACGTCTCTCCATTGATAACAACATGCTGTGTTCTGTTTGCTAAAAAATCTTCAATCCAGCCACACAGCTGGTCTGATATTCCGTAGGCTCTTACTTTGTTTATCAGGCGACAGTGCGGAACTGTATCGAACGCCTTCCGGAAGTCAAGAAAAATAGCATCTACCTGGGAGCCTATATCTAATATTTTCTGGGTCTCATGAACAAATAACGCGAGTTGGGTCTCACACGATCGCTGTTTCCGGAATCCATGTTGATTCCTACATAGCAGATTCTGGGTTTCCAAAAACGACATGATACTCGAGCAAAAAACATGTTCTAAAATTCTACAACAGATCGACGTCAGAGATATAGGTCTATAGTTTCGCGCATCTGCTCGACGACCCTTCTTGAAGACTGGGACTACCTGTGCTCTTTTCCAATCATTTGGAACCCTCCGTTCCTCTAGAGACATGCGGTACACGGCTGTTAGAAGGGGGGCAAGTTCTTTCGCGTACTCTGTGTAGAATCGAATTGGTATCCCGTCAGGTCCAGTGGACTTTCCTCTGTTGAGTGATTCCAGTTGCTTTTACACTTTTATTTTGTACTGAGAATGTGCTTTTACATAAGATAATGACCTTACTTTTCCTCAGTTCCCTACTTTAAATAAATCAATATTTCAGAATTCTCTCACAATTCTGTCTGTGCAACATGTTAGTGAAGTGACATTTTATAAACTCCATTGTGTTTTGGCAAAAGAAGCAAATTTTAACATGGCAGCAAGAGATATATGTAGGTTTTACTCAGTATTCGCCACTCATGACGCTTCTCTGAAAGTTACAATTGGTTAAGAAACCAAGTGAAAATAAATAGCTGCCTTTTCAGAAGAGGTCTTTTTAGATACTAACCAAGGTTGAGGTGACAGTTATTTTTGAATGGTCACCATGCAATATAAGTGTAGGCTTCAGTGTAGAATGGCACATCCCCTCCAGTGCTCGGCATTTCTCTTGCAGCGCCTGCGCGTTAACACCCACCACTACCGCCCTCGCCACTCCTGCCCTGCCGACTGCACATCTACCGTCCACAGTATTTTGCTCTGCGCTCGTGCATCGATACTGATGGAGAGCATTTCCAACATTTGCTGTGAGAACTTGGTATGTATGTAATCTCTCAACTGTGTATTATCATCTACATCTACATCTACATACATACTCCGCAATCCACCATACGGTGCGTGGCGGAGGGTACCTCGTCTCACAACTAGCATCTTCCCTCCCTGTTCCACCCCCAAACAGAACGAGGGAAAAATGACTGAGCATTTCCAACATTTGCTGTGAGAACTTGGTATGTATGTAATCTCTCAACTGTGTATTATCATCTACATCTACATCTACATACATACTCCGCAATCCACCATACGGTGCGTGGCGGAGGGTACCTCGTCTCACAACTAGCATCTTCCCTCCCTGTTCCACCCCCAAACAGAACGAGGGAAAAATGACTGCCTATATGCTTCTGTACGAGCCCTAATCTCTCTTATTTTATCTTTGTGGTCTTTCCGCGAAATATAAGTTGGCGGCAGTAAAATTGTACAGCAGTCAGCCTCAAATGCTGGTTCTCTAAATTTCCACAGTACAGATTCACGAAAAGAACGCCTCCTTTCCTCCAGAGACTCCCACCCAAGTTCCTGAAGCATTTTCGTAACACTCGCGTGATGATCAAACCTACCAGTAACAAATCTAGCCGCCCGCCTCTGAATTGCTTCTATGTCCTCCCTCAATCCGACCCGATAGGGATCCCAAACGCTCGATCAGTACTCAAGAATAGGTCGTATTAGTGTTTTATAAGCGGTCTCCTTTACAGATGAACCACATCTTCCCAAAAGTCTACCAATGAACCAAAGACGACTATCCGCCTTCCCCACAACTGCCATTACATGCTTGTCCCACTTCATATCGCTCTGCAATGTTACAGCCAAATATTTAATCGACGTGACTGTGTCAAGCACTACACTACTAATGGAGTATTCAAACATTACAGGATTCTTTTTCCTATTCGTCTGCATTAATTTACATTTATCTATATTTAGAGTTAGCTGCCATTCTTTACACCGATCACAAATCCTGTCCAAGTCATCTTGTATCCTCCTACAGTCACTCAACGACGACACCTTCCCGTACACCACAGCATCATCAGCAAACAACCGCACATTGCTATCCACCCTATCCAAAAGATCATTTATGTAGATAGAAAACAACAGCGGACTTACCACACTTCCCCAGGGCACTCCAGATGATACCCTCACCCCCGATGAAGACTCACCATCGAGGACAACGTACTGGGTTCTATTACTTAAGAAGTCTTCGAGGCACTCAAATACTTGGGAACCAATCCCATATGCTCGTACCTTAGTTAGGAGTCTGCAGTGGGGCACCGAGTCAAACGCTTTCCTGAAGTCAAGGAATATGGCATCCGTCTGATACCCTTCATCCATGGTTCGCAAGATATCATGTGAAAAAAAGGGCGAGTTGCGTTTCGCAGGAGCGATGCTTTCTAAAGCCGTGCTGATGCATGGACAGCAACTTCTCTGTCTCAAGAAAATTCATTATATTCGAACTGAGAATATGTTCGAGAATCCTGCAACAAACCGATGTTAAGGATATTGGTCTGTAATTTTGAGGATCTGTCCTTCTACCCTTCTTACGTACAGGGGTCATCTGCGCTTTTTTCCAGTCTCTCGGGACTTTAAGTTGGTCAAGAGATTCGCGATAAATGCAAGCTAAGTAAGGAGCCAATGCAGTAGAGTACTCTCTGTAAAACCGAATTGGAATCCCATCAGGACCTGGCGATTTATTTATTTTCAACACATTCAGCTGCTTCACAACCCCAGGGATGTCTATCACTATGTCCTCCATACGTGAATCTGTACGAGACTCAAACGGCTGTATGTTTGCACGATCCTCCTGCGTGAAAGATTTCTCAAATGCTAAATTTAAAATTTCAGCTTTCGTTTTGCTGTCTTCCGTTGCCAGGCCAGACTGATCAGTGAGTGACTGGATGGAACCTTTCGACCCGCTTACCGATTTTACATACGACCAGAATTTCCTTGGGTTTTCAGCAATATCTTTTGCTAAGGTATGACGGTGGTAGTGGTTGAATGCTTCGCGCGTCGCTCTTTTTACAGCAGCACGAATCTCTACTAACTTTTGCCTGTCCTCATTCTCCCGATCTTTCTTGTACCGCGAGTGCAACTGCCTTTGCTTCCTGAGCATTCTCCGAATTGCGCTGTTAAATCACGGTGGGTCTTTTCCGTCCGTAACCCACTTTTTCGGCACATACTTGTCCAATGCGTGATTTACAATGTGTTTAAAATTTGCCCATAATTCTTCCACGTCCCTCGTACCGGAAGTAAATAAAGTCGATTCATTTACTAGGTAGGATGCTAACAACTGCTTATCTGCTCTTTCTAGTAAGAATACTCTCCTAGCCTTCTTGACTGACTTTTTAACTTTCGTAACCATAGTCGTAAGGACAACATCATGATCACTAATCCCTGTCTCAACACTGACAACGTCGATGAGGTCTGGTCTGTTCGTGGCTACCAGATCTAAAATATTTCCATTACGCGTTGGCTGTCGATTTAGCTGCTCAAGACAGTTTTCGGATAATGTGTTCAAAAGTAATTCACACGACGGCTTGTCTATATCACCTGTAATGAATCCATAGACATGCCAATCTATACTAGGTAGGTTGAAGTCGCCTCCGACTAATATAGCATGATCCAGGTACTTCTCCAGAAATTTCAAATGTATCCTATGATTATTTCAAATGTTATGACTCATTATAGCAGTTCAGGTTTATATGGATTGCATTCTATATTTTCCAAAGCATTACATGTCCAGATATGAATGATGGATGAATAGAACCTCAAACTCACCGAGTTTGCATTGTGCCCACCAGTTGGCGTTACAAAGCAAGAAAAGAGTCTTGGAGTGCTGGAAAATGCGAGATGTTTATGTCTTGCAACAACGCAGTGTGCATTCAGCACAAATTATGGAAAAGAATCGCTATGTAAACAGAGCACTGTCTGTTGCTATCGACAGTTTAGGGAAACTGGTTGTCTCTGAAAATAAAAAGTACTGGTCGAACATCTATGCCAGATGCTACTCTGGAGAGGGTACAAGAAAATTTCGTACGCAGTCCAAAAAATCAGCAGTCCACGCAAGCCACGAACTAAGAATATCGCAGCAATGTGTGTGGAAGATTTTGCGATGGCAGTTACATTTTATATCATATCGTCTGCAATGCATGCAACAATTAGAACAGGAATTTTATGTGGCCAGTGCATTCAATATTGCATTACAACGCATGAAGCACTTGAGCATAAACATATCACCTCCAAGCTGATGGTCAGCGACGAAGCAAGCTTCCGTTTGTCAGGAGAGGTTAATCGCCAACATTGTAATGGTGCGGGGCACTGAACATTCTTATGAAATTGTGGCTCATGAATGAAATTTGCTGAAGGTTATTATTTTTTGTGCAGTGTCACAGAGGCAAAGCTGTATGACCCGGTTTCTTGACAGCTGATCCCCCCCCCCCCCTCCCACTAGAGCATCAGTGTTCATAGCTACTTAAACGGCAAACTTCCGCATAGCTGTACTGGGCTTAGTTAAATAAATGGCATTTTAATGATGATTTTGAATTTTCTTAAAAGGTCTCTATTTACGAATTTTTCTTCGGCTTACAATTTCTGTGAGGGAGGGGAGGAGAGAACAATTTTTTGTACAATTACTCTCTCAGATGAAATATCAACTGATAACACTTGGATAAAAAAACCATGAGAGAGTGTATGCACCAGAAGATTAAAGGCATTATATTGGGTAAGACATATTTTAAAATGAAGATCATTTCCAGGGACAGATCTGAACTCTGGCCATAATTTATTGGCTGTGAACTCCCAATTAAAACTAAAGAAATTGGAGAAAAGTGGGAAATTGAGATGGGATCTAGATAGATTGCCAGAACCAGAAGTCATTGAGAGTTTGGAAGGGAACATTAGGAAACAATTGGCTGAAATAGAGAAATTCCCATCCTCACCTTATCCTATCCTATTTTGTAAGTATTTTGTATGGATATATTATTTCTGTGTGTTTACGACATGTCTCATAATATTGTACTAAATGCTCCATGGATGGATGAATGAATAAGTAAATATATAAATAAATAATACAAAATGAATGAATAGGTTTGACAGATGAAAAACAAAAGGCAACAGAGGAACAACTACACAAGGACAAGGCCCAGGATAAATCCCTGAACACCACATGAAATACTGGATTTATTTGTACAAAGGAAAATTATAAAAATGCAGTAAATGAAGCAGCAGTAGGGAATACAGATGACTAAACAATAATATTGACAGAAGGTGCAAAATGGTGAAGCAGAAATGGCTTCAGGAGAAATGTAAAGCTGTAGAAGCATCCATGGCTATGTAAAAAACATAATTATGCTCCCTATATCAAAATTAAAGACGCCTTTGGAGAAAGAGAAGCAACTGTATGAAAATTAAGAGCTCATATGACAGGTCAATACCAAGTAAAGATAGGAAGGCTGTAAGGTAGAAGGAATATATAGCGTGAAACATGAAGCTAATATTGTATTAAGGAGAGAGAAACTGAATGAAGATGAGGTGGATGCAGGAAAAATACAAAGCTGTAGAACCACCCATGGCTATTGGAAAAATACACTGGAGCACCAAAGACATTGGTATAGACATGTGTATTCAAATACAGAGATATTTAAACAGATATTTAAGCGAGTTTGAATGTGGTGTTATAGTTGATGCATGAGTAATGGGATACATCTCTGAGGCAGTGGTGAAGTGGGGTTTTCCCGCATGACCATTTCACGAGTGTACCATGAATACACTCATGAAATGGTACCATGAATACCCCCCCCCCCCATGAACCATGGACCTTGCTGTCGGTGGGGAGGCTTGCGTGCCTCAGCGATACAGATGGCCGTACCGTAGGTGCAACCACAACGGAGGGGTTTCTGTTGAGAAGCCCGACAAACATGTGGTTCCTGAAGAGGGGCAGCAGCCTTTTCAGTAGTTGCAGAGGCAACAGTCTGGATGATTGACTGATCTGGCCTTGTAACATTAACCAAAACGGCCTTGCTGTGCTGGTACTGCGAACGGCTGAAAGCAAGGGGAAACTACAGCCGTAATTTTTCCTGAGGACATGCAGCTATACTGTATGATTAAATGATGATGGTGTCCTCTTGGGTAAAATATTCCGGAGGTAAAATAGTCCCCCATTCGGATCTCCGGGTGGGGACTACTCAAGGGGACGTCATTATCAGGAGAAAGAAAACTGGCGTTCTACGGATCGGAGCATGGAATGTCAGATCCCTTAATTGGGCAGGTAGGTTAGAAAATTTAAAAAGGGAAATGGATAGGTTAAAGTTAGATATAGTGGGAATTAGTAAAGTTCGGTGGCAGGAGGAACAAGACTCTTGGTCAGGTGAATACAGGGTTATAAATACAAAATCAAATAGGGGTAATGCAGGAGTAGGTTTCATAATGAATAAAAAAATAGGAGTGCGGGTTAGCTACTGCAAGCAGCATAGTGAACGCATTATTGTGGCCAAGATAGACACAAAGCCCATGCCTACTACAGTAGTACAAGTTTATATGCCAACTAGCTCTGCAGATGATGAAGAAATTGAAGAAATGTATGACGAGATAAAAGAAATTATTCAGGTAGTGAAGGGAGACAAAAATTTAATAGTAATGGGTGACTGGAATTCATCAGTAGGAAAAGGGAGAGAAGGAAACATAGTAGGTGAATATGGCTTGGGGGGAAGAAATGGAAGAGGAAGCCGCCTTGTAGAATTTTGCACAGAGCATAACTTAATCATAGCTAACACTTGGTTCAAGAATCATAAAAGAAGGTTGTATACCTGGAAGAATCCTGGAGATACTAAAAGGTATCAGATAGATTATATAATGGTAAGACAGAGATTTAGGAACCAGGTTTTAAATTGTAAGACATTTCCAGGGGCAGATGTGGATTCTGACCACAATCTATTGGTTATGAACTGCAGATTGAAACTGAAGAAACTGCAAAAAGTTGGGAATTTAAGGAGATGGGACCTGGATAAACTGAAAGAACCAGAGGTTGTAGAGAGTTTCAGGGAGAGCATAAGGGAACAATTGACAGGAATGGGGGAAAGAAATACAGTAGAAGAAGAATGGGTAGCTCTGAGGGATGAAGTAGTGAAGGCAGCAGACGATCAAGTAGGTAAAAAGGCGAGGCCTAACAGAAAACCTTGGGTAACAGAAGAAATATTGAATTTAATTGATGAAAGGAGAAAATATAAAAATGCAGTGAATGAAGCAGGCAAAAAGGAATACAAACGTCTCAAAAGTGAGATCGACAGAAAGTGCAAAATGGCTAAGCAGGGATGGCTAGAGGGCAAATGTAAGGATATAGAGGCTTGTCTCACTAGGGGTAAGATAGATACTGCCTACAGGAAAATTAAAGAGACCTTTGGAGAGAAGAGAACCACTTGTATGAATATCAAGAGCTCAGATGGCAACCCAGTTCTAAGCAAAGAAGAAAAGGCAGAAAGGTGGAAGGAGTATATAGAAGGTTTATACAAGGGCGATGTACTTGAGGACAATATTATGGAAATGGAAGAGGATGTAGACGAAGATGAAATGGGAGATAGGATACTGCGTGAAGAGTTTGACAGAGCACTGAAAGACCTGAGTCAAAACAAGGCCCCGGGAGTGGACAACATTCCATTAGAACTACTGATGGCCTTGGGAGAGCCAGTCATGACAAAACTCTACTATCTGGTGAGGAAGATGTATGAGACAGGCGAAATACCCTCAGACTTCAAGAAGAATATAATAATTCCAATCCCAAAGAAAGCAGGTGTTGACAGATGTGAAAATTACCGAACTATCAGTTTAATAAGTCACAGCTGCAAAATACTAACGCGAATTCTTTATAGATGAATGGAAAAACTGGTAGAAGCGGACCTCGGGGAAGATCAGTTTGGATTGCGTAGGAATGTTGGAACACGTGAGGCAATACTAACCTTACGACTTATCTTAGAAGAAAGATTAAGAAAAGGCAAACCTACGTTTCTAGCATTTGTAGACTTAGAGAAAGCTTTTGACAATGTTAACTGGAATACTCTTTTTCAAATTCTGAAGGTGGCAGGGGTAAAATACAGGGAGTGAAAGGCTATTTACAATTTGTACAGAAAGCAGATGGCAGTTATAAGAGTCGAGGGGCATGAAAGGGAAGCAGTGGTTAGGAAAGGAGTGAGACAGGGTTGTAGCCTCTCCCCGATGTTATTCAATCTGTATATTGAGCAAGCAGTAAAGGAAACAAAAGAAAAATTCGGAGTAGGTATTAAAATTCGTGGAGAAGAAGTAAAAACTTTGAGGTTTGCCGATGACATTGTAATTCTGTCAGAGACAGCAAAGGACTTGGAAGAGCAGTTGAACGGAATGGACAGTGTCTTGAAAGGAGGATATAAGATGAACATCAACAAAAGCAAAACGAGGATAATGGAATGTAGTCAAATTAAATCGGGTGATGCTGAGGGAATTAGATTAGGAAATGAGACACTTAAAGTAGTAAAGGAGTTTTGCTATTTAGGGAGTAAAATAACTGATGATGGTCGAAGTAGAGAGGATATAAAATGTAGACTGGCAATGGCAAGGAAATCGTTTCTGAAGAAGAGAAATTTGTTAACATCGGGTATAGATTTAAGTGTCAGGAAGTCGTTTCTGAAAGTATTTGTATGGAGTGTAGCCATGTATGGAAGTGAAAAATGGACGATAACTAGTTTATACAAGAAGAGAATAGAAGCTTTCGAAATGTGGTGCTACAGAAGAATGCTGAAGATAAGGTGGGTAGATCACGTAACTAATGAGGAGGTATTGAATAGGATTGGGGAGAAGAGAAGTTTGTGGCCCAACTTGACTAGAAGAAGGGATCGGTTGGTAGGACATGTTTTGAGGCATCAAGGGATGACAAATTTAGCATTGGAGGGCAGTGTGGAGGGTAAAAATCGTAGAGGGGGACCAAGAGATGAATACACTAAGCAGATTCAGAAGGATGTAGGCTGCAGTAGGTACTGGTAGATGAAGAAGCTTGCACAGGATAGAGTAGCATGGAGAGCTGCATCAAACCAGTCTCAGGACTGAAGACCACAACAACACCATGAATACCAGGAATCCGGTAAAACATCAAATCTTATACAGCGCTGCGACCAGGAAAAGATCCTGCAAGAACAGGACCAACAATGACTGAAGAGAATCATTCATTGTGACAGAAGTGCAACGCTTCCACAAATTGCTGCAGATTTCAATGCTGGGTAATCAACATGTGTCAATGTGCAAACCATTCAACAAATTATCATCAAAATGGGTTTTCGGAGCCAAAGGCTCACTCATGTACGCTTGATGACTGCACAACACAAAGCTCTATGCCTCACCTGGGCCCATCAACACCGACATTGGACTATCGATGACTGGAAACATGTTGCCTGGTTGGATGAGTCTCATTTCAAATTGTATCGAGCGGACAGACATGTAGGGTATGAAGACGACCTCATGAATCTGTGAACCCTGTATGTCCACAGGGTACTGTTCAAGCTGGTGGAGGCTCTGTAATGGTGTGGGGCTTGTGCAATTGGAGTGATATAGGACCCCTGATACATCTAGACATGGCTCCGACAGGTGACATGTACATTGTGGCCTATTTCTAATAATCGATCTGGTTGATGGTATTGACAGTGGCATTAGACTGTTTGCCGATGATGCTGTAGTCTACAGGAAAGTAGTATCACACAAAAGTTGTGAACAAATCAATGAGGATTTGCAGAAAATAAAATCATGGTGTAATGACTGGAAGTTATCTCTCAATATTAGTTAGTGTAACCTACTGCATATAACAAGGCAAAAATCCCCATTAATGTATGAGTACAAAATAAATGCCCAGTCCCTGGAAGCAGTAACATCCATCAAGTATCTGGGTGTGACTATTTGAAATGATCTCAAAGGGAATGATCAGATTACACCCGTAACAGGTAAGTCTGTGGTTTATTGGTATAATCCTGAAGCTATGCAGTCCTTCAACAAAGGAAATAGCTTACAATATGTTAGTTCGTCCAATCTTAGAGTATTGTTCATCTGTATGTGACCCTACCTGTTGGGTCTGATTCAACAGATTGAGAAGGTCCAAAGAAGAGCGGCAAGATTCATGACTGGTACATTTAGCCATCATGAGAGCATTACAAATCTCATAGAAAGTTTGATGTGGGACACATGTGCAGATAGACAGCATGCTAAACGGAAGGGGCTGCTCACTAAATTCCAAAATTCGATCTTCACTGAGGATGTAGAGCATATATTATTACCACCAACTTTCAGATCGCGCAGTGATCACCATTCAAAGATATGGGAAATTAAAGCTTGTACTGAAGTGTTCAGACAGTTGTTATTCCCTCACATGATCCGCAAGTGGAACAGAGGGGGGGAAATATGACTTTGGTGCCAATTGTGCCCTCTGCCACACACCACTTGGTGACTAGCAGAGTATATATGTAGATATGTAGATGTAGGTGTAATGCTATGCAATCTGTGCACTGCACAAACCTTAAGAGAAACCAGGTAGGCATTTGGAAAGTGAAATAAGGCTCCAAGAGAAGAATTAACAATAGCAAAGGACTTCAGAAGACCAGTTGAATTAAACTGATAGTATCTTGAAATGGACTACAAGATAAATCTCAACAAAAGTAACTCAAGGGCAATGGAATATAATAAAATGAAATCAGATGATGATAGAGGCATTAGAATACATAATGAGACACTAAAACTAGTAGAGATATTTGGCATAAAAGTAACTGATGATTGCAGAAAAAGTGGATACAAAATGAAGGAAGGCAACAGCAAGAAATGTAATTCTGAATGAGACAAATTTGTTAAAATTGAATAAAAATTTCAGTGTTAGGGAGTATTTTCTGAGGGCATTTGTCTGAAATGTAGCCTTGTATGGAAGTTAAACATGGACAATAAATAGCTTAACCAGGAGCAGAATAGAAACTTTTGAAATGTAGTGCTACAGAAGAATGCTGAAAATCAGATGGGTATATCACAGGACTGAGGAGTAGGTACTCAACTGAAGTTCTGAGTCGAGAAATTTGTGTCACCACCTACCTACAAAAAGGGATCAGGTGATAGGTCACAATCTGAGGCACCAACAATCATCACTCTGGATTTGTGTGCATGTCTGTGACATGGAAGAGGGGGAGGGGGGCGGGGGGGGGGGGGGCAGTGGACAGGATGGGGAGGGGGCCTGAGTATAAAAGTGTGGATGGAGACCAAGGCTGGACTGTAGTAAGCAGTTTCAAATAAAATAATGTTACAACAGCTCTGTAGAGATGAAGAAGCTCGCACAGGTTATAGTACCTTGGAGAGCTGCACCAAAGCAGTCTTTAGACTGAAGACTACAACATCATGAACCAACATAGTAATTAATGCACCATGAAAAATACATAGATATAGACTATATACAATAATATGTATGAGCTGTATGATGATTTTCCAAGTGTGCTCACTTGGCTGCTGTCAGTACGAATGTTGATTACATCTTCTTACATGTAAATGCAAGAAAATACTTTTGTATATTTAAAAACAAAGATGATGTAACTTACCAAACAGAAGTGTTGGTATGTTGATAGAGACACAAACAAACACAAACACACACACAAAATTCAAGCTTTCGCAACCCACGGTTGCTTCATCAGGAAAGAGGGAAGGAGAGGGAAAGACGAAAGGATGTGGGTTTTAAGGGAGAGGGTAAGGAGTCATTCCAATCCTGGGAGTGGAAAGACTTACCTTAGGGGGAAAAAAGGACAGGTATACACTTGCACACACACAAACATATCCATCCGCACATATACAGACACAAGCAGACATATGTAAAGGCAAAGAGTTTGGGCAGAGATGTCAGTCGAGGCAGAAGTACAGAGGCAAAGATGTTGTTGAATGACAGGTGAGGTATGAGCGGTGGCAACTTGAAATTAGCAGAGGTTGCGGGCCTGGCCTCTTCCCGTTACCCACCAGGCCTCAACCTCCGCTAATTTCAAGTTGCCACCACTCATACCTCACCTGTCATTCAACAACATCTTTGCCTATGTACTTCTGCCTCAACTGACATCTCTGCCCAAACTCTTTGCCTTTACATATGTCTGATTGTGTCTGTATATGTGCGGATGGATATGTGTGTGTTTGTGTGCGAGTGTATACCTGTCCTTTTTTCCCCCTAAGGTAAGTCTTTCCATTCCCGAGATTGGAATGACTCCTTACCCTCTCCCTTAAAACCCACATCCTTTCGTCTTTCCCTCTTTGCTGATGAAGCAACCATGAGTTGCGAAAGCTTGAATTTTATGTGTGTGTTTGTGTTTGTTTGTGTCTCTATCAACATACCAACTCTTTCATTTGGTAAGTTACATCATCTTTGTTTTTAGATATATTTTTCCCACGTGGAATGTTTCCCTCTATTATATTCATAAAATACTTTTGTACAATCATTTTTTGGAGCTATTATGTAAAAGACTGCACTTGTATTTCACCTCGAGTAGTGAGATATGTCTTTCATTTAAATCAACACTACAAGAATTCTATCATGGTTACAACTAACAAAGGAGTCCTCTCCCAACCATTCCTCTTCATGAGTATTATAAAAAGATAAACAATTGTATAACAGTCAAATAAATATTGGCAAACACATGTTCTTAAGAGACTCTGAGCCAATATCTATGTCTACATGACTGCTCTACAGTTCACAATTAAATGTCTGATAGAGTGTCCATCAAACCACTTTCACACTATTTCAATACTGCTTCTCTCTCAAACAGTTTGCAAGAAAAACAAACACTTAAATCTTTTTACATGAGCTCTGATTTCTCTTATTTTATCATTTCTCGCTATGTACGTGGGTGCCAACAAAATATTTTCACATTTGGAGTAGAAAGTTGGAGATTGAAAATTCGTAAAAAGATCTCGCTGCAATGAAAAACACATTTCTTTAATGATTGCTACCATAACTCACATGGCATGACAACACAGAATGAACAACCCTTCCTTGAACTTTTTCAAAGTCCTCCATCAATCCTATCCGGTAAGGATCCCATACTGCATAGCAATACTTTAGCAGAGGATGGACAAGTGTAAGGTGGACACTCTTTACTGGATGTGTTGCTTCTTTCAAGTGTTCTGCCAATAAAATGCAATTTTTGGTTTACATTCCCCACGTAACCATATGTGTGATTGTTACAGTTTCACTTGATCATAATTGTTGTCCTTAGGTACTTAGTTGAATTGGCAGCATTTTGTTTGATTTATCATGTAACTGAAATTTAATGGATTTCTTTTAGTACTCATGTAGATGACCTCACACTTATCATTGTTTAGAATCAGTTGTCACTTTTCAGGTTACACAGATATTTTGTAAATCATTTTGCAATTAGTTTTGATATTCTGATGGGTTCATGAGACAGTACATGAGAGCATCATGTGCAAACAATCTAAGACGGCTGCTCAGATTATCTCGCAAATAGTTTACATAGATTAGAGGACCTGTAACACTTCCCCAGGGAATGTCAGATATCACTTCTGTTTTACTCAATGACTTTGCATTAATTACTATGACCTGTGACTGACAGGAAAAAATGAATCCACTCACACAACTGAGACAATAGTCCATAGGTATGCAATTTGATTAAGCTGCTTGTGAGGAATGGTATCCAAAGCCTTCAGGAAATCTGGATATTTAGAATCAATTTGAGATTCCCAATCAGTAGCACTGATTACTTCATGACAATAAAGAGGTGTGTTGCACAAGAAAGTTGTTTTCTGAATTCATGCTGACTGTGCATCAGTAGATCATTTTCTTCAAGGTAATTCATTATGTTTGAACACAGTATATATTCTGAAATTCTGCTGCAAATTGATGTCAGTGATATGGGTCTGAAATTCAGTAGATAACTCCTAATGCCTTTCTCAAGGATTAGTGTAACCTGCACATCTTTCTGATCTTTAGATGCTGATCTTTAGTGAAGCAAGTGGTTTTATGGCACTGCTAACTATGGAGCTATTGTGCCAGCATACTCTGAAAGGAATTTAATTGGTATGTAATTTCAGCTGGAAGACTTCCCATTTGTTAAGCAATTTGAGTTGTTCCACTACATCAAGGGTACCTACTTCTAAGTTACTCTTATTGACAGCAGATGAAACTTATCAAGTGTAATTACAATTTCTCTATTTGCTACTATTATTCTGCCTTGTTTTTTTCTCTAAGTCTTCCTTTCCCTCTGTCTTTTTCTCTTACACACACTCATACATTTGGTAACTGGAATTAAGGTATTGTTAGCAAAACATGGAAACAAAAGATGAGTTTTATCAGTTTTATGTTTATTAAATATAAAAACAGAATAAGTAAAGTTCAGTAAACTCTGGTGCACTTTTTAACACAAACTGACTGCAGTATCGTATACTAATATTTAAAATACTGGAAACAACATATCACAGACAATTTGTACCTTGATTCAAATCACTATAAAATATGTTTGCAAATATATAATATCATATTTTTATAAACCGCAGTTAGATTTTACATCTATTTTTAAGAGAAGTGGTTGAATAAGAAAAAATAACAAATTTATCTTCCTAATTATCATTACACAACTTAAACATAAATAGCTGATATCTGAACATTTGACAACTGCTGTATACTACTGGATGGAAGTCAGGTAATGGAACATAAAATTTCAAAAACACAAATAACATGGCAGCTGCAACACCTTTAACATTGATTCCGAAACTTAAAAGATAAATATCTTGTCTATTTAGTTTTACATGTGAATGATGTGTGACTTTTTGCCTACTCCTCTTGAAAATTCTTTTTTCTGGCTGTGTTCTTTGTTTTAACTTTGTGCTGGACTCAGCTTTCATCTGAGTCTGTTAAGAGAACAATATAGTTTTAAGCAAAGCAAGTCAATTGCAGATAAAATCCACATAGAAAAGTGACTTTGTAGCAATCAAGAGCATTATTATTTGAACATATTGTAAAATGATGACAAATACTTGTAAAAAAACTCAGCACCAGAGTGAAAATCTAGGTCTGGTAAAAACATATTGGTTATGCACAATATTAAGAAAGGGAGAAATCAGATATCTTCCTACATAATGTTGGAAGCTTATTCAGCAAATGAGGGAACTGTTAGGCTAAACTATAGTTGTAGAATCTTTACTCATCATAAATGTAACATGGTCCATAAAAACATTACTTAAATGCTAAGTTCTCATTCTATCTTTGACACTGCTGTGCAAGATTTGGATAATGGTAAAAATTAGAACAGAATGGAGTCAGGTGAAATATAGAAATAGTATTAACAGTATACCTATAAAGAACTAAAGAACTGTATACGACAAGAGTTTTCCTATGTGATTGAAATGACTGGGTTAAATTTGTTGTTATGAAGATTAAGTAGGAAGTATATAATTAATGCTGATAATTGCTGTTGTGGGTTTGGAAGTTCAATAGTCTGAATATAAGTGTCATTATTGAAACAGACATAAAGGAACTGTCAAGAAATGTTTTCAATGTTTATGTTGCTAATGGAACTGTAGAAGGTTTGCACAAATTAAGACATGATCTTGTGGTGCAACCAACACTGAATTTTGAAGAAAGAAAGAATAGTTATAATACATATAACTACTGAGGGAGCCTATCACATATCTAGGACTGACCCTGATTGTGTAGTTGTGAACATGTGCTTCATGCTTCTTTCAAATATTGATACCAGGTGTACCAAAAATCCAAACTCCTGGTTTATCATTTTACTCATACTTTTGTATTAATACCTTCTGAAAGATAAATGTTAGAATCCATAGTGTAAAATATCTCAAATTGTGTATTAAATCAGAATGAATCTCCACTAGTTTTGGGTGTAGATCATCTTTACAAAAGCGGTGACAACTCGAGACCTGTGAAACATGCAAGTCACACTTTGAACATTTTGGTGATTAGTTAAGACTGTGGATCTTCAACCATCGAGCAACAACAACAACTACTACTGCAAACCGTGTGGAGTTATCAAGAGCTAACAGCAGCAGTGCTAGCCATACTGAATGCAAAAGATAATTCTTCTGTACTACCTGTGTTTACAATTTTTCCACCCTTTAATGCACAAAGTGAAGAGTGAGACACATACTACTGATGATTAATTTCAATATTTTGGCTTGCCAAATTTTCAGCATGGAAAGACAAAAGACCATATTCTTGTCAAGAAACACCAAGTCGTATCACCAAATGCAGAAACCAGAGCCACTGTCAAAGCTGCTGGAACTTGAGCTGCCTAGAATATTTTTGTTATTACAAGAACATGTCTTGAAGAAGAAACATATTATTGCAGCCAACTTAAAATTTTGGTTGCTGCTGCCCCACAAAGATCAAGTAGGAATTGCAATTTTGAATGTTTGTGTGGACAGATCTATAATGGCTCTTTAATCAGGTACGTTATAGTGTGTCTTAACCCCTACTTGGAAGTGAGTAACCATACAATAAGGAACCAAAATCCTTCTCTGATGGAAGTAATGTAAATAGCTCAAGCCTTTGAAACTGTCCATGCAGCCCAGAACTTGTTTATGATGGAATAAGATGATGTGGCAGTCAGCTCCCCAGCACAGGTCATGTGGACATCATGCCACCAGGGCCTGTGCCTCCTCCATGGTCTGGATGACCGCATAGACAACACCACCAATGGAGATTGGGTATGTCACTCACAGCACTGTTGCCCATCTGTAAACACTGTTCTCTTCACCATGCATGCAGTGCAAGCACCACTGATGTGCAACATGTCACAGGTTTTGCAAAAAGTGACACTTGCAAGAGATATGCTTTAGCAGTTCTGCCACAAATACATCCCGACCTGTGGAAGTGAACCAAGTGAGCAATAAACTTACAGAAGTTTAGACTTCTCAGAATTCAGCTCAGGAAATGTACTTAGATGCATTCATAAACAGACATCAGTGGAGTTACTTCTTGATACTGGTGCTTCTGTGTCATTGATAAGTCAAACCACTTACTTAAGCTTAGCATCACTGTCTTTGTAGGCTGCCAAGACAAACCTTTGAGCATAGCAAGCCTTCTTGTGTCCTTATTAGGACAACTTTTGCTTACTTACAATCAAATCACTCATCCAGTAAATGTTCTTGCGGTAGTGGACTCCAGATTGGACAATGTTTTAAGGGGAGACTCTTTCATGCTTTTGGGTTTATAGTTCATGAAACAGTACATTCCACACAATCCAAAAGACCTTGCACCACCCTAAAGACTTTCTGTGATATATTCAAACGTCACTCTTAAGATGGTAGCTACTCTGTACTTGAATAAAGCTCACATAGTGACTCTTGCTCTAGAGGACACCCTCAGACAGAATTGGACAGATTCACTTGTGAATAAGTGTTAATGCACATACTCCATTGTTAACGGGTCACTCCACTGGTAACAATGTCTGCCAATGTTCTGCCTGGCAGGCCCATCAAGCTACTCCTCCTTGCAGTTCTCTTCCTGTCCCAGTTCTGAGGAGCTGTGGGAGAGTATCTGCCTAGATTCTGCCAGCCCATTTTTGAGGTCCACATGGTTGGTTATGACTGATTCCTTTTTCCATTCCCTTTTATCTTCCACACATCCCAGGTCACTTCAGCCACTACCACCGCGGCCTTGGAAAAAATCGTTGATCTTAAAGGCACCTATGTACTTCATGATTTCATATAATCTCAAAAAGTCATGTGGAAACTGTATCCTCACTTTCAGGACCCTACTCCAGGTGGAAATGAAGCCCAACAATGCACCTAATGCCCTCTGTATTTTTCTGGCAACTTACAGGTCCCCCCCCAATTTGAAAGCCACATTATGCCAGAGTGACTTCATGGCTGCCCTCACTGTGCCCTCTCGGACTTGCTCTCACCTCTGCCAGTAAATGTCTTTTCTGAGGCTTCTCTGTCCTAGGTGGGGATTTTGGTGATGTCCACAAGTTTTGATGGCACCCATCTTGATCTGTGAGATGATTTCTGCCCACCATGGGTCCTTGCAACACCATCAAAATCAGCTTCATCCCTATCTTCACGATCAGCTGCCTCCTGCTTCTCTGCCCCCCTCCTCCACGTTCCTAGTGGACCATTTGATCCTGAGACAGTTCATGCAACTTCTGTCAAGCCTTCTTCTGCTCTAGCATTCTGCAGTGATGCCCGTAATCTGTAATCTTTCCTGGTGGCAGCTCTACTGGACCACATGCCACATGCTTCTTCTCCAAATAGTTGTTGCTGGGGGAGGGGGGTAGGAAGGGACCTATATTGGCACCACCTGATGTCACTGTATAATGTGATTAGCTGACACAGCATTAGTGTTGATGGCTATGGCGCCACTACACAGGTGGCACTTGTCACCAGGAGCATCCTCTGACATCTCCTGTATATAAGCCAGCCAAGGACCAGTCTGAGCCAGTTATGATTCTACCATGTGTTGATAGAGTGGAAGTGCACACTGAACTTGGTTTATGAATGCTTATCTTTTAGACTCTGTTATTCACAGATGGGACTCTGACACTGCACGAACTGGACTTTGGTTGGACTGTTTACTGAAAAACAACTTGTACTGTGCCTGGGAATGATTTGTAACATATCTTGAGTTGTCAAATAAACCAGACTGAGTTTCTGTCAGTTTTGAATGCATAAAATGGATAGTAAATGACAAACATGAAATATGTAATACAAAACAAAAAATCTTATTGTTCAAATAAGATAACTAACAATACTTTTCCAGCTCCAAAATAAACTTGGATCTAAGCATTATATCCATCTGGATAAAAATATAGGATTGTGACTACAGAAGACTGATTAAAATGCTATTACATTCAGTGCCATGGCAGATCACAATGACTGGATGAATTTATGTAAAAATATAGACTTGTCACTATTGAAATCTGATTCAAATGCTATTGCATTAGGTGCCATGGCAGATCACAATAAAATAAAATGAGAGACAATATTGCAAGAGATTTTCTCAAGACGTTAAAATTACAGTTGTTATTTCATTTCATCTAAGTGTACGACATAATATTGTTCTTGAATGAATTTTAAACAAGTGATGCATAAATTATTTGCTCACAACAGGATACTTATAATAGTTTCTTGTCTGAAAGTTTGTCTGATCCTGTATTCAATAAGATGCTGCAACTACCAGTTATAATACTGTTTATGTATAAAATTGTATACAGTGCATAATTATACTGAACAATTTAAAATAACTTGTGACTTTTTAAAACAAAAGTCAAATATTGAAGACCACACCATTGTATGGTAACACAACTAAACATGAAAGTAAATTTCGACCAAGAATAAGTTAAAATCAGTTGCTTAATTGTTCACAATAAGTGCAACAGGTAAGGAAGAATGCAAATACAGAATATACTTGCAACGACAATCAAAAGTTGAAATGTTGCATCATTAATTTACTCTTTATGTTATAGTTAAACAGAGAGAATTATTTTGAGTGTATGAACAAACGTTTTACCAGATTCAAATGTTTTGTATTCATAATTTTTCCTGCATCTAAAAAGCATGGCTTGGTATGAAACTGAAGTAATCATCTCCATGGCCATGACCTAGGAAAAAAAAGATCTTTACAAATTGAACTCATATTCTGCCCTGCCACATAGATATATCTATAAATTTAATGTCAATTGAAAAACAAGGTCATATAATGTATACTGACTAGTAGAAAATTGTACCCAGAATCATTGTTGTGAAATCTTGAAATGGTTTGGTCGTTCACTACAAAACTAGAATGAGTTAATATGAGCAGACCTGCCTCACTCCCTTTCAACTCTCCCTAACTCTCAGAGACTGTGCAAACACTTGGTCATCTCCTTGTCTGGCACACACTAAAGAAGCAAACTGTTGTAAGCTATTAAAATAACGTGTCTGATAAATTCTAGTGTGGTTTGCTAGAAGTTCTTGACAGAGACATTGAATCTGTGTACTTTGGCCACATGCAGTCCAATTGTAGTAGTTGGAAATGTCTTCTTGTGGTTTCACTGAAATATATTGGACGATGAAGTGGCCATCAGAATAGTGGGGACCCCATTGAGAGATACATCCTCACAGCATTCTCATGCACATTTCAGGTTTCTCTGTGTGGCTTTACAGCTTCTGAAAAGAGAAAAAAAGATCTAGGAGATATAGGGTCAATGGGAGGATCAAGGAAGAAGCAATGACATGAAATTATATCAGTGCAAACCACTGAGAGATGCTAACCTGCCATTTATTGAGCAGGTAGGGACAATACAAAAGCAGAAGAAAATGTAATTTTCCAAAACAAATTTTGATTAAAAAAAATCATGCATGAACAACCTACAGACAAACTTAGTCAAACTGAAAATTTCCATTGATATAAAGCAACCATATTTTTTTTAGTTCAGCAGCTAGTCAAAATTGTAAATGAAGCTAATTTATTTCAGCATTGAAAATTCTAATATGAATCACATAGTAGAGAATATAGAAGTTATATCAGTATTATTAGAGTTATGTAATACAGTATTTTGAGAAATTATGACCATCAGTCACAGTATTTATTTATTTTTATTTTGTCCTGTGACATCTTGTGTAGATATAGGTCAAGTCGAAATATGATGCAGAAATAAAAATTAAAAATTTTTCATATAAGAACAAGACAAAAATTAACCATGATATTGCATTCAGTTTAAGTAACATTTACTACATGTATAATTGAAAACCCATAAATGATTCCTACAGACAATACTGTTATAAAATTTATACACATGAACACATTTAAACATAAAGACAATCCAGAAATTAATCTTGATTACACATTAAGTCTTAGTAACATTTACTACCTATGTAGTTGATACGCCACAAATGATTACTATAGACATGGTTAGACAATACATATGCATGGGCACTATGTATGAGCATTATGTATGGCACTTTTCTGGTAGGCAGATTTTCTGATGTGAGATATACGAATTTTATTGCGATTTCCTGTTTCAAGATTATGTACAGAGCTGTTTTGTTTATAAGCATTGGAAATTGTTAAATATTCTCATATGAAGAGTATTACTTCATGTCTATACAAGCACAGAAGGTTGAGAATATTTAGTGTTTGGAAAAGAGAATGACATGAATCATGTTTCTTTTTGTTGCAGATGATTCTAACAGCTAGTTTTTGTGTTTTGAATATAGTTTGGCTACATGGTGAATTTCCCCAGAATATGATTCCATATCTGATTGCAGACTGGAAATGTGCACCGTATGCCTGCAGTACTGCATCTCTCTTACAGCTCGAGTTCAGTACCCTTAGCACAGGGCAAATAGATGACAGTTTATCTGTTAGATACTGAATATTTGTGTTCTATCGGAAGATGTAGTACCAAAAATTTCAGTTTGTCAGTTTTAAGCTTTTGTTGTTTATTTTAAACTGGAGGTAATTCTGCTGCTTTTTGCGGTATATGTAAAAGTCTATGGCTACAATTTTTTCAGTGTTTATAACGAACTTATTTCTTTGAAACCTGTCTGAAAGTTACATCAGTGTCCTAACTGCTGATGACTGAAGGTCAGCCCCTCCCACTGGAGGTTCGAGTCCTCCCTTGGGCATGGGTGTGTGTGTTGTTCTTAGCATAAGTTAGTTTAAGGTAGTTTAAGTAGTGCGTAAGTCTAGGTACCAATGACTTCAGCAGTTTGGTCCCTTACGAATTCACACATATTTAAACATTTGAACTGAAGATCTTTTTTATCTGTACCTGTTATCAAAATGATCATGTCATCTGCAAACAGAATTTTCTTTTTGTCATGAACAGAGCCCTCAGGTTATTTACATACAGAAGGAAGAGAATTGGGCCTAATATGGACACTTTTGGCACACCATATTTGAGGAAAGTTTTCCCTGACAAGTGTGTTGTTGTTATTATGATGTTTCCAGTTTGTGTGTCATGTTTAAGAATAACTTTTTGTTGCCATTTTTTAAGATATGATTTGATCCATTCATTTGGAATACCTCTAATACCCTTGCTTTCTATTTTGTGTAGTTGGGTAGTATGATCTATAACATCAAACACTTTAGATAAGTCCAGAAATATTCCAGTAGCCATTTCCTTTTGGTCCATGGCTTTCAGGATTGCATTTACATACTCACAGAAATCTGTGGCTATGGATCTGGATTCCCAGATGCCATGCTGACAGTTTGATAGTAATGAGTACTAGTTTGTAAATTCTTGTATCCTATTGGAAAAGAGCTTCTCAAAGATTTTTGAGAAGACACTAAGCTGTCCTACATGCCTATAATTGTTAATATTGCCTGTGACTACCTTTTTTCACAATGGTGTGACCTTAACAACCTTTAGAAGGTCAGAAAATCTACCAGTTGAAAAGGAATGATTAATAATAAATTTCAGAGGATCAACAATATACTTCCCTATTTGTTTTACAATGCATTCTGGAACATCATCAAGCCCAGATGAAAGTTTCATGAGTAACCTCACTGCCAGTATGAGCTCATCTTGTGTGACCTGTCTGAGAAACATGGATATTTTGGGAGGTCTTCCACTGTGAGAGCAATGTGTATTTCTAGTTTCTAAGTTTTTGTTGTATAAGGTCATTTTCTATATTGCTAAAATAGTCATTAAATTCATTAGCCACTGAGTTGGAATCAGATACTTGTCTACTTTCTATCTATAGGTTAATGCTTTTTGCAACTGCGTTTGTGCTTGTTTCAGCTGTGATGATGAGTATGTAACTAACTATAAATTACTCTCATATTTCTTGTTAATGAAAAATTCTGTCAGCTTTAGAAGCCTGTATCATTCACTATCTGAACCAGACATTAAATGTACATTATTACTATGTGTGCATTCTAACTTAGTCTTGAAAGGGGATAAGAGTAGCAGAGTAAGAAAGTTCCACCTCATACATAGACTCCCATATAGAGAGGAAAAGTAAGGATGGATCAGACCTCACCTCTCTCACACAATGCAAGCATCACACCTGTGTTTTGTGCTTCATCAGGCAGAAGTCATGCATGGAAGTTTATAAATGCTTTAATGTTTCATGTAATTGGATTAGTGATTGTAGAAACCACTTAAGCCTGAAATTTTCCATAAATCGTTTTATGGTATTTATGGACTTATCTGGGGTCAGGATATAGTGCAGAAATGAAGCTAATCTTTTGCCTTGTCTCAAAGACCCATAAAAAACTCTGATTACTGCAGAAACAACCTAAGTCAGTGACTCGACTGATTTCCACTCCATTCAGTAGATAGCATAAAATGTGCAGCCATGGCTGCTATTAACAAAGAATGAGCTTATAACAATGTGTTAACATTACTATCAATGTTTAAAGACTGTGCTGTTTATTAGTTGTGAATAAAGATACGTCATAATGAATTCTGGTAAAAACACAGTTGCCGGTGCATCAAAGAAAATGAAACAAAACAGTGAAAAACAGAGACAAAATTTTATTGGATCATCAAAAATGAAAGATCAAGTGTATGAAAACTGACACTTCCATCATGAGCACCAGATCTGCCTTTAAGCTTAGCATGTAATTATTTCTCCAAATTAATGGCTGATGAAAAGTAACACTTGATCACCATAATTAGTTTGTGGTATGGAAATGAGTCTTGATCTGACATATGATCAAGTAATTTGGAGGTTTTGTTACAGGAAATATCTTACTCTAGAGTGAAAGCTTCATTTTGAAAACAAGTTGTCAATGACATTTAAGCTATGACTTTCTATGCTTGTTGATATTTTATTTTAGGGTTTTATCTGAAGCCACACAACAGTAACTCTAAATTCATGTGGCCTGTTGGTCCAAAACTGGACAAAATTGGATCTAGATTAATGTTATCTGCACTGCTCTGTACACAAGTTAAATTTAAGAAGTTCAGTAACTTCATGATATAGCCTGTTAAAAATGCATGCTTATGCTTGTTCCTCGAAGACTTAAAAAAAGGTTTGTGCGTATCCATGGAGAAAGATGTTGAGAAGTGATACTTGGTGTTGAAAACAATTTCAGCTGATTTATTGGCTATGGATAGTGAAATCTAACTAACATGAAGACTCACATCACAATACAGTGCAGTTTAAAAAAAAAAAAAAAAAAAAAAAAAAAAAAAATATATATATATATATATATATAAAAAAAAAAGATTTCTTGTGAACTGTGATATAACAGTGATGGAGATTTGTATAATTTCTGTTTAAATGTGCAGAAGAGAAAAAATAATTAAAGATGTGCTTAGTACTGATCCAATTTGTTCTGATATAGAAACTGCTGATGGTGCTCACATTCAGAAATATAACAACATACGATACAGAATGAGTGAGACAAATACTTGCATATGATTGTTGCATCCTCTGAAAGAATCAGAACTAACACAGAACAGTGTTAACACAATATATCAGAAAGGTTAGGCAAGCACTAGATCTGTTCATGACTTGTATTGCAGAAACAGACAAGAATATTCAAACTGAAACTGCTTAAGGTTCCATTGACACTCATGATTGAAATAGCTTTTTTCTGTAAACCATTGCTTATTGGATGAGATGTGGTACTGTTAGCTTTACCTACAGGCAACAGTTGATTTTAGACTATACAGCAATCTACTACATGTTTCACTGGAATTAGGTTATACAGCAGTTTGCTATATATTTTGTTGGACATCTACAGAAATGTAACATTAATACTCTGATTGATTACAAAATATGCCTTCAATATTAATTTCCAGCCTTCCTATAAATATTTTCATAAATATGTGGTGCCTTGTATACCTTATTTTAAAAGTGAATGATGTTTTCTTGATTTCATAACACCATTCACTGAACTTTTCAGAGCACTTCATGGAACATGCATTGTTTTCTCCATTTGGGGACTCAACAATCATTTCTCAAAAGTGTTATTAACATTGTCTTTTGACAGCACAAGAAAGCTAAAAATTCCCCTCTGTAGATTTGCAAAAAGTCTGTGAATATGTGTTAAAAGTCTAATTAAGTTGTTATAGTAACAGTGAAAGTAGTTGAGAGGTATTTATGAAATATGCTAAAGGAGTGTGAACAATGGTTCCTTTGAAATTGCAGTGTCTGGCCTTAAGTGTATTTGTTTCAATTGTGTGGAAGTATACTGCTGCTCTATTTTCTGGAAACAATTACTTGAAAAAGAGTTCTGGTCAACGGCATTTTCAGCAAGGGGAATGGGGCGACTGATAACCCTCCCCCCCCCCCCCCCCCCAATGCCAACACCCACATCACAAAAAATTTGAACTCTGTAAACCAGGCCCAGGGATGAATGTCTTAGCAGAACTGATTTATGTGTTCATATTACTAACAATGTCAAATAATCTAACTAAGACATAAAGTCTGACTTCTGCACATATTCAGTGCAGTTATTAGATCAATATGCACGAGGTCATTCTGATAGTAATGACTACTATTTTTCTGTGTTAAGTTTGGATGTCCACACCAGATGTCATCGGTCCAGTGCTAATGCTTCAACCTTGCTCTTTCATTTGCAGGTGGTTCCGTTGTCCTGTGGCAGTTGGTCCCAGCAGAGGAGTGTTCCAAAACTGAGTCTGATATGGACACACTTATAAAAAATCAGTGTGTGATTGAATTCATCACTGCTGAAGAAATTGCACTGATTGAAATCTATTGATGTTTGCTAAAGGAAACAATAGATGTGAGCAATGCAGGGTGATGGGTACAGCATTTTCAAGGTGGTGAAAAGGGTGTGCATAACAAGCCATGGCCTAGTTGACTCTGCACACTGTCATCCCTCACAATGAAGAGCATCTTGATCAACTAATCCATACTGATTGGTGGATAATGACCAGAGAATTGTGTGTAAAGCTGAATGTTGACTGTAATGCCTTGGAAACAATGTTGGAAGTTCTTGGTTATCGCAAAGAGATGGGTCCCACAGAAGCATACAGAAGAATGAAAAACTCATTGATTGGACCTGCTGGACCAATATGAAGCTGAAGGTGACAGTTTTCTGAATAGCATCATCATGCAAATTCTCTGTCAAAGAAGATACTGAAGACACAGCCTTCTGCTGGCAAAGTAATGTGCACATAATGTGCACACTCCCCTGGGATAGTCAGGTTGTGGTTCTTTTGGAGCCTGAAGAAATTGTCAGTTCAGCATGCCACAAGATGACACTGACTAAGCTGAAAGCCAGAACTGCCAGGGCAAGGCCAGAGATGAAGACCAACTTTCACCTGCAACATGATAACACCAGGCCCTACACCAGTTCTGTGACCACAGAACTCACCAAAAAACGTAGCTGGACTGTCTTACCACATCCATCATACAGTCCCAATTTAGCGCCTTCAGACTCCCATTTCCTTGGGCCTCTGAAAGATGGACTATGTGGTGAACATTTTCAAGACTCGGATGCTGTTGTCAAGGCTGCAAGAAAGTGATTAGCTTCAGCTGGTTCTGATTTTTACATGCTTGTCATGCAGGCTCTGGTTCATCGTTAACAAAAGTACATAACAAATGGTGATGATTATGTGGAAAAAAGACAGTCTGCAGCTGAAATATTGCTCTATTTAGTTGTGCTGTTGTGATTTATGTATCTCTTGTAGTTTCCATGAATACAAAAAGGAGCCATTACTTTCAGAATGACCCTAAATGCTGCAAAATGATTATTCCCTTTAATGATGTGTTGCCACAACAGCCTAAGCATTGTCATATGCCTCTCAGTGTACTGCACATTTACATGATTTGTGACAAGTTATTACCTTCTAAATAAAAATAAATTTAAGATTTTTTGACTTATTTCACATCCTTGGTGACCATTTCCTTTGAGACTCGTGGAAGATACATCGGCATATCTTCATTCTTTGTAAATATGTATTGTGTGCTGTTGTTTTGTGACATGTTCTACATCCTTGAGATGATCTCACTGTGTATCAATTGGAAGAAAAAGTACATTTAATCTAATCTAGTCTAATTTGCATCCTGCCCCAGCATGTTGTGGGTATTTGTTATGTTGGTAATCTGGCTCCTCATTTCGTCTTTGCTGTAACCATCTGTGAAATGATAGACTATCTTTGTGTTGTTGTGACTTTTGTCATCTGTGTACACAGTGTAATGCTAATGTATAAACACAGTTATAATAAGTGATGTAATAACATCATGCTAGCAGTGGTTCATCAATCTCATCAGCATTTGGAATCTTTTTTCTGAACAGATCAATTATATGATTTAGTGCCTGGGTATTCATATTTCCAAAAATATCATCAAATTTAAGGTTGATGAAACCATTACTCCAGTGGTAGACAAACTAAAGGACAAGAATGACTAGACACATGGAAGCTTGGGATGAAATTAATGCTAACGTGTGAAGATTATGGGATTGTGCCTGGGGTGCAAGTGCTGATGTGAATGCATAGAAAGATACAGATATACAAATAATTTCCTTTTGCACATGGGTAAGTCTCTGTACAGTGGAAAAAAAGACAAAGGCAAAGGAAGCTTGGGACACCCTGGAAAATCTGCTTGCTAGTTAGAATAAAACTGGGTGGCTGAAAAACTGGGATGCTCTGTTGGACACCACATTATCCAAATTTTAAAGAAATGTTCAGAACTACATAACTCATATTCTGGATTTAGCTGAAAAATTGCAGAGCAATGGCAAACCAGTTAATGGTGGGTAAATTTCACTCATTATGCTGAAAGGTTTTCCAAAAGTTTGCCTGCCTTACCAGATGGGTAATGGATGAAAATTTTGCATCTGAAAAAATTAAAGCATACTTGCCAAATACAAGTGCGGAGGAATACCTCAACTTGGACAAAGATTGTGGTAATAATGCTTTATTCACTAAGCAG
Source organism: Schistocerca nitens (assembly GCF_023898315.1). Lineage (NCBI taxonomy): Eukaryota > Metazoa > Arthropoda > Insecta > Orthoptera > Acrididae > Schistocerca > Schistocerca nitens. Next base: position 310,799,227 of record NC_064615.1, on the reverse strand, counting down.
TTCAATAAATAATATGTGTGTTTTTTCCAAAGACAAGCAAGATAAAATAAAATGTTTCAGTTTCTGGAAGTATGGTCACTTCAGGTCTAAATGTCCCCAGTGGCAAGAACCATCTAAAAGCATTTCAAGGGAGCAGACAAGTCACTGTATTGTTCACTTGGTGTGTTGGATTTCAACCAAAATCAGTAAATCATTTATTCCAGATCATAATCACACATGACTTTAAGATAGGGATGGCTTCAAGATTTTGTACCAGAAAATTGCAGACACAAATTTGTGAAGTGTGATGATAGTGTTGAGTTAGTAAGTGAAGGAAAGAGAAATTTTATTGTCAGTTCACCTGGTACATCTTCAATCAGAAACGTTATTGTTGTTCAAGGCTTGGCCACTAATCTGTTAATTGTTTCTGCTTTGGCTAAGAGAGATATGAATGTTGTTTAACAAAGACAAATGTAAGATGTTAGAAAATAGTGAGCTACTTTGTTCTGTATTTGAATCAAATGTTGTATCTCTGTCAATTGAGCATTCTCTGGCTGTTAGTAAAATTTAAAATGTAGAATGTCATAGACTTGGTTGTGTAAAGCTGACATTGGACTTAAATCATGTTTACAGAGTGGAGGTATGAAGTTAGTGTGTTGTGATTTTGAACCTGTTGACAAGTGTAAAGCATTTGAGCTTGATAATATGCCTAAATTTCCCTTTCCTAAGGGTGGAGGATAGTGTGCATCTGAGGTGCTTGACTTGGAGTGCATGTGGATTTACTTGGTTCCATGGAGCAAATACCATGCAGTATGATTAAGTACACATATTTACTAGTGGATGATTATTACAGAAGGACATTCTGGTATTTTATCAAGGGTAAAGATGGAGATTTCAATTTTTGTGTGAGTTTAAAACTTGGGTAGAAAATGGGGTTGACACAAACACCAAAGCAATTAGATAAGACAATGACACTGAATCTGTAAACTCTTAAGTTCTATTAGTTTCTTAGGGAGAAAGAGGTTGAGTATCAGATAATGAATGGTCTTTTAAGAGGACTAAAAGATCAATTGTTGAGATGACATAATGCATGTTATTTGATTCTGGTGTAACCAAGTAGCATCAGGCAGAGTCAAGCAATACAGCTGTTTACATAAAGAACCTCATCACTTAATTATAAGACTCCACAGGAATTATGGAAAGGTGAACTATCTTCTTCAAACCATTTAAAAATGTGTACTTATTGATCCATTCTCCATATACCAGATCAAAATAGAGTGAAGTTGGGTGTCACTTCTACATCTACATCATCTACATTTATACTCTGGAAGCCACTGTGAAGAGCATGGCAAAGGGTAAGTTCTATTGTACAGTTATTTGGGATGTGGGAAGAATAATTTTTTGAATGCCTCTGTGTACGCTCTGTATTTGAATCAAATGTTGTACCTTTGTCAATTGAGCTAGCTGTTAGTAAAATAGTAGATACTGTCAGATAGTAGATGGTAGATAGTGTCGGAAGTTCCATGCGGCTTTTCGTGGATGATGCTGTAGTATACAGAGAAGTTTCAGCATTAGAAAATTGCAGCGAAATGCAGGAAGATCTGCAGTGGATAGGCACTTGGTGCAGGGAGTGGCAACTGACCCTTAACATAGACAAATGTAATGTATTGCGAATACGTAGAAAGAAGGATCCTTTATTCTATGATTATATGATAGCGGAACAAACTCTGGTAACAGTTACTTCCGTAAAATATCTGGGAGTATGCATGTGGAATGATTGGAAGTGGAATGATCATATAAAATTAATTGTTGGTAAGGGTGCCAGGTTGAGATTCATTGGGAGAGTCCTTAGAAAATGCAGTCCATCAACAAAGGAGGTGGCTTACAAAACACTCATTCGACTTATACTTGAGTATTGCTCATCAGTGTGGGATTCGTACCAGGTCGGGTTGACAGAGGAGATAGAGAAGATCCAAAGAAGAGCAGCGCGTTTTGTCACAGGGTTATTTGGTAAGCGTTATAGCGTTACAGAGATGTTTAGTAAACTCAAGTGACAGACTCTGCAAGAGAAGCGCTCTGCATCACAGTGTAGCTTGCTGTCCAGGCTTTGAGAGGGTGCATTTCTGGATGAGGTATCTGTTGTGTACATAGTTCTGCGTAGTCAGCGCGTACACAACTTTCCCACTAGAGCGCGTCCCGCTAAGCACAACAGCGCAGGCGCAGTGCTCGTCCATCTCCGCACTACGAGATGGTGCTATCTTAGAGACAGACCAAATTATGTAATGCAGCCAATGAGATTGCTGCTAACGCAGAACCTTTTCTCCTCACAGATCACACTCGCGCAGTGATACCTGAACATGCGAGGTATTATAACGAGTGTACAGACCTCCGATTAACCAATCTGCATTAGTCTGCATTAGTCTACATTAGTCTGTACCAGTCTATAGTCAAGTTTCAGTCTGCACCTAATAAGATTATCATATTCCTGTACATAGCCATGAAGAGAAATGTATAGACACTTTGTCAAGTATCAGAGGTATGTGAGAATAAGATTAACGTACCAAGACCAAAGGAACTTTAGATTGTCAATTGTAAACAGCATCCAGAATCAAGTTACGTAATATCTATGCTTTTTATTATTTTAATAAATGTGTGTGAAAATTAATCAAGTTCTGTTCAAAGTTGGTCACCATCAATCTGCTACTCTAAGCATGCAAGTGGCATTTCTATCGTCTGACCTAATGGCAGAAGATAAACACGCCACAATAAGACCATGAGACATATTGCTGACACTCGCCTACTTCGTTAGAGCGACAAGTCAAATAATCTGACGGTGTGTGTAATGAAGGTCTTACAGTACGCACACCACAGTATCGAATATATTGCTTCCCCCTACTTATACCTCCTGAGGAGATCACGAATGTAAAATTAGAGAGATTCAAGCACGCACGGAGGTCTTCTGGCAGCCATTTTTCCCGTGAACCATATGCGACTGGAACAGGAAAGGGAGGTAATGACAGTGGCACGTAAAGTGCCCTCCGCCACACATCATTGGGTGGCTTGCAGAGTATAAATGTAGATATAGATGTAGAAATATTCTAATCTTTCCCTCAAAATCTCTGTGTGAGTGATACATGGGTTGTAGTATACTCCTAGAGGCACCATTTACAACCAGTTCTTGAAATTTAGTTAGTAGACTTTCCCATATTAGTTTATGCCTATCTTCAAGAGTTTGTCAGTTCAGCATCTTGATAACACTCTTCCATGGGCCATACAAACCTGTGACCATTCATTCTGCCCTGCTCTGTTCAAAATGTGTGTGAATTCCTAAGGGACCAAACTGCTTAGGTCATCAGTCACTAGACTTACACACTACTTAAAGTAACTTATGCTAAGAACGACTCACGCACATCCATGCCCAAGGGAGGACTTGAACCTCTGGTGGGAGGGACCACACAGTCTGTGACATGGTGCCTCAAATTGCATGGCCACTCCGCATGGCCCCTTCTCTGTAAGCGTTCAATATCCCCTGTTAGACATGTCTGGTATAGGTCCCAAAGAGTTGAGCGGTATTCTAGAATGTATTGCACACATGATTTGTAAGCGATTTCCTTTGTAGAATGATTGCAGTTCCCCAGTATTCTACCACTAAACCAAAGTCTACCACCTGCTCTCCCAGCAACTGAGCCTATGTGGTCATTCCATTCCATATCCCTACAAAATGTTGCATCACAGTATTTCTATGAAATAGTTGATTCCAACTGTGACTCATTGATTATAGTCATATGATACAAAATCTTATCAACATCTGACTGAACATTTTTTAGCTCACTTTGGACTGTACTTCATTGTAGGTTTCAGTGAAATGAAAAAGGTTTCAGACTAATTTATCCACAGAAACATGAGAAAATTATGAAAGGCAAGACTAAAGTTTTTCTGGAGAATCAGTACAGAACCGACAATACCAAGGCACCAGCTATAAGTTCAGATTATTGTGTGTTTTAGGCAGGTAAACAGCATGCTGAATAGGAAAAGGCAGAGGAAGTAGTGGAAATCAGCAGTGCTGGAGTGACAGTACTGGTACCAATCAAGATCCAGACTACATCCCAGATGCTCAGTCGGTGGTAGAGGTAGAGGAGATTCAGATACTCTGATGGATCATGGTGCTCCTGAAGGTTACCAGTCAGTCAGAAGGCCAGCCTGCATACCCAAACCTAAGGAGTAACCAGATTTTGTCACCTATTTGGTAAGTGACTTTTCCACTTTGGGAAAAGGTCCTGTAAAACTGGATGAGGCCATGTCAGTGACTGATCAAGAAGACTGGGTAAGGGCCATAAAAGAGTAGATAAAGTGTTTCAGGAATGCTAGGGTTTGGAAATTTGGTGGATCCATCAAAGAGTAAAAGTATCATACATAACAAGTGGATATTTAAATTGAAAAGGAATCCAGATTGTACAGCACCCTATCATGCTAGATTTGTTGCTAGGGGGATTTACTCAAAAGTTTGGAAGAAATTATGGTGAAACCTTTTCACCAGATATAAGACATAGTGTTCTTAGAACTCTCATTAGCTCTTGATCTTAAGGTTAATAAGGGTTATATTAAAACTGCTTTTCTCTATGAGGACATGGAGGAAATCATTCTTATGAAGCAGCCAGAAGGTTTTATATCAAAAGTTAATGAAGGTAGTGTCTATAAACTAGGTAAGACCATTTATAGTTTAAAACAGTCAGCTAGACATCGAAATGAAACAGCAAAATGTGTACTTTTAGATCTGGGTTATGTTGCAAATACTGATGAAGTTAAGGTAAATGTCTTGGGATTGTTGTTTTTTATGTTGATGGTTTCAATGTCTTTTATAATAACAGTGTGGTGGAGGAGGAGTCATATCAGGGATTATTTGAACATTTTGAAGTTAAAGACTGAGAAGTCAAGTCCTACCTAGGCATATGTACAACTAGCAGCTGGGAGGAAGGTAATGTGAAACCTGATGAAAACAGTTGTATTACAGATGTGATGAAGTGCTTTAATCTATTTGATATTACTCTGGTAGGAACACCAATGGAGGCTGGATTAAAGCTTTGGGTGTGCAGGGTGATAACATTCAAGTGCTATATCAGGAACTTGAGGAACATTTGCTGTACATCAATACTAATAAGAGACCTGACATATCTCATACAGCAAGTTTTTTAAGCCAACACAATTGTTAGTTTACTAGTGTGTATTGAAGAGGTGCAGAACAATCCTCCACTATCTCAAGGGTTCTGTGAGCTATGGGGCTGTGTTTAAAAAAAGGGGATTTTAAAGAGCTCCATGTAACTGGTTTTGTTGACTAAAATTTTGTAAATGAGTTAAGTACTGGGTTGTGTTTTTCTGTTGGAGAAAAATATAATTCATTGGGAAAGAAGAAACTGAAGGATGTTGCCCTATCACTACTGAAGCTGGATATGCAGATTTAAATCCTGCAGAAAAAAGATGCAGTGTATTTGAGAAGACTGACAGGAGAATTGTTAAGTAATAATCATTAAACTTCTGTAATCATGTTCAAGGCAGCCACAGTTCTATTAGAACATCATAGAATCCTGTGGTGCATTCTAGACTGAAACATATTTGTGCTAGAAGACATTGTATTAGACAATGTGTGAAAAGAAGTGAGATTGTTGCAAATACTTAGAGTCAAAGAAAATGCCTGCTAATTTATTAACTAAATCACTTGCTAAGGAACAACATATTAACTTATTCATAAGTTGAAATTGTCACTAGTTAGTGGTGGTGTTGTTATGTTGGTAATCTGACACTTCATTTTTGTTGCAATCGACTACAAAGTGGTGGACTATCTTCATGTAGTTGTTAGTATCATTGTGTGTGTGTATACAATACAATGCTGATGTGTGAATAGAAGTTTTATGAATGATGTAACTGTTATTTAATGCTGATTCCACAACTGTTGATCAATAAATGAAAAGCTGCTCCAGTTGCTTTTTTAGAACTTTATTCAGTTCATTCAACTGGATTCAGCCTTTATATTAGACCATTACCAACTGTATCTGAAACTGTCAAATGATATGATGGATATATAGATATTTTTTTATGTAACAGAAAATGAGAGGCAATGCTTATATATGTACAGTACAAGTACAGAAATATACAACTTCTACATCTACATCTGCGTGATTACTCTGCTATTCACAATCAAGTGCCTGGCAGAGCATTCAATGAACCACCTTCAAGCTGTCTCTCTACTGTTCCACTCTCGAATGGCATACGGAAAAAACAAGCACTTAAATTTTTCTCTGCGAGCCCTGATTTCTCTTACTTTATCGTGATGATCATTTCTCCCTACGTAGATGGGTGCCAACAGAATGTTTTTGCATTCGAAGGAGACAACTGGTAATTGAAATTTCATGAGAAGATCCCGTTGCAACAAAAAATTACTTTGTTTTAATGATTGCCACTCCAATTCATTTATCATGTCTGTGGCACTATTTCTCCTATTTTGTGATAATACAAAACTTTTTTGATGTCATCCATCAGTTCCACCTGACGTGGATCCCACACCGCACAGCAATACTCCAGAATATGGTGGACAAGTGTGGTGTAAGCAGTCTCTTTAGTAGATCTGTTGCACCTTCTAAGTTTTCTGCCAATGAATTGCAGTCTTTGATTCGCTCTACTCACAACGTTATCTATGTGATCATTCCAATTTAGGTTATTTGTAATTGTAATCCCTAAGTATTTAGCCATCAGATTTGTGTGACTTAACCCATAATCAAAATTTAGCAGATTTCTTTTAGTACTCATGTGAATAACTTCACAATTTTCTTTATTCAGGGTCAATCGCCACTTTTAGCACCATACAGATGTCTTACCTAAATCATTTTGCAATTCGTTTTGGTCATCTGATGACTTTACAAGATGGTAAATGACAGCATCATCTGCAAATAATCTAAGAGGGTTACTCAGATTGTCTCCTATGTCATTAATATAGATCAGAAACAATAGAGGGCCTATACCACTTCCTTGGGGAATGCCAGATATTACTTCTGTTTTGCTTGATGACTTTCCATCTATTACTATGAATTGTGACCTTTATGACAGGAAATCACAAATCCAGTAGCCCAACTAAGGCATATTCTCTAGGCATGCAGTTTTCTTAGAAGACGCTTGTGAGGAACGAGGTCAAAAGCCTTCAGGAAATCTAAAAATATGGAATCAATTTGACATCACCTGTTGATAGCACTCATTACTTCATGAGTATAAAGAGCTAGCTGTGTTTTGTATGTTATATTATGCGGTAGAGCAGCAAGGTCAAATGATAATAACAGGATTCAAGCACATATAAAAAAAAGTTTTGTGACCAATAATGACATAAGAAAAATGGGCATGTTGTAATTATCAAAACTGTAAATGAGGAGTTTGATGAACTATGAGTGTAAGTCCAAAAAGTGCATTTCCGGTTAAAGTGAGTTGAAGATTTGCATGTTTATATCTTATTGAAAAACAGTTATATTTCACTGCTGTAATAATTCTGTCTTAGACCATACTTTTAACATACAGAATCATTCCTTACAACTGAAGATATTTCTTCCATTTATGATACATTATCCAAAATATGATGAATGGTTTACGCCCTTTTTCTGTCAAACCATGATACCTCTACAAAAATCATGAAAATTGAGTTGAAAATTGCTTTTATTATTTTATTATCCAGTTAAACTGTTTACTCTGTCTAGAAATTCTTTATACCAGCCTTTTACTGTATCAGGAAGATAGTGCAACAGGTCTTGAATGTCCTTCAGTTTTGCTGCTGCTACAGTTGGTTTCTCTATTACTGACAAAAATTAAATATCTTCAGGGAATCTTGTTGATTTCTTAATGAACTTAAAGGATATAAAGACCTTCCAATATGATTTTGAAGTGCCGATTGTGCCATCACTGCCAAAGTGCATTCTCACATATGACTGCAACTGGAAAGGAAATTTCCCCTGTGGCTTTGATGAGAAGAAGCCCATTAAACTTTTCTTCCAATCTTTAATAAGCTCACTTCCATCAATGACTTGAAATGGCTCTGGTTTCTTTCTGCATTCTTTAAGCATTATGACACACTCTTCTTTTGAATGTACAGTTTCCCTCATCTTTAACTTTCTTCCACAAATGCCAAAATTCCAGTCACACTGACTATACGAATGGCCACGTACTGGGAAAATATGTGATATTCGTATTCCAAGTGTTTTTGCTAACCATGTGCAAAACATGATCATAACAAAATTTTTGTTTTACCCTCCTGCACCATCAGAAAAAAAAATGTGTTTTCCTAATATTCTTGAAGTTTTCAAGCTTCTTGAATGTGAAGTCATGAAGGGATGCGCAAACAGAATTTGGATTCTTCTTACCTTCAAACTCCATAAAATAGTAAGAAGCACTTGAATCATCATTATGGCAGTGTACATTAAAAATGTACATCCAGAGGAGTCGATTATAAAACTATGCATTCACCACCAGTTTCGGAAATGGAAGGTTCTCTGCATAATCAAACCCTAAGCACAGCATACTGTCATCCAATTTACAACATGCAATAATCTGCCTTTTTTCTGCCTCAACAGATTTTTTGTGCAACTCTAATTTATGTTCGAGCTCCTTGTTTTCTTCACATTTAAGCTTTGTAGTAGTTCCAGAACAAAAGTCACAAATGTCTGACCTTGGTTATCTGAATGTGAAGTTCAATGTTTTGAAGAACTTATAATATGAGTGATGCTTCATACGAGAGTGAGTCAAATGAAAACCTCAAATATTTTTTTAAATATTATGTATTGTGCAGAAGTGGTACAAAGCTGTATCACTTTTCAACATAATCTCCCCCACATTCAATGCAAGTCCTCCAGCTCTTACAAAGTGCATAAATTCCTTTAGAAAATATTCTTTTGGTAGTCCATGCAACCACTCATGCACTGCGTGGCATACCTCCTCATCAGAATGGAATTTCTTTCCTCCCATTGTGTCATTAAGTGGTCCAAACATATGGAAATCACTTGGGGCAAGGTCTGGTGAGTATGGTGGATGAGGAAGACACTCAAAATGCAAGTCTGTGATTGTTGCAACTGTTGTACGGGCAGTGTGGGGCCTTTCATTGTCATGTTGCAAAAGGACACATTCTGATAGCAATACACGTCACTTTTATCTGATTGCAGGCCATATATGATTTTTTTAGGAGATCTGTGTATGATGCACTGGTGACAGTGGTCCCTCTAGGCATGTTCAAATGGTTCAAATGGCTCTGAGCACTATGAGACTTAACTTCTGAGGTCATCAGTCCCCTAGAACTTAGAACTAGTTAAACCTAACTAACCTAAGGACATCACACACATCCATGCCCGAGGCGGGATTCGTACCGGCGACCATAGCAGTCGCGCAGTTCCAGACTGCAGCGCCTAGAAACGCTCGGCCACTCCGGCTGGCTAGGCATGTAATGCTCCAAAAAGATGCCTTTTTCATCCAAAAAGAGAGTCAGCATAACCTTCCCTGCTGCTGGTTCTGTTTGAAACTTCTTTGGTTTTGGTGTTGAGGAATGGCGCCATTCCTTGCTCACTCTCTTCATTTCCAGTTGGTGGAAGTGAACCCAGGTTTTGTCCCCAGTAACGATTCTTGCAAGGAAGCCATCACCATCTCATTCAAAGCGCCAAAGAAGTTCTTCACAAGCATCAACATGTCATTCTCTCATTTCAGGAGTCAGCTGCCATGGCACCCATCTTACAGACACTTTTTTGAAACTGGAGCACATCATGCACAATGTGGTGTACTGACCCATGACCAGTCTGTAAACATGCTGCAGTGTCATTCATTGTCACTTGGCGGTTTTCTTCCACTATGGCTTCAACTGCTGCAATGTTCTGTGGAGTCACAACTCGTTGTGTCTGACCTGGACAAGGAGCATCTTCCACTGAAGTAACACCATTTGCAAACTTCCTACTCCATTCATAGACTTGCTGCTGTGACAAACATGCATCACCATACTGAACCTTCATTCATCGATGAATTTCAATAGGTTACACACCTTCACTACGCAAATACCAAATAACATAAAGCTTTTCTTCCCTGGTGCAAGTCGCAAGTGGGGCGCGGCCATCTTTATACTGATACTGCAACGGTATGTGTGCATCTGCACTATGCTGCCACCTACAGGCCATTCTGCATGCTGTTTGTAGCACGCTTACCAACTTACAGGATGTCAGCATGAAATTTCGATTTGTTATTACAAATTTTATGTTTTCATTTGACTCACCCTCGTATTAATTTGACTGCCATATTTTGCCTGGTAGTACTCTTTAAAGAAGGTGAATAATATCCTGATATTCAAATTTGGGTTCTCAAAATAAGACTTTCTTTATTTTTGTACTGCATAATGTGAATTTGTACAAGGAATTGTTACAAAATGGTCCTTAATACACTCCCAAATCACCACCTATTTTATGGGGTCTGGTTTCGTGCTTACCTCTTCTGTCTTCAAAGCTATCACCTTGCAAAACATTCTTCCATACAGTTCTTAAACGCTTTTCACAAATGTTCAGCACATGAAGGAGCAAATTTCTGCAGACAGGCAGTTTACAACCTTGGTCAGAAAATGAATACACCCAAACATTTTCTCTGTTCTTAGTTTTGGGCATCTTCTTCATTTCTTTAACACTCTTTCTCTCCACACATCCTGAGAGAAATGCATCCTGTTGAGATTTATCTCCACAATGATAAAAGAGATTGATTCTTGGATCTCGTCTGTCACTATTGCACTACACTTTTTTGGACAACATTGATCTACAGGCTAAATTTTTTTGCACCTGTGACCATTCCTTTCTTGTTTCTATAACTTTCCCCACTGTTTCTTTTCTTCTTTTTGTCTGTAAAGACATTTCCTAACTCATTATCACTCACTTCACTCATTATATTGCGTAAGTTAAAGTGCAACACAGTTCCGAGTCAATACAATAACCTATACGCAGTAAACAAGGTGACAACTGCCTGTCATCCACTGCCTTCTTAAGATGATTGCTTAGCCTACACCAAAGATATCAAGCAGAAATTTTCATGGTGGGTAATTCAAAGATCGAGGTATCGATTTAGCACTTTGACGGAAAAAGGGCGTAACTCCAGTTATGACCATAGTCCATCACACTCCAACTGTACAATCTGATACTTTAAAACTGTTGACATGGTTTATGGTATAGCTTAAAAAGAGTTATCTGATGTGTTTCAAAATTACATTAGACATAAAGAAAAAATCAACATGAAATGTAATTTTGTAATTCAGCAGGTAACTCTTTTTAAGCTAAACTATGTTAACAATTTTAAAGTATCAGACTGTACCATTTTTATAATTATGACATGCCCATTTTTCTTATGGCTTCATTGGGCATGAAACTTTTTAAAATCTATTTCACTTATTCTATTCATATCATCTGATGCTCCTTCTCTACAGCATAATGTAAGTTGTATATTATTTCTGTACTTCACTATGTAGTGTATAAGCATTGTCTCTCATCTTCTGATACAAGAAAAAAAAATTTCTGTGCGCCTAATATAAAGGCTGAAACTGATCGCTTGAAATTAATAAAGTTCTAAAAAAGCAATTGAGCCACATTTCATTAATTGTTATTTATCCATGCCATCTTATACACCAGCACATTTTAATAATATTGATTTGAAGCAAGTGTTCTTAACACCATTGGTCATGGAACCTCAAAAGTATTTTGCAGTTCACTGCTCTTCTCCTTCTGACTGAAAATGCAAGACATCACTCACTTGTAAAAACTTTCCAAAGTGTTATAGCTTCAATATTGATGTTTTCTCTTGTGTTACTATACAAAGTGAAAATTTAGTAAAATACAAATATTGGAAGTATTCACATCTATTGGAATGTCACCTGCCTGACAGCCAATTAACATACTATGTTTGTAATCAATGCCTTTTATAATGAGAGGGCATTAGTATATTTGGCAATTAATGCTTTCTGGTATTCAATAGCCTTGAGCTCCATTTTTTACAAAATTATGCTTTGTTTCCTCCACTCTTCCCTCCTTAATGAAATTAGTTGCTCCCTTATTCCCCTCCAACTTGCAGACCTAAGCAGACTTGTGGACCTAATGAAATCAGAGAAAATCTCTGGGATTGAATTCACAATCCTGTGCATACAGTAAATGGTTTTACCAATTAGCTGTTTAATTACTTAAGCATTTAGCTGGAGCCTTTGCTGAGCGGAATGTGAGAAAATGTGGTGTGATTAATCAGTTACACATCTTACGGTTGTGTCGCCATGTCCATTAACTCTCTAAGGTCTAAATTTACAGATCCAATAACATTTGTAGTCCAAGACCTTCCATAACATTTAAAAAGTTATGTAATCTTCATATTGACAGGCCTAGCATAAATCATTTTTACTACAGCTGCACTTGCCAATATTAACCAGTATGCCCACAATGAATAAATTTGTCAACACTAGTACCATTACCACTGCTAATATAATTGCCACTGTAGACTATTTTCAGTACAATCTCAGTGTGGCATGACACATTTTGTAACTCTTACCTTTAATAACATCCTCAGGTGTTTCAGAGTAGAAAAAGAAAGATCTGAGGCCTTCATCCATAGCTATTAGAGTGTCTTTTGTTTGCTTATTCCACCTCCAGAGCAGAAATTTACTTCCAGTACTAGTCACATCTTTCATTAGTAGTTTCACCACCTATATAACGAAGGTAATTAAAAGACGTGTATATCAATGCTATTTTTTAAAGTAATAAGTCAGATACTTAAGTCACAATACATTCTATGAAGGTTATGTGATACACACATCAGTCAGTGAGATTAACACTAAATTGTTGAAATTCTACAAAATTTAAAATAATTTGGTTTGAAATACAGTGTTAATATTTAGTTTATTTCAATTATATTAGTTAACAATTTTTCAATCTAGCAATGATTTTATGACTATGTAAAATTCCTACCTGGCATTTGTAGCTGCCATTTTTCCATGTGACATGCTAAAATACAAGGATAAGTCAAAAGGTAAGGGCAACAAAAAACAGTTATTATGCTGACAACATTTTAAGTAACGTCATTTCTCTACAAAACCTCCCTCAACCTCTATGCACTTGGTGTCTCCCTTGACAAATTTCCTAATTCCATCCTGCAACAACTTGTTGGCATCATGCATGTCCGTTCTTGCACTGACTCAATGGCTTTGTCATCTGAAAAAACCTTGAATCCACACAGGTGCTCCTTCATTAGACGAAAAAGGCGAAAATTTCATTGAGCTACGTGAGACCTGTAGAATGGATAGTCTAATAGCTCAAAACCAAGATTTTGAATCCACTGCATTATTTTCTCCTGTACAAGGGTGAGAATAATCCTGAAGGAAAATCACATCTTTTGAAAGCTTCCCTCTCCTCTCTATTTTTATTTGAGTTTCAGATCTTGCACTAGCAGACAGTAGATGTCACTATTTCCAGTTAGACATTTAGGTGTGTAAGTGAATCACTGGTGGACCTTCCAATCTTAAAACACTGCCATCATCAACTTTCCTGTAGAAGCTTGATTTTTGAAAGTCTTGGCTCTAGATGAAGATAGATTTGCACATTGTGTTCATTCACATACTGTGTGGTTGGTAGTGTTGGACCAACAGCTCACCAACAGTTACTATGTGACTGAGAAAGTTTTTTGCTTCCTTTTCAAAAGATTTTAAATGTGACAAACATTTTCCAAATGTCTTGTTTGTGTTTGTCTATCAGTTGATACAGTACCCAATAAGTACAAACGTTGTGATAATATAGAGCTTCATGGATGATTACAAATGCTGAACCATCTCAAATGTTCATTTTATGCAGAATATCATCAACATAAATGATTTGCTCAGGTGTCTCAATGTTCCATTGGATTTTTGAAGTGGGTGGCCAATCTGAATGCTCTTCTTTTCAGACAGTAATATGTATAATTATAAAGTAATTTATGCACTTGTAAATTTTTCATTCACTATGACATCTCTCACCACATTGCAACTGCTTTCTGTGAACAATCTCCACACATTTATTCTCTTCAGAGTACATACAATGATACATTGTCCTCATTTTTCTCTTGGGACCTACGACAATGTGACATTCATAATAACATACTCCGAAAACAGCTACTTTCTGAACCAACACAGCTAACACACAAGTACAGCACTATGGTTAGGGTTGCCATTTTTGTGTCAGGCTTTCAACCTATGGAACAGAAAAATTGCTTTTACTTGTTGACATGCCCTCACGTATAATATGCATTTTAAATAAGCTTCACTCATAACATATTAAGTAATATATCTCTTAATGAAGCAATTTTTGCATAACCATTCGTTTTTTAAGAATGGATATAAGTAAGTGTCCTTTTTGAAAAATTAAAAGTTGCATATATAATAAACTGATTTTTGTGATCCACCAAAAATTAGACTTGGGAATAAAGTGGTCAGAGAGAAGCTGTACTAAAAACACTGCTTTCATAATTATATAGGTACATGTAATAATATAAAGCATGAAGAAAAATTTGTGCACTCGGACTTTGTAGTGCGATTCTTCACGTACTGGCAATACAAAAATGTCTCTCACAAAATTTCATTTTGCTATATTTCATGCAGTAAATGGACATTAAAGACCAGCAATCTGGCAACACTGTAATCACACATACAGTAACTACCTCTGTCAAGATAAAGCAGTAGTGCTGTGCAGTTGGTGCAGTGGACAGTGTTTTGGGTTAGCATGCAGGAGGTTGAGGGTTTGATTCCTGGTCATGGATTATTTGTTTTATCTGCTAAAAGTAGTCTGCATGGTATAGTATCTGGCATCTTAATCTTCACATAGTGATTACAGTGGGTCTTCTACAAAACATTTGCAGTTATGTGTTACGAACGCAGATTAGATTAGATTAGTTTTTGTTCCATAGATCCGTGCTGAGGAGATCCTCGTGGATGTGGAACATGTCAATTTTTTTTTTTTTTTTTTTTAAGCTGAAATAATATTACTAATAGTATGAATATATACAATACATCATTTGTTTCTATTAAAAAATTCGTCAATGGAGTAGAAGGAGTTGGCCACTAGTAAGCCTTTCAGGCTCCTTTTAAACTGATCTTTATTTGTAACTAAATTTTTTATGTTTACTCGCAAATTATTGAAGATGAGTGTTCCTGAGTAGTGGACCCCTTTTTGAACTAAAGTAAGTGCTTTTAAGTCCTTGTGCAGATCATGTTTGTTCCTGGTATTGTATGTATGAACTGAGCTGTTTGTTGGAAAAAGAGATACACTCCTGGAAATTGAAATAAGAACACCGCGAATTCATTGTCCCAGGAAGGGGAAACTTTATTGACACATTCCTGGGGTCAGATACATCACATGATCACACTGACAGAACCACAGGCACATAGACACAGGCAACAGAGCATGCACAATGTCGGCACTAGTACAGTGTATATCCACCTTTCGCAGCAATGCAGGCTGCTATTCTCCCATGGAGACGATCGTAGAGATGCTGGATGTAGTCCTGTGGAATGGCTTGCCATGCCATTTCCACCTGGCGCCTCAGTTGGACCAGCGTTCGTGCTGGACGTGCAGACCGCGTGAGACGACGCTTCATCCAGTCCCAAACATGCTCAATGGGGGACAGATCCGGAGATCTTGCTGGCCAGGGTAGTTGACTTACACCTTCTAGAGCACGTTGGGTGGCACGGGATACATGCGGACGTGCATTGTCCTGTTGGAACAGCAAGTTCCCTTGCCGGTCTAGGAATGGTAGAACGATGGGTTCGATGACGGTTTGGATGTACCGTGCACTATTCAGTGTCCCCTCGACGATCACCAGTGGTGTACGGCCAGTGTAGGAGATCGCTCCCCACACCATGATGCCGGGTGTTGGCCCTGTGTGCCTTGGTCGTATGCAGTCCTGATTGTGGCGCTCACCTGCACGGCGCCAAACACGCATATGACCATCATTGGCACCAAGGCAGAAGCGACTCTCATCGCTCAAGACGACACGTCTCCATTCGTCCCTCCATTCACGCCTGTCGCGACACCACTGGAGGCGGGCTGCACGATGTTGGGGCGTGAGCGGAAGATGGCCTAACGGTGTGCGGGACCGTAGCCCAGCTTCATGGAGACGGTTGCGAATGGTCCTCGCCGATACCCCAGGAGCAACAGTGTCCCTAATTTGCTGGGAAGTGGCGGTGCGGTCCCCTACGGCACTGCGTAGGATCCTACGGTCTTGGCGTGCATCCGTGCGTCGCTGCGGTCCGGTCCCAGGTCGATGGGCACGTGCACCTTCCGCCGACCACTGGCGACAACATCGATGTACTGTGGAGACCTCACGCCCCACGTGTTGAGCAATTCGGCGGTACGTCCACCCGGCCTCCCGCATGCCCACTATACGCCCTCGCTCAAAGTCCGTCGACTGCACATACGGTTCACGTCCACGCTGTCGCGGCATGCTACCAGTGTTAAAGACTGCGATGGAGCTCTGTATGCCATGGCAAACTGGCTGACACTGACGGCGGCGGTGCACAAATGTTGCGCAGCTAGCGCCATTCGATGGCCAACACCGCGGTTCCTGGTGTGTCCGCTGTGCCGTGCGTGTGATCATTGCTTGTACAGCCCTCTCGCAGTGTCCGGAGCAAGTATGGTGGGTCTGACACACCGGTGTCAATGTGTTCTTTTTTCCATTTCCAGGAGTGTATATTATTTAGAACAAATTTCATTAATGAGTAAATATACTGAGAGGCAGTTCTTTGAAGAGGTTTCTACAGGACGTCCGTGAATTTACTCCACAAATAATACGTATTACACGCTTTTGGACTCTGAAAACTTTTGTTTGACTTGAAGAGTTACCCCAAAATATTATACCATATGACATTACGGAATGAAAGTAGGCAAAGTATGCAAGCTTTTTCATTATTATGTCGCCTATGTCTGCTAACACTCGAATTGCTAATACAGATTTGTTAAGGCGTTTCTGCAGTTCTGTGGTGTGCTCTTCCCAACTGAATTTATTATCAAGTTGTAATCCCAGGAATTTAAGACTGTCAACCTCTTCTATCTGCTCTTCTTTGTATTTTATGCATATGCTGGGTGGAAACCTCTTATAGGTTCTGAATTGCATATAGTGAGTCTTTTCATTAGTCAGCTTTTAAAGAAACCTTTTGCATGTCATGGATGCAAATTGTTTCACACCATTGCTTCTGCTAGATTCCAAACTTTTCTTCTGTGTACTTTCCCCTAATGGTTCCATTGGTTAATATTAACTATTATTCTTGCCACATTCAGGTCCATTACAGTCTGTTAGGGTCTTATGTCACCAGTAGGGCTAGCAATGTGCTTTTCAAAGTAATTTCATTGCGACCATTGTGGGAGGGTACACAGAAAACAGGTTTGGACTCTAGCAGTTGCAGTCATGTGAAACTGTTTGTGTCCATGACATGCAAGAGACTTCTTTAAAAGCTGACCAATGAAAATGATTGTACTTCCATTTCTATGTTCGTAGTATGTAACTGCAAATGTTTTGTAGAAGACCCACTGCAATCACTGTTTGATGATTAAACTGCCAGATACCATACCACGAAGGCTACTTTTAGCAAATAAAAACAAATATGCCTCGACCCAGAATTGAACCCTCGATCTCCTGAATGCCAACCCAAAACACTATCTACTGCACCAACTGCACAGCAATGCTCTATTTGCTGATTTGCTGAGAGAGGTAGCTTCCATACAGGTGATTACAGTGTTGCCAGATTGTCAATCTTCAACGTCCATTTACTGCCTGAAATACGTGCAAGACAAAATTTTGTGACAGACATTTTTGAATTGCCAGTGTGTGAGGAATTGCACTGCGAAGTCTGAGTGTGCAAATTTTTCTTCACCCTGTATTATTAATCACTTTTTACACAGAGGAATGGACTGCTGTTTTGTAACTATAGAACAATTATCTGTATGATCTTCATCCAGAGCAGTGTGCTCTATGAAACAACTTGAATAGAGGAGGACATTAAGTGCTTATTTATAGACAAAGGAGACAGAAAGAGGGACACCCTAAATGAAATTCACATATGTACTATCAGTAGTGTTACTCATCCGTGGATATAATGATATATCAGAACCGAAGTAAAGAATCTGATAAATGATACACTTCATTATTTCATATATTAAGATTTCCTCCCACTCTACATGCAAATTGCACATGAGAACAAGGACTGTTTACATTCTGATCTGTAACTTGTCACTAATGAAATCTTGTTTATGTTATACCTTCATTACTGTCATTTTAAGAATATTTTTTGCTTTGATACATCATTAAAACATAATTCTTGAAATGTTGCCTACAGATTTCAGTTAGCTGGCATCTTTGAACGTCAGCCACATTATATTTTTCAGTATGCCCAGACTGTTAATACAGAGTGTTACAGAAATAAAGAGAGCAAGCTTATATAGAGGATATGCAAAAGACTATCTCTTTTGTTTTTCTTTTATTGATTTTGGACCATGGGAGACTACACTAACAAATGTTTATAAATTAGAGGAGCCCTTCTCCAGAGTTCCAGTACTAAATTATATATTATACCTTAGCAACTGTGGCATCTATCCATTTCACTTTGGCACCATCAATTATGACAACAGCAGGTTGGGATTCTGAACACATCTGCACTACCTCCTCACGTATATACTCTGCACCCGGGAACATAAGATTCTGCTGTGGTGCCACTAGAAGTACATTCATGTCAAATACCTGTAAACAGTGGAAATTATCTTCATCATATTACCAAAACTTTTCTATCACAACTTATAATGTATGTTCAATACTTTTATGCAAAATCTTTAATTTTCATCATTAATTCATAATTTATTAAGAAGTAAATTCAGCACTAACAATAACAACAAAAAATACAAAAATAAAGACATAAATTTTACAAATAACAGAATACCGTCACTCTATAAATTAAATCTACATTTATTAGCAGGACAGAGCAAATGAAACTATTCTAATAATGTTTACATGAAAGGAGAATTCAGTTGAGAGAACTAATAAATTATGAGACAGAATTTTGGACAGCTTCTACCTTCAGGAGTACTGTCAATAGAGACATATGAAAATAAAAGGTGCACTCTTTAACTTCAGACAGTGTCCTCACTACAGGTGGGCCTCTCCCATCCTGGAGTCTGAATGACCTGCCCATCCTTTTTAACCTTCCACAATACGTTCCTCTCCTCTCCCCTACCGAGCGAGGTGGTGCAGTGGTTAGACACTGGACTCACATTCGGGAGGACAACGGTTCAATCCCACATCCGGCCATCCTGATTTAGGTTTTCTGTGATTTCCCTAAATCGCTCCTGGCAAATGCCGGGATGGTTCCTTTGAAAGGGCACGGCCGACTTCCTTCCCTGTCCTTCCCTAATCCGATGAGACCGATGACCTCGCTGTCTGGTCTCCTTCCCAAAAACAACCAACAACAACATCCTCTCCCCAATGAAGGAAGTATTTGTCCTCTTTTACTTTTATATGTGTGTATCTTAGGTACTACACATTATGTCACTTGAAATTAAGTACTGGCCAATAATTATGAGTCATAATTTAGTTAATACTGTTTAAACCAATTAATTTCTTATAGCAAGCAAATGAGGTGGTTAGAGTTGGATTACTTGGTTTTACTGTAAAATCTGACACACTGATTTCAATCTGTGGAAAAGAAAAGGAAGAAGCCTAAGAATTTAGTCAAATGGTCAAGGGAACAAAGGGGGAGGGTGAATAAACTGAAACAGTTATAGTACTAACAAAAGAAAGTTACAGATTAAAGTCATTAATATTTATTTGGTCACTTATGAAAAATAAACTTTAAATTTGTATATAGAACAAAATGATAATTGACATGTTGAGTAATTTTTAAGTTAATTAAGCTAAAAATGACAAATTCAAAAAGGATCAAGGCAAATGATTGACAGGTTATGTGATATTCATGTGAAACTGTGTTAATGAGATATTTCCACAAAAGCAGCACAGAGAGATCAGTGTCAGTGGAAAGGAACCACACAACTCAGTAAAGGATCTACAAAAACATATTTCCTCACAACTCTTCC
Source organism: Schistocerca nitens (assembly GCF_023898315.1). Classification (NCBI taxonomy): domain Eukaryota; kingdom Metazoa; phylum Arthropoda; class Insecta; order Orthoptera; family Acrididae; genus Schistocerca; species Schistocerca nitens. The sequence continues at coordinate 310,779,122 of NC_064615.1, read as the reverse complement.
TCAGGTCACTACAACATGACCCTAACCTGTCCTCTTCAGAACTCCAGGCTCTACATTGCCTAAAAGCTGATGACTCCATCATTATCCTCCCAGCAGACAAAGGATCTACCACTGTAGTACTTGACCAAAAGGAGTATGTTAGTGAAGGTCTATGTCAGCTGTCTGACAGCTCTACATACAGCGTCTGACATCAAGATCCCATCCCCGTGATTCAAACTGACCTACAGTCCCTCCTTAAAACTTAAGGCCCCTCATGAGGGCTAACACCTCAATTCATAGAACTTCTCACCCCACCCAAACCATGCACCCCCACCATTTACCTTCTTCCTAAGATTCACAAACCTAATCATCCTGACCTTCCTATAGATGCTGGCTTCAAAGCACCCAATGAACATATATCTGCCTAAGTTGATCAACATGTGCAACCCTCAGTACAAAAACTCCCCTCCTACATCAAAGATACTGACCATTTTCTAGATAGTCTGAAATCTGTGCCCATCCCACTCCCACCACACACCTTGCTTGTCACCATTGATGCCACCTCCCTCTATACCAACATCCCCCATGTTCATGGTCTGTCTGCTGCTGAATATTCCCCCAGTCAGTGCCCACCTCTTGACAAACCTATGACATCCTTCCTATTCACATATATCATCTTCATACTTATCAACAACTACTTCACCTTTGAGGGGCAGACAAACAAACAGATCAGGGGCATGACCATGGGAACCAGGATGGCTCCTTCCTATGCCAACCTTTTCGTGGGTTGCTTGGAAGGAGCTTTCCTGGGATTCAGAAGTATTCAGCCCCTGGTTTAGTTTAGATACAATGATGACATCTTTACCATATGGACTCATGGTGAGGCTGACCTGCTAAAATTACTGGAATCTCTGAATACCTTCTCCCAATTAAATTTCACATGGTCCTATTCTGAATCCCATGCCACTTTCCTTGATGTTGATCTTGTCCTCACTGAAGGTCAGCTACACACTTCTGTCCACAATAAACCTACCAACAACAACAATAATTACATTTTGACAGTTGCCATCCTTTCCATGTCAAACATTCCCTCACATACAGCCTTGACATCCGAGGCAAATTTATTTGTTTGGATGCAGACTCTTTACAGCAATGCACCACCATTCTCACCTCAGCCTTCACTGCACATAATTACCCCACCAGCCTAGTTAAAAAGCAGATTTTCCAGGCCATCACATCCAATCCTGGCCAGCATTTGTCAGGAACCACCTGAAGATGGCAGCATGTATGTCTGCCGAAATATTGTGGAGAAATTATGACGCTACCCAGCCGGATACCATAGAACTGTTCAAATCCTGGTACTGCTGATCCCTCCACAAAGCAGCTTTGGAGCACACCATTGGTGACTCAGTATTATCCTGGTCAGGAATGTGTTAATCAGCTACTTCAACAGGGCCATGACTTCCTAAAATCATGCCCTGAACTGAGATCCATTCTGTCTGAAATTTTGACCACCACATCTAGAATAGCTTTTCGTTACCATCCCAATCTCTGCAATGTTCTTGTCAGACCCTATGCTCCTTCTGCACCCATCTCCCTGCTCTATGCCCCTAGGAGCAACCCAGCTGCAAGACTTCCCGTATACACTCTTCTACCACCACCTATAATAGCTCTGTAACTGGCAAAACATATTCTATCAAATGGAGAGCCACCTGCCAAACGACACATGTCATATACCAGCTATTATGTAAACACTGTTCAGCCTTCTACATTGGCATGACTACCACAGAATTATCAATTAGGATGAATGGGCATAGACAGAGGGTATATACTGGCAACACGCAATATCCTGTTGCAGTGCATGCTCTACAACATGACATTCATGACCTTGGAACCTGTTTCACCACATGTGCCATTTGGATTCTTCCCCTGGACACCAGTTTCTCAGAACTCCACAGGTGGGAACTAGTACTACAACATTTTCTTGGTTCTCGTCACCCCACCTGGCCTTAATTTGCATTAAATTCCTCCAGCTCAGCTTTTATCTTTGCTTCATTCTGTTTTAGTTTTCTACATCTTTCATTATCTTTCCCATCTATTTTTCACTGCCCCCCACCCACCCCCCACCCCCACCTCTGTTACACACAATGCACTTAGCTTCTCGCTCTTATTAACTCATGCATGATGTTTTAGTCGTAATCTCTGTCTTGCATATTATTCTGTCCTTCACCTTTAAGCTCTCAGGTTTTCAAATCTCATCCAATGCAGTCCCCAACAATCAGTCTTTCCTTCTCATCCTGTAGAGTTAGTCTCCCCTGACCTGCGGTTCTGGGTGACTTTCCCAAAATATACCCCTTTTCTTAGACCTCTCCAGTCCTTTTCCTTCACCCTTCTTCCTTCCTCTTCAACCCTTCTGCCTGAAGAAGGCGCCACTGGTTCTGAAAGCTTGCCAATCACAACAATCTAAAACATATGGTGTGTTACATTCAGTGTGTCCAACATTAAGTCATTGACTCTTCTCTGTTATAAAAGATTTTTCTGGGTGATTTATGATTGTAAGAGAGATTTTGTTAGTAATGATAAATAGTTGCTAAATTTCATCACTGCGAAGTGTTTCATTATAGAACTTGAAGCAATGCATGTAGCAAAATCCAAGTATTATATTCTGCATGTGGGATTATACTAGAAGTATGGTACACTGGAGAGTAGTGTTAACATGTGGGGAAGGTAAGTGGTGTAGTTAGCAAATATTATCTTTGATTGCGATAAAGCCAGAAAAAGAAGAAGATACAAAACAGGACAAAATATAACAATTAATATAAATAAAGAGATGACACTAGAGAAAAAAACCAGTAAAATGTGCAAATAAGAACATTAGCAAGTGACAGAGAAACATGGATGCAATAGTGAACTTTATGTACAGATAAAGGTTACAGATAATCTAATAGTACCACCTGACTGTCACTACATAGATTTGCTGGCAAATTTAAGTATCCAACAATATAAAGGCACAATGATAGCATGTCTTAATGTCTGGAGATTATCTTATGTTGTTTGTAATAAGAGGGTGTACTACACAGATAATTACACAATACATCAGTGTCAAGGACAAACTTGCATACCAGCTGGATTTATAAGTTTTTACCAAAGAACAGCCTTTGAACTTCTCTGGATTGATCAGCAATACAAAAAGGATTTAAGAATAGAAGTGCAGCAGTTGTGAATGGTGTTCCAGTGTAATCATCAATGGTGAACAGCAATAATATTTGACCCATTTTGCTGTTATTCTGTGATCATATTAATGGTTTGTCTACAACGTGTGTCTTACTCAACTTTTCTCCTTGTTAAATATCAGGATCTTCATGATAGTATTAAGCTAGCAAAAGGATATAAACAGTACCTGTTTAACATAAATGAGGATTCAATAGCTTTTATTCATTATAATAACAGCTTTCCTGTCAATTTAATACATTACATTTAGCAATGAGTTGCCTGTTCTGCTGTGAGTTCTTAATGAGCTACTGGCATACTTATGAAGTAACAAAATGGAAATCTGTACAACTTTTAAAGAAAATTAAAACATTGCTTCTAACCTATTCCTCCTAGAAATAATCTAATTATATAGATTCAAGAACTGAAAACCCCTGTTAGCAATATAACAATTAACAGTGTTACTTATAAATATCAATTTTCGTTAGAACAAAATCAAACAATGGAAAATCCAGGGTGGACAATATTACAAAAATGATAGATTGTTACTCACAATACAGAGAAGATGTGAGTCCCAGACTGTCACAACAAAAAGACTACTAAACATGTGAGGTTTCAGCCAAAAGGCCTTCTTCTAAAGTGAACAACAGGCACATACAGCCACAACTCACACATACATGATCACTGTCTCTGGCCACTGATGCCAGCCTCTGTGGCCAGAGAGTGGTCATGTGCATGTGAGCTGTCCTTGGATAGATGTGTGTGTGTGTTTTGTCTACTTTAGAAGAAGGCCTTTGGGCTGAAAGCTCACTTGTTTAGCAGTCTTTTTTTGTGCCTTTCTGTGACTCAACACCACCTCTGTATGGTAAGTAGCAATATATCCTTTTTATAAAACTGCCACTTTCCCTTAAGACTTAATTATAAATTTTATCCTTAGACACCTATCACTGTTTTCATGAAAATGTGACAAATGCAATTATAGTTAGACACCAGGTACTTAGCTTAACTCAGGGAGCAGCAATGATTTGCAAGTATTGGTTTACATATTAATGCCACAGTGAAACTAAAATTAGCAATAAGAAGACACTGCTTCATTAAATAGCTGTTCTAGGTTTATTTATGATGAACTGAACAAAAGTAAAAAAAGAAGAAGTGTTGAAGAGTGATAGTGGCTTTGAGACACTGCTGAGATATTCAGTCCTTATATTTAAGATTGACTTGTTGCAACTCTACTGAGTCTATTGCACCTATTTCTACTACTTTATTTTTGCACCCTACCCTCCCCCTTCCTTGCCTGCATGAGGCTACCCCCCTCCCCCCCCCCCCCCAACATGCACAAGCTGAACATATACTTACAGAACGTTCCTTAACGATAATTTTTGGTCTGGCTGCATCATATAGAATGAAAATGAGATTCACACCAACTCCAATGACCATACCCAGCTCAAGACCAATGAAGAGGCAAGCCAAGAATGTGATGAAGTAAGGAATCAAGTCAATTCCTGTAATCAAAACAATTAACATTATCTTAAAGATTTTAAATCAATCCATTAAAGTTTATGTTTAATAAAAGTTATGGTATCTGTTATTCAACACTTGCCAGAAAGGGTCTGTAAATTAACATTATGAATGCATAAAAAAATGAAGATATAATCTTAAAAAGGGAAAAAGGATTAGTTGGATGAGGATGGTGAGAAATATTGGTCAGTGCCTCTTCAACGAAACATTCCTCCCATTCATTTAAAATAACTTATGAAACCCACAGAAACCTTGACCAGGATGGTAAGACAGGGATTCAAACTTCACATTCCTTAAATCTTATGTATTCACCATAGTGCCTGTGATTTAGGTAGGAAAGATTTCATTTTGCAGTCTGAAATTCTGCACTAGGAGGAAGAAATGTAGTAAATGAAGGGCTGGAACTGTGGTCATGGCTGCGCTGCTGTCTATTCTGTCAGCTGATGCATTTTGTATGACCATACAACAAGATAAATGTTGTAAGAAGCATGTCAACAGGTATCCAAAAAGTGTTCCTGAGATTTGTTGACAGACAGAATATTGTGTTATGTGGAGTGAGGAGAGACTTGGATTTAAATAGTGATTATGACAAGATATTATTGTTGCATCTTTTAATTTTATAGTTTGTGAGTATCTACAGATTGTGACAGGATAGTTATTAGTGTTTTTGTTAGTTAATCTCTTCCTTAGAACACAGATTTGCATAGATTACCGTTTTGATGTTCAGCAATAGGTGAAATGTAAAATGTGTGTGTGGCTAGGGCCTCCCTTCAGGTAGTCTGGTTACGTGGAGCAATTCTTTTCAGTTTATGTCAGATCAGCAAGTCCACTTCAGTGAAGATGAAATGGTGATGAAGATAACACAACACCCAGTCCCCAAGTGGAGAAAATCTCCAACATGGCCTCGAATCAAACCCAGGCCTCATGCATATGGCATTCTACCACACTGACCACTCAGGTATGGAAAGTGACTAGTAATGGGTTGAACACATAGAAAAGTATGCCTACAGTGAAAAGCCTTTATACATAGAGACTAATTTCAGTTTATGACTAGTTAAGGAATATGAGCTAAGGAGCCAAATTATGTTTATATTCATAACAGAGCTATCCATGAGACCAGACAACAAATATACCATTGAAAAAATTTGGTAACCTGATACACAAGTAAGTTAATTCACATTTTATATTGGAACATTAGCACTTGTTGGAATGCTCTTCATTTCTTTGACTGGCACTTGTACTATTTGCAAGTCTGTAAAGCTATTATAGGTTATTATGAAATGAAATTTAACTTTATAAACAATGCAGGTATGGTAAAGTGAAGTATGCAACAATGGACTGGAATTTTATTAGACTGGTATTGATACAGAAATAAATGTGCACTATAATTACAAGTAAAATGTGCCTTATAGTGGGATAATTAGAGATTTCAAATAAAGCTTTAGTGTCATTAAACCTAAATCTTATTTCTCTCTATGTTTGTGTTAAAGTTATGATTGAACTTTGTAAGCCAAATGCTACAGACCTGAGGAAAACAAGAGTAGAATTCATACAGCAGGGGTTTTCAAGCAACTGCTCATCTCAATGAAAAACTTCATACATGCTTTGAAGTAGACAGAAGATAGACATTTTCATATTTTAGCAGTTGTATTCAGTCTAGAGAGAGCTTTTGCAGGGTACAAATCTTTTGAAATGTACTATACATCATCTGGAACTGTATGCTGTCTTTCAATAGCAGGCACCATAAAGCAAAGTTGCATGAGAGAATTGGTCAGTTTATTCTCACCTTGATTATGAAAGTCAAGAAAAAATGTAGGAAAACTTGTCTGCTAAGAAAATGAGTATGTTAGCAGGCCTATATGACTTCTATCATAGCAAGCTGGAACAGCCCCACCTGTAATGATTGTGCCCCTGATGATTAATAATTTTCCTTTGCAGTAATTATATTAATTATCATACTGTTAGGTGCACTGTACATATGTGACATATACATAAATACTTGAAAAATTGAAATGCTCTTTGCTACACCTAAATTCCTTAGTCAGTAATTTACTTTCATTGCATTGAGTCCAACAGTATAATTCTGGTAACTGAACTTCTTACTATCATACAACTTTGACAACATTATTTGAGCTAATATGTACATCTTAAAGTGATCAAACCATTCATTATAAAACCTGGTATCCTATTTTCATGGTAATGTATTTTATTTCACATGAAACTAACTATCTAAGAGAGGTAATTAGCACTGAAAATTCCAGACTGTCATAATTGATATTGCTGATTTTATCTTTGGGTTTGTTAGGTTATGAACTTCAACACTTACTTATGTTGTTACTTTTTTGTGGATCGTATGACACACCTTACTAATTGAGTGACAAATTAAGATTTTGAATAATTTATCATCATACAAAATATTTTTTAAATATTGCATGAGTACCCTTGATCTGTGTATTCTTAGTGCATAGATATAAAGTGATTCCAAAAACTTTTCTAAAATCCTAGATCAATGTATTTTTGTAAACCAAAGCTTTGTAAGTACTGGTAGTCCATCCTGAATAGCAATATTTTATCTAGTCATTCATTAAATAAATGTATAATTTCTGAAATAACAGTTTGTTCATGCCCATTTTATAAATAGTTGGACGTCACTCAAAGCGACTCAGACTGTATCCAGTCTCAGTTGAGTTAACAAACACATAACACGTACACTCCCAGTCTTGCTCATGCTTCAGCTATGTGCAGGAATGATGTTCATTCATGCTGCAAAAGATCACTAATATCGATGTCTAGTACTTTCAAATGATCTCTGTAACTCAAATTAATGGATATTTTGAGTGTACTGTGCACAAGTGGTAGGAGGTGTAAACTATCATTGTCATGCTGTAATGAAACTGGTCAATACAACTCTTTTTTAATCAATAATTGGAGAACCCGGTACACTACAATTTACAACATGATCCAAAGTGATCAAAATTGCAGATTGTACATATTCTAGAATTTTGATGTAAATGTATAGATTAGATTAGATTAGATTAGATTAATACTAGTTCCATGGATCATGAATACGATATTTCGTAATGATGTGGAACGAGTCGAATTTTCCAATACATGACATAATTAGGTTAATTTAACAACATACTTAAGTTAATATAACAACTTTATTTTATTGTGTTTTTTGTTTTTCTTTATTTTTTATTTTTATTTTTTAAATTTTTTTAATATATTTTTTTTAATTTATATCTAAAAATTCCTCTATGGAGTAGAAGGAGTTGTCATTCAGAAATTCTTTTAATTTCTTCTTAAATACTTGTTGGTTATCTGTCAGACTTTTGATACTATTTGGTAAGTGACCAAAGACTTTAGTGCCAGTATAATTCACCCCTTTCTGTGCCAAAGTTAGATTTAATCTTGAATAGTGAAGATCATCCTTCCTCCTAGTATTGTAGTTATGCACACTGCTATTACTTTTGAATTGGGTTTGGTTGTTAATAACAAATTTCATAAGAGAGAATATATACTGAGAAGGTATTGATGAAACATAATGCTGACATAAAATTAATTATGTTATGAGAAACATAATAATCTTCATATTTCTAACGCACTTCAGAGTTTTGTTTATTTGTGTTTTTGACAATATTTAGACTTTCTGTTACAATCATACTTACTGTTTTCCATAATTGTTCAAAAGATAAAATCAATAGGAAATTGTATTTCTTTTTGCTTTTATGAAACATTAGTCAAATTGTAGTTCTTTGGTCAAGGATACTGATTATACTGATCACATAAACACACCCTTGTACTGAAAATATAATATAATTAGATAAACGAAAAGTCTACTCACCAAGTGGCAGCAGGAGAACACACATATGAAGGTATTAAAGTTTGTAAGCTTTTAAAGGCAGTGACTCCTTCTTCTGACAGAAGTGTTGAAGGAGAAGGAAGAGGGATGAAGGAAAAGGACTGGTAAGTTTTAGGAAAAGGGGCAGAGATCTGAAAGGTCTCCCAGAACATTAGGTCAGGGGAGACTTACTGGACAGGACGAGGAGGAAAGTCTTTCCTTCTCATCTCGCCCTGTAAGTGTCCCCTGACTCACAGTTCTAGGTGACTTTTCCAAACTCTACCCCTTTTCCTAAACCTGACCATTCCTTTTTCTTCACCCCTCATCCTTCTCCTCCTGCCAGAAGGAGCCACTGGTTCCAAAAGCTTGCAAACTTTAATACCTTTATATGTGTCTTCTCCTGCTGCTGCTTGGTGAGTAGACTTTTTTATCTATCCAATTACATTATATTTTCGTAAGTGGATTATTTACATTGGTATATCATTGTACTGAAATGGATATATCTGCATTCTTGTTTTATTGGAGTAATTCCAAAAGTCTTATAAATTCATAGGGGAGGGGGAGACAGTTCTGATGTAGTTGTGAAAGCAGTTCTTGTTGTGATATGTAACAGTTGGAAGTTAGAAATTCTTGTCAATGAACATAGTAATTTTTGGAAATTTCAAAATATGGAGTAAAATCATTTTGAAAAATAAATAAATAAATAAATAAATAAATATATGTTCCTCCTTCATGGTATTATTGATTTGATGTATGGATAAACAGAACCCAGACACTTCTCTGCAGTTTTAGCATGACTATATCATTAACCTATGATGACTGCACCAAGAGAAAGAAGAGCTTACAACCAGCATGAGAAATAAGTTTAGAGCAAAATATTTTTTAGTGATTCTCCCACTTAATACTTTATGCTATTAATAGCTAAAGTCTTATAATCTCCAATACACACTCAGTTTTTGTGTAAAAATTGGTTTAATTAACAACATTTTAACTAAATTTTTGTAGTTTTTGTGATTCTAAGGAGATGTCAGAATGCAAATGAGATATTGTTGAAAATTATGACCCTTAATTAATGAGTGAACTAAGTGAGCAACTGAATTGTACTTTCATCCAATAGATTCCTACAAGACAGTACTAGCTGTGGACAATGACTTTTGAATAATATGGTCATTATTTTGTGTCACACATAATTACTTTGTTCAGTGACTTGTTAGGACTACGATTATTGGACAGCATTTCCTTACTGTGTGTTTTAATAGCTTTGGAATTCATATGAATATTTCTGACACTGTAGCTTTTAGTTTATTTGTGAGTGCTGACCGGATAGTAAATGCTGGCAATTTCATGAAGAATAAAAACTAGTCATCACCCAAACAATATAATTTTGACGCTAATGAAATGTGTCAAAAAGTGTTGGTTCTATTTTACTGGGACAAACACCATCAAATATTCAATAGACTTTCAACTTCAAGACAACAAATGAGCGTGTTACTGAGCAAGTTATGGAGGCTACACAAAATCAGGTTGGAGCTTTACAGACTCAACGAAGGTTAATTTGTGTGTTCCAGAGAGAATCAAGAAATAAAATTATTGATTAGTGAAATAAAGAAGGAATAAGAAAGACTAAAATGATAATTAGACTAAAACTATGGAAAAGTTGCAAGTCAGTGACAGATCTGATGGATGGAAGAATCCATGTCTTTCATTTTCTTCTTTGCAAAGTTATGTTAAGAAATTAATTGTTGATATATAGACAAATAAAAAGAAAAGTATCTTTATTTTTTATTGTGTTTACTGTTAAATACTTTTTCATTATTTCCTGACCAAAAATTAACATAAAGAGAATCTGAGGTTGGGACACAGCAAGTTGAAATCCAGTCCATCTACTATGTTGCTCTCGAAGATAACTTTTATCTTTTTTCTTTTTTGCTTTTTATGAAGTGAGACTTAATATACTCTATGTACAGGAATATGTAAAATTGTTGTTTATGCAAAATCTCATTTAAATGTATAGCCCTGTTGTTTACATTAATATTTCTTACAATGATGCACTTGATTTTAATGGAAATTTGAGTAATTACAATTGAAAACTAATTAAAACTACAACAACATTCTGAGCAAATAAGGTGTAGAGGAGATATTGTTACCAACTGTTCAAAAACAGGCAATATCAACTTTCTGAGAATATTTTTAGAATTATCTGAAATTAAGTAACTCAAGAGATAAATGACATCAAAAGTCTGGACGCCCAAATTTCAATCACTTCTTTTGCTTCAATGGCTGCAAGATCCTGAACATTCACAGTGTAATTTTATTGCTTTATTTTTTTCTAGATCAGACAGCACCACTCACTACTTAATTCAGTCAATACTTAAAATTTCAAATAATTAAACATAATAAAGTATTTATTTTGAGAATGATGCCATACTCATAAATTATGGATGTCAAAAACTGTGTAATAATAATGTTCCATGTACTATAGTGAATTACAAACCTGGAACATTTTACATAAACCAAACAGAAGTAAAATCTTAGAGTCTATGACAAATAGCAGAATATAAAGTAAGAGAATTTCAAAGCATTATGTAGTTTCAGAATTAACATCAAGTTCTTAGAGCTGTCTCCATAGAGCCATTCCTAATCCAAAGACTGCAATAGTAGCTTGCAAGCATTCAGATAACATAGCAGTATTGGTATGAAAAAAAAGTCCACTTCTGACCAGTACACTGCTACCGTCTGTATGTTGGATCATATTAGACTTATACACAGGCAACATGTATACATGTTGGTTTTGTATTAAAAGTTCATAACTGGCAAACACAGAGAGAACACCAGTATGTTGGTTTGTGTGAAAGTCTGCATATAGCTAACCTGTTGCTAACAATTTTCTGTCAATTAAGGTGAAATTTTGCATCTTGATATAATTTGCACAATGTGAAACTGTGTAACATCTTAGGGATTCAAAATCTCAGGTGAAATAGTAAAGTAACTTAAAAGAACTAATGATCCACAAACATTAGTTATGTGGCAGTATTATAAGTTCAAACAATGGAAAATCCAGGGTCGAATGTAACAATTTTATGGAAAGGATAGTTGCTACTCACCATATAGCAGAGGTGCTGAGTCGCAGATAGGCACAACAAAAATACTGTTGGAAAGTGAGCTTCCAGCTAACAAGGCCTCTGTCAAAAACAGACAACACAAACACTCACCCACCCACCCACCCACCCACCCACCCACCCACCCACCCACACACACACACACACACACACACATACTCTCTCTCTCTCTCTCTCTCTCTCTCTCTCTCTCTCTCTCCCTTGCAATCGCAACTCACACACATATGACCACAGTTTCTGATAGCTGGAGCCCGACTGCGAGCAACAGTGCATGATGGGAGAGGCAACCAGGTGGGGGTAAGGAGGAGGTTGGGCCAGGGAGGAAAGGGATAGCAGGGTAGAGGTAGAGGTGGGGGATGGTAAAGTGCTGCTGGGAGCATGCAGGGGTGAGGTGGAGAGTAGGGCAGCTAGGTGCAGTTGGAAGCTTAAATGAGGGGGGGGGGGTTGCAGGAGAAAGGGGGATAGTGGAAAAGGAGAGATGTAAAAAGACTGGGTGCATTTGTGGAATATAGGGTTGTGTAGCACTGGAATGGGAACAAGGAAGAGGCTAGATGGGTAAGGAAAATGAGTAATGAATGCTTAGGCCAGGAGGGTTACAGGAATGTAGGATATATTACAGAGAGAGTTACCACTTGCATAATTCAGAAAAGCTGGTGTTAGTGGGAAGGAGTGAGATGGCACAGGCTGTGAAGCAGTCATTGAAATGAAGAACACTGTGTTGACCCAAGTTCTCAGCAACAGGGTGGTCCAGTTGTTTCTTCACCACAGTTTGTCGGTGGCCATTTCTGGAGACAGGCAGCTTGTTGGTTTTCATACCCGTGTAGGAATAGAAAAGCAACTGAAATCACTCAAGAGAGGAAAGTCTACTGGACCTGGTGGGATACCAATTCAATTTTACACAGAGTACACGAAAGAACTTGTCCCCCTTCTAACAGCCATGTACCGCAAGTCTCTAGAGGAATGGAAGGTTCCAAATGACTGGAAAAGAGCACAGGTAGTTCCAGTTTTCAAGAAGGGTCATCGAGCAGATGTGCAAAACTTAGGCCTATATCTCTGACATCAATCTGTTGTAGAGTTTTAGAACATGTTTTTTGCTCGTGTACCATGTCATTTCTGGAAACCCAGAATCTACTCTGTAGGAATCAACATGGATTCCAGAAACAGCGATCGTGTGAGACCCAACTTGCTTTATTTGTTCATGAGACCCAGAAAATATTAGATACAGGCTCCCAGGTAGATACCATTTTCCCTGACTTCCGGAAGGCATTCGATACAGTTCTGCACTGTTGCCTGATAAGCAAAGCAAGAGTCTATGGAATATCAGACCAGCTGTGTGGCTGGATTGAAGAGTTTTTAGCAAACAGAACAGAGCATGTTGTTCTCAATGGAGAGACATCTACAGACCTTAAAGTAACCTCTGGCATGCCACAGGAGAGTGTTATGGGACCATTGCTTTTCACAATATATATAAATGACCTAGTAGATAGTGTCAGAAGTTCCATGCGGCTTTTTGCAGATGATGCTGTAGTATACAGAGAAGTTGCAGCATTAGAAAATTGCAGCGAAATGCAGGAAGATCTGCAGCAGATAGGCACTTGGTGCAGGGAGTGGAAACTGACCCTTAACATAGACAAATGTAATGTATTGTGAATACATGGAAAGAAGGATCCTTTATTGTATGATTATATGATAGCGGAACAACATTGGTAGCAGTTACTTCTGTAAAATATGTAGGAGTATGCATACGGAATGATTTGAAGTGGAATGATCATATAAAATTAATTGTTGTAAGGCAGGTGCCAGGTTGAAATTCATTGGGAGAGTCCTTAGAAAATGTAGTCCATCAACAATACTTGAGTATTGCTCATCAGTGTGGGACCCATACCTGGTCGGGTTGACAGAGGAGATAGAGAAGATCCAAAGAAGAGCAGCACGTTGCGTCACAGGGTTATTTGGTAAGCATGATAGTGTTATGGAGATGTTTAGCAAACTCAAGTGGCAGACTCTGCGAGAGAGGTGCTCTGCATCACGGTGTAGCTTGATGTCTAGGTTTCAAGAGGTTGCATTTCTGGATGAGGTATCGAATATATTGCTTCCCCCTACTAATACCTCCTGAGGAGATCACAAATGTAAAATTAGAGAGATTCAAGCCTGCACAGAGGCTTTCTGGCAGTCATTCTTCCCGCAAACCATATGCGACTGGAACAGGAAAGGGAGGTAATGACAGTGGCACGTAAAGTGCCCTCCGACACACACCGTTGGGTGGCTTGCAGAGTATAAATGTAAATGTAGATGTAAATGTAGATGATGGCAGGTTAGCTTGTATATCACATGCCTAGTTTCACAGATAGCCCTTCCTTTGATGAGATATGTGATATTTGTGATCGGACTGGAATAGGTGGATGTATGGGACAGGTTCTTGCACCTATGTCTACTTCAGGGATATGAGCCATGAGGGAAGTGTTTGGAAGCAGGGGTTGTGTAGGGATGGATGAGAATATTGTGTAGGTTTGATGAGCAGTGGAATACCACTGTGGATGGGGCTGGAAGGATAGTAGATAGGACATTTCTCATTTCAGGGCACAACTAGAGGTAGGGTCTTAACTACCTCTCATCGTATTATCAACAAAGGCCTTTTTGGACAAAAGTGCACTTTTTGACAGTATTTTTGTTGTGCCTATCTGTGGCTCAGCATTGCTGCTACCACTATATGGTGAGTGTTTTAAACTCTGGTGACATTATTTCAAGTTGCTTTGTGTGTGCTGTTAAAGCCATGTTTCTGTCCTTAGAGATATTATGCCTCTGTGGTCTTTATCCCAAACTGTGACATTGCTCAACAATTGGGTGATTCCCCTTCCTTATGTGCTATAAAAGGAGGAGAAGCACTTGCATTCACCTGTAAAAACTGTGAATTGTGAAACTTGAATTATCCACCAACTAGGATATATTACAAATATATTTGGATGAACCACCTCTCAATCCCATTTTGTGTCCAGTGCATATCTCTTGGATCTATTCCACATAGCATCAGTTATCAGGAAATCATTTCAGTTGGACTAGGTATCATACTTAAAGATTCTTTAAAATTGAGGTGAAACTGTGAACTACAATAAGTGGAACATCCCCAAGTTCATTAGTAAATATCTTCTAGTGTACTAAACATCTCAAAATGAAGATTTTAATCAAGCTCCTAAGGCGTATATCCAGCTTTACATCAGCAGCCAAAATGTTGATAATTAAAATGACAGTGTCACCATTCTCTCAGTTAAATAATAATGCAAAACTAAGTATATTGATGGAAAATCCAGGGTGGAATATAACGTGTGATTATTTTATGTCTTTTTTGCATTGTGCTGCATAGCTGTTAATTCTTTAAGGTGTACGTAAATCATTATGTCAACTGCTATTAAGAAAATGCTTTAATTTTCACTCTGCTGGCATTCATTGAACATAATCAGCTTGGAGTGGGGTGTTTTAGTATATACCAAAATATTTTATGTAATAAGCTTGATTTGGCTTTTTGTTACTGTGTTGACAAAGGTATTTACACTTGGTGGCTTGCAACATGAAGTTAGGTGTAGAGCTATGTGCTATGTAACTGATGTGTGTCAAAGCACTCCACCAAGTCCCAGGCACTCGTCAGCTGATGACATTGGTCTGGTAGTAAGGCATTCCCTTAATAGCAAGTGTGAAGGTGATTTACATTATACTTTATAGAACATAATATGTATATAAAGACAGATCATAATTCAGCAAATAGAAGAGGCTGTTGAGTAATGATTCATTCTTATTCTCAGCAAATGAACTGTTGGAGGATATCCTTAGTCACCTATATCATTACACAGGATTAAACATTTTCCCTACAGTAAAGTGGGTCTGCTTTACATCTTCATGGGTAGCCTTTCACCAATCACATTCAATCTTGTCTAGCACCTATTACAATAAACAGTTAACTGAACAAAAAATATGGCTAGTTTAATGGTAAATTTAGCATATGGAACATCCTAATTAAATGGGTAGATTGAATGTAAATGAAGTTCTGTTCTCCTATAAACATAAAACATGTAATTTATGGCAGACATTGAAATGGAGTGGCCAGAAATGATATTAACTAAATAGAAAAACGTCATTAGAAAATTTGTAATTATTCAGTTTAGTGACAGAGTAGTAATAACTGCATAATCAACCAATGAAGGGAAAAAAGTGATTAACATCTTTCATGAAATACTTATTTAATTTTCAGGTTACCAAACCATGCTTAAAAGTTTTTAAAAATTGCAGATGACTTACTTCTAGTTCTCCACAACAACGGGATGACAGACACATCAACCATGAAGAACATAGCTGCCAAAATAATGGCTGACAATGTCGCTTTTGGAAGAAAGAAGAATGTTGAGGTCAGAAATGCTAGAGCCAACAGCACCAGTGCACCTGTAACCAACAGTCCCATAAGTAATTACTTGAATAGTTTGAGCTAAATAAATATTTTTTATGAATATAACAGTATAATAAAAAGGATAGTTGCTACTCACCACATAGTGGATGAGCTGAGTTGCAGAAAGGCACAACAAAAAGACTGCCAGGAAGTTAGCTTTCGGCCAACAAGGCCTGTGTCAAAAATAGACAATATACAAACTCACTCACACACACACACACACACACTCATGCAAATGCATCTCACACACACATGACCACAGCCTCCAGCAACTGGAGCCAGCCAGCTGCCAAGAAGTGTGATTATGTGTGTGTGAGTTGCATTTATGTGAGTGTGTGCATGTATGCTGTCTTGTTGGCCGAAAGCTAACATCCTGACAATCTTTTTGTTCTGTCTTTCTGTGACTCAGCATCTCTGCTATATGGTGAGTAGCAACTATCCTTTTCTTTATATTAAACAATTGAAAATCCAGGATGGAATGTAACAATATTAGATAGGCACAACAAAAAGATTCACACAATTATAGCTTTCAGCCATTAAGGCCTTTGCCAGCAATAGACACACATACACACACACACACACTCACACAAACATAACTTGCACACACGTCTGCAGTCTCAGACAACTGAAACCACACTGCAAGCAGCAGCACCAGTGCATGATGGGAGTGGCAACTGGGTGGGGGTAAGGAGTAGACTGGGGCAGGGAGGGGGAGGGATAGTATGGTGGGGGTTGCAGACAGTGAAGTGCTGCAGTTTAGACGGAGGGCAGGAGAGAAGGTGGGGAGGGGTGGGGGTGGGGGTTAAATAGTGGAAAGGTGATAAATATAAAGAAATTAAAAGACTGGGTGTGGCGGTGAAATGACGGCTGTGTAGTGCTGGAATGGGAACAGGGAGGGGGCTGGATGGGTGCGGATAGTGACTAATGAAGGTTGAGGCCAGGAGGATTATGGGAACATAGGATGTATTGCATGGAAAGTTACCACCTTAACAATTCAGAAAAGCTGGTGTTGGTGGGAAGGATCCATATGGCACAGGTTGTGAAGCAGTCATTGAGATAAGGGATATCATGTTTGGTGCGTGTTCAGCAACAGGGTGGTCCTCTTGTTTCTTGGCCACAGTTTGTCAGTGGCCATTCATGCAGACAGACAGCTTGTTGGTTTTCATGCCTACGTATAGAATGCAGCACAGTGGGTGCATCTTAGCTTGTAAATCACATGACTGGTTTCACAGGTAGCCCTGCCTTTGACGGGATAGGTGACGTTAGTGACTGGACTGGAGTAGATGGTGGTAGGAGGATGTATGGTATAGGTCTTACATCTAGGTCTATTACAACAATATGAGCCATGAGATAAGTGATTGGGAGCAGGGGTTGTGGAGGGATGGACGAGTACATTGTGTAGGTTCGGTGGATGGTGGAATGCCACCCTAGGAGGGGTGGGAAGGATGGTGGGCGGCTTCCTCTTTCATTTCTTACTCCCAATCCATATTCCTTCTCTTCCTTTTTCCTACTATCGAATTCCACTCACTCATGACTATTAAATTTTCATCTCCCTTCACTATCCGAATAATTTCTTTAATGTCATCATACATTTCATCAATCACTTCATCATTTGCAGAGCTAGTTGTCATATAAACTTGTACTACTGTAACAGGCATGGGCTTTGTGTCTATCTTGGCCACAATAATGCGTTCACTATGCTGTTTGTAGTAGCTTACCCACACTCCTATCTTTTTATTCTTTATTAAACCTGCTCCAGCATTTCCTCTATTTGATTTTGTATTTATAACCCTGTATTCCCCCCCTCCCAATGAACCATGGACCTTGCCGTTGGTGGGGAGGCTTGCGTGCCTCAGCGATACAGATAGCCGTACCGTAGGTGCAACCACAATGGAGGGGTATCTGCTGAGAGGCCAGACAAACGTGTGGTTCCTGAAGAGGGGCAGCAGCCTTTTCAGTAGTTGCAGGGGCAACAGTCTCGATGATTGACTGATCTGCTGTGCTGGTACTGCGAACGGCTGAAAGCAAGGGGAAACTACAGCCGTAATTTTTCCCGAGGGCATGCAGCTTTACTGTATGGTTAAATGATGATGGTGTCCTCTTGGGTAAAATATTCCGGAGGTAAAATAGTCCCCCATTTGGATCTCCGGGCGGGGACTACTCAGGAGGATGTCGTTATCAGAAGAAAGAAAACTGGCGTTCTATGGATCGGAGTGTGGAATGTCAGATCCCTTAATCGGGCAGGTAGGTTAGAAAATTTAAAAAGGGAAATGGATAGGTTAAAGTTAGATATAGTGGGAATTAGTGAAGTTCGGTGGCAGGAGGAACAAGACTTTTGGTCAGGCGAATACAGGGCTATAAATACAAAGTCAAGTAGGGGTAATGCAGGAGTAGGTTTAATAATGAATAAAAAAATAGGAATGCGGGTAAGCTACTACAAACAGCATAGTGAACGCATTATTGTGGCCAAGATAGACACGAAGCCCACACCTACTACAGTAGTACAAGTTTATATGCCAAGTAGCTCTGCAGATGACGAAGAAATTGAAGAAATTTATGATGAGATAAAAGAAATTATTCAGATAGTGAAGGGGACGAAAATTTAATAGTCATGGGTGATTGGAATTCAGTAGTAGGAAAAGGGAGAGAAGGAAACGTAGTAGGTAAATAAGGATTGGGGTTAAGAAATGAAAGAGGAAGCCGCCTGGTAGAATTTTGCACAGAGCACAACTTAATCATACCTAACACTTGGTTCAAGAATCATAAAAGAAGGTTGTATACATGGAAGAAGCCTGGAGATACTGACAGATTTCAGATAGATTATTTAATGATAAGACAGAGATTTAGGAACCAGGTTTTAAATTGTGAGACATTTCCAGGGGCAGATGTGGACTCTGACCACAATCTATTGGTTATGAACTGTAGATTAAAACTGAAGAAACTGCAAAAAGGTGGGAATTTAAGGAGATGGGATCTGGATAAACTGACTAAACCAGAGGTTGTACAGAGTTTCAGGGAGAGCGTAAGGGAACAAATGGCAGGAATGGGGGAAAGAAATACAGTAGAAGAAGAATGGGTAGCTTTGAGGGATGAAGTAGTGAAGGCAGCAGAGTATCAAGTAGGTAAAAAGATGAGGGCTAGTAGAAATCCTTGGGTAACAGAAGAAATATTGAATTTAATTGATGAAACGAGAAAATATAAAAACGCAGTAAATGAAGCAGGCAGAAAGGAATACAAATGTCTCATAAATGAGATCAACAGGAAGTGCAAAATGGCTAAGCAGGGATGGCTAGAGGACAAATGTAAGGATGTAGAGGCTTATCTCACTAGGGGTAAGATGGATACTGCCTACAGGAAAATTAAAGAGACCTTTGGAGAAAAGAGAATGACTTGCATGAACATCAAGAGCTCAGATGGAAACCCAGTTCTAAGCAAAGAAGGGAAAGCAGAAAGGTGGAAGGAGTATATAGAGGGTCTATACAAGGACGATGTACTTGAGGACAATATTATGGAAATGGAAGAGTATGTAGATGAAGATGAAATGGGAGATACGGTACTGCGTGAAGAGTTTGACAGAGTACTGAATGACCTGAGTCGAAACAAGGCCCCGGGAGTAGACAACATTCCATTAGAACTACTGACGGCCTTGGGAGAGCCAGTCCTGACAAAACTCTACCATCTGGTGAGCAAGAACTATGAGACAGGTGAAATACCCTCAGGCTTCAAGAAGAATATAATAATTCCAATCCCAAAGAAAGCAGGTGTTGACAGATGTGAAAATTACCAAACTATCAGTTTAATAAGTCACAGCTGCAAAATACTAACGCGAATTCTTTACAGATGAATGGAAAAACTAGTAGAAGCTGACCTCGGGGGAGATCAGTTTGGATTCTGTAGAAATATTGGAACACGTGAGGCAATACTGACCCTACGACTTATCTTCGAAGCTAGATTAAGGAAAGGCAAGCCTACATTTCTAGCATTTGTAGACTTACAGAAAGCTTTTGACAATGTTAACTGGAATACTCTCTTTAAAATTCTGAAGGTGGCAGGGGTAAAATATAGGGAGCGAAAGGCTATTTACAATTTGTATAGAAACCAAATGGCAGTTATAAGAGTTGAGGGGCATGAAAGGGAAGCAGTGGTTGGGAAGGGGGTGAGACAGGGTTGTAGCCTCTCCCCGATGTTATTCAATCTGTATATTGAGCAAGCAGCGAAGGAAACAAAAGTAAAATTCAGAGTAGGTATTAAAATCCATGGAGAAGAAATAAAAACTTTGAGTCCGCTGATGACATTGTAATTCTGTCAGAGACAGCAAAGGACTTGGAAGAGCAGTTGAATGGAATGGATAGTGTTTTGAAAGGAGGATATAAGATGAACATCAACAAACGCAAAACGAGGATAATGGAATGTAGTCGAATTAAGTCGGGTGATGCTGAGGCTATTAGATTAGGAAATGAGACACTTAAAGTAGTAAAGGATTTTTGCTATTTGGGGACCAAAATAACTGATGATGGTCAAAGTAGAGAGGATATCAAATGTAGACTGGCAATGGGAAGGAAAGCGTTTCTGAAGAAGAGAAATTTGTTAACATCGAGTATAGATTTAAGTGTCAGGAAGTCGTTTCTGAAAGTATTTGAATGGAGTGTAGCCATGTATGGAAGTGAAAAATGGATGATAAATAGTTTAGACAAGAAGAGAATAGAAGCTTTCGAAGTGTGGTGCTACAGAAGAATGCTGAAGATTAGATGGGTAGATCACATAACTAATGAGGAGGTGTTGAATGGGATTGGGGAGAAGAGAAGTTTGTGGCACAACTTGACTAGAAGAAGGGATCGGTTGGTAGGACATGTTCTGAGACATCGAGGGATCACCAATTTAGTATTGGAGGGCAGTGTGGAGTGTAGACCAAGAGATGAATACACCAAGCATATTCAGAAGGATGTAGGTTGCAGTAGGTACTGGGAGATGATGAAGCTTGCACAGGATAGAGTAGCATGGAGAGCTGCATCAGACCAGTCTCAGGACTGAAGACCACAACAACAACAACAACAACAATAATCCTGTACTCACCTGACCAGAAGTCTTGTTCCTCCTGCCATCAAACTTCACTAATTCCCACTATATCTACCTTTTACCTATCCATTTCCCTTTTTAAATTTTCTAACCTACCTGCTTGATTAAGGGATCTGACAGTCCACTCTCCTATCCGTAGTACACCAGTTTTCTTTCTCCAGATAATGATGTCCTCTTGAGTAGTCCCCACCCGAAGATCCAAATGGGGGACTATTTTACCTCCGGAATATTTTACCCAAGAGAACACCATCACCATTTAACCATACAGTTAAGCTGCATGCCCTCGGGAAAAATTACGGCTGTAGCTTCCCCTTGCTTTCAGCCGTTCGCAGTACCAGCACAGAAAGGCTGTTTTGGTTAGTATTACAGGGCCAGATCAGTCAATCATCCAGTCTGTTGCCCCTGCAACTACTGAAAAGGCTGCTGCCCCTCTTCAGGAACCACACATTTGTCTGGCCTCTCAACAGATATTCCTCCATTGTGGTTGTACCTACAGTATGGCTATCTATATCGCTGAGGCACGCAAGCCTCCCCACCAGTGGCAAGGTCCATGGTTCATGGGGGATTAAGTTATATACTCTGTGCAAAATTCTACCAGGCAGCTTCCTCTTTCATTCATTATTGCTGGTCCATATTCACCTACTACTTTTCCTTCTCTTCCTTTTCCTACTATCAAACTCTAATCCCACCTGACTATTAAATTGTTGTCTCCCTTATCTATCTGAATAATTTCTTTATATCTAAAAACAAAGATGATGTGACTTACCAAATGAAAGTGCTGGCAGGTCGACAGACACACAAACAAACACAAACATACACACAGAATTCAAGCTTTCGCAACAAACTGTTGCCTCATCAGGAAAGAGGGAAGGAGAGGGAAAGACGAAAGGATGTGGGTTTTAAGGGAGAGGGTAAGGAGTCATTCCAATCCCGGGAGCGGAAAGACTTACCTTAGGGGGAGAAAAGGATGGGTATACACTCGCACACACACACATATCCATCCACACATATACAGACACAAGCAGACATATTTAAAGACAGAGAGTTTGGGCAGAGATGTCAGTCGAGGCAGAAGTGCAGAGGCAAAGATATTGAATGACAGGTGAGGTATGAGTGGCGGCAACTTGAAATTAGCGGAGATTGAGGCCTGGTGGATAACGGGAAGAGAGGATATATTGAAGAGTGTCTGTCGACCTGCCAGCACTTTCATTTGGTAAGTCACATCATCTTTGTTTTTAGATATATTTTTCCTATGTGGAATGTTTCCCTCTATTATAACCATATGAATAATTTCTTTATCACATTTCTTCAGTCTCTACATCATCTGCAGAGAGAGTTGGCATATGAACTTGTTCTACTGTGGTAGGCAAGGGCTTCATGTCTATCTTGGTTACACAAATTCATTCACCATGCTGTTTGTAGTAGCATATCTGTGTTCCTGATTTTTTTATTCATTGTTAAACTTAGTCCTGCATTACCCACATTTGATTTTGTATTTATAGCCCTGTATTTACTGGACCAGAAGTATTATTCCTCCTGCAACCGAACTTCATTAATTCCCACCATATCTATCACTAACCTATCCATTTCCATTTTTAAATATTCTAACATACCTGCCCCATCAAGGGATCTGACATTCCATGCTCTGATCCACAGAACGCCAGTTTTGTTTCTCCTAATAATCATGTCCTCCTGAGTAATTCCCACCTGGAGATCGAAATGGTAGACCATTTTACCTTCAGAATATTTTACCCAATAGGCTGCCATCATCATTTAACCATACAGTAAAGCTGTATGCCCTTGGGAAAAATTATGGCTGAAGTTCCCCCTTGCTTTCAACCATTCACAGTACCAGCACAGCAATGCTGTTTTGGTTGATGTTGCAAGACCAGTTCAAACAGTCATCCAGACTGTTACCCCTACAACTACTGAAAAGGCTGCTACTCCTCTTCAGAAACCACACATTTGTCTGGCCTTTCAGCCGATCCCCTCTGTTGTGGTTGCACCTACAATGCAGCTATCTGTATCGCTGAGACATTCAGGCCTTCCCACCAATGGCAAGATCCATGGTTCATTGAGGGCATATTATTATTCAACCCACATATTGCCCATAAAGTGTAGCACTACAAATATAATTTTAAAGTATTAATTAAAATTGTGCTCACGTAATTAAATTGTTAGGACAATGTGACTATTCAGTTGTATTTCAATCTTATTAACCAAAAATTACTGCAACAATAAGTATATGAAGTGCTATATGATTTGAGTAATTGGTCATACCTGTAAAGAGGCCACCCATTGTTGTTTTTACTCCAGATGAATGGTTAACAGCTGTTCTTGTGAAAGATCCAGTGATTGGCATTCCATAAAATAATGAGCCAGCAATGTTACATACTCCCAGGGCAAGCATTTCTTGTGTAGCATCAACAGGTTTCCCACCAGCTGCAACAATGAGCAAGAAAAATAAATATAAACCCCCTGTTACAAGACTTCAAAATGAAATATTATTAAATTCCAAGGTAAAATACAATTTTAAGTGTACTTACATAGAATTACATTTAATTAAAAAATAGATGGAAAATAAATCTAGGTACCAAACAAAAAAGTACAGGTATAAACAGAAAGATACATATATACTAACTTTCAGATCCAGCAATTTTGTTCTCTGGAGAAAAAGTAACTGAGGGTTGGAGGTATCACTTTCGCTTGCCAACTTCATTAATTTTGCCTTTGCTTAGATGTTTTCTCATTATTGTTTTTATCTTCCCTAAATTTTTTGCATGGTAACATATCATTTATGATTTTTCATTCAGTTTGTTGTTAACCTATCTCAGAACTGTTACAACTTGTAATGTCTCATGTTTTCATTTTCCATTTGTTTCTGCCTTCCAGTCTTTTACTACCTCATAAGATACCCTCAATTTGTCAGATAAACTGGTTCCAGATTTTGTGGTGTTTTGTTGGGGCTCTGCCTGATGTTACATAGTGAATGTATGTGCACTGTAGTTTTTTTATTGAGAGCTCTTTCCTTATAGAAGTTTTAGAAACTATAAAATCAAATATGTCAGAGAAATGTAATTGCTCTATAATTTTAAGATGCACATTTTAAACTGATCAAGAGTGTGATTAAAGCTTATCCTTGATGGTTTGTCCTATTAGGTGTTTGTGATCTCATTTTTTGTTTCAATAAAATTTGCAATTTTATGTTGTTAATAAATGTGACAGAAAATGAATGCATACAGTTTTTAATTAACTAACTGTGCACCATGAAACAGTAGGGGAAAGAGAGTAAGATCAAAAGACAAAGAGTGGGGAAAATCCGAGGTAGAATTACAGTGATAAAAGCTGAAATTACTTTTCATCTGTAACAGCATATTTAAATAATTTAAATATAATATCACTCAGATATAAATTAATTTAATTATAATGTCACACAGAAAATAACTTACCAAATGCTTTAGCAATTGCCACACTTTCCAGTATAGCAATCAGAGGCAATGTGATGATATTTGTGCCAAGAGCAGATACCATTTCTGGGAAGCTATATGTTTCATTTTGATATGTTGTACTGAATGGTGGTGGAGAGAATGGTGGGAGGCCACTTTGTATTTCACCTAAAATTGAATTAATTTCACAGTTACCGCACGTAATACACTGGATGAGTTTCACTAGTTATATGTAAAATAAAGTAAGGCATGAAGTATGGCACATGTATGAGATTTATGACTGCTTCCTATTTATGTAAAATTGATGTGATAAATTTTCAATTTTTCTGTTACAGACTATAATTTTTTGAAAGAAACATTCAGTTGCCTTCCTTAGCAGAAGAAGCATTTAGATGTTCATATATATTTCAAATGTTAGCATTTTCCTATTTTATTTGTGTGTGTGTGTGTGTGTGTGTGTGAGAGAGAGAGAGAGAGAGAGAGAGAGAGAGAGAGAGAGAGAGAGAGAGAGAGAGACTGTTCGAATAAAGTAAAACAAACCTGTTAAAGAAAAAGGAGCGTTGCCATCTGTGTACATCAGATATGCCAAAAGAGTCCCGATAATACAGGCAATGGCATTTCGACTCAGGGCTAGAAACCAAAATAACTTGCTGAGTGCTTTCCTTGCTTTAGAACTCCCAGAAAGATCTCTTCCTTTGTCAATATCATTCAGTTTCTAAAATGGTAAAAAAAAAGATGATAAGTTTATTTATGTTTTTAAATTACAGGGTGTGTGAACACAGTATATTCAAGTTTATACCTGTAAAAATAACAGCCCTATAATGGTACAGACTCCTAGAACAACATCCCACAGTTGAACATATGTAATTCTTTCCACTAAGTTTGACCACGATTCAAGAAAATCATTAGAAGTGCCTCCAATTCCCAATAGACCTTTCAGCTGTGAAAATGCAATAGTAATAGCAGCTGCTGATGTAAACGCTGTTGTCACTGGCATTGAGATAAAATCCACAAGAAAACCTGTTGATGAGATAGTTGAAAGTTTTAAATATTAGTGCTCACATTACAGTCACAATATAAATTTAATACTTAACTTATTGAAGTCTTAAAATCACACACACACACACACACACACACACACACACACACACACACACACACACAAATGGTGACCAAAAGTCCATTAACATTTGAAAATGAACTAATTCATGGAATAATGTAGGTAGAGAGGTAAAAATTGACACGCATACCTGAAATGACATAGTGTTTTATTGAAACGAAAAACAAGTGTAAAAACTGACCAGCACATGCCACTGGGCAACAGCATGTCAGTGACATCACAGGGTGTGAGGTATGCCATTAAGTTACAGAATTGCATCATCCCTAGCCTGGCTGAGAAAAACCTGCTCAAAAGTACAAATTTTATGCAGGATAGCACTCCATCCCATAGGGGTATGTATGTGAAGTATCTCTTGCACACTTTGTTTGGTGAGGATCACATGCTGATTCACCACTTCCATCATGATTGGCCTCCCAGGTCGCCATTTGTCAATCCAGGTGATTATTGCTAGTGAGGTTACCCCTATGGTCGCAAGTCTACCATGATCATCTCACCTCTTCAGAGATGCTAAAAGACAACATACAATGGCAACTTCTCACCACACCTACTGATATGTGGTGGGTCTACAATGCTATTCACCACATTGTCCCTCAACTACAGTTATTGTTGATGAATGACAGCTGACTTGTTGAGCATTTGTTATAAAGACCACTGTTTTTGCTAAAAATCAATAGTTATGCCAATTATCAATTTTGTATCGGATGAAAAACCATCTGTTGGTCATTTTGTGCAACTTTTTTGCAATTTCAATAAAATCCCGTATCATTTTAGTCATATGTGTCAATTTTTACGTTGCTACCAACATTTTCCCATGAAGTATTGGATTTTGAAATGTTAATGGTGTTTTGGGTCACCATATACACTAAATAATTTATGTATGGAGGAGATAAAAATACCTTGTGATGAAATTGACTAAATTTCCAAAAGTTGGCATGATTCAATAATAATAAACTGATCTTTGGCATATATATTTTATATGTCAGTGAGAAGGGGAACCATAGGGCTTCTTGATGTTTACATGTTTACATGTAATCAGTGTCATCTTATAATGTATATTAACATGTAGAAATTATATTAATTGCTTAAACTGTCCCTTAGCTAAGCAACCTTAGAGAAGTGTATATTTATGCAGTCATTGATTCCTGTGCCAGTGAAGGCCTCCTAAGTTTACACTTGAGATTTAATTGTAGTATGACTGACTTTTCTCTCTGTAGAATTTAAATACTTTGAAATGCTTTTAAATTAAAGGAGGTCACTCATCAAAAAGCAATGGAGGGTGAAGCTTTGACAATGCCAGCCACTCGTGCTGGCGAAACGTCAGAAAAATCATTAGATGAACGTCGGCCGAAGAACCCGAGACAGAAGCCAATTGGCAGTTTGTTGTTGAGTTGTTGATAGGCACACACAAAAGAAAGGAAAGTTGTTAGCTCATCAGAGGATAAGTCTGAAAGACAGCAAGTTTTTTTTCTTTTGTGTGTGCTTATTGAGTATTCAGCAGTTCTACTTTTTGGAGAGTGATATCCATTCATCCAAAAGTATTTACACTCTTCCACAATTTTCATACTATATTTACTTTTTGCTTTATTTTTCTTTCAATGTCTGACAGTACTCATTTGCAGAGCAGGCCCATGGCTTCCTGAATTTTAAAAGAAGCTTGGAAATCTGATGAATTCTTTAATTTTTTTACTTTTCATTGAATTTGTATGGGATTTGACTAACATATTTCTTATGTACATATACTGCTTCACAGTCTTTTAGTATTTTGCAAACTGAAGTACGCACTCCAGTTTATAATTTATGATCCAGATTCAGATTCTTTATTATCCACTGACTACATGTAGTGGTATGGGCTTAACACTGATATACAATAAGCAATCACTCTGTTAATTAGACTACTTTTCACATTGCATGTACAAATAATTTATCCTGTAGTATAGACTTGTAATCCTAATCCTAAAACTCAATTTCTATGCTACCAATATCCAAGAATTCTCTTAAACTGTAGACTGGATTGTTTATTAACCCTTTATACAACTTTTAAAATTATTGAAAGATTTACCTTTTAACAATTCAGCAAGTAAATGTTGCTGTAGTACAAATATTAATCTGCCAATACAGTACATGCTCTTTCTTCTTCAAAAAAATCTACTCTTTATTTTTGTACAATATTTGCTCTGTATATTGTAACTCAGTGATCATTTAATGTAGAAATAATGAAATTAATGCAAATTTAATATTATACGAGTTTTGTTATACATTGACTTGTCCTACATCAGAATGTACTGTTTGTGTACTATAAGATTACCAGGACCAATAAAACTCTACTCTGCTCTACTTTATTTATTGGAGAATGAGGTAATTTTGCCTATTTCTGTCAGCCTATGTCTAGGAATGTCAGTATTCATCATATTTCTGGTGTATGACAGTGTATGTTCTCTCTGGTGCAAAACTTTGCTATGTTCTTTTTTGCAGATATCAATGATGCATGGATATAAAGATTCATCACTGTCATCATTTTGGTCTTAGCGAATAAAGGGTGGCAGTGTTCCTCTGAGCCAACCTTACACATTATTCTTAGCACCTTTTTTTGAATCAGTAATACGTCGCTAATGTGATGTGAGTACCCCATAACAACAGCCCATATCCTAATGTCCAAAGTAAGCTATCCTAAGATATTCATGTGTCACTAGATCAGATAATTCCCGTATGAGATAGGACACCCTTGATATCTTTCTGATGGTATGATTAATGTGGGGTTGTCAGTTTAGTTTGGAATCAATATGTATTCCAAGCAGTTTTACAGACTTTGCTTCTATGCCTTTAGTTAGTCCCAGCAGCAGGTATTGAGTTCTCTAGATTTCACAGTAGTTTGTTAGATGTGAATCAGTTTAGTGTTAAGGAGTGTGCCCTGAGACTTCTGGCATAGCCTTAAACTACACTATTTGATCAAAAGTATCTGGACACATGGCTGAAAACAATTTACAAGTTCACGGCGCCCTCCATCGGTAATGCTGGAATTCATAACAGTGTTGGCTCACCATCAGCTTTGAGGACAGCTTTCACTCTTGCAGGCATATGTTTCTTGGGGAATGGCAGCCCATTCTTCATGGAGTGCTGCACCATGGATAGTTATCAATGACAGTTGATGAGGCCTGGTACAAAGTTGGTGTTCCAAAATATCCCAAAGGTGTTCTATAGCATTCAGATCAAGACACTGTGCAGGCCAGTCCATTACAGGGATGTTATTGTCGTGTAACCATTCCACGACATGCCATGTGTTATGAACCAGTGCACGATCGTGCTGAAGAACGCAATCGCCATCCCCAAATTGCTTTCAACAGTGGGAAGCAAGGAGGTGATTAAAACATCTATGTAGGCCTGTGCTGTGATAGTGCCATGCAAAACAACAAGGGGTGCAAGACCCCTCCATGAAAACCATGACCACACCACTGCCTCTGAGTTTTACTGTTGGCACTACACACACTGGCAGATGACGTTCACCGGACATTCGCCATACCCACACCTTGCCATCAGATTGCCACATTATGTACTGTGATTTGGCACTCCACACAACATTTTTCCACTGGTCAGTCATCCAATGTTTACGTTTCTTACATCAAGCGAGGTGTAGTTTGGCATTTACCGGCGTGATGTGTAGCTTATGAACAGCTGCTCGATCATAAAATCCAAGTTTTCTCACTGCCTGCCTAACTGTCATAGCACTTGCAGTGGATCCTGATGCAGTTTGGAATTCCTGTGTAATAGTCTGGATAGATGTCTGCCTATTGCACATTACAACCCTCTTGAACTGCCTGTCACTCAACAGACGAGGTCAGCCTGTCTGCTTTTGTGCTGTATGTGTCCCTTCACATTTCCACTTAACTATCATATCAGAAACAGTGGCCCTAGGAATGATTAGGAGTGGGGAAATCTCACGTACGGACTTATGACACAAGTGACACCCAATCACCTGACCATGTTCAAAGACCATGAGTTTTGCAAAGCACCCCATTCTGCTCTCTCATGATGTCTAATGACTACTGAGGTCACTGATATGGAGTATCTGGCAGTATGTGGCAGCACAATGCACCTATTTTTGAAAAATGTATATTTTTGTGAGAGTCCGAATACTTTTGATCACATAGTGTATCTCAAACTGTGGCAATTAATGTTGTGTCATCCGAATAGCAGATAACTGATTGAAGCCCAATATAATGTGGCAAATTTAACATCTGAAAATGCTACATTCTATTTTCTCTGTGAGGTACTGGATCAATTAAACAAAAGGTTTCATATGCTAGACGTGTTTTTGATTTAACGAAGGCATTTGATTGTGTTGATCACAAAATATTGCTCCAGAAGTTGGAATACAGGTAGTAGCTCACAATTGGTTCACCTCTAACTTTAACAACAGATACAAAAGGTCATTATTCACAGTGTTGAGAAATGGCTGTGATGTAAGGTCTGAGTGGGGTACAGTCAAATGGAGGCTGCCCCAGGGATCAGTGTTGGGGAGACTTCTGTTCCTTATTTATATAAATGATATGACCTCTAGTATTAATGGTAATTCTAAAATATTTCTGCTAATGATACTAGCTTGGTAGTAAAGGATGTTGTGTGTGACATTGGCTCTGTTTCAAATAGTGTGGTTCATGACATGCGCTCTTGGCTTGTAGAAAATGAATTAGAGCTAAATCATAGTGCGACTCAGTTTTTACAGTTTCTAACACACAATTCAACAAAACCTGACATTTTAATTTCACACAATGGGAATATGATTAGTGAAACTGAACAGTTCAAATTTCTAGATGTTCAGATAGACAGTAAGCTCTCATGGAAACCCCACGTTCAGGATCTTGTTCAAAGATTTAATGCTGCCAGTATTACTATTCGAACAGTATCTGAAGTAAGTGATCGTTTGACGTGAAAATTGGTCTACTTTGCTTATTTTCATTCACTTATGCCATGTGGTATTACATTTTGGGGTAACTCTTCCCATTCTAAAAGGATACTTTTGACTCAGAAATGGGCAGTTCTGGCAATAACTGGTATAAGTTCGTGAACCTCTTGTTGACCCCTGTTGACTAGTCTGTGTATTTTGATATTGCCCTCTCAATGTGTACATTCTTTACTGTCATTTCTTGTTAACAATGTTAGCTTATTGCCAAAAATTAGGGGCTTTCACTCAGTTAAGGCAGAAATCCAATCTGAATTCGGATTGCACTTCCTTAACTCTTGTGCAGAAAAGTGTGCAGTATACTGCTGCATCCATTTTCAGTAAGCTTCCACAAGAATTCAAAAATCTTAGCAGTAATCAATGCACTTTCAAATCAAAACTGAAGAGTTTCCTCATGGGTCACTCCTTCTATCCTGTTGAGGAGTTCCTACAAAAATCAAGCTGATTCTTATGTTACATTGTTGGCTCAAATGGTTCAAATGGCTCTGAGCACTATGGGACTCAACATCTTAGGTCATAAGTCCCCTAGAACGTAGAACTACTTAAACCTAACTAACCTAAGGACATCACACACACCCATGCCCGAGTCAGGATTCGAACCTGCGACCGTAGCAGTCCCGCGGTTCTGGACTGCAGCGCCAGAACTGTTACATTGTTGATTGCATTTACTTAAACTTATGGCTTCACTTTTTTGGGTTCATAAGCATTTATTTCACTTTATCTGTTCTGATTTTTATGTTGTAATTTCATGTACTGACACATTCCATGACCTTGGAGATTTGCTCCTGAATTTGTTCCTATGGAACTAGATGTGCAAATAAATAAATAAAATAAAATTATTGGCACTCCATATGTCATGTGGAATTTTAGCTTTGTGTCTCTTCTGTCTTATTCTCTAGTATTCAATGTATTGTAACACCCATTTTAAAACCTGACAATAAATATACACACATCAAAAGAAGTTTTGCATCACCTTGGTTCCGAGAATTCCGGAACCTGTACAGAAAATTGGACATAAAAATCATTTCTGCCCTTTTTATTTCTCATGAAAACCACACATTACATGTTGTACCACCATTCAGCAAGACCTTCAGATGTGGTGGTCCAGATTGCTGTACACACCAGTACCTCTAATACCCAATAGCATGTCCTTTTGCATTGATGCATGCCTGTATTCGAAGTGGCATACTATCCTTAAGTTCATCAGGGCACTGTTGGTCCAGACTGTCCCACTCCTCAATGGCAATTCAGCGTAGATCCCTCAGAGTGGTTGGTGGGTCACGTTGTCCATAAACAGCCCTTTTCAGTCTATCCTAGGCATGTTCGACAGGGTTCAAGTCTGGAGAACATGCTAGCCACTCTAGTCAGGTAATGTTGTTATCCTGAAGGAAGTCACTCACAAGATGTGCATGATGGGGGCGTGAATTATTGCCCATGAAGATGAAAGCCTCGCCAATATGCTGCTGATGTGGTTGCACTATCAGTCGGAGGACGGCATTCGTGTATCATACAGCTGTTACAGTACCTTCCGTGTCCACCTGGGGCGTACGTTGGTCGCACATAATGCCATCCCAAAACAGTAGGGAACCTCCACCTTGCTGTACTCGCTGGACAGTATGTCTAAGTCGTTCAGCCTGAATGGGTTGCCTCCAAACAAGTATCGGATGATTGTCTGGTTGAAGGCATTTGTGACACTCATCAGTGAAGAGAATGTGATGCTAATCCTGAGTAGTCCATTTAGCATGTTGTTGGGCCCATCTGGGAGTGAAGTTGCACATCATGCAGCCTATTGTGCACAGTTTGAGTCATAATATGATGTCCTGTGGCTGCATGAAAAGCATTATTCAACATGGTGGCATTGCTGTCAGGGTTCCTCTGAGTTATAATCCGTAGGTAGTGGTCATCCACTGCAGTAGTAGCCCTTGGGCAGCTGAGCGAGACATGTCATCAACAGTTCCTGTCTCTCTGTATTTCCCCCATGTCCGAACAACATCGCTTTGGTTCACTCCAAGACACCTGACACTTCTCTTGTTGAGAGCCCTTCTTGGCACAAAGTAACAATGCAGACACAATCAAACTGTGGTATTGACCATCTGGGCATGGTTCAACTACAGACAACATGAGCTGTGTACCGTCTTCCTGGTGGAATGACTGGAACTGATTGGCAGTTGAAACCCCGCCATGAAATAGTCACTGCTCATGCACGGTTGTTTACATCTTTGGGCAGGTTTAGTGACATCTCTCAATAGTCAAAGGGACTGTGTCTGTGATACAACATTCAAAGTCAATGTCTATCTGCAGGAGTTCTGGGAACCGGGGTTATCCAAAACTTTTTTTTATGTGTGTATGTCCTTTCTAATTGTGCTGAGCAGGTATTAATGCAGAGTGTCAACTAGTGCATTGAGGACCCAACTAGATTATATGACTGTTGCCTGTCTCCTTTACTGACGTGTGATATTGGTAGCAAGATCAAAATATACATAACATCTTAGTGAATAGTGTTTTATTCATCTCATAACATACAATTTCTAATCATATGATTAGTGTACAGGAGACACAAACTTTTTTCTTTCCTCCCTTTTGTGAAGGACAGCTACATTTACACTCAA
The DNA here is from genome assembly GCF_023898315.1 of Schistocerca nitens. Lineage (NCBI taxonomy): Eukaryota > Metazoa > Arthropoda > Insecta > Orthoptera > Acrididae > Schistocerca > Schistocerca nitens. Next base: position 310,745,812 of record NC_064615.1, on the reverse strand, counting down.
GACTATATGTAAACTTATCCTGCTCAAATGTTCAGTTCATCCTTCATGAACTCCTCAACAGTGTAGTAGCAGCATTTGCCAAGTATATCATATAGCTTTGTTTTCAGTGTCTCTAGGTTCATACTCAGAACAGTCTTTCCTTTTAGCTTGTTATGTTGCCATATAGTGAGGAGACTGCACACATAGGTTTAAGCGATGAGTGGGAAGCATAAAATTGTCTTTGTTTCTCGTGTTATATGTGTGATTGAAGCAGTTTTTCTCGAATAACTCTAAATTGCTGTGTAGAAAGATGATAATATCATAGATGTATAAGGAGGGAACTGTTAATAACTGTTGTTTTTCAAATAGCAGGCGACATGATGTCCTTATATGGGCAGTGCACATGTTCCTTATTATTCTTTTCTGTAACTTTAGTATGCACAATACATTGCTTCAATTTCCCCCGAAAATAATACCATACCTTCCAACTGATTGAAAGTAACTGTGGTATGCAATTTTCCTTGTATTCATGTCTGTTGCACCAGCTAATATTTGCATATCAAATGCAAAGCTACATAATTTGTTTAACAGGTAGTAAACATGTTTATTCCAATTTAAATTTTTATCTAGGTTTAACCCTAAAAACTTCACAGAATCCACTTCTTCTATATCCTGTTTTTTATGAATTATTTTAATTTCTTGGGGATTTGATTTTTTCATTCTGAATTGGACCATGTGGGTTTTGGGGATGTTCAGTCTTAATCCATTCAGTTGGAACCATGTTTCTAGTTTGTTCATTGTGTTTATTATGTAGAGAGGGATGTTTTCTGGCTCCTGGTTTTCAATTAATACAGATGTGTCATCTGCAAATAAAACCAATGGAGCATTTATATTGTTCGGTAAATCATTAACATAGAACAAAAACAAAATAGGTCCTAGTATCGAGCCTTGAGGGACACCTTGGCCTACTGTCTTCCATTTTGAATAGTAATTTGCTGCATTTGATGAGATAATCACTCTTTGTTTCCTATTTGATGAGTATGAAGTAAGTCAATTTAGAACATTACCCTTGATCCCATACTTGCCAAACTTATAGATGAGCAGTGCATGATTTACAGAGTCAAAGGCTTTTGTGAGATCACAAAAGATTCCTGCAACTTTATTATGGTTGTCTAATGATGTGCTGATCTTGTTGATGAACTTGTGAATTGCGTCAATAGTACTTTTGCCATGCTGGAAACCAAATTGGTTTTCCGTAATAATATCATGTTTCTCCATAAAATTTTGGATCTGCATAGCAGCAGCATTTTCAAAGATTTTTGATAGGACTAGAAGGAGGGAGATGGGATGATAATTCCCCATATCCTCTCTTGACCCTTTTTTGAGCAACGGTTTTACTTCTGCATACTTCAGCAACTCTGGGAAGCTTCCTTGTTCAAAGGATTGGTTTATTATTTTAGATAGTGGGTATCCTATTATTTTACACACAGATTTAAGGACTTTTGCCGGTATTTCATCCCAATCTGCAGAATTTTTGTTTTATAGATTTAATATAATTTTTTCTACATCTATTGTTGAAACTGTTTTGAATTTTATGAGGCATTCAGAATTATGATTTAATCCAAAGGGACATACATTGTTCTCATAAACTGCAACATTAACCTCTGGTTCCACTACTTTAATGAAGAACTCATTGAAGCATTCTGAAATTTGAGCCAGATTTACAATGATTTCATCTTCAAGCTTAATTGTACTAATTCCATGTCTAGAGGCTTTCATACCTAATTCGTGTTTTACAGCTGACCACACTGCTTTTGATTTACTCTCATGTTTTAAGATTAAATTGTTATTTGTCATTTGCTTTGCTGTGTTGACAATTTTCTTAAATGTACTTTTGTATCGTTTAACATATTCAATAAATTCAATTTTTTTATTATGTCTTAGTTCCTTATGTAGCTGCCTTTTCTTAGCACTGGAGATTTTTATACCTTTAGTGATCCATTTTAATTTTGTCATTTTATTAAAATAAGTTTTTTGTGGAAACATTTCATTGAAAACACTCAGAAAATCCCTTAGAAATGCTTCAAAATGTGCTGAGCCTGAAATATTTTTATCAAAGTGCAATTCTGTTTCCTTCAGCTTATCATGGAATAGAGTCAAAGTTTCTTTGCTGAAGTTCCTTTTTACATAAGCTTTTTTACATGGGACTTCTCTACCAGCTGTGGGTAGCTCAATGAATAATGCTGAATGATCAGAAATTCCTAGATCTAGACAAAATTTACATCCATCTTCAAATACGTAGTTCGTTAAAATATTGTCAATGCATGTAGCTGACTGAGCATTTTCTCTTGTAGATCCAGAAAAATTTAATTTGAAGCCATATTTTTTATTAAGTCTGTAAATTTTGATACCTCACATGTTTCATTCAACACATTGATGTTGAAATCATCAGCAATTACAATTTTTTTCCTCTTTTCTTTACTGAGGTATTCTAACAAACTCTGAAATTTATGTAGGAAATGCTAAATTGTCACCTTCCCTGGGATTCTATAAATTGATATTATAACAACATTTAAGTCTTGTTCCATCATCTTTCGGGCATGCACTTGGGACAGCGACAATTCAAGAATAACATTTAAGTCCTTTAACTCAACACAGCAACCCTCAGAAATACACTCTTCATTAAAACAATTGAAGTCACATCGTACATGGTAATCTAAATCAGAATGAATGAGTATGCATGAACCTCCTTGTGACTTATTTATCCTACAAAAGCTGGTAGCTACCTTGAAGTTTTCAATTTTATTTTAGATTTTTATGATATCACTACTAAGCCAGTGTTCATTTAAACAAATTACTTTGACATTTAGAAATTCAGATAAAAAACCTTGTAGCTCATCTAACTTAGAGCTTCTGTCACATGAGTATTCAGCATTTAAACCATTTATATTAAAATGCATTACATACATTCTACTAAGATCATCAATTTTATTTTTTTAAAGGCCTAATATTTAAAAATGAGCCATCCTCACAAAAGGGTAGGTCTGGATTCTTCTGTAGCAGCCCATCAGGTTGCTCACTTAGCTTGTACATTTCTTTGTCACTTTGATATTGTGTATTTACATCCAAAGTTACATTCTTGATGGCACTGGATTTGGATGGTGCTGAAGTGATTTCCCTGGTGCGAGCAAAAAAAAAAAAAAATAATCACTGTTTCTCTCTGGAGCTTTCCTTGTTCTGGAAGACACACGTACAGCAGCTTGTTGGTCTTCCAGTATTTCTGGAGCTTGCAAAATTTGTGCTTCATTTCTTTTTGGCTTGAACCATTTCATAATTTGAGTTTGTTTCCCAGCTTGAATGTTACTTTCTGTCCTATTGGTTTTAAACCATTTTGTGGTTTGTCACTGATTGATGGCTATATTGTTTGCTGCATGAAAAGAATGCTTTGTTACTTGTGATCGATTTCCACTTGTCATTGGTACTTCATTGCACTGCGAAATATGAGTAAAAATTTTTTCCGTAAGGACCTCCTTTCCTAATGCATTCAAATGATGACCGTGAACTGTATGGAGCCTTTGCTCCAAACTGTTTATGTCAATAACATCTGCATTTACGAAGTGAGTATATATTTCACTGAAACTCTTGTTTGCTGCATGAATTTCACTGTTTACACAAGACCACCTCAGTAAATCATGACGATGTGGGATATTTACAATGAGTACATTCATGTGAGATAAATTATTGAGGCATTTTCTCAATTCTGTGCTAGCCTTGAACGACTCATTTCTATATACGTCATTTGATCCTCCCAGCAATACAACAAAGTCATCCTTACACAAACTAGTTAGTGACTAAGAAACAAAACCAAAGACCTTAGAAACCTAACATACTTTATTAATGTACAGGTAGTAGTACTGCTTTTGAATGCATCGAAATTCATGGGCATTCTTGGCTGTCCATGGGTTTTTTCTATAACCTTGAAGTGTATTGCAGTAGACAATTATCTGTTATCCATGTAACAGATTTATGAGCACTTACATCGAAATATTTTCTGATTTGAACAAGTCTTATGGCTGTGAACTATGAGAGTATACACTGTGATACATATATAATTATAATGACAGATGGTAAAGCTGTGCTTCTGACTGGAACTCAAACCTGCATTCCTGCATTTCCCACACACTTTTTTTAACTATGTCCTTTCTATACCTTCCAAATTCCAGAAACGTCATTACACAATGCTATGGTACTAAATCTAGACACAGATCCTGGGTTTGGTTTGGAGGGGGTGGGCAGAACACAATTTGTTACTGTGTGTCTGAGACACCTGGAAAGCATACAAGTTACATCCAAAAACTGGAAAAATACATCTGTCATGCACTGAAACTAAGATATTCAATAGAAACAACGTTCACAGCTTTGATACCATTGTAATTTACACAATATAAAATCTAGTTGTGCACCCACAATTATCAGTCTTTCACTAAGCAATATAAGTATGAACACCGGTCTGCAAACTATAGCTATAGGCAAGGCCAACTTAAGGACCAAGTGTCACAAGTGGCTGCTTAGGATTCCAAGCTGAGAGGCGTGCCAGGGTGCCCCCGGTGAAAAACCTGTACACAGCATATCATAATCAGTGGTGAGAACAACCAATTTCCACACTTCATAGATTTCTGTTTAGTTTTGAAGGTCTTACTAAGAGCTCAAGCAATGGCAACTAATGGATGTATGAGGGAGGGAAGAGGGGCTGCCAAGTAGTACATCACTGTTGTGAAAAAAATAGGGGAGGGGGGACTCAAATGATACTTTGCTTTGGTGGGAAAATGTTCCAGAGCTGGCTGTGCATACATAAGCGTGCAAATAAGGGGATGAATGTGCCCATTTACTTGGCTGGATTATTCTCTGTAGGCAGTTAGGCTACAAGCCCATCAACATGATTCAGCCCCCATGCAAGCACATGAGAATTGTTCTGTGTTAAATGTAGCTTGTAAGTTCAAGAATTCCTTGCCATTTTCAAGATTCTTTGTTTTCATGCTATTTTATTCTCTGAAAGTGAGCTGTGAATTTTTGTTAGATGTGGGTTGTCATGGCCCTCATGACATGCCTTCTCCTTGAATCTGAACCTGACTAACATCATTAGGGGAAATGATATACTGGAGAGTTCTATTTAACTACAGCCTTGGGGTTCAGGGATGTTATTGATAAGATGTGATGAGCGTGTTACATTCTTACCTTTACTGTCCTAGTAAAGATGCCCTTATATGGTCTTAACACTGCAGTGTTTTTATTTAGCATGGTCCTATTGGACTTTTGAATCAACTTAAATCATCCTGTTATCACATTTTAACTTGGACTTTGAATTACAGTGCAACTTGACGTTTTTCATATTTACCAACCATTACCAGAGACAGAACATGACTTGAGTGTTACAAAAAGTCCTAGGGTTGACTTTGGATGGAACTCTGGATCTTTGGATTTTAAATCTGGCAATTACCCACTTACCTACCAAGATACACATAAAACCTTATATTTAGTATGAAAATTAATCTTGACTTAAATGCATTTGTTATTTAGTTGCTTATAGTTCTACTTATTGTAATTATTTGACTATAGAGCATTTATTCCAGAATTTCTGGATTCGTAGTTCATTAGTTCATATTTTCAAAATTTTTTGTGCAAGTGGTTCACTTTTTAGGGTTCTGTACTTCAGTAAGTAAAAATGAAACACTTATAGCACCACTTTGTTACCTATCTGTCAGTCTTTCACTGTCTGTCTCACTGTTAGGACCCCTTTTCCTCAGGAACGGGTTAAGGTTTCCATTTGAAATTTATGTCAAATACTGAGGTCTACAATCCCACATCAGTGTCAAAAATTTAAGCTTCTAGGGCACTGAAAGCAAAAGTTAAGGCTTTCTGTTACGTTCCTTTTTTCTCAGGAGTCAGTAGATCTATCAAGTTGAAATTTATGTCATATGCTAAGGTCAACAGTTCCTTGATGATGTAAAAAATTTAATCTGCTAAGTCAATGAAGTCAAACGATAAAGCTATTTATGTCACATATTTTGATACAAACTCACTCATCAAAACTGATAGATGAGTTATCTATATACATAATTAAGTTTGTGTGGAACTCCCAGAGCACGATTCCTACATGCTCTTGTACAGCTATTTTATTTACATAATCTCACCTGTATCTTATTCTTTTGCAGTGCAGTTAGCTTTTGTACTACCTTTATGATGTTGGGACACCTATGAAACTACTGGAATATCATGTTGTTTGCATTTTTCCTCTCAAAAAGAAGGAAAAACAAGAACACTAAGATTTATGTCTTGTTAACAAAGAGGTCATTAGTGACATAAACAAGCTCAGTTTGGGTGGGAAAGGAAATCAGCCATAGCCTTTCAAATCAATGGCCCCAGCGTTAACATTAACTCATTCAAGGAAATCATGGAAAAACTAAATCTGGATGGCCAGATGAGAATTTGAAACACCATCCTTCTTAATATGAGTCCATTGTGTTGTCACTGCAACACTGTGCTGGATTACTCAAAACTATCAATTGGCTGACATAAATATATCTGTTTTGTATAGTTCACCTTACTGTGTCAAGATTTTCAGTTATCATGAAGATCTATCAGGGACAGTCAAAAAATAAAGTATATTTGCTCGGCAGACTGCACAGTTGTTTTACACTCATTCATTCACAGCATATAATCAGATTTAACAAACTGCCGTACCAAAACCAGTTGATATGGGGATGAGCAAAGCCATTTTGTAGTTCTAGTAACCATGATGTGAAATGGAATATTTATCTTTTGTAGACAGTACATATGAGACCCAGCAAGACTCACTGTAGTTAATAGTACAGGTTGCATAGAGGCAAATGGAACTTGAAAGTGGTAATTAATGCTTCAAGGTTGCTGAACAGATGCTAACAATGCTAAGAGTAGCCCAGACTACTCTCCTTCATCACTGATGTACAGAAACAAAAGTTTTAAAACATTCACCTCCTTTCAGAGATAGAGATAATTCTTCATTTGTCATGAGGACTTCCAGCTATCATGAACTAATGAATTATCTGCTTGTACGGTGTGCTGAGGAATGATAAAACCTACCATAGTAATATTACTGCTGTTCCAAGATTTATTTCCGTGGTTAAATGGGTTCTGTCTTTTACTAATTCAACTAAAACGAGTTTCTCATGTGGAAGTGAAAGACACAATAATGCAGCACCTATGGTGTCTTTTTTGTCATTTTAGGTATGGGTAATTGGTGGTGCACTGTCATTAAAACTTGATAAATATAATAATGTGGTTATAAATGAAGCTAAAATTATTGTACATGTTATTAAATTAAGATTCAAATCTATAACAATTGACAAAGAGACAATTAGAAGAACGAGGAACTACTGAGAATCTGAAGATTGTGTTCAGTACAAAATACCCAGGATTTTCATTACATGATAATAATAATAATAAAGATTTTATTGTCTTTAGGCCATTACAGCAATTGACAATGTCACATGAAGTTACAATTTATAATACAGTGTGATAAGGTATTGACTACTGAAATATTTTAGCTTATATTACAATAAATGTACAGTGGGTCATCTGTTGGATTACTGCATTTTACAGTTGAAGAATTCATTGATATCATAGAACGGGTGGGCAATAAACCATTCATGCAGTCTTTCTTTGAATGTATGTTCAGGAAGATCCTGTATGGCATGTGGCAGCTTATTAAATAGCTTGTGCCTTTGACTTCATAGCTATTTATTGATTTTGATAGTCTGTGGTAAGGCGTGTATATGTGCTTGATGCTTCTTGTGTTGTAACAATGTACATTTTCTCTACGTTTCACAACTTATAGGTTCTTCTTCGTAAAGATTAAGACATTGTATGCTCCTGGAAATTGAAATAAGAACACCATGAATTCATTGTCCCAGGAAGGGGAAACTTTATTGACACATTCCTGGGGTCAGATACATCACATGATCACACTGACAGAACCACAGGCACATAGACACAGGCAACAGAGCATGCACAATGTCGGCACTAGTACAGTGTATATCCACCTTTCGCAGCAATGCAGGCTGCTATTCTCCCATGGAGACGATCGTAGAAATGCTGGATGTAGTCCTGTGGAACGGCTTGCCATGCCATTTCCACCTGGCGCCTCAGTTGGACCAGCGTTCGTGCTGGACGTGCAGACCGCGTGAGACGACGCTTCATCCAGTCCCAAACATGCTCAATGGGGGACAGATCCGGAGATCTTGCTGGCCAGGGTAGTTGACTTACACCTTCTAGAGCACGTTGGGTGGCACGGGATACATGCGGACGTGCATTGTCCTGTTGGAACAGCAAGTTCCCTTGCCGGTCTAGGAATGGTAGAACGATGGGTTCGATGACGGTTTGGATGTACCGTGCACTATTCAGTGTCCCCTCGACGATCACCAGTGGTGTACGGCCAGTGTAGGAGATCGCTCCCCACACCATGATGCCGGGTGTTGAGCCTGTGTGCCTCGGTCGTATGCAGTCCTGATTGTGGCGCTCACCTGCACGGCGCCAAACACGCATACGACCATCATTGGCACCAAGGCAGAAGCGACTCTCATCGCTGAAGACGACACGTCTCCATTCGTCCCTCCATTCACGCCTGTCGCGACACCACTGGAGGCGGGCTGCACGATGTTGGGGCGTGAGCGGAAGACGGCCTAACAGTGTGCGGGACCGTAGCCCAGCTTCATGGAGACGGTTGCGAATGGTCCTCGCCGATACCCCAGGAGCAACAGTGTCCCTAATTTGCTGGGAAGTGGCGGTGCAGTCCCCTACGGCACTGCGTAGGATCCTACGGTCTTGGCGTGCATCCGTGCGTCGCTGCGGTCCGGTCCCAGGTCGACGGGCACGTGCACCTTCCGCCGACCACTGGCGACAACATCGATGTACTGTGGAGACCTCACGCCCCACGTGTTGAGCAATTCGGCAGTACGTCCACCCGGCCTCCCGCATGCCCACTATACGCCCTCGCTCAAAGTCCGTCAACTGCACATACGGTTCACGTCCACGCTGTCACGGCATGCTACCAGTGTTAAAGACTGCGATGGAGCTCCGTATGCCACGGCAAACTGGCTGACACTGACGGCGGCGGTGCACAAATGCTGCGCAGCTAGCGCCATTCGACGGCCAACACCGCGGTTCCTGGTGTGTCCACTGTGCCGTGCGTGTGATCATTGCTTGTACAGCCCTCTCGCAGTGTCCGGAGCAAGTATGGTGGGTCTGACACACCGGTGTCAATGTGTTCTTTTTTCCATTTCCAGGAGTGTATATATAGAGGTTTATTACAGTCATAATTTTTTGTTTAGTAAATAAGGGTTTGCAGTGAGCCTTATGTGAAGAATTTGTAATTATACTAATGGCTTTCTTCTGCAATAATAGGATGTCATGTATATGACTACAGTAACCCTACAAGATAATGCCATAGGATATTATACTCTGGAAAACTGCAAAATAAGATGATCTGATGTATGTTTCAGGTACACAATTTCTGAGTTGTCTTAATAAATAAATTACTCTAGATAGTTTACTACTAACATAGTTTACATGTTGGACCCAGGATAACTTTTCGTCTAAATAAACTCCCAGGAATTTAACAGAACTAGGGTCATCAGATAGTGGCTTGTCTCTTAGAGTGAAGATTATCTGCTGAGTTTTATTTTCATTTAGCAGGAAAACATTTGCTCTGAACCAATATGCTGCATGAGTGAGTGTATTTTCAGCACAGGTTTTAAGATCATTAAGATTGTTACTGCTATGGAGAAAAGTCGTATCATCTGCATACAATACAGTGGTGGATCTAATAAACGAGGGGAGGTCATTGATCATTATCAGAAACAGGAAGGGCCCCAGTACAGATCCCTGAGGCACACCTACTTTAACATTTTCTATGTTTGACATTTCCTTACCAACACAAACTACCTGTTTACGGTTGTTGAAATAAGCTTTTAATAGTCTGAGACTGTTTTCTTTGATGCCATAGAATTCTAGTTTCTCTAGTAGTGGCATGTGCTCAACACAGTCGAAGGCCTTGCTTAGGTCACAGAATGAGACCTGAGCAAAGCCTTTGTTCTCAAAAACTTTGAGGATGTAACTGACTACCATGTTGATTGCATCAATGGTTGACAGATTCTTCCTAAACCCGCATTGTGTAGCATTAATTATTCCTAGATTCTCAAAGTGAGATGATAATTGTTGGTACATGATGCATTCTATTACCTTGGAGAATGCGGGTACTATTGAAATAGGCCTGTAGCTAGATGGAGAGTCTTTATCTCCCTTTTTGTATACTGGGACAATCCTAGACAGTTTTAACTCATCAGGAAAATATCCCTCAAGAAAGCACTTGTTTATGCAATGGGTTAAGGGGTAGAGAATGCGGTCACACACTTTTTTTAGCAGGTTGCATGATATGCCATATATATCTAAGCTATCAAATGATTTCAGTTGTTTTATGACCCCTTGTACATATCTAGGCGATACTTCGGAGAAGGTTACCTTGCTTGTATTTAGTGACTGTCTACCCCAATTTTGGGATAGTAACTCTGATGGACTGATGTCTGGTTTGATAATTGCGTCTCCTATTTCTTTCACTGAATTAATAAAAAAACTCATTGAGTGTTTGTGGTGGGATATTAATTTTGTCTTTTTTAGTATCTCTGGCAGCACTGTTAATTACTTTCCAAGCGGTTTTGCATTTATTGGTGGAATTATGTATGCTGTTGGCGTTGTAGGTTTTTTTTTTGGCTTGCAGGATGGCTTTTTTGTATTCATTCCTGCATGTGCTTGTGCTTGATTCAAGAGGTGTTAGTTGGAAACAGTGTAATTGTGAAAGTTAGGGAGCATTGTGTGGATTGTGTGTGTTCAGTTTTTGCAATATTGTGAAATATATATTCATCTTGTATCACATATTTTACTATCATGTAATTGTATTATAAAGGAGATACATCAGTTTTTGTCTTAAGAGGTACATAGTTAATACTCTAATACTATTTTCATAAGCACAATTTTATGTTGAACAAAGTAATACAGGTAAATTGTTCCTCTTGTGACGTATGAGTACCTATTGACTAAATTTACCTGACATTATTTTATAACTACAGTATTATATACAACACTATAACATCAAATTGTCACAGTGTTCAAATGATCTTCTCATCATTTAGAAATTCCTCCATTGAGTAGTAGTATTTTTCTAACAGGTGATCATGTAGTTTTCTTCTCAATAAACTTGTCACCATACTCAGTACATCTTTACCCTTGAGTTTACTGTAGATTTTCAGTCCTGTATACTGAAGTGTCTGTTGGTAGGCTTGTAATTGGTGTTTTGTAAGCATGAAATTTTCTCTGTGTCTAGTGTCGTCCATATATTTAAAATGGTTTTCTTCAGTTAGCTGTGAATTACTGTGTAAAAAGATGATAATCTCAAAAATACACGATTCAGACAGATAATATTTTTAATTTTGTGAATAATGGATGACGGAATGTTCTCAGAGGGGCAGCACACATTTTTCTAATGATTGTTTTCTCAAGTAACAAGATTAGAGACATTTGGCTTGAATTTACCCCCAAAAATGAAACACTGCCTAATTCTGGATTAAAAGTAACTGTTCTACACAACTTTCTTGCAGTTTATGTCTGTTACCCCTTATAGTATGTCCATTGCAAAAGTAAGGCTGCTTAATCAAATTTTGCCTAATTTCCAAATAAACCATGTGGATTTGTGTCTGTCTTTACCTAAGCAATATTCTGTCATGTTGTTGTTATTGAACACTGACAAATAGGAAGACAAACAATCTGTTACGTTAACATGTGTGGTTTAAAAATTCTATATTGAGATCAAAAAAATATCTTTATTAATAACTAGTTTCAGGTTACTGATGAGCCATCTTCAGATCAACATAAAATTATTGGTTTGTTCATTGTGTATTAGTCACCAGGCACCACAAATCATCTTAATCTGCTGAACTGAATCACTCTTATTACACTGAAGGACAAGTTCTCTTACAGCCATAGTACAGCTATTCTTCCCCATTCCTCCAGCTAATGTTGGGAGCGAAATGTCTTGTTTACATCCTCATATGGACTATGTAATAGAGCTCTGCATTTCGATGAAAACAACCGCTCGAGCATTTCCCATTTCGTGCCGCTGCTCGACGGCTGGGAAAGGCCCACGCTGCGATACGGCTGTGGCCGTCTAATGCGCCATGTGGCCGGTTGTCCTCCACCTCTCGGTTATCGGTTGGACTGTCGAGCACTGTCGGACGCTCGAGCGTACTCACAATCTCGGCCGGTGACAGGAACCGCCGCGCGCTCTACAGTGCCGAATCGCATTAGAAACCGTGTGTAAACGCAGTTGACGACCTGGCTTTGAGCAACGCAGGCAGCGTTATGGATAAACCAAGTATAGGTCGTAAACGTTCCATTCATGAAACGAAGAGAAGTATTATGGAGAGAATTGGGAGCGGCTCATTAGTCCTGAAGAAGAAAGACATGTCGGAAGAGGAGGCGAAAAGTGAAGCTTGGAAATCGTTTGCACTTGTAGTGGATCCTGTCACGCAGGTTTCTGCTGGTTCGTGCAATGTACCACACGTGATACCATACTTTCGTACCAGTCAAGCACAACAGGTATGATTCGGCACTGCAAAAGTAAATGCGGAACAGAAGTCCACCGCACACTTGCAGTACCACGTAGCATAAAGAAAGTTGCTGTTGATAGGTTGGTCGTTATAAGTGGAATAGATTTGCTACCGTTAAATACTTGTAGTAAGATTGGCTTCAAGAATTATTCGCAGGAACTCATCAATGTTGGCGCCACTTACGGCAAAGTCAGTATAGAAGATTATTTGTGGGGACTTCAATGTAGATTCTCTGAAAGAGGGTAATAGGAAATATGACCTTGAAGTATTACTCGGTTCTTTCAATTTGACACCCGTTATTGATTTTCCTACTCGGGTGGTAAAGGATAGCAGTTCACTGATAGATAACTTCTTTATAGACCAAGATAAGTTTAACCAGACAAATGCTCAGCCTGTTGAGAATGGTCTTTCTGATCATGGTGCACAGCTAGTTACAATATATGACATAGCTCCATTCAGCAATACTAAACAGTCCTCCAAAGTAGTACGTTCAGTCAACGATTTAACAATTGCAAATTTCAGGGAAAGCCTACAGCAGTTAGACTGGGATGAGGTGTACCGTGAACCTGATGCCAATTTAAAATATAATTTATTTCATGACATTTTTGTAAATGCATTTGAAAACTGCTTCCCCAAGAAAATAGTTAAATATACTCGTAAGAAACCTTGTAACAAACCATGGCTTACTAAGGGTATAAAAATATCTTGTAACCGGAAAAGGGAAATGTATCTGACAGCAAGAAAGAGTAGTGACCCAGAAACTATCAAAAATTATAAAAACTACTGTGTTATATTAAGAAAAGTTATTAAAAAATCCAGGAGTATGTGTATCATGTCTGAAATCAGCAACTCTGATAATAAAATTAAAACAATTTGGAATATTATTAAAAGAGAAACAGGTCAACCAAGAGCAGAGGAAGACAGTATTACCATCAAATTGAATGAAAACTTTACGAACAAAAAGTCAGAAGTTGAAAATATTTTTAATAATCATTTTCTAAATGTTGTGGATATAGTAGGATCCAGGTGTTCATTAGAAGATGCTAGGCTGTTAATGGAAGAGGCCATACCTATGCAATTTGATACAATTGAAATCTCACCCACTTCTCCCTCTGAAATTAGGAAAATAATAAACTTGCTTAAAAGCAAAAACTCACATGGAATTGATGGCATTTCCAGCAAAATACTAAAAGCTTGTTCTCAACAGATAAGTAAGATTCTCAGCCACCTGTGTAATAGCTCTCTGGAACAGGGCATTTTCCCTGATAGACTGAAATATGCTATTGTTATACCTTTGCATAAAAAGGGGGATAGATCTGATGTCAACAATTACCGTCCAATCTCCCTTCTAACAGCTTTATCCAAAATTTTTGAGAAAGTAATGTATTCAAGAGTAGCTTCACATATCTGTAAAAATGAAGTACTAACAAAATGTCAGTTTGGTTTCCAGAAAGGTTTTTCAACAGAAAATGCCATATATGCTTTCACCAGTCAAATTTTGAATGATCTGAATAACCGAACACCACCCATTGGGATTTTTTGTGATCTCTCAAAGGCTTTTGATTGTGTAAATCATGAAATTCTGCTAGACAAGCTCAAGTATTGTGGCATGAGTGGGACAGTGCACAAATGGTTTAATTCGTACCTAACTGGAAGAGTGCAGAAAGTAGAAATAAGTAGTTCTCGTAACATGCAAAGATCAGCACATTCCTCAAACTGGGGAACTATCAAGAATGGGGTTCCACAAGGGTCAGTCTTGGGTCCTTTGTTGTTCTTATTATATATTAATGACTTGCCATTCTATATTCATGAAGAGGCAAAGTTAGTTCTCTTTGCTGATGATACAAGTATAGTAATCACTACTGACAAACAAGAATTAACTGATGAAATTGTCAATACTGTCTTTCAGAAAATTACTAAGTGGTTCCTTGTAAACGGACTCTCACTGAATTTTGATAAGACACAGTACATACAGTTCCGTACAGTGAATGGTATGACGCCATTAATAAATATAGACCTTAATCAGAAGCATATAGCTAAGGTAGAATATTGCAAATTTTTAGGTGTGTCCATTGATGAGAGATTAAATTGGAAGAAACACATTGATGATCTGCTGAAATGTTTGAGTTCAGCTACTTATGCAATAAGGGTCATTGCAAATTTTGGTGATAAACATCTTAGTAAATTAGCTTACTACGCCTATTTTCACTCATTGCTTTCATATGGCATCATATTTTGGGGTAATTCATCACTGAGGAATAAAGTATTTATTGCACAAAAGCGTGTAATCAGAATAATAGCTGGAGTCCACCCAAGATCATCCTGCAGACATTTATTTAAGGATCTAGGGATATTCACAGTAGCTTCTCAGTATATATACTCTCTTATGAAATTTGTTATTAACAACCAAACCCAATTCAAAAGTAATAGCAGTGTGCATAACTACAATACTAGGAGAAAGGATGATCTTCACTATTCAAGATTAAATCTAACTTTGTCACAGAAAGGGGTGAATTATACTGGCACTAAAGTCTTTGGTCACTTACCAAATAGTATCAAAAGTCTGACAGATAACCAACAAGTATTTAAGAAGAAATTAAAAGAATTTCTGAATGACAACTCCTTCTACTCCATAGAGGAATTTTTAGATATAAATTAAGAAAAAAAACAAAAAAATATTTAAAAAAATAAAAAAATAAAGAAAAACAAAAAAACACAATAAAATAAAGTTGTTATATTAATTTAAGTATGTTGTTAAATTAACCTAATTATGTCATGTATTGGAAAATTCGACTCGTTCCACATCATTACGAAATATCGTATTCATGATCCATGGAACTAGTATTAATCTAATCTAATCTAATCTAATCTAATCTGTTCTTCCGCACCCTACCACTGTATCGCGACATATTAAAGAAAAGGCAGACAAAATACGGGTGACAATGGTGCCCAAGCTAATATGTACCTTAAAGAACAAAATGTGCGCTTTAGAAGCTGATCTGTGGTCTGATAACTACAAGAAGAGAAATTTTTTGACTGTGATGTGGCATTATGTGAATGATGAGTGGCAGCTAGAAACGCTTGTTTTGATAACAACCGAGTTTCCGGACGTACCTAAGACAGGAGAGAACATACGGCACGAAATCGAAGAGCGGATGCCTGAGTTAGGAATTAACAAGAATGATCTTACGAAATGTTACTTTGTCACCGAACAAGAAGCTAATATGAAGAGGGCACTTGAATCTTACGACCGTTTACCTCGCTTTGATCACTGCTTGATGACTGCGCTTCGTCACACATTTCAAGAGACGTTTTTAGAAGACGAAGCCCCTGAAATCCTGTCGTGTTTACTATCAGCAAGAGCTATAGTAGGCTATTTGAAGAGATCGGGTCACTCGGGGCGTCTGCGGCACTCTGAAGCAAGAAGCTGTAACTCGGTGGAACAGTATACTGTTAATGCTCAATTCCGTCATAAGTCAAATCGACGATATTCGAGATCTACTATAATCCCGGGGGAAATCGACACTCTTAGAAACCTTCCAAGAAGGGTGCGTACGAGACGTTGTCGCTTTTCTAACCCCCTTTAAAGAAGCGAGTTTGGATTTGGAAACTGCAAAGATAACAACGCTGGAACGTGTGCTGCCGTGGTTCAAGAGTCTGTTACATCATTGTGAACCAATAGACAGTGACAACGAGGTAAGAACACTTTCTATAGGTTACGATCCTTTATACACCTGTTTAATTATCAGAGTGCAGTTATGTATATTGGGTTTCCTTTTCAGCTCATGGCGAAAATAAAAAGGAGAGCAGCATACTTCATCACAGAGAAGTGCAAAATTGAGGCTATCCATTACGCTGCCACGGTTCTATGGCCATCATGGCGTCATTTGAAGAAACTCACAGCAGACGAAAAGCAAGCCGCGTATGCTGAAGTTCGACGATTGTACTCGGAACTGCCCGTAAATGGTAAGGTTCATTCACTGAAACCAATTAGTAAACGAATGTTTGTTTGTCTAATCTGCCATCTTTCGTTAGATCAACATTTATTACGTCTACAATGTGATATTTGGGAAAGGTTTCGCAGCTTAAACATTCCACAATGCGTTTTGATGTAATTTGTGTGATATATATATAAAATGTCACCGTAAATATAGTCGTTCAGTAATCAGTAATTCTAACTACGGTGTATACATATTTGAAGGTGACAGGAATATCTTACGGATGTTTTCATTCATGTTTAGAGTCCATTGAAGCAAACAGTGACCGAGTTCTTCCCATGAAAAAGTCCAGGACGGACTGGAGTTCGGATGAGGACGACGAAGATGGACACACAGTTACTACCAATGAACTCGACAGGTACCTTTCGCTCTTCAAATCCGACTGTAGCTGTGCCGAAGGACAAATTTTGCAGTGGTGGAAAACGCACGCGAGGTTATTTCCAAGGCTGTCGGTAGTAGCCAGAAGAATTCTCTGTATTTCTGCCACTAGTGCTGCCAGCGAGAGAAATTTTAGCCAGACCGGTCACCTGCTGACCAGCAAAAGATCGTGCCTGGAATCAGACAAGGTGGATGATCTCTTATTGATCCATCACAGTTACGTAAGTATTCACAACATACCACGTAATCACAAGGAAGGAAACATTCCTCAAACTCTATAAATGTATGATTCCACTTTCATTGACTTCACAGGAAGAAGTTCAAACCGCCAGCTGTAGTAATAGCTCCAGGAACACAAATGACGCCTGTGTATCAGGGAGCACCAATGACGAAAAACGAATTGTATAGTCATGATTCACTTGTAACGTTATTTAAAGGTCATAATTTGTTCAGAAATTAACGTTTGTGCAACAAAATTTTGTGAGTATTACTTTTAACTCCGTCATTCCTTCCCGATCCTGCATTCAATATTAGTACAACGTATACATGGCCGAGTTTGGAGATAGGCTACACATAGTCCATGATTAGACTACTGTATTCCCGTTTGTCTACCGAACGGAACAAAATACTAAATAGAGACATTACAGTTTTTAACGTTACAATAACTGGAATACATGATAACCTCAAAGGCTAAACTCCAGTAGTCTGCAACATATTAACAAACATCAAATGTAACATATACAAGTGTATTATTTAGGTCATAGAACTGGTAGTAAACAACGAAAGACATTTGTAAAAGAAATAAGTGAGTGGTTAATGTGAAGCGGTGGCCTTTGATCTTAAGGAGTGTGACGAAGCGCCGCTCGCTGGCACTGAGTCCACCGGTTACTGACTGTCAGTTGCTTTGCATTAGCGCACAAGTGTGGCAATATGAACACTGATCCATATCTGATAAATGGCCAATGTTAGAAAAGTTTTTGTAGTCAATGACAACCTTTCACTCCAGTGTGTACATGTCCCACACTATCCTTCAATTTAATTAGCACAATTTACCTCAACAGATTATGACAATGTGTGGTGCCTGGTGGCTGATACATACTGAACAAAATAATTATTCTATAGTGATCTGAAGACGGCTCAACAATGAGCTGAAACAAGTTATCAATAAAAACAATTTTGCAATCTTGACCTAGGATTTTTTATCTATGCTCTTGTCTTTTATTAGTTCACTCGTCTGAATAAATTTCTTATTCAGTAAAGCATTCTTTTGTTATGCATCTTTTACAGCAGGAATAAGTGTTATTTTCTAATACCTTATATGATCTATACTTTAATTTTATCTTAAGTTCTTTTTGTTTCTAGTAACAAATCTAATAGGATACAGTTTACTATACAGCAGCTTTAAGCAACTGTTACTACAGTGAGAAGAATTTTATAACATCAGAAAAACAGTACAAATGTTCATATCCTAAAAATACACAGGCTTTAAAAATGACACATATTCCTACAAGACATAATATTGGTCATAATTAAACTAAATTTTTTCTAATGATATGTCCAGAAACCACTACATTGCTGTGATATGGGCCAATATATGTCAGTTAGAAACTGATACTACAGGCAGTGCTGCATTTGATTGCCATGCATCCTGACATAACTTAATCCCTTCTTTGCAGTGAATAATGAACTCTTTCAAATACACCTGGCTCAATTTGAATTGCATCACATTCATTGGTCACACACTCTTGTAACTACCACACATTGTCAGTGCCTTTAAATGCCCCCATGGCTAGAGATCCCATAGATTTGGATCCAGTGAATTGGGAGGCCATGGAATGGGCTTCCTTGACTAATCTGTTGCCTATGGAACATTGCATTAAGGTAATGTTGTATGATCCATAGAACATGGGGTGATGCCCTGTTGTGCAAATGCCATAGTTGTCATCTTTTTGCAAGGGTGACATTCTCCAATAGTGTTGGTAATTCTTCGTGCATAAATCTGTGATGTGCACCACATGTTCATCTCTTTTGTAAAGTGTTTGGCCCTCTGAGTCTATCACTGACAATTCCTGCCCCGGGGAGTGCGCATCAGCCGCTCCCGGCGCAGCCGCCAAGCGGCAACCGTGCCGAAGGGTTGAGCTCGCTCCCCTTCGACACAACGCCGCGCAACCAGTCGCGGACTGCCGCGAAAGAGCTTCGGCTCGCAGCTCCCGGTAGCCTCCGGTTACCCAACGCCCCCAACGTGATTCTCACGTTCTTTTAGGGACTCTGAGGCAGTACCAGGGTTCCTTCACGGGACCAAGCCCGCGTGCTGCAGGCCATTCTTCTTCCGCACCTCCTTTAGGTGCCGCGCTTGCACGAACAGCGCATGCTAGCGTAAAGTAGGGACCACCCACTTCAATAGGGAACACGAGACACTTCTCTCGCCTATCGAGAAAAGCAAAATTGTCGTTTCTCCCTTCCCACCCAATAAACAAATAATCCTAAGTGCGAGATGGCGGACGCTACTAGCACTTCCCCTGCTGTCACCCGCAGCAAGACTGCAACACACGAGGCGCGAGGATCGACTGCACCCGCCGAAACTCGCGCCCCGCCCGCTACCGAAGGCAAGGGAGCGGCTGGCGACGCTCGACAGCTTGGCGCGAAAGCGCAAAAGCAGCTTGAGTCGCGCCGCCTAATCACCGAACTTTTCGGGGCGGACGTCTCTCCCACTAAAACAACTACACTCAACATCACTTTACACTCACCTGTCACTGGATAGTCATGTACCATTCTCCCACCGACGCCGCAGCCTCAAGAGATCGAGGCAGCGGCGGCGGATGTGGACACAGAAAACTACTACACAGAGCCCTGGCAGGTGGAGGTCCCAAAACGCAGACCCAAAAAAACACCAGCACAAACAAGCGAGCAACCAAACTCGCTAGGCAACCGAAAGGCGCTGTTGCCTACACCCACTAGCTCACCTCAGGCTAGCAACATTAACACACAACAAAACGCAAACACAGTTGTGGCGAACAACAACAAAGCACACAAAGCCACAACGGTGCCCACACAACACAAGACTGGTTTCCCCCCAGTTGTTATACAAAACTATGGGAACCTTAGTGCCCTTAACACTGCATTCGTGGCAAGGCACATAAACAGCACATTACATGCAAAGTACTCGGGGGATAGGGCCTCACTGTACGTTGCCAGAGAGAACGAATATAAAGATCTTCTGACCTTCCTCAAAGATCGGAAGATCGAACATTACACGTACAGAACGCTGGACGAGAGAACCCAGCAGTACGTGATCAAGGGAGTGGACCCCAGCACCCCCAACGAGACAGTACATGCGGCCCTTTGTTATCTGGGATTCGACTGTAAAAGTGCCTCCCGGATGACAGGGTTCCGTACACACGCACCGTTACCACACTACATGGTTGAGTTAGCCGACACGGTTGATTCCCGCGCCATCCTGCAGATAAAGAGCTTTCTGCGGATGGACGTACGTGTAGAACTTTACGAACCACCCAACGTCCCCCAACTATGCAACAACTGCCAGCGGTTCGGCCACTCGGCCCTCCGCTGCGGCCTGGCAACTCGCTGCCGCGGATGCGCTGGCAATCACAGATCCAACACTTGCACACAAACACAGCCAAACCAGCGACGCTGTGCCAACTGCGGTGGGCCCCATTCGGCAAACTTCAGACAGTGCAACTCATACAAACAGGCGCTGAAGCGAAAACAAGACAAAAGCAGGGTACTGTACGACATACCACGCCCAAGGCCAGCGCCGAACCCAGTAAGGAACGGCGTAACGTTTGCCACGGTTGCACGCCCTGGCGGAACGGCACAGGCTGCGGAACCTCAGCGCCCTACACACACACGTGAAACAACCGCTGCAACAGCCACACAACAGCCACAGGCAACACCTGAAACCCAACAAGCATCGGTACCAACACCTATGCCCCCAAACAACACGACCCCACTCCCGGAAATCACGTGCTGCGAAGAAACGCACCATTTACAGGAAAACACATCCACACAAGAACCCCCCGAACCCCAAGCCCAAAGGAGGAATAGACGTACACGCAAACACAGGACGGGGAACACGAAATCACCACAACAGGCCACGCAGCAACAACAGAACAGCAACACACAGGAAAACAGTCAACAAGACACCGAGACTGTAACTCACACTACCACCCCCCTCACCACAGAAGTAACACAGGCGCCACAACCTCTGTCACAAAGCACAAATGCCGCTCCTAACAACACGCCAATACCCGCACAAGCGGCCGCTAACTCCACAACAGCACCTCAGGCTGCCACACCCAACACCAACACACCACCTGGGGGAATACTGGAAACACTATTCCCCCGACACACGACCGTTCAAATCCTTACCAAGGTGCTGACGGCCGTCGCTACACTCATCACCCAGCTCATGAGCGCCGAACCCGGGCAATACTGGGCTGTCATATACACTGCCATCACAACACTCTTTCACACTCTTACATGAATAATATGCCACGCCCGGCCCATAACGCAGACCCGCACACACTATCACAGATCCTGTTCTGGAACGCAGACTCGATCCACAACAAAAGGGCAGAATTTGCCGCGTTCATGGAGCGCAAGGGAATCCTTGTCGTGCTACTGAGCGAGACTAAACTTAAGCCGCACAAACAATTAAACTTTCCTGGCTATTGTGTCTATCGTACCGATCGACCGGGCGATGCTGTGGCAGGTGGAACTGCAATCGTCATACACAAAGACATTGAGCACACAAACATAGAGCTCCCTGAACTGGAAAAAATCGAGGCTACGGCCGTCAGAGTCAAGTTCAACGGAGCCTACACCACACTGATATCGGTATACAACAGCCCTGTAGGCATCTCAACACGCGATATCAGCACATTACTCAACATTTCACCGCGAGTAATAGTCGCTGGAGATCTGAACGCAAAACACCCAGAATGGAATTCACGTATACGAAATCCCAACGGCAAAAAACTGTACGAACATTCACTAGGCAGAAACTACATTATACTAGCGCCGACTGAACCGACACACATTCCCTACCAGAGGGGACACAGGCCAGACGTGATAGACATGGCCCTCATCAAGGGCATTACAGCGACACTCAACGTCGCCGTTGAAAACGATCTGCCCTCAAACCACCAACCTGTAATACTATACATTGAGGAAACACTGCAGCACACGGAACAACGCAAGATGTTGGACTACGGGCGTGCGAATTGGACATTGTTCAAGCAAACGCTTGATAGCCACATCCCACCTATACACGAAATTAACGAAACATCACAAATTGACGACGCAGTAGAAACCCTCACCAACGCCGTCCAGGACGCAATGGCAGGCACCATACCTGATCGCACCTCACAACAACGCAGTGCGGCCCTGCCCCAGGAAATCCTGGGCCTAATCTCAATGAGGAATCGCCTCAGGAGACAATGGCAGCGCACCAGGCGCCCGTACTTCAAACGGCACATTAACAGACTACAGGGCATCATACACGATAAAATACAAACACACAGAACACAACAGTGGAACCAAAAACTCGAAGGGCTGGACACCACACGACCTGGCGTGTGGCAACTAGCCCGACACTTCACCAGGGAGAAAATATACACCCCAACGCTTCAAGGGCCTGACGGACCTGCATACTCAGCCGAAGAGAAAGCAGAACTAATGGCCCGAACACTCGCAGCGTCATTCACACCGAACCTGGTACCATCAGAAAAAAATGGTTCAAATGGCTCTGAGCACTATGGGACTCAACTGCTGAGGTCATAAGTCCCCTAGAACTTAGAACTACTTAAACCTAACTAACCTAAGGACAACACACACATCCATGCCCGAGGCAGGATTCGAACCCGCGACCGTAGCGGTCGCGCGGTTCAGGACTGTAGCGCCAGAACCGCTCGGCCACCAGCGGCCGGCGGTACCATCAGATCCAGCGTTCACACTTGCTACTGACCAAGAGGTTACACGCATTCTAGCCCAACCATCGCACGACGACATTCGACATGCTAGCACAGCCGAAGTCTCCTGGGCTATAATGCATTCCGCTGCTAGGAAAGCCCCTGGTCATGATGGCATTCAAAACCGTGTCCTCCAGGAGTTCACGGATAAAGCAACTGAGTACCTAACACACATAACGAATACCATACTAAAACACCAACACTTCCCCGCCTTTTGGAAGACGGCCAAGGTCCTGATGTTCAGGAAGCCGGGGAAAGACCACAGCCTCCCACAAAATTACCGACCCATCAGCCTTCTGAGCTCGCTCAGTAAGGTTGTTGAGAAGGTAATTCTCAAACGCATCACTAGGCACTGCATAACAAATGACATCCTGAGACCGGAGCAATTCGGCTTCAGGAATCACCACTCCACAATACAACAACTCCTACGGGTCGTTGAACATATAACACATGGCTTCAACATAAACAAAGCTACAGGGCCAGTGTTCCTGGACATCGAAAAGGCTTTCGACCGTCTATGGCACAACGGCCTCATCCGCAAACTCAGCGACGCGGGATTCGCCGACGGGCTGCTGCGTCTAATACACTCATACCTCACAGACAGGAGTTTCATCACTGACGTGCAGGGAAAACAATCAACACGACACGGTATACACGCGGGAGTACCCCAGGGAAGCATCCTAGGGCCCCTACTGTTTAACCTCTACATAAACGATCTCCCAACCACACACAACACAATTATGGCAATCTACGCGGATGACACAGCCATCCTTGCACACGATTGGAAACCATCAAACATTACGTCACGCCTACAGACTGCACTCAGAGTGGCCGAGCCTTGGTTGGAGGAATGGCGTGTTAGAGTAAACGTCGACAAGTGCGAAGCCGTTCTGTTCACTAAAAGACCGAAGCAACTGCGCAAACACCGCTACTGCAGACCAATAACTCTACATGCACGTCCAATACGTTTCCGCGAGAAAGTCAAATACCTCGGTGTCTGGCTGGACCGGAAATTACTCTGGGGGGACCACATACAACACATGACCAACCGAGCTAGCGCGAGGCTCAAACAGCTCTATCCTATGCTCAACAGGCGTAGCACACTGAACAGAAGGGTGTCGACGTCCATGTACATGACACTTATCCGACCCCTGATGACGTACGCAGCTACCGTCTGGGGATACGCTGCGCCTACACGCCTGCGCCGTCTGCAGCTCATACAAAACAAAGTACTCAAAATCATAAGCAATGCTCCACGATACACGCGCATCGCGGACCTTCACCGGGAATACCGACTTGAGACTCTCACGGAGGTAATCCACAAACTCACCACAAGACTATACAGAAACTCCAGACATTCGCAGAACCCGTTTATTCTGAATCTGGGGAACTACGACCACAACCATAGATGGAAACATAAAAGACCAAAAGACATACTTGCAAGGACATAACATCTATGGCCAAGCATACGCAAACATAACGGCACAGGCGAGCCCCTGTTAATCAGACGCATTTACTGGATATCCAGCTGAAATACACTGCCGAATAATTGGCACCACACAGGGAAGCCGTACCGTACACTGCATGCAAACAAGCTCCACACATCCCCCACACAGTGAGATGATCTATGGCCGATCTCCCACTACTGTATAACGATCTTGATTGTTCCAGGAATGTAGCAGCTGCAGCAAATGGGACACATCGCCATCGCTTGTCACGGTAATGATGCATGATACCTATACTAACAAATCCAACCTTGCATGTGCTATCGCAGCTAGTAAGCCACTACTGCTCTTACTACCCATCCCACTGTCGCAGAGGTTTTTTTCCCACGGCACGAGCCATGGCACTTTTTTCCCTCTGCTCTTCAAATCGCTACCCTCACTCGCGTTTCGTCCACTATCTATCACCTGATGGACCGTGTTAATGCGTAGCCTTACCCAGACGCACGGACAACATCACGGCCCAGCATCCTGTGATCCACTTACTAGATAACTAACATGTTTACGGAGGTGACAATAGAACTTTTGGTTTGGTCACCACGTTGGTGCGGGCGTGGAGGGGCCCCATCTTTTCTTCTCCATTCACTGGTAGTGAAGTGGTCCTGACCCCTCACCTCTATGACTGCTCGTTAATTTGCTTCTCACCACATGTGCATAATGTCATAATTTACTATTACATGTCCTTTGAATCCTGCCTCATCTGTTAATGTTAACCTACTGTATTTTGTCGTTGATAGTCCTCAGTGCACCGCCTGGGCATAGTGCACATTCAGGTGACGCTCTGGTGATTTTAGCCACTGCCAAACCTGCCAGCAAAGCTGTTTGGGCTCCTCATATATCAATCGATGGGTACGATATCGTGTGCCCACATGGGGGAGCAGGAGGAGGAGGAGGAGGAGGAGGAGGAGGAGGAGGATGGGGAGTTTAAAGTTTAATGTCTTATTGACGATGTGGTCATTAGAGACAGAACACATGCTCAGAAAAGGAAAAGATGGGAAAGGAAATTGGCCTTGCCATTTCAAAGGGACCATCCTGGCATTTTCTGGGAGTGATTTAGGGAAATCATGGGAAACCTAAATCAGTTTGGTCAGACATGTGTTTGAATCACCATCCTGTCGAATGCGAGTCCTGTGTGATAATCACTGTGCGACCTCACTTAGTGCCCCTCCCCCTCCCCCCTACCCCCTGCAATCCCCAAGTGCACAGCTGACCATGCAAAACTTATCATTGGTACATAGCTGATGATGTGCAACATATTCACCCGTTTGCAGTGGATCGGTCGAGTCGTCCTGGATGCAGCTGTTTTTATGACAATCAACGTACTTTTTACAGTGGAAGCTCTGTCTAAACATTCCTGGTAGTTGTGCTTTTCGATTTCGCCACTTGTGATTAAGTGAAACACACGGCTACTGGACGTTTTTTCTTCATGAAAACACAATACATTCACACCCTACAAACCAGTTAAGGCCATATACGCTCTCCCTCATAACCCATCACACGTGAGTCTTTCCACTAGTTCCCGAGGGAATTAGGCTGCAGGTTTCATTCTAATATGGCTCGCTGATCTTAGATACCTAGTATCTACTAGTGTAACTCTCACATGCAGAAGGAGTTTTATTAATTACCGCATGAAATACACAAATAATCATAGTTTAATGAAATTATAACTTACCCAAATGCAATATACCAAATGCAGTTATGATGCAGCCAGTGAGAAAAGAAAGCAGTATTGCAAAATCCACTCCTTTTCCAGCAAGTGCGTCTTGTGTCATTAGCGACAAGATGGCTGTAGGCCCAATTGTAATGTCTTTACAGCTTCCCAGAAATATATAAACGAAAGCTCCCATAAATCCAGCGTATAATCCATACTGTAAAAAGAATTACAAGATTTTAGTTGAACTGTAATGGCAAATGATCTTAGGAGGAGCTGGTTTATAAACAAAATTAAGAAAATAATGGGAAGCAATGTTAATAAAACAGTCTAATAGAATGGAGTTTTTCTATTTATTAGCCTTTTTTACACAGGGCAGCATTCCATTGCGAGTTCTATATATTTTCTTCATAACACACATGTGTAACTAGTTTCACTGAAATAATCAGTAAAACAACATCTCTAAGGTGAATGCTTGGATTGTGGTTGGCGGCTGCAACGTGTAGTGCTGCAGCGGAGAGAAGAGAGCCCTACTCAGATATCTGTACGCAAGGAAAAATGTGTGGCCATCGGGATGAGCGGCGAATTGGCTGCACGTTTTCGAAAAACTTTTACCATCATTCAGCGGAAGATTTCATTTGGGCATTTATAATTGGACCAGAACATTTACAGTACCCTAGCGCGAGATTTTAATACCTAGGTCGATGTTCCTGCCGCCAGCAATTTACGAATAACAAGGGAATCGCGCCTACTCGTTATCAGCGATTTCGTCCTAATTTATGGTATGTGCAGGAATTGACTGGGAATGAAAGCGCCGAAATTGTGAACTCCAGATGGCCAAGCGTTTAGAAAAGAACAAAAAAAAAAAAGCATTTTTGGTGCCGATCGGGGAGACACCAGCCATTTATGTAAGTGTACATCCTAGGCAACCTTTAGTGCCGCGGAATGCATACCGAAAGGTAAACCATAGGTCGGGAGGTCTAGTCCCTATGCGGAATCCTTTTTTATTTTAAATTTTTCCGCTACTCACACTGTAAATAAAGCGAAATAAAACCCAATATATTGTATTTATTAATATTTTCATAGAAGGCATAAAAAGGAAAGGCAAAGGAAGATTTCGGATTGCAAATAAACTTCCACGAAGGGATAGCAAGGTCTACACGAGAATTTCGTACATAAAATAACATGCTTGTATTATTTTACCGTTGATTTTTATACGTGCTGGGGTAATATTCGTAGTAACAACAGAGGAAATAGAAAGTGTCTCGGTATCTTGCATACGTTATAAACGTCGCATTTTTACAATTACACGGTTGTTTTAAACTTTCTGTAGGAAATAAACCTGGTTTACACTCAACGCACAGTTTGCCAGCAAACTGCGCATAACAAATCATTTCGGCAAATACTGGCGAGGATAGCTGGTGATGTACACTGTAATGTATTTTGATGCAGTCTTCCCGGTATGAGATTTCTTTCTCGATGGACCGATTTTACCTCGATGGGGAACATACTTTTCTCCTGTATACGGCAGAGCTGCTCGAACGTCAAAATTAAACTAAAGTAATGGGAAGTCCTGTACGACTCAATTACAATCTCTTTTGGGAAGTTTGCGGAGATCTCGTGGTCGCTGTCAGTACAATCCTTTCTTGGAAATCTACTTGCAATCTCAAATTTTCCTTTGCCTTTCTTTCTCATGCCTTTTACGGGAATATTAATAAGTATAATGCACTAAAAATTATTTCGGAATATTTGCAGTATAAGTAATGTAAAAATTGAAAATTACAAGAAATAAAAAATATTTGTGCATAGCGCATCAACCCCCGACCTTCAAATTACCGTTCTCCACTCTTACCGCTGCGCCAGCCGCTGCTTGGAAACCACGTTGGCATAAACGGCCCAAGCCTCGCCCGACCCGCGCCAGAAACGTTTTTTTGAAGCTCTGTACCATCTTGAGTTCCCACTTCTGACACTCGTTTATGGCCAAGCCCTGCATACGTCACAAATCTGGACAAAATGGATGATGACGATTAGGCGCTGTCCCCTTGTAAGTTGGAGTGTTGCTTTCACTTCGAAGCTTTGCATTCCCGTGCCTTATTTGATAGTTGTGCCCGGCTGTAGCTGCTTCATTTATGTTGTATTAAGGATTGTGGAAGATGGCTAATGATAGTGTGGAACAGTATGTGAGGATTCGTGCTAACCCCTGTACTGGAGGATTCTCTCACAACTGAAGTTTGGAATACTATTTGTCAGCCTTTGCTCGTATAAACAACGGTAGAGTTAGCTACAGAGAATTTCCATCGGAAGAATTTCTTGAATAATTAAATAGGGAAATAATGACTATACAACATGGACAAAACACACACGGAAAAGAAGCCACAGCGAACTGTTTAGTCTGTTGCTTGATAGAATAATGATAATAATAATTGTTGTAGACGTCGACTTAAATACCCGGCTTTCTAAATCGTGGATGGAGCAAAATACCATTACTGGGAACTCTCTACGTAGTCGATAAATCAGGGAAAACAGAACCTCACTTCTCTCAGGCGCCTTCGGCAACAACAGTGATCTGTTTTGCACCTGTTTGTATGACTAAGTAATGATTCGGAATACGAGAAAGCGATGTAGTGGGTCTTAGCACTCTAATCGTCTGCAGCTGAGCTTTCTTCTGACGTAATGTGACATTAATGATTGATGGCGCATGGCGCTTCTGCCTGTCTAATTTAATTTCGATGGCGAGAACAGGGTAATAATTTCCGGACCGTTCAGGCAAGCATAAAATCGCAGTTCTGGCATATGAATTCAGAGCATTTCGTTATTAGGCTGCTGCTTCAGTTTTAGTTAGTTAGATGATTACCAGGAAACTGCCGATTCTTTAAAGAATCAATCTTCCATGTATAAAATGGCTTCAAACGTCTTGTTACTTTACAAATAAGTGATGTGTTAAATATTTGACGTTAATTACGTAATGGAGAAAAAGTTTAGAAAAGGTTTGAAATTCTGCTTAAAGTTTGTTGGGAGTATTATGAAAACTTGATGAATATACTTCGTGTAACTTGCGTTCCAATTCAAACAAAAGCACGCTTTTCACGCACTCAATATTTATGACGTAGTATCTCCTGAACTGTATGTCGTACAATTATGTAATATTGTAGTTACATTGAGTGTAGCTTATATGTGGATACCGTCTGTAAAGAGCCCGCATCTCGTGGTCGTGCGGTAGCGTTCTCGCTTCCCACGCCCGGGTTCCCGGGTTCGATTCCCGGCGGGGTCAGGGATTTTCTCTGCCTCGTGATGGCTGCGTGTTGTGTGCTGTCCTTAGGTTAGTTAGGTTTAGGCAGTTCGAAGTTCTAGGGGACTTCTGACCACAGCAGTTGAGTCCCATAGTGCTCAGAGCCATTTGAACCGTCTGTAAAGTGTGTTGCGAATAGCGTCTGTAGTGAAGGAGTGATAGATTAACTGCACGAACAGGAAAATTCAGTAAGCGATGAATTTTTTTCTTTCATCATTTTGGACGGTGGGTCAGGGACGAATATTTTAGAAAAGATGTGAAGTTTGTTAGAAGTCGCTAAGTGCTCTTGTTCTCAAATGACGGATGAATAAAGCCCGGGTATTTGCTCTTTGTCAGTGACGCTGCCTCAGTACAAGCACACAGTTCCTAACTGTTATACTTGTAGTATTGTGCTAAAGTTTCAACATGTGATTATGCCTCTTAATGAGAAGTTTACTACAGCATTTTAAATTCTTAAATTCGATCAATAATTACACGAAATATTGAAAATAAAATTTTTGTTGCCTCTGGGAGCTGTCAGATACGCAACCTGCAACAGAAGGTGCAGTCTGGGTTCCGAGATGCTTAGTAGTATAGAAGACTGGCCGAGTGCCCATCGTTGCCGGGGTATGTATTTACTCCAGTCTTGTAGTAGTCCATCTCCTCCTCCCTCTCTCTGTCCATCTCCTCCTCAATCTTCTCTATCTATCTCCCCCTCCTCCCTCTCTCTGTCCATCTGCTCCTTCCCCGCCTCTCTCCATCTTATAAGTCAATATCCTCCACCCCCTCTATCTCCTCCTCACCGCTCTTAGTCTCCTGCTCTCTCTTAGTCTATCTTTTCCTCCCCCCTCGCTCTGTACATCTCCTCCTCGCCCTCAATCTATCCATATCGTCCTCTTCCCTTCCTCTGTCCATCTCCTCCCTTTCCCTTCCTCTGTCTATCTCCTCTCTTTCCCTTCATCTGTCCATCTCCTCTTTCCTTCCTCTGTCCATTTGCTCCTCTTTCCTTCCTCTGTCTATCTCCTCCTCTCCCCTCTCTCCATCCATCTACACCTCTTCCCTTTTGAAATCAAAATTAAAACGCCTACAGCCATCACTTCTGCATGTAATTTATTTGTACAAACAGTTTCGGATTTCCATTACACCATTTGCAGGCCCCTTGACCAACGAAACTGAGAAGAATCCAATCTCATGTGCAAAGCCAATATTATTTAACTGGTGTCTGTAAATCTCTGGTTTACAAGATACCATCCCTTCATTCATCAACCGACTGTCAGGACAACATTGAGGATCTGAATGTAGGTGTTTTGATTTTCATTTCATACTGAACAGCCCAAGTTCTGGTAACGGTCCATTACAAGGAAAAGCATATAAATATTCTTCCCTTTCTGTCCATATACCCCTTTTCCTCTCTCTGTCAACCTCCATCTCCTCCCTATCAATGTCCATGCCCTCCTTTCTCCTCTCTGTCCATCGCCTCCTACCCTCTTCTCTCTCCACGTTATCACCCCTACTCCGATACGAGGTTTTTGGTTCTTATTTCCACAGCATTTCTTTCCAGATAATAAGTGGTATGTGTACCAAGTTTGGATGAATTCGATCCAGAGGTTTAGGGGGCAGCCGTTTACTAGTGGCTTTGCCCTATACACATGTATAACTTATACCTAACATATATTTAACATATTTCAAACGTCTTTGTACAAATAGTTCTCCTGTATATCAATGAATTTCGCTCTGCAGTTTCGTTTTTACGCAGCTCAATGTCTATGATATCCTATCTCCTGAATTAGATGTCGTATAATGACACACTAATGTCATTTTGCGGGTACATTCAGCGGCATATGTAGATACTTTTGCACAAAGCGTTAGCAGCAAAGAAGTAATGAATTTAAATGTCACGCACAACGCTGCAATTTGTCATGTATCTCAGTGTTTATCACGTCATATCCCTTGAATTTTGTGTTGGACAATTATATAATTTTGCAGGAACATTCAGTGGTGTGTGAATGCTATCTGCAAAATGTGTCGCGAATACAGTCGGTAGTAAAGAAGTAATAAATTAAAACGTCATTCCTGATGCGGCAGTTTTACTACATAAACAATAAGCGATAAAATGTTCTCCTTTCATCATTTTGTGGAGGGGGGGGGGGGCTGTAAGCGAGAAAAAGTTTCATAAAGGTTTGAAATTATATGTAAAGTTGTTACAAGACACTAAGTCCTGCTTCTTCTCAAAGGGGAAGGGTTAAAATATAGTTATTCACGCATCGTGGGCTATACTTTCTTTGCACCTCACTCCTACCACTTTGATAGGTAGGTGGCTCTTAACCCCCCCCCCCTCCCCACCCCAGAGATTCTTCCCAGACAATGGTCGGTGCTACGTGTACCGAGTTTGGTTGAAACCAGTTCACTGGTTTAGGCGTGCACAGATCAGTTGCACCATACAGGCAAATAATATGAAACGAGTCGTATACAGCCTATTTCACAACAATTTTTGTAGATAACTACATGCTATCTATTTACAGATTACTTTACGCAAGAGTGAAACACATTTTGTTAACAAAAGTAGTTATACTACTTTGATATGAAAGAAAAGAGACTGCTCTCGTTACTGAGGAACTATTTGTCATGGAGTATTAACGTAAAGAATTTTTGGCCTTAAAATGTGCTTTTGCGCTGTGACAAGTTTCGTCACAATCGATCCACAATACTTGGTGACGGTTGATGAGCAATTTACTGCAAATGTTTTCTTGCGCTCTGACGGAAAAGTCTTGATCGAGCCTGATAAACGAGAAATGAGAGTGACGCTGCAGATTAGACAACTTATGAAAGAACGTTCAGTTTGTATTTGTTCCTTCCATTGCCCAAGACATGTTCATCGTTTGCACAGAGTACAGGTTCGCGTCATATCATCGAAGTTAAGCGCTGTCGGGCTGGGCTAGCGCTTGGATGGATCTGCCGAGTGCTGTTGGCAAGTGGGGTGCACTCAGCCCTTGTGAGGTAAACTGATGAGCTACTTGATTGAGAAGTAGCGACTCCGGTCTCGTAAATTGACGTAAGGCCGGGAGAGTGGTGTGCTGACCACATGCCCCTCCATATCCATATCCAGTGACGCCTGTGGCCTGAGGATGACACGGCGGCCGGTCGGTACCGTCGGGTCTTCCAAGGCCTGTTCGGACGGAGTATAGTTTAGTTCAGAGTTTATATAGAGACTCTGCAGTTTTTGTCTCCTGGTGGAGTGGGAGAACGCGTCTGTCCTTGACTGCTCATCCACTACCAATGATTTTATAGATTTTGTGTATATAAAATGACTCATAGCGTAAGAACATTCTTCGGAATCGAAAAACAGACCTGTATTAAGAAGCCATTGAAATAGTTCCTCACTAATGCGAACAGCTTCTTCCTTTTGTGACGTCGTAATATATGGTTTAAATTAATAAATAAAATTTTAATCGTTACGGAGTAGAAAATTACGTTTGCTTAATATCCGGCGTTTTAATATTAGTGGGTGAGTGATGAAAATTTTTGAAGAAACATAGGTCCACTCCAATGAAGAGTAATGAGATTCAATTTTCTCTTTAAGGTAGAAATGTATTTATTAACATTATTACTTTTTCTGAAGCGCAGTTGATTATTTATAACAGGTATATTGAAAGAAATTTTTTTTCAAAGTAGAACATTATATGCCTTATCCATTAAGCAGTCGTCTAGAACACTACCATTTGTCAACATCATAAATTATTCTTATTATACCTTATCGCCCGTCGTTATTCACTGTTATTTTGATGTAGTGCCGCTGTTTTTGTGGATAGCCTTTGAATAATGGACCCCTAAAATAAGTTACATAACCTTGCTGTTAAAGTAGATATTGACCAATGGAACCAAACATTTTCAGACATTTGGCGAGACCATGGGGATTAGAGCAAGACTGCCTAATCACGCCGATACGTAATTCTTTACATTACTACGCACATAACTGACAATCTTTTCACTTTCCTTTTCATGATATGAGGTCAGGCATGTGATGCATATGTCTGGGTATCTGTCGGAAGTCGGAAGGAGGTGGGAGAACGGTAGAGGATGGTGAGCGGTGGTTCACTTCGTTTTAAAAATAATTAAATAAAAAAAGCAACGGATAACCATTTGTCATGGTACAGTATAGTCTCACCAGCTCACAGGTGACTAGACTGGAATCCATGGAATCCTGTGTTTGAACCATAAAATAATAAATCAACAGTCGACCCTAAAATCAGAAAATATTTCTCATAGGAAAACGATGTGCATATTTAGTGAATGGCACGTCGTTTTCTGGTGAGGTATCTCTCAGTTGTTTCGTTTACCATCAGTAACTGAGACAAAATCCCGATCTGGAAAGCGAGGTGAAACTGAAATGCTATCGAACTCTCATTGGTAACGTCCTTAACATCAAACTAGCAGATTTCTTACGACTGTAATCGAAAATTCTCGCTTATTTTGATACAGAGCTGTCCACCTCTCGCCATTAAAACTGTAAGACAATGGAGGTGGCTTACAACAAACTCACTTGGCACAAAGTGTATCAAATGCCTGGATATGCAAATAACTAATATTTCAGAGGTACTGCACAAAATAGTATTACGTCACTTGCATTCTGTATACGAGGAAAGATTAAGCAGCAGTTTTATCATTCAGAAGTCACGTTTGAGTGTTGTTTCCTCGTCAGAAGATCGAGCTATGTCTCGTACAAGAAGCTGAAACGTTTACCAGTACGTTCTGAATTAGACAACGGCGGATCATGGTTTATGGTGACAGCGGTTTGTCTTTCTACAATATTGCTACTCGAGTAGTTCGGGTTCTCAATGCTGTCGTTAGAATATCTAATCTATGAGGTCAAGAGGCTCACACTCAATGGCATACAGGATCTCAGCCTCGTCACACGACTAGATCCTGAGAAGGAGGACATTTTTCTGAGCGAACATTGTCTTCCCTCTCGGCCACTAGTCGTGTGACGAGGTTGCAGTATCGTACAGCCACATCGAACACCTCGAGTCACAAAATCGCCCTTCTTTGTGACAGTACTCTCACACATTGCTAAGCAATATTGTTTCATTTTCTGTCACTATCTCCCCATTATTATTTTGTGTGTACTAGACTTGAGTGCTTGGGATAAAAGCTTTTGAGTTTTTTTCCGCTAGGACACTGCGCTACCGATGTAGTCTCAAAATACTGTTATAGACAGAAGGCAGACGGTGGATCTCATTAGGATAGCCGGCCGCGGTGGTTTCGCGGTTCTAGGCGCGCAGTCCGGAACCGCGCGACCGCTACGATCGCAGGTTCGAATCCTGCCTCGGGCTTGGATGTGTGTGATTTCCTTAGGTTAGTTAGGTTTAACTAGTTCTAAGTTCTAGGGAACTGATGACCTAATATGTTAAGTCCCATAGTGCTCAGAGCCATTTTTTTCATTAGGATAGGCATGTCTTCCTAGGGAGACAGGCAGTTTTCATGCATAAGAGACTGTGTCCTGCTTTGTGCTAGTGTGGACACAGCTCCTACCCTGGCCCAGCTGTGGGCAGAAGGTGCCATGTCATCCTGTCCGTAGAGTATATTCGTGGATGGCGTTTTTGCCTTTTCTGCGTGGATATCAAAGGCCGAGATGCTACAGTACTGACCAACTGGTGTGAGAACGATGGTTGTTTTTGCTCCCAAATATTAGTTACCCATTTTAACTGAATCGCCCCACCACTATGCTTGGTGAAAAGGGCCCGATCAATAGAGGTAACACTGTTCCATAATGGTACCAATCATGTTAAAGTGTATTTTGTACGTCAAGATTAGGAAGTTTTTGCTGCAGTTCCCTTTTTTTCGTGAAGTAAGCGATATTCTCGTCTGTCACATTGGCAACAGCACTGAGTCGTCTCTTCCCCGTAGAATTTGTTGAAACTAGAGTCGAAGGTACTGAATTTAGGTTCTGGGCATTCGTCTCTGGGTCGTCGTTGAGAGGGGGTCATCTTTGGCATCCGTTTGTGATGACTGATGCACGCTAGCTGATTTGGAAAAAATTAAGTGTTGCATCTTGTGGTATCTACATTCTAAGCAGCTCACTACCTGCTTACTTTTCTACGCAGCTTGTGCTGCTTAATTTGGTTATAATTTCTGGCAAATTGTTGTACTGTCAACTTTGATTTCGTGTTCTACGCAGAGCCGCAGATCTTGATGAGCTTCCTCAGTACAGTCTCCTTCCCCAGAGCGTTTTGTGTTTTGATTGAAGTGTTAGAGAAAAATCATCTCTGTTCATTTTACTATGGTTCACGTCAATCATTAGAGAAAATAAGTCACTGTTAACCTCAGTCCTGACTTGGATTTCAAGATCCTTAGCTGGCCTATGACTTTTCAGTGGCTAGGCAACCTACAAAAAACAAATATAACTGGTTGTACGCCTAATTTGTTGTTTCACTGTGACAGTGTTTTCGTTGTGTAGAGTGGCCAAACAAAACAATCAGTTATATTAAGAATCCTGAGAAAAAACAGCATTGCTCTCTCTCTTGTCTTATATAATAAAAGATTTGTCTTATATCGAGCATAGCACTTACACTCTTCGGGTCAGATCTGGGAAACACCAAATAATTTTGAGTTTACAGCAAGACACGTATTCAAACAGTGCGAAAACGTCTAGAACACCATGGAGTGTCGGCGTGGCGATCATTTTTGCGGTTTCCTTTTGCGCGTCGATAGAGAGAGGTATGCTAAGAGTGGTGCGCCCAACGCTAACACTGGACACAGGAGTATGTTTGGCACCACATCGGGTGTATCCGAAAGCCCAGACTGAGTACAACCATTGTCAGATTGCACTCAGCATCGTTACACAGACCAAGGACCTGGAGCCATGCTATGAGGTGCCATTGAGTACACAACACGATCACGTCCTTTTCGTTTAATTTGGACAGCATGGCGTGGCTCGTACCAATCCAGACTGACCAAGCGAACACGGCAAGTGCCATCACCCGATCTCCCATGAACTTCGCTCGGTGGAAGAGGGGTCAAAATAAGCGAACACATGTCTCGGCTTATCCGTAGATACTCGACCTTTTATGAAACAACGACGCTCAAAGTTTGCGAGGTATTTTCGAGCTACTACACGTGCATTTTACAGCGTGATATCCTCAGGTGAAATGGTGGCACAGTAATTAGCGCCGCCGCTTCTTATTTTTGCGGCCCATGTTGGAAACCCGATTATTACTTTTATTTTTGTTTTCCTTTATATACCTACGTGTGTAGAATGTTACTGCAAGAACGATTTCCAGCGTATATTGTCCTTATTCGTCTACTAATTGTATATCAGATGAATGAATATTAAAAAAAAACGAGAAAATTATTTGAAACTGTTTTCAGTGAAATTCTTATGGTATATCTTGATTCAGAATCAA
The DNA here is from genome assembly GCF_023898315.1 of Schistocerca nitens. NCBI lineage: Eukaryota > Metazoa > Arthropoda > Insecta > Orthoptera > Acrididae > Schistocerca > Schistocerca nitens. The sequence continues at coordinate 310,708,951 of NC_064615.1, read as the reverse complement.
TTGCAAGCGCTAGTTTTCGGAAAAATGAGCCGTTATCCATGATTTTCCGCGAAATTATTGCCAACGCTCGAAGTCTTCAGCGACGTTAACGATGTTTCTTTCCCGAGTGAGGTTCATACGAAGAAACCTGTCTTGACGGGATGCTGGTGGTGTTCGGAATGCGTGTGTTTCGAATGTTTACACGATCGATAGCATCCAAGGAAATGCTCCAAGTCTTCCTGAAGAACAAAAATATGAATAAAATATAAAATTTAGTATAAGAACTGAGAAGAGAATGAAAAATCAACAGCCAGACACACACACATCATATCATAAATATATCACTTATTGGAAATCCATTTAGAATTTTACAGTTAATATAACGCCTTGTGTCCCCTGATTTGATAACAAATATTCTACGGACAAGGGTGGATTAAAAAGTAAATGAAATAAAATGAAGAAAACAATAACCTGGTTTCGAACTCGGGGCGCAAAATTAGGAACCCACCATGCTAATCACTGAGCCATCATTTTGTCTGAGGATATCGCTCGCTAAAAGCCACGTAATGGACATCGAAAGTACCTCAAAAACTTTGACTGTCTTTTTTGAGAAAGGGTCGAGTATCTACGGATAAGCCCAGACACGTGTTCGCGTATTTTGACTCCGCTTCCACCTAGGGAAGTTCCTGGCAAATCGACTGGTGGCACTTGCCGTGTTCGCCTGGTCAGGCGGGATTGATGCGATTCACGCCACGCTCCACACATCAAGTCCACTAAACAGAGGAAAGGTTACTAAAGCCTTTGTCGGCGCTCAATTCAAATCGTCCCTCTCATCTTCTGTGATATGCTAGGATTATCACCCTCCCATGTAATACATGCTCTCTAGGATGAGAACGTTGGCAGCTCGTTGTCTTGTGGTTAGCATTGTTGACTCTCGATCATGGGGCCTGGCTTTCAGTTCACGGCCTGGTCGCCGATTTGTGTGTGTGTGTGTTTGTGTGTGTATGTGTATGTCTGTGCATTATCTTCATCATAATTTCATCATCATCGTCGCGCAAGCCGCCGAAGTGGTGCCAAATAAAAGGACTTGCACTAGTTGGTCAAACTAGAGATTGATAATGAGTACCGAATGTTGATATCTCTTCAGAATGACAGCAATGTGTAACGTCAGTAATTATATTATCGAAATGTCGATTAATCGGTATTTAATAACTAACGCTAAAAGCGATACTTTTATTGTCTGTCTTTTCTTGACTGATAGGTAGCATAGTTCTCATCAGCAGACTTCTTCCCCATTCCAGCTATTACCACTCTTCGCAATCTGACAGTAAATATTTTGCAATGAGCTTAGTTAACTTTCATATTGAGTACTAAAAATGAGCACCATAGTTGAGCATGAGTGTATCTATACTGCATATTCATGAAAGCTTGTTACTTCTGTGTTTCCTATCTACCATTGCAAATGATAGATATGAGGTGCAAAATTGACACATTTAGTGACAGCACTGTATGATAATGGCGAACATTATTACTCCGTGCCCCAAACCATGAGGCAGAATGTGCCCTTCTCTTACGCTCTGATTCCCTGGATCAAGAAAAGATAGATGCACTGTAAAAGTATCGTACACTTGGCACAAATACCACACACATTACTGCACTGGTATTTAATGCAAAATGGACTCTGTTGGCTGAAATGCTTAGTCGTCATTTCACACCCGCTTTGTCAGAAATTGCTCAAAAATACGTGATATGCAAAGCCTGTTCTGTTTCGTCTGAAACTGTGGCTGCCTTAGCAAGCTTTGTTGCGCTAGATAACAAAAGCAGACTGACAGTGGAACATATGAAACAAAGAGTTCTGTTAATGTCTGTCGGTGACAGTTATTGATTTCATTAATTAGTTTTTATGTAAATAAGTGATTTTATAGCATATTGTGTGTCTTTTATTGGTTATGTTGGATATAATAAAGTACATGTCAATTTTTAAATGTTTTTAATCAGAGTGAAATTTTCTCTCTGCAGCGAAGTGTGCGCTGATATGAAACTGTGTGCCGGAGTGAGACTCGAACTCTGGACCTTTGTCTTTCGGCCATAAGTGCTCTACCATCTGAGCCACGCAGTTTTCATCCCTCCAGTGCATCTCTCCTACCTTCCAGGCTTCACAGAAGCTCTCCTGCAGACCTTGCAGAACTAGCACTCCTGGAAGAAAGGATATTGCGAAGACATGGCTTAGCCACAGCCTGGGGGATGTTTCCAGAATGAAAATTTCACTCTACAGCGGAGTGTACCTTGATATGAAACTTACTGGCAAATTAAAACTACGTACCGTACCGAAAATCGAACTTAGGAACTTTGCGTTTCGCGGGCAAGTGGTCTATACTACCTGTGCTACCCAAGCACGACTCACGACCCGTCCTCACAGCTTTCATTCCCAGTACGTCGTTTCCCCGAACGGTCTAAGGCGCTACAATCATGGACTGTGCGGCTGGTCCCGGCGGAGGTTCGAGTCCTCCCTCGGGCATGGGTGTGTGTGTGTTTGTCCTTAGGATAATTTAGATTAAGTAGTGTGTAAGCTTAGGGAGTGATGACCTTAGCAGTTAAGTCCCATAAGATTTCACACATATTTGAACATTTGAACCTCGTTTCCTGCCTTGGAAGGTAGGAGATGAGGTAACGGCGGAAATTAAGCAGTGAGGACGTGTCGTGAGTCGTGCTCAGATAGGTCAGATGGTACAGCACTCGACCGTAAAAGGCAAAGGTTCCGAGTTCCAGTCTCGGTCCGGCACTCAGTTTTATTTTTAATCATTTCTATAACTTCGATTAACTTTTTTTTACTACTTGCTTCGGCAGTACATGTAGTAAAATAGGAACTATACAGAGAAGATTAGTTGCCGGCACTGTAGCTCAGCGTGTTCGGTCAGAGGGTTAGCTAACCTGTGTAATTAAAAAACTGAGTGAACGAATCAACGACGAACCTGAACGGTTGTCATCGGACATACGCCCCGAACGAATTCAACGAACAATATAGAACAAAATGAGATAAAAAAAAGATGGTAGAGCACTCGACCGTGAAAGGCAAAGGTCTCGAGTTCTAGTCTCGGTCCGGCACTCAGTTTTAATTTTTTAATCATTTCTGTAACTTCGATTAATTTTTTTAAACTCCTGTAAATATTGAAAATGTCGGCCGATACATCGAATTATCGATATTTTTGAATAGATTATATCGACGCCTTTTATAAACGTGGACAGAATATAAATCGATATTTTTAAAAGTTTGCCCATCTCTAGGCCGAACTCCCCAGAATGGTACTGACGGTAAATACTGCAATAGGCGCATTTCGTTTTAGGACGAGCACAGCTGTCCGCAGCTCACCTGTGGAGGCAGGCCGGCGACCACGGCGTACGCGATGCCCTGGGGGATGGCGGTGAGGCCGACGGTGATGCCGGCCACCGCGTCCTGCAGCAGGGTGGACAAGGTGTAGGCGGGCAGCCACTGCAGGATGGGCAGCCGCTTGCGGGCCGCCGCCACGCTGCACGCCTCCGAGGCGGACTTCTTCAGGTAGCGCTGCACGGCCGAGCAGCTGACCGCGCGCTCTTCCGCTGCCGTAACGCCTGTGTCATGTTCTGGAAGGAGGAAACAAAACGTCTTCCTGCATCTTCCCACACTCGCGGAATATATAATAGCACGAGCAACTAAATATGTGTACCCTCGCTGTCAGTGGCAACGAGGGAGTAATTTTGGTAAGTGGGAGACCCCATGTGCTCTGCAACTTCCGGATGATCTCGCTTCACTAACCGAGATACTCGTGATCCAGCCTTCTTTGTGTCGTACATCCCTGCCAGAAACAAGGCGCTCTTCTTATCTGTCTGGAGATAAGAAACAGACTTATCCCATCGACGATTTGCTGCCGTCGCTGTCATCGCAAGTTTACGAGCTTCGAGCAAACGCTGGAAGTTTACTAAGCAGATTCTCCATCTTGAAGTGTAATATTATTGCTTATGTCGTGTGTGTTATTTACTGTCCTGATATGTAGAACCAGATGTAATACCTGGGTGTATTTTGTATTCTCTGAATTGGTTTACAAAACATACTGTGATGCAAAGCCAACTGTAATATTCTTATACGATACTGTTAATAATAAACAATGTAACAAACAGAAATACAGTTATCTATCCGGACAGCAAAACCACAAAAACAAGTGTAATAAGCGTGTGTGTTAACCTAAGGAATAAGCATCAGACTTTAACTCGTTTTTTTTCAAATAAGTCATTAGTTCAGAGGTATGGCAAATAACAGTAGTTAGACTACTATTCTGCATCGATAACAATATATGTCGTTGGTGGTACACTGTTATTCGCCAGTCTAATTACGCACACGTAATGAAGCTGAGTAGGACAGCAGAAGAGATTGGAACTCCCTACTTACATAACAGACTTCACTTTAGAGATACATAAAAGATGGTTCAGCAATACAAGAAAAGTTTAGCCGCTCGAAACAAAACTACAGTACCCAATTGCTTAAGCAAACAGACTGATTCCATGAAAGCAAAAGTAAATTTGGACAGGGGAGGTTTCTACATTAACATATTTGGTACTCAACATTTCATTGATTTACTATAAACTGTTTAACGTTATTATTTATCGCCATTAATCATCAACTTAGTATTTCCTTTCATTAATACGTAACGTGAAAGCAGCAAACAATTTATCTAATGTGGTCTCTGAATCTGGCGTAACCTTACGTAATCATTTTAACACAGACAATAATAGCAATGTTAATTATGAAATTCTCAGTTATTCTTTCCATCAATTATTTCACTGATTAATCACTGATTTGCCAACAATATATTAAAGATTTCACAGTCTTGGCTGAATACAGGTCACTCAAAACTTTCATTTACCAGGTTAGGATCCTGCTTGGTTTATGAGCGGGATAAATTACCAGGTGGACACAATTGTTAATTTGGATAATGGTTATTATTCTTAAAGCACATTTCAACTTCCTGGCACACCCTATAATACATAGCTAAAATGTCGTACCGTGTAAGCTGTGATCAGCGACGGTGGCAATAACTGCATTAATATCAGAACGGCCAAGAGCAGTTATCCATGTCGGACTTATTTCCTTTTCATAGCGATGACCCATCTTATAATCAATAGCCCGTTTTTCTCTCCATACCAGGCCATGGTAAACTTCAGTTTCCAACCGAGGCAAGATGCAAGAATATGGCGCACTCCACACTATGCTGGCGCTGTACGTGCTGCCTCTTAAGATCACTGGCCACCAACTGACTTTGTTCGCGCCCGCCAAAGCGCGCCAAACGTTTCCGCTCCCAACTTTTACTACGATTACACAGCTTTCCGTTCCTGACAGAACTACTCCATCTTTTATACTACACATGTCTCATACAGCCCTAAGTGAGTGCCAGTAACTATTACATACATAATTACATTTGAACACCTTTTTACATTTAATAATTATAACAGATATCTTTACAATATTTGAAAGTAAATATTACACCCTTTTTCTTAATATGTACATTCATTTTAATCTTATCAAAGAGTTTCAGTATCGATTTCGCTTCAAACAAGATGTCTCTACTCCTGCTTTAACATTTTCAATTAAATATTTACAATTTTTTTTAAAGTATGAACAATAATGTCACAGAAGTACAAAATGAGCATTTAAGACTATGACGTTAATATAGTGGCGTACACGACACATAATAGTCTACGACAGAGTCTTCTAAATCTGTGTCAGTCTCTTCCGCTTTCTACGTCCGAGTCCGCAGCTCGTGGTCGTGCGGTAGCGTTCTCGCTTCCCACGCCCGAGTTCCCGGGTTCGATTCCCAGCGGGGTCAGGGATTTACTCTGCCTCGTGATGACTGGGTGTTGTGTGCTGTCCTTAGGTTAAAGTAGTTCTAAGTTCTAGGGGAATAATGACCATAGATGTTAAGTCCCATAGTGCTCAGAGCCATTTGAACCATTTTATACGTCCGACGTCGTATATAATTTGTGACCTTCCATGAATTTTGTCTTCCTCTGCAGTTACTTTTACCCCTTTCACTGCCCGTCTTCCCCTTTTTCCTCCACAAGGCTTTAACTACTACGTTATTAGTTTCCATTGCAGGATTGTTCGTACATTTATTTCTTCGTATAATTTATCTGATACCTCTACATTTCATTCTTTTTCTGTAGACTAAAACTTTAATATCTGCAATAATATTCCCCGACACGCGCCTTTCTCATTCAGGCAAGACTGTACTATTGGTTCACAACATTTCAGGAATACTCGAGTGCGAAATATGTAGTTATATATATTCTAAGATGGTATCTGTTCTTTCTGACGTGTCCGAAAGATCAGATACCATCTTAGTATATATATAGTTAAGTCTCACCGGCCACTAGACCATCTTCTTCACCTGTCCGAATGCACAAACAGTGCCCGAACTCTTATGGGAATCGGCAGCGCGCCGCGAGTAATGAGTATAATGGTCGGGGGGCACTACGAATGTAGTGCGGGACATTACGTTGAGAATGCGGGTTTCGCGGGAGGCGTGCCAGAGATAAATCCCTGCAGTCACACTGAGTCCTCGGTGGCTCAGATGGCAGCCGGCACGATAGCTCAGCGTGTTCGAAAAAACAAAAACAAAAATGGATAGAGCGTCTTCCATGTAAGCAGGAGATCCCGGGTTCGAGTCCCGGTCGGGGCACACATTTTCATCTGTCCCCGTTGACGTATGTCAACGCCTGTAAGCAGCTAAGGGTGTTCATTTCATTGTAAATATGTAGTTAATTGCTTTATCGAGGATCATAACGAAGTTTTCGTGATATCCGAAGTTTAAACAGTTATGTTGAAACGGTAGAATAAAAGATATTTTGGCATTCTGGCACCCTGAAACTGTACCTGTATTAACCCTGACTACCGAAGAGTACAGATGTATTTAGGTTACTCTTAGCTGTTGTTCCGATGCTTTCACTACTCTACGCTATCAGTGAACATACTCGGTCTGTTTAAGGAGTTACTAATATTTTCGACACATTGGCATTGTTTTAGTTAGATGAGCCCCATCAGGGGGTTGGACAAAAATTTCGAAAGACAGTGAGAAACGCATGCCTGAACGTAAATGCAGATTGCGCTGTTGCATTTGACCACGAATGGCACCCGTGCAATGACCTCAAAATATTGCACGTGTCCGTCGTAGTCAGAACAGTACCCTGTATAGCTGTGAGTGCATTGTGTCGGAGCTCAGTGCATTCAGACGCGGAGAACTTAACAATTGAAGAAAACTTCACAAGCCAAGATGGCTAAAAAAACATTTTATTGGATGGCTGGATTCAAAAGAGCCATACTGTCACCATCGGTTATTACGCTTTAAAATTTTTACAGCCTGTTGTCCATCACAAAGCGTAATGTCCGATGAGGACAGCATATCTCTTTTGAAGCTGGTCATCCAATAAAATGCTTTTTTAGCGATCTTTGCTTGTAAAGTTGTCTTCAGTTATCATAGGTTGTAGATCACCCTCAGACTGACCACGTCAGAAGTATACAGGGTGGTCCATTGACAGTGACCGGGCCAAATATCTCACGAAATAAGCATCAAACGAAAAAACTACAAAGAACGAAACTCTTCTAGCTTGAAGGGGGAAACCAGATGGCGCAATGGTTAGCCCGCTAGATGGCGCTGCCATAGGTCAAACGTATATCAACTGCGTTTTTTTTAAATAGGAACCCCCATTTTTTATTACATACTCGTGTAGTACGTAAAGAAATATGAGTGTTTTAAGTGGACCACTTTTTTCGTTTTGGCGCTGTAATAGTCACAAACGTGTAAGTACGTGGTATCACGTAAAATTCCGCCAGTGCGGACAGTATTTCCTTCGTGATACATTAGCCGTGTTAAAATGAACCGTTTACCAATTGCAACGATTCCGATTGCAGTGGACCTGTTTGGATAATTCACGCTCCTTGTGACATGAGACTAATGATCGTGTGTAGATACCGTTCCATCCAGGCGAGCTGCTGCTCGAAGTACGCGGCGCGCAACGGACGTCACAAATTCACAGTGACGCTCTTCTGTTTGGGAAAGGGAGCCCCGGAAATGTGTAGCGCATGGTCTTTTGTACCCGATAACGGGAGGTTATTGGGTAAGAAAAGGTAAATTTCAGTATAAAACCCATAACTCCTTGTCTGAATAATACGCAGGTCAGTGTCCAGTTTTAGAAACATAGTGCATATTTTATAGAACCTAATTTGAAGGACAGGTGAATGACAACCGACCACACAGTTTTACTATTCGTGCTTGAAATTGTAATGATAACGAATCTACTGGAAACACTGCCGAACCGTGCTGCGAGATCGATAACTCGCGCTCGGCGAGTTGAGCATTTTCTTTGCCAGTTCGACGGTTTTTGGTGGTACCAAGGAAGGAGTGGAGCGAGCGTGGACGAGGTGCTCGAAGCTAACGGCAGTTGGTAGTGGTGTCCACCAAACGCGATCGTGCAATTGGCAAGGAACAATTGGCCAGTATTTTTGGAGCAAGGATTTTCTAGTGCGGGCGTCGTGAGCAGGCGGTTACCTTACAGGACGGTGCGGTTGCTGAAATGACGTGCTTGGCAAGGCTGCACCTGAACTAAAAGGATTACTCGGAAAGTAACGAACGATCTGTCGTGAAATGGAAAATACAGTGAAAATCTGATGAAGCTTTGCACAGATGCTTGGGCAGTGTGTCTAGTACGCCCGTCGATCGCATCATGTCGCTCTTTTCAGTTCTGAGCTCACAGTGAGAACGTAAAGATGGCTAGAAATTAGCGTCTCCCGCCAAGTATGAGGGCCTGGCGAAAGATTTCGCCTGAAGCTATGCAATACACATAGCATAACTGTCATGCGGTTCGTTCTACACGACAAATCTCGGCCGCAGTCTGCAGGGCAATGAAGATGCTCCTGCAGCGTTTCCGATGGGAAGTGTTTGGTCACCCACAATACAGCCCGTAATTGGCTACCCCTGAGGTTCATCTCTCCTCAAATGAACCGCTGGCTATGAAGACAATATTTTGACAACTACAACGAGTTGCAGTCCAGAGTAGAAAATTGTCGAAAAGCAGTGGCGGCTGTCTTCTATAACGAGGGAATTGAAAAGTTGGTACAACGCTACGTCAGAAGTCGGAGCGGGAACTGTGTAGAGAAGTAGCTGGAAGCGGTAGCTAACCGTTGCAAATAAAACTGTTTTGATTTTAACTATGGTTTCCATTTCGTTACCTATCGTTCCTTACTTTCCGAATAGCCCTCGTAGTTGCGCTAGTATGAGTGGTTTCGGTGGTTCCTCCTGCCGAAGTCAGCGCGATTTGGCGAAGCCTGCGAATCGTGCCCCGGGCTGTCCTAGTCGCTCGGAACGCCTTCATCATGGGACTTTGCCGAACACTGGGACAACGCCTTCTTGGATTTCACAGTCGAGGACAGAGCCACATCCAGTCTCTTCCTGCTTATGGATGAGCGTCCTTTTTAATGTTCGCCAGAAACTTGTCTACAGTGGCTGCAGTTTGTTTGAATCAGCTTGGTGGCTGCCTTTTCCAACTTCAGTTGTGTTTCGTTCGCACATTTTGCATTTAATCGGTGATTATTTGAAGGGGCCGCTGGCATGTGCTCAACTCCTTAACTTCTCCTCGTAAGGAAACTGGCTTATATATGGCTCTGAGCACTATGGGTCTTAACATCTGAGGTCATCAGTCCCCTAGAACTCAGAACCCTTTAAACCTAACTAACCTAAGGACATGACACACATCCACGCCCGATGCAGGATTCGAACCTGCGACCCTAGCGGTCGCATGGTTCCAGACTGAAGCGCCTAGAACCGCTCGACCACACCGTCCGGCCGGGGCGCTGGGGCTCCAGTTCTATGTCTGGGGTCCGTTGTGCCGATAGTGGGTTTGTGCCCTGATCTGACATCGGGCTGCTCAGTCGTATTTACTTAATATTTAATGTGCTTGATCTTTTGTAATCCATTTAAAAAAGTGAAGCATGACTGAATTGTTTAAAATCTGGTATTTGGAGTTAAATAATTTTTCTTAAAGCTGATATTTAATTTTCTCCCTCTTTTTAAACAGAAGAAAATTCATTGATGGTTGTTTCTTGTTACTGTTTTGGAAAAGAATTTCTTGTCGGCTAATAAATTTTGGAGGAGGTACTTAATAACAAATGGTATTTCACAGCCCTTCCTCCAGGACCTGACTAAGTTTTCTACCTAGGTGCACATGTTGCATGTGACACCTTGCAACGTGTTTCAGTGCGAGTAGATGAGGAGGAATGAATGAGAAGTAGACTGTGAGCTGCACAATGATGCGAGTGGTTCTGGTGATAATACTCGGCAAGTGTGCTGCTGTTTTGCCCCAGGTCGTGTATTCTCCCAGGTAGCCCTTCACCACAAGAGACTAGTGCCAGCGGAATGATCAGCGGAATCAGGAATTCCTGAAGGTGCGTTAAATGGCCTTCTCGTATCTGAAGACAGCAGCTGGGAAAACATAATTGGCTCATGGGCCTGTTGTAAGTGAAACGCGCTGACTCTAAGATAACGATCTCCGATGCAGCGATATCGCAGCGGCATTTTCAGACGTCACTTTTCTTGCCAAATCAATAGTCGCCCTGGCATGGTCGAGCGGAGTAGACAACAATCCACGTGCTCCTGGGATCTGTCAAGGCTAGTTTCCTGCCCTTAGTCTCTGGATGTGGCTTCCGCAGTTACTGCTGAGCAGTGTGATTTCGATAGATATAGCCTGGTTAACTTTTATTACTCCTTCTAATAAAGTAATGTACTCTCTACTATTCCACCTTGGTACTGATACTACACTTAATAGGATCTAAGATTTTTTGATGGTAGGTCAACTGTGAAATCTATTCACATATTCACTCAGTTTAAAAACATTAAATGTCCCGTGGTGCAAATCGATATTTTCTGAAACATATTAAGTCGTGTAAACCGTAGCTCCTTTTCTTAAAAGAAATGACCTTTTATAGTATCAAATTAAGTAAGAAGCTGCTCTAGCCACGAACCTTAGGTAGAGAACTGTTTAAAGAGGTAGATCTTTATTTGCCGCTTTATTGTACTCTTATTCGGTCTTGAAATTTTCTTTAAATAATACGCCACAGTTCAGAAGGAGAATGATGTCCGTAATCGGTATTTTTGAAAGATCATGCGCTACCTAATACGATCCAAAACTCCACGTATAAAAACGGAATTTTTTTCGGGCCCCATACCTCGGGTTCTACTTGCAGTGGAAAGGTAGGGTTATGTGTTTTGTATAGCTTTTGAGTTGATGACAATTTATATACCAAGCTGAAGGATTGTCTTGCTATAACTATCCTCGTACAGCACCGGGTCAAAGTCTGAAAATTGCACAATTCCTCCAGCTTATGCAACAGAATCAAATCGGTTGGTCCTTTTTGCATTAGTTGTGGTCTACAGTACGCCGTAAGAGACTTATGGAGGCAGAATTTAGTTCATGGGCGCCTCTGGAATAATCCGAAAAACATGGTTTTTGAGTTGCAAAACCGAGCCGTGGATTCAAAGACGGCGATGCACAGCATATTGTAGAATTTTTTACAATATCCCGATTTCGAACAACCGCAAAATTTTCTTGATATATTTAACCGTTTTCGAGGTACAGTGATTCAAAGTTATACTGTTAATACACGTAAAATCCGGTGTGAGGCGGAAAGTAGTTTATGAAGTGACGTAGCGCGGAATACTGTAAAGTGTCTCCTTTATCATCGAAAGCTTTCTGGGAACTCCATGTTGTTGTAGTACTGAAGGATATGCAAAATTTTTGTGTACGTAAAAAAACAGTCTGAGTTGTAAAATTAATTTTGCGTTATTTCGGTTTCACATAAGTAAACTATCCGACGTGTACTGACACATAAAGCTCTTTTCTTATGAATGACATGTCCTACTGTAGCAGGGAAACGGCTGAAAAATGCTCCTATCGGAACACGAAAAAGGCGAATACGTTCTTGTTTTGAAAGGTTCTGTCTGAAAAGTGGGGTACCGGCTGCCTCATTACACTTTCCTCATCACCTTTTAAAAATTTTCTCAAAAATTTTGGGTTGTGAAAATATTCGCTCTTATTTATGCTGAGAGAGAAGGAAACAGTGACAGTGTAAAAGAGACGGCAAAGTACTAAATACTGGAAGATAGTAGACAGTGGTTGTGTTATAGAAAGACAGAAGGAGACAATAGCACTGTGAGAGAAAGAGAGGGACACATTGGCGTGGAACATAGCTGGCAGTGACGCTACAGTGCTAGGAAAAGAGTGAAGGAGACAGTGGCAGTGGGAGAAGAATAAGGGGAAGGTGGAAAGTGGAAGTGGGAGGGGCCAGAGATAGTGAGAGACAGGATCTATGACTATGACGACGAAGAGAGAGATAGTGATAGTGAAACGAGGGAGCAGCGATGGGAAGAAATGTGTGAGATAGCACCAGTAAGAAAGAGCAAGAGGAAGACAGTGATAGTGATAGGTGACATTAGTAGTAGTAGTAGTAGTAGTAGTAGGACAGAACGAAGGAGATTTGCTGTGAGACGGGGGACAGTTACAGAAAGATACAAAGAGATAATGACAATGAGTTGGTCTGAATGAGTGAGAGAGAATAGCCAGATGGGAGTGGACGAGTATGAGGGACTTACAGCGATGGACTGGTGGGTGTGAGCGAGTAACGGTTAGGGAGCTTGTGGGAGTGTAAGGCCAAAATGTTAGTGAAAATTTTTAAAGGAGCTGAGGAACATAGAATGAGGGAGCTGGTACCACACTTTTCAGTCACTCTTTTAAATAAAGAGCATATTCACCTCGTTTGTGCTCTGATAGGAGCATTTTTCCTTTGGCAATCACAAGAAGAAAAAATGGCCAATTCCGTTGTTAAAATAATTGATAACTTAATTTATGATTTGAAATACTTGATACATAGCAAGGCTAACTTTGAAATAAACATAAAAAGTCTGTGCTACCAATTCCTTCCATTCCTCATAAGAACCCTTTTAGAAACTTGCAGTTTATACACTCCTGGAAATTGAAATAAGAACACCGTGAATTCATTGTCCCAGGAAGGGGAAACTTTATTGACACATTCCTGGGGTCAGATACATCACATGATCACACTGACAGAACCACAGGCACATAGACACAGGCAACAGAGCATGCACAATGTCGGCACTAGTACAGTGTATATCCACCTTTCGCAGCAATGCAGGCTGCTATTCTCCCATGGAGACGATCGTAGAGATGCTGGATGTAGTCCTGTGGAACGGCTTGCCATGCCATTTCCACCTGGCGCCTCAGTTGGACCAGCGTTCGTGCTGGACGTGCAGACCGCGTGAGACGACGCTTCATCCAGTCCCAAACATGCTCAATGGGGGACAGATCCGGAGATCTTGCTGGCCAGGGTAGTTGACTTACACCTTCTAGAGCACGTTGGGTGGCACGGGATACATGCGGACGTGCATTGTCCTGTTGGAACAGCAAGTTCCCTTGCCGGTCTAGGAATGGTAGAACGATGGGTTCGATGACGGTTTGGATGTACCGTGCACTATTCAGTGTCCCCTCGACGATCACCAGTGGTGTACGGCCAGTGTAGGAGATCGCTCCCCACACCATGATGCCGGGTGTTGGCCCTGTGTGCCTCGGTCGTATGCAGTCCTGATTGTGGCGCTCACCTGCCCGGCGCCAAACACGCATACGACCATCATTGGCACCAAGGCAGAAGCGACTCTCATCGCTGAAGACGATACGTCTCCATTCGTCCCTCCATTCACGCCTGTCGCGACACCACTGGAGGCGGGCTGCACGATGTTGGGGCGTGAGCGGAAGACGGCCTAACGGTGTGCGGGACCGTAGCCCAGCTTCATGGAGACGGTTGCGAATGGTCCTCGCCGATACCCCAGGAGCAACAGTGTCCCTAATTTGCTGGGAAGTGGCGGTGCGGTCCCCTACGGCACTGCGTAGGATCCTACGGTCTTGGCGTGCATCCGTGCGTCGCTGCGGTTCGGTCCCAGGTCGACGGGCACGTGCACCTTCCGCCGACCACTGGCGACAACATCGATGTACTGTGGAGACCTCACGCCCCACGTGTTGAGCAATTCGGCGGTACATCCACCCGGCCTCCCGCATGCCCACTATACGCCCTCGCTCAAAGTCCGTCAACTGCACATACGGTTCACGTCCACGCTGTCGCGGCATGCTACCAGTGTTAAAGACTGCGATGGAGCTCCGTATGCCACGGCAAACTGGCTGACACTGACGGCGGCGGTGCACAAATGCTGCGCAGCTAGCGCCATTCGACGGCCAACACCGCGGTTCCTGGTGTGTCCGCTGTGCCGTGCGTGTGATCATTGTTTGTACAGCCCTCTCGCAGTGTCCGGAGCAAGTATGGTGGGTGTGACACACCGGTGTCTATGTGTTCTTTTTTCCATTTCCAGGAGTGTATTTAGCCAAGTAAGTGAAAGAAATACTACTTCCATCTGTTACTGAATACGATGTGTGTGTCAAGTCCTAAGGGCCCAAACTGCTGACGTCGTCGGTCCCTAGTGTTACGCACTACTGAGACTAATTTAAACTAACTTATGCTAAGAACAACACAGGTAGCCATGCCCGAGGGAGGACTCGAACCTCCTTCGGGAAGGGCCGCGCAATTCGTGACACGCGGCCTCTAACCGCGCGGTCACTCCGCGCGGCTCTGTTATTGAACTAAATATTTTTGCTATCATATGTGATAATTCAATAAATTTTCAGAGAGCAGTAGTACTCACACTGCTTACTTTAAAAACTGCTACATCAAGAAGGATATTAATTAACAAAAACGTACTAGGTAGATTACATCATTAAATTTGATGGTGATTTGTGATGAAACACGATGCGAACTTTAGTACATAGCTCTCATCTCGGGCAGCCACAATGATTCTAACGTCACTGTACACTGAGCTAACTGCGCTGGAATGAAAGAAGCTGACACTTCATTCTGTGGTACTTAAACTTTATGCCAGTCATAGTGGCTGGCGAGAGATGGCGCACCAGTCTCTAGGCAGCCAATGACCAGTTGTCTTCAGTGGATGAGAGAAATGGAGAACGTGCCAGGTAGGCCAGGGCGGCATCGGCAATCTGCGGTCTTGAGCTATCTTCTACTTCATAGTCCGCAAGCAGCTTAACTATATGTGACAGAGGGTACTAATTGATTCCCCCTTCCCTGTTCCACTACCGAACGACGCATGGGAAGAATTGTTATCGGTAAGCCTTTTTATTGTCTCTAATTTCTCGAATTTTTCCTCGTGGTCATTACGTGAGTTATATGTGGAAGTAAGTCATATATTCTCCTACTCTTCCCGAAAAGTATTCTTTCGAAATTTTGATAGTAAATCTTCCCATGATGCACACCGTCTCTCTTGTGACGTCTGCCACTGAAGTTTGTTGAGTACCTCTGTAAAGCTCTCACGCAGACTAAACAAACTTGTGACGAAACTCTCTTCTCTTCGTTGGATCTTCTGTCTCTCCTATCAGTCCTACCTGGTAAGGATCCCAGATTGATGAATAGTACTCAAGAATCGGTCGAACAAGCGCCTTCTAAGAAACTTTCTTCGCGAATGAATTATATTTCCGTAATTTTCTTCGTATGAACTTCTGTGTGGAGTCTCCTTTTCGTACTATTTTTTTATGTGGTGATTCCACTAATTTCGGTCTGGGCAGTTACTCCTAGATATTTTACGGTACATACTGTTTCCAGCAGTTTTTCATCAATAGTTGTACAGTGGTGGCTTTCTTTTTCTGTGTCAGGGCAGTACGTTACATTTATTTACGTTCAGTGTCAACTGTCAGATCCTGCACCATTCACGAGTCCTCTGCAGGTCATTCTGCATTTCGATACGGCCTCCTGGCATTGCTACTTTGTTATAAACAACCGTATCATCTGCGAACCGTCTTAAAGAGCATCCAACACTTTCTACTAGATCATTTATGTACCTTGTAAACATTAACGGTCCTATCACACTTCCCAGGCATACTTCGACAATTATCTTTACACCTGTCGATGTTGTTCCGTTAAGGGCAACGTGTCGAGCTCTGTCTGCAAGGAAGTCTTGCATCCAGTCGCAAATATGGTCCGATGCTCGATAAGCTCGAATTTTTTTGTTTTTGTTTTCACTAAACGGCAGTGCGGGACGGTGTCAAATGCCTTCCTGAAGTCAAGGAACACAGCATGCTCCTAAGCGCCGTTGTCAACAGGCATCGTCACGGAGATCTATGAAACAGAGTACAGCTGCCAACCATAACAGGCCAGGAATGTAGCGGCTACTGATCAAATTATCGAGTAAGCGAACCAGATGTGATTGTGGGGTGCACCCAGTGGCAATCCATTCTTTCACCGTTGACGATGAGGCCTTATGAGGTTGATGTAAACTGTCTGAGTACGTTCGTCCTCCCCGGAGCCTCCACATATTCATACGCTCGTAGTGATGCTGTATACACAACTGGAACTTGTCTGAGAAGACAGCGTGCTGGCACACTTGTGCCCAGCGCTTTGTAGGTCGCACCACTGACGGTGAAGCTCTCTCTGCTACGAGGGGAGGTGCAACAATCGTCGCTGTGCCGACAGTCCGTGAAACTCTAGACGTCACTGAACTGCCCTTGTGGATATTATGTTATGTTATGTGAACCCGGGACCTAGAAACGACGGAAAGGCTCCGTCCCCGCCGCAGCAGCAGTGGGCTCTGCTGTGCTCAATAAGCCATTACGAAATGAAAAGGTTATTCTTTATTCGGTTCTTTGTCACTGAATTGTGCCTCAGTCGCCGAGCGGTTCTAGGCGCTTTAATCCGGAACCGTGCTGCTGCTACGGTCGCAGGTTCGAATCCTGCCTCGGGCATGGATGTGTGTGATGTGGTTAGGTTAGTTAGGTTTAAGTAGTTCTAAGTTCTAGGGGACTGATGACCTCAGATGTTAAGTCCCATAGTGCTCAGAGCCATTTGAACCATTTGTGCCTCAGTCGAACTACAGACGGTCAGTGAGTTTCCTATCGCCTGCTGGTATCGTCTGAACGTTAACTGTGGTATCACCGCCAGACACCACACTTGCTAGGTGGTAGCCTTTAAACCGGCCGCGGTCCGTTAGTATACGTCGGACCCGCGTGTCGCCACTATCAGTGATTGCAGACCGAGCGCCGCCACACGGCAAGTCTAGAGAGACTCCCTAGCACTCGCCCCAGTTGTACAGCCGACTTTGCTAGCGATGGTT
This sequence comes from Schistocerca nitens, assembly GCF_023898315.1. Taxonomy (NCBI): domain Eukaryota; kingdom Metazoa; phylum Arthropoda; class Insecta; order Orthoptera; family Acrididae; genus Schistocerca; species Schistocerca nitens. The sequence continues at coordinate 310,691,714 of NC_064615.1, read as the reverse complement.
CACTGTATACATACGCTCTCGTTTACAGATACGACAGTTTAGCATAGCCTTCAGGTACGTCATTTGCTACGACCTAGCAAGGAACCATATTCAGTTACTATAATTACTATCTTCAAGAATGTATTGTGAACAGAAAATATTGTGAATCATGTACCGTCAAGAGCGACGTTCATCATTACTGGATTAAAGTTAAGTATCAAACTAATTACGTCCGCTTTCTGAATTCTCGTTCCTTGTCATGTTCCAGACCTCACGTCAGTATAGTTCTTCCCTCCTCACGCCAGCCTGCGTGAGCTGAAACGCGTGCATATCGGCCTCTACTCGTAACACGGTGTTGACTTTTCTGCTAACACAGAATGTACCTGCCTTTAGTTCTTTCGAACGGCACATTCGAGTTCAGAGGAAAGTGGAACATGAAGTGGAGGCACAGAAAAGATATATTACAAATAGAATTTCCCTCACGGAAAAACTTTGGAAAACAACAGGGCTATTTTAGAAGCTAATAACTGACATGCAAAGTCTTATCGACAAGCTGGTGCATAAAAACCTGTACACTAGCGTAAATTCATCTGATTTGCTTCACAACAGAATTATTATAAGCTAAACGTTGTTGCTTTTTCATTCGATGTCACATTTATGTAACACAAGGGAGGCTACCGTCCTCAAATATGAACACATGTTGTATTTGCATCGTCCTACTATAATAATAACGACAATGAAAACAATAATCTACTTTTAACAATGTAAAGTGATTACAATTTCGAGCATCAGCTGTCGATCGTGTGTTGTCGACAGTGACTAATTTTTTTGTTTTTAATGGTTCTGAGCACTATGGGACTTAACTTCTAAGGTCATCAGTCCCATAGAACTTAGAACTAATTGAACCTAACTAACCTAAGGACATCACACACACCCATGCCCGAGCCAGGATTCGAACCTGCGACCGTAGCGGTCGCGCGGTTCCAGACTGTAGCGCCTACAACCGCTCGGCCACCCCGGCCGGCAGTGACTAATTGTAAGAGAATGTACGCTGCGCGCGCATGGTGGCCGCACGGCGATACAAATGCCGACTGTGGCTTGGGTCAGTTTCGAGGGCAGCTCATGTGCCGAGCTTGCTGTAAACAACACAATTTCTTCATTGAAAGTACGTTGGCCATCGGGATTCAGTTCGAAGCGGGACTCATCACTGGTACAGCTAGTGAGAAATAAAGTGACAAGAGAAAAGAAAAACCTGTGCAATATTATTACCACTGACAAAAAAGAATGGTTTCTCATTGACTATCTCGTCGCCGAAACGATCTACTCGAAACGCGCTGGCGACTGAATACCTGCTACTCGCGGCTGGTGGCCACTCGTCTCGCAGTTTTCCCGTGGCCGGCTGCCGCCGCGGTCGGCGGCCGAGTAAGCTCCATCCATGGTCAGCGCCGCGCCGGACGCACGCACACCGGGAAGGCACTGTTGCCTAGAATAGCCGCGGCTCTAATTTGCGTGCTGGAGCTCGTTAACGCGCGTCAACCTGACAGCCAGGCAATCACAGCGGCGTCGCCGCGGCGGCCGTGTTACCGGCGCGTCGCGGCTCCCACGCGCCGCTGACTGGGCCGAGGCTGCCAGGGTGGTGGTGGGACTGCCGCAGGGTCAGGCGCCGAGCTGAGCGCTGCCGAGAACTGCAGCGCCATTCCCACTTTCTCTGGACACTCTGTGTCCATTTGCGTGAAAGTTATTAGGTTGGTGCATAATTTCGTAGCGTTCATGTTTTGCATGTCGGTATTACGGTTGCTATGGATTTATTTATCGAAGTCACTTTTTATTTGTAGTTCACTGTTGCTATTTAAGTTTACATAATGCCACTTTCATATTTGGAGATAGTTATTGGAAGAAAATGGAGAAATTCCATTTCGGACATATTCTTCTGCTTGAGTTCCATAGAGGGGTGATACCAGCGGAGGCCGCCAAAAACATTTGCTCCGTGTATGGGGATAAAAGACGAGACCTAGTAGAAATCCTTGGGTGACAGAAGAGATATTGAATTTAATTGATGAAAGGAGAAAATATAAAAATGCAGTAAATGAAGTAGGCAGAAAGGAATAAAAACTTCTCAAAAATGAGATCGACAGGAATTGCAAAATGGCTAAGCAGGGATGGCTACAGGACAAATGTAAGGATGTAGAGGCATATCTTACTACGGGTAAGATAGATACTGCGTACAGAAAAATTAAAGAGACCTTTGGAGAAAAGACAACCACTTGTATCAATATCAAGAGCTCGGATGGAAACCCAGTTCGAAGTAAACAAGGGAAAGCAGAAAGGTGGAAGAAGTATGTAGAGGGTCTGTACATGGGCGATGTACTTGACGACAATATTACGGAAAACGAAGAGGATGTAGATGAAGATGAAATGGGAGATATGATACTGCGTGAAGAGTTTGACAGAGCACTGAAAGACCTGATTCGAAACAAGGTTGAAATGGTTCAAATGGCTCTGAGCACTATGGGACTTAACTTCTGAGGTCATCAGTACCCTAGAACTTAGAACGACTTAAACCTAACTAACCTAAGGGCATCACACACATCCAAGCCCGAGGCAGGATTCGAACCTGCGACCGTAGCGGTCACGCGGTTCCAGACTGTAGAGCTTAGAACCGCCCGACCACCCCGGCCGGCTCGAAACAAGGCCCCGGGAGTAGACAACATTCCATTAGAATTACTGACAGCCTTGGGAGAGCCAGACCTGACAAAACTCTACCATCTGGTGAGCAAGATGTATGGGACAGGCGAAATACCCTAGACTTCAAGAAGAATATAATAATACCAATGCCAAGAAGAATATAATAATTCCAATACCAAAGAAAGCAGGTGTTGACAGATGTGAAAATTACAGAACTATCAGTTTAATAAGTCATGGTTGCAAAATACTAACGCGAATTCTTTGCAGGCGAATGGAAAAACTGGTAGCACCCAACCTCGGGGAAGATCAGTTTGGATTCCGTAGAAATGTTGGAACCCGTGAGGCAATACTGACCCTACGACTCATCTTAGAAGAAAGATTAAGGAAAGGCAAACCTACGTTTCTAGCATTTGTAGACTTAGAGAAATCTTTTGACAATGTTGACTGGAATATTCTATTTCAAATTCTGAAGGTGGTAGGGGTAAAATAGAGGGAGCGAAAGGCTATTTACAATTTGCACGGAAACCAGATGGCAGTTATAAGAGTCGAGGGGCATGAAAGGGAAGCAGTGGCTGGGAAGGGAGTGAGTCAGGGTTGTAGCCTATCCCCGATGTTATTCAATCTATATATTGGGGAAGCAGTAAAGGAAACAAAAGAAAAATTCAGAGTAGGAATTAACATCCATGGAGAAGAAATAAAAACTTTGAGGTTCGCCGATAGCATTGTAATTCTATCAGAGACAGCAAAGGACCTGGAAGAGTAGTCGAACGGAATGGATAGTGTCTTAAAAGGAGGATATAAGATGAACATCAACAAAAGCAAAACGAAGATGATGGAATGTAGTTGAATTAAGTCGGGTGATGCTGAGGGATTTATATTAGTTAATGAGACACTTAAAGTAGTAAATGAGTTTTGCTATTTGTGGAGCAAAATAACTGATGATGGTCGAAGTAGAGACGATATAAAATGGAGACTGGCAATGGCAAGGAAATCGTTTCTGAAGAAGAGAAATTTGTTAACATCAAGTATAGATTTAAGTGTCAGGAAATCGTTTTCGACAGTATTTGTATGGAGGGTAGCTAGGTATGGAAGTGCAACATGGACGATTAATAGTTTGGACAAGAAGAGAATAGAAGCCTTCGAAATGTGGTGCTACAGAAGAATGCTGTAGATTAGATGGGTAGATCACATAACTAATGAGGAGGTACTGAATAGGATTAGGGAGAAGAGAAATTTGTGGCACAACTTGACTAGAAGAAGGGATCGGTTGGTAGGCCATGTTCTGAGGCATCAAGGGATCACCAGCTTACTATTGGAGGGCAGTGTGGAGGGTAAAAATCGTAGAGGGAAACCAATAGATGAATACACTAAGCAGATTCAGAAGGATGTAGGTTGCAGTTGGTACTTGGAGATGAAGAAGCTTGCACAGGATAGAGTAGCATGGAGAGCTGCCTCAAACCAGTCTCTGGACTGAAGACCACAGCAGCAACAATGGGGATAACTCCACTAGAGAGAGCATGGCAAGAAAATTGTTTCCTTGTTTAAGGAAGATCGTTTTGACATTAGTGACTCCACATTAAGGAAGACCTTCGAGGTTTGATGACGATTGTTTAAACGCATTAATACACAATGATCCTCGTCATTGTACTCAAGAAGTGGTAGATGTGACGATCTGTGGTCTTTCCCCATTGTTCGACATTTGCATGCAATGCCAAGGCTCAAAAATGTGTTGTATGGGTACCGCACGCTCTAAGTCAAAATCACAAAAATCAGCGGGTGCCAAACGCACATCTCTGCTTGCTTGTCATCAATTGGATCGTTAACAACACTGACCATTCCTATCCTACATCGTTACTGATGTCGAGAAATGGTGTCTTCTCGCTAACATAAGGAAAAGAAACGAATGGTTGAGCCCCAGCAAAGCAGCAACTCCCTTCACAAAGACCTGCGCTCATCTATAAAAGGTAAATTTATGCCTCTGGTGGAACAGCGAGGGTGTGGTGTACTAAGAATTACTTCAACGAGCTGTAGCCATCACCGTTCACATTTCTTGTCAACAACTGAGACGTCTTGCAGGCGCAGTCTAAGAACAACGACCAGGAAGACTGTGTGAAGTGATGTTACCTCTTGATAACGGCGGCATGCATTCTGACAGACTGGCTCAAATGGTTCAAATGGCTCTGAGCACTACGGGACTTAACATCTGAGGTCATCAGTCCCCTAGGAACTTAGAACTACTTAAACGTAACTAACCTAAGGACATCACACACATCCATGCCCGAGGCAGGATTCGAACAAGCGACCGTAGCAGTCGCGTGGTTCCGATCTGAAGCGCCTAGAACCGCTCGGCCACAGCGGCCGGCTCTGCCAGACTGACATAAAACATAATGCAGGAGTTGGGTTGGGAAGTCACTCCGCATCCATCTCATCCACTTCACACCTTTTCCGCTCTCAATCGGAAAACCTTGAAAGGACTTCCTTTCCGGATGAAAATGCGCTCCGAACATGGTTCGACGAGTTCTTCGCCTAAGAACCACATGGTTTCTACAGTCACGTATTCGAATAGTTACGCAAGCGTTGGCAGATTGTAGTAAATAGTGAAGGAGAATATATTATTGATGACTAAATTCCCTGTTATTGTATTCATTGCGTTTATTAAACTTATTTAAAAAAAACGCTACGAACTTATGCATCAACCCAATATTTTTCACTTATTTCGCGACTGAGTTCGATTTAAGATGTAAGACAATATCGGTACTCCACAAGCTACCGTACTGCGTATCATGGAGGGTACGGAATGTACCAGTACTGTTTTCTTCTCGTTCATTCCACGGACGGTTCGGACTTACGCTAAAACATGCAGAATCTGCTGTAAATTTACAAATGACGTTTCTGTGAAACCAAAAGCGTGTAATATTTCTGTACAGACAGCGAAGACGATTTTAAATAAAAGCAAAAATCCACTGTACTGCAGTACGAAAAATGCTATCTCTTGTGACTTGGAACGTACAATTTATATTCCTGCTGTGGAACATGATCCCATGAGCAAAAAACTGATGATTTCGTTTGTTGTTTATTACGGTATTTCTTCTTCAAGAATCCACACTCTTTCACAAGAAAACTGGAAATGTTTTACTGTCACCAGTGTTCGTTAAGATAAAGAGTGATAATCTATGTTCTCCAGTATGGAAGACGTAAGACGTTACAATCTGAACATCTTTGGTTAATGTTGTCAAATAACATTTTCATTAGGGTGGAAAGCTGAGTATTAGTTTTTTTTTTTTTTTTTTGGTTGATGTTTTCTCGCAGGACCGTCAACACCCATGTTCTTCTTAGGTAGTATGTACTCAGAAGGTTTCGTTTTGAACGCCAACAGTCAAATAAAAGTATACCGGCAGCGTTTATTTTACCACAACGACAGCCGAATAAAAAGCAGGCGGCAGTGTAGTCAAGGGCAGCGTGGCTGTAAGAACTGCGTCTGTCTCTTTCTTCCGGGGAACTCTCATTCCACCAATTCTATTTTCGTTTCTTTGACTTATTCCCATTGTTCCCCGACCACAGTACATCGAGAAGCGATCGCCATTGTCCTGTGTTCACTGCAAGGTCTTTTACTGTGACCCACACTCTATCAGATCAAGATCTTATTATCTTAACCGCTCTTCCTTGGAGAATCCAGATAAATCCCAGGTTATTTCCACAATTAGGCATCAACATATCATTCTGATAGACTTTAGATTTCTTCTTAGTATATGGATTAAACGCTTACAAGTCGTTACCATTATTTCCTCGTTGACACGACTGTCCCGTGACATAGAGCGAGGTGGTAAATGTTTAAGATATTGGATCCACAGTTGACAGGAAAAGGATCCAAATCTCCATGCAATCATCGTAATGTCAGGGTACCATGGTTTTTGTAAATTACTCCTGATGATATCTGGCATGATTTCTTCGTGGGCAACAGTTTCCTTCCGGGTCCTTGCCACTCTGAACTGGGGCTAACGACATAGAGGTTACTCCATACTCTTTCATTTTTAGTATTCTTTTCTCTGACCTTTCTAACATGTAGTGAGTCATAGATCTGGAGAAGAGCTATGGCCAACGTACTTCTTATAAAGTGGAATATTGGTTCATTTCCACAAATAGTGAGAAAGAAGTATCGTTATCAAATGTAAGCGAACACAAACATATTCAATTATAAAAGATAACGGCAATAGATATGATACTTTTGTTGTCCTTGAGGTCTGAGATAATTAGCTTACTGGACTTAAGGGTCATTACGTACACACTATTATCACGTCATTGATATTCATCCTAGTCCGAAATTATGAAGAGCATGACGAACAATGCTGCACTGTAATAACGTCTGCATAACGTTGCAGGTGAAATTTGCGCTAGAAAACTGCTTTCAGCTACAAAAGTAACCGGCTAGTCAAAGGGCAGCAACATATCGGTTTATATCTGCAGATAATCAAATTGTGAACAATATTTTCATTTTCGTATAATTGATGTTATTAGCATTCAACAAATAGAAAAGGACATGCTGTTAAACTTTTATGGCCGTATGAGTCAAGCAGAAATACATTTCTACAGTGCAGCCAATTTAGTGCTGCAGCGGTTAGCATGCTAGAATCACACATTTTGGAGGAAGAGTTCAAATCCTCGCCTGGCTATTCTGGTTTAGATTTTCAGTTGTTTCCCGAAGTCGATTAAAGCGAATTCCGATACAGACATTTCAGATGGAAACTGCCTATTTCCTTCACCACTCTTGTCCTATACGACGTAATGGTCCATCTGTTATGGTCTCGTCACCTATAGCCAGTTAAACCTTAGCGTTCTATCCTTTTGCTATAATGAACAGAGACGTTAGAGTGCATTTCAGTCACAAAAAACCACCGCAATTTGTGCCTTCAGTGAAGTCAAGCGAGAGTTCACTAAGGGGCAGGGTTGAGGTCCGTTGCGTTTTCTGACGAAAGCTGGTTCTGCCCCTGTGCCAGTGATGGCCGCGTGTTGGGTAGGAAGAGGCCAGTTGAGGGCATGTAATTAACCTGTCTGCGTGCTAAACACACAGGACCTACACCTGGAGTAAAGGTCTGCAGCGCGATTTTGTATGATAGCAGGGTCACTCTCCTGATTATCCCCCGCACTCTCACTGCAGATTCGTGCGTCAACTGGTGACTCGACATGTTGTGCTACCATTCATGAAGAGCATTCAAGGGGTGTTTTCCAACAGGATAAAGCTCGCTCACGTATCGCTGTTGTAACCAAACGTGCTCTACAGGGTATCGATATTTTGCCTTGGTCTCCTCCATCACCATCTCTGTCTCTAATCGAGCACATACTGGATATCATCAAACAACAATTCCAGCGTCATCCACAAACAGGTTTAACCATTCCTGTATTGACCGACCAAGTGCAGCAGGCATGGAACTCCATCCGACAAACTGATGTTCGGCAGCTGTACAACACAACGCATGCACATTTGCATGCTTGCATTCATCGTTTTGGCGGTTACTCCGGTTGTTAATGTATGAGTAATTCACATTTGCAATAGCTTATCTCGAGCTTCATTAACCTGTGATCTTGAAATGTTTAATCACTTAAATATGCTACCAAGACAAATGTCTTTTCGCAATTTCATTACTCTACATTACTACGCAGATATGAAAATATTTTAAGATTGTTTCTCTGACGCATTACAAAGATCTAAAAACAGTTTCAAATTGTCGCGGTATTTCTCACACGCTTCGTTGTATTTTAGGTAATATCATTCGATCACGGTATTATCTCAAGAGATAACCACTGACGTAGAATCTATCAAGGATCTTGTCAAAATTTCGCGCCAGGTTTCTCACGATGGTATACGCACAAAAGGAAAGAAGTCTGTGCTCGTCGCTTTTAACTTATCGCATCGATCAGTGCACGAAACGTTTTTTTCACTAGTTTATCGCCGGCCACTCAGTGTAAATATCGTGTAGGCGCGCCTCCATGGCTGAAACCGACAAAGTATAATATTGTACTGATAAACCATGCTGAGTTGTGCTGGAGGTGGAAGACATTTTAATCACTAGCTGTTGGCAGACAAGAAGAGAAGAGAAGATAGCGTGTACACTACGATCATAACTCTGTACACTAACGTAACTGAATAATATTCAAGTTTCTCTGTAATGTTTCACGGACGGTGATTGCATTTTGGGATGCGGATGTCACTCTCGGCGACTTCATAAGTGTTATTCAGGAGGATTAGAATGCTTATTGGGACCTGTTTCCATTGATTCAGATTCTGTGGTAACAGACTACTAATACACTGACGACTTCATGCACTGGAGCTATTAAACTGTAACCTCTCTTCTCACTGAGCGCACATCAGAATTATATAAGCTATAAAGTAGTAGGCGTATGAGTAAGTGAATACATTTAAAAAATAAGAGACACAGAATTAAACGATAATAACATTAAGTCCGTCATTAGCTTCGCACATTATATGAGTACAGGGAACATTTCACAATCATTATACTCATTGGAAAACTCGCGTTATCGATCAATAACAAATTACGACGGACAGTAAGTGACAATGTAGAATATAAAATCGTATCTGCAATATATGAAGTTATATATTCTTCTCGATAAACATGTAAAACTGAATACAAGAGAAAAACTATGTGTTCTAGAATATACTTCGCCTTTAACATTAAAAATTTGGTTAAGAAAATGATCAAAAGGCGTGGGGAAAACAGTTCGACGTTGTCTTCCTTTAAAGGGGGTAGACTGTTGCATGTTGCGAACTCACAAACAAAATCATTCCCATCTTTTCCGAGTTCTTCCGATACCTCTTTTTCAATTTGGATCGTAGTTAACGATCTTCATTCTCACGAGGAGTCTCCCATTTTTACAATAATTTTGAATTTTTTCATTAATTTCTTGGAGTATTTAATTCTCTTCTAACGTCTTCATTTCTAATCATATGTCTTCTAGTGTAGCCCTTCGTCCACCTCACAAACCTCATCTCTGCTATTTGAATATAATTTTATAAATTTTTTAAATTTTTTAGTAGTAATCCAACTTTCCCTTGCATAGGAAAATACAGGAAGCGCCATCACTTCATAGAATGTCATGGTGGTCTCGTTTTGTACTTTACAGCCCAAAATTCAGCTAATAATATCACAGACAGACTGGAATCTGTGCATTTTATTTTCAAGGAATCAAAATCAAAATTTATATCAGCAAATTACCTAAAAGAAATTTTGATCTGACTGGATATTCTCCTCAGAAGGTCATTATTTCCATTTTATTACCATAACCCATTAAACTGTCTTTCTTGAATATTTTGTTCAACTGGAATACTGGTGTCTGGAGGTAATCATTCTTTCGAGCAAAAGCGACATCATTTTCAAACAGAAGCACATTAAGGTACTCGTAATACTCTACCTAAATTCTTTTATTTACTTTACTTTTCCACTTACGAAGAATAAAGTATAATGAACATTAGAAAGAGTAGTCAATAGACCACTCCCTTGTCTTACAACAAAAAATGGTTCAAATGGCTCTAAGCACTACAGAACTTAACATCTGAGGTCACCAGTCCCCTAGACGTAGAACTAATTAAACATAACTAACCTAAAGACATCACACACATCCATGTCCAATGCAGGATGCGAACCTGCGACCGCAGCAGCAGCGCAGTTCCGGACTGAAGCGTCTAGAACCTCTCGGCCACAGCGGCCGGTTGTCTTACGACATGGTTAGTACTGTCCCTTCTAATTGATTCCTACCTGTTGTTATTACACGGCGAACTTTATTAAGACTTTTCACTACCTTTTTTAGGTGCTGATGATATCCACATTCAGACGGTCGAAAGCCTTCTCAATGTCGATAATAACCATATGTGTTTCTGCATTCAATTCTCCGAGAAAGTTAGTGCAACAGTGGCGACCTGCGGAAATAAACTACGCCCGCATCTCGTGGTCGTGCGGTAGCGTTCTCGCTTCCCACGCCCGGGTTCCCGGGTTCGATTCCCGGCGGGGTCAGGGATTTTCTCTGCCTCGTGATGGCTGGGTGTTGTGTGATGTCCTTAGGTTAGTTAGGTTTAAGTAGTTCTAAGTTCTAGGGGACTGATGACCATAGATGTTAAGTCCCATAGTGCTCAGAGCCATTTGAACCATTTTGAAATAAACTACAAACTGTCTACTTTAAATTCCTCAGAAGCTCTACTGAGCCAGTTGCACTTGAAGTAAAGGTATCCGCGCTTATTTATTTAAATATGTCGAAAGCGATGATGTTTTTTCTGCCACAATATGTAGAAGGAGAGTTCTTAGTGACCTTGAATGGGACACGAAAGCGTAAGGCTACAAGGTGGGGCACTATCGCTGGTGTTTCACAAGAGTTTTGTATGCCTAGGAGGACCATCCTGTGATGTTACCGCGAAATAACGTCTCTTCCTCCCTTCCCCATACCCGTAACAGACATGGTCTATAACGCACGCTTGTGCGCCCGGGTTGGAGATGTCGGGCTCAGGACTCAGCGGGCAAGGTGAGGAGAAACAATGTAGTCAGGCGAGGTCCCGCACAGCCGGCTTACACAGTGTTCGCGGCGCCTTGTGTATTGTTCCCGCTTCAGCTCTCGGGCACTACACAGCCCCAGCTAGGAACATTCTGATCTTACTGATAAGAGGATGAATCGACACTTTTACTTTGGTACCTATGATTGTGGTATCGATAACAACTGTTCAGTGGTTTTATGGTATCGAAATAAACTTATGAGGGAAAGCAGTATGACCACCTGCTTAATTGTTTGTTGGTCCACCTTTGCAACGTAATACAGCAGCGATTCTGTGCGGCACTGATTCGACAAGTTCTCGATGGTTTTCTGAAGGAATGTGGCAAACGTCACGCAATTCCCGTAAATTACTAACCGGCGGTTTATGGGCGTGTAACCTGCGTCCGATGGCGTCCCAGATGTTTCTAGTGGTTTCAGATCAGATGGATTTAGCAGTGGACATTCCAACTTCACTATCAAGCCTCTCAGGCCACAGTAGGACGATTATGGCCTTGTGACATGGGCAGTTAAGCCACTGGAAGGTGCTATCGCCGTCAGAGAAGACTTCGAGCAACAGTGGGTACTTGGGGAGCGCAATAACTTTCACGTTGTCCACAGCTGCCGTGGTCCCGCGATTACTACCGCAGATCCCATGGATGCCTAGGTCAATGTCACCCGTAGCGTAATACTGCTCCCACCTGTCTGCATCGGTAACGCAGTGCGTTTCAGGCAGTCGGTCGCCTGGATGAAGGTGTATTTAGTCACGACCATCGACCTGGTGTGACAAGAAACGCCGTTGATTCGACCAGACGAGACGTTTATATCGATCCACGATGATCGAGTGCCGACTATAATCATAACTGGCGACATCGTTCGGGAAACATGGGAGCACATAGGAGTTGTCTGTTGGAGAATTCGAAGTTCAACAGTATGCGCTGACGGTGTGCTCTGAAACACGTGTACCTCCGCCAACATTGTACTATGCCGTCAGATCTGCCACAGATCGCCACCTACGAAGTCCGTGCAAAAGTAAAAACTACTTACGTGTTTGGGGTGAACCTATTTTATTTTTCGACATAGTCTCCTTTCAGAGTTACACACTTCGTCCAACGCTCTTCTTATTTGTTGATCCCTTCCGAATAATAGGCATTGTCCAAGTCTGCAAAATAGCTATTAGTTGCTGCAATCACCTCCTAATTCGAATAAAATCTTTGTCCCGCCAGCCTTTTCCTCAAATTGGGGAACAAATAGTAGTCCGAGGGAGCCAAGTCTGGAGAATAGGGGGGATGTGAAACGAGTTGGAATCCCATTTCCATTAATTTTGCGACCACAACTGCTGAGGGTGTGCCGGTGCATTGTCGTGATGGAAAAGGACTATTTGCGGTCCAATCGCCTGTGTTTTTCTTGCAGCTCGGTTTCAAACGGTCCAATAACAACGAATAATATGCACCTGTAATAGTTTTACCCTTTTCCAGATAGTCGATGAGGATTATCCCTTGCGAACCCCAAAAGACAGTCGCCATAATCTTTCCAGCTGAAGGAATGGTCTTAGCCTTTTTTGGTGCAGATTCTCCCTTGGTAACACATTGCTTAGGTTGTTCTTTGGTCGCTGGAATATAGTAATGTATCAGTGTTTCATCCGCAGTGACGAAACGACGTTTAAAGTCCTGTAGTTTCTTCCTGAACAGCTGCAAACAATACTTGCCACACTTCACACGATTCCGTTTTTGGTCAAGTGTGAGCAATCGCAAAACCCATCTTGCGGATAGCTTCCTCATGTCCAAATGTCTATGCAAAATATTATGTACCCATTCATTCGAGATGCCCACAGCACTAGCAATCTCACGCACCTTAACTCTTCTGTCATCCATCACCATATCATGGATTTTATCAATGCTTTGTGGAGTCGTAACCTCCACAGGGCGTCCAGAAGGTTCAGCATCACTTGTGCCCACATGGCCACTCCGAAAATTTTGAAACAACCTATAAACTGTTCTAATCGAAGGTGCAGAGTCACCGTAATGTTAATCAAACTTCTCTTTAGTCTCCTGAGGCGTTTTGCCTTTCATAAAGTAATGTTTAATCACCACACGATATTATTTTTCGTCCATTTTTTGACAATCACTCGACTTCCTTGATTCACACGAATGCCAAACACAAAGAAATATACCAATGTGGCTGAAACTTGGTGTGCGTTCTTTCCAAAGATGCTACTAACTAAACACGACCTCGATACGCGCCGTTGGTGCCATCTCTAGGACTTCGCACGGACTATTCAAAGGCCCCTCGTATTCTGCTCTACAGAGCGGAAATGCCTCCTACTTCCACGCCGTGTGACGAGGCTTCGACGTGAAACACCTTATCGCCTGCTCGTCGCTTCACTTCAACAACTCTCGATAGATGCTCATGACTGCAGCTCGCTAACTCGCAACCTGCTTCGCCGTTTCCGAGATGTCTGTTCCCAGGTTCCGAGCCACGACGATCTGAGCCTTGTCAGAGTCGTTTATGACAACTGATTTCCCATTTTGAGGACCTTCCCATTCATCTCCGCTTCACTTACTTAGACCCTTACTACGTCACACGCCAGCAACGTCACCAGGCGGCAATCAATATTACGACATCTTATTCGCAAATTGTGAATATAAATTGACTTCAACTACACTATGAAAATTTGTGCCAGACCGGGACTCGAACCCAAATTTCCTGCTTAACTCGAGCGGTAACTTCAGTTACCCGAGCACGCCTCCAGAACCGTCTCAAACCTCCATATGTCACACTTGTCCACATCTCCTAATGCTCGCACATGCACTATGTGATTTCCGCCTGAAAGGGATATTGGATGTGATCGTCGTTTTAACCCGTGTAGTCATGCAGTACTCATTATGTTATTGTACACTTTCTGTGTTGACAAATCACTTTATACAATGTTTTTTCTGACATGCATGCGTCAACACAAACATTGTACAGTAACATAACAAGGCGGCATTCAGTCTCGCAACGGGCCATGGTCGTAAATGTTTTCATGCTTGAAAAATGTTACTTGTTTCTGTAGATATTTCTCTGAAGAATGTTGCAGTATGTTGTATGTAGTATGAGTTTGTTAGATGGAAGAAGATCAGTTCAGTAATTCGTATTGCACTAATTTCACGCTATAATCCTGTTTTCTCATCATGCAGTGGCTCTTCGTGTAACTGATGTGAATATTAATAACATTCCTAGTCCGACTAGTGCTGGATGTGTGTTGGTAGAAGACGCACGCACGTATAGCCATCTGTTGACAGCTAGCTGTGAACTCTTCAAAGTGATTGAGAGGCGAATAGTTTCATCACCCTACATTGCGTTTACATTTGCGATAAAGTTTGCCGATATTCTCTCGAGTTAAGGCGCTGATAATCGACAGAAACAGCTTGGATCCCGAAAAGTAAAAGTAACTTCGAACGGAAATGAGTATGGCTGGTTTGAAAATAATTATACTACAAAATTACATGACGTATCTGTGGTCAAACTGAGCAGCTTCATTGAAGGTGTGATGTTGTTCACCTTACTTCAGCTGCAATGGAAACACATTCTAGCTTCAGTTATCAAAGAGTGGAAAGAGTCCTCCACAAATTCAACACTTGCAATTACAGGAAAAACTGGAAATAAACTCATTAGTATAAAAATAAAGATTAAGGTAGAATGCAAATCTGAAGTAAAACAAAGACTGAAACTTGTGTTAAGAATTAGAAATTAATCTCTACTCTTTGAGAACTACGAAAAAATTGCTTAATTAGAGGGTAGAATCTGAATTTATGAATTCTTTTGAAACATTAAATGCAGAAACTTGGACTTTGAACACAAGAAGGCTTTCTGTTCCCCTACAGATGCAGTTAACAGGTGTTTCTGTGACGTGTTTTATTTGTGTACTCGTTTAATTTATGTTCTCGTTGAAAAGATAAACGACAATATGTGGATTGATGTGCTGCCTTCGTACTTTCGAAACTAAAAAAAATGTAAATTTCCTAAGTTTCGGACTTACGCATGTTCATAATTTTTTTGGAACCAAACATATTCTATCGTTTCAGGGAGAAAAAGGCAGATTTAAAATTACACTGACGTCGTGGTAAATACATCCAGAGTACAAGCAGTCAAGATGCCAGTCGTTCCCTTCCAACGGAACTGTCACATCACTTGTCTTTATCTATTTAGGGAAACCACAGGAAACCTAAACCAGGATGACCAGATACAGGTTTGAATCGCTGCCCTCCCGAATGCAAGTTCAAATGGGTCTGAGCACTATGGGACTTAACACCTGAGGGACCGATGACCGTAGCAGTCTGGTGCCTTTAATCCCACAAACCAACCAACTTAACACCTGAGGTCATCAGTCCCCTAGAACTTACAACTACTTAAACCTAACTAACCTAAGGACATCACACACATCCATGCCCGAGGCAGGATTCGAACCTGCGACCGTAGCGGTAGCGCGGTTCCAGACTGAAGCGCCTAGAACCACCTAGACCGAATGCAAGTCCCATGTCTTAACCACTCCGCTACTACTTTATCTCATACCGTTTCGCATAACTGCAGCGACTGAAAGTTGCCGGACAAACAAATTAGCACACAAAAGCATCGTAATAATACTCACCTAGCAAAATAAGTGAACCTCTAACAAGCCGTAGGTGCGACAGTAAATATTGTTAACGCAAACTGGGTGCTGTGACAAACAAGAGGTAAGTGCTTTAAGCTGACATATTGTAGCACTGATTTAGTCGAACAAACTCGTCTGCAGAATCTACTGGGGTATCATTTAAATAAATTGCTATAGGTGTGCAGGCACCACGTGACAAAGTACGCGATGCTTCGATCATTGAAGGCTGGAATGGAAGTCTTTCTTCCTAACAGGATGACGAGCTCGTAGTGGGTTAAAGGCACAATCAAAGAATTAATACACCAGCAATATCTGTACTTCGTGCAGATACTGCATGCTCTGATTATCACCGTGGGTGGCCTACTATTGTGGCCGCGGCTGCGACACACTTACACGGATAAAGAGCTCTCATGTTTCTCCATAGCTGATAAGCTCTTGTCGTCCACATTTTGCTCGCGTAGCATTGTGGAAAATATGCTATTCAAGCAATCCAGCCTTACTCTCCGGAATGTGTTGCTTGCCAGTGGTACCATAGCTTTGGTTATGATATTACAGTGCCTGTGTTATTCTGATTACGAAGCGAAGTTCCTTTGGACATGCATGTACATCCACAGGAACAGGCACTGCGGCGACTACAGCCATTATGAAATACACACATCAAAAACGTTTTGCATCACCCCGGTTCCCAAAATTCCTGAAGACAGATATTGACTGGGGATATCGTACCACAGGCACAGTCTCTTTGACTGTTCAGAGATGTCACTAAACCCGCCAAAAGATGTAAACAACCATGCATGAGCAACGCCTGTTAGATGGAGGGGGTCCGACAGCCTATCAATTCCAGTCATTCCACCAGGAAGGAGGTACACGCCTCCTGTTGTCTGTTGTTCAACCACGTCTAAACGGTCAATAACGCGGTTCGATCGCGTCTGCATTGTTACTGTGTGCCAGGAAGGGCTCTCAACAAGGGAGTGTCCAGGCGTCTCGGAGTGAACCAAAGCGTTGTTGTTCGGACATGGAGGAGATACAGAGCGACAGGAACTGTCGACGACATGCCTCGCTCAGGCCGCCCAAGGGCTACTACTGCAGTGGATGACCGCTACCTACGGATTAGGGCTCTGAGGAACCCTAACGGCAACGCGACTATGTTGAATAATGCCTTTCGTGCTGCCACAGGACGTCTTGTTACGACTCCAACCGTGCGCAGTAGGCTGCATGATGCGCGACTTCGTTCCCGCCGTACGTGGCGAGGTCCATCTTTGCAACTACGATACCATGCACCGCGGTACAGCTGGGACCAACAACATGCCGAATGGATCGCTAGGGACGGCATCACGTTCTCTTCACCGATGAGTGTCGCATATGCCTTCAACCAGACAATCATCAGAGACGTGTTTGGAGGAAACCCGAGTAAGCTGAACGCCTTAAACACACTGTTCAGCGAGTGCAGAAAGGTGGAGTTTCCCTGCTGTTTAGGGGTGCATTATGTGGGGCCTACGTACGTCGGTGCTGGTCATGGAAGGCGTCGTAACAACTGTGCGCTACGTGAATGCCATCCTCTGATAGTGCAACCATATCGGCAGCATATTGGCGAGGCATTCGTCTTTATGGACGATAATTCGCGTCCCCGTCGTGCAAATCTTGTGAATGACATCCTTCAGGATAACGACATCGCTCGACTAGAGTGGCTAGCATGTTCTCCAGACATGAACAATATCGAACATACCTGCGATAGATGGAAAAGGGCTGTTCATGGACAACGTGACCCACCAACCACTCTGAGGGATCTACGATAATCGCCACTGAGGAGTGGGGCAATCTTGACCAACAATGCCTTGATGAACTTGGGGGTAGTATGCCACGACGAATACAGGCATGCATGAATGCAAGAGGACGTGCTGTTCGGTATTAGAGGTACCGGTGTGTGCAGGAATGTGGATCACCACCTCTGAAGGTCTGGCTGTATGGTGGTACAACATGCAATGTGTGGTTTTCATGAGCAATAAAAAGGGCGGAAATGATGATTATGTTTATCTCTATTCCAATTTTCTGTAGAGGTGACGGAACGGGTGGTTCGGGCAATTAGTGGGATGTAAGTACACAAACCTCTTATCGACCCCTGTTCACGAGTCTGGGTATTTTGACATTGGCCTCTCAATATATATATTCCTAAAATGAGCTTATTGCCAATAATAAGCAGCTTTCACTCAGTTAATACTCGACAGAAATCAAACCTGCATTTGGATCGGACCTCCTCAACTCTTGTGCAGAAAGGTGTGCAGTATAGTGCTGCATCTGTTTACAATAAGCTACCACTAGAATTCAAAAATCTTAGGAGTAACCCACGCGCTTTCAAATCGAAACTGAAGTTTCCTCATGGGTTACTCCTTCTATTCTATCGAGGAGTTCCTTGAAAAATTAAGCTGATTCTTATTGAATTACTGAATGCGTTTACTTAAGCTTATAGCTTGACTTTTTCGGGTTCATAAAGAAATTATTTTTATCTGTTATCACTTTTATGTTGTAATTTCATGTACTGATACGTTCCATGACCTTGGAGATTTGCTTCTCAATTTGGTCCTACCGAACTTGACGTGTAAATAAAAAAAATAAATAAATAAATAAAAATTGATAAGAGCAGCCTACTTGGGGACTCAGGGCAATCCATGCCAGACAATAGTCCCTGACGAATCGACTTTCATTCCCATAAAAACGTGTTGTCTGTCTTCTCATCAATACATTTAGTTATGCTGGTTTATAATGGCTTTCAGTTTAGATTGTTCGTTTTCGGTACTACCGACTATCCTCACGAAGCTTTAATTCTCTTGCAGTGTCATTCGCAAGCAGTGACATCATTGGATTGTCCAAAAGTTCAGGTACCCAAGATGGAGGTGGATAGCTGTCACTCATCCCTCTGTCTAATGCAACGTTCTTACTGTGGCGACAAAAATACAGTGGAAAACCATCCTGTCTTAAACTCCATCATACTATGTACAAGACTTCTCCACTGATGGTGAACTTCGACAACCTGTTCAATTATAACAACAATAGAAAAAGTCTTTCGTAGCTTCTGATTAATAAACAGAACAGTGCTTGCTGTTATTACGAAACTACTAGTGATGGAAATTACTGTGGAGCCATTTTTAGGGTTCCGTGCTTCAATCTGTAAAAACGAAACCCTTATACGAACTCTTTGTTGTCTGTCAGTCTACCCGAGAGTTAAGAACCCTTGTCCTCAGGAACGGGTAGACGTATGAAGCTGAAATTTATGTCACATATTAAGGTCTAAGGTCCCTTTGCGGGGTACACATTTTAAGTTTCTAAGTCAATTCAATGAAAAGATAGGGAAACTTACGTCACATATTTTGGTACTCGAAGACTTACTCATCAAAACCTAAAGGATGCTTCCGGTTGACCTGGAATCATTAAATTTGGCAAGTAGCAAGTTTCATAGTACAATTAAAGCAAAATCTGAAACTTGTTAAGTAGTAATTGTATCGCATATAAAATCTTTTCGCCTTTTGATCATACAATGCATTCATCATAGATCAAAAGCATTACTGCATGCAAACATAAAATGGCATGGTTCAAATGGCTCTGAACACTATGGGGCTTAACATCTGAGGCCATCAGTCCCCTAGAACATAGAACTACTTAAACCTAAGCAACCTAAGGATATACACACACATTCATGCCCGAGGCAGGATTCGAACCTGCGACCGTAGCAGTCGCGCGGTTCCGGACTGAAGCGTCTAGAACCGCTTGGCCACCGCGGAAAATGGCATGTTTCAGTAACTAAATGAAAAGTCTTTTATTAAATCTTCACTCTGCGTATATAAACTGAAGTTTTATGCATGCTTCTTTTTCTAGGACCGTGCTAGTCTGAGGAACTACTGTTGAGATTTTGATATAGTCTTGGATTTGCCGGGAGCAGTATGTTGGCGTATCGATATCGATAACGGACAAAAAGCGTTGCGTTTCTGCATTCCCAGGATGGATGAACACTCTATATACGTAATTAAATTTGAGCGAAAAACCCTCGGTCGTACTCGCGCCTGGTCAGTTGTTTTTGAGAGATTATAGCGCCTGTACTTCACGAGACATTGTCAATATGCTGTAAGAGAGTCGTTCATGCCGATAACACCGTCACCAGCAAGATGTGTATGCCTCTTTCCGCTTACCAGTTATGTTAAAAATACCCATTACATGTTTAAATATCCATTATACGTAATCCTTTATATGTTATATGTTGGAGGCACCATCGGTAGCTATGTAGAGTATGCACAAGCACCTCTAATGCTGTACGATCGTTACTGTCGCTATTGTGTTGCAGGTACTCTTCAATTACATCATTCCTTCCTCTCCTCCCTCGCCTCCCCCTCCCAACTTCCCCCTCACCTTCCATCTTCCGTGGACAGCAGCAGTGGTAGTTTCCCACGGAAGATTGAGCGACTAGTGCTAAGAATGGGCTGGCGGAGCTACATCTGTTTAAATAGTTTGTTGACTCGCATTGTTCAACAACTTACCTTGGAGATACGCGGTCTGTTTCTCACGAAAACACACACACACTCACACACTTGCGTCACAAGTGCAGGCACACAAAGAAATGAGACACGTGGAAATCGTACACTCAAGAAAAAGCTTAAGGCGGCGGACGTTGCTACTGACCGTACAGCGCAGCCTTGCTCTCCCAGTCGGCGGCTGTCGGCGATGCGCCGCTCACCTGCCCCCACCCGGGCATCGTCTCTCGCGCGGCCGGTAGCCGAGTGAGCGGCCGGCTATCGCGGTACCTCGCCTCGTATCGCTGATAACGCCGAGCGATGCTCTCCGGACGTAAATGAGCTTATCAGCCACCTCATTTTCTGCCCCTGTCAGCTTAGGCCGTCTCGAGTGCACCATAAATTCCTGAGATCACGTAAATTAACGACACGCACCGTGATGCGAGGTGGCGAACGGGTCCGCAATCAGATGCGGAAGGGAAAGTCGGATTATCCAGTTTTTCAAAGTATATGCCCTTGAAACAATGGATTTTCGACAGTTAGCAGATAATTATTATTTTGAGCATGCGGTGATTTACAGGTTGTTCAAATCAAATGGCTCTGAGCACTATGGGACTAAACATCTGAGGTCATCAGTCCCCTGGAACTTAGAACTACTTAAACCTAACTAACCTAAGGACGTCACACACATTCATGCCCGAGGCAGGATTCGAACCTGCGACCGTAGTAGTCGCACTGTTCCGAACTGAAGCGCCTACAGGTTGTTAAAATTGTTAAAAGGTAGTAGTCGGACACAACAGTATTAATTTATTACACGCCTAGTTTCAGTCATTAACAGACCATCTTCAAGCGTGCACTTAAAACGAAAAACCAAAACAAAGCCCAATGAGTCGTTACAACAAAAAATCGTAAATATTGTATTCTACATTTATAACCTGTTGAGAACTTACATTGCGAAATTGTAATGGGATGTGAGACAACTAATAATCACTATCAACAATCATGGCACAAGGCAAAGTCTCCATTTAACTGCAAATAAAGAGTATTTCAATTTTCCTGAATATGTTACACAGCGTTACAGACTGCTTTGATATAAGTCGTATGGTTCAAATGGCTCTGAGCCCTATGGGACTTAACTTCTGAGGTCATCAGTCCCCTGGAACTTAGAACTACTTAAACCTAACTAACCTAAGGACATCACACATATCCATGCCCGAGGCAGGATTCGAACCTGCGACCGTAGCGGTCGTGCGGTTCCAGACTGTAGCGCCTAGAACCGCTCGGCCACCCCGGCCGGCATACGTGAAATATTTAAGAAGCTTAAACATTATGTTGATACAATGATGTCTT
Source organism: Schistocerca nitens (assembly GCF_023898315.1). Lineage (NCBI taxonomy): Eukaryota > Metazoa > Arthropoda > Insecta > Orthoptera > Acrididae > Schistocerca > Schistocerca nitens. The sequence goes on along the minus strand of NC_064615.1, from coordinate 310,670,039 downwards.
CTTGCTGTCGCTTACTCCTCTCATGTATCTATATGACGTTGTAAGATACCATGACGCTGTTTACGAAAGGTTGTTATTTCTTTGCGAAAATGGTGTGCTCATTCTTATTGAACATTTTATTTTACTCAACGCTGTAATCTGATATGATTTACGTCATATTCAAAACAATTTATGTCTTCGTGTTTCCCACTTACTCTTCTTTATTTTGTTATTGGGCCAACGATATTAAGGAACCATCGGATGAGTGGTGCCGAAAACTGGCCCTGTGCTCCTTATGTTCTATTTTGGCCTGCGCCTGTCCCGCTGTCCATGCTCGCTCACCTGCATAATATGTACCTCTCTGTATGCGTACAATCAATCACTTAATTAACCCCGAAACTAATTAATAACAGAACTACACTATGTGATCAAAAGTATCCGGTCACCCCAAAAACATACGTTTTTCATATTAGATGCATTGTGCTGCCACCTACTGCAAGGTACTCCATATCATCGACCTCAGTAGTCATTAGACATCTTGAGAGACCAGAATGGAGAACTCCGAGGAACTCAAGGACTTCGAACGTGGTGAGGTGATTGGGTGTCACTTGTGCCATACGTCTGTAAGCGAGATTTCCACACTCCTAAACATCCCTAGGTCCAGAGTTTCCGATGTGATAATGAAGTGGAAATGTGAAGGGACACGCACAGCACAGAAGCGTACAGGCCGACCTCGTCTGTTGACTGATAGAGACCGCCGATACTTGAAGAGGGTCGTAATGTGTAATAGGGAGACATCTGTCCGCACCATCACACAGGAATTTTAAACTGCATCAGGATCCAATGCAAGTACTATGACAGTTACGCGGGAGGTGAGAAAACTTGGATTCATTGTCGAGCGGCTGCTGGTAAGCCACACATCACGTCGCTAAATGCCAAACGACGGCTCGCTTGGTGTAAGGGGCGTAAACATTGGACGATTGAAGAGTGGAAGAACATTGTGTGGAGTGACGAATCACGGTACAAGATATGGTGATCCGATGGCAGGGTGTGGGTATGGCGAATGCCCGGTGAACGTCATCTGCCAGTGTGTGTAGTGCTAACAGTAAAATTCGGAGGCGGTGGTTTTATGGTGTGATCGTGTTTTTCATGGAGGGGGCTTGCACCACTTGTTGTTTTGCGTGGCACTAAGAACAATCCTACATTGATGTTTTAAGTACCTTCTTCCTTCCCACTGTTGAAGAGCAATTCGGGGATGGCCATTGCATGTTTCAACACGATCGAGCACCTGTTCATAATGCACGGCCTGTGGCTGAGTGGTTACACGACAATAACATCCCTAAGTGGCCTTCACAGAGTCCTGATCTGAATCCTATAGAACACCTCTGGTATATTTTGGAACGCCGACTTCGTGCCAGCCCTCACCGACCGACGTCGATACCTCGATACCTGCGAGAGTGGAAGCTATCATCAAGGCTAAGATTGGGCCAGCACCTTATTGAATTTCAACGTTATCGATGGAGGGCGCCACGAACTTGTAAGTCATTTTCAGCCAGGTGTCGGGATACTTTTCATCACATAGTGTACTTCTCATCACATAGTGTACTTCTGATGCGCAGAGGATGATGAGATTAAGAATTCAATGGGTATGTAGGAGATGTGGAAAACAGTGGTACGAACAGTGCAGTACTCTCTGTATATTGATTAATTTAACTCGCACAAGGTCCAGCTTCATTTTAATTTGGGTGTACTCAGATCTCTTATTCAGTTTGTATTTCTTGTGGGTTTTTAGAGTGACCGAATGGCAAGGCGGCTATGAACTATGGGGCTTTGATTAGTAATCATTTTGAAATTTATTGATCAATCGTTAAGATCAAAACGGAAATCAGTTCCATGCATGACTGATGAACGTACCTTAATTTAATATAGTCTGCTATAAAGGATCCCTTACGAACAAGATTCATGTAAAATATCGAAATACAAAGCGTAAAACAATCAGATACAGCCCGCTATATGAAGATTAGAGGATCAAATAGGAACGAGAAGGGGTTCATGTTCGAATGAAGGATCTCACCCATTCTAATATAAATGGCTAAATTCTGGCCAAACCTTGAGTGCGCTGGAGAATGCCGGGGTTGTAAGTTTAAATTCTGAGTGCGTTGGAGAATGTCGGGGTGGTAAGCTTAGGTGGACTAGTGGAGTCTACGACCAACACATTTAAGGGTGCAAAAAATGTATAAATCATTAACTAGGAGGAACTTTCCGTAAATACAGGATGTTAGGGGTATAATTGCAGATATTGTGACCAGTGATACCTTAACAAGTAGCCACATCAGTGTATTCGTTGTTTTTCTCTGTGTGTAAAAGTCTTCATGCAAACACATCACATAATAACCTGCAGTTTTCTGCACGGCCATAGGTGCAACTGTAACTGGAGTACGCCTGTAAGTACAGACCAACCGCTTTGCGTCCACGTGATCACACTTCAAGACCTGATGTGTTGTCCTGGGTAAATTAAACATTAATGGCTGCTATTGCGCTTGTACTTGGAGGTACTAACCAACGTAAAACATACTACTGCTAATAGCTATAATTTTTAGTGTGCAAATCAAATAAATTAAAATCTTCGATAAATTCAGGGACCACGAAATAATCCAGAATTACGCATGATTATAGGTACTTATTAAACTCAGGAGAATGAGATCTAACATTTTAACATCGCCATGGATTGATTATGTCGGATTGAGAACTACGTGGTTTGCTGATAGCCAGGGTACGGTCTGGTATTCACAAAGGAACTCGCATTAAAAACAAGAGAAATACGACATACTTCGGTATGAAAACAGCAAGAACATAAAAACACATCGCAAGTAACGTCCTCCATTTCACACTGTCAGAAACACTTCGAAGTTTCAACTTGAACAACGACAAAGTTTCCTCATTGTGCTGTGATTTTGCACAGTGCTGTGAACTGATAACACAGAAAGGCCCAGTGATTCCTTTACCTTTTGTCATGACCAAACTGACCTGCTTTCAGTTGTTTTCGTACACCCTGGCATCACTTGACACTCTACGATAAATGGCTAAATTTGAAGTGATGGGATCGTGCTGTTTAGCTCAATACACAAAATAGCGTCCCCTTTCTCATCGTCGCCAATCCTGGTATCCGGTTGATCATACCAATACATCTCTCATCTCAGCCTTACATCTACAACCACGCTGCAGCGTCTCCCAACTCAACAAAACTAAATCAATTTCGTATCCTAGTTCCTGAAATCCATCCAGATATCTGCCCCACGTAATGAAATTTAACAGACTCTTTCTTCCCCTTCGCATGTCAAGTCCCCTTTCTACCTCACTGTAATGCTTAGCCAGTATCGATAACCAGCTATCCTATCCACGCCACATGAACCCTTCAAATACCGCTCTTACTACCAACAAAGCCCTTCCACACCACATGAACCCTTCAAATACTGCTCTTACCACCAACAAAGTCCATCCACTTCACATGAACCCTTCAAATACTGCTGTTACCACCAACACAGCCCATCCACGCCACATGAACCCTTCAAACACTGCTCTTACCACCAACACAGCCCATCCACGCCACCTCTGGTTCATGTCCCAAAAGTAAAGCTGTCATCGATCCTAAGGTTGGTTTGAATACTACAGTGCTTTATTATTTCCTCTGGAGATGACGTTCTATAGCCTTCCTCCAATCAGAGATTCAGCTCAACCAACCAGTTATAGGCGATGCTACAGTGTAACGATAAATTTGAACAATGGTACAACGTTACTTTTCTAGAATACCCTGCACTGAGAAAATTTGGGTCCATGACTAAGGTTACAGTCAGCGACAAGATCATTAGAGACGGACCGCGGGCCTACATTTTAAAGTTTAGTGTTAAGGAGTTACTGTAGAATAGGTTGCACTGATGACTTGTACTCGGTTTCTTCCCCGGAACCAGAATCCAACTTTCATCGTGAAGAAGTCCACAGTACTACGCTTTAGCGACGTAACTTGTAGATTTATTAGTGTCAGAAATTCCGAACAGGCTATTGAACCATTACAATGTTGTAGAACGTACACTTAGTGCTGCTATATTCCACTGGAGTACTATTTCGGGAAAGGTAACTGTTGACTAAGTGTAACAACTACGCTTCTGCTAAATGACGGCAGAATGAAGCGTGGTTTCTCTGAACCTTCATCTTCGTATTATCTCACATCGGTGAAAATGATTTTCGGGCTTATGCTTAGGTGAATAGTCGAGTCTCCACACAGTATGCTTATGAACATGTTTTATAGTGATTACAAATAGAAGCGCATGCACTTTTCCTCGCGAAACTATGCTTGAGGCAACTCAATCAATTATTATGCATACTGCGTAGTAAGCAAGCTCTCATTCGCACACCAGATTCGGCACGGATAAAATCAAATAACATTTCATACAGTGTTTCAAATTTATTCATTGCAGGGACTGAATCCACACTTCTTTTGCGTTGACACTGCAGATGGGATTGACCTTTATGATGACTTTAAATGTTATAAATGTTATCAACGAAACACTGATTTATTCAACGGTAAGTTAACATTAATTGGTTAAGCATCAGTATCGGCCGAGGTGTTTTTGCATGTTACTGGCCACCTATGAAAGTTTCTGTGATTTCGTACGCTAGCTCATTGCCTTGTTTAATTCAGATCCTGTGAACAAGTAAAGAGCATTAAACAAGCCGTTTTCACAAGACACCTACCTGCTCTGTGAACAACAGAATTCGAATTTGCTAGAAGACCATGTAATGTCATCGAGAACGAGATAACAGCCACAACATCCCAGAGCCACACAACTGTTGCTTAGTCGTGAAAATGTAGAAACATTTCACCTTGCTGTAAACTTCAAGTGTCTCCTATTTCACACCAGTTAAAAACATTTTTCAGGTAAAAATGATATTAGCAACTGCTTACTGCAAGGAAGAAAATGGGGCACTCTGGTATACTAATGTTTTCCAGATCAATCACACAACATCCGCTTGTGGTTTCACTGCACGGAAACTGCCTCGAACGTAATCTTCTCTAGCCTGACCTTTGTTGCTTGGGTCGTCGTGATCGCCCCGTTTGTTTTCTTCTCTTTATTGGGAAAAGAAAGGACAACTGACATGTACTGAACTTCCACCGAATACTCGAGAATGTACACGAAAGCAACGATAGTAGCTCCGCAAAGGCTTTTTTTTTCTTTTTTAAGTTTCTACATATCGCTTTTTCTTCTAAATATTATAGATTATGGATGACTCCATTAAAAATAAATATCTAACTGACGGCAGTTTCTGAAAATTCAGTAATGGAAGAAATTGTCATTTAGAGATTAGTGGAAGTATTCATGCAGCTTTAATCCATAAATGATTGTATGATATTCACGTTGTCAGTGAAGAAAAAGGCAGACATGTTGAAGTTCAGAATTGTATTCGTCCAGTTTACTTGCAACATGCTTCATATCAGTTTGATTGTGTGTAATTACTTACATTCTCTGTAGATTTCTTATATGACAAACGCTAAGATGTGGAACAAATGATTTGAAGAAAAACCTTAATCTGTGATTGAAAGCATTATTGCTGCCCTATCAGATATTTTTGTTTATTTCCAGTAGGTTAACAAACAGATTTTCGCTTACGTACTGTAGTCGCTTCTGAACAAGATTTAGGCTATATTGAGAGGACTATAAATTACTTTTTAATCTACTTTCGAGCTTCAGTAGTATTCTCAGCATTAGAAAATTTACTGTTAGGCATTTGTTAGTATTTCCAAGTACTTAAATAAAATTGCTACAACATGTAGCTGTCTTAATAACTCAAATACATGTATTACGACGTAATAAACGCTTTTTTCACCTAAGAAAAATCAACCTAGAATATTATTGAATGAAAATGAGCAGTATTTATCAATTAATTGATTTTAATATTCTCAAAGTTGGTAGTAACCCATATGGAGATGATACTTGAATCTTACGGCGTTAGTAGTTTTGTGGTGATATAAAATGGACAGCCCACTAAATAAGACCTTTTTACACTGTTTCGCTTTCTGTTACTGTATTGCATTTATTGGAGACTTTTTTCTATTCTTCCCATTTGCAAAGTTTCAGCGGAGCTTATTCATTCGGAACAAGTTACACAAAATACTGTTTTGCGTTAATAACAGCTTCTGCAGGTACTTAAAGCCTGTGTGCCACCATCTGAAGAATGTACAAGTAATTGAAGAGAATGAACACATGTTGTAGTTAATGTCATCTGATATTCAGAAAATAAGATGTAAAGCACTTAAGGTGGCGCAAATCTGAGATATCGTTTGGCTACTCAGTGCTGAGCGGCTCGAGAGCACCACTTAAGTGAGCTGAAAGGATGAAAAACTAAGTGCTACGATTCGTCACGAATGTCGTGAACTAGTGCAGTGTTTCATAAAGCATTTCGCGAAAAATATTTTCTAGGTGCCCAGTTCCGGGTGTTGGATGAAAATGTGCAAAATTCGTCAATTAATTGATTTTAATGTTCTCAAAGTTGGTAGTTACCCATATGGAGATAAGACCTACATCTTACGGCGTTAGTAATTTTGTGGTGATATAATATGGATGGCCCACTAAATAAGAACGTTACACACCGTTATCTGCTTTCTGTTACTTTATTGCGTTTATCGGAGACTTTTTTTCTATTCTTGCCATTTGCAAAGTTTCAGCAGCAGATTCTTAGATATGCCTGAGACAAGGAGTCCAAGTAACTTCTGCACAGTTCAGCAGGAGTGGTACAGCCAGTACAAGAGCTATTTATTTTCTTTGGAGAGGTCTATTGGGAAAAAGTAATTTTCTCAGAAGGGACGAAGCAGATATAACAGCGTTGTACAGACACACTTAGATTCTAGGCTACATTTGTAAATAGACAACGAAAGCAGCCGAATTATGCTTGGACAGACACGATGCACCAGGCACTGTACTGGCGCCTGAAGTATATTTCTTTAGAAATGAACGTAAGAGCAACGGCTTTTAGGACAGAAATATAGACAAACAGTTTGTAGCCTAATATAATACGGGAAAGCCAGAATAATGTTGTCTTGGGAAATGGATGCAGCGTACGAAGAGTGACTCCTTGCACGCTATTGTTTGAGCTGCTATTTGCCCTATTTTAACTGCAGGTTGCTACGTTGGAGGACGGGTGACAGCGAGTGGTGTGTAGCGGTGAAACGTATTCGTATTTACTGCCCTGAAAGACGGTTCTTGAAGTTTCCAAAGCAGGTGTTAGCGATAGATCTGTTTTCGACATTGCTGTTACAGTCGTTCGCCGGACCACAAGCCTGTGACAACTTTTAACGCTACTCTTTGTATGCCGTCGATGTGATATGGGTACCATTCACTCGAGAAGCATTCACGCATTGGCCGAGAAAGCTTTCTGCGTGCACTTTCTCTTGTAGACCAACCACACTTTCTCAGCATTTTGCGAATGAATCGATGTCTGTCATTTTATCTACAACTGGGAATGTGATACATTTCATATCTCTACACACAGTTACTCCAAAATATTTGTGTGACATGACGGACTTTAGAAAATGTAATTCATTAATCTTGGATTTCGTGAAGCGTACATATTTTGTTTTCTCTACATAAGAGCTAGTTGCTAGCGTTTGCACAAGACTGATCTTTTGCCGACGTGTAACCGTATATTGCTGTAATTTATAACCGATGTTATACACTTATAGGTAGCTACACCATTTTCGGAAAGTCTGGGAGTGCAAGAAATACTAGTCGCTAAACCTTGAACTTGTAGGTAATACTGTAGAAATGGAAGAGCACGTTGATTAACATGATACGGGAGATACGATACTACGAGAAGCATTTGACAGAGCACTGAAATACCTGAGTCGAAACAAGGCCCCGAGAGCCTACGACATTACGTCAGAGTTACTAATAGCCTTGGGAAAGCCAGCCATTACTGAACTCTTCCATCTGGTGTGCAAGAAGAATGTAGTAACACCAGTTCCAAAGAAAGTAGGGGTTTATACACTCCTGGAAATTGAAATAAGAACACCGTGAATTCATTGTCCCAGGAAGGGGAAACTTTATTGACACATTCCTGGGGTCAGATACATCACATGATCACACTGACAGAACCACAGGCACATAGACACAGGCAACAGAGCATGCACAATGTCGGCACTAGTACAGTGTATATCCACCTTTCGCAGCAATGCAGGCTGCTATTCTCCCATGGAGACGATCGTAGAGATGCTGGATGTAGTCCTGTGGAACGGCTTGCCATGCCATTTCCACCTGGCGCCTCAGTTGGACCAGCGTTCGTGCTGGACGTGCAGACCGCGTGAGACGACGCTTCATCCAGTCCCAAACATGCTCAATGGGGGACAGATCCGGAGATCTTGCTGGCCAGGGTAGTTGACTTACAGCTTCTAGAGCACGTTGGGTGGCACGGGATACATGCGGACGTGCATTGTCCTGTTGGAACAGCAAGTTCCCTTGCCGGTCTAGGAATGGTAGAACGATGGGTTCGATGACGGTTTGGATGTACCGTGCACTATTCAGTGTCCCCTCGACGATCACCAGTGGTGTACGGCCAGTGTAGGAGATCGCTCCCCACACCATGATGCCGGGTGTTGGCCCTGTGTGCCTCGGTCGTATGCAGTCCTGATTGTGGCGCTCACCTGCACGGCGCCAAACACGCATACGACCATCATTAGCACCAAGGCAGAAGCGACTCTCATCGCTGAAGACGACACGTCTCCATTCGTCCCTCCATTCACGCCTGTCGCGACACCACTGGAGGCGGGCTGCACGATGTTGGGGCGTGAGCGGAAGACGGCCTAACGGTGTGCGGGACCGTAGCCCAGCTTCATGGAGACGGTTGCGAATGGTCCTCGCCGATACCCCAGGAGCAACAGTGTCCCTAATTTGCTGGGAAGTGGCAGTGCGGTCCCCTACGGCACTGCGTAGGGTCCTACGGTCTTGGCGTGCATCCGTGCGTCGCTGCGGTCCGGTCCCAGGTCGACGGGCACGTGCACCTTCCGCCGACCACTGGCGACAACATCGATGTACTGTGGAGACCTCACACCCCACGTGTTGAGCAATTCGGCGGTACGTCCACCCGGCCTCCCGCATGCCCACTATACGCCCTCGCTCAAAGTCCGTCAACTGCACATACGGTTCACGTCCACGCTGTCGCGGCATGCTACCAGTGTTAAAGACTGCGATGGAGCTCCGTATGCCACGGTAAACTGGCTGACACTGACGGCGGCGGTGCACAAATGCTGCGCAGCTAGCGCCATTCGACGGCCAACACCGCGGTTCCTGGTGTGTCCGCTGTGCCGTGCGTGTGATCATTGCTTGTACAGCCCTCTCGCAGTGTCCGGAGCAAGTATGGTGGGTCTGACACACCGGTGTCAATGTGTTCTTTTTTCCATTTCCAGGAGTGTATGTGTGAATATTACCGAGATATCAGTTTAATAAGTCACGGTTGCAAAATACCATCACTAAACCCTTAGAGAAGGATGGGAAAACTGGTAGAAGCCCACCTTGGCGAAGATAAGTTCCGGTTTCAAAGAAATGTGGGAACTATCGCGGCAGTACTGACCCTACGACTTATCTTAGAAGACAGGTAACGGAAAGGCAAACCTGTGCTTTTCGCATTTGTAGACTTAGAGAAAGCTTTTGATAATGTTGTCTGAAATACTGTCTTTGAAATTCTGAATGAAGGTAGCGGAGGAGTATAATCCAGGGAGCGAAAGGCTGTTTACAGCTTGTACAGAAACCAGATGTCAGATATGAGAGTCAAAGGGCATGAAAGGGAGGCAGTGGTTGAGAAGGGAGTGAAACAGGGTTTAAACCAATCCCCGATCATAAGCAATCTTTATACTGAGTGAGCAGTAAAGGAAACCAAAGAAAAATTTGTAGCAGGAGAGCGAGAAGAAATAAAAAGTACGAGAATTGCTGATGACATTGTAGTTCTGCTAGAGACAGCAAAGTACTTGGAAGAGCAGTTGAACAGAATGGGCAGTATCTTGAAATGAGGACATAAGATGAACATCAAGAAAAGCAAAACGATGATAATGGAATAAGTCGAATTTAATCTGGTAATAATGAGAGAATTAAATTAGGAAATGGGAAACTAAAAGTACTACACGAGGTTGCTATTTGATCAGTAAAATAACTGAACACAGTCGAAGTTGAGAGGACATAAAATGTAGACTGGCAGTGGCAAGAAAAGTGTTTCTGAAGAAGAGAAATTTGTCAACATCGAATGTTGATTTACGTGTCACGAAGTCTTTTCTGAAAGTATTTTTAGGCGGTGTAACCCTAGATGCAAATAAAACGTGGACGATAAACAGTTCAGACACAAAGAGAGTCAAGACTTCAAAAGTGGTGCTACAGAAGAACGCTGAAAATTGGATGGGTAGGTCTTCGGACTGTTGAGAACAACAACAAATCGTAATAACAAGAACAGCAACGATCCTACTACACTCGTCTGGAGCAGACCAATTATTGTTACATTTGATGTGGAGGCTAAACGGACAGACGCCGAATCATTTCGGTATCTTCTGTCTGTGGCAGTGAGGATAGTGTATGCGACGAGTGCGAATGGATCTAGCTTCACATGAGCGATGTTTTCGGAATACATCCTGATCCCCATCTAAGTTGTGCAGTTCTTCTTTCGTTATGTTTGAACTCAGAATATGCTCCAGGATGCTGCTATAAACAGTTGTGGTTTGTTAAAGACAATAGATCTGTCTATCAACGCTATTTCATTATTTGTAAATGGGCGTGGCTCTACTATTTTTCAGTAGTGGGAACAAATCTCTCCTCAGGGGATCACAAGTTAAATGTTGCACTATGCTTACTGCTCATGAATCAAAGAAAGAGACCGACAAAGTGATGGAGTGGTATAGGTTGAATTTACATAAATGTTAGAGATCGCTGGAGACAAAGCTTCAGCTCCATTGGAAAAATATCTGAAAAGATTCAGATTTGCCTTTTTTGAGGGAACAATCGCAGTCATTACCCGAAGATTAAATTTGGAAGCCAGATAGTGTATATGAGCCTTGATCCGCCGGTACATGTCTGCACTGCAAACCTCATTCTACAGGTTGAAAGGTAGTCAGGGGAAATACTGATTCACTGTCGATGATAGTAGTGGTGGAGCTGCATGTAATGGTCCGTGCCTGGAGCAGCCAGACAGGATAGCGTATTTTCTTACCATGTTCAAGTTGTCCTTCACTTGACAAGCCGAAACTGATTCATACAAATAATATAAAGACTGCGCAGTGCGAAGCTACGAAGGTAAAGTAACCTTCTCAGTAAAACGATCGAAGGATAACTGCAAACAACAATGGAATAAAACTGTGGAGTACGTATTTCGTGAAACTTTTACAAGCACTGGCGATTCAATTGCTGAGCTATAAACATGGCATAAAGTTGAGGGAAACCAAACTAAGGATTTTCTTTTTTTGAGTCATCAGTCTTCTGACTGACGGCCAGCCACGAATTCCTCTCATGTGACAAACTTCTCATCTCTGAGTAGCAATTTTAACGTATCTTCCCAGATGTGCGTTAAATGTAAATGAATTTTCTTTCTCAACTGAAGGTCTGTGTTTGATACTAGTAGGCTTCTCTTGCCCAGGAATACACTAAGGATATGAATCGAAAACGTTATTTTCAAATGGTTCAAATGGCTCTAAGCACTATGGGACTTAACATCTGAGGTCATCAGTCTCCTAGACTTAGAACTACTTAAACCTAACTAACCTAAGGACATCATACACATCCATGCCCGAGGCAGGATTCGAACCTGGGACCGTAGCAGCAGCGCGGTTACAAATTGAAGCGTCTAGAACCGCTCGGCCGGCGTTATTTTACAGACCACTTCTACATCGAAGGAGGCGATGCTATGTACCCTCATTACTTTTTCTAATCTTCACATGGAGAAATCGTTGTGTACAAACTGCTGTGCAGAAATGGCGGTGTTGTTAATCGAAGGTTCTTATCCATTGACATAAATGTAATGAAGGAGAAGAGGGGAAGATCAACGAATAACGTTCGTCGACGACAAGGTCATTCGAGACGGAGCACAAGCTAGAATGTGACAGTGCTGGTAAAAGAAATCTGCAGTTTGCTTCACGAGCGAACCATCCCAGCATTTGCCTTAATCAATGTAAGGTAACACGTGGAACGCTCGATGAGCGATTTGAACTCCTTACCACCTAGTGCGAGTCCAGTCTAACGTAAGCATTCACGGCTGGAAATGTCACAGTCATTACAGTACTCCAGGCTACTATGTCGTGGCCGGATGGATTTCCTGTTATAACCCCATGTTTAACTTCCATGTGCTGAGGACATCTTCAAGGTGGGTTGTACGTGTGTACTGCTAAAAGAACGGTCGGAAAAATTTGCAAGAAAAAGATGAAAGAAATCGGTCAAAGGTTTTGTGAAATGATTTACCTACAAGTAAGAAATAAAGGAGAGCCTCCTCTGCTGTGTATGATTTCGAGCATTATTCAAAGACGCCTGAAATGTTGCTATGATCTATTTATTTTCTTATTTTTAGTTAAATCATTTCGCATCACATTTGACCGACTTTCTTTCGAATCTGTTTTTTATTTTTAAATTTTGTTCAGAAATCATGACCTCCTTCAGCACTCATTTGCTTCCCTAGCGTCTTCTTTTCTCGAAATGTTCTGAATTTAGTACTTGTTTCGAAGAAAACCGTTTTGACTGTTGAACTTTGTAAGCGTAATATAGCTAGGTCTTGTAAAGATGAAACTATGAAATCTCATCTGTCTTTCTAGTGTCTGTTGATCTCAAAATGCTCTACATTTAGTACCTGATTGGAAGGAATCTATTTAAAAAATCATATATCACCCCAGTGACACATTTTGTTCTCAAAATAACTATGCCTTGAAGAAATGAACTTTTTGACACCTCATTTGCCTTTCAAGCGTCTTCTATTCTCGAAAGGTCCTAAATTTAGTACATGATTCGAAGGAAGCCTTTTTTAACATTTAGATATCACACCAATGTAACTTTTTTATGAGAAAAATAGCTATGCCTTCAAGAGACGAACTTTGACATTACATTAGCAACAGCTGTTCTTGAAATACAGGGTGGTTGTAATTAAACGTTAGCCACTTGAGAGAGCCCCATGAGAAACGAATGATCGTAGGACAAAAAACTTTGTGGCAACATTTGTAAGGACATGCGTAAGAGAAATAACGAATAAACCATGGAAAGAAACACATATTAATTTCTGTATGGGAGGTCAACATTTGTTAATTGCTTACCATGTTTACGTTCCAGGTAACTGTAGAAGAGGAGAAAGAGAGAGATGAGCTCTTATGTAACATGTTTTTCAGTCGGGAAACCACCGGATTTGGTTTGATAAGATTCAATTACTGGCAACGGATCTTATTAAAGGCTGTTCAGAGAGGCCATAGAGGTTTTAAATAATTTTAGACGGATGGAGGAGGACGTGAAACTGAATGACATCCAGATTCTGTTACTGGAGATGTGCACCAGTCTTCCAACACTGTGTGGTAGCAATAACGGACGACGACAACTGATAAAGGCCAATTGGGCTTGAGTATTCAAAACATGTGACGTTACGACTCCTCACGGGAGCACATGGAAACGGAATTTCAGTTCAGTCGGTAGCGAGATAGTGTATGCATCGGACCTTCGGAAAAACTGCAACTTACCTTGAAGATTTCCTCCATAGACGGAAACGAAACGTCGGGTTTCAACAAGAGATTCATTTGACCACGGCATAACAGTTCGGAAAATTTTAGTAAGTGTGACATTTCCGACCGTGAATTTTTACATTAGACTAAATTCGCATTCGTAGGCCCAAAGTCAAAAGCTCTCATCCAGCTTTCCTTGTATTTCGCCGCTTCCTCAAGTGTTTTCATTACTCCTGTTAAAATATTGTTATTTATGTTTCGTGGAAAAAAGAGATATTTAAATTATTAATATGCAAATGGCATTTTTCATTCGCTTAGAGCTTAATTGTTCATGCCTCGGTGTGGTGCAATATGTGTAGGTTTTATAATTATGTAAACTCTGATTATAAACGCTCTCATTGATTCTTTTTCTTTCAGAACAAATGTAGTCAACAGTGGGTGATTTAAAACTCTGTAAGTTCCACGAAATCTTGTTTATAAAGCGTTTGGAACTAACTAACAGAAATATCTACTTAACCTGAAGTGAGTCGCTATTTTACTGAGCAAACAATTATATGTTTACGTTTACTAACCCTTAAAGCTCTTATTATGTTTTATTAATTTATTTTTTATTTTAAAAGAAGGAAATGGTGAATCACTGAAATGAGATGATTATTAATAACGATAGACTATTTCGTTGCGTTCCAGGAGACATTTAATTCCTGCCAGCCGCTGTGGCCTGGCGGTTGTAGGCGCTTCAGAGTGGAACCGCGCTGCTGCTACGGTCGCAGGTTCGAATCCTGCCTCGGGCGTGGATGTGTGTGATGTCCTTCGGTTAGTTAGGTTAAGTAACTCTAGGTCTAGGAGACTGATGACCTCAGATGTTAAGTCCCATAGTGCTTAGAGCCATTTGAACGATTTTCAGTAGGGCATCACAGCTGTACACTTACGCCATTTGATCAAAAGTATTAGTTACCTGATTAAAGTATTGGCAAATCCCCCTATGTAGTGCGGAAAAGACCACTAGATGTCACGAAAGGCGGATCCGCCAGTATAAAAGGAAGCGGGGACTACTTTGTTGTCAGTAGAGAACCAGTGACAGCAGAAAGGGTCAGTCAGGAAAGCAAAGCTACTTCGAACGTGGACTAGTCACTGGATGTTACGTAACAGATCCATCATGGCCATTTCAATCCTCCTAGTTCAGCCGAAGTCGACTGTTGGTGATGTGACTGTGAAGCGGAAACGCAAAGGAACAACAACAGGTAAACGAAGACCAAGGAGACCTCATGTTCTGACGGACAGCATTGCGGTGAGTGAAATGAGCGGAAGAATCACTCGAGTTCTCCAACGTGCTACCAGCAGTCCAGATGTCATATTACAGGGAATAGGAGGTTGAAAAGAATATAGTGCAATGGTCTATGATCTCTCATAAGTCAGTTCTAAGCGACACTTGAGAGGCTGTAAAGAGCAACGTCACTAGACAAAGGACCGCTGGAAACGAGTGATTTAGAGTGACGAATCACACTACACCCTGTGGCAATCCGACGGATGGGTTTGAGTTTGGCGAATGCTTAGGGAACGTTACATGCCATTCTGTGTAGTGGCAACACTGAAGTGTGCAGGAGTCGGTGTCAACGATAAAGGGAGGGGGGCCTCGTAATTAAGTTGAAGTCCCCTTGTTGTGTTACGAAAATGTTAAATGCAAAAGAATATGAATGCATTTTACAACATGGTTTACTGGGTTTACTGCGTACAGCAGAGGAACAGTTCGGATACGATGATTTTTTTTTTATCAGCATGATAATGCACCCTTTCATAAAGCAGCGTCTGTGAGGCAATCGTTTACGGACAATAACATTCCTGAAACTGACTGAACTGCTCAAAGTCCCGAACTGAACCCAATGGAACGCATTTGCCTTTGTGATGGGTTAGAAGATTATTTCGCTTCCGACCTAAGCGTCAAACAACATTATCTTCTCTGTATCTGCAGCAAGCTGGTATTGGAATAGATTCGCAACGGTTATTGTAATTACCTTCTCTGATTCAATACGCGATGAATTTCCTTTCAGTTGTAGTTCTCGGAGTTCTCCTTCAACCCTTGTTGGTAAAATGGGCTGCCATTCCTCCACAGACATTCATACATCTCGTTGAATGTATTTCCAGCAGAGACCAAGCTATCTTAAAGGCAAAGGGTGGAGAGACTTCATATTAATGTCCACTAATAAATGTCCTCATACTTTTGGCCAATAGCGATTTGATGACGCCATAACTGCTCTTGTCATTTTATTCTCACAATAGATTGTTTCCTATCTCCCATCTCAGTTTAAAGTTTCCTTTATAAAAAGCAAAAGTAGTTCAGTAAGTGATGTATTTCCTTTCAATTTTGATTCTCTGAGGGCGCCTTCATCCTTTGATGGCATCGAAAACATGAAGTCGATCGAAAAGTTACCCTCCTGGCACGCGTCTCGAATGTCTTCCCTGTTTGCTATTACTTTATGAAATGGAGTAGGGTCGACAGCCTTGTAGCCACTCGTGATATAAGTGTTTAACAATGCTTTCTCCTAATACTTTGCACCTGACGTCGTCTCTAACAAAACCTGCCACGTCTCTCCGTTGAATCGATTTTTATGTCCGCCAACGAATTTCAACTTTCAGGAGAAGTACTGTGCAGTAGTGGACGATTGCCCAGGAGTGTCTGGTACTACCAAATACTTAGTAGAAATTTTAAAAGAGCGTTTCATTTATATTTAAAGGCAGTAATTGTGCCTCACTGTTCGTATTCAGTGTATGCAAGAGAACGAGTCAAAACTGTGTCGCAATTGACTTAGAGCGTTGCGGAAAATATGGGACTTTTGAATACTGCCTTCCGCAAAACCTTAGTCGATGTTGTTTCCTACAGCGCTCCTCCAAAATAAGGATAAAGTGTGAGTCCTGTGATTACACTACTTATGATGAAAAATGCAGTCGTAAAGAAATATTCGTAACCTAGTGAGGTATTGCAGATCTGCATTGGCACAACACGCCGATTACAAGTACAGAGGAGTAATACGAATTGTAGGCTAAATCAGAAACCAGTGCAGTGTGAAACTACCATTATAGCGTATGCACGGCAAGAGAACAAATCAGACGCCAGACAGGATTTATGTGAGTCTCTGAAGAATAATATGAGAGACAGCTTCTATCAGAACCAAATGTATACATGTGTAAACTATCCGACCAACGCTCCTAATGAATAAATGAATAACACGTTCCCAAATAACCAGCAGGTTAAATGAGCTTTATCACTTCGTCACTGAACAATGTACACCTGAAATGCAAAATAGATGCAGTCAACATTCTCTGGAAGTAATGAATGAGCACTTTTTGGTATTAGAATAGAGCTTCTGGTACAAAGGTAACGTACCTCTTCAGATTTTATAACGTTCCGTTACGCTAGGCATTCGTATAATATGATGCTTAACAAAGTACTCTGTGAGATGACTTTCATACTTTCAGTGTCTTATACGTTGTCTGTAGTCTAATCCTTGTGGATTACAGGTAAGCTGGGCACATAAGAAAAGGCAGTTCTTTGTGTCATCAGCCACTTCCTCTACCGACGGATACACTGTTGTTCGAGGGATATCCGATCTGGTGCTAGCAGCCTAGTTCGTGAACCTGTATGTGGATACAGATCACAATAGAGGAGAAAAACGATGTTAATTACTGGAATCACGTTTCTTGGTCTACTGGTGTACCTACACCACTTTCACTTGTTTGCGGACCAGATGGTTCAAATGGCTCTGAGTACTATGGGACTTAACATCTGAGGTCATCAGTCACTTAGAACTAGTTCAACCTAACTAACCTAAGGACATCACACACATCCATGCCCGAGGCAGGATTCGAACCTGCGACCGTAGCGGTCACGCGGTTCCAGACTGAAGCGCCTAGAACCGCACGGTCACTAGCGGCCGGCTGCGGACCAGACCTTCGCCATGTCACAAGGACTTAGTGTCTTTCTCTGCCATAATATATTCGCAAAGAAGTCTCTCCACCACACTCATCTGAATCCCGACTTAGTTCCTGAGACATATAGGACTTTTACTATTTTCGCGGAAACTTTGTTGTGTATCAGTTAATCGTTGTGCAAGATTGCTGGTCAGACACGGTATAGCCTGCTGTGGCTCATTAACGCTATCAACCTGAACGTGGTGGTGAATTTCAGTGCATGGGTGAGGCTATGCCGAGTTGCAGCGAGCGTCTGAAGCAGAGACTTAATATTTCACACCAATTTAATACTTAGTAGCTGCTTATTTACACACAGTCAAACTCTCGCTAACACATGACTTCAGTGAGTATCCTTTCGTTTTCAAACTGATTTCCCACCTCGCTCCGGTCTTAGCCGACCGTTCACATTGCATGTCGGCCAAGGCAACTAATGTGACGTCACAAGTTCGTTGCGGGGCCCGTACGTATCGTGGATCTCGGGCCATGCGTCTTGAAGTCACTTGCGGTTATGCCATCAAGCGAACTTCACACCAATTGACTCAGTCTGCAGAAGCTTCCGTCAGAAAATTCTTCTGTAAATCATGCCAGAAAGTCAATTGTTGAATGACTATAAAGTCAGTCAGCAGGTGAGGGCCGTCTGTGAGCGATAACGAACGCAGACGACTCTGACGAAAAAGAATAATAGATTTCTAACAAGTGATAAGCTTACATCTTGTTTATGCAGTGTTTTAATTATTCTGTTACCCGTCTTACGAATTGTCAGAAACACGGAACTTGTCAGTTTTGTGCCACTGGCCAGCACTAATCTGCTTTTTCGTTTGCTGTTGAGGCTATAACCGACAGTCCGTGTTTCTCATTTCACTCCGGTTTCTGGGAAATTAGTTCCCGCCTCCGTCGATTCGTCTGCTTTCGCTATTCAACTAAAAACAATCAATTTCCGAAGTCGCGTTACTTCATTTTATAAATTCGTTTTAGGCGTGCTTGGTTCCAGATGATTACTGTAGTGTGTTCACTAGACAGTGCCTTGTCACAGAGCCCTCTCTTGTGCTCTCTCTTCTTAAGGTGTTCATTTGGACTTACGTCCGTCAAAGAAACTACACAATATTTCCTGAACCCCGAAACTGGCTACGAGCCACATATTCATTTACGCTAGTAACAGCACAAAGGATTAATCTTAATTCAACACTTACCTTCTTCTTCTTGCGAACTATGTCGTATTTCTGGAAACTTCCTCCAGAGCAGACAATTTTTGCGCCATTTTATGTATATGTCTGTGAAGAAATCCATGATAATTTCTGTAACAACCTGCTACATGATATATCGATGCTATGCAAATGCAGTTAAGGAATTTCTTTCCTTAATTGCAAGTTCTTTGGAATCTGATAGAGTCAAAAGTGCTGCTAACAGAAACGCCAGTCGTAACTCTAAGAAGGTATTCAGTCATAACGATTAAAATGCAAATACTCGACATGGGAGTTTCTAACTGCTTAGTATAGTAACAGACCTAAATCTTATATCTCTGTAATGTACCTGATTCATTCTCTTTCCGGGATATGACTGTAAGAGAATGCATCAAACTTGGTTTCAGAAATTTTCTCTCGTGTCACAACGACAATTACAAAAGATAACAGGGTACCGAGCTCGGTATGAGATTTACCAACTGGGTCACACTGTTTCCATTCGCCACACTATCTCGTCACAGTAGTCTGTGTTCAGTAAAGCACTGATTCTGGTGAAAAGTGAGGTGTTTACTCTGTAACAGTTAACGCTATTTATGATATACTGCTGCCCAATTAACGTAACAGTATCAGCTAACGTCTACGGACAACATCCTCAGACATGGAATGGTAAGATACTGTATTACAGCGTCAGACAGGAATACTGTAATTAGATGATTTGCTGTCGCGACATTCACATCTGGCAAGACATCTGCAAATCAATTCTTAAGCAGAATATAGTCGAATTGTTCAAAGAGATATACGTTTCACACAGTTCCAGCACAAGAGTCTGAAATCTTGGAAAATAATCTGCTTTCGTATCTATATGATTACCGTCGCTTTAAAGAAAAAGGATTAGCGTGGCCAACCAATCGACGTCTTAGAACATGTTAAGCTATATTACCTGATACCCTCATTAGACTTTATCTTGACAAGTGCTCTCAATTTCATAACTGATAGAAATTACGGGATAGTGATCGCTCATGGGAACTCACCGATAGCTACTGTCCGTCATTTGAACTGCCCGTCGACGCTTATTGCCCGAATGCACTCGAGTGCTGCATTATCAACCCTTTGGCCAACTGGTTTTAACACTATCGTTAAGTTGCAAAGTATATACTCAGTTCATTTTTCCTTAGTTGTGGAAGGGCGATCCTCGTAAAAATCATCAGTACTGCGGTTTGACATCACGGCTGTGTTGATTCTAAAGTACAGGGCGTTTCAGAACGAATGCATGGGTTTTAAGCAATGTTATTATTACATCCGACTTACAGTTACAAATGATACACAAAATGAAGAGCAACTCAGTTTTTCTTACAAGTGCTCAATGTGAGAACAATTCGTCACACATCGAGTCGATAGGCACGTTCTTCACAAACCTTGATCAGTGTGTCTGAAGTACTTGTTGCAACAATGCTGTTTCTAAAACGGCATAGATCAGCCGACAGCGGAGGCACATGTAGAGATCCTTTATGAATCCCCAGAGGTGAAAGTTCATGGCGTCAGAATGTGCGTGAACGTGGAGGTGATGCAAAACAAAATCTGTCATCGGGCCCCTTGCAGCCAACCCAGCGATCGGTTACAACATCGTTTAACCATTTGCGCACTGTGTTATGTTCGTAAGTCGACGCACTATCTTGATTCCAAATAAAGCAGCTTCTTTCGGTTGAGGAAAGAGCCATAGTTCTAGCCCATCCAGATAAGAAACACCAGTTACAGTTGCTTCAGCGAAAAATAAAAAATGGTTCAAATGGCTCTGAGCAGTATGGGATTTAACATCTGACGTCATCAGTCCCCTAGACTTAGAACTACTTAAACCTAACTAACCTAAGGACATCACTCACATCCATACCCGAGGCAGGATTCGAACCAGCGACCGTAGCAGCAGCGCGATTCCAGACTGAAGCGCCTAGAACCGATCGCCACAGCGGCCGGCATGAAAAAGAAAAAAGCCCATAAACTTTCAGCCGGGATATTGCACAAAAAACATTCAGTTTAGATGTGTCTCGTTGCAACTGTGCCATCTAGTGGGGATTTGCTGACCCCGCAGATACGCATACTACATGTGTTCACATTTCCACTTGCGTGAAATGTCGGTTCATCACTGAAGATGACACGAGCCAGAAAAATCTTCATCGTCGTGCAGCAAGATTTCGTTTGAAAAGTTGGCACGTGAGCGTAGTCTGTAGGCTTTAGAACTTGGAACACCTGCAGTCGATAAGGACTTAGTTGTAAGCGTCTCCTTACGTGTCTACATACAGACATCACTGTAACCGCTAATTCATAACTGCTAATTCACGACTAGCCTTCCGAACTGATTCCTTCGCACTGTGCGTGAAAGACTCTCACTCGTTCAACACGTTCTTTAGTCACTCTTCGTCGCTCCATACTCCTCCCATTACAGACAGGTTGTTGTTGTTGTTGTGGTATTCAGTCCTGAGACTGGTTTGATGCAGCTCTCCATGCTACTCTATCCTGTGCAAGCTCCTTCATCTCCCAGTACCTACTGCAACCTACATCCTTCTGAATCTGCTTAGTGTATTCATCTCTTGGTCTCCCTCTACGATTTTTACCCTCCACACTGCCCTCCAGTGCTAAATTTGTGATCCCTTGATGCCTTAGAACATGTCCTACCAACCGATCCCTTCTTCTAGTCAAGTTGTGCCACAAACTTCTCTTCTCCCCAATCCTATTCAGTACCTCCTCATTAGTTACGTGATCTACCCACCTAATCTTCAACATTCTTCTGTAGCACCACATTTCGAAAGCTTCTATTCTCTTCTTGTCCAAACTATTTATTGTCCATGTTTCACTTCCATACATGGCTACACTTCATACAAATACTTTCAGAAAGGACTTCCTGACACTTAAATCTATACTCGATGTTAACAAATTTCTCTTCTTCAGAAACGCTTTCCTTGCCATTGCCAGTCTACATTTTATATCCTCTCTACTTCGACCATCATCAGTTATTTTGCTTCCAAAATAGCAAAACTCCTTTACTACTTTAAGTGTCTCATTTCCTAATCTAATTCCCTCAGCATCACCCGACTTAATTCGACTACATTCCATTTTCCTTGTTTTGCTTTTGTTGATGTTCATCTTATATCCTCCTTTCAAGACACTGTCCATTCCATTCAGCTGCTCTTCCAAGTCCTTTGCTGTCTCTGACAGAATTACAATGTCATCGGCGAACCTCAAAGTTTTTATTTCTTCTCCTTGGATTTTAATACCTACTCAAAATTTTTCTTTTGTTTCCTTTACTACTTGCTCAATATACAGATTGAATAACATCGGGGAGAGGCTACAAACCTGTCTCACTCCCTTCCCAACCACTGCTTCCCTTTCATGCCCCTCGACTCTTATAACTGCCATCTGGTTTCTGTACAAATTGTAAATAGCCTTTCGCTCCCTGTATTTTACCCCTGCCACCTTTAGAATTTGAAAGAGAGTATTCCAGTCGACATTGTCAAAAGCTTTCTCTAAGTCTACAAATTCTAGAAACGTAGGTTTGCCTTTCCTTAATCTTTCTTCTAAGATAAGTCGTAAGGTCAGTATTGACTAACGTGTTCCAACATTTCTACGGAATCCAAACTGATCTTCCCCGAGGTCGGCTTTTACCAGTTTTTCCATTCGTCTGTAAATAATTCGTGTTAGTATTTTGCAGCTGTGACTTATTAAACTGATAGTTCGGTAATTTTCACATCTGTCAACACCTGCTTTCTTTGGGATTGGAATTATTATATTCTTCTTGAAGTCTAAGGGTATTTCGCCTGTCTCGTACACCTTGCTCACCAGATGGTAGAGTTTTGTCAGGAGTGGCTCTCCCAAGGCCGTCAGTAGTTCTAATGGCTAAAATGGCTCTGAGCACTATGGGACTCAACTGCTGTGGTCATTAGTCCCCTAGAACTCAGAACTACTTAAACCTAACTAACCTAAGGACATCACACACATCCATGCCCGAGGCAGGATTCGAACCTGCGACAGTAGCAGTCGCACGGTTCCTGACTGCGCGCCTAGAACCGCGAGACCACCGCGGCCGGCAGTTCTAATGGAATGTTGTCTACTCCTGGGGCCTTGTTTCGACTCAGGTCTTTCAGTGCTCTGTCAAACTCTTCACGGAGTACCGTATCTCCCATTTCATCTTCATCTACATCCTCTTCCATTTCCATAATATTGTCCTCAAGTACATCGCCCTTGTATAAACCCTCTATATACTCCTTCCACCTTTCTGATTTCCCCTCTTTTCTTAGAACTGGGTTTCCATCTGAGCTCTTGATATTCATACAAGTGGCTCTCTTTTCTTCAAAGGTCTCTTTAATTTTCCTGTAGGCTGTATCTATCTTACCCCTAGTGAGATAAGCTTCCACATCCTTACATTTGTCCTCTAGCCATGCGTGATTAGCCATTTTGCACTTCCTGTCGATCTCATTTTTGAGACGTTTGTATTCCTTTTTGCCTGCTTCATTTACTGCATTTTTATATTTTCTCCTTTCCTCAATTAAATTCAATATTTCTTCTGTTACCCAAGGATTTCTACTAGCCGTCGTCTTTTTACCTACTTGATCCTCTGCTGCCTTCACTGCTTCATCTACTTCATCCCTCAGAGCTACCCATTCGTCTTCTACTGTATTTCTTTCCCCCATTCCTGTCAATTGTTCCCTTATGCTCTCCCTGAAACTCTGTACAACCTCTGGTTTAGTCAGTTTATCCAGGTCCCATCTCCTTAAATTCCCACCTTTTTGCAATTTCTTCGAGTTGCTCTTTCATTCGATGCATTACTTATAATCGTAAGTTGAGTGTAATAAATGCTACAAAGCTTTAAAATCGATATATATATATATATATATATATATATATATATATATATATATATATATATATATATATATTCGAGAGTCGCAATGGCGTCCCACTTGATGATGTGTACTGCGCTACATAGTAGCAAAGTTGTCGAACCGACAGAGATACACATTTGACAAAGCCAAAATCCCTCTGTAAAGATACCGTCTCGTTTTTCGTGGCACTAATGCTGAAGAAGGATCAAAATTCGACAGATGTGACTGAAACAAAATTATGAACCAGGAATTAATGAAAACTAACTAGAAAACTGGTATAAAAGCAAACGATATTACACACTCTCCGCCACGCACTATACGCTGATTTGCAGACTATGCAATGATGAGCAGAAACATTATGACCACCGGCTTAGTAGCTGGTTTGTCCGCCTTTGGAACGAAATACATCAATAATTCTGCAGTCAGGGATCCGAGAATTTGTTGGTAGGTTTGTGGGGGTATGTAGCATTAGATGTTTACGCACAGGTCATGTAATTCGCATAAATAACGGGCCATTTGCGTACGCGATAACGACCCAGATGGGTTCCAGAGGATTTACATCAGGGCGTGATGTCAATATAATGCTCCTCAGACAACTGTAGCACGGTTATGGCTCCGAGAAACGGGCAATTATACTGATGAAAGTTGAATTCGCCATCGGGGAAGAATCAAGCATGAAGGGATGCAGGTGGCTCGCAGCTGACAGTGCGTCTTCGATTACTACCGTACGTTCTACGCAATCGCAGGAGAATGTCTCCCACAGCATAATACTGCTCTACCAGCCCGCCACCGTAGCGCGCTGCACATTCCGGGCCGCTGTTCACCTCGATGATGGCGTTTGTCGAGACGACCATCGACTTATTGCAGCAAAAATGTGATTCACCCGAAGATGTGACACGCTTCCATTCATCAACGGTCGAATCCCGATGGCCTCATGCCCACCGCAACCGTAACTGACAATGTCGATCGATCAACATGTGAACGCGTAGTGGTGGTCTGCTGTGGAGCTCCATGTTCAACAATTTACAATCAACGGTGTGCTGCGAAACACTTGTGCGTACACCAGCATGGTGCTCTTTCGGCAAAGATGCCACAGATCACTAGCTATCCCACTTTACAGAGCGGACAAGCCTCCGGACCTCACGGTCTGTGAAGAGTCGTTGACGTCCAACCATTTAGCGCCTAGTGGTAGTTCCACTGTCCATCTAGCTCTTTCTATAGATGCTCACGACAGTAGCACTTGAATATTCGACCAGCTTCGCCACTGTCGACACATCGTTCAGGACTCTGCGTAATAATAATCTGCCCTTTGTCAAAGTCGCTTATCTCAACCAATTTTCCCACTTGCTGCCCACATCTTTGCTAAGATGATACCCCGTGTCTGTTCCGCTTACATACTTTTGTTGCTGCGCCACGTGCCCGCTACGGCACCAGGCAGCACCCAACGGGGCGGTGGCCAGTGGTCATAATGTTTTGGATTATCTGTGTAAATTAGGTAGATGTATACATTAAAGGTTGAATTGGTATGTTCATGGTAAGTTACGAAAGCCGTACTTATGAAGATATAATTCATCCGTTTTGTTACTATGGCATACTTTAGAATGTGTGTGTATGCGTGCGAGAGAGAGACAGAGAGAAAGCATTAGTGGTTAGCGATTTATCGACGGCGTCACTGGAGATGGAAGACAAGTTTGCAATGGGGTATGGTGGATAACCCGACCTGTCCATTTTCAAAGAAGCGATCCCTGCATTCATCTTACTCCACTTTGAGAAACCATGGACAGCGATACTTCCGAGGCCTACACTCGCAGGCGTACACTCTAAGACAATAAACAAGACGCATCGCGAAGGAATTATCCGAATGAGACGGGAATCGCACAAGTAATTACAATTTCAGAAAGATTGGGTGATTTATTCAAGAGAAAGAGCTTCACAAATGACGGGCCGTAAAAGGTGGGCGACAGTGAGGTTGGTAGCCCACCACTGTCCGGGGCGTCTTCAGACACGTCTTCAGCCTGGGATCTCATTAACGGGGGCAGAACTGTCCAGTGAGGAGTCCCGATCTAAACTGAGCTCTGACGACCGGCGAAGACATATGTGGAGACGAACCGATCAGTGGTGGGCTACTGTCGTCCACCATATACGTCCTGACAACCAGGAGTGATGGTCTGGGGTGCCATTTCTTTTCATAGCAGGATCCCTTTGGTTTCCATCCTCAACATCCTTACAACACAGCGGTACGTGTACGATATTCTAGGCCCCGTTTTGTTGCCCTTCTTGACTAGCTATCCTGGGCTTACATTTCAACAAGATAATGCCTTTCCGCAAACGGCGAGAGCTTCTACTGCTTGTTTCGTGCTTGCCAAACCCTATCTTGTCCAGAAAGATCTCCAACCAGCTCTTTGAGGATCTAACGCGCCATTTGGACAGAATTTTGCACGATATTCAACAGGAGGACATCCAGCAATTCCGTCAATCAATGCCAAGCCAAATTACTGCTCACATAGAGGCCAGAGGTAGACCAAAGCAGAACTGCCTTCCTCCACTTGTGAAACTCTTTCTCTTGAGTAAAAGATCCAATTTTTTGATATTATCATTTGTTTGTCTGCACATGTACATCAGACCTACCACTTTGCGTCTTTCGAGTAATTCGTTCGTGGTGCAGTCTTTTTTTTTTGTCTTAAAAGAAGTGTGTATTGCAGCCACTGTGCCATTTGCTCGATGTGAGAGAAAAAGGAAGAAGAAAAATCTCCACTCTATCTCGGACGATGCTGAAGCCCATCACAGCTGTTTATATATTTAGGTGTGTTTTAGATATTGGTTTCGATACATCTTAAAAAACTGCCCATCGAATATTCGACACATTCAGCGATAGCGAAGATATCTGACATTAAGAAATGCAGGAACCGATGTTTACAGAGACAAGACATGATCGATGACGGAATAATTTATCAGCTACAGAGAACAAATGTGCCCATTGAATCATTTCCCATGAGTCATATTTTTTTCTTTTTCAGCCTTGGTAAAACGCGTCTTCTAGTGCCATTTTCAGTTCATTGCGTACAAATTTATGATGTTCCTGTTGTTCATAATGATACATGTTTAAAAACTGCCCATCGAATATTCGAGACATTCAGCGATAGCGAAGATATCTGACATTCAGGAAAGCAGTAACTGGTGTTTACAGAGACAAGACATGATCGATGGCGGAATAATACGTAATCAGCTACAGAGAACAATGTGCCCACTTAATCACTTCCCATCAATCACATTTTTCTTTTCTTTTAGCCTCGGTAAAACGTGTCTTCTAGTGCCGTGCTCAATTCATTGTGTACATATTCGTGATGTTCCTGTTGTTCATATTATTTGTACTACACGTTCCTACCATATAAGCTCCGAAACTGATTTTATTCCTGGCGTACAAAAAACGCCAGCGCAGTATCAACGGTGGAAGTTCGAACTGACAGCTGTAAGCAACAGATGTGCATTCGACCAGTCACTAGTCAGTAGGCAGTGTTAAGTGGTGGACTTCCTGCATTAGCGAGTCAACGTTGTTGCGTCACAAATCGCAATGGAGCAACGGCCAGAAACTCGATTTGACGTTCTACTCGCTAAAACGGCTATGGAGGCATCTGAGTCCGTGCAAAAGGCTTTTGGCGATAGCGTTTTAAGTCACGCTCGGCTGTTTAATCCACTCGAACGTTTTAAAGGACAGGTGTCGTTCGAGGACAATGAGAGGTCAGTGTGTCCGACATAAAGTTCACCCGGCAGGAACACTGAGAAAGTTCTTGATCTTTTGAAAACTGACCGTCATCTCTCACGCAGAGCTATCGCTGAAGAAGTGAACATTTCTAAAGGAAATGTTCAAGACATTCTTCTGCGTACTTTGAAAGAGAGAAAAGTATGTGCCAAGATTGTCTCATTCAGATTGACTCCCGAACAAAAGCAACTTGTGGACGCTGCGGTGCTCTCACTGAAATGAAAAACGCGAACAATTTTTTTTCTGTATAAAATCATCATGGGTGACGACGCGGTGTTATCATCACGAACGTACACAAAACGCCAAAGTCAGAATGGGTAGTGTCTGATGGTTCGCCAAGTCCGAAGAAGGTGCGATTATCAAATTCGAAAGTGAAGACAATGCTGATTGGCTGTTTTGATATTCACAGCATTACTCATAGGCAAATTGTCCGTGCCAGCACCACTGGAAATTCCCAGAATTCTCTGGGTGTCGTGGATCAGTTGTGCAAGAGGATTTAGAGGATTCGTCGGCAACAGTAGAACTGGAGGGTCTTTTTTTCCAGCTCAGACGGCTGCAGTTGTAGTGCAGTTCCTAGCGAAAAGAAGTGTTAGTTCTCAGCCACCATCAATATTCACAGATTTCGCGCTTTGTGACTTTTTTTAGTCCCAAAAATTAAAAAATCGTATGAATGGCCACCGTTTTGACTACATACTCGACATTCAACTCAACGTGACGCTTGTGTTGAACAACATTCCAAATGGTTCAAATGGCTCTAAAAACTATGGGACTTAACATCTGAGGTCATCAGTCCCTTAGACTTAGAACTACTTAAACCTAACTAACCTAAGGACATCACATACATCCATGCCCGAGGCAGAATTGGAACCTGACACCGTAGCAGCAGCGTGGTTCCGGACTCAAGCGCCTAGAACCGCTCTTCCACAGCGGCCGGCCAACAACATTCCATATAACGAGTACTGTCTCAGTTACACATTCCTGTGTGAACATGCTGCGCATTGGACTTAAGTGGGGGGATACGATGTAGAAACCTGAAGCATTAAAACCACCATCTTAACTTTTCTCCATCTTTTAGTGATCCAGTCTCGGATTTGATCTTAATATCCCATAGATGGAGAGGTCCTTAGAGATGGCGTACTTCCTCACCTGAAGAGGAATGGGGAAATATGGCCAGTGGCCATGGCTGTTGGCATCAAGCGATTTAGAAAAACAGAAAATCTAAACCGAGGCGACTGCCTGGGGATTTGTATGATGAGCCAACATCGCTGCCATACGTTTGTGCACGAAGTTGGTTTGAGGCACGGTTGCGGCAAGAAATTTCGTTCCCAACATTATGTTGGCAGGGCGAAGAGAATTAATGGGGTGCAGTATCTGATCACTAGACTGTGCATTAATGATCGGGGTCAGATTCCAAATATCGCTGCTGAGTCCACAAGCACAACGCTCTACTCCCACTCGGTGCCCTCTTCCGCACTAAACAGTTACGCTTAAAGACAGCTGACATGTAAACCGATAAAGTGGCATCAACTAGGAGACGTGATTCAATGAAGAGTAAATTCTGAGCCGATATCTGCTTTTCCATCTGAACTGTTCGACGACCACCTTCTTCCATTCGTCAAGGAAGTCGAGAGCAAAGGTGTTCATCTTCGTACATCTCAGCCTCGGAGAAATAATATCTTTATTCGCGTACCAAAGAGGTGATGTTAAGGCACTGTGGAAGGCTGCAGTAATGACAGTTCTATTGCAGCAATGAAACGTGACATGTGTAGGAATTAAATGGTTCAAATGGCTCTAAGCACTATGCGACTTAACGTCTGAGGTTATGACTCCCCTAGACTTAGAGCTACTTAAACCTAACCAACCGAAGGACATCACACACATCCATGCCCGAGGCAGGATTCGAATCTGCGACCGTAGCAGCACCTACAACCGCCAGGCCACAGCGGCTGGCAGGAATTAAATGTCTCCTGGAACGCAACGAAATAGTCTATCGTTTACAATAATCACCTCATTTCAATGATTCACCATTTCCTTTTTTTAATAATGAAAAATAAATTAACAAAACATAATAAGAGCTTTAAGGGTTAGCAAACGTAAACATATAATTGTTTCCTCAGTAAAATAGCGATTCACTTCAGGTTGAGTAGATATTTCTGTTAGTTAGTTCCAAACGCTTTATAAACAAGATTTCGTGGAATTTACAGAGTTTTAAATCACCCACTGTTGACTACATTTGTTCTGAAAGAAAAAGAATCAATGAGGGCGTTTATAATCAGAGTTTACCTAATTATAAAACCTACACATATCGCACCACACCGAGGCATGAACAATTAAGCTCTAAGCGAATGGAAAATTGCCATTTGCATATTAATCATTTAAATATCCTCTTTTTTCCACGAACTGTGGCAACAAACATTATGGAACACAATAACGATAAGTCGAGACCAGAAGAACATAAAATTGTATAAGACGTTTATTGAGGAGTATATCCTACAACCTCCGTTAGACTGCATCGTGATGATCAGAAATTCGTAACCAAAGTCATAGAACCAGAAGGTGAGTCTTTGATTTTCGACACATGAAGACAATTTGTGGACGGACAGAAAGCGTAAAAATAATCTGGAGTGCTTTTGTTATACTAAATAGGGTTCTGAAACTAAAGCTTCTGATGCCTCTGGCAAAGAAGCACCTATCACCAGTTTTTATTTGTAGCAGTAGAAACTATTCAGAAACTGAAGGTGTCTTACGGAGCAATGGAAGCATATCATGTAAGTGAGTAGCCTTTACTTGTGTGTGTGTGTGTGTGTTTTATGGTAAATGCAAACCTGGGAATGTGAACTGACAGCCTAAACGTGCTAGTCAGCTCAAAGCCACATCACTTGCATGAAACTGAAAAGAATCCTGTGTGTGAAAACCTATCTCATTCACAAGCAAATAAATAAGGAAACTAATAATTACACGCTCAGTAGATTTGGCCGATGCGAACTGTTTAAAAACCCGTAAATGTATTAAACAAAAGTGACACTAATGTCGACCTGTATAAGAGTGTAAACTGAAACACATGAAAATTTCTGCGCTGACATGTGGCCCTGGTAAAATAAAGAAAGTAACAGAACCAACATTGCGCAAAGGAAACGAAACAATCACGCATTATAGATCTTACTTGCAAAATGAAGTACTGCCAGAAATAACAACACAGCAAGACTCAACAGCTAGAAAAGTACTGTTAAAAGTAACTGTAGTTGGTCCAGGGAAACAGTGTTCATAATCTTGATACAGAATTCCAATGAAACACATGACTGAACATTTAAGTTCTGAAATTTCAGTTAGGAAAGAACATATAAAACCGGTTATAGACTCTACTATGAAAATTCATTTAATTTTATAACTTCCATGGTACAGCAAAATTAACTCAGAAGATCA
This sequence comes from Schistocerca nitens, assembly GCF_023898315.1. Lineage (NCBI taxonomy): Eukaryota > Metazoa > Arthropoda > Insecta > Orthoptera > Acrididae > Schistocerca > Schistocerca nitens. The sequence goes on along the minus strand of NC_064615.1, from coordinate 310,639,142 downwards.
ATCAATAGAATAACTATCAAAAAGTAGACAGTGACGAGGGTGAAGCTGACCAACAATACAAATGAAAATAAACTTCTTGCCTCATCAATAATACCTTGTTCTTTATTTCGAAAGATTTTTTATGTCCGTATGCTATCCAACCATTGTTCTGAATATCATTCCTCTTCATAATATATGTACAAGTCACATAATTGCAAAAGTGAGTCCATGCATTAGACTGTACACTCAACGAAACCCGTCTACTGCACACCGCAGCGTTCCACTACTGACTGTCAAAGATTCTACGACTCCACAGTGCTGCCATTGCAGACACAGACATTGTTGCCTAACATCTGTTTCTCTGACCACAAGTCTTCAAATATATCATTTTCCTTTACAAATATTAACACACACAATAACATCATCAAAAACAGCCATCTTACAACCTATGAGGAAATAACAGAGGAATCTTGAAAACAAACAAGTGAATCACGTAACATACTGGAGCGGAAGACTCACAGTGAGGTGACAGAAGTAATGGTGTAGACTGTAGCGATATGCGTATAGACTGTTGGCCGTAGTATCGTGTACAGGAGGTATAAAAGGGCAACGCCTTAGCGGAGCTGTCATTTGTATGCAGGTGATTCGTGTGAAACGTTCCCGCGTGATTACGGCCGCACGCCCGGAACTAACAGACTTTGGAAGTGGAACGGTAGTTGGGAGCCAGATGCACGGCAGTGTCAAGAGTGTGTTGAGAATAAATTCCACGGACAGCGCAGTGGCCGAACGCCTTCATTTAACGACCGAGAGCAACGGTGTTTACGTAGAGCTGTCAGTTCTAACAGAGATGTAACACTGCGTGAAATAACCGCAGAAATCAATGTGGGACGTACGACGAATGTATCTGTCAGGACAGCGCTGCCAAGTTCGGCATTAATGGGATATGGCAACAGACGAGCAACGCGAATGCCTCTGCTAACAGCACGACACCACCTGCGGCGCGTCTCCGAGGCTAATGACCATATCGAATGGATCCTAGACGACTGGAAAACCATGGTCTGGTCAGATGAGTCCAGGTTTTAATTGGTGAGAGCTAGTAGTAAGGCTCTAGTGTGGCGCACACTCCGAAACTGTGGCCCCAAGTTGTCAAGAAGGCACTGTGCAGGCTGGTTGTGTGGGCTGTGTCTACATGGAACGGACTGGTTCCTCTGGTCCAACGGAACCGATCGTTGGCTACCCGGAGACCGCGTGCAGCCATTCGTGGACTTCATGACAATGCCCAAAGTCACCGGGCCACAACTGTTCGCGACTGCTTTGAAGTACATTCTGTACAGTTCTGGTGAATGAACTGGCCACCCAGATCGCCCGACGTGAATCCCACTGAACATTTATGGGATATAATTGAGAGGTCAGTTGGTGCACAAAATCCTGCAGCTTTCACAGTTTTATGGCAATGGCGGCAGCATGCTCACTGTTCCTGCAGGGGACTTCCGACGATTTGTTGAGTCCGTGCCATGTCGATTTGCTGCACTACTCCTGGCAAAAGCAGGTCCTATACACTATTAGGAGATATCCCTGACATGGGCCCGCAGGCGTTACCTGGGGTAGATACCGGGGAAAACACCAGACAACGCCCGGAGGCCAGTGGTCTGAATACGTGGAAGTTGTGGGGGGGTACGGACAGGCACCGTTTTCCTAATAAAAGCCCTTTTTTACCTTCAAAATTTTACAACTTTATTAACATGATTTTAAAATAGTAAGTGAACATTCGTTATCATGAACAACAAGATACTCAATATAGTTTGTTAATGAAAGTTCCTGAAGTATTATGTTAACAGTTCAAAGAACAGCTCTCAGAATCAATTCACAGCGCTTAAAACTCAAAATCCCTTTTTAAGCAAAGGAAAAAAATACAAATTGCATAATGCAAGGTTAAATAAAAGATTCTAACACTACATGGCAATACCAAAATTTAAGCAGATATCACCTGTGATCTCTAAAGGCAATAAAATATTGATCACAAAATTTTTAATTAAAACAACTTAAATGCAATAAAATTTGATTACTATCAACGTACACTCAAACTCCGCAGCCTCTACGATGCGCACAGTATCACAAAATATTTTCGTTTCTTTTAAACCCTTTACACTATAAACCTCCCTACATGTGATGTATACTACATCCAACGAATTATGACAATTAAGCATAGGTGTTATAATTCCTTTAAAAATAAATAAAAAAACACACAAATCAACTCTTAAGCTCAGTGATTACATCCGTCAAAAAATATACAATACATAACTTTTGATTTCGTCGTGGTCATGTCCTGTTGTGCACCGTGCTCTCCTTGAGGACCACAAGCGGCACGCGAAGGATTGTCTACGATATACAAAACGTTAACAGGGGGCAACCAACTTACACGGATTGCATACTGGGATTATACGTCGATGTGGATGCGGCTCGCAAATCTTAAAACGGGCGAGGGAGTAGATGGGGTACTACTGAACACTTCGACTATACCGCACCGTACCAAACAGCAGTACGTGTGGTAGACAAGACACAAATCAACACATGTTGCAGGGCAACCTCAGATAGGCAGTAAGGAAATATACGGGACTTTAGACTCTTGGGAGAGCCACGCCAAACCACAGAATGACGTCTCAAGCTAAATTATGAAAATACTATCTGCGATTCCCTCACGACAAGTAAAATACCATAAGTGAACTGCCAATTAACGTGATTCACAAGCGTCTGACTGAAAAGCTCCACAAACAACCTTTCCCTTACTACAAACAATTAACAGTACCTCCAAAGTTCACTCGTGGACACTACCAGAGTGTCAATTACTCGTTATAACTGTAGATAACAAAGTTAAACACGCTGGGGCCGACTTAGGTTTCTTAATAAGAGAAGCAATAATTCGATCCTTCACTTGGTTCCAGCTTCGATCCAAAACAGTCATTTAACTTGAAGCAGTTACATAGATGACAATGCCGATATCAAAGATCTCCTCCCAGGCTGCGCTCTAACTGGAGACTGCAGTACCGAAGCAAAGCTTACTCCACTCACAGCTCTGATATACGTGCCACCAACGTGCACCTTTTTAGAATTCTTATGTTCACCTCATACACCAAACTTGCCGTAATTCTTCGTCGGAATCCAAGGGAAGAACCAGGAAATCACTTTTCAGCCCTTGAATGGCCACAGGATGATCGCTATTACGACAACACCGGCCCTCGACACTAGGATCTTCGAGCCCACGGCGTTCGCCCCCAGCCGACTGCTTCTGCTGGGCCCACCGACCAAGCGGCCTTGCCCTCCGACAGCGGCATCGCTCCTCTCGCACAGTCCAGAGCTAACTCCCAGCCACCCCCCTTCTTCCTCGTTCTGTCCTCCTCGCGGCGTGCGGGAAGCCAACCCGCCAAAGAAATGCGGCGACCAGACTCCAACCCGATCTCGATATTGACACCGCGCGAGCACTGAGAAGGCAGGTGGTTTCAAAAAACAAAACAGTTTAAATAGCGAGCCGTACCGGCTCATTCCCATGACTTTTGTCACCTCACTGTATTTAATGCTGAAATGAAAAAGAATTTGAAGAGAGAGGGACATCTCAGCAGGTGAATGGATAATAGGTAGACTGAGAAAGTTCTTCGTTGTTTTGTAAGCGATAAGAAAGTAAGAGTGCTGAAGACCTAAGGTGAGCGAATGACACTGGAAAAAATTACCGGAGCGGCATGATTGCGTGTAAATGAAGACTGTAATTCATGGGAACTCTGAAAGATATCTTTATTCAGCAGTGGATGTCAAGTGGCAGATAATGACGAGAATGTCGTAACCTGGGCTGAAGATATTGCTAAAAGACCGAGGACTTAAACATTTTTATATAGGACGGTCGAGGTAACTGAAACATTTTCGGTATCTGATAATAAGCAAATAGATATTTCGGTATCTATTTAAAACCTTAACGTTTAGCTACATAAATGTTGCAGCAAATTATGTTTAAAGAGAGATGAAACGAAGTAATTATTCAGCTACATTTCAATACGGTGGAAAGAGAATTTTGTTGATATAACTCATGATGACGCTTAAATTTGAACATTCACAGAAACAGCGCTGAAATATGGTGTACGTTAACACCAAAACACTGATACGATTCTCATTGCGAGACGTTTCCGTGGGATAGTAGCACAAACTGTATTATGCCGACAGACTTGGCCATTGACCATCCTGCCACTTTTGCGAAAGGTTGCATAACAAAGATTAATAAGTGTTACGTTACCATATTTCTCATTTCGAATGATGCCAGTTGCTACCGATGTAAGTACTTCAGTTACATTTAAAAAGCGCAATTGCTTGGAATTGTCGTCTGATAAAAAAATTAAGAGTTCAACTAACTAGAGAAGCAATTTTCGTTTTGATTACTTACAGTTACGGAAATTATGTGCATGAAAACTTACTTGGCATCCTTGAATATCTTGTCAGTAGTTACCTACAAACAAACAAAACCATAGTGCATAAAATGACAGAAAAAAATACGGTGGAACGTAAGCTGAAAACTACTGACACTAGGAGAGCAAAATCCATGGTTTGTTGTTGTTGTGGTTTTCACTCCAGAGACTGGTTTGATGGAGCTCTCCATGCTACTCTATCCTGTGCAAGCTTCTTCATCTCCCGGTATCTACTGCAACCTACATCCTTCTGAATCTGTTTAGTGTCGGTCTCCCCCTACGATTTTTACCCTCCACGCTGCCCTCCAATACTAAACTGGTGATCCCTTGATGCCTCAGAATATGTCCTACCAACCGATCCCTCCTCTTAGTCAAGTTGTGCCACAAATTTCTCTTCTCCCCAATTCTATGCAATACCTCCTCATTAGTTATGTCATCTACCCATCTAATCTTCATCATTCTTCTGTAGCACCACATTTCGAAAGCTTCTATTCTCTTCTTGTCTAAACTATTTATCGTCCACGTTTCACTTCCGTACATGGCTACACTCCATACTAATACTTTCAGAAACGACCTCCTGACACTTAAATCTATACTCGATGTTAACAAATTTCTCTTCTTCAGAAACGCTTTCCCTGCCATTGTCAGTCTACATTTTATATCCTCTCTACTTCGACCATCATCAGTTATTTTCCTCCCCAAATAGCAAAACTCATTTACTACTTTAAGCGTCTCTTTTACTAATATAATTCCTCAGCATCACCCGATTTAAGTCGGCTACATTCCATTATCTTCGTTTTGCTTTTGTTGACGTTCATCTTATATCCTCCTTTCAAGACGCTGTCCAGTCCGTGCAACTGTTCTTCCAGGTCCTTTGCTGTCTCTGACAGAATTACAATGTCATCGGCGAACGTCAAAGTTTTTATTTCTTCTCCATGGATTTTAATTCCTACTCCGAATTTTTCTTTTGTTTTCTTTACTGCTTGCTCAATACACAGATTGAATAGCATCTGGGGTAGGCTACAACCCTGTCTCACTCCCTTCCCAACCACTGCTTCCCTTTCATGCCCCTCGACTCTCATAACTGCCGTCTGGTTTCTGTACAAATTGTAAACAGCCTTTCGATCCCTGTATTTTACCCCTGCCACCTTCAGAATTTGAAATAGCGTATTACAGTCAACGTTGTCAAAAGCTTTCTCTAAGTCTACAAATTATACTTAGCAATAACATTTTATTACTGTGATCTGATGTTGTTAGTGGTGGAACTGAAGGATATTTACTCGTACTAACGCTTCGGTTTTGCGGTACTGAAGAACTGAGAAGTTACATATTGTACTTTCGACGGTCAATGTTGCATTCATTAATACCTTCTTCTAACGCGGACACGTGGTCTAGAGGTAAAAACGGGTGAAAGGAGTCGGAGGATGGGTAGTGGCCAGCATCTTTGACTCGTAGTTTAAACGTCCTGTGTCCCGGGTTCGAATATAGGCTCTGCTTAAATTTTTGACATAAATCATCAAAAATGGTGGCCGTAGGCTTCCAGTATAATGAGTCACCCTCGTTCTGCCAGCGGCCAGCGGGGAAGACAGATGTTTAGAAGAGCCTCTTAACCCTAGGGTGGGAACCCGCTTCTAAGGGTCGGAAGAATCAGATGCAGAAGGCAAAGGAAATCATTGTGTTGAAGACACTTAAGGTATATCCGCAGGACAAATGGACTGTAATTGAAAAAAGTGTCATGATGGTGTCTCCACTGGCAAAAAATTGCAGATTAGATACTTTTGGGGCTTAAGAGTTCATGGAAGTGGTCGCTTGTTTATTTTATGTAAAACTTTCGTGCCTAGGTTTCAATGACCATTTACTGCGGGAACTTAGCCCTCTGGCAGAGTGCGCGTCAAGAACGTGTGACCGAGGCCGGCTCCCGGTTGTATGTATCCTCAAGTCTGTTGCGAATCCCTTTGGTGTCTTTTTGGAACGATGTGTTTTTTATATGTAAGCCTTTCGGCAACTATTAGTGCTTCTTGTTTGATTAATGCGGCGGTGGCCTGAGCAAATAACATTTTGGTTTCTTTTGGGGAACGATGTTTTTCCTTTATCCTGGCAATTTCCGCTTCCAGCTCCTCGCTCCCTTCCTTTAAAGCAAAGCATTGTATGGTAGTTAATCATAAATAGTCGGAAAACCAGAACAGAAGGGAATCGAAGCGTTTGAGATGTGGCGATACAGAAGAATGTTGAAAATTAGGCGGTCTGCTAAGGTAAGGAATGAGGAGGTTCTCCTCAGAATCGGCGAAGAAAGGAATGTAAGGAAAACTCTAACGACAAGAAGAAACAGGATATGGTTCCTGAAGTATTCCATGAAGTTTCGGGATTACAGACGGATTACGTCGACATCTTGCCACTATATTTCAGCTGACAGCCTTTCATTCATCTACAGATGAGTGTTTTACGCTGGAGATTGCTAGTTGACATCGCTAAATTTATATCAAAAGTCTGAGCGGAGAGGCATGGGCAAAGGCAGCCGCTACATGAGCGACCTCTGTCGAGTTTCGCCCCCTGTTCGAATATTGCTCCACATACGGCGCAGGCTCATCCTTAGTATGATAACTGCATGCGCGCTCTATGTCGGAAAGATACGTGGAACATGATCCCCACACTAGCCTTTCACAGCCCAGTAAGTAAGCGATGGTCAAGCATTTTACCTCCACAGGACATTCCATGGATTATACGGCCACGATAATCTTGGCCTGGACGAGATCCTTCTGGGATTCAGTTATTAAGGAATCGGTGGAAATGTTTGGCAGAACTGATATGCCCAAGCCACCCCCACCTGTCCACCTTCTCCAATATGCTGATGACACCGCCTTACTGGCTCTCTATCCTACCCTTCAACAGTCCCAATGCACCCTCCAAACCCATCATGATCAGTTCACCACTTGGTGTAACCAGTGGTTCCTTCGTCTCAACCCCTCCAAAACCCAGGCAGTCATCATAGGCCACACCACACACTCCTTCCATCTCCATCTACTTCACCCTTTATGGTCATCCCATCCAGCTCAGCCCCACCCTGAGATACCTTGGCCTCACCCTCAACTGTCACCTCACCTGGACCCCTCACCTCCTGACCATCCAGCAGAAAGCCCATTCCCGCCTCCGCCTCCTGAAACTCCTGTCTGGCTGGACATGGGGATTACATCCTTCCACCATGCTCCACACCTACAAATTCCTCCTCCATCCTATCCTCTGTTATGCCAGCATTGCCTGGATCTTTGAATCCACCCACTTTTACAAGGCCTTCCAAATCCTCGAACACCATGCACTCCACCTTGCCTTCCATATCTGCCTTCCTCCCCCACACAGCTCCTATATGACCTCATCCCCTTCCCCCACCTCCTCCTTTTTCTCCGAAATCTCTGCATTCTTTACACTGTCCGCAGGCTTGATCCCCCGTACCCCACCTCCTGGTTTCCTCCTTCCTCTCCACCCCCGCCCCCGCCTGTTGCCCCACCTCTATTGCTGTATACCTCCCTCTCTCCACCTCCACACCATCTCTTTCATCAGGGCAATTTCCAGCGCCTCCCCCTCCAAGATGTTGAACTTCGCCATGAACATCTACCTTTCCTCCCAACTGTAACCTGGCCTTTTTCCCTCCCCTCCCCAGGGCCCCCCTTTTCCTATCCCATCCTTTCCCAGAGCAGATTTTCCTGCCCCCCCCCCCCAAGTCCCTGCACCCCCTCCTCAACTGTATCCTTCCCACGTCCTTCCCTCCCCAGCCCTCTTCGACACGCCCCCAACCGTCTTCCCCCCTCTACTTCCCTCCCTCCCTTCTTCCCTTTTCCTTCATCTCCATGCCCCTGACAGATCCAGTGTTTTGCTTATCTTCATCAGTATGCTATGTCAGTGTTGTGTTTGGTGCTGTTCTCCTGTGCATAAAGATCTTTGATTTTTGTGTTTGGTGCTGTTCTCCTGTGCGTCAAGATCTTTGATTTTAATTGTGTGCTGGACTTATGCATAGTGTTGCTGTCAGTGATCGTTATGTGCTACGCCGTCCATCGATACTTTTATGCTGCAGGCATACTTCACCTTGTGTTCTTTTAAGTGTTCTAGTGTGAGTTTTTTTGGGCACAATAATTTATAAGTTTTTTATCTCCATTTTACAGTCGCATCCCTTTTGTGTTTTCTCTTCCATTATGTTCCCCCTGTTTTATATATTTTGTCTGTCACATTTCCTCCTTTCTAACTTTTAATGTCTTCTGTTGTATCATTATTGTCTTTTGGCTGAAGAGCAGCGGATATGGTGCTGCCAGCCCGCCCCAGTTGGGGAATTGAAACACAATAAAGGGAAAACGGATTCTGGCGGAAGATCTTATTAATCGTCATGGTTTTCAACTGGAGAAGGCTTGGGCCAGGTGATTTCTTTAATTTTTTCAGAAAGAAAGCATTTTATGACTAATGAGATGTATAGCGACAGTAATTTTATTAATTTTGACATCCGAATTTTAAAGCTGCGATCGCGCATTACGACAGAGAGGACGCATGTGGTATCACTGTTATCCACGTACTTGCGCGTCATGGATGAAGCAATTTTCGAAGAGTGCGCGAAACTCGACAGAGGTCGCTCATATAGCGTCTGCCTTTGACCTTGCGGCACCGCGGCAATTTATGGTATAAAGTCAGCGATGTGAGCTATCAGTCTCCACCGCAAAACACTCACCTGAAGATGGCTGAACGGTTATCAGCCGAAATATCGCGGCAAGGAGGCAGTGTAATCCGGTTGCAATACCGAAACTTCATGGAATAAGGGACAGGGTGATAGGGTATTATTAGGACATCAGGAAATAATTTGTATGGTTCTAGAGGAAGCTGTAGAGGGTATAAAATGTAGGGGAAGACGGAGATTGGAGGACATCCAACAAATAATTGAGGGCATACGGTGCAAGATCTACTACCCCATGAGATAGAGAGGTTGGCACAGGAGAGGGATTCGTGGCGGGCAGCATCAAACTATTCAGGAGACTGACGAAAAAAAAGAAAAAAGAAAAAGCTAGTCTTCTTAGTAATGTAACATAGCCCCGCGATCAAGTCCAGCTGCAATGTGATACTGGCTGACCGTTGCGTTTATCCTGGGTTCAGGGAATCATTGGACGGCAGTAATGAGCTACTCAGATGTCCACACCAGATTTAATTCTAATTCTTCCACGAGATATAAGTAATCATTGGTACCAAGAATAGAAACCTCGTCTTTCTTATAGCAGCAGATGTGCTAATTGCGGATATTGGGGTAGTAAACTCTCTTTTCTTATAAAAATCCAGTAGCAACAGTTATTCTTGCTTGAAGAAATTACGGACGGAAATTAATTGCGCATGCTAGAAACCTGTTGTCCCAAAATATTCTCTGGTGAGTTTATTTCTTGTGTAGCGTTCGACTAGGTTTTCGGTACGAGTACGGCGGAGGTTCCGGATTGCTTCAGCGTTACGAGTGCTCCGAATACAGAGCCCAGGTGACGGCGTGGCTTTCCGGATTCCCCTATTGTCTCGATTCCCACAGAAGTCGTCTCGAAAAAGTTCAGCCTCGAGTTCGACACGGGCAGTCGAAGGCCTCTCACCGGCCTTCACCGTGAAGCGGTGTCACTCCAGCACGGGAAGCGGCCTGGAACGACCACGGACAAAGCTTTTTATTCGACATCCCGAAATGGACCTGCTCAGTTTAACAGGATGCTGCTTCTAGGTTTGAGGCGAAAGTAGCACAAGGATAATTTGTAGAAGTATAACATGCACACACGCAACGGCCTTGCCGCAGTTGTAACATCGGCTCCCGTCATATCACCAAAGTTAAGCGATGCCGGGCTTGGCTAACACTTTGATGGGTGACCGTCCGGGTCTTCCGAGTGCTGTTGGTAAGCGGGGTGCACTCAGCCCTTGTGAGGCCAACCGAGGCACTACTTGACTGAGAAGTAGCGGCTCCGGTCTCGTAAACTGACAATGACTGGGAGAGCGATGTGCTGACCCAAATGCCCCTCCATATTGGCAATCAGTAACCCTTGTCGGTTGAAGATGACGTGGCAGTCGGTCTCTACCGCCGGACCTTTCGAGGTCTGTTAGGAGAGAGACTATACACATAAAATATCTTACACTCTGACAACGTTCAGATATACCTAAGCGGACGTCCAGAAAACCTATTCACAGCCATCCAGCATGTAACTGCTGACTCACTTGCTTTATCAGAGTGAGCGCAGAACATAGGTTTGAAACGTAACCCATCTAAAACAATCTTAATCGCTCACAAAAAACAAACTCCTCAATTCAGAGAATCTCTTCCGCTATTAATCCTAAACTGTACAGAGATAACTGTTTCTTCTTCTGGAAAGAACTTGGGGATAATTCTGGATCATCTGCAAGTACTGACGGAAAAGCAACTGAGAAAAACAAACCAAGAAACTGCGAAGCGTCTTTTGACCATGGCTTCATCTCCACACGAAGAAGAAGAAGAAGAAGTAGCATGTATAAACCTTACTACAAACGAAGAAGAGGACGCAGCGTGTATTTACTGTTGTGATTTATTCAGCCGATCAAATGAAAGGGAAGTATAGCTGAACTGGATGAGCTGTACAAATCGGAACAAAGCTGATTTTGATGGACATCTAAGCGTACAACAAAGTTGGTGTGCGAGTTGTCAATAATATAATGACAACCTAACTATCTCAAATGAAAACATTATCCATAAATTGAATACAATTTCCGATTTAAATGTGACTTGTAAGATTCTTAGTTCCTGGAAAAAGTTTGCCATAAATTTTGGTATATTTTACGAATGGACGTTGTTAAATTTTTAGGATCACAGTTATAAAACTTAATTAAGGTCTAATATAATTATGTTTGTTTTATAATTTAAGCTTATTCTGACAATTTAATAGTAAAAAAGAAGGAATAACTCTGCTAAGAGAAAAGGTGTGCCCCTTTGTTCCACCTGGTAGCCCAAAATGACACGCTGACAACATTTTTGAAAATGTGAAATCATAGAGAAACTAATTATTTCATATTGAATTCTTCAGGGATAAGCTTCTCTAGAAATCCTAGTCCAATGTAAAATCGTATTTATGAAATTTTAATCGGCATTAATGAGCTGTGAAAGACAATTTTACTTTTAGTGTGTTGGTATGGGCCCTTTCCTCTAAGGAGGTGTCAGCGTCACTTCATTAACTATAGAAATATATCAAAACAACATTTCGTTTAGAGCTTCTATGAATTTCTTGACTTCTAGTTTGAATTTTTCTCCGTTGAGTGAGGTATCCTGTCGAATTTGCGTTTATTATTCCTCCTGCATTTCTTTTTTGTCTTGACACACTACCCATTTTCTATGTCAATTTCCTGGTTTTGAAGGACATGTAGATGTGCTTCGTTACTCTTCCATCATTCTCTTTAGATGTCAGTAGAGTGTAACATGTCATTTTCTGATCTCATCTCTTAACTGGGGGAGAATGAACATACTTCCTTATTTGGTCTCAAAACCGAATTTCCATCTTTGTTCAGGACTGGACCTAACATTTTTCACAAGATTTTTCTTTCAGTCTTTTCTAAAACTTCTAATATAATTTTGTCTATAGATAAAAATAGTGTTTTCGATTGGTTTTACAGCTATATTATAATATTTAAGTCACATCCACGGAAAACATTTTTTATTGTACAGATTTATCACTTTCACACATTTTCCTTTTGTTTTTCAGTTATGATATTATTTATTTCTTTTTCACTTGTAATAAAATTATAAACAGCCGACCAGTTGCAATGGATAAAGAAATCTTTACCTAGGTTTTAACAAATTTAAATTTGTCTTCTTCATAAAGTGGCCTAAGGTCAATGAACATAATAGCTTACATTAAAAGGTATGAAACGTAAGTCAAGAATAGATTTTAACACATATTAGAGACCTCTTGTATAACAAAAATATGAGAAGGACGCCTGGTACTTGCAATTTTACATTAGTATGGACTGCTGTATCATCGCCGTTTTTACAAATGTCTGCATAGATCCATTTGTCCAAATTAAAATATAACCCTAAAATAGGGTTTGTCATGAAAATATAAATTAGTACATGGATGTTGCAGAGCTCACAAGCGACTGAGTGTAATCGGCCAGCGTAGTTACTCTGCGGCCAGGGCAGGTGGCGCTCATGGCGCGAGCCATGTGCCGATTGGCGTACAAAAGCAACGTGTAAATTATCAGTATTAATAGCGTCCTTAGATAAAGTAACAATAAAAAGAAAGAAAGCGTTTAACACTCCCGTTATAACAGTATGGGAGCCTTAGTATCATTAATGTAGTTATACATCAAAAAGGCAGGTGGCGCTTACGCCGAGAGTTACGTACAATGGCATATACAGCCAGAATATAAAAATTACATTACAATATTAGTGAAGCACACACACCGTATATGTGTCAGAACTTTAAAATTAACAATAATGGCTCTGTCTTAAGAGCCATTAACAATAATGGCTCTGTCTTAAGAGCCATTATTGTTAATTTTAAAGTTCTGACACATATACGGTGTGTGTGCTTCACTAATATTGTAATGTAATTTTTATATTCTGGCTGTATATGCCATTGTACGTAACTCTCGGCGTAAGCGCCACCTGCCTTTTTGATGTATAACTACATTAATGATACTAAGGCTCCCATACTGTTATAACGGGAGTGTTAAACGCTTTCTTTCTTTTTATTGTTACTTTATCTAAGGACGCTATTAATACTGATAATTTACACGTTGCTTTTGTACGCCAATCGGCACATGGTTCGCGCCATGAGCGCCACCTGCCCTGGCCGCAGAGTAACAACGCTGGCCGATTACACTCAGTCGCTTGTGAGCTCTGCAACATCCATGTACTAATTTATATTTTCATGACAAACCCTATTTTAGGGCTATATTTTAATTTGGACAAATGGATCTATGCAGACATTTGTAAAAACGGCGATGATACATCAGTCCGTACTAATGTAAAATTGTAAGTACCAGGCGTCCTTCTCATATTTTTGTTATACAAGAGCTCTCTAATATGTGTTAAAATCTATTCTTGACTTAAGTTTCATACCTTTTAATGTAAGCTATGATGTTCATTGTCCTTAGGCCACCTTCTGAAGAAGACAAATTTAAATTTGTTGAAACCTAGGTAAAGATTTCTTTATCCATTGCAACTGGTCGGCTGTTTATAATTTTATTACGTGAAACCGTTGCTGTTGTGCAGCTATGTTTAAAATACTGTTTTTCACTTGTCATTTTTATATTTTCACCCAGATAGTCAAAGTTTTCGGTCTTACTTATGAGTTACAGTTTTGGCCATATATTTTGGATTTTCAAACGATATCTGTAGATCTGTCTTTCCATGTGTCTCATTCAGAGGTTCTAGTGTTTTCTTTCAATCGTCTAAAGTTCTATGTATTATTACGAGAACGGCTGCAAAGGGGAAACAGTTTATCATTCCTTTCGATATACGTACTCAGATATATGCAGTTATTACCTTTTTGTTTTCCTTCCTCTATTTTCCATTTTGTGAGTTTTTGCAGCACACAGTTGAAGAGTAGTGGTGAGAAACCGTCTCCTTGTCGGACCCCTTATACAATTTGGCAGTGACAGAAGTTGTTTGAAGATATTTAATTGCAGATAAGCCTAATGTGTTTGTGTTTGTTTAGTTATTTACCGAGTTTTCTAATTTTCTGCAAATTCCTCCAAAATTTTGAGGAAGGAGTCTCTGTTTATCGAATCATAATCATTTTTATAATCAACAAGTACTAGCCATGTTTTCATCTGATATTTTCATATACTAGTACATAATTATTTGTTTACGGTTTGGAATTTGCTCGTGATATGATCTGTTACTCATAAAAGCAGCTTGTTACTCTCCAGTTTGTTTATCTAATTTGGAATTCAATATGCTCAGAAGTGCTTTCGATAAGATCTGGTATTCTGAGTACTAATGAAATTCCTCTGTAATTAATGACGTTTGTTTCATCCACTTTTTTTTAAATGGGCAAATTAACGTAACCTTGTAGTTTGAGCGTCGCCAAACTTATCTAGTTTTTCTTTCATAATTATGATACCTAGATCTCCTCCAACTTTTGGAAACTCTGCTGTGAGACGATTTTACCTGGGGCTTTGTTGTGTTTCAATTGTTTGACGTAACTTTTAATCATATCGAAACTTGGTAGTTTTGAATTTTCATTTGGAATATTATCATAGGTTTCCAGTTATTTGGTCTGTTTCTCACAAATAAATTGCTTCTTAAAATTCCTGCCAGTAGCTTACAGTTCTCTTCACTGTTAAGTGCGAGTTTTCCACTTTATTTTCTGAAGCGTAGCAGTTGAGGAATGTACTTATACATTATTATTATTAATACGAAAGGTTATTATTCATTATTATTATTTATTTTGACAGTTATAACAGTTCTCATAATAATTTCTCAGACGAACGCAACTGAACAAGTATTACGCAAAAAGACTGCGAACGATTTGTAATAATTTTTAATTCATGTTATATTGGGTGCCACATAAGAAGAGTGCGTTAAGATAGTAATCTGATTGGGCTAAATAAACAACAAGTATTAAATAAAGTAAATTAATATATACACATCCGTTTCAATGTAATGTTACACTTGCGCGTAGAAATCTGTAGAAGGAAGAAAATGATACATAAAATTAGAAAATGGAGCGACAGGAAAGAATCTGATAATAACGCGAACATAACCTTATTCATTTTCATTTGTGAGATATCGGTTAATACAAGAAACACAACATCATGCTGGATGAAAGCCAAAACAAGTTTGCATATCGACGCTTTTTCACTTTAATTTACGCGAAAACAATAGGATTACAAACTAAAAACATATGTAGCCTTCATAGACCTCTCTAATGTCTTTCATACAATTCTATGTAACAAACTGTGGAACATACTACAACAAAGAGCAATACAAGGTAGTCTAGCTGAAGTGTTAAACGTATTTTCAGGAACAAAGTTATTTTAATATCGCTGACAAGACTGTGTGTCCTACAGATCCTCTGTTTTAGGTATGTCATCGTTGACAAGTTTGGAATGGCAGAAGAGGTGCATTAGTCAACGACGTGACTGGGAGTAGTATTATCAATTAAACGCGTGCTGTATTCCTTAGAGATCTGGTCTGGCACGCAGATGTAACCCGTTTCTTACACTCATGGAGAAATTTTATGTTATTAACAAGCTTACAGTTGTAGTCCTTAGGTCACTGAAGAACGCTTGACAGGGCGTACAGCTGGCCGTCGTGAAGAAGTGATGAATGAATACACAGACAGCATTATGCAACGGAACCTAGCTCTTAGCTCTAAAGGAATTACCAGAGGACCACAACACACCAACCACCGAGTCGCTCTTGATAATGATCGAAGCAGACGAAATGAATTAAAATTTGTGCTGCGGCCGGGACTCGAACCCGGGCCTTCTTGCTTGCCGCAGCACAAATTTTAATTCATTTCGTCTGCTTCGATCATTATCGCAGATAATAAAAAGAGACTTGAATGTCCCAGGGAAACATTTAATTATAAGAGTCGCTCTTAGTTTATTTTCACGGATCTTCAAATGAAGCATAATATGCGACAGAGACAATGCAGTAGATTCACAGTTGATATTGAAGACCTATTCTCAGATTTTTTACGTTCTTTGTTTCCCTCAGCATCTTCGTAAGTTTGTCACGTTAATTTAAGAGGGCACTTACAATACAAACTGCAGAATATAGCTTTTTAATATTGCCTCTAACTATAAAAGTGACTAGAGAATGTACAGAGGTTTATCACTGATGCTGTAGTCGGATACAATCAGATTGCTTTCCTCCTGTTTATGCCATCATCAAACATACAAAAGGTGCAGTCCCATTCACTAGCGGAAGTGGAACCTTCTCGTCGTTGTTCTGTATGTGCACCTCGTTAGCGGCAGTACTCGTATTTTCCTGCAGATAAAATGTTCATTAGCGAATTATCTTACCTCGGACATGGATGTGTGTGATGTCCTTAGGTTAGTTAGGTTTAAGTAGTTCTCTAGGGGACTGACGACCACAGCTGTTAAGTCCCATAGTGCTCAGAGCCATTTGAACAATTTTTTGAATTATCTGAGAGCCTGCTGACACTGACTCATACGTGGTTGATATTCACCGAGACCATAAGCCATCATATGAGGTGCACGCTTTACATTTGAGCCGTTTGGCCACAAGTCGTCCAGGGAAGCATGCTGGATCGTGTCCGTCAAGAATTCTTCTAGCTAGTCTCACATTGTGGAGTTACTATGTACTAATCGGCAGTGCGGTGCGGAGCTGAAAAGCTTCGCGAACTCTGTGAAAGCATTCGTGCCTACGTCTCTGAGATACCGTAGGTGAAGGGAACGGGAATCTATCATAAGAGTAATGTCTATTGAACGACACGATAAAAATTTAAAGGAACCCGAAATTTCCAGTCCTGTTTACATTTTTTGGGAAGGTTTACGGTCCAAATATGTTGGAAGTGTGTATTATGTTGTTACGACCTGTCGGTGAAAAACGATTGCCGTATGTATCTCTGCAGCTGTTACGTAAGTCGATCCTCCTTGTCCGTCTGGACCAACGGAACACCTCATGTAGTGCCTGTGGCGCATCGCATATCGCATATAATTCACATAGTCGAAATGTAAGATGGAATGATAATTGTGATCATCTCCAATTGAATGCTGGACAGCTGTCGAAAGCAGACAAACGTCTTTCTCGGTCAGTTGAATTCCAGGCGCAAATTAAGGACCCTCTAGAAGCTTTAAGTTGCTGCTAGTTTCTCTAACTTTCTTTGAAACTTCAAAAGGTTGACTCAGTCCGCAAGTCGTGTCTAGGGGATTTAATAGATAGAGCATTTTTCGCCAATGGGTGAGTCCAAGTTCGATTTTCAGAACGTCCCACATACTTACCTTCTCACAGTTGGTGAATGCAGCGTCTTTTCTGTCAAAAGTGAAAATGTTTAATCTTTGCATATCACTTATTTAGAAGTGATTTTACTAACAGATATTTAGCAAACTACATATTTCCCTTACAGAACAGCTGACACCCGGAATGTGTAATTTGTAAATATAATTATGTGCTTCAACCACGCACACCAGAAACGACTGTTATGCATAGTACAGTATTGTACTAATTCATTTGTCAGATTCAGGCAGAAGAAAGAGCAGGAACTATGAGTGACTCACTGCACTACGCACAGTAAGTGTGTGATATGGAATGATAGTCGCTTGCCTGCTAATCAACACGGACATATGGTGTGAACCCGCGTGTTACAGGGAACTTGTTAGGATACAGTGTGCATTTTGGGGGTCTCATTTAAATGGTTTTGGTTTCACAGTTATGCATTAAAGTCATTGCTGAAGCAACGTTTACTTTCATGCAGATCAGTATATTTAAAAAGTATATATTAACACAAGTATGCTGATTAATGTAAAAAAATAAGGTAACACGGTTTGAACTCCGTAATTTACTAGGCAGGATCTTACTTAATCTGCCTGTGGTGGGTGCCACCACTTTACCGTAGAGTCTGAATCACAGTTCGGTTTGGGGGTTGCCATATGTTTATATACAAACTCCAGTCAGAGCCACTGTCTGTGGAACAGATAGCAGAGTGTTATGAATTACTTGCACTATTCAGTCACAGAGATTACTGTTTGGCGGTAATAAACCTAGTGAACACAAAATTGGACAGGGAAGAGAAAGGGAATTACGCTATCAGCTCTCTTGTGCTAGTCATCGATGACTGTCAACTCTAAAAAAAGGCAAGTCAAGAGTTCAATTGCTATTTAATTTTATTATATAAAGATTCACAGTTCGGTTCGAAATCCAATCGCTCTATTTAAGCGCTGAGGATGTTGGTCGTTGTAGTGTCCCTTCTCTGGTATTTCTTTTTACTGAATGGAAACCTTTACATGTTCCATACTTTCATTCCCGCAGCGAGGAATGTCTTGGAGCTAAGTCAACTTGTCATCGTACTTGACAGCTGGTCAGTTACGCAGCGTCACGACACGCGGCAAACAAATAAACATCTGCAGATAGCGAAAGAGTATTTCACAAGAACGACCGATGTAGGAGAGTTAATGTTTTAGACACCACATAGAGCTCCTACTGGTGTAGATGTACGAACAGCGTCAAGAAACTGTTACTTTGTTTTCAACACGACGTATTTGCTACTTTATTTCAAAGATCAGAGCAATAAAAAAGAGAAGGAGTCCCCAGAATCATTAGGGCAAAAATTGGGAAGCCACTACCAACTGTTGAGTTTCAATCTTCGTAAACAACAATGGTCTTACACTTTCAGAATCCAGAGGACATAAAATCGACAGTTCACGGGACATCACTGCCAAGTACTTGCTCGGCTATAAAGGAAGTAAGTAATAATTCTGGTTCCAAAGAAAGTACGCGTAGGTGCTGACAGGCGTGAATATTACGAAATCATCGGTTCAATAAGTCACGATTCCAAATTACTGACAAGAATCACTCGCAGAAGAACGGAAAGGCTGATGGAAGCTGATCTCGGGAAAGATTAGTTAGGTTTCCGGAGAAATGTTGGTCAATGCAAAGCAATATTAATCCTACGAGCTGTCTTAGAAGATAGAAAAAAAGTAAGACAAGCCTATGATTATAGCATTTCTGGATTTAGAAAGGTCTTGGCAATGTTGAGTAGAATATACTCTTTTGAATTCTGAGGTAGCAGGGAGGAAAATACAGGTACCTAAACCTTACTTACAATTTTCATAGAAACCAGATTGAAGTGAAAGAAGTGTAATGCAATGTATTCAAATCAAATCAGACGATGCTGGGAGAAATATGTTAGGAAACAAGACGCGTGAAATAGTAGATGTATTTTGCTATTTGGACAACAAAATAACGGACGATGAGCGTAGTGCAGAGGTTGTAAAATCCAGATTGGCAACAGCGAGACAACTTTTATAAAAAAAGGAAATTTGTTAACATCGGATGTACATTTAAAGGTTAGGAAGTCTTTCCGTGTACTGTACAGAAGTGAAACGTGGGCGAAAAAAAAAGGTCAGACAAAAATGTGGTGCTACAGAAGAGTGCTCAAGATTAGAGGGGTAGATCGGATAACTAGTGCACAGGTACTGAAACGAACTGAAGGGAAAAGAAAGTCATGGCGTAAATGTACTAAAAGAAGGGTTCGATTGACAGATCGCATCCTGAGGCAACAAGGAATTGTCGATTTGTTAACTGAGGGAAGTGTGGGGGGTAAAAATTGTAGAGTGAGGTCAAAGTATGACTATTGTAACCAGGATCAAATGTATGTAGGTTACAGGAGTTATCAAGAGGTGAAGAGGCTTGCACAGGATAGACTATGGAGAAGAACTGCATCAAGACAATCTTCGGACTGAAGACAACAAAAACAACAAGGAAAGATCCAAAACTATTTTAATCTTGAAGATGCCAACTCACCGTCTTCCTTAGGTGACTGTCGTCATTATGACCTACAGATTGGGACGCTGCTACGTTTTAGAGACACGTGTAACATCATGTTGTCACTGGTGTCTCCAGTTTCAAGACCACCATTTCGGAAGTTTGGAGGTGGATGAAACCACCTTTACAAGTATTTGTTTGCCACGAGTTCTCAATGAAGATGATTTATTTTTTAAGGAAATGACGGGGTTTAGGGCTTGATATCCCGTAGTCCATAAGATCAAGACAGGGAAAAGGCTGGGACACAGCAAGGATGATAAAAAACATTGGTAGAAACCAATCTAGCCGTCACCCTAACTGATTCAGGGCATTAATGGGACATCTAAGCCATGATGGCTCGACGGGAATTTCAGCACCACTGCTTCTCCTGAATGCGAGTCCAGTGTGTTAACTCCATTCGATTTTTTAGTGACATCATGTTGCAATAATAAATAAAGACGTCTCTCACAGACTAGTTTTGACGCAAGTTGATTAATTGCTGCAGTAATAGGTTGATCTGATTCTCCCCTGTTGCTAGGCCTATCAACTCCACTCTTCACTTAGAGGGGACAAGAAGATCTAACTTAGCGTAGGAATTGCTTCGCCTGAATCGACTGCGAATGAGATAAAAAAAAAAAAAAAAAAAAGACTTGAAAAATTTTATAAGCGGTCAGCAGTGATTTTCCACAATGACTTACCGCTACATTTTGCGAAGGTGATCCCCAGAATCTAGTAAAAGATACAGTCGTGTGCATTGTTTCATATTGTGCTGAAGGAAATAGACGTGAACTATTGAAATTGGTGCTCTTTCTATTGGATAGGAAATTGCTCTCTTTCTTTTCGCTCGGGATTCGGAGTGGTTACAGTTATTCTGAAAGATGGTTACAATTATTCTGAAAATTCACTTGTCGGCATTACTCACTAATGTCCTATTGATTCACTTGACAACGCTTAACTGAGTTTTCATTCACTACTTTGTACAGAATCAAAGCCCTCTAAGGTACCGAACTGGATCACAACATCATGTTGGAGTTTCTAATTTCAATAAATAAACAACAAGTTGGAACAAAACATGTTTGCGTTTGATAAAAATGTAGTGGAAACGTTTTGGTGTAAGGCAGTTGGACGATGGAAGCCTACACTTACAATAAACTTATTGAACACCATACATTTTCGAAACATTGAATAAGAGAGTAACACTGCGATAGGCAAGTGGATATTTCATGCAAAATGTAGTTAGTTTTTAATATTTTGAGGCTTAAGGTTAATCAAAGAAGTAATTATCAGAGCCCATATCGGTTTACGTAGTTTATATTAAATTATACACGTCTCTGCATGTGGAATACCAGAAGTAGTTAATCCAGTGCAGTGCTGATGAGGTTTTTTGTGTCAATAGTATGATGGATATCTATAATGGGACTCTCGACCATCTTCCATATTTATCAGCAAGAAAACTGAAACAAGAGACACAACACGTTTTTTTCGTAAGGTCGCATGCACTGTACAGTGAGAGGTCAAACACCGGCGTGTCGTTGCTGTATTCATTATCAGTTACATAGTTGGCTGTTACGCCATTGTATGGTTCTTACGCTAAACGTCTGGATGGACTCCACTGTTAGGCTTGTGATGAATTATAAAAACTATTTTGAATTAATATGGCACCACTTAAAATCTTATCAGATCTTACCCCTGAGTACCCCTGTTTCTATCTTTGTAGGGAGCATCCCTTATAAATCGGGAAAAAATTACCTACGTAAGCTTGGGCGAGCGTCTTAAATAATGAGGAAATATAGTCGCCTTAATTAAGAAAACCTTATCGTTTCTATCAGCTCTTCATAATCTTCCCTTAAGAAGTAAATGTGAGAGTTGTACTATGAAAATGTCTTTCTCGATCTTCATTACTTGATATCAAATTAGTAGAGCAGATTGTTGTTCCTGAAGGATAGTGTGCCTAGGAACATATGATGTTTTATGTCGGTACTTCAATTCAATGACTGATTTTAGAATAACATCAAGAGGAATGCCTTACAGTAATGACGGAATACCGACACAGGATTACTGGTCGAGGGTAAAAAACAACATAACGTGACTACCAGCTGTAATTTCATAACACTGATTACGCCCCTGGGCGTTCTGGCGAAAATAACCATTATGAAGATAATGCCATGGTGGAACGAGCAGGTGGATAGGCTTGACAGTGAACCTAAGCAGGCAAGGACAGATACCTACTTGTGGGCAGGTACTCGAGGGCGTCCTCTGGGTGTGCGGACTGTGGCGGCGCGCTGTTCCCCTGCTGTGGCGGCATTCTGTAGCTGTTGGTGTGGCTGCTGCACGGGACACTGTGAGGGGCGCGTCCGCAGCCGCAGCTGTTATATGGCAGGCAGGCCAACGCCGACGCCGGCGCCGCGCCGCTAGATGGCAGGTCGGTGCCACAGTCCGTGGGGCGCCGAGTACGCCGGAACACCGGACGCGTCCCGCTGCGCACACACTGCCCCTCACATCAGCTACCTTAATCCTTTGAGATACTACTGTTTTCCTCCCAGCGGCGTCCGGTACTATCGAAAAGCTTCTGCCGCCAACAAGTGCCGCAGGTTCTCGTGCCTCAAATTAAGCAAGGATTTCGTCGATTAGTCTCTATTTAGGGAAGGCGAATAGCTGACTTCGGTTTATTGGGAGGCTGTTAGGAAAGTGTGGTGCATCTGTAAAGAGACCGCGTATAGGAGATTAGTGGGACGTTCTTTCCAAGGAACAATATTTAGAAAATTTAGAGAACCGAAGTTTGAAGCTGACTGCAGAACTATTCTACCGCCGCCAACCTCATTTCGCGTAGGGACCACGAAGATAAACTATGAGAAATTAGAATAGTCGTTTCCATCGCTCTGTTTCCGAGTGGAACAGGAAAGGAAATGATTAGTTTCAGGGTATCCTCCTCCACGCACCGTACTGTGGCTTGTGGAGTATGTATGTAGATGTAGATGTAGATTATTAATATCAGGCTAAGAGCCGCCACAGATATCATCGCACGCGATTGTCAGCGACGTAGGGACAGTAGGTAGTGTCACGTCCCCTCTCCGCTGCGTGCTGGTGTTGTCGACGCCGTGGAGCTGTTACTGCTACACCTCGGTCGGTGGAGTCGAGACGCGATGCTCGATGATGGATGTCTCCGACGGTTAACGAGAGGAAAGATCTGAAAAAAACTCTTAAGAAATCGTTCCTCGCTTAATGATTAAAGTTTGACTGCGAGTCCGCACAGTTTCCTTATTAATGCGAACTGCGCACTCTGATTGTCTCTTATCGTTTGAAGTTGAATTATTATGTGCCCGGTTAACACTTTAGTGCAGTAATTGATGAATCTTCCCTCATGCGCATCGTCCACATCACCAAAAGCGAGGAAAAAGTTCAATTGCAGATCGTATTGGTCATTGTTTGTTCGTTGCTAAGTACAATTGTTCGCTCTATATGACGCGAGATCCACAGATACTCTTTAACAATGTCTTAATTATCTTGCGTCGTAATATTATGTATGTCCAAACCTTCCTTGTCACAACTAACAGTCCACGAATTTACTTACAAGTTAAATAGTCACTGTTCATTAACTTTTGATGGGCAATTACCAGATATTCATAGAATGATGGAGGCGACACGTGTAATTTCCACTTTTGATGAACAATTTGATTGTTCCTTTTCGCTAAATACTTTATAAACATCACGCCACACGCACACACAGTTAATTAGCACTGGCAGTTCTGTCAGTTTCAAGTATCGTGACAATTACGACAGCTTTAACCCTCGGCGTAATTGTATCTTCTTCATGTATTCGTGTCAATGTCTCCTACTCGAGACTAAACGTGTATTATAGTCTTTTGAAACTTGGTCCATTCCTTTCTATAAGTTCAGTTATATGTTGAGTCCAATATTGCCTACTTTCGTTAATAAAGTCCAACAACTCGGTATACACAGTCAGTATACTATTTCGGTTCAAGTCTCTAGTCTGAATATCAGTTCACAAAATCCGTGCGTCTACGTCACGCGACAACGACTCTTGAAAGTATAACAATCTCATCGCGCTCCGTTCGCTCAACTATGACAAGAGCTGCTCTCGTATGACTTGATAGCACGATAGCTAGCAAGCGACTTACTTTTTCCGTGAATGAGTATTGTAGACGCATTGAATTTCTTCGTTCCGTTTACAACTCTCTTCCACATAAAAGTTATCTCTGACCGACATTACTTTGTACTTAACTTTCATGGTATTAATTTTCAATTATTACTTAGATTTTTGGCAAATAACTAAAGATGACCTTTCTTTCTTCTTCCTTTCTACCAAAACACACTCTGTAATGCTTAATGTTGGTGTTTATCAAGACTTTCTGGTGTTACATCACCGGCAAAGTTGTCGTACCTGTCAGGATAACTTTTCCCTACTTTACATCATGATGGTCTTTCCCAATTGGGTTTTGGGGTTCATTAGGGTGTTACAGTAGCTAAGTAGAATACCTATGGGTAGTGGAAAAACGGTCGTTCGTGTTTCCCGTGGTGTCTGATATATCTTCGTTCAAACAAGCATCGGAAGGCCCAACGATACGGGCCGACCGCTGTGTCATCCTCGGCTGATACGCGTGACAAGATGCGGGTATGGAGGGGCATGTGGTCAGCACATCGCTCTCCTGGCTGTTGTCAGTTTTATGTGTAAGCATGGTGTCTGTTCTTTCAGGCGTCTCTGAAAGAACAAACACCGTGCATTTATATAACTGATTCGCCTCGATGTGCAATGAATTCACCATCGTCAGTGCAGATGCACAATTACGTTCGACCTCTTGCGGGAACCTCAAAGCAGCGGAGGACATGGAAGGGGACTGAGGACAGGTAGCGCTAGGCGGGAACGTGTGTCGACTGGGGGACGTACCGAGCTGTTACGAGCAATTGCGGTACGCATTGTGTTCAGATGGCGTAGTGGTTAGCAACTTCCTAGTGAACAAGAGATCCTGAATTCGAATTCCGGTCAGGCACACGTTTTTAGTCGCCGCAGCTGATTCCGCATAAAGTCCCAATTTTGCTCACATCAGTAGTTTCCTCTCTTTCTTTTCCTTTCCTTTCGTTTCTCCTTCATCCACCTTCAAATTATGTAAGTTCTCAGTTTTCGTGACCAGAATCGCTACTTCCCGTTCAAGTAGTTCCTCAGTTGGCCTCACGAAGGCTGAGTGCACGTCATCTACATCTACATCTACGTCTACAAGGTTACTCTGCAATTCACACTTAAGTGCCTGGCAGAGGATTCATCGAACCATTTTCATACTACTTCTCTACCATTCCACTCTCGAATGGCGCGTGGGAAAAAGGAACACCTAAATCTTTCCGCTCGAGCTCTGATTTCTCTTATTTTATTAAGATGATACGTAGATGGGTGTCAACAAAATATTTACGCATTCGGAAGAGAAAGTTAGTGACTGAAATTTCGTAAACGGATCTCGCCACAAAGAAAACCGCCTTTGTTTCAGTGCCTGCCACCCCAACTCGCGTATCGTATCAGTGACACTCTCACCTCTATTGCGTGATAACACGAAACGAGCAGCCCTTCTTTGCACTCTTTCGATGTCCTCCGTCAATCCTACCTGGTAAGGATCCCACACGGCGCAGCAATATTCCAGCAGAGGACGGACAAGTATAATGTAGGCTGTCTCTTCAGTGGGATTGTCGCATCTCCGAAGTGCTCCGCCAACAAACCGCAGTCTTTGTTTCGCCTTCCCCACAATATTATCTATGTGGTCTTTACAATTTAAGTTGCACGTAATTGTAATTCCTAGGTATTTAGTCGAATTGACAGCCCTTAGATCTGTACGATTTATCGTATAGCCAAAATTTATCGGATTTCTTTTAGTACCCAAGTGGATGACCTCGCACTTTTCTTTGTTTAGCGCTAATTGTCACTTTTCGTACCATACGGAAATCATCTCTAGATCATTTTGTAATTGGAATTGATCGTATGATGATTTTACTAGACGGTAAATTACATTGTCATCGGCAAAAAATGTAAGGGGGCTGCTCGTATTATCACCTAGATCATTTATATAAATTAGGAACAGCAGAGGGCCTATGACACGACCTTGCGGAACGCAATATATCACTTCTCTCCTTCTCGATGATTTACCGTCTATCACAACGAACTGTGTCCTCTCTGAGAGGAAATCACGAATCCAGTCACACAACTGAGACGATACTCCACATGCACGCAATTTGATTAATAGTCACTTGTGAGGAACGGTATCAAAAGCCTTCTGGAAATCTAGGAATATGGAATCGATCTGAGATCCCTTGTAGACAGAACTCATTATTTCATGGAAATAAAGAGCTAGCTGTATTCACAGGAACGATATTTTCTGAATCCATGTTGGTTATGTATCAATAAATCATTTTCTTCAAGGTGATTCATAATATTCAAGTACAGTATATGCTCCAAACTCCTACTGCAAATTGAGGTCAGTGATATGGGTCTGTAATTCAATGGGTTACCTCTATTTCCATTCTCGAATATTAGTGTGACCTGTGCTACTTTCCAGTCTTTAGGAACAGACCTTTCGTCAAGTGAGCGGTTGCATATGATTGCTAAGAAAGGCGCTATTGTGTCTGCATACTCTGAAAGGAACCTCATTGGTATACCATCTGGACCGGCAGACTTGCCTTTCTTAAGTGATTTGGTTCAAATGGTTCAAATGGCTCTGAGCCCTATGGGACTTAACAGCTGAGGTCATCAGTCCCCTAGAACTTAGAACTACAACTGAACAAAACGAAACGTGCGTCTGTGGTGTATGCACAGTACCAGTATTAATAAAATAGCTAATAAACTTTAAAATTTCTATACCAGAGTGCCTGCTGTGGAAACTATCCAAGTCATTGAGAGTAATTTAAGAGCTCAAAGTATTCTTAGTAATTATGGAATAGATGAAATTGTTGTTGTTGCACACTGCACTTACATACCATCTTTTCTCCTCCAATAATAAACTAGACCAACAAGAAGAGGGACTAGATATGGGCAGTTCCCTAGCTGGGTGTATGGTCGATATCTTTATTAACATACCGAAAAATAAATTTGTTAATCATTTCCTAACCGGCTGGGGTGGCCGAGCGGTTCTATGCGCTACAGTCTGGAACCGCGCGACCGCTACAGTCGCTGGTTCGAATCCTACCTCGAGCATAGATGTGTGTGATGTCCTTAGGTTAGTTAGGTTTAAGTAGTTCTAAGTTCTAGGTGACTGATGACCTCAGATGTTAAGTCCCATAGTGCTCAGAGCCATTTTTTAATCATTTTCCTATTATTGACACAAACATCATGTTCTAAAAACGATATTTATTTAACCTGATCAGATTAGGGCCATGATGCCCTCTCTTACATCGGACCAGTGTTCCACACATGCAGCATCTGACACATCAGAGTTACATCATGACAATAGTTTAAATGAGAAAAATTAGGTTACTCTAGTGACAATATGAGTAAACAGTAGAGACTAAGACCTAATAAGGTAAAATGCGGCAGTATTTTTACAACAGGTGCTATATATGTAGATTATGATAAAAGCAATAATAATAACAGAAAAAAATCAAATAATAATGATAAACATGAGAAAAATTGGCAATAGTAATGAAGATTTGTGCAGATGTACATTAATATCTTGGTGTGTAAAGTAGATGTTTACTAGCATAGCAAGTTTTTGGGAAGGGGGATTTAAGGAGGGGGAAAGACGGAAGTAATGAGGTAAAGCATTCATGTACAGAAGAAGGCATTACTGTTGCTTAAGTAGATACATCATTAATTGTTTTTTGAAGCCGGACATGTTTTTAAGTTCTCTAACATAACGAGGGAGGTTATTCCAGAGTCGGGTTCCCGCTACTGTAAAGGACTTGGAGAAGGTGACTGAGCGATGCAGTGGAACAGATAGGATTTTATTATAATGGAAACGTGTGTTTCTGTCATGTTGTTCCGACATGAGCGTTAGGGACGAGGAGAGATATGAGGGACAGTGTACATTTATAAGGCAGTAGATGAGACAGAGTGTATGGAAATTTCTGCGTTTGTTTGCATGCAACCAGGACAATTTTGCACATTTTGCATATTTCACACACTCAGGAAACTTTAAACAGCCAGTATAATAATATCAATTTCACCTATGAATTAAAAGATGATGCAGGCAGTATTGATTACTTAGATTTGTCTATCAAGATCAAAGACAATAACATCTATGTTTGTATATTTATGAAACCTAGTATTATTAACGATAGCATTGTTCACAGTACCTTTTGTCATCCAAAAAGTCATAAATTTAGCTATTTCAATTTTGTGATTGACACAATTATTTTGATTCTACTCTCTGCTAATGGTGTTCAGTGAAAGTTCCATAATCTGAATATGTGGCAGATAACAATGGTTGTAATCCCAATTTAATACAAAGGTTATTTAAACAAGTAACACGTGCATCTAAACATGTTACTTCACTGCACTTCCCTTTTATTGGAAATATCTGTTACCAAATCGCCAACATGTTAAAAAATACGGTATTACAGCAGCCTTTTGTACTGAGAATAAAGGCAGTCAATTACTTGTTCACAATGAGCAACCAACAAGTAAAACGTTGAATAAATCTGGCAGTTATCAAATGAACTGTGAAAGCCAAGTATATCGGACAAACCGGAAGAGCATTTAAAACTGGATTTCGTTAACGCCTTCCCAATAAAAGAAGGAAAAAATCCACATAAATCAACTTTTGCTCAGCACCTCATAGATGAAAAGCATAGAGCTCCAACTGTTGATACGAGGGTTGTTTTTTAAGTAAGGGCCGTTCGCGCTTATAGTCCCGTAGTTTGCGCGGACGCCGCAACAAGCCACCGCGCCACTTGCCGGCATCCTTCCCGTTCACACTGATGCAAGTTGCAGCTCTGTAGCTGACGTGTACGCATCGCTGTGCTACTTTATAATGTTTACGATTATTGAATCGCCCGCCGTGTGTGAGATACGGTCAGTGATGCGTTTTTTGACCGCGAGAAGCCTATCAGCTGCAGAAATTCATCGTCAGTTAACAGAAGTTTATGGCTTGAATGTAATGAGTGAAGGTAAAGTGCGTCAATGGGTTAGAGTGTTTAAAAATGGCCGTCAAAACGTCCATGACGAAGGACGGTCAGGCCGGCCCTCTGTGATCACTGATGATTTGGTGGCTGCAGTCGAAACAAAGATTCGTGAGGACAGACGATTCACAATTTCCACTCTTTCTTTGGAATTTCCACAAGTTTCAAGATCGGTTTTGTACAAAATTGTGTCTGAAAACCTAAACTTTAAGAGACTGTGTTCTCGGAGGGTACCCAGACTCCTCACAGAGGACCACAAGGGGAAGAGATTTGCCACTTCATTGGACTTTTTGATTCGTTACGAGGAAGAAGGGGATGACATGTTGAGTCAAATTGTCACTGGAGATGAAACATGGGTATCCCATATCACTCCCGAAAGCAAGCGACAATCGATGGAATGGCGACACACAACCTCACCCGTCAAGGTCAAAGCCAAACAGACGCTGTCAAAGCGCAAGATTATGGCAACTGTGTTCTGGGACCGGCGCGGTGTTTTGCTAGTGGACTTTATGCCACGAGGAACGACAATCAACTCAGATGCCTACTGTGCAACTCTAAAGAAGCTCCGCAGAGCAATTCAAAACAAAAGGCGCGGCATGCTGACAAAAGGAGTTTGGCTCCTGCACGATAACGCTAGGCCTCACACCTCTCAAAAGACTCGGGATTTGATTGATTCTTTTGGCTGGGAAGTTTTGGACCATGCACCACACAGCCCCGACCTTGCTCCTAGCGATTTTCGCCTTTTCCGGTACCTGAAACACCATCTTGGCGGGCAGCGCTTCAATGACGACGATGAAGTGAAAGCGGCCGTGAACTCTTGGCTGTCGGAGCAGGCGGCCGAATTCTTTGAAGAGGGAATTAAAAACTTAGTTCTACGGTATGACAAGTGCTTAAATAAACAAGGCAACTATGTAGAAAAATAGGTAAAAGTGTGTAGAATCAGAAAATAAAAGTTTTTTTACAAAAGTATTTGTATCTTTTTTTAAAAATAAAAACGGCGCTTACTTAAAAAACAACCCTCGTAATTTAGACATTTTGCACTTTTTTAATAAGGGAGTCAAAATGAACTTCCTAGAAGAAATAGAAGTATACAAACAATCCAAGCTACAGGAATTTCATTTACTGATGGAAAAACATCTTTAAAAACCAGACTATTTTAGATTGTGTATATATACTCCCAAGAGCGCCGAAATTTAGTATTTCAAATTTGTAACGCTTACTAAACAGTAAAACTGGTTGTAACTGCAACTCAGTTCAGCCTGTCTGTAACTGCTTTATATGTAAAACATTAAGCGCAGACACCAATTGCATTAATATTACTATTTCTCCTAGCTATTTGCATAATTCCCCCAACTCCACCCACACTCTCCAACTCCCTCCCCCCCTCCCCCTCCTCTGTCCTCCCATTCTCAGCTCGGTATGGTCTGCTGATGCATTTTTGCTCATATAGTTTATCTGCTCTCTGCTCTCTTTCTTCTCACACCCCTCCCCATCCACCCTTTCGGTTTATTTCAGAGATTTCCCTACCTTTCCCCCTCCCAATTCCCCCAAATTTCCCCTCCTCCGCAATATCTATGAATTAGTCTTCTATGATTGCAGTGCTTTTTAATCTTTCTCTGATGTATAATTAATTTTCTTCTTAAGGTGCAGCTAATAGTTATTTCATGGGTACAACGTTATTATTCAGTAGGCCAAAATTAGTGCTATAATCATTTGACTACGGCTGTTATCAGTAGGTTATATTGAATGTTTGCAGTTGCTATATTAGCTTCAATAGTTTGCTGGAAGTCAGTATAATCAGGTAGCAACTAATTATCTTGATAGCCACATGGTATTTGTCACAAGAATCTACCTCTTATAAGCCAATTTGTTCACTCTTTCCTATTCATCACTTTTCCCCCTTCTCTCCCTCCAAACCCCACCATCCCAACAACTCCTCCCTCCCCCTCCCAGTTTATCATCTTATCAAATCTCCCCCCCCCCCCCCCCCCACTCACCCGAGCTGACCGCCAGCCCTCGAGCCACACTGCCCATGTCATATGTTTTGCTCACTCAGTTCCACGTAGTAGTATAAAGCATTTTTCCTTCCTCTTTTGTGTTTATTTAAAACCTTTCCACATCGTCGTTCTGCATTCTCCCTGTCACCACACTTTTTTTCCACAACTGGTTTCCTGTAACTGCAGTACTTCATTATTAGTTCTTAATACACAGTTAATTCCTCTCTCACAAAAATTTAGTTATATTAACATACAACTCTTAATAGGTAGAATGTAATTACTTAGTAATCAATAGCTGGTGACACAAACACACCATTACAGTTATAATCGGTAGGTTACACTCTGTAAGTTACAATTAGTATGTTGTTTTCAATAGTTTTCAGGAATCTGATATAATTACATAGTAACTAATTATCACGATTCCTATACCTTATCAGTTGCAATAATTTAGCTGTTACAATCCAATTTTGTCCATATTTATCACATCTCCCTCCCTTACCACACCTCTCCCTCCCTCACAACCGCCACCCTCTTCCTGTATATTTAAAACCAGTCCGTCTCATTTGCTCTCCTCCAATCCCCCCAGACTCCCCCCCCCCCCAATTCTTCCTACTGCACCCCCCCCCCTGCGCCCCCACCCCACGTCTTCCTAATTATTGGTCTATTACGACTGCAGTGCTATACTGCTATACAGTTAGTCTCTGGTATATAATTGGAATCCTTAGCTACAGAAGGTTAATTGTACAAACCTATTAATTTTCATAAGTAGAAAATTGTCATGTGGTAGGTTACAGTCGTTACTACAACTACTTGTTTGCTGTTATATTCAGTAAGTTATAGTCAATATGTTGCAATCAGTACCATATTTTCAATAATACACAGTAAGTTGCTATACTCGGCTGGTCACTAATTTACTATTTAGAACCAGTAAATCGTTAGTAGTACTAAACACACTATAGCTTGGCCATGCACTGTTGCATTTAGTTACTGTTAGTTACCTACATACAGTCACATTTCAACAGCTGTTCACAGGTACAATTAGTCAACCTTTCGCTGTTCAGTACATAACTTCCATATAGTCAATTTTTTAAAAATGGTTCAAATGGCTCTGAGCACTATGGGACTCAACTGCAGAGGTCATAAGTCCCATAGAACTTAGAACTACTTAAACCTAACTAACCTAAGGACATCACACACATCCATGCCCGAGGTAGGATTCGAAACTGCGACCGTAGCGGTCGCGCGGTTCCGGACTGTAGCGCCTAGAACCGCTTTCAATTTTTTATTTCTTTTACACAGCTTTTTAGTAATTCTTCATTACCAGGTAGTTAAACATTTATTATTGCAGATAATTCAACCTAAACGTGTCGATTCATTTTTGCTACGGCTGGTTTGCTGTGTATAAATATGACCTATAGGCATATTTTCAGAAGCTCCACCTTATAGTTGTATGTTATATTTACAGTTAATATATGCGCTCTCAGTCATTCATTGTCAGGTAGTCAAAATTATTGTACTTATTTCATACAGCTAATGTGAATGTGATTGTCGCAGGGCGAGTCATTAACTATTGCCAACTAGAATAACTCCGAAAGTATGATAGAAGTTGAAAAGTTCGTGGAACAAATGTTGCATGGGACCACAGGGGCCACAATATGACGTTGGTGTTTTGTTACTAGGCGGGGTCGCGTCAGAGATATGAAGGTTAACTTTGTTTTTTTAAATGGGATGCTATAGTTTGGTACTTATTTTCTGATAATGGCTATCGAGACGAATCCAATGATGTGTAACAGTAAGGTATTTGAAGGTCAAAAAGATGGCATGAACATCCA
The DNA here is from genome assembly GCF_023898315.1 of Schistocerca nitens. Classification (NCBI taxonomy): domain Eukaryota; kingdom Metazoa; phylum Arthropoda; class Insecta; order Orthoptera; family Acrididae; genus Schistocerca; species Schistocerca nitens. Next base: position 310,606,315 of record NC_064615.1, on the reverse strand, counting down.
GTTGCAGAAGGTGTTCGAAGTGATGACCATTGGTATCATTGCAGTGCAGCAATGTTCTTATCATGGATTGAGTGATATTCCTTATCACATCGGCACTTATCGAAGCACATGCTCTGACAATTCTCTCTTGTATATCGTGCAAATACTAAATATTCGCCGAATACGGCGTATCCACCTAACGTGCCATTGACATGTAAACATCGTTCGACGGTTTCGCAATACAACACTAATAGGAACGGTAAGACTAGCACCGTCGAATCAAGCGAATGTGAATGATGTATTCCTTCGAAGAACAAGTCGATATGCTTCTCATTTACAGAGACTGCCAACGAAATTCAGTGAGAGCTAGAGACTTGTACGCTGAAAGGTATCCTCAAAGTTCTCACCCTAAACGTCGTACATTTAAATATCTGTATGATAACTTGAGAACAACTGGCTCTTTAACTCATCGGAACCATATCCGGCAAAGGAAAGTTACTAACAAGGAACCGGAAATTGATACTCTTGCCACTGTGCTTCGAGATCCTTACGTTAGTTCGCGACAAGAATCTGGCATGAGCCAGAGTAGTGTTGTTCGTGTTTTGCATCGCCATAAATATCATCCTTACCATACCAGTCTACACCAAGAATTAACTGGTACCAATTTTATGCGTCTCATTAAATTCTGCCGATGGGTTCGACTTCAGAGTCAGAGGGATGACACAATTATTAACATGATTTTATTTACTGACGAAGCTACATTCACGAACCATGGAAATGTCAATTTGCATAACATGCATTTTTGGACAACTGAAAATCCATGTTGGCTGCGGCAAGTTGTACACCAAAAATCGTGGTCGGTGAATGTATGGGGTGGGATTCTTGGGGACAGAATTATAGGCACTTATTTCATCGAAGGAAATCTTAATGGTAAGAAGTACACCACATTCCTGCAAGAAACATTATGTCTGTTATTGGAGGAACAAGGAACAGAATCTGGTATCAACACGATGGATGTCTGGCACATTTTGCGCTGATGGCTAGAAATGAGTTTCTGAGACAATTCCCAAATCGTTGGATTGGACGCGGAGGAGATGTGTCGTGACCGGCTGGTTCACCGGACGTGACGCCTCTGGATTCTTTCTTGTGGAGGTTCGCAAAAGAAACTGTTTATAAGGACATTTCAACTACACCTGAAGATATGAGAGAGAGAATTGTCAGACCATGTGCTTCGATAAATGCCGATGTGATAAGGAATACCACTCAATTCATGATAAGAAAACTGCAGCATGCATTGATACCAATGGTCATCACTTCGAACACCTTCTGTAAAGGGACGTTCATGCCACTTCTGTGACCTTCGGTGACCTTCAAAGACCTTACTGTTACACATAATTGGCTTCGTCTCGATAGCCGCTATCAGAAAATAAGTACCAAACTACAGCATCCCATTAAAAAAAAAGATGACCTTCGTATTTCTGAAGCGACCCCACATAACAACGAAAAACCAACGTCTTCTCATACTTTCGGAGTTATTCTACGCGGCAATAATTAGTGACTCACAGTGTATTTTCTTCAAGAAGCTTATTTATAACTCTGTATACAGTTCTGAACTAGTTATTGCACAACAGTATACACCGATGGCGACGTTTCCTTTCTCCTATAGCTATTTTTGACGCTTAGTTTTAGCCACTGACTGGGAATCGTTTCTCCGTTTACTCCAGTTACTGGGTCTCGCCCCTTGGTGTATCTCGTGATCTGTTTGCGCGGTCGAATTTCCTGTTAGCACGCAAATTACATCTCTACATCGGTTCATCAATGTGTTCTAAAATTTACGGTACCATACAACTGGTATAAATGCCGTTAGTTACAAATTAGTTTCACAAATGATACGTGCGACCTGCATATATTCCAGTACTTGTCGTTACACTATAATAGAAGTAAACGATTGTACCCACGCTTCCTTTCTTCCATAGTCAATTTCTGCCATATTAGTCACTGATTGACAATTCTCTCACCACTTACTCCAGTTTCAGTTTCCAGCCTCATTATGCGCTTCGTACTTTGTTTCTGATGACAATTTCCCTGCTAGCGCTATGCTGACGTCACAGCGGCTGTTTTTAAATTAGTTCTCATATTTCCAATCCACAGCACCACTTGTCATTGATATTAATTTATTTCATTTATAGGCAAGTTTTTTTTTAACATACACACATCAAAAAAAGTTTTGCATCACTTCGGTTCCGGGAGTTCTCGAACCTGTACAGAAAATTGGAAAAGAGATCATCATAAACATCATATCCGCCCTTTTTATTGCTCATGAACACCACACATTGCATGTTGTACCAGCATACAGCGAGACCTTCAGAGGTGGTGGTCCAGATTGCCGTACACACCGGTACCTCTAACACCCAGTAGCAGGTCCTATTGCATTGACGCATGCCTGTACCGACGTGGCATACTACCCACAAGTTCATCAAGTCAATGTTGATCCAGATTGTCCCATTTCTCAACGGCGATTCGGCGTAGATCCCTCAGAGTGGTTGGTGGGCCACGTCATCCGTAAACAGCCCTTTTCAATCTATCACAGGCATGTTCCAAAAAATGTTCAAATGTGTGTGAAATCTTGTGGGACTTAACTGCTAAGGTCATCAGTACCTAAGCTTACACACTACTTAACCTAAATTATCCTGAGGACAAACACACACACCCATGCCAGAGGGAGGACTCTAACCTCCACCGTGACCAGCCTCACAGTCCATGACTGCAGCTTCCAAGACCGCTCAGCTAATACCGCACGGCCATCCAGGCAAGTTCCATAGGTTTTATGTCCAGAGAACATGCTGGCCACTCTAGTCGAGCGATGTCGATATCCTGAAGGAAGTCATTCACAACATGTACATGAATAGTCGTACATGAAGACGAATGCCTCGCCAATATGCTGCCGATATGGTTGCACTTTCGGTCGGAGGATGGCATTCACGTATCGTACAGCCATTACGGCGCCTTCCATGACGTACGTCGGTTCCACATAATACCACACCAAAACAGCAGGGAAGCTCCACCTTGGTGCACTCGCTGGACAGTGTGTCTAAGGCGTTCAGCCCGACCGGGTTGGCTCGAAACACGTCTCCGGCGATTGTCTGGTTGAAGGGATATGCGACACTCATCGATGAAGAGAACATGTTGCCAATCCTTAGCGGTCCATTCGGCCTGTTGTTGGGCCTATCTGTGCTGCGCTGCATGGTGACGTGGTTGCAAAGATGAACCTTGCCATGGGCGTCAGAAGTGAAGTGTTGCATCATGCAGCCTATTGCGCACAATTTGAGTCGTAACACGAAGTCCTGTGACTGCACGAAAAGCATTATTCAACATGGTGGCGTTGCTGTCAGGGTTCCTCCGAGCCATAATCCTTAGGTAGCGGTCATCCACTGCAGTAGTAGCCCTTGGGCGGCCTGAGCGAGGCATGTCATCGACATTTCCTCTCTTAGTATCTCCTCCGTGTACGAACAACATCGCTTTGGTTCACTCTGAGACGCCTGGACACGTCCCTTGTTGAGTGCCTTTCCTGGCACAAAGTAACAATGCGGACGCGATCGAACCGCGGTTTGACCGTCTAGGGATTGTCGAACTACAGACAACACGAGCCATGTACCTCCTTCCTGGTGGAATGACTGGAACTGATCGGCTGCTGGACGCCCTCCTTCTAATAGGCGCTGCATATGCGTGGTTGTTTACATCTTTGGACGGGTTTAGTGACATCTCTGAACAGTCATAGAGACTGTGTCTGTGATACAATATCCACAGTCAACGTATGTCTTCAGGAGTTCTGGGAACCGGGGTGATGCAAAACTTTTTTTGATATGTGTATTATTTACTGTGCTGCTTACACGCAATTATATTTTTGTTTACGCTAACAACTATTGTTATGTAAGGTTTTATTTTATTATTTTATCGTACTTTTACCTCCCCATACTGAGACGAACCTCGAAATATGCATGTTATTAGCTGATTAGCTCCAGTTTTAGCATGATATCTGCAGTTATTGTTTGGCTTCCTTATATAATTTTTGTACAGGTACTATAAACCAGATGTAAGCATTTACGAGCTCTTTTTGTATTAATGGATTCATTATTGTATTACGTATTGTTCTTGTATTTTTTAAGAATCACAACAATATGCTGCATGCATCTTACTTTGGACACTCGAAAATAATGCAATAATTATTAGTATGTACCATTTTTTACATTCAAGTTTTTAAAATTTTTATACATTTCGTTTTGAAATTTTAAATTTCTTATCCTGTTTCTAATTATTTGCAGTATATTTTTCTGCGCAGCCTTTCGAAGAGGGGCACAAGGTGCCTGAAACAGTTAAAAATAAAAAAAATATTCTTTTGTGTTATTGGTTGCTGGTTACTTCAATAAATGTTAATAAATTGTGGATGCTGAGGCTACAGATGCCATCTATACACAAACTGAAATCAGAGCGATATTAATATAATGGGGAATTGGCAACTACATGTCACGAGAGGTGGACCCGCCAGTGTCAGAGGAGGTGGGGAGTGCTGTGTTGTCAGTAGAGAAGCCCCATGACTTCGAACCAGTCGTTGTATGTCACCAGAGAAACAGATCCATCTGGGATATTACAACCCTTCTAAATATGCCCAAGACCACTGTTGGTGATGTGATTATGAAATTTAACCGTTAAGGGAGAACGACAGCTAAAACAAGACCTGGCAGGCCTCATGTACTGATGGACAGTGACCGACCGTCGAACACTGGGGAGTGTGGCTGCACAAAAATCTCATCAAATTAGAGGAATCAATCACTCGTGACTTCCCAAGTGCTAACAGCAATCCTGATAGCACAGTGATTGTACGCCGTAAGTTAAAAACAGTGAGGCGCAATAGCCGAGCAGCTCCGACAAGCCTCTGGATACCAGATGAATGGGGGGAAAGTTATGAACATATGTTACAGCATTTGTGCTGCTCACAACAGAGGAACAGTTAGGATACGATGATTCTTTGTATCAGCATGACAGTGCACCTTTTCATAAAGCAGCGTCTGTGAGACAGTTGTTTGGCAAAATAATATCCCTCAAATAGACTGGCGCACACAGAGTTCCGACCTCAACTCACAGTGAAACTTCTTTATTTAAATATGTGAATCTGTACTTAAATTTCTGAATGACTGAGAATGAAACTTTTAGGTTATTTGATTCTGAAGCATTTGAGTAAAACTGAACGTACTGAGCCTACTTTTTCTTATCATGTCAACACTTACCCACAATATATTGCAGTACAGCGAGCGTCAATACTGCCAGCGAAATAAAAGATTCTAACTACTAAAACCACTAACTACTAATAGGCATGTGGTTAGCAAAGGAAAAAATTTGTTGAAAACCAAATAATGTGCTTTTTACCTTAATAATGTGACATCCAGTTCAAACACGAATATAAATCGTCATTGACATCTAGTACAAAGTTATATAATCATGAATAATTTTCAGTCTCCAAGTCGGATACTTTCAGATCGTTAGCCTTCGCTAACACTTCAGACCTCTACCCTCCATCAATGCTAACTTCTCACATTTAATATCCATGACTGCTGGCTGTTCACCGCCAACTGCCCAATAGTACTTCCATCACTGCTGGTGACTAACTTTCTTCCGGCTTTTGTGACCGAGCGGTTCTAGGCGCTACAGTCTGGAACCGCGCGACCGCTACGGTCGTAGGTTCGAATCCTGCCTCGGACATAGATGTGTGTGATGCCCTTAGGTTAATTAGCTTTAAGTAGTTCTATGGTTTAGGGGACTGATGACCTCAGCAGTTAAGTCCCATAGTGCTTAGAGCCATTTGAACTAACTTTCAACTGCCCAACACTACTGGCGATTAACTTCCAACATCGAGTACAGCCAGCCACAGAGTCTCTCACAAGGAAAGCGCAGTCAGAGATCCTATGCGAAGCGCTACACAGCGCTGCCAACGCAGAAGCAGTCGACTTACAAAAGGAATACGTATGGGACTACCTAGAATGCATATTTCGCTCCGTTCCGCAGCGTCCAACATCGTTATCTTGTTCGGTTTCGCCTCCTGAGGCAGAACGGGCTGCCATTCCTCCACAGATCCTTACGCATCTCACTGGAAGTTCCCCAGCAGAGTTCAAGCCATCCTAACGGTGAAACGTGGACGCACTCAGTATTAATATCCACTTACAGGTGCCCGCATACTTTTGATCTGATAGTGTAATTACGTAGCTTTAACCTCTTCAAGTCGGTCTCATTTCACGAACATGTTTTTAGAACGGCACGTACCGTTCTTGCTAGAGCGCCTCACACATCTTGCACCCGTATTCCTTTTACACACATTATTTTCGGCTGCGTACAGTACACTGTGAATATAAGGCAATTCGTAGATTTTACTATTGCTTTCACATACACTACGGTTTCAAATATTTATCTGGGATGTTTTCTTCCAAAATTAAATTAACAATAGATTCTACTACCCCCTTTCCCGGCTCTCACAAAGGTTTTGGGGAGATTCTCTTTGGTTGTAAGGCAAACACCGAAATTAGAAATCTCTTCTCAAATACATTGTCGCAAATGGAAAGTGTTACGTCAGGAAGCATCAGTGCGTTATTTACCAAAGAATTTGTAGATGATCATGGCATAACTGATATTAAATGGTTCAACTGTCATTTTATTCAGATCTTTTGTGCACCATCGTCGTCTGTACGAGTTGTGGTCCCAAAAATCACGAATAAACTCGTTTATCTGTTGAGGAGTGCAAGGAAACAGCTGCCGAATGCTGTATCGAGGAATTTCGTGCCTTGTCTGAAATACGAGAGGCGTTCGATAAGTAATGCAACACAATTATTTTCTGAAAGCCGGTTGTCTATATGCAGGATTCCAATAATTCACCACATTTTTGGCTAAAAACCCTTGTTTCAACTTAATCTTCGTTCAAAACGACGGCCTTTATTTCCGCATGGTACCACTCTACTGGTCGACGTCGAAGTCAACGTCTTGCTAAGTCAATAACGTCCCCATCCTCCACGTACTCCTCCCTGTGGAGTGCATTCTTCATTGGGCCAAACACATGGACGTCGTTAGGTGCGAGATCCGGGCTGTAGGGTGGAAGAACAGTCCAGTGGAGTTTTGTCAGCTTCTCTCAGGTGCACGGACTTGTGTGAGGTCTTGCGTTATCAAGGAGAAGGAGCGTCTCGTTTCCATTTTGGTGGCGAGGAACACGCTGAAGTAGATTCTTCAACTTCCTGAGGTTGGAACAATATACTTCCCAGTTGACTGTTGTACCATGAGGGAGAACATCAAGCAGACTAATCATTTCAGTCACAGAAGACCGTCGTCATGACCTTACCGGCTGACGGTGCGGCTTCTTTTTCGAACGAGGGATGGTGTGGCACCACTTGTTTCCAATTCAGAGTGACGAATCCGTGGTTCAAATGGCCCTGAGCACTATGGGACTTAACTTCTGAGGTCATCAGTCCCCTAGAACTTAGAACTACTTAAACCTAACTAACCTAAGGACGTCACACACATCCATGCCCGAGGCAGGATTCGAACCTGCGACCGTAGCGGTCGCGCGGTTCCAGACTGTAGCGTCTAGAACCGCTTGGCCATCCCGGCCGGCACGAATCCATGTTTCATCGCCTGTGACAATGTTCGACAAAATTGTCACGATCACCCTCGTAACGTGCAAGTAACTCCGCACAGACGGTCCTTCGCTGCTCTTTATGGTCTTCCGCTAGGCCTAAGGGAAACCAGCCAGCAAACATCTTTGAGTACCCCACGCGAATGAGTGTGTTAGCACTGCCAACAGAGACGGCCAGTCGAATACCGAGGTGTTTGATTATGATCCGTCGATCACCTCGAATGAGCGCGTCCGCACGGTCCAACAGTTCAGGAATCACAGCTGCCTCCGTCCGGCTGGCGTGTGGGGGACTGGACAAGTTTGCGCGTCTTTGTTGCTATGATGACAGACGTCTCGCCCAACGACTCATCGTGCTTGCTCTCCGTAGACATTCTGCAAGAGCCTATGAATCTCCTTTGCTCTTGTTTTCCAGCAAAAGAAACACAATGACAACTCTCTGCTTGGAACACACCTCCGTTACAAATGCCGTTTTAAATGCTACGCTTAGCTCTGTCACGTATTGGAATCGCATCAAACTACAGGAGCTAAAGCGGGGAATCTTCCACGACGTCACAACATTTATACGATCGAAATTGGCCGAGAAAAATCTGTATTGCATTACTCATTGAATGCCAGTCGTACATTACGTATCAGTTAATGAAGATCGCTTACTGGAGGCTGGTATGAAACTAAACGTCTTTCCGTCGCTTCCCAGTTATTATGGATGACAAATCAAGATAGGACTGGGTAGGCGAATAACGGATCCGTGCATTCCACAAGGCGGTTCTTCTCTGAACAGCACTGTAGCACCTTGCATTATGGTGCTGGTCAATATCATTGCTGTCCTGGTCATGAAAGGCCGTGATAAAAAAAGGTTTTTAATTCTTGTCACAAACCAGCTGTTATTCAGCCAACCTTCAACAATTGCTAGTTTAGAACTGTTGTTACTTTCCATAGCTTCCCACACCACTATTCCAGGAGTTGGAGAAATGTCATACTAACTCCCATGACATTTCGCCATGTCGTGTACACACACGTGGATGCGGTGGCGTCGATCTGACCACTAGAAACAGAAGAAAGAAATATCGCTGAACAACACGAAATGACACTCAACGTCCCAATTGACTGTGGCTCTGCTCCATGCACGTCCCTGATGTCCGTAGTATGGTGTCGGTGGTAAAAGACGCATGGCAACTCTAGATACCAACCCAGCTTATAGTGACCTATTCGGGACGGTCCGTTGTGACACTCTATCTGTGATCTCTGCCTGGATTTCAGCTTTTGTCATCTGTCTATTCGTCGGGCCAAGCCGACCAACCATACTATCTTCTCTTGGTGTAAACCTTCTGGAAAGATTCATGTCTACTCTCCTTGCATCTTCGTTGTCCTGAGTCCATCTCGTCACAAGTCGTTCTGCAGGCAGTACACTACAGACAACTGTCTATGTGATATGTCGTTATGATGCTCCCATGCCTCTCATGCCGATGATTCGATCGTTCTCGAAGTTCGACAGATTGTGATGAGCAGCACGTACACGTTCTCTGGGCTGCTGTCTTGCGAGTTCCATCAGCAAAATTTTGGTAAGGTTAGACATACCCCACAAGCATCATATCACTCTTCATCCGTAGCAGTGGCTTTTTCCTGTAATAAGAATAAGACCGAATGAGGATGAAATTTTAGTGAAGATACTGCTCAGAAAGGCTGGTGCATTACACGGTCCAGTCACATTAATGTGACGATCTGTCAGAAGCCCGTAAATCCAACGTCTGCATCGTGTACATGCAAGACGAGAGTCAGTGAGATTGTGGAAGGTATCGACATGTGGATGTGGAGCCACGCCGACTACAGTGCCTTGGGCAGCTGCGCTAAGTTTCTCGGAAGAGTATCCATGGCGCGTGCAGGCCAATTGTGATGGTCCCACAGATTCTTGATTGAGTTTAACTTAGAGATAGTTTGGTATATTACCACGTTGTGCGTCTTTGAATGCAAATACAATGAAAATCATCAGTTTATTCGGAATGTTGCATGGGGGCTTAATTATAATATAATGCAAATAATTTTAATTTTTGCTTTAGTAGCTGTCTGTTCGATTACGAAGTCTCGTAAACGGTTGGCCCTGACTAGTATTATTACGCTATCTGACTGCATAGAACAACAACAAAGAATGAAATGGAAATTTTCATTAACACAATTAATTAATTAAGTCCCCAGCAACTATAAAACCTACGAAACCAAAGCACAAGTGTAACTGTTCTGTGTGTGGAAGTATGACTCAACGTACGCATCTGGCACGGTTCTTCTTCAACAACACAAGAAATTTTAAATATCATTTATACTGAATTAATTAAAGAAAATAGAAATACCATAATTACTCAAGAAAACCAGAATTACACTCTAATACAAGAACACAAGCCAGATGATTTGTTGACTGAACCTGTAATGACGCATTATTCAGGACATTGAAATAATGAGAAAGAAAAGAAAAGTAGTTTGTTACCTTAATTTATATTGATGAAAAGCACTCTAGACATTACAATCTCTCCACACCGACTCGCTACTATCACATCTCAACAAGAACTTTTCAGTATCACATCTCAGCAAACACTGCCTACTAGCTCATCTCAACAAACACTCCTCACTACGACATCTCAGCACTGACTACCACGAGTTCTCACAAAGCACTGCCCACTACGACATCTCAATAATCACTGCCAGTGGAGGCGGCGGAACAATGCTCTCTAGCGCGATCTCTGGCGCTGTGGCTCAGTGTAGCCACCTTTCATATGCCCTTCCTCCACGGGCTAGAATTTGATGGTATTTTTGCCAGCATTGGTGGTGAAAATACCACCAAATTCGTCAAAAAAATACAGACAAAAATAAAAGATAATATTAATGCGTAAATATCATATAACTAGATAAAATTTTGGCTTTGCACTGACCTTTCAATAAGCTAATATATAAAATACAGTAAGCAATACAAATTCTTTCATACATGTGACTTTACATAACAGTTTACACAAGTATTATGTGGTTAAACAGTTCAATCAATAGCGTCAGCAATGACGAATATGTGCTGGTAAGAGTCTCATAACTTTTCACAAACAGTAATACACAAAAAATCAGTTTATACAAATATTCACATAAACGCTTTCCATAGCCCAAGAAACAATTAGTTGACAGTTCCAGCAGTAGCACCCAGCAATGGTCAACAGGTGCAAAAACCAACAAGTGACATTTTTTCAGTAGAAACAGTCCATCAGTGGCACCCAGTAATGTTGAATAGGTGCAGACACCAACAAGTAACACCATTTCAGTATAAGCAGTTCCATTAGTGGCACCAGCAATGTTGAGCAGGTGCTGACACCAACAAGTAACACCATTTCAGTATAAGCAGTTCCATCAGTGGCACCAGCAATGTTGAACAGGTGCAGATACAACAGGTGACATCTTTTCAGTAGAAGCAGTCCATCAGTGGCACCCAGCAATGTTAAATAGGTGCAGACACCAACAAGTAACACCATTTCAGTATAAGCAGTTCCATTAGTGGCACCAGCAATGTTGAGCAGGTGCCGACACCAACAAGTAACACCATTTCAGTATAAGCAGTTCCATCAGTGGCACCAGCAATGTTGAACAGGTGCAGATATCAACAGGTGACATCTTTTCAGTAGAAGCAGTCCATCAGTGGCACCCAGCAATGTTGAGCAGGTGCAGACAGCAACAAGTAACACCATTTCAGTAGAAGCAGTCCATCAGTAGCACCCAGCAATGTTGAGCAGGTGCAGACATCAACAGGTGACATCTTTTCAGTAGAAGCAGTCCATCAGTGGTACCCAGCAATGTTGAGCAGGTGCAGACATCAACAAGTAACACCATTTCAGTATAAGCAGTTCCATTAGTGGCACCAGCAATGTTGAGCAGGTGCACACAGCAACAGGTGACATTTTTCAGTAGAAGCAGTCCATCAGTGGCACCCAGCAATGTTGAGCAGGTGCAGACCGCAGTCCATAATATTCACTTTCACTAATCACACTGTTCATCAGCAGAAATTAAACATGTTCTAGTGGCACCAATCATGTAGAAAAAGTGCAAATAACAGTCCATAATATTCCCTATCACTAATCACACAGTTCATCAGCAGAAATTAAACATGTCCAGGTGGCATCCACCATGTTGAAAAGTGCAGCACCATCACTAATCAGACAGTTCAGGCATGAACAATAGTTTGAATACACATACAATGCTTTTACACTAAACATACAAATCATAACAAACACACAAATGATATCAGATAATTGTCCTATTAACTATTACAATACACAAATACCAGTAAACCTATAATATTTATGGGTGTCAGTGCAAGCCACAACAAACAAGTAAAATAATATTTAGGAGATAGGTTGGGATCACTTCTCTGGGATTATAAAAGGAAAAAACACAAAACACACTCACTCATCTTTCATCCACATTTAGTGCTACTGTGTAGTTGAATAGTGTTAACTGTGTAAATGCAATTCTGTCAAAATTTTATGTTCATCATGTGTATCAAGTGGTAGTGGCAGCAATGTATAACAGTCAATAATAGTTAGTCAGCGTCATAGTCATCATGTCAAGACCAATGTTTGCCAAGCCAGATCAAAATGTACAGTTGCTGAACAACTGTCAGTGAGCCAAGATATGCAAATGCTTCCTCTCTCCAAAAAAAAAAAAAAAAAGTATATACTGCTTATTGATTTAACAAAGTGTGTGTGTAGACAATCTTCTTTGTACTTGAGTGTTCTAGTCTGCCATCTTCATCCTCCTTGTTCCATATAGACCAACAAAAAATATATGCTCCTCACTTACTTCACCTCTTATCCACCAAACTCCAATAATCATCAGCATTACATAATCTCAATACTTCAATAATACCTCATTTACCTTACCTCTTGTCCACGAAACTCCAATAATCATCAACTTCACATAATCTCAATAACTCAAAATATACGTCGATACATATAAACCTCAGCACCTATATCATTTCACTTCCATAACAACTCTTTCCTCTAGTCAGTCTCCTCGAACAAGTACAGACAAAATCGTAGTGCAACTTCAATTCGGCATCCCATACAATCCGAAGACACAGTGTCCACACACAACCTCTGTGTAATCCATCTGAAACAAATTTTCTACTCATTATAAATTATAAGATACATTTTGGTTCCTTGTCCATCATTAAATAAAAGAAATGCATACATGACCTCTAACAGCCTTTAGTTTGAATAACTTTCAGTAAGTAAGTACGATTACGAAGTGTTAATGATCGTAATATTTCACAGTGTGTACACCACTTCAAGAATTATGGCAAACAGAAGCAAACATGTGGAGTATTTCTTGTGTCAAGTGTCACTTCCTATTTCAATTACTCACGAAAAATGCAGTGTAATAACTGTCAATGGTCTAACCTAGTGTTGGTATGTCATGTCGTTAGCTTCCTTCCTATTAGCATAAATTTATACAGCTTCCATAAAACCTCCAGCTCATGTGACTTCTATGAAGTTTCTTGTACTAATGTCGTTCGTCGAATTATAGCAGTTCATTTTCTTATCTTAAAAATATAAGGCACTGAGCGTAAGCAATACATGCAATATCGCGACAATATACCAGTAGCGAACAGAATGTCAACAAGTGGATGCAGCACAATCCCTACAACGAGGCTCTGCCAAGCAAACAATCTATAATTAATACCATAGTGTGACCTAAACTCTATGTTCATACACAGTATATCAGCATTTCTATATACCAAATTAAAGAGTAGTTATGACAACAAACAGAAATATATAAATATGCAATCCATACGCAAAGCAGCAAATATGTATCTTACATAATAAACAGGTCATTATCATCATATCAGCATAAGCAAATAAATGTTCATACGTAATCTTAATAAGTAAAAATGAAGGCGCAAGCAGATAAATCACAAAGTATAACTTACATACATAACCACAGTCAGCACAATTAATCAGTTGACAATTACAATTTAAATAAATAAACACAACAGGCACATAATAAAAAAATATATCAGTGAAAAAGCATAGCAGCCAAGCGATGCATAATATACGCAAGTAATAACACTGTTCATTAATAAAACATTGTCAAAATCAGTAAATGTACACAAGCACGTCGCTTCACAAGTAAATTCATAGAACATGAAATTTAGCACAAAGTATGAGTCACGTAATCGCAAGCAGCAAATTACGTCTAAAGTACGTACCTATGTGGAAATATGTTACCTGAAAAATGAACTCAATTAACAGTTACCTTTTTTTTTAGTTTATTAGTTTCTTCTTCGAAATTACATTCTTCCTGAAATTTTCTCGATAACAAGTCGTCTTAACGTCGGACACGCACAGAATTTACCTGAAGTTCTTAAATATTTTATATAACCGTATCCTGAAAAATACTGAACGTTAATAACATAATTCATCAAGTCACTATAGCTTTATACAGAATTTAGTCGGAGAAATTAGACTGTGTATTTGTTTACGTCTGTCAGTGCATTCGCACTGAGCGCTCCATCAGCTGTAGGCGCGTGACGTAGAAAGTGATTGTTTGCGGTCAACGACTGCCTTGTGCGGCGCGCAGACTTCACTGTTGCTTTGAGTATCTGCCACCGCCGGAACACGGCGCGGTATCCTTGCATTCTCCGTGTGTTTACGTACAACTGTTAGTTTCTCAAAAGTATGTCATTCCACAAAAATTTTAACGTTGCCTGTTGACATAATTTGCATTTGGCAAGAACAGATCGAATACGTTTTTCCATATTACTGAAGTAGCAATTTTCTCGTAATTTATGAAAGCATTTTCTGGGACCAAAGTGCGCATAACTGAAATGTGTAAACGAGGTGTGGCCAAATCGTCCAATTTAACAAAGCGTCTAAGAAAATTACAGACACCAAGGAAACTACGAACATCACGTTTTGTGGAAGGAACAGCATAATTACGAATAGCGTCTAGTTTCTCTGGATCAGGAAGAATACCTTCTGTAGAAATAATGTGACCGAGAAATTTCACCTGAGAACGACCAAATTCAGATTTTTCCAAGTTCACTGTAATGCCAACTCTTGCAAAAATACGTAATAATGAATCCAAAATTTTGTTATGCTCACTCCAAGAACGTTTAGCAAAAAGAATATCGTCAACATATGAAGTAATATTGTCACGAAGATAAACAGGTAAAATTTCATTTAAGCTACGAATGAATGCTGCAGAAAATATAGTAAGTCCAAACGGTAATTTCCAAAGTCACTTTTGGGTAAAATCGTCATATCCGGTTAATCTTTACCTACTGTCTAGATAGATAGATAGTAGAAGAATTGTTTTTATAGATACAAAGAATAGTGAAAGAGTAGGCAGCGGTGCAGAAAACTAAAAGGGAAATAGCACCACTACAGCTCGGGGCCCTGTGAACGCTACGGCACATATTCACTTAGTATAGTGAATCCCCTGAGGACTTTAATAGCTGCACATAAATTTCAGTTTGTGACTCAGTGGCAAATCTGGCGGAAGTGCGCACGTAAATCGATCCAACCATGAACATGGACGTATGTCATTCCTAGAATTGCAAAAGATCTTAAATTTCCGAACAGTCAAGAAGTGTTTATAGCCAAAGTTTTCGCCTCGTGGCGACAAAGACCTACCGCGTCTGTCCCAGTTTGAATGTCGATTATTGTCAAGTTCGCGCGCCTGGCGCTCTCTTGTTGCGTCCCGTAAATGAAACAAATTATTTTCTTCAAAGCCCTCTGCTATCTGTGATTCTAAATTTCTTCTGCTGTCTTTTCCTATAATTTCGCCTTCGATTTGTTTGACTTGCATTCGTAATGCCTCAAATTCCCTTTTGACGCGTTCATTAAATTTTCCTTGATACTCTTCGGTCTGCAATTGGTAATGGAGCTATATCATCCGAATCTCTGTCCCCATGTAAACTAAGACTTGTCAATTTATATGAAATCTCAACTCCTTCCGATGAGTCACCTATTTTTTCTTTCTGTTTATTTACGTCTTCCGTAAGTGTCGCGACTCGGGTTTCGGTATTGTCACATTTAGGTTAACTGTTCATACTGTTGCGTTAAGTCATTTGTTACAGATTCCTCGATTCTCTCAAATATTCCCTCCTTAACGTGTGCACTTTGTAAATTTAACTCTGAAAAATTTTGTACTATCACGCGATCTTTTTCTTCCCGTTCTCTGTCCTGTTCCTTTTGTCTGATTTCTGTTGAAATTAAGCTATTATTGTGAGCCTTCAAAATCGGTTGTACTTCTTCTCTAATTTCTTTCTTTGATTCATCTTTCATGTTTTTGAAACATGTCCCTATTCGTGAGTCTAACCGTGTTGTCATTGCTTCCATCTCGGTTTTAAACAGTGTTCCCATTCGTGTTCCCAAATTTAATATAGCACCCATCAACTGCTCCATAATAGCCGGTTCGAAATTCTTTTTGCCCCTAACATTTCCCGCGAAACCAACTTCTTTCGTCATAGCTGTAAAGCTATCTGTGTTCGATACTATTTCAGAATCTTCTATCGTTAATCTCGTATTCTGTGAATTTTCTGATTGAGAAAAATTTTGAAATGGTTCCGGACTATTTTCCCGACTTATTAAATTGTTTTCAACTTCATTATCCATCACACTGTTCTCCTGTGTTGGCGAGTTCGCCATGTTAACAATTTCGTCATTCTCACTATCCATCATTTTTGCCTTCTTCATCGATCGCGTAATCATTTACAAAATATACAAAACTCGTCACTATATGAAAATTACACACAATAACACTTTATCTCCAACAATACCATTCACACGAAATGTTTCCCTCAAACACGATTAATCGAACAATTGAAATAATTGCACTAATTGTCAAACCCGTAGACAAGACAACAGAAATGAAATTTTGCAAAAAAAAAATACCATTAGAAGAATGACAATTACCAAATCTACACATGCAATATAGACTACAATTACTAAACTACAAATTACTACAACAATTTTTTACAATCAGAAGAATTCCAAGGGACGATCCGAAGCAGCGGTCGCCACGTGCATGGGGGCTTAGTTATTATTGAATGCAAATAATTTTTTTTATTTTTTTGCTTTAGTAGCTGTATGTCTGATTACGAAGTCTCGTAAATGGTTGGCCCTGACTAGTATTATTACGCTATCTGACTGCATAGAACAACAACAAAGAATGAAATGGAAATTTTCATTAACACAATTAATTAATTAAGTCCCCAGCAACTATAAAACCTACGAAACCAAAGCACAAGTGTAACTGTTCTGTGTGTGGAAGTATGACTCAACGTACGCATCTGGCACGGTTCTTCTTCAACAACACAAGAAATTTTAAATATCATTTATACTGAATTAATTAAAGAAAATAGAAATACCATAATTACTCAAGAAAACCAGAATTACACTCTAATACAAGAACACAAGCCAGATGCTTTGTTGACTGAACCTGTAATGACGCATTATTCAGGACATTGAAATAATGAGAAAGAAAAGAAAAGTAGTTTGTTACCTTAATTTATATTGATGAAAAGCACTCTAGACATTACAATCTCTCCACACCGACTCGCTACTATCACATCTCAACAAGAACTTTTCAGCATCACATCTCAGCAAGCACTGCCTACTAGCTCATCTCAACAAACACTCCTCACTACGACATCTCAGGACTGACTACCACGAGTTCTCCCAAAGCACTGCCCACTACGACATCTCAATAATCACTGCCAGTGGAGGCGGCGGAACAATGCTCTCTAGCGCGATATCTGGCGCTGTGGCTCAGTGTAGCCACCTTTCAATGTTACCCCTTTAAATCTCTTTGTATGCTGAACGATACATAGTTCTGATTTCCAGAGATTGCAGTATTAAGAAAAGCACGAGCAAGCTAACATAAAAGTCGAGAGGCAGGATTGAGTAGTAGTAGCTGTGGAGTCTTGAAGAGAGGGTGTTGTATCATGGCTGAATGCGCAGTTTGGATAGCGGATGTGCCACACAAATATTTCGCGTGAGATGTTCCATGATGATTTTTAAGACGAATTATAAACAAGTTAACTTATTGTGAGTTTTTTAACTGCAAGCGCGAGTTCCGTAATTACTGCTGTACAAAGATTTCATTGTGTACAACACTATATACGTATTGGTAATCAGGTAGAACTACCAGTTCTGTGTTCAGTATGCTAATTAGCCCTCCCCCATTCAGATAAGTTAAATAATACTGCATTATGAATTCAAGAAAATAATTTTGTGTATTGCGAATCATTTGTAGTAGCAGGCATTTTCCTCTATGACAACGCGGAGAGAGAGAGAGAGAGAGAGAGAGAGAGAGAGAGAGAGAGAGAGAATGCTGACTGTCCGTGTTACTTAGAGTTCATTTTTGTCTCATTAAAAGGACTGAATTTCAAAGCACTTCCTCTTGTCATTGATAGATATTTCACAAAGCAATTCCCCACTGTTCAAAGAAACATGTCCGGTAAAATTTGTACTATCGCTGTCGCGCCTTGCACTTTTGCGTGAAGAATAATCAATAATCTTGAAGAGAGAATAAAAAAAATTGATAAGACATCTAAAGAAATAACAGTAAGACGGAAAACTGCCATATCAGAGTCAAATTATGCGTTGAAAGGTAAGAATTTGTTGCCTAAATGAACGTTTTTGCAGAATATTAACAACAGTTTTCAATTAGTGAAATTTCAAGTAATTTCAACAGATGCATTTTTTGGCAGGGTGCATTTAAATTACCTAACAGTCATTTTCAGTATTCTTGTGAACTGTTCTTTTATGCAAGCTAATTTACAGACAGTCAGATGCATTGTGGATTAATTAAAAATCACATTCATGAACAGTATTGTGCACAAATAAGTTCATATTCAAAACTAGGGAAGTCATGCCATTTCTAGATTCGTATCGGTAAGCGGAACTTAGAAATAAGACAGTTTTCAGAAGACCGACGGGAAATTCAGTTAAACACAGTTTCAGGATGCAACTCAGAATGATACTTATAACTTTCACTGCCAGGGAATGCCTCCCGGGATCCTTCTCACAATTGTCGCAGTGTGTTTACTTTAAGACGTTTCACGCTGCACTCGCCAACGATCATCTATGTGAATTAGCTTAAGAAGTGATTCATCCGTAACAGCTACCTGTCACCACTCAGTGGACGTCCAGTTGTGGTACAGGCGTCCCAGCTGCAGCCTTGTCTCCGATGAGCAGCAGCCAGTACAAGTGTATGAACCTGGCACCTGCTGCGGAGGCCCATACGCAGCAACGTTCGCAGAACGGCCGTTGAGGAGACACCGTTGGTAGCCCCTTGGCTCATCTGGGCTGTCAGCTGCCCAACAGTTGCACGTCTGCCTGCCCATACACATCTCCGCATCCGTCGTTGACCCCTGTCGTCTCTGGCCCGTGTTGCAAATGGTTCAAACGGCTCTGAGCACTATAGGACTTAACATCTGAGGTCATCAGTCCCCTAGAACTTAGAAATTCTTAAACGTAACGAACCTAAGGACATCACACACATCCACGCCCGAGGCAGGACTCGAGCCTGCGACCGTAGCAGTCGAGCGGTTCCGGACAGAAGCGCCTAGAACCGCTCGGCCACCGCAGCCGGCCCC
This sequence comes from Schistocerca nitens, assembly GCF_023898315.1. Classification (NCBI taxonomy): domain Eukaryota; kingdom Metazoa; phylum Arthropoda; class Insecta; order Orthoptera; family Acrididae; genus Schistocerca; species Schistocerca nitens. The sequence continues at coordinate 310,587,035 of NC_064615.1, read as the reverse complement.
GTGTTGCACCACAGTTGCCACGGTGCCAGTTTTGGACAGCGCCATTTTGCCATGCACAGTATACTTTAACAACGGCGACAAGCGAACAGTTTACAAATCTGACCATTTCGAAAATTCTTCCACCGTTGGCCGGAAAGCCGTCAAATAAGTTGGTCTATGACCGCATGCGCCAACGACTGCACTGTTTTCCGACACGCTTTATATACCCTCCACTGCTAGTGCTGCCACCTACCGTCTCTGAGTGGTTATTTCACGTTGACGTCGAACGGAGGCAATCTTGTTGTTGTTGTTGTTTTTGGGGAAGGAGACCAGACAGCGAGGTCATCGGTCTCATCGGATTAGGGAAGGAAGGGGAAGGAAGTCGGCCGTGCCCTTCCAAAGGAGGCATCCCGGCATTTGCCTGGAGCGATTTAGGGAAATCACGGGAAACCTAAATCAGGATGGCCTGACGCGGGATTGAACCGTCGTCCTCCCGAATGCGAGCCCAGTGTGCTAGCCACTGCTCCACCTCGCTCGGTATACGCAATGTTCACTGCTATGTGATTTGACTGCGTAGTTCACAGCGTTCGGTCAAGGTGTTCATCGTGTAACATTTTCTTTTTCCGTCAGTGTATTACTAGTTTGGGCTCCACATGCCCAGCTGCCAGCTCACATGCTGTTAGGTTGAAAAGTTCGTGACTCTATTATGGATCTAAACTGCCCGTTCTGCTCTTAGAAATACCGATTGAAAAGAAAAAAAAGAATACTTATGTAATTCTGCAAAGTATGATCCATTTCAGAACAGTCAGTAGTTGTTCACCTCGATTTCATGTTCATGTCTTCCAGCGAAATTACGTTCTCTTGAATTCACGTGGAATTTTCCGATCTTGGCATTACGCACGGTGATAATTCATTCTGGAAAAATCCCCTATGCTGTGACTAAGCCATGCCTGCGCAATATCCTTTCTTCCAGGAGTGCTAGTCCGTAAAGCTATCAAGAACTTCTATCGAATATGGAAAGTAGGACATAAGTGTGTGTGGGAAGAAAATATGAGGGCAAGTACTGTGTCGTGCTAGGATAGCACAGTCAGTAGAGCACTTTCCGCGAAAGGCGAAGGTCCCTGTCCGGCGTACAGTATCAGCGTACCAAGAAACTACAGAGATTATTACAACTACGTTTCACCTGCTGTTGCAGAAAGTCCAAGATATTTTCCGTGGGATTAAAATCGAACGATTTAGCGGGCCATCTGTGGTGTCGTCCGTTATCGATACCAAGCCAGGCAGTCCAAAGTCGGGAGGTTGGCAGTGATCCAAGTGAGCCTTCCGCCGATCTGCGCCCGGCTCTAAGACTGTCTTTGCAGCACTCGCGGTTGGGGCCACCACGGAGCCGACTTACGAGAAACCACACTGAAGCGACGCCAGCCCAGTATGTTCGTGGAGTTCCCTCGGTGCATTGAAACCGTTACTAGTTACTCTCTGTTGTTACTGTATGCGACGAACCTGCCGGTCTCACGGAATTGTTTTGAACTATATTTGGACTTGCTGAACTCCGTTTAAGTAAACCTGAGTTACGTACGTATTACGAGTGCTTCTCATTGTTTCTGCTCTCTGTCACAGCACCCACCTACGTATTCTTCGGCATCCAGTTCTAGGCCGAACCGACACCAGCAAAAGGTGCTGTAGTGTGCCTGAGTGTTTGTGAAAGCCGGAACGTGTGCGCACCGCCCTGTCAACTTCGCTGTAGTCATCGCGGAAGACATAGTGTGCACAGCACACACATCATGAAGATGTGCGAGAAAAGGCAACTCCGGTTCATGGTGAACGTTGCGATAACATCTTGATTCGCATTCATGGCAACCAGAAAGAGTTGGCCGAGGTAGTGGTTCGAAAAACACTCCAAAAACATCACAGCACCAACTCCAGCCTGAACTAATGCAGCCAGACAATGCGTTGTGAACGCCTCATTGGCTCGTCGGAGCACCCGACTCGCTGCATGTTGTGGAAAGAAGCAAAATCGCGTCTCCACGACGACGCATCATGCTGCGTTGATTCGAACTAGCGATTGACTGGTCAAGCCCATGGTCCGCTTCCACCCGAGTGCTTTGGGTCATGACGTCCTACTAACGCCATGAATTTGCGTTGCGAATGATGTAAGCGACCTATTATTAAATGCCGCCTGTGACTGTCTTGCTAACTATTGTAATCTGTGATGTGTGTTAACAATGCTGTTTACTGTAAATATCTCTTGATGTACGGGGGTATAGTCAGGATGGACTCTCAGAGCTCAGTTTAAATTAATAAACAACTAACGATTATATTTTTATTTATTTTTTCTCACAAACATTTGAATGTTTCTGCATTTGGCACGATTCCCGAGAGAAAGTTTACGAAGGAACTTTACAGCACAACTTAAATCGTTGAATGAAAATATTAATGATTGTAATAACTACGTAGGCTTTACAGGCCGGTATCGTGATGATGAAAATTCTCACTGCGTAAAATACTTTAATTATAAATTGCAGAACCAACGTTTCGGCAAAAAATGTAAGGGGGCTGCTCATATTATCACCTAGATCATTTATATAAATTAGGAACAAGAAATTGGATTTGTCGGTGGCATTGAAAACAGACATGCATTCACTGAACACAGACATTGGTTCATTGAAAACGGAAATGGGTTCCCAAAATGAGAAATTTGAGAAATTACAACTTAACTGGGAAGAACAATTAAATGCTAAGTTCGAAGACTTTGAAATACAAGTATCTAAGGATATTAATGATTTACATTCTGAACTTAAAGGAGAAATAAAGGAAGTAGACAGTAAATGTGATATTATTTCAAATGTGATATTATTTCACAAGGGCATACCGATTTATCAGAGTCAGTAGTTGCGAAAGTAGTTGTCTGAAAACTGGTGTGCGGCTCGAGGATCTGTCAGCAAAAATGACATATTTCGAAAAGGATACGTGTAAGAGTATTGATAAGTATTTAAAGGAACAAACTTCAAAATTGGAAGAAAATCTTGACGAATGGATTGAGGTTAAGACTAAGGAGGTTGAGGAGAAATTTAATAACGCTCTCGAAGTGAAACGATCCGAACTTACCGAAAGGAAACAGTCGAACACGACGAACTTGTTAAATTGTTTACTGATGAATTTCAGGCAATTAAAGAAAAGTTAATTCAAGAACTGCTGAAGGGGCAAAGGGATACGAATTTTATGTCTGATTGAGGTCTGAGGTCATCACAAAATGTTTTGACTGACGATAATCATTCAATGGACAAATCGAAAAACAGCAGACACTGTAGTGAGAGTAAATATATAACTACGTTACCACGGTACCTGATAAATCTTATGAACGTTACGAGAATGAACATCATCCGTTTGTACAAGAGAGTATCTATCGTCTCTGAAAGTTGAAGCTAGTATATTTACAATCAGACAATTTCCGACATTTTCGCCAGAGAAGAACAACATCCATCCCAAAATTTTCATGAATAACTTCAAGCGTATTTTTCCACGTAGTTTGTCGGAACAAAATAAGCTTCAGTTCATCGTATCCAAAATTACAGGTGAAGCAGCGCTGGGGCTGCAGAAGCAAGCGAGAACTATAGTACTTGTACAGAATTTGAGCAGCTTTTTCTGTCAAAATACTGGTCTAAGAGCAAACAGGAACGGTTGCGCAAGAAAGTGTACCAACCTGAATATTAGAACAGTATGCGAAGTTCACCTCGACAGTATTTCGAAAAATACATTAACAAAACGAGGTACTGGAGCGAGCCCATTTCACATCGGGAAGTAATACGCATTCTAAAGGGAAGATTGCCAATTCATATTCGCGAAAAACTGATAAATGTATATGATTGTGATGTGGAACAGTTTTGTCTGTAGTTGATTCTGTTGATATGATTATGGTTCAAATGGTTCAAATGGCTCTGAGCACTATGGGACTCAACTGCTGAGGTTATTAGTCCCCTAGAACTTAGAACTAGTTAAACCTAACTAACCTAAGGACATCACAAACATCCATGCCCGAGGCAGGATTCGAACCTGCGACCGTAGCGGTCTTGCGGTTCCAGACTGCAGCGCCTTTAACCGCACGGCCACTTCGGCCGGCTATGATTATGGAAGATGCTAGAATTTGGAATAGTAATCAATGGTGTATTACACAGCGTAATGATGCGGGTATTAAACATCGTGGTGGTGGTTGTAATGACGACAACAGAGACAGGAATGTTAAACCTACGCTAACAGAAGGAAAGCAGACGACGCACTATGACTATCATAAAACTAACAATGAAAGACATCAATATAAAAGAGATGCTTATTTTACTAAGAAAACCTATGGGAATAATGGTAATCGCGTAAATTATGTCAACACGGGAAAGCATAATCGTAAACGCAGACATGATACATATTCGGAAGAAGACTCTGATAGGATACAACAGTAGCTAGATTATCCGCAAGATAGTGCCCCTGCATCACAACTGCAAGGACCGATACCACTGAGTGACCAACCAATACCGAACTCTGAACACACTATTCGTATAGTGGAAGTTCATGGACCACCGATGAAGACATCCAGCGAAAGGTTAAACTACAGAGGGTCTCCAAAAGCCTTCCTAGGATGACCGGGGATGGAAAGGAGGGCAGGCGTCATTTTTCAGTAGATGTGTTGAGATATAATAATGATTTGGACTTAAGGGAAGAGTTGAGTGAAGAAGTGCCGGATATTTCCAAGAAATATGGACGAATTTTACAAGCTGTCGTGCAAGCAGTAGTAAATAGTATCGATATTGAGATCTTGATCGACACAGGCGCAAGCATTAACGTAATGAAGCAAGACTGTTATAAACAGATCAGTAGATGAGGGAGAGTATTAACGTTTCTTGTTACTGGATGCACTGTGTCTGGCGCATTTGGTGCGAAAGCACAGAGAATCTCAAAACAGGCACGAGTCGACACTATAATGCGGGGGGTTGCTATAGACAGTACCTTCCTGATTGTTTCGAAAATGGCCGCACCCTGTGTTTGGGGTCTTGATTTTTTGTGTAGAGCCGGAGCAGTAATAAATCTCAAAGAAGGGACGTGTACTTTGAACTCCGAAAGCGAAGTTGTGACAATTCCTATGATGAAGGTGATGAAGGGCCAAGTAGTCCCAGAGCAATGTTGTATAAAGCTATTGGTTAGCTATATTGGTGTTAAGTGCGATTCAGCAAATGAAATTTATTTTATCGAATCTTCTGAAGAAGAGATAGATCAACACACAATACGAGACAAAGTCTTTGAATTCGAATATCTGACGTCAGATCAGAGGGAAGAGTTACTATGTATGTTAACTAATTATGCACCAGTAATTATTAAACGTCCAGGAATCATCAAATATTTCGAGTTTAATATTCAAATCTATCCTCATGAAGCCTTTTGTCGCATTTCATACTCTATTCCGTGGTCTAAGAGAAAGGCGGTGAAAGAAGGAAAAAACAAATCACTAAGATGTTAGAGTGGGGAATAACAGAACCCTCTAATTCTCAGTATTCAAGCCCTCTCTTGGCTGTCATAAAATTGAATGGTGATGTAAGACTAGTTCTTGCGCTAGTGAAATTAACAAAATTATTATTCCAGTATAAACGAGACCCAATAATTTAGAAGAACTAATTCAGAAGTTTAATGGTGCCCGCTTTTTGACATCCCTGGATGTGAGGAGTTCCTATTGGCAGACGAGAATGTCGCCTGAATCACGGAAGTACACTGCTTTTATCTTTCTTGGGAGAAGCTATCAATTTATGGTTATGCCATTCGGCTTAAACATCATCGGAGGAGTGTTTATTTCTGCATTAGATACCGTACTAGGACGAGATCTCCTTGAGAAAGTTACTTTATATGTAGACGACCTTTTGATCGCGACTACTACGTGGGAGGAGCATCTCGATTTGTTAGAGAAAGTGTTCATGAAATTCTCAGAGTACGGGGTGACAGTGAATCTGACGAAATCAAAATTCGCCAAGAATCAAATAAAGTTTCTCGGACACATAATTACGCCGAACGGAATTATGCCCGACCCCAAGAAGATGAATGTTATCAAGAAGTGCCCCTATCCTCGGAGTAAAAAAGAACTAAAGTCTTTTTTGGGGCTTGATTCATTTTTCCATCGATTTCTACCTGACCAAATAATTAGCCAAGACTGTTTACTACAACTATTAGAAAAGAACATTACTTGGAAATGGACCCAGGAATGGAGCCAAGCCTTTGTTAAAATCCGGCGTGCTTTGATTAATGAACAACTTCTGCACCATCCGAACCTTGAAATGTGGCTACACTGAGCCACAGCGCCAGAGATCGCGCTAGAGAGTATTGTTCCGCCGCCTCCACTGGCAGTGATTATTGAGAACTCGTAGTGGGCAGTGCTTTTGGAGAACTCGTGGTAGTCAGTGCTGAGATGTCGTAGTGAGGAGTGTTTGTTGAGATGAGCTAGTAGGCAGTGCTTGCTGAGATGTGATACTGAAAAGTTCTTGTTGAGATGTGATAGTAGCGAGTCGGTGTGGAGAGATTGTAAAGTCTAGAGTGCTTTTCATCAATATAAATTAAGGTAACAAACTACTTTTCTTTTCTTTCTCATTATTTCAATGTCCTGAATAATGCGTCATTACAGGTTCAGTCAACAAAGCATCTGGCTTGTCTTCTTGTATTAGAGTGTAATTCTGGTTTTCTTGAGTAATTATGGTATTTTTATTTCCTTTAATTAATTCAGTATAAATGATATTTAAAATTTCTTGTGTTGTTGAAGAAGAACCGTGCCGGATGCGTACGTTGAGTCATACTTCCACACACAGAACAGTTATACTTGTGCTTTGGTTTCGTAGGTTTTATAGTTGCTGGGGACTTAATTAATTAATTGTGTTAATGAAAATTTCCATTTCATTCTTTGTTGTTGTTCTATGCAGTCAGATAGCGTAATAATACTAGTCAGGGCCAACCGTTTACGAGACTTCGTAATCGGACAAACAGCTACTTAAACAAAAAAATAAAATTATTTGCATTCTATTTTAATTAAGCCCCCATGCACGTGGCGACCGCTGCTTCGGATCGTCCCTTGGAATTCTTCTGTTTGTAAAAATAGTAGACAGTATTGCTGTAGTAATTTGTAGTTTAGTAATTGTAGTCTATTTTACATGTGTATATTTGGTAATTGTCATTCTTCTAATGGTATTTATTTTGCAAAATTTCATTTCTGTTGTCTTGTCTACGGGTTTGACAATTAGTGCAATTATTTCAATTGTTCGATTAATCGTGTTTGAGGGAAACATCTCGTGTGAATGGTATTGTTGGAGATAAAGTGTCATTGTGTGTAATTTTCATATAGTGACGAGTTTTGTATGTTTTGTAAATGATTACGCGGTCAATGAAAAAGGCAAAAATGATGGATAGTCAGAATGACGAAATTGTTGACATGGCGAACTCGCCAACACAGGACAACAGTATGATGGATAATGAAGTTGAAAACAATTTAAGAAGTCGGGAAAATAGTCCGGAACCATTTCAAAATTTTTCTCAATCAGAAAATTCACAGAATACGAGATTAACGATAGAAGATTCTGAAATAGTATCGAACACAGATAGCTTTACAGCTATGACGAAGGAAACTGGTTTTGCGGGAAATGTTAGGGGCGAAAAGAATTTTGAAACAGTTAATATGGAGCAGTTGATGAGTGCAATATTACATTTGGGATCTCGGTTAGACTCACAAGGATCTGAATTAAAAACACGGTTAGACTCACAGGGATCACAAATAGGAACAATTAAAACCGAGATGGGAACTTTGGGATCTGAACTAAAAACAGTGGGATCACAAATAGGAACAATTAAAACAGAGATGGAAACAATGGAAACACGGTTAGACTCACGAATAGGGACATGTTTCAAAAATATGAAAGATGAGTTAAAGAAAGAAATCAGAGAAGAAGTTTAACCGATTTTGAATTCTCACAATAATAGATTAATTGCAGTAGAGATTAGGCAAAGGGAACAGGATAGAGAACAGGAAGAAAGAGATCGCGCGATAGTACAAAAATTTTCAGAGTTAAATTTACAACGTGCACACGATAAGGAAGAAATATTTGAGAGAATCGAGGAATCCGTACCAAATGACAGAATAAATAACCTAACACAACAATATGAACAGTTAACTACCAAATGTGTTAATACTGAAACCCGAGTCGCGACACTTACGGAAGACGTAAATAAACAGAAAGAAAAAATAGGTGACTTATCGGAAAGAGTTGAGGAGGTTTCAGATAAATTGACAAATCTTAGTTTACATGGGGACAGAGAGTCGGATGATACAGCTCCATTACCATTTGCAGAAACCGAAGAGTACCAGAACATAAATAAGCATGTTGAAAATCAGGGAAAATTTAATGAACGTGTTAAAAGGGAAGTTGAGGCATTACGAAAGCAAGTCAAACAAATTGAAGGGGAAATTGTAGGAAAAGACAGCGAAAGAAATTTGGAATCACAGATAGCAGAGGGGTTTGAAGAAAATAATTTGTTTCATTTACGGGATGCAACAAGAGAGCGCCAGGCGCGCGAACTTGACAATAATCGACATTCAAACTGGGACAGACGCGGTAGGTCTTTGTCGCCACGAGGCGAAAACTTTGACTATAAACACTTTTTGACTGTTCGGAAGATTAAGATATTTCGCAATTCTAAGAATGACATACATCCATGTACATGGTTAGATCAATTTACTTACGCACTTCCGTCAGATGTGCCACAATGTCACAAACTGGAAATTATGTGCAGCTATTAAAGTCCTCAGGGGATTCACTATACTAAGTGAATATGTGCCGTAGCGTTCACAGGGCCCCGAGCTGTAGTGGTGCTATTTTCCCTTTTAGTTTTCTGCACCGCTGCCTACTCTTTCACTATTCTTTGCATCTATAAAAAACAACTCTTCTACTATCAATCTATCGAGACAATAGGTAAAGAATAACCGGATTTGACTGTTTTACCCAAAAGTGACTTTGGAAATTACCGTTTGGACTTACTATATTTTCTGCAGCATTCATTCGTAGTTTAAATGAAATTTTACCTGTTTATCTTCGTGACAATATTACTTCATATGTTGACGATATTCTTATTGCTAAACGTTCTTGGAGTGAGCACAACAAAATTTTGGATTCATTATTACGTATTTTTGCAAGAGTTGGCATTACAGTGAACTTGGAAAACTCTGAATTTGGTCGTTCTCAGGTGAAATTTCTCGGTCACATTATTTCTACAGACGGTATTCTTCCTGATCCAGAGAAACTAGACGCTATTCGTAATTACGCTGTTCCTTCCACAAAACGTGATGTTCGTAGTTTCCTTGGTGTCTGTAATTTTCTTAGACGCTTTGTTAGATTGGATGATTTGGCCACACCTCGTTTACACATTTCAGTTATGCACATTTTGGTCCCAGAAAATGCTTTCATAAATTACGAGAAAATTGCTACTTCAGTAATATGGAAAAACGTATTCGATCTGTTCTTGCCAAATGCAAATTATGTCAACAGGCAACGTTATAATTTTTGTGGAATGACGTACTTTAGAGAAACCAACAGTTATACGTAAACATGCGGAGAGTGCAAGGATACCGCGCTATGTTTTGGCGGCGGCAGATACTCAAAGCAACAGTGAAGTCTGCGCGGTGCACAAGGCTGTCGTTGACCGCAAACAATCACCTCCTACGTCACGCGCCTACAGCTGATCGAGCGCACAGTGTGAATGCACTGACAGCCGTAAACAAATACAGTCTAATTTCTCCGACTAAATTCTGTATAAAGCTATGGTGACTATAAATTATGTTATTAACGTTCAGTATTTTTCAGGATACGGTTGTGTAAAATATTTAAGACCTTCAGGTAAATTCTGTGTGTGTCCGACGTTAAGAGGACTTACTATCGAGAAAATTTCAGGAAGAATGTAATTTCGAATATGAAACTAATAAACTAAAAAGGTAATGATTAATTGAGTTTATTTTTCAGGTAACATATTTCCACTTAGGTACGTACTTTAGACGTAATTTGCTGCTCGCGATTACGTGATTCAGACTTTGTGCTAAATTTCATGTTCCATGAATTTACTTGTGAAGCGACGTGCTTGTGTACATTTGCTGATTTTGACAATTATTGATTAATGAATAGGGTTGTTACTTGTGTATATTATGCATCGATTGGCTGCACTGCTTTTTCACTGATGTTATATTTTTTTATTATGTGCCTGCTGTGCTTATTTATTTAAATTATAATTGTCACCTGATTAATTGTGCTGACTGTAGTTAGGTATGTAGGTTACACTTTGTGATTTATCTGCTTGCGCCTTCATGTTTACTTATTAAGATTACATATGAACATTTATTTGCTTATGCTGAATGATGCTAATGACTTGTTTATTACGTAAGATATATGTTTACTGCTGTGCGTATGGATTGCATATTTACACACTTCTGTTTTGTTGTCATAACTACTCTTTAATTTAGAATATAGAAATGCTGATATACTGTGTACGAACATAGAGTTTAGGTCACACTATGGTATTAATTATAGATTGTTCGCTTGGCAGAGCCTCGTTGTAGGGATTGTGCTGCATCCACTTGTTGACATTCTGTTCTCTACTGGTATATTTACTCGCTATTGCATGTTTTGCTTACGCTCAGTGCCTTCTATTTTTAAGATAAGAAAATGAACTGCTATAATTCGACGAACGACATTAGTACGAGAAACTTCATAGAAGTCACATGAGCTGGAGGTTTTATGGAAGCTGTATAAATTTATGCTAATAGGAAGGAAGCTAACGACATGACATACCAACACTAGGTTAGACCATTGACAGTTAGTACACTGCATTCTTCGTGAGCAATTGAAATAGGAAGTGACACTCGACACAAAAAATACTCCACATGTTTGTTTCTGCCATGATTCTTGAAGTGGTGTACACACTGTGAAATATTATGATCATTAACACTTCGTAATCGTACTTACTTACTGAAAGTTATTCGAACTAAGTCTGTTAGAGGTCATGTATGCATTTCTTTTATTTAATGATGGACAAGGAACCAAAATGTATCTTATAATTCATAATGAGTAGAAGGTTTGGATCAGATGGATTACACAGAGGTTGTGTGTGGACACTGTGTCTTCGGATTGCATGAGATGATGAATTGAGGTTTGCACTAGGATTTTATCTGTGCTTGTTCGAGGAGACTGACTAGAGGAAAGAGTTGTTATGGAAGTGAAATGATATTGGTGCTGAGGTTTATATGTATCGACGTATTATTGAGGTATTGAGATTATGTGAAGTTGATGATTATTGGAGTTTCGTGGACAAGAGGTAAGGTAAATGAGGTATTATTGAAGTATTGAGATTATGTGATGCTGATGATTATTGGAGTTTTGGTTGATAAGAGGTGAAGTAAGTGAGGAGCATATTTTTTTTTTGTTGGTCTATATGGAACAAGGAGGATAAAGATGGCAGAGTAGAACACTTAAGTAGAAGGAAGATTGTCTACACGCACACTTTGTTAAATCACTAAGCAGTATATACTTTTTTTGAAGAGAGGAAGTATTTGCATATCTTGGCTCACTGACAGTTGTTCAGCAACCGTACATTTTGATCTGGCTTGGCAAACATTGGTCTTGACATGATGACTATGACGCTGACTAACTATTATTGACTGTTATACATTGCTGCCACTACTACTTGATACACATGATGAACATAAAATTTTGACAGAATTGCATTTACACAGTTAACACTATTCAATTACACAGTAGCACTAATGTGGATGAAAGATGAGTGAGTGTTTTTTGTGTGTTTTCCTTTCCCTATCCCAAATTGGTACCAACCTATCTCCTAAATATTATTTTACTTGTTGTTGTGGCTTGCACTGACACCCATAAAAATTATAGGTTTACTGATATTTGTGTATTTGTAATATTTAATATGACAATTATCTGATATCATTTGTGTGTTTATTATGATTTGTATGTTTAGTGTAAAAGCATTGTATGTGTATTCAAACTATTGTTCATGCCTGAACTGTCTGATTAGTGATGGTGCTGCACTTTTCAACATGATGTGTGACATTTAGTCATGTTTAATTCTGCTGATGAACAGTGTGATTAGTGAAAGTGAATATTATGAACTGCGGTCAGCACCTGTTCAAAATTGCTGGGTGCCACTGATGGACTGCTTATACTGAAATGGTGTTACTTGTTGATGTCTGCACCTGCTCAACATTGCTGGTGCCACTAATGGAACTGCTTATACTGAAATGGTGTTACTTGTTGGTGTCTGCACCTGCTCAACATTGCTGGGTGCCACTGATGGACTGCTTCTACTGAAATGGTGTTACTTGTTGGTGTCTGCACCTGCTCAACATTGCTGGGTGCCACTGATGGACTGCTTCTACTGAAAAGATGTCACCTGTTGGTGTCTGCACCTGCTCAACATTGCTGGGTGCCACTGATGGACTGCTTCTACCGAAATGATGTCACTTGTTGGTGTCGGCACCTGCTCAACTTTGCTGGGTGCCACTGATGGACTGCTTCTACTGAAAAGATGTCACCTGTTGCTGTGTGCACCTGCTCAACATTGCTGGTGCCACTAATGGAACTGCTTATACTGAAATGGTGTTACTTGTTGGTGTCTGCACCTATTCAACATTACTGGGTGCCACTGATGGACTGCTTCTATTGAAATAATGTTACTTGTTGGTATTTGCACCTGTTGACCATTGCTGGGTGCTACTGCTGGAACTGTCAACTGCTTATTCTTGAGCTATGGAAAGCGTTTATGTGAATATTTGTATAAACTGATTTTTTGTGTATTACTGTTTGTGAAAAGTTATGAGACTCTTACCTGCACATATTCGTCATTGCTGACGCTATTGATTGAACTGTTTAACCACATAATACTTGTGTAAACTGTTATGTAAAGTCACATGTATGAAAGAATTTGTATTGCTTACTGTATTCTATATATTAGCTTATTGAAAGGTCAGTGCAAAGCCAAAATTTTATCTAGTTATATGATATTTACATATTAATATTATCTTTTATTTTTGTCTGTATCTTTTTTTGACGAATTTGGTGGCATTTTCACCACCAATGCTGGCAAAAATACCATCAAATTCTAGCCTGTGGAGGAAGGGCATATGAAAGGTGGCTACACTGAGCCACAGCGCCAGAGATCGCGCTAGAGAGTATTGTTCCGCCGCCTCCACTGGCAGTGATTATTGAGAACTCGTAGTGGGCAGTGCTTTGGGAGAACTCGTGGTAGTCAGTGCTGAGATGTTGTAGTGAGGAGTGTTTGTTGAGATGAGCTAGTAGGCAGTGCTTGCTGAGATGTGATACTGAAAAGTTCTTGTTGAGATGTGATAGTAGCGAGTCGGTGTGGAGAGATTGTAATGTCTAGAGTGCTTTTCATCAATATAAATTAAGGTAACAAACTACTTTTCTTTTCTTTCTCATTATTTCAATGTCCTGAATAATGCGTCATTACAGGTTCAGTCAACAAAGCATCTGGCTTGTCTTCTTGTATTAGAGTGTAATTCTGGTTTTCTTGAGTAATTATGGTATTTTTATTTCCTTTAATTAATTCAGTATAAATGATATTTAAAATTTCTTGTGTTGTTGAAGAAGAACCGTGCCAGATGCGTACGTTGAGTCATACTTCCACACACAGAACAGTTATACTTGTGCTTTGGTTTCGTAGGTTTTATAGTTGCTGGGGACTTAATTAATTAATTGTGTTAATGAAAATTTCCATTTCATTCTTTGTTATTGTTCTATGCAGTCAGATAGCGTAATAATACTAGTCAGGGCCAACCGTTTACGAGACTTCGTAATCGGACAAACAGCTACTAAAACAAAACATTAAAATTATTTGCATTCTATTTTAATTAAGCCCCCATGCAACCTTGACCAAGACTCTAGTATTGCAACAGATGCTTCAGAAACAGGTTTAGGCGCCACATTTTTTTAAATAGACGATCCGCGTGACCTGAACACCATCAAAATGATAGGGTTTGCAAGCAGAACATTGTCTAAATGCGACAGAGCATATTGTACCACTGAATTAGAGGTTTTACCTGTCATTTGGGCACTAAGGAAGTTCAGATATTTTGTTTAAGGCAAGAGGACTACGATATACTGTGATCATAAGGCTTTATCACAAGAATACAGCATTTCGGTGCAATACATAAAGGGAAAAGACAACGTAATTTACCATGCTTTATCTCGACTACCAAAAGGGAGAACGAATCAAGAGGATGATGAACGATCTTTAAATTTTAAAGTAATGGACATATCAGTAAATTATTATGAAGAACAAGTTTCAGAGCTCTGTCAAAAGCTGCCACATTTGCAAGAAGAAAATCTACATTGGAAGCCTATTAGGGACAAGATTAAACAAAAAAATCCTACTAATACTAAACATCAATATACTGCACAATATGAGGTATTATTTAGGAAAGAATCTACCAATACCAACTGGAAAGTTTGTGTCCCACAGGTTTGTATAGAGCCATTACTTTGGTATACTCATTTGAAGTGGGGACATTTTGGACTTTCTAAATGTAAAGCCAAATTGGGTGAATATTGCTACTATCCGAGCCTAGAACGACTAGCGAATAATATTCTGAAGAAATGCAAAATATGCCAACAGACGAAACCCATAAATTATTGTCGAAGAATCGAACTACATCCTATAATTCCTCACCAACCGTTAACACTAATGGCATGCGATGTGTGTAGTTCGTGTCCGACTGCATGAGGAAGATTTAAGTATATACTGGCTTGTTACGACATTTTTCAAAATATGTCAAAATCATATCTGTTACGGAATCTACATGTGCGACCAATGTTAAGCAGATTTATCAGCAGTTACATTACTGATTGTGGGAAACCGAAAATGATTCTGACTGACAATGCAGCATATTTTACTAGTGGATTGTGGGAAAGGACTATGAAGGAACATAACATCAAGCATTTATACATATCCCGGTTTTATCCTTATGGGAATCCGCTAGAGACTATTTCGGGAATTAAACCGCTTTCTACGGGCACATACACCACAGCGACAATACCACTGGATTGATTGGTTGCCAGAATTCGAGAGGATGTACAATGACCTACCACATGGTTCTACTGGATATTCACCAAATCAGATAATGCGTGGAAGAAACGAATTTCAAAATTGGTTAGGGAATTGGTCCATAATTCAAGAAGATGATTGTACTCAAGGGGATATTCTGCAAAAAGTTTATGAGAACCCACAGCATCAGGCTAAACGACAGAAAGCAAAGATCGACAAAAGTGTAAAGAAAGTAATCACATATACAGTTGGTGAGAAAATACTATTAAGAAATCATCCAATACCATTCAATAAGAAGAAACGTAACAAAAAGTGGCAGTATATGTATACCGGGCCTTACAAAATAATTCAGATACCACATGAAGGAAGTTACATATTAGCTGATTGTGACTCTGATACCATAAAGGGACTGTTTCACCATACAGAAATTAAGAAATACTTTCAGTAAGAAGAGAAGGACAATAATACGGAAATAAACTGCAAGAAAGAAAAAGAAAGAAGGAATTTGATACTGAGACACCGTTAATGGAATGAAGCCTTATGAATTATACAAAGGCATATCATGAATGCTATTGTGAGTTGGTAATATACAGTTAAGAAGAGTATTGTACATAGTAGAAAGTATATATATATATATATATATATATATATATATATATATATATATATATATATATATATATATATATATATATATATATATATATATATATATATATATATATATATATATATATGTTAAGAGGATATGGAATTAAGAAAGTCATAAGAAGCAAAAAGAGGTATCCGAATTGGAAAAATAATTAGATAACAGATTTTCCGTTAAAGAGAGAGGGAATGCTAACGGATTCCAAAAGTGTTATTCAGGGGAATGAAGAATTGATTCAAGATTTGTAAATATTTTTCTTACATTTTTTATGTTATGAAGAATATGTTATTAATAACAGTATTAAGATGAAAAATAAGTTCATGTGTGTGTAGTGGGTATGAGAAAGAAAAAGGACAGTACTTGATAAGAAGGAACATGTATGTGGAAAAGGAAAAGGAGATCATAATCGTCGAGAAGATGACCTGCAACAGATCACATCGGAGAATTCATTGTCAACTGGAGTGAATCTGAACACGAGATATATTAAAATAATTTTATGACTATTATCACAAAATAATCATCAGTAAGGTACGAAACATTAGAACGAACATCTTGTGAACATGAAAATGATGGAAACACTGGAATGGTTCACCATAGTAATTTAGAAACAACGGCAGATAGCAAAGGATTTTAATGTGAAATGGAAGAGAATTATGACACAATGGTCATCAGTCCCCTAGAACTTAGAACTACTTAAACCTAACTAACCTAAGGACATCACACAACACCCAGTATGAAGAATAAACCAATTCAACATTGAAGAGAACTCACTACGAAAGATTCGTAGAATGTATCACACGATAGTGAAGTCTGTATTCAACAATGAACAAATAGAGTATAGTAAACGCGGACCAGTGCTAAGATGTATTAATAGTGAAAGTATCTCTTACTAAATTAAAGTTGGAAATCATTCGCCGTATAATTGTAGATGAAAGCTGTAACAGATTACGTTACCACAAGCAACGACGTGTTGATAAACATGAAATGTCAACGATACAATGCTGACAGCAAAGAAAATCGAAAGACGCACTGTTGAGAAACAGAGACGACCCTGTCAGCTGAAATATTAAATAACCCGGCAGTATGAGCGGCCTATTTAAAATCTGGAATCGCCGATCGACGAGCAGTAGGACCAAGATCGTCGAACAACGAAGAGCCGAAGAAGATGACCGAGCTGTCTTTAGCAGCCTGAACAGCGCTGCCTGGTCATTTTTCCATCGTAACTGGCTGCAATCCCTGCTTTGTGCAATCAGTTAAAGAAGGGTTTCTCAACTAATAGTGTTGTGAAGTTAGTGCAGTGAAGTGAAAGTGTAATATTTATGTGAAAAAGTGCTTAAAGAGTTTTGACAGATATTATGACGTTTGTGGTTTGTTTAATGAGCAAATCCTGTTAGGTCCCGCATTTAATCAATGCTGTTAAGATCGATGTACGATGTTCATAACTTGTGGTATGAGTCCGGAAATGACTGGTTCAAAAACAACAGTACACAACACCATATTACCATCGTTCAGAGAAACCTGCAATATCTGTGACCTTTCAAAGATATTAAGGTTTGGCGGGCGATGTAGCATTGCATGAATATGTCCAATATAGTCGGATCTACTTTGCGTCACATGAGTGTAAGGGAGTCGAAACAAGTAGGGACCCATGACGTCATATCAACTTGAGATTTTTTATACATATAATTCGTTTCTAAGTTTTATTGAGTATTTGAAGAGTAAAGAATTTAATTATGTACTATACTTAATAGGTAATGAGTTTTAATGAGGTAGATATAAATATGTTTTGACATAGCAAATCACCTTGCTGCAGTATGCATGATATGTCTTCTCTCTGTAATAACAAAAACTTTCGTGTTGCTCGAGTGCGCGATCAAGTAGTCGTCGAGTGCGGATCTTCTGTAACTTTCATGAATGGGCATAGAATTCTTAATTTACAACTGGGAGTTGATTTAAAAATTATTCTAGGGAACCACGGCCCGACTTGGGTGCAAACAAATCGCACGCGAATTCTCAAATATCGTCGAGGAGTTTAAGATACGCGGCTGGATATCGGGCGTTATCGTCGCGTGTAGGATTCAGTAACATTAACCGCTTAAAGCAATCGAGAAGCGATTTACTGTTGGGATACGACACATATTAATCATCGCATCGTCAGCTTGTTGATACGTTGCTTAGCAACTCATAAACGGACAGTGATAGAATTGCTGAAACGATCTTTTAAGTATCAATGTCCACCACACACACATCAGAAACTAATTACTCTATCTGTGAGTGACTTCTGGATTGGATGAGTTTTTTTTATTTCAGCTAATCGGTATTAATAAACTTCTTTCGAGGTTGAAACTTCATCAATGGTGTCGCGCTCATTCAGTTTAGTAGAAGGATAGATAATTCTAGCTTCGCTACTATTTATAGTTTAAAAAATGGTTCAAATGGCTCTGAGCACTATGGGACTTAACATCTGAGGTCATCAGTCCCCTAGAACTTAGAACTACTTAAACCTAACTAACCTAAGGACATCACACACATCCGTGCCCGAGGCAGGATTCGAACCCTCGACCGTAGTGGTCGCGCGGTACCAGACTGAAGCGCCTAGAACCGCTTGGCCACACCGGCCGGCCTATAGTTTTAAAAGAAAAGAGAGTACATACCTGTTTTTCTTTTGAGAAATGTTCGCACTTCAGTCATCAGTCTTCCCAAACCAGAGGCACGAGTGACGCTCCCTCACAGCACTACGATATCGTGAACCACCACACACATGTGCCCCCTTCTCACTACATTTCTGCAGGGAAAACCCTGAGATATAGTCGCTGTACGAAGAAGGAAGAAAGAAGAGGAAAGATCAGCGAAAGAAACGGAGCAAAGGAGAAGAGGAGGTCACATGGTGAACTGGTCAAGGTGGATTTGGATGGTACGTTAATACCGTTGAAGGGTAGGATGAAGGGCTAGGAAAGCGGTGTCATCAGCAAATTGGAGGTGATGAATACTTGGGGGAGGTTTGGGCATATCAGCAGTGTACAGGAGATAGAGGAGAGGGTAAAGGACGGAGCCTTTTGGCATGCCGGCGGAGGAATAGAAGGTAAGTGAGTTGGAATTGTGGATAGTGATGTAGGAGGGACGATGGGAGAGGAAGGAAGCAACGAGACGTGCGAAACTGATAGGGAGTGGATAGGTCTGAAGTTTGAAGAGGAGTCCGGGATGTCAGACACGGTCGTAGGCGTTCTGGAGGTCAAGGGAAACAAAGATAGCGGAGCGACGGGAGTTGAGTTGGAGGCAAAGAAGATTGGTAAAGATAAGGAACTAGTCGTCGGCTGAGAAGGAAGGCCGGAATCCACACTGGGTAAGGAGAAGGAGGTGGTGCTGGTTAAGGTGGCGGTGAATAAGGCGGGAAAGGACTGTGTCGAAGGCCTTACGGAACACAGAGGTGAGCCGGCCGGAGTGGCCGAGCGGTTAAAGGCGCTACAGTCTGGAACCGCACGACCGCTACGGTTGCAGATTCGAATCCTGCCTCGGGCATGGATGCGTGTGATGTCCTTAGGTTAGTTAGGTTTAAGTAGTTCTAAGTTCTAGGGGACTTATGACCACAGCAGTTGAGTCCCATAGTGCTCAGAGCCATTTGAACCATTTTTGAACACAGAGGTGAGGCATAATGGGACAATAGGAAGAGGAATCAGAGGAGGGTTTGTTGGGTTTGGAGATACCTAGTTCATATCGCTAACTTTATACCAAAAGTTGGCGCGGAGACGCACGCGCAAAGGCAACTGCTACATGAGCGACCTCTGTCGAGTTTCGGGCCCTCTTCGAATATTGCCCCATCTACGTCGTGCAGGCGTAGCTTGGAAAGATGGTAAGGAAAAATGATGTACGTTGAATGTAGTGTACGTATTAACGCATAATATTTTCTAGCCGGTACTTCAGTCAAATGAACGGTTTTAGGATTAAAAAAAAATGGTTCAAATGGCTCTGAGCACTATGCGACGTAACTTCTGAGATCATCAGTCACCTAGAACTCAGAACTAATTAAACTTAACTAACCCAAGGACATCACACACATCCATGCCCGAGGCAGGATTCGAACCTGCGACCGTAGCGGTCGCGCGGTTCCAGACTGTAGCGCCTAGAACCGGATTTTAGGACCGCGTGAAGGAATGCACACTAGAGTTCTCCATAAGCAATTTACTGTATTTTCTACGACTTTTGGTGTTGTAAGACATGAGGTTGGTTTTGTGCAGTATTTTTAAATATTATGAATTATATAACTTTAAGTTCTGCGCAACATATCAAAGTTATTTGGAAGGTACTATTTATTCGTCAGTTACAGAATTTTATGAGAGTAAAATTCCATTAAAACAGTAGTTTTATAAAGTCTGGACAGTTAAGTTACACTTCGTTAGTTGTGCACCATGTTATACCTTGAAACGGAAAAAGGCTCTCTACTCGAAAGCTATGATACTTGCAAATGAACTGAGTTTCTTTAATAGCTTAACTATTTTACCTGTCTTGAAAATGAAAATTTGTGTCAGATCCAACTAGCTACTGCTTGAAAGTGTATTTAACTTATAGCTAGTTTTAGTTAATAAGTCTACTTAATTTTATTTCACTTACCGATTATTTGTGTCTAGTAGAATATTAATATAACAGATGGAGAAGACAACATTTTACTATTGGAACATTTTTAATTCAGTGGAATATTTGTTTGTAGCTAAATGACATGTTGTAGGTTGGAATATTTTTCTTTTGTTTTGCATTTGGAAAAGCTTACTGTCTTTAGTCATCAATCTTCTGGCCGGTCTCATACACCCCGCCACGAATTGCTGCCCTGGGCCACCCTTTTCATCTCAGAGCAGCACTGGCAACCTGCGTCCTCAATTATTTGCTGGATGTATTCCAGCTTCTGTTTTTGTCTACAGATTTTACCCTCTGCAGCTCCCTCTAGTACCATGGAAGTTATTCCCTGATGTATTAACTGATGTTCTGTCATCCTGTCGCTTCTTCTCCTCAGTATTTTCCATATATTCCTTTCCTCGCTAATTCTACAGGGAACCTCCTCAGTCCTTACCTTATCAGTCCACCGAATCATCACCATTCTTCTTAACAACGTATCTCAAATGCTTAGAATCTCTTCTGTTCAGGTTTTCTCACAGTCCGTGCTTCACTACCGTGCAGTGCTGTGTTCCAAACGTACATTCTCAGGAATTTCTTCCTCAGATCGAGGCCTATGTATGATACTAGTAGATTTATCTCCACCAGGAATATTCTTTTCACCAGTGCCATTCTGCTTTTTATATCCTACTTGCTCCGTCCGGCATGGGTTACTTTCCTACCTAGGTAGCAGAATTCCTTAACTTTATCTACTTCGTGGCCATCAATCCTGATGTTAAGTTTCTCGCGGTTCTCATTGCTATTACTTCTCATTACTTTCGTTTTTCTTCTATTTACTGTCAATCCATGTTCTGTCCTCATGAGGCCATTCATTCTAGTCAACACATCCTGTAATTCTTCTTCACTTTCACTTAGGATAGCAAAACGCGAACTTCGCTTTTTCTTACCTGGTTCTCAAAATCTACAGAGAACAGGAGCAGTAGCGATAAATACCATAAAACCCAGTGAAAGCTATTCAGGATTCACGTGCCACCGAAGGTGTGAGAGAACTTCGGGAGGCTCATCAGTCATCACAATAATGGCGGTTCGTATTATGTCGTCTGACCACTGTACCTTCCGCGCTGATACTTGAGCAGAGCACTAGTTGGCCGAACAAATCTGGTGCTCATTATGGATCGGAAAAAGTCAACGGTTAAAAACCGATGTCGGTGTTTTAGTTCTAAATATCCGGTATTTTTCGGTATTTGCATGAACTGGTTTAAAATTGCTTTTTTATTTTTTACTAATAACTAGGAAGAAAAAGCCAGTTTTTTCGATTTGACGTAGCAGTGGTGTTAAAAATTTTGGTTTTTAAATTGAACTGATTTTAAAAATGAGCAATGAGTATTAGCGAAATTTCTGTTGCCTTGAAATAGTGGGTTATTACAGAAAATGGGAAAGCTGTGAAGAGTTTGACATAGCACTGAAGGACCTGAGTCGAAACAAGGCCCCGGGAGTAGACAACATTCCATTAGACCTACTGACGGCCTTGGGAGAGCCAGTCCTGACAAAACTCTACCATCTGGTGAGCAAGATCAATGAGACAGGCGAAATCCCTCAGACTTCAAGAAGAATATAATAATTCCAAACCCAAAGAAAGCAGGTGTTGACAGATGTGAAAATTACCGATCTATCAGTTTAATAAGTCACAGCTGTAAAATACTAACGCAAATTCTTTACAGACGAATGGAAAAACTGGTAGAAGCCGACCTCGGGGAAGATCAGTTTGGATTCCGTAGAAATGTTGGAACACGTGAGGCAATACTGACCTTACGACTTACCTTAGAAGAAAGATTAAGGAAATGCAAACCTACGTTTCTAGCATTTGTAAACTTAGAGAAAGCTTTTGACAATGTTGACTGGAATACTCTCTTTCAAGTTCTAAAGGTGGCAAGGGTAAAATAAAGCGAGCGAAAGGCTATTTACAATTTGTACAGAAACCAGATGGCCGTTATAAGAGTCGAGGGGCATGAAACGGAAGCAGTGGTTGGGAAGGGAGCGAGGCAGGGTTGTAGCCTCTCCCCGATGTTATTCAATCTGTATATTGAGCAAGCAGTAAAGGAAACAAAAGAAAAATTCGGAGTAGGCATTAAAACCCATGGAGAAGAAATAAAAACTTTGAGACTCGCCGATGACATTGTAATTCTGTCAGAGACAGCAAAGGACTTCGAAGAGCAGTCGAACGGAATGGATAGTGTCTTGAAAGAAGGATATAAGATGAACATCAACAAAATCAAAACGAGGATAATTGAATGTAGTCGAATTAAGTCGGGTGATGCTGAGGGAATTGGCTTACGAAATGAGACACTTAAAGTAGTAAAGGAGTTTTACTATTTGGGGAGCAAAATAACTGATGATGGTCGAAGTAGAGAGGATATAAAATGTAGACTGGCAATGGCAAGGAAAGTTTCTGAAGAAGAGAAATTTGTTAACATCGAGTATATATTTAAGTGTCAGCAAGTAGTTTCTGAAAGTATTTGTATGGAGTGTAGCCATGTATGGAAGTGAAATATGGACGATAAA
The DNA here is from genome assembly GCF_023898315.1 of Schistocerca nitens. Lineage (NCBI taxonomy): Eukaryota > Metazoa > Arthropoda > Insecta > Orthoptera > Acrididae > Schistocerca > Schistocerca nitens. The sequence goes on along the minus strand of NC_064615.1, from coordinate 310,564,102 downwards.
TAGTTTAGACAAGAAGAGAATAGAAGCTTTCTAAATGTGGTGCTACAGAAGAATGCTGAAGATTAGATGGGTAGATCACATAACTAATGAGGAGGTATTGAATAGAATTGGGGAGAAGAAGAGTTTGTGGCACAACTTGACAAGAAGAAGGGACCGGTTGATAGGACATTTTCTGAGACATCAAGGGATCACAAATTTAGTATTGGAGGGCAGCGTGGAGGGTAAAAATCGTAGAGGGAGACCAAAAGATGAATACAATAAGCAGATTCAGAAGGATGTATGTTGCAGTAAGTACTGGGAGATGAAGAACCTTGCACAGGATAGAGTAGCATGGAGAGCTGCATCAAACCAGTCTCAGCACTGAAGACCACTACAACAATGACAATAACTAGGTAAAAAAACAGTTTTATCGGTTTGACATAGCAGTGGTGTTAAAACTTTTGCTTTTTAAATTGAACTGGTTTTAAAAACGAGCAATGTGTATTAGCGAAATTTCTGTTGCCTTGAAATAGTGGGTTATTATAGAAAATGGGAAAGCTATCACCGGTGTTTTAGTAGCAACGCTGATAGAAACGAGCAACATAAACATAAGAATGGGTGCAGCAGTGCTATGACAGTCTACGTGTTGCCATGTGGCGTAGGTTGAAAGAGGATGCGTATAGCCTTTGTAAATGGATAACTTAGCACGAGAATCAGAATTCTCAAGTTAACAGTAAAGTTAAACTGGAGACGACAAAAGCGATATAACCGAAAACCGTCTGTTTCAGCGATAACCGTCTCCCTAATATAAACGCCAATTACAGTTACGCAATGTGCAGAAGAAAGTCGCGTTGTAATGCGTGTACCATTTCGTAATCAGTGCTTGTAGCGTTAATTGCTTGCAGGCGCTCTTAACAAGCGTTTTCGTGACAAACAAACAAGCTTAGCAATCGCAAGCACACACCTGAAGAGCGGCAGAAAAATACCACAGAACCGGAGCGCTATCGCACTTTGTCCAGTGTAGAGAGATACCGCTAAAGCATGCCCCTATTTCATCAAAATACGGTGATAATTGTTTCTTATTGTTCTAATTTCGTAATGCTCAATGTCCGGGTGCAAGTGTTTTGCTTGTAAGCTCCTTAGGAGCTCCCAAATTATCCATCCTGGAAAGGAGTCCTACAGTTTAAAGTGGAATCTTAACCACGCGTGGTTCCTAGCGACTGCTCACGTTGTTGAGAGGTGAAGACCAGGTTAAAGACAGACTGAAAATTTCCGTGGTCAGACCAGGATTCGATCCATGACTCCTCGGTTTCGAGGCACGTGCTTTACCCCAACATCGTAATAGGGTAAATCGCCAAGAATGGTAGCTGTCTTCGTAAGAAGAACTGAACTGATTATCGTATTGTTGTCTTGATTGTTTTACGTATATACCTCAGTTGTAGCAGGTATCATTCTGAACTGATTGCGTACTGGCTTGCTGTCCAACTATAATACTGGTTCGGTGATCTGTCTTATTGATCTAAGGCAGAACTTTCGAACAGTACGTACTATTAACACCCATTTCATAAAATGAAAGTAATGGGATAATGTGATGTGCCGAAATTGTTTTCTGAAAGTCGAGCTTGCTATGCGCCATCTTGATAGTGAGGCATGAAGTTGCAAAAGAAATGAAATCGTTGAAAAAAATTAGGAAACGGGGCCTAAAACATAACCCAGGAGGGTTTGCTTTCACTAGGTCGGAGAAGTACCCTTCCCCCGTGCTTAACTTGGATTTATTTCGAATTCTTTCTCGCTGAATAGCCCAAAGTGATTGGGAATAAGTGTGTGCAGTACTAGTTTATAAGAAAGGTATGACAGCAGACGGGCTAAACCATAGACTAATATTCATTACCACCACGCTGTTGTCAGGTCCTCCAGGCTGAACCTAAAGACGTGTGAAGTTTATCTTGAAATATCATACATGATGTATGTAGCATGAGTCATCCAAGTCTTGACTCTCACGTTTCACATGCGGTATCTCGGAATTCTAGAACGATTACGTTCCTAGATTTCCAAGAAAGCGACTGTTTGAAAATGTGAAGCAGTTACTAATATATAAAAGAACTCCAATGGAGATGGGGAAAATATTTGCTAAATATTATGTCTGAAGTGTAGTGTTATACAACAATGAATCATGGACAGTTAAAAAGAAAGAAAGTGTTTAGAAAGTTTTGAGATGAAGAACATAATATAGATGGAGGATGCTCAGTACAGGGCATCACGGAGAGCCTCCAGTTCAAAACCTATCATAAGACAGATATACTAAAGAAGAGAAGAATATTTCCAAAATGCAGTCAGTGCTCTATCCTTTTGAATTCTCATATTCATTAAATATCTGGGCTTAATATAAGTGTGAGTATGAACCCGGACGAACTCATAAAATCAGCTGGGAGGTATGTTGGTAATCTCATAACTGGCAAGTTCAGTCACAATCAAAAGTGTTACGGAGGTGTGGAAGGAACTTACTAATGAATCAGTACTAATAGTGTTATTTATTCCTCGGTCATCTTAATGTTGAGAAGAAAGAAGACTTCCCTCTCTGGAAACACTGGTACGTGAAATGAAAGGACCAATTGTAAGTAGGCTGTTTAGGTTTTTTTTATTGGTAACGCCACCTCTGTATAAAAATCACTGGCTGTGCTGTGTGCAGTCTGTGTCTCGTTTGCATTGTTGTCTGCCATTGTAGTGTTAGGTAGCTGGCTGTGAACAGCGCGTAGCGTTGCGCAGTTGGAGGTGAGCCGCCAGCAGTGGTGGATGTGGGGAGAGAGATGGCGGAGTTTTGAAATTTGTCATGAACTGCTATATATATTATGACTATTGAGGTAAATACATTGGTTGTTCTCTATCAAAATCTTTCATTTGCTAACTATGCCTATCAGTAGTTAGTGCCTTCCGTAGTTTGAATCTTTTATTTAGCTGGCAGTAGTGGCGCTCGCTGTATTGCAGTAGTTCGAGTAATGAAGATTTTTGTGAGGTAAGTGATTTGTGAAAGGTATAGTTTAATGTTAGTCAGGGCCATTTTTTTTTGTAGGGATTTTTGAAAGTCAGATTGCGTTGCGCTAAGAAAATATTGTGTGTCAGAATAAGCACAGTCATGTATAATTGTTCAAAGGAGACGTTTCATACAATAAAGTAAAGTTGCTCTCAGCGCGAAGGTTTGTTTGAACACCGAAATGTGTTACTTGTAGTGGTCCTATTGCAGGTGGTACGTCGTAACATTTTTCTGACCTTATAACTGACTGTGAATGGGAATGTACAGTTCAGTGTGGACTCTGAACTATGGGGTTTGAACATTTGTAGTATGATACTTTCCCACTACAGAGTTATACGGAATAACGGTTTTAGAGACAAATTATACGTTGGGCGGACAAAAGTCTTTGTATACCTCTTAATGTCGTGTCGGAAATCCTTTTGCACGCTTAGTGCAGCAACTCGATGTGGCATAGACTCAACAAGTCGATGGAAGTCCACTGCAGAAATATTGAGCCATGTTGCCTCTGTAGCCGTCCATAATTGCAGAAGTGTTGCCGATACAGGACTTCGTGCATGAACTGACTTCTCGACTATGTCCCATAAATGTTCGATAGAATTCGTGTCGGACGATCTGGTGCCCAAATCATTTACTCGAACTGTCCAGAATGTTCATCAAACCAATAGCGAACAGCTGTGGCCCGGTGACACGGCGCATTTTCATTCATAAAAATTCCATCGTTGTTTGGGAACATAGCTGCAAATGGTCTCTAAGGAGCCGAACATAACGATTTACTGTCAGTGATGGCTGCAGTTGGACCAGAGAACCCAGTATATTCCTCGTAAACACAGCCCACACATTATGGAGCCACCACCAACCACCACAGTCTCTTGATGACCTTGATGACAACCTGGGTCCATGGCTTCGTGAGATCTGCGCCGCACTCGAACCCCGCCATCATCTCTTATCAACTGAGATCGGGACTCTTCTCACCACGCCACGGTTTTCCAGTCGTCCAGGGTCCACCCGACATGGTCACCAGCCTGGGAGAGACGCTGCAGGTGACGTCGCGTTGTTAGCAAAGACCTTCGTGTCGGTTTTCTGCTACCACAGCCCATTAACGCTAGATTTAACCGCACTGTCTTGAAGGATACGTTCGTCGTACGTCCCGCATTGATTTATGCTGCTATTTCACTCAGTGTTGCTTGTCTGTTACTGCGCTGTCTGTGGTGAGAGGTAATGCCTGAAGTTTGGTATTATCAGCACACTCTTGACACTATGGATCTCCGAACATTGAATTACCCTAACGATTTCGGAAATGAAATGCCCCATAGATCCAGCTCCAACCACCATTCCGCGTTCAAAGTTCAAATGGCGCTGAGCACCATGCGACTTAACTTCTGAGGTCATCAGTCGCCTAGATCTTAGAACTAATTAAACCTAACTAACCTAAGGACATCGCACACATCCATGCGCGAGGCAGGATTCGAACCTGCGACCGTAGCGGTCGCTCGGCTCCAGACTGCAGCGCCTACAACCGCACGGCCCCTCCGGCCGGCGCGTTCAAAGTCTGTTAATTGCTGTCGTGCGGCTATGATCACGTCGGAAACCTCTTCACATGAATCGCCTGAGTACAAATGACAGCTCCACCAATGTACTGCCCTTTTATACCTTGAGTATGCGATACCACCGCCACTTGTATATGTGCATATCACTAGTCCATGAGCGGCCGCTGTGGCCGAGCGGTTCTAGGCGCTTCAATCCGGAACCGCGTTGCTGCTACGGTCGTAGGTTCGAATCCTACCTCGGGAATGGATGTGTGTGATGTGCTTAGGTTAGTTAGGTTTAAGTAGTTCTAAGTTCTAGGGGACTGATGACCTCTGATGTTAAGTCCCATAGTGGTCAGAGCCACTTGAACCATTTGAAGAACTAGTCCATGACTTCCGTCACCTTACTATAAAACAGTTCTATTGCTTCTACCATACAGACTTGTAGTGAACGGCGGTAATTATGGGCGGGAGGAAAGTATGGGCCACTTGGTGTTCCTCACTTTTTGTGCAGAACAGCAGATGTCTGCACCGTTCGCAAAAAAAAAAAAAAAAAAAAAAAAAAAACAACACAGACATGACTCTCATATTTTCTACAGCTTGAGTTAAGTAGGTAGCCGTTGAATTTGTGTCACAACTAATTTTATTTAAAGAAATAAATGGTTACACTACCGCTGCATTAGGAAGTTCAAATGGTTCAAATGACTCTGAGCACTATGGGACTTAACATCTGAGCCGGCCGAAGTGGCCGTGCGGTTAAAGGCGCTGCAGTCTGGAACCGCAAGACCGCTACGGTCGCAGGTTCGAATCCTGCCTCGGGCATGGATGTTCGTGATGTCCTTAGGTTAGGTAGGTTTAACTAGTTCTAAGTTCTAGGGGACTAATGACCTCAGCAGTTGAGTCCCATAGTGCTCAGAGCCATTTGAACCATTTGAACTTAACATCTGAGGGCATCCGTCCCCTAGAACTTAGAACTACTTAGACCTAACTGACCTAAGGAAATCGCACACATCCATGTCCTAGGCAGGATTCGAACCTGCGACCGTAGCAGTCACTCGGTTCCAGATTGAAGCGCCTGGAACCGCTCGGCCACACTGGCCGGCCATTGGGAAGTCTTATTCATTTATTGATGGTTACTAGTTTCGGACTTGCGTCCATTGTCAAACAATCCTTTGGGAACAGAGCTACAGCAGATGACGTAACGGTAATGGCAGTACAGCATGTATTTATATAAAATATAAATACGTATAATACATAACAGGGAAACATTGGTAGTAAACATCTCCAAAAGTGCTTGACCGATTTACTTCAAATTCTTACACGATACTCTAATAACGTAGGCTATACGTTTTATTACATATGTGTGTTTATAATATATAATGAGGAAAATTAGTTACTCTTGAGAAGTTCTTGACCAGTTTAATTCAAATTTTTACGCGATAACTAACAACACTCTTCTAGAAAGGAAAATTTTATAATATGGAAAGAAGAGTTTCTAAAGCAATTTTGATTGGGGAATTCAAAACTGAAACCAGGAATTCCACATGAGGCACAGTTGGAAATTTGGAAGTTTGTGGTAAGGTTTTATGGGACCAAACTGCTGAGGTCACCGGTCCCTAAGCCTACGCATTACTTAATCTAACTTAAAGTAACTTAGGCGATGGACAACACACACACCCATACCCGAGGGAGGACTCGAACCTCAGACGGGGGGAGACGCGCGGGCCGTGACAATGCGCCCTAGACCGCGCGACTACCCCGCCCGGAAAAGCACAGTTTTTTTAGCTGTATGAAAATGTATATAATTTAATTTCCAGAAGTAATATTGTTTCTAGAGAAGGGTAAATTTACTAAAATTAGTTGGCAACATCAACTTCGTCTTTTAACTTACTTTAATATCCAAATATTCGTACCTATCTCTGTAAAAGTATTGTCTTGTTAAGCTAATTCTAGCCTTTTTGAGTGTTAATTTCGCCACAAGAAACCACACATTTAACATTACGGACATAGAGGTTCAGCAATTGTAATTTAATTTCGAACATACAGTTTAGCCACTTTCAGGTTTGTCTTTGCAATTATCATGGGCCCGCAGTTGGCATCACTGTTTCTGAACCTCTGCTAAATTCTGTAATGTACAAGTAGTCAAAGTTTTGGACATGGTTACGTAGTCAGCGAGCGTTTAAAAAGTAAAATTAAAGCAATAACAGCCCTCGGTCGCAATAAGAAGTCTTTTGACCTAGGTTTCGGCACTACTTTGAGTGCCTTCATCTGAAGTAAAACACTCAAACTGGCATGTGACGTGTAAAATAAGTACCAAGAGATAAAGCTCTCCACTCATTTATTAACGAAGATGATGGAAGGCTAAAACGTTGAATTCTGCCTTCCGGAAATTACGTTGATTGACTGTTCCGTCGGCTGTTGGTAGAATTTTTTGTACACTATGAATGAAACACACGCAATTCTGGTGTAATATTCCACAGTCCTTATTATTTGTTACACGAACTCTGGAACCGCACGACCGCTGCGGTCGCAGGTTCGAATCCTTCCTCGGGCATGGAGGTGTGTGATGTACTTAGGTTAGTTAGGTTTAAGTAGTTCTAAGTTTTAGGGGCTGATGACCTTAGAAGTTAAGTCCCATAGTGCTCAGAGCCATTTTTTTGTTACACGAACCGTTTTCCGCTGTTACGGTAACATCACGTACTAAGACAAGTATGTTGTGCAGAGAAATTTTGTTGGATCAATGATATTAAATTAGTGCATGTGCAGTGTGTCTCCATTTCCAGAGATGAAACGTGATAATGTTAGAATTAGGAATAAAACAAGAGGGATTATTTCAGTGTAAATGCGGTGTAAGATTGTTTAACTAAGATAAAATATGTGACACGTTAACTAATGAACTACAGACAAATTACAACAGCTGCGCGTAGAAGAAAATATTTAACAATAAACTTTGGTGACATATACCAAAGATGTGGCTGAACAAAACCAGCTTGTCTTTAATTTGTTCCAAATTACAAACAGATAAAATGTAATAGTGATATTAAGCTGTTGAGTGAAGAAGCCGTGACTCTAAAACATAAGTTTTTATCACAACGAGACAAATTATAGTAACTGAAGTAAAGGAAATGGGGCGTGTGCATAAGAGAGAACCTGGATGGGGTTATGAGTGATACCTGCAGTTAGAATTGGCGAGTTGGGGAACTGTGAGTGATCATTCAGCTTGGACTGCTGGAAAAATGTTTATTAATTTCCATTATTTCAAGATAGTTTATCTTCCTTCCTTTATGTTTCGTGATTCATCTTGTAACTAGGGCCTTCTTTAAGCAGATAGTTTGCAAAAGCAGATTCTCATTTTCTAAGGCGCAAACTTCTGTGTATTCTTCCAAGTGGGTACATATTGCCCTGCCAGACTGACCTGTATAGAATTTGCCACAATTACAAGTAATTTTATATATTCCATTCTTTTCCAAAGCTAGAGTGCTGTCTTTACCGTTGGGCAAAAAGTGTCCAACAGTGCTGTGCACATAAAATGGCGTTTTTACGTTCTTGAATTTAGGTTTTGTGGCTACATCGAGTAAGACTTTTCCTAAGTACGGAATTGTACACCATTTATTGCATTCTTGAGATGGCGGTTCAAGGACATGGTAAAGAAGAGAGTACACCTGTTGTTTCTACTTTTTGTGCTTCTCCTCGGTCTGCGACGCTTACTTGCTATGATTACTAGATAGAAGAGTTTTAGTGAAGAGCTGCGTTTGTCAAGGACGTGTTTCTTCGGCTTCATTAAGATGCTCATGCAACTTGTGAGGCTCCTCTTCGTTGATAATTACTCCTCTTTCTGTCAATGACAGATTGTTTCATCATTAGTATAATTTGATAACAGATTGGGTGGAGTTAGTTAAAGACAATGGACTGAGAAGTCTATTGGTTTATAATATTCTTTGTCGAAACGTATCACTGAATTATAGTAACAAAATCATGACACGAATTTCGAATTTAATTTCAACGTGTATGAATACTTCAATCTAGAACAAAATTCCCTACTTGAGAATTCTATTTAATATTCTTTCGACATGTAACTGAAAAATTCAGTACGCTACTTGGCTTTCCTTCAACTACTTCCTGCATCCGAATGTTGGGGATTGACATCTGTAGGCTCCACTTGTACGACCTCCCCGCTGGCGCACGCTCAAAAACAAGCAACCATGGAACTCATTGTTAAGCCTGCATATTGTTAAACTCGCATTGTTGCATCTTCCGTAGGTATGTATATGGTCTCGTGTCGATCGAGATTCAGGAACCACAATCTCACGAACTACAGTGTATAACACTCCCGTTCGCTACTCCTATACAACCTCAAAGCTGGAGGCAGTTTGTAAAATGGAACTATTTTGTTAGATTAATTATGGTATAAAGCAACAGAGCAGTGTTACCCTCTGAGAGGAATTTTGTTATGTTGACCGTGATATACCTAACGGAGGTGGCGTATCTGAAGCGAAAGTCAGAAATATGTAAATATTTAAACAGTAATAAATGATATTTAACCTATCCACACTGTTTAAAGGATAAAGAAAACGGTCGCTAGCGTTATGCAAGAGAATGATTAACATTCTTGTTCAAGAAAATAGTTATTAGTAACTTTAACGGACAATCACAACCTATACTTTACCACACGCGAGTGCAATGAACTCTGACACGTTCATATGTCAACGTTAAGGTTGGAACTAACAGCTAGAGCAGCACAAACTATTTGCAGAAATATAACAGATAACGTAACACACTATTACTTTTAGGGCTTATTCAAACCGAATAAGTTTTATAACATTACTATTAATATTCACTGCAGAATCAGAAATTGGACATAGGTTAAGTACTGTTTTTCACACATTTTCCTAGCTGACATAAAATTATAAATGTAGTTCACTGCAAAATTATGAACTGGTCACAGGTTAAGTCTCTCTCAGCTAAATACTTTTATATTTAGAATGAAAGTTAAATGTATTTCATTAACAAATTACTTCTCCCAGTCTTTTGAATAAAGAAGTTATTGTTTTCATAAATAGTGGTCTTTCTATTAGTTGTTATTTATCATGAGCATAAAGGATAAGCTGTGGATGCTATTACACTATTAATATACACTTTCAATATCCAAAAGAAACAAGTGCTTAGCAAGCATGAGTATAAAGCTTTCCACTATTGCCGTTTTCCACTTTTACTACAGTGAGGCACAAAAGTAACATATTTGTAAGATACTGACTCACCTTTTGCGGTTTACAGCAAGTAGCAATGTGATCATTTACTAAGAAAAACTTTATAAGCCTCAGTCTTAAGAACTTTTAATTTTGAAGTTGGCAACAACATATTAATAAGCAGTTTTAATAGAAAATTTATTTTCTGCAAGCATCAATTACTTTAGTTCACTTTCTTGCCACATAAACTTTAACTTTCTTTTTACTATGTTGAAGAGGCATTAATTAGTAAAACACTGGGCTTTAATGTTCTTTCAGTAAGGACACTGGGTAATCACCTTAGTTCAAACATAGAGGAACCTGAGTGGCTACGTGACTGAGGATAAATCACGGTAGGTACAAAAGTTCAGTTAAAATTTACCTTGTATTTGAGTACACTAAACATCCAATGAGCTGATTCTTCACTGTACATTAATATAGCGTTCCATTACAGAGATTGCGCAATGTGGTGGCCACTGCATGTTGGTAGGTGGATTTGCAGGTAGAATTGTCGGAATCTATCATTCATTTCTAGGTGACGATGATAGACATCAATTTCAGAATAGCTCCAGTTCTTTATCCATCCATCCCAGGCATTGGAAAGTGGGGCGCAAAGCCTCTTTCGGCACCAGAACAATATGCAGCTTTTACATGAGCAATTGACAGTTTGGTAGCTCGTCCCCGACTGACTCTTGGTTTCTACCTTTTCTACGCAGGCCAACCTCGATCTGCGCGCGCTACACAGTTCCGTTCCCGAGGGGAACCACTATACCATTAACATACAAACTAACTAAGAACCCTAAGTGAAGGTCAGCAGTTTACACAACAGCAAAAAAACATTTTAAATAAAACAGAACATTTGCGCATATTAGTATCTCTACAAAAAATTATTCACCCAAATTCCAAATGTATACAGTAAGTTTTGTATCCCTCCAATTGAGACAAAGAATTTAAATGACAGCCATGCTACATTGCATAGAATCAAACCATGAAATCAAAGTTTTTACAAAGAAAGAAAAGATTCAATCCAACAACCTTTACAGATACTCAATGTTATAACATTAAACCAAAACAAAAGGCAAAATAAATACGTACAGCATTAGAGCTATGGTGTTACAAGTGTCGGACATTAGAAGAATGGAAAGGCTTAATGTTACAGTTACGAGGACGCACATTCAGATATTACACTTTTCAACCACATGGTGACCACCTGTCAAAAGCCTGAAAAACAACTTTTTCCGGTGGGGACCACAGCCAGACGCGCAGGAGGAGAGTCGATGACGTTCTGGAAGGTACGAACAGGGATGTGGACCCATGCCGTCGCCTGTGCCGTGGCCAACTGCGCTAGGTTTCTAGGTTCAGGATCCATTGCCCCTACAGCCCGATCGAGGTGGTCCCACATATTTTCGATTGGATTTAATTTCGGGGAGTCTGGTGGCCAGGAGAGTAAATCGCCCATCTGCTCTGCGAAACACGTACGCACCCTGCGACCTGTGTGACACGTGGAATTGCCTGCCGTTAGATGCCATCGTGCCGAGGAAAAGCAAACTGCATGTAGGGGTGGTTCATGGTCCCCTAAGATAGCCGCATCTTCGTGTTGATGCATTGTGCCTTCCACAATGACGAGATCACCAAGGGAATGACACGGAAACACTCCCCACAGCATAACCCTCCCTTCTCCGTGCTAGACCCTTCCGACAACCAACGGGCATCTTTCTGATGGAGCGTAAGACTTGTATCATCTGAGAAGACTTCCAATCGTCACTCAGTTGACGTCCTGTTGGGGAACTGGTGTGCAAATTCCAACTTTCGGTGAACAACAGTCGGCATGGGTGAATGAAACGCACCTTCTGCTGATGCCAATAGGCAGCAATGTTCGCTGAACGGTCGTCTAGGAGACAGTGTTGGTAGCACCTTGGTTGATCTAGGCTGTCAGATGCTCAACAGCTGCACGTCTGCTCTCCCTTACACATCTCCGCAACCGTCGTTCACCCATGACATCTGTGACCCGTGGCGCACCACAGTCGCCTCGATGACGGTTTTGGAAAGAGCCATTTTACTATGCACGATATTCGTAAAGCACGGTAACACGCGAAAAGTTTTCAAACTTAGATGTTTCTGAAATGCTTCCACCCTTGACCTGAAGGCCAATGATCATGCCCTTTCGGACATCAGATAAATCGCTCTGTTTCGACATTATGACAACGATAGAACTATACTACTGTCCATTAAAACTGCTGCACCACGAAGATGACGTGCGACAGACGCGAAATTTAACCGACAGGAAGAAGATGCTGTGAAATGCAAATGATTAGCTTTTCAGAGCATTCACACAAGGTTGGCACCGGTGACGACACTTACAACGTGCTGACATGAGGAAAGTTTACAACCAATTTCTCATAGACAGCAGTTGACCTGCGTTGCCTGGTGAAACGTTGTTGTGATGCCTCGTGTAAGGAGGAGAAATGCGTACCATCACGTTTCCAACTTTGATAAAGGTCAGATTGTAGCCTATCGCGCTTGCGGTTTATCGTATCGCGAAATTGATGCTCGCGTTGGTCGAGATCCAATGACTGTTAGCAGAATATGGAATAGGTGGGTTCAGGAGGGTAATACGGAACGCCGTGCTGGATCCCAACGGCGTCGTATCACTAGCATTAGAGATGATAGGCATCTTATCCGCATGGCTGTAACGGATCGTGCAGCCACGTCTCGATCCCTGAGACAACAGATGGGGACGTTTGATAGACAATAACCATCCGCACGAACAGTTCGACGACGTTTGCAGCAGGATGGACTATCAGCTCGGAGACCATGGCTGCGGTTACCCTTGGCGCTGCATCACAGACAGGAGCGCCTGTGATGGTGTACTCAATGATTGACCTGGGTGCACGAATGGCAAAACGTCATTTTTTTCGGATGAATCCAGGTTCTGTTTACAGCATCATGATGGTCGCATCCGTGTTTGGCGTCATCGCGGTGAACACACATTGGAAGCGTGTATTCGTCATCGCCATACTGGCGGATCATCCGGCGTGATGGTAGGGGAGACCGGGGCACGTTGGCCATAGGGGCAGGATGGCCCAGTCGATTTAGTTCATACAACAGACGCTAGATCGTGCTGAGAATCAATAAGCAGGTTGGTAGCACTGTCTCGCGCCCTCTACAGGAGCAATATGGTCGGCGGAGCAGTTTTGGACAAGTTGTGTTGATTAACTGTTTTTGTGCGTGTGTGAGTAAAATTCTACTCGTCGGTTAAATGTGTGTTATGTAAAGTTTGCTTACTTTAGGCGCAAGAGGTGAGTAGTATAATTAAACGTCGTAGATTAACGATACAATCTAAATTGCTTCAGTGGGTTTTGTGACGAATAGAATTTATTGTAAACATGGAGATGGGGCAGGTTGGCCCAGAGACGACGGGGCACGATGGCCACTCGGACCAACCTGCCCTGTCCTATATATTTTTTAAAATTCGATGAAAGATTTGTTATTTTTAATGATAATAATATTTATAATTCTTCGAGTTTATGAAATTATTAACATAATTTTCGAAGTTAAACATATTTTGATACGTTTCAGAGGTCAAAAGATCGTCATATTCACGAGATAAAAAGCGTTTTAAAAAGAAAACACCAACCTGTAAATTTTGTTATAATCTTAAATAGCGATCTGAGTAGTCAGAACCTGATTCATTTCTTTGTTTTTAGAACATCAGAGTTACGGCCTTAGTGAAAGTATAAAAGAAAAAGTGAAAGAGGAATGATTTCTGAAGATGCGATGCTAAAAGCAGTTTTAGAAGTAAAAGAAAAGGGAAGATCTGTGAGGGCTACTAGCGAGGTATTTGGGATTCCAAGAAAAACTTTGGGGAGGTACTGTGCTAAGTACAAACAGATCTCATGTCAGCCTACACAGTCAATTGAACTTCAGGAAAGTGCAACTGAACCTCAAGCCATGCCAATGGACCAAAACCCTCAGCCTGGAGGGGTCCTACAAATACTTAGTGACAAAAAGAAGCCTTGGGATAAATTTGTCTATGATAAAAGATTTCAGGTATGAAATGTTGTTATGTAAAATTATTTTTATTTGCAAAGCTATTTTTCAATTTCTAATGTTTTTTCTCTATCCCTGCCATTGTTGTTGTGTCTATCTCTATCTCATCTTGTCCACTGTAGGCCTACTGATTTGTCTCCCTCTCTCTCTCTCTCTCTCTCCCTCTCTCTCTCTCTCTCTCTCTCTCACACACACACACACACACAAACACACACACACTCACAAATACACACACACATGAAAAGAAAAACTGTGCCTTAATGGGTAACTTCATTAGAGTTGTTTATTTTCAGATATTTAATTCCGAACAAGAAGATATGCTTGAACAATACCTCATGAAGGCAAGTGACATATATTATGGTCTTTCCCCGAAGGAAGTCAGGCGGTTTGCGCATAGATATGCTATTGTAAACAACAATAAAATACCCCAAACATGGACCGAGACCGAAACGGCGGGAAGTGATTGGTTCACAGGATTCTTGAAGAGGCACCCTCAATTCTCCATTCGGACTCCTCGAGCGACTAGCTTAGCCCGGTGCACCAGTTTAAGCAAGTATAATGTAGAACTGTTTTTTAATAATCTCGACATATCTTTAAAAATATTAAAAGTGACCCCTGCGGACATCTGGAACATTGACGAAACTGGAGTAACTACCGTCCAGCGTCTTGATCGTGTAGTCGCTCGAAGAGGTTTTCGCCAAATAGAGCGAGTGACATCGGCTGAGAGAGGGTCACTTAACAAGTGATCGCTTTTGCAGTTAGTGCGTTGGGTAATAGTGTGCCTCCATTCTTCATCTTCCCGAGGGTCAACTTCAAGCCTCATTTTATCCTTGACGGCCCGATTGGGTGTGATGGAGCAGCTCATCCTCCGGGATGGATGACGGAGATAAACTTTGCAAAATGTGTGAAACATTTTGTTCTACACGCTCGCTGCTCAAAAGAACGCCCTTGCCTGGTTTTGATTGATAATCACAGTTCACATCTCGACTCTGAAGTTCTTGATTATTGTAAAGATAATGGAATCACCTTTCTATCTTTTCCGGCGCATTGTAGCCACCAGCCTTTAGACATAAGTGTTTATGGGCCTTTTAAAAAGTTCGTGAACTCAGGATGTGATGCATGGGTTACCAATAATAAACGGCCTATGACTATTTACGACATCCCGTCTATAGTGCGAATAACACTTCCAAATGCTGCAACTCCCAGTAACATAACCAGTGGATTCAAGGCAACTGGGATCAATCCCTTTAACAAAAATATTTTTACTGACAGTGATTTTATGCCTTCTTACACCTTGGATAGGCCAGACCCAAACACTGAAAACAGTCCATCAACTCGAGCTGTGATAAAGGTAAAACCGTTTCCAACTCCAGAAGAGGTCAGTCCTTTTGAAAAAGCAGAGCCCAGAAAAAGTATGATAGCAGGGAAAGGGAAAAGAGTTTCTGTCATAGTGACAGACACTCCAGTAAAAAATGCCCTCGAGGAAGAACAAAAAGGTGCAAAAGAAAAGAAGGCGAATGCATTGGAAAGAAAACTTAAATCACAGGCTAAAAAAGCACTTTTTCAAAAAGAAAGTAGGAGCAATGGTAGAATGAAATTAACTAAATCAACTGCAGTAGGCCTAAAACGCAAGAAGAAGCCAATGGAAAATGATAATGATGAAGATGATGATGACGATGAGGAAGATGAAGATTCACTGTGCCTAAGGTGTTTCAAGCCTTTCTCAAACAGTCAGCCTTTAGCGCAATGGATTCAGTGCACAAACTGCAAGCCTTGGGCTCATCAGACATGCATGAAAAATGAAATCCGTGGACTATTTTATGAGTGTTATAACTGTGCTGATCCTTTGGATGTGGACAGTGATTAAAGTTGATTGGTGTATTAAGACAATATAATTCCTAATAACTTTAAGCTTTCCCGTTGTCCTAATAAAATGTTAAACATTTAACTCAATATTCAACTTGATTTGAAGTACATTAAAGTATGTTTCTTGATAACTATTCGTTTTATTTTGATATCCTAAAGTTATACTAGTTTAACTTATCAAAATATTACACGGGTCAACGTGCCCCAGCCTCTGGGCCAACATACCCCGAGGTAGGGGCAGATTGGCCCACTTGACATATGTCTGGTAATTAATTCTTTCAAAACATTTTAACTGATATTTTCAAGGTTAATAATTATGATCCAGATTCAGTAAGCCTGCTCTAAATATTTAGCAATAATTTAAAAAATTTAAATATGTGAAAAAAATTAATATACATTTTTTGTTAAAAATATGGCCAACGTGCCCCTGTCTCCCCTATGGGGTGCCATTGGTTACACGTCTCGGTCACCTCTTGTTCGTATTGACGGCACTTTGAACAGTGGACATTACATTTCAGATGTGTTACGACCTGTGGCTCTACCCTTCATTCGATCCCTGCGAAACCCTACATTTCAGCAGGATAATGCACGACCGCATGTTGCAGGTCCTGTACAGGCCTTTCTGGATACAGAAAATGTTCGACTGCTGCCCTGGCCAGCACATTCTCCAGATCTCCCACCAATTGAAAACGTCTGGCCAATGGTGGCCGAGCAACTGGCTCGTCGCAATACGCCAGTCACTACTCTTGATGAACTGTGGTATCGTGTTGAAGCTACATGGGCAGCTGTACCTGTACACGCCCTCCAAGCTGTGTTTGACTCAATGCCCAGGCGTATCAAGGCCGTTATTACGGGCAGAGGTGGTTGTTCTGGGTACTGATTTCTCAGGATCTATGCACCCAAACTGCGTGGAAATGTAATCACATATCAGTTCTAGTATAATATATTTGTCCAATGAATACCCGTTTATCATCTTCATTTCTTCTTGGTGTAGCAATTTTAATGGCCAGTAGTGTATTTTCCGCGATCCCCGATATGGTTTATATAACCTCCACTGCTAGAGCTGCCACCTGCTGTCTTTGAGTGGTTTTCGTTTTGACGTCGAACATAGGCGGTTGCCACAGTAACGTGACTGGAGTGTGTACTTCCAATGTTTGTGGAATGGGTAGGGGGCATCTGAGTGGACTGATGCCGTGCATCACGATTTCTTATCTTGTGCCAATATTTTCATCTTGGAATTTCATCTGTTCCCATTGCCCTGAGTTATCTGATGCATATATTTTATGTCCGTCTTCTCCTTAAATTTTAGCTTGTATAGGTTATTTCTTACGTTTTGACACATCATGTACTTCATCAAGTGATGAATGGAACAACTGGGGACGAGATTGGGTATTAATGGTGGGATGGGGGGGGGGGGGGGGGGGAGTGTGGGTGGAAGAGTGAGGATGATAGTGGTACCATAAGTACCTTTCGCCAGATATATTAGGATGTGCAAGCGTAGATGAAGACGTGATACAGTTTTACGCTTCCTGAAGTGCAGACGTTACATTTCCTTACATTAAGTTCTCTTTGTTAGACTTTGAACGAGTTATTTTCTCAATATCGACGTTGTTATTACAAAATGGTTCAAATAGCTCTGAGTACTATGAGACTTAACTTCTGAGGTCATCGGTCCCCTAGAACTTAGAACTACTTAAACCTAACGAACCTAAGGACATCACACACATCCATGCCCGAGGCAGGATTCGGACCTGCGACCGTAGCGGTGGCGCAGTTCCAGACTGTAGCACCTAGAACCGCTCGGCCACTCCGGCCTGCTTTATTATTACACTTCGGATGGTATGACAAGTCGTCATAGACAGCTGCATAATCAGCGAGAAGTATCAGATTGAAATTTACACCTCTGGAATTTGAGTAATATGTTGCACTAGCGAAATACCATGGCCTCGCACCGGTAGCACTGAAGTATTTACGGCCGGACGCGTTGTCTGGAGCAGAGGTAATAGATTCTTACCTTCCTCGTGACCCAGTCTTTGTCAGTGAAAAACCTATAAAGATCCCTACAGTAGTTCCTAAGATTAGCCTTCACACACGGGCAGAAAAACTCTGCGAGTGACTTTACTCTATTTTATGTATTGATTACAGATTTACAGCAGTAACTCTGACACATTTCCGTCGAACACAGTTGCAGTTGATTACGCATCTGTCTCTGGACACGGTGGATAAAGTGCAGCATAATGCTTAGCAACATGTTTTTCATTCAGTCCCAAATGTAGATAAATGTCCAGTATGTGCGTAATTTCTTCATTAGGTGTTAGCACGGAACTGAATATAAAAGTTTTCGAAAGAATACATCCGGTTATTTTTATTTATCTCACTTAGGGCAACAAACTTAAAAGCTAGAGGAGGACTTTCGTACCGTAATTGCAATGAACGCAAAGTAATAATGTCCCCAACGCTAGCAATACGACATTTTTACATTAACTAAAATTGACCTTGAACGTAAATAAATGTGACATACTGCGCATACATAGGAAAAGAAAGCCACCACTGTACAATCACAGTGTTGATGAGAAACTGCTGAAAACAGCATCCACCGTAAAACATCTAGGAGTAACTATCCAGAGCAACACATCAAAAACATAGCAGGAAAAGCAGATGCCAGACTGAGATTAAGAAGAATAACCTTAAGGAAATTTAACTCATCCATGAAGGAGGTGACTTATAAGGCGCTTGTTCAACCGATTCTTGAGTATTGTTCATCAATAGGACTGACAAAAGAGCTAGAAAATATCCAACGAAGAGCGACGAGTTTCATTGCAAGATCGTTTCGTCCACGCGAGAGCGTTACAGAGAAGCTCCACAAACTCCAGTGGCAGACAAAAGATTTACTACTGAAATTTCGAGAGAGGACTTTCCAGGAAGATTTATTACTTTTTTATTTCATTAACAGTACAGAGTAACCCACCGCCTTGAAATGTGAGGTGGGTAGAATGCTTCTAAATCCAACAGCAAACACTTCTCATTATTACAGTCTTATTGGTATACAGTTGTTAATTTTTTTTAAATAATATAAACAACATACTATTTAAAAATTTCTCTAAGGTTACAGCGAATTGAGTGCTTAACAATTGTTGAAATGGTTCTACATAATTTGTTTCTGCCTAGTTGGTGAGAATATAATTTATGTAATGCAAATGTCAAAGAAGAATAAAAAGAAAAAAATACTACAATGAGTGTGGTGAAAATAATTTGCAATACGTAGAGGGAAGTGATATACTGTACCTGGATGTGTAATATAGCCTATGTAGAATGTTGGTTGGTAATGACCTATTTCTACCTATTTCAGGTGAGAAGGTCTCGGTAGAACCTCGAGCTATTGTCATCTGAAATGGTTTGTGCTTATGTATATTTACTGTGTTTGTGTGTATTGGTACATTACTGGGAGTGCAGGAAGTCAGGACAGTGCATGATATTCAGCAGCTGTTTGTTTGTCCTACTGTTGGTAGTTGCGGTTTATTCTGTGTGATACCTTAGGTACATACACCTGGTATTATACAGATTAAATACTGACTGAGCATTTGAGAGGTGGAATACATGAATTATAGCTTTACATGAGAAATACACTTATGTTTGTAAATTTGTTATTAGAAACAGTATTCAGTTCATTGCTGCTTGAATGCATTATTCCTTAAATAACTTAATACATTACATTTTTACTTCTATACATACGTTATACAGAAAAAATCTTTTGATATATAAAATTAATTCATTGTAGCTTTAAATACAGAGGAGAATACACTTCTATCAACACACAGTAAAACACATTACTGCTTGTGTGCAGTATACTTTAAACACTATGCAATATGTCATTGGGGAGTAGGAGCCTCGGAATAAAAGTTCTTCGAACCTTCTAATCCCAAGCGACGTTACTTTATTACTACAGTCATAGTATGTGGTGTCGGTGTTTGTTTGTTTTATGATTGTTACTACCCGTGTTGTCTGTGACTGTGTTGAGGCATGCAGTATCATGCGTTGTTGGTTCGGGTCCCTTACGTTTTAAACCCGTCTGAGTCATGTTCACTTAGTGTGTTGGTCCTTCCTCGGAATAAAAGTTCTTCGAACCTTCTAATCCCAAGCGACGTTACTTTATTACTACAGTCATAGTATGTGGTGTCGGTGTTTGTTTGTTTTATGATTGTTATTACCCGTGTTGTCTGTGACTGTGTTGAGGCATGCAGTATCATGCGTTGTTGGTTCGGGTCCCTTACGTTTTAAACCCGTCTGAGTCATGTTCACTTAGTGTGTTGGTCCTTCCTCGGAATAAAAGTTCTTCGAACCTTCTAATCCCAAGCGACGTTACTTTATTACTACAGTCATAGTATGTGGTGTCGGTGTTTGTTTGTTTTATGATTGTTATTACCCGTGTTGTCTGTGACTGTGTTGAGGCATGCAGTATCATGCGTTGTTGGTTCGGGTCCCTTACGTTTTAAACCCTTCTGAGTCATGTTCACTTAGTGTGTTGGTCCTTCCTCGGTTTCGGAATCTGTGGGCGTACTTGTGTCCTCCAATGTCGTTTGTTCTGTTGTTTGTGCTTGTCTACGCCTCCGTCCATATAGGTTTTGGCGCTTGAATTCTTCATGCAGTGCGTTCGATACAATATAGGCTACGCTATTTATTGTGTTCCAATCATCAGGATTTCGTATTATTCTGGCGATATCCCTGTCGTTCTGTATAGTTCTCACTTGTGCCAGCGTGTTTCATAGCAATGTGATATGTTCTTGTGACCCAGTTTCTCCGCAAACGCATACTTCATCGTTAGTTAGTCCCATGCGGTTTAAGTGTACTGGATAAGGCCCGTGGTCTGTCAGGAAATGGATCAACCCCCGGCTTCAGTCGACATGTTTCAGTTGCAATCTTTCGCGTACGTCAGGAAAGAAAGAGTTTACTCGGCGTCCCACTCTCTCTGCCATGTTTGAATCCGCCATTGTTTCATTTGCGTTTGGTTCATAATGTTGGTTCCTGTAATTTCGGTGACTTTATCGAGCCTGCCCCTCTTAAACCAGTATAGTGCAGCTCTATAACGTATTGTTATGTCAATAGGACAGGTTCCCATCACAACACGAAGTGCCTCTAGTGATGTGGTGTTGAAGGCTACGCTCATTCTCAGGAGTTGACCTCGTCTTGCAGTTGTCTTGTTAGTGTGTATGTTCAGTGTGTTAGACCACGCGGTTTCGGCGAAGCATGCGATGGATTCAAATATCGCGGAGTGGTAGATCCTTATTGTCATTTTTGTACTGAGTTATGTTGAGTCTTGCCCGTTTGTGCATAATTTTGGAGGCTTTGTCAATTGTCAGCTTGATATGATGTAAGTAGGATGTTTAGGTTTTTATGTTGGTAATGGCACGTAGCGCTCTGTGTGAAAATCACTGACCGTGCTGTGTGCAATCTGTGGCTGGTTGGCATTGTTGGAACATTCGCTATTGTAGCGTTGGGCAGTAGGATGTGAACAGCACGTAGCGTTGTGCAGTTGGAGGTCAGCCGCCAGCAGTGGTCAATGTGGACAGAGAGATGCCAGAGTTTTGAGAAACTATGTGAGCACGATCTGGACGTGTGTTCGCCATAAAAAGGAAATTTGTAAAGATGGATGTCTTGAATTGATAGTTATATATACACTACTGGCCATTAAAATTGCTACACCAAGAAGAAATGCAGATGATAAACGGGTATTCATTGGACAAATATATTATACTAGAACTGACATGTGATTACATTTTCACGCAATTTGGGTGCATAGATCCTGAGAAATCAGTACCCAGAACAACCACCACTGGCCGTAATAACGGCCTTGTTACTCCTGGACATTGAGTCAAACAGAGCTTGGATGGCGTGTACGGGGTACAGCTGCCCATGTTGCTTCAACACGATTCCACAGTTCATCAAGAGTAGTGACTGGCGTATTGTGACGAGCCAGTTGCTCGGCCACCATTGGCCAGACGTTTTCAGTTGGTGAGAGATCTGTAGAATGTGCTGGCCAGGGCAGCAGTCGAACATTTTCTGTATCCAGAAAGGCCTGTACAGGACCTGCAACATGCGGTCGTGCATTATCCTACTGAAATGTACGGTTTCGCAGGGATCGGATGAAGGGTAGAGCCACAGGTCGTAACACATCTGAAATGTAGCGTCCACTGTTCAAAGTGTCGTCAATGCGAACAAGAGGTGACCGAGACGTCCGGCCGTTGTGGCCGAGCGGTTCTAGGCTCTTCAGTCTGGAACCGCGCGATCACTACGGTCGCAGTTTCGAATCCTGTCTCGGACATGGATGTGAGTGATGTCCTTAGGTTAGTTCGGTTTAAGTAGTTCTGTCTAGGGGACTGATGGCCTCAGATGTTAAGTCCCATAGTGCTCAGAGCCATTTGAACCATTTTTTACAACCGAGACGTGTAACCAATGGCACCCTATATCATCACGCCGGGTGATCCGCCAGTATGGCGATGAGGAATACACGCTTCCAATGTGCGTTCACCGCGATGTCGCCATACACGGATGCGACCATCATGATGCTATAAACCGAACCTGGATTCATCCGTAAAAATGACGTTTTGCCATTCGTGCACCCAGATTCGTCGTTGAGTACACCAACACAGGCACTCCTGTCTGTGATGCAGCGCCAAGGGTGACCGCAGCCATGGTCTTCGAGCAGATAATCCATGCTGCTGCAAACGTCGTCGAACTGTTCGTGCGGATGGTTGTTGTCCTGCAAACGTCCCCATCTGTTGACTCAGGGATCGAGACGTGGATGCACGATCCGTTACAGCCACGCGGATAAGGTGCCTATCATCTCGACTGCTAGTGATACGAGGCCGTTGGGATCCAGCACGGCGTTCCGTATTACCCTCCTGAACCCACCGATTCCATATTCTGCTAACAGCCATTGGATCTCGACCAACGCGAGCAGCATTGTCGCGATACGATAAACCGCAATCGCGATAGGCTACAATCCGACCTTTATCAAAGTTGGAAACGTGACAGTACGCATTTCTCCTCCTTACACGAGGCATCACAACAACGTTTCACCAGACAACGCCGGTAAACTGCTGTTTGTATGTAAGAAATCGGTTGGAAACTTTCCTCATGTCAGCACATTGTAGGTGTCGCCACCGGTGCCAACCTTGTGTAAATGCTCTGAAAAGCTCATCATTTGCATATCACAGCATCTTCTTCCTGTTGGTTAAATTTGGCGTCTGTAGCACGTCATTTTCGTGGTGTAGAAATTTTAATGACCAGTAGTGTATATGATGACTTTTGAACATTATTAATGTACACTCCTGGAAATGGGAAAAAGAACACATTGACACCGGTGTGTCAGACCCACCATACTTGCTCCGGACACTGCGAGAGGACTGTACAAGCAATGATCACACGCACGGCACAGCGGACACACCAGGAACCGCGGTGTTGGCCGTCGAATGGCGCTAGCTGCGCAGCATTTGTGCACCGCCGCCGTCAGTGTCAGCCAGTTTGCCGTGGCATACGGAGCTCCATCGAATTCTTTAACGCTGGTAGCATGCCGCGACAGCGTGGACGTGAACCGTATGTGCAGCTGACGGACTTTGAGCGAGGGCGTATAGTGGGCATGCGGGAGGCCGGGTGGACGTAACGCCGAATTGCTCAACACGTGGGGCGTGAGGTCTCCACAGTACATCGATGTTGTCGCCAGTGGTCGGCGGAAGGTGCACGTGCCCGTCGACCTGGGACCGGACCGCAGCGACGCACGGATGCACGCCAAGACCGTAGGATCCTACGCAGTGCCGTAGGGGACCGCACCGCCACTTCCCAGCAAATTAGGGACACTGTTGCTCCTGGGGTATCGGCGAGGACCATTCGCAACCGTCTCCATGAAGCTGGGCTACGGTCCCGCACACCGTTAGGCCGTCTTCCGCTCACGCCCCAACATCGTGCAGCCCGCCTCCAGTGGTGTCGCGACAGGCGTGAATGGAGGGACGAATGGAGACGTGTCGTCTTCAGCGATGAGAGTCGCTTCTGCCTTGGTGCCAATGATGGTCGTATGCGTGTTTGGCGCCGTGCAGGTGAGCGCCACAATCAGGACTGCATACGACCGAGGCACACAGGGCCAACACCCGGCATCATGGTGTGGGGAGCGATCTCCTACACTGGCCGTACACCACTGGTGATCGTCGAGGGGACACTGAATAGTGCACGGTACATCCAAACCGTCATCGAACCCATCGTTCTACCATTCCTAGACCGGCAAGGGAACTTGCTGTTCCAACAGGACAATGCACGTCCGCATGTATCCCGTGCCACCCAACGTGCTCTAGAAGGTGTAAGTCAACTACCCTGGCCAGCAAGGTCTCCGGATCTGTCCCCCATTGAGCATGTTTGGGACTGGATGAAGCGTCGTCTCACGCGGTCTGCACGTCCAGCACGAACGCTGGTCCAACTGAGGCGCCAGGTGGAAATGGCATGGCAAGCCGTTGCACAGGACTACATCCAGCATCTCTACGATCGTCTCCATGGGAGAATAGCAGCCTGCATTGCTGCGGAAGGTGGATATACACTGTACTAGTGCCGACATTGTGCATGCTCTGTTGCCTGTGTCTATGTGCCTGTGGTTCTGTCAGTGTGATCATGTGATGTATCTGACTCCAGGAATGTGTCAATAAAGTTTCCCCTTCCTGGGACAATGAATTCACGGTGTTCTTATTTCAATTTCCAGGAGTGTAAATACATTGTTTGTTCTCTATAAAAATCTTTCATTTGCTAACTATGGCTGTCAGTATTTAGTGCCTTCAGTAGTTAGAATCTTTTATTTATCTGGCGGTATTGGCGCTCGCTGTAATGCAGCAGTTCGACTAACGAAGATTTTTGTGAGGTAATTAATTCATGAAAGGTATAGATTATTGCTAGTCAGGGCCATTCTTTTGTAGGGATTATTGAAAGTCAGATGTGTTGCGCTAAGAAATATTGTGTGTCAGTTTATTGATGATCAGAATAAGGAAAGAGAGAAATATCTGAGTACGTTGAGTTTTGCTGAGCTGTTTGAAATCAAATAACGTAAGAGGTTTACCAGCACAGTAATTTATAATTTTTCCAAGGGAACATTACAATGATACTTAATAGTCTGTTTTTCGTCATGATGCAGTCCTGGCTTGCTTCCTCTGCATACCTGTGCAGTAAATACACAGTTTTGTTGGCAGAGATTTTTAATTTATTTTCTTTGCACCAATTGATAATTTTCTGAAGCAGTTTGCCTCTAGTGCTGCTCTCGAGTTGGCTGACACCACTACGAACAGGTCATCTACTTACGCCACCACACCCTTTTACCCTGTCGAAGAGTCGGACAACATATTGCTTCCTCCCACTCACATCTCGCTTAATGACCGCGACGAAAAAATTCGAGAAATTACAGACAACACAGAGGTTACCGGCAAATGTTCTTCCCACGCGCCAATCACGAGTGGAATATGGAAGGGAGGGGCTCAGTTAGTGATACGACAAGTACCGTCCACAACATACCACTAAGCGGGTTGCGGAATATGACGTAGATGTATTGCTGTCTGACAATCTCGTAAAGACGTGCTCTTTATTTATTAAAATTTTCCCAGCATATCGATTAATTTTTATGCAATATATCACATGAAGGTGACAAAGATATTCACGTGAGAAAATGGCCTGATTCTACTGTTAATCAGTGACACTGGTTCCACTTCCTCTAAGATTAAAATGCGAGGATTTCTCTGAAACGTTTCATTTTAGCGTTGAGGACCTGCGAATAATGCTACACATAAAATATTTCTTATCTAAGCTGTAAATTTTGCTGCGTGGTGATTTAGATTACTTTCTTATCGAGTGATTACTATTTACCTCGTAAGCACAAGGAAAATACATTCACATCCTTCAATAATTACTCAACGAAGACGATACGGCGCAAAACGCTTGTGCATCTTGAAGTGGATAGACTGGCCTCGACTCGTCTCAGTATCAGCTACAGTAACCACTGAAATGAGGTAGCAGATAAACATCAATCCTCATTCACTACCAATGAAAATAAACATTATGACGTTTTTTAGGGCACCGTGACCAAATTCGTAAAAACAGAAATGCAGGATCTCTTTGTTGTGCGTATGTCCGACTGTTCAGTCCCCTTTCCCTCAGGAGCAGAGAGACATATGAAGTTGAAATTTACGTCACATATTAAACTCTATGAGCTCTTAGTGGTGTACAAAAGTTAAGCTTCTAAGTTTACGCAATCAGAAGGTACGGTCTTTTATGGCACATGTTTTGATGTTCGCAAACTCACTCATTAAAACCTATAGGCTAATGCCCGTTAGCCTAGATTCATGAAATGTAGCAAGAAGCCAGGTTTCACAGAGCAAATAAAGAAAAAGTCAGAAATTTGTAAATTTTAATTATAGGTCACGGAAAAATACTTTTCATTTGTTAACCGAATCCAAACTTAAAAGATTCTCGAAAGTCTTGGAATTCTCTGGACCGATATCTTGCCAGTATCGATGTCAATAACAGGCTGAAATCGCCGATATTCTCAACCTCCGGCATTGATGAGCTGTGCATACGCGTAATTTTGTACGAAACCATCGGGGCACGAATCCTACTCGCATCTGGGCTTTTTTTTTTTTTTACATGTATTGCGTTAATTATAATTCTCGGTTGCTACTTTTTAAGTTTTGTTCTTTATTGTACGTTTTTTATTATTAAACCTCGAAAATGTGTATTTTAGTTCTTTATTGACCAATACCATACAGATATTATAGGAATCATTGAAGAGGATAAATTGCAAGGAAAGACTGCTGAAACAACATCCTGTTTCAGGGAGGTAGCGGTTCAAGATGGTCGCGGTTCTCCCCCATGTTGGCATTCTAATTTCTGGACCGTCGTCATGCAATGTTGGCTCTGGAACACTTGTTATTTCGGTCATTAACCCTAAGGATGATCTGATTCTGTTCTCCAGCGCTTTTCCTAGTCCCCTATCTCTCTTATGGAATTTTCTCGGTGTCCAGACCACGTCAAAACTAACTGTACCTATCTTCTTCGGTATATGACTGTCTGCAGGGACCAACACCTACCTCCTCTATAATGCCGTTGAAGTTTGCCATTTGTCGTCTGAC
Organism: Schistocerca nitens; assembly: GCF_023898315.1. Lineage (NCBI taxonomy): Eukaryota > Metazoa > Arthropoda > Insecta > Orthoptera > Acrididae > Schistocerca > Schistocerca nitens. The sequence goes on along the minus strand of NC_064615.1, from coordinate 310,537,275 downwards.
GTCACTTGGTGTTCTAACTTCTGTATGGTTGTCGTCAACTGGAGGCAGGATTGGAATGTGAAAATGCAGGAAATCACCAGTGAGGTGGTAAAGGAACCCTGCCCCTCCCAGTTCCCCATTATGTTTAAATTCTAATTCTATTTGCCAAACTTCATTGATGTTACAACAAACCTTAAGAGTTTTTCAGTTTTACTGTCATTCGCACACACGGCTGACATGTATGCTTCTATGATTGCCATGTCTTGAATATCCATTCAGTTTCAGAAAGCTCTTTCTGTCGCTGCGGATAATCCTTTATTGCCAATTTCTCTATTATTGCTTGGCCCTACTCTTTCTCTGACATTAAATAGCCCGGTATCAATAATCGTCCTCCTCTTCTTGCTATTGCGTCTCACTGATCCTGCCTCTCAGCATCCTTCCCATTCCCACTTTGCGATTTTCTGGTTCCCCAGACGATCTTAATGTTATACCATATTCTCAGCTTCTCCTTTTGACGTTAGTAGCCGGCTTTGATATTCTGGGGAAATATCGAAATATAGCAACTCAATCTTCGTAAATTTTAACCAGTTCAGTAGAGTTTCTCAGCTATTAATTTGCGACACTTGGGCCTTTTCTTACAAAATTAATCATTATTCCTCTTCGGGCGTGATCTGATTTCTCTGTCCATGTGTCTCACCAAAAAATGTCCAAACTATCAAACTGCCTAAGATGAAAAATGGCTTATTATCTGCTGTACTCTGCCTCATCGATGCATCCAACGTTTTTTTAATTTTCTGTTGTTTTTCATTCTCCTTTCTGGATTGATTGGTAAGTGGTATCTTAGTACCTGCTTCTCAGACATACCAGCTTTGTATCCAATAAAATTGAAAGCTCTATCACCAGCTCCGAGTAAAAACGTGCACAGGATGGGGATTATGGAACAGAAAATTGAGGTGAGATGCGGGTGGGGAGCTAGTGTGGCAGTGAGGTCAGAAAGCAAAACTGCTGGTGACTGTTGCGAGGGTTGGGGTAGTGGAGGTGGTTCTTCTTACGGTGAGGAGAGGTGAGAAGACGATAGGAGACACTATGCGAGGTAATATCGGACTGGGTGTCTGGGCAAAAGAAAGTGAAGAATGGCTGTAGGTGAATATGGTGGTGATATTAAGATGAAATATGGAATAGGTAGTTAGTCTGATCTGTTAGAGGTTATGTGTTTGCTGAATGAGATAGATAGTCTGCAGAACTGTGTTAATGCCAATAGTTTTATATCCTGTGGTTTGGACACTTTGTAAGGAACTGTTTGCAAATATGTTTAGCGAAAGGGTGGATGGTAACGGTTAGTTCAGGTTGCTGGCTGGAGGCTTAGCGATACATATATAGGTATATATACGGTGGGATAAGAAGGGCGTGTTACAAAGGAACAAGCTTTGTGGAACTAGACGAATCGTTGTAACTGGGCATAAGATATGAAAGTATCATCTCAGAGTTCACAGTGGTACATGCAAGCGCCATTGCTCATGAGATTATTGGTAACTGTAGAGAACTTTGAGAACGTGAAAAATGGGAATATGGGACCAGAGTGGTTAATGATGTGAGAGATTGTACGGATCTGAAAATGTGGTTGGTGTTTTTTTAACGCTCAGTCTCATCTGCTGTGATCTCACGATGTCGGCTGGCACCGATTTCACGTTGATTTTGGGGAAAGGAGGGGGGGGGGGATTGGAGGGGAAGGAGACTGAGAACAAGAACGCATGAGGACCAGCAGGAGGGAGTAGAAGTAAGAGTTTGAGGACATTATTATCGCATATATTTTATGAGCTGTCAGTTGGGATATGTTCAGGTTAGCGGCACAGATTTTGTTGGTTATAGGAGCCGAAACCACAGATTCAGTGATTTCATGAGTATGTTGTTTGGCTGTAGAATGAATCCTTTATGACGTGGTTTGTGACGTTCAAATGGCTCTGAGCACTATGGGACTTAACATCTTAGGTCATGAGTCCCCTAGAACTTAGAACTAGTTAAACCTAACTAACCTAAGGACATCACACACATCCATGCCCGAGGCGACCGTAGCAGTCGCGCGGTTCCGGACTGCGGGTTTGTGAGGATGTTGGATGGTCTGAGGTTTTGGAATACTTGTGACGTAACCTCTTACCCAGAGAATGGTGTATTGGGTGAGGTAATGAAGCTGATAAATTTGGAGTGCTTGCAGCAAAGGGTGGTGCAGCTGTGACTGCTGCATGTGATCGTGGTGTTGATAGTGGAACTACTGGATGTCTAGAAATATCAGGAGATGCAAAAGTAACAGCTTCTGAATTTGACAGATGCGAAGATACAATGAGTAAGGATATAGCAAGGTCTCAGGTGGTGGGATAATTGAAAAGGTAGGGAGAAAAGGATGGGAAATGAATATGGGCCCAAAGAGATACACTATGTGATCAAAAGTATTCGGACACCCACAAAAATATACATTTTTCATATTAGGTGCATTGTGATGCCACCTACAGCCAGGTACTCCATATCAGCGACCTCAGTAGTCATTAGACATCGTGAGAGAGCAGAATGGGGCGCTCTGCGGAACTCACGGCCTTCGAATGTGGTCAGGTGATTGGGTGTCACTTGAATCATATGTCTGTACGCGAGATTTCCACACTCCTAAACATCCCTGGCCCCACTGTTTCCGATGTGATAGTGAAGTGGAAACGTGAAGGGACACGTACAGCACAAAAGCGTAGAGGCCGACGTCAGTTGTTGACTGACAGACCGCCGATAGTTGAAGAGGGTCGTGTTGTGTAATAGGCAGACGTCTATCCAGACCAATACACAGGAATTCCAAACTGCATCAGGATCCACTGCAAGTACTATGACAGTTACATGGTCGAGCGGCTACTCATAAGCCACATATGACACCGGTAAATGTCAAACGACGCCTCGCTTGGTGTAAGGAGCGTAAACATTGGACAATTGAACAGTGGAAAAACATCGTGTGGAGTGACGAATCACGGTCAACAATGTGGCGATCCGATGGCGGGTTGTGGGTGTGGCGAATGCCCAGTGAATGTCATCTGCGAACGCGTGTAGTGCCAACAGTAAAATTCGGAGGCGATGGTGCTATGGTGTGGGCGTGTTTTTCATGGAGGGGGCTTGCACCCGTTGTTGTTTTGAGTGGCACTATCACCGCACAGGCCTACATTCATGTTTCAAACACCTTCTTGCTTCCCACAGTTGAAGAGCAATTTGGGGATGGCGATTGCATCTTTCAACACCATCGGGCACCTGTTTATTTGCAAGGTCTATGGCGGAGTGGTTACACGACAATAACATCCTTGTAATGGACTGGCCTACACAGAGTTCTGACCTGAATCCTATAGAACATTTCTGGTATGTTTTGGAACGACGACTTCGTGCCAGGCCTCACTGACCAACATTGATACCTCTCTTCAGTGCAGCACTCCGTGAAGAATGGGCTGCCATTCCCCAAGAAACTTTCCAGCATCTGATTGAAAGGATGCTTGCGAAGCGTGGTAGCTGTCATCAAGGCTAAGGATGGGCCTACACCTTACTGAATTCCAGCATTACGGATGGAGTGCGCCACGAACTTGTACGAAATTTTCAGCCAGGTGTCCGGATACTTTTGATCACATAGTGTATGTGGGTGAAGTAAGTGTGGGTGCAGATATGTCACGGTGGCAGTAAGAAGATCCACTGCTGTTCGTTATATAAGATGGATGTAGGCAATGTTTTATGAGCATATGATAAGTAGTAGGCCACGGTATCAGATAATGCTGCAGGCGATGATAGCAGTGGAACACCCAAAATGTAGTAAAGGTTGGAGAACATGTGACACCAGTAGCGGTGTCGGCGGCGGCGACTGACACGATGACAGGCAACGGAAGAGTGGTGATAGGCAATGATGGAGACGACAGCGGCTGAGGTGATCACGAGCCTACGGTTCCAGCAGCGACATCAATGGTGCACGGCGGCGGGGAAACTTTATTCAATCACGGAAATAACGTTGAGAGTTGGCCGGGATAGTCTTCCAATCAATGAAAGAAGAAGTCCAATGCAGTGATGTAAACAAGTACTCTCTGCCATCTTTTAATTTCGTCATATTTGGCAGTTACCGGACAGTTGTGAGTTTAATGGCCTCTTGAAGTGTCTTGATAACGTGTACACACTTACCGAGTTGGATGGACACACATTTCTGTTTCTGTATAGTTAAGACTGTACTTAATAAATGTGTCTTCGCTCGCTTCACTTACTCCATTATGCTTAACCACACGTCAGATTTAATCCCCTGTATTTCAAATTTAGTGAACACACACAATATGGAACAAATTTTAATAAACGTAGTTATTACGCTTGATGTGTGCAAAACATTCCATGCCAGATACTTCTTGCTATAAAGTGATATGGCACTATTCCATCGTTACTTATATGATGAGCTACTGTCTGCTATACCAAAACTCCATCTCGATAACCTCCTGCTGCAACCTCTGGTACCCTAAAATCAATTCTGTTAGAACCCAGGGATGATGATACGACGATTTTACCTAGATTCCGATTTCCTGATTTCCATCTCACTGTTTATAAACATCCCACCCATTTTACCAACAAAGTAAAATGTCATGAACTAACCTTCGACCGCAAATTAACATATCACCCCCTCTCCCCCAACTACTAACCATCCAACAAAAAGCCCATAATAGACTAAAATCTCTAAAACTATTAACCTGCTGTACAGGAGGTTACACCCTTTCACAATTTTCTACAACCCACCGTCACCTTAGACAACGTAGCCCGGATCTCTGTGTCCCACAAGATTTTACCATCCCTAACGATTCCTAGACCACCACCAGCAGTTAACTAGTCTGGCAAGAGTGAGAAGTAACACGGTAAACGTAGATGAAGAGATGGAAGGAAACAGGAAGAGATGAGGAAAACTCGAAGAGTTATGAAGGTGTGACAGAAATACTGGTTCTCTGTTGGGTTGGAAGAAGAAATCCGAGATACGGCAATAGGGAGGCTACGCCCGTAGTAACAGGGTAAGTGTTTATATGGTGTTAAATACGGCGTGGATTTGGGTTCGAGGCAGGTTTATGGGAGAAACAGAGAAAGATTTAGAGCTTTACATGGTCCTTGCAAGATCCTAAACGTAAGTTATAAAAAGTGTCTAATGTGGGAAGAGGAGAAGGGAGCAGTGACCTACATCTACAGGATTACTCTGCGATTCATGTTTAATTGCCTAGCAGAGGGTTCATTGAACCACCTTGAAGTTACTTCTCTACTGTTCCACTCTAGAATAGTGTGCGGGAAAAACGAACACTTAAATCATTCCGTACGAGCTCCGATTTCTCTTGAAGAGAAAACAGATCATCTGAAACTCATATTACCTATCTGGCCAAGCTGACTATAGTGTCACACATGATCAAATAACTTTATGTTGCCTAAACATTTTATGTGACCATTCATGTCCAGCGAGTCGTCTGAATTCTAGTTATTTGTCCCTTTTTCGTTTCAGTTCTACAGACTCAGCGAGACACTAGTTTCTGCCCTGCTTTGGGTAAGTATATTTTCGGAAATTTTTATTCTGCAGTAAAGATGTCCGTGTTTTCTATTTGCTGTATTAAGATTTATGATTATTCTGGAGTTTGAGCTAGAGCATTAGTTCAGCGTGGAAGGGACAGGGGTGGGGCAATAATCAGCCACGATCTTTTTCAAGGAGCCATAAATGCGACTATTTTAACATAGTACAGGATTATTCAAAATGATCTATACATATTCAAGTGACTGCAAAAAATGCTTGTATTAAGGTCAGGTATACCATGATAGTGTGTGGAAATAGCAACTCAAGAATTTTTATTTGTTAGTGCTACTTCCATCAGCATGGCAGCCAGACCAATTTTGCGTAATGGAATTCTGCAGGAGTCAGTCCACCACCGCATTGCGCTGGGAATTCTGGACGTCATTTAACAAGGTTCGACCTATTAGGCAATCCATTTACGAGTTGGTATAGAAGTTTACGAAAACAGGAAGTCTTTTTAAAGACAAATGTAAAGCCTGTCGATCAGCATCTAAGGGACAGTTTCAACGGATCAAGAAAACGTTCCTCTGAAGTCCACACAAGTCAATGTCTCGTTACGTAGCAATTCCACAGCCAGCTGTTTGGAAAGTGTTGAGAAAATATCTGCAAATGAAACCGTGTGATTCAGCTGCTCCAAGCCCACATTTGCAGAAACAGGTTTGCTTTGACATGCAGTTACGGATTCATTCTCGCAAAATGCTTGCTCCTTTTGTCTACTTGCCCTGTTGCTGGTGATCACTTTAACAAAAAATTAAAAAAGAAAAAAGGCGGCCGGAGTGGCCGAGCGGTTTTAGGCGCTACAGTCTGGAACCGCGCGACCGCTACGGTCGCAGGTTCGGTTCAAATGGTTCAAATGGCTCTGAGCACTATGGGACTCAACATCTTAGGTCATAAGTCGCCTACAACTTAGAACTACTTAAACCTAACTAACCTAAGGACATCACACACACCCATGCCCGAGGCAGGATTCGAACCTGCGACCGTAGCGGTCCCGCGGTTCCGGACTGCAGCGCCAGAACCGCTAGACCACCGCGGCCGGCTCGCTGGTTCGAATCCTGCCTCCGGCATGGATGTGTGTGATGTCCTTAGGTTAGTTAGGTTTAAGTAGTTCTAAGTTCTAGGGGACTGGTGACCTCAGATGTTAAGTCCCATAGTACTCAGAGCCATTTGAACCATTTTTTAAAAAAAATGTTGAGTCATATAGTACCTCACCTCAATAAAAACATTTTTTACAGTCACTTGAAAGTGTCTAGATTATTTTGAATAAGCCTGTATTCGTGAAAACAACAGAAAAGTAAACCGACAAGTAATCTAGATAAAGAGGCAGTAGAGTCATACCTCGAAGAATATGAAACTTTTAAGCCCGGATAAGAGAATGTACAACTGTGGCTCAAGCTTAGAATAATAACTGGCGAGAACTGGACAAATATGTACCTACTACAACAGTTCTTGATGTGAGGGATCCTCCACGGTATACAGTCTCTGCAAAGAAACTTCAAAAGAAACTGCGACCACTGCAGCATGGGAGTGAACCAAAGAGTAGGGAAATAGAGACATGCTAAAGAAGCGCTTTGCTATCGAAACGTGTGCAGCTTCCAGTGACGAGCAGAATATTATCGAATGATCTCTTACAAAATCCAAAGGAATTCTAATAATTTGTAATGACTAATACCAAACTTAGTATCCAGACGCTTGTGAATGACAAGCTAGTGAAACTAATGATAGGTAAAAGCAGAATTGCTGAACTATTTCAAATGTTCCATACAAAAGAAAATATAGGCGCATCGCCTCATTTTAATTCTCGCGCAATTGCAAAGGTGAGTGAAATAGGTATTGATGACAGGGGCGTTGAGGAATGGACGCAAAGAAATCCTTATCAGATTCTATACAGGGGCCGAGTCTAGACCCTCCCCGAACTATATAATACTGTAGCTCCCTCGAACAAAAAACCTCGCCCAATTGTTAGAAGAATGCACAGGTCACACGAGGGAGAAGTGATCCACACACACACACACACACACACACACGGATACGACCGACTGCACCTAAATGTAGAAAATAAGTACGTTTTAGGTACGAAGAATGAAAACAATAAGGGCTGTTGCGATTTCGTGAGATTTGCTCGAATAAAAATGTCTATAAATGTTTCGAAAATGAAGCTGGAAGAACATTTATAAGTCTGTCTGAAGATATTTGCACTTCTAAGCAACGTACAATGTCGCTGAGAATGCCTGCCAATATTTGTGCAGCCTCAAATCTAATGACGATATTCCTTTTCCTTCGTGATCTCAATTCTCGACTTCTAGATCCGGCGAAAGCGATGGAGGCTGTTCCTATCAAGGTTACAGGACCACGTCCCGCTCTTCTTGTACCGTTATGTCGAGCAGACCAGAGCATCACGCCCTGCAGCTGTCTGGGAGCTAATTTTAGGGAAAGTTACTGATTACAGCCGGGAACGGTAGAACTAGAACCTGCTCAGGGAGCAGCTTTTTCATAATTTTTTCTTTTTATTTTATCATCAAGTCTGAAGATGGGCTAAATCAAACAAGACTAAACACCAGGGCTCCGTTTTCCACGTAGCCGTTAGCTTGAGTTGAGGTAGCAGGCAGTCACATCTCTCATTTGTTGGTCACTGCAGGAAGCTTTCCTTGGATTTTTATTTGCGTATCCAGCACGGTCGCCTCAGCAGTCCAATTTATTACTAGTTACCTTCTCGCAAGGGAAGCATACATCCAGTGGGTCGTCGATTTCACTTATCTTCGGCACGATTTTGGTACGTACTGAGATGTGACCAATATTGTTCCAGTACGTTACGCCTCCAGTTAAAAAAATCGAGGTTGAGTTGTACGGGGCTACTGAGGACCACACGAGAGCGCAATCCGTCGAGCAGAGACTTTATCACCACTGGCCAAAGCCAGGTTTTCTTAGGACCAAGAATTTTGCGCCCCGCGAATACGACAAGATGATTTGGGTGAGAAGTGAGGCACAACTTAAATACGTCGCGGTTTTTTTCCCAGAAAATGAAACCGCAGGCTCATTAACGATTCAGTCCACTGGTGCTGTCTGAGTAGAGTGTTGAAACAAAAGATTTGTTGAAACTTCCTGGCAGATCAAAATTGTGTGCCGGACCGAGACTCGAATTCGGGACCTTTGCCTTTCGCGGGCAAGTGCTCTACCAACTGAGCTACCCAAGAACGACTCACACCCCGCCCTCACAGCTTTACTTCTGCCATTACCTCGTCTCCTACGTTCTGAAAAGATTTGTTACTTTACCAAAGTGCTAATATTGTGTGCAGTATTGATGGATTGTATGCTTTGCTGACACCTAAACATGTAACGGACGATGAAGACCACGATTATTTGCTCCAGGTTTTGCGAAGTGCAGGAAAACAGTCAGAAATGGGCTTCTCAACCGGGTCAATGAAGGTGTGTTGAACACATTGATTAACAACCACTTAATCGAAGACGAAGAGGGTTTAAACCTTATTTCAGATTTAGTCGTCAGTTTGGAGAGCTCTTGAGTCCGCCCCTGGTAGCTGAGTGGCCAGTCTGCTTTAGGCGGTGGCGCGGCACGGAGCTGCTGTCCTGGCCGCGGGCGCGCGTGGACGAGGAAGTGTTTACATAGCCGGTACTCGCGAGTGTTGTTGTCTGACTCGATCGCCATGGCGCACAATTTTCGAAAGACTACGCTCCAATTTACGTTCGACAACGAATTTGCCAGACCCAAAGCTTTCGAAATAGAGCGTTTTCTGAGGGAAGAAGTTCGTTTACCTGCTGCAGACATAATTGGAATACACCTGTCCATTGTAAGCAGTACAATGTACGTAAAGATGACCGATGAAGCTGCGTGTGAAAGAACTCTCTCCGCTGCTCAAAGAGGATTTAAATTTCGACACTCTGATGGCCATATCAGCGATGTATCAGTAGCTCCTTCAGGACTGGGTGTGAAGGTCATTCGGATCTTTGAATTGCCGTTTGAGGTGCCAGAATCGATGGTTACTGAATCGCTGCGACCATATGGAACGGTACTTAGTCATACGCCTGAACGCTGGGCAAGTTTTAGTACCTACCCTGTGCTAAACGGCGTGCGACAGGTGCGGATCGTCCTTACTAAACATATCCCGTCTTATTTGTACATTGACGGATGTCGAGCTGTTGTGATCTACGATGGCCAGCCACGCACCTGTTCTGGCTGTGGTGGAGAAGGACATATCCGCTCGGAGTGCATACAACGCCGCGTCGTGCAACTGCCACGTGGAGAAGCGTCACAGCGTGAAGTTCCTACGCAACTGCCGATGACGTACGTGTCGGTGGCTCGCCGGGAGGTGTTGCCCAGTTCGGAGCGTGACAAGGACGTGTTTATGCAAGAGCAGACAGAGTTACGGGAGCATGGAGGTGACTCGGAGAATGTCCCTACACCCACGTCACGTCAGTTGAGGGAGGAACCTTCCGAAAACTCACATGAAGCACGCGGCGTGGAAGTAGAGGTCGAGACAGTGGCGCCGGCAACGGACCAACGAACGATCGACGAACACAGTGAGGCAGCAGAGGGCAGGGCACGCAAACAGCGATCGCCGAAGCGTCGCAAAAAGCGTCACCATAGTTTGGGTGACACGTCCCCCTCTAGCCTAGGGGACACGAAAGGTATCCTAGCCGAAGAACTGTCTGACACAGAACACGTGCCTTTAGAGGACGCTGACAGGATTCCGTCAGATGGTGACCGGATGTCCTGCCTTTCAGATGGTCCCTCTTCATTGACACCGACTGACCCAGCGCTGCCGACGAAGGAGTCAGGGATACCAATGTCCCAGCAGCCACGTCGAAATACATCAGAGGACGTTTCTCGGATGGATGACCACTGCGACTGGGCGGAACCAGTCGAAGACATACAGGAATTGCCACCCCCTAATGATGATCACTCACCTACAGGATGCACACCACGGAACGACAACAAAGGAGGTCAGCCCGTTGGAGGGCACCCCTCTGAGCACGAATAGTGGACTAAAGCCCTTGGAGTTCTCAATGACATGACACGAGCATGACAACGACAACGAACCAAGCATATAAGGTGGGCACAGTGAACATTAACACCGCACGTTCGCTTGCAAAGATGCAACTTCTCCTGGACATGATTTACGCCACTGACGTTGATATTCTGCTGATGCAGGAAACCTGCAATGCTGCTTTTCCCGACGTGCACGGATACAACACTTACCTAGCGCCGACTCCAGATGGAGGACGTGGCACAGCGATACTAGTCCGGGAAGGGATTCCGATGTGTGACCTCGATTACCTTCCTTCGGCTCAGGGTTTGGCTATGACCGTGAACGGCATTCGTATCGTCAACATCTATGCACCCTCCGGATCTGACAATCGACAGGCGCGTGCACGATTCTACTCGGAGGAGATTGCCCCCCTATTCCATGGGAGGTATGACCACATCATGGTAGGGGGGGATTTTAACTGTGTACTCACACCGAAGGATCAAACTCCTAATTTCAGCTCCTGCCACGCATCGAACACGATCTGCCGGGACATGGCCCTTATGGACACGTGGGGAATGATCCATGGGCAGCGAGAGGGCTACACGTATTTTACTAGCCACTCGGCGAGCAGGCTGGATCGGATTTATGTTTCTGACGGACTAAGAGATCACTTGTTGGCTGCTGAACGTTGGCCCACAGCTTTTACGGATCACCTTGCATATTTATGCACGTTAACCCTCCCACGGCAGAGGGTCTGGCGGAGTCGTAGTTCCTGGAAACTTAATTCATCCTTATTGGTGGATCTCGAATGTCGCCAGCGGATCGAAGAAACATGGCAGACTTGCACTCGCCGTCTGCCGATGCACCGTACGGTTCTTTCGTGGTGGCTGCAGTGTGCAAAACCGGCGATACGAAGAGCTCTCATCACGTATGGCAAGGAAAAAGCGAAATGGCCCCGAGATACACTTGATTATTACTACATGGTGCTCCGCGACCTGTCCTCCAGGGCCCCATCGCCCGAGCGTCAAGCGGAAGTCCATCGCATTCAGGCCTGCATTTTATCGATCACGAGACGTCGACTGGAGGGACTTTCGATCCGTGCTCGGTGCTTGGACAACGTCGATGGAGAACGTATTGGCATGCATCATGTGTCCAAGGGACATGCGCGTAATCGCCGATCCCTAATCACAGTCCTCCATGATGACGATGGTCGACCCTTGACGTCACAACAGGACATTGCTACTTTCTGGAGCATTACCGCCTCCTTTTCACTGGGACGCCGACGGACAATCGGACAGGAGAAGAAATTTTGCGACAGATGCAAACGGAGGTGGATGGTGCGGATGCAGAGGCGCTATTGGAACCCCTAACGGAAGATGACATCCGGGGCGCACTCGCGAAGGGTGCGGTGCATAAATCCCCTGGACCAGATTTGTTGACACTCAAATTTTACCGCGCATTTGCGGATTTAATGATGTCCCAGTTGGTATTGATGTATAATGAGTTATTGAGCCCTGACACGGACGTTCCGTCGCAGTTCATAGCGGGACTACTTATACCAATACCGAAATCGACAGCGAGTGTCAGCGCCCATCAATTTAGACCGCTCACGATGCTCAATACTGATTATAATATCTTTGCGCGAATGTTGGCGGCAAGGCTCAAGACTGTAATATCCAAGACAATACCACCAGACCAGGCTTGTTTAGTGGTTCGGAGCAACATACATTCTATCCTCGGCGAATACCGTGACGTAATTTCCCTGACGGAAGCTTGTCGCATTCGAGCGGCGTTCGGATCGATGGATTTTGATCGTGCCTTTGACAGGATCAACCATGATTTCCTTGACTCGACCATGCGATGCATGACGATACCACATGATTTTATTACCGTCCTCATGCGCCTCCTTCGCGGCGCTTCTTCGACGGTGAGAGTCAATGGCAGGGAGGTAGGAACGATTCCTGTTTGCAGCTCAGTTAGGCATGGATGTCCCTTGTCGATGATACTGTTTACAATAGCGCTCGAACCATTGATGCAGACTCTTAGACGGACTCTAACAGGCGTCCGACTCCGTGCGAGCTCCTTCACGTGTCGTGCATATGCTGACGACTTGATGATACTCGTCCGGTCGGAGAACGAAGTAAGTCAGGTGGTTACCCTTCTTACTACGTACGGAGTAGCTGCGGGAAGCAGGGTCAACATGAATAAAACCAAGATCATGCACATCGGTCGAGTGCTGGACGCTCTGCACAGTCCGTTTACGACGGTGGACATCTTGCGATGCTTATAGGTGTATTGTTCACCCGATCGCTACGGCAATCAGCGGCGGCGAGCTATCGACGTCTCCTCCAGAACGTCCGACTGCACATACGCAACAATTCACTCCGAACGCACGACCTCCTCCAAAGGGTGGACTACGCTAATGTTCACCTGGCTTCGCAACTGCCGCACCTGGCACAGGTACTGCCAATGCCACATGGTATTGCTGACAGATTAATGGCGGCCTTTGGATACTATGTCAGCCAGGGAATGTTGTTTAAGATCAAATACAAGACTTTAACTCTCCCACACCATTCTGGAGGACTTAACCTCACGGATGTGCGGAACAAGGCTCTAGCTCTATACCTGCGAGCGACGATACGCATTTGGAACCAACGGCAACACGCCATCACGTCGGCCATCCTGGATGTGCTTCTTCCCACGTCCTTTGAACCACCGGTGGCGGTAGGCACAATCTCGCCCTCTTTTTCCCACGTCGCGCGATTTTTTGTTGATTTTAGTTATGTTCAGTTACAGATACCTTCCACAATAATCCCCACTACCCGTGAGATATATCGATACTTGCGGCGTCATCATGGCAGCAATGTTGTCGAACTTAAATACCCAACACGAAACTGGCGACAGATTTGGCGAGCTGTCCATACACCTCTCCTCACCACAGCAGCGCGATCGTCATGGTATACACTAATCAACCGCAAGACAGTCAACCGCCAACGATTGTACGACATTCGCATGGTAGATTCCCCGCTCTGCCTTATATGTGGCACGCAGGACACCGACGAACATTCTCTGCAGTGCGGCGAGGCAAAGGATGTCTGGCGGCTGACGCAACGCATCATGGCCCTCCTCCAACGCACCGACGAATCAACTGTCACGACGGACGCTGTATTTTTCCCCTCACAAAAAACTTCGGCAATCCGATGGATTGGAGGACACGCATCGCACTACGTGCTCTCGCGGACCTTGATATCGGGCATGGACTATTGACATTATCTACTAGAACAACACGAAATCATCCGACGCCACTCTAAATATAAAACGTATTTTGCGAACTTTCTAGGCAGCATGTTTCATAACCACCCGAAGCGGTGGGGAGTCCCGGGTTTACGTTGTTTCGAGGGATAGGATTTACTCCCAGTGAAGTGACGAGGATGTCACTTCAGCCCTATATTTCTTTCCCTTCTTTTTTATATATGATTTTTCTTTTGGGGCCGGCCGAAGTGGCCGCGCGGTTCTGGCGCTGCAGTCTGGAACCGCGAGACCGCTACGGTCGCAGGTTCGAATCCTGCCTCGGGCATGGATGTGTGTGATGTCCTTAGGTTAGTTAGGTTTAACTAGTTCTAAGTTCTAGGGGACTAATGACCTCAGCAGTTGAGTCCCATAGTGCTCAGAGCCATTTGAACCATTTTTTTTCTTTTGGGACATCAAAATTAAATGAATAAATAAAATATTATTGTTACTAACAAAGAAAAAATATATAAAAAAGTGGTTAAGGCGTCTGACTAAAAAAAAAAAAGTGGTCAAAGCAACAAAATGTCAATCCTGAGGGACCGGGTTCGATTCCCCGCTGAGTCGGAGATTTTCTCCGCTCACGGAATGGGTGTTGTGTTGTCATAATCATCATCATTTTATCTCCATCGACGCGCAATTCGCCGAAGTGTCGTCAAATCGAAAAACATGCACCCGGCGAACGGTCTACCTGACGTGAGGCCCTAGTCACACGACATTTACTAATCGCTTTTAAACTGAGTGGAAGAGGACGTGAGATCAGCAGGTTACAACTCGGTCAAGCCTCCAGTAACACCGGCTGGAACACAGGCTGTTACTCTAAGATAGGCAGAATAAAATTAAATAAAGTGCGCTGTATAAAAGCAGTTTTATCATAGTTATTAATAACTTGTCATTATTTGTGAGAAATTCTGTGAAAAGTAAATGTTTTACAAGACCATAACAGACAACAAAAAACTCTGCTACGTACAACAAAAAAATAATTTTCATACCTTTCAATGAGGTTTATACAGAAAATAAAGTGTGAAACTTGACGTAAAACGTTATCTTGTTCTGTTTACGAGGCCGTGCTGGAAAGCAATGCCTCAGAATTTTGTACGTGAAAACTCTTGAAGCTTTTTAAATAAAACAAACGTTATTAACATTGTACACATTTATTCTTGTTTCTCGATATAGCCACTCTGGCGACGAACACATTTCTCCCAACGGGAGACCAGTTTGTTGATAGTGTCACTGCAGAACGTTTGATGTTGTTGACGGGGCAACAAATTCACCTCCTCTGGCACCATTTTATCACTATCAAAGTGAAATCCTCGAAAGTGTTCCTTAAGTTTTGGGAACAGATAAAAATCGGATGGGGGCCAGGTCGTGAGTGTATGGAGGACAAACTCACAGGAAGAGAAGTAAAGAAATATGTCCAGAACGGAAGTTGCATGTCCACCTCGAAGTACTGTGAGTAGTCCTAATGGACTTATTGGTAAATAACAATAATATTACCAACAATAACACGATAAGTGTCGCAAATACTCCGATCAGCCAGAATATTATCATCACTCAACTAGTACCATATACGTACATCTTTGTCACTGATAACAGCGGCGACGCGTCGTGGCATGGAAGCAGTGAGGCCTTAGTAGGTCGCTGAAGGTAGCTGCCACCACATCTGCACACACAACTCACCTAATTCCCGTAACTTCCGGGGAGGAGTTCTATGAGGTCTGACGCCAACTTCAGTCACATACCAAATGTGTTCGATCGGGATCAGATCTGGCGAGTCAGGGGCCCAGGACATCATCTGGAACTCGCCACTGTGTCCCTCGAACCATTCCATCAGACACCTAGCCTTATGCCATCGCGCATTATCTTGGTGAAAAATGCCACTTCCGTCGACAAACATGATAGTCATGAAGGGCTGTAAGTGATTTTCAATCAGAGTACGATACTCCTTGGTCATGATGGTGCCTTGTACGAGATGCAGAGGACCCATGGATGCCCACGCAGGGCATAATGGGGCCGTCGCCAGCTTGTCTCCGACCCGTAGTACAGGCGTCAAGGAGCTGTTCCCTGGAAGACGACGGCTTCGCGCCATCCCATCGGCATAATGAATAAGATGTCGGGTTTCACCAGAACGCTTCGCCACTGCGCCAACGTCCAGCGCCAACGTCCAGTGCCAATGGTCACGTGCCCATTTCAGTCGTAGTTGGCGATGTTGCGGTGTTAACATTAGCACATACGTGGGTCGTTGGCTGCGGAGGCCCATCGTCGCCCGTGTTCGGTGCACTGTGTATTCAGACACATTTGTACTCTGCCCAGCATCAGAGTCTGACGTTAGTTCCGCCACAGTTCGCCGCCTGTCCTGTTTTATCAGTCAGCCCACCCTACGACGTCGACATCTGTAATGAGAGGTGGCCGCCCAAACCGATGACGTCTGGACGTGGTTTCACCTGGGTTTCGCCACGTGTTGAAGACACTCACAGCACTCTTCGAACGCCCGACAACTCGTGCAGTTTTCGAAATGCTCGTGCCGAACCTCCGGGGCCGGCCGGTGTGGCCGTGCGGTTCTAGGCGCTTCAGCCTGGAGCCGCGTGACCGCTACGGTCGCAGGTTCGAATCCTGTCTCAGGCATGGATGTGTGTGATGTCCTTACGTTAGTTAGGTTTAAGTAGTTCTAAGTTCTAGGGGACTGATGACCTCAGAAGTTAAGTCCCATAGTGCTCAGAGCCATTTGAACCAATTTGAACCTTCGGGGCATCACAATCTGCCATCGGCCAAACTCAGATCGCTCACCTTCCCCATTCTACACACGGACAGCACGGTCACTGACACTACATGCGCCGTGCACGTGTCTGATTAGCAGCCATTCCTCACCAGGTGACGCTGCTATCGCCTGGACGGATTTATATCGATAGTAGGTCGATGGTTATAATGTTTTGGCTGATCAGTGTATGACTCCTGCGCCTAATATCGCTTGCACGTATTTCCAAGCTGCTATGCTTGCCATTTATGAGTCTCCTAGCAACCTTCAGTCTCTGCGGTTTTGCCACAGCCAGTGCTGGTTACAAGCCTCCTACGAGCGATAGCGGTACCACTGTGGCACCTGAAGTGTTTGAAGGTGAGTCGTACATTTTTACTGCCTGTAGTGAATCGAGGAAACTTTCAGGTAAGGGTTTACATACAGGAATTTCGTTTGCACTACTGGAAAGTAGTGTATTATTAATTATTGTAATTGTATTGTAATTATTATTAATAATTATTGTATTATTAATAGTGAGAAAAGGTATTTTGAAGAACTGTGTATATATGTTTATGTTGACGGAACTGCATTCCAAATATCGCTCATCACTGGATCCTAATGTTGAGAGCACCTATTTTAACTTGTTAACCAAATGTATCTCAAAGTCGTTCGAAAATTATTTTCTTTTTAAAATTGAGTTTATTTTATTAAGTTCCTCATTTTTATTGTTGTAGGACTAGTACACTCGGTACCAAGGGGAAAGAAGAAGAGCCAGACTTAAGGCATGTCAAATATTGTCTGTGCATATCGGGGTGTCCAGGAAGAAAAAAAAAAAAAAAAAAAAAAAAAAGAAAAAAAAAAAAACAGAGCGTCAAAGTCGTTTGAAGCGATTAGAGAGTGTAGTGAACGATGTGCAAAAGGGGACATTGAAAAGGAAACTGCAGCTGCAAGACATAAACTTGGAAGGAAACCTGTGGTGACACCTGAGGCAAGGAAAGAGGTGGTCAAGTACTACTAAAAATTTAAAACAATTTTTTTGGTTTGACTCGATATGCTCTGAAGCAAATGGCGTTTAAGAAACAATCTGCGCCATCCCTTTCCTAAACCAGCAAACACGGCATGGAAAAAGTGAATGGACGTCTTTTCGAGAAGTCATTGTTCCCAGTCAACAATAAAACCGACAGTCAGTGACGAGAGCTAGAATCTTAGGCTTTACTCCAGACAATGTGAGGTCATTTTTCTTTATTCTCATAACAGAGCTTGATGAAATCAATGCCACAACATTTAACGTGGCGAAACTGGAATCAAAACTCCCCAAAGCAAAAATGTGAAAGTGATTTTTACGAAAGGAAAATCAGCAATCTAAAAAATTTGATCGTCAGAGACGAGAAACCTGTACACCATCGTTACCAGTATGTCAGCTGCCGGCCAGTATGTGCCTTGGATGATAGTTCCCCCGAAAAGGACAGAACATGTAGCTAATCAAGAGAGGTCCTGCTGGAGCTATTCCAGGATTTTACCCATCAGGCTGGATTGAATGTGATGTGCTTTGTAAGTGGATAAAGCGTTTTGTCTCTTTTGTGATGTCTACTGTAAAATAAAGGAAAGGTGAAAATTTGCGATTAATATTTACCGTGAATGGATATCAGTGCCAAAATTCTATAATGACATTGCAATCCTCAGTGAAAGTGTAGAAGAATTAGGACTTGATTGATGTACTAAACAGTCTAATCAGTATGGGTTGACAGTAAATCGAAGAAAGAAGAAAGTAATCAAGAATAGCAGAAATAGCATTAGCGATTACTTAAGAATAAAATGGGAACCACGAAGTAGACAAAGTTAACGAATTTTCTACCTTTGAAGCAAAATAGCACCTACATCTACATCTACATACATACTCCGCAAGCCACCATACGGTGCGTGGCGGAGGGTACCTCGTACCACAACTAGCATCTTCTCTCCCTGTTCCACCCCCAAACAGAACGAGGGAAAAATGACTGCCTATATGCCTCTGTACGAGCCCTAATCTCTCTTATCTTATCTTTGTGGTCTTTCCGCGAAATATAAGTTGGCGGCAGTAAAATTGTACTGCAGTCAGCCTCAAATGCTGGTTCTCTAAATTTCCTCAGTAGCGATTCACGAAAAGAACGCCTCCTTTCCTCCAGACACTCCAACCCGAGTTCCTGAAGCATTTCCGTAACAATCGTCTGATGATCAAACCTATCAGTAACAAATCTAGCAGCCCGCCTCGGAATTGCTTCTATGTCTTCCCTCAATTCGACCTGAAAGGGATCCAAAACGCTCGAGCACTACTCAAGAATAGGTCGTATTAGTGTTTTATAAGCGGTCTCCTTTACAGATGAACCACATCTTCCCAAAATTCTACCAATGAACCGAAGAGGACTATCCGCCTTCCCCACAACTGCCACTACATGCTTGTCCCACTTCATATCGCTCTGCAATGTTACGCCCAAATATTTAATCGACGTGACTGTGTCAAGCGCTACACTGCTAATGGAGTATTCAAACATAACGGGGTTCTTTTTCCTATTCATCTGCATTAATTTACATTTATCTATATTTAGAGTTAGCTGCCATTCTTTACACCAATCACAAATCCTGTCCAAGTCATCTTGTATCCTCCTACAGTCACTCAACGAACACCTTCCCGTACACCACAGCATCATCAGCAAACAGCCGCACACTGCTGTTCACCCTATCCAAAAGATCATTTATGTAGATAGAAAACAACAGCGGACCTACCACACTTCCCTGGGGCACTCCAGATGATACCCTCTCCTTCGATGAACACTCACCATCGAGGACATGGCATATGAAGCAAGGAGGACATACACAGTCCAGTCACATTAATACGACCACCGTCTATGTTCCACGTCAACGTGGAATAACTACTCAGAGACAGCAGGTGCCAGCACTAGCAGCGGAGGGTACATAAACTGTGTCGGGGAGAAAACAGCGCATTTGTTGTTGTAATGCCGGAAACTGTGTGATTTATCTGCCGTGCAAAAGGGCATTATCATTGGTTTTCGAGCCAACGTTGGTAGCATTTCCAAAACGGTTAAATCTGAAAACACTTCGTGTGCCGCTGTGGTTAAAGTAAACCGTGAATGGCAAAACGGCGCTATCCAAAATCGTATGGTGCAATACAGGCCACAGATAACAGGGCTGAACGAGAGCTACGGAGATATGTGCGGGCCAGTAGACGTGCAATTGTTGAGCAACTGACCACCTAGGTGAATCAAGGGGCTACCAAAAATGTCTTCTCAACGACCGAGCATCGAACATTGCTGCAGTACGGGCCTCCTCAGCAGTCCTCTGGTACATATACCCAAGCTGAGTGCTGTTCATCGCCGACGAAGCCTGGAATTTACACGTCAATACCTCAACTGGACGTCGACTGAGTGGCGGCAGGTGGTATTTTCAGATGAATCGAGATTCGTGCTCCATCGGACAGATAGCCGTTGGATAGTCGGAAGGGTCCAGGCCGGGGGAAGGAGCCTCATGTTCTGGGAAACGTTCGGTATTCCCTGGGTGACCCCGTCATTCTGGAAGGCACATAGGATCAAAACAAGTGTGTATCCGTCCTTGGGGACCAAGTGCACCCCTACATGCAGTTTTTTTCTTCTCGGCATGATGGCATTTACCAGCAGGACAACGCAACGTGTCACTTAGTTCGTAGTGTACGCTCGTCGTTCGAAGAGCACCAGAGTAAGTTTACCGTATTCCTCTGGTCAACAAAGACCCAGGATTTAATCCCAATCGAGACTCTCTGGGAGCACCCTGGTTGGGCTAATCGTGCAATAGGTGGTGCAGCATAATGTGAGTGGACTGTGTAGAAAGCAGACTAGCGCATGCCAATATGGAGTTCCTGACCAAGAGAAATGGCTCTGAGCACTATGGGACTCAACTGCTGTGGTCATAAGTCCCCTAGAACTTAGAACTACTTAAACCTAACTAACCTAAGGACAGCACACAACACCCAGCCATCACGAGGCAGAGAAAATCCCTGACCCCGCCGGGAATCGAACCCGGGAACCCGGGCGTGGGAAGCGAGAACGCTACCGCATGACCACGAGATGCGGGCTGACC
The DNA here is from genome assembly GCF_023898315.1 of Schistocerca nitens. Taxonomy (NCBI): domain Eukaryota; kingdom Metazoa; phylum Arthropoda; class Insecta; order Orthoptera; family Acrididae; genus Schistocerca; species Schistocerca nitens. The sequence goes on along the minus strand of NC_064615.1, from coordinate 310,516,595 downwards.
AAGAGACCACTATTAGTATCAAACATAGACCAAGTAATAGAGGACGTATGGTGGAAGTGCTAGTCTCAGAAGAAGAGTATGAGAAAAGAGAGGAAATCGTGGCGGACCACATCGAACCAGTAAGAAGACCGATAACTGTAAAAAAAAATGTTTTTCCCATTTCTATACCACAGTCACAGGGTTTTTTGTTATGGCAGAGAAGTCAATACGTAATGAAACTCTCTATTCATAATAGTGAAACGTTATCTGTCACTGTTTTTTGCCAATACTCTTCAGACGCTGTCTCTTGCCAACAGTGCAGTGCGAGTGAATGGAAGGTTCAGCTAAATATATCTATGTTCGCTATAATTCTGATGCTTCGATCCTTAGTAAAGATACTCTGATGAAATGTATTGTGCCGGCTGGAATGGCCGAACGGTTCTAGGCGCTAAAGTCTGGAACCGCGCGACCGTTACGGTCGCAGGTTCGAATCCTGCCTAGGGTATGCATGTGTGTGATGTCCTTAGGTTGGTTAGGTTTAAGTAGTTCTAAGTTCTAGGGGACTGATGACCTCAGAAGTTAAGTCCCAAGGTGCTCAGAGCCATTTTTGAAAGGTATTGTTTTGCAAGCCGGCCGCGGTGGTCTAGCGGTTCTAGGCGCTCAGTCCGGAACCGCGCGACTGCTACGGTCGCAGGTTCGAATCCTGCCTCGGGCATGGATGTGTGTGATGTCCTTAGGTTAGTTAGGTTTAAGTAGTTCTAAGTTCTAGGGGACTGATGACCTCAGAAGTTAAGTCCCAAAGTGCTCAGAGCCATTTTTGAAAGGTATTGTTTTGCAAGCCGGCCGCGGTGGTCTAGAGGTTCTATGCGCTCAGTCCGGAACCGCGCGACTGCTACGGTCGCAGGTTCGAATCCTGCCTCGGGCATGGATGTGTGTGATGTCCTTAGGTTAGTTAGGTTTAAGTAGTTCTAAGTTCTAGGGGACTGATGACCACAGATGTTAAGTCCCATAGTGCTCAGAGCCATTTGAACCATTTTATTGTTTTGCAAGCATTTTTTCTCGTCCGCACGTAATGACTCGTTTATTTTGGCCCCTTTTAAAATCAGATCCGTTAGGTGGAACAGTTTTTCTTAGTTTCTTTGTTAGCTTGTTATACGCGCAAAAGGTGCGAAGGTTATACAAAGATAGTGTTTCCTTGTATTGTTCGTAATATGGTAATCTTCTTTTTCATGTGACTTTCCCATGCACTGACCTTGGGTCGGTATGCTTATGAACACAATTAGCCTGGTTAACTTAAGGGATGTTTGAGTGTCATTCCTGTAGCCAAGCCGCTTCCTGACTCCTGGAACTGCTACTGTACAGTACAGAAGGTATGCCGTGTACAAACATTGCCTAAGTTGACGCTGTCAGGTCTAAGTAAGAGGTTGGCTATGCTTGCTGGTGTCTTGAGGTCTTCTCTATGTGGGCGGAAGTGTTTATTTGGCGGCAGCTGGGATGCGGAAGTAGTTAGTCAGTCGGTGCACGGAGCCACGAGGAAACGCTGCTGCTTGCTCGCCCGGGAGAAACCTTGCCGCAAGTTATGACTGTGGTTCGTGGTGTGGGGCCGACTTCACACTCTGAGCAATCGCGACTTTGCAGTACTGTGGATTCTGAAGGCGGTGCAGCCTTAACTTGCGGTAGTGACTATAATGTGGGTACTGAAGTTTGACGCACGGAGTGAACTGTAGTTACCGTCTATGCTTCTGAATAAAACAGGTACTGTACTTTGGAGTGGCAATTTTCTACATACCACTAACAGATTGTACACCTCTAGAATGTATTTAAACTTTGTTCACGGATTTGGGCATGCATTGGTTTCTTGTGGTACTGTATAGCAACAGACTTCGCATGAGTGTACATTGTTGATGTACAGTTGCTGATTACCTAATACTGTTTCTATGTATAGGACTGCTCACTGCATTTTCATGTTGTTCTAGACTGTCCAGGAACGTTAAGGTGACCACCTGTCAAAAGCCTGAAAAACCCCCTTTTGGAGCGCGAGCCGCTGCGAGACGTGCAGTAAGACATCAGTGAGGTTCTGGACGTTACCAACGGGGTTGTGCAGCCATACCGACGCCAGCACCGTGGCCAGCTGCGCTACGTTTCTAGGTTGAGGATCCACGGCATGAAAAGTCCGATCTAAATGCTCCCAGACATTCTATATTGTATTTAAACCTACAGAGGCTGATGACCACGGCAGTACGGTAAAGTTGTCCTGGCGCTCTTAGAACCACATACGTACACTGCAGGCTTTGTGACATACTGCCGGTAGATGACGTCGTAGGTGTGGATATGTTCCCTGAGGGACGATGTATACTTGTGTTGATCCATTGTGCCTTTCAGACTGAAGAGATCAATCAGGGAATTTCACGAAAACATTTTCCAGACCATAACACCCCCTCCTTCGACCTGCACCCTTCCGACGATGGTCGCAGAGTGTTTGCTTTCAGACGTTCCATGCCGTCTACGCCAATTACCATCTCTCCGAAGGAGGATAAAACGCGATTGATCTGAAAAGGTCAACTGTCGCCACTCATTCGACGTCCTGTTTCGATACTGATGTGCAAATTCGAATCTTCGTCGCCTATTAACAGCAGTCAGCATGGGTGCACGAACCATGCACCTGCTGCGGAGACCCATACGCTACAACGTTCCCTGGACGGTCGTTGAGGAGAAATTATTGGTAGCCGCGTGGTTCATCTGGGCGGTCAGTTGCTCAACTGCTACACGTCTGTTGGCCCGTATGTATCTCTTCAGTCGTCGTTGACCCCTGTCATCTATGATCCGTCCACCGCAGTTGCCTTGGTGCCGACTTTGGATAGTACCATTTTACCACGCACGGTACCCTTTAACTACAGCGACACACGAATAGTTTACAAACTTAGCCGTGTCTGAAATGCTTCGACCTTTGGACCAAAAGGCAATGATGATGCACTTTTGAACGTCAGATAAATCGCTCCTTTTTGGCAATACGACGACCACCCTGTTTTCCACGTCCCCCAGACACACTTTATATACCCTCAACTACTAGTACTGCAGGTTGCACGTTGACGTGGAACATAGGCGGCGGTCACATTAATGTGACTGAACCGTGTATAATTATACGCTTTTTACGAGTGCACGTTGACGATGCGCAGTCGATCTGTTACATTTGAAGATACTACTGCTATACTGCCTGGCCAAGCCAAGAAGTCATGGCTTCCTGTTGATAATACGGAGTGACATTTCCTAATGTGACATTTCCTAATGTCGTATGAAGTGGTATGGCCTAACGTTCATACTCCGAAGTACATGTTATGAAAGAAGGAGCGCTTCAGATGCAACGGACTATGCTAAGGAAGTTACTGTTATTTGTGTGGTTCTACACAGATTCAGATTCGGTAACTATCTGTTTGAAAATTTGTAAAATGAGCATATTTAAAATCAATTTTGTTTAGGGTTATGAAGTAAACTAGTGGTTGTCAGTCTAAGGAATGCTGTTAGAGAGTGTTTTGTAAAATTTCCTTTTTTAAACTTGTAAGTGGGCTGCTTCTGTGCTGGCAGCGCTGAATAGCGCTTTGCATTGCATCTCTGACTGCGCTTTCTTTGTAAGACACTCTGTGGCTGGTGGGACTCGTTGTTGGAAGTTAATCACCAGTAGTGTTGGGCAGTTGGAAGTTAGTCGCCTGAAATGATGGAAGTACTGTTGGGCAGTTGGAGGTGAACAGCTAGCAGTGATGGATGTTAGATGTGAGAAGTTGGGATTGATGGAGGGTAGAGGTCTGAAGTGTTAGGTAGGCTAACGATCTGTACATGTCGACTTGGAGATTGAATATTATCCATGATTATATAGGCCTACCTTTGCACTAGATGTCAATGACGATTTACATTGTGTCTGAACTGGATGTCACATTATCAAGGTAAAAAAATACGTTATTTGGTTTGCAACAAAATATTTCCTTTGCTAACCACATATCTATTAGTAGTTAATGGCTTTAGCAGTTAGAATCTTTCATTTAGCTGGCAGTATTGACGCTCGCTGTATTGCAGTAGTTCGCGTAATGAATATTTTTGTGAGGTAAGTGCTTAATGAAATGCATAGGTTATTGTTAGGATAACTTTTTAGTCAGGGCCATTCTTTTGAATTAATTATTTGAAGTCAGGTTATCTTTTTTTTTGAGCTGCCAGATTGCGTTGCGCTCGAATATTGTGGGTCAGTGTTGACATGATAAGGAAAAAGTAAAGAGAAACTAGGCTCAGTACGTTCAGTTTTACTCAGCTGTTTCAGAATCAAATAACGTAGAAGTTTCATCTTCTCAGTCATTCAGCAGTTTAAGTACAGCCACACACATTTAAACAAAGAAGTTTCAAACTGAATAAATATTGAAAGTACTTTTCAACTGGGCTTGGATTTAATTTGTTGTGACGCTGTAAAATTTTATTGAGTCACAGCGTTAAACATTTTGCTATCCTTAGGTGATTTCAATTATTTGGACAGGTACTGTTCAAGTAAAATGACGCGTATGTATCTGACTGAAATTAATAAATGAATAAGTGTTCAAATATTAACTCGAACGCAATCAGTCGATTTCATCCGTTTTATTCTTTTAATCTACACTAGTACGCTAGAAAGGTACCTGAAATAAATACGCAATGAGACGAACAGAAATGACACTTTTATTCAGAGACAAAAATTATGCTGAAGCCACCAAAATTAATGAAGTTCCACTTGACTTTACAAAATTCGGGATATGATCTTGGCAGTGCGTACGCGGCAGCGTGTTCCCATGCCGGCCACAAGGCCAGTAAGGAGTTCTCGTGGTAGGGCGTTCCATTACACCACCAGCGAGGCTGACAACTGCTGGATGGTCCTCAGTGCATGCGGACGTACTGCAATACGTCACATCAACGCATACCACACGTACTCGCTGGATTTAAGTTGGGGCGCTGCGCAACAGGTCAGTTGTGTCACCGAATCTCGTCATGTTCGAAGAGATCCTCCACCGGCGCAGTTCGGTGCGTTTGCGCTTTCTCATCCACAAAAATAAAGTCAGGGCCGATTGCATCCCCGAAACGAAGCACATGGTTAAGGAGTACTGTGCCGTAACAACATTATTCGGTGAGAATACCGTGCTAAAAGCTCGAGGTCAGTACGCCCATGCGACGTTACACCTCCCCACATCATAACATCTGTGCCAGAAAAACGATGTACATGTACATCTACATCTGCAGCATACTCCACGAGCTACCTAACGACATGTGGCGGAGGGTACTTCTGGTACTAATATCTGATCCTCCCTTTCCCCGCCGGGCTCGGTGGCCGAGCGGTTCTAGGCACTTCAGTCCAGAACCGCGCGACTGCTACGGTCGCTGGTTCGAATCCTGCTTCGGGCAGGGATGTGAGTGATGTCCTTAGTTTAGTTAGGTTTAAGTAGTTCTAACTTCTGGGGAACTGAATGACCTCAGATGTTAAGTCCCATAGTGATCAGAGCAATTTGAACCATTGGAACCCTTTCCCTTCCACTACCGAACAGTAATGGGAAAAATGATTGTCATTAAGCCTCAGTATTATCTCTAATGTTTCCAATTTTCTTGTCGTGGGCATTTCGCTGGGTCTATGTGGGAGGAAGTAAAATGTTGTCCGACTCTTCGCGGCAAATGCTCTCTCGAAATTTCAAAAGTAAACCTCTCCAACATGGGTAACACCTCTCCTTTAACGTCTACAAATGGAATTGTTGAGCAATTCTTTAGAGCTTCCGCGCCGACGACGCGATCCCGTGACGAAACGCACCGCTCTTGACTGGATCTTCTCTATCATTTCTACCTGGTAAGGATCCCACACTGATGAGAAATACTCACCAACCTGTCGCACAAACGCCTTGTAAGCCATTTCCTTCGTGGATGAGTTACATTTCCTTAAGATTATTCCTACGAATCTGTCAGGCACCGACTTTTCCTACAATTTGTTTCATGTGGTCATTCCTCTTAAGGTCGTTCTGGATAGCTATTCCTAGATATTTGGCGACAGTTACCATAAATTTGGTATCTATGGTGTAGTTGCACAGTAATGGATTTCTTTTCCTACGTATGCGCGATATGCTACATTTATTTACGTGCAATGTCAACTACCAGAGCCTGCCCTCTGCAGGTTATTCTTCAAATCGATACTGTCTTCTGGTGTTGCTACTAAGACAACCGCATTGTCTGCGAACTGTCTTAAAGACCTTCAGATTTTTTGTACTTTATCATTTACATAAACTGTGAGCAGTAACAGTTCTATCACACGTCCTCGAGATTCTCCGGAAATTAGCTTTAGTTCTTTCGACTTAATTCCTCTAAGAGCGGCAACGCTGGAGGTACCGTCATACGGCGAGAAGTGGGAACATGTAACGCAACATTGTGGAACACGATCGTTTATTAGGTGGTATCACAAACTGTATTCTCAGATGCAGTCGCGAGAGACAGCTCGTTCGGATACTATGGTACGTATCGTCCATTTCAAACGGCCGAGACAATCTGCTATTCCTCGCGAGCGGTTCCGCAGGACATCAGCCGAATTTGGGAGGTCCTTGCGGCTGCCAAGTGGGTCGCGTCACACTTGCGGCCTAACGGTGTCTGCTACAACACATCACCGCCCGCCAAGTTGCCTATCGGCTCACGCCCACGCAAGGTCATTCATGTAACGACGCACTGGCGCCGCGTCTCTTCTGTACCGACGCAGTACCCCGTCCCCCAGATGTACTTGCAAGGTACGCGCAAGTACCTCTTAGTCGCCACTGAATCCTTACTAATAGTATCTATAACTATTCATTGTACCACTCTATTCGCGTATGAAATGCGGAAATAATGAATGCTTGGACGCCTCCGTGTCCGCTGTAATTACTGTAATCATGTATTAATCGTCTACATCTACATCTACATCTATATCTACATCCATACTCCGCAAGCCACCTGACGGTGGCAGAGGGTACTTTGAGTACCTCTATCGGTTCTCCCTTCTATTCCAGTCTCGTATTGTTCGTGGAAAGAAAGATTGTCGGTATGCCTCTGTGTGGGCTCTAATCTCTCTGATTTTATCCTCATGGTCTCTTCGCGCGATATACGTAGGAGGGAGTAATATACTGCTTGACTCCTCGGTGAAGGTATGTTCTCGAAACTTCAACAAAAGCCCGTACCGAGCTACTGAGCGTCTCTCCTGCAGTCTTCCACTGGAGTTTATCTATCATCTCCGTAACGCTTTCGCGATTACTAAATGATCCTGGAACGAAGCGCGCTGCTCTCCCTTAGATCGTCTCTATCTCTTCTATCAACCCTATCTGGTACGGATCCCACACTGGTGAGCAGTATTCAAGCAGTGGGCGAACAAGTGTACTGTAACCTACTTCTTTTGCTTTCGGATTGCATTTCCTTAGGATTCTTCCAACGAATCTCAGTCTGGCATCTGATTTACCGACGATCAACTATATGATCATTCCATTTTAAACCACTGCTAATGCCTACTCCCAGATAATTTATGGAATTAACTGCTTCCAGTTGCTGACCTGCTATATTGTAGCTAAGTGATAAAGGATCTTTCTTTCTATGTATTCGCAGCACATTACACTTGTCTACATTGAGATTCAATTGCCATTCCCTGCACCATGCGTCAATTCGTTGCAGATCCTCCTGTATTTCAGTACAATTTTCCATTGTTACAACCTCTCGAGAACTTCGGATGTTATCCAAACGGTCATTTATGTATATTGTGAATAGCAACGATCCTACAACACTCCCCTGCGGCATACCTGAAATCACTCTTACTTCGGAAGACTTCTCTCTATTGAGAATGACATGCTGCGTTCTGTTATCTAGGAACTCCTCAATCCAATCACACAATTGGTCTGATAGTCCATATACTCTTACTTTGTTCATTAAACGACTGTGGGGAACTCTATCGAACGCCTTGCGGAAGTCAAGAAACACGGCATCTACCTGGGAACCCGTGTCTATGGCCCTCTGAGTCTCGTGGACGAATAGCGCGAGCTGGGTTTCACACGATCGTCTTTTTAGAAACCCATGCTGATTCCTACAGACTACATTTCTAGTCTCCAGAAAAGTCATTATACTCGAACATAAATCTTGTTCCAAAATTCTACAACTGATCGACATTAGACATATAGGTCTATAGTTCTGCACATCTGTTCGACGTCCCTTCTTGAAAACCAGGATGACCTGTGCCATTTTCCAATCCTTTGGAAAGCTACGCTCTTCTAGAGACCTACGGTACACCGCTGGAAGAAGGGGGGCTAGCTCCTTCACGTACTCTGTGTAACATCGAACTGGTATTCCATCAGGTCCAGCGGCCTTTCTTCTTTTGAGCGATTTTAATTGTTTTTCTATCCCTATGTCATCTATTTTGATATCTAACATTTTGTCATCTGTGCGACAATCTAGAGAAGGAACTACAGTGCAGTCTTCCTCTGTGAAACAGCTTTGGAAAAAGACATTTAGTATTTAGGCCTTTAGTCTGTCATCCTCTGTTTCAGTACCATTTTGGTCACAGAGTGTCTGGAAATTTTGGTTTGATCCAACTACCGCTTTGACATAAGACCCAAATTTCTTAGGATTTACTACCAAGTGAGTACATAGAACTTTACATTCGAATTCATTGAACGCCTCTCGCATAGCCCTCCTCACACTACATATCGCTTCGCGTAATTTTTGGTTGTCTGCAAGGCTTTGGCTATGTTTATCTTTGCTGTGAAGTTCCCTTTGCTTCCGCAGCAGTTTTCTAACTCGGTTGTTGTACCACGGTGGCTCTTTTCCATATCTTACGATCTTGATTGGCCCATTCGCATCTAATGCATATTGTGCGATGGTTTTGAACTTTGTCCACTGATCCTCAACACTATCTGTTGTCCACTGATCGTCAACACTATCTGTACTTCAGACAAAACTTTTGTGTTGAGCCGTCAAGTACTCTGAAATTTGCTTTTTGTCACTTTTGCTAAACAGAAAAATCTTCCTACCTTTTTTAATATTTCTATTTACGGCTGAAATCATCGATGTAGTAACCGCTTTATGATCGCTGATTCCCTGTTCTGCGCTAACTGTTTCAAATAGTTCGGGTCTGTTTATCACCAGAAGGACTAATATGTTATCGCCACGAGTCGGTTCTCTGTTTAACTGCTCAAGGTAGTTTTCAGATAATGCACTTAAAAAAATTTCACTGGATTCTTTGTCCCTGCCACCCATTATAAACGTTTGAGTCTCCCAGTATATATCTCGCAAATTAAAATCTCCTCCCAGAACTATAACATGGTCGGGAAATCTACTCGAAATATTTTGCAATTTTTCCTTCAGGTGCTCAGCCACAACAGCAGCTGAGCCAGGGGCCTATAGAGACATCCAATTACCATGTCTGAGCCTGCTTTAACCGTGACCTTCACCCAAATTATTTCACATTTCGGATCTCTAGGGCAGCGGGAAGCAGTCCGTTGTAGTGTATTCCAAGACTCCGCTCATAATGCTGCTCATTTAAAATGTTTTAAGTTGCTTTTCGCGGGATAGTTTACATGTACACTGATGGAAAAAATCACAACAAAAAGTAATTAATGTAGAGCAGTGAAATTTCGGTATTACATTTGTGTAGGTAACATTTTTAAGTGGCTAACATTGCAAGTATCACAGGTTCATGTTAGCGTGAGATAAGTCATTATAAATGTGAAATGCTAGTACGTTAATAACCGCCAGAATGTTGAATAGAAGCATGCAAATGTGCATGTATTGTGTGGCACAGGTGCCGGTTGTCAGATTATGGGATGGAGTTCCATGGCTGTTGCACTTGGTCGTCCAACATACTGACCGTAACGCTTTTTGTGGATGACGCTGTAGTTGTCGTCCGATGATGTCCCATATGTGACCGATAGGAGACAGATCTGGTAATCGAGCAGGTCAGTGCAACAGGTCGACACTCTGCTTGTTGGGTTGCGACAGCGGTACGTGGACGAGCATTAACCCTGCTGGAAAACAGCCCTGGAACGCTGTTCATGAGCGGTGGCACAGCAAGTCGAATCACCAGACTGACGTACAGTTTTGCACTCAGGCTGCGTGGGATAACTACGAGAGTGTTCCTGCTGTCTTACCCAACCATAGCTCCAGATGTAGGTGCATGTGTCCAGCATGAAGACTGGTTGGTTGCAGATCCTCAACTGGCCTCCTTCTAACCAACACACGGCAATCACAGGCGCCGAGACAGATCTAGCTTTCATCAGAAAACACTACTGACTTCCATCCTGTCCTCCAATGAGCTCTCGTTTGACGCCATTGAAGTCGCAAATGGCGGTGGTTGGACAAAAGAATGGACAGCTCCCGGCTTGTTGCTTTTCCGATAGCGCCTACGATAAGAATCTGGTGTCATATTATGCTTCAGAACACTAAACTGTTTATTTTTTTACTTCATACCAAAACAAAAGCTATGATATGGGAAGAGGAAATGACTTATATGCTTCTCAGGAACTTTAGGTTTTCGAGTTTATTTTCTCACTTCATACTAAAACAAGGGCGCCGATATGAGAAGAGGAAATGAAATATACGCTTCCAAGACATAATATTTCCTTATGTGCTACTACTGCGTGCATGAAAGATCTGCAGTTTACTTTTGCGTCTTAGATAAATTTTGGTATCATCTCATATTACTTTGTGAGAAAGTTCCCATATTTTTGGAATTGAAATAGAATGGACATTTCATCACCGGTAAATATTCTGATGACTATTCACATGATACCCGTTGCAATTCCTCCACGGCACTTGTGAGTAGAGTCTCACGTATGCTACTATAAGAACATGGAGGTAGTGATGTCCGCTCATTGCAGTCAGAGCCAAGGTGATTTCTTTCTGTTTATGGCGAAGTGTCTGCTGCCGTGTCCACGCTCAGCCAACATAAACAAAATGCGGCGGCATTGGGCACTGCTAGTCGCTGCACTTACGAGCCGTGACAACAAGAGCGCACTGTCTCTCCTAACGATATTATGGAGTTGATACATCTTACTTACTTAAAGTAATATGCAGGTCGTGGGTTGGGTTAAAATTCAGTTTGTAACTTACGATCGCATTAAAATACTTTGCAGTCGAATTTGATGCAATATTTATTGTTGGTTGTCTCTCTAATGTTAATAGTATTGATTCAGATTGTGCGTGAACACGAAAACACACACACACACACACACAAACATTCATTGATTCCAGTGAGGGTGACGACTACTGTGTGTTGAACAACACATGCTCCAGTCAATTCCTCAGTTGGCGTCGAGTGGATGAGATTTTCAATTCCCTTGCATTGCAAGAATTGTAAGGAGGAGACTGAAAGGAAATGGACTAGTATGCTAAAGAGCTGCGACAAAGCAAAGCAAACCATCAATACGTAAGATTTCTCGAAGGCGTAGGGGCATTGATTTCATTAAGTCATCGATAGTGTAGCGTCATGGTTTACTTCCCACCATACGTTTTCTATGTTCGTCCAAAGGTCGCTTGCATTTATAGGTACACATGGCAATGACCTTGCTACCTCTGCCCACATATTCTCTATCTGGTTGATGTTCGGTGGTCGTGTAACAAACGGCAACAGATTTATCCTCTCGTGGCCCTGAAACCAATCTTGCACTGCTCTGCTATGATGGATGGGGCTCTGTTCCTGCAAATAAATTGTTATCTCTTTACTTCATATATTTATATTCCAATAACGTATTTATAATAAGCACATTGTATTAGTATTTTCCATAGTGTTTAAGAATTCAGGCCGGCCGAAGTGGCCGTGCGGTTAAAGGCGCTGCAGTCTGGAACCGCAAGACCGCTACGGTCGCAGGTTCGAATCCTGCCTCGGGCATGGATGTTTGTGATGTCCTTAGGTTAGTTAGGTTTAACTAGTTCTAAGTTCTAGGGGACTAATAACCTCAGCAGTTGAGTCCCATAGTGCTCAGAGCCATTTTTTAAGAATTCAGGCTCTGTCATAGATAAGTGATTCAGATTCAACAGTCCGATTAAGAATATGGTTTACCCAGTCTATCGTGTGATGAGAGCCGTAGTCGGATATCCACATTAAGACTGACTGGCTGAATCCGATTAGAACGATCTGTCATCGAAATGAAATTACAGAAATCGGATAATTTGAACGTCTGTATTGCAACAATGCTGGGCACACAATTCCTTTGATGGAGTAACATTTAGCAACTGTCTAAGAAAAATTGAGAAACATGTCTTCTAGCAGCAATGGAACGTAATTATATCCCACATTTATGTGATGGAAATATTGAATCGAACAATACACATATACTTCAGTGGTGGGAAGATACACCATATCGGACTTGCTGATGACATAATGATAATAATAATAATAGTAATAATCCAGTGTTGAGGATAGGGGAAAGCCACCCACATATGGGTGGTAGCGAGCAAATCAAATACTTGGGGTGAACCAAATACTAACACAATTCTGAACGGCTGCTCAATCCGTTGAACACAAAATCCAGATACGTCTCAGTGAAAATCACCGGTACTCTGGTAACCGTCTGTTAGCTCAATGAGCTCGGCTGAAAATATTTTCTTCCAAAGGCTTCAGCACCCTCTGGTCCTGTCTGGTCCTGGTATCACCCAGGCCATACCAATGAAACAGAAACAAACATGAACTGTGCAAGCAACGTCAACTTTACCCCAGGTGGTACACAACCGGCCCGTTGAAAGGCGACAGCTGGATTTTCGGATTCTGGGGAGTCCAGGCTAGCACGGCAGAGAATATCGGAGATCTCTGGTAAATTTTCCTACAAGCAGAAAACATGCATTTGCAAACTAAACATCGATACATTGACCCAAACACGAAAACTACCTAATCTCACATAAGAAATCGACCGACAAAAAATTCTCATGCTTGCTTTTCCAGAAGCACGACTAACTGACAATGAAAACTTGCATTACGGGAACCATCGCATCTTCAAGAGCAAAACACAACAAAAGGTAGCGAAATACGCACCAATCTTCGGCATGGCATTTCTCGAATGCAGAGCGATCATCAACTATGTCAAAGAAATCACACCCATCAACAATCGACTTATGACTATGCTCATTCAGAGCCCTAATAAAAAATATACACTCATCAATGCACATGCCACCACCAAGATCGAAAATAAGAAAAACACCGTAAATGTCGAAAAATTCTGTAACACACTCGAAAAAACTATAGCAAAATTCACCAAGAGACGTGAAAATACTAGTGGAAGACCTCAACTCTGTATTTGGGGCAGAAAAACCTATAGAAAAATCATTGGTACAAATTCATCACCAACGGCACACGTCTGACTGACATTTGCCAACAATTCAACTTCAAAATGTTGTCTACCCACTATAGGAAAAAACCAGTTCTCAGGAACATGCTTGGCTACCAGGTGCAAGCTGCTTTCGTGCGCCTTTCGAGACTCGCTGAAAGCCAGATTTTTAATTCTTTTGTAGCAGGGCTACAAGCAGGCAGATACGAACTCAATCAGGGAATCGCAAGACAACGCTCGAGCAAAATTCGTCTTGCTACTTTTAGTACCTCTTAGTGCCAGAGAGAAAACCTTGTGGTGCTGCAAAATTCATAATGCTACTTTTGTTTTCAGCCGACATATTTTTTGTTGTGAATACATAATTTTATCTATGAACTGCCACATTTTCATAATACTTGCAAATGGTACAGGAAATGAAGTAAATACAGACCTTTTTGAAGTCAAAAGTCGGTAATATCCTACTAATTAGTGTTAAAATAGGCACAATCGTCTTACAGATCCTTAATGCTTTATTATGATAGACTGCCGTCGTGATGATTCTGCAGTAAGCTGAATTTAATTTGTGTTAGTACAATTGCGTTTTCCATTAGTTAACTGAACGCAACAGTAATCATCAAAGAGAAATTAATCAGCAGCAGAATTTTCCTTCACGATATCTAAAACGATCTGACAATGCTAAAGTAGTTAACAAATTCCACGCCTGTAGAAACCTACTTTTTCTAACGATGTCATTAAACCAGTGCGGTTTGAAGAGTATTGTCGTCTAGAAATGAATTTGTAACCTCCCCCTCTCTTATCGACCTTAATGACAGTGAAAAATTAAACCGCGTGTACCTAATGGAAATTTGGGAAAAGCAATCGTCACCGAAGTTAATTTGTCGGTAAAGAGGGAGGAAAGGGTTACATCTAAATGAAAGGAAAAATGCTAATGAAACTGGTGGAAATAAATTTTGAAAAGGGGTAAAGTTAATAAAGAAAGTAAATGTGCGGCCGTTACGTTAACAATTAACTAGCGGTAATTAGATATTTGAGATTTGGGGGAAATTACGGTCGCCAGTCCTAAGGACAATTACTATAGTAACTGAAAAAGAAAGGTTATTACACATATAATTAGCACTAGAAGCGTGGCAACTGAAGGTTGACACGTGTAGTGTGAAAACTGAAAGTTTGTCAGAAGTAATAAATTTCGCTACACTCTGACTTAATTTAGCAAAAGAATTAATAAAACCGGAAAATCGAAAGTTAATTTAGTGACTGAAGTTAATAGTGAGCTTTCTTTCTGAAGCACATCGAAATTCAGTAAAATACGGTTAGTCTTGGACTACCTCAACAATCATTTCAAAAGCTACTTAAATCTACGCAATTTAGAAATAGGAGATTTAACTTTGAACTTGAATTAAATGATTCTGAACAATTAACAATAGTAAAATTTAGTACGTACCAAGCTGAGCTGCAGTCACAGGTAACTAAAATACGGTAACAAAACTCGCACTCTTAATTTGTGCTTGTGCAATCTAAATATTGTAGCCAGCTATGAATACCTTAACTGAACTTTGAAATTAAAGCAGTGAAATCGAATGATGCTGGCGTTTGAATTTCAACGACACTCGGGCTCATTTCGGAAAAGGAAGGGACCCTGCTGGGCAATGCAATTGGGACAATGAGCAACAAAGGTTCATGCTAAGTTGCTGTAATTTTGTGATGCAACAGTTTTAAAAGTTTGAAAAGCTGAGGTCTGCCATACAGTTCTAAAACTTTACGTGCTTCCAGTCTTCCTTGTTGGTTGATTGAAGGTTTGAAGCCGTCGATCGAGGAGGTGGCGACAGTCACTCATTGTCGGCCGTCGCTGTTGCAGAAGCTGGATATTGGCGCGCCTTCTTCTCGACACGGTCACCAGACGAAACGGGCTCTTGATGTGCGCCAGCTAATGCTTCCCGTCCGCGACACCATGTCAGAAACTATCATCGCAAGTCGAGCGCAATTACATGCTGCCAAACCCCGAAAGCGCGGCAACTCGCGGGAGCTTCACACAACACACCTGCTCCACTGCACTACTCCCGCCAGACTCCCTCTCTTCCCGCGCTCCACGCGACAGAGTTAACACTACCAAAGATCCTAAACACTTTGGTTCTCCACACGACCTATCGATGTATTCGTTCGATAGCATAGTTTTCCCTAGGCCAGACACAGCGTTTAAATACAAATAATATTCACAAAACAAACCAACATAAATGCATATATATATATATATATATATATATATATATATATATATATATATATATATATACAAACAGTAAAACAATTACAATATATAAATACACAGAAACGTCATATCTTAAGGTAACAAAATAAGGAAAAAAATTTATAGTACAATAGATGGAAATAGGAGGATATGCATTTCCGGCGTTACAAATTGCCTTTTCGGTTGATCGATCAAGAGCGGGAAACGTAAAATGCTACGAGTATATGACGAGAGGGACAAGTGCTTGAGAGAGGACTTCCCTATCATTACAAGTACCTGAGAGACGACTTTCCTACCAATCTCCTGGATAGTTTTGTTTCTCAAATCAACAGAGTGCGTTACCATGCAGTAGCACAGGTGATGTTGTTTTGTCTGTCGATTTTCTTACACTGCGACCGTAAGGTGTCTCAGTTGTTGGCAACAAATTACTGCTGTGATGCCCACACCCCTTGGAGCAGAATTCGTAGTCCAAAACACATTTTTGGTGCCATCAGATGTAAACTATTATGTTCACACTACCCTCTGCTCGAGTTTATGTCTTTTGGTGGGGCTCAGCCTTTCACTTCTTCTTAGGAAGTTAACGATAAAGGCATCATAACTCGCTACCAGTAACAGTACTGCATAGAAATGCTCAATGAGCGACCTGATGACGTTCAATAATAGTCACTCCGGTGATTTTTGTTGTTTCGAATTAGAGCGAACAGTACTCCTACAGCCGTCCGAAGTGGCCGTGCGGTTAAAGGCGCTGCAGTCTGGAACCGCAAGACCGCTACGGTCGCAGGTTCGAATCCTGCCTCGGGCATGGATGTTTGTGTTGTCCTTAGGTTAGTTAGGTTTAACTAGTTCTAAGTTCTAGGGGACTAATGACCTCAGAAGTTGAGTCCCATAGTGCTCAGAGCCATTTTTTGAACCAGTACTCCTACACCAGACTTCTGAACTTTCCCTGTTGAATGCAAATGTCACATGATGGTTAGGTGGTAATCCATCACATATATCAGAAGTCAAGACTTCCTTAATGTGGAAAATCATTCATGCCAGAACGATCTTTGTTGAAGCAAGAATATCTTTTTCTGGCGTATTTTTCCCAACAGCACTCGCTCCACACACAGTTCAAATCTTTCTAGCTGCCTCCTCTGCATCCACTCCTCTGTTATACCAAAACTATATACTGTGTTGCAGATGTTACACCTTTTTCCACTTGCGACTTAACTTTACAATGCTTAACCGTAGTTCATGATTTCTCTGTGGCGGCCGGCCGGCGGTCAGTTTTTATGTCTAAGGCTGTACATTCTCGTGACTACCGCTGCCAGCAATCATGTACATCGGCTACATTCCTCCCAAGTCTTTCTGCAATATTGCAGAAGGAACAGCCACCTTCTTGTAGACCTATTGCGTGATCTCGTTCAAACTCAGTGAGGTGTTCATAACGGCGTATTTGTCGCCTTAAAATCATTCTTGACTAAATCACCTTGCCCAGACTCAAAGGTAACGCGTTAGACGCGTGTCCAAAGCGAACGTGATTTGCATTCTCATAGTGGCACTACTAGCGCCACTCTTATGCGAGTGACGCGGAATTCGAATAATCACATTTCAGATGTAGAAACACGCCTACCAACTTTAATTTATGTCACAAAGCTCCAGCTTTTTGTTCCGAGTTTTTGCCGACAGTGTATCTTGTTGTATCTGCCACTTCAGCTTTTTCGTCGTCTCCGTGACTCTCTCTCCAACGTCGGACAAAGCTGTCACCTCATGTACTACCGTTGTGTGTGTGCATTATCCTCTAATAATCCTGTTTCGTATGAGTACCACACTTGACTAATATTACACGAAGATTTTGTAAACAACTACCTTTATAGACTCAATGCATTTTTCCAGTATCCAACCAATGAACCTACTTTACCTAAAGTGTATCTGTATCATCATTCCAATTCGTATTTGTACAAATAGCTGCACTCAGACATTTGTATCAGTTGACTGATTCGAACCATTACGTACAGTAGTCTTGGGATACTACTGTAATTGCTTCTGCGGCCCAAACTTGAAAGTTTTATGGTTGTGGTACAGTGTCCTGTTGCAAAAAACTATTACCGTTAAAGCCAAAATTTCGACCACGTAACAGAGGCCTACTGCTTGGTCTTCTGGTGTAGTTTGCCTTACAGTCACTTATATTTTGTCAGAACTACGCAACTGAGCGTGCGATTACCTCATAATTTTGAAAAACATTGACGTAATTTTTGTCTTGTGGAGGAAGGAGTTGCAAACTTTGGTGTGACAAGTTACTGTGGTGGAGGGAGTGGGGATCTATTGTTATCTGTTGTTTCTTATAGGGTGCGCCATGACTGATAGTCGTAGACGAATGGGGTATTGGCTTTTGTTTTCACCCTGCTGGACGCTGCCCACATCGGTGGCTCTCGCGTCTAGCGTTGTTGATGCGGCCTGTTTTGCTCTGAAGGCTGGCAGCCAGTTTGGTGCAAGCCTGAGGCCATCCTGTCTGTTCGCGTTGTTAGGGTGTTTTAATACTTCGATGGCCTCTCTGACCTTGCGTTTCACCATCCCCGGGTACTTGACAAGTACGCAGGTTTCGCTAAATTTTATTTTCTTGCCGCGGTCCCCTGGTGTTCGGTAACTGTAGATTTCTTGTGCTGCCCAAAACTAATATGGCACTCGCGTTCCCATATGCGCGTGGCTTTCGACCTGCCGTTTACGTATGTGTACTCCTATACACTCACATTCCACCTTGTACACGCCTGCAGCAGTACTGCCTTGTCCTTGGTGGAGGCCAATACAAACACGATCTTGTGGCTGCAGCAGGAGACAGGCTCGACACCTAACCGGTGAAGGTGTTTACCAAACAGGTCCGTGTCTTTATTTACGTACTATAAGCGCGCTGCTAGCTCCAGTTTATCGACTTCCTCCTATCTTGCGTTCTTTTGCTCGTTGACATGGCTGTTTGGATCGATTTAGAACTGAAACCATTGGCCATGAACGTTGTTCGGAGCCTTTTGAGTTCAGTGTCATATTACAAACATCACTTGGGCGCTGTGCGCGATCAGTCAGAGAAGGGATGGCTGAGTTCAGCACGTTCGCTATGTAACCCCAGGGTGGGAGGTTGCTACATAGTTTTCACGAATATATGAACGAAGTGCACGGGAACATGCAGCTGCATTCCTATACGTGGAACTACACTGAACCGCCAAAGAAACTGGTATAGGCATGCGTATCCAAGTACAGAGAAATGTAAACAGGCAGAATACGGTGCTGCGGTCGGCAACGCCTATATAAGACAAAAAATGTCTGGCACAGTTGTTAGAGCACTGGCAGGTTATCAAGATTTAAGTGAGTCTGAACGTGGTGTATTAGTCAGTGCATTAGCAATGGAACACAGAACCTCCGAGATAGCAATGAAGTGGGGATTTTCCCGTACGACCATGTTATGAGTGTACGGTGAATATCAGGAATCCGATAAAACATCAAATCTCCAACATCGCTGCTGCCGGAAAATATCCTGCAAGAGAGGGACCAATGACGACTGAAGAGAGTCGTTCAACTTGACAGAAGTGCAAATCTTCCGCAAATTGCTGCAGGTTTAAAAGCTGGGCCATCAAGAAATGTCAGCGTGCGAACCAATCAACGAAACATCAGCAGTGTGGGCTTTCGGAGCCGGACACTCACTTGTGTATCCTCGATGACTGCACGACACAAAGCTTTACGCCTCGCCTGCGCCCGTCAGCAGCGACATTGGATTGTTGAGGACTGGAAACATGTTGCCTGGTTGGGCGAGTCTCGTTTGAAACTGTATCGAGCAGATGGAGACAGCCTCATAAATCCATGGACTCTGGGTACCAGCAGGGGACTGTTCAAGCTGGTGGAGGCTCTGTAATGGTGTGGGGCGTGTGCAGTTGGCGAGATATGGAACTGCTGATACCTCTTGATACGGCTCTGACAGGTGACATGTAAGTAAGCATCCTGTCTGATCACCTTCATCCATTCATGTCCATTGTGCCTTCCGACGGACCTGGCCAATTCCAGAAGGACAATGCGACACCTCACACGTCCAGAGTTGCTACAGAGCGGCACCAGGAACACTCATTTGAGTAAACACTTCCGCTGGCAGCCAAACTCCACAGACATGAACATTATTGAGCGTATCTGGGATGCCTTGCAACGCACTGTGCAGAAGAGATTTCCACCCCCTCGTACTCTTACGGATTTATGGAAAGCCCTACAGTTCCCTCCAGCACTACTTACTTCAGACATAAGTAGAGTCCATGCCACATCGTGTTGCGGCAGTTCTGTGTGCTTGCGGGGGCCCTACACGATATTGGGCAGATGTATCAGTTTCTTTGGCTCTTCAGTGTTTATATAGGACAATGGATGGCACATTAGGAGGATAGTGCGCAGGAAATCTAGACTTATGGACGGGTACTTAAAAAATGGATTAAAAACTGCCTGGACCGCTATAAGCCAGTTGATGCTCATGGAGTATTAACACCTGCTCCGTTCACCGCCACCGCCTAGCATCATGGCATAAAAGGCATGAAGACGGCCACATTATGCCCGAAATCGGTAACCATTGAAAATAAACGTTGTATTGCGATCTGAACAGTTTTTAATCCATTTTTAAAGCATCTTTAGCCAAACCGTTATTTCTCCACGAGAAATGTTCTCAAAAATTACTTACACGGACAAGTTTTCACATGCCCAGTCCAACCACCACCCAAAGAACTGTTACCTATTCACTGGCTATATCTCGCGCAACTCCTAAGCGATGGATGCAATGCAACAATTAATCACGAAAGGCTGCGAACAACGTTCATGGCCAATGGTTGCAGCCCTATCTCGAACCAAACAGCCAGGGCAACGAACAACAGAACGCAATATAGGCAGCAAATCGACAAACTGCAGCCAGCAGCGCGCTTATCGTACGTAAATAAAGTCACTGACTCGACTGGTAAACGCCTTCGCCGGGCTGGTGTTCAGCCTGTCTTCTATTGCAGCCACAAGTTCGTGGTTGTGCTAGGCTCCACCAAGGAATCGTGTACAACGTGGAATGTGAGACGAGAGAAGCATACATCGGTGAGACCGGCAGGCCGATAGGAACGCGCATTCGGGAAAACGGATGATATATTCGACTTGGTCAGCACAAGAAATCTGTAGTTGCCGAAGACCAGGAGACCGCGGCAAGAAAATAAAATTTAGCGAAAGCTGAGTGCTTGACAAGCAGCCAGGGACTGTCAAACGCAAGATCAGAGAGGCCATCGGAATACTGAAACACCCTAACAACATGAACAGATAGGACTGACTCAGGCTTACCCCATTCTGGTTGCCAACCATCAGAGCCCAATCGTCAGTGACAAGACGAGGCTCAAGCGTTATCCGGCGAGCAACTGCCTCCGCGCGTGCTACGTCCAACATCAGAAAAAAATGAGTGTACACCCCAGTTGCTGTTCATGTTACACACTGTGAAAATCAATAGACGACAGTAGATTCCCACCATCTCCATCGCAGAAGCGTATTACAATGGAGTTTCACATTCCTTCCTCCACAAGAGACTAATTAAGTTAACTTTTTTAAAACTTTGATGTAATGTCATACTCAGTAGAACAATCATTAGAAAATATAAGACTCTGGACAGTATAGTACACCAGTAGCTCCAGAAGAAGGCCATTGTTACCGTGGCCGAAACTTTCATTTCACCAATACTAGTTTTTTACAGTGTGATATGGAATCGTACCCAGAAAACCGTCATGTTATTTCGTTTCGTGAAATACACGGTTATTCATTTCTGAAGATATAAAGCGGGCTGCAGCGTTTTGAAATCTCATCACGATCCAACTCAATATTTATGCAGATTTCTTGCAAAGCGTGATTCATTGTAAATAACTGGATCATCTGCGAAAAGTCTGAAGTTACTAGTAGTATTGTTTGCAAGGGTCATTAATATAAAAAAATAAACAGCACGGATTCCAATACAGAAATCTGGAGCACACCAGAAGTTACTTGTACATCTGTCAATGACCCTTCATACACGATAATAGACTACGTCCTCCCTACTAATAAATCCTTAATTCAGTAACAAATTTCATTGGATGCCTTATATGATCATACTTCCATCAATAAGTGGTGGTATGATACAAAGTTAAATACTTTTCAGAACACAAGAAATACTCCAACTACCAGACAGTATTGACATACGGCTTTCAGGATGTCACCAGAGATAAGCGCGACCGGAGTTTCGCATGACCGAAATTTTTCGAATTTCTCCTGGTTGGCATGGAAGAAGTGGTTTTGTTCGAGATGCTGAATTACTTTTGATTTCAGAATATGTTCTAATATTCTCTAACAGTGTCCAGTGAGTGATTAAAATTGCAGAGTGAAGATTGTTTGTGAAACTGCAGTGAATGCTTTACTTTATTACATGTCGACGTAAACGTTACACATTACCACACCTCGTCGATGAGAGATGGAGCCGTACGTGGTAATTACAGTAACTGAATAATTTAACGCATCGTTGAATGCAATCCACACATTTTTTTTTATGAAACCCTGTAGCTTACAATTTTTTTTTACTATGCCGTTTCGGCTACAGTCATCACGATGTATCAGTAGACGAGGAACTTGCAAACAAGTCTCGGGCTAACAAGAAGCCTTCTTTTGTAATTTCTACGTCTTTTGATGCCCCATGATTGCAGTAGCCCTAAATTTGGTATTAAATACAGAATTTATTATGCGATACAAAAGGTTTTGATCAAAAAATGTCTACAGTGATCGTAAACTCATACAAGAAATTTATTTCCTTTATAAATTAGGGGTAAATGTGAAGCATGTAGCTACAGTTATATTTATGCAAAAAATGTGGGCCAGAGAGAACTGGACGTCTTTGCGAGGCCAGTGAACGATGATCTGTGTGCTGTAACGCGGTACCAGTGCACTACTGCTGACGTCTTCATTTACACCTTTCTCCTCAGGACGAAAAACAGTGTGTGATAGGGAGTATTTCATGTAATGTTATCACTTCCACCGTTTTGTGTTCCAGTCCTGGATGGTGTGCGGTAAGGAAGGCTTTTGGTAAACTAATTTTTCCTTCGTGATCTCTTCACAAAATATGTATAGGAGAGAGGCTTCGTAAATTTGTTCTTTCCTTTTTCTGATTGACTACAATTGTCCGATGAGGTGTTAGTTCAGCATTATCAAACGCTGTGGTGATGTTCCTTTTGATAACTACTCACCTAATTTACGTGTGTGGCAATAGAGTTTGTTCGTCATCCACTGCATGCAAAACAACAAACAAAAGAAACCGAATTAATGAAAACGTTACTTTACAGAGTGGTTACATATTGTATCATAACTCTCTTTCACCATGAAAATTCAAGTTTGAAATATATCAAACACGTATAACAGAAATTCTTAACGAAAGTATTAGTTCATAAAGTCGTTAGTAGATCTGAGAACAATCACAAATGTGTTAACATTACTGTCACTGGGAAAATTCAAAATTTAATGTTCATAAAGGATGTATGTTGTGATCGCTACTCTCAGTTCTGGGATAACTGCGTCTTTAACTCACGCTCAGCGTCTTCTTTAATAGCTCCAACTGTTAAAGACCAGTCCTCACAAATTTTTCCATAAATGTCGTGATATTAGAAACGTGGTATCCTCCTCGACTCTTCCTGGTACATGGATGTCGAATGCTACACACTAGGATTTCTAAATTACAGAACTTCCTTCATTTATTTTTTACTTTATTAGAATGATAGTGCGTTTTCACAAAAACGTTTTGTCCTACAAAGAATGTCTTCATCCTAACGCTCAAATTTTCTCCTTTGTTTCTGAACTCCAGCTTTCTCAATATTTTTAATTATGACATCCCTTACATCACTCTTCCATAAATACCATGAAAGGGAAAATGTTTCTCTAATAATGTCACAAGGTCGCTTATCAAATAGAACTTTAGCACAATCCTATTAACGTATACAGTATTATATTTAACATTTACTGAAAAGCATCAACTTCAGAATCCCAAGCACTGTGATGCTCGTGGCAAAACATTTTTCCCAATTATCCCATCACTCATTCCACCTAATTTAATGCAGTTTAATGAAAAGAAGTGTAAATGGGTTTAATGCAATGACTGGTAAGTGTTTGCTTCCATGTTTGTGACCTAAATTGCAGTCGATGGTGCAATAATTGTTTATCCACTTTCCCTGCAATTTTAATGACTCTTTGACAAATGCTGTACTCAGTTATTTAATTGTTCCCTTTCTTGTGCGAGCAAAAACTGTAAATCTTGGAAACATCTGCAGAGCCACAAAGCTATAAGAATATCTTTCTTTCGTTGATGGTAATAGTCCAAATATATCAGCTTTTCCTGACGGATTTTCCCTAAGTATAGATATAAAATTTTGAGAATTCGTTTGGATCACTGTAGATGTTACACAACTGTTTTCCCCAGACTGTTCTGTAATTGAAGTAAAACCAAAAACAAAAAGACAAATCAAATCAGAATAAATTAATCACCGCTGATAAATGAATTATGAATCAGCACCAGTGATTGTTAGTAATTTATTACGTAGATTATAATTTCGTACATTGAACTGTAGGCACACCTTAATAAGATGCACTTGGCTGTTGGTGAGGGGACTTGCCGTGGTTCGTAAGCTGGCAGGGCAAGCTACCCCAGAAATGTTCGCAGAAGGGCCACAAGCACACTTGCAAAGGACCTTCAAGTGTGGTCTGACTGGACAGTGCTGTGAGGAAAGCCGACTTCGAGCTGCATGCACCAAAATTCACAGTGCAGACTTTATATCTAGTCTCAATAGGACAGCAGAGGCTGTTTTTATTGTTTCTGGTCTGGGGATATGTATCATTTTGGCAGAGTCCTGAAAGAATTTGTATTGTGGACAGTTCTGTAGGCCTTTAAGATAACTTCTTAGAGAGTGGAAAGGGCACAGAAAAGTTTAGGGCACTTCTGAAGATTGTAAGACACTGCTACCACGCTCAGATCCCATAAGACAAAATGTTTAATAAAATGTAGAAACAGCGACCACGGGTTAACGTAAACAATTTATAAGTGGGACTAAGAAATACAACTGTGCTCACAGGTTGGCTGGCGTAGGGACACAGACGGAAAGAGGGACAAAGTAGGGCACAGTTTCGTACAGCCAAATAGTGAAACTTAATAGTTTTTACTTCAACTGCTGAATGAAACTTCTTAATAAAAATTTTACTTTAACTGCTGAATGCTTACTCAATGTTTTTAAGGTGCTGAGTGAAATTGAATGCAAATGTTTCTTTGCTTGTCTTTATCGTTTCAACACTGACCTACAGAATTTTCCCTGAGAAACAGAACTCAAACTTCTCCTATTCATTAATTACCCACAATATTCAACGATAACGCGATCTGGCTGCTTTAAAATTAACTGCTTTAAAATTTACTGAATAAGAAGAAATCCGAACAAGGACCTATACATTTCATAAGTCAGTTACCTCACAAAAATCTTCATTACCCGAACTATAGCAATGCCGTAAGCACTAAGACTGCCAGCTAAATAAAAGATTCTTACTGCTGAAGGTTCTAACTACTCACACACATGTGGTTAGCAAAGGAAAGATTTTGTTGCATAGCAAAAAATGTATTTACCATAAGAATGTGACAAACAGTTCAAAAAGTATGTAATCATCAGTAATAAATCTCAATGACGGATGTACATTCAGACCGTCCGGTCGTGCTAATACTGCAAACCTCCAACACTGCTGAATACTCACTCCCAACCTCCATCGCTGCTGGCTGTTCACCCCCAACTTATATCACCGCTGGCGATTTACCTCCAACTGCTAGTTCGACCAGCCACAGCATCTCTTACAGAGTGCGCACAGAGCTGTCAGAGTTATTAATGCCTTCTATCTCGCTGCCAACATACAGACACATAACCAGGGTACTTACAGTATAACAAATTTTGTATGAGGTTAACCAAATGAAATGAGAGTAAGATGGCGAAACCTGCGTCTTTAAAGACAGAGTCTTACTACTCGGCACTCGTAATATTTATAATTCAGCCAATAAAAATTACGCGAGGCCAGAGAAACACAGAGAACTGAGCCTTCTTTGTTATAAGTGCACTGCAGGAGATTACTTCATATTGCAACATTTCAGCCAGACGCCACTCAGCAGACTTCACTACCGCAAGCTAGAGGCTCTCACACAGTGCAGGTGATTTTAAACGCAAGAAGATGGTGCAGAGCCAATGATTGATTCGGCAGCCACTTGAGCCTCCTAGATTATGAGTATGGTGAGATCCTGCCTCAACTAGGAGACAACCTGTAGGGCAAGTCGAGACATTTTTAATAATGTTCAGTAATTTCGTTCTCCACTCTCAAGACTTGTTTGCAGTTAGAGCTTCATCGTGCTTTCAACTCCGGCCATAGATGGAGATATGTATCCTTCAATAGTGTTCTCTATACTTTTACACTAACCTTCAGCAATCACGGTACAGCATCGGCGAATGTAAATGTTTTATCCAGATATGCCTTCATTTGAATACCTCCGTGATCCCATATGCAGGTTAGCAAGGGAATAGCTTATTGTTGTCAATGACTGCTAAGCCATTTCTTTTGCATTTTGATTTAATAAACTGAGTTAATTGAGATACTTATTTAATTTAGTAGATAAGGAATTCTTTGAACATTATTTTGGTAATTCAGCGATTCAATTATGTCAGATGTATAGAGTCATTTTAATATATCCAAATAAAATTTCACATTTGTAACCATCACCATCACCACTATCGCCAACGACAACAACAAATTTCAAATCGACAGCAGCTCCCGATGCTGCAGTAAGAGCCGCGAAAATTTTCCTATTTAAATATTAAGTCTGTACGTTTTCCATCTCAATAATGATTAAATTAACTGAATTAAACTGAACTTAATTTACTGTCACATAATAATTTTATGTGCTTTATTTCAGGATGTTGGTACATGTCCATCGTTCTCCAGCTGAAGATCATAGTTGACCTTTTGGCGGGAAGCTGATTTATTTGTCTATGAGAGGTTACAGTTTTCTTGACTCGAACGCTGCACGAATTATCGTTTCTCGTTACCCAATAATCAAGGTTCACTTGCTGAGACAGAGGTCTGAACCTGATGTAAAAGAATTTAGAGGTAACACTACGAGGATGGACAATGACTTCCAGTCAATAAGATGTACTCAGTATAATTTGGAGGAACATTGTGCTCCGTACAGTCGGTTATCAGCAGTAATTTGCTCTATCTGTAAGCGGTATGGTCACTTTGCGAGTGAATGTAGGGAATGTGCATGGTTGGCTCTGCAAGAAAGGAAGTAAGTGAATTAACTGCACAAGAAAGGAATCAGATGAATGCAGTTTCTGGGTAACAGACCAATCATGGAGAGAACTGTACCGTCTTTAAGTGTTTCCATAAATTTCATAATAAATTGTTTCCCCTAATTTTTTTGTTTTGTGAAGATTAGTAATTGATATCCGTTGCATAATGGCGAGATCCACAATGTATTTGCATGTGGTCGGGACAAGCGACTCACTACTGGCTTATTTGATTTATTTCGTGCACAATAATTGTGCTAATACATGGGATCACTGTGATAAAAAGAGGAACACGGTGGCGCATGAGACTAAGGAGGTAATAGTGGTCGAACATTGGGGATACGATTTTGTGGGCAAACTGGTAGACGATATGTTTGAATTGGAGGTAATTAAAGAGCTGGACAGGTCTTTTAAAAATAATAAAAAATGTGTATCAGACCGTGTCTGTACAGCTGAGGAAGCGTGAAGGGAAATTGATACAAATTCATGATTCATAAAATTCAGGACACTAAATCGAGAAAGTTAGAAGCTGAAGAAACCGAGGAACTTGAGACACTGAGTAGTGAAAGCTGCCCAGTGTCTGGTTTGGGGATTAGTGGCACCTACAACAGGTCCCCTTCGAGACAGTTATAACAAACGGACTGCGAACATCGACATCACTTGTGAGGAAATTGACAAAAAATTTAAGGCATTTGGAAAGTCAAGGAAAGGATACGAGTAATAAGAGCAGGCATATCTGACATGAGCACGAAAATAAAAGATAACGATGAACCGCATCGCAAATTGCACGACAAATAAACATCAATCAGTTTGATGTAACTCTTCAGGCTTTCCCGGCGATCTAATGACATCTTGGGTTGTCGGGTGTTCTGCCGGATATCAGCGTCGTACTTGCACGATATTTCGGTCACGTAGCTCGTAACCTTCATCAGGTGCGACCTAAGACTACTCCTCGAGTGGACTTGGTCCAGTATTTATTCCTATGGCCTTCCCCCTCCACCAACGGCTGCAGGCGCTTCCTCTGTGGTCCGCGCCCATTCCCTGCGACCTGCTGGAGCGTTGCTGCTCCGTTTTCCGTCCGCTGCGGTTCTAGGTGTTCCCTCTGCGGTCCGCGCCCACCAACCCCGCTCCTGGGGGTTTCATCTACGGTCTGGGGTACCAAGCGTTCCCCCTGCGGTCCGCGCCCGCTCACCACGACCTGTTGGAGCGTTGCAGCTCCGTTTTTCGTCCACTGCGGCTCTGGATGTTCCCTCTGCGGTCCGCGCCCACCAGTCCCACTTCTGGGTGTTCCGTCAATCACGTGCCAGACCAACCACAACAAGTTGCAAAGGGTGCAAAATAAGGTACTAAGGTGGATTCTGGACGCCCCACCGTGGACACCCGTACGAGAGCTCCACGAAACGGTGGAAATCGAGAGGATACAAGACACAGTGAAAAGACTAGTTACAACAATATTTGACAAACTAGAAGTAATAAGAGACAACTGCAGACAACTCAGGGGCACAGGTACTGTGATACCCCGAACGTGGCACAGGCAGAGAGTGCCACGCCAAATCACACAAGACCCCATAGACTAGTAAGAAATTAGTAGACAATAGTGAATAAGCATAATAGTTAATAAAATTTCGATTTAGCTTAGTACACTTTGTAATTGTCCTTAAAAACCCATGCTCCCTTGTTGGGAACCACTAGGGAACACAAATATGTCTAATTATATTGTGCATTGATTGTTAGTTAAAAATTTCTAGCTGATTAGTAGCGTAGGACCAGAACTAAGTCTAAGATGTAGTCACTAAGCCCCTCCCCCACTCTCTGTCGGCTGCACGACCACCCTTAGCCACATAGATTTAACCACACTTGACAAATGTTGTAAAAATAAATGTTAAAGTAAGACGCAGGTCTGCTGCAGACCATTAAATGTACGTCGCCCGTACCCAGCGGGCAAGCGGCGGAAAACAACGGGCACAGCGGCCGCCACGGAACGACGACCTCATCTCGCTGAGCGGCCGACTGGCACAACTCCACAAAGGAAAGCAGTGGGAAGCAGCACCAGCTGCACCCACTGCACAGAACCCACGCCTCAAAAATCGAGGATGGTCGGGGGCCGCAAGGCCTTATTGTTACCGACCATGCCCTCCAAAGCCCACGATTTTGTTTTTGTAAATAAAAATTTAATCACAGAGAAAAACAAACGAAACCACACACAAATACACGTAGATTCGGCAAAGCCGAAGGCACTGTAAGACACCACGTTACACAAAAAAAAAAAAAAAAAAAAAAAAAAATTCGGTCTGGTGCTCCTGGCAGTCCGTCAGGGGCTCGTTTTCCATCTCCATGTCTCTGGTTCTTCTGTTTGTGCAGTGTTGCAGCTGGCCCCGTTGCTCCTTTAACAATTCCAGAGCCGGATCCCAGGCTCTGCTTAGCTGGTACCCTGTGTCACGGTTCATAAGATCGTCAGCCATTTTAATTTCTATCGATTCTCTTATAACACTGTCCCAAAATCTGGGTGTTTGTGCTAGAATCCTGGTATCCTCATACTTCATGGCATGATCTAGTTCTAGACAGTGTTCAGCAATGGCTGACTTAGTCACTTGTCTTAATCTAGTGTGCCTCTGATGTTCTTTGCACGACGCAAGTACGACGCTGATATCCGGCAGAACACCCGACAACCCAAGATGTCATCAATCAGTTTACCGTAATAGTAGGTCTGAGTCTTAAGCTCAACAGAGCAGTTATCGTTGCAACGAGATTCTGTGTCTGAGCGGAAAGTGCCAGTCAGCCTTCGGGAGTATGAAGAAATAAAAGAGTTGCAAAGACTCATAAAAGATGAAGAAAATGTTAACCGAAAGATTCAATAAGCGCGGCAATAATTACAGAAAAACTGGTAGTCTAAAAGTACGGTTCACAAAGAGGAAAAGCCCTTCGTGCAAACTATGACAGTCCAGGAATACTAGATCTTCCCCAACCCCTCGAACAGTTTCCATCAGAGACCTGGATCAATAAATTTCGAAATGTGCTACATCCGTCTTGGCCGCGTATCTTGAAAATTGAGTTTATGTGTCGGCATTTGCACAGGATAGCAACGTAACACACGTATCTCATTGTACGATGATGCAAAACGTGCAAAGAATTGAGGGATGCTTTACTGAATGAGTACTGGATTAATATGAAACAGGTGCAAGGAAAATTAAGTATACCGAATATGGAAGCATTCTGAAATTCACTGTGTTGGAAACTAGTGATTTACTTTTAGGAGATGGTACGTCGCAACAGTTTCCTAAATGTAGCATACAGACAATCCGAACTGATCTCTATTTGTATTGAGAAATTGCCACATTGTCCAGTAGTGGGACGCGTGATGTCGCAACTTTTTTGGAGTAGTTGACAAATATGTCGTATGGCTCAGGGTACAGAGAGGCAAGAGCACATCTACTTTATTAGACGTTTTATTTTACCAAGTGGGCCATGAACCGCAGAGGAGACTTGAAACAAAGTAACCTTCCGAGGAATAACCATGCACCACAGGGTAGACCGACTCTACAAAGAAATATGTCACCCGACGGGAGAAATAATAAGTGTGGGTTTCACTTACGTAAGAATTCTGGACGACAGTGGTAAGGCATATTTCTTTTGTCCTGCTGCATCGAAATGTGTCTGAAGTGGTTGTAGTAGGATAAGGAGAGAATTAGGGATAGTGTAAAGTTTTTTGTTCTAAGCAGTAAGTAGTTGATGTGAGTCATGGCCATGATCGTTTCATTTTCTTTTTCTCCTTTGTTCCTGCGGACATTACTTTTTGTTGTTAGGATAAGTCGAACAATTAGTTGTTTTACGATGTCAGTTAGTGTTTAGATCAGGGTACTGAGCAGCACGTTCCCCTTGTGTGTTTTGTGTACCTTACTGCATGCAGAAAATTGTACACCACAAAGTTGCAGAATGACGAACTTAATGAAGCCACGAATCGTTTGGATATCAAGTTGTTTAGGAAATGAAAAGTTTTGAGGAAATGAATATAGACATAACAACCAGTGTTACGTCTTTTTAAGAAGATGTAATAGAGTACCTAAAGTAATCCCATGTAAAAGTAAAAGAGTTATTACGTTGTAAAAGAGAGTCTTTGCATGGAGTAAGTACAGGTGTCATTACGAAAAGTCAGGAACGTAGTATAAGAGATACTG
Organism: Schistocerca nitens; assembly: GCF_023898315.1. Classification (NCBI taxonomy): domain Eukaryota; kingdom Metazoa; phylum Arthropoda; class Insecta; order Orthoptera; family Acrididae; genus Schistocerca; species Schistocerca nitens. The sequence continues at coordinate 310,485,544 of NC_064615.1, read as the reverse complement.
AGAAGAGGAGCATTAAATGGATCATTGGATTTAGTTGCCCACTGCTGAATACATGCGTATTGGTTGAGGTTTGTTTTTTCTCTATGTTCGCCAGAAGCGAAGGAGCAGTGAGCAAGAAGTCATGGAGCTTGATAATTTGAATTTATGTGACTGATGTTAGGTGATAATGAGATGACGAGAGTTTGAGGAAAGCAGACTGAAGGAACACTGCACGTGAGGCTTTAGCAGACTCGAAGGACTGGTACAATATGAAGATAACCGATGAATAAAACAGTGCGCTGGTTTACATGAGCATTTGATAGTTTGATGAGAGTATGATGTAATAATTTTTGCGTATCTCCATGTGATGTTGATAGGAAACAAAACAGAACTTCTGGAGGAGAGCTATGACGAAAACAAGAGAATAACAGGCGACAAAAGAGTAAACTTGACATGACGAAGATAGGCGTAAGTTAAACAAAGATTCCAGTAAAGAACGGACGGGCCACTAATCACTGCAGATGCAAAATGAGGTAACCATTAAGGGAAGGAGATGACAAAACCACCAAAGTAAAGTATAGGTGAAGTAAGATTTTTTATTGCGAGTAGAGAACCAGACTATGCTTGTGTTTATGTTTCAGAGGACCTACTATATCAGACATAAAATATTCGTAATATGGAGGATTTAACTCATCGGAGCTAAATAGTGAATGAGGAGAACAGTAGATGTGTAATAGAGGAATATGTAGAGTGGTCATAGTGGATTTGGGGCCGCGCGGGATTAGCCGAGCGGTCTTAGGCGCTGCAGTCATAGACTGTGCGGCTGGACCCGGCGGAGGTTCGAGTCCTCCCTCGGGCATGGGTGTATGTGTTTGTCCTTAGGATAATTTAGGTTAAGTAATGTGTAAGCTTAGGGACTGATGATCTTAGCAGTTAAGTCCCATAAGATTTCACACACATTTGAACATTTGAAGTAGATTTGGGTGAGAGGTAATTGTGAGATGTCTACTTGGTATCAGTAGACTTCTCTGTGCTAACTATTAGCGCATATGAATAATAAATAACCACTTGAAAATAATCAAACACTGACAAACTTCACCTGAGCTTCCACCCAAAAGAAAGTTGACAAAACTGTCATTATGCAAATACAAAAACGAGTTCCGAAAATTTTAATAAAAGAAATGTGATTACTACTTAATCGTAATGAAGTACATTATACGTAAATATGAATCTTGGAAAGAACGAGGATTTATCAGGAATGGATAATAATAATTTGTAAAAGAATTGATGTATATGAAATGTATACGAATGAAAAGCCGTTTAAAAATTAACGCCAGTGAAGAAATAGTTAAGTTGAATTAAATAAGGAATTTAAATTATTTTATTATTGATGGAAGGGCAATAAGAACTGAATATGTTTTATTTCATGAGAGTTGTAATATTGATATATGTGTTTTAAACTGTTTGCGGTCACGCCAGTCACACGATGGAAGAAGGCTTCAAAGCGCTGCAGGGGGCAGACGGGATGAGAAAGTAGAAATGGGTGAACGAAGCGCTATGGCCCAGCCATAGTCACACACAGGTGCAGCTGCATGGGTCATGACTTGGTCACTGCGCGCCATCTGAGATAAGCCTCTGAGAGGAGTATAAGCTCAACACCTACTTGTTTGCCACTGAATGAGCCCGTCACGCATGCTGATGTTCAAAAATGGTTCAAATGGCTCTGAGCACTATGGGACTTAACTTCTGAGGTCATCAGTCCCCTAAAACGTAGAACTACTTAAACCTAACTAACCTAACGACATCACACACATCCATGCCCGAGGCAGAGTTCGAACCTGCGACCGTAGCGGTCGCGCGGCTCCAGACTGTAGCGCCTATAACCGCTCGGCCACTCCGGCCGGCCACGCTGATGTCTCAAGGGAAACAACATGCTACTATGTGTTGCTGATGTGATAAATGAGTTGTTTGTTTTTATACATAACTAGATGGGTAAGTTGATATGAGATTAAGCAATTAGCATAGAACTCCTCAGATGTGACTTTTTTGTTTGTTTCTACGCCTGTTTCAGGTTGGATTCTTTCACATTAAAATGATGTCCGCCAGATCCGTGCAGAAATATTAATGGATATTGTAGTGCATCATATGAAAAGTGTGCCTCTGTACTGTAGTTCTCCTCTTCTTAGTGGTACAATCGCGTCACGTCTTCTGTTTTCATTGTCCGCATTTACGGTGGCGACTTCTGTTGAAGTAAATAAATCAGAGCTGTGCGTTTCCTTTCCTCTCGTACTGTGGTGTTTGGTTTTGTGTTGTACCAATTTCTTTGCTCCAAAGAAATTTCGTTGTAAGTTCGATGACAAGGCTATACCCGGCCCTTTCATTGGTGACGTGAATGACAGAGATGGTTACAAAGTGTGGTGTCCATCAAAACGTCATGTGATGAAATCACGCAGTGTTGATTTTCAACAAGATAAGCTATGTACAACTGGAAATTCGGTTGAATTGGAATTTAATTCCGTGCCTGAAGAAACAGGAGAGAAAAGTGAATCTACTGTTGATCAGATTGAATCTAGTGACCAAGAATATTCGAATTAGCTACCAAATCGACGTCCAGTTCGTGAAATACGTCCCCCAGTAAAATTTTAGTCTCTACGAATTAGGATACCAGCCTCACCACTCAAGAAGCAAATGCATTAGATTGCCTGACAAAAGCAATCCACGAAGATCTTGCATTAACAAACTCCAACGAAGCTATGAAAAGTGATAATTTGAATAAATTGTTTAATTCGATGAAAGAAGAAATGAAGGTATTCGAAGAAAATGATACCTAGTACTTGGTAGAACTGCCCGAAGGAAAACGTGTTATCGATAATGGATGGGTACTTTATGTTAAATATAAACCTTATTGATCGATTGATCGATACCGCGATCACTTGGTTGTGCGCGGTATGTTTCAACGTGCCGGACTTGGTTATGATGAAACTTTTAGTCCAGTTGCTCATTAGGACCCTGTTCATACTGAAATAGCGATTGCAGCTAAAGAAAATGTGCAACTTAGTCACTTCGACGTTAGAAATGTATTTTTATATGGTGACTTGGATACAGAAATATACATGGCACAGCCATAAGGTTTCGACGACGGGTCAGGTCGTGTATGTCGCCTCAAGAAATCATTGCATAGACTTAAGCAATCACCTCGTTGCTGGAATAGTAAGTTTCATTCATTCATGAGAGAAATGGCTTTATAAGTCCGACAGCAGATCCTTGCATTTACATTCGACAAAGGAAATAAGAAAAATTGCTAATTGCCATGTATGTCGATGATGGACTTATCGCAGGAACAGCTGAAAGTGCAGTGAATTCGTTTTTAGATATGTTAAAGTCTGAATCCAAAATAACAGTGAGGTTCTTAGACTCATTTTTAGGTATGCAAATAGAGCAACGGGAGTCTGGCTTATTTATTTCACAGCGCGTATACACAGAGAAGATTCTACGTCGTTTTAACAAGGCTGATTCAAAACCATTAAAAACTCCCTGTGATAATGAACAATGAATATAGCAATACTCTTGGCAAAAACGTTCCTTATTGTTCGCCTGTGGGATCATTAATGTACATGGCATGCTATACTCGTCCAGATCTCGATCTATGGCTGAACCCTCTTCTTCTGATTGGAATGCTGTGAAACGCATTTTAAGATATCTTCGTGGTCCTTCAGACTTAGGTCTCTTCATCTGGCGGTAAACTTTGTGCCTATGCTGATGTTGATTTTTCTGGCAACACGAAAACAATAAGATCAACAAATGGTTTTTCTTTCAATGATTCGCGACGCGGCTGTATCGTGGACATCTCAACTGCAGAAATCAGTTGCACTATCCACCACTGAAGCGAAGTTCGTTGCTGCAAGTGGAGGTACAAGGAGTTACTATGGCTCAACAGACTGTTGTTAGAGATCAGTGGAGGCCGGCCGGATTGGCCGAGCGGTTATAGGCGCTTCAGTCTGGAACCGCACGACTGGTACGGCCACAGGTTCGAATCCTGCCTCGGGCATGGATGTGTGTGATGTCCTTAGGTTAGTTAGGTTTAAATAGTTCCAAGTTCTAGGGGACTGATGACCTCAGATGTTAAGTCCCATAGTGCTCAGAGCCATTTGAACCAAGATCAGTGGAAAAAGAAACACGCCCGTATTGTTAATGGACAACGCAAGTGTCATTAAATCAGTGAAAGACGCACAGTTCCACAAACACTCTAAGCACATCGAAGTACGCTATTATTTTGTACGGTAACTCTATCAAAATGGGGATATCAATGTAGAATATGTAAGTTCTGAAAATCAACTTGGTGACATGTTTACAAAGCCTTTAAAATCAAACAAATGTAAAGCAATCTCTAACAAGACAGGACTTCGTAACTAATGTGTTTTGACTTTTTTTTCATATAAAAGTTGTTCAGTACACCATAGTTTGATTTCGGGGAAGTGTTAAAATAAATAAATCAGAACTATTACCCCTCCTCTCCTACGGTGGTGCTTGTCAATTTCTTTACTCCTTTTCTTTACTCCTAAAGGTTTCTTTTACTTTCCAAGCTTTTACTCTATGAAGTTTTTGTTGTTGCTGCGAGTCATCTCTTAGGTATTAAAGGAAGAGGATTACATTCGTAAAAGTGTTGTGTTCTTGCTATAAAATTATCTCCTAAGTTCGCCCACAGCAATTTCGTCTATCTGAGTATCATTAAATCGACGTTCAAGTTCTCCAGATGGTCTTTTGCCGGCTCGAATTATAACTGTATAGTCATCAGGAAATCATTCGGCCTAGTGCTGTTCTGAATACATGAATCAGTTGATTGTATTTGTGTAAGATCCTCTGTACATCTTGGACTACATCTTGCCTCAGTTCACCGATATTTGTGCGTCGTTGATAAATTTATATTTCCGACGAAACATGCTTGTAGAAATTTACGGTCTTCGTAAGACAGTATTAGGAATGGTCCTATGTTTTGATAGATTTGTCCTTGGGTGGAAAAAACTTAATAGATTTCACCTCTGTTAGTGTTGATTGAAGCGACACCCAAAGAGGTCATTTGGAAGCAGAAGTTGTACGCTTTTATATTTTGAAGAAAGTGTCTTGAATATCTAGTTTCCCCAGTCACGTAACGTAAAAATTCCTACGAAGATGCTTCCAGTGGTGGTAATCGAATTTTTCCATTCATGCAACAGAATCCTGATGGTTATCTAAGGAAATTTTCAGCGTTGCTACTTTGGCAGATATTATCAGTTTTTCTATTAAGAGGTGTTTGTAATTGTTATATTCTTTCGTCGGTATGTAGTGGAATGGTTCATTTGTTGGGTTGCACTGGTTACTTATCATCGTCCACGCTTCTCGTAGGGTGATATTTTCATGGCTGGCATGAGTTCGCTGCTTTTATGATAAGATTGTGTAGCAATTCTAGATTCTTCAGTCCACTCATCCTTACGTTGTTCTTCGGTTTCTCTTCATCTGACGGAGCTCGTTCTTGTTCATTGGGAACTTTTCGCGCTCTTCGTCTGTTTCGTTTTTTCGCTGTTCCTTTTATTTTCGCCATTTTGCGTCAGAACTGGTAAGATCTCCTTCTCTTTTACGTTTAGGCATTGTCTAATATGTAAAAAAATCTAATTTTACTAAAAAATAAACTACTTGCCCTTAACACACTTTTCACACTTCAGTTCGATTTATATTCACTCTGACAACTCACACGTCACTATTTCTTTTTATTCACTGCACTTATTTTTCGGTTCCCCCTTTGCCAGTGATAAGAAACTGACGTTCGATCCCACGATGGGCCTTGCTTTACGTACACCTACCAACGGGTAGTCCCTCCAGTGGCAAACTCCAGAACATACCAGAAAGGCTTTGAATGGTCCAAAATGTTACAGAATATTCGAGAGTGTTCTGGAATTTTCCACAATTATGTGGGATGTTCCCGAATATTCTGGAATCTTCCCGAATGTTCCAAACTATTCCCGAACATTCCAGCCCTTAACTATGTGGGACATTCCGGAACGTTGTGGAATGCTGTCGAATACTCTCGAATGTTCTGGAATGCTCTCGCATGCTCTGGAATGTTCTAGACATTTCTAGGGGGTGAAACGTCCCAGTCCTTAAATCTTCGAAAGCACGCCCTTCATGTAAAAATGAGAACCTTCTTCATGGATGGAGGATAGATGGCTACCACACCATATAACTCCTGTGATCATACTGACACTCGTTCTGGGTTTTAGCGGGACGCACATTGTACATTTACTTTTATAATATAAAATATTGATGATCAATCGAAAACATACCTGCGATTCCCAAGGCGACGTGCTCAAGGGACACACACAATTTTGACTTTAATGTAGAACCTTCCGGACGGGATAGAATATTTTTTGTTGACTGAGAGGAGGTCACTGACTGCTTATGATGTGAATACAAGAATTATAATACACAATGTTGGGCGAATGAAAAGACACTAACAACTCAATTTTGATGTAATTTGCGGGTTCAACTTCTTATGAAACTAGTGGCAAAGAGCCACTGCGAGCTGTGCCCATGAACCCTGAACCTATCGTGTGATGAACTTGTTTTGTGCCTCAAACTGACGATATTATTTTGTGCTTTTCTTTCAGGCACAATTTAATGTAACAGAGACTAACTGGTGGACCTTGATTATAAAGTATATGAAGTCTGCTAAGATGTCAGTAAAATGTTGTTGTTTTGTTTAAATATGCTCTTGTATGGAGAACGCATGTATGATGTGATGTTTGACTCTCCCGGTTCTGTATTAGTCTTCAGTTAATGTTTTACCAAAAAATTGTTCAAATGTGTGTGAAATCTTATGGGACTTAACTGCGAAGGTCATCAGTCCCTAAGCTTACACACTACTTAACCTAAATTATCCTAAGGACAAACACACACATCCATGCCCGAGGGAGGACTGCAGCGCCTTGGACCGCTCGGCTAATCCCGCGCGGCAATGTTTTACCTTTGTGTCACTATTTACAGATGTGTGTATCATTTTACGCACAGGGCACAGTTGTGATTTGAGCATGGAAAATTTAAGTTTTGTATTTTTTGTAGGTATTTTGAGTCTTATATTGTATTTTGCCAAGTATGTTGCCATATACATATATATAACGAGTTTCACGTATATCTTGTTCTATGTAAGTTATTGGGTGCTTGTGCACTTTCAAGTGTTTTACTGTGTTTATCGTATCAAAACGTATATACAATACAAAAATATGGATGAGATAAATTTTAAAAATGTTTTAGTGGAGTAAGTGATTAATGTTTAATGAATGAAAAAGTATGAGCGTGCCGAATTCATCAATATGTTGTTTTACAAAGTCATTGAGCGTGAAAGTGAGCCAAGTCAATATTAGAAACTGTAATGTGACTTAGTTTTGAGCTGGTACACTAGATGAATCGTCTGTGTTTAATAAACGAAGTTCACACGCGGTACCACCAAGAAAAAGAGCTAGTGTGTGATTACTTATTAGATTGGCAGGGAATACAATCACATAATCTCAGTGCCCCGTTAGGACAAAGTTCTTTGATGTAGTTAACTATAACTAATTCTGAGTGAGACTGCATCAGCATACAATTGAAAAGAGCAGGGAGGTATAATGTTACGCAAAGAACTAATTTGAATCATACCCTTGACCTCACATCCAGATTTGTCAGTTCGTTAACTTATTATTGTCAATGACTGTTAAACTATTTATTTTGCATTTTCATGCAGTAAGTTGAGTTAACTGAGATCAGTATTAAGTTTCGTGGATAACGAATTCCTCGATCACAATTTTGGTAGATCAGCGATTTAATTATGCCAGATATACAGAGCGTTTTAATGGATTCAGTTAAAGATTCATATTTTTAAACCACTGCCACCAAAAGACTGACAGTTTATACACATAAATCGCTCAGTTTCTGCTCCATCTACATTTTCTACTTTCAAGTAAATCTTTAAGGGACAATAATTATTTACCTCATCGAGAATTTGATTTATTTCTTCCACAGGATCATGATTCAGCATCAGAATCCCTTCTTCTATGATTTATAAATCCTTAGAATCACATGCCACTCACACTGCTCATTCAAACACATTTTTGATTTTCAAATTTGCTTCTAGTCCTTGTAAAATTAATGCGTCCTGAATCGGTAAATTACCATATCTTCAGATAAAACTTCAAGACCTTCTTTCACAAATAGCAAACATGACGACTACGGTTCCGTTTTTTTTTCGAACTATAATACAATTTCTCGATTGTGAATCGATAACTCCACACGTCTATTGCTCAAATCTCTTCTTCCTTTGTTTCTCTTTAAATAATCATTATCGAGTAATATACTAGCTGTTATTAGCGTTAACGCCAGCTTCATGCCTTGACACTCCTCTGCTACTTCTATTTGCTCAATTACTTGAACTTATTTTTCCATAAATGCAGCATTCAGCTTCATCTTCAGAATAGGTTCTAACGTACATGAGCAGGTAACTTCGCACTTCAAAGCATCTCTTCTAGTCATAGTGACATCGCCTGCAGTGTCTACAATCATTACCAGTTCAATATTACCAAACGTTGTCCAACTTCCAGGTCAGAGGAAACATTACCTCAAAGGCTGATTCTCTGCCAAGAAATCTTCACGAACATCTTCATTATCCAGCATGTTTATTAAGAAATGTTCCTGTATTCCCGCAATTTTAATCGAAACCCCACACATGCACAGTAAACGTGTTTCATTTGGTCCAGTGACTGACCAACTTCCTCACGTCTATAATCCTTAGAAGACTTATTATCAATAATCTGCTCATGGCAGAAGACATCAGCAACAACAGCTCCTGCTCTGCATGAATTAACTACAACATTATTCTGTGACTGACCAACTATTCTCTCACGTCTGCGTCTCTGTAAATTTGTATCCGTTTCAACGTCTCTAGTGCAATTCCGTTTTAAAGCTGCTCTATTAAAAAAAGTATTGTTCAAAAGCTTGCATCGAATTTTTCAACATCATCATTGCGCTTTATATGTGTCTGGGGCTGGAAGTCATATTTATACATTAATGTTGTGATGATTTCTCCCTGTTCACTGTTGATACCTGATAGGATAACAATCATCTCCTCAAAACCGTTTCCATTTCTCGTTCAGTCGTTGTTTAATGTTTTCGAACAATTATTTTGATCCCTTTCTTATTGGTTCCCTGTCTTGAAATTCCGTTACCATTGCCCTAAACGTCCTTCTGGTTGAAAAGCGTTCGCTGTTATAATTATTACATCTTCAACAATAGTTATCCATATCCTCCTTTTCTGCTTGTGATAGCATTCACGTGTATTGTATTGGCAACTTTGAAATCAATACGGACAAAATCCTCGAGTTTCTGTCACTGGGACAAAAGAAACTTCTGCTCATAATAATAATTAAACGATTCAGCCATGGTTTTATGTTTGCACCATTACCATAATTACGAGCACAGAACATCTCAGCACTCTCTAGACTGTCGGCTTTCTGAACAAAGTCTTCCCATAACCTTCAGTTGGAATTTCTGTGCAGTATGTCAGTCCTAAGCCGTAGGTATTGTTTGGAGATTCGTATATCCATCTAGATGATTGCAGATGACACCAGTCTTCGTATCTTTCATTCACTTTGATATAAGTGCACTGGTGAAGTGATTCACCCGTGCCACTGGTTGAATTCTTCCATTACTGTTGTATATGAGAATCGTTATGTTTCTAAAATCCATAACCGTCATATTCTCTCTCGTTGCGTCGATTCTTTGACTGTACTTTCTATTCAGCAGTAGTATTGATAAAATTACTTTCTCCACGAACAGCACTTACGTCAACGTCACACTGAGATTCCAGGAAGCATTTCCACAATATTTGATCTCAACTCTTCTAACCTAGGTTCCATTTGTTAACTTTCTTTTTGTGTCCTAAACGTGTTTCTGGATCTTTTGATATGCAGGATTATCCGCAGACTCAGCGGGTTCCGTATGAGCATGTTCCAAATGGTATTCCTGACACATTTCGCCAGTTATCTGAGCCTGAATTTCGCTCAGTTTCACTAAGCGTTCGCTGATATCAGTAAAATACTGCGTTACAGAACCATCGGTAATGTGAAGACGTTTTTCTGACCAATTTCTCTCTTTACTACCATATTCTGAAATTAACTGTCTGTTTTGCTCAAACTTTGTCGAACTAATTCTGTAATGGGATGCTCAACCGTACTTTGCAGTTCAGTAATGTGCAAATCATGACTTTTAATACGTTCGCTCTGTTCTTGCAAAGTGCCTGTTACACGTTCTATTGACTTTACGATCTTTTCAATCAGTGCATTTTGTTCATGAATTCTTGTTTTGTTTTGGTGCAGTCACGTCGTTTTTTCAATTGTCGCTACTTGTTTTTGGATTATTCATAATTGGTCGGTTACAAATATCTCACTTGACGTGTGATGCACCTCGTTTGTTCATCCCCACTAACAGACTGTGAAGTCATTTCCACCATGTCAAGTTCCGTTTGCAACTGTGGAATTTGAGAATCAATATCTTCTGAGATTACCCGCGAATGCTACTGACGGTGTCTATTTTTCTTCAAGTAGAACTTCGAGTTCTTACGATCGTATGATCTACGCCGTCTCGTAAATCGATCCATAACTTCTCTGAGTCAAGTATCGATCCGTTCTAAGGCGGCACTGTGCAACTGAAGTAGTGTTGCATCTGGGTCTCGAGTATTCTGTTTGGCTATGCGCGACCTGTAAAAATTACACAAACTACGATGCACACCACAATTAAAGGACATCCCTTGGCGATGCGTAAGTTTGAAGTCTGGCTCAAAGGAGACTACAACCTTCCTCTGTAACGGTGTAAAAGCGCGGCGTTCTGCAGCGTCACGCTTGGGCTCGGCGTCACTCCAAACAACAAGGTGTGGACACATGCTAAGAAAAGGCCACATCTCAAAAGTTCATGTGAGTTGTAAGGCGTGTTAATGATGTCACACTGGCACCAAATTTCGCCTCCATTCTGCCCAAAGCCTCCGAAGACGTCACCCAATGGGAAGGTCGTCACACACCCTCTTACCCACATTTCACCTCTTCTTATGACGCCTTTGCGACGGAGGTCAGAACAGCGACTCCCGCTGTTACATACACGAGGTTTTCTTATGGTTCGCCGAGGATAATATTTCAGACACGCTACCGATGGCATACAGTGCGTCAATAATAGAATCATTTTCCTTGGGCGGTGATTCCCACACGTTTCGTCCGAAACCGACAGTTCGCAGTGCGATGAACAACAGGAGGACTTTCCCAACAACCTTTGACACTGCTGATATCTCCAGGACGATTCAACCCATCTCTACTGGCACCGTTGGCAAAAATCACATTGAACATGATCGCACTCCTTTGGAGTCCAGTTCGACCACAATTTTTGCTCTGGTATACAGGGTAGAACCCCTCGGGACCGCTCAAAACCATACAAAGAATTTTGAACGCGATTCGAAGCATCAAAGGGTGTTTCTGTTTTTTCATCTCTTTTTTTATAGGTTCCTATGATATAATCATAGAGGGGTGTAACAGTGACACAGCCGTGAATAAAATGGCAAGAGTCCTTCTAAAACAGTTCGGCAACACCCTCGGTACCACTAGCCCGCCTTTGTTGAGCACTTTAAAAATGTATTTGACCAGAGACAACCTGTCGTGAAGTCCTAGGCTCTTTCTGACAGACAACTCTTTCGACACGCCTTCGACTTCGCATTGACTACCATCAGGCGCAAGGGCAGCAGCGTAGCCTGCCTGCAAATGCGTAGGAATGTCGTTAGAACGTTAACAATAGACCATATCATGATGCAGAACGCCTCCCTTCCAGCATTTGCCACTGGAAATGGCTGAGCGTCTCCGTCACGCTTTCGCGCTTGCTAAATGAACCTGTAAAGAAACACGTTCCTCCTCATTGGATCTTTTCTGCTTCCCCTATCGGGCCTATCTGGTACAGATCCCAGGCCGATGAGTAATAGTCAGCTATTGGCCGAATGAGCATTTGGCAAGCTACTTCCTTTGTTGATGGACTATTTTTCCTGAGGATTCTTCCAGCGAATCGGAGACTGGCAACTGCCGTATTCGCGATTAATTGAATAGGGTCGTTCCACTTCAAGTAGCTCTCTGTTCATACTCTTAGATACTTCATGGAAGTAACTGTTCCCATTGACTCTCCTACAATTTTGTGATCATAGAATGATCTGTCTATGTATTTGCAACACGTTACATCTGTATATGTTGTGGGTCAGTTGGCACTCCTTGCACCAAGCGTCAATCCTCTGCGGATCTTTATGCAATTCGCTAAAGATTTCTAGCATCGCGACTTCTCATATACAACAGCATCATCCCAAAAAAGCCCCATGGAACTTCCGACGTTATATACTACTTAATACATAGCTTGAATACCTTACATAACTGTTTATCCAAATGCAAATCACAAAAATTTTCAAGCAAATGTTCTTTAGCCGTCAGTGGGACAACAATTAGCATGATTGCCTTCGTTGTAGCTTTGTTTTTTTACAAAGATATGAACAGTGGTATGACTTTTTAAAACGGCACCCTGTATTTTTTGTTCGGTAATTCATTTCCTCTCCTAAAGACCTATTCAAAAATGTATCACAGTGTTCCATTCACTGAAACACAACGTTATTAATTACATAACACAACATTGACGTTGACGCTCCCAGCGCTTAGTGCAGGTACTCGGGGTAATGGAACACATCCACGTGCTGACGTCGACACAGGAAAAATGTAAACATAAGTAAATGCACACCCGTCATTCCGTCAACCATCGTCAGTTGAAGAGTTGTGTGAGTATAATGTATACCAACGAAGAGAAGGCAGAAACACTACTCATCTGTGAGGAATGTAAGTTAGCAGAACAGTAACTGCGATAATGTTTTCTTATGTACGGGTAAATTTAGTACAGTAGCTTAGTCCTTTTGAATACTGTTGTATAGAGTAGGCATACAGTAAAGGCTGTCCTCTCTACAAACTACATCAACATAACGTTTCTTTTATTGTTGTTGTTGTTGTTGTTTTTGAAGGTAGGCGAAATGCTACGCAGGAAGCGGAACTGTACAGAGAGCGATATCCTGACAAAAACCCACCTCCCCGACAGATGTTTTCTCGTTTTGTTGCGACGCTTCAGGAAACGGGAAGTTTCAACCTACGACAACGCAATCGTCGTAGCATTGTCACAGACGAAGCTGCCGAAGTTAGTTCTCGCTTCCGTTGCTATGAATCCACATGTGAGCACACGACAGCTTGAACACGAGACTGGCATTCCTAAAACCAGTGTACATCGTATTCTTACACGTCACCGATTCCAGCCTTACCATGTACACCTGCACAAGACTTACATGGGAATTATTTCCAGAATCGTGTACAGTTCTGTCATTGGGCACAGCAGCAAATCCTCGCCAACCAGAACTTCTTCTCCAGTGTTATATTTTCCGATGAATGTTCCTCCTCAAACAAAGGACAGGTAAATACAACGAACATGCATTACTGGTCCAGCGACAACCCACGATGGCTTAGACAGGTGGAACATCAGCGTCAATGGAGAGTTAACGTCTGGTGTGGGATGCTTGGTACTACAATTATTGGCCCTTATTTCATCAATGGTAGTCTAAACGGCACGTCGTACTCTGAACCGAAAGTATCCTACCAGATGTATTGGTCGAGGTGGAACAGTTACTTGGCCTGCTAGGTCTCCTGATTTAAATCCTCTTGACTTTTTTTTGGGGGGGGGGGGGGGGGGGGGATGCATTAAAGACGTTGTCTATCGTGATATTCCAACAAACCCAGAGGACATGCAGGAACGTATCGTGCTTGCTTGTAACTCTCTTCAGCAGGCACCACTGGCAGCAGTATATAATTCTTTCATTCAACAAGTGCACAGCCGGCCGCGGTGGCCAAGCGGTTCTAGGCGCTTCAGTCTGGAACAGCGCGACTACTAAGGTCGCAGGTTCGAATCCTGCCTCGGGCATGGATGTGTGTGATGTCCTTAGGTTACTTAGATTTAAGTAGTTCTGAGTTCTAGGGGACTGATGACCTCAGATGTTAAGTCCCATAGTGCTCAGAGCCATTTTTTTTTAACAAGTGCACCAGTGTGTCGGTGTCCGGGGTCACCACTTTGACCACCTTTGAATGTTCTGCTCCTGGGCAATGGTACAGTAGAGTCACAGTCAATTTTGTGTTATGTTTTTACTTGGTTTTCATTTGTTTTCTGACAACTCTAGCAAGTGGACGAGTTTGCATCTGGAAAACAGTTACACTACTGGCTATCAGAATTGCTTCACGACGAAGATGACGTGCTACAGACGCGAAATTTAACCGACAGGAAGTAGATGCTGTGATGTGCAAATGATCAGCTTTTCAGAGCATTAACACAAGGTTGGCGCCGGTGGTGACACCTAAAACGTGCTGACATGGGGAAAGTGTCCAACCGATTTCTCATACACAAACAGCAGTTGACCGGCGTTGCCTGGTGAAACGTTGTTGTGATGCCTCGTGTAAGGAGGAGAAATGCGTACCATCACGTTTCCAACTTTGATAAAGGTCCGCCGGCCGCGGTGGTCTCGTGGTTCTAGGCGCGCAGTCCGGAACCGTGCGACTACTACGGTCGCAGGTTCGAATCCTGCCTCGGGCATGGATGTGTGTGATGTCCTTAGGTTAGTTAGGTTTAAGTAGTTCTAAGTTCTAGGGGACTGATAACCACAGCAGTTGAGTCCCATAGTGCTCAGAGCCATTTGAACCATTTGATAAAGGTCCGATTGTAGCTTATCGCGATTGCTGTTTATCGCATCGTGACATTGCTACTCTCGTTGATTGAGATCCAGTGACTGTTAGCAGAATATGAAATCGGTGGGTTCACGAGGATAATACGGAACGCCGTGCTGGATCCCAACTGCCTCGCATCACTAGCAGTCGAGATGACAGACATCTTATCCGCATGGCTGTAACGGATCGTGCAGCCACGTCTCGATCCCTGAGTCAACAAACGGGGACGTTTGCAAGACAACAACCATCTGCACGAATAGTTCGTCGACGTTTGCAGCAACATCGACTATCAGCTCGGAGACCATGACTGCGATTACCCTTGACGCTGCATCACAGACAGGAGCCCCTGTGATGGTGTACTCAATGATGAACCTGGGTGCACGAATGGCAAAACGTCATTTTTTCGGATGAATCCAGGTTCTGTTTACAGCATCATGATGGTCGCATCCGTTTTTGGCGACATCGCAGTGAACGCACATTGGAAGCGTGTATTCGTCATCGACATACTGGCGTATCACCTGGCGTGTTGGTATGGGGTGCCATTGGTTACACGTCTCGGTCACCTCTTGTTCCCATTGACGACACTTTGAACAGTGGACGTTACATTTCAGATGTGTTGCGACCCGTGGCTCTACCCTTCATTCGATCCCTACGAAACCCTACATTTCAGCAGGATAATGCACGACCGCATGTTACAGGTCCTGTACGGGACTTTCTGGATACAGAAAATGTTCGACTGCTGCCCTAGCCAGCACATTCTCCAGATCTCTCACCAATTGAAAACGTCTGGTCAATGGTGACCGAGCAACTGGCTCGTCGCAATACGGCAGTCACTACTTTTGATGAACTGTGGTCTCCTGTTGAAACTGCTTGGGCAGCTGTAACAGTACACGCCATCTAAGCTGAGTTTGTCTCAATGCCCAGGCGTATCAAGGCCGTTATTACGGCCAGAGATGGTTGTTCTGGGTACTGATTTGTCAGGATCTATGTACCCAAATTGCGGGAAAATGTAATCACATGTCAGTTCTAGTATAATAAGTTTGTCCAATGAATACCCATTTATCATCTGCATTTCTTCTTGGTGAAGCAATTTTAATGGCCAGTAGTGTATTTAGGGTGGTCGAGATAAATGGGACACCCTGTATATAGGTACTGAAAAGTCATGATCCTATAACACTCCCCCGTGGCACGCCCAAAGTTACTTTCATGTCTGAAGACTTCTCTCCGTTCAGAATAACATATTGTGTTCCGATCGCTAAAAACTCTTCAGTCAAATCACACAGTTCGTCTGGTATTCTGTCTGCTGTTACTTTGTGAAAAGATGATAAAACCAAAGAAGACACCCACTATTAGTCTTTTTTTTTAAGTTATAAATTAGTATTATTCACTTTACTTCTCGACACTAACTGTTAACGAAAGAAACTAGTACCGATTGCACAACCTTTTTCAATATTGTTTAACATTTTGTCGAACACTGAACTAACTTCTGTATTTGTTTCAATACTGTTATCGGTGTAACTGCGTCTTTTTCGCACCATCGATATCCTACCGCAAAACATAACTTTGTCAGTTCATCGAACACATTCACGCAGCATCCATATCCTGCTCTGCGATCTTGCTGTAACCATCCCTTCAGTTGGATGCCTCTACTTGCCTTTCACGCTACGGTCACGTGAGTAGTACGTAGGGGTTCGCAGCAACTAAACGTACGCCTTTCATGTGGTCGCCAGAGTGGAGCGCAATACTCTTCTAAAGTTCCCTGCTTTTATAAGGCTGTCTGAATTCAGGGGCAAATTAAGATATTCGTTTACATATAAAGAGTTTTAATCATCTGTGCAGTAACCAAAATGTGAGGTGCGATCTGAGGTGAGCGAGGATATGGTCACTGCCCCGTTTAGGGACCGTGATTGCTCAATTTCTTGTTATCTCCTCTATCGAACGACCTGACTGATCTCAACAGTGCGAGTCAAATGCAAAGTGCAAGTGCAAATGCAAAGCATTAGTATATTGGTTTTTAGTTTTTATTATAATTACTTCATGTTTCAAGGTTAAAACTAGATGTTATTTTCTTGGTCAAGATATAATCTTATCAAAATCGGAATGAGATTCTAGAAAGATCTCCATGGTGATATTTACAGGGCGGTAACAGCGTTGTGCTCGAAAATCGTCGACAGACGTTTATAGTAATTAGCAGCTGTCTGTGTTACTTGACCCGATAGCCCTGCGCGTTTATCGCAAATGACGACATTCACTCTTTACTCTTTAAACTTCTAGTGCTACGCCTTCATTGATAAATATGGCAAATACTGGTTTTGGGCACCGCGAAAGTTACACTGTTATGGTAGTTATTAAAGCTGTAACGATTTTCCGTAACATCGTTGTTCGTAAGCAGCTGTTACGTTATCGTTTCAGCCCTTCCTGCTTCCATTACAAATTGGCACGCCGCGAACTTTTCTCAAGCCTTACATGAACACCCACTAATTACACATTTCGTAAAAGGATAGCCTGACTCATTATAAACTGTTTATTATCGAAATGAATTGCATAATTTTCAGGTAGAGCGTAATGTACTTAAATTGGAATCAATCAGAATTACTTTCAGAAAGGGTTACGGTGTCGTTTTAAATTCAAATTCCCATTACCTTTATCCTGACACAGTAATATTTGAGTTCGCTGTGCCAACGTTTTGCAATACTGGGTGACCTGTCTTACCTTATTCGCATCATAAATTTGGTGTCTCGTCTTTTGACGTGTCTCCAGTCCAAGCTTTCATTTCTTATATAACGTCGGATACAGACAGAAGATAAACTGCAGGTCTGATGCAGCATGATAAATAAAATTCAGAAGAGACAAGCTAGGGGAGCTGTGAGGGTCAGGCTGTTTCGCTGTGTAACTGATGGTTATCGGTATCCACAAAATTTAGCCAATTAAAGAAATATGTACACCTTCACAGGTAAGTAGTACCACGTACAGTTTTCATGAGGACGAAGAACAAATCAGGCAGTTGAAAACTGTCAAGTACATCTGATACATCTTGACTTTGCTATAAAATTTTATTTAGATTTGAGGTACATCGGGTTCTACTGTTGTGTATATTGACTTTTCCAGAGGGTGAAATGTAGGATCATTGATAAAAAGTGTTTTCAGTGAATGTTAACGCAAAAAAAAGTAATATTTTCACATGTGATCTGAGTTCCGCTATATTTTTCTGTTTCTTAAGTGAAACAGTTTTCTTTTGGGCGATGGATAAGGAATGGTTAACAGAGAAAGAATACTCGTCTTACGAAACTTTTCCGTGTTGCTTAAATCGAAAACGTGTCTTTTTTCTTAATGACTGTTTAAGCCATCGGTTCGGCATTTTATGTGAGACGTTTGCTTTGATAGGATAACAGTTCATTCTATTTACTTAATTTATGAAGTTCATAAGCATCAAGCTTTCTGTCAATAGTTAGACCCATCGGCAGTTAACTTTAGTTCCACTTTCACACTGCTACTGCTAAACTGCTTATGCAAATTAAACTATCACGCTATAAAAGTTCCCAGAAACTTCAGTAATTAGTCAAATTATGTGGCCTTTCAACGGATGGCACTAAAAATGACGATACTGATTTGCTCACTGATTTCGTGTATAATGAGGCGCACTTTCCACGGATAAACTGTTTAACTACTCACTGCTGTCCTACCATTCGGCGGAAAAATTACCAACCTTTTATCAATATCTGCTAACTTTTTATATTTGTGGTGTGACTCGGTTGCATGCGGCCGCTCCACGAGAAACTTGAACACTTGGACACTGTAGAACGAGACAATGCTTTTTGTTGGAAAAACTTTTCTCCGAATGTTACAGAGAAGCAATCTCAACGTAACTGTGATGAGTAGAAGATAAATGACATTTAAAGCATTTATTAAACATCTAACGTCTTATGTCACATCGTGTTTTGTTTTTCCTGATTTTTGGGGAGGTCTTAACTGTACGTGACCGCGATGGACCAGGAATACCTTCATCATGATTCATAGCTAAATGCTTTATTAATTTATTAACACTGGACACACGTTGACCCATCAGCTTTAGTGCAAGTGTTTGGGCATTGTGACTGCCAGCATTTGAAAACATGACGTCATCCTCAAGAAGACCACCTACGTTTGTCGATATATTGTGTCGCACAGAATTAGGGAGCAAAGTGACACTGGTACGGAGTCAGAAGGTACCTGCTGTTTATATTAACTCTTGCGGTTTTGTTATTTTGATTATTAGAAAGGGCTTCAGTCTCAGAGTGGAGGTCGAACACAGGAAGAGCGTAGATACAGGAACCATCGGCGTAACTGTTGTAAATTGTAGCAGCTGTGTTGGGAAACTACCAGAGCTCCAATCGCTAATAGAAAGTACTGATGTTCAAATCGTTATAGGCACTGAAAGCTGACTAAAGCCTGAGATAAGTTAATCCGAAATTTTTGCCAAGAACCTTACGCTGTTTCGAAAGGATAGGCTACACACAGTTGGCGGTGGCGTGTTTGGTACTGTTACAAGTAGTTTATCTTCTAGCCAAACTGAAATGAGTTTGTATGGGCAGAGGTCATTCTTGGCAACTGGAATAAAGTAATAATCGGATTCTTTTACCGGATTCCCAACTCGGATGATACAATTCCTGGAAGGTTCAAAGAAAATTTGAGTTTGATTTCAAAACGTATCCGATTTATACAATTGTAGTTGGTGCTGACTTTAATTTACCTTCGATATTTTGACGAAAATACGTGTATAAATCAGGAGCTACGCATAAAACATCACCCGAAAAAGTGCTAAACGCATTCTCTGAAAATTATTTCGGGCACTTAGTTCGTGAGCCCACGCGAATAGTAAACGTTTGTGAAAACACACTACCTCTTAGCAACAAATATGTTGAGCTAGCATCAAAACGGATATAGGGATTAGTGAACACAGGATTGTCGTAGCGAGACTGAATAATGTAACCCCCAAATCCTCCAAAAATAGATGAAAAATATATCTATTCACAAAAGCAGATAAAAATTCAATTCGCCGCCTTCCTGAGAGATAATCTCCACTCTTTCTAAGTTAACACTGTAGACCAGATGTGGCCTGAATTCAGTTGAGAGACTTACACCGAATAAAGGCTCTGAGCACTATGGGACTCAACTGCTGAGGTCATTAGTCCCCTAGAACTTAGAACTAGTTAAACCTAACTAACCTAAGGACATCACAAACATCCATGCCCGAGGCAGGATTCGAACCTGCGACCGTAGCGGTCTTGCGGTTCCAGACTGCAGCGCCTTTAACCGCACGGCCACTTCGGCCGGCTTACACCGAATAAATTAACAGACTGCGGACTGATCCCCCATGGTACATCAAACGGGTCAGAAAACTGTTGCAGAAACAACGGAAAAAGCATGCCAAATTTAAACGAGCACAATATCTCCAAGATTGGCGATCTTATACTACAGCTCGAAGTTTAGCACGGACTTCAATGCGAGATGCTTATAATAGTTTCCACAACGAAACTTTTGCTCGAAACCTAGCAGAAAATCTACAGAGATTCTAGTCGTATGTAAAGTATGCTAGCGGCAAGACACAATCAATGTCTTCTCTGCGTAATAGCAATGGAAATACTATCGACGATAGCGTTGCCAAAGCAGAGTTACTAAAAACAGCTTTCCGAAATTCCTTCACCAAAGAAGAATTCAAATCAAGAACGGCTGCCAACATGAATAACTGAGGAGTAGATGCCCTCGGAGAAGTGAAACAATTTGAATCACTTAATAAAAGCAAGTCTTCCGCTCCAGACTGTATACCAGTTAGGTTCCTTTCAGAGTATGCTTATGCAACAGCTCCTTACTTAACAACCATACACAACCTCTCGCTCAGCGGAAGATACGTACTCAAAGATTGGAAAGTTGCGCAGGTAATAGGAGTAATCCATTAAATTACAGGCCCGTATCATTAACGTCAATATCAACAGGATTTTGGAACATATATTATGTTAGAACATTATGAATTACCTTGAAGAGAACGGTCTATTGTCACACGGTCAACACGTTTTAGAAAACATCGTTCTTGTGAAATACAACTAGCCCTTTACTCACACGAAGTGTTGAGTGCAATTGACAAGAGATTTCAAATTGATTCCGTATTTCTGGATTTCCGGAAGGCTTTTGATACTGTTCCACACAAGCGGCTTGTACTAAAATTGCGTGCTTGTGGAATGCCGACTCAGTTATGTGACGATTCGTTATTTCCTGTCACAGTTCGTAGTACTTGACGGAAAGTCATCGAGTAAAATATGAAACACGTATGTATTCATTACCAGCGATGGCGAGGCATGACAGAATCTCTGACCAGAGAGTTATTTATCGTTGCTAGTCTGCGCTTGACCGCGCGAGAGTTCAGTAGTGTGTGGCGAGTGGGAAGAGAGAGTAGACAGTTGGAGAGTAGTAGCAGTCTGGTGCAGTAGTCGGTGCTAGTCTGCGGGAGTCGGCATGCGTCGACGGCGTGCTGTTCTTCCGAATATGGTCAGGATTGTGGTGGACGATGTGTATTATTGTAGCAGGTAATGAAGCAGCATTGCGCTCAGCTAATAACGTATGTTGGGGCGTGAGCGGAAGACGGCCTAACGGTGTGCGGGACCGTAGCCCAGCTTCATGGAGACGGTTGCGAATGGTCCTCGCCGATACCCCAGGAGCAACAGTGTCCCTAATTTGCTGGGAAGTGGCGGTGCGGTCCCCTACGGCACTGCGTAGGATCCTACGGTCTTGGCGTGCATCCGTGCGTCGCTGCGGTCCGGTCCCAGGTCGACGGGCACGTGCACCTTCCGCCGACCACTGGTGACAACATCGATGTACTGTGGAGACCTCACACTCCACGTGTTGAGCAATTCGGCGGTACGTCCACCCGGCCTCCCGCATGCCCACTATACGCCCTCGCTCAAAGTCCGTCAACTGCACATACGGTTCACGTCCACGCTGTCGCGGCATGCTACCAGTGTTAAAGACTGCGATGGAGCTCCGTATGCCACGGCAAACTGGCTGACACTGACGGCGGCGGTGCACAAATGCTGCGCAGCTAGCGCCATTCGACGGCCAACACCGCGGTTCCTGGTGTGTCCGCTGTGCCGTGCGTGTGATCATTGCTTGTACAGCCCTCTCGCAGTGTCCGGAGCAAGTATGGTGGGTCTGACACACCGGTGTCAATGTGTTCTTTTTTCCATTTCCAGGAGTGTATTTGTGTTGAGATGCTACATTCAGTTCACGGTTCATTATTTAATTAATATTATTGTGGGTTTAATGAGCAATCGTCTTAACGTTAATTTTGTGGGGAGTTTACATTTGGGCCATTATTACTCTTTAATTTTGCAAGGAGGTTACGCTTGACTCATTTTTATTATTCACTTTTGTGGGAAGACAACATTTGGCACACATTTTTATAATCATTGACTTTCAAATTTCTTGCGGGGAGGTTACAAACAGAAGTGATTTCTGGCATTCCCCAAGGTAGAGTTGTCGGCCCTCTTGCCGTTCCTTATCTGTATAAACGACTTAGGAGACAATCTGAGCAGCCGTCTTAGGTTGTTTGCAGATGATACTGTCGTTTATTGTCTAGTAAAGTCATCTGAAGATCAAAACAAATTGCAAAACGATCTAGAAAAGGTATCTGTATGGTGCGCTTAGCACATCGACTTCCTTTGTCAAAGGAATTCATACGCCTCTCCTGCTAGGCATCAGTGCTATCCAAAGAAATACCTTGCGCTCTGGTCTCTCCCTTAAAATGGTTTGGATTGCGCTTGACGTTCCGTGTATGGCGGATCAGTATTCATATCTGCTTCCTCAGTGACGTTCGGATACTGTTGTTCACACAGTGCATTATTAATGCACAATCGCATATTAAGAAGTGCGTTTTATCAGATAACCATCATATCAGAGAAGGAGGAGTGTCGGTTGTTGAAAAAGGAAGAGCTCAAGATGAGGCAAGGTCTCTGTAGTTTTCCATGATCTGGCTAATGTGTTGGCACGTTAGTTTCGCCGCGTGTCAAAGGCATGAGCTAAGCAGTACGGTTATCAGTTGTTCGCTTTTCGTAAACGATTAAGTTGATAAGGAAAGAATCACCATTTCGCCCAGGCCGTTGAATAACAATTTTTATCTGCTATATTGCCGAGTTTACCTGAAAGGCAGCTATCTAAAATGGCACTGATTTGATAGTAAAATTCCGTTTTGTCATCTTTTAAGGCGGCTGTCCAGATAATATTTTTACAATTCCAGCAATCTTAAACTATATTTACGAAGTCTTTTCAGCATCTATAGCTCTAATTTTGACCCGAGAACTATATCAAACTAGATTTTACAACTGATTCAAAAGACTATCAGCAACCCGAAGTCCACTCGCTCTCGAAGCACTCTAGATACTTGACATGGAAAATGCCTCAAGGATAACTTTAATGAAGAAATAACAAAGAATAGAAACAAACTGAAGGCGTGGCAAAAATATGGCCCACAGACTACAGAAATCGTTGGTGAACTCCAAATAAAGGCGTCGGGAAAGATAGGTAGAACATCCTATATTCTCAGATTTGTGAATGGTTCGAAGACTCCTTAAGTAACAGAAGCCAGTATCGTGTCCTCAATGGTGAGTATTCATCAGAGACAAGGGTATCGTCAGGAGTGTCCCAGGGAAGTGTCATAGGACCGCTGTCATTTTCAGATTACGTAAATGATCTTGACGACTGGGTGAGCAACAGTCTGCAGTTGTTTGCTGATGATGCTATGGTGTACGAGAAGGTGTCGACTCTGAGTGACTGTAGGAATATATGAGATGATTTGGACAAAATTGGTCGTTGATGTGATGAATGGCAAGTGTAGAAAAATGTAAATTAATGCAAATGAGAAGGAAAAACAAACCCATAATGTTAGAATACAGTATTAATAGTGTCTTTCTTCACACAGTCATATGGTTTAAAAATCTAGGCGTAACACAGGAAAGCAATATGAAATGAAATATGCATGTAAGGATTTTTTAGGGGAGGTGAATGGTCGATTTTGATTTGTTGGAAGACTTTTAGGAAAATGTGATTCATCTGTAAAGGACACCGCATATAGGACAGTGGTGCGCATCCTTATTGAGTACTGTTCATGTGTTTGGGATCCGTACCGGGTCGGATTAAAAGAAATCAAAGCAAGTCAGAAGCGGGCTGCTAGATTTGTTTGCACACGACTCGAACAACACACAAATATTCCGGAGGCGCTTCAGGAACTAAAATAGTTATCACTGGAGGAAAAGCGACGCTTTAGTCGAGGAGCACTTGAGGAAATTTAGAGAACGGGCATTTGAAGGTGACTCCAGAACGATTCTGCTGCCACCACAGTACATCTCGCGTGAACATAAGGTTAGAAAACCATACAGACAGTCGTTTTTCCCTCACTCTATATGTTTGTGGAACAAGAAGGCAAATGACTAGAATTGGTACAGCGTACCCTCAACCACCCACAATATGGTGACTTACTATCTATATATAAAGATGCAGATTAAAAAATTGAGAATAGGACCGGCAATGTATGAAATGAGAGGGATACAACACAAAACAGCGATGAAGGTCTCCGTGAACACTTTTCTCGAACGCTTTCGATAGTGTGAAATGTTCCACGGAATATGCTAATGCTACGTCCAGCTTCTCAATCGGTAGTTGAGCGTAAACAATTACACATGCATGTACAACTTAATTGAAGGTTCTATCCGTTGCAGTTATGTGTAGTCAAGGATAGTGGCACAGGATGTAAATGAATTGGTAAATCAGTCGAGTTAAAGGAAGTTATTTTCAATCAGAAGCAGATTTATTCGTTGACTACAACACCTAACGTCAAGTGACAGCGATCGCGGTGTTGTTTAGGATGTGGTTGCCATAGTGAGGCGACAATCTAGTCGCTGTACTGATAAGGGCGTGTCGACGGCGGAGACCTGAGAGCGAGAGTAGCTCGGAGCAATGGAGACAACAGGACAACTTGGAGGTTCAAATGGCTCTGAGCGTTATGGGACTTAAAATCTGAGGTCATCAGTCCCCTAGAACTTAGAACTACTTAAACCTAACTAACCTAAGGACATCACATACATCCATGCCCGAGGTAGGATTCGAACCTGCGACCGTAGCGGTTGCGCGGTTCCAGACTGAAGCGTCTAGAACCGCTCGGCCACAACGGCCAGCCAACTTGGAGGTGCCGGACGCCCAGATCGCTCTGCGTGACCATGTGTTTGGCGGTTTGAAGGAGACTTGGCCGAGTTCCAATGATTTCGAGAGTGCGCAGTCAAAGATGGAGTGAAGTATAGGCCTACTGTTAGCCATTAGAAATTCAGTAGCCTGAAGGCGGCTTGAACCAAATATCAAATTGACAAGAAGTGAACTACATACATGAATACGCAAATCATTAGCACAACCGCACTAATTAGGTAGGAGTAATGACATCAGCATTTGTTTGCAAGCAAAGATTACTCACCTGGATACACATTCAGAAATGGCTGTTTGTGAGAACATAGCGTTGTGCCTCTTACAAGAAGAAGAAACGTCCCCTAGCATACATGGAAAATCAGCAGCGGAAGGTTAGCGGCTTACAGAGAGAGCAATCTGTCGTATAGTAGTACTACTGTTCGCGTTGGTCGAGATCCTAAGACTGTCAAGGGAATATCGAATCTATGGGTTCAGGAGGTCATAGCCAACGCCAAACAGTAGCTCAACAGCCCCACGCGACTAGGTCTCGGGAGGACGCAAAATACACAGCCGGAAAAATACAGCAACGGTGAGGACGGGGTCATTTTACTCACATGTAAGGTGACAAGTAGTTCATCACTGTCGGAATATATAGTAAATTCACACCAAATGAAATACGTCACAGTAAAGGGTACTCAAGCAGTCGCATCAATACACAATGTACCCACCTGTGGAGGCCACACAGATATCCGCATGCGAATGATCATAAAGATGTCGAATCGCATCCCGTGATAGGTTGTCGCAAGCATCTTGCGTCTTT
Source organism: Schistocerca nitens (assembly GCF_023898315.1). Taxonomy (NCBI): domain Eukaryota; kingdom Metazoa; phylum Arthropoda; class Insecta; order Orthoptera; family Acrididae; genus Schistocerca; species Schistocerca nitens. Next base: position 310,459,720 of record NC_064615.1, on the reverse strand, counting down.
TGTTACGATTCGGCAACGATACTTCGAGATTCTGGAGAACGAGTAAGTTTCTATTTCATTATGCCCCTATAAAAGTTCAATCAACGATAGATTGGGTGATGTTACGGACCAGGCATTTGTACAGCACGAACAGCATGTTGGGTCGCAACACCTATTTGTACAAGTGCAGTACCCATCTGAAAAAGCACATGACTACCATGTCGAAGAAATAGCAGCAGCATGTGACACAGCACGTAGCGTCGCAGATGCTGCTTGTGTAGTGGTAGTAGTAGTAGTAATAGTAATAGTAGCTTTATTCATCCGTAGATCTCTTTTTACAAGGATATAGGATATGTCAAAGTATTTGCAAGTTAAGATCAATTTAAAATAAGGTAATTCGTACACACAGACTTCTAGTTAGGGAGAATCATTAGATTTACTCCTGTTACACAATACTTTTTTTACAAATAACTTATTAAATAATGTAATACCACACTGTTCACTCATATCTTACTATCAGTCACTGCACACACTATACGCACATTGTCTCATAACACTTCACTCACTACACGCACAAACAAACACACACACACACACACACACACACACACACACACACACACACACCCTGTTGATCTCTGGGCCATTTTCTGCACCACAGCTTCCCATTTGCTATCCTGAAAAACTGGGTCAGCATCCCTCCATAATGAGTGAGATGCTGAGCTCAGAAAGAGGAAGAGGTGTTAGTATTGTGCTATGCATAGCTTGGGGATAAGTATTTCTATAAAGGAGAAAAGAAGGAAAAAACATAAAGTGAAGGTGTTATGTGGAATGTCGGATGTCTTATAATCATTATTACTATGATGTATTTGTATCACATTTTTTATCAAACCCCTACTCTGTTTTATCTAAGTAATCCTTCAATGTATAAAATGTATTGCATAACAGGTACTTTTAGCTGCCTTTTTAAATAAGTGTATTTTTGCAATTTCTTTAATCTCTTTTGGTAATTTATTGTGCAGTTTTATTCCTTGGTAGAAAATGCTGTTTTGAGTTTTATGTTTATTTTTTCTTGGTAAATTTAAGTGAGCCTATCTCTTGTTGCATCGTCAAGGAGAGAGCTGTTTGTGCAGTAATTACCAATGTCTAATTTAACATTGTAATTTTTCCTCTTCAATCTGAAATTCATGGCATTAGTTTTCTATACGTTCAATGACACTTTATTGCTTATTGACCAGTCATTAACTTCCTTGAGAGTTTAATTTGCTTTCTCGGCAAGGAGTTCTCTTGTTTTCTCAGTGACTATAATATTGCTGCCATCAGCGAAGAGAATTTTTTCACCATCAGGAACAGTATTCGTACTAATTTGCTACCTTATTCTGACAAGTGTTTTAATAAATGTTTAGGTCTATTTGAAATATGAGTGTGATCGAAACCAGTCATTAGTTAACCCTCTTATTGCTAATGCTTCTAATCTATTTAATACAATCTTGTGGTCGTCTGTATCAAACGCCTTAGAAAGATCCAAAAATATGCCTGTGACACACTCATCTTTATCAAGAACATGAAGTACAACTTTTGTGAATTCTACTATGGCTGACTCCGTATTTTTGCCACTTTAGAAACCAAACCGTGATTCGCTTAAAAGACTGTATTTATTCAGATAATTCAATAATCTGTCTTTCATAATTGCTTCCATTATTTTTGAGATTGCTGACAGCAGAGTAATGGGCCAGTAATTTTCTATGTCTTCTGCATTACCTTTCTTAATCAAAGGTACAACTCTTGCCTATTTTAACTGCTCTGGAAGTGTTCCTGATGTGAAAGATTCATTTATTATATTTGTTAAGGGGCCTTGTATAATCCTTATTCATTGGTATAGGAACTAGGCCTAAGCACAATGAGAAACTCAGACAGGAGAGTACTGCAAATGTTAGAAAAAGGAAAGGTTCTCATAAAAGTATAATTAAAAATAATGTAAGTATATTTCATCAAAATATTGGGAGTTTAAAGAATAAAATACACTCCTGGAAATTGAAATAAGAACACCGTGAATTCATTGTCCCAGGAAGGGGAAACTTTATTGACACATTCCTGGGGTCAGATACATCACATGATCACACTGACAGAACCACAGGCACATAGACACAGGCAACAGAGCATGCACAATGTCGGCACTAGTACAGTGTATATCCACCTTTCGCAGCAATGCAGGCTGCTATTCTCCCATGGAGACGATCGTAGAGATGCTGGATGTAGTCCTGTGGAACGGCTTGCCATGCCATTTCCACCTGGCGCCTCAGTTGGACCAGCGTTCGTGCTGGACGTGCAGACCGCGTGAGACGACGCTTCATCCAGTCCCAAACATGCTCAATGGGGGACAGATCCGGAGATCTTGCTGGCCAGGGTAGTTGACTTACACCTTCTAGAGCACGTTGGGTGGCACGGGATACATGCGGACGTGCATTGTCCTGTTGGAACAGCAAGTTCCCTTGCCGGTCTAGGAATGGTAGAACGATGGGTTCGATGACGGTTTGGATGTACCGTGCACTATTCAGTGTCCCCTCGAAGATCACCAGTGGTGTACGGCCAGTGTAGGAGATCGCTCCCCACACCATGATGCCGGGTGTTGGCCCTGTGTGCCTCGGTCGTATGCAGTCCTGATTGTGGCGCTCACCTGCACGGCGCCAAACACGCATACGACCATCATTGGCACCAAGGCAGAAGCGACTCTCATCGCTGAAGACGACACGTCTCCATTCGTCCCTCCATTCACGCCTGTCGCGACACCACTGGAGGCGGGCTGCACGATGTTGGGGCGTAAGCGGAAGACGGCCTAACGGTGTGCGGGACCTTAGCCCAGCTTCATGGAGACGGTTGCGAATGGTCCTCGCCGATACCCCAGGAGCAACAGTGTCCCTAATTTGCTGGGAAGTGGCGGTGCGGTCCCCTACGGCACTGCGTAGGATCCTACGGTCTTGGCGTGCATCCGTGCGTCGCTGCGGTCCGGTCCCAGGTCGACGGGCACGTGCACCTTCCGCCGACCACTGGCGACAACATCGATGTACTGTGGAGACCTCACGCCCCACGTGTTGAGCAATTCGGCGGTACGTCCACCCGGCCTCCCGCATGCCCACTATACGCCCTCGCTCAAAGTCCGTCAACTGCACATACGGTTCACGTCCACGCTGTCGCGGCATGCTACCAGTGTTAAAGACTGCGATGGAGCTCCGTATGCCACGGCAAACTGGCTGACACTGACGGCGGCGGTGCACAAATGCTGCGCAGCTAGCGCCATTCGACGGCCAACACCGCGGTTCCTGGTGTGTCCGCTGTGCCGTGCGTGTGATCATTGCTTGTACAGCCCTCTCGCAGTGTCCGGAGCAAGTATGGTGGGTCTGACACACCGGTGTCAATGTGTTGTTTTTTCCATTTCCAGGAGTGTAGATGAGCTTCTGGTTTGTTTAGAAGATTTAGAAGTTGAGGATGAAATAGGTATATTATGCCTGTCTGAGCATCACATTGTTGCTGATATGGGTAAGGTAAATGTAAGTGGATATAAGCTCTCTGCACATGTAATGAGAGAAAATATTTAGAAAGGAGGAGTTGCCATATATGTCAAAAGTTGTCATTGTGCAAAACGTATAGAAACAAAAAAGTTTTGTGTAGAGAAACATATAGAAGCATGTGCCTGTGAGCTTAAATTAAATAAAGGCACATTTATAATTGTAACTGTATATAGGTCTCCATCAGGAAATTTTCATCTATTTCTGAAAAATTTGGACTCCTTGTTGTGCTATCTGTCAGACACGGGGAAGCAAATTATTATTTGTTGGGACTTCAATGTAGATTCTCTGAAAGAGGGTAATAGGAAAAATGACCTGGAAGTATTACTCGGTTCTTTCAATTTGACACCCGTTATTGATTTTCCTACTCGGGTGGTAAAGGATAGCAGCTCACTGATAGATAACTTCTTTATAGACCAATATAAGTTTAGCCAGATAAATGCTCAGCCTGTTGAGAATGGTCTTTCTGATCATGGTGCACAGTTAGTTACAATATATGACATAGCTCCATTCAGCAATACTAAACAGTCCTCCAAAGTAGTACGTTCAGTCAACGATTTAACAATTGTAAATTTCAGGGAAAGCCTACAGCAGTTAGACTGGGATGAGGTGTACCGTGAACCTGATGCCAATTTAAAATATAATTTATTTCATGTCATTTTTGTAAATGCATTTGAAAACTACTTCCCCAAGAAAATAGTTAAATATACTCGTAAGAAACCTTGTAACAAACCATGGCTTACTAAGGGTATAAAAATATCTTGTAACCAGAAAAGGGAAATGTATCTGACAGCAAGAAAGAGTAGTGTCCCAGAAACTATCAAACATTATAAAAACTACTGTGTTATATTAAGAAAAGTTATTAAAAAATCCGGAAGTACGTGTATCATGTCTGAAATCAGCAACTCTGATAATAAAATTAAAACAATTTGGAATATTATTAAAAGAGAAACAGGTCAACCAAGAGCACAGGAAGACAGTATTACCATCAAATTGAATCAAAACTTTATGAACAAAAAGTCAGAAGTTGAAAATATTTTTAATAATCATTTTCTAAATGTTGTGGATATAGTAGGATCCAGGTGTTCATTAGAAGATGCTAGGCTGTTAATGGAAAAGGCCATACCTATGCAATCTGATACAATTGAAATCTCACCCACTTCTCCCTCTGAAATTAGGAAAATAATAAACCTTCTTAAAAGCAAAAACTCACATGGAATTGATGGCATTTCCAGCAAAATACTAAAATCTTGTTCTCAACAGATAAGTAAGATTCTCAGCCACCTGTGTAATAGCTCTCTGGAACAGGGCATTTTCCCTGATAGGCTGAAATATGCTATTGTTATACCTTTGCATAAAAAGGGGGATAGATCTGATCTCAACAATTACCGTCCAATCTCCATTCTAACAGCTTTATCCAAATTTTTTGAGAAACTAATGTATTCAAGAGTAGCTTCACATATCTGTAAAATTGAAGTACTAACAAAATGTCAGTTTGGTTTCCAGAAAGGTTTTTCAACAGAAAATGCCATATATGCCTTCACCAATCAAATTTTGAATGATCTGAGTAACCGAACACCACCCATTGGGATTTTTTGTGATCTCTCAAAGGCTTTTGATTGTGTAAATCATGAAATTCTGCTAGACAAGCTCAAATATTGAGGCATGAGTGGGATAGTGCACAAATGGTTCAATTCGTACCTAACTGGACGAGTGCAGAAAGTTGAAATAAGCAGTTCTCATAATATGCAAAGATCAGCACATTCCTCAAACTGGAGAACTATCAAGAATGGGGTTCCACAAGGGTCAGTCTTGGGTTCTTTGTAGTTCTTAATATATATTAATGACTTGCCATTCTATATTCATGAAGAGGCAAAGTTAGTTCTCTTTGCTGATGATACAAGTATAGTAATCACACCTGACAAACAAGAATTAACTGATGAAATTGTCAATACTGTCTTTCAGAAAATTACTAAGTGGTTCCTTCTAAACGGACTCTCACTGAATTTTGATAAGACACAGTACATACAGTTCCATAGAGTGAATGGTATGACGTCATTAATAAATATAGACCTTAATCAGAAGCATATAGCTAAGGTAGAATATTCCAAATTTTTAGGTGTGTCCATTGATGAGAGATTAAATTGGAAGAAACAAATTGATGATCTGCTGAAATGTTTGAGTGCAGCTACTTATACAATAAGGGTCATTGCAAATTTTGGTGATAAACATCTTAGTAAATTAGCTTACTACGCCTATTTTCACTCATTGCTTTCATATAGTATCTTATTTTGGGGTAATTCATCACTGAGGAATAAAGTATTTATTGCACAAAAACGTGTAATCAGAATAATAGCTGGAGTCCACCCAAGATCATCCTGCAGACATTTATTTAAGGATCTTGGGATATTCACAGTAGCTTCTCAGTATATATACTCTCTTATGAAATTTGCTATTAACAACCAAACCCAATTCAAAAGTAATAGCAGTGTGCATAACTACAATACTAGGAGAAAGGATGATCTTCACTATTCAAGACTAAATCTAACTTTGGCACAGAAAGGGGTGAATTATACTGCCACTAAAGTCTTTGGTCACTTACCAAATAGTATCAAAAGTCTGGCAGATAACCAACAAGTATATAAGAAGAAATTAAAAGAATTTCTGAATGACAACTCCTACTCCATAGAGGACTTTTTAGATATAAATTAAGAAAAAAATTATAAAAAAATTAAAAAAAGTTGTTATATTAACTTAAGTATGTTGTTAAATTAACTTAATTATGTCATGTATTGGAAAATTTGACTCGTTCCACATCATTACGAAATATCGTATTCATGATCCATGGAACTAGTATTAATCTAATCTAAATCTAATCTAATTGTTTCAGTACACATATTGGTACTTCATCTGAACCTACTGACTTTTTATTTTTTAGTTTTTGAACAGTTTTATTTTCATTCTCTGTGGTAGGAAGTAACATCATTGTATTTAGTGTAACATTATTTACAGGTGTTGTATTTGTTTTGGGGAATTTTTGCTGTAACTTTTCTGCAATACTTGAAAAATATTCGTCCACATAGTTTGCTAAGTGTTGTGGATCATTTATCACCTTATCCCCCTCCATTAACAATATGTTATTCTGCATTCGTTTGCCTCTGCCCGTTTCCTTTTTTTAAAAAAACATATCAGACTGCTTTGCTTTTATTCTCTGCATTATTTATTATTTTGTCATTAAATGACTTTTTTGCAGCAATCAGCACCTTCCTATAGATCGTTTTGTATCTATGACAGAAATTTAAGAATTCTGGATCATTGCAAATCTTTTCGTGGAACTGAGGTGCTTAAGTGTTTGGGAGGACTTCTTAATACCTGCTGTTATCCATCTGTTTTTGTGAGATGTTGATACAGACATGTATACTTTTGGAAATGACTATTCAAATTTCAATTTAAACAATGTGGAGAATTTAGAGAATTTCATATTCACATTGGTTTCCTTATACACTTCATCCCAGCTTTGTTTTTCTATTTCTTTTGAAAAATCTTTTATTTTGATTTCTGATAATTGTCGTTTGTAGGCTTGTAGTTTAGGGAATGATTCGATGCCCGCTTTTACTGTTGTTATTTGACAAAGATGGTCTGACAGTCCGAGATCCTTTACAGCTACATCACATTTTTCCCTGTCGGTATTTGTGGCCACATGGTCAATTACTGGTGCAGTCATTGTAGTAACCCTTGTTGCACTATTGACCAAAACGGATATGCCAAAACTTTGAAGGATGTTTATGAAGGTGCTGCTGGGTTCATTTATGATATTAGTGTTGATGTTAATGTCCCCACACAGAATTATTTTGACGTTTGTACTTGAGACTTTATCTAGAACTTCTGTTAATTTACTGAAAAAAGTATCCAAACTACCACTAGGAGATCTATACACACACAAAATGATTAATTTCTTGGTGATATCATGCCCTATTAATTCAATAGATGACATTTCAAAGTGTTTGTCTTCATTTACTGCACTGAGGTTATGTCTTAATCCTCCACCCCTTGAAGCAGTTCTGCAGTAGGAGTTTGCCTTTTCATACAATGATAATACTTCATGTTGGATTTCTGTGTGTGTACATCAGTGCTCAGTAATACAAACTACTGTGCAGTTCAAAGACTGGAGCTCAACTTCTAATAGTTGTATTTTATTTTTTATTGATTGCATGTTTTGTCCTGTTGTAAAAGCATATCACCTACATGTCGAAGAAATGGCAGCAGCATGGGGGTAACAATGTGCAATGTAGCAAGCACTTTACCTTGCAGAAACAGCAAATGTGACTGCCAGTTGTAACTAATGCCTCCCCACTCCCCCTCCCCTTCCCCCACCACCACCATAACAACTTGGATGTGACCTGCAAGTCAAGGGCGAGTGCACTCTGGAATAGACAGCTCATCGGGTCCACGCCATACACCTGTAGGTCCGTCACTCCCATACAGAGGGAACCTACTCTGTACATTAAACGTATTCGCAGTTGCGAATATGTATAATCATCAGCTGTGGACTGGAATGACGACAACGAAAATTTATGCCAGGTCGGGACTGGTACCCGGATTCCCTGCTTACAGCGAGCGGTCGCCTTACCATTTCGCTATCTGTGCACGACTCACGGCCAGACCCAAACTTCCATATGTCGTCAACCATGTGTCTACAACCGGTACCTGTACATCCATTATGTATATTCCAGTACAGATGTATATTCCTTCGTGTTGTCTCACTCATCCATAGGATAATCACAGAACAATGTTACCACACTTTCAACAACAACTTCTGTTTGCAGCAGGAAGGGCTACCCTTGGGGTCCCCGACTAATGGCACTTTAGACAACATTTTCGTGGATCATGCAGAGAACGCAACACTCACGAACACTGTAAAAATGGGTACAAAATAAAATGTGGATAACATAATCTGTCTCATACATCAAACACTGAATAGGACAGAAGAGATACGCAGTGACATCAACACAGCACACCCACAAATCCACTTCACAGTGGTAACTGAAGAAAGCAAGAAACTAAATTTCCTGGATCTGTCAGTTACAAGAAACAATAGCCAACATAAATTTTCCACCTACAGAAAACCCACATCAACGAGCACTGTTTTCCATAGCTCATCCATCATCATCCAACATCTCAAAAGTATGCCAGTTTCACACACATGCTCCACACAACAACTCTTAAACCAATAAACTACACACAGGAACTAAAATAATCGAACAAATTGCTATTGAAAATAAATACAAAACAGACACCATAAACAAGCTCAACAAAAAGGTAAAGCTGAAAGATAATAATGGCCACCCACTCAAGAGCATAACCAAAGGGTCTGAAAACATAGAAGAGGAAAACACAGCAGAACACAGCACACCAGGAAAAAGACAGATGGTACACACTAACAGACAATAACAAAATAGCACATAGAATTGGAAACATATTGAAAAAGCAGGGGATCCCAATAACATTCAGAAGAAACAACGCACTTCAAAAAGGTTGCGATCAGACAAATGTACCTCAGACAAATTCAGCAATACAGTAATATATCAACTCACATGTAACTCTTGTTAAGCTCAGTACACAGGACAAACAAACAGAAACTTTCGATAAAGGTACACAGAGCACATGAGAGCTCTGAGGAGTGACAGCACACATTCCACATTCTCACAGCACCTAATGAATAAAACCCACCATCTCACTAGTACTGAAACTGATCTTAACGCCATGAAACACAGTAGCAGTTTACACCGAAAAGTGACAACAGATAAAATTATTACACACGAAGGTCTATAGTGGAGGGGGAAAATGCCATAAATGAAAAGACAACACTCCGCAACACAGGACACAGAACAGGAACACACACACACACACACAAAGAGAGAGGGGGATAGAGAGAGAGAGAGAGAGAGAGAGAGAGAGAGAGAGAGAGAGATACGCACAGAGATATAAGCCAGAACTCCCACTATAATTTTCAAAACCTTCTCGCAGTTTGCGATACATTTTTGGGACACACGCGAACAGCAGGATAGCGTAATGTTTTAAATTGCGACGCAGGTGCAAAAGTCATGTTTTTCCGTGAGTAAAAGCAACTGCAAGCTGATCAACGGACCAACGAACATGAATATATGAGAAATCACGTAACAGCAGAATGCACACTAAAACTGTATCCACAATACTACCCTAATTTCCAGTAGCACAACTCTGACGTACATAAGTTCACTTTCTCATATTTTGTTAATAAAAGCCACTCATACAATTGCAGATGATCTACTGAAAGAGGAAGAAACGGCAATAAAACCACAGAAAATATGCCGGAAATAACGGAAACAAACGAAAAAACCATGCTGTTACCTACAGCAAATAAGGCACTATGAAACTTTCCACAGCACAAAATATTTGGAACCAAGCAGTACCTAGGAAATAATGTTATATAATCCAGAATGAGATTTTCACTCTGCAGCGGAGTGTGCGCTGATATGATTCTTCCTGGCAGATTAAAATTGTGTGCCCGACCTAGACTCGAAATCGGGACCTTTGCCTTTCGCGGGCAAGTGCTCTACCAAGTTTGGAAGGTAGGAGACGAGATACTGGCATAAGTAAAGCTGTGGGGACCGGACGTGAGTCGTGCTTCGGTAGCTCAGATGGTAGAGCACTTGCAGCGAAAGGCAAAGATACAGAGTTCGAGTCTCGGTCGGGCACACAGTTTTAATCTGCCAGGAAGTTTCAATGTTATATAATGTTTATAACGACCCTATTTTTTCACGTTTTAATATATAGAAAATAGCCATTGATCATCGCTATATTGTCACTGAAACTAGTTTTTGAAATAAAATAAGAGAAATAGAAACAGAATTGTTCTGCATCAAGGTGGACCCGCAATCCATTTTCTTGTGTCGGAACTGTTATCGACCTTAGTCTCCACGAGTTCTGAGTACTAACTGTATTCAAAATTCGTGTTTTCAATAAACAAACAGATTAGTTATAAGTTTTGAATGTCAGAACGCTACGTTTCTTTTCCCTACCTTATTAATGATCGCCATACTTCCCCTCGAGGAAACGGGTTAGGACGGCTCACTCACTGGTAGTACACTTCTGCACTCCTATAAATGAATATTCTTCCAGCGAGGACATAGACGAAACATCACGCGGCGTTGTAACAACAGTCACCGTTCGAAACACCCCTTTAACGTCCAGTACGACAATTCATTATGTTGTGAAATAGATATGTAATCATTTTTGCTTCCTATCATTAAAACGGTGAACTACATGGGAATTTTTTTGTAGTAACCAGTTCTGACACTCAAGTAGCGCTCTAATTCTTCGGTGGGATGCTCATTTGGCTTAGGAGCGCCAATTACAGTATCCTAAGACAATGCTGACTGCTGTAAAATAATTAGTTATGTCTAATAGACTAGGATTCGTGATTAGAGAAAATATACCTCGTGAAAGGGACAGCAAACATATACCATTACACCCTGCCCTAAAAAATTTGTCTACTGGGACTGTTAACATTCGGATGTTTCATAGCCGCCTGTGCATAGTGGTCTGCGTAGATTAGCAAATTGATATATGCATCCTTAAGTATATTGTCGCCATCTGCGTTAAAAGTGCTTTAGGACTACTCTAACCAGTTCAGTACGCCAGAGATCTGAAGATGGGCTGGCGCCTGGTCTGAACTGTCGTCTGCTGAGTAGCACCTCATAATTTTCATTCCACAGTCTAACAGTGTGAATGTCTATAACGAAAATATTTCAGTACAACGTAGTCCGCAGTACTCTTGATACATGAGTCATTCAGAACGAGAACGTTAGCGCTTATAGTTCACGCACTTGTCTTGTGGTTGCGGCTAATTGGTTTCTGATGTTCATAGTGATGTGAACAATAGCCGAATGTGGTTGTTAAGTCGGACCTTGTCACGTGGTGAGAGCAGAGATAGCTGCGACCATGGCTGTGCCGATTGCGAATCCCGCAGACTATGAGGTGCGAGGTGTTATTCATTTCCTGCAGATGGAAAATGCTAGACCCTATGTCATTCGCCGTAGACATATTATCATTTATGGCGAAGGTATAGCGAATGCAGCCAGTGTCCGAAAATGGTGCATAATGTTTAAGACTGGGGGAGCTAATGTTCATGATAAAGAGATATTCGAAATCACAGATGCGCCGAAACGAAAGATGGATAGCATCACTGGAGAGAATCTATGATTCACGATCAGCGGCGTGCAGGAACAATGCCTGAAAGTGTCACGATGAATTGTGTACGAAATTAACACTCAGCACTCAGGGTGCCACAAAATTTGTGTACGTTGATTGCTACACATGCTCACGGATGACGCGCAGCTGCAAGAATGTGAGCTTCATTAGCGTTCTTGTAGCGTTACGGAGGGGATGGAAACACGTTCGTTGACCAGATTTTTACAGGAGAAACATGAGTTCCTCATAATACACCCCGCAATGAAGCGACGGTCTGTAGAGTGGCGTTAACCCTTGTCGCTACAGAAGCCAGGCAAGTTCAAACAAACTGCGACAACTCAAAAACTGATAGCTTCTGTATTCTGGGACAGTGAAGCGACCCTACTCATTGATTTCATTCCGCGCAACACAACGCCAATAGCGATATATGCAGTGCCATCCTTGAACTTCTTCGTCGGGCTATCCAGAAACGCCGAACAGGCAAGCTCTCGCGTGGAATCGTTCAGTTGCACGACAATGCACGTGCGCATACTGCCCGGCAAACACAAGGCATGCTGCGTCGGGAATTCTGGTGGGCATCTTCGAGCAGTCCCCCTACAGTCCGAACATGGCATCATCGGACATTTTTCTGTCTCCAAAACTGAAGGAGCACCTTGCTAGTAAACGCTTCGAAGACCTGAACACTGTCGCGATCTGGTTGAATAGCCAGGCGGCCACATGGTACGAAGAAGATATGCACAAAAGTTGGCTCAGTGTCTCTCTCTGGCTCTGACCACTATGGGACTTAACGTCTGAGGTCATCAGTCCCCTAGACTTAGATCTACTTAAACCTAACTAACCTAAGGACATCACACACATCCATGCCCGAGGCAGGATTCGAATCTGCGACCGTAGCAGTCGCGCGGTTCCCGACTGAAGCGCCTAGAACCGCTCGGCCACCGCGGCCGGTTTGCTCAGTGTCAAAGGCAACTATGTGAAAAGCAGAAAAAGTATGTGCTATAGCGTTCATGTTCTTTTTCTATATTACTATTAAGTAATGATATGGCTAAAAAGTTCTTTACTTCCGGGGTGCCGTCGTACATTTACAAGTTACAGCTTTCTGTCGTAGTTAAGAAAATGTATTTTGTGAAGTTATTTTGGAGCATTTCTCAGCATTGGGAAGTCAAATGATGTTGCATTATGTTCTCATCACATCTTGCATTTTTTAACGCAGACTGTTCCAGCATATTGTACTGATGAAAACTGCTCTGAATTTCAGCCGTGTGGCAGTGCTGATACTGCGGCCTTTCGACGAGTGTCACACTAATCATCTTCACCTGAAGATGCCATCCAGCTGGAGACTCGAGAGGTTTTCATCACTCTGCATGTTATCAGACCTTAGTCACACTGTTCGTTTAATAAATGTACGTTGTTGCCATAATGTTCAATCATATTTATATGCTACAGTCTCAGTGTAATAAGCGTTAACTTGCGTAATTGTAAACACGTTTCAAATAAATGTTGATAAATTTCGTGGTCTAATACGACACGTCATTTGTCACACGCAATAGACCAACGGGAGTGAGACTATGAAGTGAAGATTCCAAAGGATGCATTGTCCTAGAACAATCTTGAAGTTGATTTGTGGCAAGTTAAATAATTACGTAACTGATTTCTGTCAATGAAAAAAAAAAAACACACCAATAATTGATAAATAAGGCAGCTTAAGAACGGAAATAGAATTGCGTGTAGTGCCTAACTGTGAATAAAACTAGGAAGATCAGAAAGTCATCATCGTTACCGCTTGCTAATGATACAACACACGTACGATGAACAGGAGATTGCGGATTTAAGCCAATACAGCGTCATTCCGCCCAGAATGCTTTATAACACAGATGTAAACTACAAAATTATTGTGATGGAGCCCTTCTATTGCCAAAATAAAGAACAACGTGATACTGACGCTGTCCTTAAATTTTTAGCCACATTTTAATTACTACTGCAGATATTCGCAGATGCACAAACGAATATTGGCACCGACGCAGACTTTCAGCCACAAAATCAGTATTACTGGGGACATGAACTGAGACCACTACCGAAGGGGTACACCGATACCTCAACAAGTAGTTCGATTCATAAGGAAGGAGAGCGATGAAGGTCAAAGTTTAATGTTCCCATGGCACCATTGGAGTCGAAAATATAGCCTACTTGACCTAGGATGTCGTACGAAATCGACCGCGACATATTTGAAGCCCATTCTGATATTCACTTCAAGGGATTTACGGATATCGCAGATAACTGAAATCAAGACGACTGAACAGTTATGCAGCAACTTTGGCATCACGTCTCAGCTGTCTTAAACGTGACACCAATCTGCGTGGCATGATGCATCATACTGCATGATAGTGTTACAGCCTTCTAGAAACCAGAAACTGATCACTTAATTTCACCAGCGAACGGTTTCGAAAATTTTTGCATTTAGCAACTTGTTCAATGGATCATTTCTTTTTAATTTCGTTTCAGGCCAACTAAGGACCAGGTCAAGATAACAGTCTGTTTCTTTTTTGCTTCATTGTTCTCCAAAATTCTTCCATTTCTTTCAGATGCTCTCCTTTTCTCTCATCTGACTATTTGACTCCAGTTGTTTTTCTGCTTGTTTCATCTATTTGAAAACCTTTGAATTTTGTGACTTCAGGCCCGAATTTATCGCTTTTGAGTAAGGTCTTCTGTTCAACATGCATTTCTTCTAAGTTCGTTTTTGTCTTGCCTCGCCACCCATTTTCTTTGTCTGTTTTCCTGGTTTAGAGCAATATGTGGATCTTCTCTATTAATCTGTCTTTCTTCATTCTTTCTAAATGTCCACAGAGTGTATTAAGTATTTTCCTGACCTCATCAGTTACTCTACGCCAGATTGAGTATATTTCTTTATTTGGTCTCAAATTCAATTGCTACCTTGATGGGATCTAATATTTTTTGTAAGATTATTCTTTCTTACAACTGTATTACAATGCCTTTAACATATTTAGAAAGAAATTACTGTACAGACAGCGCACTCTTATGTATCCTATTTGTATTTTTTCAGTTTTGATTTTAAATGCTACTTTTTCACTTTTTATGTTTATATTTTTACCCAGATATTGAAAGCTGTCTTTTTTCTTGATGTTTCCAGACTCTATTTTCAAAATTCTTAGTGAGTCATTTTCATTGGTCATGTGCTCGTCTTTCCAAACGATAGCTGTATAACTGTATTTTCAGCTGTTTTCCTCAGAAGTTCTAATTTTCTTTGGATTCACTGAGGTTTCTACATCTACATCTACATATATACTCCACTAGCCACCAAGCGGTGTATGGCGGAGGGCACAATTCGCGCTAAAGTCATATTTGCCTCCCCCCCCCCCCCCCCTCTCTGTTCCACTTGCGGATCGAGCGAGGGAAAATCCACTGTCTGAACGCCTCAGTACAAGCTCTAATTTCCCTTATCTTTGAATGGTGATCATTGCACGATTTGAAAGTTGGTGGTAGTAATATATGCTCTACATCCTCGGCGAAGATCGGTTTTCGGAATTTAGTGAGCAGCCCCTTCCGTTTAGCGCGTCGTCTATCTGCAAGTGTGTCCTACTTCAAACTTTCTATGAAATTTGTAACGCTCTAGCGATGGCTAAACGTACCAGTCACGAATCTTGCCATTCTTCTTTCGACCTTCTCAATCTCTTGAATCAGACCCAACTGGTAAGAGTCTCATACAGACGAACAATACTCTAAGACTGGACGAACTAACTTATTGTAAGCAATTTCCTTTGTTGAAGGACTGCATCGCTTAAGGATTGTACCAATAAACCGCATGTACTATCACGAGATCGTCTGCAAAGAGCAAACAGTTTATTGCTTCTTTCGATCTACCTAGCCTCGTATAGTTATCAACTTTTTGTTTTCTACCTCTGTTTTCCATTCTTTTGTAACTTTTTCCAGCACACAGTTGAATAACAGTGGTCTCCTTGTTTGACTCCTGATATACCTAATTTGGAAGGGACTAAAAGTTGTTACAAGAAATTGAACATTAGATACTTTGTTTATAAGAGTTTGTTTAGGTATTTCCAGAATTTTCCTGTCTACTGAAAGTTTCTTTGCGGTTTTGAGGAGAGAGACTTTGTCTATCAAATTACAAGGCCACTTTTTTATTTTATTGGGGTTATTGTGCATACCATGCAGTGAACATCATATTACGTAAATAGTGGGCCTGCCTCTGATGATAAAAACAGCGCACATAGTAACTGGTAACAAGTCGTAAATTCACAGTACATAAATGGCAGAAATACCATTATTTTACATTACTCAAGAGAAAGTAGGAGTAAAGAACGGTATAGATACACTACTTGTTTATAGTGTGATATTTCGTCAACGTATTTTGGTTACAAGATGACTCCTAAAAGAACAAAACACGTTTACATGACACTATCACCTGACAAATAATTCGTACCATGCTTTAGAATATCTCCTTCATAAGAGACAATTATGCGAGTATGTTCAACGTGCACTCTGTTAGGAAAGTCAGTGATTGTTCTGCAAGTTATTACATTATCTGACCCGAAGAATGTGATGATGTATTTTGTAGTGACGTTTTGTTTCCTTGGAGGTCCACGTGCTTTTTTTTTTTTGAGGCCTTGACACGATGGAATATAGAAAAAGCACCACTGCATCTCCACCATTGTCTGTATTATGTTCATCAGATGAATGTTGTCCAAATTTCATGGGGGGTTGGGAGCTGATGGTACATTTGGCGATTAAGATACCATAAAATTGTTGTTGGTCGATTATTTTAGAGTCGTCATTGAAATGTATGGTACTCATATTCAAGCAATCCTTAACGAGTTCCGTCAGTTGAAGGCTCCAGTTTCTAATAATGCTCTTGATTTGATTTTTATCATGCAGCAAAGTACTCGACGCTCCCTGTCCGTCGTTGCTTCTGGCTATCCTGATTTACATTCGAGATTTAAACACACCTCTTATTTTGATATGGATGTGGAATTTGGACAGAAGTTAACATATGAAGAGGTAAAAACGTTGAACATCGGTAATAATTACGGTTCTTTAAGTCGACCGATGTTACCATAATTTTCGCTATAGAATGAAAAAGTTTTCGATAATTGATCAGGGTCTTACATAGACTCGTAAAATGTTTAACTAATGTGTATGATCGGTCCGTTTACTTCGAGGAAAATGACGTCATCCACGGCAAGTTTGTATTCGTAGGATCTGCGGTGTTAATGAGGCCGGGTAGGGCATAACAGTGCCAAACATGTACTCAATCGGGAATGAAGCAACGAGCAGCCAATCGGGTGGTCCTTTACGTAACTAAGCGAATCGTGTCATGAATGGTAGAGACGAAAGTAGCCTGTAGTTGCCTAATGTGCGGTCTGAATGAAAGTTTCCGTGATATGAAATTCATCAAAGGTATTAATGAGATCAAAAAATGGTACAGTTTATATCAGCCAGATAGATATATAATCCACTGCATTGCAGCAGCATGAATGACGCAGAAAGCTTAGAGTGAAGATATTCATCAACTTTTCGTTAAAGTTACAGACAAAGATCGTCCTCTGAACTATGGATCCTGCTGAGATGGTTTAGCTTGCGTGTCTCAACGGTACAGATAGCTGCAAAGTAGGTGCAACAACAACGCCCTCTATTGAGAGGCCAGACAAACGTGCGGTTCCTAAAGAGAAGCAGTAGGCTTTTCAGTAGTTGTGCGGGCAATAGCCTGAGTGACTGACTGATATGGCCTTGAAACATTAGCCAACATGGCCTTGCTAAGTTGGTAAAGTAAACGGCTGAAAGCAAGGGAAAACTACAGCTGTTACTTTTCGGGAGGGCGTGTAGCCCTACCGCATAGGTCATGATGATGGCATCCTCTTAGGTAAATTATCCCGCAGATAAAATAGACCGCCATTCAAATATCCAGGTTGGGACTTCCCAGGAGAATCATCAGTGTGCCACATCAGTGTTGTGCTTAGTGCTGTTTCTCGTGTGCGTCAAGAGGTGTGATTTTAATTGTGTCCTGCCTTGAGGTTCGCCGTCAGTGTTACGTTATGTGCTATGCCATCCGTCGCTACCTTTATGCTCCAGTCATACTGTGCCTTGTGTTCTTTTAACCGTCGCAGTGTGTGGCTTTTTGTGTGTGCTACTTTTAAACAGTTTTTTATCTCCATTTTACAGTCACCCCGTTTTTTTTCTATTGCCTTCCATGATGTTCCCCCTTTTTTATATCTATGTTCACCTTATTCTCTCCTTTGCTGTTTTTAAATGTCTTCTATTGTTTTATTCTATGTCTTTCGGCTAAAGAGCAGCGCCTATGCTGCTGCCAGCCCGCCCCGATGGGGAATTGAAATACAATAAAGGGAAAAAAAAGACCAGAAGAATGCTGTCATGAATAAAAATAAAAGCGGGCGTCCTCCTGATAGGAGCATGGAGTGCTACATCACTTAGTAGGGTAGATTCTTTAGAGAATTAGAAAAAAGAAATGGATAGGTTAGGTGTGGTAGTATTTAGAGAATTGCGGTGTCAGAATGAACAGGATTTCTGGTCAGACAAAATGAAATAGGAGTAATGCGGGAGTAGATCTAATAATGAATGAATGTCGGTAACCTTTTTTGAAAAGTATAATTAATGCATTATTGTGGCAAAGATAAACAAGAAGCAAACTGGAATTTATAAGCTTTGTAGCTGGGTGATGAAGAGATTTAAAGAATCTACAATGAGTTAAAAGAAATTATTTACACAATTAAACGAAGCAAAGCTTGAAATGTAATGAGGACTGGAGTTCATGAGTAGGAAAAGAAAGTGAAGGAAAAATAGTTGGATAACATGAACCGGATGAAACGAATGAATCTGTAAACGAGGAAGAGACCTGTCGACATCGGAAGGCTTCAGATAGATTACATAATGGTAAGACAGAGATTTCGAAACTAGAATTAAAGCTGCAAAACATTTCCAATGGAATATGTGCACTCTGAACACAATTTACTGGTTGTGAACTGTGGATTAAAACTGAAGAAACTGCAAAAAGGTAGGAAATTAAGGAGGTGGCATCTGGATAAGCTGAAAGAACCAGAGATTGTTGAGTGTTCCAGAGGAAGCATTAGGCAAGAACTGACTGTATCAGAGGAAGGGAATACAGTAGAAGATGAATGAAATAGTGAAGGCAGCAGAGGATCAAGAGATAAAGAGACAAAACTCTAAACTATACTGAAGAGGCCTCGGAAGGCACAACGGTACCCATCGACCGCCATGTCATTCTACACCAACAGGGGTCACTGGATGCGGATACGGACGGGCATGTGCTGAGCACACAGCTCTCCCCGCCGTTCTCGGTTTTCGCGACCGGAGCTGCTACTTCTCAATCAAGCAGCTCCCCACTTGGCATCACTATGGCTTAGTGCACCACGTTTGCCAACAGCGCTCGGCAGACTCGGACGGTCCCCATCCAAGCGTTAGCCAAGACCCACAGCGCTTAACTTCAGTTCGCTGACGGTAACCGGTGTTACCACTGCGGCAAGGACGTTGCCTAAGAAGAGAAGGCTTAGTAAAAATCCTTGGATAGCACAGGAAGTATTTAATTTAATTGATAAAAGGAGAAAATATAAACACACAACAAATGAAGCAGGCGCATGAGAATTCGAACGTCTAAAAAATGTGATTGACAGGAAGTGCAAAACGACTAAGTAGGAATGGCTTGAGGACAGATGAAAGGATTGAAAAGCATATATAAGTAGGGGAAAATAGATACCGACTACAGGATAATTAAAGAGGTCTTTCGAGGAAAGAGAAGCAGCTGCATAAATTTCATGAGCTCAATTAGAAAACGAGACCTAAGCAAGAAAGGGAAACTGAAATGATCGGTGGAAGGGCTATACAATGGAAACAAACTTGAAGATAATTTTAAGAAAAGAGAAAAGGAAGTAAGTGGTGACAGGAAATACGTTATTGAGAGAACTGTTTGACAGAGCTCTGAAAAACGTAAGTCGACACAAGGCTGCTGGAGTAGGAGACATTATTGAGGATCTCGGAAGCGTCAGCCAACCCTCAGACTTCCAGAAGAATGTAACAACTTCAGATCCAAATAAAGCAGTTCTGACAGGAGCGGTTACCGAACCATCAGTTTAATAGGTCATAGGTACAAGTTACTGAGACGAACTATTTACAGAAGAATGTAAAAACTGGTAGAAGCTGACGTTTCCGAAAATGAATTTGGACTCTCGAGAAACGTAGGATCACGTGATGCAGTATGACCCTACGACTTACCTCTGAAGACAGCCTGAAGAATGGCTAACCTGCCTTTATAGGATTTATAGCTTTACAGGGAACTTTTGACAATGTTGATTGGACTACAATCTTTGAAATTCTGAAGACAGCAGGGACAAAATTCAGAGAGCGATAGGTTATTCACAACTTGTACAGAGAGCAGAGTGTTGTTGTAACAGTCGAGGGACGTGAAAGGGAAATATTAGTTGAGAAAGAAGTTAGACAGGATTGCAGGCTATGCCCGATGTTATTCAGTTTGAACATTGAGCTATCTATGGAGCTAACCCAGGACAAATTTGGAAAGGGAGAAGAAATAAAATAAAATTAAGATTGTCCGATGACACTGTAACTCTGTCACAGACGGCAAAAGTCTTGGAAGAGCAACTGAATGGATCGAACAGTGTCTTGAGAAGAAGTTATAAGATGAAAACCCACAAAATTAAAACAGGCTTTATGGAATGTAGTCTTAGTAAATCAGGCGATGCTGAGGGAGTTAGATTAGAAAATGAGGCACTAAAACGAGTCGATGAGTTTCGCTGTTTAGGCAGCATAACAACTGACGATGACTGGAGTAGAGACGATATAAAATGGAGCAGACTGGGCATAGCAATAATGCCGTTCTAAACAAGAGTAATAATTTAACAGCTAATATAAAATTAAGTGTTAAGAAAGTCTTTTCTGAAGGTATTTGTTTCTTATGCTGTCTTATCCAGAACAGAAACGTGGAAGATAAAGAGCACAGACAAGAAGAGAACCGTAGCTTTTGAAATATGGTGATACAGAAGACTAGAGTGGTAAAGCGTGTAACTAAAGAATAGGACTCAATCTAATGGGGGAGGTGGGGGGTGGAGGAGAATGGAGTAGAAATATATGGCAGAACTAAAAGAAGGGGTCTATTGATAGGTATCAAGGAATAGTGAAACAGCTAATGGACGGAACCATGAGGAGCAAAAATTTTAGAGGGAGACTAACAGCCGAATGCAGCAGAAAGATTCAAGTGAATCTAGTTTGCAATATTTATGCAGAGCTGAAGAGATTTGGACAGGACAGACTAGCGTAGAGACTCAGCACCACAGCAACAGCACTAGCAGCAAAAATAACAACGACTATGACCAAATATATTGTTTTCGGACTGTTTCGTATACATACGTTTTTATCCACAATACAGGTGAATGTTTGTTCTATTTTGTCCAACGTGTGCACTCTATAAAATGAAAATCCCGCCTGTTGTCGATAACGCGATATATACACTCAATGCACACACATAGTGAGATAATGCGGTGGTTAGCACATTGCCGTGTCATCTGATATGAGCAGGGTTCACAAAAAATCCCGACCAGCGATTGAGGTTAGTGGTTTTCATTGTTTCCCAAACACGATTAAGGTTGGTTGGTTGGTTGGTTGGTTGGTTGATTTGGGGGAGGGGACCAAAAACCGAGGATTATGGAAGGATGGGGAATGAAATCGGCTGTTCCCTTTCAAAGGAACCATCCCGGCATTTGCCTGAAGTGATTTACTTATCTGGGCAGTAATGTTTCCAGGGATGGAAGGAGCAAGGCATAAGTGAGAAGTAGAATTGCTCAAGCAAAGGCTGCTTTTAACAAGAAGAAAAACATCTTAACATCTAAGAGCATCAGCCTTGAAATCAGGATAAAATTTTTGAAATCACATGAGTTGAGTGTGGCATGCTATGGGTGTGAAACATGGACTCTCGGGACAGAGGAAGACCAGAAGCTAAATTCTTTTGAAATGTGGTGCTATAGACGCATGCTTAAAACAAAATGTATCGACAAAGTCACAAACGAAGTGGTTCTGGAAAGAGCAGGTGAGAAGAGAAGCTTCTGGAGTTTCGTTGTTAAAAGAAGAGTGCAATTTACAGGCCATCTATTAAGACATAAAGTACTCCTGAACACAATCATAGAGGGCTATGTCGAGGGAAAAAGACCAAGAGGAAGACCACGACTGAGGTACATGGATCAAATCGTGAAAGATGTGGGATGTAACACTTATAAAGAAATTAAGAGAAAAGCTGAAAGACGCACAGGATGGAGACAAGCTGCCATTGTAGCTGTTGCAAACCAATCCATGGATTGACCATTACAGAAGAAGAAGAAGATTTACGGAAATCACGGAAAACCTACATCAGGGTGGCCGGGCGTGGGTTTGAACCGTCGTCCTCCCGAATGCGAGTCCAGTGTGCTAACCACTGCTCCACCTCGCTCGGTGACGATTAAGGCACATGTGGGAACAGTCCCTTTGAAAAGTACACGATCGATTTCCTTTTCCATTATTACCTGTTATGGACTTGTCGTCGTCGACGGGACGCTAAATACCAATCTTCCCTCTTTCCTCCCTTTCCTTAAAAATGAACCCATAGTTCAGTAAAAGAACTGTATTTTCTACGCTGGACGGTGACTGTTAAAAACTCTCTTATACTGATATGGCTACGAATATGGTTAAGAAGCCTTTCACGACGGAAACAACGGATAAAAAGTCCTCGGTTTACTTTCCACGTCAAATTCGAGTAAAGAGATGCAGAATGACATCCTTCGTATACACATTACTCAGTCACAGTCTGTACGTGTTTACACTTACGAATTATTGGAAACGGTTGCTGTCGGATTACAAGGAATACACAGAATTACGGTGATGTAAAGGCTTCCGACGACAGTGAAGAATAATAGGAGGTAGTGGGATGTTTCTTTCATTGGCGTACAAATACCTGTTGACAGAGCACACGTCTAAGGGAAAGAGAGATGAAGACAGGTGTCTTCTTCTAATCTAAGGTCGTGGGAAAAATTTGTGCCGTCTGATTACATAAACATATCAAGTATTGTTTATCACTCAATACAGTGATAAAAGTGATTGGTAGCTGCAGTTACATTTCTCGCTGGACGAAAGTAAATTATGAAAGTTATTCTTCTCTAGTGATACAATAATATCCTCTAATGTTCGCACTGAAATGTAATACTTCTTGCAAAAATTTTCATGAGACGTAATATAGTCAAAGAAATTGCGGCTAAAACATCTAAATTATTAGACAAGTGCCCAAAAAATGATCTTGTCTGAACATTATCTTATTTTTCCTACTGCGATGAAAACTTTTTTAAATCTAGGAGTAATGCCAGAATACGAATACAAAAAGCGGTAATGAACGACAAAGCAAGATTTTGGACTTGATCTATAACAAGATGGAGTACGTTTACATACGTGACTTCTTAGTTTACATATGTGTCTCTCCATCTTCATTGCGTACAGTGAACTGTGCCAGCTACAAAACATGAGGTTACTTAGACATCATGTCCCAATCTATAAAATGTCCGATGAGTAAATAAGCCTGTTATGTCTGATATAGTTGCAGATACTTTACGAGAATTACACTGACAAAAAGTACAAAAGTGCCTAGGCTGAACTGCTTAAAGAGTTTCAACATATATTTTTAATTTACGTTTCATCTACGGTACCGCAATAAATTTTGTACAAAACGCTTTTTAGTAACTTTTAGTCAATTATCAACAGTGATACATTTGATGAGTAGAAATGAGTATGCAGCCTCTCTCTTTTCTTTTTCTTTCTTTTTCAAATCATGTGACATTTGCAGATAACCGTTTAATAATACCCCTAAGGTTTTTTTTGTAATCTATGCATCTAAAATGATTCGGACTTCCATACTATTTCCAAAGTAGGCTAGTTGTACTTGTTGTACATTGAATGAAACGTTATTTACCTACATGAGAAACAGTGGCGGAGCCAAGGTTGAATTGAAAATTTAACTACTTTAATTATCACTCCTGAATGAGTATAATCTTTACTGACTGCATGTGCTCAAATACTTAACATTCCTTTTGTCAAGCAGAACCAACAAAAGCCTTACATACGTAACAAAAAATACTGACTTGAGCCTGATCTTTTTTTTTTAATGATTGTAAAATTTTATTCTGCTTTGATCAACAAATCAAGAATCGATATGGAGATTTACAAAGTACATTATTATAGCATTGGCAGGACATTGCTTTACATCAATCAACATTATTTTCACAAAAGACGTCGACAATGAATACCATGAGATCGTATGCAACAATTAATTGAAACGCATTAGTCTGTTCTTGACTGACTCGTCTAACTTTTTACACGTTTTTATTAGATCGCTTTCATGTCTGTTTGTTTGTTACAAATATTGCAGTTGATTTTCAACTAACTTCCCGATGAGCTATATTGATATACAGATTAACTCGCTTTCTTTTCTGGTGCGTGGCGGAAGATACGTACTTCGTTTATCACTATCATTTGCCGATGAGCTGGAGACTTGATATTCTCAATGTATCTCAGAACTCGGCCTGGTGGGTGGCAGGGGGTACTTTGTGGTTCAAATGGTTCAAATGGCTCTGAGCACTATGGGACTCAACTGCTGAGGTCATTAGTCCCCTAGAACTTAGAACTAGTTAAACCTAACTAACCTAAGGACATCACAAACATCCATGCCCTAGGCAGGATTCGAACCTGCGACCGTAGCGGTCTTGCGGTTCCAGACTGCAGCGCCTTTAACCGCACGGCCGGTACTTTGTGTACCACTGCTATTACCCTCATTTGCTTGTCCACTTACGAATGTTTCGTGGTAAGAGTGGTTGCTGACAAAGTACTCCTGTGAGCTCAAGTTTTTCTAATTTTTACTTTCGAGGTATTTTCACGAGATGATCGTAGGAGAAAGCAATGTATTGGTTGACTCAGCTGAAGAGAAATTGAAATAATCCTGGAATTTACCAGATGTCTCTGCTGTATTCTTGTCAAAATGTTTGATATCGATAGAAAAATTTGACACACACAAGAATAAAAATCAAAAATTTTTTATTTAAATAAAATCTTTTAATATAACACTTCTTTTAAATTGGACTAAAAGGTATAAATTAATTTGTCCTAGCCCCATACTGATTCCTAACCTAATACACGTAGTCCTAAGAATATATGCTTGTGAACTTCTAAAAGTTATGAAAATATTTGTAGAATTTAAAACTAAAAATATTCGGTGCATGAAATGTGCAACTAATGCATAAATAGTTTATCTCCTTACTATTATCTGTTGCATGTGATTTCTTGTTAGATTCTACAAGTACTTTCAAAGCAATTAAAAATTCACAGGAACAAATTTTCCGGACTATTCGCATGTGGTGAGGAACCGGCGTGGGGATCAGAGAAATTATTTTGTACTTTTTAGTCCGTTCTAAAAACGTGTTATACTGAAGCAAACAATTATTATTTCTTATCTTTAATTCATTTCCGAATCTGAGACATTCTTATAGCTTTTTAAAATTATATACTTGGTTCGAGCAGCAACTGTAGGATGAAATCTTCTTGTAGAAATAGTAAACAGCCAGTCAGTTGCAAAATGGAAGATTTCTTCAAACCCCTTTTTCATGATTTAAACGTTCATAAAAACATCATATTCAGAAGAAAGTACTGACAACTGAATTATATTTTGTGGCAGAGGTACATTAAAATACAGCCAAAAGGCATCAGTCAGATATAAAATTTCACCTCCATAATAATTAAAACATGCATAACATGGTTGTTTTCATTTGGTATTTCCTTACCAACGTGCAGCTAGATAATTTAAGGAAAGTGTGTTCAGTAACATCCAGTGTTACGTACGTGTAAGAGGGCTCTCTCCCAGGAGTGAATTGTCATTGTCCAGAAATTACAAATTAAGCACGTTACACGAAAATGTCAGTAGATGTTTGAAATATGTCGATCATCTATTAAAACAAACTAAGTACCGCTCAAAAAGCATAGAAAAGACTGATAAATTTGAAAAAGAACTGAAAGGTAACTTGGTCTCAACCATGAAGCTGAGGAGGCTTCATTTTCCAACAACAGCATCTTATACATATGCAGACGAAATGCATTCAGGAATTGGTACATGAGGGCACCTGCTTCAATTTTTTTGTCATTGTTTCAGTTACTTTCAAATCCAAAGAAAGAAGTTAATTTTTCTCGATTTGGACTATCATGTTCAGCACAAATTAGATTGCAGCCTACGTCACACAACCAGCACACTTTTACCATTGTGGAAACTTGAAATTGGCAGATACTCACTTTCAAAGAAAGAAAAGGCAGCAATAGTTTTCCAAACTGCAGTGGATGTACAAATTAAAGATATGAGCCCCCACTTTAATTCGAGAGGAAGAATGGCTACCATGGTCACGACAGTACGTATTTATTTGGTGTTCAAAACACGTATAATTTTGTGTATGTAACTAGTCAAAACTATGTTAAGCATATGGTCCTCAACTGAACAAACAGCTCCACTGAAAGCCGGTCGGTGTGGCCGGGCGGTTCTAGGCGCTTCAGTCTGGAACCGCGCGACCGCTACGGCCGCAGATTCGAATCCTGCCTCGGGCATGGATGTGTGTGATGTCCTTAGGTTAGTTAGGTTTAAGTAGTTCTAAGTTCTAGGGGACTGATCACCTCAGATGTTAAGTCCCATAGTGCTCAGAGCCATTTTTTTAGCTCCATTGAAATAAACTCAATAAACAGGTCAAATGGAATAAGATGAGGAAAGATGTGAGTCATTCACTGGTGCGCAACCAATAAGTCCATTTCAATTTTTTTAATGAGGCACACACAATGACTGGGTATTTGCAGACCATTTCTTAAAAGAACATAACTTTGAGAGCCACAGATTACTCTCATGGTTGGAAATAATTTAGTATTGAAAAAGCAACCCGTCACATTATTTCAGATCGGTAAACTGCTATCACAGAAACGCTCCCTATGTGGCGTATGTATCAACACGATGATGATGCGAACTCCCAAGTGAAACCTTGAGACTGTACGCTTACCAGTGTGATACCTCTCCGTAAACACAAAATAGATGATTGTTCCACGGGAGCCGGCCTGAGTGGCCGAGCGGTTCTAGGCGCTTCAGTCTGGAACCGCCCGACAGCTGCGGTCGCAGGTTCGAATCCTGACTCGGGGGACTATGGGACTTACCATCGGAGGTCATCAGTCCCCTAGAACTTAGAACTATTTAAACCTGACTAATCTAAGGACATCACACACGTCCGTGCCCGAGGCAGGATTCGAACCTGCGACCGTAGCGGCCGCGCGGTTCCAGACTGAAACGCCTAGAACCGCTCGGCCACAGCGGCCGGCGCCGTCAGTCGGACGCCTTCTCCGCCCAAGATGAACAGCCTGTCGCGTCGTGGAGAAAGCGGGAAAGGGCTCCATCGGCTGCACTTACAAAATTTCCAAAGAGAGGGAGATACCAGGCCACTTTCTGAAAACTACAGACAAGGGAGAACCGCGGACTGGCTGAAGTGAAAATTTCTGTGCATAGTAGGAACTGTGTCGTGGAAACTGAAGCTGTTGGCTGGCTGATAAAACTTGTAGTAGGAGAGGAGTTTAGCGTTGGAAATAACCATTTTGGTGGTCAAAACTTAACGGAGTCTTGTCATTGGCGAAATATAGTTTATGTGAACTTCAGGGCGATCAGAGGGGATGTAGTTTCGCCGATGGCATTCTGGTTCAATAGCTCTATCAGGTTACACGTGTTCCGCACCTATGCGAGAGCACATTGATTCTCCATCTCCTTCCGTGACTCAGGACTAAGAGGGGCTACTTCTTGGTGCGGTGTGGGAGGGAGGGGGGTGGACACGGTATCCAGCGGGCAACGTCGCAACAGTCATGGCGAGAATCTGTAGTACTGGCGTCCGGGAGTAAGAATTGTCAGTCGTTTGGTAGGCGCGGAATTCTGATTAAGTCATATTCCAGAATTGCGATACCTTTGACTAGATGTTCCAAGACTCATTAAGGACGCTGTAGTTATGGTGCTTGCATGTGACACCCTGTGCCCTGTGGCAAGGTCGGAGTAATCAACGCGTGGATACCTCGATCGTTTCCTTTTATCAGTGATTTATGAGACAACGACTTTTCCCTTATTCCTTATTGCTCACGGTGTTTAGATTACTCATTATCCATGTAGGTTAGTCGTTTTATTTGTTCTGTGTGTTCTTCCTCTCGACATTATTTTGTCAGAAAATTTGTGTTATGTTTATGTACTTAACAAAGAAGTTTTGTAAAATAGCGGGTGTCAAATTGGACTGATCCATTACTCCGATACACAGATAAGTGCCCTTTTCACTGTGATTGTTAATGTTTTTTGAAAGAACCAACACCCAGACCACATTTGTCGGAGCAACCTTTCCCACTAGTCTTTCCGTCGCGTGACAGTTTTCATTAATATATTTGAGTCCGTGGGGAGCGACTGCCTTTCGGGAGGTCAAACCGATGCACATCATTGTGGCTGCCAGAAGGCATATCCAGCTCGGTTGACGTCTTTCAAAACGTCAAGTGAGCACGATGCAGTAGGTAAATAATTAGCATTTCGCCACAACCACACGAAGTAGACAGGCGATTTCAAAGCATTTCTCACTGAGAACTCGCTTTTGGTAAGCAGATTGCGTCACACCTTCAGTAGGAAGGAGAAACATATGTTAGGACGTGTCGTAATTCGACGGCGGTTGGATCGCGGCGTACTGTTTCGCGATATTGCGTAGACCTCTGTAGTTATTATAAGTCTTATACGCGGTCCACTGACATTGATGTGACCACCGCCTATTTTCGATATCAACGTGGAATAGCCACTCACAGGTGGCAGCACTTGTAGTGGAGGGTATGAAAAGCGCGTCTGGGGAAGCGGCAAACAGTGTAGTCGTCGTAGTAATGCGGAAACGGAGCGATTTACCTCACGTCCAAAAGGGCACGAAAATTGGCTTTCGGACCAAAGATGAAGCATTTCCGAAACTCCTACGTTTATGATCTGCTGGTGTGCCGCCATGGTTACAGTATGACGCTCTCCGAACCGGGCACCGAGGTAACTGTGATGCACAACGGTCCATAGATGACTGGGGCGAACGATGGCTGCAGACAAGCATGCGAGCGGCCATACATGCAAGTGCTGACCAAGTGACTGCCCAGATGAGCGAAGGAGCTTCCAACAGTGTCTCCTCAACGATCGTTCAGCGAACGTTGCAGCGTGTGGGCCTCTGCAGTAGGCGCCTAGTTCATACTCATGCTGTTCATCTGCAACGAAGGATGGAATCTGGACGCCACTGCCGCAACTCGTCTACTGAGTGGCGACAGGAGGTCTTTTCAGATTAATCAAGTTTTATGCTCGATCAGACCAGATGGCCATTGGATCGTCGGAAGGGTCCAGACCAGAAGACAGAGTTATGGTCTGGAGAATGTTTTGGTGGCATTCCCTGGGTCATCTCGTCGTTCTCGGAGGCACAATGGATCAACACGAATATGCAGCTATCCTTGGGGACCATGCCCATCCGTACATGCTATTCGTTCTTCCTCGGGACAATAGCGTCTACTACCAGGACAATCCAACATGTCACACAGCTCGCAGTGCACGTGTGTTGTTTTAAAAGCTCCAGGATGAGTTTAGCATTGTCACCTGGCCTCCAAATTCCCCTGATTTAAAATCAATCGAGAATCTGTTCGCACCGTGGCTCCTCAACTGAGAAACCTAGCGCAGCCGGGCACAGCAATCGGCATGGCTTTACATCCCTATCGGTACCTTCTAGAATCTCACTGAATCTGTACCTGCATTTGTCGCAGAGGTCCGCGTGTGCAAAGTGTGGTTACTCAGGCTTTCGACAGGCGGTCGCATTAATGTGACTGGACAGTGTAATAACCGTAGTCACCTAGACTTGTTGAAAAATGTTGATCATTATACTGAGACTGTGTGCTCTTCTAAATAATTTTTGTATTTTTATGGAAAACCGCCAGTTTCTTTTGAGAGTGTTCACAATTTTAATTTTCAAGTGATTAAATGATTGAGTCCTGTGATGACAAAACTTCAAGGAAAATGTTTTGTAACATACCACCTCGGCAATATGGGGTTGTGAGTTCGCGTGGATGCAAAATACGTATATTTAATTCTTCCTGAAATTAGTTTCAGCGAAAAGACCGCCATCTTCAGGCGATGTTCTTCATTCTAAAACAAGCAAAATTAGCATCGTTTTAAAATTTTACAACAACATTATTACGTGCGTATTGTTTGGTTCCAGATGCTGTACAGTGTGAATAACTTTATAATATCTTTTTAATGTCGAATCACTGCACAAATTTTATGTTCGTTGCCCTTTTTCGGCAGCATGTCGTCTGCAACGGTATGAGCGACTGTTATTAGCAAATACGTCCACCACCGGTAGCTGAATTGATAGCTCAGCGCTAGCGGCCGTGCGAAGCGGAGGTCCGATACTTCCGCCTGCGCGGCGTGTGCGAGTGTTTGTTTACTTGTGGACTTGGTCTGCGCGCGGGCTTGTAACAACGATCTTGGCGAACAAGTACAGGAAAACTACATTACGATTCAATTTCTGCAAAGACTACGAACGACCAAAGGCTTTAGCAGTGGAACGATTCATTCGAGAGGAAGTCAAGATACCGCCAAACGATATTGTCGGAATTCACCTGTCCATCATTAGTCCCACGGTGTATGTTAAGATGGCAAATGACACGGCGTGTGAGAGAATTCTACAGGCGACAAAAGCAAGTCTCCGATTTTTCGATAGTGACGGGAATGTCGGCACGGTAACTGTAGAACATGCTGGTCTGGGTGTACGGACAATACGTGTTTTTGAGCTGCCATTTGAGCTCCCGGCTGACGAGGTTATCGAGGCTTTTAAGCCATACGGCGCGGTACATGGTCACACGGCAGAACGCTGGACACAATTCGCCACGTACCATGTTCTTAACGGAGTGGGACAGATCACTATTGATCTTCAGCAGCATGTACCGTCCTATCTGAGAATCGGTGGTTGTCGGGCGGTGGTGATTCACGATGGTCAACCACGTACATGTTCTGGCTGTGGCCAGGAGGGACACCTCAGGTCGAACTGTATGCAACGGCGGATTACGCAATTGCCTTCAGATGTGCGGGAGGCGTCGCCGGCGATGACAGTACTACCGATCACCTATGCCAAGGCCCTCACTGCGTCCGCTGATGACCAAAAGGACACAGCCCCAGTGGAAGATCAAGATGGCACTCTCCGAAAACTTGTCGCAGACGTCGGGATGACAGAGGATGCTTCTCCATCGAGCATACAATCTACGGCGACAACATCAGATGAGACCAAACTCCCACCAAGCACAACGATAGTACACGAAGCAGTTCCAGCCACTACGGATGCTGTTCCGTCTGGAACGCACACTGTGACGACAACATCAGCTTCGACCGAACTCCCGCCAAGTACAACTATGGGACTCGAAACACTTCCAGTTCCTACGGATGCTTTTCTGACGGGCAGCCGTGATTCCCTACAATCTGAGGACACGGAAGGAAGAACACGCAAACAACGTTCCCCGAAAAGGAGGAAACGGCGGCGTCACACGGCACCTCCTCGGGATGACTCCCCTTGCCCCAACGACGATGCGCCTGTGGACCAAGACGACACAATAGCCTCTACGAAACAGGATGAGGCAATGGAAACTGTTCGATCAGACCCGCAGCGCTCTGTCACATTGACGGTACCGGGACGTGGTGATGATGCAGAGGAATCACAGCCAGTTGGCTCCCCAGACGCAGATGCTGTGGCTATGGACACGAATATATCACTGCCTGCAAAGATGTGGTATGACGATATTGAGGAGGCGCCTTACGTCGTACAGAGGCAGCCGGCACTCACGAAGACGGCTTAATAATTGCTGAAGGTGAAGGGAGAGGGGCGGGAGAACGTCTTATAACTCAGTCCCTCGCCTCGACAGAGTGGGATTCAACGCCATGCGAACCGTATTGCGACATTAAATATAAATGACGTGCGTTCACCGGCCAAAATACACCTACTGAAGGAAACGATTTGGGCATCTGATGTGGATATTGCTTTGCTGCAGGAAGTCCACATAGCTGCACTCCCATACATCGCAGGCTACCAGTCCTATTCGTCACATGGAGGTCTCACTGGGAGTGGGGTGGCAGTTTACGTGCGAGATGGCTTCCCAGTGGAAAACGTGTGTTATCTTCCGTCGGCCAGGGGAATGGATTTCACGATGTTTGGGACACGCATCATCAATCTTTATGCACCGTCGGGAAATAATCGGCGGCGGGAAAGGGAGCGATTTTATGCAGAAGACATTGCTCCACTTTTCCATGGACGTTATGAATGTGTAATAATTGGTGGAGATTTCAACTGTGTTCTCAGCCAGAAAGACCAATGGCCGCAAGCAAACATCAGCCAAGAGTTGCGAATCGTTGTCAACGACCTTGTACTTAGTGACACGTGGGAATTACGACATGGAGATGCGCCGGGATACACCTATGTGACAAGTCATTCGGCGAGCAGATTAGATCGCATTTATATCTCACGGGCACATGCAAATGATGTCCAGGACGCGGAACGCTGGCCATTGGCATTTTCCGATCACAGCGCTTACATCTGTGCGGTGCTTCTTCCCCGTAGAGAGGTGTGGAACAGTAAGGCCCCGTGGAAACTAAACATTCAACATCTACATGGTTCTTAATGCCGTCAACGGATCCTTGAGACATGGACGATGTGCGAGCGAAGGTTCAAATGGCTCTGAGCACTATGGGACTCAACTGCTGTGGTTATCAGTCCCCTAGAACTTAGAACTACTGAAACCTAACTAACCTAAGGACATCACATACACCCATGTCCGAGGCAGGATTCGAACCTGCGACCGTAGCAACAGCGCGGCTCCGGACTGGAGCGCCTAGAACCGCGCGGCCACCGCGGCCGGCTGCGAGCGAAGGGTTGGAAGGTATGCGACGATGATAGATTTGATTGGTGGCTGACTTGTGCTAAACCGGCGCTTCGCCGTACGTTCATCTCATATAGCAGGGAGATGGCAGAATGGCGCCGCCATACGACCGACTTTTATTTGCAACACTGCGCGACATGGATGATGGTCCGCCGGGACAGGACATCTGGACCGAACGCAAAAGGATAAAAGCTAAACTAGTGGCTTTAGCTCGAAACATCTTCAGGGAACCATGGTGCGCGCCAGATGTCACGATACGATAAGGCACTAGATTCCTTCCATGCACCACGTCGTGAATGAGCGAAAGCACCGACGACCCGTTTTGGTACGGGAATTAATTACCCGCGAAGACCGAAGAGTGACGGGCAAGCGGACATTGTCTCTGCATTCGTCGACCATTACCAACACATCTATCGGGAAGAAGCAGCCACTGTCGATGACCTCGACCGTATAGCCACGTACGTCTCCCGTACACTGACGGTGAAAGCCGCGGGAACCTTACTGGAAGCCATCAGCCGTGAGGAAGTACATGATGCGATCGCACAAGGAGCGTTGAATCAGTCCCTAGGCATTGATGGGCTTCCTGCTGAATTTTATCGAGAATTTCGCAACGAAATGGCACTGCGATGGACGGAAATGTACTACGAGATGTTAAATTCCGATGCGCCTATTCCACCGGCTTTTATGGAAGCCCTCTTGGTGCCAGTACATAAACCGAAGCCAGGAATTACGGTCACACATTATCGCCCCATCATCCTGCTTAATGCCGACTATAAGATCTTTGCACGGTTGCTAGCGTCCCGATGTCGTATGTTAATTCGTAGCGTTCTCTCTCCAGAACAGACGACACCGGGTGGATCGGTGAACGTGCAAACAGCTACAGGCGAATGTCGTGATGTGATAGCGCTGGCGGAGGAGTGCCGGCTTAAAGCGGCGATTGTTGATTTTGACAGTGCTTTTGATAAGGTGCGCCACAACTATCTGTACGCTGTACTGGAACAAATGGGATTTCCAGACCGTTTTACTGGTCTCATTAGAAGGATTTATGGGGGCGCACAATCCTTGGTACAGTTTAATGGGCGTATAGCAGGGCCCATTCACATTCGACGATCCATTCGCCAGGGCTGCCGTCTTTCGATGCTGCTGTTCGCGATAGCGTTGGAACCATTAATTGGGAGGCTAACAAATTCTCTTTCTGGGATGGAACTGCGGGGCTACACCTTCAAATGTCGTGCCTATGCGGACGACCTCCTGCTGCTCGTTCGTTCTGAGGAAGAGGTGAAGACGGTCCTTGAACTGTTGTTGGACCACAGTGTGACGGCGGGTAGTGCAGTGAACATGAACAAATCGGCGGCAATGCCGGTTGGAAGGGGCCTTACGCCGGAAGAAATCAGTCCGTTTCCTTATGTGCAACGATTCCGCTATCTCGACATAGACTTTACCTTATCTGTAAAACACCGCGGCAGTCAACTACCGACGTATTTTACAGATAACACGTACCAAGGTCCGACAACATCTCCTACGGCGCCTTGATCCTTTGCAGCGAATCGAGTATCTGAACACTTACGTGGTTTCTCTAATGGTGCATATTTCGCAGATCTTGCCCCTACCACTCACTCTCGGACGTCGACTTCAATCAGCAGTAGGCTATTTTGTGATGATTGGATCGCCCCTCAAGGTGCGATACGCAACGCTCACGCTCCCTACGGACAAGGGGGACTCGGACTTACGAATGTTCACTGCCGAGCGACGGCGCTCTTTCTAGCCACGATGTACAAGCAATGGTGTAGCGGACGTGATTCCCTCACATCCCGCCTACTGGATCTCCTGGTTCCAGCGTCCCTCACACCTCCGGTGGCGGTGGGCAACATTACGCCACATTTTTCGCATGTATCAACATTTATCGTGGAACTTAGTTATATCAGAGACGAGCTTCCGCGCACGAGACCGCCATGCGCGAAGGATTTTTATGTTTGGCTGCTACGACGGATAAGTCGTAATGTCATTGAACTCAAACACCCCAGGTTGCATTGGCCGAAGATTTGGAGACATGTGCACCAAAAATTCCTTCCTACCTTCGTTCTGGCACTGTGGTTCTCTGTCGCCTGTGGCAGGTTCAACACCAACCAACGGCTCCATGCAATTGGACTAGTGGACACTCCTCTATGCCCGAAATGTCGCCAAGTGGATGACGACCATGACCGCTTAACTTGTATCGCGGTGGAGGACGTCTGGCTCCTAGGAAGACAGATGGTGGCTTGCTACCTCCGTGTGACCCCGCAACATATTACACCTGCTTCCTTCTTACATCCGGAGAGTGACTACTTCCCGGCGACTAAATCACAGTCGATCATCTGTGTGAAAGGTTGGACGATCGCGTACCTCTATGGGGATGCTACCAAGTCGCGACTTGACTTTTGGTATTTCTTGCAGCAAGCCCACAATGAGGTTCGTAGATGGTCACACTATCGGAAAACCTTTGCCAACTATCTTCAGGCAGTCTTTCTCGACCCTCCACGCAGTGGGGATGTGCCGGGTGCAGTCGGCGTGCACATTTGACAGCTGATAATGAACCTCACGCATCTCTCACCACTCAATATGTAATGCACATACAATACCATGAAATGATCTATATGATCCTTTTAACAGAGTGATCTTTATTGAAAATAAATAAATCAATCAAATGAAAACAACATCCCTATTCCCTTAAAAAAAAAAAAAAAAAGGTCAGCGTGACGGATTGTCAATCCTTCGGGCCCGGGTTCGATTCCCGGATGGGTCGGAGAATTTTTTCCGCCCACGGACTGGATGTTATACTGTCCTTATCATCATCCTATCATCCTCATCGACTGCAGGTTGCCGAAGTGGCGTCAAATTGAAAGACCGGCTCCCGGCGAACGACCTGCCCGACGGGACGCCCTAGCCATCCGATTAAATAAAATTAGAAAATATGAAAATATGGACACCCATGCGTCAGCGTTAGGCTGCATTACTCGGAACTGCTGTAGTGTTGTGGATTTTGACAGGTACTTTGGCATGTACCCACGTTCGTAAGACGGTAACAAACGTAGAAACCATGCAGTGACACAAAAGAAAAAAGGTATTATAAATCTCTTCACACAATACAGTATCTGGAACCAAACGGAACACATGTAATAACATTGTTCTAATGTTTTGTAACGATTATAACTTTGCGTGTTTTAGAATAAAGAATACTCGCTGCTGATGGCGATATTTTCACTCAAATGACTTTGGGAAAGAAATTAAACATAAATGTTTTGCATCAAGGTGGAACCACAATCCCATATAATTTTTACACAAACACGGACCAATAGAAGAATGTACAAGTTACAATGATTATACCACCTAGGTAGTGTTCAAAATTACTTCAGGTGTTTTGTCTGCTATAGTTTAGAAGTGACTGTTAAAAATAGTTTCTAGCTATGAATTACTTTTGAATACATATGGGCACAGCAGTGATCAATGTCTCTTAAATAATTACTATTAAAAACAGTCTTGATCACAATTTATTTAACAAGGTGACCGGTTTCAACCACTACTGTGGTCATCTTCAGACCATTGAGTAGGAACCTCTTTCTGTTGAAGAATCACTTGATTCTTCAACAGAAAGAGGTTCCTACTCAATGGTCTGAAGATGACCACAGTAGTGGTTGAAACCGGTCACCTTGTTAAATAAATTGTGATCAAGACTGTTTTTAATAGTAATTATTCTACCTATGAATTAGCATTTCTTATATTTCTTCGCATCACTGGTCGTTCGCTAGCCTGTTAACCTGTCTCCTGATTTTATGAAATTTAGTTCCACTAATCAGATTATTGATTTCTAATGTAGATAACAAACTTTTAGACATTTTAGTGCATGCGTGTAATGTATTCGAGTAACTTTTACAGTATCTAATTAGCATAAGATTTTACTGCTTTTGCTAACATAGTTTTACATGACTTCAACTGCCTTTCAAATACGTTTACCATGAAAATGATTTCCCTCGCCTCTCACCTTTGGCGTTTTTGTTCTGACGCAACCGACCTCCGATTTTTGTTCTAGGGTTCTTCATTTAAATGCTCTTTAAAATATTTATTCATTCATTTAGATTCATCGCTATTACGAATGTTGCTCTCTAAGAAGTCAGATTGCTTCGTAGTGTCCTCATATTACAGAAACCAGATCAGTGACATGACAACTGCTTCTGAGAAAATTCTAGTGCTCATTATTGCACCGTAGCCTTTAAAACAATAAAAGCCACTTTGACTTTTATCACCCATAATTAAAGAAGGACCAGGTGTCCCTACAGACGAAGAGTAACCTATCAGGTTAGGCTCAACTTAATGTTCTTTTAATCCCGGTCAAATTCACAAAGACTATCGGCCAACGGAAGATTATTATCGGGAATATCTACTGTCTTAATGACGATATAGTTAATTCCACCTCACTGGTGGAAAGTTTATATCACCAGACGTCTCGTCAGAGTGATAATAACTGTTGGTTAAGGTAATTAACAGATTAAATATCTCTGCTTTTATGTTGATGTTTTGATGTTTTTTTGTGCTACACCGCTAACTGCCTATGCAAATGAGGGCCATACTTTTATCAACGGCAATTAAAAGATGACTATTCGTATAAATGATTACGAATCTTTGTATTAAGAAGCATTTTACTTCTCATGCTACTAATGAATATCAGTTACATCTACTCTATGAGCATTAAACGAGACGATGGAAAGTGGTGCAGTGGACATGCATTCGAGGGTACTAGGGTAAAAATTTACGTCTACACACACCGATTCAGAGCTTGCGATGTACCTGAGGTCACTGGAAACGAATGTTAGGATTAATAGAATGTCATTTGATAATCCATTCAGCTGTTATAATCATTTCGAAATATTACATTTTCATCATCAATCATACTTATGGCAGTCCAACTCAACCTGAACATAGAAGTACGCAAGTGTTCCAAAAAGTAACCGCATCGAACATCATTAGCACTACCACCTGTAAGCACAAAACGTGGCAGCTGTTGCGTGCACCCAGTATGGACGTCAAACGTAGAGTAACCAAAGTTTCTTGCCTGGCCAAAGAAATTTAAGTGACCTCATACGAGGTTTCATACTAGTAGCCTAACAGATATCACAAACGCTTAGAGGGATCTATTAGTTGTCTCACAGATATGTAATTGTAGAACTTGTAGGTGAATCAGTCACAACTGACAGCTTCGCTGTTTCTCGACCACAGGGAAATTCTCAAACTTCCAGTTTCACGTAACAACTTTCACCTGCTCTTCAATCGTACATCCGTCAACTTAACGTTAACCTCCTTCGATGGAGTGGGTTTCGTAGCTAGACTGACAGTTCTACTGTCATCAGTTAGGCAAACAAACTGCTGCTTCGTCCTAGAAATTTAACCTTATAGGTTGGAAAACAAACTTTGACTGACAGTGCAAAGTGTGTATACGTTGTTTCACCGAACCATTTATTTTATTACAGTTCCTATATTTACACAAAACAAACATATTTCACTTGTTTGCAATAAAAATATTGGGTCTTTAAATTTATCACGTAGTAAAACCTTGGTCTTACAGTTTGTACGTGTGCAGAACTGAAAAGTTCTTTAATAGATGCGCCTAAATGGTGATTGGAGGAACAGGAGAAGACAGAATTAAACACAGGCTTCCTAAAATTTCCAAATGAATGTTTTCAAACTCTTGTGAATAATTTCTGCAGTGCAATGTCTGAGACAATGTGTGTCAGATAAGAATGAACTCGTATTTATATATTGACATCATCTGTAGAATATTTCAGAACTAATGAAAATTGTGCTCCTGAAAGCGTGCTCGGACACCCTAACTGGTTAAGACGATCGATCGCGATAAGAGGGAAATCTGGGTTCGAGTCATGGTATGGCAGAAATTTTCATTTTGGGGACAGCATGCACATAGACCACTGAACGTACCAGCAAAACTATAATATTGTACTACTCATAGTTCAGCAGATATTACGTAATAAACAATGCGATTCACCGAATGCTACCTTTTGCTTAAAACTGAGCGCAAATTACCCGGACAATACTCATCCATTGCTTGATAATGGGAGCACGTAGCGAAAACTTTGAACATAAGCCGGCCGCTGTTGCCCAGTGGTTCTAGGTGCTTCAGTCTGGAACCGTGCGACTGCTACGGTCGCAGATTCGAATCCTGCCTCGGGCATAGATGTTTGTGATGTCCTTTGGTCAGTTAAGTTTAAGTGGTTCTAAGTTCTAGGGTACTGATGACCTCAGATGTTAAGTCCCATAATGCTCAGAGCCATTTGAACTATTTTCTTTAAACATAATTTCAAATCTTTTGTAAATTTTTTCTCGGTTTCACGATTAACGTCAAACACACTCTTAAAAAGAATTAGGGGAACATGTGTACCAACGTCTGGTATGTTAAATGTGTTTTGATACAGGTAGTACTTGTAGTCTTATTGCATGGCTCGACGACTTTGCTTTCACTGTAGGCCACAATTGAAATAATTCGCCGTTTATTGGCTGTGTTATGTACTACAGTAACAGGTGTCTCCTCAGAAGGAAGTGAGTATCGGTGTCCGAGTGTTTTCCAGTGAAGTACACAGATGGCAGTTGACATTTGTGAACGTTGTATTCAACCAAGCACATGCAATGCGACATCTTACGCATTTCAATCCCGGTCTGTTTGACCCAAAAAGGATGGACTTCTGTCATGTTGTTGCAGATGCCAATGCCTCTACATGTATGATTCATAGATTGAGGACGCGCTACAGGAAGACAGGTCAATATACAAGGCGAGTTCGACAAGGTCGCCGACGCACTGCAACACCACGTGAATACCGATATCTGGCCATCTCTACGTTGCGCCTTTGTATGGATACCGCCAGAGCACTACAAGACGATCTGAGTAGGTCCTCTGGATAGCTGTGTCTGACCAGACTTTAATGAACAAGTTACGAGAAAGATACTTACGATGCAGATGTCCTGCTAAGAGTACATCGCTAGACACATCATCTTGCAGCTTGCCTTCAGTTTTGCCGTTCCCATGTCAACTGGCAACGTGTTTTTCACAGACGAGCCCAGATATCTTCTGGCGCAAGGTGATGGCTGTGTTTGTGTACGGAGACCCGTGGGCGGGTTGTACTTGCCAAACGTCCTCCAGCAAATCGACAGATTTCCAAGATTCTGCGTTGTTATGGGGAAGCTTCAGTACTGATAGCCATACGGATCATGTCATTGTCCATGGTCGCTTTACGACCAGGCAGTACATCTAACAGATCCTGTTAGACCATGTGGCGGCTGCTGAATACGGTGGTGGCCCTGAATTTCTTCTAATGCCAGGGCCCATGTGATGGGCGTCACCAGGGATGTCTTGCGAAGCCTGGACATTGACGTAACGGAATGGCCTGCGTTGAGTTCCGAGCGAAATCCCGCAGTACATACGTGGGACATGATTGACAGACGTGTTCGTGGTTGTCCTGTTCCACCACATACTCTCGAAGAACGCTCATGGGCTCTCAATGAAGAATGGGAACGGATACCATAGGGTGATCTCCGTAGATATGCGGAGGATGTTGCGTGGGTGTCAGCCAGTGATAAACGCATACGGAAGGCATACACGTTACTGAAGCTCTCGAAGTCAGTTGAAAAGCACCCAGTATGACGACATCAATGCTTGTTTCCACTTTGTTTTCCACACCTGTGGGACATTTCAAGTCTTTTTATGTAAACGATCGAGGATACAATGATGCTTTGTTGTGTACTTAATTAGTAAAAAATAAAGATAAAATTCGATAGCATACGCAGTATTCAATTATTGCTCAATGGAGTACGGTAGACGTCCGAAGTCATGTTCCCCCAAATTCTTCTGAAAAGCGTTTTTAACACATTATCTCATCTGTAAAGTAATCAGACGCCTGAAGCTATTTTATATATGGAAGTTCGATTCTTAAAGAATCGGGGATTTACTGGTAAAATAGAAAAGGCGTGCTTGTTTCGTTTTCTTGTAAACAGCAAGGTACGTGGACATAAAAGCATTACACCGTTTCCAGCGGAAACTGAAGCCTGTCTTGAGCACGCGCAGTTTATTGCGTAAACACCTACGTAGTCTTTCAGTCTTTGTTTCTCGTGCTGTGTTTGTATTTAGGGTGGGATCACGCTGTCACAGACGTTCCTTGCCCTGTGTTACACAACTCCATTCATTCACACAACGCTGCACAGCTCTGCTGAGTAATGCCTGCTTCTGAGTGTTAATGGAAAAGATGGAAGTTTCCGTTCTCATGTGGGAGTCATTCCTAAGAGGAAACAGGAAAAGAAACTACGCTTATAATGTTTAGTTCTGGGGAACAAAACGAAAACCGCTGCAGATGATGTTCAAAATTCTGTTCGGGGTTACTACTTCATACCGTGACTGTCGTTCTGCCTTCCGCAGATTCTGTAGTTCACCGGTAAAACGTTTAGATTTTATCCATCCCTGTGGCTCGTGTCATATTTCTAGAAAGGCAACAGTAAATAGTTCTGGATCATTTTGTTTCATGTTGGCAGTCTAACGTCGATAGCGATCTTCTAGATACGATCCACTGTCGCTGGATTGGCCTGAGCAATAGAATGCATAAAACGAATATGAACTGAAAAGCGAAGTGGAGGTGATCTGAAATATGCCAGAAATGTCGTTAGAA
The DNA here is from genome assembly GCF_023898315.1 of Schistocerca nitens. Lineage (NCBI taxonomy): Eukaryota > Metazoa > Arthropoda > Insecta > Orthoptera > Acrididae > Schistocerca > Schistocerca nitens. The sequence continues at coordinate 310,418,187 of NC_064615.1, read as the reverse complement.
TAACAGGACAATTACTGTAATATTGAGATAAAAGCATGATTTCGCAATTTTCTGCTTCAGTAATGGACAAGATTGGGCATAAATCAGCTAGGGAAGACCTTTTGGACCGAAATGAGATATGTTAATTTAAGAGAGAATTTCTGAAACCAGCCTCAACAAATACAGTACATTCCATTACATCTGAGGAGGATATGCTGCAAAGGACGATAAGTAGTACGTTACCAACTCATTAGATCACCTACGCACTGAAAATGTCGTCATCTAAAATACGGGAATAGTTTTCTGCAATCCGCAATGATTAAAGAAAAACATCACAGACTATACAATAGTTAAACCTGCCAACTAATTACAATGTCTAGAACTTGTAGATGGACTACCGTTTTTCGAAGGTACTATACAGACTGCGATCTGCATCAGTGGATTTTGGAAGGGACAGTTCACTCTCCATATGGGAAAAATGTCTCAAGATCATAGTTAACTGTCAACTCTGGGACGCATTGGGTAGGTTGAAGAAGAACCTGGGTCTACAACCAAGTACCACTACATCGAAAATGCAGTCATTTTGCTGGTCTGTCCACCTCAAAGCTCCATAATGAACATTACTTGATATTTTTATGATGAACAGGGTTATAGGCTGTGTGCCCGGCCAATGCGCTCAAAAATCCAGCAAAAAGTACCTCCAGTCTATGCGCAAAATAATAAAAAATTCGTCCTTCAGAACTCAGCGAACCCCCTCCACGAGGGTTAGCAGTAACAGAAGGAGGCGTTACACGCTTTTAGTTATTTGGTTTTTGTCTTCGAAAGGAACAGAACAAAGTGATGGGATAACTTTGACATCATAATATATGTTCAAAAATTAAGCAGGTTAGTGAGGACAACTGAAATCTACAACTGTGGTCTACAACAGTTATTCTTTCGGTAGAAACTTGACTGCTATTACAAGTCGAGCAGTAGGGCTTGTGTGGGGGAAGAGTTAATAGTAACGAACTGCTTAAGTTATTCATAAAGAGGATACAGACAGTAACCGTGAAGGCTCTCTACTTCGAACTGTTAAGCATCCCATAAGAGAGAAAGTAACTGCCGGTAAATTAAAAATCTGAAAAATCCGAAATTATGCTTTCATGACGAACAGTAAGCTTAAAAAGGTTGAGAATCTATCTGCGCAACGTTTTCTCAGAGCTGATTAAAATAGACGGGGAGTTGTAATACGATGCATTTTCAAACGGTAAACGAATTATCCGGACTAAGGTTTCATGGGACAAAGCGACGTGCATTTTTGTATTTCTCTTCTGGCTATTGTTTCAAGAGCCCCACCTCAAGTGTTTGATATCGAATAAAGTCGTTGCTGCTAGGAAAAAAAGGCCAACACAAACGTTTAAACAGCTCGAGATTATAAGGGCAGACAGAGCGCGCAAATTGTCAAAAAAAAAAAAAAAATTGATGGGTGACACCATCCGATCTGTTTCAGCTCCTGTGCTAACCACACATCAGAGTGGAATCCTCAAATGTGGAACAAATAACTGAGATGGCCTGCCAGTATTGGTATCTTCGGTGCATTGGAGATGGAGAGATCTCTTGACTACTCTCATCTGCTCTGTACTGTCAACAACACTATCGATCGCTGCAAAATTGTGTGAGTAGTTCGGTGCACAGGCAGCGTTCATAAGGCTACTGGGGTTGTGCCCCAGGATCAACTATCGAGAGTACTTTTGGTGCTTTGGAAACATTTACACCATAGTGAGTTGTGGAGGGGTTTTAAGCGTAAAAATGGAAGGCAGGTTGAAGATGAACGTTTTGTTGACATGCAGGTCATGGGAGATGAAACTTTAACAAAGCTGGAGAGGAAAGGAAGAAAGCAGTCTGCACCGTACCACTGAAGGAAACATCTTGGTGTTTGTCTCAAGTGAATTTGTTTGGTCGGATAGATTTTGAACCCAGAGCCTCCTCATTACAAGGCTTTGGCACCGGGATTCAGCAAGGTTCAGTAACGTAATTTGTGACTTTGGGACTGTATCAGGCTTATAAGTCGAAAATTTCAGGATGTTGAGATCTGTCACATAATTGGTTTTCAGCACTTTGGTGCTGCCATCGTTAGTAGAAAAACAAAAACCGAAATTGTAAATTCAATTTCCTTTTGAAAATGAAAAAATAAACGCATACCACTTCAATTTCACGTCGGAGAAAAAACGAGTCATCATATACCTGGGTTTGTTCTAGCAGTCGGAAAAGTAAAATGAGAAAAGGATGTGAGAAATAGCGGACAATTTGGAAGGATCTATGTAGAACTAGCATCTGAGTGATATACAATATTATCTGTGAGTTATAGCCGGTCTTTGTAGCAGACGATTGTCCTCATATACTGGGTAGTTGCGCAAGCCATACGTGTTTGCATGAACGGCAAACAAAATAACATACCGATTCATTTCGCTCTCTCAGGATGAGCTGGTTGGACTTCCTCTGATGTGGTACAGGTTAGATTTTTTTTTCAATGTGTTGAATACTAATGAAAGGTGCCATCATTTATTCGTCAAACAATTTTGTTTTTGTAAAAATCCACGTTGACAAATACCGAAGTGAACATTTGTTGAAGTTCAGCGACTTCAGTATCTATATATTTAGATGATACGTAGAAGTGGAGAAACGTTTCCCTTCTTGTTTAACATACTTTCCACAGAGAAACTGCCGACAAACGAAATAGGAAATAAGTAATACAGCGAAATGTTGTTTCGTTTCTCATCAATAAATAAAGTTACTATAAAAGCAGTTACTCTTGAGCCTTTAATATTAGCACATGAAGGTATTAACAATATCGAGAATACATTGATACCAAAGAAATTAAATCATCTGATAATTATTCGCCGAATCATTGATCTGTTTCATTAAATACCTACCCTAACCTGGTCCCGGCGGAGGTTCGAGTCCTCCCTCGTGCATGGGTGTGTGTGTTTGTCCTTAGGATAATTTAGGTGAAGTAGTGTGTAAGCTTAGGGACTGATGACCTTAACAGTTAAGTCCCATAATATTTCACACACATTTGAACATTTGAACCAACCCTAACCGGAAGTGTATGTAGTTCACAAAGCGTAGATGATAAATGCTCTGAATGTTTGCAGAGATTTACTGTATATTATTCGGAAAATTTTCTATTAAGATTCACAACTTTCAAGCATAGTAGTCGAAAAGGGTAAATCCTTGTTTAACTCAACTCGGACGTTAGTCTGAAAACCGCATTGATTTTCTAGATACAATTGCGTTAACGTGGTGAATACTTGACTTTATTCATCCTTTGGACTGACTTATCTAACCAGGTATACGGAGCACCTGCATAAGCAAATTATAGCCAGACGTGAAAGAAACGACAATGGTAAAACCACAAAGAAAACAAAAAAAAAAATCTGGAAGCGGAGGCGCGCCGGCCCAGCATCGAAGACGATGACCGATGTGCTGACCTGTCTGTACATAGTTTCTAGGCGGTTTTCAACATCCCACTACGTAAATACCAAGCTGGTACCCACGTTACGCCTCAGTTCACAATTCGAAAACGTTTAGAAAACGTTCTCAATTTCGGACGTGAGGTAACACTATATGCTGATAGATAGGGTACACAAAATTACTTCCCGGCGTGAAGTGGTGGTATCACAAAGTGGGTCTGACCACTCACTGCCACTGACATTTCCAGATCCGAAATAACACGCCGACCCCAAGGACACACAGGATAACGCCAGGAAGAAGGAGAAGGAGAAGAAGAAGAAGTCAATTCAGAAAAAAATATACCGAATATTCAGAGATCATTTCTTCTCATTCGAGGCTGAATAGATCAGAACTTTTCTCACACATGGGTTTTCTAAAGAGTGTATTAATAACAGAAGAAAGGAACATGAACATTTTGAAAGAAATATCAAAGGAAATCGAATCAGTTGTTAAGTCAGTGAAGTCCAATGAATCACCTAAAAAGTATGGCAACATGTTTTGAGATGTTCTGCTAATCCTACCAATTAGATGTCTTAAGTAGAGAATCGGATATTTTCCGATTCTGTGCTGATTTTGAGGAAAAAAGGGGCCACCATTCTTCCAGAAACATTCAGACACCTCGTTGAAAGTGTACCCAGCAGAATTCAAGCAGTCATAAAGCTGAAAGGTGAACGCAACCAACATTAATGTCAACTAATGGGAGTGTGGGAACGCTTGATCAAAAAGTGTACCTGAGTGGTTCTAAAGTAATTAATGAAATTACACGTGTACTTTCTGAGCTATTTGCAACTGTTGAATTTAGCACATTCTGTATCCTTAATGTAAGTGGCTACTATACCCTCACTCATGTGACACGAGTATTTGACAGGCGCTGCCTGCATTTATGTCTATTCTTATGCACTCTCATCATAGCACAGCACTTGTTTGCTTCCGCTAATTTTCAGGAGTATCCTTTATTTACTGTAACATTCTATATTGGACATTAACAAAAAATGGTTCAAATGGCTCTGAGCACTATGGAACTTAACTTCTGAGGTCATCAGTCCCATGGAACTTAGAACTACTTAAACCTAACTAACCTAAGACATCACACACATCCATGCCCGAGGCAGGATTCGAACCTGCGACCGTACCGGTCGCGCGGTTCCAGACAGTAGCGACTAGAACCGCTCGGCCACTTCGGCCGGCTTAGACATTAACATCTGTGTTTGTATTTTATACAGCTCTTATACCACTTTCTAATAGTATGACGGGGAAGTAGTGGGACTGTACCAGTATGGGAGCAATGAAACTATTGTTTCTTTTATCAGCGAGGTCAAAGGTTAATGCCCTTACATGCAGGGTCAGTACCATCATTACTGAGGCAGTTGTGTGCTTTAATTCCATGGTCAATTTGTTTTCCCTCCCATCTCCTGTCCCATCCCCTCACCCCTTCACTCCCTCATCTCCCTCCCCTCCCTCTATGAGCAAATTGTGTGTGTTTCGTTATTTTTGTTCTCATTAGCACAGTGAAAAGTCCATTGTAACCTATCATCAGATGGACTCCTCACTTGTGTTCTGTCTCTTATCCTATCTGGAATCTGTCATGCAGCAGAACTGCCTTTTAGTTTCATGTGCCACATTGAATGGGCTTTACGATGTAAGATATGATTTGCAAATAATAACAAGGAAATAGCGTAAAACTTTCTTCATTTATGCGTGGTATTTTCTTTGATAGCAATTGTTTTTATGCAGTTTTTTCTTGGTAATAATGTTAGAGATGTAATATATAGGGTGAGTCACTAACTATTGCCACATGGAATAACTGCGAAAGTATGAAAGTGGCTGAAAAGTTTGTGGAACAAATGTTGCATGGGACAATGAGGACCACAATATGACGTTGGTTTTTGTTGCTAGGTGGGGTCGTTTCAGAGATATGGAAGTCAACTTTTTTTGTTTTTTGTTTTTGTTTTTTTAATGGGGTTCTATAGCTTGGTACTTATTTCCTCATAGCGGCTATCGAGATGAATCGAATGATGTGTAACAGTAGTGTCTTTGAAGGTCACCGAAGGTCACAAAGACGGCATGAACGTCCATTTACATAAGCTGTTCGAAGTGATGACCATTGGTGTCAATGCAGTGCTGCAATCTTCTTATCATGGATTGAGTGATATTGCCTATCACATCGGCACTTATCGAAGCACGTGCTCTGACAATTCTCTCTCGTATATCGTGCAAATACTAAATATTCGCCGAATACGGCGTATACATCTAACGTACCATTGACATGTAAACATCATTCGACGGTTTCGCAATACAACACTAATAGGAACGGTAAGACTAGTGAATGATGTATTCCTTCGAAGAACAAGTCGATATGATTTTCATTTACAGAGAATGCCCACGAAATTCAGTGAGAGCTAGAGACTCATACGCTGAAAGATATCCTCAGCGTACTCACCCTACACATCGTACATTTAAATATGTGGATGATGAATTGAGAACAACTGGATCTTTAACGTATCGGAAACATATCTGGCAAAGGAAAGTTACTAACGAGGAAACGGGAATTCGTACTCTTGCCCTTGTGGTTCGAAATCCTTGTGTTAGTTCCTGTCAATGGCAAGGGAATCTGGCATGAGCCAAAGTAGTGTTATTCACGTTTTGCATCGCCATAAATATAATCCTTACCATCTCAGTCTCCACCAAGAATTAACTGGTACGGACTGTATGCGTCGCATTGAATTCTGCCTATGGGCTCAACTTCAGATTCGGAGGGATGACACGTTTATTAACTGGATTTTATTTACTGACGAGGCTACATTCATGAACCATGGAAATGTTAATTTGCATAACATGCATTATTGGGAAACTAAAAATCCATGTTGGCTGCGGCAAGTTGCACACCAAAAACCGTGGTCAGTGAATGTATCGTGTGGGATTCTGGAGGACAGAATTATAGGCCCCTACTTCATTGAAGGAAATCATAATGGTAGGAAGTACGCCACATTCTTGCAAGAAACATTTGGTCTGTTATTGGAAGAAATACCGTTAGGGACAAGGAACAGAATGTGGTATCAACGCGATTGGTGTCCGACACATATCTTGCTGATGGCTACAAATGAGTTCCAGAGACAATTCCCATATCGTTCGATTGGACGCAGAGGAAATGTGTCGTCACCGGCTCGTTCGCCAGATTTGACGCCTCTGGATTTTTTCTTGTGGGGATTCGTAAAAGACATTGTTTATAAAGACTTTGTAACTACATCTGAAGATATGTGAGAGAGGATTGTCAGAGCATGTGCTTCGATATGTTTCAATGTCTAAGGAATACCACTCAGTTCATGGTAAGAAGACTGCAGCACTGCATTGATACTAATGGTCATCACTTCGAACACCTTCTGTAAATGGACGTTCATGCGATCTTTGTGACCTTTGTTGACCTTCAAAGACCTTACTGTTACACATCATTCGATTCGTATCGATAACCGCTATCATAAAATAAGTACCGAACTATAGCATCCCATTTAAAAAAACGAAGTTGACCTTCATACACTCCTGGAAATGGAAAAAAGAACACATTGACACCGGTGTGTCAGACCCACCATACTTGCTCCGGACACTGCGAGAGGGCTGTACAAGCAATGATCACACGCACGGCACAGCGGACACACCAGGAACCGCGGTGTTGGCCGTCGAATGGCGCTAGCTGCGCAGCATTTGTGCACCGCCGCCGTCAGTGTCAGCCAGTTTGCCGTGGCATACGGAGCTCCATCGCAGTCTTTAACACTGGTAGCATGCCGCGACAGCGTGGACGTGAACCGTATGTGCAGTTGACGGACTTTGAGCGAGGGCGTATAGTGGGCATGCGGGAGGCCGGGTGGACGTACCGCCGAATTGCTCAACACGTGGGGCGTGAGGTCTCCACAGTACATCGATGTTGTCGCTAGTGGTCGGCGGAAGGTGCACGTGCCCGTCGACCTGGGACCGGACCGCAGCGACGCACGGATGCACGCCAAGACCGTAGGATCCTACGCAGTGCCGTAGGGGACCGCACCGCCACTTCCCAGCAAATTAGGGACACTGTTGCTCCTGGGGTATCGGCGAGGACCATTCGCAACCGTCTCCATGAAGCTGGGCAACGGTCCCGCACACCGTTAGGCCGTCTTCCGCTCACGCCCCAACATCGTGCAGCCCGCCTCCAGTGGTGTCGCGACAGGCGTGAATGGAGGGACGAATGGAGACGTGTCGTCTTCAGCGATGAGAGTCGCTTCTGCCTTGGTGCCAATGATGGTCGTATGCGTGTTTGGCGCCGTGCAGGTGACCGCCACAATCAGGACTGCATACGACCGAGGCACACAGGGCCAACACCCGGCATCATGGTGTGGGGAGCGATCTCCTACACTGGCCGTACACCACTGGTGATCGTCGAGGGGACACTGAATAGTGCACGGTACATCCAAACCGTCATCGAACCCATCGTTCTACCATTCCTAGACCGGCAAGGGAACTTGCTGTTCCAACAGGACAATGCACGTCCGCATGTATCCCGTGCCACCCAACGTGCTCTAGAAGGTGTAAGTCAACTACCCTGGCCAGCAAGATCTCCGGATCTGTCCCCCATTGAGCATGTTTGGGACTGGATGAAGCGTCGTCTCACGCGGTCTGCACGTCCAGCACGAACGCTGGTCCAACTGAGGCGCCAGGTGGAAATGGCATGGCAAGCCGTTCCACAGGACTACATCCAGCATCTCTACGACCGTCTCCATGGGAGAATAGCAGCCCGCATTGCTGCGAAAGGTGGATATACACTGTACTAGTGCCGACATTGTGCATGCTCTGTTGCCTGTGTCTATGTGCCTGTGGTTCTGTCAGTGTGATCATGTGATGTATCTGACCCCAGGAATGTGTCAATAAAGTTTCCCCTTCCTGGGACAATGAATTCACGGTGTTCTTATTTCAATTTCCAGGAGTGTATCTCTGAAACGACCCCACCTAGCAACAAAAAACCAATGTCGTATTATGGCCCTCCTTGTCCCATGCCATTTTTGTCCTACAAACTTTTCAGCTCCTATAATACTTTCGGAAATATTCTTGGTGGCAATAGTTAGTGACTCACACTTATAATTATTTTTGACATAGTTTTTTTCTCTGGTGACGAGATGTTCATACAGGTAAAATATGAGGGTTGCTATGCTGTCAGCTACATAGTTTTAGCTATTTTTCCAGGTCATTCAACTGTCCACTTGTCACTGATAAAGCAGGAACTTTTTTAAAAATGTAGGGAACTTCTGTTCACGTAAAACAATATCAGAACTGGTGATACATATATTAATGTTTGAACAACTGCCAGTACTGTTGGGATAGGATAGTAGTAATTGTGATGCCTTTACGTAAGCAGGCACCACACCATTCAGTGCTCCTGTGTTCACTAAACAGTTCCATACTGCAACAAACCGCGTTCCAGCGTGGTGTGTCGAATAGACTAAGGCTGATCCATATCAAATCAATTATGTCTTTCTGTGCAGTTAATTTGGAATACTTTGCCACGAATAACAACTGTGAATTGCTATTCGAAAAAGCATAGGCTGTGTAAGCAAAGGTTGCTTTAAACTAAGTAGAATAGACAGACAATATTACCATTTTCGATGCTGCAGACTTCCACAGTATTAAAACATCATTTTATTCCCTGCAGATTACTATTGTTAAGATGTGCTGCACCAACCATTAACAAGCACTTTGCCATGTGGCAATAGCGCAACAGACGTTACTTGCAACTCCAATAACATAGTAACAGGTCTAGGCTGCTTGGAAAATAGTCGATTCTGTTATCAAACAATCCCTCCATAATATTACAATCATAATTAGTTACCTACACACGCATGCCAGAATCCTATACAATTCCCACTTCGGTAATATTACAGTGACATATAGATATTCTAGCAAAAATCAGAATGTGGAGGAGGATGTAGTCGAAATTTGCACGCTTTAATATATACACTAGATACATAAGAGGTAGATAACATCACGTGCTTAAATATACACCTGTGAGTTTCCTCTCTATGTAAAGTGTAGGGTAGCACTATACATACAAAAAAGTAAATGGATGTTGCTCACCATAATACACTCATATGATTTCTTTGATTGTGGATTGCAGTCATAAGTATCACAATGGGTTAAGAATGTGCTTACATTTGTGTAACTAAAAGAGTCTCGTACAGTTTCATACGAATCAGAGTAGGTCCATATTCTTTCGTAAACAATAGAGTGGGATATCGCTGAGCGAAACGAGTCAGTTCTGCAATGCATCCAGAATGCCTTAACATACATCTAGTAACTGGAAAGCAGGCTGCCGAATATTTTTAAATGCCTGCGGAATAATTATGTACTTAATAATCAGTTTTTTTGCTTAAGTGCTAAACTACATTGGAAGGGATTACACAAGGACTCTAACAGCATTCCGTGATAGGGTAGCCAACTTTCCGAATTTTATGAAGTGCTCTGACTAAAGGAAAAGATATACTTATGCTATGATAAGGAATTACAGTGCTTCACCTTACACAGAAAGAAACATTAATATGTATATACTTTTAAGAAGTGCCGGACACAAATGCTATGACTGACTGACGCAAGACAGAAAACTGAGGCCTTCCACACCGTAGTCTAGCACTGTCTAGCACATGTTGACTGCTTTGTTGGAGATGGGTGGTTGTTAATAGCCACGTACAGGGGTTAAATGACGGAAGTACTCCATACCACATATTGTATCACGTCATCCGATTTTAGGTACAGATCACATTACCATTGTCTCGGGAAAGCTCTATCGGGCTCTGGTTCCATATCACCTGTTAACAAATGATTGTGATCCATAATCCATCGCTGTACGTTAATGTGACACAACAGTGTGAACTGAGACAGAAATTTATGAGTGAATTGTATGTACAATCAAATATACACTGATGTGCCAAAGAAACTGGTACAGGCATGCATATTCAAATACAGTTACGTAAACAGGCAGAATAAGGCGCTGCGGTCGGCAACGCCAATATAAGACAATAAGTGTCTAGCGCAGTTGTTAGATCGGTTACACACCGGTTAAAAACATTCAACGATACATCATCAAAAGGAGCTTTCGGAGACGAAGGCCCATTCATGTACCATTGATGACTGCATGACACAAAGTTTTACGCCTAGCCTGTGCCTGTTACCATCGACGTTGGACTGCTGCTGTTGACTATTCGGACGAGTCTCGTTTCGATTGTATCGAGAGAATGGGCGTGTACTGGTATCGAGACAACCTCATGAATCCATGGACCCTGCATGTCAGCTGGTGGAGGCTCTGTAATGGTGTGGGACGTGTGTAGTTGGAGTGATATGGGACCCCTGATACGTCTAGATACGACTATGACACGTGACACGTACGTAAACATCCTGTCTGATCACCTGCATTCATTCATTTTCATTGTGCATTCCTACGGATTTGAGCAATTCCAGCAGGAGAATGCTACTCTCCACACGTCCAGAATTGCTTCAGAGTGGCTCCAAGAACACTTTTCTGAGTTTAATCACATCCGCTACCCACCAAACTCCCAAGACATTAACATTATTGAGCATATCTGGGATGACTTTCAACGTGCTGTTCAGAAGAGAGCTCCACCCCGTATTGCTCTTACGGATATATGGATAGCCTTGCAGCATTCGTGGTATCAATTCCCTCTAGCACTATTTCATACATTAGTCGAGTCCATGCCTCCTCGTGTTGCGGCATTACTGCGTGCTCGAGGGTGCCCTACACGATATTTGGCATGTGTACCAGTTTCTTTGCCTCTTCAGTGTCTAAGGCATGATGGGAAGTGAGATGATGATCACTTGGCTAGAAGTACCGCCTTCTTGTATCTTTAGAATATGTAAAGCGGCTTGACGACTGTAGCTGATCAGTCTCCTGCGGTAGTGGAAAGTGTCAGCATGACTTCCTCTAATATGTTTAACATCCCTCAGCTGTTAGGGAGGAAGAAGAAAATAACTGACAAACACTCCGGTTTGTGGTTATTACTGAAGAACCTGACTGACCTTGTTATTCATATTTGTAATATAAATTAGACTGAAAATGGTACAGTCCTACAGAAGAGAAACGTAAATATGCTTACGCCAATGCAGATCAGTTTTTTGACAACGTTATTGTAGTTAAAATCTGTGATCAGGTCGACTATCACGAAGAATTGGAAAAGTGACAGACTATAATGGTAAAGAAAGAGGTATGGGTCATTTAATAATTAGAAACATAGTACATTCTCCAATTTCATGTCTGTGGAACACAGCGTCAAGACAAAGCTACCATTCTCCTGCATGGGAACGTCAATGTGATGGTAAGAGAAATATTGGGATAAATCGGCAAGGCATCATTGGAAAACATTTAATGGAAATATACAAATCCCGTGGCCATATCATAAACATTGGAAGTTGCTAATGTTAAAGTGGGTGTACTAAAGAAAGAGCTGCCTGGGGTTGATGGTGTAGACAGGATGAACTACAATTGTAGAGTAAAGACGTATGATAAATTTGTTTATCAAATCAGAAGCCCAGGAGTGAACAACTTTACTGGTAACCACCTTAACGACTTTTTAAAGTGTTCCGATATGTGTCTACAAGAAGCCTTTACATCCTCCTTGGCTGAACAACATTGTAGCACAAGAGTTGAAGGCACGATTTACAACTACAGAAAGACCGGTGTCTTTGAACCTGTGGAAGATTGTCTAAGGTTACTAAACGCCAGCAGACAGTATTTACCATGTGCACCGCTGTGCTCTGTGCCACCCTCCTATGCTGTGTAACTGACGAATGACTTGCGGAACAACTGCTGTGTGGATTTTAACAGAAGTCTGCAATTTGTCTACTGAGGTAGTAAGAATACCTCAAAAGTTGACTGGCATGCAAAGTAATCTTCCAGACAAAAATAAAAGAGAAAATATTGTGCACTATGTTCTGTCTGCCTTTACTTTTAACTAACTCCGGTAAACTGTGTGGAGGTTGTTAAAACAGATTTCAACAAAGATGGTATAAGAATTACTCATAAGTGTTATATTAAAGTTGGAGGAAAGTATTTTTCACAATCTAGAGTATTGTTCTCAACATTATTAACAAGTATAGATATTAGTAAATTAGACCCAATTCCTATCAATAATGTTAACTAAAGACCGTAAGAAAAAGAACCAATGTACCCTATTAAAGAAATTACTCCTTCAAGTGTTATTAACATAATAGGTGTACGAAAAATAAAAACTAGAAATGCAAGAGGTCAAAGTCGAAAAACGAAAAGTGGAGCATGTAGCAAAAACATGCACAAGGGGGAAATATAAACTGCTGCTGGAAAAAGAAACAGCCACTGCAGCTGTGCATGCAATTATGACAATGCTGGCAGCCATAACATCTGAGTAACTACGTCACCAATCACACGTAAGGACTGTAGAGAGAGAGGCTGTATAAGGAGGACTGAACTGGGCAGCAGACATGGATAGATTAGTGGCGTGTAACGCTTTTCTGTGTTGGAGTATTGGCTGCTCTTCTTGTTTTAATGTTTCTTTTAATACATGTCGATTAAAGTAACATAGAACCAGACTCACCTGGGACTGTTTTATAGTATGGCCTTGTAAAATTCACCGTTACAACCATTGTGTTTGTATTGTGAAACAAATCGTTGCTTTCCATTAACAATGGGCGTCGCATTAAAGACATGAAGACCAGAATTTGTTCGTGATGACTGTAGCTACAATCCTGTAGAAACTAAACAGCAAATATCTGTTGAGACACATGAGAAAATGTGCCTGACAACTATTATGAGGAACACGCTGTAGTCTGCCGCTAAGATATTAGTATCGTTATTAGGAGACTTTCAAGTACTTTGAATCAGATAGTGCATGCATAGTATAGATAGCACATTGGTGAGAGTACGGAAAATTCGTGGTTCTGGCAGTCATCGGGATGAAGATCAACAATAATACTCCCACCATGGGAGAGGCGAAAGGCATGACCTGTCTCGCAGTGGAGTCATAAAATCTTACGATAATGCCTTCTTGTAGTAGTGCAAGCTGTCCAGTGAGGCTACAGGCAGCCTTACATTTTAAAAATAGTTTCTGCTGCATCGTTAAACAGTGGATAGTTGGTTGACAATGAAAACTATCTGAAACAAAGTAGCTAAAAGCATAGTAGCCCTCGTTTCGTACCTATGTGAATAAAATTTGTTACTCTACCTGCTTGTTATTAGTTACAAACCATACTTTCAATCCTACAACCCACTAAGGTTAGTAGAACACAACTGACAAGTCACAGCTTGTCTAGAGAGGAGAGGGGAGTAGGAGGGGATAGGTACAGGGAGGGTGGGGATGACAGAGACGAGGAGAGATGTAGGACATTGCCCTTGGAAATAAGTCACTCAACGTCCTTGGAAAACAGGGCACTGACCCTTGGAAGTAAGGAGCTTACTGAACTTTGACCTTCCCGCTAAGGAAAACAATGAGCCAATTGATCTTGTACTGCTGTAGCCCCACTACTGGGAGATAAAAATGTATTGCACAGTATCCATTATGTTCTTTCGCAGTCTTTAAAATCTGTACAAAATTCACAGGAGTGGTTTTAAAATTTTGTAAAATAATAAAAGAGGTACAACATGACTAGGCTTCTGCTGTTTTTCCATACTACTCTTTTTTTGGTGTCACATTCTATATTTGATATTAATGTTTGTACACATACCTTATACACCTCTTACACGTGTTTCTGATGGTATGGCAGCAGAAATAAAAGTTCTGCACAGTTGCCTTTAGTAGTGGAGTAGATACAAGCTGGTGCATCATACACAGCCCAACTACTATCATTAAGTTCTGTTCCAGCCTCTAAAATCTTTTTAATATTCATAGCTGTCTCACCTGCAACTAGTTCAGTCCCAAATTAGTCTGGCCAAAACTACAATGCCTGACAGTTATGGTGTATTCTGCATTAATTCTGTACTTAGTTAAATAAATAGCATATACTATAATGGAGATCATCTTTTCAAATAAGCTTGATTAGTTAGTGCTGAAATCTTTCTACCAAAATAAAAGAAACGTATGTAGATGAAACATGCAGTTACAGACCAATGTCATTATTTTTTGTTCTTTAATACTTGTGTAGTTATAATTTTGTTCAAGAATGTTAACTTGTTAAGAAATTTCCTATTTGGTTTCATAAATCGCTCCTTAGTTAACAAAGCAATTTATTCCTTGTTACATAACACAAAAGAAAAGTTTATTAAAAATACACGTTGGAACACTTTTGTTACTTAACGGCTTTTTACTATCTGAAAAATGGTGCACAACAAAATACACTGCAGAATAATACAATAAGTGGAAAATCACAAAGTTAGTATTACTTTTATGGCAATTGTAGAAAGCAGAAATCCAACGCCTACCTGAAGATAGCCTGTCGTCAATAAATTGACACAGAAGTGACGTTCCTAGGTGTACACAGCGGTTCTGCGAGGGCAGGGGAGGGGGGTGGAGGTGATCAAACTTAAATTTATCTCACTAAATTTATCTTGTGCCCACTCAGCGTTGTGCTAGAGCAAGTGTCAATATTATACATATCATCAAATAAAAATTATATGTACAGAATGCTTCACAATTTCTATTACAGGTTTCTAGTTGTTGTATAGTGAAAGTAGTAAATGACGTTTTGATGAAAAACCAATGTTTGGATATGTACCGTTTGGATGTAAAATACGTTTGAAGATATGATTAGTTTCACATCCTCCACTTCGCGGTACACACACAGTGGATAAAATGACTCTAGCGTTTGCGCTCTACAGGAGTTTCTTCACACAGAGACTTTTCTGTTCCTTAGACAAGGTGTACCTTCGATGCATGCTTCCATAAACACTGTCCACAAATCTTGGTGCATGTCTGTGGAGCACCACAGTCATCTCCAAGTTACGAATGTACCAGTATTTCCAGTTGTTGTGGCTGGGCGAAAATGGTGTGTGATGGACTGAGGTGACTTGCAAAATATTCTTGATACATGTGTTGTGAATCTCTACCATTACATACTGCCCTTTGAAGTTTTATATACAGGGTGTTGCTAAATTCCCTTTACAAGCTTTGGGGATTTCTAGTGGGGATCAAGACAGTTAAGTTTAGCATGGGAACTCATGTCCAGAAATGTACCATATTACTACTACGCTCAAAATACCAAAACGCACGTTGCTCTCTAGCTCCTGATGCTTGTCGTCTGGGTTCACTTTCAAGTAGGGCTCGATGTGACAACCATCGACGCCAACAATGATGTGGTACCACTGTACCATGCTCCAATACACACCATCACCAATCTCTCTTGATGGCCTCTTTTCAAATTCCTTCACGAAACACTGGTCCCTATAATTTCCTCAGAATTTTTCTTTCTTGGGTTTCAGTCTCTCTAATTTTGGTATGACCGTGATTCACTGTAGTTTCCGCAGCTTAGAGTGCTTCTGGTAGGGTCACTGGGTTGTATCCCTTAGTTTTGCATTGAAAGTAACAGATTTTTTATTGCAGTGATTCCAAGTGAGCCTATATGGTTTCTGTAATTTGGAAATTCTTTCTTCATTTGCAATGGACTTCAGTCCTGATAATTGAAGTATCTCTCCTAGATATTCGTGGTGCGCAACTCGTGCCACTTCCCCGTCCTGAGTTGTAATGGCGATATTATCTGCAGGCTTGTTTTCCCTGTATTGAGTTTTCTCGTAGGAGATTTGTAGGCCAGTTTTCTGTGAGATTTCGTTAAGATTCTCCATTGCAAGTTTGGCTTCTTCACTATTGTTGGCCAGAATAGCAAGGTCATTTTCGAAAGCCAGGCACTTCACATTGATTCTCTGCTCTTTTTTAATAGCAAGTTGAGTTCCCTTTATTTCCTTTTCTCATGCCCTCACAATGTTTTCCAGATCCATGTTAAGTAGAAGGCGGGAGCACCATCTCCTTGACGAGCACCAGTAAAAATATGAAATTCTTCTGACGTTAGTTCCATGAATTTACGTTTGGAGGTATACTACTGCTCCCTGTATAATACAAGGAGCAGTGAAATTCCCCTTTAATGATTTCGATCGGTCTTCGTTCCTTTTTAATGGAGAGGATGAATTACTGCACATTTCCGCTCTGAAGTTATTTGTTCAGTTTCCCAAATGTTTGATACAATTCTGCGAGTTACTTTTGTGAGATTCCTATCATGTACTTTCCATATTTCTGCTATGATTCGGTCTTCCCCGGGAGACTTGTTGTTCGTCAAAGAGTTGATTATTTTCTTTACTTATTTAAGAAATGGTAGTTTTGAATCAGGATTGGATGAGGGTTTTTCAAAATCTAGTTGTGCTTTCCGAGGCTCGCAGTTGAGAAGCGAGTGAAAATATTTAGCTACAATTTGACAGTTATTTCTTGCGTTGGTTTCCAAAGATCCGTCAGGCCGGCGAATGTACAGATTCGGTGGTTGATATCCTGTCAGATTTTCTCTGAAAATATTGTAGACATATTTGGTGTTGTTCTTGATGAACTCTTGTTCAATTTCTTTAAGCCGGTTTATACCATATATACGTTTTTCTCTTCGTGTTGCCTTCGATAAACATTCAAAAATTCCTACCATTTTTCTGAAGTTTTGTTGCTACCGTAAGTTTTCCATTCTTGTGTTCTCTCTACTATTGCTTGATCACATGCACTGTTCAACCACCTGTGTTTTTCTTGTGGGTGTGCCTACTCTCATAATGTTTTTTAATACTTCTGAAAGTTCCTTCCAATTCGTTGTGTTTGATTGCCCAATTTCCTGAAGAATTTCCCTTTTGTTGAGTTTCAGATGTTCCAGATAAATTCTCAATGTTTCGTTCATTTGTGTTTTTTTCTCCAATTTTTCCATTCAGCCAATGGCGGAGTGACTTAGAAAATACCATTCTTGTTCGTACGTTATTTCTTTGATATTCTTATTGGTTACAGCAACATAGACTATTATTATTATTATTATTATTGTTATTATGAAACAGAAATATACTCGAGGATTTATTAACAATCTATTAATATTAATTTTCTTTGAAAAATACATTTCTAATACGACTTTTAATGTAAATAATCCTGTCCACACTATAAATGTGATACTTGAGCCTGCTTAGCTGCACACAGACGACTGATTCGAGTTGGAATAATTGACATAGAAAACCCCATTTCTTCAGTCATGGATCTGAATCTCTCTTCCTGATTTTTTAACTGAAATGAACGTCGGGACACCAGTTCACACCAACATGTAGTTGGGATACGTTAACTGCCATCTCAGAGACAGACAAGATTTCACTTCTTATTGACAACCAAAATGTATCCAAAACCACTTCGAAAAAAACTGACTTCAGTATTCTCTGCCAGTTGCAAGACTAAACGTAAATTATTCGGAAAATGTCACAGTCTACGAATGGATTACGAACTCAATCAAAATATTGAACATTCTGCATTTTTTAAAATTCTGCTGCGAGAATACTGAACGTTCTTTAAGTCCATAAAGACCGTATTATCGTCAGTAAGGCGCCAAACGGCTGGGAACATATCACACGAACCATTTCCGACTCTACAAATTTAAGTTATTAATAAATCCTTGAATATTGTTCGTACTAGTCACAATGTTTTTGTTTCTACCATACATTTTTCTGTTTAGGTGATTTAAGTGTACTAAAGTCTCGGAAATATATGCCAGATTAGACACCCATTCATCATCTGTAAGTAAGTCCGCATACTCACGCTTCTCAATGGTCAAAAACACACGTACATCATCTCTAAGTTCGCGGTACCTCAAGGTAGCCATCGCCCTTTCGTATTTAGCAGTAGTATGCTGTGATCCCACTTCTTGACACAAGATGTTAGAAAGCCACACATTTAGGGTCCGCTATTTGATGAAGTTCACGACTCTTACTACTTTGTCCGTCACAGTTTTCAGTGGAGATGGCAAAGACGCAGCAAGATCTCTATGGGATGAATGAGATAATTGTCGGTTCGTAAGTTAGGATTTATTTCGCGTGCTTTACTCACAAATCCTTTCACTCGGCCTGTCAGAGGAGCAGTTTTGTCTGAACAAACACTAATACTATACTTCCACGTTAATTAATTATCATTACTGTAGTTATTTAGTTCAGCCGTCACTCTTGTAAGTAGTGTGATGCATCCCGTCATAAATACCTCTCCTGTGCCATCCTTCTCATCACAGTGTAGCAATTGCAGCCTACGATCTCAGTTACTTCGCTGCATGTTTCCCAATCTCTGTCTTCTTCTACAGTTTTTACCATCTACAACTGTCTCTAGTACCGCGGAAGTTATTCGCTGTTGTCTTAACAGATACCCTACCATCCTGCCCCTTCTTATTGCGTTTTTCATATCTATCTTCCCTCGCTGATTCTGTGGAAGAACCTCCTCTATTCCTTATCAGTTCACATAATTTTGAACATTCTTCTGTAGCACACCGTCTCAAATGCTTCTATTCTCTTCTGTTCCGGCTTTCCCACAGTCCATGTTTCACCATCATATGCTGTGCTTCAAACGTTCAGTCTCATAAATTTATTCGTGAAACTAAGGCCTATATTTGCTACTAGTAGAATTCTCTTGGCCAGCAATGTCCTTTTCTCCAGTGCTAATCTATTTCTTATGCTCTCCTTGCTCCGCCCATCAAGGGTTATTTTGCTGCCTAGGCAGCAGAACTCCTTACCTCGGTTTGCCTCGTGATTACCGATGATGATGTTACATTTCGCACTATTCTAGTTTATACTGCTTCTTATCTCTTTCGTCTTTCTTCGATTTACTCTCACAATAGTCTATGCTCATTAGACTGTTATTTCATTCAACAGACCATGTGATTGTTCTTCACTTTCACTGAGGATAGAAATTTTATCTGAGAATCTTATCATTAACATACTTTTACCTTGAATTTTAATCCCACTCTTGAACCTTTCTTTTACTTCCGTCATTACTTCTTCACTGTCTAGATTGAACAGTAGGGGCGAAAGACTGCATCCCTGTCTTACACCCTTTATAATCTGAACACTTCGTTCTTCGTCCCCCACTTTTATTGCTCTGTCTTGGTTCTTCCACATATTGTATATTATCCGTCTTTCTCTATAACATACCCTTGGTTTCCTCAGAATTTCGAACATATTGCACCATTTTATATTATCAAACCCATTTTCCAGGTCGACAAATTTTATGAACGAGTCTTGAGAGACTGACTATATATCGCCAGTCTCACACGTTTTACACATCAATGTGAACAGTTGTTTTGTTGCCACTTCCCCCATTGAATTTAGAAAATCCGATGGAATGTTATCAATCCCTTCTGTCTTATTCGATTTTAAGTATCCTGTAGCTCTTTTAAATTCTGATTCTAATACTGGATCCCCTATCTCTTCTAAGTCGACTCCTGTTTCTTCTTCTATCACATCAGACAAATCTTCCCCCCATGGAGGACTTCAATGTATTCTTTCCACCTACTCGCTCTCTCCTCTGCACTTAACATTAGAATTTCCATTGAACTTATAATATTTCCGCCGTTGCTGTTAATTTCACCGTAGGTGGGTTTCACTGTTCTATACGTTGAGCCAGTCCTTCCGACAATCATTTCTTTTTCGATTTCTTCATATTTTTAATGCAGTTATTTTTATCTTAGCTTCCCTGCACTTCCTGTTAATTTCATTCATAACTTTCTTGTATTTCTGTAGTCCTGAATTTCCTTGGACACATTTGTGCTTCCTTCTTTCATCGATCAACTGAATTATTTCTTTTGTTACCTACGGTTTCTTTGCAACTTCTGTGATTACCGCTTTTAGAGCTGTCCGTTTCTCTTCAACTGAACTACCAACTGAACTGTTCATTATCGCATTATCCATAGCCTCAGAGAACGTCAAGAGTGTTTTTTTTTCTATTCCTTAGTATTTCCGTATCCCATCTCTTTGAGTACTGATTCTTCCTGACTAGTCTCTTAAACTTTAGTCTACTCTTCATCATTTGCAACTAGTGATCGGAATGCATATCTGCTTCTGAGTACGCCTTACAATCGAATATCCGATTTCGGAATCTCCGCCTCACCACAATGTAATCTAACTGGAATTTTCTCGTATTACTTAGCCTTTTCCACGTATTGCTCCTCCTTTTGTAATTCTTGAAGAGACTTTTCGCTATCACTAACTGAAATTTATTGCAGAACTCAATCAGTTTTTCCACTCTCACATTCATACTACCGAGTCAGTATTCTCCTGTAACCCTTTCTTTGTTCCTTTCCCTAAAACCGCATTTCAGTCCCCAGTTTATATTAGATTTTCATCTCCCTTTATGTAGTGAATTATCCGTTCAGTATCCTCATATACTTTCTTTATCTTTTCATCTCCTGATTGCAACTTCGGCATGTATACCTGGACTGTTCTCGACGGTGTTGGTTCGCTGCCGATTAAGATGAGAACAACCTTATCATTGAACTGTTCACTATAACTCACTCTTTGCCTTACCCTCCTATTTACAAAGAATCCTACTCCTGTTACATCATTTACTGCTGCTGTCGATATTGCTCTATATACATCTGACTAAATATTCTTGTCTTCTTTTCATTTCACTTCACCGAATCCCACTATATTTAGAATGAGCATTAGCATTTCCCTTTTCATATTTTCTACCTTCTCCATCACGTTGAAACTTTTGACATCTCACGCCCCGACTCGAAGCACGTACCCTTCCGTTAGTTATTCAGTCTTTTTCTCATGGTCACCTCCACCTTAGCGGTTACCTCCCATAGGTCCAAGTTGGGGACTGGTCTGGAATCCTTTTCCAATGAAGAGCTCATCA
Source organism: Schistocerca nitens (assembly GCF_023898315.1). Taxonomy (NCBI): domain Eukaryota; kingdom Metazoa; phylum Arthropoda; class Insecta; order Orthoptera; family Acrididae; genus Schistocerca; species Schistocerca nitens. The sequence continues at coordinate 310,396,888 of NC_064615.1, read as the reverse complement.
TTACACGTTTTCATATATAGGCCACATATCCTGTAGATATGCATTATGTGTCTTTAGTGCTATGGTTTCCATTGCCTTATGCATCCTCCTGCCGTTGATCATTGCTGATTCGCCTTCCTTTTAGGGGAAATTTCCCACCCCATGGACAAGAGAGTGCCGTGATCCTTAGTCCGCTTCTCCGCCTCATCGGCAAGGCTGTTGGCTGAATAAGGATGATTTCATATGCTGGAAACCTTCGGCCGCCATTGCTGATAATTTTAATTGAAATTTAAGAAGTCGCGAGAATTGAACCCGGAACCAAGGACGTTTTGGTTACGAGGCAATGGCGCTATCCCTAGACCATGGACCAAATATTCAGTTTCGGCACTAAATGTTTCTTCACCAGCTGCTTGTTCTGGTAGTTCTTTGGAAAGGAAATGTTTGCCGTTACATCCCCATAAACACAGGAAGAAAAGGAATTGTGCTTGACTGCCAATATCGGTGGACTCGTGGGTCGGAAGTGAAAACTTAAGACTGCTCTTTATTTTCTCCTTCATATTGTCTTCGATGTCACTGGACATGTCACTAACTCGGTGGCTGATTGTGTCAGCAGAGAGGAATTTATGAAATTTCAGTTGCAGTTTCTGAACCAAGAACTTTTTTCACTATTTCTTTACACGGTGGCGGTAACAACGTTTCTGCTTTGTGTGTGGTTTTTGAACCTTAGAAGTTAGTTCAGCTACCTTGTAGCTATCTTCCTGTACTTTTCGCGAAATAAATACCGATGTAGTCATTAATTTCACTTGATTTTTATTTTGTTCCAACAAGCGACGAAAATAATTCACATATTTACCTAACAGTCCGGAATGTTTTGTTGAGAAATGTCGTTTCAATTTACTTGTAAGCGTAGCAGCGTTACTGAGATCTTCACCATACACAACGTACTCGGGGAATGGGCATGTTTTGTCAGCGTCCCCTCCCTCAAAAAAAAAAAAAAAAGACCGTTATAACCATTCCATACAATGAACGTATCACTATTGGAAGTTTACTAACACTGTAATAGAAAATACTGATGTAGAAATCACATTATTCGCACTGCTGCAGAGAACGGTTGTTATAAAACTTAACTGAAATAACTTAACTGAAATACTCAGTCCAGGATGGACTACCAATAATATTACTGAACTGAAATACAGTCTTGTTTTCTGACAATATGTGAAGCGTCTCGTTGTCTGACAATGTGTGGATCCTTTAGCGGCGAACGGAAACGGCAATTAAGTTTAATAAACGGCTACAAAGTGGAACAAACATCAAAACAAGGCAATAAAAATCGTAACATAGAACATTTCTGCTAATCCTCGGAATTTTAGGGAAAAAGCACGTACAGCCAGCTGTACACAAAAGATGCAATGTTTCAAGTACTCTCACCCTAGCGGCATAGCCCGCGCAGTGGCACAGGGGAGAATACAATTAAGATACGCAAAGTGTAACATCAAAGCTGAGTAAATAAATTACATTTCATTTCCATGAAAATAACACAGTTCTCATCAGGTAATAAACGACTAAAGAATAAAAAAGCACCTTTTTCCTTAAGATCGAAAGAAATACATTATATTTGACTCCCTTGACATCATAAAAATTCGTGGTATGTCTAAAATTGAAATCACTTAGTTTTTTTTACAATAATATGTAAGTGTTCGTGTCGCACCCTTCGCTTTGTGTCTCCAAACGTGTTCTTCGTTTGGTTTCCTAAAACCAAACAACAGAGTGATACAGGAATTGTACGTGGAACGGTAGCAAGGATCGAACCCGAGCCAAAGGCTGAGCAGTGCTGTGCGAAGTCATCTACGCTATGAGGTATGGCAAGGTTAGTGATAGAGGGCGGTCGGATGCCGTTGCTCTTGACAGCCCCTCCCTGTCAACCACGCACATACACACAAGACGGAATTTTTGCACCCCAACTGTGCATGCGAAAGTGTGCGAAAGTTAACTAAATGTTTGCGTTATCGTGCGGGACGTTGGTACCAGCGCTGTATTCACCCCGTCGGATGTGGGAAACCGCCTGAAAACAACAACTAGGCTGGCTCACACGCCGGCCCTCGTCGTTGATATGCCGGCGGAATTCGATCCGGGCCGGAGCTCTCCCCTGATCCTGGAAGCGGCGTATTAACTCGCGCTGAAGTCCGGTTCTATTTACATGTCCTACAGGTAGTGCTATTTTCATTGTTTTCTACAAGAAGTGGCTAGCAATCGCAGTTTAATCAATAATCAGCCGCCTTTAGTGAATTAGCAGTCTAGTTAAAAGTTGATTAACTATCTTCAGTAAACTGATTCTTTAGGATGGATAGTATGTGTGACTGCTGTGTACGGACGCAGGAGGAGCTGGCCACTGTTCGCGAACAGCTGAACGTGTTGATGGCCACGGTCAGCCGTCTTCAGGCTGCTGCCTCGGAGTGTAGCGGCAGTGGGGGGTCTTTTGCGTCGCAAGGTACACCCCAGGTGTTACATGCTTCACCCACTGTCCCTGCTGTCGAGACATCTTCGTGGGTACCGGGCGCGGTTGGGCCACCCTCTCCCCAAGGGGAGTGGCGGGTTCAGCGGCGTTCGCGGCGCACGAGGCGGAGGGTAAATGTGTAGGCTGCCCGTGTGGCATCGTCCGCTCTGCCTGTGAGTGGACATGTGGCTGCTCCTTCAGCAAGGTCCGAGCAGGCACACGGGGGGAGGGGTTTATTAGTTATTGGGAGCTCCAACGTTAGGCGGGTGATGGAGCCCCTTAGGGAAATAGCGGAAAGGTCGGGGAAGAAGGCCAGTGTTCACTCTGTCTGCTTGCCGGGGGGTTTCATCCGAGATGTGGAGGAGGCCCTACCGGCGGCGATAGAGAGCACTGGGTGCACCCGACTGCAAATTGTTGCTCATGTCGGCACCAATGACTCCTGCCGTCTGGGTTCAGAGGTCATCCTCAGTTCGTACAGGCTGTTGGCGGAAATGGTGAAGGCGGAAAGCCTCGTTGGCGGGGTGGAATCAGAGCTAACTATTTGTAGTATCGTTCCCAGAACCGATCGCGGTCCTCTGGCTTGGAGCCGAGTGGAAGGCTTAAACCAGAGGCTCAGACGATTCTGCGGAGATCTGGGGTGCAAATTTCTCGACCTCCGCTATCGGGTGGAGAAATGTAGGGTCCCCCTGAATAGGTCAGGCGTGCACTACACGCCGGAAGCGGCTACAAGGGTAGCGGAGTACGTGTGGAGTGCACATGGGGTTTTTTTAGGTTAGAGAATTCCCTCCATAGGCCCGACGCAAGGTAGGAGTAGGCAAAATGCAACAGGGAATAACAATATTAATGTGCTAATAGTAAACTGCAGGAGCGTCTATAGAAAGGTCCCAGAACTGCTCTCATTAATAAACGGTCACCACGCCCATATAGTATTAGGGACAGAAAGTTGGCTAAAACCAGACGTAAACAGTAATGAAATCCTAAACTCAGATTGGAATGTATACCGCAGAGACAGGCTGGACAGTGAAGGGGGAGGCGTGTTTATAGCGATAAGAAGTGCAATAGTAACGAAGGAAATTGGCGGAGATCCGAAATGTGAAATGATTTGGGTGATGGTCACGGTTAAAGCAGGCTCAGACATGGTAATTGGATGTCTCTATAGGCCCCCTGGCTCAGCAGCTGTTGTGGCTGAGCACCTGAAGGATAATTTGGAAAATATTTCGAGTAGATTTCCCCACCATGTTATAGTTCTGGGTGGAGATTTTAATTTGCCGGATATAGACTGGGAGACTCAAACGTTCATAACGGGTGGCAGGGACAAAGAATCCAGTGAAATTTTTTTTAAGTGCTTTATCTGAAAACTACCTTGAGCAGTTAAACAGAGAACCGACTCGTGGCGATAACATATTAGACCTTCTGGTGACAAACAGACCCGAACTATTTGAAACAGTTAACACAGAACAGGGAATCAGCGATCACAAAGCGGTTACTGCATCGATGATTTCAGCCGTAAATAGAAATATCAAAAAAAGTAGGAAGATTTTTCTGTTTAGCAAAAGTGACAAAAAGCAGATTACAGAGTACCTGACGGCTCAATACAAAAGTTTTGTCTCAAGTACAGACAGTGTTGAGGATCAGTGGACAAAGTTCAAAACCATCGTACAATATGCGTTAGATGAGTATGTGCCAAGCAAGATCGTAATAGATGGAAAAGAGCCACCGTGGTACAACATTCGAGTTAGAAAACTGCTGCGGAAGCAAAGGGAACTTCACAGCAAACATAAACATAGCCAAAGCCTTGCAGACAAACAAAAATTACGCGAAGTGAAATGTAGTGTGAGGAGGGCTATGCGAGAGGCGTTCAATGAATTCGAAAGTAAAGTTCTATGTACTGACTTGGCAGAAAATCCTAAGAAATTTTGGTCTTATGTCAAAGCGGTAGGTGGATTAAAACAAAATGTCCAGACACTCTGTGACCAAAATGGTGCTGAAACAGAGGATGACAGACTAAAGGCCGAAATACTAAATGTCTTTTTCCAAAGCTGTTTCACAGAGGAAGACTGCACTGTAGTTCCTTCTCTAGATTGACGCACACATGACAAAATGGTAGATATCGAAATAGACGACAGAGGGATAGAGAAACAATTAAAATCGCTCAAAAGAGGAAAGGCCGCTGGACCTGACGGGATACCAGTTCGATTTTACACAGAGTATGCGAAGGAACTTGCCCCCCTTCTTGCAGCGGTGTACCGTAGGTCTCTAGAAGAGCGTAGCGTTCCAAAGGATTGGAAAAGGGCACAGGTCATCCCCGTTTCCAAGAAGGGACGTTGAACAGATGTGCAGAACTATAGACCTACATCTCTAACGTCGATCAGTTGTAGAATTTTGGAACACGTATTATGTTCGAGTATAATGACTTTTCTGGAGACTAGAAATCTACTCTGTAGGAATCAGCTTGGGTTTCGAAAAAGACGGTCGTGTGAAACCCAGCTCGCGCTATTCGTCCACGAGACTCAGAGGGCCATAGACACGGGTTCACAGGTAGATGCCGTGTTTCTTGACTTCTGCAAGGCGTTCGATACAGTTCCCCACAGTCGTTTAATGAACAAAGTAAGAGCATATGGACTATCAGACCAATTGTGTGATTGGATTGAGGAGTTCCTAGATAACAGAACGCAGCATGTCATTCTCAATGGAGAGAAGTCTTCCGAAGTAAGAGTGATTTCAGGTGTGCCGCAGGGGAGTGTCATAGGACCGTTGCTATTCACAATATACATAAATGACCTGGTGGATGACATCGGAAGTTCACTGAGGCTTTTTGCAGATGATGCTGTGGTGTATCGAGAGGTTGTAACAATGGACAATTGTACTGAAATGCAAGAGGATCTGCAGCGAATTGACGCATGGTGCAGGGAATGGCAATTGAATCTCAATGTAGACAAGTGTAATGTGCTGCGAATACATAGAAATATGGTTCCCTTATCATTTAGCTACAAAATAGCAGGTCAGAAACTGGAAGCAGTTAATTCCATACATTATCTGGGAGTACGCATTAGGAGTGATTTAAAATGGAATGATCATATAAAGTTGATCGTCGGTAAAGCAGATGCCAGACTGAGATTCATTGGAAGAATCCCAAGGAAATGCAATCCGAAAACAAAGGAAGTAGATTACAGTACGCTTGTTCGCCCACTGCTTGAATACTGCTCAGCAGTGTGGGATCCGTACCAGATGGGGTTGATAGAAGAGATAGAGAAGATCCAACGGAGAGCAGCGCGCTTCGTTACAGGGTCATTTAGTAATCACGAAAGCGTTACGGAGTTGATAGATAAACTCCAGTGGAAGACTCTGCAGGAGAGACGCTCAGTAGTTCGGTACGGGCTTTTGTTAAAGTTTCGAGAACACACCTTCACCGAAGAGTCAAGCGGTATATTGTTCCCTCCTACTTATATATCGCGAAGAGACCATGAGGATGAAATCAGACAGATTAGAGCCCACACAGAAGCATACCGACAATCCTTCTTTCCACGAACAATACGAGACTGGAATAGAAGGGAGAACCGATAGAGGTACTCAGGGTACCCTCCGCCACACACCGTCAGGTGGCTTGCGGAGTATGGATGTAGATGTAGAAGTAGATACCGCAGTAAATACATGTACTTATATTTAATAACGGACTGAAACTACTACTTGCCTTCACTATGTTTCTGTTATCATTGAAATTGGTGGATACAACACGCGCCCCCTGTCATAACGATATCTAACGTACAAGACTCTTATGCGGTTTCGGAATATTTTATCAAATATACTACACTCGTTCGTCCTCTGTTAGAATATTGCTGCGCGGTGTGGGATCCTTACCAGGTGGGATTGACGGAGGACATCGAAAGGGTGCAAAAAAGGGCAGCTCGTTTTGTATTATCACGTAATAGGGGAGAGAGTGTTGCAGATATGATACGCGTGTTGGAATGGAAGTCATTACAGCAAAGACGTTTTTCGTCGCGGCGAGATCTATTTACGAAATTTCAGTCACCAACTTTCTCTTCCGAATGCGAAAACATTTTGTTGAGCCCAGCCTGCATAGGTAGGAATGATCATCAAAATAAAATAAGAGAAATCAGAGCTCGAACAGAAAGGTTTAGGTGTTCGTTTTTCCCGCGCGCTTTTCGGGAGTGGAATGGTAGAGAGATAGTATGATTGTGGTTCGATGAACCCTCTGCCAAGCACTTAAATGTGAATTGCAGAGTAGTCATGTAGAGTAGACGTCTTAAGAAGTTTGTGGACCGGGTAGTATATTCAGTAACAAAGTGAGTGTATTGGGGAGTTAATTACAACAGTGCTGTGATACATAAAAAACCAAGTTCTATACACTACTGGATTATGGTTCAAATGGTTCAAATGGCCCTGAGCACTATGGGACTTAACATCTGTGGTCATCAGTTCCCTAGAACTTAGAACTACTTAAACCAAACTAACCTAAGGACATCACACACATCCATGCCCGAGGCAGGAGTCGAACCTGCGACCGTAGCAGTTGCGCGGTTCCGGACTGAGCGCCTTAACCGCGAGACCACCGCGGCCGGCTACTGGATTATGCAAAACTTTAATTGCAATAGGGCTTTCCTAGAATGCTGCATGACTTACGGTGGATGGAGCAGATATTTTTATAAGATAGAAATGATGTTAAGATAAGAGGTGATATAAAGATTTTCTGCGGGCTCGATATAGTCAATCTAAGCCCACATCTCCATTAGAGATTATGTATATCACCCTCAAACTGGAAGAGAATCAACCTCTCTCGGCAGAGTTACGCTCTGAGAGAGACTTTTAGTGTGCTAACGAAGCATCTATGATATGGCTATCGTTGTGCTTTCCACGGGGTTGCAGGCTGATGAAACAACATGTCCCACGGTGCAAAACAAGATATTCGTGTGACGTAAGACCACAGATATCCCTACTTGCTGTCCCAGTGTAAGGAAGTAAATTATCAGCATGGGAAATTTACGTCAGAGCAGCAAGTTCATTCATAAAACTGTAACACTTAATGAAAAACAAATGACTATTTTCATTGCGAAATGAAATAACGCAAAATAACTCTTGTCTTAAATGATGTGAGGCCACAATTACAAAATGGTTCTATGATTTTGTAATTTTCTTTTGATACAACATACAACATGTAACACAACGAGATAAGGTAGTCCTCAGAGGAAAACAAGTTATTTACGTGAGGTAATACTACAAACTCGCCTACTTTCAGTTCTAATGCAATGTGATTTATTGCCCCCTGTATGAATTGTTCAGAGACCTGAAAACTCATTCATAAATTTCTACAGGATAACGAACTGTACACAACAGTTGCGTGGCTGTTTCATTGACGAAAAAAAGGGTCTGGTGTTGAAAAAAATATTCTTCTTAATACATACAAGACTACCTCCAATGTAATTTGGAAAAATAAAATATTTGTTAAACAAATGTTTATATACTTTTGAAGAAAAGTTTCTTTTAATACTCCAGTTTGCGGGCCATAAATGGTTGACTATTAGTTTTGATCATACATGATGATCATCTTCTGATCTGAGATTCACAATAGGGTAGTTTGCTGTTTTCCGGAAATTGTCTTAAATCATTAATTATGTCATTTTATGCTCCTAACATGCATTTTTTTCCTCTCGAATTTCAGTATTCCTTTACAGAAACGGAAATGAAATTCAAATAATTTAAAAGCCCGCTAAAGCGCTCCATTCGAGAGTCATGTGCTGCCTATGACGTCACTGGCTAGCTCGCTGCTCCTACTGTCACTATGCTGTTTCACAGTGATGTCTTGTTTAGGAATTTACGTTCCGGAAAATGGATTACAAATGGTATGTGGTACCGCACTGCGAAAAAACGTCTGTAAAAACTCATGAAAAATTGTTTCTGAGCGTTCCAGAGAATGAGAATATGCCTAAAATGTGGTTGCACTGTACCGGCAAGTTGCCACCACGTCGTGCACAAGTTCACTAACTTAATTAAAAATGTTTTTTACTTTGAAGTATTAAATTACCCTCGAGATACGCTCTCCCACTGTTACAACGAATGATCGTAAGTAAACTCCTAGTGAAAATTGTCATTTTTCACAACTACATCTGTATTACTCGGCAGATCAGTTGTTAGAGAGGCAGACCGTCGAATTATATAAGATGATGTCCACTGATCGCTCGTTCGGTTCTAACCCGATAGAGCATTTTAACTTATCTGGAAAATGACTCGACAATCATCTCAAATGAAAACAAAATCACAATCACAAAACTTCACCGCAGCGATCACAAACAGAATATTATTCTGTTTACATACACCTATACTTGCAATCGTTGTTCACGCACGTCACGTTAAAAAAATATATTTTCTAGTTAATGTGACCACACACCTTATAGTTTATTAGAAACAATGTTTCTATCTTCGTACTGTCCAACTAGCATCCTTTTTATGTAAACTTTTGCAGTTTCATCATCTTACATAAAGATGAAGTACGTTTGTTTACACTAATTACACCTCGTTGTACTGTGGGGCGTATGGTGATGTCTTTCCAAAAAGGTGAGTTTTTAGTTCGCAAAGTAAATACATTTATCCTCTGTTGTCCATTTATCAGATTAAGAATAATGTGAAACTACATACAGGGTGTTACAAAAAGGTACGGCCAAACTTTCAGGAAACATTCCTCACACACAAAGAAAGAAAATATGTTATGTGGACATGTGTCCGGAAACGCTTACTTTCCATGTTAGAGCTCAATTTATTACTTCTCTTCAAATCACATTAATCATGGAATGGAAACACACAGCAACAGAACGTACCAGCGTGACTTCAAACACTTTGTTATAGGAAATGTTCAAAATGTCCTCCGTTAGCGAGGATACATGAATCCACCCTCCGTCTTATGGAATCCCTGATGCGCTGATGCAGCCCTGGAGAATGGCGTATTGTATCACAGCCGGCCACAATACGAGCACGAAGAGTCTCTACATTTGGTACCGGGGTTGCGTAGACAAGAGCTTTCAAATGCCCCCATAAATGAAAGTCAAGAGGATTGAGGTCAGGAGAGCGTGGAGGCCATGGAATTGGTCCGTCTCTACCAATCCATCGGTCACCGAATTTGTTGTTGAGGAGCGTACGAACACTTCGACTGAAATGTGCAGGAGCTCCATCGTGCATGAACCACATGTTGTGTCGTACTTGTAAAGGCACATGTTCTAGCAGCACAGGTAGAGTATCCCGTATGAAATCATGATAACGTGCTGCATTGAGCGTGGGTGGAAGAACATGGGGCCCAATCAAGACATCACCAATAATGCCTGCCCAAACGTTAACAGAAAATCTGTGTTGATGACGTGATTGCACAATTGCGTGCGGATTCTCGTCAGCCCACACATGTTGATTGTGAAAATTTACACTTTGATCACGTTGGAATGAAGCCTCGTCCGTAAAGAGAACATTTGCACTGAAATGAGGATTGACACGTTGTTGGATGAACCATTCGCAGAAGTGTACCCGTGGAGGCCAATCAGCTGCTGATAGTGCCTGCACACGCTGTACATGGTACGGAAACAACTGGTTCTCCCGTAGCACTCTCCATACAGTGACGTGGTCAACGTTACCTTTTACAGCAGCAACTTCTCTGACGCTGACATTAGGGTTATCGTCAACTGCACGAAGAAATGCCTCGTCCATTGCAGGTGTCCTCGTCGTTCTAGGTCTTCCCCAGTCGCGAGTCATAGGCTGGAATGTTCCGTGCTCCCTAAGGCGCCGATCAATTGCTTCGAACGTCTTCCTGTCGGGACACCTTCGTTCTGGGAATCTGTCTCGATAGAAACGTACCGCGCCACGGCTATTGCCCCGTGCTAATCCATACATCAAATGGGCATCTGCCAACTCCGCATTTGTAAACATTGCAATGACTGCAAAACCACGTTCGTGATGAACACTAACCTGTTGATGCTAAGTACTGATGTCGCATGTCAACACAAGCACCGAAGTCAACATTACCTTCCTTCAATTGGGCCAACTGGCGGTGAATCGAGGAAGTACAGTACATACTGACGAAACTAAAATGAGCTCTAACATAGAAATTAAGCGTTTCCGGACACATGTCCACATAACATCTATTCTTTATTTGTGTGTGAGAAATCGTTCCTGAAAGTTTGGCCATACCTTTTAGTAACATCCTGTAGAATACATTCTGTATTGGAAGCAACTGCTACAGTCAGTTATTGCTAAAGCTATTTCCTTATTTCGTGTAAAACTTAAGTTATGTGACCAATCCAGGATTTGAACATGTGACCTCTTCGTCGGTTGTCAGATCCGCTATCCGTTGTGCCTCCGAACATTCGGTGCAACCAGTATCTCTGCTGAGTATCTTCTACAAAGGAAATCAGCACTAAGTTTCGCCAAGAATAATCTCATTGTGTTTTGAGTCGCAGCTAATGACTGATTGTCGACAATCTGTTTACAGTACACGGAACCATTTACAAAAGGTCTACAATTCCTTAGTTTTGAGCGAGTTTAATGATGTTGCAGGGAGCAGGGAAAGGAATGTCTGTTGCCGCTCTACATGGGTGGAGTATAAATGCATCAACTTCCGTAAGGCTTCCTCTGTCACCGTTCACAAAATTCTGTTGTTATTTAAAAGTTGTAATTGAGTTTTCTATCACTAAATAGCTGAACTGTTTGCAGAAAATGTACATAAAAACCTCGTAACTTAGGCTAACTCTCGTATAACATACGTATAGCCTCGACTTGCTCTTAGTCTGTGACGTCACCAGAGCATCAGCCAATAACAGAGCGTTTTCGATCACGTGGCCAGATCTTGATATTTAACGACTTTTATTCTTTAAGTACATAAAAATAACATATTTTGCGAGAATATTGACAGTAAATGCTGTTTAAATGCTATACTCAGAATAACAACAATTCGAATCATATTTTTAACGTAGGAAAATGCCTGTTGGTAATAGGTTAAAGTCTTTTAAATACAAGTAATCAGCCTGGAGTTACACATTAAAAAACTTCCAACACATTTGCGTCCAATCCTTGATAACTGTTTCTCCTTGCACACAACATGTTGCTCATGCAAATCTGTTGCGCACCGAGAAAAACGGTTGCCAAGTGTTTGGTGCTCATGTGTTAGAATTTCTTACTGTCTAACTTCAGACTAACTCATTTTGCTTAAAAGAGTTTGGCCCAACACAAATTGTGAACACTCTAGTCTGAAGAATATCGTCATAAATAATGGAAACTAGTCGTCAATCATTTATGCTGAATGAAGTGGCGAAATGGTTACCACACTGGACTTGCATAAGGGACGACAGCGGTTCAAATCCCCGTCAACCATCCTCATTTACAGTTTATGTCGTTTCGCTAAATAGCTTAAAGAAAATGCCGCGATGGTTCCTTTCAAAGAACACGCCTGATTTCCGTGTCATCCGTCATCAAATCGAGTTTGTGCTTCGTCCACAAAGACCTCGTTGTTGACGAGACGTTAAATTCTAATCTTCAACCTTTTTCAGTTATTTATGTCATGCATCTGAGACTAAAAGTGAACTTTTCTTATAACATACACAATTACGATGCACCTTACGACGAAATGTCGTCGTCAAGTTTATACAAATCTTCGTCACGGAATTTATGAAACAGGGGGAGTTTACGTTATTTCTGAAGCTACCGTAGCGGATCTATGTTTCTTCTAAGAAATAGTAATGTAATAGTAATGCTTAATCTCCTGTCGACATCGGGTTATTAAAAATCCTGCACAAGCTCGAACTTGCCGCGGATGGGGACAAAAACTAGGCCTGGCATTTTCAAAAAAACTATGCAGGCACTTATGCCTCTGGAGGAAGCACGGAAAACCACAGAATTTCTACATTTCTCAAAAAGAGTGCAGTTTTTTGACTTGTGTATCTCGCAAATTGACGCTGAAGTTCTACGACGCTTTCCACATGAATCCATGCGCGGTACATTTTCGAATTTCGTGATCTTTTATCTCAGAGACATAATTTTCTACTGTGAAAAGTTGCCAAGTTAAGCAAAATACACCTCTCAGTTGTTGGGGTTTTTAATTCTCACATATCAGAAAAATAATGGTGTATGAAGAGGGTGGGATTCTAAAAAGGTGACGATACGGACAGACAGAATCTCTCACTCAAATGTCAACCTTACACACCCGTGGCGTACCCTTCCAAGCCAATGAGACTCAGGTGACAAATATGAGCTGTATAACTGTAAGCTCGAGTGCGGAGTCAATGAAGCACTATTACTCATTTAAGGAGACATAGACTTTGACTGGTAAGATCGAAGATGGCAGCTCCATTACCAGTCTGACTTGCTCTGAACTGCTAACCCATACAAGAACGTTTCAAAATACCCCTAGTTCCCAAACTTTGCCTCGGAAAACAGGAAGGCCAAGTAAAACATACAAAATTATACAGAAGTTTTGATATTAGGGCTAATCAATATCATGTAATTTACCAACCAGACGCTTTTGTTGAATGGAAAAGAAGAAATCTTTTACTACATAGCACTAAGTGAAGAGATTTATAAAGCATATTTTCTCGAAGATTAGTGTATTAATGGCGTACATCAGAATAGATTAAGAAAAGAGTTAATAAAATTAGTTGATTTAAGAAGAATGGACAAATAATCAGAAAGCTACAAAAACTGCAAATGAAGCATTAAGAAAGGAGAAGAACTATCGCCGAAAACATGGATTAAAAATATGGTCAACAGAAACTGAGGAATCAATGTAAGAAAAACAGACTGCATTTAAAATATCTTTCAAAGCCTATCCTGAGAAATAAATAAATCCATAAACAGAAAAGGAACTACACAAAAGGAATAGTGAAGAAAGTCCACTAGCAAGGCTGGTACATTAGCAATATAGAACATCGTATTCATGACCGTCAGCAGATAGCATATAAAGTTTTGAAAACATCAAATAAAACAGAGAAGGATACATTTAGTTTGAATAATATTACGAAAGAAGAGTGGATTAGATACTATTAAAAAATTCTGACATATTGCTAACATGGAACTGAAGAAATTAAAGGATCTAGAAATAGAAGCAAAGGCCTAGAATACATAACAATAAAAGAAGTCATAACAGCTTTGAATACCTCAAAAGGGCTAAGGGCAAGAAGTTTAGATGGAATTAATGCAGACTTAATTAAATATGGTTGATTATCACTAAAACTTGAATTTTAGCATTTGTTTAACGTGTAATGGGAGGAAAAAGATGTACCAGGAAATTGGAAGAAAGCTAAAGTAACATCTGAGGGTCAGTCAAATGAAAACGAGAGAGATGGAAAAAAGGAATTAAACTGTTTATCATTGCAAAAGTAATTGCAATAACTATTACTACATTTATACCACTGTAAGACAAGACAGTCATTGTTTTCCTGGAAAGTTGATTGCGGTTGCCTGCGAAACTGTGATCGCATCCATGCGTGCAGCTCTTCGTCCAAAGCAAATCGACGGCGACGAATGTCTTTCGTAATGGGTCAAAAAATATGGAAAATGCATGGTGAGAGATCTGAACTGGGTATACCCACATGTTGCTAAGGTTGTTTCGACTTCACTACAGAAGGCCGGCCGGGGTGGCCGAGCGGTTCTAGGCGCTACAGTCTGAAACCGCGTGACCACTACGGTCGCAGGTTCGAATCCTGCCTCGGGCATGGATGTGTGTGATGTCCTTAGGTTAGTTACGTTTAAGTAGTTCTAGGTTCTAGGGGACTGATGACCTCAGAAATTAAGTCCCATAGTGCTCAGAGCCATTTGAACCATTTTGTCACTACAGAAGTGTCTTTGGGAAGCACTTACACGTCCTCCATAGAGTCCTGATCTCTCCCTATACATTTTCCATATGTTTTTAAGCCCTGAAGAAAGACATTCGCGGCCGTGGATTTGCTTCGGACGAAGACGAGCACGCCTGAGTAGAATCATAGTTCCATAGGCAACTGCAAACATGTTTTCATGAAGGCAATGACCTTCTTATCTCACAGTGGGCAAATTAATTAAGAGTTTTTTTTCCATCTGTCTAGTTTTCATTTGACCGCCCCCTATAAAAGAAAGAAGAAAAACGTAAGTATAAAAACTACATAGTGATACGCTTTCTTGACGTAACGTATAAACTTTGTCTAAGGATTTTTAAACTCAAGACTGAAAATGATAGAAAAACTTTTACTAATTTAAGAATAGATCAGATTTAGAAAGGAACAATCAACAAACAATGCAGTTTTTATTTTACGACAGCTTACTGATAAGTAGAGAGTTGAAAAACAAAAAGACATAGGCCCTATTGTTTTTATGGATTTTGAGAAGGTTTTGGATAATGTGGTTAGAGAAAAGTTATGAAGAACCTTGGAGTGCAGCTTACAACAGCTGTAAAAAATCTGTAGAAAGAAACATCAGTAATCTCAAATATAGACGGTATATATACAGAACCTATACAATTAAGTAGAGGGATAAGATAATGCTGCTTATTCTCTTCACTATTGAATTTTTACGTTGACGATGCAGGTCATATTGAACTTAAGGATAAACTCTGTAGCATAACTAAACATTTCGGTAAAGCTAAAATCACTCATATATCTTGATGATATGTCACTGATTTTTTTAGGAGAAGATGGCTTACACAAAAGAATTTATAAATAAAATAAAATATGTTCAGAATATAATATGGAAATATCTTCTTGTAAATCAAAGTCAATTGCACGTTGTGGAAAATATCGACTGAGAACTGAAGGATTAATTAATGAAAAAGCAGTTGAACCTGTAATATATTGCAACTAACTTGAATTATTATTATTACTATTTTCGTATCCAGGACAGTAGAGCACAGCTATTTACAAATTCAAAACATATGTACAACATATACACAAGACACTGACATGTCAAAATGATTTTGAGGCCCAGAATTCTTGAGCCTTGATTGATGGAACATTTGCTGAGGTCAGGTTCTCCAGATTGCAGACAACTTCGGGCAGTCCACGAGGTGTTCACTGTCTTGAACTTCTTCACGCTAAGAGGTTGCATCTCCAGTAATGTAACCCCACCGCTTCAAATTTTGTTTGTACACCATAACTTCAGTCTGAAGTCTGTTCAGAGTGTTCCACGTTTGGTGGGGTAGTTGGAAACCAGCAGTGGATTCTTTTTTAAGATTTGGCTTATTACTTCTAGTTGCCTTGTTTCGCCGCAGTTCTATTCGGTGGCGGAAGGTGATGACGTAACTGTTCCATTTGTTCAGAGAAAGCTTTTTCTCGACTACAGCCTAGGACATAACGCTTCGCTTCCAAACGTATGCCTCGAATCATTTTCCTGTTTCTTCTTCTCAACCTCTGTCGCTGTTCTTCGTCTAATATCCTGGAGCATTATGCCTGTAAGATGGTATATCGTGTCAGCTGGAGTTGATCGTGATAATGCGGCCTGTCTCGTTATGAACGGTGTTAACGAGTCTGGTGCGTGCGGAATTCCGACAGACTAGTGCTGTATTTTCTGCCATAAAGAAGTGTATAACCAGAGCAGACGTACTTTGAACATGGTTGTGTCCCCGCGTGCTGTTAGTGAGCTTGCGTGTAATATCTTTTAGGTTGTAGACTTTGAGCTTCATGTTTTCGCAAATGTTTTTGAAAGTAACTGTCCTGTCGAGCTTTACTCTGAGATATGTTGGAGTGTCCCAGTATTGTGGTTGCTTTTCCCTCCATGTTACTTCTAATTTTTTTAGCTTGTTCATTTCTCAAGTGAATCGCACAGACCTGTCTTTTGGAAGGGTTAGGCTTTAGGTAGTATTCTGACAGATCTTAGAGGGTTGCAGTCAGCTTCATTTGTGCCTCCTCAAACGTTCTTCCTTGAGCTGCAACTGCTGGCTGCTGCGACGTCAGCATAAATGAAAGATTTTGTGTTTGTTCCGACAGGTTGGTCATTAGTGTAGATGTATACCTACAGTGCCAACACACTGCCTTCAGGGGGCCGTCCTTCTGGATTCTTCCATCTGCTTTTCTTGTTATTCACCGTGACAAAGAACAGCTTGTTTTATAGTAGACTTTGGATGAATTGCTTTAATTGGTAGTCCTTGTTGACTGAATAAAGCTTCCTTGCGAGTCTGCAATTGTTTACTGGTGTCATACGTCGGTCTTAAGTTCACGAACGTCACACCTGTGATCTGCCCTCTCCTGTATCCGTCCTCTACATGCTGAGGATCTGGCCACAAAATGTTTTTCCTGAGCAGAATCCTGGTTGTTTAATAAGGGTTTGGTATACATATCCCGATATGCGGTTCAGAATAATTCTTTCCAACAGTTTCTGTAGATGACAGAATGGTGACACTCGTCTCAAATTCTTGTGGTCCGTCGGATCTTTCCCAGGTTTCAATAAGGCTACCACTTTAGCTTTGCGCCAGATTTTGGATATCTGTAACTTGGGGACACAGTTGTTAATGAGATTAAAAATCCCAATGTTTGGTGCCTGACCCAAATCTCTTTATTCGTTCAATTGGTAGGTCATTTAAGCTTGGAGCTATGTTATTCTTCACGTAGTGCATGCTACCCTGTACTTCCTCTTAAGTGAAAGGGCAAACAGTTAAGTGATTTTTGGATGTAAGATGTCGTATAAATACGAGGAATATATAAAGAATACCTGGAACATGACAAATGTTGTTTTACTGCTTAAACAATATACTATTTTTAAATAATGTTCCGGTATTAGTTACACTGAAATTTAGTGTCATGTTAAATGACAATGTACATTCACTTACGAGGGCCATCTGAAAAGTAATGCCTCCGAATTGTAAATGTGAAAACTCTTAGGGTGCTCCATGTGGGGACGGACTCTTCGAATTCGAAACTCGCATACAGCTGGCTGTTTCTCACGCATCGACATACTTACCTTACACATCACCATGGCAGGCACTACAATTCAGAGGCCCCTAGCGGCACAGGGCTGCAAACAGGTAAACATGAAGAATAAAGATGTAGAATATTAATACACTCCTGGAAATTGAAATAAGAACACCGTGAATTCATTGTCCCAGGAAGGGGAAACTTTATTGACACATTCCTGGGGTCTGATACATCACATGATCACACTGACAGAACCACAGGCACATAGACACAGGCAACAGAGCATGCACAATGTCGGCACTAGTACAGTGTATATCCACCTTTCGCAGCAATGCAGGCTGCTATTCTCCCATGGAGACGATCGTAGAGATGCTGGATGTAGTCCTGTGGAACGGCTTGCCATGCCATTTCCACCTGGCGCCTCAGTTGGACCAGCGTTCGTGCTGGACGTGCAGACCGCGTGAGACGACGCTTCATCCAGTCCCAAACATGCTCAATGGGGGACAGATCCGGAGATCTTGCTGGCCAGGGTAGTTGACTTACACCTTCTAGAGCACGTTGGGTGGCACGGGATACATGCGGACGTGAATTGTCCTGTTGGAACAGCAAGTTCCCTTGCCGGTCTAGGAATGGTAGAACGATGGGTTCGATGACGGTTTGGATGTACCGTGCACTATTCAGTGTCCCCTCGACGATCACCAGTGGTGTACGGCCAGTGTAGGAGATCGCTCCCCACACCATGATGCCGGGTGTTGGCCATGTGTGCCTCGGTCGTATGCAGTCCTGATTGTGGCGCTCACCTGCACAGCGCCAAACACGCATACGACCATCATTGGCACCACGGCAGAAGCGACTCTCATCGCTGAAGACGACACGTCTACATTCGTCCCTCCATTCACGCCTGTCGCGACACCGTTGGAGGCGGGCTGCACGATGTTGGGGCGTGAGCGGAAGACGGCCTAACGGTGTGCGGGACCGTAGCCCAGCTTCATGGAGACGGTTGCGAATGGTCCTCGCCGATACCCCAGGAGCAACAGTGTCCCTAATTTGCTGGGAAGTGGCGGTGCGGTCCCCTACGGCACTGCGTAGGATCCTACGGTCTTGGCGTGCATCCGTGCGTCGCTGCGGTCCGGTCCCAGGTCGACGGGCACGTGCACCTTCCGCCGACCACTGGCGACAACATCGATGTACTGTGGAGACCTCACGCCCCACGTGTTGAGCAATTCGGCGGTACGTCCACCCGGCCTCCCGCATGCCCACTATACGCCCTCGCTCAAAGTCCGTCAACTGCACATACGGTTCACGTCCACGCTGTCGCGGCATGCTACCAGTGTTAAAGACTGCGATGGAGCTCCGTATGCCACGGCAAACTGGCTGACACTGACGGCGGCGGTGCACAAATGCTGCGCAGCTAGCGCCATTCGACGGCCAACACCGCGGTTCCTGGTGTGTCCGCTGTGCCGTGCGTGTGATCATTGCTTGTACAGCCCTCTCGCAGTGTCCGGAGCAAGTATGGTGGGTCTGACACACCGGTGTCAATGTGTTCTTTTTTCCATTTCCAGGAGTGTAACTTTTGATTTATTTAAAAAGCTTTAAGAGTTTTCACATTTAAAATTCCGAGGCTATATTTTTCAGAACGCTCTCAAGCTTTCCAAGGTTAATTCGTTGTACTATTACTTCCTCTGTTTGACGGTATTCTGTTTTGAACTATGTAATTAGCTTCAGGTAATAAATCTTTCCTGTCTATTGTGACTAAGTCTGCTTAGAAATTCTCTTTAAGTTAATTACGAGACATAAAAAACGTAAGAAAATAGTTACTTTTTGGCTGTTACAGTGGTGTCACTGACAGCAACTGACACAGCGCCTCACCTTTCGTTTCATAATATGTTCAAAATTGCTTCCTACATTCCTTGAAGAAGTGGCTGTTACCCATACCTGCCTGACGACAACTTATATTCAAACTTTTTTCTTCACTAGCCACTACAACATTTATCATTAAAGTGTATATCTCCCTGCAATTTCTTAGCAGATTAAAACAGTGTGCGGGACCGGAACTCGAAGTTGGAACTTCTGCCTTTCACAGGCAAGCACCTTATCGTCTGAGCTATTCAAGCAGGCTCACGATCCGCCCACGCAGCTCTGCTTCTACCTGTTCAACTTCACAGAACAAAGCATTCATTCTGGTAATAATCACCCAGGCTGTGGCTAAGCCATGTCTCTTCCCAGATGTACTAGTCCGCAAGGCATTCAGGAGAATTTCTGTGACGCTGGGATACGAGCTGGGGTACTGGCGGGATTAGATCCGTGAGGGTGAGCCGTGAGTTGTCTTTCGATAGCTCAGTCGATGGAGCACTTGTCCGCGAAATACAGAGCTCCAGGTACAAGTCCCGGTCCGGCACACAGTTCTAATCTGCCAGCAATTTTCATATCAGCGAGCACTCCGCTAAGAGTGAAAATTCATTCTGGATACATACCACCTCGTTCCGATTTTCCAGTTTCCTTACAACTTTCAGATTACCAAAGGTCATTCTAAACGCACAGCCTTAGCATGTATCCCCTTTTTCTGCAGTCCCCACCATAAAATTCTATGGAATAACTTTTCTTTGTCTTTTCTAAAGGACGTATTCACCAGGGGCTTAAGAAGAATGCATGTCCTGTGGATATACAAAGTACTTCATATCTTTAATGCACTAGTTTATGTTGTCTATTTCGAGTCTTCGCCGTTCACCAACGCTATTTCTTGGGACTTCAGAGAAGTCTTCCGTTTCCTCTGCCGAAGGGTGCACTGAATCGTTATTTGCCCCTCCACACTCTATTATCTTTAAAGAGACAATTGGTAAAATGCAGATTCATCGCTGCACCTGACGTTGTAGATAGTATGTGCTTGCGATTTGTGAACATCTGAGCTGTTTTGAATCTAATCAAGACATGAGGGTCAATTCTAAACTATGTTCACCGTCCGATCAGGAATATCTTTTTTACTACCAACTGTTATGAAACACATTCTTGTTCATGCAGCAGGATATTGTTGTGAGAAAAGACAGACTAAACAAGTAATCTCCTCACTACGAGCATCGGGGTAATCTCAGACATTATGGTCGATCGTCAGGCGGTTCAGGTGGACACTGATCGCTAGTCAAGTTATGCGGAAATCCCGTCGTGACTGGAGCTTCTGTGAGAAACGATATTCACTGCTTATGTCCATCTGGCTGTCCTCTTTGTGATTAATTGCAGTACTTATTCCTTATCGTTATCGGTCGATATCGTCACTAGAATAACAAATTATTGCTGGAAGAGACAAACAAGGCGAGTTTTTAATGAATTATATCTGTTGAGCTTCCTAATGAGATGTCAGTCATTTCTTTGATTACCACAGTTCATTTAATGTAAGGGAGATTCGTTACTACCGTCTATGGCTCTTATACATCTACGTATACCGTGCATCCACTTCGTTCTTACATCACTGTTATTTGTACTCTATGACAAGTCAGCCAAAACTATAGATGTCTTAGTCAGTAACGACATAAGCTCATTTCTCATCTATGTGTATATGCTGCAGGTAAACGTTTGACTCGCTTCAGTTTGATCTACTCTAACGGTTTTGTCCGTGAGCCTTCCAACATTTATCGGGAAACAAAGAAACCAGGGACGCAACATTAACAATCTACTGCGAAATTTACAAGCCTGGTATTTTCGAATCTGAACGACTGGTCTTGGTTATGAATTTACTATGTAGGGTACTTACATAAACTACATGTTACAAACAAATTGGTAATATCGTTGAGGCTGATATGTATGAACATAGTCCTAGGGTTTTACCAGTGCGAAATTACGGTTGTTGTGACGAAATTTGCTAACATCATCTAATTTCTGATTCGTTCGTAAAGCGATAAAAAAATTATGTTAAGTTTCGAAACGTACAAATACATAAATTAGGCCATACTTATTCGAAAACTAAAGAATCCAAGCAGTGATCGATGGAACGTATTACACAAATACCAATAGTTTTTAGAATCACATAATGGTAAACTCGCGTATCATCACAAATACAGACGGTGTAATAAAATAAAAATATCACCAATAACACAAAACAGCACGTAGCTTCGTATGGAAAGTTTGTACAGCGCACATTATATTGCTAAAATCATGGCTTTGCGTATCGTTCTCCTGTGCTATGCGTTTGCTTATGTGTTCATTTGATCGGAACACTACCAACTCCAAGACAAAACGGTTGCCATCTCCATGTCAGACTCGAAATTGGTAAATATTCTATTTGCAATTTAATTGTAACTTTTGCCACACAGACTACAGAAAATTGTTTAAAAATAGAATCGAAAAGCACCCTGTAGAGTTCAAAAAATAAACTTTCCGTACACAGAAGAAATCAGTTAAAAAACTGTAGACAAAATGCCATTGAAACTGGCTTCAGTTTACGTTACTTTCACATTCAACTGCGCGTGAGACGGTTCTGAGCCGAAAGTCCTTACTCGCACTTGGTGCGATGCTCTGGTGCGTCAGTGACTATCATCAGAAATCCTTGGTTCTTTGAAATGCGAGTTATGTATAAAAGAGAAGGTTACCTCGACAAAGGTGGTAGACCAGGAAGCAGTATTCGTTTTTCATCTCATCCGTGCAGCTGAATACGAATAGGATCATGACTGGGACATGAAGTAATTAAACAGTAAATATTATTTTCTCTGTGCAGAGATATCTACTCTTCCCTGTCCTACCCGTCACCTCGACTGTCACACTTTTAACGTGTATATAATTTCGTTTATCATAGATTCGAGTGTGCCGTTGATCTAGGTTCCAGGACGTCTAAATTTTCAGACTTGCGTTACAGTTGCCATGAATAACATTCATCACAGCCTTAGTACTAGTTTTTTTTTACCTCTTGTCGGTGTATGTAGAGTGTCTTGTCCAGGAACATGTATAAAAAAATAATGTACTGGGTAATGGTAGATTACGATTTCAGATCCAGTCCATAATCAAGTATTACCTAAAATTGGACAAAGACAAGAAAGCGAATTGATCACGGCATTTTGGAAGAAACATCTTCTCATTAACCTGAAGTGTCCTCGGGAATCCGTGGAGAAACTAAGTAAGTGTGAACGAAATTCAGTTCCGCTCCTCTCAATTTCGAATCCATAAAGTGTAAAGTTGGCGAACTGAACTTTCTTTACTTGACTCATAAATTCCACTTTACTTCCTGTAAGGCATTTGTTGTTGAATGCACGTGTTTGATGCATCTGAACTAATGGTAAACTTCCTTCTTACAGACTGTATTTTGTATTGCTGTTATGATCAAATTTTAGGCATTTTTGCGAAAGAGACGTATCGATAGCAACAAAGAGGATTCAATGCGTACAGTGAAGTGTCTAAACACTGTGGCCGGCCGGAGTGGCCGTGCGATTCTAGGCGCTACAGTCTGGAACCGAGCGACCGCTTAATTGGACTGAGTTGCTCAGTCAGTATCGATCACACAAGCTGTTTAGTCGTGTGTACTTTTGGTGTGAAAGTCAACTGTCGACTTGTAAAGCTGTTTATTTTCCTGTAACTAGTCATGAATTTGTCGAACAAAAGCAAACACAGTGATGATTACATTAAATACGGTTCTGTTGCTGTACAGAACATTGGTGCCGATCAGCCGCAATGTCTTATTTGCTATGAAGTATTGAACAATGATGCCGTGAGACTTTGTCTCGAAGGGCATTTGTGGACTAAACATAGCGCTTGAAAAGGTAAGCCGATGGAATTTTTCGTTGCAAGACGTGCGAGTCTTAAGCGAATCAAGTTGGATAGTATTGGATACATTGCCCAGTCTTCTGAAAAAGCGATTCTAACTTCCTATCAGTTACCGCTACTCATCGCAAAGGTAAAGAAACGTCATATTGTCGGAGAAAAGCTTGACATACCTGTTTGTTGGAAGCAACTGATATTTTTCTCGAACAAGAAAATAAACAAAAACTTTCAGAAATACCGCTCTCTGACAACACTGTGAAACGCCGGATTGGTGATATGACGGAAGACATAATAAATCAGGTAGTGCAGGCCGTGAAAGAATCAGAATTTTTTGCAATACAACTAGGCGACAGTACAGGTGTTGCAAGTTTTTGTCAACCACTAGTTTTCGTTCACACACACAAAACGAAACAATGTGAACGAGATGCTATTTTCTAGAGAATTAACGACTACTTCAAAAGCAGTTCATATAATGACAGCGATATATCAATTCTTTTGCAAACATGAACTCTAGTGGCAAAATCTGATCGGCGTATGCAAAGACGGTGCCACGTCAATGCTTGGATCTCGCTCAGGATTCGTGCAGACAGTCAGAGAAAAGAATCCCAATGTTAATTATTTTCTCTGTCTTATACACCGTCAAGCCTTGGCTGCTATGACACTTCCAAAAGAACTCAACGACGTCCTAAAATTATGCATCAAAATAGTGGATCGTGTTAAAAAGGGTGCGTTAAATACTCCTCATTTTTCGGCCCTTTGTTGCGGTTTGGGAACAAAACATAAAAAAATGCTGTTTCCTATGGAAGTACGCTGACACTCAAAAGTAAATATGGCTGGATTATTTGAACATAGACATGAAGTGATTCAGTTTCTGGAAATTCAAAATCAATCAGAATTGTGTGTGAAAACCCGAAAGCCAAGTGTTCAACTTACGTTTTTGTCAGATATTTTCTATTCATTGAACTCACTAAACTTGAAATTGTAAGGTCGATACTGAAAAAAAATTATCATCGGGTTGCCGTCACAGCGTTTACTATTAAGTTACAACTTTGGAAACGTAAATCTGTAGTCTGCAATTACTCCTGTTTCCCAAATTATTTGGAATCTTGGAGGAAGCACTCCTTATGGAGGACTTTATGCAAACTTATTCTACGGATAAAACTTCAAATCATTTGCAGCATCTAACTGCCGAATTCAAACGCTACCTCTCTAGCTCGTGTGATAATAACATTTACACACAGACAACAGATACTCTTCACTTTGAGATACATGTGCCGTCGGAAACACTGCTTTGGAAATTAAAGACGGTTCTATAGCCAAATACGACTTTGAGAAGATGGATAAATCACTATTGTGGGTAAAATATTCGAAAGTTTATCGCATCATAGCAAAGCAAGCTCTGTAATACCATTTTCAAGCAATGATTTGTGTGAAAGATAGTTTTCGGCAGTTGTAGCAATGAAAACGAAACACACCGGCAAACTCAACATTACTAGTCATTTATGTTGTGCTCTTTCTTCTGTTAAATAAAGAATTGAAAATTTTTGCGAAAATATGCTATCTCATGCAACACATTGATTTATTTGCTGTTTATTACCAAATGTATGTGCAAATCCTATATGTCTACAATGATTTTTTTATAATATAAAGTTTACGAACATTTTTGGTCTCATTACCCTTAGCCGCGCGAATATTTGCGACAGGCCGTAGTTCGATCAGCCATTGACGCCCCCTTTCGCAGTACTTTTGTGTGAACTGTCATCTGTTTCAGACTGCTGGCAACCTTGCCGATCTGTTGTCAGTCGCTATATTTTTTCTATTCATTGCGATGTATTCCAAAAGACTTAATTATCTTCACAACATTTGCTATAAATAAGCGTCGCATTTGAAAGTGACCATCTCTGTGAGGAGCAGAGCCCGAATTTCCATACAAATGCGCGTACTGACCACTTTAGGGAATCAATGTATACGTCGAAATTTTTTTTTTGCTATCTTGCACTTAGAAATTTATAAGGGATACAAATTATTTTCCTGGCTGCAATGGAGATACAGCAATATCTTGCACAGCTATAATAGGTACTCTCTTTTCTCCTGTGAATTACGACCAAATTGAATAATTTGATTGAATTAACTATAATTTTAAAACTGAAAAATTTTGGCAATTTTTGTAGGGCTTTGTTTGATAGAAATGTGTGTACAATACGATACAATATGCCCAAACCATTTTCTTCCCATAAGATGTCAGTTGACAAAGCAAAAGCTTTTCCTTGCAACCCCCAGAAAAGGAAAGTGATGGAGGGAAGTACAGTACGCACATTTTTAGTTGTTCTTCCCGTGGCATGTCACAAAAAGTAGGAACGTTTCGTACCGACAAACTTCTTTTTACAATTGGCGCCATCATCAAAATCATACTTTTATTGCACTCGAGATGCGAGTGAAATGGTGTTGTGTCGCAGTGTATTGTCTTGTGTTGACAATATAACTAATAAAAAAATGAACGATTAATTACTAGGAGTAATAACTATATTTATTCAAGTTATCTGACACGATGCTCAATACGTTTTTGAAATGTCGTTTTTCTCTAGTATTTGCTTAGTGCTACAACACGTTTAAAGCAATGTCATTTTTCTTGGAACTTGTGAGTAACGCATTTGAAGATGAGTGCCCATCTGTATAATGCGCAATCTCGAATCTATGTTTCTTCCGTGTTAATTTATACCCCTCCTGCTTTTTAGTACGATGCACACGAACTTGTGGGTTGGCAGCTCTGAACCGTAGGCAGATAAACATTCCCCCTCTCACATCACCACTAACAGCATCGACAATAGTGGTCTCTCGCTCTCTTCCGCCTTCGCGCCCTTGAGGTGAAACACTTACTTCAAATTTTCTTACTGTAACAAATACTCTTCCGCTCATAATGCAATGAACATGTGAACAACAATGTAAATCTGTGTAGAACAATGAAGTGTACTCATCGCACCTAACAGTATTGCAAGATGAGATCTCGTCGTAAAATGAACTGAGAAAACAGTTTTTGAGAACGGATATTGTTATTGGGGTTGTTGTACAAGCAGTTTTGGTTAGCGGCTTACCTCAAAGTCGTGCGTGATGCAGAGGGAGTATTGTTTAGTCGCCGTGTTCGTGAGAGGGAGAATGCTGTCTTGGCTCGACATCGGTGTTGCCAACCTCTACGTGCGTGCACTTCCTACGGAACGGAAATGGTGGTCGTCGGCCAACGTTTTTCATAGAAGCTAGCGCCAAAGTGAATTAAATGTAAACGCCGGCCGCTGTGGCCGAGCACTTCTAGACGCTTCAGTCTAGAACTGCGTGACCGATACGATCGCAGGTTCGAATCCTGTGAATTCCTAAGGTTGTTGTTGTTGTTGTGGTCTTCAGTCCTGAAACTGGTTTGATGCAGCTCTCCATGCTACTCTAGCCCAGTGCAAGCTGCTTCATCTCCCAGTTCGTACTGCAGCCTACTTCCTTCTGAATCTGCTTAGTGTATTCATCTCTTGGTATCGCTCTACGATTTTTACCATCCACGCTGCCCTCCAGTACTAAATTGGTGATCCCTTGATGCCTCAGAACATGTCCTACCAACCGATCCCTTCTTCTAGTCAAGTTGTGCCACAAATTTCTCTTCTCCCCAATTCTAATCAATACCTCCTCATTACTTATGCGATTTACCCATACAATCTTCAGCATTCTTCTGTAGCACCAAATTTCGAAAACTTCTATTCTCTTCTCGTCTGAATTATTTAGCTTCCACGTTTCACTTCCATACATGGCTACACTCCATACAAATACTTTCAGAAACGACTTCATTCTATACTCGATGTTGACAAATTTCTCTTCTTCAGAAACGCTTTCCTTGCCATTGCCAGTCTAAATTTTATATCCTCTCTACTTCGACCATCATCAGTTATTTTGCTCCCCAAATAGCAAAACTCATTTACTACTTTAAGTGTGTCATTTCCTAATCTAATTCCCTCAGCGTCACCTGATTTAATTCAACTACATTCCATTATCTTCGTTTTGCTTTTGTTGATGTTCATCTTACAACCTCCTTTCAAGACACTGTCCATTCCGTTCAACTGCTCTTGCAGCTCCTTTGCTATCTCTGACAGAATTACAATGTCATCAGCCAACCTCAAAGTTATTCCATTCGTCTGTAAAGAATTCTCGTTAGTATTTTGCAACCGTCACTTAATAAACTGATAGTTCGGTAATTTTCACATCTGTCAACAAATGCTTTCTTTGGGATTGGAATTATTATATTGTTCTTGAAGTCTGAGGATATTTCGCCTGTCTCATACATTTTGATCACCAGATGGTAGAGTTTTGTCAGGACTGGCTCTCCCAAGGCTGTCAGTAGTTCTAATGGAATATTGTCTACTCCCCGGGCCTTGCCGGCTTGGGTGACCGAGCGGTTCTAGGCGCTACAGTCTGGAACCGCGCTACCTCTACGGTCCTAGGTTCGAATCCTGCCTCGGGCATGGATGTGTGTGATGTCCTTAGGTTGGTTAGGTTTAAGTAGTTCTAAGTTCTAGGGGACTGATGACCTCAGAAGTTAAGTCCCATAGTGCTCAGAGCCATTTGAACCAACCCGGGGCCTTGTTTGTCTTAGGTCTTTCAGTGCTCTGTCAAACTCTTCACGCAGTATCATATCTCCAATTTCATCTTCATTTACATCCTCCTCCATTTCCATAATAAGGCCCTCAAGTACCTCGCCCTTGTATAGACCCTCTATATACTCCTTCCACCTTTCTGCTTTCCATTCTTTGCTTAGAACTGGGTTTCCATCTGAGCTCTTGATATTCATACAAGTGGCTCTCTTTTCTCCAAAGGTCTCTTTAAATTTCCTATAGGCAGTATCTACCTTACCCCTAGTGAGATAAACCTCTACATCCTTACATTTGTCCTCTAGCCATCCCTACTTAGCCATTTTGCACTTCCTGTCGACCTCATTTTTGAGACGTTTGTATTCCTTTTTGCCTGCTTCATTTACTGCATTTTTATATTTTCTCCTTTCATCAATTAAATTCAATATTTCTTCTGTCACCCAAGGATTTCTACGAGCCCTCGTCTTTTTACCTACTTGATCCTCTGCTGCCTTCAATACTTTATCGCTCAAAGCTACCCATTCTTCTTCTACCGTATTTCCTTCCCCCATTCCTGTCAATTGTTCCCTTATGCTCTCCCTGAAACTCTGTACAACCTCTGGTTTAGGCAGTTTATCCAGGTCGCATCTCCTTAAATTCCCACTTTTTTTGCAGTTTTTTCCGTTTTAATCTACAGTTCATAACCAATCGATTTTGGTCAGTGTTCCCATTTGCCCCTGGAAATGTCTTACAATGGCTTCTTCCATGTATACGTTTAAGTAGTTCTAAGTTCTAGGGGACTGATGACCTCAGATGTTAAGTCCCATAGTGCTCAGAGCCATTTGAACCATTTTTTAAATGTAAACATAAAACTGAAACTAAATTTTAATACTGGGTATCTTTATTGTTTTTCACGTCTTTGTGTAATTTTGGTCTTGTGGCAATTCGTGACGGTACGCATGTTTGAGATATGATAGTGCATGGAAATGAGGGCTCTAATAATGAGAGAAATTAATACATACTCATTTACCCTTTCACGACCCCTTCTCCTCACCACGTCCTTCCTATTTTCCCTTTCAATCCCCTCCCCTCTCTTCCCCCACTCCCCCCCCCCCCCCCCACAAGACTGTATGTAGTACATCATGTTGAACAATGTGGTTGTATCCTTCCGCATTTCCCGTTTTCTTAGGCGCAGTAAGGGACCCATACAATAACCATTAAAACCACCCCCTACCGTAACACCAACTCATGTGTACTTCATTACTGGCACAACTCTGATGGCAGGTAACGTTCTTCAGGCATTCGATGAATCCAAACCCCTCTCTCGGAATGCCACATGGTACAGCGCAATTCAACACTCCAAATCATCCATTTACATTACCTCAAACGGCGCTCAGCACTGACTACAGAAATGTGTGAGGCATGAGGGGCTGCTCGGCCACTGTACCTCATTACCTCTCTACGCACATTGTCCTAGATGGACTGCTCGTAGCTCTACGTAGCTCACGAGTGATTCCTTCCACTGCTTTTCTGCAAGTTCTTACGACCACTCGCCGCAGTGTTCGACGGCCCCAGTCCGTGGTTGCCAGTTATTTGTTTATCTGTGACTGTTTCTTCCCGTTTCCACTTCACAGTCACATCAGAAACTGTCGACCTGGGCAACTTTAGAAGGGTTAAAATGTTTTTGATGGATTTCTTACTCGTAAGACAACCAACGACCACATTCTTGGTCATTATGCTCTCTTGGTCGACGCATTTGCTGCTACTGCTTCTCTAATGACAACACTTCGCCTCTTTGTATACTGGCGGGACCCTCTGTCCTTGCATTTAGTGGTCAATTACGCATCACGCAGGGGTTCCGGTTCTGCAAATTACTTCTTTTGGCCAGGAATGACCGCTTTGAGTGTTTTAAGTATGCTCTTACGTCCTCTTTGCTTCAGCTGGCAAATGTTATTTTGCTTTCAAGGTAGTTGAATTGCTAATTTTGTATAACTCGTGGTCACCAATTCTGATATTGGATTTACCGATAATCTCATTTCTGCTGCGCATCATTACTTTTATCTTTCTATTGTTTACTGTCAATCAACATTCTGTACTTATCACACTGTTCAACCCAATCAACATACCCTGTGATCCCTTTTCACTTTCACCTAGAAGAGCAATGTCATCAGCGAATCTTATCATTGATATCCTTTCATCCTGAATGTCAGTCTCAATCTTGAACATTTCTTTCATTTCCGTCATTGGTTTTCCGATGTACAGACTGAATAATGGAGGTGAAAAATTGCTTCCCTGCATTGCGCCCTTCTCAGTCCGAGCAGTTCATTCTTGGTCTTCCTGTACGTATTATATATTACCCGTCCTTCCACATAGCTAACACATATGTGCTTCAGAGTTCGCAGGCCGGAGTGGCCGAGCGGTTCTAGACGCATCAATTTGGAACCGCCCGACCGCTACGGTCGCAGGTTCGAATCCTGCCTCGGGCATGGATGTGTATGATGCCGTTTGGTTAGTTAGGTTTAAGTAGTTCTAAGTCTAGGGGACTGATGACCTCAGATGTTATGTCCCATAGCGCTCAGAGCCATTTGAACCATTAAAACTTTCAGAGTTTTGAATATTTTGAACCATTTTGTATTGCCGAACGTTTTTTATTGGTCGACAGATCCTATGAATGCATCTTGATTTTTCTCAGATCTTGCTTCGAGTACCAAGCGCAACGTTACAACTGTTTCTCTGGTGACTATCTTTACTGAAGCCAAATTGATTATCATCCAACAGATCCTCTGTTTTTTTAAAAAAATACTTCTGTATTTTATTCCTTTCAGCAACTTCGATGAGTGTTAAGCCGATGTGCAGTACTTCTCGTATTTTTTAGCCCTTCATATCTTCGCGATTATATGGATGATATTTGTCCCAAAATCTGATGGTATGTCTCACATCTCTCAGATTCTATAAATCACATTGAACAGTCGTTTGGTTGCCACTTTCCCCTAGTGATTATAGAAACTGTGAAGGGTTGTTATAAATCCGTTGTGACTTATTTGATGGCAGTCTTCCAAAGTTCTGTTAAAGTTCGACACTAATTCTAGATCCCCTTTGTCTTCCATATCGACTCTTATTTCATCTGTCATGTCATCAAACACTTCTTCGTCCTCGTAGAGGACATCAATGTACTTCTTCCATCTACCCGCGCTCTCTCCTCTGCGTTTAACAGTGGAAGTCGCATTTCACTCTCAATATTTACTCTCTTTCTTTTAATTTCAACGAAGGTTGTTTTGATTTTTCTTTATGCTGAATCAGTCCTTTCAAAGTCCATTTCTCTTTCGATTTTCTCACAGTCTTCCTAAGGCCATTTCACCTTGGCTTCCTGGCGCATTCTGTTTATTTCATTTCAAAGTGGCCCTTCCTTTGAACATTTGTGCACTGCCTTCTTTAGTTGATAAGCTGAAGTATTTCTTCTTTTATTCAAGGTTTCTTCGCTGTTACCTTCCTTGTACCTACGCTTGTGTGTCCAGTTTCTGTGACTGCTCTCTTTGAGGTGTCCGTTCCTCTTCAACTGAACTCCTACGTTGGCACTCATTTACCCAGTACCTACAACCTTATATAACTTCAAACTCATCTCATCGTTCTTCACTACTTCAGTATCTCATCTATTATGAAATTGGTTCTTTCGGATGATTATAATAAACTTTAGGGCTACTCTTCATCATTATTAAATTGTGATCAGAATCTATATCTGCTTCTGTTACGCCTTACAAGCCAATATCTGAAATCGGAATCTCTGTCTGACAACGGTATAATCCAGCTGGAGTCTTCCTGTGTCTCTGAGCCTTCTCCAAGAACACCTGCTCCTATTATGATTTTTGAACCGTATATTTCTTCTAGTAGCTGAAGCTTATTGCAGAACTCTGTCAGTATTTTTCCTCTCTCATTCTTACTTCCAAGCCCATATACCTCCCAAACCCTGTGTTCTATTCCTTCTCGAACAACCGCATTCCAATTCTCCATGACTATTAGGCTAACGTCTCCATTTTTCATAATGAATTTCCCGTTATCCTAGTATACTTTCCCTGTCTCTTCATTTTCTGCTTGTGACGTCGGTGTATACACGTGTATTATTGTTGCCAGTCTTTGTTCGCTGTCGATTCTGATGTGAACCACCCAATCACTGCATTGTTCATAATAAATCACTCTCTGCCCTACCTTCCTATTCACAACGAATGCTACTGCAGTGATACTATTTTAGTTTGATGCTGATATTACCATAAATTTGTCTGAATAGAAATCCGCACTTCCTGCCATTTCGTTTCACTGACAGCCACTACTTTGTCTTTGCATTCCCCTTTTCAGATTTCCCTAATTTACCTACCACGTTCGAGCTTCTGACGTTCATGACCCAACTCGTAGAATTTTACCCGTTAGTTGGTCATTCAGTTTTTTACTCATGGTTACCTCCACATACAGTCCTCTCTTCCCTTCCGCCCAATGTGCGCCCTTACATAGGAATGGCGGAACAAATCTGGAATCTTTTGCAAATGGTGAGCTTGTAATGTATCTGGTACATTATATAGTTAGCTTGGCTGATGGAAAATTATCCTGTTACGTAGCCTGGTACAATATCATGTTAATTTAAATTGGGAATTTACTGTTAAAAAATTGCGTACCCTTAATGACCCTGAATAGTTGGCTGGAAAGGAAAAACAGTTAGTGGATGGGTCTCAGTTCAGGAAAAATTAATGCAATTTTTCTATACCTCGATAATTCTTGATTAATTCTCTAGGAGAATTACATGGGAAATGCTCTAAAATATATTAAAAATCATACACGTGAAGACTAAGCAGGCCTGAAAGAGCCAATATAGGAAATTGGATAAATAGCGGGTGAGATATTGAATATCAGGAATGCCTTTTAGTGTATAATTATTACATTATTAAATCTTCAAAAGGGAAGCACATGAGCAAAAGCGTATTTAGCAAAAAAGCCTTAACCTATCCTGGAATGTTGGTACTGAATATTCGTAAAACGGTCCGAAATGCGTAACATGATCATAGTAAATCGGGAGTCCCGTGGGAGAGATGGATTACACAGACACACAGACTAACCATTCATCACAGAGAAAGAAGTCGTTCAATAATTTAATAAGTGGAACAAGATCTGCACTGGGTTACAGAGAGACTAGCCTCGATGGTCTAATACCTTAACAGAAATTATTCCCAAATTTATTAAAAATTATGCAAGATTGCAAATAAGAACCCTAATAAGAATTACGCCTTTTGAGTAATTTTTATAAAAGGTAGGAGACACCAAAAATCAGTAATACCCATGTGGCTACCAACCACAAAGAAAATTCGATAAAATATAACAAACATTCACAATAAAGGAAGACACGATATTAAACAATAAAACTTGAGAATTTACTTAAGCAAGGAAATTGGTTCAGTTGTTGGCACCGTATACTAAAACATAATCTCACGAACAAAGCACATGCTAACGGCTACCAACCATGCACACAGAAAACTCACTCAAATCTGCATAAAACACAGTGACCTCTTATTGATATGACTACCGAATGTTAGAACCATATGCACAGCTTATAATCAAGTACACGATTTATTCGGGAATCTAGTCAGTCTAAAAGATCCACATGGCCTCATTCCCCACACTCCCAAAGAGAGCACAAAGGAAACTCTGTCATAAAAAATCGCGAAATTATTCTAAATTCCTGTATACGCAAGATATCCCGAGTTATTCTCTAATAACTGAAACCAACTAAGAAGTGAGACAGTTAAGGTGAAACTTACACATTAACAAAATTACAACACTAAGGACTAAAACTACACTACTGGTCATTAAAATAGCTACATCACGAAGATGACGTGCTACAGACGCGAAATTTAACCGAAAGGAAGAAGATGCTGTGATATGCAGATGTTTAGCTCTGCAGAGCATTCACACAAGGTTGGCGCCGCTGGCGACACCTACAACGTGCTGATATGAGGAACGTTTCCAACCGATTTCTCAAACACAAACAGCAGTTGACCGGCGTTGCCTGGTGAAACGTTGTTGTGATGCATCGTGTAAGGAGGAGAAATGCGTACCATCACGTTTCCGACTTTGATAAAGGTCGTATTCTAGCCTATCGCGATTGCCGTTTATCTTATCGTGACATTGCTGCTCGCGTTGGTCGAGATCCAATGACTATTAGCAGAATATGTAATCGGTGGGTTCAGGAGGGTAATACGGAACGCCGTGTTGGATCCCAACGGCCTCGTATCACTAGCAGTCGAGATGACAGGCATCTTATCCGCTTGGCTGTAACGAATCGTGCAGCCACGTCTCCATCCCTGAGTCAACAGATGGGGACGTTTGCAAGACAACAACCATCTGCAAGAACAGTTCGACGACGTTTGCAGCAGAATGGATTATCAGCTCGGAGACCATGGCTGCGGTTACACTTGACGATGCATCACAGACAGGAGTGCCTGCGATGGTGTACTCAACGACGAACGTGGGTGCACGAATGGCAAAACATATTTTTTTCGGATGAATCCAGGTTCTGTTTACAGCATCATGAAGGACGCATCCGCGTTTGGCGACATCGCGGTGAACGCACATTGGAAGCGTGTATTCGTCATCGCCATATTGGCGTATCACCCGGCGTGATGGCCTGGGGTGCCGGTGGTTACCCGTCTCGGTCACCTCTTGTTCGCATTGACGGAACTTTGAACTGTGGACGTTACATTTCAGATGTGTTACGACCCGTGGCTCTACCTTTAATTCGATCCCTGCGAAACTCTACATTTCAGCAGGATAATGCACGACCGCATGTTGCAGGTCCTGTACAGGCCTTTCTTGATACAGAAAATGTTCGACTGTTGCCCTGGCCAGCACATTCTCCAGATCTCTCACCAATTGAAAACGTCTGGTTAATGGTGGCCGAGCAACAGGCTCGTCACAATACGCCAGTCACTACTCCTGATGAATTGTGGTATCGTGTTGAAGATGCATGGGTAGCTGTACCTGTACACGCCGTCCAAGCTCTGTTTGACTCAATGCCCAGGCGTATCAAGGCCGTTATTACGGCCAGAGGTGGTTGTTCCGGGTACTGATTTCTTAGGATCTATGTACCCAAATTGCGTGAAAATGTAATCACATGTCATTTCTAGTATAATATATTGGTCCAATGAATACCCGTTTATCATCTGCATTTCTTCTTGGTGTAGCAATTTTAATGGCCAGTAGTGTAGAAGTTACCTCTTCGATGATTCCCAGCACAGTCAAGCTGCTCGCTACTCACTTACAGTCCCTACTGCGGACTGTAAGCCGGCATACAGACAATATACACTCTCTATCTGTGCCACCTTAAGAAACGCGACGGATCGTCGCTCTCTGGTTTCTCTCTGACGCAGAAGAATTCCCCTTTGTTATACAAAGAAGTTGACTAAGTTGTCCCTACATTCGAAGAAACTTACCCCAAGTCCAAAGACATACAGAGATTCCAGCAGACGACAAACACGCTTCCTAGCGAGGGATGGAACAAGGAAAACAGGGTGATAACACAGCTCTACAAAATAATTTTTTTTTCGTTGCCAGGGAAGTTTGAACGAAAATGGGATATTGTTATGATACTCATTCCGAGTATATTTGTACTTTTTCCAAATTGGCTCTGGTTTTTGAGATATAGGTTATTTGTGGAAATGAGAGTTTCATGTGGATAATATCGACTGCAGGGTCCATATATGGTGCAATGTATTTGCTACCTGTTTTTTAATTAGTGATATTGTACTATCTTTATTAAACAATTGTGCTCAGGGAGTGCATCTGTGTGGTTGAGGATTACATCATGCAAACATCACACTGTCAGCATGTGTTCAGTCCTGTTGTGCGGTGCGTGTGTTGAAGATATTGAGGGTTGTGCAGATTTGAATTCGGCGGTACTCGACATTCATTTGTTGGCCGAGGTAATCCCCGCAACAGCCGATAGGTAGCGTTCAGTGTAAACAAGAAAAATGGCGATGGTCGAAAGTCACACACATGTGCAGTGCAGATTCAAGGAGGTAGAACCTTTTCATCGTGACGTAGCAAATAAGAGGTGAGTATTCATTTCACACAAAACAATTAATGATGTTTGTTGGATGTGATTGACATGCAAATACAAGAAAGTTCTGCATAATATGTAGTATTTGTGCAATTTTGTTTTAGGAAAACATGAGTTCTTCACGCCGTCTTTGCGTGAACCATCCAGATGAGTTCTGCTACATTTGTGGTGAATACGTTCTTCAAAAGAACAGGAAGAATATCACTCCTTTTGTGAAGGAAGCGTATCTGGCATATTTCGGAATTAAACTTGGAGATCAAGACAAGGCGTGGGCACCCCATAAAGTTTGTAAATGCTGTGTGGAGTGCTTACGGCAGTGGACAAAACGAAAAAGGAAAAGCTTAAACTTCGGAGTGCCTATGGTATGGCGAGAGCAGAAGAACCATACAGATGATTGCTATTTTTGCATTGTTAATGTGAAAGGTTTTAATAGGTTCAAAAAACGAAAGTGGGAATATCCCGATTTGGAGTCAGCAAGAAGACCGGTGGTGCACAGCAACGATGTTCCTGTACCAACCTTCACAACATTACCCACGCTAACATCATCAGATGACGATGTGCACGGCGAGGAATGTACAAGTAGTGGTTCGGAATACGAAGGACGTGAGACACAACCCCAGCAGTTCGACCAGAAGGAGATCAGTGACTTGATACGAGAACTCAATCTTTCAAAGCAAGCATCAGAACTCTTAGCATCCAGGCTTAAGGAAAAGAACTGTCTTCATCCAAGTGTTAAAATAACAAATGGTTCAAATGGCTCTGAGCACTATGGGACTCAACTGCTGTGGTCATAAGTCCCCTAGAACTTAGAACTACTTAAACCTAACTAACCTAAGGACATCACACACATCCATGCCCGAGGCAGGATTCGAACCTGCGACCGTAGCGGTCGTGCGGTTCCAGACTGTAGCGCCTTTAACCGCTCGGCCACTCCGGCCGGCTTAAAATAACAGCTTACCGGACGAGAGAAGAAAACCTTCTTCCATACTTCAACCAAGAAGAGGTTATAGTGTATTGCAGCAATATACCTGGACTTTTACTTGAATTGGGGCTGCCGGAATATAGACCAGAGGACTGGCGTCTCTTCATAGACAGTTCCACTAGAAGTTTAAAATGTGTTCTCCTACACAATGGCAATCGTTACGCATCTATTCCAATTGCCCACTCAACAAAAATTTGTGAAGCATATGCTAACATCAAGATGGTTCTGCAGAAAATTCAGTATATGCAGCACCAGTGGTTGATTTGTGTTGATTTGAAAATGGTGAACTTCTTGCTTGGACAACAAAGTGGATACACAAAGCACCCATGTTTTATCTGCATGTGGGATAGTAGGGCAAAGCACGAACATTGGAAGCAGAAAACATGGCCTCCAAGGGAACATATGGCTGTTGGTGAAGCAAACATCATTTATGAACCTCTGGTTAGTAGGGACAAGATTGTTCTTCCACCATTACATATTAAGTTAGGACTAATGAAGCAATTCACCAAAGCTTTAGACAGAAATGGTAATTGCTTCACATACATCTCCAATACGTTCCCTGGACTCAGTAGTGAAAAACTTAAGGCAGGAATATTTGATGGTCCTCAAATTCGCAGGCTCATCAACGATACCAATTTTACAAGTGTCATGACTGTCACTGAAGCATCGGCCTGGAACAGTTTTGTCGCTGTTGTAAAATGTTTTTTGGGCAATCATAAAGCTCCCAATTACGAGGAACTGGTCAAAAACACGCTCACTAACTTTCAAAACTTAGGAGCTAACATGAGCATAAAATTGCACTTCCTTCACAGCCACTTGGATCGATTTCCTCGTAATCTAGGTGATTTCAGTGAGGAACAAGGAGAGCGGTTCCATCAAGATATGAAAGGAATAGAGGAAAGATATAAAGGAAGATGGGACAGGCATATTATTGCTGGAATCTGCAACGTGACTGTTCTGAAGAGACCTATAAAAGGAAAGCGTGCAGGAAGCGGTTCGTCATGGACGGAAAATGATATACTTATAGAGAAACTTTTCAATTATGTTTTATACGTGGACAAATGCCTATCAGGTTTTCATAGAAGCTATTTATAAAGATTATTTTCTTTTTTCATTGTAGTTTGTAGCGCTCGAGTTCAGTATTAGCAATTTTTTCTAATTTTTTGAATAAATCATGCATTATCTCAAAAACTAGAGCCAAACTGCATAAATGGTTGCTATATTCGTCCTCAGCACCACTAACCCATCCTAAAGCCACTCAAATATCCTTGGCAAGAAAATGAGTGTTGACCAGTGTAATGTACTGGCTTACGCTGGCGCCAGCACTCCATGCGGCACAGAGGTTAGGAGAGTATCGATAGAGGCCAACGACAAGGCTCGCTGGAAATGGGCCACCAACGTCCTTTCAGCCGCCAGTATTTTGGATCGTCATCGCGGAGCGGAGGGCGAGTTTAGCCAGTAAGTTTAGTCAGTTAGTTCGGGTGTGTACGCCGTGGAGTTCCAGCCTGTCACTGAGACGGAGCCGCAGACTTAGCCTCTAGCACAGATATAGGAAGCACATAGCAACCTTATGGTGAACATAGCGGACTTCTACTTCAATAGCATTGAGGCTACGTGGACTATTCAGGAGGGAGCTTGTGCCACAGCACGTGGAAACTTAAGTAGCTCTTTGTTTATGAATAAAGAACCCAGTTATTAATTGGGTGCAATTAGTGTTGTAGAACGAGGATAATGGCCACCAATCAACCTCCTCTCCCTGCTTCCTATGGGACAGCTCTACAGAGACAACGAGACGACATGAAAGCGGCTAAGGAGAATACAACAGGTAATGTAAATATATGATGATTGCTCTTCAAATTAAGCTTTTAATCTGAATCCAGCTAATATGGAAAATGATTTAGATATGAAATGAAATTCTGATATGGTAACTTATTACTGAAATATCACTATAGCTATGAGATATATCACCCAGATAATTATCTTTCTCTCAGTTTGAATTTATAGGATAACCGAAACATAAGCGATGCTTGTAAAGGATTGTAAAAATAGGTATCAAGCCTGAAAGTCAATGAAGCAAGACGCTTCAATACAAAGTGTTACATTCAGGTATTTCTGTGATTTGACTGATTCCAACTGTGGATCATGGACACTGCACTCAGAGGATACTATGTGGTTTTGTTTTGTGAAGCGCAGAGTTTTACGTTTGTCAGTTGTCTACAAAGAAAGAGCATTGAAACGCCCTGCTTAATTCTGCAGGACAGAACAGGTAGTTGGGATTGTGGAAAGGGGCCAAAAGGGGGCTGTCAGTTACACTGAAACACATATAACTTCATTAAGTTTTCCAAACAATACAGAAAAGTTTTTGAACTTAGTTATCGGCTGAATAGTCTACACTATCTTATGCCTTAAGCGCACAACCACTTAAACTTAAACGTGCCGTAGATATGCCGAAAAATGATAAACTCGCTAAAAGTAATTGTAGATGAAACTGAGGCGTCAGTAGCTGAAAGCAAAGATAAATTTTGGAAGACTCGTCCTCTGCTGTTAGAAAGTGTTTCGATTGACAAACAAATGACTCCTATTTTGGGGAACAAAAACACTGAGGCAAGATGTGAGAGGTAAACCAAACCCACGTTGTCTTAATAACTTAGTTTGTGGCTCTCCATGTAGGCTGCCTTTCGATCTTTTGTGTATCAAGGAGAAGGTGACATCATGGTAGGAGGGCTATGATCACCTCGATATTAGTGGAAAAATGATAATTAGACTTGACAGATCACAGCCTCAAGGATGCATTGTTTGCATGGACCGTTATTGTACTTCAGATGGGTTACCTGATGTCCTTCATGTAAAAGCATGTTGTCAAGTAACAGGAACAATCCAAATAAGCCTTGTTCCAGAAACAAGTGGACTCCTTGCAGCTGATGAAATGAAAACGGGAAACCGTCGTGCTATTGACCAGTCTGTACAAGGTGATAGGCAACTTACTGTTGTCAGATTAGTTGACAACAATCCTGTCATCCTTGTATCATGTGCAAATGGCCAAACGCCCGCATCATAATGTGAAAGATAGTCGAGGAAGAACTGTTCTTACATTAATGTAATGCTACCACACACTGTATCACAATACAATTCAAATGTGTCTGGGGTCGATTTGTTGGATAGAATTACTGCATCTTACCAATAACAAGCAAAAACAAGAAATTACACACTGAAAATGGTATTGCATTTC
Source organism: Schistocerca nitens (assembly GCF_023898315.1). Lineage (NCBI taxonomy): Eukaryota > Metazoa > Arthropoda > Insecta > Orthoptera > Acrididae > Schistocerca > Schistocerca nitens. The sequence continues at coordinate 310,356,902 of NC_064615.1, read as the reverse complement.
TTTGATTTTGCATGTGACACACGCTGGGCAGAGTTCAGGAAAGAAAGCACTGCACTAAAAAAGAGGAAAAATGATAAGTCAGACTATCGACAGTCCAAAACAGACATTTCCGAGTGGTTACTGTTTTCATGACCAAAATACGAAGAAGTAGCGTCTGAATCAGAAGACGAAGCCCTGAATCCCTAAAAGAAAAACAAGCCATAAAAATTCCATCCATCTAAACAGAATAAGAACAACAGGAATCCTTCATATGCCTGATATAGTAAGCGATATTACTGGTGACGCGAAATAGTGTCTTTATAATAAAGTAAGGAAAAGAAAGGAATGGTTGAACCCAAACAAAGCAGTAACTCCCCGTACGAAGACAAGCCCGCATCCACACAACATAATGTTATGCATCTCGTGGAACAGCGACAGTATGGCATACTGCGAATTGCTTCCCCGAGGAGTATCCATCGCTGCTGACATTTACTGCCAACGCCTGAGACGGCTTGCCAACACAATTAAAGAACAATGACCAGGAAGAATACGTGGAGTGTACTACTCTACGATAATGCCAGCCCACGATCTGACAGACTCGCAAAAAATACTGTACAGCGGTTGGATTGGGAAGTTTTTCAGCATCCATCTTATCCACCTGATCTTGCACCCTCAGATTTTCACCTTTCCTGGTCTCTATCGAACAACCTTCAAGGAACTTTCTTTTCGGGTGAAAATCTACTCCGAACATGGCTGGACGAGTTCTTCGCCTCAAAACCACGTGATTCTCACAGCAGCTGAATTGAAAAGTCGCCCCAGCATTGGCATACAGTTTTAAATAATGAAGGAGAATATACTCGTAATAATGGTGGATAAAGCCATGTATTTAAGCAACAATTCAATCATTTGCACCAGAAGACCCAATATGTCATATACGAACATTTCAATATCCAAAAAAATCTTTCAAGAATTTGGAAGAATTATTTTGAATGATGATGAATAGTCTCTAGTAAACATATGGAATTGACAAAATTAAGCAAAAGCCTAGTTTTAATTATGCTGGGTCCGAAGAGGATAATTAAACTCCTTTCAGGTCCACTTTAGATATTACTCTTGCAGTTTCAGTTCTACACTGTGGTCTAGCTTGGTGGTCGAGTGGAGAACGAGACGTCGCGGGATCGAATCCTGGTCGAACAACGGAAACATTTATACCTGCCTTAACCTCTCAATGACGTGAATATATGGCAGGAACGATATGTGGTTCGGATTCCACGCCAAATTGTAGTGCCCTTTCCCCGGTAGGATTAAAGTGGTAGGTTAAAGGGGCACAAGTCACATTCAATTGAAAGAGCTTGCAAACTGGAGGCCGAACGTCTCTATTGAAGAAGTCCAAGCAATTCATAGTATAAGAATTTACTCGTACCGTTTTTGCAACTCATCATACCGATTTCTACGAGACACGTTTCTGTTGTACCATCAAATGTCAAATTTTCATAGGTGTCATTAAGCTATCCGACGTGACGAAAAATTGTGCCGCTCTGTAATTTTCCACATCTATATCGAAATAACTGACTACAGATGTCTGAGGACAAATTTTTATTAGAAAGTGCGGAAATGTGGTAACATATGTTGAACTGGTAAAGACTCAATGACGTTGCAGTTGAGGATACTATAGATAGAAAAAATTATACGGACGACGTATGTTGGCATATGTCGCAGTAGGCATAGATAAATTGATACAGGAAAAAGGAAATCGAAGGATAACACTAAGCCTGGCTAAAAATTATGACTTGCTAACTAATATTATTGAACTCGAAAAAGGGGAGTAATTGACTTAATATACCACTTAAAAACTGCGGTTCATTTGTCAAACGATGTAGCTCATATAAAATCTTCCATTTCTTTTCTTTTTCAGTTCTAATATTCTCCAGTGAATCGGGAAATTTAGTAACTACCGAAAAGCTATGATTTTCATTTAAGGTGATAATTTCTTTTTGAGAATGAATTACGCTAATGAAATGAGGCACTCACAAATTCGTAATTATTGTAACTTTTTTCTTGAGGAAAACTGATACTTGGAAAACGAAATTTCTAAGGCAAAATACAGAGTTAATAAGATGGAGTTGAAATGCACGTTTGCTTCGAAAACTATTTTTCCTTGTGTTTTTTATCAGACGAACAAAAGTTTCCTATGCCTGTGTAAATTACGCAGAGTATAAATTTAAATAACTGTCGCTCAGATTCACCACTTTGTTTTAACATTCACGTTCTAATGGAAAAGTCAGCTTTGGTATCTCACCTCCGTCAATTCGTTCAGTTGATGATATTTATGAGGTGTATTTGCTTTAATGCACGTAGTTGAGAAGTGGACACATACAAATATTTCCATTACCTTAGACACGAAAATCTGGTTAATGGCCTGTAGTGCAGCAAAATTGAATGGGGTGACAATAATTTATAAGCGTAGCTCTTGACGCACGCAGATGAGTTCTGATTTAACAAAAAAGAAACTCAGCGTTTTACACTCGCAAACTGCCTTGGGTACCTGATGTTTATGTAACCAACAATACACTGCTGTTACTCTGGATGCCGTCTTGCAGGAGGCATCCCTGTAGTACTCGGCACAGTAACAGCAATGTAAGAAAGTAACCTCGCATATTTGTCGACTTAGTAGAGGAAAATGCCTGGACTCACCCCCCCCCCCCCCCCTAAAGTGAAACCCTGATATCGTGCCTCTCCATTCACATGAATTCCAGTGGGATTAAATGTAATTTTTTTTAACGTAGTTGCTGTTTAGCAATGGCGAATGATTTGAGAAAACTAGCCAACTAATTGCAGGTATAAAGATTGTTAACAACCCTTGACCATGGTTTCTTCTGAAGAAGATAATTTTACAGTTGTTGAAACCATGGTCAATGATTGTTAATAAGCCTTTCTATCTGTTGGTTGGCTGATTTTCTCAAATCATTCATTTACATTCATCTTTGCTGAAGAGCAGTTGTGTTCAAAATTTTAAATTCTTGCCTGCTGAGGTAGTCAATGCTGCATCTAAACACATGGACACTAACTTAAAAATCAGGAAAACAGGTACGCTACCTATCGAAGTTTCCTATTTCGTGCAGAACGACAACTTCGTCAGTCGCTGCATGTCACCAGCCACATACGGTTCCTTTCATTGTCCTGAAATCCCACGTATATTTCAATGTGAAAACTTTTGTGGTCATCCCGGCTCCAATGGGAATGTTTTTTACTTTATTGTTTTCACTGACGATCAAACATACTATGTACTTACCATGATCGACGGTTGTTAACAAGCTTTTATACCTGCAAGTACTTGAGTGATTTTCTCAAATAATCATTCTATAGTGGTTTAGGCTTCTACTACTTTGTAGCGGAGCGCAGACGTCACCTACTTCATTAGTCGCTTGTCAGTTCGCCATTACATGTCTTGCAAAGAAAACAGTTTTTACACTGTGCTATATTTTTCGATATTTCTCATCAATATTGGATGGTAAGCCTTCCATCTGTTTGCGTCCTTCTTTAATAAGGTTTAATGTTTGTGATTAAACCGATTAGTTTAGATGTTTGAGTAAAAATTTATTGAGTTAGTAAAATGCAGGCTATGGTACTGCAAACTGAACGCCCCGGTGTTGCCTAAACCGGACCGCTCATTTATTCCTGTTTAAAGTCTGCTTATATTAGTAAAAACTTTTATTCTCTTGGAATTCACTTGAAGATTCCAAGAGGATAATGGAGAAGGTTGACCAAAGAAAATGGAGTAAGAAAGAAACACTTTTGGGGCCGACCAACATGGAGTGAAGCGCTCCTGAAGAAGTAGCAAAAGCGGAAAGAGGCATACCTACAGTTTTTGATAAGGATCTTGAAAAAAACCTGTTTACTATTTCTAACTACGGAATTTTCTTTCATTGGGTTTACTCGTAATGCCTTGGGAAGGATGGTCGTACATTTAGAAGACAGAAATAACACTGAATATCTTTTCAAAGACGGAATTACTGGGTAAAAGTAGGTTAGACATTTTTTAACGCCTTAAAACAAAACTTCAGAAAGAGAATGGTCAAGTCACACTTGACAGTGTTCATTATGTTGAAGAGAGTGACAACTGTGGTACAATGTAGCAAAAATAACTGGCTTTGAGAGTAAAAGTCAAATAGCTACCTTGACATCTGGAGAACATGGGACCTTTATAACGGTCGTTGCTTTTGTGAATGCTAATGGCTGATTGGTGCCCTCTTTAGTAATTTCACCGAAAAAAAAATGAGTGAATAGTTGGAAAGATTTTCCATCGGAAACAATCTTTGCAATCTTTGATTCTCCTGACAAATACAAGATTTGACGCTTTGAACGTTTGTGGTTTCCACTTTTCTAATCATGTCCCAATTTTGTACTGCCACTTCTCTCTCGCGATATACTTTGTGACCCGTTAACTGGAACAGCAGGACGTGATGCAACTCTAACGTTTTGGAATGTGCCGACGTTGAACACTGACCTTACGAATGTGTCTCTCCGCAGTCACCTAATCGCAGTTGTCATACCAAATACAGACGACGTAATAATGAAGAAAAAAGCCCCTTCATTTCTTTTCGTCTCAGTTTATTGAATTCAGGAAGATGAAGAACTTATGTGAAGTGTAATTGGACGTTTTTATATCGATATATTTTGGTTCCAGAGCTCATTCAGTAAATAGATACCCAATACACATAACTGTCTGAACTCCAATTTATTGTCACTACCTTAGGTAACAGATCGTGGTCGTAAACCAACGTTATTCGCTTAAGCTGTCGCCCTTAATCGGAAACCTGTTCCGCATGTATCGTTAGTTGCAGCAAAGAACATTCGAATAAAGACACACAGCAGTACGTAGTGGCTACGGTATGACTAGCTGTTGCTTGCGTGTCTGGATGCGTAGCACAGAAACGAATTAAACACATGTATTGAGCATATGTTGCTGTGACCATCGGCCGCTATATCTATGTCTGCTACTGTAGCTCAAAATCGCGCCTCGCAGGTAGTGTTGCTGTTTGCGCGTGATCACAAGCAATTTGCGTCGGCTTTCAAACTATGCACTGTATTTATAGCGATAACCTTTTTGTCCGAAGTTTGCTTTCCCAAACCTATTCTATCTCGCTGACCTCATATTTAATCATTATTTCTTTTATGTTTCTACATGTTTGGGCAAACTATAACATTTCTTCGTATAAAAAATCATGCATTCGCTGCTCACTTTAAGCTTACCTCCCCGTCAAGATATCTGTATTCTACATCATTTGAAGCTAACGAAGTCCTTTTGATCAAACGATTATTTCGCAAAAAAAAAAAAAAAAAAAAAAAAAAAATCTTTTGATTTTCATGATACATGTGACCGAGATACATACACGGTGACTGTGACACGTTACCTTCAGGCATTTCGGACTGAATTCTGATGGTCAGTGCTTAGAAAACGAAACAGGTCATCTTTGTCATCATCAAGATAACTTAATTTTGTCCAATTACAGTGTTTCAGATTTGTTTCCGTGACTGTATTACTTTCGTAAAGAAAAAAATAAAAAGGAAATACAGGTGCTTGATCACTTTACATCATATTTTGAAATTAAGGTTGAATCTGAAAGCAGCAGAAGGAACTTTCACACACGCTACAAAGGGCACACTAACGTTCTCATGCGCCAGCACTTTGATAAATCTTTAGTATCTAACCATAAGGATCTGTACAGACACTAAATGACAATCACAGCAGCCGAAGTGCAATCCACACAGAAAATAATTGTAGGAATCTTGATCTGCTAGAACAACTAGAAGTACTGTTACACAGAGAAAAACCGCTTTCGTGATTTTATTTCAGTACATTACGAGCCAAGGGTGCTGAGCATCAAGTGCCTGAACACTTTTCATCATTTCTGGAAATTTAGTTTGAGCCAGAAGGTACATCTACATCTACATCTACATTTACATCTACATTTATAATCCGCAAGCCACCCAACGGTGTGTGGCGGAGGGCACTTTACGTGCCACTGTCATTACCTCCCTTTCCTGTTCCAGTCGCGTATGGTTCGCGGGAAGAACGACTGTCTGAAAGCCTCCGTGCGCGCTCTAATCTCTCTAATTTTACATTCGTGATCTCCTCGGGAGGTATAAGTAGGGGGAAGCAATATATTCGATACCTCATCCAGAAACGCACCCTCTCGAAACCTGGCGAGCAAGCTACACCGCGATGCAGAGCGCCTCTCTTGCAGAGTCTGCCACTTGAGTTTATTAAACATCTCCGTAACGCTATCACGGTTACCAAATAACCCTGTGATGAAACGCGCCAGGAAGTACTTCCCATACACGCTACAAAGAGCATACTGATCGTTTCAGACTCAAGCTCTTTGATAAATTCTTGATAGCCAACTACACTGCGCAAGGAAATTAAATGATCAGTTTTTCGAAACCTCTTAACTGTCTCCTATTGCAAGGCATATGTTTGAAATTTGGCTCAAAGGTGCCGACAACCTTCCTCTGTAACACTGGTAATGTATGGCACTATGTGACGTCACCCTCCGGTTCGGTGACGCTTCAAACAGTAAGGTATCGACACATGCGAAAAAGGTCGCAGCTCAGAAATTCATGTCAGCTATAAAGTGGGTTAATGATGTCACACCCCGTTCTGCTCAACGCCACCGTGGATGTGTTACACGACGGGATGGAAGTCACACCCACTTTTACCCACATTTCATTCTTTTTCTGACGAACCTCTGACGGAGGTAAGAACCGCGACACGCAGCGCTAAAATCACGCGGTTTCCTTAGGGGTGGCCGAGCTAAAATATTTCAGACGCATCGCCGCTCAGAATCAATACGGTAAGGCCTCGCGAGATGGCATAAAGGACGTCAACGAAGCAACTTCTTCCCTTGGTGCGTTGATTCCCACACATTTCGCTTGCGGAAACAACATTCGCAGTTCTATGAACGACAGGACGACTTTCTTGACAAATTTGCCAATGCTGCCATTTTCTGGGCAGTAAAACAATCTACGGACATTGGGGGGCTGCAACTACACTGAACGTAATCACACCTCTTTGGAGCGTAGGATGACAACCTTTGCTGTGCCATACAGGGTGGAACAACGTGGGACAGTTCTAGCAATTCAACGAAATCTGAATCTTCCGAAGCAGAACGTATTGTTATGCTTTTTCATCCCTCCTCTTTCACGCCCTCCTGTGTTGTAATCACGAGAGTATTCGACATCGACACATGCGTGAATAAAATGACAAAGTGTCGTCCTAAAACCACCCAGTTCTTCAATACCATCGGTGCTATCCGCGTACCTTTGTTGAGCACGTTAAAAATATGCCTATCAGAAATTTCGACACCAATTCAGCCGCGACGATTCTCTAGCGCCTGAGGGCTAGGCTACTCCTTCCAGACGCTTTGGCGGAGTTTGCCCACCTTCAGGCGCTAGACCAGACACAAGGCTGAGTTGGTGTCGATGAGTCTGTCAGGTACATTTTTAACAGACCCAACGAAGGTGCTTGGGCGGCACCGAGCGTGTTGCCAGTCTTAGGACACCTTGTCATTTCATTAGGCCAAGTGCCAATGTCGAAACCTCCCCTGATCACCCGACAGGAGTGTGCGAAAAAGGAGGGTTGAAGAATCATAATAACTTGTAACTGCTTCCGATCTCCATATTTCGTCGAATGGTTTTGAATGGTCACTAGTGGTTCCACGCAGAGTAATACAGTAGAAATCGTTGTTGCCCCATATCAGAGAGGTGTGAGATCACGTTCAGTGGGATTGCCACCCCGCAATGTAAGCTATTTTTTTCTTAAATAAACAAGTATTTTGTAGTTGAAACTGTTTCATAATGTAAGACCATGATATAACATTTTTGTATCATTTTAGAAATATAATATATCTATATTCTCTTAACAGGACCAGTAGTAACATGAATTTCAAAATACGACGAAAAACAGATCAAGCACCTGCTGATGAGTTCCTAAGTCTCCATGTGCATCGCGTTCTGAAATAAACTCACGATGTGTGATTGAAAGCGGTTTGTTTCCTTTTTTTGCAGTCAACATAATCAGAATAAAAGTGTTTCAGAGTAAATTAGATCGCGCACTTCAAGTGACAGTCACAAGTCTCATTTATTACTCACATGAAGGTTACCGAACTCAATAGCCTGTGCACGCAGTGCACACAATACTAATCCCAGCACTAACGACCTACACATCAATAGACGTAAGACTCTACTGCTAATCCGTTTCAAAGGGTTGAAATGGCTCTGAGCACTGTGGGACTTAACATCTGAGGTCATCAGTCCCCTAGAACTTAGAACTACTTAAACCTAACTAACCTAAGGACATCACACGCATCCATGCCCGAGGCAGGATTCGAACCTGCGACCGTAGCGGTCGCGTGGTTCTAGAGTGAAGAGCGTTGAACCGCTAGGCCACCACGGCCGGCGCTAATCCGTTTCTCGGGCTACATAAGAATCGGTGGTTTCCAGAGGTCAGTGCCAGTTAAAGGCCGAAACGACACAAGCCAGAGATTGAGGCGCCAAGGCGAGTGCGTGGCTAGAGACGCCATGATTCAAAGACTTCTATACGAGGCGTTGAACACTTAGTAGCGGTCGCTTGGGGCACAAAGATGAGAAGAGTGACAAGGCCGCTCAAATGCAGGATTTGTAAACAGTGCGCTGGGCACAGTTAGCAGTGAAAACTGACACGGGCGACAGTGTGCTAGAGAAGAGGGCGATGGGACCGGCGGGTGGAGTGGGAGTCGGGGGGAGGGGGAAGAACAAATGGAAAGCCACTTGAGTGCAAAAATGTTCTCGGATCGGCTCTGCCAAAGGTGGTGGGTGGTAGAACACATTTATCTGCTCTTTTAGACTAAGGGAAAGAGGGAAAGTGTGTGTTTAACGTCCCATCAACGACAAAGACATTGAAGCACAGCTTCGGATCGGACGACTGGGTGGGAATTCAACCGGCAGTGTTTCCCTTACATGGATTTGTGAACCACAGAAAAACTAAATATGGGTGACTGGACACCAGAGCTCTCAGAAGAGTTAGACATGAATGCCGCATCAAAACGGGTAAGACCTCTTACTTCATTAATTTAATATACGTGTGTATCTGTAACTGTTCACTTAACTGTTTTTATCGTCTCTGTACTGGCTTTGAAAGGCGACACAATAATTTTACAGTATTTGTCTTGTTAGATCATGTTATAAATTTTTCTACCGGTTAAAATAAAATTAATTTCTTTCCTGCCCTCGAAACTCGTTAGGAACCAGCTAATCAGTCTATCTGTCGAGGGTGTGTTTTTTTTTAACATGGGACAAATACACTGAAGAACCAAAGGTACTGGTACTCCCGCCTAATATCGTGTAGGTCTCCCGCGAGCACGCAGAAGTGCCGCAAAACTTCAGCTTAAGTCTGAAGAAGTGCTGGATGGAACTGACACTATGAATCCTGCAAGGCTGTTTATAAATCCGTAAGAGTACGAGGGGGTGGAGATCTCTTCTGAACAGCAAGTTGCAAGACATCCCAGAAATGCCTAATAAAGTTCATGTCTGGAGAGTTTGGTGCCCAGCGGAAGTATATAAACTAAGAAAAGTGTTCCTGGAGCCACTATGTAGTAATTCTTGACGTCTGGAGTGTCGCATTGTTCTGCTGGAATTGCGAAAGTCCGTGGATTGCACAACGAAAGAACGGATGCAGGTGATCAAACTGGATGCTTACGTACGTGTCACCTGTCAGAGTCGTATCTAGACATATCAGGGGTCCCGTATCACTCCAACTGCACACGCCCCACACCATTACAGAGCCTCCAACAGCCTGAAAAGTCCCCTGCTGACATGCAGGTCCATGGATTCATGAGGTTGACTCCATACCCGTACACGCCCATCCGCTCGATACAATTTGAAACGAGACTCGTCCGACCAGGCAACATGTGTCCAGTCATCAAGACTCCAATGTCGGTGTTGACGGGCCCATGCGAGGAGTAAAATTTCGTGTCGTCCAGTCATCTTCCGGCCTCAGCGATGTCGGAGATTTGTTGTTTTACCGGATTCCTGATATTCACGTACACTCGTGAAATTGTCTTACGGGAAAATCCCCACTCCATCGCTACATCCGAGATCCTGTGTCCCGCCGACTGTAACACCACGCTGAAATTCACTTAAATCTTCATAACCTGCCATTGTAGCAGCAGTAACCGATCTAACAACTACGCCAGATACTTGTTGTCTTATATAGGCGTTGCCGTGGTCTGCCTGTTTACATATCTCTGTATCTGAATACGCATGCCTATAACAGTCTTTTTGGTGCTTCGGTGTAAATATCCCGAAAACGTGGCATCGTGTGAAAAAATTGTCGACCAGGGGACAAATAAATCAAGCACCCTAATGGTGAGAGGCATAGGGACTCCCGAAAATCGAGCATCCCAATGGTAACAGAAACCTATTACATCCACTTTGTTATTCCTGAATCAGGCTAAACGTAGTTTCTAACCAGACACTGAAAGGGCTGACCATGTGATACTGTACCATCAAATTTGAAATACTAAAGTGTATTTCGAACATAAATATCAACCGTTAGAACACAAAGCTTTATATTTACATCGTAAATGAAATGTAAAATCAAGTACGTCTGTCCTTAATAGCAAAACAAGGCACACTTGATGTTCGTCGGTTACAACATCATTCACCACGAATGGGAAACCATGGTTTGAGTAAACGGTACGTATTTTTTGGCTTAGATTCCGAATATGCAATTAAAATAGGGGGATCTCATTTAAAAATACGAAGTTGACCCCGCCCACGCGGGAAGGGTGGTTAGGAGGTGGGAAGTTGTAAAACAGACAGAAGTCTCCTTTACTAATATTAACTTTTCACCTAGAACACTTTTTTTCGTTAGATGCGTTGTTTTCGAAATATTTGGTTGTTTCAAGTCAAAACAAACACCCCGTATATTTATAAAATCATTTTATGTATGTATGTATTTAAGTATGTACACTGCACATCTCTGCCTAAACTACTAGATCGTTTTCAGCCGAACGTGGTACATGCATCACTGTCTGGAAGGAAGCATTGTGGGGCTGGGAACCAACTACCTTCCACAGGGGTAGGAGGTGCGGGTGAAAAGAGTTGACATGAAAATATTACTCAGGAATACCCGAAGAAATGTCAGTCAAATTTTGTGTAGACATGGTTTTTTGTTTATATAAAAATTCTGGGGGTGGTTAAAGGGAGGGGGGTGTTTGGGACAGTTACAAATATTTGGAAACTACCTGTTGCTATTAATTGGCTGTATTTATTTGACTGCATGTACAGATAAATTATGTACATAATTGTACGTTTCACTAAATATATGTGAAACATATACGAAATTTGCATACCGCTACATCTGTGGCCATCTGCGACTACTAATAGGCTGAAAATAAAAACTTCGAAAACATTAATAATATTGTATAAATAAACACATCCAAAAAAGTTTTGCTTCCCCCCGGTGCCCAGAACTCCTGAAGATAGGCGTTGACTGTGGATACTGTATCACAGACACAGTCCCTTTGACAGTCGTAGGTGTCACCGTCCAAAGATGTAAACAACCATGCAAGAGCAGCGCCTATGAGACGGAGGGGGTCTGACAGCCGATCAGTTCCAGTCACTCCACCAGGAAGGAGGTACACGGCTCGTGTTGTCTGTAGTTCAACCATGCCTAGACAGTCAATACCGCTGTTCGATCGCGTCCGCATTGTTACTTTGTGCCTAGAAGGGCTCTGAACAAGGGAAGTGTCCGGGTGTCTCGGAGTGAAACAAAGCGAAGTTGTTCGGACATGGGGGAGATACTGAGAGACAGGAACTGTCGATGTCATGTCTCGCTCAGGCCGCCCAAGGGCTACTACTCCATTGGATTATGGCTCGCAGGAACCCTGACAGCAATGCCACCATGATGAATAATGCTTTTCGTACAGCCAGAGTACGTCGTGTTACGACTCAAACTGTGCGCAATAGGCTGCATGATGCGCAACTTCACTCCCGCCATCCATGACGAGGTCCATCTTTGCAACCACGACATCATGCAGCGCGTACAACAACATGCCGAATGGACCGCTCAGGACTGGCATCTCGTTCTCTTCACCGATGAGTGTCGCATATACCTTCAACCAATCGTCGGAGACTTCTTTGGAGGCAACCCGATTGGGCTTAACGTCTTAAACACCCTAGTGCAGCAAAGTGGAAATTCCCTGCTGTTTTCGGGTGGCGTTGTGTGGGTCCCACGTACGCCGCTGGTGGTCATGGAAGGCGCCGTAACGGCTGTATGATACGTGAATACCATCCTCTGACCGATAGTGCAACCATCTCGGCAGCATACTGGCGAGCCATTCGTTTTCATGGGCGACAATTAGCACCCACATCGTGCACATCTTGTGAATGACTTCCTTCAGGATAATCACATCGCTCGACTAGAGTGACCAGCATGTTCTGCAGCCATGAACTCTGTTTAACATGCCTTGGATTAATCGAAAAGGGCTGTTTATGGACGACGTGACCCACCAACCCCTTTGAGGGATCTACGCCCAATCGCCGTTGAGGAGTGGGACAATCTGGACCAACAGTGCCTTGATGAACTTGAAGATAGTATGCTACGATGAATACAGGCATGCATAAATGGAAGAGGACGTACTTCTGGGTATTAGAGGTACCGGAACAGGTATAGGTTCCGAAACTCTCGGAACCGAGGTGACGCAAAACGTTTTTTGATGTGTGTAATTTTAGGCTTAAATCCCAGTGAGAATACTCATTTTTTCACTACAGGACGCCTTACTGATAGTTTCTCATCAGTCAGGCAGAGGGTAGCTATTTATACCTACGCAAGTATGTTACGTAGTTCTGAAAAAAGGTATGTGACTGGTCTGCTGGAGGATATTTCTAGGACGTACATGACATGAAAATTTACCAGGTACAAGCAATTAATGTAGGGTACTAAAATTTGGAAATATATTTGTTTAGGTAACACATTAATGCAAGGCCACAGGTTAATGTAAGCACGAGAGAAGCCACTGCAAATTTGAATGCTGGTTCATTAATAACCGATGTAACCACCAGACTGTTGAATACAAGGATGCAAACGTGCATGCATTGAGTTTGCTGGTGTCGAATGTCAATTTGTAGGATGGAGTTCCATGCCTGTTGCACTAGGTCGCTCAATACAGGAACGGTTAATGCTGTTTGTGGAAGACGGTGGAGTTGTCGCCCAATGATGTCCCATATGTACTCTACAGGAGAGAGATCTGGTGATCGAGCAGGCCAAGCCATATGTCGACACTCTGTGGAGCATGTTGGGTTGAGACACCGGTATGTGGGCTATCATTATCCTGCTGGAAAGCAATCCCTGGAATGCTGTTCATGAATGCCAGGACGAGAGGACGAATCAACAGACTGACATACAGGTTTGCAGTCAGTGTGCGTGGGATGATCACGAGAGTGCTCCTGCTGTCATACGAAAGCACGCAGACAGGTTGGTTGCAGGCCCTCAGCTGGCATTTTTCTAACCAACAATCGGCACCGAGGCAGAACCAGATTTCATCAGAAAACACAGCAGACCTCCACCATCCCCTTCAATGAGTTCTCGCTTGAGACCACTGAAGTGAGAAATGGCGCTGATTTGGGGGCGATGGAATGGACTATACTGTGTGCCTGGTTCGGAGCTGTCTTGGAGGTAAGCGATTTGTAACAGTTCGTTGTGTCACAGTGGTGACAATTGCTTCTTAAATCGCTGCTGCAGATGCAGTACGATGCGCCAGTGCCAAGCGACGAACACGATGGTTTTCCCTCTCGGCAGTGCCAGTGACCATCCGGAGCACGGTCTTCTTGCGAGCGTACAATTTCGTGATCACCGCTGCCAGCAGTCATGTACATTGGCTACATTCCTGCCAAGTCTTTAGGCAATATCGCAGAAGGAACATCCAGCTAATTGTAGCCCTATTACACAACCTCGTTCACACTCGGTGAGATATTGATAATGACGTCTTTGTCGCCTTAAAGGCATTGTTGACAAACATCAAATCACCCCGTCCATTATCAAAGATAACTAATGCTCACGCCCGTAAAAGCATGTGCTTAAAGTAAACGTGATTTGCATCCTCATAGTGGCGCTACTACCGCCACTCGTATGCGACTGGGGCTAAATTTGGATAGATTGCAACTTTCAGGTGCAGAAACATGGCTGTCGGCTTTCGTTTATGTCGCACAACTCCTTCTTGGTGTTGTGATTTTTTTATAGGCAGCGTAAATTTTAAAATATTTTGAAATTATCGGACTATTTATAATGACGGCTCAAATGGCTCTAAGCACTATGCGACTTAATTTCTGAGGTCATCAGTCGCCTAGAACTTAGAACTAATTAAACCTAACTAACCTAAGGACATCACACACATCCATGCCCGAGGCAGGATTCGAACCTGCGACCGTAGCGGTCGCTCGGTTCCAGACTGTAGCGCACAGAACCGCACGGCCACTCCGGCCGGCTTATAGTGACGAATGGGGCAACAACTCTTACAGAATATATTGTGTTTGTAGTAGTTTCTTACGTAAACGGAGAAAATTTACGATAGGTTGTGGGACTCCACGCTGCCCCTTACCTTGGCTTTACACATGGCTGATCTGGTCGTTCTAATTACTGCAGCAGATCACCCTCAGCAGCCAGTGCCCATTAACAAAGTTATGCAAAGGAATTTAATTAACGCTGTCTGGTATAAGGGGCACTTTACTCTGAGTGGTGTTTCCCTGAATTTTCTATTACTCCTTTCTGTGGCACGGCATTTACTGATTGTGAAAGAAAAATCACAGAGAACGACAGAGTTAGAATTTATTTCACCTACAATGTATTAAAACTTACAAGGTTTGAACATCCTTTATTCATAATCTCACTGTCAATAGTACATAGCTGGTCACATTACCTAGTTGTGTGCTAGTTTCGGAGATGTACGAAATGTCAGTTTGGTTATGACGATTCACTATCATCATTGCAGAGTCACGTAGTCGTATGGTAGATACGATTTCCATATGTACTGACTACAAGGCGTGAAATTGACAGCGAATGAAGAAAAATATCCTATTTGGGCAAAGCCACTAGTGTAGAGGTTACCATTTGTTGAAACTTCCGGGCTGAGAGACCGTGGTCGATTTGTAAGACTTCCCCTCCTTGACGTTTCGTTACCACTGCTGGCAGCATCTTCCGAGGTGAGAACGACTGGCTGCCAGGCTGTGGGGGTTCCGTTTATGTAGAGCGCATAGAGGGCACCACCATACGTCACATGGGGCCGACTGTAAGTCTGCCTCTGACTAACGTCATTATTCTCGATTGAAGATAATCGATTGTCACATCGATGGTGCAAAGTCGACCGCCATATCTTGTCTGACATTAAGCCTTCCTCTTTTCTATTAAAATTATGTGGTGTTTCTGCACCTCTATAGCTTCCCTATACACACGTGCATAGCAGTGCGATGTCCTGGCTAGCACGCTGTAACTAAATTTTATTTCATGATCACTGTCTTTAAAAATATGTTCCGCTACATCTGAGTTGTCGGTATGTCCTAGTCGACAGTTTCTTGTGTGTTCGGTTAAGCAGGTACTGACACTTCTTTTCATTCTTTTAATATAAACCCTCCCACAGCTACACGGAATTTTATACAACTCGCAAGTTGCCAAGGGGTGTCGTGCGTCTTTCGCCGATCTTAAAACACTCACTACCCTCGAATCTTGGCCAGAACTTTCCCAATAAGATCCGTAATATTTCGAATAAAAGGAAGAAAACTCCTCAAGCTGACAGTTGTTGTTGCTGAGTGTTATCAGACACTTTCCTTCTGGGATGAAGTGCTGGATCCATTTCGTCGTCAGTTTATCTATTTTTCTTAAAAGCCGTTCGCAAATGATTTAGTTCATCTTGCAAATAAACTGGCTCACAGATCTTATTAGCTCTGTCCATCAATGTTTTAATGCCTTTCCATGACATCCTAAACCATATGTATGTCGGTAAACAAGATAACTGAAGGCCCTAACTGTTAGTATCACATTGCATCGCAATGTGGCTCATCATTTGGATAAGTACAATATAAATCCAACTATGATAGCTTAGTATCTAACTCAGACTAAGAGTAAATGCTGTCTCTGATCTGCCGGTTTCATTTTACGGCCCAACAGTACAGAAGGCTTATATCAAAAAGTAGTGCACAGGATGGAAGTTGGAGATCCGAGCGTTTTCAGAACAAATACACCGGTGGCCGTCAGAAACCCACTAACATGAAGGCAGGTACATGCTTTGAGGGGTGGTAGTGATACTGAAAGAAAAGTTTCATACGGACTTACGCCGTATTCTGAATGGTTTCTTGGATAGAAGACACTCAATATACTTTTTTACGTTTTTTTAAATAACTCGAATACTGTACCCTCTAGCAAAAACGTGTCGCAGCACAAAATTAAACTACATTAAATTTCGTTCTCAAAAGACCGTTTTCATTTTTTCTATAGGACTAAAAGTTTCCGCGAAAAGGGACCGAGAATATTGAAAATTCACTCTACGCGCATGCGCTGTAGCTTAGATAGTGTGTGTAGATCAGATTGTGATGACTTCCCGACTTGACGGACCACAAGTGTCCTGTATGAAATTGTTCGTCTCAACTTCCTCTACACTACTGTGGTATTTTGTGAACAATGACAATGTTTGAATAACACAGAAAATAAATAACAATGTGGATTAAATGTGTTCTATCTTGGAAACCATTCGGAATAGAGCGTATGTCCATACGAAGTCTTTTTTGTCAGAATCACTAATACTATCTCTGGAAACAGCATGTACCGTTCCTCCTGACTCATCGTGTGTGTATGTTCTGTACATACGGAAAGATTGCTCAGAGCTATCACATACGTCACAGGTAATTGTTGGTTGCTTGTGAGACTGCGCTATGCCTCAAGTAAGGGCGGGGGGGGGGGGGGGGGAATGGCTATCACCACGTGTCGCAGTTCGACAACAGTAGGATCGTGCCTATCGAGAATGTGGTTTATCGTTGCACAACACTGCTACTCGCATTGGTCGGGATACCACGATTGTCACGTGAGTGCAGGGAGGGCTTCAAAGCCATGATCTCAATGGCCAACGTGGCTTTCTTTCGACAGGACACACATATTATTAGAACGACCCACTGGGATCATAGACACGTTACAAACTTCGAGAGAACAAATGGGCTCGTTTGTAACAAGCAAGAATCCACACAGCTAGGCGAAGTCTGGAGTGCCACGAACCATCACTTATCATCACAGCTACAGCTTTTGCGGCTTTCCTGACACCTCAGCAGAGAGAAGCATACCGACAGCAGCGTGCCTGGCAATAACGCTGGACGCAGAAGCATCACCGTGACGTCTTTTCAGAAGAGTAACTGTTCCGCGAACTGTATCTCGATAGACATATGTAGGTATGGAGACTAACAGAAGAACGAACGTTAACAGCTGGCATTCGCTACCGTACAGACCCACCACGTAGCGTAATGGTATTTGGCGTCATTGTGTGCAGAATGCGAACACCTCCGATACGCTTGGCTGGTAGCTGGGACAGCTCTCGTTCCATTTCTGATGTATTAAAATTGGTGGCTGTTGAACCGAACGTAAATACACTCGTCAAGACAACGGTGCGTTCTTTGGTCTGCTCAGGGAGGAAATTAAGTAGATACTATAACACGTAAAATATTAGTTGACTTTCTTAAGCAATAGGTAAGAAGAATATTTAACGTTGAATAGTCAGTTTCTACAGGAATGGCATGCGTATTTACAGCTGTCTCTGAACAGTAATGTATCGCTTCATACAGATATATTAGAAACCTTTCACTCATAGTACATTTACCAATAACATTCGCGCAGTGTTCGGCCAAGTACATTGATCACATAGCTTGCCTACTAGAATATGATGATATGGTGCTGTCGTCTTCCAAGAAACCCCTTGCGTGCGAGGTCGCAAAAATCCAATGACGTTTACGACATTCGATGCCCAACGTACTGCCTACCATGCAACCACAATATTGGCTGCTAATGGCTACAAAGGGCAGGACTTAACGCATCCAGCAGTGAGTACAGCATGATGCTATGGAGCGTAGTTGAACTACTTAGTCGACCAGTAACCCACAACATTGTTACAGTGCTAGCGGTGTCGATACAAAGTAGAGCGATGGCACCGATAAACGAAGCAAACATTGCATCATATAAACAACAACAGCTGCCGAAGTTGACATTTCGTCAAAAAGGAACCCAAGGAATTTCGCAGTGTGAGAAAGAAGTGCCATATGAAATATTACGGTTTCTGCAAGATAAGTCAGTGGAATGTGTGGTGTCGTATACGCTCGACTGTGCGAACAATGTACGTGAAGAGTATAATGATGACGATTTGTGCTTAACAAGTGAAAGTGATATTGAAACAAGTGTCCAGCCATGTTGTCCATGGTCAGGAAGGCACAAATCTTGCCTCCAGTAAACTTAGTAAAAGACAATCCTTGTTCAATAAGCGAGTACTAAATATAATTACGTACATGGAAGATCATCCACAGTAAAGTAAGAAAACGATGAACAGATTTAGAATAAGTTGCACCAGTATGACCGTGTAGCGCTTAAGAAAAACTACTGATATTCAAGGGAGGATAATGTGCACTTGTAACAAAACTACTGTTTGCGCATTTGAAGGATGCTCGATCATGTGCATGATAGTGACCTACTACGTTCAGCCCATAAAAAATAGGGTGACATACGTCACAGTGATTTCAAAAGAAACAATAGATTGTTGCATAACTTCAAACATTGCTTCAAAGACGTAAGATAACGGAATTTCAAATAAAGCGTCAACTTGACGATGCACAGCAAACTGCGGAATTATCCCGAAAATGTGTGGGTGAGATAAACATATTTATCCCACCGTTCAGTAAGTAATTTACTTTCAACTCCAACCAATCGGGATTCGAAGAGGGAACGCATATGAAAGTAACTCTGGAAATTAGACGTCGTATCACGATCAACTAACATCATTGCTTAACACATTCGTATACAATTACACCGACTGTTAATACGGATGATAAATTGGTTGGAAGGTTATTAATTGTATGGCGAAAAGTTGCAGGTGCTCTGCCACCTTCGATTCTTTCCTGTGTGCCTGAGCTTGAACGGCAGTAGGGAAGGTTTATATAACAGAAACCAAGGTGGGAAAATGGACGTAAGGGAACTACAACTGTTGTGTGAGCACTGCTTCCGGCAAATACGTGGTCAAGATAACTTGTTTTAGCTTCATTCCTGGTCAGCGTATAAAAAGCATTCTCCTTTAGAGTAAACTATACCTTCTGCGAAGTGTGTGACATTGCTGTTCATACCACCTGTAAACACTGGCCACGTTCAGCCTATATATGTTTGTTTTTTTCGTGCCTATAAAACATATACTCGCACTATCTGCAGCTGCGCCTTAATGGATAGCCAGTTTCACGATAAGGTCCCCGACAGAACGTTTCGCATTCGGTTGCATGCCATCATATTTCATCAGTTATCATCCCGTAACAGCAATACGACTCTACACGCATTCTTCAAGAGCGGATGCCTAGCTGAACATCCTCACGGCTTGTTACTCGCAAGGAGTTCGCCTTCGATCTTGATGGTGCGAACTTTGCTGATCGCTGTGGTGCGCCGTTTTCTTTTCGTGTTCATGGTGCTCGTTAATGGTTTGTTTTGAATATTTCTTGAATGTCGACGACGTCTATTGTAATACATACATCCCATAGAAGATTGATCTCTGCATCTCCCGCACATTCTTTTTCTGTCGCCCTCCTGACGCACGTGGAGAGTCATTAGCAGCAAATATTTTTCCTGTCGGGTTGTTATCACACTACTTTCAAATGAGTGTTGCTGAAGAACTTGCGACCTTGCACCCGAGGGATTCATTGTTAGTCGACGACCGCCGACTGGGTCTTAGCGGTATTCTGCTAGGACGCAAGTAGACGGGCCTTTGCTGTGGAGTAGCCAAATGTTGCTGGTCGTGGCTACGCCTATTCGTCAGAGAGGCTTGCAGCGTCTATATTGTCTTTTATTTGCGTCGCGAGGTACAATCCTTGCTTTGCCCCCGCGCTCTTCGGGCGACTTCACAGTGGCTGTGCTCTGTCTCCCAGGTTTCCATGATTTTAACAAAAAAAATGGCTCTGAGCACTATGGGACTCAACATCTTAGGTCATAAGTCCCCTAGAACTTAGAACTACTTAAACCTAACTAACCTAAGGACATCACACACACCCATGCCCGAGGCAGGATTCGAACCTGCGACCGCAGCAGTCCCGCGGTTCCGGACTGCAGCGCCAGAACCGCTAGACCACCGCGGCCGGCATGATTTTAACATTCAACAAGATAAAGCAAGACCACGTGTTACCGGTCCAGTTCTGAACTACTTCGATACAGACGGCTTTTGTTCTGGTCAGCACGTTCTCCACATCTCTCAGCTACTCAAAACATTTGCTAAGGGTTTTCGTGAGGCAGATGGGCCAACAGCCAACCACTAAATTTTATGAACTCTGGCACAAAATTGAAACAGCATGGAACAATGTGCCTGCGTCTGCTATCATAGTTCAGTTTGGCTCGATGTTCAGGCAGGTTAGGGACATTGCTGCTGGAAGAGATGACACGTCTAGACCTCATATTTTAAGCAGAAAAACGCCTACTTGTGAGACGTCAGCCGCAGTAATCGATCCCGTTCGAAAATTTGTGCCGTAATTTGATAGTACGCAATTATGACCTTCTGAATGTACCGATTTTGTACTTTCACGCGCACCGATTGTTTGTCACTCGCTCCGCGCCACTGCAGCCGCCTACTCCGCTAGCCCAAAGTACTGCACAGTGGAGTGACTAAGAGATTTGTGAAATACTGCTTTGACATTGGTAAAAATGCTTTGTTCATTGTGTCACAGTGCGCGGGTTCTAACCTTTTGCTAGTCAGCGACCTTGTCACGTCGGTAGCACCGATTCCCGCCAGATCACCCAAGTGGTGCAACTTTGTGCTCGGTAAGTATTTGGATGGGTGACCGTCCGTGGAAATCCGGGCGCCGTTGGGTAACGGACAAACAAATCGCCGAAGTGGCTTCCAATTGAAAGACTTGCACCAGGCTGGTGTTCCACACGACATCAGTATTATTATGATTAACCAGTAGCTGCTGCCACAGATCACTATGCTTTGAATATTTCGATGTAGATTCACAAATGCAGTAAAACTGATTAGTGTGTCTTTACGTAAGAAGCGTAGCACTATATAATTATTAACATCCCTGTTGTGTGTTATTTCTTTTGGAGTTTAAAACTGGCATTTTCAAAAAGAAATATATTTGCAGGAAATGCGCTGTTCTGCAGCATAATCGCCACGATTAAATTGTGAACTGAAATCATTAACATAAAAGTTTTCTGGGTATGGTACCACGTCATAATGTGAAGCCTACTGCTGCTGGAGAAGAAACCAACGTTTTGTCCACGACTGCAGCGGCCTTCTTCTGGGTCTGGGTCAGAAAACTTTTATGTTGACTGACTCTGGCCGCGGAAGCCTACGCAATCATATGAAATCATTAACTTTATTCCACGATCATTGTTCAGTCACTTAGCTTTATTGGTTTTGATTTATAGGCAGAATATCAATACTAGAAAATTAATCAAATAATATTGGACGTATATGTGCGTGAGGTTGACATATTACGTATCCACAGGCCTATTCCTTACTATTTTTCACACAGAATAACACGCGTTCACGAACAAGGAATCGTAATACTTAGGGGCATATGTGTCCACCTCACCCCTCCTCTTCCCAGTTCTTCAACTTGCTGCGAATAGAAATGCTCTGGTTGTCATTCCACTGCAGAGAACTTCGCCAACGGGCTTCAGGCGGAGGGAGTGACAAACAACTGGTGCGAACAATCAGAATTATGACCAAAATCATCGCGCAGGATCGATTGCTTCGGTTGACACTTTGCAAGTGTGTTTTTTTCCCTTAAAAATGGCTCTGAGCACTATGGGACTTAACATCTGAGGTCATCAGTCCCCTAGAACTTAGAAATACTTAAACCTAACTAACCTACGGACATCACACACATACATGCCCGAGGCAGAATTCGAACCTGCGACCGTAGCAGTCGCGCGGTTCCGGACTGAAGCGCCTAGAACCGCTCGACCACCGCGGCCGGCTCCCCTTAAAACATGAGTTTAAATTGGCTTTCTTGTAAGCACTCAAATTCACACCATGTAAACCCCAAAACCACAAAATTAGTCACGCATTCTTCCTAATATACTGCACGGCACGTAAATTTTGGTTTTGTGGTACCACTTTTAAAGTAGAATTTCAATGCCGAGCAGTCTATGTGACTACAGTGAGGTGACAAAAGTCATGGGATAGCGGTATCCATACACACAGATGGCGGTAGTATCGCGTACACGAGGTATGAATGGGCAGTACGTTGGTGGAGCTGTCATTTGTATCCATTGTGATTCATGTGAGAAGGTGACCGACGCGATTGTGGCTGCACGATGGGAAGTCACAGTCTCTGAAAGCGGATTGGTAGTTGGAGCTAGACGCATGGGACATTCCATTTCGGAAATCGCTAGGGAATTCAGGTCCACAGTGTCAAGAGTGTGCCGAGACTACCAAATTTCAGGCATTATCTCTCATCACCGACAACGCAGTGAGAGACGCTCTTAACGAACGAGAGCAGCCGCATTTGCATAGAGTTGTTAGCGCAAACAGTAAAACAACACTGTGTGAAATAACCGCAGAAATCAATATGCGACCTAAGACGGACGTACCTGTTTTAGGACAGTGCGGTGAAATTTGGCGTTAATGGGCTGTGGCAGCAGACGACGGACGCGAGTGCCTTTGACAACAGCACGACATCGCCTGCAGATCCTGTTCTGGGCTCGTGACCATATCAGTGGGACCCTAGATGACCGAAAAAGCATGGTGTGGTCGTATAAGTCCCGATTTCAGTTGATAAAGACTGATGGTAAGGTACGACGGTGCCGCAGACGCCACGAAGACATGGACCTACGTAAGTTGTCAACTGTGCAAGCTGGTGATGCCTCCATAATAATTTGGGCAGTTTTTACACGGAATGGACTGGGTTCTCTGGTCCAAATGAACCGATCATTGATTGCAAATGGTTACGCTTGGCAAGTTGGAGACCATTTCCAGCCAAACAACGATGGAAATTTTATGGGTAACATTGCGCCATGTCACAGTGCCACAATTTCTCGCGCTATTCGTCCACGAGACTCAGAGGGCCATAGACACGGTTTCCCAGGTAGATGCCGTGTTTCTTGACTTCCGCAAGGCGCTCGATACAGTTCTCCACAGTCGTTTAATGAACAAAGTAAGAGTATATGGACTATCAGACCAATTGTGTGATTGGATTGAAGAGTTCCTAGATAAAAGAACGCAGCATGTCATTCTCAATGGAGAGAAGTCTTCCGAAGTAAGAGTGATTTCAGGTGTGCCGCAGGGGAGTGTCGTAGGACATTTGCTATTCACAATATACGTAAATGACCTTGTGGATGACATCGGAAGTTCAATGAGGCTTTTTGCGGATGATGCTGTGGTATATCGAGAGGTTGTAACAATGGAAAATTGTACTGAAATGCAGGAGGATCTGCAGCGAATTGAACCATGGTGCAGGGAATGGCAATTGAATCTCTATGTAGACAAGTGTAATGTGCTGCGAATACATAGAAAGAAAGATCCCTTATCATTTAGCTACAATATAGCAGGTCAGCAACTGGAAGCAGTTAATGCCATAAATTATATGGGAGTACGCATTAGGAGTGATTTAAAATGGAATGATCATATAAATTTGATCGTCGGTAAAGCAGATGCCAGACGGAGATTCATTGGAAGAATCCTAAGGAAATGCGATCCGAAAACAAAGGAAGTAGGTTACAGTACACTTGTTCGCCCGCTGCTTGCATACTGCTCAGCAGTGTGGGATCCGTACTAGATGGGGTTGATAGAAGAGATAGAGAAGATCCAACGGAGAACAGCGCGCTTCATTACAGGGTCATTTAGTAATCACGAAAGCGTTACGGAGTTGATGGATAAACTCCAGTGGAAGACTCTGCAGGAGAGACGCTCAGTAGCTCGGTACAGCCTATCGTTGAAGTTTCGAGAACATACCTTCACCGAAGAGTCAAGCAGTAAATTGCTCTCTCGTATGTATATCTCGCGAAGAGACCAAGAGGATAAAATCAGAGAGATTAGAGCCCACACAGAGGCATACCGACAATCCTTCTTTCTACGAACAATACGAGACTGGAATAGAAGGGAGAACCGATAGAGGTACTCAAGGTACCCTCCGCGACACACCGTCAGGTGGCTTGCGGAGTATGGATGTAGATGTAGATGTAGATGTAGATGTAGAATTGATTTGAAGAATCTTGTGGACAATTCAAGCGAGCGATTCGGCCACCCATATAATCCGATGTGAATTCCATCGAACATTTATGGGACATAATCAAGAGGTTAGTTCATGCTTGAGCGGCACCGGCATCACTTTCGCAATTGTGGGCCCATATAGAGGCAGCATCGCTCAATATTTCTGCAGGGAACTTTCAGCGGCTTTTGAGTCCATGCCGCGTCGAGTTGCTGCACTATTCCGGGCAAAAGCCGGTCCTATACGATATTAGGAGGTATTTTGTAACTTGTGTTACCTCAGTGTATGTAAAGTGTATTGCGAATCTACACTGAAAACCCAAAGAAACTGGTACACCTGCCTAATATCGTGTAGAGTCCCTGTGAGCACGCAGAGGTGCCGCAGCACGACGTGGCATGGACTCGACTAGTGTCTGACGTAGTGCTGGAGGGAACTGACACCATGATTCCTGCAGGGCTGTCCATAAATTCCTAAGAGTACGAGGGGGTGGAGATCTCTATTGAACAGCACGTTCCACGGCACTCCAAATATGTGAATAATGTTCATGTCTAAGGAATCTGGTAGCCAGCGGAAGTGTTTAACCTCAGAGAAGTGTTCCTGGAGCCACTCTGTAGAAATTTTGGACGGCTGGGGTGTCGCATTGTGCTGCTGGAACTGACAATGTTCGTCGGAGTGCACAATGGACATGAATGGATGCAGGTGATCGAACAGGATGATTATGCACGTGTCACCCGTCACTGTAGTATCCAGACGTATCAGGGGTCCCATATCACTCCAACTGCACACCTTCGCAGCATTTTAGAGCCTCCAAAAGTTGACATGCAGGTCCATCGTTTCATGAAGTTGTCTCCGTAACCGTACACGTCCAACCGCTCGATGAAACGAGACTCATCCGACCGCGCAACGTGTTTCCAGTCATAAACAGTCCAATATTGGTGTTGACAGGCCCAGGCAAGGTGTAAAGCTTTGTGTCGTGCAGTCATCTAGGGTACAGGAGTGGGCTTCGGCTCCGAAACGTCATATCGATAATGTTTTGTTCGCACGCTGACACTTGTTGATGGCCCAGCACTGGAATCTGGAGCAATTTGCGGAAGGGTTGCACTTCTATCTCGTTGAACGATTCTCTTCAGTCATCGCTGGTCCCGTCCTTGCAGGGTCTTTTTCCGGCCGCGGCGATGTCGAAGATTTGATGTTTTACCGCATTCCTGATCTTCCCGGTACACTCGTCAAACGGTATTACGGGAAAATCCCCAGTTCACCGCTACCTCGGAGCTGCTGTGTCCCATCGCTCGTGTTCTGACTGTAACACCACGTTCAAACTCACTTAAATCTTGATAACCTGCCATTGTAGCAGCAGCAACCGATCTAACAACTGCGCCAGACACTTGTCTTGCCGACCGCTTACATATTTCTGTATATGAATATGCATGCCTATACCAGTTTCATTGGCGCTTCAGTGTACTTGCCTTTCATAAACGTCGGCTTTTTACATTCACTTGAAGAACAATACAAAATTAGCGAAATATGCTTAACTGGATCGTTAAAGAAATACATGCACTAAAAATAGAAGACATGGCGTCGAGCAGATGCGCAACACTATAGACCTATATCTCTGACGTCGATCTGTTGTAGAATTTTAGAACATGTTTTTTGCTCGAGTATCATGTCGTTTTTGGAAACCCAGAATCTACTATGTAGGAATCAACATGGATTCCGGAAACAGCGATCGTGTGAGACCCAACTCGCTTTATTTGTTCATGAGACCTAGAAAATATTAGATACAGGCTCCCAGGTAGATGCTATTTTCCTTGACTTCCGGAAGGCGTTCGATACAGTTCCGCACTGTCGCCTGATAAACAAAGTAAGAGCCTACGGAATATCGGACCAGTTGTGTGGCTGGATTGAAGAGTTTTTAGCAAACAGAACACAGCATGTTTTTATCAATGGAGAGACGTCTACAGACGTTAAAGTAACCTCTGGCGTGCCACAGGGGAGTGTTATGGGACCATTGCTTTTCACAATATATATAAATGACCTAGTAGATAGTGTCGGAAGTTCCATGCGGCTTTTCGCGGATGATGCTGTAGTATACAGAGAAGTTGCAGCATTAGAAAATTGTAGCGAAATGCAGGAAGATCTGCAGTGGATAGGCACTTGGTGCAGGGAGTGGCAACTGACCCTTAACATAGACAAATGTAATGTATTGCGAATACATAGAAGGAAGGATCCTTTATTGTATGATTATATGATAGCGGAACAAACACTGGTAGCAGTTACTTCTGTAAAACATCTGGGAATATGCGTGCGGAACGATTTGAAGTGGAATGATCATATAAAATTAATTGTTGGTAAGGCGGGTACCAGGTTGAGATTCATTGGGAGAGTCCTTAGAAAATGTAGTCCATCAACAAAGGAGGTGGCTTACAAAACACTCTTTCGACCTATACTTGAGTATTGCTCAACAGTGTGGGATCCGTACCAGATCGGGTTGACGGAGGAGATAGAGAAGATCCAAAGAAGGGCGGCGAGTTTCGTCACAGGGTTATTTGGTAACCGTGATAGCGTTACGGAGATGTTTAGCAAACTCAAGTGGCAGACTCTGCAAGAGAGGCGCTCTGCATCGTGGTGTAGCTTGCTCGCCAGGTTTCGAGAGGGTGCGTTTCTGGATGAGGTATCGAATATATTGCTTCCCCCTACTTATACCTCCCGAGGAGATCACGAATGTAAAATTAGAGAGATTCGAGCGCGTACGGAGGCTTTCAGACAGTCGTTCTTCCCGCGAACCATACGCGACTGGAACAGAAAAGGGAGGTAATGACAGTGGCACGTAAAGTGCCCTCCGCCACACACCGTTGGGTGGCTTGCGGAGTATAAATGTAGATGTAGATGTAGATGTAGTACGGCAGCAAAAAACGGACACACTTAAGTCTGCGCGAGGTGCGTTTATTGGTCCGTTGTCGCGACAATCAAAACAAAATTATAAATGCATCTGGAGCCATATGGTGTTCCAGGAAAGTACGCAGGCCTGAACGTCTCACGCCCGCAACCATGTGTGCTAGGGGCAGAGCGGCGGGTTTTCAGAACGCCCTGACACCAGACCGGCGTCCCGACCTTTCACTGGGGCAGCGCGACCTCCACGGCGCTTTGCCGACGCAAGGCTGGGCAGCTTTACGATCCAGTGCTGCAGAAACGGAGCAAACATAACGCTCGCTGCGAGCCACTGCACCGATTTCCTAAAGGCAGCAGGAAAGACAGCTGCACATTTCGGTGCTGTTTCTGGTTTATAGTAGTAGTAGTAGTACTAGTTTTATTCATCAGTAAAACTCTTTTACGAGAATATTGGCCATGTCACACTACTGCAGAGTAAGAACAACGAAAATAAAGTAATTCACATATACATACTTTTACAGGGTGACAATTATTGAAGTGTATGAAAAAAAGTAAATTAGCTATAAATTACTGCGTGCACACAATTTTTTCGACAAGTACACGTCACTACAGATCCAGAACGAGATTTTCACTCCGCAACGGAGTGTGTGCTGATATGAAACTTCCTGGCAGATTAAAACTGTGTGCCGGACCGAGACTCGAAGTCGGGACCTTCGCCTTTCGCGGGCAGTGCTCTGCCAACTGAGCTACCCAAGCACGACTCACGCCCAGTCCTCACAGCTATACTTCTGCCAGTACCTCGTCTCCTACCTTCCAAACTTTACAGAAGCTCACCTGCGAGCCTTGCAGAACTAGCACTCCTGAAAGAAAGGATATTGCGGAGACGTGGCTTAGCCACAGCCTGAAAGGTGGGAGACGAGGTACTGGCAGAAGTAAAGCTGTGAGGAAGGGCCGTGAGTCGTGCTTGGGTAGCTGAGTTGGCAGAGCACTGTCCACGAAAGGCAAAGGTTCCGACTTCGAGTCTCGGTCCGGCACAAACTTTTAATCTGCCAGGAACTTTCGTCACTACAGATATTCGAATTTAGATTATGAAATTTTCGATACGCCTGCCATCATTGGCGATGATGTGGCCCAGACGAATAGCGAAATTCTGCATGAGAAGTATCAGAAAATCGATGCTGTCGATGACCTATTGAATGGCTGTTTTAGCTCAGCAATGGTTTTCGGGTTATTGCTGTACACCTCGTCTTTAAGATAGCTCCCAAAAAGGAGTCGCGTATGTTCAGATCCGGAGAATATGCCGGCCAATCGAGGCCCATGCCAGTGACCTCTGGGTACCCCAGAGTCTGAATGTGATCCCCAAAGTGCTCCTCCAGAACAGCAAATACTCTTCTGCATCGATGCAGTCGAGCTCCGTGTTGCATGAACCACATCTTCTCGAAATCAGGGTCACTTTGGATAAGGGGAGGAAATCATCTTCCAAAAACATCACGTATCGTTCGGTAGTCACCGTGCCACCAAGGAATATCGCACCGATTATTCCGTGACTGGACATTGCACACTACACTGTAACCCGTTGACGGTGAAGAGACTTCTCGATCGTGGAATGTGGATTCTCAGTCCCCCAAATGCGCCAATATTGCTGAGTGAAGAACCCATCCAAATGAAAGTGGGCTTCGTCGCTAAGCTAAAATATACTAGTTCCCATCATGTCCCGCGGCCAACCATGAGTTTGAGCGTCCAAACACAAATCGATCACAAGTTATGACGATCTTATTTCATATAGTTCAATAACTGTCACCCTGCACGTACTTACAGGTTTACTATCATAAGCATGGGATAGAGATGACGCATTTGTACTAGAAACCATCCTGACAACTGCCTGAAATAATTAAAAAAAGAATAAAACAAAATGATGACCTTATACCATAAAACACTCTGGCATTTGCCTGAAATAATGTAAAGTACCTACAGAACATGTAGATCAGGTTGGCTGGATAAAGACTGGAACGGGCCTCCAACCATGCCGACTACAAGGCCATACTATTTTAAGCAGTGTTACTTCTTCCGGTTTACTCCTAGAGCACACTACTGTTTTACAACTAAGTTATTTAATGATGAAAAGGCTAGAGCTACACTGCTCATTCATTTCTTACTTCCAGTTACTGCGCACACTACACACACTATACACGCTTTGTTTCATACAAACACTAAACACACAATCAGCTGACGTCAGGATTATTTTGTGTACTGCAGGTTCCCATTTGCTAGCCCGAGAAACTGTGTCAGCATCCCTCTACAACGAGAAACAGGATAAGGTGTTGTTAATATACACAACATTACTTTGGTAGTAACATTTTCCAGGAAAGAAAAAAGAAGGAAAAATATAGTGTGAAAGTGTTATATATACACTCCTGGAAATTGAAATAAGAACACCGTGAATTCATTGTCCCAGGAAGGGGAAACTTTATTGACACATTCCTGGGGTCAGATACATCACATGATCACACTGACAGAACCACAGGCACATAGACACAGGCAACAGAGCATGCACAATGTCGGCACTAGTACAGTGTATATCCACCTTTCGCAGCAATGCAGGCTGCTATTCTCCCATGGAGACGATCGTAGAGATGCTGGATGTAGTCCTGTGGAACGGCTTGCCATGCCATTTCCACCTGGCGCCTCAGTTGGACCAGCGTTCGTGCTGGACGTGCAGACCGCGTGAGACGACGCTTCATCCAGTCCCAAACATGCTCAATGGGGGACAGATCCGGAGATCTTGCTGGCCAGGGTAGTTGACTTACACCTTCTAGAGCACGTTGGGTGGCACGGGATACATGCGGACGTGCATTGTCCTGTTGGAACAGCAAGTTCCCTTGCCGGTCTAGGAATGGTAGGACGATGGGTTCGATGACGGTTTGGATGTACCGTGCACTATTCAGTGTCCCCTCGACGATCACCAGTGGTGTACGGCCAGTGTAGGAGATCGCTCCCCAAACCATGATGCCGGGTGTTGGACCGGTGTGCCTCGGTCGTATGCAGTCCTGATTGTGGCGCTCACCTGCACGGCGCCAAACACGCATACGACCATCATTGGCACCAAGGCAGAAGCGACTCTCATCGCTGAAGACGACACGTCTCCATTCGTCCCTCCATTCACGCCTGTCGCGACACCACTGGAGGCGGGCTGCACGATGTTGGGGCGTGAGCGGAAGACGGCCTAACGGTGTGCGGGACCGTAGCCCAGCTTCATGGAGACGGTTGCGAATGGTCCTCGCCGATACCCCAGGAGCAACAGTGTCCCTAATTTGCTGGGAAGTGGCGGTGCGGTCCCCTACGGCACTGCGTAGGATCCTACGGTCTTGGCGTGCATCCGTGCGTCGCTGCGGTCCGGTCCCAGGTCGACGGGCACGTGCACCTTCCGCCGACCACTGGCGACAACATCGATGTACTGTGGAGACCTCACGCCCCACGTGTTGAGCAATTCGGCGGTACGTCCACCCGGCCTCCCGCATGCCCACTATACGCCCTCGCTCAAAGTCCGTCAACTGCACATACGGTTCACGTCCACGCTGTCGCGGCATGCTACCAGTGTTAAAGACTGCGATGGAGCTCCGTATGCCACGGCAAACTGGCTGACACTGACGGCGGCGGTGCACAAATGCTGCGCAGCTAGCGCCATTCGACGGCCAACACCGCAGTTCCTGGTGTGTCCGCTGTGCCGTGCGTGTGATCATTGCTTGTACAGCCCTCTCGCAGTGTCCGGAGCAAGTATGGTGGGTCTGACACACCGGTGTCAATGTGTTCTTTTTTCCATTTCCAGGAGTGTATTTAGAATAATAGACGTTTTGTTATTGTCATTATTATTTATTGGTGTTATAGTTTTAACCAAACCACCTACTCTGTGTTACCTAAGTAATACCTCAATGTACAGATGTATTGCTTAACAGGTACTCTTTAACTTCGTTTTAGCAGTTTTCTAATATCCTTTGGAAATTTATTGTACACTATTATTCCTTTGTGGGAATAGCTTTTTCGAGCTTTATGTTTAATCTCTCTTGTTAAATGTGAGCTCAGTCTAAATCTTGGTGCCTGGTTATGGACAGAGCTGTTTGTGCAGCAATTATCAATCCTATTTTGAATGTCTACAGCTGACAGATTAATTACCTGAATAAACACAATCTCCTAAGCGAATCACAGTTTGGTTTCCGAAGTGGCAAAAATACGGAGTCAGCCATAGTAGAATTCACAAAAGTTGTACTTCATGCTCTTGATAAAGATGAGTGTGTCACAGGCATATTTTTGAATCTTTGTAAGGCGTTTGATACAGTCGACCACAAGATTCTATTAAATAAATTAGAAGCATTAGGAATAAGAGGGGTAGTTAATGACAGGTTTCGATCATACCTAGCAGATAGGGTACAAAGAGCAGAGATAACATATACTTCAAATAGATCTAAACATTTAGTAAGACACTTATCAGAACCAAAATACATTAATATAGGTGTACCACTAGGTAGCATATTAGGACCAATCTGTTCCTGATACACATCAATGACTTTCCCACTAGTGTTTCTCATAGTGAAAAAATTCTCTTCGCTGATGACAGCAATATTATAGTCACTGAGAAAACAAGAGAACTCCTTGCCGAGAAAGCAAATGAAACTCTCAAGGAAGTTTGTGATTGGTCAATAAGCAAAAAAGTGACATTGAACATAAAGAAAACGAATGCCCTGAATTTCAGTTTGAAGAGGAAAAATGACAATATTAAGTTAAATGTAGATGGCACCTCTATAGACTGTAACAAACGCAAAATTTCTAGGAATGAATATTGATGTGAACAAACAAAGGTACAGAATGTCATCAGCATGTTATGCCCTTAGAATCGTATCATCAGTGTGTAACATGCAGTGTCTTTTTGTTACATATTATTCATATGTACACTCAGTTCTTAGCAATGGCATTCTTTTCTGGGGAACAAAGGCACAAAATAAGAACACAATTTTCAAACCCCAGAAAAGAGCCATAAGAATAATAACCAAAAATACAAGTCGAGCTCATTGTAAAGATCTGTTCAAAAAACTGGGGATTGTAACTGCTCCATGTGAATACGTTTACCAGTCAGTTATACACATCAAAAATAAAATTGGTAATTACTGCACAAACATTTACCAAGAAAAAATAAACATAAAACTCAAAACAGCATTTTCTACCAAGAAGTGCAACTATACAATAAAATACCAAAAGAGATTAAAGAAATTGCAAAAATACGCTTATTTAAAAAAGCAGCAAAAACGTACCTGTTACGCAATACATTTTATACACTGAAGGATTTGCATTTGTTTCAGAGTCTATAGTGTTTCCGACCACATTTAATTTAACAGTATCACTTTCCCTCCTCCAACAGAAATTCGTTATGTTTATTGTAACTTTATTGCTTACTGACCAACTGCAAACTTCCTTGAGGGCTTCATTTGCTTTGACCTCGAAGTCTTGCGCTACGAACTCCTGTTAAATGTTCGTGGTGCGCTTGACGTGACTTCGACAATATCCACTACTGTCTTTGTCAGAAAAGCAACTGATTGTCCAAGTGTTAACGAAATAGCAGAGATATAACTGATGAAGCCGAGCCAATTGCGACTGTAGCAATATCTGTGGAGTGAGCATTCAGATGAGCAGAAAAGAATTTTTCTCACTAACATACATTGGCTCAAAAACTCACGTGACTATAATTTTTGTCTGTAAGTGCCCAGCCGCTTTTAAATGCCACGAAGGCCCAAGTACAAACAAATCTTGTTCAAATATACCGTGGAGTTTGTAGACGAGTTTCATGGGCGTCTCAATAAATTGCATTCTTACAGTATATATACAAGGGAATTTCGCTTGTTTGTGACACGCGTCACAGCTTAGATGAGACTGATTTTTTGTTGTAGGAAAATAAGGGACAGCCACTGCTATTTTATATACTTTGTGTCGCACTGTGTTGTAGTACCCAGTCTCTGTTTTAACAGACTGTACTGCTGTGCCATTGCGAAATGACGTCCTAGTACGCTAACATAAAGTGTCCCGAAAACTTCGAATTTGGAGAAATGGCGTGGTACAAAATAGCGATTTGTCAGGCTCTGAAATATTTTTCGGGCTTAAATTCTTTCGTTTTTACTTTCTGTTCATCCTCAGATAAACTAAAATACTAATGGCACGTAGCCACGTCATAGGAGCTATGTGAATATTGTAAAATAACCATAATCGTTTGGAACACTGAGTAATCTTCATGTATAAAACTTATCTGCAGGAAAACGTGAGTCAAATTTATATCTATTCAACAAACTGACTGGCAGCACGCTTTCATACTTCCGAACTTAATCAAAACATGTTTCATACATATATAGCTATACAGTGAAACAAATCAGCCCTCCGATTTAATGCTAAAATTTCACTGTATCTGGATATTAATCAACACATAAAGTGCCCCTGATTGTTATTATAACTATGATTACACTTTTAACACTTACCTATGAAAAGTAATTCCTTCTCCGTAGACGAATTTCGATTTTTATCCGCATCAGCAACGGTTCAGTACCATTTCTGTTAATAATAAATAAAAGTGAAAACATAGAAATATATGTGTAATACTGAAGTTTCAGTGTTAGCAATAACTGTAAAAAAAGCTTCATACCAACGTCACGTGTATAGTTTGGTTTGACGCTGGCGACATTCCCAGAATGTTATTCTCACTCCATAGATATTAGGTACTGTATTATTATGATCAGAGATGTCATTGTTTCCAACGATGAAACGACTCACTCCGTCATCGTCTCCATCACGGAACACCCTGCTACGCAGTCTTTTGATATTAAGTAACCATCTCCCCCTCTTCCCATTCGCAGCTCAGTACGTAGCCCTTATCTCTACCGAAGTTGTTCGCACGCTTTTAACTTTCCACTGTCATTGTGATAATACAGTTACAGTGGTTTAGGTATTGAGCAGAATCCGTGTTTGCTGAAAGAACATTTGGTGCTTGACTGTTAGGTACTCCAAGTACAGTTTTCCAGAATTTTTTTCTTTATTCTTTTCCATTTGTGGTCTGATAAAGCAAATAATACCGATGGTAAAACGTTTCTCTAGTTGTTAGCTTTTTCATATTCCCTGAGCGAGTAATCTCTATACAGGTACTCTTCAGAATACTGCCCATATCATCGTTGGAAATGTTCATGCTCGGACACGCTTGGTCGGTCGGTACACGGGAAACTCAATTGGAATGTATAATTAAGTCATCTTTCTTGTCAGTTCTTATTATTGTCAAGAGAGGGGCAAGGTGATTTAAGCAATCGGCTTACATTCAAGAAGAACGGAGTTCAAATTCCCGTCTCTTTACCCAGATTTATTTACATCGTGCCGTCGCTAAACCAATGAAGATGAGGGCCAGAGTAGTTCCTTTCAAAGACCTCTCCCTAATCTGGCCTTGTTCTTCGTCCAAGCCCGCATCTCGTGGTCGTGAGGTAGCGTTCTCGCTTTCCATGCCCGGGTTCCCGGGTTCGATTCCCGGCGGGGTCAGGGATTTTCTCTGCCTCGTGATGGCTGGGTGTTGTGTGCTGTCCTTAGGTTAGTTAGGTTTAAGTAGTTCTAAGTTCTAGGGGACTTATGGCCACAGCAGTTGAGTCCCATAGTGCTCAGAGCCATTTGAACCATTTTTTTTTCTTCGTCCAAAATAGCCGTATCATCGACGAGATATTAAAGTCACATTTTCTTTTCTTTGTTTGTTATTTAGGACGAGGTTGGGTGTCTTGCGTGCCCCAGCGATACACATAATTCTACCATAGGTAAACCACAACCAAGGAGTATGTGTGGAACAAACATTTGGTTCCTGAACGGGGGCAGCAGCTTTCTTAGCAGTTGCAGGGGGTAACAGTCCGTATGATTCACTGATCTCATCTGTAACATCAGGCAGCATGGCCCTGCTATGCTGACACTGCGACCAGCTGAAAACGAAAAAAAAAAAAAAACTACAGCTTTTATATTTCCTGAGGGTCTGTAGTTCTGTTGTCCTGCCAAGCGATGATTGCATCCTCTTGTGTACAATATTCCGGCAGTAAATAGTCCCCAGTCCGGATATCCGAGAGAGAATTCCTCATGAAGCTGTCGTCATCAGGAAGAAGAAAAATGGTATTCCGAGGCTTGGAGCGTGAAACATTACACTAAGATGACGAAGTCACGGGCTTACGATATACAGATGGCGGTAGTATCGCGTACGCTAGACATGAAAGGGCAGTGCACTCGCGGTGCTATCATTTGTAATCAGGTGATGCATGTAAACATGTTTCCGACGTGATTATGGCCGCACGACGGGACGTCACACACTTTGAACTCGGAATGGTAGTTGGATCTAGACGCATAGGACATTTCTTTTCGGAAATCGTTAGGGGATTCAATATTTCGAGACCCACAGTGTCAAGAGTGTGCCGAGAATACAAAATTTCAGATATTACCTCTCACCATGGACAGATGCTGCCACATGGTTGTTTATAAGTTTTAATAAAAAAAATTTGATGCATTAGTACTCGATGTTTGTGAATCTTGCATGACGTGGTGAGGAGACATAGAATGATAAGCTTGCCGGCCGCGGTGGCCGAGCGGTTCTAGCCGCTTGAGTCCGGAACGCGCGACTACTACGGTCGCAGGTCCGAATCCTTCCTCGGGCATGGATGTGTGTGATGTCCTTAGGTTAGTTAGGTTTAAGTAGTTCTAAGTTCTAGGGAACTGATGACCTCAGAAGTTAAGTCCCATAGTGCTCAGAGCCATTTGAGCCAATCTTGTGACAGGTACATGTGATGTGAAGGATGTTTTACCTGTCCCAGTATTAATCAGTCAGTGTTAGTATAAAAGTGAATGTGATGTGAAATGAGATTAATTTCTAAATCCTCAGGCGACATAACTTCTGTTGATGCCTTGCATTTGAAAAGCACAAGATGCTCCAGCAGCAACAGTGCCTATTTCATGTTTATTTTCTGCGCTGTTTTCTTACTCTTTCCCTGTTCTCCGTCTGCATGAGTCTGTCACTTCTACTACCGGTGTACTTGTTGTGAGAGTTGTCATCTGAGGGAGAGCACATATGTCCATATTCTATGAAAACAAAACTAAATAAATCACGTTAAGGAAGCTGAAATTAGTTGTCCGAGGGAGATGAAAAATTGTGCGCTAGATCTCATGTCGGTTTTGTTCCAAGATTATTTTATGTTAGAAAATGGTTTCTCCAGACTGTGGTGAAGTATACCGTTGTTTATAAGTTGGTTCCAGAAGTAAACGTATGTGTTTATTGATTCCCTGTAGATAAGAATGCGATATGGGTTTGCGGTTGCAATGAGTGATATTTAAAAGATTATTTGAGAGCATTTTGTGGTTTCATAGATTCACTCCAAAGGCAGAGGATGAACAGTATGATTTTATTGGTTTTATGTTGCAGAAACGAAAAAAGATTGCCAAATTTAGAAGAACGCAACATCTCCAAGATTGTCAAAGCTTAGCAGAAGTTCGAAATGTAGCGCCTACATCAGTGTCAGATGTTTTTAATAATTTCCACAACGAAACTCTGTCTAGGAATCTGGCAGAAAACCCAAAGAGATTCCGGTCATACACTATGTGATCAAAAGTATCCAGACACCTGGCTGAAAGTGACTTACAAGTTCTTGGCGCCCTCCATCGGTAAAGTTGGAATTCAATTTGGTGTTGGCCCACCCTTAGCCTTGATGACAGCTTCCACTCTCGCAGGCATACGTTAAATCAGGTGCTGGAAGGTTTCTTCGGGATGGCAGCCCATTCTTCACGGAGTGTTGCCCTGTGGACAGGTATCGATGTCGGTCGGTCGGTCGGTCGGTGGGTGAGGCTTGGCACGAAGTCGGCGTTCCAAAACATCTGTAGGTTGCAGGTCAGGACTCTGAGCAGGCCAGTCCATTACAGGGATGTTATTGTCGTGTAACCACTCGGCCACAACAACAGTGGAAAGCAAGAAGGTGCTTAAAACATCAATGTAGGCCTGTGCTGTGATAGTGTCACGCAATACAACAAGGGGTTTAAGCCCCCTCCTTGAAAAACACGATCACACCATAACACCACCGCCTCCGAATTTTACTGTTGGTGCTACACGCGCTGACAGATTACGTTCACCAGGCATTCGCCATACCCACACCCTGCCATCTGATCGCCACATTGTGTACCGTGATTCGTCACCCCACACAACGTTTTTACACTGTTCAATCGTCCAATGTTTACTCTCCTTACACCAAGCGAGGCTTGATGTGTGGCTTACGAGTAGCCGCTCGACCATGAAATCCAAGTTTTCTCACCTCCAGTCTAACTGTCATAGTACCAGCAGTGGATCAAAATGCTGACTGGAATTATTGTGTGATAGTCTAGATAGATGTTGGCCTATTACATATTACGACCTTTTTCAGCTGTAGGCAGTCTCTGTCAGTCAACAGACGAGGTCGGCCTGTACGCTTTTGTGCTGTACGTGTCCCTTCACGTTTATTCATCACTATCACATCCGAAACAGTGGACCTAGGGATGTTCAGGAGTGTGGAAATCTCGCGTACAGACGTATGACACGAGTGACTCGTAATCACCTTACCACGTTCAAAGTCCGTGAGTTCCGCGGAGCGCCCCATTCTGCTCTCTTACGATATATGATGACTACTGAGGTCGCTGATACTGAGTACCTGGCAATAGGTGGCAGCACAATTCACCTAATATAAGAAACGTGTGTTTTGGGGGGTGTCCGGATACTTTTGATCACATAGTGTACATAAAGCACACCAGTGGGAAGACGCATTCAATACCTTCACTGCGAGATAACAACTGTGAAGTCACTGATGACAGTGCCACTAAAGCAGAGATATTAAACACAGTTTTCCGAAACCCCTTCACCAAAGGAGGCGAAATAAATATTCCTGAATTCCAATCAAGAACAACTGCCAGGATGATAAACACAGATGTAGATATCATCGGTGTAGCAAAACAGCTTAAATTACTTAATAAAGGCAAGGCCTGCGGTCCAGATTGCATACCAGTAGTGTTCCTTTCAGAGTATGCTGATACAACAGCTCGCTCACAGAAAGATCCGTACCTAAAGACTGGAAAATCGCTCTAGTCACACCAATACCCAAAAGGGAAGTAATAGTAATCCGTTGAATTAGAGGCCCATGTCACTAATGTCGATTTGCAGTAGGGTTTTGGAACATGTACCGTGTTCTTACATTGGGAAGTACCTTGAAGAAAACGATTTATTGACACATACTCAGCATGGATTCTGAAAATATCGTTGTTGTGAAACGCAACTAGCTCTTTATACTTAGGAAGTAATGAGTGCTATTGACAGGGGATGTCAAACTGATTCCTTATTTTTATATTTCCAGATGGCTTTCGACATCGTTCCTCACAAGCGTCTTCTAACCAAACTGCGTGTCCATGGAATATTGCCTCAGTTGTGGGGCTGGGTTCGTGATTTCCTGTCAGAAAGGTCACAGTTCGTAGTAATAGACAGAAAGTCGTCGAGTAAAATGGAAGTAATGTCCAGCGTTCCCCAAGGAAGTGTTATAGGTCCTCTATTGTTCCTGATCTATATTAACGACATAGGAGACAATCTGAGTAACCGTCTTAGATTGTTCGCAGATGATGCTGTCATTTACCGTCTTGTAAAGTCATCAGTTGATCTAAACGAATTGCAAAATGATTTAGATAAGATATCTGTACGGTGCGAAAAGTGGCAGTTGACACAGAATAAAGAAAAGTGTGAAGTTATTCAGATGAGTACTAAGAGAAATCCACTGAATTTCGATTACTCGATAAGTCACGCAAATCTGAAGGCTGTAAATTCAGCTAAATACTTAGGGATTACAATTACAAATAACGTAAATTGGAATGATTACAGATAATGTTGTGGGTAGAGCCAACCAAAGACTGAGATTCATTGGCAGAAGACTTAGAAGGTGCAACAGGTCTACTAAAGAGACTGCTTACACCACGCCTGGCCGCCCTGTTCTGGACTATTGCTGTGCGGTGTGGGATCCGTATCAGGTGAGACTGACGGATGACATCGAAAAAGTACGAAGAGGGGCAGCTCGTTTTGTATTATCGCGAAATAGGGGAGACAGAGCCACAGACATGATACGTGAAATGGAGTGGCAATCATTAAAACGAAGACGTTTTTCGTTGCGCTGGGATCTTCTCATGAAATTTCAGTCACCAGTTTTCTCCTCCGATTGCGAAAATATTCTTTTGACACCCACATACATAGGGAGAAATGATCATCACAATAAAATAAGAGAAATCAGCGCTCTCACAGAAAAATTTAAGTGCTCCTTTTTCCCGCGCGCCGTTCGAGAGTGGAACGGTTGAGAGACTTTATTGTGAACAGCAGAGTAACCATAGAGATGTAGATTAAGATTATAGTGACCTACATCGTTTCCTCCAATGAAAATTCATCTGGAACAGTATCTGAAATAATTCTCCCTACATTCTTAAACTTATACAGTGTTTTGAAATAAGACAGTATCTATTTATTGGCAAGTACACGTTTCGCTCTTGCAGGGAATCTTCAGACTAACCTAGAGGTGTAAAATAACACTGTGAGGCTTAGGTACATTAAAAACGGAGGATAGGGATAGTATGAGGCAAAGTTCCAGGTCGCGTAGTCGTCTCTACAACTAACAAGAACTGTGAACTTAGATAAGAAGTAATGTGGTGAACCGACAGCCGTCCTTTAATAGCAGCATATGGCATTAAGATAAAAGCTGTAAGGTAACATTGTCCTATCGTCATAGCGCAAATAAAAGCATGAGGGATCTGAAATCGGGAATAAAAAATCAAGTATAACGGCAGTCCACCCAGTGTTTTCTAAATAGCTTTACGAGGTCTTACGATAGGGTGCTTACTGGAGGGATTTTAACAAATTTAGTACTAGTAAATAACAGACCTAGTGGAGATTTAGAATCATCAGGATTGGTTTGTTTGTTGATAAAGATCATCTATGATATTAAAGTTTTATTCATTGCTGATTGAATATATCTAATGTTTGCTAATCCTTTCTCGATGGAAGACTGACCTGGGGAAAGTTCTCTAATGCCGTGATTCATTGATTTGAAAAAGCTCATCTTGTTATGATATGAATAACAATGACATTTTATTCCCGGTTTCAGATCCATTATCCATTTATTTGCCTTATGTCGGTAGGAGGATATTTCCTTATAATTTCTATCGTAATGCCATATGCTGGCATTAATGAACCTGTGCCTCACAATGCTCCTTAAACGTGAAACACCTCATTGCCAATAAATAGATGAAAACAACTTGCATCCAAGAGTGTCATATTTCAAGAAGTTCGTTTCTGTACCAGGCACCCTGCATGGAGTGTAACCAATTTTTCTTATATAACGTGTTTTTTAGATGGACTATTTTTCTTCCCATGGTCGTCGATGTCTTGGACACGTTCTCCCGTTTGTTGCTGACTGGTGTCCGCTTCCATGAACTCCGTCTCCTTCCCTAAAACTTTCAGAAGCCACGCTCTAAGCCCCGCCATGAAGACTTGACACTCTTAGGCGCTCTGTTGCCCCAGCTTACGACAATGGCTGCCTCTGGCCTCTGCACACTGCCACGAAATTTGATATAAATTCTTCATCATTTCAGCGATCACAGGTCCTGTGACCACGCGCTGCATCAACGATCAGCTTCCATCTTCTTCTGTCTCTCGCAGCCCTTCTCCACTATACGGGGATTCCTGATGCTGCAACATCCTTGTCTACGTCATCTTACCACCATGTGCGACGTTGGCCCTATGGTCTTGTTGCTTGGAGGGTGCCCTCAAACGCCTTCTTAGGATTTCTGTTGCAGTCTCCTACATTTTAATTTCTGGACGATAGTGGGCTGTTTCATTATTTTTATAAATTTCAGTTTTCTTTCGAACTCTCCATACGCCACTCTCCTACATAAGTCCCCAGGTTTTTCTCATCACTTTACTTTAAAAAACATTCAGTTTTCTCTTTCTTCCTTGGTAAGCGTCCAGCTTTCAGAACCATATTTAATTTTAATATTCAATTAAAATGGAAATATAATCTATAGCTCTGATCACCGTGAGGTTTCCATAAAACAAATTAAAAATCGCAGCCATACAACTTCTGTTCCAACCTCATTTTCGTGTTACTCAGTTCTTATGATTCCAGAACCAAGTGAAATGGCGATGAGTGAGGTCCATGAGTGTATCTACCACTGCAATGTCTCAACCACGACAACTGATGAAAGATTATTGGCAGACAACTAGAGACTGAAGACACGGAACTAGGCAGATAACCTGCCGTCTTCGCTGAACTTTGGTAGGGTAAGCTAACTATTTTGAAAAACTAGGCATGGGTTGGACAAGCAAAGTTTAATGTGAGATATTCCAGACGACATTCTTTGCTAATAATGTGCATTTTTTGTGAAATGAATGTTTCTGGTAAACCAAGGAATAACAAATTTTGCATGACTGAGTAATTTTCTTAATTTTCCTCACAGTGGACAATTTTATGTGTATAAGGTAATGAAAATGGCATGTTGGTTATCTGTATATGAAATGAAAAGATTTTGATGGTGAATACTGCTGTGCACTGAAGTCAGTGATTTTACGGTGATCATGTTCCTTTGTTTCTGGACGCTTAGTTATCTTAGTATTGTACACCTTTCATGCCTGCGTTTCTGTGTCTTCATACTTCAGCATGTTGGCTAATTCACTGTAGCTACTTGTACACTTTATATCTGTGACGTGCTGTCTTCTGACAGTGGAGTTGCTTATTCCATTAAGACATCATTTAGGTGAACAGTTTGTTAGTTTGGTCCTGGAGAACTATTCCTTTTGTGTATGGTAGTTACTGAAGCTGTTCCTGTGAACTATTCCGTATTATTGTGTTTAAGTTATGGAACAATTTATCTTGTGTATAGATTATTCACGGGTACTAAGACTGTACCAATAAACGACTGTCACTTGTGTTATGCTAGTTACAGATTATGTCATCATTAAATAATTTTATGTTGTTTGTGTCCACTATCGTTAAGACGGTCATTTTTTTTTCTGCATTTGTGTATTGCTAACCACAGATGTTGAGAATGTGACTAGTGGTGAGACAGTGTTTGTGGACAATTTGTTTTATCTTTACCTGTGGCCGTTGAAAAGGAGTAATTTTTATTATGTCTAATTTGAAGCTAATTGTATTTGTTTATGTTTGTCTAACCACTTTGAATAATATTTTACTTTAACACTTTGAGGACAGCGCGTGTGTGGACGCTCAACCGGCTGGTACTGAGCGATTTCACAGTTTTTCTGAATTTTCTACAGCAGATTCTATACCACAGAAAATAGATTGCTCTTTTGCATTTAAAAACTACGTCCATTCCCTTCAGAGTACTTCAAAGAAATAAACATTTACGTTAGTGACGAGGATTGTATATTAATTGGGAGTATGCTGTTTTGACAGTGAAAAACAAATTTTTCTTAGGTTTTAGGACCTCTAAGGGACATAGGATTGAAGTTGTTAGTTTTAAATGAATAACTGTTGAAATATGAACTTTTATTTTATTAATAATCACACAGTTACATTGGCTTTTGTATGAAATATTTCGAAACATTTTGGAAAACAAAGCCCTACGTCACAGGTTTCACAATAATATCGCATGTCTTTCCTTGAAAATTTACCATATCTAGCCTTACTTGTTTCTACGCATATTTTGCACCTTCTCTGAGGCCACTTAGACAATTTTGAGGGTGGAATTAATTTTGGAAAATGTCTTCCGCTTAGTCTGTTGATGGGTGAACTATTCTGAGAAATGCATGAGTCTGAGAGGCCACCTTTGTGAACCAAGTTCTCTGCTAACTCTTTAATGTATTCAACCAGATGTTTGCTTGTATTTCGCGACGTTTTGTACAAAATGTATGAATTTACAGTCATGAGCATGAAAATGAAAGAAAACTTTTTTCCACCACTTTATTTGTTTTCGTTCAAAAGGATAGTACGCCATCAGCTGGTCGCTATGATCCACACCAGCTTTTTTACTATTGTAGTCCAAAACACAGTCTGGCATCATTTTTTCCACCATTCCAAATTTAGTTTTTACACTGACATTTGTTGCCGTCATTTTATGCTTTCTTGTCAAAAGGAAAACGTCTATTACAAACAGTAAGTGATCTCGTCTGCGAAACGAAAGTTCATTTTTTTTTTCAATTTCTGGCCAACAAGATCCCTTGGTAGTCCTTTTCTATTTTTCTACACAGTACCAACTGCCTTAGTTCTTTTCCTCCACAAATAATCCAGTAAATCAGCGCTGGTGTAAAATCGGTCATGTATAACGTGTGAAACGAATGACACAATCTGTCTACAATGTGTAAAATGCTGTTATCGGCATTAGACTGTTTTCCAGAATAAATTTCACAGTTCAGGACGTACCCACTTTCACTTAGCATAAAAAATTTTACGCCATATTTATTAAGCTTATTTTTCATATACACTCTAAAACTCAGTCTACCACGAAAAGGGCAAATTCCTTCATCTATATTAATATTTTTGCCTGGCTTGTAAGCCTTTCCACTTTGGGTCACGCATTTGTCGAATATAGGTCTTACCTTATGAATAGGATCGTGACCTACCTGGTCTTTAGGAATATATGTTGCGTTATCTACGAGATGTAACATTCGTAGAATTGACAAAAATATATCTCTTGGCAGACACTTTGCCGCAAATGAGGACTGCAACACGGGATTTGTTGACCAGTAGTCAGACATTTTTGGTTTCTTGACTAGGCACATATGTAAAATAATACCAAAATAATTATACAG
The DNA here is from genome assembly GCF_023898315.1 of Schistocerca nitens. Lineage (NCBI taxonomy): Eukaryota > Metazoa > Arthropoda > Insecta > Orthoptera > Acrididae > Schistocerca > Schistocerca nitens. Next base: position 310,312,714 of record NC_064615.1, on the reverse strand, counting down.
TTCACTGAGTTTCACTGTTGTCCACTTACGCCACACTGACTGACGCTTCAGTTTTCCTGTAGCACTTAGTGTCTCTATTGCCATTCTAGCGTAGCGGTTTGTCTCTCGTTGGATCAGTCTCACCAGTTCTTCATCGCAAAAGTACGTGAAACAATCAAACACTGAAGAACGGTGGTCAATCCCATCTTGAAATCCACAGGATTCAGAAAAAAACAGGAACTGGGGAGAGATTGTATCGTCATCTGTCCACTGGCCAGAAGAATATGGCAAATTGCAATGACCAGTTGCGTTTGTTGTGACAACGATGTCAAAAGCCTCCTCTTCAGCTCTTCCTCACGGTTCACCGTCCGAGGGATCGTTTTCATCTATAAGAAAATTCGTAAAAATTATCTTTTTTCTGACCATGAATCAAACCATAGAATTACGGAAAATTCGGACAAAAAACAGCTTACAATCACTAATGTCAAAATCTTTAATTTCTTCATCTAATTCTGAACCACTATTGTTCAATAAAAACTGTATTTCTTCCTCTCGCAAGGCCATGACGAAAATAAAGCGCGAAGCTATCAGCCGACAACAATCTAAAGTTTCGAACTGCCGCGCGCCTGTTGTAAGTCGAGCGTGAGCGCGACAAAGCAAATGACTCAAAATATACTCCTGTACCACCTCCAACAGTTACATATGCTGCCATCTATAGTTTTTTCTTGGTACTAGGATAACCAGAGAGTACTTTTAAACCTACAGAATATGAAAGTCATGCGCTGGGAGTCGTTAACATCGCTGATAATGGGCCGACGTAGGAGTTACGCCGATCGTCTTTCTGGGGTACTGTCGGACCGACGTAGGAGCTACGTCACACGTCTCGAAAGTGTAAGAATTTTCTGACTGTATTTCAAATGTTGCATCAACAATTTTTGTGTAATACATACAAGTGGAAGAAATCATTATGTAAATAATTGTACTCTTTCAGAGACTGATGACAGGTAGGTCAATCGACAAGAGAATTATGAGCTAAATGTTTTTCCACTGATCGATGGAGCTTGTGTGAGGCAAGATTTGTCATTGTAATTTAACAGCATGTGTACATCTATGCATACGTTTCATTTTTGAAAATGTATCCATGATTGTACGTCATCTCCAGTTCCTATAGAGGTCAAAGTTCGTCAAGGAGAGGCAGAAACCTAAAGTAAAGCGGCTGGGTCAGAGGTAGTAGTGTACAGTGTCTTTTTTCTTTTTACTGGCGACAAGTAGTATTGTTTTATTATGAGTTTACAGGTGACATTGGCTTGCATGAACTATGTGATACTGTCGCCAGCACCAAAGACGATCCAAGCATTACCTCATTCTCATATGGGATCCATCCAGTGGGATTCTATGTGACATTTTGTATCTGTTCAAATTAATCATGAATATTTAGTGATTATGTCTGTTTTATTCTTAATAGTTTGAAACTGTCTAGAATCCATTGTGTGAAACAGTATGTTTTAAACTGAAGACTAGTTGGCCGGTATAAAGATGTGTTATACATTTGCATATTTGGATATATTATATTAGATAAGGACTAATTCTAGAGTCAGATTTCATGTCCTCCGCGTGGAAAGACGGGAACAACTGAGGTTAAAATACTGGTACATGAGGCACAGATGAACTGGTCAGCTGGCCGCTGGGCCTAATGAGGCAACAAACTCTCCTGATCGAGATTTACTAGTATCTTTGATGTTGCCGAGCGAATGGCACTCATACACCTCTAGTGCTGGGATCGTTTACCTGTCAGCCGAGGTGCTTGGCATATTACAGAATAAATACGAAGAAGATACTGTCCTTGTGTCCGTTCACTAATTTATGTCACTTGGGGCGTGTCCTTGGACTGCAAAGGTAGCTGTGGCATGAACAACCATGTATGTCTCTAAAACTTCAAGAGAATTCGATAGTGCAGTGTACCCCCATTTAGTGCGCCCTTGTGTGCATCTGTCTGTATACAATCACAAACCAGGGTCACCTTTATTGTTCCTCCATTCCCAGAACAAAGAAATGCTTGTTGATGTAGAAAAAATCCTTGAAATAAAACAGAGTTGTAAATGTGACAGGTGAAAACCCACCTATAGACATTAAGCTATGAAATATTTTATTCAGTTGCAACCTCATTTTCGAGCTGTGTTAAACAGCTGATGACTAAAAGTGAATCATATGATCTCTTCTTTCTATAAATTTGTTGCCTTATGAATATGGCTTCTCATTTTCGTGCATTGTTGTACTATTTGCTTTATATGCTGTATGTCTTTTGATTAATGGGAATCTTTTCTCATGAAAACGTTGAAAAATATTTTCATTGTCCTGTCTTGACAATTTTTAAAGTTTTGTTTAAAACCAATGCCACATAGACATTCTATCACTGCTTTTCTTACCTTCTTTTGATACCAATTATTACTGTGCTTACTAGTCTTCATCCATTGATATTTTAATGTTATCTCACATCACTGTCAACTAAAAATTTTCTGTTGACATGTTCACAGTTTTACAGTATGTACACTCTACATCAACTGTGGAAAGGATCGCCCATTTCACTGTTACTCTTATATGTGTTACCGGGTTTCTCTTTTCTTCCTATGACTCATTGATAGCCAATATCGATCTTCAATTTTGACAGCTCAATGTGGAACCAATTATTAATTTTTTTTCTTTCAACTAAAGCATTTAATTGATAATCTGGCTATTTTCAGTACTGTCTAAATGAATTCATTTGCTGGCTTCTAAATGAGATACTCTTGATTTAGTTCTGCATAAAAGTTAAGCCAATGAGCATTACCAAGAAGTTATCATTGTTTCTTTTCAAATTAAGCCAATCTTTTTAAATTTATTTTAAATTGTTACAACCTTCTTTTTTATTTCGGTGGGATGCTTTGGATTGTTAGTAAATGTAAACATGGTCTGTAGTAGGCTGTAATGCGATGTTTATTTAATTGTGTGATTAGCTAATTTCGAGTAAGCGTCATTGTCAAGCACATATGTAACATCTGTATCTCATTTCATTTTCAAATCACTCTTAATTACAAGTAAAAAGTAACAATATTCCGAGATTTTACGAAAAGGTGCACACTACACTACTACGGACCATGTTTAAGTTTACAAAGTGTCTGGAGACTGTGGATCCCCACAAATACAAAATTTTAATTTGTATAATGATGTTCTCTGTTAGTTACTTGCAGAACATTTTAAAGATATTTTTTTATTATAGAAGGAGAAGGTGACGAAAGTTTCTTGTTAAACAGTACTTTCATTTCATTAATAGTTTCGTTTACTATAACTAATATTTTGCGAGTAAATTCTGTAACCAGTATCGATATACAGTCAAGATTCTCTGATTTGCGTCTCTTTGAGACGGTACAGTGGAAGTGTGTTGCCTCTGGTGACTTGAATACATTCAGCTAGTCACATAGCCAGCAGTCAGCGGGGACACAATTGCAAATAGTTCGAAACACACTTTTTCTGGAGGGGCAATGACGCTGATGCAGCTTTATGGTGGCAGCAGCAATCAGCAATTTCGGGTGAGATCATTCAATTTATGCGAATTGTTTACTAATACTAAAGATCAGTTTACACATGTTGTATCACACGATTATTTTTCGTTAATTTCTCATGTTAGACTTGTGATGATTTGTACAGACAAGCAGCTCGTTTGTCACTAATTGTTATGAAACTTCGGAGCCTTTGTGATAGCGTTTGTGGTTCTCGTCGACTTTAAGCTGATTATAGAATCGTGTCTTTTCATTCAGTCCAAAGCATTGTACATTACATTTCATCGTTGTCCCTCGCAATTTAGTTAATTCTACGTTTTGCTGGTTAACATTCATTTGAATTTAAACTCGTTTGATTATTGAATTTGTCGATTTGCTTTCCATGTATATCATGAAAGCCAATGGATTCATGTTCTTTACTTACTTGTTTGAAAGGCAACATAGATTGTTTGACTAAATGTAGTACTACGTCCTTGCCATTTATTGAACATTCAAATACGATTCCAGTGCAACTTTTGTCTGCCGCCATTAGGCACACATGTCATAAGGCACCCTATCTTCATCCAGATAATGATGGAAAATATTGCAGATGATGAAATAATGCACGTAAATTCACAGGGTGAAGTTAATGGTTTGATTGTCGATTGCTGAATGCAGAATTTCTGTGGTACACATTCTTCAGTGTGTGTGTCCGCATTTTACAAAATCACTCGCACACTGCATTGTTCTGTTGTGTTCAATAATCCGTAATACGTCTTATAGACACATTTATTTCAATCCTCATTATTAATTAGATAATTTTGAGAAGTACATCAGTTGCTGGACATTTTTGCGTTTACTTGCTGGTACTACAAACTGGGGTGGCCACGATTCCCATGGCAGAATGCCTCAAATAAATGTTGGTTGCCTTTACACTATGCAAAATTTTTTATGCTATAACATGAGTGATTTTTCATAATGATTAATGTATCAATGTTCTATTATACAAGCTAAGCCATTAGGGATGCAGTGGCGATTGTAGAACACTTCACATGTGACTAGCGCCAGAGAAAAGCTCTGCCAGTTACTGACAGGCAAGGGAAATGATGTCACATACAATGCCCCGTATCTAAGGCGTCCTCATTACGTGGCATACTACAGGTTCTTTTAATCATGTCAACATGTTGTGGCCTCCCCTTCCTCCTTTCCCCCACCCCTTTCCAATTAATCACAGCCTAGTATTAAAATTAAGCAGCTAACGTGAATGTAATATTTAAGAACGTTTAAGATGAGGCCAATCACACTGTGACTGTGAAATGATGTAAACTTCTTTGAATTGTGTAAGAATGGCGCCGATTTCAAAAAGATGTTTGTGTAAAATTGTATTATGTACAATCTTTCCGCATTGTAAAAAAAAAAAAAATCACGTAAGCTTCATACACACACACACGAGTACATACATCAAAAATTACATAATCATTTCTCTGATTGATGTACTACACTAAATCTCGTGTCTCTCTCTCTTTACACCACTGCCTCGTCAGTAAATTTCATTTCATGTGGGCAAACGAGATCAGAAATTTTGTACCATATTTCCACATTTACCTCGTCATGATCATTGTTGTAACCTTTGTCGTCGTTATTGCCAACATTACCATCAATAAAAACATCAAACAGAAAATTCTATAGATACAAATTTAATTATAACTTCTTTATATTTTCATGCAATAAACCACAGTGAACTTTGCCGTGCAGTACAGATCATTTGAAGTTTTATGATACCACACACAATGGAAACATACAAATTTAATACACATTCTACTTTGTGTTCAGTAGTTTGTAGAATCTCATTTACTAGAACTGGTAATTTGAATAACTATTTGAGACAATTCTATTAGACATCTGAGTTATGACTGCTGCCGCACTCTTATACTGAAAACGTATGATCTATTTCTGTTATAGTTACTTCCTTGACTCAAAAGAACAAACCTGCCCACATTATTTACGAACTATTTCTTGTTGAGTAATCACCGGTAATTACTTTTTGACCATTCACTATTTCTTTGTATTGTCCCAAATTTCATGAAAATATGTCTTCTCAAGAATCAGGTAGTCGCTGAAATTGAAAAGTGGAAAAGTATATTCACGTTAGTGACGAGCAGGAGATAGAAACCAAAATCGGACAAGATGGAAAAGATCTATAGTGCTTACTTCCGAAAATATGGGTGAAACAACTATTCACTCTTATGTGGAAAACAAATAATTTTTGTTACACTTGCTACCTAGACAGCAAGGACGTTTGTGCTAGTAAGAATCTATTTCTTTTGGCATATTAGTGAGTAATTGTCTCTCTACCTGAATTTTGACCTTACACTGTGGCAATTTTTATCATAACTAACGCAGTGGCAGGGAAAGAATTTTTCTGTGGATACCTCCACCAGAAACTATTATCTGAGGTGTAGTACAAAAGAAACCAAACCATTGTGGCAAAGTTGAACGATCAGAAATGTTTTAAATTAGTGGTCGCTTTCTAACTATTAACCTTTTAACGCAGACACTCTTCTATTATCGTTCCTACCGCAATTCAAGAAATATTTCTGCACGTCATTTCACGTGAGGCTCGACAGGAAATACTCTTCTTGCGGATAACAAAAACACTCTTGCTGTAAACTGATCGTCCAGTACTGCAGAGCTGATCTTCAGTGTATTTCGAAAACATCCATCTGGTTTCGCAATACTATCTTCTACATCAATCAAGCCAGAAATTAGAGATGATTTTAATTTACGCACCGAAACCAAAGTTTTGCCTTATGATCAGTTGCGAGTTGGCGATTCTTGTGGTTGCCTGTAGGGACCTGCCTGGTGCAGCTATCTCGCTAATTTAAACAAATATGTAGCGCGTGAATTTCGTCGATAGTACGACACTGCGCCCCATACAGTCACTCTCCCAAGAGCTCTGAGTGAAATGTGACGTCGCATATCAACAGTTATGAACTGCACTGATTCTATACGTGTCACAATAATATGGGACTAATTTGACTATCGCCTAAACGTTTCTATATGGCGGTGGAAGACAAACTGAATATTTGTGAAAGGTGAAAGAAGACTTCCCAAATGTAACCCTGTATTTTGCAACGTTTTTCAGACTTTCCTGTAGACACCAGTGTAATGAGAGTTTAGTATAGTTTCTTATTCCAATACTAATTAATCTGTCGAAACTGGAAAGCGTTGCAAGCTAGAAAATCCTTATTATTACTCCACAATACATCAATAAATTAAGTACTAATGTTATCAAACATTAATTCCGAGTTAGAGACTTTTTAAACAGGGTGGAACACGAATTTCCAATTCAAGGCCGTCATTTTATGTCTTTAACATATATCGCGAGACACTTAACATGTTGTCAAGCTCATATTTGGCCATAAATTAAGAAAAAAATTGGCTCCCCACGAAATGCCACATGTAAAATCACCATCTTTGAACAGAGCAGTAAATAATAGTGGGAGCAGGTCATATTTAATAAAAACAGGCTTACGTTTGTAAATAAAAGATGTGCACATATCATTAAAACGCAGTGATAGTGAAATCAAAGAGTGTGAGTAACAGAACAGCTGAATATTAAAATGCCAAAGTGTCACAGATACATGACTATTAATGTTATACATCTTCAGACTATATATAATTATGTTTGGGACGGCACTGTCCTCCATCATCTTTGCAATAAACATGTATACATCAGATCGTCAAGAACTGTAAGTGAACCTACATTAAGGGGCTCCGGAACGCCCTATACTTGCAATGTTCAAATAACGCTTATAAATTACATCTTTCCTCACAAAGTATTTGAGGTAGGAAGTTGAACTTTTTACAGATTATTTATTGGAATATGGGCTACAACTTAACACAGGGATTTTACAAAATTTTAGTTCAGTTATTAAACATGATTTTTTTTCAATTGTAATGAAAATTCACAACATTTTTTTGCAATTTTTTATTTATATATTCAAAAATATACAGTTTTCTGGAAAAAGGCTGTGTTAAATTATGCAGAAGGTACTGTGTAACATTTACTGAAAGTTTGAAACAAATATGTTTGGAAGATCCTTAGAAAACATGTAATTAGTATGAGAAAATAAAAGTTTTGGGAATCGAGCGACAAAGATTGGCTTAACTTTTTAGTGCATTCCAGGTCCATAGGATGGATTATCTTCATCCTCTGCAAACTCCTCCTCCAGCTTCCTCTTGTTCCTCCTCCTGTTTACTCTTGCTTGTATTTCTAGACTCTTTACAGCCCTGTCTGTAGCCCGAAGGCGTTCCTTGTCTAAAGCAAGCATCGCTCGTACCATGTTAGAACCTATCTTCATTCCCATATTTCTAAATACCTTGGACCTTACAATGTTGCCATCATTGAAAGTCGCAACAGCATCATACACACCAAAGTGAAGTGTTTCTATTCCAACAAATACAGTCTTGGGGATTCTCGACCATATAACACTATTTACACTTTCATTGGGGTTTTGAGTTTTTCCGTGAATACACTTTTTCAACAGTTCAGGTGGTGCTAAGTCTCTGAAAATAGGTTTTATCACCTCCATTATTGCATGAGGCAGACTATGCTTATGAGTGTACACTTCACCAGTTAGCAATCCTTTGTTATATTTACACCAACTGTCTTCTTATTTGGGACACAAGCTATGTTGGGGATTTTCATCGGTTGAAAAAGTATGAAAAAAAAAGAGCCCAAACAGCCTTCTTCATTTCGTCGACACTTTGTGTATTTTGCCTAATAGCCATTCCATAATAGTTCTGTATTTTGTCAATTACACTGTCAGTTAACCTTCCCTTACCATCCAACCCTTTACCATCACTGAGTTTTTGTTTTTTGTACGAAGCTTTCAGTCGCCGAAGTCTTGTTCCCATTCGCTTCTGTACGTGTCCAATACACTCAAATTTCTGCACTACAACATCATCACCATAGGGCTTCAGTCCTTGAACATGTTTGAAACTTTTAGAATCACCGTCACCAAGGTAATTAACATATCGCACTTTATCACACGCCTCAGAACGCTGGAATATACTGGCAACACCAGCCACTTCCATTCCTCCACTACTGCCACTATTGTTAGCTTTGCAATTATTTTCATGTGTACCTTTATATTTTTGTGGACATCTACAATACTTTGATATTACTGCTACATCTAAAACTTTCCCTGTATACATACTGGTGGCAGATACTACACCATGAAGAGATGTGTGTCCCCGTTTATGCCAGGTACCATCGAACGCTGCAGTCAAATCTCTGTTACCATTATTTTCCATTACTGCCTCTTCCACAGCGTTCTTCATAGATTCTATACAGACATCTTCTACTTTAGACCCTATTAATTTATTATAGGTCGTAAACTTGGTTGGGGGATTTGGAAGATTCATGATGCCACAGAAAATTGCACCTGCAGTAGCACCCTTACCAACTGAACGCAAGGAATAAACAAATCTAATGTTGTGTTCGTAGATTTTACTACCATTTTCTTCAGTTGCAGTTACTGCAACACTGTTCCAAAAGGTGGTCATGTATGAACACTTATCACATTTCCGTTGTATTTCACTAGCAAGTCCTACGTGCTTTATTATGGAGAGTTCCAGACCAACTTCAATACAATGAATACATGTTACTCAGTTTGAAAAAATTCCTTTGAGAACCGACATATCAAATATTTCATTCACATCCGATTCGCCCATAAAACATTCATAGTTTTCACTCATTGAACCAAACTTCTTCTGTGAAATATTTTCTTTCAAACTTTGACTGCTATGGGCAGGTGTACTTGAGAGGTTAGGTTCACTCACTTGGTTATCGTCTTTATTGTTTACAGTAATAACACATACCTTTGGCTTTCCAACATTTCTCCTTTTCTTAAAAGCCTTCAGAGGATTTCTAATAACTTTACTTTTACTCATTATTATACTTCAACAAAACAGAGACTCAAGAAACAGAATTAATTACGAATATTTTCGAGATAACGACAGAGTAAATAAACATGAAACAATCGACAATCACACCAGCGATATATATTGAACCATCACAGGTTAGCCACAACACATACTTTATCTCACATCACTAAAATGTACCTGATGAACACGGACGTTAATAATAACACCATTTGACAGCAGTTTAACAGCGCCACAGTGGGTCACGCCCATGTAGAACACATTTTAAAAAACATTAAAAATAGTTGTAGTCTTCGGAATTGAATAAATTATATATCCATTAAAAGGTAATAGTCTGCAGATTCAGAAAACGCAAAAAAGTAAAAATTGAACTTTTCATGATTTTGAGCCTTTCCGGAGCCCCTTAAGTTGGATGAGGAACTAAAGCCTAAAAGGAGCAAACCGAAATAAAATTCAAAGACACTTAATCACATATACGAATGCAGTAAGTGCCAGTGATACAACAAAAAATGAAAGTTAACAATAGGAGTTAAAAACGCGGGGGAGGGAAGGAGGGTAATTGGATGCTGGCTAAAGAGGGATGGGAGAGATACGGGAATATAAATTGTTAAGGCAAGACTTACAAAATTCAGAATATTAAGACGGTTAACAGTGTAATTAAGAGAGAGGGATGCCTTTGGAATCAAATACAGGGGAGGTAGGCGGCGACAATGTCAAAGGACAATAGCGAGATGGAGAAGTGGGAAAATCAGTGTTGGAGGTGGGCATATTTAGGGATGGGGAGGAGGTGTGAATAAAATGACAGTGCATATTCTTTTAAATGTAGAAGGAAGAAAAATCAAAATGAGAGTCAAGAGTTGGCAGAAAGTTGGGATGGTGGATGGTGGAGGGGAGGACAGGAAATTTCAGCGTACCTACCTGTAGCCGAGTGGTTGAAGGCTCCAAGGTTATTTGGTTGGTTGGTTTTGGGTTTTGATGAGGGCTAAACATCGAGGTCATCAGTCCCCAGTTCCAAACAGACATACTTGTAAAAGGCCTATACAGTGAAAGCGTGACCTCTGCACCCAGAGGGAGAGAACACCAAGGGGTACAGAGCTGAAATGAACACCGTAGTAACAAAAAACAGAGGAGCAGAGCAAATAGTTGACTAGAGTAATACAGACTACAGTGGTTGATGGATCAGGTAAAAGGTCAACCACTCAACGACAAACGAAGAACCTCCAGCTGGAAAGCGTTGATAGAGGTACCAACACAACTTGTGACTATAAAAGATACTATTTTGGTATCCACGTCACAATTAAAAGTCGCTGGAGTGGGTGTAGCCTGAGAAATCATGCGCGAGCGCCCACACTAGAGCGAGTGATAAAACCTAGCTGCACGGATAAAACGTAAAACTGAGTCAACTATAGAGGCGTCGTCAACGAGAATTAAAGGAAGTGCAGCTGGTAAATTAAAGGACTGCCGCAAGGGGGCTAAAAGGGGGCAGTCCATCAGAAGATGGAACACTGTCAGCCCTGCATCACAGCGACACTTGGGTAGGTTCTCACGACGAAGGAGATAGCTGTGGGTCAACCGGGTATGTCCAATTCGGAGACGGCAGAGAACAACTGAGTCCCTACGCGTGCCCCTCAAGGATGAGTTCCACACGGCCGTGAACGACTTGACCATGCAGAGCTTATTTATTGTGTTCAAGACAGACCATTCAGAGCTCCAGACATCGCTGACCTAGCGATGTAGGGCTGACCGGAGGTCTCTTTCCACGAGACCAAGTCCAGGGTTGGCGAAGTGGTGGCCTGCTTGGCCAACCGATCGAAACATTCGTTTCCTGGAATGCCGATGTGGCCCAGGGTCCACACAAACGTCGCTGAACGACCATACTCGGCGAGAGCAAAAACAGCGTCCTGAATACCGCGCAGCAAAGGGTCCCGAGATTAACCTCGTCGAGTGCTTGCAATCCACTCAGGGAATCACTGCATATGACAAATGACTCCCCAGGGCAGGAGGAAAGGTGAGCGAGTGCACGATAAAGAGCAACCAGCTCCACAGTGAAAACACTGCTCCCACAAGGCAGGGAATGCTGCTCAACGTAGTCGCCGTGGATGAAAGCAAACCCAGTGCGTCCATCAACCACAGAACCATCGGTGCAGACTACATCTGCATCGTGAAACGATGCAAGAAGAGCCAGGAATTGTTGATAAAGACTGGCAGGTGGAACGGAGGACTTGGAGTCGCAGGACAAATCCAAGCAAAGCCGCAAGCGATGGAGGGACCAAGAAGGGGTAGAGGAAGAGGGCCGGAAGGATGGAGGAAGGGGAAAGGACTTTAGTGACGACAGAAGGGAACGAACGCGGACCGCGATCGGGAGACCCGATGTAGGCCGCCATCGTGGGGATGGGAGTGCAGAAGAAGGCAAAAGGAGCCTGCGGTTTGGGTGGTCGGGCGAGGCAATGACGCGGGTGATGTATGACACAAGTAACTGTTGTCGGCGGAACCGTAGGGGAGGGATTCCAGCTTCTACGAGAAGGCTAGTCACTGGACTAGTGCGGACGGCACCTGTTGCCAGTCTGACGCCACAATGGAGAATCGTGTCGAGGATGTGCAACGTTGAAGGTGCTGCTGAGTCATACTCCACGCTCCCGTAGTCGAGACGGGACTGGAACTGGACTAAGGCCTAATAGAGCTGAAGGAGGGTTCTTCGTGCAGCCCCCAAAACGGTGTGGCTGAGGCAGCGAAGGATGTTGAGGTGCCACCAGCACCGTTGTTTAAGCTCGCGAAGATGAGGTGCCCAAGTGAGCTGAGTATCAAACAGCATGCCAAGGAAGCGATGCGTCTCCTCAATACGAAGGAGTTGATTGGTAAGGTAGACCTCTGGATGGAGGTGGACCGTTCGACGACGACAGAAATGAATCACTCGGGTCTTAAAGGCTGAGAGCTGGAAACCATGGTTGGATGCCCAAAAATGTGCCTTACGGATAGCTCCCTGCAGCCGCCGTTCAGTGACACTGATGCTTGGGGAACTGTAATAAAGACAAAAGTCATCGGCATATAGAGAGGAACAGACCGATGAGCCCACCACAGCCACAAGACCATCAATCGACACCAAAAAGAGGGGAACACAGAGAACCGAGCCCTGAGGGACACCGTTCTCCTGAATATGAGCAGAGCTAAAATATGTGCCAACTGTAACCAGAAAGGAGCGATTGGAGAGAAAATTCCGTAGAAAAATCGGACCCTGTAAGCCCCATTTGTGCAGCGTAGCAAGGATATGATGCCGCCAGGTGGTATTTTACGCCTTCAGAAGATCAAAGAAAACAGGAAATAGACGTTCTCGCCGAGTAAAAGCTGTACGAATAGCGGACTCTAGCGAGTCTAAATTGTCGATCACTGAGTGGCCCTGACGGAAACCCCACTGTTGCTGGGCCAGGAGGCCCCAAGCTTCGAGGATCCACATGAGCCGCTGACTCACCATCCGTTCCAGGTGTGTGCACATAACGTTGGTAAGGCTGATAGGGCGGTAGCTATCAACCACAAGCGGATGTGCACCAGGTTTCAGCACTGGGATGGTAACGAGTTGGGAAAACGTCCTCCGTCCAGATGCCGTTAAACAGGGCGAGTAATTCACCCTGACAGTGAACTGAGAGATGGCGAAGAAACTGGTTGTGAATTCGGTCTGGACCTGGAGATGTATCGGGGCAAGCCATAAGGGCACTTTGGAAATCCCATTCACTAAACGGGGCGTTGTATCATTCCCAACGGTGCGTGCGAAACGACAACAGTGTACGCTCAGCCTGCTCTTTAATGGCGCCGAATTCTGCGCTGTAGCCTGCTGTCGCGGAACTACGAGCGAAGTACTCTGCCAGATGTTTGGCAATGGCGATTGTGTCAGTACAAAGTGTACCCCAAAGACAAAGGCAAGGGACAGACGCTTGAGGGCGAAAGCCAAAAATGCGTCGAACCCGCGACCATACCTGAGATGGGGAGGTGCGAGAACCTATGGTGGCAACATATCGTTCCCAGCAGTCCTGTTTGCCCAGCTGGATTAACCGCCGAGCCCGAGTCTGCAGGTGTTTAAAGGCAACCAGATTCTCTAGGGAAGGATGACGCTGGTGGCGTTGCAGGACTCGCCAGATAGCTTCTGCAATCTCTGGTGTCCACCAAGGGACTGACTTATGCCTTAGGGTACTTGAAGAGCAGGGGACAGTTGCCTCGGCAGCAGAAACAATGGCCATAATGACCTCGTCCACTGCCAAAACAATGTCACCAGGAAGTGGAGCAATGACCATAGTAGCTGTGGAGTAGGCTGCCCAATCAGCTCCACGAAGAGACCATCGTGGCAGCTGGTCAGGGGGTTGGGATTGAAGAACGGAAACCAGGATAGAAAAGTGGTCGCTACCACAGAGGTCGTCATGGACCATCCAACTGAGATATGGATGAAGACCTGGGCTACTAAGAGAGAGGTCAATGGCCAAGTATGTGCCATGAGTCAAGTTAAAATATGTGGGAGCACCAGTGTTAAGGAGGCAAACGTCCTCCTGTGCCAAGAGAGCCTCAACGTTCCTACCCTGGCCCGAGATTGGAGCCCCACCCCGTAAAGGGTGGTGGACTTTTTTTTTTTGTCATCAGTCTACTGACTGGTTTGATGCGGCCCGCCACGAATTCCTTTCCTGTGCTAACCTCTTCATCTCAGAGTAGCGCTTGCAACCTACGTCCTCAATTATTTGCTTGACGTATTCCAATCTCTGTCTTCCTCTACAGTTTTTGCCCACTACAACTCCCTCTAGTACCATGGAAGTCATTCCCTCATGTCTTAGCAGATGTCCTATCATCCTGTCCCTTCTCCTTATCAGTGTTTTCCACATATTCCTTTCCTCTCCGATTCTGCATAGAACCTCCTCATTCCTTACCTTATCAGTCCACCTAATTTTCAACATTCCTCTGTAGCACCACATCTCAAATGCTTCGATTCTCTTCTGTTCCGGTTTTCCCACAGTCCATGTTTCACTACCATACAATGCTGTACTCCAGACGTACATCCTCAGAAATTTCTTCCTCAAATCAAGGCCGGTAGTTGATATTAGTAGACTTCTCTTGGCCAGTAATGCCTTTTTTGCCATAGCGAGTCTGCTTTTGATGTCCTCCTTGCTCCGTCCGTCATTGGTTATATTACTGCTTAGGTAGCAGAATTCCTTAACTTCATTGACTTCGTGACCATCAATCCTGATGTTAAGTTTCTCGCTGTTCTCATTTCTACTACTTCTCATTACCTTCGTTTTTCTCCGATTTACTCTCAAACCATACTGTGTACTCATTAGACTGTTCATTCCGTTCAGCAGATCATTTAATTCTTCTTCACTTTCACTCAGGATAGCAATGTCATCAGCGAATCGTATCATTGATATCCTTTCACCTTGTATTTTAATTCCACTCCTGAACCTTTCTTTTATTTCCATCATTGCTTCCTCGATGTACAGATTGAAGAGTAGGGGCGAAAGGCTACAGCCTTGTCTTACACCCTTCTTAATACGAGCACTTCGTTCTTGATCGTCCACTCTTATTATTCCCTCTTGGTTGTTGTACATATTGTATATGACCCGTCCTCCCTATAACTTACCCCAACTTTTTTCAGAATCTCGAACAGCTTGCACCATTTTATATTGTCGAACGCTTTTTCCAGGTCGACAAATCCTATGAAAGTGTCTTTATTTTTCTTTAGCCTTGCTTCCATTATTAGCCGTAACGTCAGAATTGCCTCTCTCGTCCCTTTACTTTTCTTAAAGCCAAACTGATCGTCACCTAGCGCATTCTCGATTTTCTTTTCCATTCTTCTGTGTATTATTCTTGTAAGCAGCTTCGATGCATGAGCTGTTAAGCTGATTGTGCGATAATTCTCGCACTTGTCAGCTCTTGCCATCTTCGGAATCGTGTGGATGATGCTTTTCCGAAAGTCAGATGGTATGTCGCCAGACAGATATATTCTACACACCAACGTGAATAGTCGTTTTTTTTGCCACTTCCCCCAATGATTTTATAAATTCTGATGGGATGTTATCCATCCCTTCTGCCTTATTTGACCGTAAGTCCTCCAAAAAAACTAAAAAAAAACTAACTCCGTCTACAGGCCGCAAGCGACCCATCGGGACCATCCGACCGCCGTATCATCCTCAGGTGAGGATGCGGATAGGAGGGGCATGGGGTCAGCACACCGCTCTCCCGGTCGTTATGACGGTTTTCTTTGACCGGAGCCGCTACTATTCGGTCGAGTAGCTCCTCAATTGGCATCACGAGGCTGAGTGCACCCCGAAAAATGGCAACAGCACGTGGCGGCGGGATGGTGACCCATCCAAGCGCCGGCCACGCCCGACAGCGCTTAACTTCGGTGATCTCACGGGAACCGGTGCATCCACTGCGGCAAGGCCGTTGCCTTGTAAGTCCTCCAAAGCTCTTTTAAATTCCGATTCTAATACTGGATCCCCTATCTCTTCTAAATCGACTCCTGTTTCTTCTTCTATCACATCAGACAAATCTTCACCCTCATAGAGGCTTTCAATGTATTCTTTCCACCTATCTGCTCTCTCCTCTGCATTTAACAGTGGAATTCCCGTTGCACTCTTAATGTTACCACCGTTGCTTTTAATGTCACCAAAGGTTGTTTTGACTTTCCTGTATGCTGAGTCGGTCCTTCCGACAATCATATCTTTTTCGATGTCTTCACATTTTTCCTGCAGCCATTTCGTCTTAGCTTCCCTGCACTTCCTATTTATTTCATTCCTCAGCGACTTGTATTTCTGTATTCCTGATTTTTCCGGAACATGTTTGTACTTCCTCCTTTCATCAATCAACTGAAGTATTTCTTCTGTTACCCATGGTTTCTTCGCAGCTACCTTCTTTGTACCTATGTTTTCCTTCCCAACTTCTGTGATGGCCCTTTTTAGAGATGTCCATTCCTCTTCAACTGTACTGCCTACTGCGCTATTCCTTATTGCTGTATCTATAGCGTTAGAGAACTTCAAACGTATCTCGTCATTCCTTAGTACTTCCGTATCCCACTTCTTTGCGTATTGATTCTTCCTGACTAATGTCTTGAACTTCAGCCTACTCTTCATCACTACTATATTGTGGGCATTAAAGTCCCCCAAAAGGAGGAATAGAGGGAGAGATGGGCGAACAAGGCAGCTAGGTCGGCAAGAGGAAACAGATGATAAGCTCCATTCCTGCCTGGACTCTAACAGCTACAGCCTCGAGAGCCGTGTGAAGTGGCACTGGGGCACTAGGAACAGTGGCAAGAACATAAACATAGACACTGCCAGACACCCTGTCATATTCTACACGGTTCTTATAGTAACCCCAGTAGCCACAGAGGGAGGGGTTCCACCGAACAGGAAAGCAGGTTTCCTGTAGGGCCAGACAAGTGGCAGGGAAGCGGCACTAAAGCTGTTTCAACTCATCAAGGTGGTGGAAAGAACCACGGCAATTCCATTGAAGGATATGGTATCTGACTGTGAAGACATGAAAGAACCTGGAGGAGGGGGGGGGGGGGGGAGAGATAGGTTACGCCTTAGAAACGCTCGCCGTCACCGACAGCGAAGTAGCCTGATCAACTTCCATAGGAGCTGCAGGTCGAGCAACATCTAGCTCCTGAGGGGACGCTAGATGCTCCACATCATCTTCAGGTGCAGTGGTGAAATCCTTTTCTGTCTCTATGTCCTTGTTTTTTCTTTTTGGTAGGGTCCCGTTTGTCATTCGGCTTATCAGGCTGGGTGGGCTTTTCTGACCCAGGCTCATGGACCGAGGAAGACCTGGAAGCCCTACGGCCCTCAGGTGGTGGCTTCTTCAGCCACTGGCTGGCATATGGAGGGGCAGTAACTGTGGAAGGGAGGGCACCAAGCGATCCCTTCCGCGCAAGGGGAGCCAGAGGAGGCGGGCACTTCTCCGGCTCAGAGGTGGGGACTGAAGTCCCTAAAGAAGGAGGGGTTGTTACTCCTGATGTTGATAACAGGGGAGCAACGGAAGAGGGTGTTCCCCCAACTACCTGGGTGGCAGGAATAGACAGTCGGGCTGGAGGGCCCACAAAAAGTGGCTGAGCTTGGTGGCTCGTCGCCAGGGATGGCGTCATCGAAGCTGCTGCAGCAAATGTTGATGAAATGCGCACAGGGTGAAGTCGGTCGCACTTCCGTTTAGCCTCTGTGTAAGTTAGCCTGTCCAAGGTCTTATACTCCACAATCTTCCGTTCTTTTTGATGAACTGCGCAGTCTGACGAGCAAGGTGAATGTTTCTGTCCGCAGTTGACACAAACAGGGGGAGTCAAACACGCGTTGGGGTGGGAGGCAGGTCCAGAATCCCGACAGGTAGGGTTGGCATCACGTCACGATGACATATGCCCAAACCTCCAGCACTTAAAGCAGCACATGGGAGGAGGGACGTAAGGCTTCACTTCACATCGATATATCATCACCTTGACCTTCTCGGGCAGGGTGTCTCCCTCGAAAGCCAAGATGAAAGCGCCGGTGGCGCCTCTACTATCTTTAGGTCCCCTGAAGACACTTCGTACAAAGTGGACACTGCGGCGTTCCAGATTTACATGGAGTTCGTCGTCAGACTGCAACAACAGGTCACGATGAAAAATAAGTCCCTGAACCATATTGAGGCTCTTATGAGGCATAATGGAGACTGCAACATCACCAAGCTTGTCACAAGCAAGCAATGCCCATGACTGTGATGGGGATGCTGTCTGTATGAGGACTACTCGAGACCTCATTTTAGACATGCCCTCAACTTCTCCAAACTTGTCCTCTAAATTTTCCTCAAAAAACTGAGGCTTTGTGGTCAGAAATAAGTCCCCATCTGTTCGGCTGCAAACCAGAAATCGAGGAGAATACGTCACACCACGTAATTTTGACCACCGTTCCTCTCCTGGTGTGGACAGGGAAGGGAACGATTGGCAGGTCATACTGAAAAGCATTAAACTTTCTTTTCTTAGAGACTTGTGCTTGGTCACTATTCGTATTTCGTTTCATGGTGGTCCCACGAGCAGCTAGGGGAAGGAATTTCCACCCAGACAGAGCCCCGCTTGCCTGGGTAAGCCTAACACAACCGGGGGGCGGCAGGTTCCCCAGAGGTCGCCCGTTAGCAACTGTTCTACCTCAACAGCCATGCGTCTCCTCGGCGCGCAGCACACCTTGAGACTGAGGTTTTTCTTATAGAAGTTTATACCATCCTCGCGACCCAGGCAGTTAAGCCAAGATCCCCGGGCTCTGTACTGTACAACATTCCACTCTCGCACCTTCCAGTGGTTGCTGAGGCACGCTCAGAGCTTATGGTATTGAGGACTGGTGGCGCTTCCCAGTCCCCAGCTCAGGGACCCCGGGGTCGCCAAGCCCGTACCCAGCAACTAAATGCTGAGACCCCTGAGGGGGAAGGATCCAAGGGGGGGGAGGGGGGGTGACCAGATACTGATGTATAACGACAAACAAAGCATTGAGGAAAGGGGAGGAGGTGGCTGGGTGGGGAAGGATAGTAATCCATTAGATTAGGTTGGTATAGCAATGCTGGCAGGAGGGTAGGCGAGAGTGGGAGGGAGACCAGACGACAAGAGGTGGATTCTTTTTTACTGAATATCACATGCTCCCATGGTTATTTACTGATCTATTATAAGATGTTGATTCTACATCTGGAATTTCGTGTAGAGGCAATATTTTTCTTAATTTATGTCCAACTTTGAGCTTGACAACATGTTAAGTATCTTGCAATATATGTTAAAGACATAAAATGTAAGTACTTATTTCGTAGTTACATTCTTTGTTTAAGACACTTAACGTCTTTTGAAATTTTTCGTGGTCTTAATGTACTCAATTTTTGCTTTTAGCAATACTTGAAAATAGCATAAATGGCCGAAACCTGAGTTGTACTTAAATAGACAAAAAACAGTCAAATTTCGGTGTGTTCCTTTAAAAGATACTGTATGACTGTTGCTCAGCAACATCAAAAAGTGTTTATTGATCAAGTGACTTTGAATGTGGACTGGTCATTGCAAGTCACTTTAGTAACAAATCTGTCAGACACATCTGAAACGTTCTAAAACTTTCCAAGTTGGCTGTTGGTGATGTAATTGTGAAGCGGAAACGCCAAAGAACAGCACAGCTGTACCAAGACCAGACAGAGCTCATGTACCGTCGTACAGGGTCTATCGAGCATTGCAAAGGCGGTTGTAAAAATAGCATGAATTAAGCAGCAGGAATCACACGTTACTTCCAAAGTTCTACCAGAAGTTGAGCTAGCACATCGACTGTGCGTAAGGAGTTAGAAATGAAGGGGTACAGGGATTGAGCTGCTCCTTGTAAGCCACATACTTTCGTAGCAGCTAAGTGATGCTTGAGGTGGTGTAGAGAGCGACGCCAATGGGCAGTGGATCACTGGGGACGAATGATTTGAAGTGATGACTCACGTTACACCCTGTGGCAATTGGATGAAAGGATTTCGGTTTGGTGAATACCTGACCTGACCTTTATCTGACCTTTATCTGCCGCCATTCCAAAAGCGAAATGTGGAGGTGGTAGTCTTACGGTATGGTGGAGTTTATCGTGGTTAGGGTTGGTCCCATATAGCGCTTAAGAAAACAACAGACAGTTGAGGAACAGTTCGGAGACGATGATTTTTTACATCAGCATGACAATGTATTCTGTAATAAAGCAGGATCAGTGAGGCAATAGTTTGTAGGTAATAGCAATCCTGAAATGGAAAGACTTTGAAATTATCCCGACCTGACCCCAACTGAACTCCTTTCGGGTGGATTAGACTGTCCAGTCCAGAGTCCAACGTCCAACATTAGTACCTCGTCTGGTTTCAACTTTTGACTAAAAATTGGCTACAATCCCTCAGCACACATCCATACGCCTCAATGAAAGTGTCACCAGCAGTGTTCAAGCTGTCATCAAAGCGAAGGGAGGAAACATCCCATATTAATGTCCACTGATAGGTGTACGGACACTTTTGATCGTATAATTTTGTGAAACTGGGAGGACTGTTTATGAAATAAACAGTTTTTGATTAAACTTATCACAGAGTAAAGAGACAGTTTAATATGTTTGTTTCATGTTCTAAAAGACTCACTCACTAATAAGGAATTACAAACAGCTCTTAGTAGTTCGGGATGTTCTCTTTATTGAAGCAAGGTTGTACTTTCACAGAGTGTTCTTGAGTTGTGTTATACTTCAAGCCAGCTCTCATGCAAACAGAGCATGGGTTTCTTCTGAAAAGTGACGTGTACAGATATGGTGCGAAAATCAAGGTGCTTCACTTCATCGCTATTTTGTCAGACCAATCAGCTTTTACCTGAACGAGGTCCTTCATAAACTAACCAACCACACACGGTCTTAACTGCAGTTCATTTGTAATACAACCCATCCTCTCAGAGCTGATGAATCTCAAGCAGCCTATTTCACTTTAATGTACACCGACATGGCGACTACAGAAATCATAAAAAAAAAAACACTAAGCGGAAAGAAACACATTTACGATACGATGAATAACATAAAAATCTAACTATTATCTAGGAAAATTGAAGCTGTGTCCATGAAGCATGATGTCAATCCTTCTCTACATTTTCACCCTTCGATCCTACGCATGTTCCCAATCATGAATAACTTGGTTGTAGAAGTCTGCATTTCGCTGCTCAGGAAACTACTTCGAAATACTCTTGCTGTGAATCTTAAAATGAGTGTCACGCAATGGTGCCTTCATCCAAGGAAAGAGGAAGAAGTCAGTGGGTGTGACTTTAGGAGAGTATTGGGTAACATGTGATAGTTCAAAGAAGGAGCACTTGAAACTCTGTGCTGGGGCATTTGACACAACGCAAAACCCCCACCTTGGACAACTTCCCACGGCGCTTCACACTGACTCCCTCTCGCAACCTTCAAAAAATGTTCAAATGCGTGTGAAGGGACCTAAGGGACCAAACTGCTGAGGTCATTGGTCCCTAGACTTATACACTACTTAAACTAACTTACGCTAAGAACAACACACACACACACACACACACACACACACACACACACACATGCCCGAGTGAGGACTCGAACCTCCGGCGGTAGGGCCGCGCAGTCCCTGACACCGCAACCTTCATCAGCAGACTTTGGTAGCACATTCCTTTGACGGTTTAATCCTTAAGACCATTACAGTCAAAAAACTTCTGCACCACCTTGGCCGGTTATGGTTGATTTCCGTCAATCACAGCGATGCAGACACATGATTCCACTGCTGCCTTTCTCCTTTGCCTAAGGAGCATAGTAACACCCAGCATGGTTATCATGTGGCGAGAGAATTAATCTGGATTCGCCTGACAGAGCTTCAACATTTTTGCCGCTGCTTTTTGGATGGGTGTTAAGAGTCACGGAATATAGCGGTCGCAAAATGTCAAGCAAATACAATAACGGAAAAAAAATCGCAGGCCTAAGTAGGAGTTGTACGATGTAAACGAAAGTTGGTAGGCGTCTCTCTACATCTGTAAGATGATCTCCGTTCCAGTTTCGAGACAGTCACATAAGAACGCATAAGAACGGCACTAGTGGTGCCACTGAGAGTGCAAATCAAATTTGCTTTAAATACACGCTGCAACAGTCGTGAGCATTAATAACCTTTGACATTGGACGTGGTGAGTTGCTTTTAGTCAAAAACGCCTTTAGGTCGTGTAATATGGCTACTAGAAGCCGGATGTTCCATTTCGGATGAGACTGCAGGAATTTCAGCAACTCAGCTCCGTTCTGTCTGCAGCAACTTGCTGACCAGGGCTCAGAAGTGCCAAGAGATGAATGGTGGTCACTTTCAACATCTGATATGGTCAGGTTAGTCCTATATTTCCTTTTCTCCGCTGTGTTTCTTTGCACCCTGGAACTCTTTTCTCGGAACTACTTTTATTTGCCCCACCCCGTACATCGATCCCGTGACTAATACCTCGCTCTATGTTTCTTTCTTCAGTTCCTGAGAAGGGTGGTATGCTTCCACAGTATTAGGTTTCACACCTTAGAAGCAGTGGCCCAGTAAACTGACGCGATTCGAAACAATGTAATTAAGAACAGTCAATATCATGTGTTTTACAACAGGTAAAAACGCTACAGGAATTGTGTATAACGAGAGGCGGATTACCCTGGAACAGGTCATGGAAATGGAGCCAGAGCAAATAAATGTGGGAAAGGAAGTCTCACATCGACTTTTTAGATCGCCCTTATTTGTTTTCAGTTTAATACGAAGCACTGCGTTGTATCCAGACGGCAGCAAGCCCTTGCTTAGTGGTTTTCTTTTTTCGATTAAGCAAGCCTCTCTGAGTGCAGTAGGAATTTTAATGGAGTACTTTATCTGCAAGGATAGTTTTTATCTTCTCTTTTTGCTTCGGTATATAATCATACTGTGAACACTGTACAGAGAGATCACGATACAAAGAGTCTGGAAATCGATTTAAAATCATGTTATACTATCTATATGGATCTCGCTGTTTCGAATGACAAGACTGAAACATGAAGAGACGGCAACAGCGTCACGGACTACGCAAACTGAGTCATACATTCAGATACCAAGACAATGGATAACATAAAATAGGAATGCTGAAAATCAGGTATTTTCTCATCGACAAATGGAAAGCGAGAAGTAACAGCAGAAAATCATTCCTCTCACTGTGAAGTTCGAGAATACAGGATAGATTTTAAAAATGTGGATGACTGTAACCCATAAGTAGCTTGAGAACGTACGCTAATAACGCTTGTGTTCTAAAAATACGAATAACGGTAAACTGGTATTGGATCTGATAAGAAAGTTAACAAATTCATCACTTGATATTGCAGGCGAGTAGAATACACGGGAGGTTACACTGCTGGCAGCTTTTTCCAGTCCGTGCGTCTTACAAATATCTGACATCATTCGTAAGTTGGTCACAACTACAGTAAAATATTTTATATTATCTACCGAATAATAGTCATTGTTTGCTAAATGACCAAATTGTCAGCTGCAAAACAGGTGTGCCATAATTTGGCAACAGGCCTTACTTTCCAGATTCATAATTTTAGCACAGAAAAGAATCAGTTACGTAGATAAAATGTTGCACCTTGACAGGCAAGGCAAGGCAAGGCATGACATTTATATAACAGTTGTTGTTAAAGATGATACCATAATCTGAGAAGTTATGAAGAAAATGAGGTAAGCACACTTCGTACAATGTTCGATTAAGACTTTAAGATTAAACAAGTGTGGAATATGAAAGTAAAAGTGGTAAACAAATTTCATGGACAACAGCAGAAAATTAGTAAAGGGAGTGTGGCTAATCAACCAGTACTAGTAATCATTTTCAGCTCGCGTCATTCTCATCTACAGCGAGATGTTACAACGGTTATTTCACATACAGACTTTGACTAAAAAAATATTGTCTATAGATCCCCAAACTACGAAATTCGTCTTTAGTTTCGTTTTCCTTCCCAAATTACAAACATTTGTTATACAAATAATACACACAACAACAAAAATTATGCATCATCCCAGTTCCCAGAACTCCTGAAGTTAGACGTTGAATGTGGATATTATATCACAGACACGGTCCCTTTGACCGTTCAGAGATGTCACTAAACCCGCCCAAAGATGTAAACAACCATGCATGAGCAGCGCCTATTAGACGGAGGGGGTCCGACAGCCGATCAGTTCCAGTCATTCCACCAGGAAGGAGGTACACGGATCGTGTTGTCTGTAGTTCTACAATGCTTAGACGGTCAATACCGCGGGTCGATCGCGTTCGTATTGTTACTTTGTGCCTAGTAGGGCTCTCAACAAGGGAAGTTTCCAGGCGTCTCTGAGTGAACCAAAGCGATGTTGTTCGGACATGGAGCAGATACAGAGAGACAGGAACTGTCGATGACTTGTCTCGCTCAGGCCGCACAAGGGCTACTACTGCATTGGATGACCGCTACGTACGGATTATGGCTCGGAGGAACCCTGACAGCACGGCACCATGCTGCATAACCCTTTCGTGCAGCCACAGGACGTCGTGTTACGACTCAAACTGTGCGCAACAGGCTGCATGATGCCCAAATTAATTCCCACGTCCATGGCGATGTCCATCTTTGCAACCACGACACCATGCAGCGAGGTACAGATGGGCTCAACAACATGCCGAATGGACCGCTCAAGATTGGTATCACGTTCTCTTCCCCGATGAGTGTTGCATGTACCTTCAACCAGACAATCGTCGGAGACGTGTTTGGAGGCAACCCTGTCAGGCTGAACGCCTTAGACACATCGTCCAGCGAATGTAGCAAGGTGAGGTTCCCCGATGTCTTGGGGTGACATTATGTGGGGACGACGTACGCCGCTGGTGATCATGGAAGGTGCTGTGACAGCTGTACGATACGTGAATGCCATCCTCCGACCCATAGTTCAACCATATCGGCAGCATATTGGCGAGGCATTCGTCTCGTTGGACGACTATTCGTGCCCCCATCGTCCACATCTTGTGAATGACTTCCTTCAGGATAACGACATCGCTCGACTAGAGTGGCCAGCATGTTCTCCAGACACAAACACAATCGCACATGCCTGGGATGGATTGAAAAGGGCTGTTTATGGACGACGTGACCCACTAACCACTCTGAGGGATCTACGCTGTTGAGGAGTGGAACAATCTGGACCAACAGTGCCTTGATGAACTTGTGGATAGTATGCCACGACGAATACAGGCGTGCATCAATGCAAGAGGACATGCTACTGGGTATTAGAGGTACCGGTGTGTATACAGCAATCTGGAAAACCGCCTCTGAAGGTTCCGGAAGTGTTGGAACCGAGGGGATGTAAGACATTTTTTGATGTGTGTAATTTAGAATTTGTTTAAATTAATCCATTTGTTATTGTTGTAGTCTAAATAATGGCAGAGATCAAATAATGAAATTAGAACTTAATCTGCTTTGTTAATTATCTGTAGTACAAACTCTCATAGAACAAGGGCAGGGAAAGAAGTCTGCTGGTGTCCATTTCAATGGAACCATCGCGGCAGTACCTTGACCGATGTAGGGAAACTACAGAAAATCTAAATCTGTATGTGCAGACAGTTTGAAGTCCACTCCTCCAGAATGTCAGCCCAGTTCTCAATCACGATAGGTTTCCCTTTTTCACATTCGTGAATTTACTGGCGTAAAATATCTCGTTCAGCTTGTGAATGATGATGTCATCATATTATACTACTATTTAAAAAATGGGAACACCTCGAGAATGCATGCTTGAACGTAAATGTAGATAACAGGGCACCTGTGCAATATCCCTACTACGTTGTAAGTGTGAGTCGTGGTCAGAATAGTGTTCTGTGAAGTTGTGAGTGCACTATGTCGGAGATAAGTGAATTCGAACGCTCATATGGTGGGTGCTCCCGTAACAAAGTCTTCGGTGTTTCAAGAGGCATCGTATCGAACATTTATACCACATACAGGCATAGTTGAAAAAAGTCATTCGCTAAATTACAACGCGATCGTAAATGTGTGTTGGGCGATCTTTACAGACGGTTATTGAAAAATAAGAGGACGACAGCTGCAAAAATAACTGCAGAACTGAATGTCGCAATCGTGAACCCGATGAGTACCAAAGCAACACGAAGGGAGCTCCATAAGGAGTGAATAGTAGGGCGTGCTGAAATTCCAAAAGCACTCAAAAATGATAAAAATGCGGATCACAAAAGAACTTGGTAACTGAAACCATAAAATCTGGACTATGGAACAATGGAAGAGTGTCATGTGGTCGGATGAGTTTTGTTGCACATTGTTTCCAACTTCTGACCAAGTTTACGTCCCAAAAGTGTAAGGTGACGGGCCTTTGGTGATGCTTTAGGCACTGATACTGTGACGTACTGTAGGATCCCTGGTTACTGCGCAAGATCATATTACTGCCAAGGATTATGTTGCCATGTTGGCTGCTCAGGTCAATCCTAAGGTACGGTCTTTGTTCCCCAATTCTGATCCTGTGCTCCAAGACGACAAAGCTGCTGTTCACACAACTCGCATCGCAAAGGACTGGTTTTGTGGGCATCAGGATGAAATGTCGCATCTCCCCTGGCCAACACAGCTGCCAAATCTCAATATTACTGAGTCTTTGTGCTCTTCTTTTTAGAGACGGATGCTTGACTGCTATCCGCTTCCATCATTGTTAGCTTTTCTTGCCGCTATTTTGCAGGAAGATTCCATTGAAAACCACACAGGATCGGTATTTATCAAAAAAAAAAAAAAAGGTTCAAATGGCTCTGAGCACTATGGGACTCAACTGCTGTGGTCATAGGTCCCCTAGAACTTAGAACTACTTAAACCTAACTAACCTAAGGACAGCACACAACACCCAGCCATCACGAGGCAGAGAAAATCCCTGACCCCGCCGGGAATCGAACCCGGTATTTATCCATTCCGAAACTAGTGGAATCTGTTTTGAATGCCAACGGCTTTCCTACACCGCATTAGGCATGGTAATGTGTTGTGTTGTTGGTGGTTCAAATTTTTGATCATCCCATATATGTCGCATCAGCATTCAGAAGGACTATGGTGCAAATATCAGACCGATCACACACATCTAGGCTTCCCAAGACTTTCCTAAATCGCTTAAGGCAAATGGCGGGATGGTTCCTTTCAAAAGGAACGGCCGATTTCCTTCCTCATGCTTTGCTAATCTTAGCTTGTTCTCCATGTCGAATGACTTCGTTGTCGACACGACGTTAAAGAGTAATCTTCCTTCTTTTTCTTCACGTATCCTGCGAGGCGTGGGACAGAAGCTTCATCTTTTTTAGTAAACCCGCTCCACGGCTATTTGTTGATTCTTATGTAATTTTGCAGCTCAGTTACTATTCTACTGTTTACAAATTATCTATTTATAATGCATTTTGGTAGTCACTTCCTCAAAGATCTGACAGGGAAATGTACTGCTCATCTGATGTAACGTCTTCCGAAGTGTATAAATGCCGTACAGAAAGTCACTATGTCGTTTCCCATTACTTAACTAATGTCTAAATTATTCTCGTAATACGAGTGCTCTCTGCCAGGCTATTCTTGTTTTTCATAAAGTATGGATTCATTGTCCCCTAATAATCTTAGGTGTAGTTTACTTTCAAAGTAAAATTTACGTGCAAGGTTTGACGCGCTTATCCTTTTTTAATTACCTGCGTCATTTTTGGGTGATAACTTTTTAAGAAATGTACTAGCTTCGGCTATTATTCATTCTCTGTCTTCCATAGTACCAAGAAACGATAACAAATTCAGCAAGTGTTTCCGTGAACGGCACTAAACAGTATTTTATTTATTGCTCTCACATGTTTTCACGGCTTTTTTTTTAGGTTTTTAACGCGTCCTAGCAATTCTGCAGTATAAGCTGGCTGACCGTTTCGTCTTTCGTAATTAAATCACCGGATTCTACATTTCTACTGGAACATACGTTTATAGAAAGTCCTGTGGGAGATTGTCCTTTGATAACATTTGTTGTGTCGATTTGAGTTAAGTTCATTCATAATTTTGTACAAGTATTCATGCGTTTCATAAATGCATACAAATTATAAAAATGGATATACGTGTCTATGTACCGGTATGTACACTGAGATGACATAAGACAGCGATATCCACATATGGAGATGACCGTAGTGGGTGTAAAAGAGCAGTGCTTTGGTGAAACTGTCATTTGTACTCAGATGGTTCACGTGAAAAGGTTTCTGACGTGCTCATGGCCGCACGACGGCAATTAACAGACTTTGAACGCCGAATGGTAGTTGGAGCTAGACGCATGGGACATTCAGTATCGGAAATCGTTAGGTAATTCTGTATTCCGAGATGCACAGTGTGAAGCACGTGCCGACATACCAAATTTCAGGCATTAACTCTCACCATTAGCAACGCAATGGCCGACGGGCTTCACTTAATGAGCGAGAGGAGAGGCGTTTGCGTAGATAAGCATCACTGCGTGAAACAGCCACAGAAATCAATATGGGACGTCTATTAGGACACTGTGGCGAAATTTGTCATTAAAGTGCGACGGCAGCAGACGACCGACGAGAGTGTCTTTGATAACAGCACACGACATCACCTACAACGCCACTCCTGGGCTCGTGACCATCTCGTTTGGATCACAGACTACTAGAAAGCTGTAACCTGGCCAGATGAGTCCCGATTTCAGTTGATAAGTTCTGGTGGTAGGGTTCGAGTGTAGCGCAGACCCCACGAAGCCATCAACCGGTCGAGAACAAGGCACTGTGCAAGCTGGTGGTGGTTCCGTGATGGTTTGCGCAGTGTCTAAATGGACTGGACTGGGTACTCTGGTCCAACTAAATTGATCGTTCACTGGAAACTATTATGTTCGTCTACTGGGAGACCATATGCAGCCAAACAACGATGGAGTTTTTATGGGTGACAATGCGTCATGTGACCGGGCCACAGTTGTTCGTGACTGGTTTCAAAAACAGTCTGGACAATTCGAGCATTTTTATTTGACCATCCAGATCGCCCGACAAGAATCCTATCGAAAATTTATGGGATATAGACGAGAGGTAAGTTCGTGCAGGAAAAGACTTGTTGCATTCATGCCGCATCGAGTTACTGCACTACACCGGACAAAAGGACGTCCGACGCGGTATTAGGAGGTATCCCATGAACTTTGTCAGATCAGTGTATATACAAGGTTATTACAAATGATTGAAGCGATTTCATAGCTCTACAATAACTTTATTATTTGAGATATTTTCACAATGCTTTGCACACACATACAAAAACTCAAAAAGTTTTTTTAGGCATTCACAAATATTCGATATGTGCCCCTTTAGTGATTCGGCAGACATCAAGCCGATAATCAAGTTCCTCCCACACTCGGCGCAGCATGTCCCCATCAATGAGTTCGAAAGCATTGTTGAAGCGAGCTCGCAGTTCTGGCACGTTTCTTGGTAGAGGAGGTTTAAACACTGAATCTTTCACATCATTATGCGTGAAACTTGCCCGCACGCGTTCAACCGTTTCTTCGCTCACTGCAGGCCGACCCGTTGATTTCCCCTTACAGAGGCATCCAGAAGCTTTAAACTGCGCATACCATCGCCGAATGGAGGTAGCAGTTGGTGGATCTTTGTTGAACTTCGTCCTGAAGTGTCGTTGCACTGTTATGACTGACTGATGTGAGTGCATTTCAAGCACGACATACGCTTTCTCGGCTCCTGTCGCCATTTTGTCTCACTGCGCTCTCGAGCGCTCTGGCGGCAGAAACCTGAAGTGCGGCTTCAGCCGAACAAAACTTTATGAGTTTTTCTACGTATCTGTAGTGTGTCGTGACCATATGTCAATGAATGGAGCTACAGTGAATTTATGAAATCGCTTCAATCATTTGTAATAGCCCTGTATGTACGTTCCACATCTCCTCCTAAACCGCTGCACCGATTTCAACCCAACTTGGTACACATATCACTTACAGTATGGAAAGAAATGCTGTGGGACTAAGCAGCTTCAATCATTTGTAATAGCCCTGTATGTACGTTCCACATCTCCTCCTAAACCGCTGCACCGATTTCAACCCAACTTGGTACACATATCACTTACAGTATGGAAAGAAATGCTGTGGGACTAAGCAGCTTATAACTCTCTATGGGCGGGAGTGACAGTGAAAAAGTAGCGTAGCTCTCGAGGCGCGGATTCACAGAATTTATTCATCCAGTATTTGAGAATGAAAACACTTAGTGACGTCGGACAAACTTATACATATTTTCATGACTTCGTGAAACTTTTCCTCGCTGCCATGATCCATAAAATAATGAAAGGAAAAAATTTTTACCGCTTTTTCGCTGTTCATTCTGTAAAACTGCCGCATCATGCATGATGTTTAAATTCATTATTTCTCTGCTACTAATTCTATACGCAAAAATTTCACAAACAGTATCCAGATACGTCGCCGAATGTGTATACAAAATCATGTCATTGTACGACACACAGCTCAGAAGATGTGACGTCATAAACACTAATATGTATGAAAAACTGCAGCATCTTGAATGACTTTTGGTTTATTACTTCTTTACTACTAACTTTATTCACGACACAGGAATCAAATATATCGCTAAACGTACCTACAAAAATATATCATTGTGCGGCAAATAGTCCAGGAGATACGAGGGCGATTCAGAAAGTAACCTCCGATTGGTCATAGTGCGGGTTGTGAGGGGAGTAGCGACGCCATCTGTGCGTTCACGCACTCAACAGGTCAGTCGGCATCAAGCCGTGGTCGAGTGAACGTCGTACCTGCGCTAGTTTAGTTTTTGTGGCAGTTTGAAATGTGTGCTGCAATAGAAAACCCCGCCAAATGTGAAGTGCGTGCTGTCATAAGGTTTTTTACAGCCAAAGGATATTCTGCAGCAGCTATTCATCGTGAGCTTTGTGCCGTGTACGGACCAAGAGTTATGAGTAAAGGAGTTGTCCGTGAATGGGTACGTTTATTTAAAAGTGGACGAGAAAACGTTCATGATGAAGAGAGGAGTGGTAGACCATCATTGGTGACTGACGAACTCGTTCAGACAGTTGATGCAAAAGTTCGTGAAAATCGACGTTTCTCAATGTCGGAGTTGTCTACTGGTTTTCCACAGATTTCTAAGACTCTCTTGTACGAGATAGTGACAGCAAGATTGGGTTACCGTAAGTTCTGTGCATGATGGGTGCCCAAAATTCTTACCGACCACCACAAAACTCAAAGAATGGCCTCTGCATTAGACTTTCTGTCACGTTATGAGGACGAAGGAGAACCATTGTTAAACAGAATCGTGACCGGTGACGAAACCTGGATTAAGTACGTGAATCCTGAGACAAAAGAACAATCAAAGATGTGGGCACATTCAAATTCGCCTACCAAACCAAGAAAAGCCTCGCAAGATTTTTCTGCCAGAAAACTGATGGCAACGGTGTTTTGGGATGCCAAAGGGGTGTTGTTGGTTGAATTCATGGAACGTGGTATGACCATTAATCAAGACGTGTACTGTGAAACAATAAAAAAGTTACGACGGGCTATACAGAACAAACGCCGTGGTATGCTGACTTCCGGTTTCGTTTTTTTTGCACGATAACGCCCGTCCTCACTCTGCTCGCAGAACAACGGCCCTTCTTGAGTCCTTCAAGTGGGACGTTATCAACCATCCACCTTACAGCCCAGACCTGGCGCCAAGTGATTATCACCTCTTCATGCATTTGAAGAAATGGCTCGGGTCACAGCGGTTTGATGACGACGAAGAGCTCAAAGATGCGGTCACAGGCTGGCTCCAGGTACAAGCGGGTGATTTTTATGCAGAAGGAATTTCAAAGCTTGTGAAGAGATACGATAAGTGCCTCAATCGCTATGGAGACTATGTAGAAAAATAGTGCAAAGATGTAGTTGTAAGATGTATATATTAAAATATTTTTATTTAACTTGGTGTATTTTTTTAAATCAACCGGAGGTTACTTTCTGAACGGCCCTCGTATAACGTCATGCACACTGCGGTGCGTGAAAAATTGCCGCATTATACATGACGTTTTAAATTATTACTTCTGTACTACTAACTCTATCTGCGCAATCTTTCGCAGACAGTATCCGTATGTACTACCGGATGTACCTGAAAAATTATATCATTCTACGACACACAATTCTACATCTACATCTACATGCAGGAGGTATGAGTCATAGAGACTGATCTGCGATAAAATGAAACTGCAGGTCGAAATTAGCTAAAGGTGAAATATGTACGCAAAAATGAGTGAGATTAATGAAAATTATATGAAATATTTCATTTGCGTACTCTGGAAAATCTGTGTGTTAAAAGCTTCTCCTATATTCCTGTATCGATTTCAGTCAAACTTGGTAGACATGTTACTTACTGTCTGGAAGGAAATACAGAAGAAGCAGCAGCCTTCTTTTGGGGTGGGGTTAATAACGTAATAACGAGAGAAGGGAGAGGGAAAGGCGAGATGGGACGGAAATACACGGACACAGATGGAGGGGAGAAGGAGCTGGATAGAGTGAAGCGGAAAGGGAAATGGATAGTGGAAGGGAAGAGGAGGAGACAGACAGAGAGATGGCGAAAGAGGAGATGGGCAGAAGAAGGATAGAGGAGGAGATGAACACAGAGAGGGAAAGGAGGGGATAAAGGGCTTGGGGAGGAGATAAAGGAGCAGGAAGAATGGAATCAGTTGGGGGCAGGAGGAGAAGGATAGAGTGTGGGGTGTGGAGGAGGTGGGCAGAAAAAGGATGAGAAGGCGATGGACAGAGAGGACGAAGGAGGAGATTGACAAAGAGAGGGAGAATACCCAGCCAGGGCCGGGTACTGAGTTAGTAATTAATATACTTCATCTCATTCTTTGTTGTCTTTAACAACAGATGTTATTCCTCCTCGATTTTATTTCTTGTGAATTCTGATTCTCTCTTTGTGCCTTTGAATAAGTGAATAAGCAAAATTATTTTGTTTTACTGATGTAGGTATGCCTTCATCCCACATTCATAATCGTTTCATGTTCATAAGTGTCTTTGATTTTGCTGCCAATCTTTGTTTTGCGTCTAGGGAAGTAAATGTTAACGAATCCTCATTGAACCAGTTTTGCTCTTCGTATTTGGTTTATATACTGTGCACGCTTATATAATGCAAGGCATCTATATTATCTTCTTGCAACAATTACAGTTCATAAATCATTTGTCTATATCTCGTACTTCTTCTTAAATATGTATTTCTTTGAACTATGTGGATGTTTTCTCTTTGAAATGTACATACTTGATTGCAGACCTTGATCTTTCACCTGCCAACGTTTGTTAGCGATCTTTTTCTGTGGAACTCATAAGCTGTTCTCTTTTCACGATATGGGACTTTCATGGCAAATACGTTCTGATACGTGTGCCACCTCTGTAAGTTCAGTGATGTGGTTAAGCGGTCTGAAATCGGGGAAACACAAACGCACGTATATCAAACACCTCCTTGAGCTCTATGACGAATTTCGTCAAGTGTGAGCATAGCAACATACGTGAACCAGTCCAGTATAGGTGACTGTGATGATGCCATGCCGAGTTTCACTATCACGTTTTAAGATGTTCATGACGATGAAAGAGGGAAGATAGACGATGGAACGCGGTGCCGGCACACAGCTTGTTTTCCTCTGGAATATCACTATGGTGACTGTGGCGGGACGGGTTCTTTCCTAGTCCACCTACACCTACTTCCGATCACCGTGAAATCAAAAGTTCGTGTTCTAGTTTCGGTGCAGAAAATTCTGTCCACCTACCTCGATAGGCTTTTTGATATCCATCCCCTTCATCCTGTGACAATAGATACTGGTTCAGTCGAC
This sequence comes from Schistocerca nitens, assembly GCF_023898315.1. NCBI lineage: Eukaryota > Metazoa > Arthropoda > Insecta > Orthoptera > Acrididae > Schistocerca > Schistocerca nitens. The sequence goes on along the minus strand of NC_064615.1, from coordinate 310,278,957 downwards.
GAAAAGCAGCTTTGAAGAAACACCGACTAATAAGTACCAAACAGAAGCCGCATAATTCAAGTTTGGAGACAGCATTCCTAAGTTCGTAAGAAAAGATCGAGCGTTCGGGATTCTGTCTACTTGCATAAAACGTTTAACGTTCACTCATTTCTGATTTATCGTCTCTAAAAAAATTTTGAATGGCTATCAAATTCGCGTTTCTTGCCGAAAACCTATTATCATTGCAAAATCACTGTTATACTGGTCGTATGTAAAGTACGCTAGCGGCAAAACGCAGTAAATGCCTTTTTTTGCACGATAGCAATGGAAATACTATCGACGACAGTGCTGCGAAAGCAGAGATACTAAACACAGCCTTTCGAAATTCCTTCACCAAAGAAGATGAAGTAAATATTTCAGAATTTAAATCAGGAACAACTGCCAACGTAAGTTAGAAGTAGATGTCCTCGGAGGAGTGAAGTGACTTAAAACACTTAATAAAAGAAAGTCTTACGGTGCTGACTGTATACCAGTTACGTTCCTTTCAGAGAATTCTGATGCAATAGCTCCACACTTAACTATCATAAACAACCACTCGCTCGATGAAAGATCCGTACCCAAAGACTAGAAAGTAGCTTAGGTCACACCAATATTCAAGAATGGTAATAATTGTAATCCTTTAAATTACAGGCCCATATCATTAACTTCAACATGCAGCAGGATTTTGAAACGTATGTTGTGTTCGAACATTATAAATTACCTTGAACAGTCAACACGGATTTGGAACACGTTCTTGTTACCCAACTACCTCTTTACACACACGAAGTGTCGAGTACTAGTGACAAGGGGTTTCGAATTGATTCCGTATTTCTAATTTTCGAAGAGGCTTTTGATACTGTACCACACAAACAGCTTGCCATGAAATGGCGTTCTTATGGCATATCGTCTCAGTTATGTGACTGGGTTCGTGATTTTCTGTCAGAGAAGTCGCAGTTCGTAGTAACTGACAGAAAGTCATCTAGTAAAACAGAAGTGATTTCTGGTGTTCTCCAAGGTAGTGTTATGGGCCTCTGTTGTTCTTTATTTATATAAACGACTCAGGAGACAATCTGAGCAGCCGTCTTAGGTTGTTTGCAGATGATGCTGTCGTTTATGGTAAAGTAAACTCATCAGAAGATCAAAAGAAATTGCAATACGATTTAGAAAATATATCTGAATGGTGCGAAACTCGGCGTTTGACCCTAAATAATGAAAAAAGGTGAGGTCATCCACAAGAGTGACAAAAGGAAACCGTTAAACTTCGGTTACACCATAAATCAGTCAGATATAAAGGCTGTAAATTCAACTAAATATCTATGAATTACAATTACGAACAACTTAAATTGGAGAGAACACGTAGAAAATGTTGTGATGAACGCAAACCAAATACTACGTTTTATTGGCAAAACACTTAGAAAATGTAACAGATCTACTAAAGAGAGTGCCTACACTAAACTTGTCCGTCCTCTTTAGGAGTACTACTGCGCGGTCTGGGGTCATTATTAGATAGAATTAACGTTGTATACCGAGTTCAAAGAAGAGACGCACGTTTTGTATTATCACGAAATCGAGGAGAGAGTGTCATGGGCATGTACGTGGTTTGAGATGTACACCATTAAAACGTTCTTCGTTGCGGCGGAATCTTCTCACGGAATTTCAATCACCAACTTTCTCCTCAGAAAGTGAAAATATTTTTTTGGCGCCGACCTACGTAGGGAGAAATAATCATCATAATAAAATAAGGGAAATGAGAGCTTGCACTGTAAGATATAGGTGTTCGTTTTTTCCGTGCGCTGTTCGAGAGTCGAATAATTGAGAGTTATTGTGAAGGTGGTTCGATACTCTCTCTGCCAGACACTTAAGTGTGATTTGCAGAGTATCGATGTAGATGTAGATGTACTACTTTACTACAAGTCATCACACTTAATGCAGCCAGTATTTACAAATCCATCCCGAGCACACTTCACGATCTAAACAGTCAAACACCCACAGCTGTTCGTTAGTTCTACATCTGGTCCTTCAGTCGTTTACTGATAGACCAGAAATTTCATAGGCAAATAACTTCTAACAAATTCGCTTGAAAAACTCTCCTTTCACTGGATGGATTACAATTGTAGTCGCTTGGCATTTACGGTAAGAGACACAAAAGAATTAACGTTTATCTTAGCCGAAGTTAGTGCGCTCCTGAGCGACTTCCTTCATTCACTGAATTACAGCCAAAGCCCTACTCTAAGTGAGAGAAATAGTTAATTATCATTGGCTGATGACCTGAATAGTCAATCAGGAAAGCTCCTTCTCTCAAATAACAACTACAACAACTCCTTCCGACCGGCCGCCGTGTCATCATCAGCCCACAGACGTCACTGGATGCGCATATGGAGGGTCATGTGGTCAGCACACCGCTCTCCCGGCCGTATATCAGTTTCCGAGACCGGAGCCGCTGCTTCTCAATCAAGTAGCTCCTCAGTTTGCCTCACAAGGGCTGAGTGCACCCCGCTTGCCAACAGCGCTCGGCAGATCGGATGGCCACCCATCCAAGTGCTAGCCCAACCCGACAGCGCTTAACTTTGGTTATCTGACGGGAACCGGTGTTACCACTACGGCAAGGCCGTTGCCACTCCTTCTCTCAAATACCTGCAGTAATCCTTAAGTCGTCCAACAAGAATACAGAAGGTAAATATAAAAGATCTTCTAAATTTACGAAAGCAAATTTAAATTAAAATAAAACGAAGTCCGAACTATCTCCAGAAATAACATATTACTTAATTTAACCCCCATTCTTCATTGTGGCTGTTTTTATACAAATGCATGCACATAAGACAGACATCACATGACTCACGATTGCACAAGGATTTCCCCCGGACTCTTTTACATAGGTTTCAACAACATCACATTTCACGCACTTCAGATATGTCCTCCATACACTCCCTTTCTCTTTCGAAAACTAATGCACAACAAAACCTAATTACATAGAATTTTGAAGTAATTACTTTAATGACAGCAAGCAACTGTAGCCAAACAAAGAATATTATAGATCGGCAATTTCTATGACTGATATTGTAATTAGGGTTTCAAATAAGATTGTAAGTAAATATATTACAAACGCTAGCACTTTTTCGTAATAGAACATAGTTATTACGTTTATAGATTAAATTTTATATCTTGGAAAGTATTGTATCCAATGATCTGAGATTTTAACAGTACAGTTGCAGTAGCAGCACAAGCCCATATATGGAGTATGAAACAAATCTAAAACGTTTCATAATATTCCCTTTATATTCATAAGTAGTGTGAATATACGTTTCGATCATACGCCAGGGTGGTTCACTGCCCAAGCACACAGTGTCTACCGGAAACAAGCAAACGTATATGCATTCAAACAATAACCAAAGATATAGTGTGGTTGCGACGGCTGCATGCTTATGCCGCCTCGAAAAAAAATGGTGGGTTGAGGTCCTGAGGTTTCTCGAACTAAAAAGACATTTACTCTCAAGGAGTTTATTCATAAAGATCACACAGAAATTACCAATTTAATGCAAGTGCAAGTGTAATTCTCATTAAGTCGAACAACTGAGTAAACGTGACTGAATGGCCGACAAGACTTGCTCAATGAGGTTGCTTTCGGGTGATACAACTGAGGTTATCAGTTCAGGACAGAGAATTAGCCGGTACAATGTTGTAGTTTTTTTTCAGCCCATGCAGCGCACCCGCTTGTGTGTTTTTGTCTCTCTCACTGCCTGAGATCCCCGATACATACCATTTTGCAGTCCTTGCGGCTTGTAATGTAGGAGGTCATTAGCAGATCACTTGTCCCACAATAAAATGGCTAACTTTACTTCCACATCCTGCAACAGAATGCCGAAATCGTCCTTCACCTCACATCCAAATCTCGTCTGTAGGCTTCGAAATCTGATGAAAAGTATCTGGTCACCTATTGGTGGACATCAATAAGGTGGGGGGGGGGGGGGCTGCTAGTGACGATCTCAATGAGGTGTCTGAACGTCTGTCGAGAAATTACAGGCCATTCATTCCTCGTCAAGAGAGGAAACCACAGGAGACAGAAATCGACTTTCTCACTCATGTCATAAGCGTTCGTTTGGATTCAGGTCGGGACACTGTGCTGGCCACTCCATTTCATGAATTTTACTGTCCACAAACAGTTGCCTCACAGATGCTGCTTTATGATGGGGTGCGTTGTCATTCTTACACAGTCACCATCTCCGAATCGTTCCTCTGCTACACGGAGTACACAATGCTGTAAAATATAGCGTGGTAAGGGGACCACATCCTACCCACGACAAACAACCATATGCTGTAATATCAGGTCCTGCGTACTTCATTGTTGACAATAGAAATGGTGGCAGATAACGTTCTCATGCATTCGCCGAACTAATAATACCCTATACGCCAATGTATTCATAATTGCGAATATGGACAACCATCAGCTGCAGAATGGAATGACGACAATGAAAATTTGTGCTGAACCAGGACTCAAACCGGAATTTCACGCTTATCGCGAGCGGTCACCTTACAATTTGGCTACGTGTGCACGACTCACGGCCAGACCCAAGCATCTGTGTGTCGTCAACTCTATACGTCTACCAACTGTACACGTGCATCCGTTATGTATATTCCCGTTAAGGGGAGACATTTTACTTGAAAGTCGCTTGTCCATTATCGGCGGATAAATACGATATTTCAATGTCTGTGTTATTCTGAATTACCGTGCAAAGTTCATTTGGAGGTGCATACATCTCGAAAGGAAGTTTGCATCGTAATTCAGAATAACACGGGAACTGCAATATCGTATAAACCAATACCCTTGTACCGAATTGTCACAGAATATAGTATGATCCCCTATCACACTAGAGAACTCGTTTCCAGTCAGCCACTGTCCTACGTCGTCGCTCTTTACACCACCTCAAGCGTCGCTTAACACTGACGGCAGAAATATGTAGCTTATGAGAAGCTGATCGACCATTGTACCATATTCTTTTTAACTTCCTATACACAGTCATTGTTGCTAGCTGGGATGCTGGTTGCACTTTTGAACTGACGAGTGATTCCGCCTGCTGATGTGATGAGATTTTTAAAGACCACCCTGGGCTACGTTCAACGGTCCCGGTCTATCAGTGCATAAGATTGCCTTTTCTTGGTTTAGCTGACGTTGTTTCTTCGCATTTACACTTCACACGCACAGGATCAACTAACGATTTGGGCAGTTTCAGAAGGGTTGAATCGTCCCCGACGGATTTGTTACTTAGATGACACCCAGTGACTAGTCTATGTTAGAAATCATTGAGCCATCCTGACTGACTCATTCTGTTGCTACTGCGCCTCTGCACAATATTCTCCGCCCGCCTTTGATGCTGGCGGTTCTGCATCTTTTTTTTTTTTTTTTTAATTATTTACACGTCAAGTTCCGTAGGACCAAATTGAGGAGCAAATATCCGAGGTCATGGAAAGTGTCAGTACATGAAATTACAACATAAAAATAATAACAGATAAAAATAAAATGTTTATGAACCAGAAAAATGTGAAGCCATGAGTTTAAGTAAACGCAGTCAACAATACAACAAGAATCAGCTTAATTTTTGAAGGAACGCCTCGACAGAATAGAAGGAGTGACTCATGAGAAAACTCTTTAGTTCAGATTTGAAAGCGCGTGGATTACTGCTAAGATTTTTAAATTCTAATGGTAGCTTATTGGAAATGAATGCAGCACTAAAATGCACACCTTTCTGCACAAGACTTAAGGAAGTCCGATCCAAATGCAGGTTTGATTTCTGCCGGGAATTAACTGAGTGAAAGCTGCTTATTCTTGGGAATAATTTAATATTGTTAACAACAAATGACAGCCATGAATATATATATTGAGAGGCCAATGTCAAAATACCCAGACTCGTGAACAGGGTAGACAAGAGGTTCGCGAACTTACACCACGTGTTGCCCGAACAGCCCGTTTCTGAGCCAAAAATATCCTTTTCGAATGGGAATACTTGCTCCAAAATATAATACCATACGACATAAGCGAATTAAAATAAGCAAAGTGGACTAATTTTCGTATCGAACGATCACTCACTTCAGATAACGTTCGAATAGTAAAAATGGCAGCATTAAATCTTTGAACAAGATCCTGAACGTGGGCTTTCCACGATTGTTTACAATTTCTGAACACTTAGAAATCTGAACTGTTCAGTTACACTAATCATATGCCCATTCGGTGAAATTAAAACGTCAAGTTTTGTTGAACTGTGTGTTAGAAATTGTAAAAACTTAGTCTCACTGTGATTTAGTGTTAGTTCATTTTCTACAAGCCAAGAGATTATGTCATGAACTGCACTATTTGAAACAGAGCCAATGTCGCACACAACATCCTTTACTACCATGTTAGTGTCATCAGCAAACAAATACACTCCTGGAAATTGAAATAAGAACACCGTGAATTCATTGTCCCAGGAAGGGGAAACTTTATTGACACATTCCTGGGGTCAGATACATCACATGATCACACTGACAGAACCACAGGCACATAGACACAGGCAACAGAGCATGCACAATGTCGGCACTAGTACAGTGTATATCCACCTTTCGCAGCAATGCAGGCTGCTATTCTCCCAAAGAGACGATCGTATAGATGCTGGATGTAGTCCTGTGGAACGGCTTGCCATGCCATTTCCACCTGGCGCCTCAGTTGGACCAGCGTTCGTGCTGGACGTGCAGACCGCGTGAGACGACGCTTCATCCAGTCCCAAACATGCTCAATGGGGGACAGATCCGGAGATCTTGCTGGCCAGGGTAGTTGACTTACACCTTCTAGAGCACGTTGGGTGGCACGGGATACATGCGGACGTGCATTGTCCTGTTGGAACAGCAAGTTCCCTTGCCGGTCTAGGAATGGTAGAACGATGGGTTCGATGACGGTTTGGATGTACCGTGCACTATTCAGTGTCCCCTCGACGATCACCAGTGGTGTACGGCCAGTGTAGGAGATCGCTCCCCACACCATGATGCCGGGTGTTGGCCCTGTGTGCCTCGGTCGTATGCAGTCCTGATTGTGGCGCTCACCTGCACGGCGCCAAACACGCATACGACCATCATTGGCACCAAGGCAGAAGCGACTCTCATCGCTGAAGACGACACGTCTCCATTCGTCCCTCCATTCACGCCTGTCGCGACACCACTGGAGGCGGACTGCACGATGTTGGGGCGTGAGCGGAAGACGGCCTAACGGTGTGTGGGACCGTAGCCCAGCTTCATGGAGACGGTTGCGAATGGTCCTCGCCGATACCCCAGGAGCAACAGTGTCCCTAATTTGCTGGGAAGTGGCGGTGCGGTCCCCTACGGCACTGCGTAGGATCCTACGGTCTTGGCGTGCATCCGTGCGTCGCTGCGGTCCGGTCCCAGGTCGACGGGCACGTGCACCTTCCGCCGACCACTGGCGACAACATCGATGTACTGTGGAGACCTCACGCCCCACGTGTTGAGCAATTCGGCGGTACATCCACCCGGCCTCCCGCATGCCCACTATACGCCCTCGCTCAAAGTCCGTCAACTGCACATACGGTTCACGTCCACGCTGTCGCGGCATGCTACCAGTGTTAAAGACTGCGATGGAGCTCCGTATGCCACGGCAAACTGGCTGACACTGACGGCGGCGGTGCACAAATGCTGCGCAGCTAGCGCCATTCGACGGCCAACACCGCGGTTCCTGGTGTGTCCGCTGTGCCGTGCGTGTGATCATTGCTTGTACAGCCCTCTCGCAGTGTCCGGAGCAAGTATGGTGGGTCTGACACACCGGTGTCAATGTGTTCTTTTTTCCATTTCCAGGAGTGTAGTTTAGATTTACCCATGATACTAGAGGTCATATCATTTATACAAATAAGGAGTGGTCCCAACACAGATCCCTGGTGCACCCCCCACTTGACCGTACCCCACTCAGACCCCACAACCATTCTCAACACTGTGAATAATGACCTTTTGCCTTCTGTTGCTCAAGTACGGGGTGAACCAGTTGTGAGCTACTCCCCTTATTCGATAATGGTCCAACTTCTGGAACAATATTTTGTGATCAACACAATCAAATACGTTAGTTAAATCAAAATATTGCCTAGCGTTCCAAACGTTTTGTTTAATCCATAGACAACCTTACAGAGAAAAGATAATATAGCATTTTCAGTTGCTAAACGACTTCAAGAGCCGAACTGTACATTTGATTGCAAATACGTGTGATATAAAATGATCCTTACATACACAGCCTTTTCAATAACTGTAGCAAAAACTGATGGCATTGAAATAGGTCTAAAATTGTCTAAATTATCTCTTTCTCCCTTTTTATATAGCGGCTTTACTACTGAGTACGTTAATCGTTCATGAAACTGACCATTCCTAAAGGAAAAATTAAAGATATGGCTAAATACAGGGCTAACATATGCAGCACAGTACTTTAATATTCTGCTAGGCACACCTCCATATTCATGAGAGTCCTTAGTCTTCAGTGATTTAATTATTGACTCAATCTCCCCCTTGTTTATAGCACAGACGAGTATTTCAGGCATTAATCTCGGAAAGGCATTTCCAAGAGAGTTATATGATTACCTGTATAATTTTTATTTAATTCACCAACAGTGCTCAGAAAATGATTGTTAAGTACTGTACATATATCTGACTTATCAGCAACAAATATTTTTACTACGAGCTGACTTTATATCATCGACATGTGCGGCTGACCAGACGCTTCCTTCTCAGCTGACCATACGTATTTAATTTTATCCTGTGAAATAGCTATTCTGTTTGTGTACCACATACTCTTTGCCTTCCTAATAACATTTTAAGCACCTTACAATACTGTTTGTAATGGGCAACTATAACTTGATTGTCACTACTTCTAACATTTTGATATAATTCTCTCTTTGTTATACTACACGATATCCTTATCTCACTAGCCACCACCGAAGTTGCATTTTACTGCTAGTACCCTGTTTAGAACGGTTTAATGGAAAGCAACTCTCAAAGAGTATGAGAAATGCGTTAAGGTAAACACTATATTTGTTATCTATGTAATCGGCACTATAAACATCTTGCCACTCTTGTTCCTTGGAGAGGTTTAAAAAACTCTCTATTGCTGTTGGATTAACTTTCCTAGATAGTTTGTGATTATATGGGGCATTTGTTCGAGTACAAACGGCTTTTTGTGTTAAAATTTGTGCATCATGGCCTGAAACGCCATTCACCCTTTTACTAACATAATGCCCATCTAGTAATGAAGAATGAATAAAAATATTTTCTATGGCTGTGCTACTGTTCTCTTGCGCCCTAGTAGGAAAAATTACAGTCTGTATCAGGTCATATTAATTTAGAAGATCTACCAACTTCCTTTTTCTTGCAACATCATATACAAAATTTATATTGTGGTCACCACATATACCTAATTTCCTGTACTTCCTATAAAATGAATCAAGAACCCTCTGTAGCTTGAGCAGAAATGCTCTGAAGTCAGAGTTAGGGGATCTATAGACAACAACAATTAGAAGTTTAGTTTCACTAAATCCAACTGCCGCATCACAGCATTCAAATACCCGTTCAGTGCAGTGCCATGATACATCTATGGACACAAACGAAAAACTGTTTTTTACGTACATGGCCACTCCCCAACCCTTGACAAATTGCCAGCTAATTTGTATCCTCGTAAAGGAAATATCTGAATTGTTAAATTATTCAAGTGCTGCTCTGATATACCAATAATTTCAGAGTGAACATCTATAAGCAGTTCACTAACTTTATCTCTAATACCTCTTATATTTTGATGAAATTTGCTAGTTCCTTCTCTACTTGGAAACATAAAATCCTCTGAATTTGAGCCCTTAGTTAGAGGGACTTCCTTTAAGCAGGTATATCTATCAGCTGTCTTCAATCTAAAAAAGGTGCAGCTCTAACATCAACTACCAGAGGAATTTTTCCATGAGTGATCCCACCACCACTCACTACACTGTCAACTATGAGCTTTGTCAGCCTCCCCTTCCCAAACCCATTGAGGTGCAGGCCATGCCTAGTGAAACCTGATCTACTGATAGACTCAACTGGCACCATTGAAGTGTGACCCATGTCCTCTGCCATCAGTGCCTAACAGCCGCATTAAATTCAGTCCGATAATGATGGTGAAACAGTTGCATGAAATAGACATTAGAGCCTCCAGTTTGAGTAGCTGCCTTTATCAGGTCACCACCTACATCATATTCCTCGTCCCTATCGAGACTGTTCCCTGCTCCACCCACTATCACTATCTGATGCTCCTTCATAAAATTCCTACATAGCTCCCCTACACTGTCAGTCACCTGAGCCAACATTTTACTAGGCTTCACAATGCTGGTGACCTGGTACTCAGTCCACAACACTTCCTGCAACTGCTGGCCCACACCTCTATCGTTTGAACTACCTAGCAGCAGAACCTTCATGTTTCTGTTAGACTTTGCAACTGACCTATGTCTCTGCTGAGGACTGCTGCGTGTACCCAACACCTACACCTACAAGAGGCTCCTCTCCACTCAACTCTGACAGTTGGTCAAATCTATTGAATATATGCAAAGTACAACTGTCTGAATACCTCCTCCTCCTAGCTGCCTTCTTGCCAACTGCCAGTTCCCATTCCCCACAACCCTTCACCCTCCTCAACCTATCTAGTTCCTCCCTTGCGTGTTGTAACTGCACCTGAAGGGCATAGATCCTACGCTCCTGCTCCTCTATCAACTTATTTTTACTATAGATTCTGCATTCCCAGGAGAGTATTTCGCCAGAATACCCACTGACTTCCCCACTGCATTCCCCCAATGAAAATAAATTCAAAAAATCCCACATCGTAACTCAGTACTCACAAACCTACGACAGAGTTTACACTTCTCACTCACGGTAAAATTTTACAATTACTGAAAAATAATTATATGTCTATATTACCTATGTTCAGTTACACCAGTAGAATTATTTATAGAACTAACAATAGCGGTCTCGAAATTCTCTCTCTACTAAGAAAGCAACTACTTGTATTAATACTACTAAACCACAAGTAATACCGATACCAACAAAACTACACAAAATTATTAGGTGAAACCAAAAACTCAGGCGACCACTGGAACACTCAACTAAGTTAAAACTCTGAATAAAAATTTTACTGAAACAATTCACTAGAAACAATAATAAAACGTCGTCTGAAAACTAAAGCTCGAAATTTACCAAACGACTTCAACGCACAGAAAACTCTAAAAAACACAGCGAGCAAACGTTTCCAAAAGTTTATTAAACTGTCATTTCGCCACAAACAGCACCAAACACCACTGAAATCTATTAAGTTTAATAACTGTATAACGATGCGCAAATAAATTTGTCAGTACTTAGCTTTATAACCGCTACTGCTGCAACTGCATGCTGCAAAATGTAAAGACACTACTGAGTTTTCTTTTTCTTTATTGCATTTCGATTTCCCCTCCCCCCCCCCTCTCCCCTCTGGTAGCAGCGTAATAGTCGGCTGTACGGCTGACAGAAATGTTGTAAACATAGTGAGAATATAAACAAACAATAGAAACAGATGATAAAACGGTGACATTGTAAAAAACTGTGAACTGGCGGAAAGTTGTAGAATTTAAAATATAAAAACACGGCATTGACGATGTGGATGAAGACACACAGTAAGTAGACAGGCAAAATCTAAAAAAAAAAAAAAAAAGAAAAAAAGAAACATGGCGACAGTCTGGTTCTGGTTTCTGTTTGCACGAGATAAAAAACACAATTAGCGACAGTATGGTGGATGTTTGCAACACTGAGAGGGGATGTACAACACTGAACATTCACTTAAAACAGCACTATAGAGGCGAAATGGTGGCAGATGGGGGTGGGGGGAGGACCCGGGCCGATGAGGTAGAAGATGGTGGAGGGGTGGGGGGGAAGGCGAGGAAAAGGGGCTGGGAGTCAGTGGAGGTAGAGGACATAGGAAAAGGGGGGCAGGGCAGATGCAGGAGAGGGGAAGGCAGTGGAGGGGAAAGCAAAAGGACTTGGGGGAGAGAAGGGGGGAGAGGGAACCTGGGAAAAGGACAGAGGGAGGGGGAGGTGAAGATCAGAGTTCATAGGAGGGATAAATGGAGGGAGAGAGGACATCATCTGGGTGGGGGAGGTGATGGAAGCCACCTTGGGAAAGGAGATGAAAGGTGTGGAGATGGAGGGACTGGGGGACACAACGGTGAAGGTGCGTGAAGGTGCGGCAGAGGGCGGGGCTAGGAGAGGAGAGGAGCAACCAGGGGATGAGAGGGGTCAAGTCAGTGGGAGGTGTAGAGGACGTGGATATGTTCGAGGAAAAGGGGCAGATGGGGGAAAGGAATCAGGTGCCTACTGAGGCATGAGGCTTGGACGAACAGTGTAAGCACACTCACGAATAACTGACACTCGAGTCAATATCACAGGAAGAAAGGCTGAAATGAATGAAAATCCACTAATAAGTTACTTTTACAGCAAATATTAACACAAATAAACTTTAAAATAAGTACTTGAAGACTAAAACTTCATAAAATATAGACGATCAATTTCACCAGCAGTCCAGCACACATGACGTCACTCGTGACATCTAGTGCTCAAGTCTGCGTTATATAGATGTGACTGAATACTTTTCACTGGATCGTTTAATGCGATCTTTCGGATTTCCTCTTCGAATTGATGAGGACGGAGTTTCATTTGGTTAGGGACTGATTCTATATTTGGTAAAACCATGTGATATTGCCAGCTGTTTGTTATTGCTTCCTTCCGCTGTCTCTGATACAATTTGGCGGTGGTTATCGTTACTTTCGTGGCCTTTCACCCCAGCGCACATAAATTTCCAAAGACTGCCTGTGGGCTCTGCGGAATCCACTTTCAAGCAACAGTAGTCACCGCTGCAACGAATCAGTCAAGTAAGTGATGCCAAACGATGTGTTCTTCGGAGAATGCCTTCCTGCTGGATCCGAATCACAGAGCGAGGCCGACTGGAGAAGCACGGTTGTTCCTCGAGAGTCCCGCTTGTGCCTGTCCTCAACCCACGCCGGCAGTCCGTAAATGATACAGTTTAAATCTTGGCTTGTTACTGGTGTCGTTTCGAGGTTATGGCGACAATTTAAATGGGACCGTTGGACGATGCGGATGCTTAGACGCGCAATATGGAGCTGCAGACGCCAATGTAGCTGTCCCTGCTCTCGGCTCGCAGTGACGAGCGGACCACCACCCCACAGTGGTTAGCTGATGCTTTAGCCGGCCCTGACGGTGTTACGGAAGCAGGCACTGCGCAGTGACATCACACACAGGTGGCTCACGACACACGCGGCTGCTGTTACGTCATGCGCAGCTTTGGCGCCGAGCCGAGCGGAGCAGCCCAAGCCAAGGTCACGGGTTCGTTCCTACTGCCGGATGTTGATACCACACAGGAAGGCAGCAGCCGCGCTCTCCAGTCAGCAAGGACTGTGCACAACAGGATGCGCCCGTATTAATCTTTCACGTCTCTGCAGCTCACCTTCAACACGTTTCTGTTATACTTAAATCGCAATTCGGTTTGCCACATTTCCAAATGAAAAAACCAAGGGATACTACAATTTTTATGTTAACGACAATGGCTTTTTTGTAAAGCATGTTTCTCCCTTCCTCGGACTTTCTTATCTCCTTCTTGGACCTGACGTTATCATGGTATTGGGAACAAGTGATGTCTTTATAGTTATAATTAACTATCAATAAGTTTTTTTTTTCACAGTGAACAGAAGTCTATTTATTTTTCATGTCCACTGTATATTTAATCAGGAAAAATCTCCTTTCCAAAGCTGCAAAAAGTATTGCACTGTTTTCAAAAGCTGTGAATATTCATCTCCAGGACGATTCTCCGCGAAATCGCACCATCTATCAGATGCTGATCTGGTTTCCGATAGCAGATGTTCTCTTAGAAACAGGTTTAGTCTGCTTACTTCATCAATCTTTAGGCCTATTCGAAATGTTCTCTACAATCACAATACCTAACATCAATCATGATGACCACGGCTGACAAGATGAGCGGCAGACTACGGTAGAGGAGTGAAGCTGAACATCAAGTCGCCGTGTCACGACAGTCGACGACCGCCTGAAGTGTTGTCAACCTGCTTTTATCCCTTCCAATTTGTGCCCAGTTCCACTTTCAGTCAGCCAGGTAACACTTGACGTCACAGGACAACATGACAAGGCAGTCCATTTTTTTTTTAAATTTGTAACTGGGGGTAGAAATAGCGCCTTAAAAAGCCAGGTGGAATATGGTTAAACCGGGTGTGCTGATAACCCCAGTTCCCGTACGATAGTTTTACTTCCTCGCTGAGTTTCTCTTCCTTTTATTTAACGATATTATTATTTTTTCTCCTTGATTGTAAATTATGCTCATTAAGAAATGCGTATTTCACCCCTTACCAATTTTGTGTTGTTGTCGTCCTTGTTTATTTAAAACAATTTCGCATTTCTTTTGCATAGGAATATTAAGGCGACGAGAACCTGTATAAATTTTAATAGAATCGCGTAGGGCTCCAGCGAGGACGCAGAAGTCCCGCAACACGACGTGGCATGACGCGACTAATATCTGAAGTAGTGTTGGAGGGAATTGACACCATGAATATTACAGGGCTGTCCATAAATACGTAAGAGTACAAGGGCCTGGAGGTCTCTTCTGATCAGCACCTTGCAAGGCACCCCAGATACGGTCAATAATGTTCATGTCTGGGGAGGCTGGAGCTAGCGGAAGAATATTACAGGGACGTCCATATCCGTAATAGTACTAGGGGCTGAAGGTCTCTTCTGGACAGCACCTTGCAAGGCACCCCAGTGTGCTCAATACTGTTCATGTCTGGGGAGGCTGGAGCCAGCGGAAGTGTTTAAACTCACCAGAGTGTTCCTGCAGCCACTCTGTAGCAATTCTGAATGTGTGGGGTGTAACACTGACCTGCTGGAATTGTCCACGTCCGTCGAAACGCTCTATGGACATGAAAGGATGCGGGTGATCAGACAGTATGCTTACGTACCTGCCACCTTTCAGTCGTATCTAGACATAACAGGGGTCCCATATCACTCCAACTGCACACGCCCCACACCATTACAGAGCCTCCACCAGCTTGAAGAGTCCCCTGCTGATCTCCAGGGTCATGGATTTAAGAGGTTGTCTCCATACCTGTGCACATCCATCCGTTCGATACAATTTGAAACGAGACTCGTCCGACCAGGCAACATGTTTCCAGTCAGCAACAGTCGAATGTCAGTGTTGACGGGCTCAGGCGAGGCATAAGACTTTGCGTCGTGCAATCATCAAGGGTACACGAGTGGGGCCTTCAGCTGCGAAAGCCCATATCGATGATGTTCTGTTGAATGGTTCGCACGCTGACGCTTGTTGAAGGCCTAGCGTTGAAATTGCAGCATTTTGCGGAAGGGTTGCACTTCTGTCACGTTGAACGATTCTCTTCAGTCGTCGTTGGTCCCGTTCTTAAAGGATCTCTTTCCGGTCGCAGCAAAGTCGGAGATTTGATGTTTTACTGGATTTGTGATATTCACGGTGCAGTCGTGAAACGGTCGTACAGGAAAATATCCACTTCATCTACATCTAAATCTGCATCTACATCTACATGGATACTCTGCAAATCACATTTAAGTGCCTGGCAGAGGGTTCATCTAACCACCTTCTTAATTCTTTATTATTCCAGTCTCGTATAGCGCCCGGAAAGAACAAAAACCTATATCTTTCCGTACGAGCTCTGATTTCCCTTATTTTGTCGTGGTGATAGTTTCTCCCAATGTAGGTCGGTGTTGACAAAAATATTTTCACTTCATCGCTACCTCAGACATGCTGTGTTCCATCGCTCTCGCGCCGGCTATAAGACATCATCAAACTCACTTTAATGTTGATAAGCTGCCATTGTAGCGGCAGTAACCGATCTAACAATTGCTCCAGACACTCCTTGTCTTAAATAGGCGTTGGCGACCGCAGCGCCCTATTCAGCCTATTTACATATCTCTGTATTTGAATACGCATGCCTATAGCAGTTTCTCTGGCGTTTCAGTGTATGAAACATATATGTTCGACGAAATGTAAGACATGTTATTTGGTCTTAAGAGTGCCAGACTGCAGTGCCACGCCTCTTCACACGGCATTCTTCTATCGAATGTCTGCTTCTTTATCGTTCTAATAAACAATATTGTCATCACTAATTCTGTAACTGTTCCTGCCATTGTCAAAACTTATTCTCTGGTTAACTTCGCTAACACGGCCAGAATCACCGGTTCAGTTATGCCGCGTTTGTATTCCGGTTAGGCCTTATAATGTGCAACACATTTTACGCGCTATTCCGAGAACAGAACTAAAGCGGCTGCTAACTTGGGACTGTACAACTAGCCATTAATAGTGTAGCGTTCTGGCAAAAATTTTCTGTCAGAATTTCGTTTTCTTGGAGAAATTGAGAAAATAATATGTAATCTTTCTTACCTGTTATTCCCGTTCGTCATTTATTGTCATTCTGGTCGTCTGAATCTATGGATTTCGCTAATAATTATAACAACGCTTACCATCTGCACATTGAAGCAACCACATAAACATACAGGGTTTAGTATTCAGTCGTTCGGGTTTATTCGGCTCAGTTCGTATAGCCCCATGCCCTTTTGTCTGCAGGAAAGTTTTTTTTTTTCTACATGCGACGAGGATTCCCTTAGCTGAGACATCAGGTACGCTATTCACGCATTCAAAAATCGACTTACGTTTCGTTCAGAAATCAAATTGGAATGTGTTCAAAAATATCCAAAAACCAACAGGGATGTGTTTCAAAATCATATGAATAATCGATAGACCAACGTGCGCTGGATGCTAGGCGCTTTGTGAAACAAGTTTTTTTTTTTCAAGAATACTATTTTGGGGTCCTCTGAAATTGCCGCCCGGTGCAGATACCCCGATTTTTCAATTATCCTATGTATGCTGATAGAAAATACATTGAAAATGATTTACGGAAATGTATTTTGCTACATATCCAACAAGAGAGCTTCGGGAATTCCGGCCTATGACCAATGTTCCGGCTGCAGCGCGTCCTTCCAGCTTGTGCAACAGTTACAGGTGTGAGGTATTATTTTGGTCACTCTGTAAATTCTGTTTCTTAGATAAATATCGTTGAGCGTAGCTCACACACAGCAAAAGTGTGTAGCCGATTAATCTTTGACTGCTGCTACAATATCTTTTGATAGGTGTCATGTATAATTCGGGTATCCGAATTTTTGTTAACTGAATCAATTATAAGCGAGCAGCGACGTTGTAAGCTGCATCGCTGAAGTTAAGTGAGTATCTTTGACCTGCGCGAGGGCGCAGTGGGAGCTGACAGTGTTTAGCTTGGGTGGAGGCAGCGTCGAAGTTCAGTGGTTAGAGCTAGGCAAGTAAGGAAGCTATGGAAATATTATGATTCAAATTTAATGTCTCTGTTTATCATTTTGGTCAGTCAGCATGATTATGAAACTTATTTGTGAAGGAAGAAATCTGATGGAACGTCAGGTAAATACGACAATGATGTTTCTTTTCACTATTGCTGCATCATCGAATTAACTTGGTTACTGTACTGAAAGGTATAAGATTTGAGAGATGGGAAAGTGTATTGTTTGGATGTTGTGAAGTTCATCAAATTTAAAATCTGCCTTGAGCACTTTTTCTCAATATACAAAAAAAAAAAAAACATAGTGTCGTCATTTTTTTGCGCATTTTTCATTTTCTTACCAACCTTTCTCTCACAATTCTTTTTAATGGGTCATCCAACCAAGTATGTTCGATGAACAGTTCGATTTGCAATTAACAGAGAACTCTTTGCACCTCTCGAGTGTCTCTGTGTAGATACAGTAATTTGCAGTTTTAGCATAACGGCGCACAAGACAGCAGTACTGCAAGGCGTAATCCAGATTTGCGCAGAGCAGAGGCAAGGAGAAAAGATTAATATTTCTTTTATTTATTCAAATAGGGCCAACTTACGTTATTCAGTGACAGTTTTTGTGATCCAATTTTGCAAAGCCAACTACTATAGGTTTCATGTCCAAATTATTAAGGCAGTTTGTACTGCTCAAAATTCTTGCTCTCAGATTGCTAACTTCTACAGTATCAAATATTTCCCTGTTCATTATGACAAATAATTACTTTTATAGTGTAGCTTGGGTTTAACATTATGACAGTTCATTTATTATCACAGCTCAGGCTTACAATCAGAAACAGATTACTTCAGTCGATATTTTTATTTATTTAGATATATTACACTATAGTTTTTATTTATTTGGAGAACGTTCACTTTGTGTTGCTACACCGCCACTCTCTGTGAGCGCTAGGTAAGTTGCACGCATTCTATACTGAGCAGTGTTGAGTAGCAGACGTATTTTGAAGTATGGTCAGGAAATTTTCTTTCTAAGTGTGGTATGAGATTGATGGAACTTGAGTATGAACGTTTTTGATGAAATTATGGAAAGAGAAGTTAAGGAGATACTTGTGAGTTTTTCTGGAATGCTGAAAGACTGAGGTAAGCACATAAGTGCGTAGCACTGTGTTGCGTTATTGAGGTTGTAGTAGCGAAGCACAGATAGTGGGATTGCTATATGGATTTCTCTGATACAGTCTTGCTTAAAGTTACTTCTTGGTCATATTACGGAAATACTGTTGTTAACACTCAGTCGAGTTTTATGCTATTACTTCTCAATACAGAGTTTCATTTGAATTGTGTCAGAAGTTATTTCTAACCAATTAAAATTCCCACCCTTCATTCGGTTTGTCATTTACGTATGCACATTGCACTTTGTGGTAGGGAATTTTTAATTGTAGGTTTTAATGTTGTATTGCTGCTGTATGCTGTGCGCTCTTTCGAGAAATCTGCAAAAATGTTTGTCAAGACAAGAGGTAAATTAAAGTGCAGTTTAGGACCAGGAATTTCTTTGTAGGTTCAGCTGCACATTTATTTTAAAAGTCAGATTACATTCAGGGAAGCATTTCAGTCTTATAAAAACAGGTAGCTTCACTTTGTAGACAGTGCTGGGCGAATCATATTAAGTCTTTGTATAAGTGACTATAATCAGGGATTTGCAATTTGGTAATCATTTCTGAGAAGTCTTGATAAAAAGTTTTAGGAAGATGCACTCAGAGAGAGAGAAACACACAAGCTGTTAAGTGACAGTCCGATGTGGACACAAAAGTGATTTCTTAAAGTCAAACGTGTAAGGAATAAATCTATATCATCAGATTTAGGATGGCTTTTTACTTCACTTGAAAAAATCACGAAAATCGCCTGTCCTTCATTCGTTCCGAGAGGTTTACCCGACGCTGATGTTTGTGTTCCTGCCTCAGCGTCGAGTAACCCCTTCTTTAATGCTAAACAGATGGATCATAAGTTCATTCCCCCACCCCCTCAACGTTGAAGCATTCACAAAGGAAGCCGACGAAGCGCCAGTCATTTCGTGACTGCTGCAGACGTCATACAAGAAGCTGCTGTCCTCAACGCACCACGTATTGTTTGGGGTGAGTCAAACTTGGCCACCTGTTGGCTGTGTGTCAGGAAGCTGATCGCCATTACCCCAGATACCTACACAGCCAGGTGCTCCAGGCAGTCACGGCGACTAACCTGGCGTTTGTGCCAGCACCTTAGAAGCTCACATTGCCTCTTACTGTTACCGACTAGTCGGTGCAGTTCCATCTGGACATTGCAGATGCCGTGTGATTTATCAGTGAAGACACATATGGCCGGCTCAGCTCGCCTTCACTGAAAAGGGCTTTGTGACGTCTCGTGTCATACTGCAATTACCCAATTCGTGTCTTCGAATTGTCACAGAAAAAAAGAGCTTCGTAGTGAATTCGCCTAGCGCTGTTAACAGTTTAGGCTTAGATGTTTTATGCCATTTTGAAAATATTGGACTACGTAAATTTAGTGTCGGAAATAGTGCCATTTTCTCACTACAGTTCAGTTTGCAGTACATACAAAAGACGTTTCGAACCGTCCTGTAACTTGTGTACATAATTTTGCTGCAATATCTCTACGATGTCATCAGAGGTACAAAAATTTTGTAGAGCTTACCGGCTACCGTTTGCTGTTTCAGATCCTGTTCAAGCCGTGCGCGCTTGGCTTCAGGAACTAGGTGTCATTTCAGCCGTCTCAGCAACCAATGAGCGAGTCGTATGGGTGTCATTAAAGAACTTAATGGGTCTTTACGCAATTGTGGGGGTCTCAATGCCGGAGCCCGCTAACCTCAAACAATTACAGTTTTTCTCGGCAAGGTCGGTTACTACGCACAGTTTATTCCCAAAGCAGCGCAAATCGCGCACACACCCCTCAGCTGCGCAAAAACTGAGTCACGTTCGTGTGGTCGGCTTCCTGCCAAACAGTCTTTTCAACTCCTTAAGGATTGTCTTAAAACAGCACACTGCCTGATGCCGTATAAACACGGTCTGCGGTTGACGCTCGCGATGGATGCTTCGCACTAGGAAGCTTTGGCGGGTTTTTCCCATAACCTTTTGGACGGCCCTGGAAGACCAATCGCCTACGCCTCCAAAACAATCGCGGAATTAAACTATTTCCGAGTCGAGAAATAGCCTTTAGCAAAAATTTACTGAGTAAAGAATTTTTATGTGTAATTGACTGAGGGCAAATTCCATCAGTATACCGACCACAAATCTTTTGATCGATTTTGGGGCGTGGGTCTAAGCTCCGAGGAAAGACAGCACGATGTCTGCAGCGACGGGCATTCCGTGTTGGATGAAGCACTCAGTATCTCGCTACATCGCCATGCAAGCAACGACTGTTCTTTTGTTTTGGATTGACGGTTTTCACTGTTGGAATATTTTCAGTGCACAGTGTGGACGACCCTCGCTCTGTTCATGGTTTACTCTGTCTTGTCAGACGTAGACAGAAAAAGGGGGAATAAAAGACTACAACAGGAAGGAAATGAGAATGAGACATGAAAAAAGAGAGTAGCAGTGTGTGTATTATGCAGCAGTTGAAGAAGGAAACGAAGAGCAGAAGTGAATTACTGCTAATGAAGGAAGAGTAACTTGTATTTCACAGGGAGAAAGTGCAGCAGACCCATCAGAGAACAAAATGAAAGTGGCAGTAGTAGGAGAATACCAGAAAACGCAACATCGGAGCCCGCAAACTTATTGTTAAATTATAAACACAAGTTAAGGTTAATATATGGGACGTCTTACAGAGTAAAAATACACTACTGGCCATTAAAATTGCTACACCACGAAGATGACGTGCTACAGACGCGAAATTTAATCGACAGGAAGAAGATGGTTCAAATGGTTCAAATGGCTCTGAGCACTATGGGACTCAACTGCTGAGGTCATTAGTCCCCTAGAACTTAGAACTAGTTAAACCTAACTAACCTAAGGACATCACAAACATCCATGCCCGAGGCAGGATTCGAACCTGCGACCGTAGCGGTCTTGCGGTTCCAGACTGCAGCGCCTTTAACCGCACGGCAGGAAGAAGATGCTGTGATATGCAAATGATTAACTTTTCAGAGCATTCACACAAGGTTGGCGCCGGTTGCGACACCTACAACGTGCAGACATGACGAAAGTTTCCAACTAATTTCTCATACACAAACAGCAGTTAACCGGGGTTGCCTGGTGAAACGTTGTTGTGGTGATAATCATCTTGTGGTGCAGTTCTTCTTGTTGTCTCCGTGCTTGCTAAGAAAATGGGATGAGAAGTTCTGCCTTATGCAAGACACCTTTTTTTCTTTTGTTTCACCCATACATGTTTCAGCACTTTTGTGCTATCATCAGTGGGTTTTATTTTTATTTTTAACTGTAAATTTGTTGTTAACATATTAACATTTTCGTCGTTTCAACATTATGTAAAGGTTGCATTTGTAACTTAATTGGCGAAAAGTAACATACCTTATATTATATTATTGTCCTCTTGTTTTGGTAGCTGTTATGCTACACAATATATACAACATGTCATCTGCAAACAGCAAAACGTAATTTATTTTCTATTTGTTATGTATTTACGAACGGAAATAAGACTGTATCACGTTTTCTTTCAGTAACTTACAGTTTTAAAGTTGTGGTACGTTTTCCTGTTTTGTTGGAGAAGTAAATGGGCTTACTTCTTTGCCTGTGTTCGTGTGGTAATGCAGTTTTTCGATTGCTCAAAACATAGGCGGAGTTTTCGCTGCCATTACGTGTTGTTGTGGCTGTGTGGCGTTCATTTGTTTCGTAGCGTGTTCTGCTGGCTGAGGCGTGCGAGTTTGAATTGTATTTGGTGTTAGTTGTGTGTGGTTTATGTGGGTTTGCCTGTGTGTGATGAGTACTGGGGCAGAGAGAGAGTGTATGTGTGTGTGTGTGTGTGTGTGTGTGTGTGTGTGTGTGTGTGTGTGTGTGTGAGAGAGAGAGAGAGAGAGAGAGAGACTGAAAGAAAGAAATAAAGAAAGAAAAGAGAAAGGATTTGTGTGTGTGTGTGTGTGTGTGTGTGTGTGTGTTTTACTTGTATAGTTCTTCTATTGTGGTGAAGAGAGTTTTGTTGCAGAGTGATGTGTATTCATTGAGTACTTTCTTTCCTTGGGCTATTGATTTTTGGATGTGGTAGTTTTCTTCTATAGTTAATTTTTGGTATAGGCTGCTGCTAGTTTTTAGGATGTGAAGGTCAGTTTCAATGTTTGTTGGGTGGTGGTTGTGTGCTACCAGGTGGTCTGCAAATGTTGAGTGTGTGCTGTTGCTTTTCAGTGCTCTGAGGTGTTCATTATATCTGGTTCTGAAGGTTCTGCATGTTTGGCCCACATATACAGATTGACAGCAGTTGCAAGTAAGTTGGTAGATGCCAGACTGGCTGTATTTGTCAGTGTTGGTGGTAATTCTTCCAAGTCAGCTCTGTATTGTGTTGCTGGTTCTGTATGCTATGTTGAGTCCTTGTTTCTTTAGTATATTACCCACCCTGTGTGTGACTTTGTTGTTGTAAGTTATTATGTGCCACAAAACATTAGAATTCATCCAAAGCAACAACATCACAGAATTAACAAGTGACCCAACAAACCGATACCAAAGTAAGTTACAGAAAACCCTGAGAAACATAGAAACAATTTTCACAGAAACACAGATTAAAAAAATGATACAGAAAAATCCCAAGGCCCCCACCCTAAAATCATTGCCTAAAGTTCACAAACCCGGAATACCCATATGTCCATTAATTAACTTCACCAAAGCACCAACATACCACTTAGCCAAACACACACACACTCTGCTACAGACAGTATACAAATACACTGACAACAGAAGTCTAAAGAACTCAAGTGACTTAATAGAAAAAATTAAAAATGAAAACATACCAAACACAGCAACATTGGTTTCATTTGATATAATTTCAATATGCACACACATCCCAACAGAAGAAACCATCAACATAATAGAAAGAAACCTCCAACTGCAAGGAAACATACCCACAACAAACATACAAGAAATATTAGCCATACTCAGGCTCATCACAGAACAGAACTACTTCACATTCAACAGCAGATTTTACTCTCAACAAGATGGACTACCCATGGGATCCCCAATCAGTGGCCTCCTAGCTGACAATTTCCTCAACCAGATAGAAAAACAAATCTTTGACAAAATAGTAATACCAAAACAGTACAAAATAATATATTGGTACAGATACGTAGGTGACATAATTTGCTTAATAGATGAACCACTGTCCCGCATAAAAGAACTTCATGATAACATAAACTCCATCCACCCACAAATACAATTCACCATAGAAACACAAACAGATGAAAAACTTAATTTCTTAGATCTCACTATACACAAGAGAAACAACAAACATGAATTCACAATCTACAGAAAACCCACACTCACCAGCACCATTATTCATAACCAATCCAATCACCCCATAACCCACAAAGAAGCCAGCTTCAGATATTTACTGCACAGGCTGAACAAAATACCCATGAATAAGCATGACTACACACAAGAACTGAACACAATAAAACAAATTGCACAGGAGAGTGGATATGATGCAAAGAGAGCAGACAAAATAAACCACAAAATACAAAACAAACAGCACATAACCATGAAACACACACACATACAAACACAACTCATCACACAACAAATCGGCAGACTGTAAGCAACAAATGGCACATAATTACTTACAACAACAAAGTCACACACATGGTGGGTAATTACTAAAGAAACAAGGAATCAACATAGCATACAGAACCAACAACACAATACAGAGCAGACTTGGAAGAATTAGCACCAACACTGACAAATACAGCCAGTCTGGCATCTACCAACTTACTTGCAACTGCTGTCAATCTGTATATGTGGGCCAAACATGCAGAACCTTCAGAACCAGATATAATGAACACCTCAGAGCACTGAAAAGCAACAGCACACACTCAACATTTGCAGACCACCTGGTAGCACACAACCACCACCCAACAAACATTGAAACTGACCTTCACGTCCTAAAAACTAGCAGCAGCCTATACCAAAAATTAACTATAGAAGAAAACTACCACATCCAAAAATCAATAGCCCAAGGAAAGAAAGTACTCAATGAATACACATCACTCTGCAACAAAACTCTCTTCACCACAATAGAAGAACTATACAAGTAAAACACACGCACACACACACACACACACACACACACACACACACACACACAAATCCTTTCTCTTTTCTTTCTTTATTTCTTTCTTTCAGTCTCTCTCTCTCTCTCTCTCACACACACACACACACACACACACACACACACACACACACACACACTCTGCCCCAGTACTCACCACACACAGGCAAACCCACATAAACCACACACAACTAACACCAAATACAATTCAAACTCGCGCGCCTCAGCCAGCAGAACACGCTACGAAACAAATGAACGCCACACAGCCACAACAACACGTAATGGCAGCGAAAACTCCGCCTATGTTTTGAGTAATCGAAAAACTACATTACCACACGAACACAGGCAAAGTAGCAAGCCCATTTACTTCTCCAACAAAACAGGAAAACGTACCACAACTTTAAAACTGTAAGTTACTGAAAGAAAACGTGATACAGTCTTATTTCCATACGTAAATACATAACAAATAGAAAATAAATTACGTTTTACTGTTTGCAGATGAGATGTTGTATATATTGTGTAGCATAACAGCTACCAAAACAAGAGGACAATAATATAATATAAGGTATGTTAATTTTCGCCAATTAAGTTATAAATGCAACCTTTACATAATGTTGTAAACGACGAAAATGTTAATATGTTAACAACAAATTTACAGTTAAAAATAAAAATAGAACCCACTGATGATAGCACAAAAGTGCTGAAACATGTATGGGTGAAACAAAAGGAAAAAAGGTGTCTTGCATAAGGCAGAACTTCTCATCCCACGTTGTTGTGATGCCTCGTGTAAGGAGAAGAAATGCGTACCATCACATTTCCGACTTTGATAAAGGTCGGATTGTAGCCTGTTGCGATTGCGGTTTATCGTATCGCGATGTTGTTGCTCGCGTTGGTCGAGACCCAATGACTGTTAGCAGAATATGGAATCTGTGGGTTCAGGAGGGTAATACGGAACGCAGTGCTGGATCCCAACGGCCTCGAATCACTAGCGGTCGAGATGACAGGCATCTTATACGCATGGCTGTAACGGATCTTGCAGCCACGGTTCGATCCCTGAGTCAACAGATGGGGTCGTTTGCAAGACAACAACCATCTGCACGAACAGTTCGACGACGTTTGCAGCAGCATGGACTGTTGCTTGGAGACCATATCTGCGGTTACCCTTGACGCTGCATCGCAGACAGGAGTGCCTGCGATGGTGTACTCAACGACGAACCTGGGTGCACGAATGGCAAAACGTCTTTTTTTCGGATGAATCCAGGTTCTGTTTACAGCATCATGATGGTCGCATCCGCGTTTGGCGACATCGCGGTGAACGCACATTGGAAGCGTGTATTCGTCATCGTCATACTGCCGTATCTTCCGGCGTGATGGTATGGGATGCCATTGGTTAGACGCCTCGGTCACCTCTAGTTCGCATTGACGGCACTTTGAACAGTGGACGTTACATTTCTGATATGTTACGACCCGTGGCTCTACCCTCCATTCGATCCCTGCGAAACCCTACATTTCAGGAGGATAATGTACGACCACATGTTGCAGGCCCTGTACGGGCCTTTCTGGATACAGAAAATGTTCGACTGCTTCCCTGGCCAGCACATTCTCCAGATGTCTCTCCAACTGAAAACGTCTGGTCAATGGTGGCAGAGCAACTGGCTCGTCACAATACGCCTGTCACTCCTCTTGATGAACTGTGGTATTGTGTTGAAGCTGTATGGGAAGCTGTACCTGTACGCGCCATCCAAGCTCTGTTTGATTCAATGCCCAGGCGTATCAAGGCCGTTATTATGGCCAGAGGTGGTTGTTCTGGTTACTGATTTCTCAGTATCTATGCACCCACATTGTGTGAAAATGTAATCATGTCTCAGTTCTAGTATAATATATTTGTCCAATGAATACCCGTTTATCATCTGCATTTTTTCTTGGTGTAGCAATTTTAATGGCCAGTACTGTACAACAGCTACTTATGCTGCATTTCTCTTCTCCATATCAGATTCCGCAAGCAAAAGACGCCGCAGTGGAAAAGAATCTCCAGAAGTCATCGGTAGCAGAACGTGCGCGTAGCCAATATCAAAGGCTTTTCTTAATTATACAGTGACGGAAAAAGTGACAACTGCAAGAAGGAGATGTGCGACATAAACTGAAGTTGGTAGCCGTATTTCTATATCTGAAAGATGATCTCTATTCCAATTTCGCTCCAGCCACATAAGAGTGGCGCTAGTAGCGTCAGTATGAGGATGCAAATCAGGTTTGATATTTTGTCTAACTCTGACATGGTGAAACCGTGGCTGTGTACATTTAATGTAGGTTGATTCTTACAAAGAAGAAGACAGCAAAAAAATGGCTCTGAGCACTATGGGACTCAACTGCTGTGGTCATAAGTCCCCTAGAACTTAGAACTACTTAAACCTAACTAACCTAAGGACAGCACACAACACCCAGCCATCACGAGGCAGAGAAAATCCCTGACCCCGCCGGGAATCGAACCCGGGAACCCGGGCGTGGGAAGCGAGAACGCTACCGCACGACCACGAGATGCGGGCGAAGAAGACAGCAATCAGCCACTAATAATACTGCTATTTATTCAAGTAAATAGCGCCGTAACCGGTTTCGAACTGACAAGTTCATCATCAAACGGCTTTTCACAAGATTTACAAAATGCTCTTTACATAATCGTCAGTTTTCGATTTTTATTCTTCCACCGTGGCGAAATATTTTTGGTGTGTTGGTTCCCTACAGTAGAAATCAGTGTTAGAAGCGCCCTTTGTGAACATAACTAACCTCCAGACGATGAAACACAGAGTAAACAATTATGTGAGGCTAAGTGGTTATGGTACTTACATCGATTTTCGATTATGTAAAGTGCATCTTGCAAATCTTGTGAACAGCCGTCTGATGATGAACTTGTCAGTTCGAAACCGGTTACGACGCTATTTACTTGAATAAATAGCAGTATTAATAGTGGCTGGTTGCTGTTTGTCTTCTACTTTGTAAGAATCGACCTACACAAATCAGGGTTGTTTTAAATACGCGCTGTAACGGTCATGAGGCTTAGTTACCTTTAACAGTGGCCAAGGTCAGCTGATTTTAGTGAAGAATGCCTTTAATCCGACAAATATGGCATTATCAGCACCTCACGAGCCAGGTCGTGTAATATGGCTACGAGAAGCCGGATATTCCTTCTGCGGTATTGCAGAAAGACTTGGCAGGAATGTAGCCACTGTACAAGATTGATGGTAGCGGGGGTTCACGAGAATGTACCGTCGCAAGAAGACCGGGCGCCGGACGGCCACGTGGCGTTACCTAGAGGGAAGACCATCGTGTTCGACGTATGGCTCAGACATCTCGTCTGCGTCTACAGCAGCAATTTGAGCAGCAGCTGGCACAACAGTGACACGGTGAACTGTTACTAATCTGTTACTTTAGTGACACCTCATAGCCAGACGCCGTGTAGATTGCATTCTACTGACCACAAACCACCGCCATTTGCGACTTCAGTGGTGTCAAGCGAGAGCTCACTGAAGAACAGGGTGGAGGTCTGTTGTGTCTTTTGATGAAATCTGGTTGTGCCTCTGTGCCAGTGATTTCCGTGTGTTGGTTAGGAGGAGGGCAACTGAGAGCCTGCAACCAATTTGTCTGTGTGCTAGACACTTTGGACCTGCACTGTGGGGTGCGATGTCGTATGACAGGAAGAGCTCTCACGTGGTTATCCCACTCACCCTGACTGCGACTGATACGACCTGTTGTTCTACCATTCACGAACAGCATTCCAGGAGGTGTTTTCCAACAGGATAAAGCACGCCCACACTTTCTAACCTAAGGGAGACTGACGGAAAAAAACATCGAAGAGTTTCTGTAGAAGCTTAACGGCGTTGAAGTGTTAACGAGTCTGGAACTGCCTTCAGGGTATCATTACTTGTTTGTTATTGGACCGAGAATGCAGATAATACACTGAGTTCCTATGTGATGGGTGGCGCTATCCACATCGAATGATTCCCTTTAAGCTAAATGTGGGCACATGGACATTTGTTCATAGACTGGACGTACTTCTCAGTGAACATCTATTAAAATGCATAACGTGATATGCAGTACGTGAATATACCATCTGGCAACGTTAGAGAAAACTTCTTGCGCTGCATTTATACTTGCTTTTGGGCCGCATACGACCCGGGGCCGCGGGTTGCACACCGCCGTCTTAGAGGATTGTCTCGAGAATCAGTTTTCAGTCAGCAGTGGAGTGTGCTACACTGCGATTTCCGCAAATATTTTCTTCCAGGTGTGCTAGTCCTGCATGTTTCGCAGGAGAATTTCTGTGAAGTCTGGAAGGTAGGAGATGGGCTACTTGCGGATGTGAATTTATGAGGGAGGGTGGTATGCCGTACGCGAATACTTAAGTCAGCAGAGCCCTTGCCCGTGAAACGCGAAGATCCCAGGTTCGAGTGCTGTTTCGGCACTCATCTTTAGTCTCTCAGCGCACATTCCACTGTGCAAAGTGAAAATTTATTCTAATAATAATCCCACAGGTTGTGGCTAAGCCAAGTCTTGTCAATATCATTCCTTCCAGAAGTACTAATCCTGAAAGGTATGTAGAGGAACTTCTGTGAAGTCCGGAAGGTAGGAGACCAGGTACTGGCGGATGTAAAGCTATGAGGACGTTCGTGAGTCGTGCTTGGATGGCTGTGTCGTTAGAGCACCTGCACATGAAAGGAAAACGTCCAGTGTTCGAGCCCCACTCCAGCACACAATTTTGATCTGCCATGAAGTTCATGAACTAATATGTCTATTTCATTATTTTTGGAGACCATGTGTTTCTCCTTCTTCTCCATCTACGTGATGAGAGTACCAACATGACAACAGCCATTTTCACAAGACTTCTCGCAAACATTCCTGATTTGACGAACACTCGCATAGCCTGACGCACTTTGTCTAGTAGTAGTATGTTATTCTACCTTACGGCATGTCATGGGTTAAGCCCCTTCCACTTTTTTCTGTCCATAGCCAATCTTTTCATTTCTGAATATTTGTCTCCTTTGATATTGTCCAGCATTTGATACCTACTTTTTCCTCTTCCTCTTTTTCCCTCCAACATCCCTTCTATGCCTTCCTTCAATAAACAGTCTTTCCTCAAACAATGTCCAATCCAATTCCGATTTCTCATTCGGATGACTTTCAGCATTTCTCCAACTCTTCTTAAAACTTCTTCATTCCTTACTCGGCCTTCTCATTTCACTTTTTCCATTCTTCTTCACATCCACGTCAATAGTGCCTCCAATCTTCTTTCATCTTCCTTCCTCAATGTCCAGGTCTCCGCACTAAACAGTGCAACCCTCCAGATGTAACACTTGGCAAGTCTCTTCCTCAGATCTTCGTTTAGTGGTCCGCAAAATAATTTCTGTTTCCCCTTGAATCCTTCTTTTGCCATTGCAATTCTTTTCCTAATTTCTGTTGAGCAATACATATCATCCATTATTACACTTCCCAGGTAATTGAAGTTATTCAGCCGGCCGCTGGTGGCCGAGCGGTTCTGGCGCTACAGTCTGGAACCGCGCGACCGCTACGGTCGCAGGTTCGAATCCTACCTCGGGCATGGATGTGTGTGTTGTCCTTAGGTTAGTTAGGTTTAAGTAGTTCTAAGTTCTAGGGGACTTACGACCTCAGCAGTTGAGTCCCATAGTGCTCAGAGCCATTTGAACCATTTTTGAAGTTATTCACTCGCTCTATTTCCTTTCCCCCTATTTTCATACGGCATTTTCTCCCCTTTCCTCCAATTACCATGCTTTTCGTTTTCTTCTAGTTAATCTTCATTCCATATTATTCTACACCACTTTCCATTAAAATTGCTACACCACGACGATGACGTGCTACAGACACGAAATTTAACCGACAGGAAGAAGATGCTGTGATATGCAAATGATTAGCTTTTCAGAGCATTCACACAAGGTTGGCGCCGGTGGCGACACCTACAACGTGCTGACATGAGGAAAGTTTCCAACCGATATCTCATACAAAAACACCAGTTGACTGGCGTTGCCTGGTGAAACGTTGCTGTGATGCCTCGTGTAAGGAGGAGAAATGCGTACCATCACGTTTCCGACTTTGATAAAGGTCGGATTGTAGCTTATCGCGACTGCGGTTTATCGTATCGCGACATTGCTGTCGAGTTGGTCGAGATCCAATAACTGTTAGCAGAATATGGAATCGGTGGGTTCAGGAGGGTAATACGGAACGCCGTGCTGAATCCCAACGTCCTCGTATCACTAGCAGTCGAGATGGCAGGCATCTTAGCCGCATGGCTGTAACGGATCGTGCAGTCACGTCTCGATCCCTGAGTCAACAGATGGGGACGTTTGATAGAAAACAACCATCTGCACGAACAGTTCGACGACGTTTGCAGCAGCATGGACCATCAGCTCAGAGACTTTGGCTGCGGTTGCAGGACAGGAGTGCCTGCGATGGTGTACTCAACGACGAACCTGGGTGCACGAATGGCAAAACGTCATTTTTTCGGATGAATCCAGGTTCTGTTTACAGCGTCATGATGGTCGCATCCGTGTTTGGCGACATCGCGGTGAACGCAGCCCGGGTTCCCGGGTTCGATTCCCGGCGGGGTCAGGGATTTTCTCTGCCTCATGATGACTGGGTGTAGCGTGCTGTCCTTAGGTTAGTTAGGTTTAAGTAGTTCTAAGTTCAAGGGGACTGATGACCATAGACGTTATGTCCCATAGTTCTCTGAGCCATTTTGTTGCGGTGAACGCACATTGGAAGCGTGTATTCGACATCGCCATACTGGCGTATCAACCGGCGTGATCGTATGGGGTGCCATTGGTTACACGTCCTCGGCCACCTCTTGTTCGCACTGACGGCACTTTGAACAGTGGATGACATTTCAGATGTGTTACGACCCGTGGCTCTACCCTTCATTCGATCCCTGCGAAACGCTACATTTAAGCCGGATAATGCACGACCGCATGTTGCAGGTCCTGTACGGGCCTTTCTGGATACAGAAGATGTTCGACTGCTGCCCTGGCCAGCACATTCTCCAGATATCTCACCAACTGAGAATGTCTGGTCAATGGTGGCCGAGTAACTGGCTCGTCACAATACGCCAGTCACTACTCTTGATGAACTGTGGAATCGTGTTGAAGCTGCAAGGGCAGCTATACCTGTACACACCATCCTAGCTCTGTTTGACTCAATACCCAGGCGTATCAGGGCCGTTATTTCGGCCAGACGTGGTTGTTCTGGGTACTGATTTCTCGGTATCAAGCACCCACATTGCGTGAAAATGTAATCACATGTCAGTTCTAGTATAATATATCTGTCCAATGAATACCCGTTCATCATCTGCATTTCTTCTTGGTGTAGCAATTTTAATGGCCAGTAGTGTAATTTTGTGTTTATATCATCTAACATTTGTTGCATCCCTCTTGCACTCTCTGCCATCACAACCATGTTGTCTACATATGTTATACACTCCACTCTCCGACCACCTATACCAACTCAACCCGTATACTTCCATCAAAACTTTCATTAATAATTTCCTCCACATAGATATTGAACAGTGCTGGTGATAAACAACGACCTTGTCTTACACCTCTTTGCAGTTCAGTTTATTTACTCATCACACCTCCTATTCTTCGACTGCACTTCGACTGGCCCGGTGAAATCACCTATTCTTAATCGATTGGGAAATGTTTGGTACAGTTTGGAACAGGGGATGAAGCATAGCTGCTCTGAAGAAACTTAATGGCCTGAGCTGGATACAACATACCTGAAGAAACTTGAGGACTTTGTTCTGCGGCGTATAGAGGCCATTATCAAGGCCAAAGGTGAAGTTGACATGGTTGTCCTGGAGGTGTCTAAGATTTGTCCAGTCTGCTTACATTATATTCAGGTCCCACCACTGGGAAGAATTTCACGGATTTCTATCAAAACTGCATATAAACTATTGCAAAGAAGTCTTTGCTAAGAAGCACTTTTCGGGTTGTATTAACTCCCATTAACACTCTGCACAACAGAATTTAAGGATCACTTTTCCAAACCCCGTAATTCCCACCCATTGCAACACTTAAGTTTCAAGAATGGCTCAAAGGTGAGCACACCTTCCTCTGCAATGGCGGAAAAGCGTGGCGTCCTGCGACGACACCCTTGGGTGCGAAGTGTCGAAACTTTCGATAAAAAGGCTACAACTCACAATTTGATGTGAGGTGTTAGGTGTGTAAATGACGTCACACTGGGAAAAAAATTCACCAAAATTCTGCCCAGTGCCACCGTGGACGTGTCACACGATCGGAACGTCATCTCGCCCCCTCCTACCCACATTTCACCCCTTTTTTCGGCGTCTCAGCTGAGGAGGCCAGAACCAAGACGCCCAGCGTTGAAATAACGCGATTTTCTTATGAGTGGCCGAGGAAAACAATGCTGCAGCGGGTGGTATAAAGGGCATCAATGAAAGCACCCGTTTACATAGGGCGTTGATTCCCACACATTTCGCATCGAGAATGACGGTTCACAGTGGAATGAGCAACGGGAAGACGTTCTTCAGTATCTTTGACACTGAAGACACCCTTGCGGGTTTCAACCCTTCTCAAATGACGTTGTGGATCTGCATCTCCATTGAACGTGATCACACCCGTTTGGAGCGCAGCGCGACCGCAATAAACCTCTCGTGTACAGGCTGGCAGCACTAGAGACTGTGCAAAACCATTCCGCGAAATGTGAACGTGATTCAAAGTATCTAAGGGTGCTTATGCTTTTCCCAAAGCTCCTGTTTTGTGTCGTCCTGTAACGTGATCACGGGAGGATGCGTCATTGACACATGCGCGAATAAAACGAAAAAGGGTCCCTCTGAGTCACGGCAAAACCCTCGGAGGCAGCCGTCCACATTTAATGATAATTTTAAAAATGCACCTCTACAGGCAGAAACCGCGACGACGTCCGAGCGGTCGAAGACTGGCAACCCGTTTGACACTCTTTGATTCCGGGTGGCCTACCGTCAGGCGTTGTAGTGGCATAAGCGCAGCCGTGTATTCTGCCGACAAGCGCCCGGTACTCTCGCGATTTCAACGCTGTGCGTCGTGATTCCGCCCTCCATTGTAGAGGCGTCAAAAGATTGGGTGAAATGTGGGTAAGAGGGGGTGTGGCGGCCTTCCGATCATGTGACATGTCCACAGTGGCACTGGGCAGAATTGTGAGATTTGGTGACAATGTGATATCATTAACTGGCCTTATATGTCAAATAAACTCGTGAGCTGTGGCCTTTTTTCCGCAAGTGTCGACACAATGTGTTGGAGGTGTCGTTGAACGCGAAAGTGATGTCGCAGGGCGCCATGCTTTTCCATTAATACAAAGGAAGGTTGTACGCGCCTTTGAGTGAAATTTCAAATTGAAGCGAGTCCGAATTACTGGGTTTCGAAGAAAATGATCCTTTGGCTCTGTTGCGTAGTGCATCATGCAGCCTGTGTTTAGAAGACATAAAGTAACGTAATCGAATCAACAGAGAGAAAGATAATGCCTGTACTGCCACACTATGTACAAGCCCTTTATCCATGACTGTTTGGTTAATATTTATGGGGTAGCGCTGACTACTGTCAGTTGATTATAGTTAAATGAAGGTTTTACGAATGGAGATCTACTCACAATGAACAGATAACTTGTGGGATCAGTATTTACTAGCACAAATGTTTTTCTTTTAAATTTGCAGGGATTTGAAATTTCTGGGCTTATGTGTGGAGGTTACTCTTTCTAGAAATTCTCAGCAGACTAATTACCTCCTCTCTGAACACTATCCAGCGAGACAGAGGGTACATGAAACTTACTTTTATCTTGTATTATGGCTGTATCGATCGTAGTTTATCTGAAAAATATTTTCATTTCCAGATGCAAGTACAGGTATGGAATAAGTGCATTGGAGAGCGGACATGAGAGTTTCCAGATTTTTGAATGAGCCTCTGTTCCATTCCAGTAAACATTATTGCTTGAGTTTTGTACGTAAATACCTCACCATATAATTTCGTAGAATAGGTATTACAAACTAAGCTAATATTGTTGACGTCAAACCAACAAAAAGAAAGTCACTATTGCGTGAAAAATGTGGCAGGGTAAGCTTCTTGGCCAGTTTAACAAATTGCAAGCTCAGTTTTACGTTCTTATTTAAGGTGATATGGATATTTTTTTGTATGTAATTTCATTTTCATAAGGCCATTGATCTGTATTTTGGATACCCATAGATCACGTTTATTTGTTTGAAGCTGAAGAAAGTTAGTTTTCGCGAAGTTATGATTTCAACGGTTCGCTGATAAGTAGTAGACCTGTTCAGTTTACTTTTCCTGGGTTGGTTTGATTTGAAATTTGTTTGGGGAGGCTTCTGGAAATTTTTAGAAAACCAGGGTTTGCACACGCCTATATTTCCACTTCATTAAAGCAACCAGTTTCGGTCAGAAACGGACCATCCTCAAGTAATACGTAGTTTGTTAAGCTATGTTTTGCGTTGCAGCTGATTAATGATGTCACATTATGTTATTTATGACCGACACTGGGTGTTCTAATAAAATGACAAGCTGTGCGGAAACCATGGTTTTCCGAACATGGTTTGAAATCCTTAATTACACTCCTGGAAATGGAAAAAAGAACACATTGACACCGGTGTGTCAGACCCACCATACTTGCTCCGGACACTGCGAGAGGGCTGTACAAGCAATGATCACAGGCACGGCACAGCGGACACACCAGGAACCGCGGTGTTGGCCGTCGAATGGCGCTAGCTGCGCAGCATTTGTGCACCGCCGCCGTCAGTGTCAGCCAGTTTGCCGTGGCATACGGAGCTCCATCGCAGTCTTTAACACTGGTAGCATGCCGCGACAGCGTGGACGTGAACCGTATGTGCATTTGACGGACTTTGAGCGAGGGCGTATAGTGGGCATGCGGGAGGCCGGGTGGACGTACCGCCGAATTGCTCAACACGTGGGGCGTGAGGTCTCCACAGTACATCGATGTTGTCGCCAGTGGTCGGCGGAAGGTGCACGTGCCCGTCGACCTGGGACCGGACCGCAGCGACGCACGGATGCACGCCAAGACCGTAGGATCCTACGCAGTGGCGTAGGGGACCGCACCGCCACTTCCCAGCAAATTAGGGACACTGTTGCTCCTGGGGTATCGGCGAGGACCATTCGCAACCGTCTCCATGAAGCTGGGCTACGGTCCCGCACACCGTTAGGCCGTCTTCCGCTCACGCCCCAACATCGTGCAGCCCGCCTCCAGTGGTGTCGCGACAGGCGTGAATGGAGGGACGAATGGAGACGTGTCGTCTTCAGCGATGAGAGTCGCTTCTGCCTTGGTGCCAATGATGGTCGTATGCGTGTTTGGCGCCGTGCAGGTGAGCGCCACAATCAGGACTGCATACGACCGAGGCACACAGGGCCAACACCCGGCATCATGGTGTGGGGAGCGATCTCCTACACTGGCCGTACACCACTGGTGATCGTCGAGGGGACACTGAATAGTGCACGGTACATCCAAACCGTCATCGAACCCATCGTTCTACCATTCCTAGACCGGCAAGGGAACTTGCTGTTCCAACAGGACAATGCACGTCCGCATGTATCCCGTGCCACCCAACGTGCTCTAGAAGGTGTAAGTCAACTACCCTGGCCAGCAAGATCTCCGGATCTGTCCCCCATTGAGCATGTTTGGGACTGGATGAAGCGTCGTCTCACGCGGTCTGCACGTCCAGCACGAACGCTGGTCCAACTGAGGCGCCAGGTGGAAATGGCATGGCAAGCCGTTCCACAGGACTACATCCAGCATCTCTACGATCGTCTCCATGGGAGAATAGCAGCCTGCATTGCTGCGAAAGGTGGATATACACTGTACTAGTGCCGTCATTGTGCATGCTCCGTTGCCTGTGTCTATGTGCCTGTGGTTTTGTCAGTGTGATCATGTGATGTATCTGACCCCAGGAATGTGTCAATAAAGTTTGCCCTTCCTGGGACAATGAATTCACGGTGTTCTTATTTCAATTTCCAGGAGTGTATATACGTGTCCCATTTTCCCCACTGTAAGTTACTATTGCAGTCTTGGTCTCTTTTTGTTACTATTAGATCCTGTTCATCGAATGAGTCCCA
Organism: Schistocerca nitens; assembly: GCF_023898315.1. Lineage (NCBI taxonomy): Eukaryota > Metazoa > Arthropoda > Insecta > Orthoptera > Acrididae > Schistocerca > Schistocerca nitens. The sequence continues at coordinate 310,242,170 of NC_064615.1, read as the reverse complement.
AAACGTTATAATGTGAATTCACTCTTGGTCACACAGCACGCACAAGATATATTCGTCGCCTGCTCCACGCTTCGGCTTAAGATCTCCTCGATAAGACACGTGATGAATGCTAATACAAATCGCAGCATATCGGAGAGTGATAAAAGTTTCGTCTGCAATACGAGCGTTCGTACGACGGCATGCGCCCTTACTGTTAATGGAACCACTGGTTACATCAGATAAGTAAGGCGTGATCCGGAAAGAGATCCATCGCATTATTCATTTGCTCTCCTTTTGTAGCTGTTGACACAACTTACACATAATACGGCAATCTCTCGGAGCAATGCTGCAAGTAAAGGGCCTGCGGACGTCGCGTTTGTAGGAAAATTAGAGCAGGAAGAAAGGCTCTCTGTAGATGCGATTTGAACAAGTTGTTGCCCAAAAATATTTCGATGGTAACTCTTGTTGTTGTTGTCGTTGTTGTGAGGTTGTGAGCTTTAGTGCGAAGGTTGGTTCGGTGTACCTTTCCACACCCCTCCATCCTTCTATCCTGTTCCTGCTTCTTCATCTCATAAGGACTTCTCCAACCTACAAGCATTTGACACTGCTTACTGTATTCATCCCTCTCTCTCCAATTTTTATCCCCCTCACTTAACTCCACTACCACATTTGAGAATTCCCTGATTCCCCATAATGTGTTATGCTAACAGATACCTTCATTTAGTTATGTTCTGCCACAAATTTCTTTTCTTCCCATTTCGATTCAACACATTAGTTACGAGATCAATCCATCCAATCTTCAGAATTCCTCTACAGCACCACATTTCAAATTATAAAGTTCTTGTCTGAACTGTTTATCGTTCGCGTTCCATTTCCGTGCAAAGCTGCACTCGAGACAAATACCATTAAAACAGACTTCCTAACACTTAAATTTATCTTCACTTCATAGAGAAATTCTTCCGTTTTTGAGGCAGGCGACCATTCAGAATTGACAAACAATTGATTGAGAAAGGTGTTGGTCGCTAATGGAGCCCATTTATGGGTTTCTATACGTCATCATCAGACATAGATGTGGTAAAAATAAACCACTGCAACGTAAAAAAATGCCTCAGGGAAATATATACACTGTGAACAGTAGTTGCCATCAATACTGGCAATGAAATACAAAACCAAGCCACACAAAATTGGATACGTTAGGTACGGAAAATATAGCTCTCATATATGTGGAACCATGTACAAAACAGACCGTCTCCAACAGGTAGCGTTAGCAACCACAAGAAGCGTATCCACTAGGAATGCAAGTAAAGAACACATCTTTTATGCTGTATGAACTTGAAAGCCATGGGGAAACAACGAATGTGCAAACCTATAAAAACAATAGTTATATAATGATGTTAGTTGTTGAAGATTACAAGACGAGAGGAATTATTAAATGGAGCGTAAATTAAAACGAACTGCAAGATATACTTGCAGCAACATTGTGACATTGCTTCATAAACGGTTAGACTGTAGCATGGAATATGACGTAGTTGTATAAACAGTTACACTATAGGCATTGGTAACACAAATTTTGATTTTTTTTTACTCTAAGATATACGATAGTAAAAAGAAAAACGAATATACGCACATTATAAATGCATGTAACGTACCAACATCAAAACGTAATATAACAGACAATAAACTGATATCGCAACTTGTTAAAAACCTACAAACAAGCTATGATAAAAAAACGTGAATTTAAAGTTCTGCTGGACTTCATATGCACAACAGGAACTGCTTTTTGTCAGTGCCAAGTATATGTATACAAATGGGCGCTGGAAGTGTTGATTCTGTCTACATGGTTTCCAAACTTTTTGTTTGTCATTGCCACTTGCTTTGGAGGTGGACAGCTAGATCATCATTTTGTTATGTATATGCTATGTGATACATGTCACTCATTCCACGTCTTTCAGTACTACTATTCCTTCTGCCTTACCTTTCTCTCCCGTCTTGCGGATGCGCTGTGTGATATATGTTGCACATTCCGTTGACTTTTAGTATTACTATTTGTCTTGTGTCTTATCTTACTGTCTCTTCTTCTCCTCCCCTCCTTACTCCTAACCTCTCCACTTGCTCTTTATCGATGGAAGTGTCGTTAGTTTGACTTGATGTTAACCACTATTTTATTGTGACATTGCAGGGCATTGTAAATTACGGTGAAGGGTAATTTCTTGTCTCAGTTTGACAAAAAAATGGGTCAAATGGCTCTGAGCACTATGGGACTTAACTGCTGAGGTCATGAGTCCCCTGGAACTTAGAACTACTTAAACCTAACTAACCTAAGGATATCACACACATCCATGCCCGAGGCAGGATTCGAACCTGCGACCGTAGCAGCCCCGCGGTTCCGGACTGAGCGCCTAGAACCGCTAGACCACCGCGGCCGGCCTCAGTTTGACACTGCAACCTCTTATGATCCTCTGTGGACTGGCGTTAGACCTTCTGTTGGTTTTGCGCTGTATGTGTGTTGTCATGGAGGCTTGGTTCCTATGATATCTCAGCTTTTACTTTTGAAGGGCTCATATAAAATTTAATTTCTGTTTTGACACTGTATTACGATTAATCAATAATTACTGTTGTGTTGTGTTTTTGTTACGTTCTTTCTGTTTTTATGGATGACAAAATATTCATCTAATTTTAAGGCAGGATGATTTTACTAACTATACTTGACAATGATACTTCCTTTTCTCCATATTGGGATCAGCATAGCTTCACATTTTCCTTTTTTATCATAACTTGTCTGTAAGTTTTTAAAAAGCTAAGCTATGTTTTAGTTTGTTATCTGCGGTTTTACGTTTTAACTTAGATGTGTCACAAGTTTTTATGATGTGTATAGAGTTGATTTCCTTTTTACTGTTGTATATCCTTGGCCAATGAAATGTTATCAATGTCTACATGGCAACTGCTTATGTAGCTGTGTCATATTCCAAGCCCAACGGTAATCGCTTGTGAAACTAAGTCATAATATTCATGGATTTACATCTTGATTTTGTCTTAATCCTGTAAGTGACAAAATGTTTGTTTCCAGCATAAAAAAATACATGTCAGTGTGTACTCTTTGGGAGTCGCAATAAATAAAACTGCTCGGTTTATTAGATATTTTTAGGTCTACCATGTTGTGTGGAATGGTAAATATTCATATCAATGATCACGAGAAAATCAATTGTACTTGGAAATACCAGTTGTTTACCAGTGGTATAGGTACTGATCAGCGTCGCATAAAGGGGTTTACGTTTCATCTAATAACTCCTCTCGTTTTGTAATTTTTAACCGCTATCGTTCTGCATGAAAACTGTATATTTTGTTGTATATCTGATGAAGATGTATCGAAACGCGTCACTAAATTAATTTGCGACCAAGACCTTTCACAATTCATTGTGTGCCGCTTCAGTTTATATTTCCCCTTTTTCAGAAATGTTTTCCTTGCTATTGCCTATCTGCGTCTTATAACCTCTCTTCTTCGGCCATAATTAGTTACTTTGGTACCTAAACTGCAAAATTCATCTACTACTTTTAGTGTCCGTTTTCTTAATCTAATCGCCGTAGCATCGCCTGAGTTAATTAGATTACATTCCATTATGCTTGCTTTACTTCTGTTGATGCTCATCTTATAACCTATTTTCAATACCTATCCATTGACTTCAACTGCTCTTCCAAATCCTTTGCTGTCATCGGCAAATATTAAAGGTTCTGTTTTTTCTCCATGACTTTGATTTCCAAATTTCTTTCTGTTTTCGTTACTTCTTGTTCTATGTACAGACTGAATAACATCGGGGATAGGTGACAACGCTGTCTCACTCCTTTCTTAACTACTGCTTCCGTTTCACGTCTTTAGACAATTATAACCGCGGTATGGTTGTTGTGCAAGCTGTATACAGCCTTCTTTCCCTGTATTTTATCCCTCCTGCCTTTAGAATTACAAAGAGTATAATGCTATAAACATAGGTTTTGCCTTTCCTTAACCCATATTCTAAGATAATTCGTAGGATCACTATTGCCTCTCGTTTTGCTACATTTCTCCGAAACCCAAAATGATCTTTCCTGAGGTCGGCATCTACCAGTTTTCCCATTCTCCTGTAAAATATTCGTCAGTATTTTATAAAGCTAACAGGTTCGCTAATATTCACATCTATCAGCCTCTGTTTTCTTTGGAATTTATGTCCTCAAAAAATAGTAGGGATCTGCTGGCATTATCTGAAATATGTGGGAACAAGCGCTGAGCTGGTATCCAGGTGTCTTTACAGGTTTCCCGTACTGTCCGCGCCTCTGATTTGTGCATGAGTGGAAATAACCCAGCCTCGGCGCTGACCAGTCACACGCCAGCAGTGCAGACCGGAGCGACTTGCGGAGTGCGCAGGTAACACAGCGTCGGCTTACGTAACGGGCACCGAGCGACTCTGGCTGTGCATTCCTGGCGGGCAAGTGGCGTAACGCAGGTTATGCAGGCCGCAGATGGACGCCGTAATCGACTGTTTTGTTCGCCGAATATGTTCGCAGAATTTCTCAGCGCGGCTATGCCGAGCGGAGAATTGCTTAATTAAGATGCAAATAGTGAAGGTCTACCCATAAGTTGGCTTCCAGAAGGCGTGCGAGGAAGCTGCATTCCTCGGTTATTAGTGGCCAGGAATAGCCAATCCCGATTTAGGACGCGCGTTGTCATGTATCGAGCAGATGGTGTATGAGGGCGACAGACTTGGCTCGTATCCTGGAGGAGCAGGGGTTTGTTTCCAGGAACGCTACACTTTTCATTTTGTTTTGTTGTTATGTGTACCTGTTGCCAGATATTAATAGAGGCTCTTAATACCTATATGATCCTCTGACAGGTATATTACCTACATCGTCCGTGCAAGAGGTCCGAGCCTGATGCTATTCCTGTTACATAAAAGACGCCAGCTCAGTAACTACTGTGTCTAATAGATGTAAACAACAGATGTGAGTTCGACCAGTCAGTTATGAGCAAGGACTGGTCGTACTGGACGTGTGGATGTAGTGTGTCGCAAATCGCAATAGAGCAACGTCTCTAAATTAAGTATTCAAAACATTCTGCAGAATGTTTTGAAGACGCCAGCCGCGACTAGATTGAAATGCAGTACGAAGAATATTTATTTCGGGAGAAAGTCGTCACGGGTGACGAGACTTGGTGTTATCAATACGAAGCTATCACAAAACAACTAAATTCAGGAAATCCGATAAAGGGGCAGCACACTGATGTGATGTGATGTGTCTGTTGAATAGGATCATAAAGGAAGACTTTTCTGACAGTTTCACATAGTTGTATTAACGTTTTATGCATTGCATTCATATAGGGGGCGGGGGGGGGGAGGGAGACTATGTAGAACACGTGAGGTTTTAAAACCACCATCTTATCTTTTTCTGTATTTTCTTATTAATCAGTCTCTAAACTGTTTTCAGGGACAGCGTAGCACGAACTGTTCTAACATGTCCAGGTAAACATTTCCCCTTGTGGTTCTTTTGCAAAGAAAAATGTGCCTATCACTGTATCGTACAATAGGAAACATCAGCCCTTCACTTCGAGCTATCTCGAAGGAGTTCATCAGTGTTGTGAGTAGTGGGATTATGTCTGGTTCTTGCACAGTCATTGATGACCTATCAACATTATCTCCCCTCTGTGCATCCCCCCTCCTCCTCCCCCATCGCTCTAGGTGACTTACTCTGTTATCTGGTGTTTAATTAGGGTCTAATTTATTGTCCAAGGTGTTAAGCTATTGATCTGAGGGCAGATGTTGGGCTTTATTTAGGATCTAATTTATTACCCAGTTTATTATCCTATTCGCTATAATTTATTACCTAATGAGGGCAGACTGTTGGCATTTATTTAGGGTGTTTTACAGCCGTACGTTATAGCTCCATATGACTGTCCTAATCAAACATGGAAGTCCAATATGACAGAAGGTCAAAGGTCACCAAGATGCATGACACAAAAAATGTTGTGTAAGTCCACCCAAGGTCACCCCTATGATGTCACAGCGGACATAGAGCTGTGTTAAACTGGTAGGATATTTTAAAAATAAATCCAAGTGAGATAGCTTGCATATTGCAAGGTCTGTTAATCAAGAACATTTCTTGATCCTTCCAGACACGTATTTAGTAACATTACACCGAAAAACACGCTGTAGTTCACATAAGACATCACCAGCTCTGCGATAAGTATAAACTCTGTGCGAACAGGCTTCAGAAGGCCCAACGGTGCCGACCGACCACTGCGACGTCCTTGGCCGATAGGCATCACTGGCTGCAGATATGAAGGGGTCAAGTGGACAGCACAGTGGTTTCCTGGCCGTTATCAGTTTCGTGACCAGAACCGCTACGTCTCAGTTAGGTAGTTCCTCAATTGGCCTCACAAGGGTTAGTGCACCCTGCTTGCCAACAGCACTCAGCAGACCCAGGTGGTCACCCATCCAAGAGATAGCCAAGCCCAAAAGCACTTAACTTCGGTGATTTGAAGGGAACCGATGTTACCACTGCAGCAAGGGTGTTGGCGTCTAAAATATACGACAATAAATTTTAAGAAATGGAAGGGAGTTTGCTTGTTAAAAACAATTACTGATGTATTTTAGTGCGTCATTTAGAATATTATTTCTTTAGATATACTTAAACAAGAAGAAGAACCCTCTTACATCAAAAAAGTGGGTGCTGTAAGGTAGTCATCAATCGATTGTGCTTGCATCAGCCAACATTATCACGACCGAGGTCACTTTATTTAACGTTTTAAAATAATAATTGTGTGTCTGCAGACTTGGAAAAAAGGTGACAGTGCACAGCGACGAGACATGCAGCCAGCTGCCAGCCGCAACACGGCTCTAGCCACGTCTGGAGGGGGGCCAGCCATGAGTCATACTGCTGAGTGCTCACCTGCGTTGTGTGCCAGTTAATGTCATAGCCTCTCCTGCATACTGGCAAGTATTATCGACCCGTTTTAGGCCGTGCGGATCACACGCACGGTAGTACACCAGATTAAGCTTGCGGCTAAATGGTGAGCCAAACAGATGCGAGGTGGGCGGCTACGGTTGCCAACTTATCAGTTCCTGCCCTGAAGTCGCGTCAGCTGTATAACCTTACTCACAGTGCGCACATAATTACTTATCTAAGCATATGCAATGCCGGAAAAATAGGAACACCAAAGAATAATTTATGTAAAGTAAAGAAATTTCGGGAATGCATTTGTCTAGGTAATGCGAGACAAGGTGCTGCATATATGAAATGCTGGAACATTAATAACCGGTGTAACTGCTAGAATGTTGAATGCAAGCACAGAGAGGTGCATGTATTGTGTTGTACAGGTGCAGGATATCAGTTTGCGGGATGGAGGTCCATTCCACTTGGTCGGTCAATACGTGGACGGTTAGTTCAGGTTGTGGATGACGCTGCTTGATTTGAGAGTAATTCGGTGATCGTGCACGCCGACACTTAAAAGAACATGCTGGAATGACAATTAAATCAACACTCTAGCACAGCCGTTGATATACATCATTGGGGACATGTTGAAAATGTATGTCCCGACCGGGACTCGAACTCGGGATCTCCTACTTACATAGCAGACACTCTATTCGTCTGAGCCATCAAGGGCACAGAGGACAGTTCGACTGCAGGGGCTTATTCCTTGCACGGTCCCCGTGAGACCCACATTCCCAACATGTCCACACCACTACATTCGTAGTGCGCCTAATAGATGTTTGCCCAGCTAGGATGTCGATTTAATTATCATTTCATTCTAGAGAAGCTGCACGGTCATCAATGGTAACTGTTCTTTCGGAAACAGATACTACCTTCATATAGAGCATGTTGAGTTACAACAGCAGTATGTGGGAAAGTGTTATCCTGATGGAAAACACCCCCTGTACTGTTGTTCATGACTGGCAGCAAAACAGGTCGAACAACCGGATTGACTTAGAAATTTGTAGTCAGGGTGCGTGAGCTAATGACGCTCCTGTTGTCATACGAAATCGCACTCCAGACCGTAACGTCAGGTGAAGGTCGAGTGTGTCTAGCACATTGACGGGTTAGTTGCAGATCCTCAGCTGACCAACACACAGCCATCGTTGGCACCAAGGTGGAACCAGCTTTCAATGGAAAACACAACAGACCTACGCTTTGCTCTCCAATGAGCTCTAGCTTGACACCACTGAAGATGCAAATGGTGATTGTTTGCGGACAGTGGAACGCACGCTACATGATGTCTGGCTCGGATCTGTCCTTGAAGTAACAATTCGTTGTGTCACTGCGGTACCAACTGCTTCTCAAATTGCTGCTGCAGATGGAGTACGATGCGCCAGAGCCATATCGCCGAACTCGATGGTCTTACCTCTCCGTAGCGGCATGTGGATGTCCAGAGCCCGGTCTTCTTGAGACCGTTCACTCCCATGAACACCGCTGCCTGCAATCATGTACAATGGTTACGTTGTTACCAAGGCTTTCTGTGATACAGCAGATGGAACAACTAGCTTCTCGTAGCCGTATTACACGACCTCGTTCAAACTCAGTCACATGTTATAATGGTAGCCGGCCGTTGTGACCGAGCGGTTCTAGGCGCTTCAGTCCGGAACCGCGCTGCGGTCGCAGGTTCGAATCCTGCCTCGGGCATGGATGTGTGTGATGTCCTCAAGTTAGTTAGGTTTAAGTAGTTCTAAGGCTAGGGGACGATGACCTTAGATGTTAAGTCCCATAGTGCTCAGAGACATTTGAACCATTTTTTGATAATGGTGTCTTTGTCGCCTTAAAGGCATTCTCGACTAACATCAGGTCACCACGTCCAATCTCAGAGGTAACTAACGTACACGACCGTTACAGCGTGTACTTAAAGAAAACGTGATTTACATTCCTAATGGTGGAGCTACTACCATCACTCTTATGCGACCGGTGCGAAACTTGAATACACAATGTCTCGCCGATGTAGAAACACGACCATGAACTTTAGATTACGTCCCACATCTCCTTCTTGGTGTTTGGATTTTTTTTTCGTCTGTGTATGGATAAAACGTAATATAATTCATCATCTTCCTGCCCTGCTGACCACCTGAGTTAACAGCTACTATAATGGGTCCATCCAACCTCCAAACAGAGGCTGCATTTTATATCTTCAACCCGTTAAGGGACCATGACAGCAGTGTGATTCAGTCCCATCAGGCACCTAAATAAACAAATGCTATAGTGTGTCGTATGAAACACAGACTCTGCCAAAGCGGGGTGGCTTGTGTGCCTCAACGAGACATAGCCATACCATAGGTGCAAGCTTAATAGACGGATATCTCTGGAAAGGACAGGCAAACACGTGGCTCCTAAAGAGGGGCAGGAGCCTTTTCATTAGTTGTACGGACAACAGCCTAGGTTATTGACTGATCTGGCCTTGTGGCATCAGCCAACATAGCCTTGCTGTGCTGACACTGAAAACGGCTGAAAGCAAGGGGAAACTACTGAAATTACTTTTCTGGAAAAAAAATAGCTCTACTATATTGTTAAATGAAATGGCATCCTCTTTCGTAAAATATTCTGGAGGTAATATACAGACATCCCGAGAGTGACGGACAGAATCGGCTGTATATTGCGCAAATAGGGGCGCAAAGACTATGTTTACAAACCGCTCCAGAAGACTAAAGAGTGTTTCAGGTCATCGGAAGATAATAAGGACCCCTCCCCAACGTCGAGGATATACCGCGTTCCTTGTAGATATGGAAAAGTCTATTTTGGAATGACCGGATCATCCATCATTATCAGGATCAAAATCGCAGGTTGGAACAGGTGGAAAAATCAGCTGTGGCAGAGTGTGCAAGACCGGCCAAAGTTCTAGCACGACAATAATCTCAACAAGGAAGAAGAGAGCCTCGATGCAAACGAATTCAGGGTTCCCGGACTGCAGCAAACGACCGTTACAGGTAGCAAGGGGAAAAGCTGAGTAGTAATGACCAGGGAAGAGCCCTCAGATGTCGGTGCGATAGGCCTCGTGTTCGACTCCTGTCCGCCGCCAAAAATGGAGGGCGAACTTTTTATGCCATCCACTCGTGCTGGTGGAACGTGAGGAAAAACATGTCGGCCGAAGATGCCGAAACAGAAGCCAGTAAGTGGCAACGAGAGCTTCAGCAATTTTGTAACGACTGGTTTGTGAAAAACTTCTCAATTTTCAAGAAGCTCCTGTGCTCGTCAGCCATGGGCGCCGCAACAGAATGTAAGAGGCCACAGAGATAATTAAACGCCCCAAGAGAGAATATGGCTACAGGTTGCCGACCATCTGGTGTCCATCAATCCCAATCCATCGTGTGTTCGCCAACCAGCATCTTGTCAAGTTCTGCTTTGGGAAGCATAAACGAGCGGCTAAAAGAGAATTACCGTGCGTCACTGACGTCTCAACTGCCGAAAGTTAAATGCCACTGGGAGAAACTGGAGATATCCCACAGTTTTGTCTCTTCAACTCTCCAGGTCGTTCACTTTGAATCCAACAGTTTGAGTGGCAAAGGCTGAACGTGCAAGTTAGTAGTTGTCACGAATTCTAGGATGTTACCAGTTTCAGGGATGATGGACAGGGCAAATGTGTCAATTTTCAACGGGAACCAAGTGCTACAGACAGCTTAGTGGGAAGTTAGACTTGTAGATGCGAAAATTGAAATTTAACACTATTTTCGACTTTTATAAAACGATATTTTATCAGCTATTTATCTGCTCGACTCATACAAGGTGCTACATTCACAGCAGTTGTTCGAAGTGGTGTGTCAAATACGCAGGCTTGAAATCGTGTCACACTGTCCTGCCACACGCGCTTGAAGAACCCTAGTGTTCCCAGAATTAATCTTTCACTGTGGAGCGGAGGGTGCGCCGATTTGTGCCAGATCTGTACACGAACCAGAAGAGGCAATTTTAGTTTGCTAGGAAGTTTCAAATCCTGGTTCGGATAATGTCACAGCAAAGCGAAAACTATGGCGAGAAGAAATCCTCCAGTATATACAGGTGTATAATACACAAGCCTGATGTGATCCCAGAAGAAGAAATCAAGTGGAATCGGAGCAGGTGAAGGAGCTGGCTATGAAACGGGCTGCCTCATGTCCTGCACTGCATGTAGTTCGGATTTGCCACCCGCACAACCTTAGAAAATTGAGTGTTCTACGCCTTGATCACTTTCACAGAACCCTGCGAAAGCGTCACTCCGGTATTATCATGTACGCGGGATACGTCCACTAGAATTTCATCCTGTTGCGAGCTTATTTTCAGTACTTTCTGCTGTGTCTAGACAAGACAGTCTAGACACAAGGGAGGTAGCCGAAAGGGCACGCGTCAACTCAAGCCGTCTTGCGTTAAGTCTGAAACAGGATACGTGATGAAAGCTATAAAGAAAAGAACGGAGTTTCTCGTATACTTAACTTTAATTCTTTGTGGTACATTTCTCTTGATAATACAAGTGAGACTCTCTCCAGATATGGTTAATGGCGCCTTGCTAGGTCGTAGCCATGGACTTAGCTGAAGGCTATTCTAACTGTCTCTCGGCAAATGAGAGAAAGGCTTCGTACGTGTAGTCGCTAGCAATGTCGTCCGTACAACTGGGGCGAGTGCTAGTCAGTCTCTCGAGACCTGCCTTGTGGTGGCGCTCGGTCTGCGATCCTGACAGTGGCGACACGCGGGTCCGACATGTACTAATGGACCGCGGCCGATTTAAGCTACCACCTAGCAAGTGTGGTGTCTGGCGGTGACACCACACTTTCAGTACCGAGAAAAAAAGCATTCTTAGAGATAAAGAATGGCGTGTGTACGTGATGGCTACTGGATGTGTCTAACGAGTCTGGAAGTTTTAAGGTGGACAACGTACACGTGCAGATTATCGCCATTTGTCAGACTACAAAAAAGATACAGTCATTGTTATGAGGTATATGGGAACGGTATATGGGAACTCCTTACTCATCTGAGCGATTGCACATAGGGCTTGGGTGAAATGCAATGATTTCAGACAGAGTCATGATGACATGGACAGAAATCACACGTCTTTAAAGAAGGACTATACCACGAGAACGTCATAGATCGAGTGGCACTGACGAACAGACGTGTGACAACGGCTAAAATGCAGGTGTAAGTTACAGATAAAGTATCTCCACGAACCGCCAGGAACATTACTCGGAGCTGGCTTGAGATCTCGCGTTGTCGTGCGTAATTTACGCTGACTCAATACAAAAGACAACAGAGACTTTGGTGGTATAGTGTTAGAGTCAAATATGCCATTGACTGGCATTGTGTGATGTTCAGCGATGAGTCTTGCTTCCGCTCCCGTTTGAGAGCAGGTGAAGGGTCGCGAGAAGCAGCTCATCTGAGACCTGTGAAACTTCTGGAAACACTGAATATAGCAAAAGGATTGATTTGGTAGTTGCTGAAACGAGGCTGAATGCTCGCCAGCTTGTGGCAAGAATGGTAATGTCTGTTGTTATACCATTCATGACCAGAGCGCAAAATGGCATATCTCAGCAGGATAATGCAAGACCACACTGCACACAACAAATGTGCAGACCCTTGGATGGTCAGCCCAGATCCCTGAATTGTCAGCCACAGAACCTACCTGGGATGCGATAGGAACACGTGCACTTTTATACCAGCCACCAGCAAATAAATTTAATTAACTGACACAGTATGTGTTTGAGGCATCTCAAGAAACTCCTCAAGCTGACATTCGGAGGCTGTCTGCCAACGTGTCACAACAAATTCCCGCGGGGTAAAGTTGCTAGGACCAAAAATAGAAAAGCTCTGACTCGACGATGTATTTAGCCGGACTGTTTATTTTAATTGGAAATAAAGACAACTGCATATTTTCAGTCGTTTGCTAATAATCAGTTACAGTCAGGTTTTTCAGAGTTCAACCTTGAACGTGCTTAAACTATAAACAAAAAACGAAAAATCAGTAAAGAGCCTTATAATTTGGCAATTTCTTAATTGCTTATCCTGTTTCTAAGATAATCTTATGGCAAAATAAAATAAAAGTTCTCCATTACACAAAAAGAAAAGATTATCTGTTCTCCATGGACGAAAAACAAGAATATATTCACTATCTTGAATCATTTCAACCAGACTTACTCAAAATGTGGGACACGGACATAGGAATGAGATTGGTCAGTATATCAATATATCCTGATGGTTCATTTATTCATTTATTGTTCAACTAATTCACCGTTTACAAAATGCAGCCTCATTAATCTTAAGCTAACAAATACAACTGCAATCACTGTTTCCACGAGCTGTTTCCATGCCTCCCAGACTCTTACTGTCCTCTGCCAGTTGATGCCTACGGCTTCCTTACCCAAGGCTGTCGGGCAGGCTGCCTTTTGGGCTTCGATTTTCTCTATTACTGCAAGCATGAACAATAAGGAGATTTACCACCAGGATATAAAACCTTTAAGTCTTACCTTCTGGTGGTAAATTCTTATTCGTCGTTGCAGTTACTCCTCGCGGTTGCATCATTAACTTGGAATGGCTGTAGTTGTGCGTTCTGTTCTTTATCGCTAAAAAGCATGGCAAAAGCCAGACACGGCGGTAATGTTTATATTCAGCCGGACACGATATTAAGGAGTAGCGCATGACAAGCTAAACCCGGAGACAGGGCAACCTTATGCTGATACAGATAATAAACAGAAGTTCAGATGGAGCGGAAGGTTAATCATTTAGTAAACGTTGTTCTCGATACTCTCAATAAAGTTTGATAAAAATATGCCCAACGTTCTGCTGTTTAGCAATTTTAATTTTCGTCATTGTAACACATCAGTTTATTAAATCGTACAAAAACGATTTTTAGACACTGCTCGTGAGTTATTCCACTAGAAACAACGGAATTTAAAGTGTGCCGCAACTCCTCACATCCAGCCACGTGCCGAATGACTCACACCGATTATCCCTGTCGCACGCGCCTCCTTGTCACCATGACCTATCCATTTCGGCCACCTAAGTGTTTAAGTGCCCTGGTACTCTACATTACCTCAACGAACGCTGAATTACAGCACATGCTTTTCCTTCGTTATTTGCATAATTGCTGAAGATATGAGACTGTTGACTGCAAGGTCAAAAGTCGTCTGTAACTCGTTTTAGTTCCGCCTTTTGTCCTTCTGCTAGAAACCAGTTCGGCGAAAAAATTTATCGTTGTCCTTCCGATTGTTTGTCAAGGTTGTGCCTGGCAGTACCTTTCTCGCGTTTAAAAGAAAACAAAGAAGACCATTTATCCGGTCAGTGGCGTCCTGAAGCAAAAAAGTTAATCCCCCGTGGCACTTGACCATCACTTGCCGTAAGTCTTGCTTTTTTAGGACATTACATCACCGTCAACTGATCGCACAAAAATGTAACAGTTTTTGCTTGATGCCCGACACCATCCGACTGGAAATAAGAGCATCTTTGGACACGGTGATTACAATTGACTACACAGAAACAAAGTCTACACAAATACAAATAATACGTTTTTCTGATGAAACTTGTCAATCTAGGGGTAACTGCAAACGCTCACCCACTTATGTTGCCCAACGTTCAGGACGACACAAAAGTCCTTCAACATCTGAAATGTAGGAAGGTACAATGTAGGAAGACAGGTAAAAAGTGACACACGTGCTTGAACTCACATTGGGTTTCATTGAAACCGGAAGAAGTGCACAAAACGATCAACTGATTCACATGATACAAAAGCAATAATTAACATAAGAACTGACTTTTAGCAAAGACGATGTTCTTTGTAACAAATGCTCAACCTGCCGTCCGTCATTCATCAACGATACCTGTAGTCGAAGGACAATCTTGTGAACTGCAGTATCAGTAGGTATGGTGAGAAACTACCGTCTGATGTCATCATTTAGCATCCATAATGAGGTCGGCCGATCGTGGTAGATTTGCGACTTCAGGCTATGGATGATGGATTCTGTAACGTACTGGTGTACGCCCCACTCGTCACGCTGACAGTTTGAAAAGCAGCACCCTGCATTTCCTCGAAGAGAAAGGGTCCAATCACGACTCATGTCGTCAGTCCATATCACACGGTGATTTTCTTGTCATGCATAGGGGTATCCACGACGGTCTAGAATTTTCGGTAGACAACATTTGGCAGTTCTGTAGACGATTCTCATGAGCGTCTCTGACGTGTTGCTTTCGTGCGCCATCTGTTGACTAGGTTTTGCCCTCGTTTTTGGTTTCTATGGAACCCCATATCACTTCAGGCATATGAGACAAGCGTTATTGCTCTACTTACCTTATTCCACGAATTAGAGCATTTTCAGACGATAATGGACTTTTGGGTTACCCTGTGGAGCATTGCATTGACGTCTACGTTTCCATTTTATGTTCGCATTTTATTCTCCTTTTTTAAATCTACTCACCTCTATAAAACCAATTCATGAATAGGAAAAAAAAACAGTTGGAGTTTGGCTCTATAAACACATTTTTACATGTATATCCATAATCTGAAAAAAACCACTGAGAAGCACATGGCAGAGGGTACTTCCCATTGTACCAGTTGTTAGAGTTTCTTCCTGTTCCATTTTTGTATGTAACAGGAAGAATGGCTACTTAAACGGCATCTATGGGCGCTGTAACTATTCTTATCTTATCTCCATGTTCGCTACGGGAGCCACTCGTAAGAAGTTGTAGTATATTCTTAGATTCATCACTTAAAACTGGGTCTTGAAACTTTTTAGGTAGTTCTTGTCAGAATAATTTGTGTGTATTTTCAAGAGTCTGCCAATTCAGTTTCAGATTCTCTATGAGAATCTCTCCGGGGGTCGAACACACCTGCGACCATTCGTCCTGTCCTTCTCCATAAAGGTTTAACATCACCTGTTAGTCCTGCCTGATGCAGCTCCCACACACTTGAGAATTGTTCTAGGATGGATCGCACGAGTTTTTTGTAAACAGTCTGTTGCATTACCTGCAACAGACTCTATGCAATCGTATCATTCATATCTCTACAAATAATTACACCCAGACATTTCTATGAATTGACCGAGTATTACTGTGCTGTTTGCTTCTACTGCCATAGTTAACTGAAGTGAGAAAAGTTATGGGGTACGTCCTAACAACGTGTCGGACCTCCTTTTCCCCGAGTCAGTGAAGCAACGCGACGTGGCATGGACTAAACAAATTGTTGGAAAGCCCCTGTAAAAACATTGAGCCATGCTGCCTCTGTAGCCGTCCGTAATTGCTAAAGTGATGTCGACGCCGGCTTGTGTGCATGAACTGACCTCTCCATTATGTCTCATACATGTTCGGTTAGAAGCCAAACCATTCGCCACGCCAACAGTTATGGCCCATTGACATGGCGATATGTCCTCTGTAAGGTGTCAGGCAAATCCAACACCTTCCATGAAAACCCTGACATGATAAGCAAATCCAGCAGTATGTCACATAGCTCCGAATAAATCGTGACATTAAATTAACCAAAGTAATACGAGTAACGAGTGAGCAAATGGAAAACCACAGACTAACACAAGAATGCCTAAATGCATGTCATACCTTCCCACCGTGAGACAGACGCAGTTCCGAGGGGAGAAACGAGAAGAGAAGCCGAGAGCAGAACCGTGTTAAGCTAGAAGGCCCTACGATAATGGATGGACACCCACGTCGCCAGCCAACCGCCAGGACCACCCCCAGCCCATGTTAAAAGATAGAGGCCTCCAGAAGAACAGTATAGATCTTACGATAACACTAAAAGGCCCACACCAGCTGCAAGTTTTACCGTGAGACTTTTTCGCGTCTCTGTTACGTTGCAAACGTTAAAAACATTGCCCCACCACGAAAAGTATAACGTTTCTCATTGGATGGACAGAATTTTTGTAGGCGGAGCTTAAGGTTAACATTGAGACCCTGATTGGTCAGATGAAAACACAGCCAGATAGTTTTTTTAAACCAACTTCGGTAAGTTGTAGTAAGGAGAAGTGAGGAGAGAGTTGCTTCCGAGACGGCGAGCTGTCTGGAGCTGCCCCGCCCGCCGCCCCCTGACACTGCCTAACCAACGACAAGGTAATGAACGCATGCGATGCCACATGACAGCGCATAAAGCTTCGCTCAGAACTGCAGAAGTCTCAACTGTTACAACCTCTTTTTGTGTAATACTAGTGTCGATCGTCAATTAAAACTCATGCTATTCATATTTTCTACATAAGTTAAAATCTGAAACGTGATGATTTTTCTGTCGAAAAAGCGGTTAAATTTACCATTGGAAATGTTATTCTACTTACAAAACATTTTTTATAAATTGCACTATTGATAATAGGAAATGTTTTTAACGTTATTTTACCAGCTAACTAAAAATAGGAAAGCCTTGAACCCCTTCCACTAAATTCAGTTAGTATTCAGATTCTTTTACAGGGAGTGCAGTGGAGCTGACACTGAAATCATTAAGTATTTGGTTATATCATCGCTAGTCTCACTGAACTCTTCTGAACTCTACATGTCATGTGTGGTCTGGCGTCTCCTTACCAGCAACAGGTTCAAACTAGTCAATTTCCTAAAAAACACGCTCAGAGCGTCGTTGCTCGAAAGTGGTAGGGAGACACGACTTAGAACAAACAGACACCACGCAGAATGTTAGACCTCTATAAAAATTCCATCGTCGTTTGGCAACATGTAGTCCATGAGTGGCCGCAAATGGTCCCCAAGTAACTGAATACAGCCATTCCCAGTAAATGATCGGTTCAGTTGACCGGAGGACGCAGTCCATTCCATGAAATCAAAGGCCACACCATTACAGAGGCACAGTGAGTTTGGGCAGTGCCTTGTTGACAACTTGTGTCCATTGTCTCTGGGGTCTCCGCCACACTTGAACTCTACCGACAGCTCTTACCAACTGAAATTGGGACTCATCTGACCAGGCCACGGTTAAAAGTCGTCTAGAGTCCAACTGATATGGTCACGAGCCCAAAAGAGGCGCTGCAGCTGGTGTCGTGCTGTAAGCAAAGGCACTCGCGTCGGTCGTTTGCTGCCACAGCCCAAAACGCCCAATTTTTCCCCACAGCCGATGCGTTCGTCATACGTCCCACATTGATTTCTGCAATTATTCCACACAGTGTTGCTTGTCTGTTAGCACTGACAACTTTACGCTAACGCCGCTGCTCTCGGTCTTTTACTGAAGGCCAGCAGCCACTGCGTTGTCCATTGTGAGAAGTAATGCCGGAAATGTGGTATTTTCGGTACCCTGTGGATCCCGGTATATTGAGTTCCCTAACGACATCCGAAATGGAGGGTCCCATGCTTCTAGTTTCAAGTACCATTCCGCGTTAAAAGTCTGTTAGTTCTCGTCGTGCGGCCATAATCACGTCGGAAACCATTTCACATGAGTCACCTGTGTTCAAATGATAGTACCGCCAATGGACTGCATTTCTATACCTTGCGTACACTATATTATCGCCATCAGTGTATGCGCATATCGTTATCCCATGATTTTTGTCACCTCAGTGTACACTTCATTTTCATAGTTTTGCAGACCGTACAGTTTTACATTTCTGAACATTTAATCGAGTTGCCATTTGTACTACTGTGAAACATTATCAAGATTTCTGTGCAGTCTTCTATCAAGCAGTACTTCATTACACGTATGTGCATCAATTGCAAAAAGCCTGAGGTTACAGCTTCTGCAAGGTCACTGACGTACAGCATGGACAGCAAGAATCACAACATGCTTCCCTACGGTACACCTGAAGTAACTTCCAGATCTGTCGACGACTCTCAAGTCAAGATAATATGCTGTTCCGTCCCGATAGAAACCTTCAGTTCACTCACAAATTTCGGCTGATGTCCCTTTCGATGATTGGCATAGGTGTGGTAATGAGACAAAAGCTTTTCGGATGTCAAGAAATACCGCATCTACTTGACTGTCTTGATCCATGACTTTCGGGATATCTTGTGAGCTTTTTTTTCGTAATATACTAAAACTTACGACGGAGTACTTAAATATAATTAGTTCATAGGGCCGTTAACCGCAACGGCATGTTGCTGGCATTGTGTAATCGTGATTAACGGAAGGCCTCATTGCTTTTTAGTGCTCTTCAGTTAATCAAGAGTATCATTCTCATGAATGTCTTTTCACATTTTTATTTATTATGACTGCATCAGTACCAAGAATATCTGCAAATGATGTGAAATGTGCAGGGAGACTGAACCGGGATGTCGTCTGTCAACGGTTACAAACAGGCAGCGCCATCTCAGCAGCGCTAACTGACTGTCGTTGTTGGTCGTGGATATAAAGGGTGGGAGGCTGCTGACCGACACTACCTCTTACCTCTCCTTGCCTGGCCACCATAAACATTTCACAAGAAGCTGCTGTCTTTTCTCAGCGACAAAGGCCGCCATAGGAGCAAGCTGCGGTGCTCTGACAAAAACTGGTGATTACGATTCCTTAATATTCAAAATGGTTCAAATGGCTCTGAGCACTATGTGACTTAACTTCTGAGGTCATCAGAACTACTTAAACCTAAGTAACCTAAGGACACCACACACGTCCATGCCCGAGGCAGAATTCGAACCTGCGACCGTAGCGGTCGCGCGATTCCAGACTGTAGCGCTTAGAACCGCTCGGCCACACCGGCCGGCATTCCTTAATGTCTTAATCTGTATCGTGTAACTGCAACTGTTACAGGACACAAAAGCAATTACGCAGATGCATGTGCTGAAGTGTAACATAAAAGATAGACTCCTTCTAAAATCTCTGCTGTCTAAGTAATTTCCGTTCGTTTATCAGAACGTGTTTTGAGAAGTGTGTTGACACGTCTTTCGATAAATAATTCTTTGCAGTCATTTTTTAGGTTGTCATTAGAATCGTCTGATATGTCTTGATATCAATGTTTCCAGTATATACCTACGGCAAAAATCACAGCACCCAAAAATAATTAATGTACAGTAATTAAGTTTAGGGAATACATTTGTTTAGATACATATTTAAGTGATTAACATTTCAACACCACGGATTAATGTATGCGCAAGATAAGTTTTAGGAATATGAAATGCTGGAACATTAGTAACTGGTGTAAGAAGCAGGATGCTGAATGCAAGTATGGCAACGTGCGTCCATTGTGTTATACAGGTGCCGGATGTGACTTTGTGAGATGGAGTTCCATGCTCGTTGCAATTGGTCGGTCAATACAGGGACGGTTAATGCTGTTTGTGAATGACGCTGGAGTTGTCGTCCGATGATGGCCCATATCTGCTCGACTGGAGACAGAGCAGGTGATCGAGCAGGCCAAGGCAACTTGTCGATACTCAGTAAAGCACGTTGGGTTACAACAGCGGTATCTATGGGAGTGTTATAGTTTTGGGAATGCTGATCACGAATGGCAGGACAACAGGTCGAACCATCAGACACACTTATAAATCTGCTGTGAGGGTGAGTGGGATGACCACGAGAGTGATCCTGCTATCATACGGAATCGGACCCCAGACCATAGATAACTGCAGTTGTAGATCCAATGTGTCTAGCACACAAACACATTGGTTCAGGCCCTCAACTAGCCTCCTCCACCCAACACGCGGCCACCACTGGCACCGAGGCAGAACCAGCTTTCACCAGAAAACACAACAGACCTCCACCCTGGCCTCCAATGAGCTCTCGCTTGACACCACTGAAGATGCAAATGGCGGTGGTTTGGAGTCAGTCTGGCTCGGAGCTGTCCTTGAAGTAACCGATATGTAACAGTTCGATATGTCACTGTTGTGACAACTACTGCTCATATTTCTGTTCCACATGGAGTAAGATGCGCCGGAGCCATACTATGAAGACGACGGTCTTTCCCCTCGCTAGTGCCACGTGGTCGTACTTGCCCTTGTCTTCCTGTGCTCGAACATTGTTGTCCATTGGCCGCAGTCATGTACAGTGAATACATTCCTGCAAGTCTTTTTGTAATATCACAGTAGGAACATCCAGCTTCACATAGCCCTATTAAATGACGTCGTTCAAACGCACTAAGGTGTTGATAATGACGTATTTGTCGCCTAAAGGCATCCTTGACTAACATCATCACGTCCAATCTGAAAGATAACTAACTCTCACGATCCTCACGTCGTGTATTTAAAGCAAACCTGAGTTGCATCCTAATAGTGGCGCTACTAGCGCCACTCTTTATGTGACCTTCGCAAAATTTTAATAGGCCTCATCTTTCAGATCTAGAAACACTCCTAGCAACTTTCTTTTTTTGGCACACAACCCTTTCTTGGTGCTGCGATATGTTTCCGCCAGTGTATTTTGTCGAACTAGTGCTTCTTGATATTTCAAAAAGAAAGGGTCACACTCCCAAGATAAAATGATGAAATAAGTATTTATTAACTACTGGTTTCCATCATTCCAGGTATCGTAAATTATTGACGGCAGTCTGTATGGCAATGTGATGTGAAATAAAAACGTAAAAAAACTCTTTAACTTTCATTACTATAAAATGCAGTATAGCGTCAATAGTCATATGTGTTACTATTGTTAGTAAACCTTCTTATTCTCTTTAAATGATATTCCATTATTCTCTATGGAGTGCAGTTTGCATAACTACTAGTTGTGGAGCGTAAGACGAATGTTACTGCCGTCAGTGTTTCAGTACAGGCGCTGGCATGTATGATTGGCACTCCAGTTATGAAACATTAATACTCGTTGATGGTCGCATAGTTTAACTTTTCCTTAGTTAATTTTTTTCGCTTTCTTGGTCCTAAGACTATGTTACTGAAGCATATCTGTATTAAGGTCGAAATAGCATGTTGTACTGATTTTTTCCCATTTAAGAGATCTTTCTTGTTGCAAACATCTTTTACGTGTCTTACAATGATAATATTCATATTTGCAGCTATTCTGATTGAGTTGCTAGCTCAATGCTGTTTATCTTATGGATAAGAATAACATTTACATATCTTTACAGCTGAATTTTATTTTTGTTTTCAATCATACATGCTTCACATAATTACTTGATGCGTATGTAGTGGTCTGTAAAGGAAATGGTTATTATAATATTTATTAGCTTAACAATAAATATTGTTTCGAGTTACTTGAATTCGGATGTGTAGAGTTGTTACAACCACTTGCCGGTTAACTCATTATTTACATTTCTTTATAAGTAGAGTATGTAGACGGAGAACTCATATTTATGTCTCTTACCTTCCACCCAGTCACCCTTCGGTGTTAAAGCTTCCTTGTATACTGTGTTTCACTGTGCTGATGCATTTGCCAGAACAGCTATACAGAAAACTGGCACCACACTGGTATAAAATCAGACATCGCAATCCGTTGTAAACGTAACAGAAGAAATAAATATTTACAGAAAGAGTATAAAGAAGGCCATAGAGAAAAAGAAAATATGCTCATTGACTATAGAAAAGAAATGATGGAGGAACAATATTCCTGCTGATAGACAAATTTCCGTAAAATAAAAAAGAAATATATATAATCATCTGAAACCAATGAAAACACACACACACATACACACACAGGATCACTTAGTATTGTCAAGAACAGTAAAAGTGGTGTAGTGAAATGTAGTTCAGTGACAACGTTTATATAGGGCCGTTTCGTCCTAAAGTGTTACTGTAAAACTCAAAGTACAAACATAAAACTGTAGGACCAATAAAAGTGAAAATAGTAAATGCCAATTTATAACAAATGAAAAGAGAAGATAAAATGGATGAAATGATAATTACATGTCTACGTCCTAACAAATCAAAGCAAAAAAGTTAAATTTTTTCGAATGATCATTATAATAATTATTTTTGTAGATCGCTGAGAATGCCTGAAATGTAAGGTATTCAACAAACATTTTCATCTATTTGAATGATAGATTTTGTAATCTTGTTCTGCCAGCATCTTTTTCCTCTTCATTAGGCTTGATGATCTGTTCAGTGTTTTCGAATTTATCTACTCTTCCTAAGTTTTGCGGTTTAATTCTGATGAGGCCGTTTAATTATTATAGCTGTTTCTCAAAAAGGAGAGTTGTAATTCTGCTTGTTGTGCTGTTTGTGTAAGTTTTATATTTGTTTTGAACTTGTTCTACACTGTTTGCCAGAATTTCTAAATCACTTTCAAATTCTAAATAATCAGTTTTAAACTTACCTCTTTTATATACAATTTATGTCTCACAACAAGTGATTCTCAAATATAGTTACAAATTTACACTATTCCCCAGTACCAGTAGGTGTTTTATAAGCGTGCTATAACTGTTAAACTAATCAGCTGCAGGAGATCAGATTTATTTTCGTCATTTCTTTTAACAGATTAAAGGTGAAAGGGTAAATCAACACAAACATAGCATTATACCTTGTTCCACTACCATAATTTAAACTACAAGTATGTAAAGACTATATATGTGGGCTCAACAGTAGTAGTGTGCGAATAAGTTGGGAGACTAGATTACATTAGATTAGATTAGTTGTTCGTTCCATAGATCCGTGCGGAAGAGATCCTCATGGATGTGGAACATGTCATTTTTATCTTTATGCTCAAATAACAATACTAATAGTATAAATATATACAATACATCATTTGTTTCTATTAAAAAAATCGTCAATGCAGTAGAATGAGTTGACCATTAGTAAGTCTTTCAGGCTCCTTTTAAACTAATCTTTATTTCTAACTAAATTTTTTATGTTTGCTGGCAAATGATTGAAGATGAGTGTTCCTGAGTAGTGGACCCCTTTTTGAACTAAAGTAAGTGCTTTTAAGTCCTTATGCAGATCATTTTTGTTCCTGGTATTGTGTGTATGGGCTGAGCTGTTTGTAGGAAAAAGAGATGTATTATTTAGGACAAATTTCATTAAGGAGTAAATATACTGAGAGGCAGTAGTTCGTATACCCACTTCTTTGAAGAGGTTTCTACAGTACATCAATGAATTTATTCCACAAATAATATGTATTACACGCTTTTGGACTCTGAAAACTTTTGTTTGACTTGAAGAGTTATCCGAAAATTTTATACCATATGGCATTACGGAATGAAAGTAGGCAAAGTATGCAAGCTTTTTCATTTTCATGTCGCCTAAGTGTGCTAACACTCGAATTGCAAATACAGATTTCTTAAGGCATTTCTGCAGTTCTGTGGTGCGCTCCTCCTGAATTTATTATGAAGTTGTAATCCAGGAATTTAAGACTGTCAACCTCTTCTATCTGCTCTTCTTCATACTTTATGCATATGCTGGGTGGAAACCTCTTACAGGTGCTGAATTGCATATAGTGAGTCTTTTAGAAGTTTAATGTCAGTGAGTTGGCTTTAAACCATTTATTAATATCCATTGAAATATCATTAGCAGAGCTTTCTAGAAGTACACTCGATATACTATTTATTGCAATACTTGTGTCATCTGCAAACAAAACGAACTCTGTTTCTGGCAGTGTAACTGATGAGAGATCATTAATGTACACAAGAAAAAGAAATGGCCCTAAGATGGATCCTTGTGGGACACCACATGTAATTTATTCCCATTCTGATGATGACTGATGACTTAATTCACTAGTCCATTGCACTGACACCCTTTGTTTCCTGTTAGCTAGGTGTGACTTGAACCATTCTGCAGCACTGCCCATGACACTATAGAATTCCAATTTATTTTAAAGGATGGTGTGGTTCACACAATCGAATGCCATTGACAAATCACAGAAAATACCTGCTACTTTTAACTTGTTATTTAAGGAATTAAATACATTTTCACTGTAGGTGTAAATAGCCTTCTCGATATCAGAACCCTTTAGAAATCCAAACTGTGTTCTTGATAATATGTTACTTGTGGTCAGATGGTTGAGAAGCTGCCTGTACATTGCTTTTTCTAAATTTTTTCAGAATGCTGGCAAAAGTAAAATCGGTCTGTAGTTTGATGGTATCTCTTTATCCTCTTTCTTGAATAGAGGCTTAACATCTGCATATTTTAGCCAGTCAGGAAATGTCCCAGTTGTAATTGACTGGTTACACAAGTAACTTAGAATTGTACTAAATTCACAGGAACATATCTTAATTTACTTTGTTGATATTTCATAGTAACCACTAGAATGCTTTGTTTTTAAAAATTTTATTATGGAAGTTATTTCTTTTGGTGAAGTGAGTGACATATTCATGTACCTGAAGCTATTTGTAAAGGCTAGTTTCAGATATTCAAGGGTATTATTTATGGATCCTTACAATCCCATTCTATCAGTAACGGATATAAAGTACTTGTTAAATAGATTTGCCACACTATGCCCATCAGTTAATAATGTGTCATCTATCCTTAGTGCTATTTGCTCCTGTTCCTTTCTGGTTCTACCAGTCTCCTCTATATCCAATATTGTTTTTATTTTGTTCCTTGACATTGCTATCTTCTTCTCGTAGTGCATTTGTTTGGATGTCTGAATTAATTTTTTTTAATATTTTACAGTATTCCTTGTATTTAGCTAAATCATCAGCATTGGAGCTATTCTTGGTCGACAGATACATTTTCCTTTTTGTCTTACAGGAAATCTTTATTCCTTGTGTAATCCAGGGTATTATTATAGACTTCTGTTTAATTTGAGTAACTTTTAGAGGAAACCAGTTTTCAAACATGATACTGACATTGTTCATGAATTTATTGTATTTTTCATTCATGTCATGAGCACTATAAACATCTTTCCAGTTCATATCTTTGAGCTGTTTTCTAAAACACTCAATTTTTGATTGATTGACTACTCTCCTGTACTCATATTTAGCAGTCTTGATAATCTGCTTAGAATTTACATCTAAAACAAGGAGCTGCATGTTATGATCTGATAGTCCATTTATTACAGGTTTTATGATATGATTTTGTTCCTTTGATTTGTCTATAAAAATGTTATCAATGGTTGTCGTTGAGGATTTAGTGATCCTAGTTGGAATTTGTATCTAATTGGGGATGACTACTGTGTTGGGGTGTCGCAGTGATCTGTGCATATGCTAGTACACAGGAGATTCGGGTTCGAATCCCAGTCCAGCACAAATTTTCAACTTTCCCCATTGATTTAAGTCAAAACCAACTGGCAATTAATGCCATTAATTGCTTTGTCATAGTTGATATCTAAAGACTGCTTGGAGGAGAGCATGTTCTTTGATTTAAACTGTACAGAAGGTATCATGTTTTATACACATAGGTGATATTTCTCCCATCATCATTATCTTCAGTTCAAGCATTAGACTGTTTTTGTTTTGCTTGTTACTGTACCTATCATATCCTTGGTCTTCCTTTACTATTTCTTTCAACTGGCTTCAGTGTTTTTATCAGGAGAGGTAATCTTTCTCCATTCATTCTTTCAAGATACTCATTCCAGTTCCTCCTACCTTCTTATATTTTCCTGAGAATGAATTGTGAATTGTGTTTTATTAACCTCATGATGTACATTTGCAATCTATTTTGTTTGTGTACAGGAGACATGTCAAACATTTATAACACAGTTACAACGATTTTTCCACTAATAAATAATAACACTGCAATAAATAATAACACTATAAGGAAATTTCTTGAAATATGTAACACATGGTATCCAGCTCATCCACAGATTAATAACATTTCAGTGTCAGTCCAACATATAGCTCTTTTAAGTACACCTAAGTTCATCTGCATGAACTTGTTCCCTTTTACTTTATTACAACTTTTCATTCCCATGTATTGGGGTCCCTGGGATACAGTCTGAGGTGGTGAGTGGGGAGCATTAAATTTTCTTTGTTTCTAGTATCATGTGAATGAATGAAATGGTTTCACTCAAATAATTCATGTCTGGTGTACAAAAATATAATAATCTCACATATGTATAGGGATGGCAGAGTTAATATTTCCAATTTTCTAAATAATGGATGACATGGTTCTTTATGATTTGAATGATGTTTCTGTATTTTTAGTACCGGCACTACATTTGTTGTGTTACACCAAAAAACAATACTGTACCTAATAACAGATTCAAAGTAGCTTGTATATGCTACTTTTCGTGTGCGCATGTCAGTTGCAGTTGGTAATATTTGTATTCCATGTGTGCCTGCCAGCTCAAATTTTTATCTACATTTAAACCTAAGAATTTGGCTGAGTCAGCTTCATCTATATCTTGGTTGTTGTGAACAATCCTAATCTGCTCACATTTTGACTGTTTGGTTTGGAATTGCGTTGTGAAAGTCTTAGATATGTTTAGACTCAACCGATTTAGCTGAAACCAAATTTCTAAGGTACTGAGCAGATCACAGATTTGGGAATTTTTTCTGAATCCTGACCTTCAACTAAGACAGAAGTATCATCTACGAACAGAATTTATGGGGAGCTGATATCTAATGGTAAGACGTTAACATAGAAAATAAACAAGACTCGGCCTAACATGGAGCCTTGTGGAACACTCTGAGATATTTTTTCCAGTCAGAAAAATAATATCCGCCATTTAAAGAGATGCTAACTCTTTGCTTTCTGTTTGATAAGTAGGATTTAAGCCATTATAAGGCACTGCCGCTAATGTCATACTTCTCAAGTTTGTAAATAAGCAATGCATGGTTTTCAGAATCAAATGCCTTTGTGACATTGCAGAAAATTCCTGCCACCTTATTTCTTTTGTCTAATGATGTACTTATTTTCTCAATGAAACTGTTCACTGCATCTATGGTGTTTTTCCCCTGCTGGAAACCAAATCGATTGTTTAGAGTAA
Organism: Schistocerca nitens; assembly: GCF_023898315.1. NCBI lineage: Eukaryota > Metazoa > Arthropoda > Insecta > Orthoptera > Acrididae > Schistocerca > Schistocerca nitens. The sequence goes on along the minus strand of NC_064615.1, from coordinate 310,214,578 downwards.
CAGAATATTTTGCAATTTGGGCAACAGCAAGTTTTTGAGGTATTTTAAATATGACTTGGTAAATGGAGATAGCATGATAATTTCCCATGACCTCTCATGATCCCTTCTTAAAGAGTGTTTTGACTTCAGCATATTTCAGTATCTCTGGGAAACAGCCCTCTTCAAAACATAAGGTTATTGTTGGAGATAGTGTGTGTGCAATTTTATTGTGTACCACTTTAATAACTGCTCTTAATGTTAGAATAATATTTTCTACAGCCTCCACAGAAACTTTTAAAAATTTCATAAAGTTTTCAGAGTTTTCACTTAGACCAAAGCGATTTACTTTGTTTTGATGATTTGTTACATCTACATCATCAGACTTTGCTACTTTTATAAAGACTTCATTGATCTACTCTGGTATTTGAGTTGGATTTATGAAAGTATTACCTTCAATGTCAATTTTTAAAATTTCATGGTTACAGGCTTTAATGCCCAATGCAGATTTAATGACTGACCACACAGCCTTTGTCTTATTTTACGATTTAAAATTAATCTTATTTGCCAATTGTTTTGCTTCATCAACAAAGCTGCCTTTTCCACTTTAATTTATTTCTCACTTTATTGCTACAGAGTCTAGGTGGAAACGTTTCATTAAAGACACCAAGGAAACTATTTAGGAATTTCTCAAAGTTTTATCACTTGAGTTACAATGATCAAATTGCTGAAGTTCCTGCTCATATGGGTTCCATACATGAAATGTTCTTGTCTGTTTGTGGTGGCTCAATGAACAATGCCCAATCCAGACAAAATTTATACATATCTTTATGTACATAATTAGTTAGAACATTGTCAATACAGGTTGCTGATTGGCCATTGTCTCTGGTAGATGCAAAGAAATTCAATTTGGAAACATATTTCCATACTAAGTCAGTGAATCTTGAAGTGTAACTGCTGTCACATGTGATACCAATATTAAAATCAGCAGTTATTACAATTTTTTTCTTTTCTTTTCTACAAAGATCTTCTAGCATAATTTGATGCTTGGATAAAAGTAGTTATGTTGTTGATGTCCCTGGAATTTTGTTTATTGAGATTATTATAATGTTTGCTAGTGACTCCAATATTTCTACACAACAGCTGTCAAATACACATTCTTTATTTAAATAATTAAAACAATTTCTGGTCTCATAATTTACATCACTAAGTCGAAGTATACATGAGCCTCCTCATGATTTGTTTCTTCTGCAAAAGCTACTTGCTGCTCTAAGTTCCCTATTTTGTTCAAAATTTTAATTGTGTCCTCAGCAAACCAGTGCTCATTTAAGCAAAGAACTCTATTATTTGCACATTCTGACATAAAGATTTCCAATTCGTCTATTTTGGAACTTTTATTGTGTGAAACATCGGTGTTTAAACCATTTATATTCCAGTGGGTAACATATCTACTTTGACTATTACTTATAGGCTTTAGCACATTTCTTGCCAGATAATGGTTTGGTTTTGTCTTTCTTAATCCTAAACAAGTTTTTTCAACCCTATCACTACTTATCAGTTTTCCTTATTTGTTTTTACCTGGCTTGTATCTATGAACATCTTACTGAATACTTTTGAGCCCAACCCATTCAGATGTACACCATATTTGTCAAGACACTTTGCGCTTAGAAATTTGTGGGGATCAATGAAAACGACTCCTAGTTGATTGCACTGTTCTTCAATATTGCTATTTATTCTTTGCACATAGCTGTCGCTCACCGATCTCCTGTACACAATGCCACTGATTGTTATCCTGGAATTCGTGTAGTATTCTAGCCATTTGCATAAGGTTCTTAGTGTGGTTTATAATTTCTGTTATTTCGAAGCGAATTTGTACCCACATGGATAAAGACACTAAATATATTCAGTTCTTAACTAATTTCCAAATTTAGAAATCTGCCTGCTCTTGTGCTTCCATTTATGGATTGTAGAAACTTCATCTTTCTTATTTGTTTGGGACTTCCTTGACGTTTACTTGTAACCCATGACTCACTTCTGTACATAAGCATGAAACTGCCATTGTCTTATCAAATTTCAAACTTGTTTCGTTTATTGATTTACTTTTTAGAAATCTCTTTATTTTTCCACAAATAGTCCCAAAATTTGCTACTTTCTTTCATATGTCTGCATAGTACTAATATGTGATGTCACAACCTAAAGTGTTAAAATGTTTGACTTACTCTATTGTTAATCACAATTTTTGTTCGTACATGATATTTTCCTTTAAAAGCTAATGATTTTGTCTTCTTTCTTGAAATCGTCTACTGGTACTGTAAATCTTATCCAGTAAATGTAGGTCATCGCCATTCTCTGCCAGCATTGTGACATCGTCTGCATATAAAGGGCAGTTAAGTGGGGGTTTCTGTTAGGCTTAGTTTCCCCATTAAAAACATTTGTCATTCCCGAATTGCATCATCAAAATAACTGTTAAAAAGTGTAGGAGAAATGTTGCATCCTTGTCTGTCTCCTTTTGTTCTGGCTATAGTCTGTGTTAGAGTAACATTTACATCTGAAGTATGGTTGTGTATTTGTAAAGAGTTTTTAAAATTTTTATTAGGTGTTGTGAATATCCTCTTTTCCTCGTAATTCTCCACAGTTTCTTTCTATCAATACTTTCGAATGTATCAGTAAAATAAATGTATGCAAAATGGGTTTCCTATTATACTCTGTTTCTCGATTATTTGCTTAATTATAAATGCTGCACCTGTTATCGAGCTGCCCCTCTGAAATCCCATTTGTTCTTGGCCTAGTAAACTGTCCGCTATAACCTTTAATGTCTTGTTCACTATTTTCAATAAACTTTCTATGTAATGTCCAGTAAGCTGATTCCCCTATAGTTCTCGCAGTTCTTGTGGTCTCCTTTTTTAAATAGTGGTATTACTTTTGTCTGTGACCATACTTCTGAAATAGCTCCATATCTACAGCACATTTTAAATCATGTTTTAATCTGTTTTGCAGTAGGGTGCCTTCATATTTTAGCAGTTCAGCACGTATGTCATCCATACTGGTAGTTTTTCTATTCTTCGTAGAGGTGAGGGCTTCTCTTAATTCACCCATACATGAATCTCTACAGATCCTATTTTAATCTCCTTCTCTATATTTCCTGCGGAGCATGTTTCTTCATACCACAAGTCCTTGTAACATTCCATTCATTTTGCTTGCTGGATATCGTTTGTCTCAGCAATTCCTGTTTGATTAGGCATTTCCTTTATTTTGTAAGTTATCATTTGCCTTCGTGAATATCGTCTTCTATTAAATTTATAAACCTACACCAAGATTCTTGACAAGCTCGTTTCACTGCTCGATTTTCTGCATTTCTCTCTTGCTTGTAAACTGGATGATTCTTCTTCACTGGTTCATAGAAAAGTTTCCTGTTTTTCCTTAGAACATAAGCTAATTCTGATTTCTAAATTTTAACACTTTCTTTCTTCTTATCTGATCCTTCTTTTCCCATGGTTTCTTCAGCTGCTTTATTAACTGCAGATTCTATACTTCTCCATTCCTTCTCTATTTATTCCGCTCCTTCTTTCTGCTCTCTTACGTGTTAAGCTTCCTCCGTTACAGGTCTCGTACGCTATGTTTAATTAGTATATACACGTTGTAGATTTCTTCCTTCATGTTTTCTTCTGTCAACTTTTGGTTCTTTCGCCATCTAGTGTATATACCTATTTGAGGTATCCCCAAGAAATGATCAGAACATACGTCTTCTGTAAGCTAAAAGTAAATATGTAAAGAATAGAACCGGTGTTTAATCGTTTACCCCATATCATACTCGTTATTTCCTCAAATTTGTTAAAAGAAACGCTACGCTCAAAGTAGTTCATCCAACGGGAACTTGTTTTTCCGATGAACTCTACAGTGCTTAGACTAATTGAAGAATTATAACCATAGATATTTCCCAATCATCAAACTCCTCAATTAGTTCCCTCATTCACTCCAGCCTCAACAACATGACAGCCAGTATCTGAAAATTCTCATTTTCCCCACACACATAAAGATGTAAGTGAAGCGGACTACAGACTTCTACTTCCGGCTACTGGCGCTTGCACAAACTCGCCGGGTGTGGAGCTCCGGTGTTCCAGAGTCTTCTGTGGCGAGGTCGTGCATGCGCACCTGCCGGCGACCAGCTGACGCTTCCAGAACCTACCCTAGCGGCGTCACACTGGAGCACGCGCGTCCCACAGCCGCCAACCAGGTGCCGCCACTGTATCCGGCAAAGGGACCGCCCAGATCCGTCTCAATTACCGCCACAACTGATTCACGAGCGAAACCAATCTAAGGCTACACCCGAACCGCTACACTCTCATTTCGCAGAAGCCTGTTGACTGAGGGTATAGATTATTAGGACGCACGAACTTCGGTATTTTTTGGTGAACAGTATTATATATAGAGCAGGTAGTTGCGTTATGTAATTCCTGAGCGTTTTTATTTTGCAGTCTTAGAGAGAAAAACAAATTAAAATCTACCAGCGCCATATTACATATTATTATAAATTAATAATTACTCTTTCTGTAGACGTCTGTCGTGCAGTATTAAAATACCACCACCAGCAGTATCATAATCATCATCAGCATAATTTTTTTGTCACTATCATCATCATCATCATCTACGTCAGGGCCTAGCCCTTTCACTCTTTCCTTGATTTCATAAATGGTCTTGCCAAATCTTTTTTGATGTTTTCCAAAGGATCGTTTTCCAATCGGTGGATATTAATTTACTGTTTTAGGTATTCTCGGTTTTCCTAATTGAGTTCTGTGTTCTTTCTATCGTCTCTGCTATACTTCCATGGTTTCAATATTTACTACATTTTTAACTCTGTTAACAGTTCTTGGGTTCTCTCCTTATCCTCGAGTGTGGTTGTTGTTGTTGCGGTCTTGAGTGCGAAGGCTGGTCTGATGCAGCTGTCCATGTTCATCTACAAAATGCAAGGTTTTTCATCTTTGACTAAATACTGCAACCTAAGTTACACTTCTAACTGAGCCACACACTCGGCGAAGTAAGGAACCAGAAAATGAAAAGTCGGGTACGGCCTTCCTGCCATACATTCCCAGAGTGACGGACAGAATCGGCCATATATTGCGCAAACATGGCGTAAAGACGATCTTCAAACCGACAAGGAAGATCAAAGAGTGTCTTAGATCGGCGAAGGAGAAAAGAGACCCACTTGCAATGTCGGGAATATACCGCATACCATGCACATGCGGAAAAGTTTATGTTGGGATGACTGGACGATCCATTAACACCAGGATCAAGGAGCATAAGCGACATTGCAGGTTGGGGCACGTGGAGAAATCGGCCGTGGCAGAACACGCACTGAATGAGACCGACCACGTAATAAAATTCGCCGACACGGAAGTTCTGGCTGTAGAGAACCACTATCACACGCGCTTGTTCAGAGAAGCTGTAGAAATACAAAAACACGCGAACAGTTTGAACAAGAAAGAGGAAAGCCTTAAGGTAAACGGATCCTGGCTTCCCGTACTGCAGCGAACGACCGTCGCAGGTAGCAAGAGGAGAACCGCACCGGAAATGACCGCGGAGAAGCCCTCGGACGTTGGCGCGCCAGGTACATATAGTCTGCGCCCGCGAGCTCGGCTCCAGTTCACCACCGGCAATGGAGGGTGAAGCTTTGACAATGCCAGCCACTCGTGCTGGCGAAACGTCAGAAAAATCATTAGATGAACGTCGGCCGAAGAACCCGAGACAAAAGCCAATAGGCAGTTTGTCAACAAGTGGCCACGAAAGCCTCAACAATTTTGTACTTCTTCATTAGTTTTGCGGTGTACATACCTAATCTGTAGTAGTCTTCAACAGCACAACTTTTCAAAAAGTTTTTGTTCTCTTCTGGTCTGAAGTGCTCATCGATCGCATTTCACTTCCGTACAAGGGTACGCTCCAGGCAAATACCATCAAAGAACACCTCCTAACGCTTAATTTTATATTAAATGTTAAGATATTCCTCTGTTCCAAAAATTCTTCGCTTGCTACAGCCAGACTGCATTTTATATCCTCTATTCTTTAGCCACCATCAGTCAATTTACTGACCTAATAGCAAAGCTCATCTTTCAGTGTCTCACTTTTTAACCCAATTCCCTGAACAATACCCCATTTGATTCGATGACAGTCCATTACCCTTGATACTTGTCTTATAATATCTTTTCAAGATACTATCCGTTCCATTCAGCGACTCATCCATGTTCTTTGCTGATTTTGACAAAATTAGAATGTTATCGCAAACCTGAACTTTAATTCATTCTCTAATTTTTTTCTTTGGTTTCCCTTACTGGTTGCTCAATATACAAATTAAACAACAATGGGTACAGGCTTTAACCTTGTCTCATTCCCTTCTCAGTTATTGCTTCCCTTTCATGCCCTCGGACTCTGACGACTGCTGCATGGTTTCTGTACAAATTGTAAATAACCATTTGCTGTAGGTATATTAACTCGGCTGTCTTCAGAATTACAAAGACTGTAGTCCAGTGAACATAGTCAAAAGCTGTCTCCAGGTCTACAAGTGCTATAAACTTAGGTTTGCCTTTCTTTAACTTACCTTCTGAGCCTGGTCGTAGGGTCAGTATCGCCTCGCAAGTTTCTACATCCCTCCTGAATCCAAACTGATTTTCTCCGAGGGCACGCTCTACCAGTTTTTCCATTGTTGTGTAAATAATTCACATCAGTATTTTTAACCATAATTTACTAAACTGATGGTTCGGTAACATTCATGTGTATGAACGTACCTGTCAGTACCTGCCATCTTTGCAATTGGAATTCATGAAGTCTGAGAATGTTTCGCCTGTCTCATATACCTTGCATACAATATGGAAGAGTTTTGCCATGGCTGTCTCGACCAATGATCTCAATCATTGTGGAATGTCGTCTACTCCAGGGACCTTGTATATTCAAGTTTATCTTTATATATTCCATTCATCCTTCATCTTTCTCTTCTTTGCTTACAATCTGCCGTCTGAGCTCTTAATATTCATGCAGCTGCTTCTCTTTCCTCGAAAGCTCACTTTAATCTTCATATAGGCGGTACTTATTTTTCGTCTAGTTATACGTGCTGCTAGAGCCTTGTGTTTGTTCCCTAACCATTTCTGCTTAGTCAATCTCCACTTTGTGTAAATGTTCAGTTCATTAAACATACAGTTCAGGAAATGAAGGACTAAATTCGATTTTATTTCAGCTGATTTTGTTTCTTTTTTTTTTTTTTAGGGTTCTTTACCTCAATCGGTAAAACCGGAACCCTTATAGGATCCAAAATTGTTGAGGCTTTCGTGGCCACTTGTTGACAAACTGCCTATTGGCTTCTGTCTCGGGTTCTTCGGCCGACGTTCATCTAAACTGATTGCAAAGATGGCAGGTACTGACAGGTACGTTCATACACATGAATGTTACCGAACCATCAGTTTAGATGAACGTCGGCCGAAGAACCCGAGACAGAAGCCTTATAGGATCGTTATGTTGGCCGGCTGTCTGTCTGTCTTTCCATCTGTTAAGATCCCTTTTTCTCAGGAACGGGCATAGGTATCAAGTTGATATTTATCTCAGATACTAAGATCTATGGTCCGTTTGTGGTGCAAATTATTTAAGCTTCTTGGTCAATGCAGTCAAAAGATACATCCATTTATGTCACGTTTTTTGGTACTCATAAAGTCTCGCAACAACACCGACAGATGTACTACATATACACATGTTCGGCCGCGTGGTGTAACGGAAAAGCGCGTTTGTATAAACCGAGACGATTTTGAATCTAAATGGATAGAACCACGGATTCTTCAGGCTACTGTTCCCACAAATAATGTAATTCTACTGGTACAATGTACTGAACACAATTAAGCTTTTCCCAATTAATGAAATTACTCCTTGAAGTACAGCTAACGTTGAAAAATGGTAATGGAAGGGTTCGAGATAAAACAAAAAATTAAATTAAATTTAAAAAATAAAGAGAGGAACGAAAAGTGGAATATTCGGCCAAATGAATTGCCATGAAGGAAACTTATGAACTGCCGTTGCCTATGTGCAAGCGAGGATTACAAATTATTTTAAACACGGTGTATAGGAAAACATATGGATGTGAATGGGTTGTGCAAAATATCAACAGTTATTGCAAATACTAAGGAAGAGTGATCACATGTAGGCATACTTGTCGAAAATGAAGTGTTCGAGGGCATTCACTAAATTAGAGGATAAGAGGAAACTATTCTCCCTTGGATCTGCTTAAAAAAATGCAGGAAGTAAAAGCCAGAATTAAAATCCCCAAATACTCTTGGTTACTAGCAAGTGCAGTTACGCAGTCATGTTACATCTTCTACGAGTTCCAATAATAAAATGTGCTACTACTGTGATGTTTAGTAATGCACATTACTTTACATGATACTTCGGACGTGAGAGTCACAGAAGACTAAAATATGCGATGTAGGACCTGTCACAGGTCCTACAGCAGAGTTAGCAAAATCGTGTATAATTTATACGCGCAAAGGTTATAGCGGTTTTGTTAAAGTGAGACTAACAACAATTTTAAATATTTTAATTAGTTATGTGAAAACATTCTGAAAGCACGTTGCGTACAGCTCATTTTCCAAAAATAGTATCAGAACCCAGCTTTATTACACATGGATGTACGTAGGTTGAAAGCTCCTTTAATTTATGTTGCAATAAAAGTTTTCAATTTCACAATTAGTTAGTGACTGTGGAGTACTTTGCAAAATTTCAAATTATTACGAGATTTGATGATACAATTTTTAATAACCCTAATTACATAGCAACTTTTATATGAGAGACATTTTTATATATATCATCATTTCAAAGATATTCCTTCCAAGCGTAATACAACAAATTACTTCATGGGATGTGATTTATCCTTTAAACTGAAAATGAGTGCAAACTAAAAAAAATATATATTGCCCTATTTTTCCCCTTTTTACACCCGCCAAGTTTATCAAGATCGTATATTGACACATAAAAATGTTCCCTTGTAATATATAAGCGTATTGGTCAAATAAATGGTGTAAGCACGTGCTCCCAAAAAAACATTAGTCTACAGTACTGGAGGGAGACGACATCACAAATCTATGCTATAAAAGAGGAATGATGAAACACTCTAATTGCATAGACTGAGTGACCGTTGTAAACACCAGCTGTCAAATAAGATTTCCCTACAATATAGAAGAAGGATGATACCACATATCTGTACTTTCATAAATAAATGCCATTAAGAATTTCCTCCTTCATGTTCTGTAAACCTATACAACAGAACGTAATAGCAACAAACTATTAATCTGTATAATTATACTGATATGTATAATTATTTGTTAAAAATCTTTCTCATCGGGTCAGAATCTTATAGGTAGAAAGTACCATCATATAAACTGGTATCAGTTAAGGGGTGCAACTACACTCGATATTTTTTTTCTAAAACCTGGCCAAGATTAACGCTCTCTTGCTGCGCCTGCCTTAATTTAAAACTATTTGTAGATGGTTAAAAAAGGACACCTAAATCTTTCTGTGTAATCTCTGGTTTCTCTTATTCTTTGTTGATGACCGTTTCACCCGATGTAGTAGACTGTCACTAAAATATTTTCTCATTGTCTTACTGACAGTCGTAGCGTGCCATTCTCTCCCCCGCCCCCCTTTTTCTTTTCAACCCGTCTTTTGGCTGTCTGCCACTAATTCCTCTCCTACGCCAACCCCTTGATCTCAGACTATCACTTGCAAACTTTACCCTCTACTGCTCCCTCTAGCTCCATGGAGCTTATTCCCTGATGCCTTGACATACATTCTACCTTCCCTGTCTTTCCCTCTTGTCAATGTTTCCCACATGTTTCTTTCCTCGCTGAACCTCCTCCTTCTCTGTCAATTCACCTGATCCGTCGCACCGGTTTTCGCACTGTTCAAGATTCACTAACATACAATGCTGTGCTGGAGACGTACATTCTCAGAAATTTCTTCTTCAACTTTAGTAGACTTCTGTCAGCCAGGAATGCCCTCTTTGCCTGTGCTACTCTGCTTTTTATACGCCCTCCTTGCTTCCATACCTTCCATCGCTTTGTCTACTTCGTGACAAATTTTGGTCTAAAGTTTCTCGCTAATCTCGTTTTTGGATCTTATAATAACTTTCATCTTTTTCCAGTTTACTCTCAATCCATTAGACTTTCAGTCCGTTTAACAAGTCCTGTAATTTTTCTTCTCTTTCTTTGAGCATAGCAATATCGTCAGAGAATCTTATCACACACATCCTTCACCTAGAACTTTAATCCCATTCTTGAAGTTTCCTTTTATTTCCGTCAATGCTTCTTTGATGTATACATTGGACAGTAGGAGGGAAATGCATGATCACTGTCTTACACAGTTTTTAGTCCGAGTATTTCGTTCTTGGTCTCCCAGTTTTATTGTTTCTTCTTGGTTCTTGCACAACGTATACCACCAACTTTTCCTACAGCTTACCCCAATTTTTTCAGATTGTCGAACGTTTTGTACCATTTTACACTGTCAAACACTTTTTCTAAGTCGACAAATCTTTTGAGCGTGTTTTGATTTTTCTTCAGTTTTGTTTCCTTTAGCAAACGTGTCAGAACTGCTTCTCTGGGGCTTTGCGTTTTCTGAAGCCAAACTGTTCGTTATCTAACAGATCATCAATATTTCTTTTCCATTCTTCTGTATTTTATTCTTGCCACAAACTTAGAGGTATGAGCTCGCACTTGGCTGCCCTTTCTATCTTCGTTATTGTGTAGATTACATCTGTCCGGAAGTCTGACGGTATGAGTACTTCTCCGGTCTCATAGATTCTACCCACCAACTTGAATAGTCGTTTGGTTGCCAGTTTCCCCAATGATTTTCGGAAATCCAATAGAATGCTATGTATGTCTTTTGCCTTATTTGCATTTGGGAAGCAGCACATGGTGGTACCATGCCACTGCAAGGATGCCATGTAGCTGTCAAGCTACAGCATAAGTGAGTCTTATGTCACTTTAATAAAAAAAAAACGCTTCTAAATTCCCTTCCTAAGTAGTTTGCTTGGGCTGGAGAGTAACACACACAGGTCGCTTACTTTAACAGGCAAATATGAGTATAGCTCTCTGATCAAGAACGAAAAAAACTCTATCTTTTGTCAAAATAATATTTTTTTGTGTTATTATTTATCGAAATACATAACTTTTCGAGTACAAGGCATTGGTGTCACAACAGTTGTAACTTTATTATTCTATAGCAGTAAAATTGCGCATGGATCACATATTGGCACTTCTAGAAGAGTTGTATTATGTGAGTAATGGTTATGGCAGACCCTCGAAGCCGCCGCACGAATATAAACGATCTAATCGACTGTAACGAATTTCAGAAAGGCCTGTGGAGGTTCGATTATTGGTACTGGGACTAAGAGTTGACAACGAACCTAAGTAAATGTAGTGCAGTTCTTGTAAATGGGCCGAAAGGTTCATTAATGTACAATTACGATGTTGATGACAAATTATAAGCCACCTGCTGCGGCCGAGCGGTTCTAGGCGCTTCAGTCCGGAACCGCGCTGCTGCTACGGTCGCAGGTTCGAATCCTGCCTCGGGCACGGATGTGTGTGATGTCCATAGGTTAGTTAGGTTTAAGTAGTTCTACGTCTAGGGGACTGATGACCTCAGATGTAAAGTCCCATAGTGCTTAGAGCCATTTGAACAATTTTTTTGACAAATTATAAGAAACAGTAACAATCGCAAAGTACGTGGATGTAACCAACCGGAACTACCTGAAGTGGAATGCAAACAAAACGAAATGCAGGCAAAAAGACATGTCAAAAACCGGCTTACAAAATACTCTTACTTGTTCGATAGCTTTCTGAGTACTGATCGTCAGTCTCAGACGCGTACTAGGTCATATTAATAGAAGAGATAGACAAGATTCTGCGCCGGCAGGACTCATGCAATCGTTCAGCCAGCACGAGAGCGTTGCAAAGGTGCTAAGAAATGCCAGATACTGTAAGAAAGGCCTCGTGCATCACAGAGATGTTTACAGTATAAAAAACTAGAGCATGTTCCGCGAAGAGCTGATAACACATTTTTTCCTCCCAGATATGTCTCGCGGTATGACTACACTGGAAAATTCCAGGAACTACAGTTACTACGGAGGTTTACCAACAACGATTCTTTCCACATTGCATTCGAGTATAGAACAAGGATGAAAGTTAAATAATACAGGTAACAGGAGTTCCGTATTCGGAGCAAGATTTAAATAATTGGTTTGTTTTAAAATAACTTTCTTCTACTACTAGCCACGATTCTTTTTTAAATACGGACTACATAGCCATGTTAGACGCTTGATTATTTTTTAAAAAATACGTCAGCGTCAATCTCTTCCTTTCAAAATGCTGAATCATTACTGCTTTCATAAGCAAGGGAATCAGCACCAGTATGGCAGAGGTCGTTAATTAATAAAATAGGCTTATTTTATTTCGATTCTTGTAAGGAAAGGGCATTCTACAATACACATTTTTTTAAAACTGCTGTCTATTGTCCAGAACACGGATATATGACTCAAAACTCCACGCAGTATACGTTTTGTACCGATTACATCGTCTGGGGGCACACTTCACTACTTAGACAACGATTCCCGGGGAGAGACACATACGAGTGACAGTGACACTCGATGCAAGCGCTACTCCTTTCGCACATTTATTTAGTTCCTAATTATTGATAAGTGTGTGTTAAAAAGGACAGTCAAATGGAAATCGAACAATCTCCACGAAAGACCATGGTATGGTTTCATTCAAAAGTAATCACCACATGCTGTAAGACATTCACCCCACTGGGAGATACGACGATCGATTCCTGTGCCGTAGAACGCTGTCGGTCGCTGAGGATCTACGACAGCACACATTCTTGCAGTTCGTCGTCCAACTGAAACCGACGTCCATGCATATCGTCGCCAAAGATGTGAAAATCACAATGTGAAAGATCCTGGCTTTATGGAGGATTTTGCAGAGTTTCCCAACCAAGTCGTTGAAGCGTAGCCTTCATCTGACTGGCAGTTTGGGGGTGGGCGTTATCGTTCAACACCAAGTCCAGAATGTTAGTTCTGACGGTGGTTCAGAATCCACATTAAACACAATATCCCTTTCACTACCAACAGCGTCAGAGCCTGTTTAAATGGCGCCATAACATAGGCGGCAGCGGCCGAAGGCACAAACTCTGCCGCCAGTAAACTAGCACTAAAAAGTTTATTTTATTTAATTTAGGAATGGTTATATCGTTCACAGTGTTTATATTTAATTTGAACTTGAGACGTTGGTCCTCGACTGGAATTCGAATTTGGATCTCTAGGAATGGAACGTATCTCGGTTGCAATCCTGGTCCAGCACAAACATATTCATAATTTCATTTTACGCCCTAGCATGTGCACACTGACCTACCACCGAAAAATAATTTGCATATTCAATGTCTGGTCATGAATAGTCAACAATAACGATAGGTACCGTTATTTATAGTCAGCAAGCAGTTGGTACTTAACATCTATTTATGGATGGGAAGCAGCAACAATAGGCGAGGGGTTCGATTCCCGAGCAAGCAAAACAAATCGTATCCTCATCTCATATTGATACAGCTCGCTGCTGGTAAATAAATTCGATTTCTAACATTTGATTTTACTTAGTTAACAATCCGATAACGTGCTGAGTAGAAAATCCCGTCACAACGTTTTAAATCATAACATTCCAATTTTCAGCACATGCGTACTTGGTTCCTTGTGAAGGAGAGTATATTAAACGTCTTTCGGGTTAGTTAACAGGCCGATAATGGTTTTGATGTAGTACAAATAATTTCGTCATTTCGTTTCGAGTTGAGATGTTTTAACTAATACTGGAGAAAACCTTTATATTTCACGTCTCTTTACGGCTGGTCAGCATTGATGATCGTTGCCTTGATCAAGTTCCGGGCAGGTGCGAAAGTGTATTTTAGTTAGTAGTGGCTACGTCTGCTGGATTTCTCTCCAGATCCAGAACAAAAAATTTCGTCATGTCATTTATAGTTCAAACATGTGGGTAAATAATTCTTCATGAATAATTAGTACAGTGACGTTACTGATTATACTCCATTAATATTGCCGTTTCTATAGAGCGTTTACCACTGTTTATCGCGTTTTCTTTAACTAGTTCCTTTAACGACCAGTTGATGCAAAAACCAATCGTCACTGGGACATTTAGCAGGTGGGGGAAAACCTTATACAGAGGATAAATACTTCGAACTGTCGTAGGCCTTTATTAGTCCACACATTGTCTCAGAATACCTTGTTCATGCAAATATTTACCTTGTTTAAGGATTGCTGCATAGTTTAGGTACCATAGTTAGTTGTTTCAGATTGTAATGAGATGGTAACCCTCTCGAAAATCATTGTAACCTGTACAAGCGTTAGGGACTAACTCATCTCTAATCACGTGTTTTTCTAGTTTTTGCAGTATCATGGTGTGATGTTACATCGCACTGATTGTCTTAAAGAGCACTGTTGTCTAGTGGTCTCTCATGGTGTCCATTTTGTATAGTCGAACGACTGTACCCCAAAGCGATTAGAGGAACCGCTAGACAGCTACGTTATGTTGGTTGCATGGAAATCAGGCGGATCACAATTCAGGTCGTTCGGATACTTTTGTGCATGATAGTACATAGTACTACGGGACAATCACTGAGAATCTTACGCTACACTTTCTAGAAACGAAATGTTTGATGCAGATACGAAAATCTAGCCCAGTAATTACATATGTGGTCATTAGAAGCCACCCAAACAACTGTGAGTCTGAACTGTGGAACTGATAAATGGTCGCAACTCCCGCTCGTGTAAATATTGGATCCGTTTATAAAATAACATTTTTTATGATTCTGCTCGTAACTGTCGTTCAGCAGCTGCAGAATATTTCAACAAAGATAAAAAGTCAGTTGTCAGCTGCACAAGAGTCCTTCGTTTCACTTTACCGCTTTACCGATTTCAACAGTTTAAACTGTCATCTTCAGAAGTGAAATAGACTTACCAATGATTTGAACCTAAATCACTACAGAAGATGAAAGTTCAAGCTTTGAAACCGGTAAAGTGAACCAAATAAAGTTTTCTTCTGCAGCTGATGATTGAATTTTTATCTTTGTTATAACATTTTCTTCCGCTGCCTGTCAAGATTTTCTTTTTAAAAATTGTGTGCGTTTCGACCAGCCCTCCAATAAGTGTCCATGTATTTCAGATCAGATAATATATGGGCACAGTAGATCACACAACACCCTACAAGCAACAAGTTCGCACACGTACACTAGACACGTGGCAGGACATATACGCAACATCTTACTGAAGACCAATGTCAGTCAGCCACATCTATCATTCCACTCTTGGACAGCTCGCAGGAAAATTAATATACGAATCGTTCAACATCTAACTCTTTCGTACTCTTAAGTGTTTTTGCATTATGTGCTGCAACCTCACGTTAAGATACTGGCCTGCGGGTGCGATACCAAGCAGTGTACCAAGTGGTTGTAATTAAAGTGCAGCTACCGACGGAGGTCCAGTGTGGGCTCCAGTAGTCATATGGCAGCGAAACTTGGTGGACCGATTTACACTGGAAAACAAATTAGTTCCAGTTGTGGCCACGAGGTGTAAATCTGTCGCTATACACTATTTGTATGACGGTATGACATCCACGCTGTAATTTGACATGCCATAATGTGAATGAACAGTATGGCTATGGAGGAAAGAGACCGTGCACTGTTAGTGTGACTGTTGTATGCGAACGAGCGCAATTAAAGTGCTGCAATGAGAGGGTATCGCCGATTGGAAGGTCTGAGAAGGGGCCCGATGCCAATAAATTTTTTTAAAGAAGACGATAGTAAAATTCGAAAACACTAGTAAGCTTTGTGTTTCACCTTGAAGGGGAATGCGTTCTATCCCGATGGAAGTTACTGAAGAGGTTGCCGTTGCAGTAACTGAACGTGCAGCACGTGCCCGGGACAGTGCTCGTGCAGTGTCACGAGAATTGTCCATCCCATGGTCAACACTACGGAAAGTTTTGCGGTCTGTTTTACACTGGCACCGCACAAGATCCGGACGGTCCAGCAACTGAAACCTCACAATTCACAGCAATGTTCTGAATTTGCTCTTCGGTTTCTGGCACGGATAGGAGTTGATGACTTGTGGCCGGATAATATTCTGTGAAGTGACGAGGTACATTTTACACTACAGGGCGCAGTGAATACACAGAACTGCCGAATTTTGGATACTGCTTAACCATTGCCCTCGCAGTATGTAACTGTTTGGTGTGGATTCACAAGCACCTATATTCTCGGTCCGTTCTTCTTTGAAGAGGATTCACCCACAGGGCCTGTTAAGTGTACCGTGATGTCTACATTTACATCTACATCTACATCCCTACTCCGCAAGCCACCCGACGGTGTGTGGCGGAGGGCACCCTGAGCACCTCTAGCGGTCACGTATTGTTCGTGGAAAGAAAGATTATCGGTATGCCTCCGTGTGGGCTCCAATCTCTCTGATTTTGCCCTCGTGGTCTCTTCGCGAGATATACGAAGGAGGGAGCAATATACTGCTTGACTCCTCGGTGAAGGATTGTTCTCTCAACTTCAACATAAGCCCGTACCGAGCTTGCTCTCTTGCAGGTTCTTCCACTGGAGTTTATCTATCATCTCCGTAACGCTTTCGCGATTACTAAATGATCCTGTAACGAAGCGCGCTGCTCTCCGTTGGATCTTCTCTCTCTCTTCTATCAAACCTATCTGGTACGGATCCCACACCGGTGAGCAGTATTCAAGCAGTGGGCGAATAAGTGTACTGTAACATGCTTCCTTTGTTTTCGGACTGATTTCCTTAGGATTCTTTCAATGAATCTCAGTCTGGCATCTGCTTTACCGACGATTAATTTTATGTGGTCATTCCATTTTAAATCACTCCTAATGCCTACTCCCAATAATTTATGGAATTAACTGCTTCCAATTGCTGACCTACTGTATTGTAGCTAAATGATAAAATATCTTTCTTTCTATGTATTCGCAGCACACTACACTTGTCTACGTTGAGATTGAATTGCCATTCCCTGCACCATGCGTCAATTCGTTGCAGATCCTCCTGCATTTCAGTACAATTTTCCATTGTTACAACATCTCGATATACTACAGCTTCATCCGCAAAAACCTCAGTGAACTTCCGATGTTATCGACAAAGTCATTTATATATATTGAGAATAGCAGCGGTCCTACGACACTCCCCTGCGGCCCACCTGAAATTACTCTTACTTCGTAAGACTTCTCTCCATTGAGAATGACATGCTGCTTTCTGTTATCTAGGAACTCTTCAATCCAATCACACAATTGGGCTGATAGTCCATATGCTCTTACTTTGCTCATTAAACGACTGTGGGGAACTGTATCAAACGCCTTGCTGAAGTCAAGAAACACGGCATCTACCTGGGAACCCGTGTCTATGGCTCTCTGAGTCTCGTGGACGAATAGCGTGAGCTATGTTTCACACGATCGTCTTTTTGGAAACCCACGCTGATTCCTACGGAGTAGATTTATAGTCTCCAGAAAAGTCATTATGCTCGAACATAATACGTGTTCCAAAATTCTACAACTGATCGACGTTAGAGATATAGGTCTATAGTTCTGCACATCTGTTCGACGTCCCTTCTTGAAAACGTGGATGACCTGTGCCCTTTTCCAATCTTTTGGAACGCTGCGCTCTTCTAGAGACCCACGGTACACCGCTACAACCGCTGCAAGAAGGGGGGCAAGTTCCTTCGCGTACTCTGTGTAAAATCGAACTGGTATCCCATCAGGTCTGCTCGTTATCGTGACCTCCTTTGTGCAGCATGTGATTCCTGCTTTGGAACAGCGCAGCTGTGTGGAAACCACTGATGCAAGATGGTGCAACACCTCATGTAGCTCACCCAGTGAAAGATCTGCTTATTGCTACTTTCCACCGACGTTTCATCCCCAGAGGTTTCCCAGATGCATGCTCTACAAGATCACCTGATCTGAATCCATCTGGCTTTGGCTCGGGGGTGGGTACCTAAAAGATCTCTTTTACCAGCGACACATTCGGTCTTTAACTGATCTCAAGGCCAGTACACAGGAACATGTTGCTCAGATTTCACAGGAACTGCTTCGAGCAATTGTTTATAATGTTTTTCGAATGCACTATTTCGTCAATGTCTCCGGTGCTTATATTGAAAAAAATGTGTAAACCGCGGTTAATAATAAAATCAACTTTATGCCTTTCTCACATGTTTGACCTATTCTGTCCACGTGCCGCTCCTAAGCCATTACATATGGAAACTTTTCTATACGTATGAGAAAAGTACCATCGCAGCTGTATCTCGAAAATGTCTTTATTCTACCACACGACTAATTTCGGCGGCACATTGCCGCCATCCTAAGACCCTGCCACTGCCAAATGGATCTTTGATTTCCTTGGCACATGTACTGTGGGATCCTTGTTACTGGCACACGTGGGCTAGCTTTCATCAGGAGTTATACTTGATACCGTGTTACCTCCAATCACAGGCCATGGCGGGTCCATTGATAGCGACCGACCGCCACGTCATCCTTTCCAGCGGCGTCATTGAATGCGGTTTGGAGAGGCTTGGGTTCAGCACGTTGCTCTCCAGGCCGTCGGTTCGGACCTGGAGTCGGTACCTATTGGCCAAATAGCTCATCAGTTGGCCTAAGGGGCTGAGTGCACCCCGCTCCAGGCGTCCCACTGACGAAAAGTCCCTACCAGTACCGGGAATCGAACATGCATCCTCCACACGGGAGACAGCTACGCTGACCACTCAGATGCGTATCGGACATTTGCGTTACTGGCAGGTATACAAACTTGGTATACACTTTTGGTATTGTGTTCCAATTTTTGTCCTTTACAGCCCATAGAGACATGGACATTATTACCTGATGCCTTGTAATTAGTGTTCTGCTAATATTCTTCTCCTAGAAATTTCGGCGGATAATATTCTGATGTCCTATTAATCAGCGTAATTTCTATCATGGTTCTGTTACAAAATATGTCAAACTCTTCCCTTATTTTCCAGTTTACTCATGGTCTATGATTTATTTCCACGCATGCCGCATTTAAGACGTTCATTCTCGGAAATTTAGTATTCATTTTTCACCTATGTGTAAAAGCAGTAATTTTTTTAGGACGGAATGATCTCTCTGTCTGTGCTAGTCTGCTTCTAAGGCCTTCTTGTGCCATCCAGCATGCCGTACTATATGGGCTCAAATTTTTATGTTATGTTCGTTGCTAATCTAATTTATGTAATGCCTCAATATTTTGAGTTCTCTTAATCCTCTTTGCTCGATACACTGTCCATTCAGTTTATCAGATATTGTGTATCTTCCTCACGTTGACAGAGCATAGCAACGTATTCACCGAATCTTAATATGGGTACACCTTCACATGAATTTTAATCTCACTGCTGACCCTTAGGTTGTATACTTCAATGGTTCTTAGATATACATGTTGAACAGTAACGGGCAAGGATTACACACCTGTCTCATTGTGTATTACTAACCATTTGCTACAGTCCATACTTATTTTCTAAGGATTTCACCAATTTACTTTTCTAGACGAACACAACCAATGAAATTGTCACATCGTGTGTCTTCCAACACAGCCACAATGTTATGTTAAATTCAGCTTGAACACCGTGTAATAAATTGTAACACGGTGTTTGTTGAGTTCGATCTTTGTCCTGTTTTAAAGTTAAATAGAGGCGCTGATTTCAAAACTGTTGTTAGTTTTCTCTGCGGGATCGAAACTGGAGCACAGTAAGCACTATTGCTCTCCTGTTGGCTGACATAAACCTTCTTGGCCGGTGAAGGGAGGGATTAATGACACCTTAGTAGACCGGCGACAGATTCATATTGTCTAGACCAATTCATTTACTCCTGAGATACTGCAATGAGACGTTGTGTGACGCTGTGGTATAGTGAACGGCATTCCGACGTGGAGTCAGAGTTCTTGTTTTGTATACAAGGTTAGCCGTGTTAAGGTTTTATTTGTATATGAACTGAAACCTTTCCATATGTCTCCCTCTGCTAGTTCGCGTCGTTGGTGCTTAATTATCTCCTATTCGCTCTGTTATATATGCGGCAGTTGTACCGTTTCCTGTCAAAGGATAAACTTCAGTATATATGTTACGCAAACCTATTGTGCCCATCTGAAAGTGAAAATTTGTGTTCAAGATAAATCATGAGCCCTCAAAAACTTCCATGTGGTACACCTATGATTCGGTGAGAGCCTGGAGATGACTCAAGCGACTGTTTCTTTGGACAGGGAAAACTTCAGAAATATTAAGTAGAGTATCCTAGTTTACTAACAGCTACATTCCCGCTGCCACATTCAGCTCAGATCCGAGTTCCAGTTTTCGAAGAACTACCCTCTTTGGGGTACAGGTGTATAAGTCTGATCAGTGTTGAAGTGATCCTAACAACGAAGATTTTCCCACTGAAGATGATTCCGTTCGTAATGGATTCGAGCAGCTTGAATTGAAAATCAGGCACTAGATGTCAGGCCATCCAAATAAATATTCAGAAGCGTTAGCATTAAGTCTGAGAGAAAAAGTTGCTTGAAGAGAAAGTGCGTTTCAGTAAAACGTTCGAAATGATGATGGCTTCGTATGTTGCGCACAGTACACTGTTTGATGAGAGAGTTGGAAGTTTCAGCCTATAACGTAACTGATTGGCGATTTTTCATTGACAACTTGAATCGGAGCTTAAAGTGTGTCCACCTCCGTAATGAAAATTTATTCGGTGGAGTCCCAATAGGCCATTCAGTTTTTTTCTTGAAGAATATGAAGACATAAATGGAGTAATTAATTTGTTGCAATATCCATGTACCAATGGATCATCTGTGTTGATCTTAAAATGTTCTGCTTCCTCCTTAGCCTACAACACGGATATACCAAGCAAGCCTGATATTGGTCTATGTTGTTGTTGTTGTTGTTGTGGTCTTCAGTCCTGAGACTGGTTTGATGCAGCTCTCCATGCTACTCTATCCTGTGCAAGCTTCTTCATCTCCCAGTACCTACTGCAACCTACATCCTTCTGAATCTGCTTAGTGTATTGATCTCTTGGTCTCCCTCTACGATTTTTACCCTCCACGCTGCCCTCCAATGCTAAATTTGTGATCCCTTGATGCCTCAGAACGTCCTACCAACCGATCCCTTCTTCTAGTCAAGTTGTGCCACAAACTTCTCTTCTTCCCAATCCTATTCAAAACCTCTCATTAGTTACGTGATCTACCCACCTTATCTTCAGCATTCTTCTGTAGCACCACATTTCGAAAGCTTCTATTCTCTTCTTGTCCAAACTGGTTATCGTCCATGTTTCACTTCCATACATGGCTACACTCCATACAAATACTTTCAGAAACGACTTCCTGACACTTAAATCTATACTCGATGTTAACAAATTTCTCTCCTTCAGAAACGATTTCCTTGCCATTGCCAGTCTACATTTTATATCCTCTCTACTTCGACCATCATCAGTTATTTTACTCCCTAAATAGCAAAACTTCTTTACTACTTTAAGTGTCTCATTTCCTAATCTAATCCCCTCAGCATCACCAGATTTAATCTGACTACATTCCATTATCCTCGTTTTGCTTTTGTTGATGTTCATCTTATATCCTCCTTTCAAGACACTGTCCATTCCGTTCAACTGCTCTTCCAAGTCCCTTGCTGTCTCTGACAGAATTACAATGTCATCGGCGAACCTCAAAGTTTTTACTTCTTCTCCATGAATTTTAATACCTACTCCGAATTTTTCTTTTGTTTCCTTTACTGCTTGCTCAATATACAGATTGAATAACATCTGGAAGAGGCTACAACCCTGTCTCACTCCTTTCCCAACCACTGCTTCCCTTTCATGCCCCTCGACTCTTATAACTGCCATCTGGTTTCTGTACAAATTGTAAATAGCCTTTAGCTCCCTGTATTTTACTCCTGCCACCTTCAGAATTTGAAAGAGAGTATTCCAGTTAACGTTGTCAAAAGCTTTCTCTAAGTCTACAAATGCTAGAAACGTAGGTTTGCCTTTTCTTAATCTTTCTTCTAAGATAAGTCGTAAGGTTAGTATTGCCTCACGTGTTCCAACATTTCTACGGAATCCAAACTGATCTTCCCCGAGGTCCGCTTCTACCAGTTTTTCCATTCGTCTGTAAAGAATTCGCGTTAGTGTTTTGCAGCTGTGACTTATTAAACTGATATTTCAGTAATTTTCACATCTGTCAACACCTATTTTCTGTGGTATTGGAATTATTATATTCTTCTCGAAGTCTGTGCGTATTTCGCCTGTCTCATACATCTTGCTCACCAGATGGTAGAGTTTTGTCATGACTGGCTCTCCCAAGGCCATCAGTAGTTCTAATGGAATGTTGTCTACTCCCGGGGTCTTGTTTCGACTCAGGTGTTTCAGTGCTCTGTCAAACTCTTCACGAGGTATCTTATCTCCCATTTCATCTTCATCTACATCCTCTTCCATTTCCATAATACTGTCCTCAAGTACATCGCCCTTGTATAAACCCTCTATATACTCCTTCCACCTTTCTGCCTTCCCTTCTTTGCTTAGAACTGGGTTTCCATCTGAGCTCTTGATATTCATACAAGTGGTTCTCTTCTCTCCAAAGGTCTCTTTAATTTTCCTGTAGGCAGTGTCTATCTTACCCCTAGTGAGACAAGCCTCTACATCCTTACATTTGTCCTCTAGCCATCCCTGCTTAGCCATTTTGCACTTCCTGTCGATCTCATTTTTGAGACGTTTGTATTCCTTTTTGCCTGCTTCATTTACTGCATTTTTATATTTTCTCCTTTCATCAATTAAATTCAATATTTCTTCTGTTACCCAAGGATTTCTATTAGCCCTCGTCTTTTTACCTACTTGATCCTCTGCTGCCTTCACTACTTCATCCCTCAGAGCTACCCATTCTTCTTCTACTGTATTTCTTTCCCCCATTCCTGTCAATTGTTCCCTTATGCTCTCCCTGAAACTCTGTACAACCTCTGGTTCTTTCAGTTTATCCAGGTCCCATCTCCTTAAATTCCCACCTTTTTGCAGTGTCTTCAGTTTCAATCTGCAGTTCATAACCAATAGATTGTGGTCAGAATCCACATCTGCCCCTGGAAATGTCTTACAATTTAAAACCTGGTTCCTAAATATCTGTCTTACTATTATATAATCTATCTGATACCTTTTAGTATCTCCAGGATTCTTCCAGGTATACAACCTTCTTTTATGATTCTTGAACCAAGTGTTAGCTATGATTAAGTTATGCTCTGTGCAAAATTCTACAAGGCGGCTTCCTCTTTCATTTCTTCCCCCCAATCCATATTCACCTACTATGTTTCCTTCTCTCCCTTTTCCTACTGACGAATTCCAGTCACCCATGACTATTAAATTTTCGTCTCCCTTCACTACCTGAATAATTTCTTTTATCTCGTCATACATTTCATCAATTTCTTCATCATCTGCAGAGCTAGTTGGCATATAAACTTGTACTACTGTAGTAGGCATGGGCTTTGTGTCTATCTTGGCCACAATAATGCGTTCACTATGCTGTTTGTAGTTTTGTCTATGTGGTACAGCAATATTCATGAGAAGCATTGGGTGCGTTCGAACTGTCCATCAAGATCTGACCTGAAACCTGGTGATCCAAACATACATCAGCGCTTGTCGACAGAAAGAAAATTACATTTTCGCCTCTGTATGTGAAACTGGGTCATATGAAGTGGTTTGTTAACGTTTTGTAAATTGAAGGTGACTGTTTCAAGAACCTCATATGAAAAAATAATTTTTCATATGTGTGTTTTATGGTGCGCAGATTCGGCAGCTCGTTAAAGATGAACATTTTATTGTAACATAACTTGAAAAGAATGCTTGGTTTTCTTTTAAAAAGATTGTGAAAGAATTTTTCGGAAATACAAGAGTACAGGATTACACTGAAATTTATCAGAAATTGTTGGAGAATTTCAAAATGCGTGTTTCCAAAATGAGCTTCAAACTGCATTTTGTACGTGGCCACCTTGCTGACTTTCCGGAAAATGTTGCAGTCAGTGATGAGCAGGGTGAGAGATTCCACCAAGATCTGAAGATCATGGAGGCATGGTATCAAGGGAGATGCCATTTACAGCCATTTTCACATGTTTCACCTCTTGTCTCAACGATCTTAGAAAGGCCAAAGGAATGCTATATATCTTTTCTGCCTTGTTCGATCGCAAGTCTTCCAAAGGTCTCTGAACCTCTGACTCTAATGTGGGACCCCTATGTCCTCCAGATGTACACTAATTTCTTTTTCTGTTATACTTTCAGAGAGTTTTTCTTCGTTTTAGGGACTCTCAGTTTACCATTTCGAACTTTCCGATCTCCAAACAACGTTCAACAGAGGAAGTGCTAATGCTGTCATGACATTTACGCCTTTGCTTTTAAATTCTCCGGAAGTTGTTCCAAGTTTTCTGTTTGCTGAGTCTGTCATTCTGACAACCATTTCCTTTCCAATTTCTTCACATTTTTCCAGCAGGCATTTCGCTTTCGCTTCCTTGCAGTTCCTACTGATTTCACGTTCAAGTGATTTATATTTCTATATCATTTTCTTTTCGTGAATGCTGTTGTATTTTCTCCTTTCGTTGCACTTGTTTTTCTTGTATCTATGCTTTTCTGTTCAGTTTCTTTGGTTACTCTTTTTAGAGATGTCTGAACTAAGAA
Organism: Schistocerca nitens; assembly: GCF_023898315.1. NCBI lineage: Eukaryota > Metazoa > Arthropoda > Insecta > Orthoptera > Acrididae > Schistocerca > Schistocerca nitens. The sequence continues at coordinate 310,189,843 of NC_064615.1, read as the reverse complement.
TTGTTTTTTTCATTACTGTAGTATCTTTAGTCTCACAGCTTCGAATGCTCATAAACATTTCTCAGTACTTCAGTACCACATAACATAGTACGCTGATTCGTCCGGAGGATTCTCTTAAACTTGCACCTAATTTTTTTCCTTAGTTAGATGTGCTCTGGCCTCATACCTTATCCTGCAATTTCTGTTTCAACATGATGGAATCACTCTCTGGCGAGAAGAGAGAAACGTTTCGCCTTCTTACTAAATATTGTAGTTGCAATGAGGTACACAGCCAAAATAAATTTCTGGAATGACCACCTGCAACACTTAATGTCGTAACTTGTTTTTTGTCCTTAATTTTTGTCTTTTGCGCTAATTCGATATCGCTTGTGCAGCTGCTTTCAAGTGTGTGAAATATATACTAGATGTAAGATTCTACAAATATAATACAACCATTAGTTGTTTAATCGACAGAATAGAATTAAAATAATATTACAATAATCGTTATTACATTCAACCAATTAGGTGCATGATTCGTATTTGTACGCAGGCCCCTACATTTTATCTTCAAATTGGTTCAAATGGCTCTGAGCACTATGGGACTTAACATCTGTGGTCATCAGTCCCCTAGAACTTAGAACTACTTAAACCTAAGCAACCTAAGGACATCACACACATCCATGCCCGAGGCAGGATTCGAACCTGCGACCGTAGCGGTCGCGCGGTTCCAGACTGCAGCGCCTAGAACCGCTAGACCACCGCGGCCGGCATTTTATCTTCTTTTAGTCTTACTTTATGTTGGTTTTGAGGAGGATGATAAAAAATTACGTATGTGAATAGTTCCATATTTTATTATAATGGACTGATTTTTAATTAGACTGTCACCTAGTCTTTCTGAATCCATGAATTCATGCAAATAACAAGACACCTTATCCGTATAAGAACAGAAACCCAAACATTTTATCTTTCTCTCTTTTTGTTTTATGCGGAGATTCTATCAGGCTTGTTGTTGGTAATGAGGCAGTAGGAGGAATACTGTATTTATCTCCTAAACTAGTCTTGTGTCTGTTGTAATACACAACGTGAAAAAGGAGTCACGAAAATGTGTTACATTTAATTAATACTGCACACCAAATCTTTGGGTCCTCCGCGATAGCTGAGAGCTTGTTCGGTCAGAGAGCCGGTGGACCTCTGTAATAAAAAACTGAGTAAAGGAATCAACGATCAAATTCAACGGATGTCATGTGACGTCAGCTCAGGCCAAACGCAACGAACAATATCGGACAAAAAAAGAGCAACCAAAAAAAGTTGTCAGCGTGACGGACTGTCCTACCAAGGAGCTCGGGTTCGATCCCCGGCTGGGTCGGAGATTTTCCCTGCTCAGAGACTGAGTGCTGTGGTGTCATTATCATCTCATCCCCATCGACACGCTAGTCGCCGAAGTGGCTTTACCTAAAAAGACTTGCACCAGGCGACCGGTCTACCCGATGGGAGGTCCTAACCACACGACATTTCCATTTTTTCCATACCAAATCCTTGGAATGTTCCTTGCTGCCAGTCTGAAGAAGGCATGGGCTTGTCTTACAGGAAATGAAAATGTCGGGTGACTATGGCCTCCCGTAGGGTAGACCGAGCGCCGGGTGCAAGTCGTTCGATTTGACGCCATTTCGGCAACTTGCGCGTCGATGGGGATGAAATGATGATGATTGGGACAACACAACACTGAGTCCCTGAGCGGAGAAAATCTCCAACCCAGCCGGGGATCGAACCCGAGCCTTTAGGTTGCCTTCTGTCACGCTGACCACTTGGCTACCGGGGGTGGACTGTATTACAGTATTTAGTAGGACATATTGTCACATTAATGTCGTTCCATTTCAGTACTATTATAACAACTTGTATTTAGGACACCGCCAGTTATTTATATGTTAAGAGAAATGTAAATTTGACCTTGCCGTGATACCTGCACACAGAATATATAAATAATAATCTTTCTATTCCTTTCTGCCATTTATTCATTTTCTGTGTCACTTTTATGGATGAACGAAAGTTATTTGAATTTCTATAACACATAAAGCATTTTTTGCCGCTTAGTTTAATCTCCGATGAGATGGCCATGAGATGTTGCTTCACCTAGGTGCATATGATGTTGTACCTGGAGGTGGTAAGTTACGTTACAGCTTTTCAAGAAACATTTGGTGTTATGATGTTTATCTTAAAGTCAGGTAGCGTAAAAAAAATATTTTACTGTATGATGTTATCCTCTCTCTCATACAGAGATTAGACATAAATCAGCGGATCTCCAAGTTTTTAACTCGCATTACGCTTGTCAATGCGAGCACTGTTCGCCATGTGACAAACGTCAGCAAGTGTGCGCAGTTCACTGAAATTTGGTGAGACAGTACAGAGCGAATAGACTTGTGCTACTACCGTAGGCTACGGTAGACTGCCGTAAGTATGCTCAGACTTCGGTAGTTTTCCTAGTAGCTTTGATCACTTAAAGCCATACCCGTGTAACCTGTACGTTGGGCATTACCTCATAACTACCGTTTACTTTACATATAAAGTCAGTGTCTTAATAGCTTGTAACACTTATAGCGGTTAGGAGTAGGTTTGTTTTATGTAACTATGTATTAGCAATTTATGAAGTGTGTATTCTATGTTGTTTAAACTCCTTGATGCATGGTAAGGAAATCAGAGTTTTGTAATGTATACATGAAAAAATCAAAAGAATATGATGAAATTTTGCATAACTGTTATGTGAACATGTTTATAAAAAAGAGTATCTTTGTTAAAAGCTGGTTCATGCTTAGGGCACCTGTATTTGTAACATGTAAACGATGAAGGGAAGTCCATCCGCAACGAAAGTGGCATGCCGCGATGTAAAAGGTGGGTTTGGCCGTTGAACTGAGCGGCTCCTTTGTGTGATCGACAAGCAGTATGCGGCTAGCCGTAGCACGGTACACTTCGAAGTTGCATTAGAAGGAATATGCCTCGGATGTGGGTCTGGCTATTATTTGATATTCGCGGAATAATATAATTGCTCTAATACGTTGAAAATCCGACGCCAAGGACAGCATTTATAGAGCCGTGCGTACAGTTAGCCGCCATTGCGCCGGCCACCAATCTTCGCCACTGCTTCACAAACTTCATACATTGAGTTCAGTAATGTATATCGTCATGGACCAGTTAATTTGTGTATTGTTTGAATAATAATCACATAAACCATAAATTTGTGTCCGGAACCGTATTTTCAATCCTGATCACGTACCTACGCAGGTCCTCACCTAAAAACCGAGTATCCTGAAATAAGTGAACAGTTCTTGGCTCAAATGGCTCTGAGCACTATGCGACTTAACTTCTGAGGCCATCAGTCGCCCAGAACTTAGAAATAATTAAACCTAACTAACCTAAGGAAATCACACATATCCATGCCCGAGGCAGGATTCGAACCTGCAAACGTAGCGGTCGCTCGGTTCCAGACTGTAGCGCCCGGAACCGCACGGCCACTTCGGCCGGCGAACAGTTCTTGCTTTTATGTGTTTAAAAGTGATTTTTTGTTTAAATTAAAAGTAGTAGTAAAATTCAAAGTAAGAGTAACATTTGGATGCTTTGTTAATGAACTACTCCAAGTGAAATTGTTAAGGTAGGAAGTTTAAGTACAAAGATTCAAATATCAATTAATAGGAAAGTGAAGTTGGACAGGCTTTTGCTAAAGTATTCTTAGCATATTATAAAATATAGTTTTGTAGGATTACAGTGCAAGATTGTGTAAATATTATTGCAAAGAATACCTGCTTCACAGACAAAGTTCAACTACATATAATTTTACGTTAGTGCTGTTACAAGTAAAATTATGCATATTTTCAATGAATGTAGTTTTAGTATCCATCAGGAAAGGTTTCGTTTTTGAAGTTAACTGAGCCCAGTGCTGCATTTTACTGTCTTGCAAAGTAATTTAAGTGAATGATTAGCGTTTAGAGTCAGTCTTTACTATTGTAATAATTAAAGAGCATTGACTAGTGAAACTATACTAGTTTAAGGGTCCTCATTATATTATCCAACCATTAAGAAAAAAATTGAACTACTACTGTTACTAAGAAAAACTGTTATAAGTAGAGGAGCTTAAACAGTGTATCTATGATGTTATTCATCAGTTTTTCATGTCAGTCAAGATAGAAGCCCCTCATGTCCAAATTTATTTCTGCACTTCATGCAGTGACATTTCAGAATATGACTAAGTAATGCTCATGAGTTTGGCTGTCATTAGTATGAGTTCTGTGCAAATTTACTCCCCATAATTTACTGGTGTGTATGTTATTGGTAACTGCTGCTACACACAGTACAGAGTGCACTGTGTTAGTTTGTATCCTCTTTGCTATTCGAAAGGAAATCTCAACAAAAATAACTTCAATATCTAATATTCAATTTTCTCAATTATATATTTCCAAATGAATGTGCCTAATTGGGCTGGAGACCGTTCATATTTTTCATTCATTTTTGATTTTACCACTTTCTTTAACTCCCAAGATTGATTTTTCTGTTAATTTCACCAAATTCGAAATTCGATACCCTTGTCCATTAGACTCACGCGTGGTTGAACTTCGAAATCCTTTCAGATGGTAATATTACCGTGTTTCACGACACGTTAGTGTTATACGCTTCCCCTGAAATTCGGAAACGGTGAACCGCTTAGAAACTGAGTGAGGATGTATAAAACTATAGAACATTTTTGTTTTCCATAGTTTCCCTCTTGCTGTTTATAGCGAAACTGAAATTGTCAGTGTATAATCCAGGTTTTATTCGAAAATTGTTGATTCGTAACAAAGAGGTAAAAAAAAACGCAAATGAAAAATGTATCCAACATCGGTTCAATAAGTAGTTGAATTTACAAAAAACCTGTTTCTGTTATTCGTAAACAGCTTTCCTAGTTATCAACAACAACAGGAAACACTTGCCTTTGATCATGATGAGGAATGCTCTGTTGAGCACTACGTGCAACTTTCTGACTGATTCTCCAGGGATAAGACAGTTAAATGTACTTGAATCTTACAACCTGGTACAGTCATTAACTTTTCATACTAGATATAGTGAAACGTCAGTATGATCATAGACAATGTCTCCATAAAATCTTCTCTAGTTGGTCACAGTGTGCGAAAAATTAGTAATGACCTTTAAATCATGAACCACAGGTATTAATACCGAAAGAAATCAAGATAGGGCCATATCCCAAAGCAGTAAATTAAAGATTTAGAGATATGAGTCCACTTGCAACGCAAAAATTTAAGGGGGGGTAGGACGTCAAACGGGGCGACTTGGAGCAGGAGAGGCATCGCAGGACATTTTATTTTCTACTGTCTATACTTTTACAAATAAATTCATGAAACTTTGTCAGCATGATCAGGAAGGACTCTGGATTCACACTCACAGCGGTGGAAGTTCAAAAACATAACAGAATAAACTTTTTTACATGTGAAATTTCATGATTTTTTCGCTTACTATTGGCTGCATTTGTTGCTATAGGTACATTTTTCTTCACAAGTAACAGAGATTCTTTGATGAATTTTGCACAGCATACAAACCATTCTTACAGGTGTATGAAACCCTAGAATTTTCCAAATCTATTAAAAATTATGGTAAAAATTGAGATAATTAACTACAAAATTTGATTTTTTTCTAAACATAAAGTTTAAAACGTAACAGCTCATTCATTTTTTAGATTCTAGGGTTTCAGACACCTGTAAGTATGGTTTGTATGCTGTGCAAAATTCATCGAACAGTCTTTCTTACTTATGAAGAAAAGTGTACCTATAGCAACAAATGCACCCAATAGTAAGTGAAAAAATGATGAAATTTCACATGTAAAAAAATTATTTTGTTATGTTTTTGAACTTCCGCTGCTACGAATGTGAATCCTGAACCCTTCCTGGTCATGCTGACAAATTTTTGTGTTTTTACTTGTAAAACTATAGACAGTGTAAATTAAAATGTCCTGTGGTGCCTCTCCTGCTCCAAGTCGGCCTGTTTGACGTCCTACCCCCCTTAAAATCACTATCGAAGGGCAAACATCGCAAGAGCCTGAGATACAGACAACTGAAACGACAAATGTTATACATTTCTTCAAACCTTTATCACTTTATTTCACAGTTCTTCCCCACTAAAAAATGACAGGTAGCTATGCAGTACTAATAAGAAACCGATCTCGATCAATAACGGCGTTCGAATATCATATGTATCATAATATGAAAGACAGTCAAAAGCCGGTAACAGAACTCCACTACATCTACATCTATACTCCGCAAGCCACCTTGCGGCGTGAGACTGAGGGCACTTGGTGTACCACCGGCACTTCTCCCCCTTTCCTATTCGCAGGAAGAACGATTTGCGGTAACCCTCCGTGTGCGCTCGAATTTCTCTAATTTTATGTTCGTGCTCTTTACCGGAGATATACCTAGGAGGAAGCAATACAGTTGTTGACTCTTCTAGGAGCGAACGCTCTTGTAACTTTAACAATAAATTGAATAGTGATGCAGAAAGCATTTCTTGCAGCTTCTGTCACTGGTGGTGGTTGATAATCTCCATGTCGCTTTCATGCTTACGAGATGAACCTGTAATTTTCTCTGTTTTGTTTATCAATCCCATTCGGTACATATGCGCTACTGGCGAGCAATATTCAAGTATTGGTCCAACGAGGGTTTTACAAGCTACTCTATTTGCTAACGGACTGCATTTCCTGAGGATTCTTCCAATGAATCTCAGTCTGGCATCAACCTTTCTTGCGATTAAGTTTATGTGGTTGTTCCACTTTAAATCCTGCAAAGTGCTGAGGAATCAAGCTGAAATAATATACTACGCCACGATAATAGAAAGCATTCAGATCCAAAATTAAAGGCTGACACTGCCACCTCCTTCATCTCAAATTATCAGTTGAGTTCTCTATAATTGCACGGATCTCCTCCGTGATTTCTTTTCAGTAATAAATTCGTGTGCTTTGTGTCTAGTCCCATATTTTATTCTTAGTCGTTTCCCTAGACAGGGTGCTATCCGAAGTCCTAGGATATTTCCGAATATCCTGTTTCATTGAACTGTAAAGCAATTACATTCCTTAACGAAAGTTAATAAACCCTGTGGAGCTTACAAACTACATAATTCCTTAGTGATCGTAAGTGTTGAAATACTCCACGTAATTTTCATAAACTAGTTCAAGTGTCATCAAAGTACAGTTGCTAAAGAAAGATTTAAAGTATTCAGTTTAAAGAATTTTCTTATTGAAATAACAGTGTTTGTATTTTCATGTGTTATGTAGTTAACATTGTTTCTAACATTGTGATGTGAGTAAAATGTTCAGCCTTGATTCTAGTCTACTGATAAACTAGCTCTTGGGTCCCCCTGCTGATAGTTGAGCCAGATTTAAAGCACTACTTTCATTTTTATAACTTATAAGCAAGTAGATAAAACTATTCAAGCTACACTAGATTCAGGTATCACATGTCTTATCTGAGCTACATAGTATAAGTTAGTAAACGTTCCCTGAGAATGCAAATAATAATCAGTACAAAAGATACAACTACTTGATAATCATTTCAATGCTAGTAAATTCCAATAAATAAACTGAGAAAAGAACCACTTGTTCAGGTTAGCAGTGCTCCATCTGTAGTAATAACGATCAATAATATATTCATCGTTAGCTTCGTACCGTAATGTACAGATGCTGTTAATGAGAGGCATTTGTTGCCTAAACATATTAATACTGCTCCTGTATAGTTCACGTCAAATCACTGGTACATTACTTGTTACATTACGTTACTGTCTTGTATCTTATCAGCGAAACAGAGTTTCAGTAAAAGGTAAAGTCAATTCCCAATAGTTAACTATCTTTATGAACCATGCTAGTACTTGGTACAACTTCACCTGATAAGGTTAGCGACTGTTCCTTTCACGTAATCACAGTTTACTTGGTTACTAATAGAACCTTGGTTAGATTCCCATTTGTTCTGCTAGGCTCCTTTTCTGTACACATCTTTAGAGAAATAAAAATAATCAGATACCTTTCCATTACGTACGATCACTGTCAAGTAAGTATCCTTTCACTGGAGCAACATTATTGGCGTATTGCTAATTTAGTTAATCCGGTAGTGTTACACATTTTGCTACCTGGTTTTTCAAACGTTTTTGAGAAAGCAGTGTATAGGAGAGTATGGCGCTTTTCAGTACACATAATTTTCTATCAGACTCGCAGTTCAGCTTCAGGAAGACGGTAACCACAGAAAATACAATTTATTTTATATGTGAGGCTGAACAATAGGGTGAGGACAATAAGTATTTTCATTGGCTTAACTAAGACATGTGACTGTGTCGACCATGCAGTACCTCTGTGTAGGTTAGAACATAATGGGATTGAAGCACTTAAGACAAAATATGAAATACTGAATAAAATAGTATTCTAGAAAGAAGCTTTTGGTGATGTATACAAAGGCCTTACAGTAAGCCAGATATATATGTGAATTCAATGCAAACACAAACGTTTTAACTTCGCTACTGGTACCATCCAAAGAGTACCATAATATGCTGAGAGCCTTTCACGGCTAACTAAATCCACAAATGGGCCTCCCACTGATATCACTCTGTATGATTCTCTAGCGTCAATCTTGAACACTGACGCTGATTTTTCTAAATGTAACTAGTAATATGCTGTTGGCCTTGTTAAGTCCCACTGATAGTTAAGTGTAACTGTCCATGTCAGCCGTGCATAGTGGAAGTGATGGCACTCAAATTGTACGAGTGTTACAATGCCTGTGCAGCAGCAATACCGACAGTATCAATTTCATACTTTCACGTTTCGGCCAACAGATACAACTCACCATTAATTCTCGTATATGCAGAGGGCTACTGTTGTTCTATCGATTGCCGCTCAACCTCGTTATGTATATTTACCTCGCCCAAAACACGCCCTCTTCACGTTATGAACTGTTATTTACGGTTAAAAATTTTTCTTTGCTACTCTGCTTCTGTTTCTCAGTGTCAATAATTTTTGAGTGTAGGAAAGCTAGAATACAACTGTTAGGTATTTTTACGACTCATCCCATGATAGTCACAGCGTTCTATGATATGTTCATTCATTACACTAAAATGCAAAACTACCTATTTAATCTCACATAGAAATGCTGTGTGTCTGTTTTCATCGAGAACAGGATGCTACACTCATTGTTTACACATCCGCACTAAAAATTCCAAAACTCTCTTTAAACTGCTCCTCTTTTGTATTTGTAAAGCTAGCCGACCAATTTTGGTAGAAAGTTTACTCTGGCAATCAGCCACCTAGAATACATATATACATGGTTGCTAGTTGTGGATTTATCAACGGAAATGAGTAACCATGCACAAATCTCGCCTGCGTGAAGATGCAAACATCTCTGCAGAGAGAGCAGTAGGAAGGGTAGCCTACGTCTCAGGAGTGCTTGGGCACTAGACGTTTAATGTTGATATCATCTACGTTTGCTTTCCGTGAGACTTTATGCGGTGTGTAGTGAGTAACTGATGAGCCTATTGGAAGAAAGTGAAATCGGCCGGCTGTATATTAGGATAATTAAAACATTGCAACAGAGCACTGTTACCAGTTATGACGGAGAAACATCATAAGGTATTACGATAATGCGAGTAGTTATACAAGGCTGTATTCTGTCCCCGTCTCCTGTTTAACTATTATTCGTTGGCAGTCCACAGGCTAGCTGTATCAAACAGAAACGGGTATAAAAGTCAATGGGAAAGTGATTAATTATGTACACTATGCTGACTAACAGTTACAGACACCATTTGACGAAATTAATAGTCAGAAACAATTTTGGCCTCAAAGTGAATTTAGGCAAAACGAAATACATGGTTATTAGCAAAACTCCAAATATATCGTCAGCTATTACTGTTAACATCATACACTTTGGAAGGATATCAAAATACAAATATTTCAGTTCTTGGATCAATACTAAACAAGATGAGACCCAGGAAATCGATAAGAGATTTTAAGCTAGAGCTGCCATTTTTTTAAAGCGAAATCGAATTGAAACTTGCAGCTGAGACTCCGAATCATGAAATGTTAGGTAATCCCAGTACTCTTTTATGGGATGCAGGCGTGACTAATTAGTAAGGAAGCAATTAAGAGGATAGATATTCGAAACCTGGCTGTATCGGTGAAGGTTTAAAGTATACTAGAGAGAAAGAATTACCAGTGAAGACTTTTCTAAATAAAGTTCTTTATTTATTGTGAACTGAAACTGGAATAAAGTGAACTGCTGTTCTTTATAACTTGTTATTTATTTTGCAATGCTAAATAGTGCAACTGGTGTAGATACGGAAACGCTATCTGATAAAATGAGTCGCCAAAACTGTCAGAAATGTGTAACTGTATTTTTACTTAACTTTAGCAAAGTAATTAAAATTGTAACTGTATATTAAATAAGTTGATCTTTGAAAGTCTGTTATGCAGTACAGAGATCAGGGCTACTAAGTGTGACGTGACAATATGCGACTTGCTGTTTAGACAGGCAAGCACAATAAAAATGTAGCATAAGGTGCCAATCGAATTTTTAAAGAGTGAATAACCGAATTGATCCAATGAAAATGCCTTGTAAATTTACGTATGCAGAAGTGACTGGCAAATTTCTAACAACTGAATAGTACTCTCGCGAATGTAACACGGCACAGTGAGAATAGCTGTCTGAAAAGAAATGTAATCCTAACTGAACTTTGCTTAAACTGACCTGACAATGAATTCTGAAAAGTAACACGTAACGCCGAATAATCTTATTATGTTATGACTGTACTGTGACTGTCCCTAACAAATTCTTGTGGCTTGTCTGTGGCAACGGTAATCGGTACTTCTCCGAGTGATGAACTTCAAAATATGCAGCAAAGCAGCAGCAGGAGGAAGGAAAACCTTGTTCGAGCGCAATGCAAGGACGTGCAACTATTTTAAAGAGATCATGTCTCAGTTTTAGCCATTGGGTTCCGCAGAGTACCATGCGGAGACACACTTAAATAATATGAAATTCCTTCGAGAGAAGACGGTGGTGGAATATGGACTCACTAAATGAGTAAAGGAAACTTGACCTTTATATACCGTACATCAGAAACTAAGGGTCACAATCACAATTATCTTTACGGAATTTATCCTTTGTAACAAAAATTTGTCTACCATAAAATTAGTGAAAGGTGAAAGCGGTAAATCTAACTTATGACTGCAAGCTATGTGAAATGTTAACATATTCTGGTCTGAGCAATGAACTAACCAACAAAACTAATAAAGAAAAATCGCATTGAAACCCTGCGTGACTCAAATACATCACACCAAGCGCTACAAAGCTGTGCAACAACAACATTACCTCATGATCTGCGCATGTACAATTAATCTTCACCAAATCATAATCCACAATTAATCCTTCTCCGTATCTTTGTTTCTGTGCTCTGCAAGCTATTTCCATCCCCTCAGTACTATAGACAACACCCGACTCTCTCATTACCTTCCCTTAAGGCGCGTTTACATTTGCGCGCCTTGCGACTGTACTTGCCTCAAACGCAAGTAGAGGCACGCCTCTTCCTCAACAACTGCGCACGAGTGATCCCATTCACACTGGGTGCTTCTACTTCTGTATGGAACAAGCACATCCGCACAGCGACTGCCGCAAGGTGCACAGGTGTAAACGCACCTTTAGAATGCTTACTGCAACGGCAAAGCTACTGATAACTTAAGATCACAGTGTTTGTATTCACAACCTCTGTGGCGAAACATTATTGACTATCGAAAACCTTATTTAAAAAATATCCAGTATACACATATGAAACGTGACGCACCGAATGAAGACGACGCTTTACCAAATACAAGCTAAAAACCTTACAAGACGTTCGGATGCGAATCAATAAGGATAACTAATTGGGAAATCAATCAAAACCTTAAGACTAGAGTATTATGGTCATATAATGAGAGGAAAAGATCAATAGGGAGGAGACGATCATCACGGCTCCAGAATCTGAGGGGATGGTCAGATACACTTCACTAGAACTGGCTACACCCGCAAAGTCAAAATCGAGATTAGCCGTAATGATATCCAACCTCCAGAGAGAGATGGCGTCATAAGAAGAAGAAGCGGACGGAAAATGGTGCACCACAATAGTTTTTCCCACCTCCCAATTATTGGAAATTTATGAATGGGAGAAAATACTGTCAGTAAGCCGACCTCATCGTCCTGGTAATTTAATGAGATAAATATTTCGTAGAAATTATTTTGTTACTTCACTTTTTGGCTCCTGATATTTTACTACAGAGCTCTTTACGATGCTCAACGCCTATTTTGTAGTCTCCGCTGATGGAGATTGTTAGGCATCGCTGTAATATTCTCACGATTACTAAACATCCCTAGGCAAGACACGTGCAGCTTTTCTTTCAGCTAGCTCTATCTTCTTTAACTCGACCTGCTGACTTCCATAGAAGGACGAGCAATAGTGAAGCGTTGATCCAATGCAGTTTTCATAAGTTGCCCAATCTTCCGTGCTCTTGTAGTGAATATCAAGTCAACGACCAAGAGAATATGGCAGCCGTATCGTGAACACCTTCTTTGTTTATTGTATCAGAAAAGAAAGTACTGAAAGAACGACCATTGTAATGAAGCTCTATAAACCAAGTAGTGTTTCTATGACCGTCACAGTATACAGATAGAAACGTTGTATTAACGCTGACTAATGGAAATCAGTCATACTTGTATAGAAAATTTCGTAACATATGTTACGAGAATAGTTTATTGAATATAACTGTGAACTGCACGCCTTTTAATTAAAGATAATTTTCTGTTTGCAACCTGAAGTTGGCAATAATTTGTATTCACCCCACAGGAAGCGAAAACAATAAAATTTACATAAAAATAGTGTAATTATTGTGATCAGGGATCAGAACCGGAATCTACATTATAACTTTGAGCTGCGACTATTTGGCTGACATATCGCAGAATAATTTAATACAAGAGAATTATTCTCTTTGCGAAGGTTTCTGTCTGCTATACTGCAGTACTACGGTATTAAAAACCAACTAAAAGAGAAAGAAAAATAAATTTATTTGGTTTGTTTGTGTTAACAGGAACAAACCAAACAGTGAGCCCAAAGCAGTTACGTTTATACTAGTGTCCTGTCTATGTTAGTGACAGAAGACTCATAGTGGATCACGAAAACAAGGGCAAAGGAAATGAAAAGTGGGAAGAAAAACGTTCGAAACACAAAAACATGGTGCTACAGTCTGGGACCGCGCGACCGCTACGGTCGCAGGTTCGAATCCTTCCTCGGACATGCATGTGTGTGATGTCCTTAGGTTAGTTAGGTTTAATTAGTTCTAAGTTCTAGGGGACTGATGACCCCAGCAGTTAAGTCCAATAGTGCTCAGAGCCATTTGAACAAAAACATGCTTATGTTTCGTAAATAGAGCGGTAGTGCGACCTCCATGTGATCAGATGAGAGGAAGCGCCGTCGCCAACTGAAGACGCGAACTAGTCCACTGACGACGCAAAAAGGCAAAACGCAACTGGGAGATTAAAATACACTGCAGCAAGAGGAGGCATTTTTTTATTTACGAAACAAATATTATGAAATTGTTTAATTTTGTCTCTGAGGGGTTTTCAGCACGTCAAACTATAGTTAGACTTCCCTTTATTCTATAGTCTACGATATTTAATTCTACTGTTCTTGGTATCATTAGTATTAAGCTTTTACTCGTAAGCTTTTATTAATTCACTGTGGATTTTAATTATTGTTACCTGAATCATAGGCATCGGCTTAGCCGACTGTCATTTAAATTTGCTTTCTTCTGAAAACATTAGTATTGGCCTTTCATTAGTAAGATCTTGCTGTATTCGTTGTGGGTTTCAATAACTGTTACGTGAATCTTAGGCAATGACCTTGTTACTCGTAAACACTGTTTTAGCTATTCTGTATTTCCACTATATAGACAGCGAGTCGTATTGCTCAGATAAATGCTACTCTAGCACAGTCGTTGAAAACGGTAAACATGTGTCATGAGCAGTTAAACATGTTTCATGAGATGTGTAGGCTAAAAAATACGTATCCGTTGGCTAACAAAGTTATGGGTATAGTCACACCATCTCACTCCTGTGCTTCCCTAGATGTGATGAATGTATACGCTACCGTGCCTTTTCATGAGACATTGGAAGTATCTAAAAACAACATTATAAAGCACAAAAAAATTACGGGATAAATAGTGGAATAAATGAAACTTACAGAAATGGCGTTGTCCTGCAACAGTTTCATTTTTAATGCCAAGATATATCACCAATCCAAAGGGCTAGGATATTTCAAAGGGAAAATTATGACATTTTCCTTCATCATTTGGAACACAAATTTTTCACAAACTATTCTGAAGTAGCCAACAAAATTTTGTGCTGTTACAGCTTTGTTGATGATGCCATTTTGTTAATCAAAGGAAATCAAAGCAATGTTACTGAAATAGCGGAGAGAATGAGTACTGTTCATTCAAACATAAGGTTTACAGCTGAGCACGAAAATGAAGAATCTATCAGTTAGCTCGATATTATGGTTACAAGAAGGGCCGGCAAAGACCATTTAACCGTGTAGGGAAAACCTACTTGTGAAACAATTATTACTGATTCAAAGTCTTGAGACCCTGGTAGACTCAAGCCGGCATATTTTTGATCTATGGTAAATACGTTATTGAAACTGCCATTAAACTAGCAAGAAAGGAACAAAACTATCCAAGTTATAAATCAAGTTAGAGTAAACAATGAATACTTGGTTTTAACAGTAATAAACTTGCAATAAATAAGGGAACAACAACTTAAAATCAATGACATTGCAGTAATAGAGAAGCGGAAGATAAGAAAATCGTGTACAGGCCCATGGACGAATGTCAGAAGTAATTGCTAGACAGTTTCTTAATACAAGCCTCTGCATACGGTTTGAAGATAATGACGTTCTTCACTTCAAATGCAAGTACTGAGAGAATAAGAAATACTCGAATAACAGGCGTGTATAGAACGAAATGAGGGAACTCTCCAAATGCTTACCTAAGCCAATGAGACGTTCCAAATACGTTTCAAACAGCACACAACAATAAAACCGCATCCCTAGCTCTCGCCATATGTGTGTATGTAAAGCACCCAGGAACTTTGTCTAACATGATCGTTTTGATGGACCACGTATTGCGGTTTGCGAAGCCATAATAATACAAATCATTGGCGACGGCAGACTCACTGATGAACGTTATCGCGATTCTGTACTTCTTCCTCCTGTGCGTCTTTACAGGGGTTCATTTAGCTCTGACTTCAGTTTTATGGATGGCAACGCTTGACCTCATCGATCTGCTCAGGTCAAGGAGCAACGAGAGGTTACTCGGCGAATGGACTGACATGCCTTTTCTCCCGACTTAAATCTCGTGAGCATGTGTGGGATGCGCTGCAGAGAAAAACTGCAGCACGTGCTTTTTGTATCCGTCATTCCTCCGGTCAGGAGACCAGTGGGCGTTGAGGTTTGATAAGTGAGGCGGCGCGATGTCGAGTGTTGGAGGCCAACCTCCAAGGGCTGTTGAGTATGCCAGTATTACCCCCTAAAACAGCGGTAACTGTTATAACATACACTACTGGCCATTAAAATTGCTACGCCAAGAAGAAATGCAGATGATAAACGGGTATTCATTGGACAAATATATTATACTAGAACTGACATGTGATCACATTTTCACGCAATTTAGGTGCATAGACTCTGAGAAATCAGTACCCAGAACAACCACCTCTGGTGGTCATAACGGCATTGATACGCCTGGGCATTTAGTCAAACAGAGCTTGGATGGCGTGTACAGGTACAGCTGCCCGTGCAGCTTCAACACGATACCACAGTTCATCAAGAGTAGTGACTGGCGTATTGTGACGAGCCAGTTGCTCGGCCACCTTTGACCAGACGTTTACAGTTGGTGAGAGATCTGGAGAATGCGCTGGCCAGGGCAGCAGTCGAACATTTTCTGTATCCAGAAAGGACCTACAACATGCGGTCGTGCATTATCCTGCTGAAATGTAGGGTTTCGCAAGGATCGAATGAAGGGTAGAGCCACGGGTCGTAACACATCTGAAATGTAACGTACACTATTCAAAGTGCCGTCAATGCGTACAAGAGGTGACCGAGACGTGTAACCAATGGCACCCCATACCATCACTCCGGGTAATACGCCAGTATGGCGACGTCGAATACACGCTTCCACTGTGCGTTCACCGCGATGTCGCCAAACACGGATGCGACCATCATGGTGCTGTAAACAGAACCTGGATTCATCCGAAAAAATGACGTTTTGCCATTCGTGTACCTAGGTTCGTCGTTGAGTACCCCATCGCAGGCGCTCCTGTTTGTGATGCAGCGTCAAGGGTAACCACAGCCATGGTCTCCGAGCTGATAGTCCATGCTGCTGGAAACGTCGTCGAACTGTTCGTGCAGATGGTTGTTGTCTTGCAAACGTCCCCATCTGTTGACTCAGGGATCGAGACATCATTGCACGATCCGTTACATCCATGCGGATAAGATGCCTGTTATCTCGACTGCTAGTGATACGAGGCCGTTGGGCTCCAGCACGGCATTCCGTATTACCCTCCTGAACCCACCGATTCCATGTTCTGCTAACAGTCATTGGATCTCGACCAACGCGTGCAGCAATGTCGCGATACGATAAACCGCAATCGCGATAGGCTACAATCCGACCTTTATCAATGTCGGAAACGTGATGGTACGCATTTATCCTCCTTACACGAGGCATCGCAACGACGTTTCACCAGGCAGCGGCGGTCAACTGCTGTTTGTGTATGAGAAATCGGTTGAAAACTTTCCTCATGTCTGCACGTTGTAGGTGTCACCACCGGCGTCAACCTTTCGTGAATGCTCTGAAAAGCTAATCATTTGCATATCACAGCATCTTCTTCCTGTCGGTTAAATTTCACTTCTGTAACACGTCATCTTCGTGGTGTAGCAATTTTAATGGTCAGCAGTGTATTATTCTTGTGATTACTACAATGAATATTGTTTTTTGCGGGGTGCAGGAAAGGGGCTGGGCTGCTCCTTCAGACATCGGCAACCAATGCTACACACAGCGCTCCAGCAGCTCGAGCAGCTTGGGGCAGGTTATGCACCCAGGGCGACGGCGAGGAGGCGCGGCGTGCGGTAGCGGGGCCCACCCAGGGGGCCATCACCACGCGTCTCTGTGGATACGAGGAGCCTCAGAGCCGTTAGAGATGGATGCGCACTTAGAAGATATGCACCCGCAGCATCTTCCGGATGGTGGTTGTCGTGAACACGGAAGCCCAGAGCTCTCTCAGCACACGCAGTGTACAGCCAGGAAGGCAGTGCACGTACAGCCTGGGAAGTGTCACTCATGTGCCCACCCAGCAAACAGAAGGTGGCAGCCTGTAATCATTCGGATTGGTTCTTCACCAGAGGAAGGTCCCGTAGGTGGTCTTCTCGTATCACGGCTGTGATCCTTCGGTAGCGGTAGTGTGGAGCAATGAAGTCCAACTACAGCCAAAAGGCTGTAGTCTCTTAGTTGAAGTCTTCGGACAGGCACCAAGTGGCTCATCATGGTTCGCCAGAAAATTTAACCTGTAAGTAGCAAGACTAATTCTGGCGGATTAGTGATACAGGCAGAAAGATCAGACATCGAGAACGAGATGTCCGTGACACGGGTATTTAGAGCCAGACAACCACGTCAATGTGGCACCTTGGTGTCTCAGTTACCCTGCCTCATCAGTTCTCATTAGTAATAGAACACCTTGGAGCAACGGAACTCAGATGTTGCATCTCGTTACCCTATACTGTGGAGTTTGCAGGACGACGTTTGGATTGCTCTCATACTGCACCGTTTGCGTTCCTTGCTATGGCACTGTTGGCAGTTTGGAAATGAGTTATGACTGTTGCCTTCCTTTTACAGTACTGGCACTATTCGAGTACTCTAGATTATGTTTGTAACTCACGGTCTCAGTCGGACTTGGTTCTTTTACCTTCTGTGTAGAGCAATAGCTTCTAAAATTTATTAATGCACACGGGAACAGGGTTGCTGTGCAACAGTATGCACCAACGATCATCCGATATTTGTCAACTGCGCTGGTGGATTCGAAGGTTCTTCCACGAGAATTCATTACAAACCTTGTGACCACCATGGGAGCACTTTGCAGAGCGCCTATTGCCGTCTGTGGTATTCACACTTCACACTTCCTATTAAGGACCATGATGGTTGATTTGGGGGAAGGAGCCAAAAAGCGAGGCCATCGGTCCTGTTGGATTAGGGAAGGATGGGGAAGGAAGTCGGCCGTGCCCTTTCAAAGAGACCATCCCAGGATTTTCCTGAAGCGATTTAGGGAAATCATGGAAAACCTAAATCAGGGTGGTCGGATGCAACTTTGAACAATTGACTTCCTGAATGCGAGTCCAGTGTGCCAACCACTGCACAACCCTACTCGGCCTATTAAGAACCATGTCCCGCCTTCTGTAATGTCCAGGGAATGATCATAAATCTTGCGGTGATTTCAGTTGTGAGCGTGTGGGTGCTATTCTCTCATTCTTCGCAACGGATTAATCTGAGATGTACCCTTTACCCTGTGGCTCCTGCAAGATGCGACTTCCACCCCCACACTACTACAGAGTCAGACAGACGCTCCTAACGTTCTATAGGGAAACGCCTGAAAAACTTTCAGCAATAAATATCTTCTGGAGTCGTCCGCTGTAAGGAAATGACACAAAAATTCACAAAATTTCTTACTTAACTAGTGGGATACTTGGGTACAGATTAGTGCTAGTTAGTATAAGAAAAACATGAAACTAACGAAAATTATTATTTATTTTGCAAATATTCTGAGAAATCACAATGGCACTTTTAGTTATGAACTGAACAAGTTATTTCCGGGTTCTCTTCGGAATGTGAAGTTACCTCTTAAGGATAGGATTCGCTAATGAAATTTCTATACAAAGTTTAAGATTCTTATTGACTTGGCAGAATGGCTGAGAGCCACTCCTACTCAACTTGAATAATTATCCGTTAGAATGTTGCTAGGTATGGTCGAGGCTGTTGCGTGTGAAAAGCAGTGAAGTGTACTGCTGTGGAGGAAATATGGGGCTCGCAAGAGCTGTAGTGCACAATACTGTAAGCTGCGATGACTGCTGTCTGCGCCGCTCGCTGCTATCGTTCTATCTGGATTGACCTTTGCCAATCAAACTCTCCCTACGCCTTGATGAAGTCAAGGACTCCTATTCACCTCTAGTCTAGCTATTGGCGTGGTCCACTGGTCAGATAAGCAGTCCACCGCGATGCCACTCAAAAATTCGCTCGCAGGCGTTTAACTACGTCCATTCACACCACACAATAAGTGTGGCAGCCAACACAGTGAACAACGCTTGATCGCAAGGACTCAATATAGAGTTGCACTCTGATTCGCTCTCGACACAGGTGCTCTCCCAGTGATGTACTGAGGAGAGACTTGTTCCTCGCTCTTTGAGTGCACGTACGAGCGCACACGCTCTCGTTACATGTTCTCGCTCCAAGAGCGACGACAGAACGGCCCCTCTCCACACCAGACATGAAGGGGTATATCTTTCGGTCTCTTCCATTACTCCTTCAGCTCAAGGCGTCAGCATTGCTCTTCTAAAACGGGAGAACGACGTTTCGTTTTAGGAGACCAATCCGGAAATCTGTAGCATCGGAGTTTGGCGTTTGCTGTCTCCCTGTGAAAACCTCTGAAACTGCATGCTATGTTTGTAAAGAATGCGTAGGCTGGGCGCTCCCACACAATGTAGCGGAAATTGCTTTTAAGCCGAACATGGGGTCGTTCTTCCCTGTCACTCGGGCAAACACTGTCCGCTCCACGGGTGGTCGCCGTCTGACATAGATAGCCTGAATCGTCCTCTGAAGGGACCGGACTCTCGGCGTGTGGTCCGCCTCTCCTGAACTAAAAGCTCTTGTGACCGTCGCGTCTTGAATGTGTGTGTGTGTACACCAGCCTCGAGCATCTCAACCCCGGTGCACACTTGTTATTTGTGTATCGTTTACATGAATTCATACAACATTGACTTTATCATATCGAGTTTGGGTTCGAATGAAGCGTCTTGATGTGTGGAATACGATTGTGAGGGCGGAAAAATTCCATCGGCAGGGCTTTGATCACTGTTGCCTGATAACGTCATCGCAAGTGACTTCAATTCGTCTGCAACGCATGGCATCAGCGAGATCTTAGGTTAATTGAACCCTCTCTAATGACTTCGTTGTCAGCACAATCTCCTCCACTTCCTCCTTCGGTTAACTGAACCTCTTTTTCCAGACCCCTCAGACATAGGCGTCCTGACGAAGCTAGCTGCCCGTTGTAGTATGGGTGGAAAGTTCGTATGAACAACTTGTTACAATGAACTTAAAAATTATTCCAAATGCACCGATGATTACCTCGAATAGCACGGGTGCTTGTCACCTTATTTGTCTACACGCGTACAACATTAGAAGTTACGACACTGTGTAGAGCTTAAATTTGTAGCGCTTTTGGTTTGGAAGATTATTAATTTTTACTGACGTAAAATATTTTTTGTAATAGTTTAGCTCTATTTATTGTGCTATTTTGCATTTGGAACTCATAAATATCTGCAGCTGGAGCATTCTTTCACCATTCTGCCTGTTACACGACTCTACAGCTTGAGAGAGTATTCCTTTATTTTTTGCCCCTGAGAAACATAGCTCACAGATGGAGACATCATCATTGTTTAAGTTTTCTATCGTTTCCATGTAACACTTGGTGATAAAATACAGCTTCCTCTTCTTTATTTTGTCCCTCATTTGTTAACTGTCTTCTATCTGTTTATACTGTTGACAAAAATTTAGGAATGTTTCGCTAAGAAGGTGTGGGTCGCAAACCAGCACCCATTATCAACATAATCCTTGCCGTCTCCTAGTATCCTTAGGGGCCAAATGAACTTTTTAGTCAAAAAGCCGGGTGGCACTGTCGATGTGCCGCAACGTTTCGACGAGTGCCACACTTATCATCTTCTGGCGAAGCTTGTTTGACGTTATAATATAGACTTGCGAACTTACTTTCTGTAGCACGGTGGTGAATAACGGAATTAGTTGTATTTTTTCGCACTGAGTGACACGAACATCTTTTATGGGTTCAGGTACACATATCTATGGACCTGTTTCTTAGGCGTACGAGAGCAACGTTCGGCTTGTTTGGGGATAAGCTGCTGGCATTCACGTATACACTTCAGTCGTGACTTTGCAACAGGCTCCACTATGTCCAGAAGCTGATTGCTCCATTGTGCGGCAGTACTTCACTGAGGACAATGGATCGCTGACAGATATCAAATCACTATCCATCCATTCAGAGCGCTACAAGCAAAAAAAATTAATTAGAAATAGCGGCTTCGTTATTTGACCTGCTCAACAGCGTAAATTCCCAGGTCCTTCAACTTCGGCCGGTGAATGTCTCGTATTGTGAGGTTTCTCGGCATGTGCACACATACTAGTTTCAGGAAGGAAACACTTAACAAATTATAGCTGTTGTGTTGTTATTGTTGTCTTCACTTCGAAAACTGGTTTGACGGAGCTGTCCATGCTACTCTATCTTGTGCGAGCCTCTTCGTCTCCGAATAACTACTGCAAGCTACATCCTTCTTAAACTGATTGCTGTATTCATCTCTTGGAGTCCCTCTATGTTTTTTACCCCGCACGATTCCCTCCAATACTAAATTGGTGATCCCTTGATGTCTGAGAATGTGTTCTATCAACCGATCCCTTGTTTTGCCCAGTTCTGCCACAAATTTCTTGTCTCCTCAGTTTCGTAACTATTGAGGAGGTATCCTCAATAGTACCGTGATCGGCCCATCTAATCTTCAAAAATGTTGAAATGTGTGTGAAATCTTATGGAACTTAACTACTAAGGTCATCAGTCCCTAAGGTTACACACTACTTAACCTAAATTATCCTAAAGATAAACACACACACCCAAGCCCGAGGGAGGACTCGAACCTCCGCCGGGACCAGCCGCAGTCCATGACTGCAGCGCCCCTGACCGCTCGGCTAATCCCGCGCCATCTAATCTTCAACGTTCTTGTACAGCAGCACATTTCGAAAGCTTCTATTCTCTTTTTGTCTAAATTGTGTATCGTCCATGTTTCACATCCATATATGGCAACATTCCATACAAATACCTTCAGAAAAGAATTCCTACACTTAAATCTATATTCGATGTTAACAAATTTCTCTTCATGAGAAATGTTTTTCTTACCACTGCCAATCTACACATTATATCTTTTCCACTTCGACCATCATCAGACATTTTGCTACCCAAATAGTAAAACTCACCTACTACTTCAAATGTTTCGTTTTCTAATCTAATTCCCTTGGCATCCACTAATTTAATACGATTACATTCAATTATCCTCATTTTGCTTTTGTTGATGTTCATCTTATATTTTCCTTTCAAAACACTGTCCATTCCGTTCAGCTGTTCTTTCAAGTCCTTTGATGTCTCTGACAGAATTACAATGTCATCGGCAAACAAAGATTTTATTTCTTCTCTATGAACTATAATTCTTACTTTTCTTTTGTTTCTTTTACTGCTTGCTCAATATACAAATTGAATAACATCGGGGGTAGGCGACAAAAGTGTCTCACTCTCTTCTCAACAACTGCTTCTCTGTCACGCCCCTCGACCCTTAACGGCCATCTGGTTTCTGTACACATTGTAAATAGCCGTTCTCTCCCTGTATTTTGGTCCTGTCACCTTTAGAAATTGAAAGAATATTTTTGTTAACATTGTCAAAATCTTTCTCTAAGTCTACAAATGCTATAAACATAGGTTTGTTTTTCCTTAATATATCTTCTAAGATTGCTCCGCGTGTTCCTAAATTTCTCCGGAATCTAAACCGATCTTACCTGATGTGGGCTTTCACCAGTCTTTCCATTCTTCTATAAAGAATCCGTGTTACTATTTTGCAGCCATGACTTATTAAAATAATAGTTCGGTAACTTTCACACCTGTCAGCAACTGCTTCCTTTGGAATTGGAATTACTACATTCTTCTTAAAGTCTGAAGGTATTTCGCTTGTTTCATACATCTTGTACACCAGTTGGAAAAGTTTTGTCATGGCTGGCTCTCTCAGGGCTATCAGTAGTTCTGACAGAATGTCGTCCACCCCTGCGGCCTTGTTTATACTTAAATCTTACAGAACTCTGTCAAATTCTCCTAGCAGTATCATATCCTCCATCTCATCTTCATCTACATCCACTTCCCTTTCAACAACATTGCCTTTAAGTTCATCTCTCTTGTATAAACACTTTATATACTCTTACCACCTTTCAGCTTTTCCTTCTTTACTTTGGGCTGTTTTTACATCTGAGCTCCTGATATTCATAAAGCTGCTTCTCTTTTCCCCAAAGGACTCTTTAATTTTCCTCTAGGCAGTATCTTTCTTTCCCCTAGTGAAATATGCTTACAAATCCTTATATTTGTTCCCTGGCCATTCCTACGTAGCCATGTTGCACTTCCTGTTAATCTCATTTTTTAAACGTTTCCATTCCCTTTCGCCTGCTTCATTTGCTGCATTTTTAAATGTTCTCCTTTCATCAGTTAAATTCAATATTTCTTGTGGTATCCAGAAATTTCTACTAGGTCTAGTCTTTTTACTTGTTTTATCCTCTGCTGTCTTCACTCTATCATCTCGTAATGCTACCCATTCCTCTTCTTCTGTATGCCTATCCCCTGTTCTAGTCAGCTAATGCCTAATGCTCCATCTAAAACTCTCAACAACCTCTGGTTCTTTCAACTTATCCGGGTCCCATCTCCTTAATTTCCTACCTTTCTCCAATTTCTTTAGCTGTAATCTACAGCCCAAAACCAATAAACAGTGGTCAGTCCATCTGGAAATGTCTTACAACTTAAAATCTAGTTCCTAAGGCTCTGTCTTACCATTATATGATCGGTACGACACCTTCCTTTGTCTACAGGTCTCTTCAAGGAATATAACCTTGTTTCATGATTCTTAAACCAAATATTAGCGCTGATTAATGTACTATGTTGCCTTCTTTCGCTTTTCCTACTAATTCCATCCCCCGTCACAATTAAATTTTCGTCTCCTTTAACTATCTGAATAATTTTTTTTTATCTCATCATACATTTCTTCAATTTCTTCATCATCGGCAGAGCTAGTTGGCATGTAAACTTGTACGACTGTGGTAGGTGTGAGCTTCGTGTCTATCTTCGCTACTATAATGCGTTCGCTATGCTGTTCATAGTAGCTTACCCGCATTACTATTTCCTCAGTTGTGCGACTGGATTCGTGATTTCCTGTCAGGAAGGTCGCAGTTCGTAGTAATAGACGGCAAATCATCGAGTAAAACTGAAGTGATATCAGGTGTTCCCCAGGGAAGCGTCCTGGTACCTCTGCTGTTCCTGATCTATATACATGACCTGGGTGACAATCTGAGCAGTTCTCTTAGGTTGTTCGCAGATGATGCTGTAATTTACCGTCTAGTAAGGTCATCCGAAGACCAGTATCAGTTGGAAATCGATTTAGAACAGATTGCTGTATGGTGTGGCAGGTGGCACTTGACGCTAAATAATGAAAAGTGTGAGGTGATCCACATGAGTTCCAAAAGAAATCCGTTGGAATTCGATTACTCGATAAATAGTACAATTCTCACGGCTGTCAATTCAACTAAGTACCTGGGTGTAAAAATTACGAACAACTTCAGTTGGAAAGACCACATAGATAATATTGTGAGGAAGGCGAGCAAAAGGTTGCGTTTCATTGGCAGGACACTTAGAAGATGCAACAAGTCCACTAAAGAGACAGCTTACACTACACTCGTTCGTCCTCTGTTAGAATATTGCTGCGCGGTGTAGGATCCTTACCAGGTTGGATTGACGGAGGATATGGAAAGGGTGCAAAAAAGGGCAGCTCGTTTTGTATTATCACGTAATAAGGGAGAGAGTGTGGCAGATATGATACGCGAGTTGGGATGGAAGTCATTAAAGCAAAGACGTTTTTCGTCGCGGCGAGATCTATTTACGAAATTTCACTCACCAACTTTCTCTTCCGAATGCGAAAATATTTTGTTGAGCCCAACCTACATAGGTAGGAATGATCATCAAAATAAAATAATAGAATTCAGAGCTGGAACAGAAAGGTTTAGGTGTTCGTTTTTCCCGCGCGCTGTTCGGGAGTGGAATGGTAGGGAGATAGTATGATTGTGGTTCGATGAACCCTCTGCCAAGCACTTAAATGTGAATTGCAGAGTAATCATGTAGATGTAGATTCATTATTAAACCAGCTCCTGCATTACCCCTATCTGACTTTGTATTTATCGCCCTATATTCACCTGACCAGAAGTCCTGTTCCTCCTGCCACCGAACATCGCTAATTTCTATTATCCTCGTATGTAACTTCAACCGTTCTATTTCCCTTATTAAATTTTCTAACCTACCTGCCCGATTAAGGGTTCTAATACTCTATGCTCCGATCCGTAGAGTTTCAGTATTGTTTCTCCTGATCACGACATCCTGCTGAGTAGTCCCCGCCCAGAGATCCGAATCTGGCTATTTTACTTCCTGAATATTTTACCCAAGAGGACCCCGTCATTTAACCATACTGTAGAGCTACATCTCCTCGAGAAAAATTACGCCTTTACTTTCCCCTTGCTTTCAGCCGTTTGCTATACCAGCACAGAAAGTCCGTTTTTGTTAATGTTACAAGGCGAGATTAGTCAATCATCCAGACTGTCGCTCCTGCAACTACTGAAAAGGCTGCTGCTCCTCTTCAGGAACCATACGTTTGTCTGGCCTCTCAACAGATACCCCTCCGTTGTGGCTGCACGTAAGGTGCGGCTATTTGTATCGCTGAGCCTTGAAAGCCATCTCATCGACGATAAGGCCCATGGTTCATGGTGGGAACAACAAATCATGGTACATACTGTGAAAAGGATCGACAAAAGAAGATGTGAATGTCAAAGCTAATCTTTTACGGAAGATCTGCGAAGCATAAATGAATGTGTATTACTTGTTCGAGTAATACGGCGCACTTGCAACTTTATAACCTGTATTAAGCGAGAACTTGCTTCAAATTCTAATCGAGGCAGACACGCTGTCGAACCGTCGAGCACTACAATAGAAACAATGATGAGAAAATGTTCGAACTGGAGGTGTTTAGTATAACGACCGATCAAAAAGTTTCCATTTGAGGGCGTCATTGCGGCGTATGTGCAACGTAGCACGACTCCGATGCAGACATGCAGACAACGTATTAGTGCGGCATTCGTGTTTATCCGTCGCGTTTGCGGGTTAATTTAGAAACAAGAACTGTGGCGACTTTATTAGCAAATGCGTCCAAGCAGAAATAACGTGCAGTATTCTTGTGGCTGCCGAAGGACGACCGCCGGTAGACATCCATCGCATAGTGAAGGTCTGTCGAAAACCTCCGCTGTGGAATGGTGCGAGAAAAGGGGTGCTGTTACTCACCTGCGTTTACCACAAGCTACTGCACTTCGCGTTGCGTTATTCTAGCCGGTTGACACTGCACATTCATGTCCTTTCCGAATATATTCAATTGTCTGTCACGAAACTGCAGCCATTCGGAGTCCACATGCTTCGACATTCGCTCTTCCCGCTGCTCCAAACCTTTCTGTCAAGAATTTTGACAGGTGTCTGTACATAACTTTATAGGTAATTTTCTTGTTTTTGGATGTGTTAGAACACACATGTAGTATTTGTATCGTTTTGTGCCGTTTAATTAGCAGTCTAGTCAGAGACGCTGCGTTGCCCCGAGACTGGTTAGGCCGTATTTCCACTTGGAAGCTGTGGCTGACCGAGACTAACACCATCTGTGCGTAATCGCTAGTTTTGAAAGCAGAGTTATGATTGGTCCAGAGAGAAAAGGGGGAGGGTAGGGGAGTGTTTGGCACTTGAACTGTCAGTAACGCTTATCTGCAAAGTTGTCCCACAGATTTCTACAGGTGACCATGTGGGTGTGTGCGAGCTACGACTGGTTTACTGTGAAGGCATGCCAGTTTTGGCACAGCGCCTTCTGAGCCAGCGAGAAGGTTGGATACGTTGTTTCGAGCCTAATACATAGACATAGTGTTTAAATAATGCAAATTTTTCTACCGTTCATGGGAAGATGATCTGGCGCAATTTTGGGCACAAATGAAAGACACTCATTCACGACCAAGGATTCGATAGTGGCTGCAGCTGCTAGAGGACTTATGTGCTCTACCGGGATCTCAGTTAACGCTTACAATTCGCATCATCTGGCGAAGGGGGGTGTGGGCGGTGGGAGGGGGGGGGGGTGGTCCGTACTTCCTCATAAGCTACGAGTGTCTTTGACATTTCCACCTATCCGTAGGGATCTGTTTGTCCTTGTGGCCAAGAGCTGGAGATTCCTCAGCAGATCCCTAATATAGGAGCAGTGTCTTTTGTACTAGGAACCATGTCAGACAAGATTACATCTGTGATAACACAAATTTCTCAGCCATTGCCGGGTTGGAGAAGTGCTCTATCCCTGGATGCATTAGAGGGGTGGGTTTTACTCCAACAGACGAAATACTATTCGGTAGGGTGGTTGCAGATACTGGTCAACTCTGTCTGTAGCGTATTTTGTAACTGAAGCAGCAATGTCTTTTGTGCTAGCAACAAGGTCAGAGAGGATTACACCTATAATAACGCAACTTCATGGTTATTGCTGGGTTCATACAATGTTCACGGCTATACACCACACGTCAGCATTATAGGAGTGGGTCTAGCATAAATGTAAACATTCTTTTCGCTGGGGTGGTCGAAGATACTGGTCAGTTCTATATCCAGGTGCATGTTTTGTAGCGCTGTGCTACACAGACAGTACCTTTTGTTGGAAGCATGAGAATCTTGTTGTGGTGTCATATACTTTAGTAATGTGGTAATGGCTTAGCAGGTGGTGTATCTATCACAGTGTGATATTTCTTATACATAGGTCTATCGTATCTTCAGTTGGAGACCAATAGTGCTTGTAGAATTTATTATGATGACATTATATCTACGAATGTGTTAATTTCTAACCATTTCTCAGTCTCATTTGTGGGGCGAGGTCGTATATACTTCCGATAATTAAAAGACGTGGAAGGGGGTGCTTCAATCCATTGGTTCAGAGGCGATGGGAGGGGAGCAGATTGGAGAGGGGGAGGAGGGTTGGGAAGGGGAATAGGGGGGCGAGGGGGGATCTTGAATATAAGGAACCCAAGTGTGTAACCTTAAACTGGGTGTGTAACCTCACATCACATGTGATAAGATCCTTATCTCAGCCACAATTGGCTTTGATATCCCACTAGCCTGGTGTTGTGTGCTTCCATAGTGTGCTGTACGTGATACGTTCTCATTTACATAGCAGATAAATTGGACAGGACGCGTTAAATGTCTAATTTAATGTGGTGTGTGGCTGCACCCTATTCTCGAGGTCTTCATGACGTTATTTTCCAACGAGATAACACAAGATCATACGTTACCTGTGCAATCCTAACCTAGCTCGATGCAGAGGGTGTTCGACTGTTGTCCTAACCAGGACAGTCTCTGGATCTCTCAGAAGTTGAAAACATCTGATTTGGAGGGCCGAGGGACTGCCACATCATCACTCTTTGAGTCCCTAAAATTCATGAACTGAGGCATATACGTGAAGGAGGGCGCCTGTATCCGTCATCCAAACTAAGTTCGACTTGATATTCAGTCGGCCTCTGATACTGCTAGGGTTGGCAGCTCTATGTACTAAATTTCATACCGTGCATGTTCTGAGATCACATACAAATTTAATCATGTATTCTTGCTACTATACTATTTGTGTGCTATACAATAAGCAAAATTTTGCCATTTGCTATATACGCTGGTGATGTAATTTCAAGATCACAAGTGTGTTATGTCCAATAAGTGTAACTAATTTCACAGCCGACAGAAAAGGGTGAAGGGCGGCGGTCTCTATACCCACTTGAGGTAGGAGACATGACTTATTAGGTCTGTAGATCATGCCTTAAAAGCGTGTTGTAAAGATACAGCTAACCACAAAGCAGTGTTGCACTAACAAATCCGTGTTAAGTTACACGAATCTACTAGGTAGACATTTGATTTTTCTTGTGAGACTTACAAGAAGCGTGAAGGACATCGTTTTAAGACGGTTGAGGCAGTCGATTCGCTTCGACAGGTTGCCCACACTTCCTCGTAATTATCGGAGTACAGGGGAAGACTGGAAAAAACCGTCGCACCTCTTAAATTGGTGCAGAAGTTTCACATTTTGTAGAATTTTGTTCCTCAGTACATATTTCTCCAATAAAATTATTTTAAGGGCTTCAGTTCAGATACATAATGGTCCCTATGTACAACTGTAAGGACGAAGAACGATTGAAAAAAATAGGGTTTAGGATGTCGTTTACATATGAAGCATGTATATAAAGAAAGAGAAAAGGGCAGAGACTCCAGCAAAAAGAAAAAGAAGAAAGAAGACTGACTAGGCCATACGAGATAGCAGAAAATCTGCCGTGTGGTCTCAAAAGCATCTCCGATTCGACTTATCGATTTAGGCAAGCCACGGAAACAGTAAATCTGCATGGACTGAAGCCGAATGTAGGTACTCCCGAATGGGAGTTAGTGCTGAATAGTAGCAGTGAGGGATATGTAAGCAGGCCAGGTTACCGAACAATATTACATAATGATAGGATAGAGGTGACTTTGAAATATGAAATCTAATTATTCCATTAGAGAATAGTTTAGTTAGTACGTGTTAAACGAAAAACAAATAAAAAAATCTGTATAAAAGTGAAAACGATACAAGAACAGTCAGTACCAGGTACTAGCAACTAAAATCATAATTATACACTAGCATAAAACGTAGAAACGACTGAAGTTTTGTTGCTATAGAAGAGCTCGTGCAGTTATTGTGAAGTGCATGTTGTCAGCACATTCCGAAGTCAGTGTTTGCAACACTCCAATGTTTGTGCATACTTCTCATTACGACTAAGTATTAACGTTACGTAAGCCATTTTCTCAGGCTCTTCCAGATGAAGCTTATTGTGTGTGAACAAAATATTCTTGAATTCTGAAGATTTCCTGCAAGCTCTGCTTGGACAACATTACGAGGCACTTCATTGTCTTGAAAACGACCAGGAACACTGAGGTAACTCTGGGTAAGTACGTCTGTCAATGTACTACAATTTTTAATGACGTAAAATCGACAACTAAGCATCTATGTGTTGCGGTAAAATAGAATACTGAAGATATGGTGTAGGAAATAAAAGAATAAGTTACACAGAGAAATCTTGTGCGTGTTGAGCTGCTTTCACTGTACAATCTCGTTGAGAATACACATGGGATTTTCAGAAGAAAATGTCAGTATTCCAGGAGGTGAGTCAAATAGTTATCTGATGCCGCAAATTTATAAAGACATGATTTATTTCGAGTAGTTCGCGATGTAAATATTTGTAAACGTCTGTCATCATTAAGAATTTATTGTTTTTATTTTTGAAACTTCCTGGCAGATTAAATCTGTGTACTGGACCAAGACTCGAACTCGGCACTTCGTCTTTCGCGCGCAAATGCTCAACTAAATATGCTACCCAATCACGACTCAAGACAGCTTTCTACAGCTATACTAATTCATTCTGATTTTTATTTTATTTATTTGTGGTAACGAATTTACAAAAATGCCCTTATAATCAGAACCAATTTTCAACGGTTCACAATAAATGATGAAAATGTTCACCATCAACTCAACCACTTTCGTACTCTCAGGAGAAAGTGTTACGTAGTCTTGGCGCTACCTCACCCAAATTGACAGTCACAATTCTCGTATCTCAGACAGCCGAAATGAAACGAGCTTTCCCAGCTAACGGGGGAGATAAATATTTAATATTCTACGCAGTATCAGACCTCGGGGAGGCGAGGGGGGGGGGGCTACGACCTCACATGGAGCAACTGCTTTGAATGGACTCTGGGAAAAGGGGGCAGAAACTGCTACACCAATAAATAAAATATTGAGAAGATAAATTCTCAACTAATTCCGAAATCAATACGGAACAATATACTCTTAACCGAGGGCGGCCTCCACTGACACAAAAATATTCCCAGAAAGACATACAGGGCGTCGCCGGCCGGTGTGGCCGTGCGGTTCTAGGCGCTTCAGTCTGGAACCGCGTGACCGCTACGGTCGCAGGTTCGAATCATGCCTCGGGCATGGATGTGTGTGATGTCCTTAGGTTAGTTACGTTTAAGTAGTTATAAGTCAATCGCACATGCTTCTCTCCCGTAGTACCGCGAAATACTAAAGACCGCCAAACGAGCGAAACGGCGACCAAATCCGAACATCATTACTAGAATGTGCTCGAAGTAACGAATCGTTAAACGTTACTGCAGCGTACCTACTACCAAGACACGGTCGACGGCGAGATGGCAGCTGCAGAATGTCCTGGGGCGGCGATGCTCAGAGGTTCTGTTAGAGGGTCAGCAGCTCACACTAGTGTGCCTGCGGCTGAGAAAAGTAGTTCTGGTACCGACTTGTCGGTGGTCAAGTGGCTAGTTGTCACCTGCTGGGCCATACAACTAGCCGCTTCGCCTTTGCGCCAGAGACCCAACCTGGCGCAGACTTGGCCGCTGGAACGGAGGGTTTTTCTGTATTCATGCGCGCCTCAAGACCAAGATGATGCTCCTTTTAAACTAGAATTTTTTAAGGGTCGCCGACAGATTGAACAAATTGTTAAGTCTTTTCCACATGAAGGGAGCCGACATCTGTTTACAGATTTCGATTCCTCTGTACATAGGGAATTATTATTATTATTATTATAAGATTTCTTTCCTTTCTGTTATTATTTTGATGCTCCAGTTCATAGCTGGACTCCTATATTAATCGAAATAAAATTTATAAGCAAATTATGGATAGAACATCCGTAGGATCCTCATTAAAAGATACAGAATCTGTCACCTGATTTAATATTCATGAACTACTTCATGACTCATCCTTTGCTTCTGGCCGCCATCGCACTCGTCACGGAACGTGGCGTTCTTGGGCTGGTTCATAACACGATGTATTACGCCATGAGCAATCTACTGACCAGGGAAGGTATGGTGCATACATTGTCTCGTATAAATAGTTCAACGTTGAGTGGTCCTATTATGCAGGGAGTAGATTGCGTTCCTCGTGGCCTTGCCCAACTAACGCACTAAAAATAGTATTCACTTCAGTTTATCCTATCGTTTATTTAAAGTCAAGGCCTAAGAATTTCATTTTAGTGCTGAAAATTTGTAAACAGACAAGCAAGTAACACTAATACATGGAATTAAAATAAAAATGGTGAGGGAATTAGACGAGGAGGAAGGACAATAAATGTAGGAGATGAGTTTTGCTGTTTGGGAAGCAAAATAACTGAAGATGACCTCAGCGAAGAGGAAATCAAACGCAGACTGGCAATAGTATGAGAAGTATTTGTGAGAAAGAGAAATTTGTTAATATCTTGAGTGTAGGTTTGTGCAGAAGTGAAACGTGTACGATAAGCAATTGAGACAAAGAGAGAAAAGAAGCTTTTGTAATTTGGTGCTAAAAGTTAGCCCTAACATTAATTGGGAAGACTGGATAACTAAAGAAGACGTACTCAGTCGCATTTGGATGAAAAGAAATTTATGACCCAACTTGAGCAAAGGACGGGATCATCTGACAGGACACATCCTAAGGCGTCAAGGAATCGTCAGTATAGTAAACAGAGGGAACTGTGGGAGGTATAAATTATAGAGGGAGGCCAAGGATCGAGTACAGTAAACAGGTCCAGATGGATGTGGACTGAGGTAGCTATGCTGAGATGAAGAGGCGTGCGCCGTGTAGACTAGTGTGGAGAGCTGCATCGAACCAGTTTTCTGACTGAAGACCGCAACGAAAAACTGTAGACATTTACATTTGTTTATTTCCACGAGAACCGTTTCTGATATATGGGGTGTTAGGGGTATAAGTTCAAACATTGTGATCATTGGTACCTTAACGTGTACCAACTTCTGTGTGTTAGTTGTTTTTTCTGTTCGTCTAACAGTCTTTCTGCAAACACGTCACATAATTTGCTACCTAATGTTTTCTGTGCAGTTGTAACTGCACCTCTAAATAGACTACGTCTGCCAGGATATACTAATCATTTTTGTCTACACATCCATACTACAACACCTGATCTGCTACCCAGAGAAAAATAAGCGTTAATGCCATGATCTTGTACTTGGAAGTACAAAATAACCTAAAAACATGCCACTCCTAGTCTGCAAATAAAGTAAATACTGATGTAATGTTGTTCAGTACATCGTCCTCGGACACCAACAGAAGTATCTGCACTTATATCCGTTACTCCCCGTACGTTGAGCGTTATGTGGCCGTGGCCGCCACCGAGCGGGGCAACGCAGTGGTCAGCACCCTGGACCCGCATCGGGAGGACTACGGATGAAACCCGCGTGGAGAAACAAGTGACGATACAGAGATAGTGAAAGCAGTTTTAGAGTATCGAAACGAGTGAAACGAAGTAGTAGCTAGCCAGTTATCACAGCAACATTGTTGCAGTAAAATTACAAAATTGAAGAGGAAACCACAATTTTTCAAAATTATATAACTGAGGAAGGAAGACAGACGAAAAGAAGAGGAAAGAGACAATATTTCAAGGACTTATAATTCAGCAATAGATCGATGCAGAAGACATATGAAAGCGATTGTTATCGATCTTTCGTGTTAGAGAAGGGACTATAACGAATTTATGAAAAGGTAGTAAAATGAGAACCGAAACACGCTCTGAGGTTGACAGCAAACGTTAATAAAGTAACACAGCACCGCTCAAATACATCGTTACGTGGAAGTCCGTTGTTATGTTTACAAGCTGTGTATGTATATCAATCAGCACATTACATTCCCTAACAAAGGAGTCTCAAAAGGTTTTACGAATTATCAGTCTATAAAGTCCATCGAAGCAGTATTCAGAATTATTTGCGTTTTCTAATATTTTTTTTCATTTACTAGATAGAATGTTTCCATCTAACAAGTTTAGATGGACCGAGAACATCTGACGCTCTACTTGCCCTACGGTACGCACCTTCTGTAGAAGATACTGTCGGCTAAGCATGCCCTTCTCGGGAGGCAGCCTTATTGCTTCAGTGGCTGTTCAACTTCTAACAGATCATTAGTGCAGAAGTCAAAACCGAGTAAGTTATTTGCGGACAATAATAGTAAAACTGAACACGTTAGACTGCACATTCAGACGTAGATTTCTCTCACAGTTTGCGAGAATTGTCTCACTGTTTGCAGCTGACAGTGATACCAATAGTTGAATGGTACTTTGCTCATGGACATGGAAGAACTTTCTAATTCTGTAATTTGAGGGGCTCCGGAAAGGCTCAAAATCATGAAAAGTTCAATTTTTACTTTTTTGCGTTTTCTGAATCTGCAGACTATTACCTTTTAATAGATACATAATTTATTCAATTCCGAAGACTACAACTATTTTTAAATTTTTTTTGAAATGTGTTCTACATGGGCGTGACCCACTGTGGCGCTGTTAAACTGCTGTCAAATGGTATTATTATTAACGTCCGTGTTCATCAGGTACATTTTTGTGATGTGAGATAAAAAGTATGTGTTGTGGCTAACCTGTGATGGTTCAATATATATCGCTGGTGTGATTGTCGATTGTTTTATGTTTATTTACTCTGTCATTATCTCGAAAATATTCGTAATTAATTCTGTTTCTTGAGTCTCTGTTTTGTTGAAGTATAATAATGAGTAAAAGTAAAGTTATTAGAAATCCTCTGAAGGCTTTTAAGAAAAGGAGAAATGTTGGAAAGCCAAAGGTATGTGTTATTACTGTAAACAATAAAGACGATGAAAATCCCCAACATAGCTTGTGTCCCAAAGAAGAAGACAGTTGGTGTAAATATAACATAGGATTGCTAACTGGTGAAGTGTACACTCATAAGCATAGTCTGCCTCATGCAATAATCGAGGTGATAAAACCTATTTTCAGAGACTTAGCAGCACCTGAACTGTTGAAAAAGTGTATTCACGGAAAAACTCAAAACCCCAATGAAAGTGTAAATAGTGTTATATGGTCGAGAATCCCCAAGACTGTATTTGTTGGAATAGAAACACTTCACTTTGGTGTGTATGATGCTGTTGCGACTTTCAATGATGGCATCATTGTAAGGTGCAAGGTATTTAGAAATATGGGAATGAAGATAGGTTCTAACATGGTACGAGCGATGCTTGCTTTAGACAAGGAACGCCTTCGGGCTGCAGACAGGGCTGTAAAGAGTCTAGAAATACAAGCAAGAGTAAACAGGAGGAGGAACAAGAGGAAGCTGCAGGAGGAGTTTGCAGAGGATGAAGATAATCCATCCTATGGACCTGGAATGCACTAAAAAGTTAATCCAATCTTTGTCGCTCGATTCCCAAAACTTTTATTTTCTCATACTAATTACATGTTTTCTAAGGATCTTCCAAACATATTTGTTTCAAACTTTCAGTAAATGTTACACAGTACCTTCTGCATAATTTAACACAGCCTTTTTCCAAAAAACTGTATATTTTTGAATTTATAAATAAAAAATTGCAAAAAAATGTTGTGAATGTTCAATACAATTGAAAAAAAATCATCTTTAATAACTGAACTAAAATTTTGTAAAATCCCTGTGTTAAGTTGTAGCCCATATTCCAATAAATAATCTGTAAAAAGTTAAACTTCCTACCTCAAATACTTTGTGAGGAAAGATGTAATTTATAAGCGTTATTTTAACATTGCAAGTATAGGGCGTTCCGGAGCCCCTTGAGTTAGTAATTTGCACCACTTCACGTCAACATATATCTCACGGGCAACATGTTAACACTCTCAAAGGCTGCGCTTTTCCCTTTCGAACGGGGTCGTCAGCTTGTGGGCCTGTCGGGTCGGCCGTTGTGGCCGTGCGGTTCTAGGCGCTTCAGTCCGGAACATCGCTGCTGCTACGGTCGCAGGTTCGAATCCTGCCTCGGGCATGGATGTGTATGATGTCCTTAGGTTAGTTAGGTTTAAGTAGTTCTAAGTTCTAGGGGACTGATGACCTCAGATGTTGAGTCCCGTAGTGCTTAGAGCCATTTGAGCCATTTGGGCCTGTGGGAAGTTTGTAAGGTGGGAATGTCATTTTGATTTTTGTAAGTTAAGGACGTACACGTCAGAGAGATAGACGTATTGCGTTACTCTTAAAAAAACTTTGGTCTTGGTACGGCACAGTGTTGGTCTCTGTGCTGTCTGATACATTCTTTGTTAAGTGTAGTACGTGATGGACGTATTCAGTACGTATTTAGTAGTGCTATGTTGACTTTTAATTGTATCTGTTGGATGAAAAAAGATTTATTGTAAAAGGCAGTAAGGAAGAACATGTCGTACTCGTATATATTCGAATGCGAAAGGAATCATGTTATTTTTTGAAGAAAAGTTGTAGGTAAGACTTCAGCAATGAGCAGTTGGTGTGTCGGAATGGTTATTGCCAGCTAGTTAACTTGCTCAGAGCAGAGCGAAAGACCGCCCCACTTCTCCCAATCATGCATTAAGATTTCAGCTGATTAAGCCGTTTGATTTTTATAGAAATTCTCTGTTAACATCGTACCCTTTTTAAATCATTGTTCGCTTATTTAAGCTTAGTAGTGGTCAGACCAATGTGATGAAGATCACGCGAAGCTTTACTCTGTCTCTCTGAATATACACTTCATTAGAAAAGCGTTGTCTTGGAATATCATTTCACAGGAATAATTACGTTCCCCATCCCACAGTTTAAGGAAAGCTCATCTTCAGGCATTACCACATTTGAATATTGTTTGGAAATTTTATTTAAAAACAGAATTCTATCTTCGTCGATACCTATTATGTTTAGGACCTGATAATTGTTTTACTTCAGTTGGCATTTAATATAAAGACAAGCTGTATTCAGACCAGTTACAGTTCAGTTCACACTATGTTCTGTTCAGTCGAAGGTTAGCATACGAGTTTAAATGGGATAAAGTTTGTGGGTACATAGTTTTGGTAATACGGAGATTTTAATAGAGTGGGAGTCAAATTTGGGCTAAGTTTCATGCAGAAATGTATGGACGTATCACATGTTGATGCACACGTTGGGCACAATCTGTCACTGGAGTGTCGCTGCTTTCAACAGTGGTCTGTGGAACACCACCACCCCTATAGACCAGGTTCTGGACATGTGGGTAGTACAGACGCAGTCAAGATCGACGCATTGTGCGAACAGCGATGGCCGACCCAGCATTATCCAGGGACGAAATACGGGAACACGCTGTGTCAGTAGGAACACATTGGGAACCATCTGCTTGCAGCTCAGCTAAGATTTTATGTGCCTCTGGAGCGTCTGCCAGTGACACCAAGACACTGCCAAGCATGGGTGCTCTGGCGTAGTGCAAGAGTTGACTGGACAGTGAAATGGCGCTCTGTTGTCTTCAGTGATAAGAGCAGGTTCTGTCTGTATGCGAGTGATGGACGTCACTTGTAGGGCGCAAACCTGATGAGCCGCTTATTCCAGAGTGCATTCGTCAACGACACATAGAGTATGTGATCAAAAGTATCCGGACACCTGGCTGAAAATAACTTACAAGTTCGTGGCGCCCTCCATCGGTAGTTCTGAAATTCAATAAAGTGTTGGCCGACCCTTAGCCTTGATGACAGCTTCCATTCTAGCAGGCATACATTCAATCAGGTGCTGGAAGGTTTCTTGGGGAATGGCACCCATTTCCTCACGGAATTCTGCGCTGAGGAGAGGTATCGATGTCGGTCAGCGAGGCCTGGCACGAAGTCGCCCAAAGGTGTTCTGTAGGATTCAGGTCAGGACTCTGTGCAGGCAAGTCCATTACAGGGAAGTTATTGTCGTGTAACCACTCCTCCACAGGCCGTGCATTATGAACAGGTGCTCGATCGCGTTGAAAGATGCAATCGCCATCCCCAAATTGCTCTTCAACAGTGGAAAGCAAGAAGGTGCTTAAAACATCAATGTAGGCCTGTGCTGTGACAGTGCCATGCCAAACAACAAGGGGTGCAAGACCCCTCCATGAAAACCATGACCACACCATAACACTACCCCCTCTGAATTTTACTGTTGGCACTACACACGCTGGCAGATGACGTTCACCGGGCATTCGCCATTCCCACACCCTGCCATCGGATCGCCACATGGTGTACCGTGATTCGTCTCTCCGCACAACATTTTTCCACTGGTCAATCATCCAATGTTTATGCTTCTTACACCAAGCGAGGCGTCGTTTGGCATTTACTGGCATGATGTGTGGCTTATGAGCAGCCGCTGGACCATGAAATCCAAGTTTTATCACCTCCCGCCCAGTCTCATAGTACTTGCAGTGAATCCTGATGCAGTTTGGAATTCCATTGTGATGATCTGGATAGATGTCTGCCTATTACACATTACGATCGTCTTCAATTGTGGGCGGTCTCTGTCAGCCAACAGACGAGGTCGGCCTGTACGTTTTTGTGCTGTACGTATCCCTTCACGTTTCCACTCCACTATCACATCGGAAACAGTGGACCTAGGAATGTTTAGTAATGTGGAAATCTCGTGTACAGACGTACGACACAAGAAACACCCAATCACCTGAACACGTTCGAAGTCCCTGAGTTCTGCGGAGCGCGCCATTCTGCTCTTTCAAGAAGCCTAATGACTACCGAGGTCGCTGATATGGAGTACCTGACAGTAGGTGGTAGCACAATGCACCTAATGGGAAAACGTATGTTTCTGGGGGTGTCCGGATATTTTTGATCACATAGTGTAGGTCCCATCCCTGACTATGTGGGGAGGCATCAGTTAAAGCTTGCGGTCACAATTAGTGTTTCTGCAAGGCTAAATTTCCCGTTCCCACTACATTACACAGGTTTTTGTCCCAGTGTTAATGTCATTTATTCGACAGGAATGTGATGCGCTTTTTCAGCAGGACAGTGCACGTCTACATACGGCTGCTGCGACGCAAAGTTCTTTTCGTGGTGTATAACTACTGCCTGGACATCAAAATCACCAGGTCTCTCGCCAATTGAATGGGTATTGGACACAGTGGAGCGGGAACTTACTCTTTCTCCAGGGCGTGCAAGAGCCACGGCTGAATTGTAACAAAAGGCTCGAGATAATTGGTAGTCCTGGCTACGAGGGGAAATCAGGGGAAAAATTCTCGTAGCCACTAATTTTTGTACAGTGGTAGGAGGGAGTGTCATGAACAAGATATTAAAAATTCTCTTTCTAAGCTGTTCTTTAATAAATTGAAGACCGCGACTTCTAGCGAAACTATTCCCCAGTACAAAATTAAACTACATTAAATTTCCTACAAACAAAGCAGTATTTCTTTTTCTCTAATCTAACAGTTTCCGCCTTACAGGGGGTGGAAAAACGTCACATTATTAAAATAGTTTTTTAATGGTATAAAATTACGGTCTACTGTTCAATTAGGGGGTCTAACTGGGTTAAGAACATATATCAAATGTGAGTACCACATGTAAATGAACTAGAATCGTGCTAAGCGAGAAATTGTGTTCTGGGGGTGTAATAAGGTGGAGGGGGTGCACGTTGAGGGCAGTAGCGCGAGATAAGGTAGATTTCCGGACTGTGGTCATGTAATCCCTGCTATAGGTCTATAAACTTCCCCGCTCTGTTTACCCTACTGCGTCACAAGAAGCAACTATAAGGCATTCACAAAGTTTTATCCACCCACCACAGTGAACTTATGAATCACTGACGTCGCTATGCGCAGACGTGCCCGGGTGTTTATTTTCCACAGAATGTTTTAACACTATACGAGTTACTAAAAATACTAACACAAGAAACGCATATGCACAGGATCTACGCAAGTCTCTGCGCACCATTATACACCACTAGAGTGAAACTGATTCTTAGTCATCCTGTGCGGCAGCTCTAGCGTTCTTTCTCTCGCTTTCCAGTTTACAGTTGCTGTCCAGTTGTATTGTGTTAGCGGACAAAATAACTACACGGAAGTCCTGTTTATACAGTGAAGCTTTTTACGGTGCCTCTTTGCAACTTTTTAGCGAGCCTTAATGTAAAATATGTCCCTATAAGCAATTGCTGAGAAGTGCTTAATTTTTGAGTGTGCTGTTTTCAGTGCCTTTGTAGTGTTGGTGGGAAAGGGATTCGGTTGGTAAATGTGCGACGTTGCTGCTGACTGACACTGACAGCGTATTTTAAAGCGATGTAACTGTGTTGTAGTTGCTTGGTGCTGAATTAATGAATGATTAGAAAGTTAGTAAACTTCTCTCAGTATTAACTGCGTTACTGGTAGGCTGCATAAATCCTTTCTGTTTAGTAACTGCTGGCATTTGTGAAGTGGACTGCACTGACCGGAACCACATCAACTCATAGAAACAGTGTATCTTCCAAGATGGGTATGAACATGTCTGATGGAATGGGACTGATCATGTTCAGATCCAGAGCAGTAATCTGCTGTAATGCATTGCCTGACTGGTGTTGAAATATCTCAAGTACCATAACACCCAATTGCAGAGGTAGACAATTTAAACTTCTAGGCGGTTTCAGATGTTGGGAGAGATGAGGCTTGATATCCCTCATGCTGTGGTAGGTATTCAGTATCACGAACAGCCGATTGCTCCAGCTGTAGAATTTTCTTACGTAACAACTCGTTTGACAATTGAAAATAAGTACTTATTTCATGAACTAAAACAACTCCACTATATAAACGGGAACTCAGCGAAATTTTGTTTCCTTAGATAAGAAAATTGGGCAGAAAATGCTGTAATCCTGTAATCTGAAAAAGAGCAGCGCTCCTGGTGGGGAAAGTTTTTTTTTTCCGAAAGAAAACGATGGTTGCCGGACAGGGTTACTAAGAATCAGTATCCACACTAGCGGTGTAGAAGAATGTGCAGTGAACTGCATAGGTTCTGTCTATATGCATTTCTTGTGTTAGTATTCTTACAAGGGAACCTCCCCATCGCACCCCCCTCAGATTTAGTTATAAATTGACACAGTGGATAGGCCTTGAAAAACTGAACACAGATCAATCGAGAAAACAGGAAGAAGTTGTGTGGAACTATGAAAAAATAAGCAAAATATACAAACTGAATAGTCCATGTGGAAGATGGCCAACATAAAGGAGAATGTTAGCTGATGAGCGCCATGGTCTCGGGGCTAGAGTGAGCAACTGCGGAACGAAAGGTCCTTGGTTCGAGTCCTCCCTCGAGTGAAAATTTTACTTTCTTTATTTTCGCAAAGTTACGATCTGTCCGTTCATTCATTGACGTCTCTGTTCACTGTAATAAGTTTAGTGTCTGTGTTTTGCGACCGCACCGCAAAACCGTGCGATTAGTAGACGAAAGGACGTGCCTCTCCAATAGGAACCGAAAACATTTGATCGCAAGGTCATAGGTCAACCGATTCCTCCACAGGAAAACACGTCTGATATATTCTTTACGACACTGGTGACGGCATGTGCGTCACATGAAGGGAATATGTTGTTGACCCACCTAACTTGCACACTTGGCGAATGGGTAAAAAGATTCTTCTACCTTGCCCGATTTAGGTTTTCTTGTGGATGTGATAATCACTCCAAAAAAAGTGATGAAAACATAAGAGTTTGTCACATAAACTGCATCAAATGAATGCAACAGTTTCAGAGTCGCACAGTTTTCCCTGTGCTCTGTCAAAACATATGTTTTTTACGTTTTCAAATGTTTCCGTGCGTAGACCGTCAAATTCTGTATATGTCCAAGCAAATCTGAACATGTCCTGGAATTTTGGAGAGCGAAGTTGATTATGTGTGCCTGAACTTTGATAATTATCTGAAAATAAAAAAATAAAATTTTCACCCGAGAGAAGATTTGAACCAAGGACTTGTCGTTCCACAGCTGTTCACGCTAACCACGGGACCACGGCGCTCGTAAGCCAACAGTCTCCTTGATGTTGCCTACCTTGCGCATGGACTACTCAGTTTCTATATTTTGCTTATTTTTTTCATAGTTCCACACAACTTCTTCCTGTTTTCTCGATTGATCTGTGTTCAGTTTTTCAAGGCCTATTCCTGTGCCAACTTATAACTAAATCTGAGGGGGCTGCGATGGGGAGGTTCCCTTGTTAGTAGCTCACATCTACATCCCAGGCCCCTGTCCATCTCTACGCACTGCGTCACCAATAATCCCTAAAGGCCGTTGAGGAGGGTTAGTACTAAGACACCACGAAATGCCTCTCATTCTCCAGCAACCTTACAGGCGATGCCATGACAGATGCAGAGTATAAGCATGCCACGAAAGTCGGGCGGGATTTCAGCATCATCGCTTTAGAAGAGTACGCACGCCTTTATATGGCAAAAAATGCAAATGTGTGTGAATGTGTGCTGAGGTCGTCGGTTCCTAGACTTACACGCTACTTAAACTAACTTACGTTAAGAACAACACACCCATGCCCGAGGGAGGACTCGAACTTCCGACGGAAGTGGACGCGCAATCCGTGAATGGCGCCTCAAACCGCCACTCCGCGCAGCCCTTTATATGGACACAAACATGCACATGCTTGCGGACGTTTTCGAGAAATTCCGGAGTCTATGCATGACCACATATTGTCTAGATCCCGCTTTTTATTACAAGGCACCTGGGTTATCTTGGGAAGCTATGCCCAAGAAAACGAAACGCAGCATCGAATTATTGACCAATGCTGACATACTTATTTCCTTTGAGCGAGGGATCCAGGGGAGACTTTGCCAAAGGCATGCAAAGGCAAATAACCCATGCATGGGTAACAGATGCAACACATCCCTCGATTCGAGTTACATTATGTAAATAACATATACTGGTACGCCATGTAACAATGGCTGCCGACTGGGGAGTTTCGATGGACGCCCAAAGACGAATGCGAGGGATTACGTCGAAAAATCAAGCGTGGTATGGTGGCTGATTCTGATTAAGGGTATGTGGTGGACGCAGAACTCATATAACCTATTAGTTTGCATGATGCGCACGCCAATTAGCCTCCATGTCCAGCGCTACTAGTTCCGCAAGGCAGCTCCACCCCAGAACTGATGACAATGCTGGTGAATAACCGGAGACACATTATTCATCATCGCAATCTCTAGCAGTGTCTCAGCTTGGGTGGAGCTGCTTAGAATCACCTGGGCTACCTCCTTCAAGCAATCCCCCTGGTTGAAGGAGTATATTTATTTCAATACAAGACAGAGAGCTTGTGCAAAGTGTGACTTTCAGAAAGATTTTTATAAATTAATGAATAATTCAATTTTTGGCAAAATAATGGAGAATCAGAGGGAAAGATTTTTGATTAGAACCAAGTGATATGGGCGTTATGGAATACGAAAATGCATTGCCAGACCAGATTTCAGGCACGTCACCATATTCAATAAAACCCTTATTGTTAGGAAGATGGTGAAGACTGCATCCAAACTCCACATGTACCGCTTTCATTATGCGCTGGCAAAAACTCATTTCACAGATTCCAAATTACTTTATATGGGTACAGATAGCTTTAACTATTGGGTGAAAAACTGCGATCCTTATGGAGTAATGAGGTACCACAGTAATGAATTCGACACATCCTCATATATAACTGGTAATCTCTATGGTCTTGTTCCACAGGACAAGAAGGTTATCTGCCTTATGAAAGACGAGACGAATGAATTGCCAATAGTGGAGCCTGCGATCAAAAATGTATGCATGTCGCACTCTGGAAGGTTCCAGACAGAGGCGGGCTAAGGGAGTGCATTGTATGGCATCATAAGCCGTCTGTATCAAATACTATTTCCAGTGCCTGTGCGGAGGTGTTTGTGATGCTGCACTGCAGCCGCCGCATATGGTACAGCAAACTAATATTCCATCGAGAGGGCACAAGGTGTACACTGTGCTGCAGTCTAAAATCGGCCAGTCGCCTCATGACGAGAAAACGGTCGTTTGTGATGACGAGCCTGAAACTCTCCTTACCCATACTCTTCACCTGTAGCAAAAGAAGGGGTCGATGACTTTGAGTATTATTTAATCATATGGCTATGGCCCCCTGTCGTGGAGGCCGTTCGCCGGGTGCCGATCTTTCAATCTGACGCCACTTCGGCGACCTGCAGTCGATGAAGATGAAAGGATGATGATGAGGACAGCACGACACTCAGTCCCTGGGTGGGGAAAATTCCCCGACCCAGCTGGGAATCGAACCCGGCCCAGGGGACTGACAATCCTCTGAGTGAGTGGGAGAGAATGAGTGAGAGAGTGTGTGCGTGTCTGCAGAGCAGTATAACCCTTTTATCATAGTGCAAGTGATTACGTTTGAGTGTGTGTGTGTGTGTGTGTGTGTGTCGTGTCATGTGGATATTTGTTCATTTATTTATGTGTACTTTGGAAAAAAAGCATAAAACACGAAATAATATGCATATTTGTGTTGGTTGGTTGGGTTTTAGTGGAGGGAACCAAACAGCGAGGTCATCAGTCCCATAGGATAAGGGAAATATGGGGAAGGAAGTCGGCCGTTCCTTTTGAAAGGAACCATCCCGGCACTTGCCTGAAGTGATTTAGGAAAATCATGGAAAACACGGATCAGGATGGCCGGACGAGCGGCTTGAACTCACCTCGCTTGGTGAGTACACCAAGTGTGACAAATGTAAAAAAAAAAAAAAAAAAAAATGTTAAACAAATATAAAAAAAGCGTAACCAAAAAATTTTTTGTATATTTATTTATTCATACATGGAGTGTGTGTACTGTGTAAATATATTTACGCGGATATGCATCATTAGTTTTTAAGTGTCACTCACCACTAGCTGTCCAATACTAATTAGATTTTAAATGTATGTAGCTCACAGTCCATCAGAACTACAGTTCAACCTATTGGCACTG
Organism: Schistocerca nitens; assembly: GCF_023898315.1. Taxonomy (NCBI): domain Eukaryota; kingdom Metazoa; phylum Arthropoda; class Insecta; order Orthoptera; family Acrididae; genus Schistocerca; species Schistocerca nitens. The sequence continues at coordinate 310,144,949 of NC_064615.1, read as the reverse complement.
TGGAATTTAGTTCTAGTAAATAAAATGTATTTCTTCATTAGTTTTTAAACGTAGATTTATATCAAAAATTGTAAAATCGTTCTCACCCAGTGCTACTGGAAAATGCTGTAAAAAATATTCTCAACGGGTGTTAATGTTTCAGCGTGTAAGTTAAAAGCATCTCTGCACTGAAATATAAGTCAACTTGTACCTCAAGAACTGAACTGTATATCATAAATTAAATTGTATCTCTGTGATTGGAATAAATGACAAAATTCGTTACCTTATGTCTTTGTCGTTGTTATTTACAAAAAACCGATCCCCTTTTGCATTGGGTATATGAATGATGTGCATGACACGAATGACATTAGCTTTTCTGAAGATGAGTGTTATTAAGCAGGTGAAGTTTAAATGGAAGGTAAAATAAAAGGAATTGTTGATTGCGATTATGCCTACAGTGCAGCATGAATTGGCTAATGGGTGCAGGAGGCACGTGACCGTGTCTGCTTCCAAAACCAAATAGTAAACGTGTCTAAAATTATATCTATTGATACAGACACAGTATCTGGGTAGACCTGTATACTATCAAAGGAAGAACGGGGTGAAATCACTAAAAACATACACACATATTATGAGGTAAAAATTCATTTGTTCCTCATCCAACTTCAAAGTAATTTTACATTGTCATAAGCAACACTATTTTCACACATCGCTTTATAGAGTCGATGGAGTACAGGGCACCCATAGAATTCCCGGTCGTGAATAGCAGCAAACTTGAAGATTCGATGCATCCATGAGACCTTCTCCTTCGCCTTCACGTAGATGATGGTATCCTTGTGGTCGAATAATCGAATTTTTTTAAACGTTACCATATCTTTGTAGGATAAGCGAGGATCATCGCAGTGATTCCATGGTAGAAATATGGTAACCACTTTGCACTCTTCCATGTTTTAGTGCAGTTCACATCCTTGAAAGATCTCAGTGATGGAATGTTTGCTGAGAATGTCTCTATTATTCTGGCATCTTTTCTGTACGCAACGAATGCAACAGCTTTAAATAGGAACTGTCTACACTCATCATCATAGAAAACCTGAGCGTCTGCAATGATGTTCACACCTTGAGATACCACTGTGGAATGCTTCAGGTATGTTGCAGCACCTGTGAATTTATACGGGTCATTACACGACACAAGTGAGCGGTCAGTAGTTAATCACAAAGTCATATAGAAATAGAGCATACACTGCAATGTGTTCTGGGAAATTTGCCAAAGATTCATATTCAATTCTTACAGCTATAGGTCCAGATTTAATAATCTCGTTCTGTTTTCAGCAGTAAGTTACGATGACTGGCGCCAGTTCCTTGAACTTCCGTGGACTGAGCAGTCATCCATCCTCTTCATAGTGGGAAGCATGGAACCACGCATACATGTCATATGCTAGACTGTATACGTTTTCATCCCACTGCAGATGTAAATTGTCGTATGGGTAGACTTCAGAGTTCAGGTAGACTCTGGCATTAGTTGACTTGCAATTCTCAAATCTGGTGGAATCATCTGCTGCATTTCCTCTTCTATTGGTCTAAAATGCAAGTATGATGACCCTGCGCGTATCTAGTTCAGCAGCGGTTTTAATACATCTCGTTTGTCTGCTTGCAGTCAGTAGCACTGGGTACTCAAAAAGCTCCCATGAACGGAAAGATAGCGGTAGAAATACACTGAATTGAGAACTTTTAAAGCTTCAAAACGCTGCTCCTCCAATACTGTGATGTGCATAATTTTCCATATTATTTTGTTGATGATGATCACTATCTCCTCTTGCGCTACTTGAATGTATGATTTGTTATCCGTCGCACTCCGTACCAGAATGATTCCTGTTCAGCATTCAGAACAATTCGACGCACATCCTCACAGTACTCCATAACCAAATTTAATATCTTGTACTCTTACATTGCTCCATCCGCTGGCTCGTCAATGAACATCCAGCATTTTCTAAACAGTTCGAATCCGAGGGAGAAGCAGAGACATCCTTTTTAAGAGTTGATGTTATGCCTGCATTGCATGTGCGGTGAATCTCGATCCTGTTCATATCGTAGTCTTGAAACAGGAATGCTAAAGCATTACCTGTAAGGTTCAATGCCACTGTAGCTGTACCGTCCCTTTTCGTAAATGATCCATCAAGATATTTGTAATTCTTGCATCGCATGGTTAAATGGTCTTGCTGTTGGATGAAAATCCTTATTTCATCGTTCTTGCTAAATGTTGCTGATGCAGAACGTTTATGCGAGAAGTATTCCTGGCATGTAATACACTCGTCATATTCCACTGGGCGAGTTATATCGAACGATGTCATTGCGCGGCTTCAGGCTCACTGATTTAAAAAACTTGTAATTTGCACATGTTATCATCTTGGTGTGAAGTGTCGCCCTACACATTGTGCTCTTTGGTTTTATACCTTACATCCACGCTTCCTTCGTTGACAATAAGGGCTGCTGTGATCCCTGATGGTTGAAGCTTGCTGCCGACTCTTCCGGTCTGGCCAGTTCAAGGTCGCCGATTCTGCCTCCAATAGGTTCCACCTGATTAAGTCCGCCACCGCTTCTGGGTCTACGCAGGTTCAATGTCACTGCTGGTTCCACATTAGATGTAGCAGTACAATTATTTCCTCGGCAAGAAAATCGAACAGTCGATTACCCTGGTCCACATTACGCAGCTAAAGATAGTCCAAAGCCTGAACTGTTACTGGCAGGTAAATAGTGTTGGTTTCAACGACCTTGTACCCTGTTCCCACTGATGGGAAGAATCCGTAAATTGCACGATCAGTCTATTGTTGAGATAAGAGTTTGTTGCAGTGTTACTCTAGACAGAGATTGTACTGTCAAGGAATATATCCACTGACTCGTCGGATCTGTGGAAATTATTAGGATCCTTATTCAGAACCTCTCATTTTGTGAAACCGAGAGCTTTCCTACTGAGCCATTCTGGTTGAAGGCAAACGCTGCACTCGTTGTTTTTATTTCAGATTTAACTGTATTGATGTTTGTTCGTAACGCAATCCCTTTCGCAGACCGTTTTAACACTTCGTTTAAATCGTCAATATCGTACGCATCATGGTGTTTTTCCACAATTTCTTTTCCACCATTAATTTCCAGATGAAGTTTATTGTTAACTTCTGTGATATTCCTAATGTTGTTGTAAGTGTCCAGTCCAATCAGTGCAATACTCCACTCCTCGTTACTTCAATCTATCGGTGGGAAGTAATTCGCGCGCAATTTTGAAGATCTTTCTTTTAAAGTCAGAGCATACGTCATTGCATCTGAACCTCGAATGACGGATGGATGCTTAATGCATCTCCTTATATGTTTGCTTCTTCGTAAACGTTAGGAGGAACATGATGCACAGATGCCCGCATAAGTAGGTATTAAAGTCTTTGTAGCGATAAAAATCGTAGAACACGCTTCTTCTGTCGTAGAAGTATCGTTGCAACTCTTCTGGCTGCTGCAAGTCTCCAAATGAATCGAAATAGTAGATGTTATTTATACTATCCTTAACATACGCCACCCAGTGGGTTCCTGGTCCCCCACCAACCTCTAAATTCACAACTACACATTCTTAGTATTTCAACAAGTCTTTGGTAATGTGTCCTGACTAAATACGGCACGGAATCTTGGAATGTGAATTTTTCCCTGACAGACTTGAGCACATCTGTATTTGTAAGCGACCTATCCGGTAGGATAGTTAAGCGCTCTTTTTGTTATTTATGAGGAGACCTAGTCGTTTCTTGTATGGTTCCACATGGCTGCTGCTTCCTTCATGCAGTTATGTGTTTTTGCTTCCTCTAGCTGCTTGTGGGGTTCTGTACCTTCTTCACTGTTCTGGCAATAGCCGCAGAACCATCAGCCAGTGAAGCCATCGCTGAGAGACTTGCGAGGGCAGGAATGTTGAAGGGGACAATATCAACGGATGTCCTTGGTACTGGCAGAGCCCTGTGTGCTTTAACAGGTGGTTCATGCTTTAGGGTGCTTTTAGCTGCATACATCACTGTCAGGACAGCCTACAGTTTTTTAAACACCCCTTCTTCTTCATCAACATTGCATTCTTCTTCAGTGCACTGTAACAACAACTGTACATATAATAATTTTTTTCTCCTGATTTTCGTTAAATTAGTGTAATCGATGTTCTGATTTCATTTCTTTTTCTTTTCATGCCATGATGTTAAAGGAACTGTAACCAATTTTCGATGTGAATATTAATGTTTATGTCAAATTGCAAGCAATATTATAACAAAATGTAAATGTAAGAAATGTTGAAACTGTTGTAAGATGTTAAAGTTGTAATTGTGCGCCTGGTCCATACGTAGGCAATGTATTAGGATATGTGGAATGCAAAACCTTTGGTGAATACCCTGTCGGTAGGGGAGCGGTAAAAGGTGGATGGCAGGCGAGCGCGGGAAAATACACACGGGCGTTGTACGGCATAACGGGCTCAGCAGTAGTTCAAATGGTTCAAATGGCTCTGAGCACTATGGGACTCAACTGCTGAGGTCATTAGTCCCCTAGAACTTAGAACTAGTTAAACCTAACTAACCTAAGGACATCACAAACATCCATGCCCGAGGCAGGATTCGAACCTGCGACCGTAGCGGTCCTGCGGTTCCAGACTGCAGCGCCTTTAACCGCACGGCCTCAGCAGTAGTAGTCGGAGTTGGGCATCGGTCTGAGAAACACGCTCTGGATCGAGGAGGCTCTCCTGGAAAACGTGATTTCATTGAGCCTCGGATGTGCCGTTTCCGACGACTATACAGCATGGTTATATTCCATAGGCACTAAATGGAAAAGTATTGCGACGCTAAGAAGAAGCAAAGTGCCGATACATCAAGAGCCATAGCTGTGATTGTATGTGTGCTGTGCGCCTCGCCATCTCGCCGCCCGCCAACCGCCGCATCGATACGAACAGGTTGAATATTTTAGTACTGTATTCGTGTGGACCAGTGTTACTTTTGCTACATACTGTTCAATAACAACTTAACTTTTACCAGAACTGTCCTATCATTTAATTATCCTCATCACTAACCTAGACAGGGTCCTTTCCACATGTTGTGCAATCCGAGTGTCCCGAGATGAAGATTCAAAGTTTATGTTAATAATAATTACCTGCAGACCTATCTATGTTAGAATGATGTTTAAAGAACTTTGCTGTTAATGAATATTTAGGCAAATAGTATAGGTCTGGCAAAGTTGGAAGATAATGTTGAAATTGGTTTAGTAATGAAGTTTAATTAATTTGAGACAAAAATAATAGTAGTTAAATGAGCAGGTAATAAGACAAAAAGAGTAGTAACTCATATATTGGAAATCTTGAGTGCTTAATGAGTTCAATAGTCAAAAAATTTCAATGCGGTGATCATAACAGTTTCAGAGTCCCCCCCCCCCCGCTTTTTCTTTTCTATTCATTCAAATTCTGAAGTGTACTGAACTAATTTGACCAGCAAAGTTAAAGTCAATATAAAACCAAAATTTATTAGTGTTTTACCTTTTTCAAAATTGACATTGTATGTGTGTTTCGAAAGTGCTATTTCTAGGGTAACCTATGCCCGATTTTAATCCGATCAATAGACAGTACGAAGTTTGTAGTAAACATTATAGTATATTGTTGTGTATTTATGGCTTGTTCACATTAGTACAGAAAGTGAAATCATTAGTTCAGTAGATTTTCGGGTTCTAAAATTTACCATATTATGCAGTGTCATTACGTGTTGTTTTGTATGAACTTACATCAGCTTGTACTGGGAAGAAACTCAGTTAATGCCTAATTAGGCTGGCGACCGTATTATAAACAATTTGGTAGCATCTGCTGTGTTGTTTCTTGTCCGTCCTAACGTGTAGTTGCACTTCAGACTTGCTTGACGTATCATTTTTGTTACTGAGTGGGTAAAAGTCTGATTTTGCCTCCATTCAGGTACACGCGGTCAATATCTACCCCAAAATCCTTTCTTATAAGGTGAAGCCCGTCAACTTAGCATAGTACAGGCTTTAAAGAGTATCGTGCGCAGTAGCGCAGTGTTACAGCACGACGTGCAGCATTCATAACTTGCTTGAAATTCATCAATCCTAAGCCGGACTTAATTTTACCACGCATGGTTTTGTCAACTACAAGTGCTGCCACGCGCTGTCCTACACCAATATCTTTTCCCGTACGTACTGGCTTCATCAGCTAAAATTCGATCTGCACCGTGACGTACTGGGAGATCTTTATGTTTTTCATATGCAATGCCGTGTTCGAAACACTCCTCGACCACCAGGTTAATCGTCTTATCACCAGGAGCCAAACGTTTTTGAAGCTTTGCACCGCATCCACAGCAATTATACCTCTGAGTATACAATTCGACTGGTATTTTGTCTAGAGCACCACCACCTCCTACAATGCGTCTCCTCTATCACGTATGTCATGTTACTATGCTGGTTGTGGTCTATGCAAATCATCAGTGTCGGTCCAGCTGTTTGGTGTCGAGGGAAAACCAAGCCATTTAACTAGTGCTCTATTCCCTACACGTCTTATGACTCGCTCTATGAGAAATCTGGCAGAAAACCCAAAGAGATTCTGGTCATACATAAAGAACACCAGTGGCAAGACGCAATCAATACCTTCACTGCGCGACAACAGCGGTGAAGTCACTGATGACACTGCCACTACAGCAGAGTTATTAAACACGGTTTTCCGAAACTCCTTCACCAAAGAAGACGAAGTAGATATTCCTGAATTCCAATCAAGAACAACTGCCAAGATGAGAAACGTAGAAGTAGATATTGTAACACCCCACCCGCCACATATCTGGTTTTGGTGTGTGTTCACCCCAGGTAATTGACTAACAGATCAACAGAGAGTGCAAAACTGCCGCAATGTCGGATAATGCAAAGAAAGTAATAAGGTCCTGTGACTCCTGATTGAACTGCGGTGGCAGTGTTGACATTAATTGATTCAGAATTGATCCCTTTTAATTAAAAAGGGATGCACATTGATGTTACATTCAGCTATTGAACACCAGATGCAAATGTTGAACATAAAATTAATTAAGAAAGTGACTTAGGATTTCAACTACTTGATTGAAAACAGATGAAGTCGATTAGCACAGATTTATTTTAACTGACGACCTTCAATCATCACATTACATGACTCTCCTAACAGGCAGTGGTAATAAATTGCGTTTGCGTAGAGTTAAGCGCGATAAATCAAAAGTAATTCCTATCGACTGACCCAGGCGTAATGCGAAGTGCGAGAAGAATTCTACAAAACACGGCCCATGAAACCCTCGTGGAAACTTTGCCGGCGTGATCCAACAAATTAATCAGTGGCCGGAGCGGGCGCAATATCACCGAATTCAGCGTGACGGCGCGGCGTCGTTATGCGGACGTCGGACGACCTCGTGGTGCTGCAAGACTGCGCTCGTCTATTCACTTCTAGCTATCTTGCTCAGTACATAGCTGAAAGAAAACTTTCTATCTCCAAGCTCAATCGTTCCGTTTGCTAAGTCCTAAACTGCAGAGATGCTCACTCTCTCTCAGGCAAGCTGAGTAAAGAACGCCACGTCCGCACTCTAGGCAAGCTCTGAACGGAAGACCTCTACGGAGACTTCTCCCAGTCCGCTCTTCGCCTCGGTTTCCCCTCCAGCAAGATCACTTACGCCAATTGCAGCGCAAGTCGCGTTAATTATGAGTCGCTTCCCAGCGCCGACCAATGCCTGCTCTGGGAAGTGAACCAATTCCCACAAAATTTCCCTTCCTCTCAACTTCTGCTATTTTGCTCATCCCAGGCCACCCATCAAGGTTAGCGTCTGCACAAAATACCAATTTTTCCGGAATTCTGACTCCCTGGAGGGTACTTCAAATTCCTTGCTCCTATGTTCCCATCGGAGGCCGGCGTATTTCATTCTGTCGCTCTTCACCTGATTTACTTCAGACTCTGTGGACCGTGAATTCAGCGTGAAGTTGCTGTAGTCATGAACACGCATACTTTGGCCTCTGTTGACTGCTCCACCGTAGCTTTCCGCGGCTTACTCGCATGTTTCACTGAAAACGGGACGACGGGCATTTATCAACAGGCATACAAGTTCTCCGTCTGCTTCCCGGTACACAAGCATGGGGTCAACCACCCACTCACTGTCAATTATCTTAAGGCAGCTGGAGGCCGCGCCCTGTTACCGCTTTCTCAGAGCTTGAGCCGCCCTAAGCTGCCTATTGTCACTTCTCATCGGCGCTCCCCAGCTGGCCACGGTCAACTCAAATACTTCCCTGGGATAAACTAGCCTCCAGTAAATCGACGCGTTTCCACAAAATTTTCGTGTCGTGTGAATTACTTTAAAACCATCAACCGACATTAATTGTTCCAGTACCTTCATACTATACCCTCTACAAGATGCATTGTGCCTTGTCAGTCATTTTTGTTCAACCCTACTGTTCGCTCAACGTGAGTTAGGTGATCTTTAATGACTTCATGTAAGGGGCATAGTTCTTGCCATCTTACAATATCCCCGGTGTAACAAAGAAGCTTAAATCACTTAATAAAGGCAAGGCCTCCGGTCCAGATTGTATACCAGTCAGGTTCCTCTCAGAGTATGCTGATAAAATAGCTCCATATTTAGCAATTATATACAACCACTCACTCACAGAAAGATCCGTACCTAAAGACTGGAAAATTGCTCAAGTCACACCAATACCCATAAAGGGAAGTAGGAGTAATCCGCTGATTACACGTCTATATCACTAACGTCGATTTGCAGTAGAGTTTTAGAACATATACTGTATTCGAACGTTATGAAGTACCTCGAAGAAAACGAATAATTGACATATAGTCAGAACGGATTCAGAAGATATCATTCTTGGGAACCACAACTAGCGCTTTATACTCATGAAGTAATAAGTGCTATCGACAGGGGATGTCAAATTTTTCGATTTCCAGAAGGCTTTCGACACCGTTCCTCACAAGCGTCTTCTAACCAAACTGCGTCCCTACGGAGTATCGCCTCACTTGTGCGACTGGATTCGTGATTTCCTGTCAGAAAGGTCACAGTTCGTAGTAATAGACGGAAAGTCATCGAGTAAAAGAGAAGTTTCCCAAGGAAGTGTTATAGGGCCTCTGTTGTTCCTGATCTGTATTAACGACGTAGGAGACAATCTGACTGTTTGCAGATGATTCTGTCATTTACCGTCATGTAAAAGTCATCAGATGATCAAAACGACATGCAAAATGATTTATATAAGATATCTGTATGGTGTGAAAAGTGGCAACTGACCATGAATAAAGAAAAGTGTGAAGTTATTCACATAAGTACTCAAAGAAATCAGCTAAATTTCGATTAGGCGATAAGTCACATACATCTGAGGGCTGTAAATTCAACTAAATACTTAGGGATTACAATTACAAATAACCTAAATTGGATCTATCACATAGATAATATTGCTGGTAGAGCAAATCAAAGACTGCGATTCATTGGCAGAACACTTAGAAGGTGCAACAGGTCTACTATAGAGACTGCTTACACTACGCTTGTCCGACCTATACTGGAGTATTGCTGTGCGGTGTGGGATCCGCATCAGGTGGGTCTGACGGATGACATCGAAAAAGTACAATGAAGGGCAGCTCGTTTTGTATTATCGCGAAATAGGGGAGATAGTGTCACAGACATTATACGTGAATTGGAGTGGCAATCATTAAAACATAGGCGTTTTTCGTTGCGACAGGATCTTCTCATGAAATTTCAATCACCAGTTTTCTCCTCCGATTGCGAAAACAATCTGCTGGCACCCACCTACATACGGAGAAATGATCATCACCATAAAATAAGACAAATCAGGGCTCGCACAGAAAAATTTAAGTGTTCGTTTTTCCCGTGTGCCGTTCGGGAGTGGAACGGTAGAGAGACAGCATGAAGGTGGTTCATTGAACCCTCTGCCAGGCACTTTATTGTTAGTAGCAGAGTAATCACGTATCTCTGCACTTTTGATGTTGTGAATATGTCACTCGACCAGTTCGGGAGGAGTGCCTTCTCAAATTCTGTCTTGTGTTTTGAGATACGTACCAAGTCACCTGCACTAAATTTCTGTTTGGGTAGACCCAGCATTTTAATACGATAGTACACCCTATCTATGAGCCCATTGTCATAAACATCGATTGATCTCATTTTTATTGTGCTACGTTTTGTTCGATTATATCGTGCAATTATTTCTAAGTGGATATCTGTCCATTTGTATGAGCCAAGAAGATTAATTCAGAGCCACATTTGATCTTTTATTGTCCTGTTCGAACGTTCCACGATAGTCGCCTTCAGGTGGGTGAGTGTTGATTAGTGATGTTTTCCATACCGGTGCATCACTGTCTTGAAATACCTATAGTAAAACTCTCCACCATGATTTTCTGGAGGTTTCTGGGCATCGATTGATACCCGTTTGCAACAAACGCTCAAAGACACCCTTGACATTTCTCCCCATTATTGTTTTAACGATGAATGCCCGTGAAATTTTGGAGTTATGTATCAATAACCATTCAGATATATTTGAATCCATTAGTCTCATGTTAATTTTCCCGCATATCGACAAGATCAGCCTGTCATAAGTCATCCAAACCTTTAACCATAACATGCCGACGAGGTAATGTTTTGCGCGCTGGTTTGTGCAGTTCTCGACCTACGGTTTTCATACTCATTCGATTATTCCTCTCTCTCTAAGTTCTGAAATTATTGAGGCAACCTCATTCAAATGAGCCGTATTGTCCACAGCTGTCGTCGTATTCGAGTATATACTGAGGAAGCTGATTCTGTCTCTTTTATGCTGAATGTCAGAACTATCACACCACTTCTTTGCCAACCGTCTAATAATAATGGTTTTATAATGTCTCTGTATCTTGCATTGCATTTGTTTCTTGCTTTCCTGTGTACACCGGTCAACTGAATTTTCCATCACACGTCTCCAGATCTTTGGGTGAAAATTTTACAGTTTCTGGGGGTCTTAGGACAATTAGGTTCAGTAGGCCTTGTGCTCTTTGAAATCCCCTATCTGTGTTCTTATTTTTTCATTTAAGTTATAGGCTGTGTGCCCAATACGTATGGTTTTCCACCACTGACACCGAACGTTTCGTCTATCTAGCGTCGCTGTGACAGTTTATCAAATGGTCATTAGCATCATCGTCATCAATGGGTAATTTCACTGAGCGTTCGTCGAGAGATGCAATAACTGGTTTAAATGTTTCTGGCAGAGTCTGCTCTCGATCCAAATGTCCTAAACTCAGCAGCCGTAACTTCTATCGAATGGCCTTCCATGCAGAAATGACCTTATGCTTATTTGACGTCTTGCTATATACTAACCTTGCTTCTTCGCAGGCTGCACCTTATATACATTTCGTTCAACCTTCACAGTTAAGTCATATAATTTCTTTTCAATTCCATCAACTTTTACGTCTCAGTCGTCTACTTTCTTTCTCAGAATAATGCAGGCATCTAATTGGTTCATCAGTCTCAGAAGGATGTGGCCATACGTCTCTAGCACCTTAACTTTACATTCGAGAGACTGAAATTTTCCATCTATGTAAAGACGCATTCTCTATCTATGTACACCCATCCTCTCAGGCTGAGTGCCTGACATATGTGCGAACTCGTCCGTGGTGTGAAGTACACTGATATACCGATCACCCTGTAAGTTTCGTCTATACCTACTGTCATTCAGTTTTCTTGATTTATCAATAACAAGAAACCTGTACTCTGCGTGATTCCAGAAATCTGTACATATCTTTACAAAATCATTGAATGACGTGTAGGTCTCTACATGTACCTGGTAAATGTGTTTTAGATTCAGATTGTCTTGACTGAAAGTTACAGTCAGATTTGCATTATCTCTCACCAACTATTTTGAGATTCTGGAATATGACTCAAATAAAATGCGTCAGTACCCATATGACAACCAAAACAGAAATATCGTAGAATTTGATCTTGGTTTTCCACATCAACATCGTCAAATACGAACGCTATGTTTGGATTTACTTTTTCTGGTGGAGGAATTTGACTGCTTTGATTGAATGTCGTGTGTTTTACGCCACCAACAACACCCTGCAGTAGCTTTTAGTTGGTTGGTTGGTTTGGGGGATCAAAGGGACCAGACTGCTACGGTCATCGGTCACTAGCTTTTAGTAGTGCTGGTACTTGGGTATCAACAGCGTTTCTGAAAAATACACATACATGCTCAATGCGGACTCCATCCGGGACTGTTAGTAGTGAGATGACAAAACTTGTCTCTCCACAGTTGGAGGGACCTACAATTATCGCTCTTACGTTATCAGGTAGGAGTACATCATTCTTTTCTTCTTCTTCGTGCAGTCTTCTTCCACACCATCAGAGTACCAGTCACTTACAACAAAATCCTGATGCTTCACACAACCAGATATGATACCGTGTACGTTAGGTATTTCTGTGCAATGGGCTTTCATAGAAAAATGAATGCGTTAATAGTAACATATGTAGCCACCACAGCGGAATCATCTTACCGACTGAGCTACAATGGCTACTCCATACATTATATAATGACGAGGTAGTTAAATAAGAAAAATGACAAATATGTGGATTATGTATATTTTATTTATATTTCAGCTTAAGCTTCATTACATCAAAAACAACTGATTCATTTTTTACAGTGTTTCCCGAATAACTGTCTTTAGTATGCCGTAAATTCAGCACGTATTTCTCTCAGACTAATGGGGTTCCTTTAGCTTCTTCTTTTGACACAGCCTTAATGCACAGTTCTAAATCATCTGCATGCACTCTATACGTATGGAGATATTTTATGAAGTTTTTATACACAGTTTGAAAACATGGCAGGCCACGATTCAGTCCTTCCAGCACAAGGGATTGCACCGTCCATACACTGAATAAGTTTGTAAGGATGGAGCGATACAGATAAATGGATCGGCGTCCAGATGCCACCATGAGTGTCACATCATTGTACAATGATTTTGTAGATAGCATCAGATCAGCACGGTACATGTTCGCAGATGGAGAAAACTCTGAGGTCACCTGTTGGTTGATGCAGAGTTGTGCACGACACAGTTTATCCCATTCCAACTCTGTACATTGCACTTTAACATTTCTCGACAAATTTTCCGTCTCTAACACAACACGCCAGACACTGCACGCTGATGCTTCTATACCAATATTTAAGTGCTTTGAACCGCAGCTGTTAAATTACAGATGTTGATAAGTTCCTATGGGACCAAACTGCTGAGGTCATCGGTCCCTAGGCTTACACACTATTTAATCCAACTTAAAGTAACTTACGGTAAGGGTAAAACACCCACCCATACCCGAGAGAGGACTCAAACCTCCGACTAGGGGAGCCGCGTGAACCGTGGCGAGGCGCCCTAGACCGCACGGCTACCCCGTGCGGCGTTAAATTGTAAGTTGAACTGAAAAGCAGTAGAGTACTGGGAGAAATAAGGAGCTTCTCATCGATCGCATCAACACTGTGTCCTTGCAGTAACACCGGAACGTACTGGGATGGTGCATATGTCGGGGACCAGTACTAATCTGCCCCGCATGGTGTAGTGTCCCGAGCACAGTTCTTCTTAGAGTTGGGTTCTTGCTGGGTGTCTAAACCAAAGAGCAGGATGGATAACAGCAGTTCATTGTTCTGCTCCCACAGTGCTGCTACCGCCCGCTGGTCAAGACAGGCCAGAGTTCGCTGCAGGTCCTAACGAGCCGATGGTAACTGCCGCTGGTCCAGACACTTTGGATGTCGCTGCTGGTCCGTACACACCATAGACCACTGTACAAAGAAGGAGGAATAGAAACTATAAGCATTCATAGACAATGGCATGGAGCTGGACAAAGAAAGGGAACTTGACAGGGAAGAGGGGGAGGAACCGCTACATGCTGTAGTAGTAGCAACGACGTGTAATGAGTACTTAGTTTAGTGCTGCTACCGCGATGGAGACGCAGATGACGATCTCGTCCACTGCTGGCGGTGCTTCACGGCTCTCCTTCTTCCAGAAACTGACTGCGACAGAGACCTACGAGCTACAGCACCTGTCTTATATCCCCTACATCACGATCAGGTGATCAGAAATTGTGTGTGTGAAATCTTACGGGACTTAACTGCTAAGGTCATCAGTCCCTAAGCTTACACACTACTTAACCTAAATTATCCTAAGGACAAACACACACACCCATGCCCGAGGGAGGACTCGAAGCTCCGCAGGGACCACCCGGGACCAGATATTCACTAGTAAATCAATTTACTGACTTCTGCAGTGTTTCCGGATCGATTCCCAGTCGGGCATTTGCCTTGGAAGGTGTTCCAGCGTGCGCCGGTGTCCCGCAGGGAAAGGCTTCGAGGTTCCTCAGGTATCAAATATCAAAGGGTTGCTGCCACCTGAAGCTTTTGTCCGGGTGACTAATGCGACATACGATGTATGCGCCGCACGAGCCGGCTGGCTGTGTAGCACTCGACAGCGGTCACGGGAACACGCGAGGTGGATGGCGCGTGTTGCGGCCCGGCGGACCGCGCGTGCTTCATGATCAAAAGATTAACACTGTAATTACGTGTGATGAGTTATTTCGACTGTATTCCTTCCGTGATCGGAATAAAATAACCGATCGATTTAAATAATTCATTTCGGCATCTTCCCGAACAGCAGAGAATGATGGGAAAAAGAAATCCAACCTCTGAAAACTGAATTTTATAAATAAGCAATATAGCTTCTGCTCTGTAATTGAATTTCCTGTCATGAGATCCATCCTCTGCAGTACATGTGTTTCAACCAAACCTCGGTACGATAATTCAAAAATGGTTCAAATGGCTCTGAGCACTATGGGACTTAACATCTGAGGTCATCAGTCCCCTAGAACTTAGAACTACGTAAACCTAACTAACCTAAGTACATCACACACATCCATGCCCCAGGCAGGATTCGAACCTGCGACCGTAGCATTCGCGCGGTTCCGGACTGAAGCGCCTAGAACCGCTCGGCAACCGCGGCCGGCGGTACGATAATTAACCTTATAACAGAACGCAAACTATTTGTTAGTATGCAAAGCTGCAAATTTACTTTAAATCACATTCCTTCACACAACTCTTTTCAGAATACATAAATACTCTCATCATGATCTTATTAAATCATTTCTAGCAAATCAGTATTCAATATTTAGCAGCTCAATTTCAGAATAAAGTTTCCTGACTCTTCAATTCCACATCTGCTTGGCAACACGCATCCCTCTCTGTGGGCACCCTCAGGCAGAGGCGGTGTAACAACACAACCAAAGATCGTGGATCAACGTGGCTTGCTCTCAGACGTGTACTTATCGATAGATGAAAGTAAGAAGTTAACAATACTGTAATATCCAAGATGACATGCACACCTCACAAGTTTTGGTGTCATAATTTGATTGGAGAGCTGTAAATGGAGAGGCAAAAGTTAACGGTGTGAAAGCTGCGGGTGGTTTGTTGTATAATTATTCTGTGACATTTGAAACGATAGGTCGTGAAGAATCACTAGTTACACAAGCAGTTTAACTGCTTGAGATGGAGTGGAGTTGAAGAGTGGGGTGTAGAACTGGAAAGATGGAGTCATCAGTGTACTGACAATAAATTGGACAGAGGAGTCCTACAAACATCGACAATGTAGAGGTTCTCCAGGAGAACTGTGGTGGCATAGAGGATACGGAATTTGGTATTGTTTATGGTCATGTAGGACTGGTTCAAAATGGTTCAAATGACTCTGAGCACTATGGGACTTAACATCTGAGGTCATCAGTCCCATAGAACTTAGAACTATTTAAACCTAACTAACTTAAGTACATCACACACATCCATGCCCGAGGCAGGATTCGAATCTGCGACCGTAGCGATCGCGCGGTTCCAGACTGAAGCGCCTAGAACCGCTGGACCGCAATGTCCGGCGAAGGTTTGGTGATTGGGTGTAAAGTAGGCTTACAGAACAAAGTGGACCCAGTTTATTGGAACAACGTAGGTCCGGAGTTTGAAATGCCGGCTGGAATACTAAACAATAGTTTATAGGAAGGAATGTGGGAGTTATTTCCTGTGATGATAGTTAACACATTCATAACAGTAAACAATGTTTGATTTTTTTGCGATCTACTTGTTTGATGTTTTGTGCTGTGGCTCTGTGTGTTACGTTTTGATTGTGTAATGTGCTTTTAGTACTATTAGCTAGAATAAAACAATGAAACAGAAGTATCGTACATTCATAGTAAGAGAAATAAGAAACAATCTATTAGGGTAAGTACCTGAGAGATAGGACGTAATGTGGTTAACATTGTTTGGATCGTCAGTGAAGCGGTGAGCCATGAGCCGGATTGGATAATTGAGAGTAGCATTATTACCAGTTAGTCGTTACGAGCTTTTCCTGTGCTTAACGGAGTATATACCTAGTGTGGTGTTGAGTTTGTTGTAACCCGACTTTTCTTTGCATTCAGTGTCTGGTTTAGATTGATTTAATTACGATAAGGACGGATGTGACATTTGAAAAGGTCTGTTGTAACGATTGCGGAAGCATAGTTCTGCTAAATGTACAGTGTACTTCCATGATGATACAGACGAGAAACCGTAATTAGATCCTGAGATCTTTTTAGATAGCCTGTCGTTTCCAGCGGCATGTTTTTTCTACAAAGGTAGTCGAAAAGTTAATGAAAATCACTTAAACTATTTTGTTCTTTGTTGTCCGTCCCATGTAGCTGGGCAGCCGGCACGGTAGCTCAGCGTGTTCGGTCAGAGGGTAATGTGCCCTCTGTAATAAAAAAACTGAGTTAACAGATCAACAACGAACTTAAATGGATGTCTTACGACGTCCGCCCCGAGCAGATGCAACAAACTAAAGCGAACAAAATGAAAAGTAAAAATAAATAAATAAAATAAAATAAAATAAAAGAATGTCAATCTTAAGGGCTCGGGTTCGATTCCCGGCGGGGTCGGATATTTTCTCCGCTCAGGGACTGGGTGTTGCGTTGTCCTAATCGTCATCGTTTCACCCCATCGACGCGCAAGTCGCCGAAGTGGCGTCAAATCGAAAGACTTGGTGCAAGTGGTGCACGCGAACAGTCTACCCGACGGGAGGCCCTAGTCATACGACATTCACATTTTTCAGTCTGCCGCCGGCAGTGCTGCGAGGCGATCACGCGCCAGAGCGCTGCGGGTGAGGCACGAACCGTGTTTGTGTTTACCTCGGCCGCTGTAAGTGCCGTTTTCCTTCTAGACCACCATTGCCCACAACTATCGGTAGAAGACATTGCGTTTCAACTTTTGTTCCGACTTCGACCGACCCAAGGCCCTGGAGGTAGAACGATTTATCCGCGATGAAGTTAAAATACCGTCAACGGATCTAATTGATATCCACTTGCGCATAATTAGCAGTACCGTCTACGTCAAAATCATCAACGATGCGGCGTACGACAAGGTGCTTCAAGGGGCAAAATATGGACTGCGCTTCTGTCATTCCGACGGCAACGTCGGACCCGTTACCGTCGATCACGCAGGTCTCGGTACACGAACGATATGGATCTTCGAACTGCCGTTCTAACTACCTGTAGACGTCGCCATCGAGGCGCTCCGTCCCTATGGCAACGTTCTGGAACATGTTGCCGAACGATGGGTACAATTTCAAACCTATCCCGTTTTAAACGGTGTTAGACAGGTCCGCATCGAGTTGCAGAAACACGTGCATTGCTATCTACGTCTCGGAGGCTGCCGTGCCATTATAATTTACGACGGCCAACCTCGGACCTGTTCCGGCTGCGGGAAAGAAGGCCATCTACGTACGGTCTAAATGCATTCAACGACGTGTCACGCAGCTCCCGTTGTCGGAAGCGTCCGCCACACCCACAATGACCGCCCTACCGGTCACTTACGCAGCGGCTCTTGCCACGTCTACAGTTTCGTCCTTCCGATCGGCACGTCCCACCGTCCCAGTCACCTACGAACGGTGCAGACGTCCCACCTGACAACCTTGCCGCCAAACAGGCTCCCGCACCGGACACTGAGGAGACCAGTACTTCTTCACAACACCTGTTTGACAATTTCATTGTACCCACCGACGCCTTCGATCTAGGTCGACGCTCCTCCTTGCCGTCGTCCGACACTGAGGAACACGTGCGGAAACAACGCTCGCCACGTATGCGCAAACGCCGCCGCCGTTCACCTACGGGCCCTCAAAGCG
Organism: Schistocerca nitens; assembly: GCF_023898315.1. Classification (NCBI taxonomy): domain Eukaryota; kingdom Metazoa; phylum Arthropoda; class Insecta; order Orthoptera; family Acrididae; genus Schistocerca; species Schistocerca nitens. Next base: position 310,126,768 of record NC_064615.1, on the reverse strand, counting down.
TCGCCACCCTTGACGACGAAGACGACACCCAACCAGCCTACATTTCCACGCAGAGGTCGGCGGACAGCTTTCACTATGAACAAGACGTTTCGCAGGACGGGACCACCATCGAGGTCGCCACGCACAATGAAACGATCGGTGAGCAGGTTGAGACACCTGTCTCCCCGCAGACAGCTTCAGATCTCTCTCACAACAACACAATTCCCATGGACATTGGACAGAACCACGGCATAGGAGCATGGGCCGACCACGTTGAGGCAGGTACGCCCCTTCCTCCGGATGAGTTGCCTCCGCCGGACGAGGTCGCCTGTTAACATCAAAAGCGAGGCGCTGCAGCAGATGGACGGGACTTCCTCATACTTCCCTTGGTGATGGTAGATGCGCATCCACCACCACTGAAACAAACGTACCGGTTCGTCACATTGAACATCAACATTCGGCACTGCACGCAAGCTGCAGCTCCTATGTGACTTGCTTCGGGCCTCTGACGTCGACGTTGCCCTTCTCCAGGAAGTACGCGTTGCCACACTACCACCGGTCTACGCCTACGACTCATACAAGTCCACATGTGATCAATCAGGGCGTGGAGTGGCTTTCTACATACGCGAAGGAATCCCATTCAAGGGCACGACAATCCTTCCCTGTGGGAGATGCATGGCTGTTACCATCTTCGACACGCGCGTCATCAATATCCACTCTCCGTCTGGCTCCACGAACCGTCGGCAGCGGTCCACTTTTTTTCGGACATGACGTGGCGCCCCTGTTTCCTGGGCGCTATTATCGCCTTCTCGTAGGAGGTGATTTCAACTGCGTCCTCCATCCGCAGGACCAAATGCCTGGTTATTCGCCATGCCCGGCGCTGCTCACCTTAATCGAAGATTTTCATTAAGTGGACGTTTGGGAGAAAATTCATGGCAATGCCCCCGGTTTTACCCATTATACAGCACATTCTGCGAGCAGACTGGACCGGTTTTATGTCTCTGCCCACCTTGGCAACGAAGTCGCCCAAGCTGAACGATGACCCCTTGCATTTTCCGACCATTGCGCCGTCATTTGCTCCCTGGCTTTGCCACCTCAGTCAGTATGGAGCAGCAGAGGTTACTGGAAGCTTAATACCTCCCTCTTTAATGATCCACATTGACGACAATGTATTGCCACTACATGGGCGTCTTGCGAAAGACGCCTCCCGCAGTACACATCCACGTTCCATTGGTGGCTCAAATGCGCCAAACCTGTGATCAGAAAGGTCTTCATGCAGTGTGGCAAGGAAGCAGCAGCATCGCATCGAGACACCACAAATTTTCACTACGCCGTCCTCCGTGAGCTCGATTCGCTCCCTCCATCACCTGAAGCCCATAAGGAACGACAGCGTACTAAAGCTCGTCTCCTCTCTCTCCAACGTGCACGACTGCATGGTGTCGTGGTGCGTTCCCGACGACAGGATCTCCTCCACGACGAAACACCATCCACAATCCACTGCGCATCCGACCATCGTCGTCGACGTCGACTTTTCGTCCCCAACATAAAGACCTCCGACGGTGTTCACCACACAACACATCCGGCAGTGGTGTCTGCCTTTGCTGAACATTATCGCCAATTTTATGACGATGATCCGATGGCAACGCCAATTCCTTATGATCTCCGTCCTTCCCCTGATCGGACCCCCACCGTAGGGGAGTCAACGTCCATGATGTCTGCAATCACCGCAGAAGAGGTGGTAGATGCGATCAACAAGTGGGCTAAGAACCAATCACCAGGACCAGATGGTCTCCCAGTGGAGTTTCACCGGGCGTTCACCAGGTTAATACTTCCTCGCTGGACGGAAATGATTCAGGAACTCATTCCTCCGTCCTTCCTAATTCCACCTGAATTCATCACTGGCATTCTTCTACCTGTGCCTAAGCCGAAGGGAGGGTCTCATGTCTCTGTATAAGGCCCCCTTACATTGATGAATGCAGACTATAAAATCTACGCACGCCTCTATGCAGCGCGCATACGCACCGTCTCACCTACGGTCCTTTCGCCGGAGCAGAGTGCACGTGGTTGTGGGGCCACCTTACAAGCAGCCCTAGGAGCATGCCGTGACCTCATCGTGCTGGCGGCAGTTTGTCGCCTTCGTGCAGCACTGGTATCCATCGATTTCACGAGAGCCTCTGATAGAGTTCGACACCCATTCCTCCTCATGGTGGCGACACGTATGGGGTTCCCGTTACTTTTTGTCGATGCCATTCGCCGGTTACTACTTTCCGCTGTCTCGATGGTACAAGTCAATGGGAGGCTTGTAGGACCGTTTCCTACACTCCGCTCTGTGCGTAAAGGATGCCATATGTCTACCTTACTATATGCCGTTTCACTTGAGCTCCTCATCAGTGGTCTTACCGCTAGACTGCAGGGTCTCACTTTACGTGACTACACCTTTCACTGCAGGGCTTATGCGGACGACCTCCTCTTTCTCATCTGCTCCTCCACGGAACTCAGTGACGCCATCCAATGGATCCACCAGTATAGACGTCTTTCTGCTAGCATTCTTAATGTCCGTAAATCGATTATGATGCGTATTGGGCGTGGCCTCCCGGCTATGGTACCGAGCCCCACTCCTAGTCAGTACCACACTTCATTACTTGGGTATCGAATTTACGAGCTCCACACACCGCACAGTGGCCCTCGCTTACCGGCGGCTTTTGCAGTCGATTCGGAACCATGTCCGCGGTCAAGTGCACCGTAACTCAAACCAACTCCAACGTGTGTCCTATATCAACATGAGTGTCGCCCCTAAACTGGTACACGTCGCCCAGATCCTCCCAATGCCGTTACTCCTTGGCCGCCGCATCCAATCAGCCTTTGGATATTTCGTGTCAGCAGGGGCACAAAATCCGCTACAACGCTCTAACACTGCCTCCTGCAAAAAGTGGCCTCGGACTCGTCAACGTGCGGGCACGAGCTTCTGCACTCTTTGTCCAAACTATGTCGCTTCACTGACGGGGGCCGGTCCCGTCCTTAACACGCAGTCTCTTAGATATCCTCCGACCTGTTTCACTCGATCCACCGATCAATGTGGCACCTATTTCACCATTATTGTACCACGTCGCCAATTGTTTCATAGAACTCTGCTACGTTCGGGCCGACCTTTCATTCACCCGTCCTCCCCGTACAAAAGATTATTATCGTTTGTTTATGCGTCCAACCCTTGCGTCCCCATGGTGCTACAGCATCCTGAAATTAACTGGCGAACGGTTTGGGGGTGTGTGCATGCACCCTTTTCACCGTCTTCTGTGTCTGCACTCTGGTATGTTTTAGTCTATGGCAAATTCCCGACTAATAGTCGACTTCATCGCGTAGGACTGGCCACCTCCCCACTCTGCCCAGACTGTCAGCTCGAAGACACCGACGAGCACCGTCTTACGTGCTCCCTCAAACGAAACGTATGGCTGTTCATCCAATGAATCGTGGGCTTTTACCTCCGGGCCCCGCCAACGACGGTAAATCCAGATTTCTTGTTGTTGCCCCAGGCATTTCACTACCCTGCTGCTAAGCACCATACACTCATCTGGTTTCGAGGACAGGCTTTACAATACCTCTTTCAGAGTGGTCCGCATACAGTCCTTGACTTCTCGTACAAAGTTGTGACCGCGCATAGCACCCTGAGCCGAATAGCATCTTACCGACAAACTTTCGCCGGTTATCTCCGCAGCGTCTTCCTTGACCCCCCTCAAAGTTGGGGGTCTAAGAGACTGCGTGTTAAGGACGGGACCGGCCCCCGTCAGTGAAGCAACATAGTTTGGACAAAGAGTGCAGAAACTCGTGCCCGCACGAGCTACATCCTTATCCACGTTCTCATGCATCGACCAATAAAAATTAAATAAATAAATAAAAAATAAAAAACAGAATATGTTATATTTTGTTGTATTTAATGTTTTTCTAATATTTTTTGTTGAACTAACAATCATTTGTATATGTTTAAATGGTACATTGAAGAAGTGTTGCATTGTGTCTCAGTGTTGCATTGTGTCTCTACATGTACTGTTAGTTTGTTCAATAAAGATTATTGAAAAAAAAAAAGAAGTCAGCGCAACAGAATGTCAATCCTAAGGGCTCGGGTTCGATTCCCGTCTGGGTCGGATATTTTCTCCGCTCAGGGGCTGGGTGTTGCGTTGTCCTAATCGTCATCATTTCAACCCATCGACGCGCTAGTCGCCAAAGTGGCGTGAAATCGAAAGACTTGCACCAGGCGAACGGTCTACCTGACAGGAGGCTCTAGCGACACGGCATTTACATTTTTACCTTGTTTGTTATGCGAAAACATTTCATGAGTAGTTATGGCTTTTTCGAATGATCTTCGCGGAAAGGCGGAGGTATAAAAACATCGTACATGTCTGTTTCACTTGCGATATTTCAAGGAAATTGAGCAACAGCTTCGAAACCACAATGCTTACTGTCTTACTATTGAGTACAGCCGATATTCGACGTTTTCCTCCTTGGTGTCGCGCGTCGTTAAGAAAGAAAGAGAGAGAGAGAGACAGATATTCTTTAATTTTACAACTACTCTCACAGAAACATCATGTTACATCACATGACAGGCTAATTTTATCTTTGGCATACTTTAAATATTGTTAAACTACGGGGTAATGGCAGAATAATTAAGATTTAAAAGGTTTTAGCTGCAGGTAGGAGCCGAAGCAATATTACGCAATCAGTGTATAACTGGAAGTAAGAATCGGGGCTGCATTACCAGCTGCCACCTCGTGAAAAGGGTGCTTCAAACGTTCAGGGTCAGAATTATACATATTCTACAGCATTCTAAACTGTCTACTTTGAGATAAGGAACTAACAGTCGAAAATGAACGGGTATGAACAATGAACTTAACAGTGTAAAGCGGACCGCCATTCTCCATAGATGACTTACAGCTCATAGAACTCTGAATTCAAAATATTTGGACCCAATGTTTACTCACGTTGTTTGTGATGAGGGTATATTTCTTGTTTCACAAGCACTGTCTGCCTGTATTTTTCGAAGTGTGCATATCAGTGGCACGATTATGGCGTTTATAGATGAATTCTCTACCACAGCATTGAACATCACCTTCATCAATTTAACGGTCTGAAAAATGTGTTGTCGAGAACCTTGTGCAGTTGTCTTTGATTTGATCGTCACAGTTACTCGTAGCTTTTATCTACAGCGATACACTTTTTCAAATGAGGATGACCTCTGCTGTACATTACTGTGGATTTACAAGCACTTCATCGTCATGCATGATCAGCTATCCAGTCAAAGTATCCGGACAACAGTGTGTAATGCGGATCTGACCACCAGATACCACGAGAAGCGGGCCCACAAATATAGAAGGAGCGGGTAGTACCTCGTTGTTAATAGAGAAGCAGTAACAGTAGTATCAGTCTGTCAAGAAAGCTCAGTGACTGCCAACGGGGACTTGTCGTTGGATGTCACCTGAGAAGCAAATACGTCAGGGACATTTTAACTCTTTTAAAGCTGCGCAGGTCTAGTTTTGGTGTTGTGATTGCAATGTGGAAACGTGAAGGAACGGGAGCAGCTAAATCAACTCTGGGCGCACCTCACGTACTAACGAGACCGTCGAGAACTGCGGAGAATGGTTATAGAAAAACGAATGTGTGTAGGGAGTTAAAAACGAAAACGTACAGGGGTCTAGCTGCTCCTTATGAGCCACAATTTCTGTAGTCCGCGCTAAGCGACGCTTGAGGGACTGTAAAGAAAGCACCACTGAACACTGGATGACTGAATGACGAATCACGCTGTACCCTGTGGCTATCCTATGGAAGGGCCTCCGTTTGGCGAATGCCTGGAGAACTAACCTCCATCATATGTGAAGGTTGAGGAGGCGGTGTTGCAGTATGGTGTTTTTCGCGATTATGGCGTGGTCCGCTTCTTGCGCGTAAGAAGACGCTAAATGCAGACCGATATAAACACGTTTTGCAGTGTTGTGTGCTGCATACAATACAGGAAGAGCTCGGAGGCGGCGATTGTTTCTACCACCATAACAGGACAGCCTGTCATAAAACAGCATGGGTGAGGCAGAAGGTTTGTGGACAATAACATTTCTCAATTCCACACGTGAACACAATGGAACACCTTTTGGGTAAGTTAGAGCGTCGACTTCGCTTCAGCCCCTAGGGTCCAACACACTACCTTCTTTGATTTCTGCTCTTGAGGAAGAATGCCATTCCTCCACAGACACCACACTGAAAGTGTCTCTAGCAGAGTTCAAGACGTCATAAAGGATAAGCATGGGCACGCATCTTATTAATATCCACTAATGGATGGCCCGATACTTTTCATCAGCAGTGTACATTGATAGCATGTGTGTAAATTACCGGAATGGGTAATACCCTTCTTCGACAGCCAACCATGAACAGTAAACTGCGGAACACTGGAGACGACTGAGTTCTGTTTTATAAGGAAGCACTGCCAACGTCTATGCTGCAGGCAGTTTTTACTAGTAGTCGTGAAGCACAAGCAGGGTACACAAGCGTACCTCAGACACATTGCCCATTCAAGCGCTAGTACCAGCTGAAATACTCATTTCCGAATATTGGTTCTTTATCTCGAAATACTCAGTGGAAGATCTTCTACCGTTTAATGTTGATCCTAAATATTTGGAAAATTCCGTACATCTTGTAGATTTCTACCAGTGGCCGTTACAAATATCTCTTAGTATTCTCAGTGAAGTAATTTTAATAGTGAAGGATTTCTTAATTTTAATGCGAAAATTTCGAACTAGAGACAATGCTCCTGCATGTTCATGTAGCTGCATAAACGGGGGATAAGTAGCATTAAAAGTGTAACAAGAAAAGAAGAGAATAATGTTGCAACGTACGTATTAATTTCTAACCGCAGGTCGGCTACACTGGCCCAAGGACTTATATATCGTACTCTCAACGAGAGAGTGCGCTCCGCGTTTTAGAATAGTTTAAGCGGCGCGCAAGCGCGGAAAGAGGTGATGACATTACTTATTTTAGGAGTGCCCGCCTACATCAGAAGACTACAGACACAACTGAACAACCCGGCCAACACAACGGCAATATACTTTAGTCAAAAATGTCCACAACTAGAGAGAAACCTAGCTATCCAAAGGTAAAAGGTACCACGGATCTCAACTGTCACGTATCTGGGAGTCACACTAGGTCGGCGCCTATTTTTTCATAGACACGTGCAAAACCTAAATCTTAAAGCGACGCCGCCTCTGGCATGGCGAGGGAACTGATTCCACTATTCCGCAGTAGGGAGATCAACATCTCAGCAAAAGTTAGACTCTATATGGCAACTGTACTATTAAAAATCCCGTATGGGAGCACACCATGGGGCCACGCTACCAAGACCCAAATACAGAACATCCAATTATTACAAAATAAAGTCACTCGAGGGATACTAAGGGCTTCACGATACACGTTCGTCCAGACACCGCATGAGGAGCTCCATATGGAAAGTATCGTAGAAATGATCCAACTCAAGTCCACAAAAATTCATCAGAAATTAGACCATCTCAGACATGTCATACGTCACATCGGGTAAGTAGGTACCAGCAGAGCAGAATCCTGGCATCCGTACAGAGTCAACAAGGCGTTAACTGAAAACGAAGTTAGAAATGAGACACTGTAAATAAAGAAACAAACCCTCGGAGGAGGGACTTACGGATCTGTGTCCCTTACAAGTCTTCCCCAAGCTCAATAAATGGTGATAACTAGACCTTACCCTGACACCGAGAAGCGGAGATTGCTGAAGAAGCAATGGGGCTTCAACAATAAGAAAAAAAGCGGAAAGAGTCTTGTTTTGATTTTTGACAAGAGAGCGGCGCGTACGCTGGTCAGTGAAAGAAGCCTGCGCTAGTCGGAGTGATTTGATGTTTCCATGCCCAAGAAGGATAGGCAGTTGGGCAAGCAGTTTGTAACCGCCACTGACTGAAATACACACATGAGAACGCATGGGTTGTGGTGCGCGGTGTGTAAGCCGCACCGTTCTGAGGGCTGTGGTCTCGCTCTATTCTCCGTCGTCTGACCATTACTGAGAACTCGTCACCTCCTCTATTTCGAGTAAAGCGTCTTCAGGTTGACTGAACTATTAAAATTCACTGGGCGTTTAGAGTGTCAAACGTCGGTGATGAACTATAGGCCGTTATTTTGAGCTTTGAGGCAGAAGCGTGGAATTACATGTTGCGCTTCCCGAATGCATGGATACTAGCGTGTGCTTTGTGTGCTCTGAACTATAAGAGCTCGCGCCCTCTCTGTATTGATGAGGTGTTAAACAACACCGTCGTGATTTGCTCAACAGTTAATTTTTCTCATTGCTTGTTTCAGCCATTAGCATGCCTGTGCTGTACAATACTGTCAATTCATGTATAATGGGTTTGACTTATTGCAGCGCGTAAATTAATTGTGCTCCTGTTTCTTTTGTAGATTCCTGTTGTAATCTTATGCGTTATGGTAATCTTTCACGGAGCGTGGACACACAGGCGGATTCTGCATGTGGCTGCCTGAGAATGTTTTTTACTTCAGCCTGGTGTGACAGACCAGACGGCATTTTCCTGAACGCGTGCCGCTGAAACATTTTCTGTACAGCTGGGTGAAAAGTGGCGTCAGATTTAAAATCAACGACTCGTACCGTTGTTAATTATGAGAGGCGTTCAGTAAGCAATGAGACATTTTTTTTCTGAAAGCAGATTGGTTTTTCAGGATCCCAATACAGCATCCTATTCCCCACTCTTATGGCTGCAAAACTATTTTTCAACATTATCTCCGTTCTGTGCGATGGCCTTACGCCACTTACTTGGAGGAACCGTATGCCCGCATGTACCACTCTGCTGGTCAGTGTCGAAGCCAACGTCTAGCCGATATCAATAACCACCCCATCATCCTCGTGCTGATTCCTGTTCATTGGCCCAAACAGATGTAAGTCGAAAGGTGCAAGATCCGAGCTGTATGGTAGATATGGCAGAACAGTCCAGTGAAATTTTAGTACCCTCTTCTCGCGTCCGCAGACTTGTGTGAGGCCTTGCGTTGTCATTAAGAAGAAGTCCGGCCCGATAGCTGTGCGCCGGTACTGTAGATCAGTGTGTTCGCTCAGAGAGCTGGTAGGCCTATGTAATTAAAAAAAAAAAAAAACTGAGTGAAAGGATCAACAACGAACTTGAACGGATGTCACCTGACGTCCGCAATGACCAAACACAACGATTAACAACGAACAAAATGAAAAAAAAGTGGTCAGCGTGATGGATTCCCGGCTGGGTCGGAGATTTTCTCCTCTCAGGGACTGGGTGTTGTGTTGTCTTCATCATAATTTCATACCCATCTGGCGCGCAGGTCGCCCAGTGTGGCGTCGAAGTAATAAGACCTGCACCAAGGCGTTCGGACCTGTTAATGACGCCAAACGCTCATTTCCATTAAGAAGAAGAAGTTCGTTTTTGATTTTTGTGGTGACGAACACGCTGAAGTCGTTTCTTCAATTTCCTGAGAGCAGCACATACACTTTAGCGTTGATCGTTGCACCATGAGGAAGGACATCAAACAGAATAGCCCCTTCAGAATCGCAGAACGCCGTCGATATGACTATACGGGGAGAAGAGGTGGTATGGCGCCACTCCATGGCCTGCCGTTTTGTTACCAGTTCGAAGTGATGAACCCATGTTTCATCGCCTGTGACGATGTTCGACAAAAAATTATCAAACTCAGCCTCGTAACGCGCAAGCAATTCCTCAAACATGGTGCTTTGTTGCTCTTTATCTTCTGTTTGGCCACGAGGCACCCTGTGGGCACACACCCTAGAGTACCTCACCTGGTGGTCAAGTGTGTCAGCACTACCAACAGAGGCGTCCAGCTGAGCAGCGGGGTGTTTGATTGTGATCTGTCCATCACTTCGAATGAGAGTGTCCACACGTCCAAACAACACGTAGTCAAAATCCTGGCCGCGTGGGATTAGCCGAGCGGTCTAAGGGCGCTGCAGTAATGGACTGTGCAGCTGGCCCCGGCGGAGGTTCGAGTCTTCCCTCGGGCATGAGTGTGTGTGTGTTTGTCCTTAGGATAACTTAGGTTAAGTGGTGTGTAAGCTTAGGGACTGATGACCTTAGCAGTTATGTCCCATAAGATTTCACACACATTTGAACATTTTTTTCAAAATCCTGTGCAGCCGCCCGGCACGCTGGAGATCGGACAGGTTTGCACTACCTTGTTACGAAAATGACAGACCTCTCGCCCACAAAGTCACCGTGCTCCGCTGTAGACGCCAATCTGAAGGCTACGAGCAGCGCTGCCACCTATCGGAACTTCATGAAACCACAGAGGCTGAAACGGGAATATTTCACAATGTCCCACAACAAATCTACATTTTTTTTTCAACCGAACTGGCTCAGAAAAAAGTATTGCACTACCTAATGAACGCCCCTCCTACTAAGAGTTTGGCTTAATATATTTTTAAAAAACTGGTTAAACCGTACCAGACAGTGTAAAGTAAACTCTGTCTGTGCGCCGTGCATTATAGCACTGAGCTCCTTACGGAGAGTCATGCGACGTCGTGTTTCTCGGTATGAAAATTTTGAGTAATTCAGTGCCACTCCATGTTCGACTTAGATAGCTGAAGCTTGACTTACTGCCTCAAAGAGTTTGATTATAGCAGGATTTGAATAGATGTGTAGAATTTTTTTTACTAATCGTTTTAAGGGCCAAAGCTCGTTGTTTTTTTCTTAAGATCCGTCAGAAAACTTTTGTAAATGTTTAAATTATTAATTGTTCGAGGGCCAAAGCCCATTGCCCTGTCGCAGGATTTGTTTAAAAATATTAACCTTCGAATGAAATTGTTTGCTTAGGTATGAATGCATGCAAAATTTTTATCCTGGTTTTTTGGCAAAATAGATGTTGAATAAAAGGCTCAGTGGCTTACTGCTCGAAGATTCTTGTGTCCAAATCTGCTCGACGGTTAACTACCCCCATTCCATATTTATTATTAACTATGAGCACACCTACTGAACAATAGGAGCGTTTGCTGCTTCAAACTTCTAGCATTAGCTATGAATCGTAATTATTGTTGGGCGGTTGTAATTCATCACAGATTTACAAAATGACGCTTCCTGCATCTCTGTAGAGTTTGTTCTTTTGTTCTGGAAATAAGGACCACGCGTTTACAGATCAGTGAGTTACAATAAATGCTTGTCCCTGAAAACGGCTTCAAACACTATTACTAATTTCTAAGTTTGAAAGCTACCAGACAAAAAGTTCCTTATTGCTAACAACAAAATTCAAAAGCTTTTAGACAAAATTAATTGGCCCGTAGACGGCAGTGTATGATTCTTCATTTCGCTTGATTGGGAATGTTGTAGAGTTACTTAATTTTGCCTTACTAGGGATTTTTCATCTCTGTCAGTTTCAAGTCATCCGCGACCAACATTGAATTAGTTCGAGAGTAACAAGCAGATTCCAGACGGTAATTACAGAGAGTGAAAGATGAATGAGCTACGTCGCAATTAATGACTAGCTCATTGTCGGAGCTCATTGTCTGCGGCATGGATATAATTTTAAATTTGACCTTCTGCGCGTGGGTGTAGCTCGTATAGTTGCTCTTTGTAACTCTTTCTTTTTCTTGTCGTGCAGGCGACAGTTGCGATACAAATGTCTCTCGAAAACGAGTACGAAGACTATAGACAGCAGCTGTTTATGCGGGGGCGACTTTGCTGCGCTGCAACTGAATGCGCAGATGTAAATGCTATTTCGCCATCTGTCACCATGTGTTTTGTGGAAATGGACCTGCAGAATGTATATTTTTAGCACATCCGTATTCCATCCTCATTAAAGGATGTTAAAAAATTAATGGTGATGTAAGGAGTGTCTGTGTGTGTTTCTCCAAAACTTGCTTATTGGTGTTTTGCATTACCTAAGAACTATAAATAGTTTTATATTGTATTATATGCAAAACAGTTCATTATAATTTAGTTATTTTTAAATTTTTGGGGAAAATTTTATGGTACATCTCAGTTCAAATGGTTCAAATGGCTCTGTGCATCTGAGGTCATCAGTCCCCTAGAACTTAGAACTACCTAAACCTAACTAACCTAAGGACATCACACACATCCATGCCCGAGGCAGGATTCGAACCTGCGACCGTAGCGGTTGCGCGGTTCCAGACTGAAGTGCCTAGAACCCTCGGCCACATCGGCCGGCTGCATCTCAGTGCAACGTTTTTCTTAAATATGTAAATTTTTCATGCAGCCTGTGGGTTCTGACCACAATTTTTTGTACTTTCTAGATTGTTAGCAATTGAGGGCGTAAGTGTTTCTGCGCACTGCACGTTATAGGAATAGGCAGGTGCCTCGAAGCATTTAGTGAATGAGTACTATAAGCCAGACCAAACAACTAGGAAAGATGGAAACAGTCGCAGCCTTTTTGGCACGGAAGCAGGCTATACAACAGACATGACCACAGATGGGGGCCAATTTCAGAATGAATGCGGAAAATACCCTATTGGCTACAGATCAGGATCAGGCATCCACAATGAATAATAATAGTGACAAGACAGACGATGCAGCAGATGAAAGTCAGGATGAATTGCTTAGCGAAACGAAGAATCTGGAGGAGAGCAACAGCATAGAAAACACGCAGGGTACGGAAACGTAATTGTCTCACCGGACTGTGACGGTTTCACCAGCGGCAGGAACAGATTCCGGAGGCGTGGACATAGTGAGCATGCTTCGGCAACTCTCGCGTGACAACTAGGTACGAGATAGGAAGAGCGTACAGGCACTTGAGGGTCGAGACAGGCAGAATCAGGAGGAACTGGCGAAGAGGATGGGGGAGGAAATTACAAGCGATTACTGAGGCGATGCAGAAACAAGTAGATCAGAATACTAAAGACATAAAGAACCACCAGGAAACTGACGAGGCTTTCCAGAAAAAAAAAAAAAAACCAGATGGAAATTAGTGAGACAGCCTCACACGCATTGTATATACTTCAACAAACAGTTGCGAAAGTGTCAAAACAGATAAAAGAATTCCAGAGAGGAGAAGAGAAAGTTAATTAAGTAAAAGACAACGTCAAGGAAGTGGAAAAGAATACAGAAATAGTACCTGATAAGATGTCCCACACATCTCTTTCCGATACAGCAGAAGTGCGTAAACAGTTGAAGTTTAAACGAACACAGGAAAATATCAACAGGATCCACAGGCAACAGGAGGAAATAATTACCAATGAACTCGGAAACAGTGAACATAAACAGTCTGGACCGCTCGAGACTCTTCATTTATTTTCAAAGTACTTTTAATCAGACTATTGTTCTTCAAGAGAAATAATCTCAAAAATTAATGCGGCGGAAAGTGTTGCAAGCATCAAGGACGTAGCCAAAGGGAGGTGAGGAGGGGGGGGGGGGATTTCCAGGGCGACCGGAACCCTCCTATCACCTAAATGAAATTACCCTCGATCTAGCTGCGTGTGATGAAACTGAAAGATATTTCGATTTGCAATCATACGCCGAAAAAGGGGAACCCTCTATAGATAGTCAGCAAGGTCAACGATATATTTAAACTATCTCTACATCCATAGCACTATCGGCTGTCGCCCATCCCTGTTTTAGCCAAAACCAATTTGCTGACCTTGCTTTACCACAGTTGTTTTGTTAATCAGTTTTGTTCTTACTGCACTACTGTAATGGCTAATTACCTATCTATGACAGTTTAATGTTGGTAAAGGCGGCTGGTAGAAATTTGGAGTTACAAGATTTGAGTATTTTCATATCCAGCGGAGCGATAAATATCATTATAAACAACATTAAACTAAAATCAGTGCACAAAAATACTCTTGGATGTGATTGTGTCACCTAAAAGTAACGTTGATGAACAAAAATATCGCCCACATGGCGATTCTTGCATTTCTTTAAAAAAATTTCTCAGTATTTATCATTATTAGCTCAAATGGTAAACTATCACCATATCTGGCTACCTCGGTGCTGATCAATTACGAAAACCAGTTCCGATACTTACCAATGGGGAGGGTTTGTGGAGAGCGGAAGGGGTATGTGATAAGAGCACATTCCGTAGATCGTTCGTTTCTAAAAGATTTGTTTCAGCGGGCTACTTGTATCCATCCCAGCTAACTGCGCCCTGCATCCACCAATCCCCTTTCGTCCAAAACCTATTTACGCTCTTGTAATACTACAGTGAGGCGACAAAAGTCATCGGATAGCGATATGCACGTATACAGATGGTGGTAGTATCGTGTATATAAGATATAAAAGTTTTAAGAACTTTAGGGACGGATTACAGGATCTGGTGTTCATTCTGCCCCTGACTGATCCTACTGTACAGGCGAAATGATGAGAATCCATTACTTCTATCTGTCTCAGACATTAGACACAACATCTAGCCATAAGGTATAATAATAGTTGAATGATAAAATTACTGATAACTCAACTAAGCGTTTTTGTTACTGTATTGCCTTAGAGTTGTGTTTTTAGAAGTCTAGTACAGGGCGATACGCAGCTCCATGTTAATGGGGAGGATCACAGGTGATAGGAAGAAATCCATGACCTCAGTCTTGGAGGTATCTGACGACATATTAATCACAAGGAGAAAAAAATGAGCAACTACGTGACAATGGAGTAGGACATAAATGATACAGAACTTTTTTTACAGAATTTATCCAGCCTTTCAAGGTATTTGAATGAAAATTTTGTGTATTATTGATGAACGTGTTAATCATTTTTTTCAGGTAATTATAGGTGTGACAATTGCACCAGTCACGTTTTGTCATCGTGGACATTATGCAGTTGCACATTCATGCTTATTCGAGTTTTGATCCAGATGAGGAGAACGTGAAGATGTATTATTAAGGACAAGGTTGCTTATGTCGACAATAGTATGAGAAGAAAATATACCTGTAATGGAAATTTGTCAGTCAGTTTAGTGCAATAGCTGAAGAGAAATAAATGAGGCAACGAGTTTGAAAAGATACACCAAAGGAGTAAACTTTTGAAGGTTTTTTTTCTTCTGGTGCTTGTTTAATAGCGACATTCGTGAGCACTGTTGTAAATAGCATGTTTCCTTTAAGATAAGTAGTAGGCATTTTTGACGCATGTATTCTTCATTCATGACGTAACTAACTTATAATTAAAGGCATGAACAATGGGATACTTATAGCACATTCGATTAATAAAACAAATTCTACAGTACTCATCTAACCATGTGGATGGATGTACAGACGAATAGATGTGAATGATTTCATCTCAAAAATGCTTTCTTTTTGTTCCTTCTCTTTCTCTGTACTTTATCTGTTTGTTTAAGTAGGAATTTTTTTTCCTCTCGTGGTGTTATGTTTGTAAATACTATAAAGTTCTTTTTCATTAAGAGTATGCAGTAAATCTCTATGTCACGTTCGTTAATAATGGCACCAATGGTGGCACCAAACACTTCGCTTGTTTCTAAAGATCAGTTTTGTTGTGAATTTAACTTTTTTTGTAAAAGTTAAAGAGTATGCCACAGAGATTGCAAAGTTTATTTTGTTTAGATTTTTTTTCTGTAGAGCTATCCAGTATTACAGTAATCATAAATGTCAGCTGGTTGAATTTTCTTGCTCGCACAGCTCCAGGGTGCGATTTGTGCTTTTACCAGTGGGGAGGGATGTCTTAGGAGGTTAGTAGAATTAAATATGTTACTAGCTTGGACCGTGGCGTTACGCATGGTTATACAGCTATTTATAAATAGATGTTAATGCCGAAACACACTATTGACGCGTACGCACTATCAGAAAAGCCATCCCTTGTTATATCTTTAAAAGTACATTATAGGTAAAGCTTATTTACAAAATCATCTAGATACGGGTACAGATATACGAGGCGAATTCAAAAAGTAGAGGCACATTTGTGAAAAGTTGTACTTATTCTGATGATAGAAAACTGAAACATATTAATATTATTAATAGTAAGACTTATTAAAAACTTTCAGTGTTCGGCTCCACAAATTTAAATTATATGTAAAGTTTTACTCCAGTGCTTGGGAAATAAACATCCCAGGATGGGATGCATAAACTAAAACCAGAGGAGGGGATGGTCTGATGCAGAGGGGGGGAAATCCCCCCCATCCACCCCTGCAAATCGCACACTGCACAGCTCACAAGTAGGATGACTATCGCGTAAAGTACGGATGGTATGTTGTTTTTGGTAAGCCATCAGTGGCATGACGGATAATTAGTTTGTGTAAGTATGTACTGATAGAGAAAAGCGGCACATACAGGCAAAGGTGATGACACAACCTGAGGCGAGACATCTGGCTTGATGGGAGGAGGAAATACGTGTCTCTAGCAGGGCACTGACAAATAGTCAGTTGGGCCTTCACAGCCCAGGTAGCAGGCTCAGCGGCACATGCAGTCACAATGGGCATCTCATGTCAACACAGTGGTAATGCACGTTCAGTAGTGATGCACGCAGCCAACAGGGGTGTGTGAAAATAGGCCAAGGACCTATTGGCAGAACATTTAACTGCAGCCATTCAGTACTCCCAACGATTCCATAAGAGGTGTGAAATGACAACATCAGTGAATCAACTGAGGTTGGCAAGAATCCTTCTTCCCTCATGAATGAGACCACAGTCTGTATTACTCGTCACATACAATGGTGGAGCACTAACAAACTTATATCATGTTGTTCTCACAACAGAGCTACTCCTTGATGTCTGGTTTTGATAAAATAATAGTTAGAAGTTCACTCCATGTTGTTATCTCCTAGACAGATTTCAAAGCAGTAATTATGCGTAGTGATGCACTATCATGCACTTGGTTGACAACTGAGAGCCTGATATCAAACGTGCATCTTCTGCCCCATGATACAAAATTAACATACCACACAATCTTCCTTATATCTGAGCTGCCACACTAATACACACTAATATCTTCTACAGAAGAAGAGATGTCTGAGTGTTCCAGTTGACGCTGCCAGACGTTTCCTTTCATATGTCCCCAGCTACTCGCATGATCCCACGTACAGTGACCAGAACGTTCACCACAAGGTCGAAATCAGTGAACTGTGCGCCTATAGTGCTAGTGAAGTCAATAAATCCTATACCTTTATGTAGACATCTATGTAGGTTTTAAAGCTCAATAGTAGACCGCAATGTGAGCAATTCTTGGAACTTCCTCTGAGTATTCAAATATTGGACCTTGATTTTAGAAGCACCCATGTGCTACAAATTTTCTCTGTACATTTTGTATTCTTGTGTTTTCCTTTTAACATTTTTACGTTTCTGAGTTTCAAAAAAAAAATGGTTCAAATGGCTCTGAGCACTATGGGACTTAACTTCTAAGGTCATCAGTCCCCTAGAACTTAGAACTACTTAAACCTAACGAACCTAAGATCACCACACACATCCATGCCCGAGGCAGGATTCGAACCTGCGACCGTAGCGGTCGCGCGGTTCCAGACTGTAGCGCCTAGAACCGCTCGGCCACCCCGGCCGGATCTGAGTTTCATGTGTTCTATATTTTTCTGTTGTTTACTAGTTGTGTCACGTTTGTTTACCTTTAGTTGATACCTAAGTGTAGATGCACAAAAGCATGCAATACTTTTATTGATAGTATTATTTGTTGTTTTTCTACATGTTTTCAAATATTTCTAAATATTTGTTCACTTACAACTGAAATAAATTGGTAGATTGTTTTATTCCCTCGTGTATGTCACATACGTTCACAAGCCAATATTATTTACATCAAGTGTTCAGGCTTGCTAATTGTAAATGTGATGAGATTCATATGTCTCACGATTTTTGTACATTATTTAAATTTTCTCATGTTTCATGCATTTCATTTGCTTTTTACATGCATGTCAGTGGTTGAGGGCACCATTTATTCATAATGTCCATATTTTGTTTGACACAATACTCACATGTTACTTACAAGCACCCTTTTGACGTAATGACACTGTTGATAGGTAGTAAGACTTTGTATATAGTGCTATATTTCATTACTGCTGTTTCATCTTTCATGCGAGAAATTTTTGATGTTACATAGACACAGATCTGAGGTAGCTGACATAACGTTGGCATGAACGTGTGGTAATCTGAAGTAATTTTTGTGTTTTGTTTGTATCATTATTATATAAGACTTGAGAGTTCCTGTGTGCAGAAATATGTAATTTGAATGAATATAAATATTTTGAGGAGACACAACAGATGCTTCATCTATGTTTCTTTCCTTTTCTTACAGATTTTTTAAAATTTCTTCTCATTTCTTTTCTTTTGTTATTGACTGGTGGCTTGAGAGTAATTGTTTGGGTAAGGTCTCACCATTATTCTCCATGAAAACTTTCGCGGCAACAATTTAGAATCAGAATACGGGATGATGTGAGGCGGCGACCTGTTTCAGGCTTTCTCCTCACATTTTATCCTATTTGCAAGCTGAATTTCTATCCAAGAATCTTTTTCTTCATTTGCCCTCCGATTTGGTTTGGAATTTTTTATTTATCACGTCTTTTCACGCTGATATCATGTGTGATTAGGGCATAGCTTGTAGCAATGTAAACAACTCATATTATCTGTACCTAATTTAACATTTAATAATTGTACTAGTTTCTCTCCTTAATTTATCTGGTCTTGTTGAAGGCAACTGCTTTTCTCTGTGGCTAGAAACAAGTGGAACATTTCGCATACTCTTGAGCAGCTCCCTGTCACTTAAAATGCAGGTTTCACGTTAGCAGACTGCATGGGCAGCCGAGCAAGCCTTTCTGGGATTATTCTGCAGATGCTTCGAACAATGGACCATGAAAGGGTCCACTGATATTCTCCATAGCAGAACGGCAAAATGTGGTAGAAGGGTGAGAATATCGCTCGTAAGCGAACTTTCGATGGGTTCTCAGCTGTCCACTTGCCGTCGGCCCGCAGTGTTTTTGTCGACACTATTTCCACAATCTATGTGTATGGTCACACGTGGGTCTGCGAAATTTCCAAACTCTGCCCCTCCCGTGGGAACACTCTGCAAAGCTGCACAAAATTTCCAGAATTCCCGACAAACAAGTCTGACAGTGGGAGTGGGACGACACTCTGTTCTCGTTTCCATAAACACAAATGTCATTAACATATCTTTTACTGGCTAGAAAGATTGTGCCAGTCGCCTTCCCGAAGTGTGAAGGAAGGTAATGAAAATTTTAAGAGGCATCCTATTTCAGATTTTCATTCGATAATCAGGAAGATCGACAATCAGAGTACATCGGCCCATGTCAACAACGGGTAAGAGCCACTGCAGTACGGCGCATGGCGATTTGTCTGCAGCCATCCCAACCGCAACCACCGTAGAGGCAGATAAGCAGTGCGCGCTCTCGTCTTCGCTCACTGCGATAAAGAAAGAGAAGTTCATTCCTGTTTTTCCACTTCCTGTTTTTATAATTTTATCTACGCACTTGACGCACTGGTACGCATATTTTCCGCAATGTAGGTCCTGTTACAAATGGAACCTTTCTCTGTAACCACACATCTTTCGTTTCGCTATTAAGTTGATTCATTGGACTTCGCCTGCGTGGTGATGATTCTTCCTTTCATTCCCTTACATACTGACCTGTTATATGCTCTGTTTGGATTCATACTCTTCTTTGTTACATGATTACACAATTTTACAATTTCTGTTGAAAATGTATGTCGTATGCTTTATGGGCCTGGGCACCATCTCTACCGTAATTGTCCAGCATCGTGCTGGTGACGGCCCTAATAGCTATTTATTTTCCCGATCACTGTGTCATTCCATTTATATAAAATTCATTCCCAGGTTGCTTGTAATCTCGATATTACGGTGTTTTGAGTAAATATTATATTCTTTCAGTAAGTCCCATATTCACCACAACAAACTCTATCATTAAACAACCATTAAAGTAAATTATTCAACTGAAACGCCCAGTTCCTCCAAACCAAAAGTAATAGCTGAGGCCTCTGATGAGGTCAGTATCTTATCGAATAACGTTTCCAGTGTGTGTGGCAGTTAGTTTTTCAAGCAGCGTATTAACTACATGGGGATAATCTGCGATTTTATTTGATCTATAGTGATAGAATTAGCATCAATCTGATCTGTATATCTACAGAACTCCTGATGGGCAAGTGATGCTCACAGCACTCCCTACCAGTTGCCTTCATTTCTTCCTTTGGTATTCCTAAAATGAGTTAGCTATTCGCAAGACCTTTTCAGGTGTAATGAAAGCCATACTGCACTAACAGTACGAAACGCTTAACGAATACACGAACAGTGAAACCCTTCTAGGGTGAAGGAACATACACAATCGGTCATATTCAGACAAACGTGGCACTAATAATTTTAGTTTAAAGTGCACTGAGTAAACACAAACGCATTTCAACGTTTACTAGATTTAAGTACTTAACAGCCGAGAGTTTTCTGACCTCGTTTGAAGAGTTGCGTTGTCGGAGTTTTGTGATCTCATTCAAAGATTCCACTTCCATTCTCATCTGTAGGAACTTTATTAAGCTTAAGATGCGATTACCGTTCAGCTACACGATGAGTGGTACGTTTGCCCCTACCTCGATCACAGCACTGTGAAGAATGTGCTGGGAGTTAAGAAATCTGATTCATCCCAAGTGATTCACAACGGCGTTGGACTGGGGAATGTGTAGCGAACTTCCCGGAGCAGCAGAGGCGTCCCAGAGCGGTTTATACCGGCTGTTGGTGCGAAATAAGAGCCAGTTTTTCCCAGTGCCTCGGGGCCGCAGCCATTTTCCTGAGCGCCGCTGCGGCCGCAGGGCCTCACGTGCTGGTCTCCCGAGTCGCCAGAAGTACAAGGTCAAGGACACGCCGGAAAACGCACACTCCGCTGTAGTTCCCCCTCTTTCCGTCACTGTGTTAAGAGAAACATGCCAGCGAGAAGGTGTAAGGGCTAGGTAGAAGAGTGAAAACGTTACAAGTCGTTAATTCGATATTCAGTCGTATAGAAAATAGCAGTTAGCGAAAGTACCACAAGTACCACATTACCAGCGCAGTGTTTTGGTGTGAACTAAACGTCGCCTGTTTTACGTTACTGGTTTGTTACTAAAATAGCATCACATCCACGTGTGGGATTGCTGTTCGACTACAGAGAAGGGAGCCCCCCGTTCCATCCACATGTTGAGAGCAGCAAGAATGACTGCTTAAATGCCTCTGTGTAGGCAATAATTAAATTTGTCTCGTCGTAATATATCCGTACTTTAATAGCCTCCCTGACATTTTGAAAATAAGCTCTCATAGAATAGTTGGCGTCTATCGTTACTCGTCTGTCAGTTCGGGATTTTCAGCATTCACAAGACGCTCTCCCGTCAGTGAAACAAAAATGCGAACACGCGAGCTGCTCAAAGGCCCACACGAAAGTTTATAGGGGGCAGGGAGCTAGATCTTCAGATATGGAGCATTTTTAATATTTTGGAAGACGAATTGCGACTTGTAGGTAGCCATAGAAAGTTCCGGTTACGACCCAGTTAGAAATCTACGTAATACCGACTTTGAAATCATTTTCTTGAAAGAAAAGCACCTGTCAGCCCCATACATTTTCCTTCATGTGGGAGGTAAGGGGGGAGGGGACAGGGGCTTACGCGCCCCACTGACATTGGACATGGACTCCCTTGCTGCTCTTCTTTGTAAACATTCAGTATTCCCTGTTCGTCCTGCTTTGTTAAGAGTCCCAAGCACTTGAGCAACATTTTAGGATGGATCACACAAGTAATTATGGTAAGCAAATATTCTACCAAAGGTCGCATTGTTTGCCGCACCAAGCTTGCTTTGTTGTGCTCCAAAATCGACATTGTTTTTAACGCTACGGTGACGCTACACTGTTTGCCTTTGCCTGTTTGCATCACAAAAGCAGCTAAGCGAAAATTTCGTGGAATTAGCAAGCTTATTTACGTATAGATGCCTACTTCCGGTATTTCCTCTGTCTCCAAACAAAATAACGTGTGTCAGATAAATTCACTTCGAAAACCTGGACACAATAAATTCAAACATGCTTTTATTGAATCAAATTTCGGGCGTGAGGTGTGGTATAATGTGTATTTTGCACAATGAGTGCTGCAAAAAAGGAATTTTGTGCTACTGCATCAGTCATAATCAACATTTGTACCTCTATACTAATCTATCAAGAGTATTCTCATTCAAAACATTCGTTCACCCGTAGTTTCAAGGAATATCTATGTGAATTAACGTATATTTTCTAGGATTTTCGGAAGACTGGCATGTTGTGGATAACATAGTTAGTACTAAATCAGCATTTCTGATTTACAGTTGCGGTAGCACATATTATAACTAACATATCGTGTTACATATGGTTTTCCCTTTCAACTGGAATGTATATTATCTACACTGAGCGTAGATCAATGTTGTTCTCGAGTCTGTTAGTGACTATTACTTGTAAACAGTTCCAGGAAATTGTAACTTTTATTCAATGTTTTTCCGTCACCTTACTAGAAATTTCGTTCTGCATTTTAATTGCTTCAGCCTTTAAAGGGAATTGCTAATACTGGAATGAGAATTTTCACTCTGCAGTGGAGTGTGCGCTGATTTGAAACTTCCTATCAGATTAAAACTGTGCGCCTGACCGAGACTCGAACTCGGGACCTTTGCCTTTCGCGAGCAAGTGCTCTATCAACTGAGTACACAGTTTTAATCTGCCAGGAAGTTTCATATCAGCGCACACTCCGCTGCACAGTGAAAATCTCATTCTGGAAACATCCCCCAGGCTGTGGCTAAGCCATGTCTCCGCATATTCTTCCTTCCAGGAGTGCTAGTTCTGCAAGATTCTCAGAAGAGCTTCTGTGAAGTTTGGAAGGTAGGAGACAGCGTATTGGCGGAATTAGAGCTGTGAGGGCGAGTTGTGAGTCGTGCTTGGGTAGTTCAGTTGGTAGGCAAACGTCCCGAGTTCGAGTCTTCGTCCGGCACACAGTTTTAATGTGTTAGGACGTTTCAGTTGCTAACACTGTTTGCTTAACGGATCCAGAATTTGGACGAAAATCAGGAACGTTATTTGACAGATTTTTGTTTACTGTAAAACACTGCTCCAGCCACAATACAGCCCCACTATGGATGCTATTCTCGAAAAAGGAATGAGTTATTTGACGTACGTAAACACCTGGAAATTTCCTTGACTTCTGTCAAATAATTCTTCTGCGAATGATAATTGCCAAGAGTCGTGCACCATTGATACCAAAAGTGCCTCAAATACAGTCCGCCGCTGTGGATACTGCCATCTCTACAGAAAGTACACGATCTATCACCAGTCATACAGTTGTCTGTGAGAAGCATGTCAGTGGTACGTCTAAACACCAGCACAGGGGAGACAGGAACCAGGTGCCTAACTAACAACTAAGTTAGAGGTTCACTCTTCTACTAAAACAGAAACTGGGCCAGTGGGACTCATCACCTGTTGAGAAACCTACTGTGCCCTATTTCAAGAGGAGGGACAAGCGGAAGTATAGAGGTTTATCAACCTTCGGCTGCTCAAACTACGGTACAGCTTAGGGAAATGGCAGCAACGTATGGGAGGGAATACTAAATGCTATCGCTCTGCATACCTGGCGGCATAATTCAACATGCTGAAGAGGCTGTTGCAAAAAAACCTTGATGGGAACAAGTTGCAACCAACTGCAGCGCGTGTTAAAAAATTGATGCTTGCCGTCTTGACTTTGAAGTCATGCTTGAATTATTCTAGCGGCTGGCATAGAAGGTTCAGATGACCAGCCCTTGCTAACGGAGTTTCAGCGAAGTCCACAGTTTATAGCATTCTCCGCAGAACTGATCGTGGCCCCCTGGTTCTGAGCTGACGTCTTGAACGTGAGACCTCGAAGGTTCTTTTACAAGTTAGACTGTGACTTCATAGACTTGAGAACAGTAGGGTCCCCTTGAATGGGTCATGTTGACTACAAATCAGAGGCTACTACCGTAGTAGCTGATAATGTCTGGCGTGCATATAAGACCTTTCGTGGATTAGCTGATTCCCCATTCAGTCCAGGCAACTATAGCGGTAGGAGACCTGGAAATATCAGTATAACGTCCAAAGAAATACCCCTTAAGGTGACAGGACTAATATCCTTCCGATTAACTACCGAAGCAATGGCTACGAAGTGCCTGAGTTTGAAGCGCTCTTTAACATCTATTCCAAAGAAATACCCCTAAGGTGACAGGATTAATATCCTTCCCATTAACTGACGAAGCAATGGCTACGGAGTGCCTGAGTTTGAAGCGCTCTTTAGCATAGCAATAAGTGCAAAAAGCTTGTTAAATCACGAAACTGATAACAGTGAGATTTATGAGAAAACGGAAGTGTATTTCCAAAGGATAGGCCAATGGCAAATTTATGTGGTGTATTTGTCGTAGTAGGCAAGATACTCAAAATGATCGAGACAGCAATTGAAGCTGCATGGGAGACTATTTGGGGAAGACTCAGTATGATGGATGCGGATAAACTTACAGTTCGATCATTCTACTGAATACCTTCAATTTAACAGAAAAACTTTAGAGAAAACTTACCTTCGAAATAAATTCTCTTGGAATTGGCTGTACGAAGTATAGAAGTTTCACCTATTATAGTCCGATCCACGAACGATGGCGGTTCGCGCGCCGGCCTGTGTGGCCGAGCGGTTCTAGGCGCTTCAGTCTGGAACCGCGTGACCGCTACAGTTGCAGGTTCGAATCCTGCCTCGGGCATGGATGTGTGTGATGTCCTTAGGTTAGTTAGGTTTAAGTAGTTTTAAGTTCTAAGGGACTGATGACCTCAGATGTTGTTACGTCCCATACTACTCAGAGCCATTTGAACCATTTGACAATTTGGCGGTTCACGCATGTCGAGGCAGGGACGAGGATTGCATTGTTGACGATTCCAAGCGACAATTGTGGTAATCGTGTTTGCGTGCTTTCCGCTTGAAGAATGCGTATATCCTGAAAATTATGCTTTTCCCTTGCTTATGCGGAATGTATCACTTAACACCACCATGAACGATGACAAATCATAACGAATGGAATGTAAATTCACTAAACTATCACGTTTAATGCTCACATTAGCTACGGCATTAAGGGCAGAGGGCTCAGAGCACTACCGAACACTCGTTGACTGTCGGAAAATGCTGATGTAGGTGCGTAGAAAAAGCCTAAACTCGACAGCCGTCGTTCATGACTCCAACTATAAATCTGTGCAGGACCGTCACTCGAACATGGATTTCCCACCTGTCACTAGCAGTCGCCTTTACCACTTCAGCTATCCATCCACGCCTCCTGCATGTTTCACACTTTCTGCAAATGGTTCAATTGACTCTAAGCACTATGGGACTTAACATCTGAGGTTATCAGTCTCCTAAACTTAGAAGTACTTAAAACTAACGAAGGACGTCCCACACAACCATGCCCGAGGTAGGATTCGCACCTGCGACCGTAGCATCAGCGCGGTTCCGGACTGAAGCGCCTAGAACCGCTCGGCCACAGCGGCCAGCTATACTTTCTACATCCATGGATACCGTAGTCCACTACATTCATGACTTGATGCTCGTAGCTTTACGCTGGATTCCCGCACTAGTGAGACTGAGACAATGACGAATCTTACACGATGATATCGTCTCTTGCCTGCCTTGGCATGTAATACTTACTTGCACGTCTGAAAGAACAGGCATTACTTATAATCGATAGCCATACGAATGCAAATATCTTGGCTGTATTATGTATAGATATACTGCGTATTAATGCCAGATAAAAATTTGTGCCGGACAGGCACTCGAACCCGGATTTACCGCTTATGGCGAGCTGTTGACTTTACCATTTCGGCTATCCATGCGTACCTCCCGGCCTGACCCCAACTTCCATGTCATATTGTCTACATCTTTGTACCTTAGTCCCCTAAATTCATGAATTGATGATGGGAGAATCTCCTTTACGTGAAGTGCTACGTTTTACGTTTATGAAAATTTAAAATAAGTTGACACTCTTTGTACCATTTTGAACTCTTTTCGAGATCTGACTGGATATTTCTGCAGCTTTGTTCAGTTAAAACTTCATTATAAATGGCTGTAACAACTGCAAAAGTCCGAGGTTGGTGTTGTTATTGTCTGGCAGGCCATAAATGTAGAGCAGCGACAGCAAGGATCCCACCATTCTTCCCTGGGACATGCCAGAAGTTAGATTGTGCTGTGTCCTTCCTTCCAAGAAATAGTCAGTAGAAAATTTCTTTTGATACCCCACATGATCTTACTTTTCTTCAATAAGCTCAAAAAAAAAAAAATGGTTCAAATGGCTCTAAGCACTATGGGATTTAACTTCTGAGGTCATCAGTCCCCTAAACGTAGAAGTACTCAAACCTAACTAACCTAAAGACATCATACACATCCATGCCCGAGGCAGGATTCGAGCCTGCGACCGTAGTAGCCGCGTGGTTCCAAACTGAAGCGCCTATAACCGCTTGGCCACCGCGGCCAGATCTTCAATAAGCTTTGGCATGGTACTGAGTCAAATGCGTTTCGAATAACAACTAATGCCATCTGACGTGTTGGTGTAGGCTTTGGACTCACATATGGGAGGCATGGGATTGAAAGTCCATGCAGTCACACAGATTCAGAGATTCCATTGTTTTGAAAAGTACAGTTGGACTCGGTGCGGTGAGTGGTGGTGGCGATGGGCCGTAGCGCCCATTGGAAACACTGCTGACAGTAAAGGACGTTTTTTTTCAACTTCGGAACGTGTTTCGTCGTGGCTCAGCGAGGCAAAGCAGGACGCACTATGTTGACCCTGGCCGGCGCTGACGTATGGGCAACGTCTTGCGTGCTGGTTGGCGCCCTGCGTTGCTGACCGTGGATGGCTGGACGCCTCTTAGGCCACGGCTAACATCAGCTGCGTGACACTTCTCTGTTGCCGATACCGCCTGGAACGGGCCCTCGGCTCCACCGATATTCACTGTGACGGCGCGTGGAAACTGTTGTATGCTGGATTCAACACACTATGCTTTGGCAGGAATCGAGCTGTGGCTGGTGCTGAGGCACTAACAGGTAAGTCCAAGGGGAACTCAGTTCTGGCGCTGACAAGGTTAGCCCGGTCTCGAACTGATGGCTGCTGCTGGCTATAGTCATCTCGATGTCTGGCGTGGCTCCAGCATGGTGGTGCTGACGCTGGAGTCTGGTGAAAGGAAATGCCTCCGCCTGAAATTCAAGCATATTTATATTGCTCCAAGGAGCATTTGTTTCATTAAAACCTGGAACCTAATCACATCGCCTATAACAAGAGACTTGCCGTCGTGTGGTGACATCGACCTGCCTGCTATGGTTGTTATTGCTGAGCAGTGCAGTTTTTCGCTGAATATGGCTAGCCGCGTCTCGCAGTACCCGTAACGTACATCTTATCCTGATCCATATGTCGTCACATTGCGGCCACTAGCCTGCAGCTACTAATGCAGTACTTCACAGTGGCTTCCTTACTACTTCTACTCTTGCTACGAGACTGGGTAGCGACACCACAAAGTTCTTCGCCAGCTGAGACAAATTCCACCATAGTTTTCTTCAAACTAATATGGTTGATTCAATTCTTCTTCCTTTCCTTGTCCTGCTTCCAGCTCCGTCTCCAAACGTCTCTTTGGCGAATGGTTGCCGGCCGAAGTGGCCGTGCGGTTAAAGGCGCTGCAGTCTGGAACCGCATGACCGCTACGGTCGCAGGTTCGAATCGTGCCTCGGGCATGGATGTTTGTGATGTCCTTAGGTTAGTTAGGTTTAACTAGTTCTAAGTTCTAGGGGACTAATGACCTCAGCAGTTGAGTCCCATACTGCTCAGAACCATTTGAACCATTTGGCGAATGGTTGTTAGAAGCTAATAGTCTTTGCTTTCGGGTTTGTCTTTAGCAGACCCCACCTCTCCCTCGCCCCAGATCGCAAAACAAACCTTGTTAGAATGAATGAGAGTAAAGTACTTATCTCAGATGAGTACATATTTCTCATCTCAAAGTAAGATGTATACTGCTATATGTATGAAGTATCTTAAAACTATTCGCCAAAAAAATTCCTTATCAAATTTATTTTAAGTCCAGGATTAAACAGAATAGCTTGTTTAAGGGTAGCCATGCTGTCTTTGAGAAACTGAAAACTGGTCATTAATAATAGCTCACAGCAACGAAATTATGTGTATGAAGTATGGTAAAAAAAAAAAGCATGTCAGTCTCAGACCTTGCTCTTTGGAATAAAGTGTTGCAGCAACGTATCGCGCAAAATAATTCATCATCTGTGGCATGGAGTACTTGCATATCCCCAAGAAGTTTCTAGGAAATATTCAGTTATACTGTTGATCTTTTAAAACAATCAGTATTTCCACAGGTTGGATGCCATGTTCTCTGTTTTCTTTCTTGTTTTAATTTTTTCATCTACGCTTCACAGTTACACCAAACATCCTCTGTAATCTGTTTCGCCTATTCTACTCTCGATGTGCTTCTATTATTTTTCACCTTTATTGTTTCTTCCAGCGCCAGATTAACTATCCCTGGATACTGTACCGTATTGCCACTAACCTGCCCCATCTTCTGGTAAAGGTCTTCCGTAAGCTTCTGTCCACACTGTTGTTTCCAGTACTTTCTTTTTTGTACGCCGCCTGTCGACTTAATATTTTACATCCATCGATAGAAATGCATCAGAAACTGTTCATATTTCTTCTTAAGATTTCTGATGGTCCATATTTCACGTCCACATACGCTGCTTCACTAAAAGAGTGAGCACTCCGATGGGAACTGAAATGAACTTCACACTTTGAGATGGTATGTGGTGTTATTTCAGTGACAACAAAATCGATCCAAATTTTTAGGAACGAGGCAGTGTGAGCCCACTTGTCAGTATGGCGTTGCACCTCCTCTGGTCTGGATGCATTCAGTGATTCAGTGATTCAGTTATAATCTTGTTGTATCCTTCCCGGAGAATCTGGCTGAGAACTACTGCAGATGGTCCTATACAATCAGCACCGGGACTGAGTTGACGTCCTAGCTGGTTTAACGCATGTCTATCTGGGACAGATCCGGGGATCTCACCGGCAATAGTAGTACCTCAACATCACGCCTACAGGTGGTAGAGTCACAAGCTGTCTGTGGATAAGTATTGTCCTGCTGAAAAATGTCACCAAGTTACTGTCACATGAGACGACGCAGAATGTATATGAGATGTTGTTGTGCCATCAGTGTTCAAAGAATCTCTGCAAGCCGTGACTTGAAGTCATACCCGATGACTAGCCACTCCATGACGCCAAGGGTAACACCAGTGTGCGTCCCCCCCCCCCCCCCCCTTCTCCACATATCACCACCATACTCACCGGCAATGGTTAGCCGGTATAGTGCAGAGCCGCAATTGATCACTGGACACAGTGCGACACCATTCATCAGCAGTCCACGCTTTCTAGTCATGGCACGATTCCAAAAGAGCTGTCCCAGGTTTGGTGTTAACAGTAGCCTGTGTTTGGGCTAGTAATTCCCTAGTTCAGCTGTTGCTAGTGAAATATCTTTGTACTGAGGAGCAGTAGAAGACATTTTTAAAATGAAGCGGAACTCAATTATAATGACCTTGAATGACTATCCACACAACTACATACAACAGAAATATCGCTCCTATGATGTCTGTGATGTCCCTACATGACAAACCACAGAGTCGTGGTGACGTGAGGGCTTAGGACGTTACTGAGCGGGCGCCTTCGGCGTATGACGGCTGAAGTGCTTCTGGTGAGGACCACGACAAACTGGGCCCACTGTGCCGGGTTCGAGCACTGAGACGACACAGCTGGTGCTGTCTATTTGTAGCGTTGTGACAGAACTACTTATGTGGTTGGGCGGAACTACTGGTCCTGCTGACTTGACAATAGGGCGTAACTTCACACAGTCCATCGGTGTCCTAAATAGTCGGGAGTGGATGAATGTCCAGGTTGTTCTGCGAGGGCATGTAATCTGGAGTAGCGAGATAGTGCCCTGCCGACAGCGCTCCGTGCTGCGACAGGTATGCTGCCTGTCAGCAAGGCTGACGTTTCCAGGCGCTGTGGAGGCGGCCTGTAGCTCAGTTGTAAACAGGCCAGGCCATACAAGGAAAATATCTCGGTGTTTATGAAAGCTGTTTACCCACATCCTCCTAGCAGTGCTGCTGCACGCAAGGTCTGCCTGATGTGCGAAGGAATCGACTGTCAGGCCAACAGCTGGTCTCTGACCAGTGGTGCGGAATGAAACAGAATGTTGCAAAAAGTCTGTTACTTATTCTTGGATGGTAGGAACAGATGTGAAGGATTTGCGAAGTGTCTGGAGTACAATATGGTGATCCTTCATTGTGATGGGGCCGGCCGCAGTGGTCGAGCAGTTCTTGGCGCTTCAGTCCGAAACCACGCGGCTGCTACGGTCGCAGGTTCGAATCCTGCCTTGGGCATGGATGAATGTGATGTCCTTAGGTTTAAGTAGTTCTAAGTCCAGGGGACTGATGACCTCAGATGTTAAGTCCCATAGTGCTTACAGACATTTGAACCATTTTCATTGTGATGGTCAAACTTGGGCGACTGGAATGTTGTTGACGAGTGTGTCTGGTCTTCCACTCCCATGAATTGCAATATCAGGTCACTGTCACGTCTGAATAAACAAAAAATCTGTGCACGTTGAATAAACAACAAATCTGTGTATTGTGCGATTCGATCACTCAGCCAAATGGAGATCCACAATGAGGCCCCTTTCAAACCCTGTAAGGTGCTGATGATTCGGCATCTCTGTGTCCCTCACAGTGATCACTCATCATCTGACGCTGTTATACAACCTTGACAAGCCTGATAATAACATTAAACATGAACATATACTAATGCACTCTGCTTGCCATTCTTCCTGTCACAGAGAATTACAACTGGAGTCATCCACATACCTGCTGATTGAGAATGTGAGTATGAGGTTGCATGTCTTCTAGGTGTTTCATTTCTTTTTTTAGGCAGTGTGCAACTGTGCTCCATATGTACTCTTTCAGGAAGTTCTTGGGTTCTATACAGTAAGTGATATCAGTTAGAGCTCTATTGTAGAAGAAAGCTATTTTCTTTTGAGCCCAATATACACTGAGGAACCAAACAATTATGACCACTTCCCAATGCCTTCTGGTATCGTTACTGGCAAGAGACGCTGTATATATATATATATACACACACATATATATATATATATATATATATATATATATATATATATATATATATATATATATATATATATATATAAGGATGCACCACAAAGGAATTGTCCAAATGGGATGGAAATCGTTAGATGTGATCTTCATAAACAGGCAAACAAATGATTAAAATTTCTGACAAAATTGGATGATTTATTGAGCAAGCCAGTAATGTGTTCGTCCACCTCTGGCACTTATGCAAGAACTTGTTCGGCTTGGCACTGATAGTGTTGTTCGATGTTCTCCTGAGAGATATCGTGCCAAATTCTCTCCATCTGGCGCGTTAGATTGTCAAAATCCCGAGCTGACCGGAGGGACCCGTCCATAATGCTCCAAACGCTCTCAACTGGTGAGACATCTGGGGACCTCGATGGTTCAGATAGGGAACGTCAAGACAAGCAATAGAAACTGTCGCCCCTGGACGGTCGAGCATTATCTTCGCAAAACGTGATGCTCTTGGGCCAGAAAAACACACTCTTTTATGTACACCTCCACTCCTGAGCACACAGTTGGTGCAATGGATAACGTATATGCTGTTTTTATGTGTTTTACCAGTCAACTTGGCATCTTTTCCTATGAGTGGGAAGCACTCACATTATGCTGGTGCCATCTATGCACGCTTATAAGCATTTTACTAAGGTCCTATGATGACAGCAAGGTTCTGTCCAAAACGGTCCCTGTAAAATAAAATTATACTACCAAGCGATCTTGGCTGCAGGAGATTTTCCTATTCATCTGTGATAGATCGCTCACTACGAACATGTGCAACCTATGAACTATCTTAAAAGTGAAAAATACTCTTGGAAAGTGAGCAAGGTGGAATGTGAATCCGCGAATTGTACATAAGATAAGCAGTTTTCAGTAGAGGTGACCACTATCGAACTCTAAAAAAATAACTGCCACGAAAATACCTCATGTGTGTGACACAAGTTCTGCAGTCATAGAAATTCATACATCACAGGGGAGGTTGTTAGTAGTCAACATATATCTACAATGAAATGAAATGAGTGTATGGCACTGTTGGCCAGGAGACCCCATCGGGGAAGTTCGGCCGCCGAGTGAAAGTCTTAGCCGGCCGAAGCGGCCGTGCGGTTAAAGGCGCTGCAGTCTGGAACCGCAAGACCGCTACGGTCGCAGGTTCGAATCCTGCCTCGGGCATGGATGTTTGTGATGTCCTTAGGTTAGTTAGGTTTAACTAGTTCTAAGTTCTAGGGGACTAATGACCTCAGCAGTTGAGTCCCATAGTGCTCAGAGCCATTTTTGAAAGTCTTATTTCAGTCGACGCCCGATTGGGCGACTTGCGTGCTGGTGATGAGGATGAAATGATGATGAGGACAACATAGCACCCGGTCCACGAGCGGGGAAAATACCCAACCTGGCCGGCAACCTAACCCGGGCCCGTTGCATGGGAAGCAAGCACATAACTTCCCAGCTAAGCAGGCGGACTGTATCTGCGATATTCTCTTAAAATCGAATAATATTTTGAGAAAATAAGGCCTATCATACAGTGCTGTTAATGGAGTCATCACAAAGTTAGATTTACAGATTAGCCAGAAGAAATACAAGCGATGAGTCTTATTGGAAGAACAAATTGATGTGCTGAAACTGGTACTGTAAATCCAAGCAGAACGATAAATTTCGTAAAAAGTCCAAGTGCAGAAATAGCTATAGATCTTTTATGAATAAGTCAGCTGCAAATGGCGTTGTTTAAAGATAAGTTCTTCGATTTGGCAGATGTGGAGATTACAAGATTGATGAAATTTTGCCAACTCAATGAGGAACATTGGACACTGTGAAACAAAGATGATCATTGACGCTACCGTTTAAAGGAGGGCAGCGGGTAGGGAAAATGAATCTAAAGGAGTATGTAAACGTTAAACCTGGAAGAAAGTTACATGTAGAGTCGACAAGAGGCAGTTGAGAAGAAAATATCCTAAATCATATTTTTATAAAAAGTTACAATGTGCTTTAAATTGTGATACAGTATGCTACTCTGCCGAAGTACACCTATTGTCAAAGAGTGAAGAGCCTAATATGACTTTTTGGTTAAAATATTGCAAGCTTCCTACTTTCTTTTGTAATCACGACACTAATAAAAATGGCACTGTAATGTTAATCAGAACACAGGAAGGAGTTGTGATCTATATAACAATAGATTTATTCATTCTTAACATCATTAGACAAAAAATGGCTAAAGAAACGTTACACAATCATTTTTATTTGACAAACGCTTTCACTAATATCGAGTGTATGGTGGACAAAGTGATGAGCTGGGGTATGGCACAAAACTATGCCGCTATCAAGCATCTATACTCTACTATCCCAAAAAGAAAAATGTGATTTGAAAAAACAGGGTACTGAGAAACGTATGTTGGAGCCTTACACCGTAGCAGCGAATACTTTAACATTATCCTGGTCAGGGCGGCACACCATGATGCATTCGGTGACTGAAGTCATGGATGGCAGCAATCTATTCTGTTATTGATGGCCCGAAAAATGCAAGTATGCGGTCTCGCATTCGGCCAATTCGGCGTGCATGTGCTTCCCTATGAGCCCAGTGGATTCCAGTGTGCAAGTGGACCCAATTGCTGGTCTGCCAAACCAGTTGGCAACATCGCATGACTGTGTGTGATAGAATAAGTCAAATGTTTAGATGGCTGACTCAAGACAAATAAGTACACCCACACATCACTCATTGTGTGCATGATGCTACAAGCAGTACCAGTGATGGTTCAGAAGGGGACTAGCACAGGCTCTACGTGGCACACTAGCAAAGGACAAAAGTTTCACCGTTTAAGTAGAGACCTGTAGTTGCTTACTAATGAAGCGCCAGTACAAGAGTCTCCTCTTTCTCTCCACTTTCCTCCCCAGCTTGGTGGTGAAGCACAATTACATTTTAGACTACTCCCACTTTAGAAAATAGTAATCACGAGCTGGAACGCCGCATGCGAAGATGGGAGACTGCCCCTTCCTCTGCATACATAGACGTGACCAATCAGAGACTTCAAAGTTAATTGGGAGACGAGGAAAAATGATTCAGCTTTGCAGCCTCTTTCTCATATGTTTACTCTGTGTCTTTTGCTAACAACGCGCCCTGGATTGAACCACAGCCCTCCATTGAAAGATCGTTATCTCCCTTGTTGTGTACGTTTCGAACTCTCCAAAGAAGTGCCATGAACTCGTTAAAAGCCTCATGCCTTCACAAATATGTTTTGCAACAGAGTCTGGACATCCTGGCACCATTGACCTGTTGCACGGAAATCTGCAGAAAGCTCACAGTCGTCTCATTGACTTTCTGCCTAACAAGGGCCCATCCTCTGATTTATTGCCATCTGAAATGCGTTGCCCATTGCAGCGGCGGATTCTCAGCACTAGTCCGCCTACCTGGATGTGGCCGCCATCCAAATGGCGCCATCCAACGTGTCTGGGCAATGAGACCGCGGAACTCGGCAGTCAGGCCAAACCTCTGCTTTATTGTCGGTCTTCAGTGTGCTGCCCATTGCAGTGCCTACTTTTCGGCGCTAGTCAGCCTACTTGGATGTGGCCGCCGACTGACTGGCGCCATCCAACATATCTGCACAATGAGACTGTGGAACTCAGCAGTTCGCAAATGTTTTCATCCAGGTTCCACGAAAAAAACGCTCCCCTCAGTCGCTGTAGGCTTTTACTGCAGTCGTTTAAATCGGCAATCTATTCCTTTGAATGCAGGTATGTTATGCGCTCTTGCGTCTCCTTGGACCAATAGATACTTAGGAAGCTGTCCTTGAACTCCTGGTATCTTCTACAAGTCGCTGATACTCCGCGCATTTTCTCCGCAACTGACCCTTGTAAGTGTCTGCAAATGAAGTCTCATTTGCATCTTAAAAGCCGATTTGGAGGTAAAGAGAGGTCAAATTATGATATCCAAGTGCGTGGGCGAGTAAAATCACCTTCATCTCGGAAAATTTCGAATTTTCATACTTGTAAGAAGTATTGAAAATCAAATGGCGTTTCATCGACAACTTCTGTCCCAATGAAAATATCAGTCCCTTGGATGTCCTCGTTTGACATCCCCTCAGTTGTGCTTCCTCCACGGCTTCGAGATAATGCGACGTTCACCTCACCACGTCCTCTGCTCGCCGCTAACGATATGCAGTGATCCGTCCCGTCCGAAATTGTTTCTGGTTCCGTTGCGTTAACGCTTGGCCGCATTTGAAATTGTTTCCTTAGCGCCTCCTCCAGTTTCTTCTCCATACGCGTGTTGATCGCTTCCTGTTGAGATGTGAACGAAAGGAGAGTCCGGACCTCTTCAGTCTTGCTCACTGGAGTTGCAGTTGTCACGCCCGAACCAGTCCCTAATTTTCGCAGCTCGGACTCTAGTGTGTCCATGGCCGCAGTCACATGAAGATCCGTGGCTTCACGATTTTTCGTGTCGACGCGCTGCTCCGTGTCATTTTGCCGCGTTTCCACGCTTTCGACCTTCTTTTTCAAATTGATCACTGCCTCTCGTCCTTCCAGTCATATGCTTTTAATCGTTTTCGAGCCGGCCGGAGTGGCCGTGCGGTTCTAGGCGCTACAGACTGGAGCCGAGCGACCGCTCCGGTCGTAGGTTGGAATCCTGCCTCGGACATGGATGTGTGTGATGTCTTGAGGTTAGTTAGGTTTAAGTAGTTCTAAGTTCTAGGCGACTGATGACCTCAGAAGTTAAGTCGCATAGCGCTCGGAGCCAATCGTTTTCGATGCTCAGCTGCTAGTCGTCTTGCGAAACTTGCTACTGTCTTGGCGCTCTCTGCCGTCCTCTTAGTATCATGTGCAGTTTTTAAACCTTTCTTTGCTTTGGTGTTTACTTTGTGTAGGTTTTCCTGGAGTTTATTTGCATTGGCCTGTGACTTGTGTTCCTCTCGCATCTGATTTACCTGAGCACCGATACTTTTAATGTCCATCCTCCTCTCATTAATTTTCTCCTCCATTCCTTTCAGTCCAGTTATCTTTTCCTCCATTCCTTGTAGTCCAGCCTCCATTCCCTTTAGTCCATCAAGTTTCTTCTCCATTCCCATTAAAAATGCCACCAGAATGAAGTCCTCTTCCTTTTCCTTAGTATAGTGATTGACTGAACTCATACATGATTTCGCTCACATCTTCTATCACACGCGATCTGACATTATCTGTCTCCTCAAGAAAAGTCATATCGCTTTCGTCTCCATGACTTCATTGTTGCCCGACATCGTTGTTGCTAACACCGATCAACAGCAACGCCTCCCTACATTCAAACTGTGCGCTCTTCCTCCATGACGTACGCATTATTTTCCCGTTCCTAGTCTGTCTCCATGCCCTACCTCTCATTGTCATTCAAATTCTCTATCCACAACAAACTTTAATTATCCATGTAACATGTGGACATCCTTATTATCTAACTGACAAGATATACGCAGTACAATACAATGACGTGAAAAAAAATTAGCAAAGCAGTATGCAGTACGAAACTATGAATAGTACATTAGATTCAGAGTCAAAAACAACCAAATACAAAAGAAATACAATAGTAAACACCACAAAAATAATTCGACAACGCCGTTAGCGAAAGCGGGAAGACGGTCCACGTGTGAGACAGAAGTCACTGACACAAATACACTGCAAATAAAACAAATAAACACATAAACAACACAATCGTAACATTAAGTATCTACAACATACTAATGAATAATATTTTGCCTTACTTTTTTTTTCGTAATAATGTGGACCTGTTTGGCAAGGACGCTAAATGACATCGTCACAGAAGTGCCAAGGACCTAGATCCTGGCAGTGGTTCGCCAATTGCAAGCTTCCTACTTTCTTATGTAATCACGACATTACTAAAAATGGCACGGTAATGTTAATCAGAACACAGGAAGGCGTTGTGATCTAAATAACAATAGATTTATTCATTCTTAAAGTCACAAGACAAATAAAGTCTAAAGAAACGTCACACAATCATTTTTATTTTACAAACGCTTTC
Organism: Schistocerca nitens; assembly: GCF_023898315.1. NCBI lineage: Eukaryota > Metazoa > Arthropoda > Insecta > Orthoptera > Acrididae > Schistocerca > Schistocerca nitens. The sequence continues at coordinate 310,089,663 of NC_064615.1, read as the reverse complement.
ACTAATATGGGGTCTATGGTGGACAAAGTGATCAGCTAGGGATCGACACACGACGTTAACCAGAACACTAATCGCTTTATCTGACTTCATATACGTAAATCAGGGGTACGGCACAAAATTACGCTATAATTAAGCATCTACACTACTACCCCAAAAAGGAAAAATATGGTTCGAAAGAACGGGGTGCTAACAAACATATATTGGAGCAATACGCCGAAGCAGCGAATACTTTAACCTTCTGCTGGTCAGGGTGGCACACCACGATACGTTGGCTACTCATGTCATGGCGCGCGCCCGAAAAATGCAAGTACGCGTTACGGGTTCAGCTAATTCGGAATGCAGTTATTTCCCTACGAGCTTCTGAAACCCCAGTGAATTCCTGTGTGCCGGTGGACCCGTTTGCTGGTCTGTCAAACCAACTGACTACGTCCTACGACTGTGTGTGATGGAACATGTCAAATGTTCAGACGGCCGGCTCAAGACAAATAAGTACACCCACACATCACTGATTCTGTGCGTGATGCTACAAGCAGTACCTCTGAAGGTTCAGAAGGTGACTGGCACAGGCTCTAAGTGGCACAACAGCAAAAGACACAAGTCTCACAGTTTAGGTAGAGACCTGTAGTTCTTTACTAGTGAAGCGCCAGTACAAGATTCTCCTCTCCTCTTTCTCTCCACTTTCCTCACCAGCTCGATACCATAGCACATATACATCTTAGACAACTCCCACTTTAGCTCAAGCTAATCACGAGCTGGAGCTCTGCATTCGAAGATGGGAAACTGCCCCTTGCTCTGCATACACAGATTTGACCAATGAGAGACGTAAGAGTTAATTAGGAGAAAAAGGAAAGAGATTCAGCTTTGCGGCCTCTTTCCCACGCGTTTATGCCGTGTCTTTTGCTAACAACATGCCCTGGGTAGAACTAGTGCCCTCCATAAAAGGAGTGTTAGCTCCTCTGTTCCGTACATTTCGAAATTTCCACAGAACGGCCATAAACTCGCTAAAAGCCTCATGCCTTCACTAATATGTTTTTTAACAGAGCCTTTACATCCGGGCACCATTGACCTGTCCCACAGAAATTCGCAAAAAGCTCACAGTCGTCTCATCTCTGCCAATCTCTGCTTTATTGCCAGTCTTCAATGCGCTCCCCATTGCAGCGGCGGCTTCTCGGTGCTAGTCAGCCTACCTGGACGTGGCAACCGACCGACCGGCGCCATTCAACGTGTCTGCACAATGAGGCCGCGCCACTTGGCAGTTAACAACAAACAACAACAACAACAACAACAACAAAAACTCCCTTTGCCCTCAGTCACCGTACGCTTTTACTGCAGCCGTTTAAATCGGCACCCTATTCCTTTTGAATGCAGGTAAAGATTACCGCTACTCCTTCACTAGAGCACACAAGCAAGAGCATTAACTACTGTCCATCATTTTATCATGATGTATGAAGTGAGATAGTATCCAGGTACAGCAACCAAGTAATAAAGATCATCTCTCCTAAGAACATGAAGCTGAATGACACCGAATCAGAAGTGAGAGTGCCTTGCAATCTCTCAACATTCTTTCCAACTGAAAGCAACAACGAGCCATTTTTGACGCTTATGAAGGCTAATTCGTTAGTTGAAGGGGTCGCTGCACGCACTGAAAATACGTTCTGTAGAGGCACATCATAGCTGAGCATCGACGACAACATGTAGTGTCTTTTTTCGGGAGTTTATAACGGTGGCTTTTATATATCATATGAAGTCGGTCTGGTACTTCCACTGTTATTGATGAAGTGGTGCAAGCAGAGGTCAAGTTGTGGCTCCATCAATAAAGTATCAACAAACTGGTCACTCGTTATGAAAGATGTGTTCATCGTCAGGACTGCTATGTTGATAAATAAATATGTAGAAATGAAGAATAAAGATGTAGAATGTCAAAATAACGTTCTTTTCATTTAAAAATCCTTAAGGTTTTTCATGTAAGAAAATCCGAGGCATAGCTTTTCAGAAAATCCTCGTATACAGAGTGTTAAAAACTCTGAAAAGCCGGTAAGGATGTTGCAGAGTAGCCTGTGCTTAAGAAAAAAATTCAATGTGTTGCAACGTTTCTGAGTTAATTAACGTTAGCCAATCATGCCATTGCGTGCTCAAATTCAAGCGGCTCGCTACATACAATTAATGTCAGTTGGTTTCGTAACGTAGACAATAGGAACGAGAATGCTCTACTCTTGGCTCGGGTTGAATCCTTACTACCATCGCATGTCCAATACTTGTGTCGGCCTCTTGTTTGATTCTAGGTAACCAAACGGGGATCATGTTCGGCGACACCGTCTCGGGCGGGTCGTTTAAATTTGCGTGCCGACGGCCTGATTGGTTAATTCCGTTGCTAATGAACTAGGAAACAGTGCAACGTATCACATTCCCTTCTTATCGATTAATTCGAAGCACACCCTACTGTGCAACATCCTTACAGGTTTTTCGAACTGCTTCTGGCCACCCTGTGTAAGAGACCTTCTAAGAGATCAATAAAAATAATAAAGTAATCCTTCAAACTGAATGATTCTTGCTATAGTTAGTGAATGTTTTGTGTCGAATATGTACAGCGTTTTCATCGACTGGAGTTCTAAGTCGGTGTAATGCGACATTTAATGGGTGCGTAGGTGTATCTCTTCGGAAAACTGTCGTAATTCAAGGATACCTTTACTGCTGATTGATGTGCAATGTTCTTTTACGTACATTGATGACAACATTCTCTCTAGTGTTATATACGAGTCGCTAACACGTTACAACCACACGAGTGAGAGAAATCCTCGCGGTATCACGAGCGCTGTGAATTAATGCTAGAAGTGACGGTGATCATCCAGCGTCCTTCAGTTCAGAGCGGATACAGTCAGGTGCAGCCACAAAATAACGAAGAGAACGTTTCCTCAGTGTGCAGCAGAGCAGACCTTGAGCGGTTGAGATCTTCACCTTCACGTAAATCACTGCCGTTCGCCAAGTTTATGCTACGAATTGGTTCAAGTACTGAGATAAAATCTCTGTATGACCGACATTGCCGAGTACTTGAATGTCGCTGTAATTTATTCGTTGCTCTGTAGGTCGAGCGATATCTCTCGCGTTATCATCGCGGGTGCGGGGTTAGGAATTTCCGGTAACATCCCCTCTCCTCTTTGCATATCGACTCCGTGCGCTGCTCCTGCGTGCGCAGTCCTTTCTTGGCCCGAATGATGGTGGATTATTTTTAAACCATGTATACACGTGAGAGATTTTCACTCTCTAACAGCTGTTGTAAGTGTAAACAGCGCAGAAAGTGTGCCGAACAACAGTGTCCGCGAGTGCGGCAAGATCTCAGACAATCACGCTCCATCTCTCGAGAGCTGCTTGACGTAGCTCTCAAACTGGCATTGTCGTGAGAGCTGAGAGCACTCAGTGGATGCTGAGGGGTCATATTGCTTCCGGCATCTGTGCCGAATTTCACAATTTTTACGCTACCACATCTTGGTAATATATTTTCCCGTACTCATGTGCCCATTAAATGAAAGTACTCACGAAACTGCGTGATAATTTGTGGGCTTGGTATGTTTTTGAACGAAGAACTCACTGGTTTACATATAAACAACACGAATAGTTAGCCTATTTCGGAAGTTCTGCACTTAAACAACACAACGCAGCAAAGAAGTTTGAAAATACCATAGGTATATTATATAGATTTAAAAAAGGAAAGAGAGGAAATATATTTCTGCGATGAGATTCGAACCTACATTAATATGAAATTAGCACGTTATACTTTGGGCTGGATAGGCAATGAGCTCGTGCTCAACAAACGTCTACCGCCATTGCCGGGTCACCTGAGACAACTGTTTCTATGAATGCGTACACTGAAGAGGTCAACGAATTGTACGCAAAAATAGTGACAAAGAAAGTTGCCAGGAAGTGGACTCTGGACGAGATTGTGCATTTAATTAGTTTGTACCAGAAGAGCCCAGCTTATGGAATGCTCAGTTAATGGACTGCAAGTATCGAGATGAGACACAACTTTTGTTGGCTGAAATCACTACAATTTTTAACACCCCCACAAAAGAAATTTGCCAGAATATCCACGATTTAAGCACTCAAGAAAAGTAGTTTTATAACAAATATAAATTAATGTAGAGAAACAAGTGAAGCCACGCGGGGTAGCCGAGCGGTCTTGGGCGTCTTGTCAGGGTCCGCGCGACTTCCCCCGGCGGAGGTTCGAGTCCTCCGGCGGGCATGGGTGTGTGTGTGTTGTCCATAGCGTAAGTTAGTTTAAGTTAGGGCCCGATGACCTCAGCAGTTCGGTCCCGTAAGACCTTACAACAAATTTCGAAAACAAGTGAAGTTATGTTTGAAAGTAATTGTTGTGGACCTTGGAAAATTGCCATTCAACTTCAAGTAATACAACTGTATCTACAATTATTTATGACGTGCTGTTTATTAATTATAGTATTACGAGGTGCGTTCAATAAGCAAACGAACCATTTCTTTTCACGGCCAATTTAGATTGAAAAAATGCTGAATTTGTTGCGGGAGGTTGTGGAATATTTCCGCTTCAGCCCCTGTCGTTTCATGACAGGTGGCAGGTCTATACGTAGCCTTCAAAATGGCGCCTGTAACGGAGCTGCGTTCCAAGCAGAGAGCTGACACAGAGTTTCTTTTGGCGGAAAACCAGAGCATCGCAGATACCCAGAGGCGCTTGCAGAATGTCTATGGAGAGATGGTGGTGAACAAAAGCACGGTGAGTCGTTGGGCAAGGGGTCTGTCATCACCGCAACAAGGTCGCGGAAACCTGTCCGATCTCCCGAGTGCCGCCAACCGCACATAGTTATGACTCCTGTAGTTTGTTAGTACCTAAAAACCGCAAACGAACTTCTCCATGATAACGCAAGGCCTCACGCAAGTCCGCTCATCCGAGAAGAGCTCGCATAACTTCATTGCACTATTCTTCCTCATACACCTTGCAGCCCAGGTTTAGGCACCTTCCGTCTTCCGTCTGTCTGGCCCAATGAATGATGAACTCAGCGGGACGCGGTACGAGGATGTTGGGTAGGTTACTGTCAGATCAAGACGTTGGCTGCTACGTCGGCCAGTAGAGTGGTGCCATGCGGGATGCAGGCCCTACCAGTAAGGTGGCGTAAGGCAATGGAAATGAACGGGAATTGTTAAAAAATAGGGTTTCGTAGCTAAAAGAGTGGCGAATAATAAAATGTATTGGAATCCTGAATAAAATCAACCTAACCCCGAATAAAATCAACCTGATTTCGGAAAAAAATATGTGTTGGATTACTTACTGATCGCCCCTCATATTGGTGTTGAAGTGGTGTTAAGTCAATTCAAGTATAAACTTGGAAATAAATGTACGTCCGATAACGCTTCAAAAATGGTTCAAATGGCTCTAAGCACTATGGGACAACATCTGAGGTCATCAGTCTCTTAGAACTTAGAACTACATAAACCTAACTAACCTAAGGACATCACACACATCCATGCCTGAGGCAGGATTCGAACCTGTGAATATGATTCATTTATCAGATACTGACACTGTCTGGCTTTCGAAAGAGTATCAAGATGAAATTGAGCGTAATGTTATTTTGTCGTAATTGTTAATTTACCATATATTAAAAAGAATAAACTTACCGGATTCTGTAAATCTCAGTGTCACAGGCATTTTGTATTTGAAACTTTGGTTTTACATGTAACAGTGTCTTGCTGGGCGATTTTGGGTCTACTTATAAGGAGTGTTCCTCCCATGTCCGTCGCCATTGGTTGGTGCTTTATGAGTCAAGGTGCGGCTGCGAGGCTGCTCTGTGGGCCGACCACGGGTCGACAGCTCGGGTTGCAGGAAGTGCCGCGGCCGAGTGGCCGGGCGTGCCGGCCTCGGGCGGCGAACAGCGCAGCCGTGTGGCCCGACACAGGCGAGGCCGCTGCTGCAGAGTCGACATACACTGTCCGAAACGGAAAGTGTTCCACCGCGAACACCTTGACCGACCCTTCTCAGACTGATGCTGCACTATATCCCAACCAGCAAAATAAATGCACCTATCGCAACAAAAAAGGCGCACATGCTCCTGCTTAAAAGACTCCGCCGGCCTGAGTGGCCGTGAGGTTCTAGGCGCTACAGTCTGGAACCGCGAGACCGCTACAGTCGCAGGTTCGTATCCTGCCTCGGGCATGGATGTGTGTGTTGTCCTCAGGTTAGTTAGGTTTAAGTACTTCTAAGTTCTAGGGGACAGATGACCTCAGAAGTTGAGTCCCATAGTTCTCAGAGCCATTTGAACCATTGGAACTCAAAGACTCCGACTGGAAAGTGGCGCTCATTCTACTTTCGTCGAAAGCTTCAGAACTTTGCCCAAATATTTTAGCAAGCGGACATTCTAGCGCTGTCTTTAACATGCAACTCACCGTTCACTTCAAAAGCTCCCGTGACTGTAATTTGCTAACACCCAGTAGTCCATCACTGATAGCCATCCACTCCCACTTCCCCATTCTCACACAATCTTTCAGCCCAACTCGTTGTCTCTATGTGTACGACTGACTGTCATTGTCCCATGTATCACAGTCACAGTCTCCTCAGTTCTGTCCTGTTACTACACTACTGGCCATTACAATTGCTACACCACGAAGATGACGTGCTACAGACGCGAAATTTAACCGACAGAAAGAAGATGCTGTGATATGCAAATGATTAACTTTTCAGAGCATTCACACAAGGTTGGCGCCGGTGGCGACACCTACAACGTGCTGACATGAGGAAAGTTTCCAACCGATTTCTCATACACAAACAGCAGTTGACCGGCGTTACCTGATGAAACGTTGTTGTGATGCCTCGTGTAAGGAGGAGAAATGCGTGCCATCACGTTTCCGACTTTGATAAAGGTCGGATTGTAGCCGATCGCGATTGCGGTTTATCGTATCGCGAAATTGCTCCTCGCGTTGGTCGAGATCCAATGACTGTTAGCAGAATATGGAATCGGTGGGTTCAGGAGCGTAATACGGAACGCCGTGCTGGATCCCAACGGCCTCTTATCACTAGCAGTCGAGATGACAGCCATCTTATCCGCATGGCTGTAACGTATCGTGCAGCCAACTGTCGATCCATGAGTCAAGAGATGGGGACGTTTGCAGGACAACAACCATCTGCACGAACAGTTCGACGACGTTTGCAGCAGCATAGACTATCAGCTCGCAGACCATGGCTGCAGTTACCCCCGACGCTGCATCACAGACAGGAGCGCCCGCGATGGTGTACTCAACGACGAACCTGGGTACACGAATGGCAAAACGTCATTTTTTCGGATGAATCCAGGTTCTGTTTACAGCATCATGATGGTAGCATCCGTGTTTGGCGACATCGCGGTGAACGCACAATGGAAGCGTGTATTCGTCATCGCCATACTGGCGTATCACCCGGTGTGATGGTATGGGGTGCCATTGGTTACACGTCTCGGTTACCGCTTGTTCGCATTGACGGCACTTTGAACGGTGGACGTTACATTTCAGATGTGTTACGACCCGTGGCGCTACCCTTCATTCGATCCCTGCAAAACCCTAAATTTCAGCAGGATAATGCACGACAGCATGTTGCAGGTCCTGTACGGGCCTTTCTGGATACAGAAAACACTCGACTGCTGCTCTGGCCAGAACAATCTCCAGATCTCTCACCAACTGAAAACGTCTGGTCAATGGTGGCCGAGCAACTGCCTCGTCACAATACGCCAGTCACTACTCTTGATGAACTGTAGTATCGTGTTGAAGCTGCATGGGCAGCTGTACCTGTACACGCCATCCAAGCTGTGTTTGACTCAATTTCCAAGTGTATCAAGGCCGTTATTACGGCCAGAGGTGGTTGTTCTGGGTACTGATTCCTCAGGATCTATGCACCCAAACTGCGTAAAAATGCAATCACATGTCAGTTCTAGTACAATATATTTGTCAAATGAATACCTGTTTTGTCGTCCGCAGCTCGTGGTCGTGCGGTAGCGTTCTCGCTTCTCACGCCAGGGTTCCCGGGTTAGATTCCCGGCGGGGTCAGGGATTTTGTCTGCCTCGTGATGACTGGGTGTTGTGTGATGTCCTTAGGTTAGTTAGGTTTAAGTAGTTCTAAGTTCTAGGGGACTGATGACCATAGATGTTAAGTCCCATAGTGCTCAGAGCCATTTGAACCATTTTTGAACCCGTTTATCATCTACATTAGTTCTTGGTGTAGCAATTTTAATGGCCAGTAGTGTACAACTCTCTGATCTCACTGCCCCTGTCTCCCTCTTGCTCTGTCTTACTGCTGTTGTCTCATTCATTTTTTCCCACTACTGCTGTCTTTTCCCTCTGCCGATATGTCTCTCTTCCTCGTTGTTGTTGACTCTGCCTCTTATTATCACTGGCTCTCACCGACTCCACTTTCTTCTTCTCTTTATTTCTGTCTATTCTTCTTCTTTCTTTTTCCTGGCGCTGTTTTGTCACTGACAACTACGTTCATACCATTGTCTCTTTCGCTCTTTCTGTACCTCAACCACCGACTACTATCCAACAGTATTTATTACTTTTCCATATCTTTCCCACTGCCTCTGTCTCTTTCTCTCTCAGCAGAAAAAAATAGCGAATATGTTTGCATGCCAATATTTTTAAAGATGCTGAGAAAAGTATAATGAGACAGCTGGCTCCCAACTTTTCAGTCACTCATTTAAAGAGGAGCGTAATCGCCTTTTGTGTGAGCCGATGGGAGCATTTTTTCGCTGGGTCCTTTCTTTCGCTGCTACAGCAGTGCATGTCTTTATATGAATGCACTTTTTGGGCCAAAAAAAATTTTAATATTTTAAATATGTGAAACTGAAGTAATATGAAAATGTAATACTTTAATTACGCGAAACTGAAGCAATGCAAAATTTATTTTACACCTTAGATCGGATTTTAACTGTACAAAAATTTTGCATGTCTTTGCTAGTCCTTCAGTACAACAGTATGGGCTTCCCAGAAGTCTTCTGATAAGACACTTTAAAAGCTACGTCACTTTATAAACTACATCTCCGACTCACAACGGATTTTCCATGCGTATTTTACATATAGAATAAGGGTAACTAGGAATCTCTATATCTCGGAAACGTATAAAGAAAACAATAAAATTTTCAAGCTTCTTCGTGATCGAGATCTTAGGAACATATCGTAAAAAGTTTGGCCATTTAACATGCATAGCCGTCTTGGAATCCTCCGCTCGATTTTGGTACCCAAAAATCATGTTTCTGGGCTCTTTATTGATAACGGATAAATATTTTTGAAAACTTCTAGAAAAAAATTTTTTGATGTTGCTGAGCAGTAGTTGTGCAAATAAGCTTTAAATGAGTCAAATGACTGTATTGTAGTTTACTTAATTACGACCGAGGTTTCGGCCTTTTATGCCATTTTCAAGTAATTAGTAAAAGCAAAAATTGCATACAGTAAGACCACATAAAACTGCAAAATTTGTAAAATGTCTTAAACAATGAGAGTAAATTAGTGCATGATTATGAAATGTATACTCATTAACTTACATTGGAGGCTCAAAGCTGGCTATAAATTAAGAAAAATATTCGCTCCCCGAGAAATGCCAGATGTAAAATTATCATCTTGTAAAAATATCAGTAAACAATAGCGGGAGCACGCCATATTTAATAAAAACTGGTTTACTTTGGTATATAAAAGATGAACACATGTCCTTGAGTCGTAATTGTACTGAAATCAAAGAGTGTGGGTGATAGAACAACTGAATACTAAAAGACAAATGTCAAATATATATTACTATTAATGTTAAATATCTTCAGACTATTACCTATATTTACCTTTACCTTTGGCGTGGCAAAGTGTACCATCATATTTGCAATAAATGTGTGTACAACAAATCATCACAACTGTAAGTGAACCCGCATTAAGTTAGATGAGGAACTAAAATCTAACAGGAATGAAGGGAAATAAAATTAAAAGACAATTAACCACAAAAGAATATAGTAAGTGTCATTGATAATAAAAATAGAAGATTGTTAACTTTCGTATTTTTATCTCTGAGCGACTATTGCACATTGACGTAGAACATAGGCGGTGGTCGCATTAATGTAATGGACCGTGTAGCAGCGCCTGACCAGTTTATCAGAATGAACTTCATGTTAATATAAATGCAAATATTGAAAAGAAAGCTAGACAATTCCTACACGCAGTAACCGTACGTCGAATTTAAGAATATATGTTGAAGTTCCGCTACGGTCGCAGGTTCGAATCCTGCCTCGGGCATGGATGTTTGTGATGTCCTTAGGTTAGTTAGGTTTAACTAGTTCTAAGTTCTAGGGGACTAATGACCTCAGCAGTTGAGTCCCATAGTGCTCAGAGCCATTTGAACCATTTTTTGTTGAAGTTCGATCCAACACAGTACTTCTATTTTATGAATATATGAGTGACAATGTGGAAATGTGATAATTAATTTCATGATCTACAGGCAATGCAAGATCTTTATTAATTTGAAGAATATTACGTGAAATCCTTGGAACTGATGCACAGGGTGATTCGAAAAGAAAGAATAGATTTCCGTTGCTTATTACAGAAAAATTATGAAAGATTGAAGCACATTGCGCTTGTTGTTGGATAGAGGAAAGTTTTGTATTCGCACAGACACTATATCATACACTCAATACGTACACCATCAGTTGCTCGAGGAACATCGAAACGATAGTCCATTTCATTCCACCAACGAGTCAATAGGTCCCTATTTTTTGAATTGACAGCTGCAGATTTCTCAGATCTTGAAGGGTAGCTGGCATAGGTGGGACAAAAACTGTCTTTTATATATTTGCTGTATACAGAAAAAAATCGCAAGGTGTGAAGTCTGGCGACGTGTCAGGCCAAAAACAATGAATCAGATCTTGTTGTCTCCATCGATCTGACAAGCAAGAAACTCGACAACAACCTAACAAGGCTCTTCGAGTTCGTGCTTACCTTAACATACTTCCTGTTCGACGGAAATTATTATGAACAGACAGATGGCATTGCCATGGGATGCCCGTTTCACCGGTTGTAGCCAAATTTTTTTTATGGAGAATTTCGAGAAAAGGCACTAGAACAAGCCAAACAAAACCCAACTTGTTTCTTCCGCTAAGTGGATGACACGTTCGTTGTTTGGCCACATCGACGGGACAGCTTAAATGAATTTCTCGAACACCTCAACTCGCTGCACCCCAACATTCAGTTCACATTGGAGGTGGAGCACGATGGTGCCCTACCGTTTCTTGACGTCCTGGTGAAACGGACGCCGGCCGCGGTGGTCTCGCGGTTCTAGGTGCGCAGTCCGGGACCGTGCGACTGCTACGGTCGCAGGTTCGAATCCTGCCTCGGGCATGGATGTGTGTGCTGTCCTTAGGTTAGTTAGGTTTAAGTAGTTCTAAGTTCTAGGGGACTGATGACCACAGCAGTTGAGTCCCATAGTGCTCAGAGCCATTTGAACCATTTTTGGTGAAACGGAAACCTGACGGTTAGCTAGTACACAGTGTATACAGAAAACCTACACTCACCGATTTGTACCTAAATGCCTTCAGTTGCCACCACAACTTCCAGCGTGAAGGTGTTTTGCACACACTTGTTCACAGGGCACGATCGATCTGCGATCAGGAGGGCCTTCCAGCAGAACTGCAGCACCTCGAGACAAGATTTCGGAAAAATGAGTACAACCAGAAGCAAATAAGACACGCACTCAGGCAGACTGCGCCAAAAGAACAAGAAGAAGAAACAGAAGAACACAAGTCATTGGCGTGCATTCCGTTTGTCGGAAACACCTCAAGAAAAATCGGTAAAATCTTGGGGAAACACAATGTGAAATGTGTATTCCGACCCCCTGCAAAAACCTTCAATGAAAGATGATCTAGGCCTTCGAAAAATAGGCGTTTATCAAATTCCCTGTCACTGAGGAAAATCATACATTGGGGGAGACAGTTCGCACTGTAGAAGATAGGTGCCGCGAACACAAGCGCCAGACCGAACTACGCCAGGCCACTAAATCAGCCGTGGATGACCATAGTATAACGACTGGCCATACTATGGACTATGAAAAAACAAAAATACTCTGTCAATCCTCCCACTTCTGGGACTGCGTTATTAAAGAGGCCATCGAAATCCGACTACAGGACGATCTAATTAATAAAGACAGCGGCCTTCAACTTAGTCAGGCTTGGAACCCTGCATTCAGCCTGGAGAGAAAGATGCGGTCCCAGAGATCAAGGACTGTCCCCGACGGCGGCAGACTGCAGACCCCAGTTCAGACCCAGGCGCCGCTTCCCTCACCACCTCCAGTAGCCACGGCGCCGGCCGCACCAAAGACACCAGGAGAGGGACAGTGGAGGGGGTAGCGGCTAGTATATATAGGACGCCGAGAGGGAAGGCACAGCATCCGTCACAAACCACCTGAAGATGGCAGCATGTACGTCTGCCGAAATATTGTGGAGAAATTACAACGCTACCCGGTCTGATACCCGAGAACTGTTCAAATTGGAAATACGCCGGGAAAACATCAGATCGCAAATCATTGGAATCTTCGTGAGGTTGAGGAAACAACTACTTTTGCAGGACTTCTAGGTATGAATTCCTGTCACGGTTTCCTCAGCAAAAAAGAAAGGTCTATAAACATTTTGAACGGAAACGGCACAAAATGCGTTCAGTTTGGGTGAACCTTTTTCATGTTCTATGAGGAGTTGCTCGACCATTGTACGCCATTCTTTTTAATTCTTTACTTATAGTCACTTTGCTAGCTGATTTTTGGTAGCACTTTACACCTAGCGAGTGATTCCTACCACTGATTTCATGCGGTTATTTGCAACCATCTAACCCAATACTGGGCGGTTCCTGTCCTTCAATATATGAGGTAAGGTTGGTTTTGGTTTAGCTTTGGTCATTCCTTCGCGTTTCAACTTCACAGCCACGTTACCAATAGTCGACTTGTGCAGCTTAAGAAGGGCTGATGTAACCCTGATGGATTTGTTAGTCAGGTGACATCCAAGTAGTCAAGTGGTTCCCAGCCTGGGGGTAATTAGCCCCTGAATGGTTAAATTAAATTTTTCTAGGGTTAAAAACCAAAAAGATGTGATTGTGTATCAGCCATGAAATTAAATTACCTTAGAAATATCAGTATTTTTGTCAGAATTTCGCAAGGCTCTAATACTGATTGTATATCAATACTTACTTTTACCTGGATTAATAGCGATAATGCGTGACACTGTGCGGTGTGGGTTACAGATTCTTCACACAGAATACACATACTTTGTGATTTCCACAAAACATTGATGATGGTAAAAGTGAGACATACATAACAAACGCTAAATACCTCATGATAATGTCTTTTGGAAGTTTAATGTAGTTCCTGCAATAGACCAAAAACTGCTTCATTCCTCACGTCAAAACAGGTAAATGAACAAACCGACAGCGCGACATAGCAGTAACTACATAGCGGCTACTAAGGTGCTGTACGTAGTATTATCATTATTAGAGCGGTCAGACACAAAGCATTAATAGTCTGAAGTCTAATGTCTGGTTGTTCAGAAGTAGAGAGTCCAGTGGTTTGCAAACAGCAAGTGTTCAAATGGTTCAAATGGCTCTGAGCACTATGGGACTCAACTGCTGAGGTCATTAGTCCCCTAGAACTTAGAACTAGTTAAACCTAACTAACCTAAGGACATCACAAACATCCATGCCCGAGGCAGGATTCGAACCTGCGACCGTAGCGGTCTTGCGGTTCCAGACTGCATCGCCTTTAACCGCACGGCCACTTCGGCCGGCACAGCAAGTGTAGTGCACACAATTTAACCTGGTTGATTTTTAATGGAACTGCAGGCTTCATGTGGAATAAGTGCCGTTGGAGAGAGAGATATTGCAGCGGAAGCATATCTTGCAACAAGTCTACCCTCACTGTAAATAATTAGCTTTCCTGCACGTGCGAGCCCGACACATGAAAAAGAAAAGATATGCGGCATTCAAGGTTTATAGATGTGATAGTAAATTATTGACTGTGATAGCAATGAAAATTAAAACAAGGAAATAAGAACTGAATGGATTTGGAGAGTGATTTATGATGCCGATGTGCAGTGACTGAGAACAATTTAAATAAATTTTGTTAGACATAATCAAACCAATTGTGCTATTGACTCATTAGTTCATGACTTAATAAAACACCCACAAAATATAATATCTTTAATATTTCACGATTTGGAAAATAAATGCGTTTAAAGAAATTATTTTTTGTTCTAAAGTTTAGTTAGGCGCTAATGTTGGTGATGCTAGAGTGAGCGCTGCGAGGGGAGGCAAACGTAAATTGCAGGTACCACAGGGTACTCCGTACGTGCCACTTCCGACGTGCCAGAGATGAAAACGAAATGAGGTGTGACTGTGTAGGGTGTAATTGTCTGTGATATCTGCAAATGTGCGCCAGTCCCTAAAGCGTCGTATCAGGGTAACACTTGGTCCTTTGTTAGTGACATAAGGAGTAAGTAAAGTGGTGAAGTGAGAAAAAAAAAATTTCCAATAATGCGTGATGGACTTCTGTTAAATGATTTGAGTGATGTATGGTTGTCTAATATATGTGTGACGAGACACTCGAGTAGCGCTATTGATCACATGAAAGATAATACGAGGACTGTTCTATGCAGAATGATCATAATTACTTTTTTGACAACATACCTTTACACATCCTCATAATTTTGATGGTCCTTCTCAAAGTAGTCTCCTGTCTCCTATGAATGCGATGCACCTGTCCCAGTGTTTCAGCCATTCTTCAAATACACTCCTGGAAATTGAAATAAGAACACCGTGAATTCATTGTCCCAGGAAGGGGAAACTTTATTGACACATTCCTGGGGTCAGATACATCACATGATCACACTGACAGAACCACAGGCACATAGACACAGGCAACAGAGCATGCACAATGTCGGCACTAGTACCGTGTATATCCACCTTTCGCAGCAATGCAGGCTGCTATTCTCCCATGGAGACGATCTTAGAGATGCTGGATGTAGTCCTGTGGAACGGCTTGCCATGCCATTTCCACCTGGCGCCTCAGTTGAACCAGCGTTCGTGCTGGACGTGCAGACCGCGTGAGACGACGCTTCATCCAGTCCCAAACATGCTCAATGGGGGACAGATCCGGAGATCTTGCTGGCCAGGGTCGTTGACTTACACCTTCTAGAGCACGTTGGGTGGCACGGGATACATGCGGACGTGCATTGTCCTGTTGGAACAGCAAGTTCCCTTGCCGGTCTAGGAATGGTGGAACGATGGGTTCGATGACGGTTTCGATGTACCGTGCACTATTCAGTGTCCTCTCGACGATCACCAGTGGTGTACGGCCAGTGTAGGAGATCGCTCCGCACACCATGATGCCAGGTGTTGGCCCTGTGTGCCTCGGTCGTATGCAGTCCTGATTGTGGCGCTCACCTGTACGGCGCCAAACACGCATACGACCATCATTGGCACCAAGGCAGAAGCGACTCTCATCGCTGAAGACGACACGTCTCCATTCGTCCCTCCATTCACGCCTGTCGCGACACCACTGGAGGCGGGCTGCACGATGTTGGAGCGTGAGCGGAAGACGGCCTAACGGTGTGCGGGACCGTAGCCCAGCTTCATGGAGACGGTTGCGAATGGTCCTCGCCGATACCCCAGGAGCAACAGTGTCCCTAATTTGCTGGGAAGTGGCGGTGCGGTCCCCTACGGCACTGCGTAGGATCCTACGGTCTTGGCGTGCATCCGTGCGTCGCTGCGGTCCGGTCCCAGGTCGACGGGCACGTGCACCTTCCGCCGACCACTGGCGACAACATCGATGTACTGTGGAGACCTCACGCCTCACGTGTTGAGCAATTCGGCGGTACGTCCACCCGGCCTCCCGTATGCCCACTATACGCCCTCGCTCAAAGTCCGTCAACTGCACATACGGTTCACGTCCACGCTGTCGCGGCATGCTACCAGTGTTAAAGACTGCGATGGAGCTCCGTATGCCACGGCAAACTGGCTGACACTGACGGCGGCGGTGCACAAATGCTGCGCAGCTAGCGCCATTCGACGGCCAACACCGCGGTTCCTGGTGTGTCCGCTGTGCCGTGCGTGTGATCATTGCTTGTATGGCCCTCTCGCAGTGTCCGGAGCAAGTATGGTGGGTCTGACACACCGGTGTCAATGTGTTCTTTTTTCCATTTCCAGGAG
Organism: Schistocerca nitens; assembly: GCF_023898315.1. Classification (NCBI taxonomy): domain Eukaryota; kingdom Metazoa; phylum Arthropoda; class Insecta; order Orthoptera; family Acrididae; genus Schistocerca; species Schistocerca nitens. The sequence continues at coordinate 310,073,463 of NC_064615.1, read as the reverse complement.
TGTACATGCTGGAAACTATTTTTGAGAGGTCCTTCAAAATCGTCTCCGCAGCCTTCACCACTGCTTCTGATGTTTGATAATGCCTCCCACGACGGCGTTTCTTTATGCTAGGGAATAGAAAAAAAGTCACATGGGGCTAAATCCGGACTATAGGGAGGGTGAGGGATGCACTTCACGTTGATTTTTGCAAGATATTCAGAAACAACATTGCGAATATGCGGCCGCGCATTATCGTGGTGCAGCACCCAGCCTGATTCGCGGGAATGTATTCTTCTGTGCCTGATATGGACTTGCAATGTTTTCATGATATCCCTGTAGTATTGTCCAGTTACTGATGTGTGTTTGCAGGTACAACCTGCTGATAAACCATTCCATGAAAATCAATGAACGAGATGACCATAACTTGCCCAGCAGAAGCAACCACTTTCGGTTTTTTGGGGGTTGGTGACGAAGGAGATTTCCACACTGAGCTTTGCTGTTTGCTCCCAGGATCAAAATTATGTAGTGAAGTTTCATCAGCAATGATTATATTTGAAAGCAACTCCGGATCTTCCTCTAACATCAACTTTAACTGCATGCAGACCTGCACGCGAATGTCCTATTGTTCAGTAATCAATAGTCTTGGAAACCATCACGCACAAACACGTGTCATTTGTAATTTTTCTGTCACCAAGGTGTGGGTGGCACCCAATAAAACTTTCACTATTTCGGAAAGTGAACTTGGGTAATTCATAGATCCTCTTTCACAATGACTGCAGCAGTGTTGATGTTTTCTTCCGCAAGAGCACTAACTGGAGCACCGGGTCAACCTTCCTCTGAAGTCTAGTGTCTCTCCTCTTTAAACATTTTAAACCTCTAACATTCTGCGTGGTGTCTGTTGTTCTATGTCGTGTCTCCCTACCACTTTCGCGCAACGACGCTCTGAGCGTGATTTTTATGGAATTGACTAGTTTGAACCGGGGACCTGTTGCTGGTAAGGAGACGCCAGACCACACATGACATGTAGAGTTCAGAAGAGTTCAGTGAGACTAGCGATGATATAACCAAATGCTTAATGATTTCAGCGTCAGCTCCACTGCACTCCCTGTAAAAGAATCTTAATACTAACTAAATTTAGTGGAAGGGGTTCAAGGCTTTCCTATTTTTAGTTAGCCGGTAAAATAACTTCGAAAAAGCCGTTAAATTTACCACTGGAAATTTTATTCTACTCACAAAATATTGTTTATAAATTGCACTATTGATAAAAGGAAATGTTTTAATACAGGATGATAAAAACCAACTGCATTCAACAAAAATGTGAACGAATATTCCCTGAATGGGTTTCCCAGTTCTACAATGGATCGAGGGATGACCTATGCCATATCACATCTATAATCCAGGTTTAAATTAAGTTTCACAAAAGAGAAAACTATCAAAATGGTCTACAGTGACCCTCAATTATCTTTAATTACTTATCTAACTTGTAAATTACAGTGGCTGATGTGGCTTCTCAATAATTATGTTGTCGTTGTTGTGGTCTTCAGTCCTGAGACTGGTTTGACGCAGCTCTCCATGCTACTCTATCCTGTGCAAGCTTCATCTCCCAGTACCTACTGCAACCTACATCCTTCTGAATCTGCTTAGTGTATTGATCTCTTGGTCCCCCTCTACGATTTTTACCCTCCACGCTGCCCTCCAATGCTAAATTTGTGATCCCTTGATGCCTCAAAACATGTCCTACCAACCGATCCCTTCTTCTCGTCAAGTTATGCCACAAACTTCTCTTCTCCCCAATCCTACTCAATACCTCCTCATTAGTTACGTGATCTACCCACCTTATCTTCAGCATTCTTCTGTAGCACCACATTTCGAAAGCTTCTATTCTCTTCTTGTCCACACTAGTTATCGTCCATGTTTCACTTCCATACATGGCTACACTCCATACAAATACTCTCAGAAACGACTTCCTGACACTTAAATCTATACTCGATGTTAACAAATTTCTCTTCTTCAGAAACGATTTCCTTGCCATTGCCAGTCTACATTTTATATCCTCTCTACTTCGACCATCATCAGTTATTTTACTCCCTAAATAGCAAAACTCCTTTACTACTTTAAGTGTCTCATTTCCTAATCTAATCCCCTCAGCATCACCCGATTTAATTTGACTACATTTCATTATCCTCGTTTTGCTTTTGTTGATGTTCATCTTATATCCTCCTTTCAAGACACTGTCCATTCCGTTTAACTGCTCTTGCAAGTCTTTTGCTGTCTTGTCTCTGACAGAATTACAATGTCATCGGCGAACCTCAAAGTTTTTACTTCATCTCCATGAATTTTAATACCTACTCCGAATTTTTCTTTTGTTTCCTTTACTGCTTGCTCAATATACAGATTGAATAACATCGGGGAGAGGCTACAACCCTGTCTCACTCCTTTCCCAACCACTGCTTCCCTTTCATGCCCCTCGACTCTTATAACTGCCATCTGGTTTCTGTACAAATTGTAAATAGCCTTTCGCTCCCTGTATTTTACCCCTGCCACTTTCAGAATTTGAAAGAGAGTATTCCAGTTAACGTTGTCAAAAGCTTTCTCTAAGTCTACAAATGCTAGAAACGAAGGTTTGCCTTTTCTTAATCTTTCTTCTAAGATAAGTCGTAAGGTTAGTATTGCCTCACGTGTTCCAACATTTCTACGGAATCCAAACTGATCTTCCCCGAGGTCCGCTTCTACTAGTTTTTCCATTCGTCTGTAAAGAATTCGCGTTAGTATTTTGCAGCTGTGACTTATTAAACTGATAGTTGGGTAATTTTCACATCTGTCAACACCTGCTTTCTTTGGGTTTGGAATTATTATATTCTTCTTGAAGTCTGTGGGTATTTCGCCTGTCTCATACATCTTGCTCACCAGATGGTTGAGTTTTGTCATGACTGGCTCTCCCAAGGCCATCAGTAGTTCTAATGGAATGTTGTCTACTCCCGGGGCCTTGTTTCGACTCAGGTCCTTCAGTGCTCTGTCAAACTCTTCACGCAGTATCTTATCTCCCATTTCATCTTCTTCTACATCCTCTTCCATTTCCATAATATTGTCCTCAAGTACATCGCCTTTGTATAAACCCTCTATATACTCCTTCCACCTTTCTGCCTTCCCTTCTTTGCTTAGAACTGGGTTGCCATCTGAGCTCTTGATATTCATACAAGTGGTTCTCTTCTCTCCAAAGGTCTCTTTAATTTTCCTGTAAGCAGTATCTATCTTACCCCTAGTGAGACAAGCCTCTACATCCTTACATTTGTCCTCTAGCCATCCCTGCTTAGCCATTTTGCACTTTCTGTCGATCTCATTTTTGAGACGTTTGTGTTCCCTTTTGCCTTCATAATTATATAACAGAGAAATCATCGCGTTTCAGATTTTAACTTACGTAGCAAATGTGAATACCATGAGCTTTAATGGACGATCGACACTAGTATTACGCAAAACGGGGGTGTAACAGATGAGACTTCTGCGGTTCGGAGTGAAGCTTTATGCGCTCTTATGCGGCATCGCGTGCGTTCATTACCTTGACGTTGGTTATGCACCGTCAGAGGGCGGCGGGCGACGCAGTTCCATACAGCTCGCCATCTCGGAAGCAACTCTTTTCTAACTTCTCCTTACTACAATTTACCGAAGTTGGTTTAAAAAACCATCTGGCTGTGTTTTCATCTGACTAATCAGGGTCTCAATGTTAACCTTAAACTCCGCCTACAAAAATTCTGTCTATCCAATGAGAAACGTTATACTTTTCGTGGTGGGGCAACGTTTTTAAAGTCTGCAACGTAACAGAGACGCGAAAAAGTCTCACGCTAAAACTTGCGGCTGGTGTGGCCCTTTTTGTGTTATCGTAAGATCTATACTGTTCTTCTAGAGGGCTCTAGCTTTTAACATGGGGGGGGGGTGGTCCTGGTGGTTAGCTGGAGACGTGGGTGTACGTCCCTTATCGTAGGGCCTTCTAGCTTAAGACGGTTCTGCTCTCGGCCTCTGTTCTCGTTTTTCCCCTCGGAAGTGCGTCTGTCTCACGTTGGGAAGGTATGACATGCATTTAGGCATTCTTGTGTTAGTCTGTGGTATTCCATTTGCTCACTCGTTACTCGTATTACTTTGGTTAATTTAATGCCACGATTTATTCGGAGCTATGTGACATACTGCAGGATTTGCTTATCGTGTCAGGGTTTTCATGAAAGGTGTTGGATTTGCCAGACACCTTACAAACCACCTCCGAGCTGTGCTTTAGGGAAGAACAGACTCTCTATAGGCCTCCTGTAACACTGTATAGGCCTCAGCTGAAAATTTGTTGAGACGAAATCTGAATTTGAAAGTCGCATATTGTGTCTCGCGTGTCACCTCCATTGCAGCGGTAGGCGATACTGAACATGTCTGACCTTGCGTGTTTCTCCCATGCGGGAGTTGAACTACTACGGCGTGTTTGTTGCACATTAAGCTAAGAGAATATCATAAGATTCAATATTAGCACGAGAAATTATGACCATAAAAAATTATGATCGTTCTTTATTGAACAGTTCTCGTATTTTATAGCACCTGTAAGCGTCGAAAATATTTATCGGCAGCCATCGCCCACACCTCCGAGCCATATAAGACAGCAGGGAGTATGACGCCGCTCCAGGTAGTAAGTTTTGTGTCACCAGTAACTGCGTCACTGCGTAGAGGCGAATAAAGTTGACATAGCCGTAATCTTTATTGGCCACAATGGCAGTGTACGACCACCAAGTGAACCGCTTATCTAGCGTAAGCCCAAGGTAGTTGAGTTAATCACGCCAAGTAAGCACACGCCACCAAGCGTTAACGGAGACTTGACCTTTGTAGTCAACTAAATAGCCTGAGTCTGGTTAGGAATAGTCTTCACGTTCCAAACAGTACACGACTGGATGCTCTAGTCCAGGTGTCTTTGAAGGTGGCTAACAATCAAATTCAGGTTGCGGCAGACTGACAACACGATAACCCAACCTGCTTTTATCTTGAGGTCTATTCCGCTTTACATGGGGGTGGTGAGGATACTTTGATCAGATAGTGTACGTATTGAACATATAAGGAAAAGTACGTCACATTTGATCGATTGTACTTGCCAAGTAGCGTTGACACTTGGTTCTCAGCTGGAACTTTTCCAGCATTTTCTAACGAACGGTTATTTAGATGAACAAGCCCTATGGCATCTTTGTAATGTGAACGTTTTATTCATGAATTAGTTAGTGTTTTATTCTGTTCACAGGTTGTTCGAGACCTACAGATACATAGTGATATGTTCTCACGCGTGGGCGAAAAAAGGTATGTAACTTTCCAATTCCTTTCAGCATTATCTGTATATCTGATGTCCGCCCCCTGTAGCTGAGTGGTCAGCGCGACAAAATGTCAATCCTAAGCGCCCGGGTTCGGTTCCCGGCTGGGTCGGAGATTTTCTCCACTCAGGGACTGGGTGTTGCGTTGTCCCAATCATCATCATTTCATCCCCATCGACGGGCAAGTCGCCGAAGTGACGACAAATCGAAAGAATTGCACCCGGCGGACGGTCTACCCGACGGGAGGCCCTAGTTCCACAACATTTACATTTATTTTGTGTGTCTGATTTTCTGTGCACATCGGACAGTCACCCCGTATACGTAAAATATGTACACTAACAGCCGTCAATTTATGAACGCTTTTCGGTTGTACAATGTTTTTTTATTTCTAAGGAATTGGATGATACTTTATCCAATTGTCGAGAACTTCACGAAATGCCGGGTGAACAAAAAGTCAGTATAAATTTGAAAACTGAATAAATCACGGAATAATGTAGATAGAGAGGTAAAAATTGACACACATGCTTGGAATGACATGGGGTTTTATTAGAACCGAAAAAAGTTCACAAAATGTCCGACAGATGGCGCTGGACAGCAAAACGTCAGTGACTGCGCATGACAATCGGGTATAAAAGGAGCTGTAATGAGAGAGAGAGAGAGAGAGAGAGAGAGAGAGAGAGAGAGAGAGAGAGAGAGAGATGCGTCAGCACTCGCAGCATGTTAACATTACCTGAAAAGGCGCTTTTAGTGAAGCTGTATTATCAGAATGGGGAATGTGCTAGTTCAGCGTTACGATTCCATCGCCATAGGAAGGGGATTCGAACGGGTAAAGGTCCGTTGACAAATGCAGTTGTGGCGAGAATGATTTCGAAGTTCGAAGCCACGGGTTGTTTAGACGATAGACCCCGTAGAGGATGACCGAGTACACGGTCAAATGCTGCCAAGACAGTTTAGGAAGAAATGGAGACTGTAGCGGGTTCGTCTATGCACGGGGAAGTCAGCGCTCGTGCAGTTGCACGTCGCACCACTACTGTTCGGATGGCACTGAGGCGTACACTCCGATGCTATCCGTACAAAATCCATCGGCATCATGAACTGTTACCTGGCGATTTAGTGAAACGGAGGACATTTGCGGTGTGGGCGTTTCAAAAGATGACGTTTGGTTGAGTAACGTGTTGTGGACCGAGGAAGCTCCGAGGGTCTGTCAACGCCCACGATTGCAGAATCCGGGCTACCGAAAATCCTAGAACTGTTGTGGAAACTCCATTGCCCGACGAGAAAGTCACGGTATGGGTTGGATTTACCACATCTACCGTTATCGGGCCTTTTTTTTTTCGAGGTAATGCGTGATTCTGGTTTTGTAACTGCTACCGTGACGGGTGAGAGGTACGCCGATATGTTACAGAATCGCATCATCCCCAGCCTGGCTGATAAACACCTGCTGGAACGTACGATGTTTATGCAGGTTGGCGCTCCACTCCATATTGCTAGACGCGTGAAAGATCTCTTGCGCGCGTTGTTTGGTGATGATCGTGTGCTCAGCCGCCACTTTCGTCATGCTTGGCCTCCCAGGTCCCCAGACCTCAGTCCGTGCTATTATTGGCTTTGGGGTAACCTGAAGTCGCAAGTGTATCGTGATCGACCGACATCTCTAGGGATGCTGAAAGACAACCTCGGACGCCAATGCCTCACCATAACTCCGGACATGCTTTACAGTGCTGTTCACAACATTATTCCTCGACTACAGCTGTTGTTGAGGAATGATGGTGGACATATTGAGAATTCCCTGCAAAGAACATCATCTTTGCTTTGTCTTACTTTGTTATGCTAATAATTGCTATTATGATCAGATGAAGCGCCATCTGTCAGCCAGTGTTTGAACTTTTGTACTTTTTTGGTTCTAATAAAAACCCCACGTCATTCCAAGCATGTGTGTCAATTTGTACCTCTCTATCTATATTAGTCCGTGATTTATTCAGTTTTCAAATTTATACTGACTTTTTGATCACCCGGTACATAGAGAGGAGCATAACCCATCGAGAACTAGTATTGTAGAACCAAAAAGATCGCGTTATTCCATAAAAAATCGATGCCTGCATATGGGTGGTCGTTATTTTGTGAGAGCATTGTGACTACTCTTCATAGCGTAAGTAGATCAAATATATTTTAGTGTTATAAAATCTAAAGTGAAACAGGTGCCCTAAAACCTACATACGGGACTCCGGAAGAAGACGGAGACTGACTGAAATGGCGCAAAACCTGCGCCTTCAGAAGAAATTGTTCTGTGAACACCATTGTTTCACACTTAAATTCATTGCAGTTCACACAAAGACTTATTGATTACCAAGTTATTATACTGACTTGACGTTCCTGTTAGCTCGTGATGGACACGAGAATGGGTCGCCTTCATGCCAGAATCCGAAACTTAGAAGCTATAAGTCCTCGTCTGAGCATAGCGCTGCTGATACTTACCACTATTCAAGTACCCCGCCAGGCTGTTTGGTTTCTGCCACAACAAAGTTTCAGCAGATTTGTCGGAGAACCCTAATGCAGCGTGTAGGTTTCCAGAAGGTCGGACGTTCGGTCCATTTGAATGAATATTGGGGTGGTGGGATGATGCAACTCAGACTAAATGGCTTAAGACTGTGAGGCACCCCGAACTAATGCAGTCCCACACTCCTTCGTAAAGGCCTTCACTATATTCTTTACACGTATCTCCTCCTTATCGTTGTTTACCAGTGGAATTTCCATTACACTCTTACTGCTCGCATCCTTACTTTTAATTTCCCAGGTTTCTCGGCTTTAGGCGTTAGGCGATAGCCGTTAGGCACCAGCCCTTCGACATTAGGCAAATTTTATGCCTTATTGTACCTTTAAAGTGTGCGAAATCTCATAACTTTACTATTCCTCTTACTTTCGTAGAAGCCTTGCTGAGCACGATATCATGCAAGCTGACTTATGCGATAGGTGGGACCGAGGAATAACCTTGTAAGTCACATTCATTTCAGTCGGGGTCCAATTTTGCACATAAATAGATACAAATTAAATTCAGTTGGGACCAGAGAGTAAAGAAATCGATGTGATTTAGAAGAACAATCTTAAATAAAATGTTCAACAGTACAACAAATTACATTACAGTAAACTATTGCGCATTAGATCAATGTAAACCGAAATTATTGTGACGTAGAAGGCTACGTAAAGTCTAAAAGTGTCTTCTGATGAGTGAGTTTTTTTTCTTCTCATTCATAACTTGCGCGTAGTACACTAGTAAGTTTTTTATTTACCGTTTTCTAGAAGAAATGTGCATTCCCTTGGAGTCTATCTTGACTAAAATTTGTAACCTTTTTTCAGTTGAACTGGGACCTTCTGTCAAATATCGACAAATATGTTCCACTTTACAGTACAATATAACATATGTGAATGATGAGAGGATTATTTAATAATTCAGTACACAATCAAGTTCCTGATACTTGAGAACATTAATTTCAATTATTCGTTATATACGATTGCATACAAAAATGTAAGCTCGTTCCTCACCTTAGATGCCACAGCAGTACTTCTGTTATGCGATCTGAAAAGTGAGAAATGCCTGTGCGGATTATTTGCTTCAGTTGAAATCGTTGGAATCGAAATCGTTGGAATGTCTGCAGGGCATAATTTGTCTATTACTATATTAAATAAAAAAGTAATAAATTTTACGTTGTTTCCTTGCTTCGTTAGGGACAACTTCAGTTTTTTTTTTTTTAAGTAACAGACAAAATTTATCTACCGTAGATCCAAAAGCAGATTCGTTCACTCGTCTTGCATATGACAATCATTTGTTGAATAACGATGATGTGTCAAATTTGTGATGGGATTCGGCCGTATAAGGTATTTGGAAATCTTTCATGACGTCCAGGAAGCTGTTTTTCACTGCTAAATTCCAGAGTTCCACGTTAGAGTTTGCATAACTTCGAGTGTTCGTAAACTCTACTGTCACTGTTTGCCGTAAGCACCAACATCCACAGTAATGAACTTGTTGTCAAATCTCACGATTGCCTGCAACACAACTGAGAAAAACGTGTTGTACTTGTAGTACACACTTCCAGAATGCTTCGTGCACTTGACTCTTAATATGTTTGCCGTTGATGCAACACACACAGTTGAGAAACTTCCATTTGTTCTAAAATTTTGCTCTGTGCATTCCACTTCTCGTACTGATGATGGAAATGGCATGTGCCCATTGTTTTGAAACTTCCCGTATCACACTACGCGCTTCATATACGATACCCGTAACTGTAACACTCGACAGCCGATACAAGTAAATCAAAGTTAGTAACGTAAGTAACAGACGTCACAACAATATTATCACTTTGTTGTAGTTGCTGAAACGAAAAAGGATGACGAAGCCTGATTACATTTGGAGAGACAGGAAAATTTATAAAGACAATGCATCTAGCAAAGGTGGGAAGACATCTAAAGAGTGTCTTTTCTTCATCCAGATGATCTTCCTGACTGACACCATCAATCCAAACAACATTCAAAGCACCATTATCGATGAAGCACAAAGCACTACTTCTAATGACGAAGATACGAGAAGGGACACTCAGGCAGAGTAGAATAAAGACTGTTGCAAAAAAGTAGTTTACCAATAATGGAGATCATTTATAAGGTACTAGCTGACAAACGTGGCATTGCTCGGGTATTTATTTAGCCAATTTTCTATTGGAAACCGAAACAAAATTTTCTGACAGAAACGAAAACAAAAAATGAACTGAGTTTGTAGCGAAATGTCGACAAAATTCATTTCCGTCTATTCAGCAAAACATTTTTGAAATTATGAAACGGTCGTATGAAGAAGTGCTCATAATGTACAAATGTATAACTACAATAGCGCGGGCACTTGCCGTACGCCGGGTGCAGCTGCTTCGCATTCTACAACGCGATTTTGTGAACGTCTCTGTGGCAACGCCTCTTCGTATACATCTATAGATGGCAACTGGTTTTGCTTACGCCGATTGTACTTCGCAGTAGAAATCTGTCAAAAGCGTTGCCAGGTGTCACCGATTTCCTTCAGTTGACATGATGTAACAGGTCTTAGCAGTAAAGAATCAATGCATTAAAACTTCATGCATTATGTGTCATTTTTTCACGGATCTAAGTGTTTACGACATCATAGCCCTTGAATTATGCGTCGTATAATGATATTTCTGTAGTGACATTCAGAGGCAGATGTGGATACTGTCTGCGAAATATGTTGCGAACAAATTTAGTGGCAAAGATGTAATAAATCTAAACGTCATGCATGTGTGGGAGCTTGTCGTATCTCAAAGTTTATGACGTCACATGCCTAAACTATGCGTGGTACCAAGATATATTTTTGCAGGCGCATTTAGCGGTATATGTGAATGCTGTCTGAAATTTATTGCGAATAGATATAGTAGTACAGAAGTAATAAACATGATGTCCTTAGGTTAGGTAGGTTTAAGTAAGTCTAAGGGACTGATGACCTCAGATAATACGTCCCATAGTGCTCAGAGCCATGTGAACCATTTTCTACTTATTCGAATTTTCATAAACGAACTTAAAATAGTGCCATCGTGCTCTTAAAGGGGTACCATATAACTCAAATAATCCAAACAAACTCAACTGATGTAACTCAGAAATTAATTAATACGGCCGCCAGCCTAATTGTAACTGTCTGTTCAGTACCCAAACAATAATGTTAACAGAAATGAGTACGTATCTGTGGGACTGCACGTGTGGTAACAGAAGGTTGACCACACATTTCCAACAACACAACACTTTATGAAAAAATGAGAAATGAGAGCAATTATTCTGTATCGTTAATAAAGTCCAACATGCTAATTTGGAATAAGTATCAAAACTCGTTATAGATAATTGTTAACTAGGGGTAACCTTTTGTTACACTAATAACTCATAACCTCAGAGCAAAGTTTATTTAAATTCACAGGGTTTCTAGAATTTGCAGTCTACGATGTCAGATGATGGGTAAGGAAGAACTTGCATGCTCACCTGTTTACCAGTAATCCTTGGTTAAGCAGATATAAATTTAACTGCAGATTATCACCCCAATTGAGCCAAAAATGGTAGGTTACCGCGATGAAACGCTTTGACTCCTTGATAAAATTTGACTGCTGTGCATGAAGGAAACACACAATAAGATGCCTGAGGTTGTCAGAGATATCTCGTCTATTCCTGTGGCAGAAGTACCAGGCCACACAATATGTATAAAAATGCGTACTATTAACTACATAATTAAAGATACTGACCTGGTAAATATTAGATTTAATCATACAAAAAAGAAGTTTATGAGAAGTACAGGTGAACATGAATCTACCTGGAAATTAACGAATTGTAATGATTTCGTGGAAAAGATAATAGATCGTTTCATTGGGTGTGCGCCAGCGTGGTGCTTGAAAAAACCACCGTTGACGTCGTACCCGGTCATATAAGGGACACACGATCGCAATCGTCAAGCCGTGAATATAATTGTTATGCAATAATAAACGGAAGTGTACATGGAACAGAGAGTGCGCAACAGAATTGTGAAATGCAAAAGGAAAAAAAAAATCTCCAGGGAAATAAATTTCTGGTGATGTAATCTAAAAAGCTGTTCGTAGACGTGAATAATTTCTGGGCACTAAGATGCAGGTGATATCAGAGAAAGGACCATCTCAAGTAGGCGAGGGATTGGATGAGGCGGCCAGGACATTTAAAACGAAATGGAACAACCACTGTTCCAGAGTCTGACGCATGTAAGGAAATTCCTAAGAGCGAGAAGTAAATTTACTTGCGAGCAGAAGACAATATAAGAAGAAAACAGGAGCCATGTCCTAATCATTCATGTAATCAGCACGTAACCATAAATCAAATGGTTCAAATGGCTCTGAGCACTATGGGACTCAACTGCTGAGGTCATAAGTCCCCTAGAACTTAGAACTACTTAAACCTAACTAACCTAAGGGCAACACACACACCCATGCCCGAGGCAGGATTCGAACCTGCGACCGTAGCGGCCACGCGGTTCCAGACTGTAGCGCTTAGAACCGCTCGACCACCCCGGCCGGCGACCGTAGCAGTCGCGCGGTTCCGGACTGAAGCGCCTAGAACCGCTCGGCCACCACGGCCGGCTGACCAACCTCAGATCTTTTCTATACCATGTCCTAAAGTGATAAGGCCATAATGGCATGGTCAAAACATAAATATAATCAGCACAGCATCGTCACATAGATCTAGATTAAGGTGTAGAATAGGCCACATCGTCCACACTACTAGCCAGTTACAATAATAACTGTGTGGACGATGTATCCTATTCTACACCTTATTTTAGATCTATGTGACGATTCTGTGCTGATTATATTTATATGTTTCGACGATGCCATTATGACCTTATCACTTTAGGACATGGTGTAGAAAAGATCTGAGGTGGGTGATTACGGACTGAACCGGTCATCGTCAAAAGAATTGAAATAATGATGAAAGACTGAAATAAAAACATTTGACCTTACAGTTCGTTACAGATATTAAGGCGCCGTCTTCGGTGTCATCGATATGCTCCTACTGCTCCATATACACCGAGGAAAAAAAAAAAAAAAAAAAAAAAAAAAAAATCACACCACCGAAAACGAGTTGTGCGACATAAACGAAAGTTGGTAGGCTTGTTTCTACATCTAACAGAGGATGTATATTCAGGTATGGCACAAGTCGCATAAGAGTAGCGTTAGTAGTTCCACTATGAGGATGCAAATCAGGTTTGCCTTAAATACACGCTGTAATGATCGTGAACGCTTGTTACCTTTGAGAATGAAGGCAATCATGTTTGTCAAGAATGCGTTAAGGCTACAAAGACGCTGTTACCAACGCCTTAGTGAGTTTTAAAGGGGTCATGTAACAAGGCTACGAGAAACTTAATGGTCCGCTTGCGATATTGCGGAAAGACTTGGCAGGAATATAGTCACTCTTCAGTTTGATTCACGAGAATGTACGGTCGCAAGAAGATCGGGCTCCGGACGGCCACGTGGCACTACCTAGACGGAAGACTAATATGAACGGTGTATGGCTCTGATACATGGTACTGCATCTGCAGGAGCAATTTGAACAGCAGGTGGTACACAGAGATACAACGAATTGTTAGAAATGGGTTAGTCGAAGAACATTCCGAGCCAGACGCTCAATAGTGAACATTCCACATACCCCAAACCATTGCCATTTTCGACTTCTGTGGTGTCAAGCGAGAGCTCGTTGGAGAGTAGATTGGACGTCTGGACGTTTGTTGTTTTTCTGATTAAAGCTGGTTCTGTCTCGGTGCCAGTGAAGATCTTATGTTGTTTAGAAGAAGGCCAGTCGAGATCCTGCAACCAACATGTCTGCCGCTAGACACACTGGACCTACACCTGTAGTTATGGTCTGGAATGTGATTTTATATGAGGAGTATGATTATCCCATACACCCTGCCCGAAAATTTATACGTCAATCTGGTGATTCGACCTGTTATGTTGCCATTCATGAACAGTTTTCCAGAAGGGGTTTTCCAACAAAATAACGCTTGCCCACCTACCACTATTGAAGAATAGTCAGTATAATGTCGGTAATTGAAACTGAACTACACTTCTCGAAAAATCATTATGTACACACAAGGAAAACAAATAACATGCAGACCTCTATTTATCAACAGCGTCTGTGAGGTCCTTCGGCGCTGGTCCTAGCTCGGCGAGCAACTGGCTGTACTGCTGCTGCGCTGGCCTTATAAAGCCGGCGGAGGTCGGCGGAGTACTCCAACTTTCCCTGTATCTGTGAGGCGACCTCTGCAGAAAAAGGTTCGCATTACTCTCTAGCAAGTTCTGTTTATTTTGAAGAATTGTTTTCCTCTTGGTTGCGCCTGCAAGTGCTTGTGTATGTTATATGGTACACAGGGGTGTCTTGAGTGTAGTCTGCCTGGTAGGGCCCGTCTGTGGCAGACGTAACAGTTATGATAACCGAACATCCTCTGTAGCGTGTCGACATGTTACCGTGGCTTGCTCGATCACCAGATCTGTCTCCAATCGAGCACACGTGGGACATCATCGGACGACAACTCCAGTGTCATCCAAAATCAACATTAACCGTCCCATATTGACTGACCAAGTGCAACAGGCATGGAACTCCATTGTACAAACTTACTTCCGGTACTTGTACAACACAATGCATGCACGTCTGCATGTCTGCGTTCAACATTCTAGCGGTTACACTGGTCAATAATGTAACAGCATTTCACATTTGCAATGGCTTATCTCTTGCTTGCATTAACATGTGATCCTGAAATATTAATCACTTAAATATGTTACCTAGACAAATTTATTCCCGAAAATTCATTACTCTACATTAATTATTTTTTGACGTTGCGATTTATTCCGCCAGCGTAAATATTGGAGCACACTTCGATCAGCAATAACCAATCATGGGGCAGGATTTTGATGTTGCTGGAGCGTCGTGCATTTTCCCACACTCGTCGTGCTCTTCGTACTACTCAGTAAATAACTCTGCCTCCCACAGGTCGAGCTTTGCACTATACAAGCTACTCCCGCGAGCACTCTCGCGTCTCACTACCAGCAATTCTTACAGGCGCATGCTCTGACGATATCCTAGCGTCCAGAGAAAGTGCTACCTTCACTAGATTACTCTCTGCCAAAAGATACTGCATTTCCCTAACTACTCCTAACGGCATTAACCTAGTAATACACTACTGACCATTACAATTGCTACACCACGAAGATGACGTGCTACAGACGTGAAATTTAACCGACAGGAATAAGATGCTGTGATAAGCAAATGATTAGCTTTTCAGGGCGTTCACACAAGGTTGGCGCCGGTGGCGACACCTACAACGTGCTCACACGAGGGAAGTTTCCAACCGATTTCTCATACACAAACAGCAGTTGAAAGGCGTTGCCTGGTGAAATGTTGTTGTGATGCCTCGTGTAAGGAGCAGAAATGCGTACCATCACGTTTCCGACTTTGATAAAGATCGGATTGTAGTCCATCGCGATTGCGGTTTATCGTATCGCGACATTGCTGCTCGGGTTGGTCGAGATCCAATGACTGTTAGCAGAATATGAAATCTGTGGGTTCAGGAGGGTAATACGGAACGCCATGCTGGATCCCAACGGCTTCGTATCACTAACAGTCGAGATGACAGCCATCTTATCCGCATGGCTGTAACGGATCCTGCAGCCACGTCTCCATCCCTGAGTCAACAGATGGGGACGTTTTCAAGACAACAACCATCTGCACGAACAGTTCGACGTTTGCAGCAGCGTGGACTATCAGCTACGAGACCATGGCTGCGGTTACCCTTGACGCTGCATCATAGACAGGAGCGCCTGCGATGGTGTACTAAATGACGAACCTGGGTGCACGAATAGCAAAACGTTATTTTTTTCGGACGAGTGCAGGTCCTTTTTACAGCATAATGATGGTCGCATCCGTGTTTGGCGACATCGCGGTGAACGCACATTGGAAGCGTGTATTTGTCATCGGCATACTGGCGTATCACCCGCCGTGATGGTATGAGTCTCCATTGGCTACACGTCTCGGTCATCTCTTGTTCGTATTGAAGTCACTTTGAACAGTGGACGTTACATTTCAGATGTGTTACGACCCGTGGCTCTGCTCTTCATTCGATCCCTGCGAAACGCTACATTTCAGCAGGATAATGCACGACCGCATGTTGCAGGTCCTGTACGGGCCTTTCTGGATACAGAAAATACTCGACTGCTGCCCTGTCCAGAACATTCTCCAGTTCTCTCACCAATTGAAATCGTCTGGTCAATGGTGGCCGAGCAACTTGCTCGTCACAATACGCCAGTCACTACTCTTGATGAACTGTGGTATCGTGTTGAAGCTGCATTGGCAACTGTACCTGTACACGCCATCCAAGGTCTGTTTAACTCAATGCCCAGAAGTATCAAAGCCGTTATTACGGTCAGAGGTGGTGGTGCTGGGTACTGATTTCTCAGGATCTATGCACCCAAATTGTGTGGAGATGTATTCACATGTCAGTTCTAGTATATTATATTTGTCCAATGAATACCCGTTTATCGTCTGCTTTTCTTCTTGGTGTAGCAATTTTAATGGCCAGTAGTGTATTGTGTTATATTACAGAAATAATTTGTACAGGTTACAAAACATATTCCATTTCTAATTTACCAACATCATCTTGAGTTTTACGTAGGAAACAAACATAATATATTTACAATATGCAAAATTGGCCAAACGTTTACGTACATATGTGTATTTAGTGCCACAAAGTCGGCAACCGAAATTTTCATATCTTCTGGATACACTATTACAGACGAAATCAGCACTAAAATTTTTTGTGAATAATTTACTTGAAACTTTGTATAAGTAGATTGCACTGAATAAAGTACTTATTTTACAGTAACTGATTGTGACATTTTCTCTGAAATTTCCATATTTCTTCAAGCGAACTTGAGTATGGGTCAGTGGGTATCAAAAGGTATATTATTATAAGTTGACGAGAATGTGCTCATCATTTCTCTTGCAGGTCGTTATATGAGCAAATTCTCCATAAAACTTCTTTTGCGTAGTATATCGTTCATTCATTTTTGCTTCTGTCTTTGTTTAGCATTACTGGGATGTCTACTGCATAACATAAAAAGGAAATCGGAGAAAGACACGAGAACCTCACCAGCCAAAAGACCGATTGCACTTCAACGGCGCAGTGTTGTCGCGCGATAATGTGACACGCGAGACCGTGCGACTTTGTACTACATGTTTACGCATCCAGTCAGGCTTATCGTCGCCACATTCCTTATTCGTGTTTAAACATATCCAGTTATCATTTGGCACAAAAAATATTATTTCGTAGTATTCACTTGTGTTGTGATAACGATAAACGTAACAGTCCAGGACGTCAGGACACGAAAATGATAATTTCCACCGTTAAAAATAAAGGAAATATTTTGGCAAGATATTTCCGACATTAATATCTGCCAATGTTAAGACCTCAAATCGACTGAAGACAAAGACCGTATACCATAAAACTTCTGGATTTGTTTCTCTAAGTTTTCTGGGCTTGTGCTAACAGGTAAGATAGTCTTATTTATTTCCTTCGCCTCTGGTACTAAGTGTACACTACGTCCTTCTTTCGCGATGGGCAGCAGTCGGCTACTATAGAGGGAGATAGATGTCTATATCATTCGACAGTCAAGCATCTTCTTCATTTCCTTATTTACGACCTCTTTTTTGATCCAGGGAATGGAACAGGTGGATCAACAATATGTTTCATGCGATTTCAGTCGCTTATGATATATGTATCCTTTTATTATACCAGCCTTCTCAGTGAATACTGCTATGTACATACATAACAAGCTACTGAGTTAGTTTCGTTGACCCTCTGTTAGACACTCAGACTACGTTATTTACCTTACAGTGCAGTTTTTAATTCTTGAATGTTAATTCTGTTCCCTAAGAACTAGGCATCTTCATCTGGGTTAAACACCAGGCAAACTGTGTGTGTCACCGCAATCACTGTAAAGCTAATTTTCACTTTCTGACTTCATTTGACATTTTTTATTTCTGTTTTAATCAAATCTAATACCTGTTTGTTCCCATCTACCTTCACAAAACATTTCCATGCAGAATGGTCGATTCTTGTGTTCCCCTCATGCAAAAAGCCGAGCCCCAAAATACAATTGGTTGACAAATTATCTAGTATGAGGAAAGTGGTTTTAAATGTTGCATACCTTTCGCAATCTCTACTTGTGTCAGCCAGCTAACATACTTGGATTTAGAATCAATAGCACCCACTACACGACAGTTTTGAACCGGTAATTTGGGAAGTCTTTCCTTCACACGCATTTGCTTATACACACATCAAAAAACGTTTTGCATCAGCCCGGTTCCCAGAACTCTTGAAGATTGACGTTGGCAGTGGATATTGTATCACAGACACAGTCCCTTTGACCAGAGGTATCACTAAACCCGCCCAAAGATGTAAACAACCATGGATGAGCAGCGCCTATTAGACGGAGGCGGTAACAGTCGATCAGTTCCAATCGTTCCACCAGGGAGGAGGTACACGGCTCCTGTTGTCTGTAGTTCAACTATGCCTAGACAGTCAATATCACGGTTCGATTGCGCCCGTATTGTTACTTTGTGCCAGGAAGGGCTCTCAACAAGAGAAGTGTCCAGGCGTCTCGGAGTGAACCAAAGCGATGTTGTTCGAACATGGAGAGATACAGAGAGACAGGAACTGTCTATGACATGCCTCGCTCAGGCCGCCCAAGAATGTGTATGACCGCTGCCTATGGACTACGGCTCGGAGGAAACCTGACAGCAATGCCACCATGCTGAATAATGGTTTTCGTGCAGCCACAGGACGTCGTGTTACGATTCAAACTGTGCGCAATAGACTGTATGATGCGCAACTTCACTCCAGACGTCCATGGCGAGGTCCATCTTTCAACCACGACACCATGCAGCGCAGCACAAATGGGCCAAACAACATGCCGAAAGGTCTGCTCAGGATTGGCATCACGTTATCTTCAAGTTGTGCCACAAGCTCCACTATGCCTTCAACCAGACAATCGTAGAAGATGTGTCTGGAGGCAACCCGGTCAGGCTGAACGCCTTAGATACACTATCCAGGGAGGGCAGCAAGGTGGAGGTTCCCTGCTGTTTTGGGGTGGCATTATGTGGGGCCGACTTACGCCACTGGTGGTCATGGAAACCGCCGTAACGGTTGTACGATATGTGAATGCCATCCTCCAACCGATGTTGTTGTTGTGGTCTTCAGTCCTGAGACTGGTTTGATGCAGCTCTCCATGCTACTCTATCCTGTGCAAGCTTCTTCATCTCCCAGTACCTACTGCAGCCTACATCCTTCTGAATCTGCTTAGTGTATTCATCTCTACGATTTTTACCCTCCACGCTGCCCTCCAGTACTAAATTGGTGATCCCTCGATGTCTCAGAACATGTCCTACCAACCGATCCCTTCTTCTAGTCAAGTTGTGCCACAAGCTCCACTTCTCCCCAATTCTATTCAATACCTCCTCATTAGTTATGTGATCTATCCATCTAATCTTCAGCATTCTTCTGTAGCAGCACATTTCGTAAGCTTCTATTCTCTTCTTGTCTAAACTATTTATCGTCCACGTTTCACTTTCATACATGGCTACACTCCATACAAATACTTTCAGAAACGACTTCCTGACATTTAAATCTATACTCGATGTTAACAAATTTTTCTTCTTCAGAAACGCTTTCCTTGCCATTGCCAGTCTACATTTTTTATCCTCTCTACTTCGACCATCATCAGTTATTTTGCTCCCCAAATAGCAAACCTCCTTTGCTACTATAAGTGTCTCATTTCCTAATCTAATTCCCTCAGCATCACCCGACTTAATTCGACTACATTCCATTATCCTCGTTTTGCTTTTGTTGATATTCATCTTATACCCTCCTTTCAAGACACTATCCATTCCGTTCAACTGCTCTTCCAAATCCTTTGCTGTCTCTGACAGAATTACAATGTCATCGGCGAACCTCAAAGTTTTTATTTCTTCTCCAGGGATTTTAATACCTACTCCGAACTTTTCTTTTGTTTCCTTTACTGCTTGCTCAATATACAGAATGAATAACATCGGGGATAGGCTACAACCCTGTCTCACTCCATTCCCAACCACTGCTTCCCTTTCATACCCCTCGACTCTTATAACTGCCATCTGGTTTCTGTACAAATTGTAAATAGCCTTTCGCTCCCTGTATTTTACCAATGCCACCTTCAGAATTTGAAAGAGAGTATTCCAGTCAACATTGTCAAAAGCTTTCTCTAAGTCTACACATGCTGGAAACGTAGGGTTGCCTTTCCTTAATATAGCTCCTAAGATAAGTCGTAGGGTCAGTATTGCCTCACGTGTTCCAACATTTCTACGGAATCCAAACTGATCTTCCCCGAGGTCGGCTTCTACCAGTTTTTCCATTCGTCTGTAAAGAATTCTCGTTAATATTTTGCAGCTGTGACTTATTAAATTGATAGTTCGGTAATTTTCACATCTGTCAATACCTGCTTCCTTTGGGATTGGAATTATTATATTCTTCTTGAAGTCTAAGGGTATTTCGCCTGTCTCATACATCTTGCTCAGCAGATGGTAGAGTTTCGTCAGGACTGGCTCTCCCAAGGCTGTCACTAGTTGAATGGAATGTTGTCTACTCCGGGGCCTTGTTTCGACTTAGGTCTTTCAGTGCTCTGTCAAACTCTTCACGCAGTATCATATTTCCCATTTCATCTTCATCTGAATCCTCCAACCGATAGTGCAACCATATCGGCAGCATACTAGCGAGGCATTCGTCTTCATGGATGACAATTCGCGCCCCCATCGTGCCCATCTTGTGAATGACTTCCTTCAGGATAACGACATCGCCCGACTAGATTGGGCAGCATGTTCTCCAGACATGAACGCTATCGAACATGCCTGGGACAGATTGAAAAGGACTGTTTATGGACTACGTGACCCAGCAACCACTCTGCGGGATCTACGCTGAATCGCCGTTGACGAGGGGGAAAATCTGGACCAACATTGCCCTGATGAACTTGTGGATAGTATGCCACGACGAATACAGGCATGCATCAATGCAAGAGGACGTGCTACTTGGCATTAGAGATACCGGTGTGTACAGAGTCTGGACCATTACCTCGGAAGGTCTCGCTGTATGGTGGTACAACATACAATGTGTGGTTTTCATTAGCAATAAAAAGGGCGGAAATGATGTTTATTTTGATCTCTATTCCAATTTCCTGTACAGGCTCTGTAACTCTCGGAACCGAAGTGATGCAAAACTTTTTTTTAATGTGTGTATAAATACAATAAAACAACGTTCACCGAAGCATCTGTGTCAATAATTACAACAGTATGTTTTTTACTTACTGTTGCAGCAAAGGCAGCTTGAACTACTGTATTGCTCTTTTCAAGAAAAGGGTTTTAATTTGCTAGTGTTTCATCACGTACATAAATTCCGCCATTGCACCTTATTAAATTAATGTGTTTTAATATATTGCACCCGACACCTTCCTTGACCACAGTCTGAGGGCTTGATGTCATTTGTCGAATGTATTCTGGTTGGTGGGTTGCTTTCAAGTATTTCAATTAATCGAACTGGCTGGTTCGGTGAGAATTACTATGACTAGCACCTTGACCATGGTCAGTATTTTGTTGATTCATATTCTGGAACATGAGAGTCTGCTGCCAGTTAGGCTGTCACTGGCCATGTGAATAGTCTATTCTGTTGCTACTGTTATTATTATCTCCTAAACTATAACTATTGGCATACTTCCTCTTCTTATTAAGCGGTCTTCTATTATAACCATCTTTCGCATTCTTTGCCTAAAATCATTATGTTGAGGTGATGATCTACCTTACCCTTGCCATTATGGTTACAACTATGAGGACTATAATATTTATTATACAGTTTTTTCCCCCTTATAGAAATTACTCCCACTGCCATGACTACACTCGTACGATTTCACATCCTCATGCAATAGAACTATCGAATCTATAACTGATATGAACTGTTCCATGTCAGGTTCTGAGGCATGTAACAGCTTTTCCCTCAAGTGCGTTTGCAATATTACCTTCAGAATTCCTGTAACATCTTTAGTTGAATTCCGGCCACCCCGGAAGCGGGTTTTCTTTACATATTTCGCAAAATATCTACATAGCGCTCTTTGTTTGTTGTAAAGTTGTGGTCTACATACTTTCTTTTGCAAGCGTTCATGATGGCACGTACACCAATACTGCATCAGAAAAGCTCTCTCACATCGTTCGTAAGAATCACAACCATTAATTATTTCCGATGCCCATAGGTCTGTATGAGTGATACGACGAATTATATCTTTTGTGTGTCTGTCCATAATTTGGGCAAAACACCACGAAAATGTTTCATAAACGCAACTGAGGTCCTCCTTTCTGATCAGAAACAATAACCTGACACTGTAGGCATTTTAATAGTCTTTCTTGAATTAGTACTGACTATAAAGCATTCGTAGCTTGTGTTTCGCAAGGTGAATAATTTGTATTTGGGCTAACACTATTCCTTTCATCGCGATGTGTCGGCTTGTAGCGAAGCATGTAAGTGATTGCTGCTGCCACGTGCTACAGTCGGAATCTCGCTTACTTTATTACGCGCCGCTGATGGCTCCTGCTGTAGCTTACTTACATGCGCCTCGACACTTTCTTTCCACTTCAGAATTTCTTTCATAATAACAGATTTCATCTGGCCTAAGTCTAGTCTCACTTCATTATTCACCTCCAAATGGTTTTCCATTACCTTTGCACTCGCATTTTGGACTACATCTTGTAGCTCATTTCTCAAAGATTCGTTCACTTGGGGTCCTTTTGGTGTAACCACCGTAACGGATTCTTTCTTAGTCTTATTACTTAGGTCAGTTAAAGCTTCAGTAACGTGATTATCAAGTCATACTTGTCATTTGTGTATACTCTGTGACGTTTAATGTTATAGTGTATTTTGTAGCTCACTTTGAATGTATTTTGATTCCCATACCTCTCATTGTAGTCAGGCTAACGATTCAGGAAAACCTTTACATGAAAGTTTCAAAATAACTAATTCTGTTGTGACTGTGAGTTTAGTTTAATGAGCTGAGCGGATTACTCACTCGCCAAACGTTCAAAATTCTCTTCTATGGGCACTGTTTGCTCACCACCTAAGAGCTCAAAATTTTCGTTAATGCGCACATTTTGCTCATTATCAACACGGTCAAGACTTTGGTTCATTAACGAAACACTCAAAATTTTTATTCGCTTGTATGCCATTTGCTCACTCGCCAGTCGTAAAAAATTGTGTTTCACCACCGTGGCTAAATATTTAAACAAATCAGCGAATTGCGTATTCGGATTCACGTTTCCGATCTTTGGCATCTTCGTTACTTGTGATTTTATGGTCAAATCTGAAATTGTTACTGATTCTAATCTGAATTCTGTCATACAAGAATTAATATTTCCTACAAGTAACGCCTTTAATGAAAAGACAACCTAGTGGCGATCGGACATGATGCATTAGTACTGCTTTATAGCCGCCATTTTATGGTGTGTAATATTAACGAAAATTCTTACAAATACCTTTACATGCTTTTTTCACACAATAAAAAAATAAAAAAATGAGGAAGCGGCCATGATTATCGACTGTTGCACATTTGTTCAAGAAAAGCGGTTTACTTACCTTCGAGGCTCCGATCGATAATCGCGGCTGTTTCTTGATTATGATCATTTTAATAATTCTCTTCTTTTCTCTTTCTCTCAGTTGGTTTGGTTTTTTGGTCACAGTCAGAGTTGAACACATGAAAAATAGGACACGTTCATTGTTATTCAACGCAAATTTACGAGTTTTGTACAATGTTTATATTCTTACAAATTTTCCTTTTATTGACAGTCCTCGTCTGAGGCTCTAAATTTACCATTGCGACACGGAAACTGAGGTTTTGCATTCTTTCTTTATTCGTGATTTAATAAATTCAGTTATAATTAGGCGTAAAATACTACTTCGTGCTATTCACTTGCGTTGTGACGACGATATACATAAAAACTGGGACCAAAATTTATCTTTGACTTGGTTAGAAAATTCTGCCTTTACGTTAACGAACGATCACTGAAAATCTCGAGGATTTTCTTCAATATTATTTTCAAAGTAACAACGGCCCACTGTTCACTTGTAAACAATTCTAATAATAAATGAAAAGCACCAGTTTGCTTTTGTTCTACAATATTACTTTTATTGCTAACCGGTTTTCGGCTTACAAGGCCATCTTCAGACATTTGAAAACCGGTTAGCAATACAATTAATATTGTAGAACAAAAGCAAACTGGTGCTTTTCATTTATTATTATAATGTTGTTCTACCAAGAACCGACGGAAGATTCTGTTAATATGGAAACAATTCGTTTTGTTTAATTCTCTGTCATTGAAGAGAGGCATTCCGACGCGTAAAACTTTAGAAATTAAACATTGTATCCAGTGGACATTTCAGGTGAGCAGATGATAAACGTCTTTTCTAAATCGAACATGAGCTTTGCCGTGAGGCTGTTCTCGACCAGAGTAAGTTTATTCTCCCACCGGAGTCTTAGGCTGCGTAGGGAGACAATGTGTTGCTTTTTTCCGATGTCAGAGTTTCTATCAGAGCTCTGTCGATTCTTGTGGAACATGAACCAACGTTCCGGAGCACAACAATCTTCTGTTCGCTTTGATTGTTTCCTCCTTCTTTCGCATTATCGTTAAATCTGTGTGCTTCCGGCGCCTTCCTAATTTCATCATCTTGGTAGCCGATTAAGCAAAAGTCGTTTTTAGGCGGTCCAGCTCCAACATTCAGTTGCAGTCATCACATATGTTCTTCACTCTGTGCGTAAGGAGTGTGGCTGTCCTGGATCGTGGCAGCTACTGGCTGGAAGATACAGGTCCTTGTGGAAGGGTTTCCTGTAAACTCCTCGACCCAAAACACCATTAGATTTGTTCTGCACATGGAATCTACAAACGGGAAGTAGGTGTTCTCAACGTCCGTGGTAAATATAATGTTTTGATGAATTTTGTTTACGTTAGTCATGATAAAATGATAATAGACAAGACCTACAAAGGAGTGTCTGAGGCGAAAATAAGCTTAAAATGTTTATAAACTAATTGCCAATTTCAGACAAATGCCCAGCGAGAGACACCAATTGAAATGTCCACTGATGATAAGACAATGCGATAATGATAAGAAGGAGGGTAGCACAAATACATGTCCGATCATCTGCGTTATGACAAAGGCCACCATGGTTCCACTAAAAAAGGATGCAATTGATTACCTCTCCTATCCTTCCCGAAACTGTCACCTCCCCCCTAGCGACATCGATGTCAACAGGACGTCAAACCGTAACCACACTCCCTCCTTTACTGGAAGAGAACGCGTAATGGTGGAGACACAGTTCCAGTAAACAGCACGGTTAGTGCACAACGCAAGCAACAACAACAAAGAAATACTTGCTATTACTTACCATACAGCATTTAAGCCGAGTGACACGTTTTCACGATAAGATGTGTATTCTATGAATATGCAAGCGCACTTACAGGTAGATAACTTCATTTTGACGTCACTATGACGTAGTTTTTACAGATATACCCGCTTCCTTGTTCTTGAGTAAGATTTTCGGTTTCTGATAACGCGTGATTCGCAGAACATCGTAGTTGTTCAGATATTTCTGCCATTGCCAGAGAATTATGTGTTGAAAATTAATCTTCTTCCAAGTGGGAAAGTACAGGAGTAATGATATTCAGTGTCAATTTTTAATATGGCATTAATCCAAGTTAGTTGTAGACACTGATGAAACTGGAGTAACTTATAAAAAAGGATATGCCACTTTTTTCTTATTTATAGAGCACATACGAATGTAGTAACACACACACACACACACACACACACACACACACACACACACACCAGCTTGAAGGGGGAAACCAGTTAGAGCTATGGTTGGCCCGCTAGATGCCGCTGCCATAGGTCAAACGGATATCAACTGCGTTTATTTTAAATAGGAACCCCCACTTTTTATTACATATTCGTGTAGTACGTAAAGAAATAGGAATGTTTTAGTTGGACCACTTTTTCGCTTTGTGATAGAAGGCGCTGTAATTGTCACAGACATATGGCTCACAATTTTAGACGAACAGTTGGTAACAGGTAGGTTTTTTAAATTAAAATACAGAACATAGGTACGTTTGAACATTTTATTTCGGTTGTTCCAATGTGATACATGTACCTTTGTGAACTTATCATTTCTGAGAACGCTGTTACCGCGTGATTACCTGTAAATACCACATTAATGCAATAAATGCTCAAAATAATGTCCGTCAACCTCAATGCATTTGGCAATACATGTAACGACATTCCTCTCAACAGCGAGTAGTTCGCCTTCCGTAATGCTCGCACACGCATTGACAATGCGCTGACGCATGTTGTCAGGCGTTGTCGGTGGATCACAATAGCAAATATCCTTCAACTTTCCCCACAGAAAGAAATCCGGGGACGCCAGATCCGGTGAACGTGCGGGCCATGGTATGGTGCTTCGACGACCAATCCGCCTGTCATGAAATATGTCATCCAATACAGCCTCAAACGCACGCGAGCTATGTGTCGGACGTCCATCATGTTGGAAGTACATCGCCATTCTGCCATGCAGTGAAACATCTTGTAGTAACATCGGTAGAAGATTACGTAGGAAATCAGCATACACTGCATCATTTAGATTACCATCGATAAAATTGGGACCAAGTATCCTTCCTCCCATAATGCCGCACCATACATTAACCCGCTAAGGTCG
This sequence comes from Schistocerca nitens, assembly GCF_023898315.1. NCBI lineage: Eukaryota > Metazoa > Arthropoda > Insecta > Orthoptera > Acrididae > Schistocerca > Schistocerca nitens. The sequence continues at coordinate 310,046,792 of NC_064615.1, read as the reverse complement.
CTGTTGTTCCACTTGTCGCAGCCATCGTGGATTTTCCGTTACCCAATAGTGCATATTACGCCAGTTTACGTTACCGCTGATGGTGAATGACGCTTCGTCGCTAAATATAACGCGTGGAAAATATCTGTCATCGTCCTGTAATTTCTCTTGTGCCCAGTGGCAGAACTGTACATGACGTTCAAAGTCATCGCCATGCAATTCTTGGTGCATAGAAATATGGTACTGGTGCAATCGATGTTGATGTAACATTATCTACACCGACGTTTTTAAGATTCCCGATTCTCGTGCAATTTGTCTGCTACTGATGTGCGGATTAGCTGCGACAGCAGCTAAGACACCTGCTTGGCCATCATCATCTGTTGCAGGACGTGGTTGACGTTTCACATGTAGCTGAACACTTCCTGTTTACTTAAATAACGTAACTGTCCGGCGAACGGTCCTGACACTTGAATGATGTCGTCCAGGACACTGAGCAGCGTACATAGCACACGCCCGTTGGGCATTTTTATCACAATAGCCATACATCAACACGATATCGACCTTTTCCGCAATTGATAAAGGGTCCATTTTAATACGGGTAATGTATCACGAAGCAAATACCGTCGGCACTGGCGGAATGTTACGTGATATCACATACTTATACATTTGTGACTATTATAGCACCATCTATTGCAAAGCGAAAAAAGTGGTCCAAATAAAGCATTCATATTTCTTTACGTACTACACGAATACGTAATAAAAATGGGGGTTCCTATTTTTAAAAAACGCGGTTGATATCCGTTTGACCTATGGCAGCACCATCTATCGGGCCAACCATAGCGCCATCTGGCTTCCCCCTTCAAGCTAGACGAGTTTCGTTCTTTGTAGTTTTTCGTTTGATGCTTATTTCGTGAGATATTTTGTCTGGTCACTATGAATGGACCACCCTATATATATATATATATATATATATATATATATATATATATATATATATATATATATGTGTGTGTGTGTGTGTGTGTGTGTGTGTGTGTGTGTGTGAGAGAGAGAGAGAGAGAGAGAGAGAGAGAGAGGCGGAAGGAGTGTTTGTGATGGTATATATATATATATATATATATATATATATATATAACAGTCGTGTCTGGGAGACTGAATCTGTACATGAAGCTTAAAATATCACTCCGAAGAAACAAAGTTACACTAGACTAGGCCTTTTTCTTTTGTTTCAGGTACATGTCTGCAGTTCTGTACACGTCGTTATCTCCGCTCCGCTGTACGGCAGCAAAAGAAATCGACACAGTCTGTCGATAATATGGGAGGGAAAGAAGATCAGCGTTTAACGTTCCGTCGAAATCAAGATCATTTAAGTGTGAGGAAAGGAATCGGCCGTGGCTACAGTTGTGCTCTTCCAAAACTATGGTTTGGTCGTTTTCGCACAATACATAAATGGCGTAGTAAATGGTAGGATCACTGGTAGTATTGTTAACATTGCTGGGAGTAAAAACATAAATGAATGTGTGAGAGAGAAATTTGGAGCCGACGGCTCCTCTTTGTTTTTTGTTTGTTTTCCACAGCAATAGAATCTAACATCGCTCGTCCATTGTGTATTGTATATCGTTACAAAATATAAGTAATAAAAATTAGTTGATCCCGCAACTTCTGTGCTTTGATGTTATCAAAGCAGTCACTTTTGATGCAAGTACAGTTTACATGCACAAATAAAAAAATATATACATTGTTGTTATTTTGTGCTCACTTGTCATCATGTTCAAAAGCAAGACTTACCTGTCGCTACTGATAAGTGAAAAGTTGTTTTATGAATAACAGAACCATGTTTTTATATACTCAAAGACGTACTGAAGCGATGTTTGACACGTTTTTGTTTGGCGTTACTTAAAATTTTAACTATTTGCGGAAAATGCATTTTCTAGCACAACGTGATAAATCTGTTTTGTTGTTTATTTTCAGTATAAAATCCCTCTGTTTCGCGTACAAATCAAAAGTTTTCGAATAAAATCTCAGTTATGTATAGACAATTTCAAAATATTGTTTATTTTTAAGTAGGAGATAGAAGGATAACTGCGTGGAACAAAAATATTCTCCAGGGCACCCGACTCTTTATATATCCTCACTCAGTTTTGTGATACTTCACCACTTTCAGTTCCTATAGGATTCAAGTAGATACTAACCGCTTACCCAATCAAGGTAATCGAAATTAGGTAACGCCCGATAGGTATGCAACACACATAACGTACAGATAATGCGATTACGATCTTAACTGACTAAAGCTAGTACAAAAACTACCGGAGTCTACGCTTACTTCTGATAGTCTACTGTAGTCTGTGGTAGTTCCACAACTCTAGCAGTACCCTTTAAAAGGACCCATCCCAGGATTTGTCAGGGGCGATTTAGGGAAATCACGGGAAACCTAAATCTGGATGACTGGACGCGAGTTAGAACCATCGTTCTCCTGAAGGCAAATCCAATGTGCTAACCACTTCCCCACCTCGCTTACTCCCACGATTTTGGCAGAAGTGTGCGGAACAATGCACTATCGTATGACACTGGTTAGGTGGCGCAGACGCTAAGAGGAAAGTGAGATATGCCTAAACGACGCAGAACGAACGGGAGGACCAAACGATAGGGAATCAGAAGAGGTCACCGTGCTTGTAGGTAGGTTTATCACAAGCTCTGTGGTACTGCAAGAAATGAAAATCGCTTATGGATCAGAGTTCAACACCTTACGCCAGATTTTGTGAACGACAGGCGTTTCCTCCCGCTGGGATTCGTGGCTGCTCGCACACGCTCAGGGAGCCTGCTGCACCAAAGCAGTAGCGGAAGTATTGCAGCTGTGTTAAGTAAATGCAGATGACTTATTTGGTGTGTTACGGCTAACCTGAGGCAAAACGAGCGAAGCAGCCAGTGGAAAAATATGGATTCACCATCGCCGCGAAGTGTGAGTATCCAAGCATAATCGGGCAATATTACAATGTTTATGGGACTGCCATGATGTGATGCTGTTAGGGACTAACCATAACTGTAGGACACTGCCGAAATCTCCTGACGAAGTTAGGGAGACTATCGAGTCTAAAGACTTGAGCAAGCGTGCCTGCCCAAGCATGCCTGAGGACTGGATAAGCGTCAGGACTGTACAAGCAACTTGGTGCTTGATCAAATTTCGATCATGCATGCTTGTGCAAGCATTCAAGCGTGTGTATGCTTGAGCGTGTACACCAAGAATAGGGAGCCTTGTGGCAGTATTTGTCAATGATATTATTTCATGTAATTTTTATTTGATTCTGTTAAGTTATATTCTGTAAGAAGTTTGTACTGGAATGTAGGTCAATTCACACATAAATAGAGAAAGAGAGAAAAAAAATCAATAGGACTGCGTGACAATTTCCATAGCGTGTTTACTGCCAATAGTTAATATGGAATAATATTTTCGTTTATTTAACACTCCTTACTCCATATATCACCTTTTCGTTTTTTTTTTTTTTTCATTTCTTAACAGAAGTAAAAAGGCTGGTAAGACCAGCGCATCGCCGTCTGAGCTCGACATTTTCTAATAAACAAACTAATGCTTGTACAAGCATGCTTAAACGGTATAAAGGCACCAGGAATATGTACATGCCGGCTCAGGCAGGCTTGCGCGAACGTCTCTGTCAAGCATGCAGTTATGTGTGTGGCGACCTTAAGTCACGCGGGAAACTGTGCGAGGGGGTGTTTTTCTTTCATAACAAAGCCTCAGCATGGGACATGGTCAGTCATGCCGGCTCGATAGGCTATCAAATTTTGAGTGGAAGTGCTATTCCGAATCGCAGAGATTGATACAGAACAAGATATAGTGTCGACTAGCATTAAACGAGTTAAGAGACTGGCGTAGGGAAATTGAAGGGGCGATGAGTCATGAGACAACATCACAAATTAACATTAACGTTACCTCACTACTCTTCTCATGCATTTGTTAATGTACAGAAAAACTTGATCTGAGGAGGAATGTCAACTTCCTTGGAAAAGTTATGTACTATAACCTTACACGGAGGCCTCAAATCACACAAAGTGCATACGTTTCTGTTAGTTATCTGGCTGCATTAAAAGTAGAAACTGCAGTCATAGTGGGCATACACAGTGTGCCTCAGTTTCTTTAGGACTTCCTGTGTGAAATATTAAATTGTTTTGCTATCTCGTGGTGAGTTGTGGGGTTACAATCCTTGAAGTCTGGACAACAGTGTAGAACGTCAAAGCGGTATCTTCGTTGCAGCCGGCGTCCTGGCTGCAAATGTAAGAATACGTGTCTGACACTTGGCCGCAAATGGTGGTGGGGCAGCGAGGCACCATCAAGTTCAGTGTTAAATTTTATGTCTGGGGGCGACAATTCGTCGAATTCCACCCGAATACCGAGAGCCAGGTTCCTGGTCGCTCCTCCACGGCAAGACCCCAACCTACAGTGCGAGCGATTTTGGCCAGCAAATGGATCGCAATCCTGGACCGCCCGAGGTATTCGCCGGATCCGGCCCCAGCCGACTTTCGATTGTTCCTCTATCTGAAGCAGACAATGAAAGAACGCCGTCATCGTTCAATGAAGGATACCCAAGAAAACTGTACTGCAGTAGTGAATGTAATTCCAAAAAAAGGACTATGGTGACTATTTCAAAACATTTATAAACGATTTCAGCTGTGTATTTTATTTTTTACAGTCACAGTCCTAATGGAACTTGGACACACTGTGTAATTTGGTGAACGCTTCTACTATCGTGCGGGGACCCTTAAGTTTCTCTGATACTTTTCGAATAGTTGTTTTATAGGTGTCTCTGTAATTTGTTTTCTAGCTTTTCTGTGATCATTCGCTGAGTAATTACAAGATTCACTTCTTTCCTTTCTTCTTCTTACTGCGGTCAATGAAGAAGGTCTGTCTAAACTTTTACGGAAACAAGTTTCCTTTGTCAGTGTCACTGAAAACAATGGCGATGTACGGTCTATTAAAACTAGTGTGACCTCTTCTCGCAAGGCAATAGTGCTGTTCAGGGCCAAAAGTATCCAATGGCAACGCTTCTCATCCTGACCACTGTAATACATCTTCTCTCACCGATCTTACTATTTACTGGTAACCTACACAAATTAGTATGTTACATTAATCAATAACAATAATTTCACTACGAGACATGACCACACTTGTTTACTAAATATTTCGAATTTCATTTTTCCTTTACTAATTGCATTATATTCCCATAGCCTTACTTTGATTTCGTATTAGTTGCTACAAGCATATACCACATTTGAAGATGATCGCCTCTGTAATGTAGATTCACGAACCCATGCTACGTCTGCTTGACCGTTTTCAAGAGCAGTTTATCGACGCTGTAGTTGCTCGCCGGCCGGAGTGGCCGAGCGGTTCTAGGCGCTACAGTGCGGAGTCGCGCGACCGCTACGGGCGCAGGTTCGAATCCAGCCTCGGTCATGGATGTGTGTGATGTCCTTAGGTTAGTTAGGTTTTAGTAGTTTTAAGTTCTAGGGGACTGATGACCTCAGCAGTTAAGTCCCATAGTGCTCAGAGCCATTTGAATTTCTTGTAGTTGCTCTCGCTCCTGAGCCGTCGGCATTGGGAGACGAGCAACAAAATATTCCTACTCTCAGTTCTATTAACCCCGCACTGGCCGCGCTACTTACCCCTCTGCCCCTTAGATAAGCGGCCGGCTTTACTAATCTCACGGCCGAATTCACCAACGTCAATTAAAATTAAGCAGATCCTAAAATATCATGGTCTCTTTAAGTGTTTTTGTTTGTTACTGAGCAGAAAAATAAATCTCTTAAGAAGCTCTTAACGTAAATTGACGTTTTTCGATTGTGCTGTTAGTCGCTAGAAACATGTTATTATAAAATACGGCTGAGATCCACGGCCCGCGCGACCACTTGATTCAGGCCACAAACACTGCATTAGAAGCTCCGGTATTTCACAGTAATAGAATAATTTGTTCTCATTTGTTTACTCTCTTGTTCACTACTTTCTACAGGTCATTCTTAATAGCAAAGTGCTTGCAGTAGACGAGATGTACCTCAGAGTAACGAAACTGAACAAGTGCACGTAGCTCTTACCTTATGACATTTAGAGCCCGCGGCTACTGAACATTGTTATTGTTTTTGCTGTGTCGTCCGAACAAGACACAGCTAGTGCAAAAGCACTACAGGCGCAAAGATGTGAGCTGGTGGCAGTGTCATAGAGACTCACCACTTGTGCGGGTTGCTCCAGCGCCACGGGTGGCGTCGAGGATGAAGATATCGACTTCGCCACGGACAGTTGCCGACCGAGTACAATCCGCCAAAGACCGGATGTCAACGGACAGAAGCCTACTCGGAAGACAGATGAGCATCTCTCGCCCACTTGGTTATAGATCGTCGTCCAAGGGTGACTTAGACAGGGAACATCGTTAGTGAAGTCTTAGGAGCGAACAGACAGTTGTTGTAAATTGAATTTGCTATGCACTGTGAAGGTTACCTACGAATTTATTTATTTATTTTTTGAGTCCAAGACATAAAATAATTACAATAACTAATAAGTATTGATTCACATAACAAATTTGCAAAATTAAATATGTACAGTAGTATTTATGACACAGATGCGACAATACATACAAACAAGCAGCAAGATGATTATACTTTTTGACGGGCCCAATATTCGGCGGTTATCACAGCAGTTTCGCTGGCTGCAGCAAGATCACAGATAGTGCATGTAGCCGGTAGATTCCTATAGACTGGCAGATGTTGTTCGTTCTGTACGTCACCACACTGACAAGTTTCCTCCTCATTACTGAAGCCCCACTTCCTGAGGTTGGCTTTGCACGCTGACACCCCAACTCGCAGTCTGTTCAAAGTCTTCCAGGTCACGTATGACAGATGTGAACCTTTGGCTATTTCCTCCTTGACCGTTATGTGATAGTCTTCATCTAGGGAGTCTCACCAAAACTCCTCTCTGCGAGTTCTGGGAGATGAACGAATTGCCATAGTTTCCTATAGGAAGCTTTTTCTTGACCTCACAGAGGTAAGTAAATCTTTTTAACTCATTTGTGTGACTTTGTTACTAATTTGTTGGAGTGTTATAGAACCTTCGTCTCCTATTCTGTTACCTGACCCTGGGGCATATCTGTAAAATAGTCGCAGGGAGAGATTATCTTAGCAGTGTACTGCACCAGAAGCAGTTTTACGAACCCGCAAGCTCGACCTACCGTAACTACTGTGGCAACTTGGCCTCAACGACAATAGCGAAGATGCCTTTACAAAACTGTCGACGAGAGTTTACGAAAGTTTTGGTCCACACTAACAGCTGTCAAAATATGGAATATTTCCTTATTTAAGAGCCTGTATTTCTGTTAAGGGTCACCTACCAATCTGTGCAGCAGATGCCGATCATCTGAAAGTTTGATTGCATATCGCATTTTACTGAGATAAGTGGACTAAATACTACGTGCAACTGTAGAACGCCATTTTACGCTACGGAGGTGTGCGTGTGACGCTGAGATTGCAGCGAGGAGATCGACAATGCTGGACGCACAAATGTTAAGTCCCATTGCTTCATGTTACTCGGAGGCCCCGAAGTGACGGGACCACGTTGATTAACAAAGACACACGTCGGCTCACGCGACCTTGTAGGAGGAGTAGCAGTGAAGACAGGGAAAACAAAAAATTCGCCTACGGTAAGCGTGGGACTGAACCAGTGGCAGCTGGATGTCCCGAGCTAACACGACTGCTCGCCGCCAAGGCCGGACGGGAGATACCATCAGCCGCTCCGATGTGTCTCCGCCTGCGTTAAGCGGTGGCTGCGTACTCCGCCACAGGTCCCAGCGCAGTACGTGGGCAGCCCACCAGAGCGAGCTGCTGTCAGGGGCCCCTGTCAGAAATTCAAGAGTGTCCACACCACTGATGGAACAAACAAGGTAAAGAAATAGAAAAAGATACATCAAATGAGCAAGTCAATCGTGGAAGAAGCTTCTAACCCCACAACTCCCCTTCCCACTAGACACCCACACATTGCGAAAACGCGAATGAGCTTTAATAAGGCAGCCACGCGGATACTGTTCACTAGCAGAACGAAGTGGGTAGCACCAATATAAACCATCTCTAGAGGTATGTACAACATCTAGAGGGTTGGATCCCCTCCTTCGAAAGTGCAAAGCCTGGGCTACTCTCAGGGTGGAATCTCTGTCTTCGAAGATTGAGTCTGTCTGTCTGCCCGCCGTTTGCTGCTGTCGCTGTTCGTCCGTCCGTCCGCCTGCCTGCTCGCTGTCCATCGCCGTCGTCGTAACCGCTGCCGCCACCGCCGCCTGCAGTTGCACGTCCGTCTGTCCGTCGCCGTTCGCCTGCAATGAGTACTCCCACCTCCCCCGTCATCTACACCTCCCCCTCCCCTTCTGCCACAGTCACTTCCTGGAGTGCCGCCCCTGGCCTCCCTCCTTACACCTCCCCTTCCCTTCCCCCACTTACCCATCCCCCTATCTCCTCCCCTGCTGTATACCCACACCTCTACACCCTTCCTCCAGCCTCCACACCCTCAAAAGCTCCCACTACTACCCCCGCCCTCACGTACACCTCTGATGCCGACTCTGCTGCCGCCCCTCAGGTGGTTGGCTTCCCCTCTCTCACCGACCCCATCGCTTCGTCATCTGCATCACCCACCCGCATCACGTCGCGCCGAACCACCATCGCCACCACTGAACCAGCTGCTTCTCCCGGTGCCTCCACTACGTCAGAGGGATCTCCCACCCACCACCTCCCTCTCCTCCCCATCCCCCTCCCCTCCTCCCAGCCTCCAGTCTCCAAAAAACCCCAAAAGCGCGTCCTTACCGACTCTGCTCCCGCCACTTCCCACAAAAAATCAACACCACCTCCCCCTCCCCCTGCCGTCACCATGGACCCCACCCCTCCTCCTGCCACCCATACCTTGGCCCCCACCCTCCACACCTTTGTCCTGTCAACTCCCGATTCTAAGTTCCTCGATGCTCGTACCCTCACCAAGGAAATACGAAAGTACTTACCTGGTGCTCCCATCTCCCAACTCATTCCCCACAGGGACTCAGTCCTTATCAAGTCCCCGTCCCCATCCTTTCACACAGACCTCCTGCGAAAACTCCCACGAGCTATGTTCGGCCCCCATGCCTCTCTGACACCCTTCCTTTCCGTTTCCACTCCTCGTCAGCCCCAGCCTCCCCGTCGCCCCCCTACCTACACTGCTGTGATCACCAAGCTCAGCCCGGTGATCACAGAGGATGAAGTGTTGGTAGAACTGAACTCCCACCCAGACTTGGAAATCCGCTCTGCCCGCCGTATCCACAATGCCTCTGGTCCCACCTACCTCATGCCGGTCTTCTCTGAGTCCGCCCCATCCACAGACCATCTCCTCACCCAGGGTGTCCTGATATACCACCGTCGCCACCCTGTCGAATCCTCCAAATCCCCTCCCCAATCCTACCGTTGCCAGTGGTGCCTGATGTAAATGACCACCTGACTCCCAACTGCAACCCCCCCCCCTCCTGTCCCCATTGCAAGGCCTCCCACTTTCTTAAGAACTGCCCCAACCTCGCTGCTCCTCCTTCCTGTAATACCTGTAATGGCCCCCACCCCACATACTCCCACAAGTGTAAAGATAAACCCCCTCCAGCCACCCCTGAACTTACAGTCCCAGTTCGTCCTGTCGATCCCCCTGTCCATCCCAACAATTCCCTCCGTCCACCCCCCACGGCCGAGGACATCATCCGGTTCATTACCGTTGTACTCCAAAACATTCACCCTTTTCAGCGCCCCCACACCTTCCAACAAATCTCCCTTGCTGCTCGCTCTGTTTTCCACCTGAACACCTTCGCCATTACTCCCACAACCAAGCCCACTTCACCTTCACCCGCCTCGACACCCTAGTTTAAGTCTCTTCCCTTCCCTCTCTTCCCCCCCCCCCTCCTTCCCGTCATGGCGCGGCACGAGTCTCGCATCCTCTTCCAGAACATTCGCCCCTTCCGCTCCTTCTGCTCCAACAAATACCTCCTCATGCACACCCTCTCCCAACACCAGGTCGACACCTTCCTCTTGAACGAAACCTTTCTCCAGCCCCACCATTCTATCCGCACCTCCCACTATATCCTCCACCGCACCGACGCTCCTGGTCCTCGTGTGCAGGGTGGAGTCGCGATTGGCCACCTTAAGCATATCCCCGTCCGGCCACAACCTCTCCTCAATGACCCCACTGAACACCTTATCCTTAGTGTCTTCTTCCCCTCCCTCACCATTACCTGTGCTACCATCTATGTCCGCTCCACTGCTCCTCTTCCTTACGACTTCATCTCACACATTGACCACACCTTCTCCACCTATGTGATTGCCGCCGACCTCAACATCCATAGCCGCACTCCTGCTGCCCTTCGGCGGTGGCATCAGTTCCTCTTCACAATCCAAGGTGACCTTGTTTCCCTTCCCGAGCACACCCAACCCGAAAGTGACACCACCCCCGATGTTGTCATTGCCTCTGCCAACCTCCTTGGGCGTATCGCTGTCGCCGTCCTTGACCCCACAGGTAGCGATCACCTCCCTGTCCTTCTCACCATAACATCTGCTCACCGCCCCCCTCTGGCTCCGCACCCTGCACCCCCTCCCAAGGTCGTCCATGACTATCGCCGTGCCAACTGGGATGCCTACCGGGACTCCATCTGCACCCAGGTCGAAAGCCACCCTCTTACCTATCGCCATCCTGACGACATCATCCACGCCTCGTCCTTCCTTCAGAAGGTAACTACTGACGCCATGGAGGCCCATGTTCCTACTAAAACCATCCACCCACACCGTCCCACTCTCCCTCTGTGGGCTGTCCTCCTCCCATGTGAATCCCGCCGCCTCTATCGCTCCTTCCTGCGCACTCGTGACAGGGATACACTCCAATGCCACCGGCAAATACAGCGACACATACGGAACCTTATTACAGCAACGAAACGCCGCGACTGGCGCCAGACCTGCCCACGACTCAACGCCACCCTCCCTGTCAACTCCTCCAAGTACTGTTCCGCCTTCCATCGTCTTACTGGTTCCCTTTCCGCTCCCCACTACCCCTTCTCCATAACGATCGCCCCCTTCCTGACAACCTCAGTAAGGCCAACCACTTCGCTTCCCACCTTTCCGAGGTCTTCTCCATCCCCGATGATCCCCACTTTGATTATTCCCTTTCCCCACCGTCATGGAACGTGCCGATACCTCAGTCGCTCCACTTGCTCCTAGTCTCCAGTACTTGGGGCAGTTGCCCCCCTCCGACGTCAACACTCCCATCACAGCACAAGACATTAAACTTATCCTCCAGTCCAAACGCAACACGGCCCCTGGTCACGACTGTGTCACCTACAGTCACCTTCGAGAAAGCCCCTATTCCTTCCTGACTGTCCTCGCCCATCTCTATAATGTCGTCCTCTCTACTGGCTTCTACCCTGACCTGTGGAAGACCTCCCGCGTCCTCTTATTCCTCAAACCCAACAAACCCCCTTCTGCCGCCTCTTCCTATCGTCCTATCTGTCTCACCTCCATCTTCAGTAAGGTCTTTGAATCCATCCTCTCCCACCGTATCCATGAGCACTTTGCTCAACACCACCTCCTCCCCCTTACCCAGTGTGGCTTCTGACCCTCCTTCTCTGCTGAAGACCAACTCCTCAACCTTGTTCACCTTCTGTCCCTCCAGCTCAACTCCAACTCCCGTCACTCCGCCATTTTTGTTTCCTTTGATCTCCAAAATGCCTGTGACCGTGTATGGCATCCCGGTCTCCTCTTTAAACTCCAAACCTACGCCCTGCCTATCAATTTTGTCCGTCTGGTCGCTTCCTTCCTCTCGCACTGTCCTTCCTATGTCACCCTCCACAACACCAACTCCCGAATCTTTTATCCCACGACTGTCGTCCCCCACAGTTCTGTCCTCTCCCCTCTCCTTTATCTCTTGTATACAGCTGATATGCCCAAGCCACCCCCACCGGTCCACCTTCTCCAGTATGCTGATGACACCGCCTTCCTGGCTCTCTATCCTACCCTTCAACGGTCTCAACATACCCTCCAAACCCACCTTAACCAGTTAACCACTTGGTGTAACCAATGGTTCCTCCGTCTCAACCCCTCCAAAACCCAGGCAATCATCATAGGCCGCACCACTCGCTCGTTTCGCCTCCATGATTTCTACCTCACCCTTTATGGTCATCCTATCCTGCTCACCCCCACCCTGAAATACCTTGGCCTCACCCTTGACCGACACCTCACCTCGACCCCTCATCTCCAGACCATCCAGCAGAAAGCCCATTCCTGCCTCCACCTTCTGAAACTCCTGTCTGGCCGGACATGGGGATTGCATCCTTCTACCATCCTCCAGACCTACAAATCCCTCATCCGTCCTATCCTCTGTTATGCCAGCGTTGCCTGGATCTCCGCCCCCACCCGCTTTTAAAAGGCCCTCCAAATCCTTGAACGCCATGCGCTCCGCCTTGCCTTCCGTATCAGGGCAATTTCCAAGGCCTCCCCCTCCCGGATGACGAACTTCGCCGTGACATCTACCCTTCCTTCCAACTGTAACCTGGCCTTGTTCCCCCACCCCCATCCCCATCCCCAGGGCCCCCTTTTTCCTCTTCCCTCCTTCTCCCAGAGCGGATTTTCCTCCATCCCCGCCTCCCCTGAGACCCTGCACCCCATACTTGCCTCTTTCCTTCCCACATCCCTCCCTACCTGGCCCTCTTCAGCGCGCCCCCCGATCATCTCCCCCATCTCTTCCCCTCCCTCCCACCTTCCGGTCTCCCTCATCTCCTAGCGCCTGGCAGATCCTCTGTATTGATCATAATCAGTGTGCCACATCAGTGTTGTGTTTAGTGCTGTTTCTCCTGTGCGTCAAGTGGTGTGTTTTTAATTGTGTACTGCCTTGAGGTTCGCCGTCAGTGTATTGTTATGTGCTACGCCATCCATCGATACCTTTATGCTCCAGTCATACTGTGCCTTGTGTTCTTTTAATCGTCGCAGTGTGTGGCTTTTTGTGTGTGCTACTTTTAAACAGTTTTTTATCTCCATTTTACAGTCACCCCGTTTTTTGTCTATTGCCTTCCATGATGTTCCCCCTTTTATATATCTATGTTCACCTTATTCTCTCCTTTGCTGTTTTTAATGTCTTCTATTGTTTTGTTCTATGTCTTTCGGCTGAAGAGCAGCGCATATGCTGCTGCCAGCCCACCCCGATGGGGAATTGAAATACAATAAAGAAAAAAAAGTATGTACTATGATCTTTGACTCTGAAATGAATCAGATGTGGAACAGACAGGGAGACAACACATGACGAGGAAAAAAGGGGGAAGACAACAACCGAACAAAAGCTGACCACTAACGAAAACACGTAACTGCAGTAAACGAAGGAGGCTACGATATTCATCACAGTCGTCACCAAGTTGAGATAGACTGTTGGATAGAGGCCGCCTCCAGACTTTCCCATGCACTGCAGTAAAACGGCTATATGCATCCCTCTTGCCCCAAGATTTTTTCTACTATCGTCTACTTACCTTTCATTAAGTTATTGTCTTTGTCGTTTCTTATATCTTCGAATCCACCATTCATTCTCCAGGTTACATGTCTCGTATTTCCCCATTTACTTTTAATTCAACTCAAAATATTGAATCTTCGTCTCCACTCTATTCCACAATTCATCTGTTTGCTTTCCTGTCTCTACTAGTAATTCGGAATAGGCATCCCCCCATTTCACACCGAACGATTCTGAGGTCTTGCATGATTTTCCTTTTAAAAAGCAGTGTATCCGTAAGTAGAAACTGAAAGACTCAGCGCTTTTTCTAGCACGTTGTAAACTGTAGCTTAAAAATTATATCGGCTCACCAAAATCACTTCAGGCCATTTACGCAGCGAGGTGGTAGAATGGTAAGAGAAACTTGACTCCATTCAGGAAGACCTTAAATAGTACTCGTTACTAGTAGTCTATTAAAAAAAAAAAAGGCCCTCGTTGTCGATGGAATGTTAACCCCACGCGTCCTTACTTCCTTTCAGGCAATTTTTGCCTTTATATAGGCCTATATTTGTTTTTGCGGCAACTTAGTTGTTGCTTCGGCCGCCCTAATCCATGAATTCGTCAACTGTTTCTATGACTTCATTGTTATTTTGTACAATTTAACTCTCAACGTGTCCATTGCAAATTATTTTAGCCTTAATTTAACTGATGTCCAACTTCCAAATATACTGCAGTTAGTTCGTCCAATTGCAGTTGAAGACTGTCTGCACCAGAGGCAAACAGTACAGCGTCATCCGCAAATTAAAAGGTGTTTTGGATGTGTTCCATCTCCATTCTACACCTCCTTCGTTTTCTCATTTTAATAATCTGGAAACAAACCCTATGGCTGCTGAGAATATTTTTTGTTGCTACTAAGCCTCCTTACCTGTGTTCTATTTCAACTATTAATTTTCACCCTTTTGAAGCTTATGTAATGGAAACTGTGAAATTATCATATATATTTTTCAGTGCAGTTAGAGTAAAACACAACTTTGTTTCTTAAGGTCTGTTAGTATAAATTTAGTTGAAACTTCGTCTAAAATGTTCTCAGAATTTGCTGGTCCCAAATGAAGTGGGTTTTTCATACTCATTCCCAGGTTAGTAATTTGTTGATAGCGTAAGTGAATATCTTGTGTATTATGTAGAAAAGGCTGAGTGATATGTAGTTTTTTAACTTTTTTTAGTTCATTATGTATAAAGCAGAATCACTACAGCATTAATTATGTTTTGCGGTACTGTCTTCCCCTTCACACATTACGTTAATAATTTTTTGTAGTACTCTGCTTCCATCGTTAACCATTTCTCTTGATACGTCGTCGTCGTCATCTTTCCGTTCTTTATGACACGAATGATATCTGTGAGCACTTCTGCGATGTCATAGTTTCATTATTAACTATCTGTTTCTCCGATTCATCTCTTGAACTACGCCAACGTTCAAAGAAGACTTATTCATTATTACGATATGTTACTCAAAGGGCAAGCGATGACTGGACTATAAGAAAAGTTCTGTGCTTTATTCAACATATTCAGCTACAACCCAACCACTCAATCTTCTGTAAATCAACTCATACAGGCGTTTGAGATAATACGATCCGTGTTCGGAAACAAGCATGAATAGCTGCATTTGAGAATGACCGATGCACAGAAGAAAGACTAACTTTCAATGCCCTACTAAAAAATGCGAGCTTATACTAATCATGTGAACATATTTCAAAGAGTAACATGTATACCGATTTGTAATTGCTTCTGCAACAAGAAGTGCGCACCGGTATGAAAGACAAAGAGCTAATTACTGAAATGTACATATTGGTTCATTAAGCGAATCATGGTAACACACGACATCAGAAAGCCTGCCATAGATTGCTGTGGAAGCTGTTCTCTGTTTCCAGTTTCTTCCTAAATATGTTAATTTTACAAGAGATCATAACTTTTACTGAACGCATCATTACTTGTGCCAGCTATTTGTATTCGTTTCGAAGTAAGAAAATAAAAAGTAATAAAAAAGCTGTACGATTTGGGCCTTAATTTTGACTGGCACTTCCAAAAAAGGCGAGCAGAATTCTGCCTCTGATATCTGATCTAACGCCTTCACACGCTTACTTAAAAATCCTGTAACGGTTTAGCCACACATCACAGGAGCGATAATTAGAAGACAGAACGCCGAGTGACGTAGTTACCAGGCTGATGCAAAGCCCTCTCGCTCTGACCTGAGACTCCCCCCCCCCCCCCTCCAACACACAGTGAATCCCAGCGGTGCTGTTGGAAGGTAGGGTTCCTGCGAAGGAAGGTCAGCAGTTCACTGGCTACGTGCAGCGTACGAGCAACAAGCTACTACTTCCTGAATCAGTCTGTGCCTTCAAAACCTGAAACCTGTACAGATATGCTACACGCTAGTTCGAAAGACTTGCAATACTCTGTTCTTTCTGTTGCGAAGGGAGCGGTAGAAGGTGAAGGGGTGAGGCGTTTTTTAGACAACGTGTTATAGAAGAACATGATAGTAAAAGTGAACACAAAGTTATTGTAGGGAGGCTGAAAACCATGTCAACAAAACCACTAAAAATAAACGCAAAATATATCTATTTAAAACAGCAGATAAAAATTCGCTTGATGCCTTCCTAAGAGAGTCTCCATTCCTTCCAAGCTAATTATGTAAGTGTAGACCAGATATGGCCCAAATTCAAACATACAGTATCGACAGAAATAGATAGAATCATTCCGTATAAGTTAATAAGAGACGGGACTGATCCACCATAGTACACAAAACACGTCAGATCACTGTTGCAGAAGCAATGAAAAAAAGCATGCCAAATTCAGAAGATCGCAAAGTCTCCAAGACTCGCTAAGTTTCAAGGAAGCTCGAAATTTAGTGAGGACGTCAATGCGAGATGCTTTTAATAGTTTCCCCAATGAAACATTGTCTCAAAATACGGTAGAAAACCCAAAGAGATTCTGGTCGTATGTAAAGTACACCAGTGGCAAAAAAACAGTCAATACCGTCACTGCGCGATGGCGATGGAAATGTTGCCGATGATCGTGCCAGTAAGGCGGAGTTACTAATTGCAGTTTTCCGTAATTCCTTCACGAAAGAAGATAAAGTAAATATTCCAGAATTCGAAACCAGAATAGCTGTTAGCATGAGTGACATAGAAGAAGATATCTTAGGTGTTGCGAAACAACTCAAATAACTTAAGAAAGGCAAGTCTTCCGGTCCAGGTGGTATACCAATCAGGTCCCTTTCGGAGTATGCAGACACAATAGCGCCTTTCTTAGAAATCACATACCACCGCTCACTTGACGAAAGGTTTGTTCCTAAAAACTGGAAAGTAGCACAGGTCACACCAATATTCAAGAAAGGAAATAGGAGTAACCCATTGAATTACAGAGCCATATCACTGACTCAATTTGCAGTAGGATTTTGTATCATATACTGTTCTCGAACATTATGAATCACCTTGAAGAAAATTACTTATTGATACATAACCAACACGGATTCAGAAAATATTGTTCTTGTGCAACACATTTATTCCCATGAATTAATGAGTGCTGTCAACAGGGGATCTCAGATCGATTCCATATTCCTAGATTTCCAGAAGGCTTTTGATACCGTTCCTCGCAAGCGACTAGTAATCAAATTGCGTGCATATAGAGTATCGTCTCAGTTGTGTGACTGGATTCATGATATCCTCTCAGAGAGGTCATAGTTCGTAGTGATAGACGGTAAATCATCGAGTAGAACAGAAGTGATATCTACCGTTCCGCAAGGTAGTGTCATAGGACCTCTGCTGTTCCTGATTTACATAAATGATCCAAGTGATAATCTGAGCAGCCCCCTTAGATTGTTTGCAGATGATGCTGTAATTTACCGTCTAGTAAAATCATCAGACGATCAATTCCAATTACAAAATGATCTAGAGAGAATTTCTGTATGGTGCGAAAAGTGGGAATTGGCACTAAACAAAGAAAAGTGCGAGGTCATCCACATGGGCACTAAAAGAAATACGATAAATTTTGGGTATACGATAAATCGCACAAATCTAAGGGGTGTCAATTAGACTAAATACCTAGGAATTACAATTACGAGCAACTTAAATTGGAAAGACCACATAGATAATATTGTGGGGAAGGCGAAACAAAGACTGCGCTTTGTTGGCAGAACACTTAGAAGATGTGACAAACCCACTAAAGAGACAGCCAACAGTACATTCGTCCGTCCTCTGCTGGAATACTGCTGCGCGGTGTGGGATCCTCACCAGATAGGATTGACGGAGGACATCGAAAAAGTACAAAGAAGGGCAGCCCGTTTCGTGTTATCGCGCAATAGGGGTGAGAGTGTCACTGACATGATACGCGAGCAGTCACTGAAACAAAGGCGGTTTTCTTTGTCGCGAGAGCTATTTATACAATCACCAACTTTCTCTTCCGAGTGCGAAAATATTTTGTTGACACCCACCTACGTTGGGAGAAATGGTCATCATAATAAAATAAGAGAAGTCAGAGATCGAACGGAAAGATTTAGGTGTTCCTTTTTCCCACGCGAAATTAGAGTGTGGAATGGCAGAGAAGTAGTATGAAAATGGTTTGATGAACCCTCTGCCAGGTACTTCGTGTGAACTGCAGAGTAACCATGTAGATGTAGATATAGATGTATACCATCCATCCAACAATGATGGAAGAATGCGAATTGGTCTCGGGTGGTATGCAGGATTGAATCAGTGGTTCTACTCGATTATTCGAAACTTTCTATTGTTTTCAGGTGACCACTGAAGAATGGTAGGCTGTCCAGCTGGAGCTGCCCTTTTATACTACTCCCGTCATGATGGGCTGCGCTACTTTTATAATGACACTGACGGAAAAAAAGATAGCAACATCAAGAAGGAGCTGTAGGCGTTTTTCTACCATTCAAATACCGCGCCAGTCGCATAATAGTGGTGCTAGTAGTGTCACTATGAGGATACAAATCAGGTTTGCTTTAGATACACGCTGTAATGGTCATGAGGGTTAGTTACCTTTCAAATTGGAAATGTTGACTTGATGTCAGTCAAGAACGCCTCTAAGGCGACAAAGTCGTCATTATCAGCACCTCGAGGTCGTGTAATGGGCTACGAGGAGATGGATGTTTCTTCTGCGATACTGTAGAAGGACTTGGCAAGAAAGTAGCCACTGTTCATGACTGCTGACATCCTGACTGCAAATCTTGACGTCAATGTGGTAATTCGACCTGTTGTCTCGTATTCATGAACAACACTGCAGGGGGTGTTTTCCAACAGGATAACGCTCGTGCACATACCGATATTGTAAGCCAACATGCTCTAGGGAGTGTCGACTTTTTGCCTTGGCCTGCTCGATCACCAGATTTGTCTCCCGTCTAGCACATTTGGGACACCATCGGATGACAACACCAGCGACATCCACAACCAGTGTTAAGCCTCCCGGTATTGACCGGCCAAGTGCAACAAGCATGGAACGCCAGCCCGCAGATTGACATCTGGCAACTGTACAACATAATGCATGCACGTCTGCAGGCTTGCATTCAACATTC
Organism: Schistocerca nitens; assembly: GCF_023898315.1. NCBI lineage: Eukaryota > Metazoa > Arthropoda > Insecta > Orthoptera > Acrididae > Schistocerca > Schistocerca nitens. The sequence goes on along the minus strand of NC_064615.1, from coordinate 310,027,731 downwards.
TGGTGGTTACGCCGGTTACTGATGTGCCAGCTTGTCTTGCTCTTACATTAACCTAGGATCCTGCAATGTTAATAACTAAAACGTTACCTACACAAACGTATTCTCGAAATTTCATTACTCTACATTAATTACTTTTTGGTGTTGCGAATTTTTCCGTCAGTGTATTATTGTCGGCATCCTCATACTGAGACTGCTTGCGCCATTTTTGAGGGAATAAGAGCCGTGTTCTGTAGGTTCAGCTACGGCCACGCCATCACATCCCGTTTCAAGCTCTGCTCTTAGATGCCAAGCATAAGATTCCAAGTCGGAATCCGCTGTCTTTGTTTATCGGGCTCAGCTCATATCAGATATATATATTCTGTTTGGTCATCAATCTTCTGAGTAGTTTACTGCGGCCCGCACGACTTCTTCTCCTGTGCCAAATGCACCATCTCAGTGCAGTACTTACACTCGAGTTCCGAATATTTGTTGGATAAATCTGCCCCTACAGTTCCTGAACCGTGCAGCTCCGTCTGATAACACGGAAGTGGTTCCCTGATCTCTTAACATGCGTCCTATCATACTTTCCTTCCTTATAATCAGTTCCCCATGTACTCCTTTCCTCGTCAACTCTGCGAGAAACCACATGTCATATGTTGTCAGTCCACTTAATTTTCGACGCCCTTCTGTATCACGACGTCTCAAGCGTTTCGCTTCTTTTCTTTTCCGTTTTTTCCACATTCCGTGATTCACTTCCATCAATATTGTACATCGGATGTACGTATTTAGGACTTTTGTTCTCAATATAAGGGCTATGTTTGATACTTGTAGACTCCTTTTAGCAAAGAATGTTGATTTTGCCTCAACGTGTCTCCTTCATACGTCCTCCTTGCGTCGATCGATATGCGTTATTTTGCTTCCGCGGTAGCAGAATTCGTTTCTCCTACTCGCAATAGCTTCCAGCTTCCAGAGATTAATCTCAGACACCATACTATTCTCAGTAGACTTTATTCCAATTAACAAGTCCTGTCATTCCCACTTTAACGAAGGATAGCAATGTCATAAGCGAATATTAAGACAGTATTATTTCACCCTGAGTTTTGGTCCCACTCCTGACACTTTCTTTAATTTTCATCATTGATTCTTCGGTGTACTGATTGAAAAGTACCGTCGATAGACTACGTTATACTCTGTCTATGGTCTTCCATTTCTCGCGTCCGTCGGCCGTCGTAATTTAATATATTATTATTGTTATTATTATTTTTTGATTGTTGCCGACTTACGTGGTGGGCCTTAATAAAAATGATATTTCATTCAATTTTGATTTACGGTTAAATGCTTTTGTGAAGTTCTCCTTTTTAACAATATTAAACTTAAATTATTTGTTACGTTAATGAACGTTAGACTCACTGAATCTTAAAACATGAGCACATAAGTTGAACATTGGAATAAACTGTCCATATTAATTTCCTCGGCTAGTCAGTTCACTTTAAAGCAAAAGATCTTTAGTTATTAATTACAATTGCGGCCCACACACGCGCGAGAGTATTTTTTTTCTTACCTCCGTTAACCATTGTATTGTAGTCGGAGTCCTGGCTCTGGCTCTCGGCTATGGTACTGAAAACAAGAACCTTAAAGCTACGTATTTTCTGCAACTTCTGGCGGCTGTGGAGAAAAATTAATATTATGTTAATAGCGGGCGAGTTTTTTGCTTCCGCTAATTTTTCATAAGTTAATATCGCCACGTAATGGCATCGTTGGCTGCATCAGCCGTTGCGTTTGTTGAACTGTAAATTACTTACTTGAATGCAGGTTAATTCAAGGAAGGCGGACATGAAATCGGGATCACCTCTTACAAATTAAAAGTGCACAATAATATTAAATAAATATATTATCTGCTTAACTCATACAAATATGCTTACATTTGCCTGCACTCGCAAGATGTCCGTCTACACACAATCAAGACAAGAGAAGTAGTGAAGACGACTAAAAAAATTAAGAAAAGAGCGTATCTTGTCGTCTCTTTAGATCATTTAGTTATATTTCTTTGCATTCGAAACTTAGACAGAGAAATAATTGTTTTACGGCTACATGATAAAAATATATTATCCAATTTTTAAATGTCTCTTCTTTATAAATACTGTTTTTTAAGTCTTTTCGTAATATAGCACTGGGGACGCTATATTGCCCCCCGAAATTTTTATGTCATTAAAAAAAATGTTCGTGTTTTTTGACACAAATGTTTCCTACTTTATGTCCATAGTGTCCACACGCAGATTTTTCTTTCACAGTTTACATCTGTCACATCGTATGTTTTAGTCGTTGTACTTAATGTTTGTTGCACACAAAGTGTAATACAGATGAAGTTATTTACATAACAATGTAATATACAATTGGTTACGAGTATAGTCATGTAGAAATGAAAAGGACGTAGAATACAGTTAGTTTCATTTTGGCTGCTTCTTTTTAGCGTTGCAACTTTTGCAGTGTTCAAAGGTATACAATCACGAGTTAGTCTGTAGTACTTGAAGTCCCAGGGATGTCAACTGTTCGCTCCCCATTTGGCGCGGCCGTAGGGAAACCCTGGGGAAAACCTCGGCGGAGGGACAGACTAACTGCTTTGGTCACTTTCACTTAATTGTTTCTGGGATGTCATTGGAGTACAGGATGTGCATACATTACAAATAATGTTTTGTTGCACTATGCAAAGAAATGAGGTCATTATAACAATTGATTGCGGTGTCGTTGATGATCTACGCCGCGACGTTTAGCTCGCGACGGCGCCGGTTGGTGTGTTCGGTGCTCGGCGTTCGCGACGGCTGCGGACAGGTCAACGCCCGCTCGACGCCAGCGTGTCTCTCGCCGTCGCGGAACGTCAGAATCAGCTGATCGGCTGCACGGTTGGCGATGCGCTTCTGTCTAGCCCGGGCGTGGCGGAGTGGGATGATATTCGCCCCCCGCGCTTGTTGGCAGGAGTCAGCTCTGCTACGCATCTCCAACGTAGTACATGAAACATACACACAACCAACGAAATATTTGTTTCCCGCTCTAGATGGTTACGCTAGTGGGAAAGAAGCATTTATTAGTGCGGCAGCAGTTGTTGTTAAGTTTTCGCCAGTTTCCGAGTGTCAAGCTAGCGCTGTCTTGCAGAATACATGACATGGATCTTCTCCCGTGAATGAAGTTTTGATGCGCCACTGTTTCCATTACACGTCAGTTTTTGTCTTGATTAAATTATTTATGTTTTCGCCACACTCGCAGGCACTGGTGAGTGTCCCAATACGAGCTTAGTACAAACATTCGCCGTTTTTGCGGTCGCTGTTTTGTAACAGTCCACGCATCGCATTCCAATCTCTCATTATTGTACTCACTGAAATTACAGTCTGTCCCAAAAATATTGACTGTGGGTTCACTTCACGTTAACAGTTCACATTTATATGCAAATTCACAGTTTTTCGTGCGTAATATTGGCGTTTGGCGTCCTTACCGCTGTTGAACGTTCAATACTAGCACTTCACTGTCCGTATCACAGTTTCACCTTCACAGTTTTTCACACTGCTTAAAGTAACTGTTTCGATTAGTTCACAAACACTAATGTATTTCATTTAGTCTGAACTGGATTTTGGCTCGTGCTGGACTTTACCAGTCTCTCGCACTAATTATCTCTTTTCATTTTCCACTTACAGTCGTACTTGCCTTCAGATTTTTTGACTATACAATTGTATTTCCGTCTCATCTGAGTTAAGTCCCCATGTCATGTCTGCCCATTCATTGCGTACTTGCCCTCCAGAGCCAGGCTCGACTTTACAAAACTTTGCCTCTCGCATTATCGTACACATTTTATAATCTAGGCCTAGCGTGCAAGTTCCTAGATTAATGTTATATTAGTGACTTTTGTTTACACGGTAAATTCGTGCAAATCTCTGCCTTAGCAGATGGCAATATATTTTAACAGTGCTTAGCGGTAGTCGCGTTTACTGATTTGCTTTGTACCTTGTCCACAACACATGAGGTACCTTGGGTGATGTACACCCTGCACTCATATTGTTAAGTAAATTATGATTGAGCATATTTCAGGATCGGTATAGACATAAATATATGGAACAACATATACACTGTAATATTGAATTTCATAAGTTTCATTACTACTACAGTTCAAAAATATTCATAACACACTAATGAAAAATTCTTTCATCATTAAATGCTGTTGAATTTTTTAAAAATATTTTTAAAGCATTTTTAAACATGAAATTTGTAAAATATTCTTAAACCTACGTTCATTTTTTCTTTCAAAATGCAATTGCTTAAAAATACTGGTATTCCTTAACATCTATAAAATTGAATCACACTAATCTTGTGTGCCTGACTGTCTTTAAATGTTACTCTAAAATCTGAACATTTACACACAGAGAAAAATACAAACTTAACCTATTATTCACATATGTAAAAGGTGCTCTACTGAGCGAACGTCTTTAAGTCTTGTAAGTATTTTCCTTATTTCCTTCGTAATTGCCTCCTCCTTTGACCACGGGATGGTGTAGTTTGCGTGACATAAAGTATCGTGAGGTACTACTTCGATGTTATAGGTGGAGCCCTCGATAACACCGGGTTTTTCCGAAAACACATTCTCATAAACTGTAAGTAGCTGAGTCAACTCGTTTTGTTGTGCTGATTTTCATGGCTATCAGTTTCCCTTTTTCCTCTTTGTCTTCAGTAATAAATTCTTTATAATATGCTTGTCTTGTACTTAAGTCATAATATAAATTCATTACCTGTATTCCTTCGAATCTAGACTGAAAGTTTCGGCAATATTTACCGTGCACTTCCCGTGTCCTCAACAATGGCAAAACTACACGTGTACCCTCATTCATAAGGCTTACTTCCTCGCACAAAAGGTCGATTTTTGCGTCCCTCTGGCGTAAAAATTCCATCCCCAGGATGCAAGCAACACCTAATTCATTAATTCATTAAATTCTTTTTCGACTTTTTGAGCTTGCACTTCCAAATATGTATCAATACTTTTCCGTGCATCTATCTCCACATTATCCACGCGGGTGGTTAAAGTTTGGACATTGTCTTCAAGCCTAGCCTGCGATATCTGTAGTTTTTGCATCTCGCCGGCTAAGCTTTGCACAATATCGGGTATTTCTTTGCACGCGTCCCGCATCTCGGCAAGTTCGCTTTGGATACTGTCTAGTTTTGCTTCACTGCGCTGCTCTTGCTCACTGAGCTTTTGCATTAATTTTTTCTCCTGCTCATGTAGCATTTGAGCCAGTTTTTCGTCTCTTTCCCTATCTCTTTCTTCGAGCCTGCGCAGAAATTCAGCAAAAGGGTCTGCAATCGGTGAGCGTACTGGTGCCCCGCTTAATCTAGCACTCGATTGGCCCCCCTGCCCAGGCAGTGGAGTTGTTGTTATTCTATTCTCATTCTGCTGTGGAGCGTCATTCACCGTCCACAGATCCTCGCCCCCGCTCCGGAAATTATGTTATCCGAGGCGGTGGCTTGGGATTCGTTTACGTATTGAAAATGACTCTCAATTTCCATATTAACAAAATTTTGTTCGTCTGGTAGGGATGCTTTCGCTTGTCCTATCTTACCCATAATAAATTCACTTTAAGCCACAGACGAATCTTTAACACTGATACACACACGAACAATTATCCCCTCCAAAAATAAACGCATAAATACACAAATACACACAAAATTTAATTTGCACTTTACTTACAATTTTTTTTTTTTACTGAAGGTATCTCATGTGCATATGGGTTCGATATTCCGCACAGAGCTACACAGGACGCTTGCACAATAGGCGTTACCTTACTTATTTTTCTTTCTCGCAATTCTTTTTCTTTTCTACACTTTTTCTTCTCCAGATCTCATCAGGGTGTGGTTTTGTTGTTGTACATGTAAAAGAATTCATATAAGCATTAATATTTTACATAAATTAGACACATACATAATTACATTTATTACAATAGAGTCAGATTTAGTAACTGTCGTATTTTCTTTGATCGGGCCCCAAAGATGTGGCGCCTATCTAGCGTCCGTCGGCCGTCGTAATTTAATATATTATTATTGTTATTATTATTTTTTGATTGTTGCCGACTTACGTGGTGGGCCTTAATAAAAATGATATTTCATTCAATTTTGATTTACGGTTAAATGCTTTTGTGAAGTTCTCCTTTTTAACAATATTAAACTTAAATTATTTGTTACGTTAATGAACGTTAGACTCACTGAATCTTAAAACATGAGCATATAAGTTGAACATTGGAATAAACTTTTCATATTAATTTCCTCGGGTAGTCAGTTCACTCTAAAGCAAAAGATCTTTAGTTATTAATTACAATTGCGGCCCACACACGCGCGAGAGTATTTTTTTTCTTACCTCCGTTAACCATTGTATTGTAGTCGGAGTCCTGGCTCTGGCTCTCGGCTATGGTACTGAAAACAAGAACCTTAAAGCTACGTATTTTCTGCAAAGTCGGGCGGCTGTGGAGAAAAATTAATATTATGTTAATAGCGGGCGAGTTTTTTGCTTCCGCTAATTTTTCATAAGTTAATATCGCCACGTAATGGCATCGTTGGCTGCATCGGCCGTTGCGATTGTTGAACTGTAAATTACTTACTTGAATGCAGGTTAATTCAAGGAAGGCGGACATGAAATCAGGATCACCTCTTACAAATTAAAAGTGCACAATAATATTAAATAAATATATTATCTGCTTAACTCATACAAATATGCTTACACTTGCCAGCACTCGCAAGATGTCAGTCTACACACAATCAAGACAAGAGAAGAAGTGAAGACGACTAAAAAAATTAAGAAAAGAGCGTATCTTGTCGTCTCTTTAGATCATTTAGTTATATTTCTTTGCATTCGAAACTTAGACAGAGAAATAATTGTTTTACGGCTACATGATAAAAATATATTATTCAATTTTTAAATGTCTCTTCTTTATAAATACTGTTTTTTAAGTCTTTTCGTAATATAGCACTGGGGACGCTGTACATTCTTATTGCTCCATCTTGATTCTTGTACACATTGTGTAAGATCCGTACTCCCTTGTAGTTTATACCTGTTTTATGAGAATTTCGAAGATCGCCGTTTAACAATCAGAGCAGTGTCTGAGTTAAAAGGAGTTGACAAGGAAAGTGTCGAACAAGTTTACCGATTTTTTCAATGTTTGCATCAGTTTTTGCTGACAATGGTCTGCCAGTGCGAGTGTCATCACTGGTGTCTTCGCGGCCATCTTTAAATCGTTTAAACCACTCAAACACTTGTGTTCGCGATAAACAATCATCGCCGTACACTTGTTGTAACATTACAAACGTTTCACTTGCAGATTTTCCTAGTTTGAAACAAAATTTGATGTTAACACGCTGTTCTTTCTGTACACTCAACATTTTCCGACGCACAGACAAAACGTCAACTACTTAAAACAGACGCCACGGGCAGACTGAGTGCAGGAGGCAGATGAAACTCGAGCAGTAGGCGGAGCGAAAGTCACGTGACAGGCCACGCGACTTTCAGCCTTTTTGCATTCGTTTTATTGTTTCACCAGTACTAGTCCGGTTTTTTTCCAGCCACACCTCGTATACTACAAAACCTTATCTCCATATCGCCAGTAGTTTGTGCAGCTTATAACACTATTATTCAAACAGTCATCTAATTTATAATTTTGTTTTCTTGCAATTAAATTTTGTTTTTATATAACTATGATTTGCAAATACTATGTAGAAATTGTGATACACGAGACGTTAGAATGCTTTGATAACATATGTTTCTAACTTATGTAAAGAAATATGTGAAATGTATGATTTATTAAATAATTTTTTGTCATGGATTAACGAAATGGATTTGTTCGTGTATGTAATCTTTTATAATTGTGCGAGTTGTCATTTGTATAAAATGGTACACGATTAGGGACAATATGTAGGTTATGTGTTATGTAGAAGATGGAGTACCTTTGTACTGTGCGCAAGTTATTGTGGGAGCGTAACAGCTGGCTTGGATTTTTGGCGCGCTGCCTGTAGAGCGAGCGAGAACGAGAGGACATGGTGTGAAGGTAGCAGTGAAAGAGGCAACACTCTGAAGGAGCAAGCGATACCTTGCCTGGAAATTGTTTCACTATAGCCTCGGATGACGACTGCTCGATTAATACGGCTTTGGTACAAGTTTCTGGGCTACGTTATGGACATTAAAACGACGCTAAGAAGAATTAATTAGTCCATACTTCAAGAAACTTGGACACCATACCACGCGTAGTGCAGCCGCCATTACTATCCGCCACAGCCAACGACTACAGCCAACATGTTACGAGCTGTAAAATTAGAATTGTCGAAGAATGAACCATTAATTCAAAATTATTGGTTAAACGTAATATTTGGTTCACCCTGTTATTTTATTCCTAATCAAATGGTTCAAATGGCTCTGAGCACTATGGGACTCAACTGCTGTGGTCATAAGTCCCCTAGAACTTAGAACTACTTAAACCTAACTAACCTAAGGACATCACACACATCCATGCCCGAGGCAGGATTCGAACCTGCGACCGTAGCGGTCGTGCGGTTCCAGACTGTAGCGCCTTTAACCGCTCGGCCACTCCGGCCGGCTATTCCTAATCATTCGCCCATATATGGTCCTTTCCTGGTGTTTTTATTATTCCGAGTACACGTGTCATAAAAACATTCGAACTGTTTTACTCAGTACTCACAAGCACTTATTCTCATCTTGTGATAAATGTCTGAAAATAATTTTTGTGGACTAACTTTTAAAGTGCAAGTAAATTACTGTGTGCTTTACGTAGAAGAACTGCCGAAGTGAAATTTTGCCTTAGTACTGAACGAGATGTTTTCTGAAAAAATTTAACGATTTTAATATTCTTACTCCCTTTGTGGCAATAAGAGAAATGAAAGTGAGTAAATAAGTTTTGAGTAAAGTAAAGATAAAACCCTTTCTGTTATAAAAGAAATTCAGTAACTTACAAACACTTACAAAAAGAAAAATGCTTATGTGGGTCAGTAACACTGAAGTTGTTGTTGTTGTGGTCTTCAGTCCTGAGACTGGTTTGATGCAGCTCTCCATGCTACTCTATCCTGAGCAAGCTTCTTCATCTCCCAGTACCTACTGCAACCTACATCCTTCTGAATCTGCTTAGTGTATTGATCTCTTGGTCTCCCTCTACGATTTTTACCCTCCAAGCTGCCCTCCAATGCTAAATTTGTGATCCCTTGATGCCTCAAAACATGTCCTACCAACCGATCCCTTCTTCTAGTCAAGTTGTGCCACAAACTTCTCTTCTCCCCAATCCTATTCAATACCTCCTCATTAGTTACGTGATCTACCCACCTTATCTTCAGCATTCTTCTGTAGCACCACATTTCGAAAGCTTCTATTCTCTTCTTGTCCAAACTGGTTATCGTCCATGTTTCACTTCCATACATGGCTACACTCCATACAAATACTTTCAGAAACGACTTCCTGACACTTAAATCTATACTCGATGTTAACAAATTTCTCTTCTTCAGAAACGCTTTCCTTGCCATTGCCAGTCTACATTTTATATCCTCTCTACTTCGACCATCATCAGTTATTTCACTCCCTAAATAGCAAAACTCCTTTACTACTTTCAGTGTCTCATTTCCTAATCTAATCCCCTCAGCATCACCCGATTTAATTTGACTACATTCCATTATCCTCGTTTTGCTTTTGTTGATGTTCATCTTATATCCTCCTTTCAATACACTGTCCATTCCGTTCAACTGCTCTTCCAAGTCCTTTGCTGTCTCTGACAGAATTACAATGTCATCGGCGAACCTCAAAGTTTTTACTTCTTCTCCATGAATTTTAATACCTACTCCGAATTTTTCTTTTGTTTCCTTTACTGCTTGCTCAGTATACAGATTGAATAACATCGGGGAGAGGCTACAACCCTGTCTCACTCCTTTCCCAACCACTGCTTCCCTTTCATGCCCCTCGACTCTTATAACTGCCATCTGGTTTCTGTACAAATTGTAAATAGCCTTTCGCTCCCTGTATTTTACCCCTGCCACCTTCAGAATTTGAAAGAGAGTATTCCAGTTAACGTTGTCAAAAGCTTTCTCTAAGTCTACAAATGCTAGAAACGTAGGTTTGCCTTTTCTTAATCTTTCTTCTAAGATAAGTCGTAAGGTTAGTATTGCCTCACGTGTTCCAACATTTCTACGGAATCCAAACTGATCTTCCCCGAGGTCCGCTTCTACCAGTTTTTCCATTCGTCTGTAAAGAATTCGCGTTAGTATTTTGCAGCTGTGACTTATTAAACTGATAGTTCGGTAATTTTCACATCTGTCAACACCTGCTTTCTTTGGTATTGGAATTATTATATTCTTCTTGAAGTCTGTGGGTATTTCGCCTGTCTCATACATCTTGCTCACCAGATGGTACAGTTTTGTCATGACTGGCTCTCCCAAGGCCATCAGTAGTTCTAATGGAATGTTGTCTACTCCCGGGGCCTTGTTTCGACTCAGGTCTTTCAGTGCTCTGTCAAACTCTTCACGCAGTATCGTATCTCCCATTTCATCTTCATCTACATCCTCTTCCATTTCCATAATATTGTCCTCAAGTACATCGCCCTTGTATAAACCCTCTATATACTCCTTCCACCTTTCTGCCTTCCCTTCTTTGCTAAGAACTGGGTTGCCATCTGAGCTCTTGATATTCATACAAGTGGTTCTCTTCTCTCCAAAGGTCTCTTTAATTTTCCTGTAGGCAGTATCTATCTTACCCCTAGTGAGACAAGCCTCTACATCCTTACATTTGTCCTCTAGCCATCCCTGCTTAGCCATTTTGCACTTCCTGTCGATCTCATTTTTGAGACGTTTGTATTCCCTTTTGCCTGCTTCATTTACTGCATTTTTATATTTTCTCCTTTCATCAATTAAATTCAATATTTCTTCTGTTACCCAAGGATTTCTATTAGCCCTCGTCGTCTTACCTACTTGATCCTCTGCTGCCTTCACTACTTCATCCCTCAGAGCTACCCATTCTTCTTCTACTGTATTTCTTTCCCCCATTCCTGTCAATTGTTCCCTTATGCTCTCCCTGAAACTCTGTACAACCTCTGGTTCTTTCAGTTTATCCAGGTCCCATCTCCTTAAATTCCCACCTTTTTGCAGTTTCTTCAGTTTCAATCTGCAGTTCATAACCAATAGATTGTGGTCAGAATCCACATCTGCCCCTGGAAATGTCTTACAATTTAAAACCTGGTTCCTAAATCTCTGTCTTACCATTATATAATCTATCTGATACCTATTAGTATCTCCAGGATTCTTCCAGGTATACAACCTTCTTTTATGATTCTTGAACCAAGTGTTAGCTATGATTAAGTTATGCTCTGTGCAAAATTCTACAAGGCGGCTTCCTCTTTCATTTCTTCCCCCCAATCCATATTCACCTACTATGTTTCCTTCTCTCCCTTTTCCTACTGACGAATTCCAGTCACCCATGACTATTAAATTTTCGTCTCCCTTCACTACCTGAATAATTTCTTTTATCTCGTCATACATTTCATCAATTTCTTCATCATCTGCAGAGCTAGTTGGCATATAAACTTGTACTACTGTAGTAAGCATGGGCTTTGTGTCTATCTTGGCCACAATAATGCGTTCACTATGCTGTTTGTAGTAGCTAACCCGCACTCCTATTTTTTTATTCATTATTAAACCTACTCCTGCACTGAAGTAGGCTTGCATAAAACTACTGAATGACGATATAGAGTGCGTATTGTGCTATTAGAATATTTAAGTATTTAGAAGAAGTCCACCCCTGGACAAATTTTCTTAGCACATAGTGATGATTAAAAATTTGTGGCCTTTCCAGATAAAAACTATACATGTAGTGGGTGTAGTAGCTACAAGTTTCCTGTATCTTTCTCAGAACCATATCGTGAAAAGTTATATTTATCTGTGAAGTTATGTTAGGGAAAAGCAGATAAGTAGGCCAACTGTACTTATTCCGATTTTCTGAAACTTAACTATTTCTTTGCCTAGATAGGCTGGCGACCGTAAATCCATTAAACAAACCACTTAATGAACTTGATACGGAAAGATCCTAGATTCAGCATTATTCCATTTTACTACGTTCTGCGTTTCTTTCTAATGGCTAAAAAACTCCTAGGAAAAGGAACTAATAGTACGATTTCCACCAGCGGCCTTGCCGCAGTGGTAAGACCGGTTCCTACCAGATCATCGAAGTTAAGCACTGTCGGGCTGAGCTAGCACTTGGATGGGTGGCCATCCGGTCTGCCAAGCGCTGTGGAGGTGCACTCAGCCATTGTGAAGCAAACTGAGGAGCTACTTGATTGAGAAGCAGCGGCTCTGGTCTCGTAAACTGACATACGGTCGGGAGAGCGGTGTGCTGACCAGGTGCCCCTCCATATGCGCATCCAGTGACGTCTATGAGCTAAGGATGACACGGCGGGCGCTCTGTTCTGTTGGGCCTTCGTGGCCTGTTCGGGAGGAGTTTAGTTTAGTTTAGTTTAGTTTCAGTATGATTTCCACATCCAGTAGTCATACCTCACTGTCACATCCAGTAAAAGGGGTAATATTATACGCCGTGTATAATACATGCACAATCCCCGAAGAATGATGATATACGTGGCTTTTACCGTGGCAGTACTATTTGTTCTGTTGGGGTATACTGTTACTAGCTGTTCTGAGAGCAAAGTGTGGGTACTTCGAAGATGATAAAATCCAAACCGTATTGTATTGTACTTAATGATAAAGAGAAAATATTTATTTTGTTGGTCTATTTAGTTAACACGATGTGTTTGTACATTGAAAGAAAGTACGTAGTTCTCACCATAGGCCATAAAAAGTTTTGTCCATTAGTGTGTGTGGGAGGGAGTAATATGTTGTCCGACTCTTCCCGGAACGTATTATCTCGGAATTTCAATAGTGAATCTCTCCGTGACTCACAACGCTTTTCTTGTACCGACTGCCACTGAAGTTTGTTGAGCATTTCAGTAACGCTCTCGCACCGACTAAACGATCCTGTGGCGAAACGCGCCGCTGTTCTTTGGATCTTGTCTAACCATTCCATTAACATAACGTAGTAAGTGTCTCACACTGATGAACAATACTCAGGACTCGGTGGAACAAGTCTTTTGTAAGCCAGTTCATTCGTGGATGAACTATGAGGTTCATTCAAATGAAACCTGGTCAGTGCTTCTACCTTTGCCTTATACGTAAGGTGGCACCACACAACCGCGGGTACGGCGCCATCTATTGGTACAGAGACTGACGCGTGCGCACCGTTTGATGTAGCATAGCGCCAGTGTAGTTTCCCGCTGAAGAGAAGGTGGTCACACAAACAAGTTATCGCCCACTACCGAACAGGCAGGCGAGTAAGCAGGAACAACGAAGCCCGATTCGAATTTTGGCGGCGGTGGGAGACCGTGAAACGTATCGACGGATGAAGGCTGTGTACGGTGAGTACAGTCTGAGTCGTTCAAGTGTTGTGGAATGGCGAGAACTATTCCTTGAGGGGCGCGAGTCACTGGAAGACGATGCTCGTCCTGGACAGGCTCGTCGTGTCATTTCACAGGAGCTGTTGCGGAAGTGAATGCTTAAGTCTTGGATAACCGCAGAATCACCGTGGACGAGATCCATCTGTTACAGGGTATTAGCGTGGGCACCGCCCACACCATAATGCACCAACTCTTGAATTTTCGAAAAATCTGTGAGCAGTGGGTTCCCAAAAAACCGACCGCCGAACAGCGCAATACTCGAATGGCGTTGTCTTTGAGTCATCTGCAACGTTATCATGAGGAGGAATACAGCTTTCTGTCACGTCCCAGGTGACGAAACATGGTGTCACCATTTTGAACCGGAAAGCAGGCGTCAGAGCAAACAGTGGAAACATGCAACTTCACTACCTCCAAAGAAATCAATGGTCGTGCACACCGGTTCTGGTGAGGTCATGGTGTCCTTTTTTTACCACAATGGCCCACTTCTTGTCGAGTTCCTGGAACGGGGAACCACCATCAATGCCCAGCGTTAGCATCCCACTTTACAGAACCTTAGACGAGCCAACAAGTCGAAACGCCGAGGCATGTTGTCCAATGGCGTTATCCTCCTGTGTGATAATGCTCGCCCACCCGTGGCCAATGTGGTGTAGACGACATTGCAGCAGTTTCGGTGGGAAACGCTGGAACCTCCACCGTACCGTCTGGACCTTCCACCGTGTGACTTTCATGTGTTTGGACCTCTAAAACAAGCTATTCGCGGACATCGATTCGCAACGGATAACGAAGTGTCTGACTGGGTACAGGCCTGGATCCGACAGCAGCCTACTACCTTCTTCAAGGATGGAATCGTATGGCTAGAGTCGCAGTGGGATAAATGTGCCAAAGTTTTGGGGACTATTTTTAAATTTTTGAGTATGTGTACTGTGTATAACTACATATTTGAGTTAGTAAAATCGTTACCGTTACTTTACACTAGTGACCGGGTTTCATTTGAATGCCCCGTACTCATTTTCTTAGGATTCTTCCTATGAATCGCAGTCTGATATCTGCTTTTCGTACGATTTGTATTATGTGATCGTTCCACTTAAGGTCGATTAGGATGATTACTTCTTGGTATTTTACGATAGTAATTGTTTCCAGCAAATTCTCACCATTAGTGTAATTGTAAAGTAGTGGATTTCTTCTGCTGTGTGCGCGCAAAATGTTACATTTATTTACCTTCAGTGTCAACTGACAGTCCCTCTAGGTCATCCTGCAGTTTGGTGCACTTTTCTGACATTGCTAACTTCTTATAGACAACCGCATCATCTGCGAACAATCTTCTGGAGATTCCGTTGTTATCCACTATTCATTTAGTTCGCCCCCCGGTAGCTGAGTGGTCAGCACGACAGAATGTCAAAGTAAGGGCTCGAGTTCGATTCCCAGCTGGGTCGAAGATTTTCTCCGCTCAGCGACTTGGTGTTGTGTTGTCCTATCATCATCATTTCATCCCCATAGACGCGCAAGTCGCTGAAGGGGCGTCAAATCGAAAGACTTGCACCCGGCGTACGGTCTACCCGACGGGAGGACCTAGTCACACGACATTTACATTTTTACTATTCATTTATATACACTGCAATCAGTAACGGTCCTATTACGTTTTCTTCGGGTAGTCCTGAAATTACAAGTTTATACCTTTCAATTTTGTTCCGTTAAGAACGAGACGTAGAATTCTCTCTGCAAGAAAGTCCAGAATCCAGCCACAGATCTAATTCACTAATCGATAGCCTCATATTTTTTCACTAAACTTCATTGTGAGATTGTTTCAAATGTCTTCCTGAACTCGAGGACCACGGCATGAACCTGTCGATTTCGATAAGTACAAACATATTGAACTGTTCACAGTAACACACTGTCCGCCGTGCCTTCCTATTCATAACGAATCCTACTCTCGTTATACCATGTTCTGTTGCTGTTGATATTAGCCTACCCTCATCTGACCAGAAATCCTTGTCTTCTTCCCATTTCACTTTACTGGCCCCTACTATATCTCCACTCATGCTCATAAATTAAGGATAATTGCAGAATGTGGTACCACACAACGTGGCACTACACAACACTGGAGCTAACAGCATAGGCACATAGGGAACAGACACGACACAGATCTGTAAGTCCACGGTATTGGTGATAAGTTGAGAAAACCGTGCCGAAACACATGTGCTGCAAAACGCCACTGTTTCCTGCGCATGTACGCCGACAGCAATATGAGATATGATCACCATGCACACGTACACAGGCCGCACAACGGGTTGGCATACTCTGGATCAGGTGGTCGAGCAGCTGCTGGGGTATAGCCTCCCATTCTTGCACCAGTGACTGTCGGAGCTCCTGAAGTGTCGTTGGGGTTTGAAGACGTGCAGCGATACGTCTACCGAAAGCATCCCAGACGTGATCGATGGGGTTTAGGTCTGGAGAACAGGCAGGCCGCTCAGTTTGCCTGATATCTTCTGTTTCAAGGTACTCCTTCACGATGGCAACCCGGTGGGGCCATCAGGAGGAAGGTGGGACCTACTGCACCCATGAAAAGGCGGACATACTGGTGCAAAATGACGTCCCGATACACCTGACCTGTTACAGTTCCTTTGTAAAAGGCATGCAGGGGTGTACGTGCACCAATCATAATCCCACCCCACACCATCAAACCACGACCTCCATACAGGTCCCTTTCAAGAACATTAAGGGGTTCTTATCTGGTTGCTGGTTCACGCTAGATGAAAACCCGGCGAGAATCACTGTTCAGACTATACCTGGACTCGTCCGTGAACACAATCTGGCACCACTGTTCCAATGACCATGTACTGTGTTCTTGACACCAGGCTTTACCGGTTCTCCTGTGACCAGGGGTCAGTGGAATTCACCTTGCAGCTCTCCAGGCGAATAAACGATGTCTGTTCAGTCGTCTGTAGACTGTCTGCAGACTACTATTCCAGTGGCTGCGGTAAGGTCCCGAGCAGTGGCCGTCTGCGGGCACTGATGGTGAGATATCGGTCTTCTTGTGGTGTTTTACAGTGTGGACGTCCCGTACTGTAGCACCTGGTCACGTTTCCTCTCTGCTGGAATCGTTGCCATAATCCTGATATCACACTTTGTGGCACACGGAGGGCCCGCGCTACGACCTGCTGTGTTTGACCAGCCTCCGGTCTCCACCCCTCATAACGTCATCAACATGTGTTCTTTGAGCCATTTTCAACACACAGTCACCATTAGTACGTCTGGAAACGTCTGCACTCTTACTCGCTGCACCGTACTCTGACATGCACTAACACACCTCTGCGTATGTGGACTGCTGCCAGCGCCAACGTGCGACGACCACAGGTCAAATGCACCGCATGATCATACCCCGAGGTGATTTAAACCCGCAAACCGCCCACCAGAGCGTTGTTTCACCATGAATCAGCATTATCCTTAATTTATGGGTATGAGTGTAGATTGAGACTTTGCATTTCTCTTTTCAGATTTTCTAGCGTCGCAACCACGTTCAGACTTCTGACATTCTACGCTCCGACTCGTAGAACGTTATTATTTCGTTGTTTATTCAATATTTTTCTCATGCCCCCCCCCCCCCGCCCCCATTGCCAGTCCCCTCCCGGAGATCATAATGGCGGACTATTGCGAAATCTTTCATGTTCTGTAGATACACGTTGTGTATTTATGTATCGGTTTCCATTGCCTTCTGCATTCCATGCCGTTGATCATTGCTGATTCTTCCGCCTTTAGGGGCAGCTTGCTCACCCTCCCCCCCCCCCCCCCCCGCCCCCAAGGACAAGAGAGTGCCCTGATGCCCTGAACCTCTGCCCGCTCTTCCGCCCTCTTTGACAAGGCCTTTGGCAGAATGAGGTTGGCTTCTTGTGCTGGAAGTCCTCAGCCGCAAATGCTGATCATTAATCAAAATTTAAGAGGTGCTAGGTTTCTAACCAGGGACTGAGGACATTTTGATTACTAATCAAAGACGCTGCCCCTCGAAAGTGGCGTGGATATAAGTTTACAGCCCTTAATTATGTGCATACGTCCTACACCCCTTCAAGAGAACGGGAGTTACCGGCGCCTTCTTTCCAGTCGCTAGATACCTTTCGTTGCTGCAGCGACCTATGATATACTGCTACCTACTCGACTATTCATCATTAACACTTTGTGATGTGACTCTATATCTACTCCTTGGTACACTTTACATTCCAGTATTTGATTTCGTCACATCCGTCTCATCATGATATAATTCAGCTGTCATCTACTAGTGTCAGATATTTATGCGTCTTTAAACATATTACCACAGAACGTAGAGTACTGTCAGACTTCCTCTGTTTCCTCGCAGTCCCAGTGGTGTCCATTTTTAAGCTGGGGATCATACCTCCTATTATGAGGGCGCTAACACACTGCCGTGAGCTGACGCTCGACTCAGATGTAGCCACCTAGAATACTGGTGACAGAAGTTATATTCCCCACCAATATTTTCCAGGCTACAGGAGAGGAGCTGATCGAGTAAAGTTGCTGCTCAACAGACTCTGCATGAATGTCCTGCGACAAATTCCAAATGTCTCCGCAGCAGCTCATGAAGTGATAGCGTGTGACACTGTGACGATGCGTCTTACGAATGGTGCGTTAAGACAAGCGATCCCCTTGTTGCTGTTCGATAGAAGTAGACTAAGTGCAGGCGTCGTTTTTCGCCTTCGCCCTTCTCTCATTATCATACAACGCAAACGTGTGCGCACATTATACAGACACCCATTACTGTCCCGTACACTCAACTAGATATGAGTGAGGCAGAATTCTCAAGCACTGTGCAGAAAGTTCGCACTGTGTGTCGACGAAGAAAATCCTTTCCGATTACGCAAGTAAATAACTTCTTGAGGTCATCCAGAGAACAATGCATGTGACTCATTCTTTTCTTATTTTCCAAGTAAGCAAATGTTTCTATCATTTATTTCATCTGTTACAGCTCTCGTTCTTAGGGGTTTAAATTTTTGTATACCCTCACATTAGCCTTTCTTTTCATCATCAACATGAAGCCTGAAGTCATCGCCACTCATAGTCGCCACCGTACACCGTTTCCTCTCACCAAACCATCTATGGACACCGCCGAATTGCGCTGTCATCTACACCTACCTTTGTATCTGCATCTACACTGGAATTCCGCGATCCACCTCACGGCGCATGGCAGGGAGTACCCGGTACTACTACTACTACTCATTTCCTTTCCTGTTCCACTCGCAAATACACACATGAAAAAAAGTTTTGCATCACCTCGGTTCCGTGAGTGCCGGAACCTGTAAAGAACATTGCATGTTGTACCACCACACAGCGAGAGTTTCAGAGGTGGTGGCCCAGATTGCTGTACACACCGGTACCTCTAAAACCCAGCCGCACGTCCTCTTGCATTGATGCATGCCTGTATTCGTCGTGGCATACTGTCCACAAGTTCATCAAGATACTGTTGCTCCAGATTGTCCCCTTCCTCAACAGCGATTCGGCGTGGATCCCTCAGAGTGGTTGGTGGGTCACGTCGTTAATAAACAGACCTTCCCACCCTAACCCAGGCGTGTTCGATAGGATTCATGTCTGGAGAACATGCTGGCCAGTCTAGTCGAGCGATGTCGTTATCCTTAAGGAAGTCATTCACAAGATTGGCACGATGGGGGCGCGAAATGTCGTCCACGAAGACGAATGTCTCGCCAATATGCTGCCAATATGGTTGCACTATCGGTCGGAGGATGGCATTAACGTATCGTACAGCCGTTACGGCGACTTGCATGACCACCAGCGGCATACGTCGGCGCCACATAAAGCCACCCTAGAACATTAGGGAATCTCCGCCTTCCTGCACTCGCTGAACAGTGTGTCTAAGGCGTTCAGCCTGATCGGGTTGCCTCCAAAAACCTCTCCGTCGATTGTCTCGTTGAAGGCATATGCGACACTCATCGGTGAAGAGAACGTGATGCCGGTCCTGAGCGGTCCATTCGGCACGTTGCTGGGCCCATCTGTACCGCGCTGCATGGTGTCGTGGTTGCAAAGATGGACCTCGCCATGGGCGTCGGGAATGAAGTTGCGCATCATGCAGCCTATTGCGCACAGTTTGAGTTTCAACACGACGTCCTGTGGCTGCACGAAGAGTATTATTAAACATGGTGGCGTTGCTGTCAGAGTTCCTCCATAGGTAGCCGTGACCCACTACAGTAGTAGCCCTTGTGCGGCCTGAGCGAGGCATGTCATCGACAGTTCCTGTCTCTCTGTATGTCATCCATGTCCGAACAGTTTCGCTTTGGTTCACTCCGAGACTTCCCTTTTTGAGAGGCCTTCCTGGCACAAAGTAACAATGCGGACGCGATCGAACCGCGGTATTGTCCGTCTAGGCGTGGTTGAACTACAGACAACATGAGCCGTGTACCTCATTCCTGGTGGAATGACTGGAACTGATCAGCTGTCGAACCCCCTCCGTCTAATAGGCGCTGCTCATTCATCTTTGGAAGGGTTTAGCGACATCTCTGAAAAGTCAAAGGGACTGTGTCTGTGATACAATATCCACAGTCAACGTCTGTCATCAAGAGTACTGGGAACCGGGATGATGCAAAAATTTATTTTATATGTGTAGAACGAGGGTAGAACAACTGTCTAAATGCCTGCGTATGAGCCCTAATTTCTAGTATCTTCTACTCAAAGTCCTTTTGCACAATGTATGTTGGAGTTATCACTTTATCACTCCGTCGGTGTATCTGGTTTCTCTTCTTCTGCCCCACGCGAAATGAAACCCGCACCGCCAGCATGTCTGAAGGCTAACTACCCGCTTCTGCTACAACACACCGCTATTGATCGGTTTGCTCGGCACCGGCATTCTTCTGTTGTCGTATTCGCCACCCGTTTGTTGGACAGGAAAGGAAGTGAAGCTACATTCGTGCTATTCCTGGTACCTGGTACCAGTACCGATATAACTTTCAAAATGCATTTTATTGTCACTGTTTAAACATAATTGTGTTAACAGAATTCCAACAAAGAGTCGAGCTGGTGGAATCAGCTCTCGCAGGTGGGCACCAAGCGACCCGCATGGATAACCGAGTCCGTATGCTCCTCCTCTGGTGCTGAGGGAGGCTGGTCAGCGCCGGATCGAATCCGCCTCGTGGATTAAGCCAAGGCAGATGAGCTGGCCAGGAGGCACGTCGTTTCTAGGGGCACAAACACGTTGAAAATGTTGTCATTCTTGAACAAGAGATATACTCTGGAATGAGAAAGAAAAAAGGGAAATTCTGTGACCAGACTATCGGCTTGATTGTAAATAGAACGACTCCTTTCCATTCGTCGTGGCACTATCAGAAGGAGGGTTCCTCGTCCCAGTCACTTTTCTTCTGGGAAAGAGGCCCGCCACTCAGTTTAACGGCAGACTGAATTGAGCTAGTTTCATCCTGGAGGGTCTAGGACCAGGAAAAGTCCCTGCCGCTATCCGCGACAGAAACCGCGACTTCTAGGGCCGCTGCATCTGGTAAGACCGCCTCGGCCACGACGCAGATGGATGCGGCACACAAATTCCGTTAGAGTGGGATGGGGGATGAGGGTCGTAAGGAAGAACGTATGGGCCACCATCAGAAATCAACATTGCCAAAACCCTCGTAACAATGTAGAGAGGTCCCCGTGTATGTGTATGGCTCGAAGATTTCTTAAGTAACAGAATAGAGTACATCGTCCTCGACAGCGAATATTCATCAGAGACAAGGGTAGCGTCAGGGGTGCGCCATGGAAGAGTCATAAGAGCGCTGTTTTTCCATATATATATATATATATATATATATATATATATATATATATATGATCTGGCGGGTGGGGTGGACAGCAGTCTGCGGCCGTATGTTGGTGATGCTGTGCCGTACAGGAAGGTGTCTTCGCTGAGTGTCGGTAGAGGGTTCAAGATTTGTAGCTGGTGTAATGAATAGCAGTTAACTCTAAATGTAGGAAAACTGAGTTTAATTCAGAGGAATAGGAAAAACAAATCCGCAATGTTCGTATACAGCGTTAGTTGTGCGCTGCTTGACACAGTCACGTCGCATGAGCGCCTGGGAGTAACGTTGCAAAGTCAAATGAAATGGAAAGAGCGTGTAAGGACTGTAGTAGCGAAGGCGCATTGTCGACTTCGGTTTATTGGGAGAAATTTAGAAGAGTGAGATTCATTTGTAAAGGATACTGCATGTAGAACACATGTGCGACCTAGTCTTGAGCACTGCTCGAGTATTTGGGATCCTCACCACAGAGTTAAAGGAAGACATCGAAGGCGGACTGCTAGATTTATTACCGGTAGCTTCAAACAACTCGCAAGTATTACGGAGATATTTCGCGAACTCAAATGGGAGTCCAAGGAGGGAAGACGGCGTTCTTTTCGAGGAACACCACTGAGAAAATTAGAGAACCGGCATTTGAAGATCACTGCAAAATATTCTAGAGCCACCAACGTCCATTTTGCATAAGGACCACGAAGGTGAAATGAGAGAAATCATAGCTCATACAGAGGCATTTAGACAGTCGTTTATTCCTCGGTCAGTTTGCGAGTGTGTTCCACCAAATACTAGGTAGAGGAACAGGGTACCCTCTCCCACGAACCGTATGGTGGCTTGCGTATTATGTATGCAGATAAAGATGTAGATTCCACAGAGAAGCCAAGGAAGAAAAAGATGATGTTGATGATGATGAAGCGGAGCTGATGAGCGTCTAACATTCTGCGTGGTGTCTATTTGTTCTAAGTCGTGTCTCCCTACCACTTTCGCGCAACGACGCTCTAAGCGTGTTTTTTAGGGAATTATATAGTTTGAACCTTGGACCTGTCGCTGGTAAGGAGACGCCAGACCACACATGACATGTAGAGTTCAGAAGAGTTCAGTGAGACTAGCGATGAGATAATCAAATACTTAATGATTTCAGCGTCAGCTCCACTGCATTCCCTGTAAAAGAATCTTAACACTAACTAAATTTAGTGAAAGGGGTTCAAGGCTTTCCTATTTTTAGTTATCTGGTAAAATAACGTCGAAAAAGCAGCTAAGTTTACCACTGGAATTTTTATTCTACTCACAAAACATTGTTTATAGATTGTATTATTGACAAAAGGAAATATTTTAATACAAGATGATAAAAACCAACTGCGTTCAACAAAAAATGTGATCGAATATTCCCTGAACGGGTTTCCAAGTTCTATTATGGATCGAAGGATGACCTATGCCATATCACATCTATAATCTAGGTTTAAATTAAGTTTCATAAAAGAGAAAACTATCAAAAATGGTCTACAGTGACCCTCAATTATCTTTAATTACTTATCTAACTTGTCGTAAATTACAGTGGCTGATGTGGCTTCTCAATAATTATATAACAGAAAAATCATCGAGTTTCAGATTTTAACTTCAAGTAGCAAATGTGAATACCACGAAGTTTAATTGACGATCGACACTAGTATTATGTAAAAAGGGGATTAACAGATGAGACTTCTGCAGTTCTGAGTGAAGCCTTATGTGCTCTTATGCGGCATCGCATGCGTTCATTACCTTGTCGGTGGTTAGGCAGCATCAGGGCGGCGCAGCCCCACACACCTCGCCGTCTCGGTAGCAACTCTCTCGAACTTGTCTTTCATACTGTTTACCAAAGTTGGTTTAAGAAAAAGGTATCTTGCTGTGTTTTCAACTGACCAATCAGCGTCTCAATGTTAACCTTACTCTCCACCTACAAAAATTCTGTCTATACGTTATACTTTTCGTGGTGGGGCAATGTTTTTAATGTCTGCTACGTAACAGAGACGCATATAGTCTCACGCTAAAACTTGCAGCTGGTGTGGCCCTTTTAGAGTTATCGTAAGATCTATACTGTTCTTCTGGAGGGATCTAACTTTTAACATAGGCTGGGGGATGGACCTCCCGGCGGTCAGCTGGCGATATGGGTGTCCCATTGTCCCGCTCTCATCGTAGGGTCTTCTAGCCTACACGGCACTGCTCTCAGCTTCTGTTCTCGTTTCTCCCCTCGGAACTGTGTCTGTTTCACGGTGTGAAGATATGACATGCATTTAGGCGTTCTTGTGTTAGTCTGTGGTATTCCATTTGCTCACTCGTTGATCATATTACTTTAGTTAATTTAATGTCAGGATTTATTCGGAGCTATGTGACATATTGCCGGATTTTCTATCATGTCAGGGTTTTGGTGGAAGGTGTTGGATGTGCCTGACACCTTACAAGCGGTAACTATCAACTCGCTCACGACCTAAATTACCTCCCACTACAGCATGACACAAAACGAAATGGTTGTGCCGTTGTACAGAATCTACAGTTTTTCTAACTTTTCTTAAGATTATCCCAGTTTCCCAATCAAAAAAATATGAATGTCTCTAATATTAAAGATAAGTCCAATTTTTACTAAACATTGCATAGGTTGATGTCATTTCCATTCACCGAGGTTATTGTCCGCATGTACCCTATTGTGGGGAATAACCCCATGATCTCCCATATCACTTTTCAAGCAGAATTTTTACTGACTGCTCCATAAGTGATAAAGGAACTGTTTTGGACGTAGACATTCCACAACTACACTGTTTTTATTTTATTTACTTAGCGTTAGTTCATTCCTACACGTTTTAGGGACATAGCCTCGTTTTCAAGCAATCATTCTTGTCATAAACGTCACCATCAGGCTGTGTTCCGGCAACACATCTTGTCATAGCCAACTTTGGCTGTGACCAGTGGCTCTGACAGGTACTTGTCTGGTTGATGGCAAGGGAAATTACTAGAAAACAGGATTACGTTGTCGAAACTAGTACCGATAAAGGAACGATAAATAAATAAAGTCAGTATAGCTGAAGAAAGCCTTGTTCCAAAACAAAAGAAAATAACTTCGTCCTTCCTTGTGTTCGACCGGCAACCACTAAAACCGAAAAATTCTTGGGGATCGTCCGGAACAACTTAGAGAAGTTACAAGAATCATAGCATCTGTCACAGTTTACAAAGCTACCATTTCACTTGTGCATTGAAATTCACAATGAACCAAACTGTAGAGGTTTGGAGCATTCTCGCTAAATTGCTCCATACAATACAAATGTCGAAATAATTGGACAATTTTACATCATGAATGCTCATATTAGATTACATGATACTCTTTGGTTAGTTACTCGTAAATATGCTTGTAGTTAACAGAGTCTTTAACGACCTCGACAATTTATAACTATTCCTCATTCCTGCACAGGGAGACCAATATTTACAGCTATAAAAATATTTAATTCTCTCCCCTCCAAATTAAACTTGGTACGAAATAATCGAAACATTTAAAAAATGGAAAAAAAAAGGAAAAGGAGACACTTCTGTCTGTTAGCTCCTTGTACTCCATAGAAGAATTACTGAGCAGACAGTGTGTGTGTGTGTGTGTGTGGGGGGGGGGGTTGCAGTTATTCAAGTGTTATATATTAAGATTTACCTAAAAATCCAAGAAAGTAAATACTTACGATGAAGTTATATTTTTACTTACAAGGAATCCCTTGAGCACAAAATCAAAAACGGTCAATGATGTTTACGGCATTCGACGCCGCACATATTGTCTACCATGAGATCACAATATTGGCTGCTAATTGCATCAGGGGGCGGGACTGGAGGTATCCAGTGATGAGAACAGCATGAGGCTACGGAGCGTAATTGAACTGCTAAGTCGACGAATAATTCACAACAGTTTTACAGTGCTGGCAGTGTTGATACAAAACTGAGCAATGGCAACGACAAAATCAAACATTGCATTCTATCTACAACAATAGTTGTCGAAGGTGACATTTTGTCAGAAAGGTGTAAGAAGCGTGTCAGAACTCTCCATTACATAAAACAATACGTCCAAGTTAACGCTATTCTTCGCGGCTAAATCTAACCTGAATAACACTATGTGTGTGTTGCATGAGCGTCAGTTTCACTGTCATTTAAGCCCTCAACGGATCGTTACATGAAAAACTTAAAACTAACATTTGGATAAGCTATCTGACTGCGTTTTCGAACAAGAATTTTCAAGTGATACAGAATCTGACTTATGCAACGGAATTTACTGCATTAGACTACATGCCATGTTGTGGTGTGTCAGTTCCTCTGTATTGGCCCTAAGTTTTGCGCTCACCTCTTTAGGTGACTGCCTTTTTCCATGTGGTTTACAGCAATGTGCAGCAGCATGTAGCAGCAGCAGGTAAAGCTTATTGTTACTGAGAATGGATTTAATAAAAAGGAGTTTGCTTGGATCCTGTTAACTACTAAATAACTTTTGAGAAGGGATTTAATTAATTATGTCCTTTCAAAACTCCAGAATCATCATGAACAAATATTAATAATGACAATGACAAATGACATATGTGTTAGTAATGGCTGTGTGCCAGATTAACAAATTATTTCAATTTCAAAATTGCATTAACATTTAGTAACCACAGCATATTATTTAGATGTGAAGAATAATTATTATTATTTGGAGGACAATGAGGCTTCTTTCACTGACAAGCAAAGCATGGGATTATCGCAAACTCGGACTAACAATCAAGAGCCTAACCCTGCAATGGGTTTTGCGCTATGCTTGCGAATTTTACTTTGAATTCCATCTTCATGCGTACTTAAGCCATCTAAATCTCTTCTGGCTATATAAATGAAATCAGGTCTTGAGTGTGGTAAGATCTGCCGTCACCGACATGAGGGCAGCGTGACACGTCTTATGTCTCCGAGATCTCTACCGACACTACTACTGTACTTCCACTCTCGCAGAAAGACCTCGTCTGACAACAATGCTTAGAATCGTGCACCCACGTTTCGCCCTCACATTGTTACTACTGATATCTGAGTGCTTACACAATATAAAGAATAGCGTTAAGTTGGACGTATTGTTTTATGTTATGGAGAGTTGTGACACATTCCTTACAACACTTACTACAAAAACTGGTGTTAGCGCGTTTCAAGGATGCTCGATGTAGCTTATAGGATGTGCATGATAGTGACCTAATATGTTATGCACATCAAATTGCTTGCGACATAGATTATAGTGATTTCAAGGGAAGCAGTGTATTGGTTGTATAACTTCAAACAGTGCAACAAAATTGGAAGATAACAGATAACGAAATTTCAAAGAAAGCGTGTACTGGACGATGTACAGCAAACTGCGGAATCGGCCCTAAAATATGTAAATAAGATGAACGAAGTTATCCCATCGTTCAGTAAGGAATTTGTTTTCATCTCCAATCAATCGGGATTTGAAGAGGAAATACATGTGAAAGGAACCCTAGAAATCAGAGGTACCAAGATAGTTGAATCAAGATCGACAACACACCAATACCTTAACGCATTTATAACTGCTGTAACAATATTTGCGGCAGTTCCCAAAAGATGTTGCATTGACGATATTTAGTCTAATTTTAAATCACCAAGAACACACGCCACTTGGCCTGCTTAAGACTTCTTTATTGACTTTTGCTTAGCAGCCATCTCAGAATCATCACATCTTTGCTACCAAAGAATAAACAAAAAAATTTAAAGATATGACATCATGTTATCAGTAATGAAATATAACTATTAACGCTCTTGGCAACTTCATAAAATATAAAAATTCCATTTAGTTTCATCACTGTTGCCTTTACACTACCCCCCCCCCCCCCCCCCACCAGTAACATGGTTACGAATTAATACATGGTGATGAAGGAATTTTCTTAAAAAAAATCAGCACAACATTAACATAAAACAATAAAAAAACATATTGGAATGACAAAAGATACAACACAAAATAATTACAAATACTTTTTACAATGTCTGGTATGATATTTGATTAATTCTCCACAGAGACAACTGCTCTAAGAATCGAGGTGGGAACCTTATAATCCGTCCTGACTTCGATACTCTGATATTTAAGATGGTTCCTCTGTGAGATGTTGTGGTTCAGTGCCCTTGGAAAAGTTTGGAAGTTCCTTCTCTGATTCCCATTTTTCTTGCAGGAGATAAGCTGATTTAAGTCTGTCCACTGACACATTTATGTGTTTGCACTTCCTTTTAATAGCGAAATATTTTTCATGTCTTGAAATGACAGGAAAGGAACCATCATATGTAGGTTCTAATGGTTTTCTAACCCTGTCACATCTCACGAAGACATGGGAACAGGTTTGCAGATCTTTTGGAACAAATACTGAGCTTCATTTGTTTTGTGTAGACCTACTAGGTTTCAGATGAAGCATTTGCTTTTGCAAATTAGGTGCAAATGAATCGAGGTCAATATTTGTAGAGGGCTCTTCAAAAAACTCACCAGGAAGTCTTATAGTTTTTCCATATACCATCTATGCAATGGAATGGTTCGATGTTTGTCGCACTGCAGTGCGCAACCCCAATAGAACAGTAGGCAGAATTTCAGTCCAATTAGAACTGTTATGGGCCTTGATTGCAGATTTCAGAGTTCTGTGTAGTCGCTCAATTTTACCATTGCATTGAGGATGATATGGCATTGTGTGCTTAATTTTCATTCCACATGCTATGCCCAAATTATTAAACAACTGCGATCTAAACTGTCTTCCTTGGTCAGTGATTATCTGTGACGGTACACCAAATCTTGCAATCCAGTGCTGGTAGAAGGCTGTTTCCACTTTTCAGCTGAAATATCTTCAAGTGGTGTGACTTCCATCCAAGATGTGAAACGGTCAATACAAGTTATACAATAAGTCATGCCATTAGAAGGAGGAAAAGGTCCGATGAGGTCAATGTGTACAACACTGCAACGTTCATCAGGTTCTTCAAACTTCTCTAGCAGTGATTTTGTGTGGCGAGTGACCTTGGTTTTCTGACAACTGACGCAGGATTTAGTCCACTGTCGCACATCACTTTTGATGTTTGACCAAATGGCTCTGCTACTCAACAGTTTCACTGTTGTCTTTATGCCAGGATGAGCTAAACCATGAAAATGAAGAAATATTTGATAACGAAAAGGTTGAGAAATATAAGGTCTGATATTTGCAGTGGATGTGTCACACCACAATGTTTTCCCTGATGGAAGGTGATATGACTTGACGTTTAAGGAGTTGTTCCCTGTTCGGAGTTGCTGTAGTTCTTGATCTTGTTGCTGGTTTTTGGCAATTTCATCATAGTCCAGTATTACTACTTCGTCAACTCTGGATAGGGCATCTGCAACAATATTGTCATGGCCACTGACATGACGAATATTGGTCTAAAATTGTGAAATGTACTGTCGAGGAGATGCCTGATCATTGTTTTGCTTGAAAGCAAATGTGAGTGGCTTATGATCAGTGAAGATTATGAAGTCTCTTCCTTCCAGTAAATGCTTAAACTTTTTTACAGAAGGGTAAATTCCTAATAATTCTCTGTCATAGGTACTGTAACCCTTCGGTGATTTACTCAGTTTCTGTGAAAAGAATGCAACAGGTCTCCAATTTCCACTTCCAAGTTGTTGCAGCACAGAAACAACAGCAATATCTGATGCGTCTGTACATAATGCTAGGGGTATCTCCGAGTTAGGAAAAGCCAATAATGCAGCAGTTACTATATCTTGTTTGGATTTCTCTTCTTTGCTTCTTCGGTCCACTGAATTTGTCTGTTATCCTTCTTTCTTGCTCCCTTAAGATAGTCATGCAAAACAGCTTGAGTCTGTGCCGCATCTTTAAGGTAGCGACGGTAGTAGATGACAATGCCAAGAAATCTGCGGAGCTCATGCAGTTTGTCGGGTAACTTATACTCTAAAATTGCTTGCACTTTCTCAGGTAGTGGACGGGATCCCTCTGATGTTATCCAGTACCCCAGGAATTCGAATTCATTTACTCGAAAGGTTGATTTTGATATGTTGAATCGAAGTCCATAATTAGAAAATCGCTCCAGGACTAGTTTCAGGTGTGTTCGGTGTTCTTCAATACTGGATGAGGCGATTAAAATGTCTTCGAGGTAAGGAAACACAAAATCTAGCCCAAATATAATTCATTAATGAATCGCTGGAATGTTGAAGGTGCATTCCGCAGGCCAAAGCTCATGACATTAAATTCATACAGTCCAAATGGTGTGATTACAGCTGTTTTGTGCTTATATTCTTCAGCAATAGGTATTTGATAATAGGCCTTAAAGAGATCGATTTTAGAAAATATGTTTTTGCCTTGAAGAATACAACGGAAATATTCTATTCTGGGTACAGGATAACAGTCTGGAATTGTTCTTTCATTTAACCGTCTATAATCTCCACACGGGCGTATTGAGCCATCCTCCTTAGGTGCAATATGGACAGGACTTGTCCATGCAGATTTAGATGGTCTAATGATGTCATTGTCTAACATAAATTCAAATTCTTGTTTTGCCATCGCCATGCGCTTTGGGTCTAATTGTCTTGCACTAGAAAACATAGGCGGGCCTTCAGTGGTAATATAGTGTTTGATATCATGTTTAATTTCGCTAGGTACCAAATTAGGTTTAGCTATGTCTCGATACTGTAACAGTAGATCTGTAAATTTTGTGTTT
Organism: Schistocerca nitens; assembly: GCF_023898315.1. Classification (NCBI taxonomy): domain Eukaryota; kingdom Metazoa; phylum Arthropoda; class Insecta; order Orthoptera; family Acrididae; genus Schistocerca; species Schistocerca nitens. The sequence goes on along the minus strand of NC_064615.1, from coordinate 309,997,751 downwards.
TGGCTCATGGTGCTCAGGACGTTTTCCTCTGAGATTGACAGAACTTTACCCTCAGCATTGAGCTCGGTTACAAGCATCTATTAATCTTTTATTATGGAGATCTACTAATAATTGAAATTTATTAAAAAAATTGGCACCCAGTATAGCTTTATTGATCTTCGCAACTATAAATGGCCATTGAAATTCACGTGGCAGTCCCAGATCAATAGTACGAAGTTCGATTCCGTGTGTAGGAATTTCGGTACCATTTGCAGCACACAATTTATATGGTGACTCACCATTAACATTTGCGTGACTGGGAATTGCAAAAACATGCGCCCCACTGTCGACTAAAAATTGCAATTCCGTTTTTTGTCGGTTACAAATAAGCGGGTTTTGCGGCAATGGACTTGGGCAGCAGAGCTTGCCGCTAATTCAGCTGCTGGGTCGCGTTTCCCTTTACAGTCCACCTACATGGAGGTGTGCATTTTTCAGGCTTGCAGTTCTGCCCAAAGCGAAAGTGGTAATAACAGTACTCACCCTTGGGGTTGTATTTATTTCGAGACTTACTGCGACTTCTTTTACATTGGCGCTCACAGTTTCTGTTACGAGACCTGCCTCGATAACCAGTTGACAGCGCGGCCATTTGTTGCTCTAGCCCCGACATTCTTGTCATCAAGTCACTCATTGTTATCGAAACATCCTGTTGGCTACAAGCACTACTTTTGGTGACGAACAATTCGTTACGGGGATTTATTTCTGTTATTCTATCGGTCATTATAGCCACCTTTTCGAGTTTCTCGTCACTGACAGTTTAAATATACCTTATGGAATCCGGAAGTTTTTCTAGCCAAAGCTTGCATTTTGCGTAATGACTGACTAGGTTTTTGGTCTCCCAAATCAATTCCAGTAACTAATCTCTTAATACGCTTATCTTCATTTTCTTTGAAAATATTCAGTAGACGTTCCTTAGCCAACGAATATTTATTCGCATCTGTGCCGAAAATAATGTCCCAAATATTCTCGATGCATTTTGGTTCTAATTGTGACACTAGGTGGTTAAATTTAGTTTCTTCTGTGACAATTTGCAAATGCTGAACTGTGCTTCTACCTGATATAACCACATTTCGAGTTTTTCACTCCAAAAAGGCGGAATTTTGATGTTAACCTTGTTTACTTCCAGGCGATCTTCGGAAACGCTCCCGTTTGTCGTCATATCTTCTTATTATCACGTCCGGGTCACCAAATATAATTGCTGTAACGTAATATTTGCGGCAGTTCCCAAAAGATGTTGCATTGACGATATTAAGTCACCAAGAACACACGCCACTTGGCCTGCTTAGGGCTTCTTTATTGACTTTTGCTTAGCAGCCATCTCAGAATCATCACATCTTTGCTACCAAAGAATAAACAAAAAAAAATTTTAAAGATATTACATCAAGTTATCAGTAATGAACTATAACTCTTAACGTTCTTGGCAACTTCATAAAATATAAAAATTCCATTTAGGTTCATCACTGTTGCCTTTACACATTCTTATACAATTATGCCGACTGTTAACCTAGATGGTAAATTGGCTGGAAAGTTATTTATTGTGCTGTGAGAAGTTGAAAGTCCTCTGCGCCCTTCGAGTTTCTTTTGTGTGTGTGTGTGTGTGTGTGTGTGTGTGTGTGTGTGCGTCTGTGCGTGTGATCTTCCAAGGGCAGTAGGGAACAATCAGGTCACAGCAAGCAATAGTGGGAAACTGGGCGTAAGAGGACTTCAACTATGGCAGGAGTACTGCTTTTGGCCAATACCTTTTCAAAATAGCTTGCTTTTGCTTTATACCTGGTATGCGTACAAAAACCTTAATCCTTTACAGGAAACTATCCCTCCTGAAAAGTGTGTGACACTGCAATTCGTAATACTTAGAACCAGTGGACAAATTCCGCATCTGGATGTTTGTTTTCTCTGTGCCTATAAAATATTATCGCACTATCTGAGCTACGCCTTATAGGATAGCCAGTTTTAGGATAAGCTCCACGACAGACTGTTTCGCATTCGGTTGCGTGCCATCACATTAAATCAGTTTTCATCACCCTGTTACATCAACATGATTCTATAGACATTCTTTGAGAGCGTATTACCGGCCGCTGTGGCCGAGCAGTTCTAGGCGCTTCAGTGCAGAACCGCGCTGCTGCTGCGGTCGCAGGTTCGAATCCTGATTCGGGCGTGGATGTTCGTGATGTCCTTTGGTTAGTTAGGTTTAAGTAGTTCTAAGTCTAGGGGACGATGACCTCAGATGTTAAGTGTCATAGTGCTTAGAGCCATTTGAACCATTTTTGAGAGCGGATTCCTACCTAAATGTTTTGCACGGTTTATAACTTCTAAGGAGTTCGCATTCGATCTTGATGGTGCGAACCTTTGTGAACACTGTGGTGCGCCTTATTTTATTCGGTGTCCGTGGTGCGAGTTAATGGTTTATTATCAACATATCTTGAATGTCGATGATGTCTATTTTATGAAGTATAATACAGGCACCCCATAGAAGGTTGATCTCTCCATCTCCCGGACATTCAGTTTCTGTCGCCCTTCTGATGCACATGGTGAGTCATTAGCAGCTAATATTTTTCCTGTCATAACTGTTAACACAACCCTTTCAAATGAGCGTTACTAAAGACTAAACTTGCGACCTCGCACTCCAGGGGTTCCTTGTAAGAGAATTTGTAAACTTGTCGACACGTACAACAATACAGTGATAGGCCACAAATATGATCCAAGGAACTGCTGATAACTAATGTCACAAAATAAAGCGACTGACTCTGGAATATTTTTAAACTCTCTAGATTCTCACACTAAGTCATTTCTCATTCTTAAAGATCGAAAAATGTGTAATTTCATCATAAAACCAATTCTACAGCATACATTGGTCATATGAATTATTGTGGAAGACACGATTTTCCACATGACTACATAATATTAAAATGGTTCAAATGGCTCTGAGCACTATGCTACTTAACTTCTGCGGTCATCAGTCGCCTAGAACTTAGAACTAATTAAACCTAACTAACCTAAGGACCTCACACACATCCATGTCCGAGGCAGGATTCGAACATGAAACCGTAGCGGTCGCTCGGCTCCAGACTGTAGCGCCTAGAACCGCACGGCCACTCCGGCCGTCTAATATTAAAACTAAGCATTTTGATGACATAAAATCACTTCAATAAGCAATGTGAAACAGATCGACAGAGTCAGGAATAATGACGATAGCAATTTGACGTCAGTAACAAGAGAGCCAGAGACATGTGCATACGAGAAAATTTGTTTGCTTCGTTATTGACGTAAACTAAATGCAGCTGAAGTGAAGATATCACCTACCTGACAGCTGCACGTGAAACGAAAGTCGAAAGCTTATTTCTCCTCGTGCTTTATCTTCCATATTTGCGAGTCAAACCCGTGTAGAGAAGCGCTTTACAACGTGCAGAAACAAACATACACCAGAGGACACCGTTAGGAACAACGGTGAAAACTCCGACGATGAGCTGTTCGTAATAAGAATAATCTGCCCACAAGAACTCATGAGAAAATTTTCTTTTAAAATACAGGATATTCTGATTCACTACCTCAAAACAAAAAATTATTTGATACCCAGTAACCATTGGACCACTTAGCATTACAGTAAAGATTATCGTCATATAACTAGCTCAGAATTGGAAGTTATTTTTTATGAAGTTGAATCTGACTTAGATTTTGGCAGATGGTACAGAGCCTGTATGGAGGTGACTTAGAAAATAAAAATTAGTGAATTTCGACCAGTGTACAGGATAAAGATTCTTAAGCTATTCATCAGTTTTGAGTCTCTACTGAGATTTATTTAATCACCCGTTATATTCGTAGGCCGTTCATTTGTTTAGAAATACTTCTCATATGCGAGGATGGATTAACTATAACGCCATGACCAATTTCATAAATGTCTGCTTCATTACCTGAATCATTGTGTGATAGAATGAGTGCTAACTGTAGAGGTCTCATTCCTTAAATTACTCTGTTTAGTTTTGAGTGAGTCATTTGACTGAACTATCAGCGTTTCAGTCCACTTTGTTCTGCAGCTTTTTGTGTAATTCTAATGTATAGGTGGTAGACTTCATTTAAATGTTTCACATGGACAAGCTCTTTTATTCAGTACCGGGAGTAGGCCCCTACTCATAAATGAACCAGGAGCAGTGTTTGCTTATGATGTTGAGTGTCATGTTGCTCATGAAGTGCAGTATACCTGCGAGCGTACACTAGGACTTTGCCGTCTACCTCCGGCACAGACAACGTACAGAGAAGAGTAGTGCGTTTCGTTACAGGTTCATTTAGTAATCACGAAAGGGCAAGGAGATGTCAACCAACCCCAGTGGCAGACGCTGCAAGAGAGGCGTTCTGCGTCACAATGTGGTTTACTGCTAAAGTGCCGAGAGCGTACGTTCCCAGAATAGTCAAGAAATACGTTGCCGCCACCTAGCTGTATATAGCGAAAAGATCACGAAGACTGGAGAGATTCGATCCCACGTGGAGGATTATGGGCAATCGTTCTTCCCGCGAACTTTTCGCAACTGGAACAGGAAACGGGGAGAAATGACAGTGGTGCTCAATGCATTCTTCGTCACACACCGCAGAGTGGCTTGTGGAGTATACAAGAGAATGTATGCTGCCACGGTGTGTATTATCAGTCCTTTGGATGGGTCGTCATAATTGATCGGTTTTGCGGCGCGTGATTAGCCGAGCACTTTAGGGCGCTGCAGTCTTGGACTGTGCGGCTGGTCCCGGCGGAGGTTCGAGTCCTCCCTCGGGCATGGGTGTGGGTGTTTGTCCTTAGGACAATATAGGTTAAGTAGCGTGTAAGCTTAGGAACTGATGACCTCAGCAGTTACGTCCCATAAGATTTCGCACACATTTGAACATTTGATCGGTTTTGTGTTCCTCTTCGTTGTTAGGTGATGCCTTTTTCAGACATTAAGAACTTCGCATCATCGGCAGAAAGGCAATTATCATAAGCGTGACTGGCCTGTGCTACTTAAGGCTGTGTGGCGTATGATAAGATGGATCTAGAGCTGGGGTTCCCGAACTTCTTCTCTGACGAAAGCTTCGAGAATCCCGGTAACTTGATGGAACACCTTGTTTCGTTTGAAGGCTAGCAGCACTTAAAAAATGAGATAAAAGTGTTTGAGTTAGTGAGTGTTTCAATTTTAAATCGTAACGAACAACACAGAAATCATAATAAAATTTTTAAAAAATAAGTAATATTGTCAAAAATGTCGGACAAAACCACCATATTATTAATAGTTTTTTGCTGAGTACCTATCCGCTTCGTGCGGAAGACCAGTGTTCCGCGGAACACAGTTTGAGTAACACTGATCAACAGGTATAATTTGTGGCCATTTAAATTGCGACGCCAGGACAGATAGCAGAGAACGAAATTTTACGTTGTAAGAGGTATGCGTTGCCTGTGATATGTGAATCGCTGACCAGAGAGCAGTGTTGGCTGCAGTACGAACTGTGTAACTGTAGCAGTTAGATGTTGCTAGTTGCTAGTCTGAGGTTGTCTGCGCTTGTCTGCAGTCTGCTCTGGTCGAGAATCTGGAGGCGAAGTATTACTGTATAAGGTAAAGAAGCAGCCTCGCGCATATCTAATAATGTATCTGAACTGTCATCCAAATGTTTTAAAAAAATGTCCTAATAATAATTTTGGTAATATAAAGTTTTTTTTAAAAAAAGCATTCATTTAAAAAAAATCAGTTGCTTCCTTTCACAAATCACAAATGAATAGGCCAGCATTGCACGGAGCTGTGCCGGAAGAATGTTAAGTAAGAGAAGATATATTCGCCGTTTTTATTGAGGTAAGAATTTTCGCTTTTTATTCAGAATGATCTTACAGGGGCACGACGCAGCACTGCTGTCGTCCAAATTTTACCAGGTTACTGAATTTATTTTTTATTACGAGGTTTAGGAATTTTTCTATTTCGAGCTTACATTAAATGGGAAACAAATTTTGTATGGAGGTTAAATGTGAATGAATTTCTGTAGAGAGATTACACTAAATTAGAATCACATTTATTATTATTATTATTATTATTTATAAATTTTGCGGGGAGGTTACACTTGGCGACATCCGGCCAGGATCGTATTTCTTTGTGAATCTCTGAGAAGTAGTCATATATCTGCTCTTATTTACTTAAATGTAGTTTGCATCTGGCGCAACGCATTTACTAATTTGTCACTCTTTCTTTTACAGATCATCGGCAATTTATTGCTCTTTGTTGTAATTGTGTTTGTTCCATTTTTGCTTTGTCTTTGTTTCATTTTGTGCTTAATTTTGATTTGTGAAAAATGCCGCGAAAAACTGTTAACAGTACATCGCGATGTGTAATGTGTGAAATAGCCGACTTGAATAATTTGACCGATAATACTTGCGACACTCCGTGTAATAGCGATAATCCTCCATTTACAGACAATCAGTGCGTAACGACTACTAATAATGATTTTAATGCTAATGAGGAGCAAACAAATTCAATTATGTCCACAGTAAATGTAACAATTGATGACGCGGAACGTTCGGATACAATGAACGCTGCCCACTTTGACACACCCGGTTTGCAAAATTTGATTTGTGAACAGATAAATTTTTCTCACGAAGATGAACAATGTAGTCAAAATACGTCAGATTTATTTGATTCCGAGATAGTGACCAACAGTGCACATCCGATTGGCAAACCTTTTTGTGCATTACAGAATGACCAAATGGTTACAGAAAACGTGACAAATGCACATACATCATTACACAGCATAGAAAATAGAGTCGCTAATTTTGGCTTGGATCAAATTATGGCAGTATTGCTACAGTCTAAGAAAGAACAAGACAACAATTTCAAACGACTTAATGAAAAATATGACAATCTTAATGAGTCGAACAAACAAATTAATGAAAGTCTTAAACAGTCGAATGATAAGCAAGACAACAATCACAAACAACTTAGTGAAAATCTCAAACAACAAATTAATGAAATTAATGAAAAACTAGACAACAATTCCAAACAGCTTAGTGAGCAGATTACAGCCGTTGCCGCGCAATGTCGTGATAATAAAGAACAATTACGTAAGGAAATTAAGGCTTGTGCTAGGAACAATAGTGAAGAAATTAGATCTGTGGCTCAAGAATTAAGTAATACACATGCAGCCACAACTAAAGTACTTAGAGACGAAATTAGTGCAGTCGCTAAACAATGCTCTGAAAACGCAACACAGTTACGCGACGAGTTTAAATTAATGTCAGCAGAAGTTTCACGCACACTGGATGCAAAAGTAGACGCGAAATTTGACCAACAGAACAGCCAAATTGACGAACGCTTTAATCACCACCTACAAAACAGTGAAACGCGTTACCGTAAATTAATACAGGAACAGAATAAAGTAAAGCGACAAGTCATGGAAACAATTACTGCACAGAGACAGGAAGATAAGCGTAAATTGTTTACGAAAGCAAAAACATACGTAGACAACAATATTGCTACAGTATCAGACGAAATCAAACAGTTGAATACCGAATTGCATGATGAAATCTCCGATCTTAAAACAAAAACAGATACACGCACATTAGACTTTCAGACAATGACCAACAGACTTGAAAAGTTGGAACTAATACAGGATCCCGATGCCATCAAAGCAGACGTTAAAAAATTGAACGAAACCACACGTAAAATACAAAAACAAATTGATGCTTGTGATAATAAAAACGATGATCAGGTAAAAGCACTGACTGAAAAATATGATGAATTGGCCAGTCGTGTTGATGTTATCGAAAGTAATAATGACACCAAATCAGACGATACGTCACCTGTTTCATTTAATCAAACACCCGAATTTCAAAATTTACAGCAGACGATCGGTGAGATAGGTTCGTCCAATAATACATTACGTAGAAAATTGTCAACATTATAATAAGAAGTAACAGAGATGAAAAATGTTTCAGCCTTTAACACATCACAGCATACGCCATTTTGCGAACATTTGTCAGACTCACACAGCCAGTATAATTTAGGTAATTTACAAAGAGTACGTGAGTTAGATTCCGAACAGTCACAGACAAATAGATTCTCATACAATCCTGAACCTGTTCAGACATACAGAGACGATAATTTTGATTACAAGCATTTTCTATCCGTGAGAAAATTTAAAGTATTTAAAAATGACAGAACACAGATTCACCCATTGGATTGGATACAACAATTTAGCTTTGCTTTTCCACCGACTTGGCCCGTAACACATAAACTTGAATTTATTTGCACTTGTTTGGAAGATGAACCGGCAACTCGTATGAGACAGATTGCGAGACAATGCTATTTGGTAGAAGAATTTCAGAATGCTTTTCTGTCAGCGTATTGTTCGAAGACGACACAGTGCGGAATCAAGGATCAACTAATTAGTTTACCGAATTATGAGAACTCAAATTTTCCAACTGTCACGCAATTTTTTGAACACATGCTACAACAAAATCAATCTTTATGTGAGCCCTACAGTGAATCTGCACTTATCCAATTATGTATTTCTAAATTACCACGATCATTAAGAGTATCACTTTTAACAGGGCAGCAGAAAGAAAATATTTCGGCATTCAGAGATCTGTTACAGCTTTTTGAAGTTCAGCAATCAGATTATTCCTTCATAAATAAAAATTTTTCACATAATAACCAAGGTCAACAAGGATACAGCAATTACGATCAACCACGCTATTTCAATAGCGAAGCTAATAGACGCTCCAGGAACGACAACCACCAGAACTTTAATAACAGAAAAAATTGTAATTATCAGTATCGTCAAAATTATCAGCAACAGGAACCACGTTTTGGTAACAATAGACGCTTTTCACCCCAACAGCATCAAAGGCAGCCGGTTAGCATACCTAACCAACAATGTAATGTACAAGGTCAACCAAGCTTTAATGTTTCGCCGCCTACACGTATAGCGTCAGCTCCAACAAATAGTAACGCACAGCAACAGGGAAATCAGTACGTACAGAAAACACACTATTTCAGCTCATATCGCAATGCACCGTATAGAAATGACTATCATGACGGACGTAAAAATAATGGTCACAATTTTCAGCGTACGTTTAATAACAGTCGGTCTTACCAACAACAAAATCATCCGCAACAACAAATTATCATGAATGAACCAGACAGTAGATATCCTCCCGAACGTAATACGTCAGGAAGAAATAACAGAACAGTACAAATAGAGGAAATGCCACAGCATCCTCCCGAAAATAATAGCACGTCAGATAGAATTTGACTAGATACAGTACAGGTTGCATCTTACAGTAACGCAAGCAATGCTTTTGACACGCAGAATCTTGTTCACGAAATTGTTATTACTTTTGACGACATCCGGGACACTGTTTTGCAGGAAAGACCAGTTACTCAAAAAAACATTTCACACCCTGTCATTGAAGTAAAGATTGGATCATCTAAATTTTCAGCAGTAATCGATTCTGGATCACCTATGTCAGTTATAAATGAGGAAACTTTCAACGAATGTAACAAAGAGAATACCTATCCTACGTTACCATTAGGCAAAACTAAAGTAAAAGGAGCAGTATCTGGTAAAGGAGTAGACGTAAAATTACAGACGCATTTATCATTTTGTATTGCAGATCATACATTTCACTCAAATTTTTGGATTGTTCCCTTATTGACGACAGACGTTATTTTGGGTACGAATTTTCTGGTACAACACGACACAGTTATTGACTTTCAAAACTCCTATTTAATGTTACAGGATGAAAATGTACAACTGGCTTTAGAATTTCAGCACTCTTTATCTGCAGAAGAACAAACAATTAATCGTACAGAGGTCATTTCCGCATCACGTAACATAGACTGTCATTCCACATTGTTCACAGATACGTACGTACACAACTACAATACTCCAGACGAAGCTGACTATGACGTTATACAGATGACTTCTGATAAAGTTAAACAGAGCAGTGCAAATACAGACGACGAACGCACGCAACTACGCAAAATTCTTTTACAGCAAGCTCCAGTTTTTGACAACGTTCCTGGTACTATGTCCGGTTTTATGTATGAATTTCAAGTTAAACAGTACGACACATTTAAAGCCAAACATTATCCTATTCCATACATTCACAGAGAACAGGTTAAGAAAGAATTGCAAGCTATGCTTGACCAAGGAATTATTGAACCGGTTGTTAGTCCGTACATAAATCCACTCCATATTATTGAGAAAAGGGATGGTTCACTTCGTCTCGTACTTGATTCGCGTCACATCAACGACATTATTGTTAATGAAACGGATCGCCCACAGACACTAGAAGAGCTTCTACAGAAATTTCATGGTACTGCTATTTATTCCACATTAGATTTGAAATCGGGATTTTGGCAAATTCAACTCCATCCGAACTGTAAAAAGTACACAGCTTTTCTCTGTTTTGGTGACTGTTATCAGTTTTGTAAATTACCGTTCGGTTTAACTATTTCTTCAGCAGCATTTATTCGCGGTTTGAATACTATACTTCCGACAGAATTAAAAGACAGAATCACAACGTAAGTAGACGACATTCTTATTGCAGAAGCTAACTGGTCCGAACATAATCTGATTCTTGAACAACTGTTACGAACTTTTCGTGCTCAAGGACTCACAGTTAATCTCAGTAAATCGCACTTTGGCAAAACTTCTATAAAATTTCTCAGACATGTGATATCAGCAGAAGGCATTGCGCCTGACCCGGAAAAACTTCAAGCTTTACGTGACATTACTGTTCCTACGACGAAGAAACAACTACGCAGCTTTTTGGGTTTAATTAACTTTTTTTCGTAAATTTATTCATTACTCTGCTTTAGACACACCTAGATTATGTCAATTGACAGGTAAAAACACTATTTGGTCCTGGATAGCCAAGCACATTCTGAATTTATGAATCTGAAAGAAGCTTTGTTGAACGCACCACTTTTATCACATCCAGATCTTACTAGAAATTTTTCCATTGCCACCGACAGTTCTAACACCGCTTTAGGCGTACACATTTTTCAGGAAATTGAAGAAGATGGCACTACAGTAATAAAAAGCATCGCGTTTGCGAGTCGCATTCTGTCACCTGCTGAACGCAATTATTCTATTACAGAACTTGAAACATTATGTGTTGTTTGGGCATTTACGAGATTTCGGCATTTTCTTTATGGAAGACACACTACCGTTTACACAGATCATGGAGCTATACAGTTTTTACTTTCCGCTAAATTTACACACGACAGATTAAGCAGATGGAAACTTTATTTACTGGAATTTAATTTTACAATTGTTCACATTCCTGGCACACAAAATATTGTAGCAGACGCACTATCCCGTTCTCTCAGCAACAATCAGCAAGACATCGCAACCAACTTCTGCAAAGCAAATTTCAGCGTCATGTACATTTAACAAGTTGCATTTCAAAATTTCATTTCGTCGTCATTACAAGACATAGCACAAGAGCAGAGTAAAGACAACGTATGGAAAGAAATTAAACACCTTTGGCAAAATAGGAATAATGTTACCATTAGAAACCATTACACTGTACGGAATAATATTGTTTAGCCGCTCTCACCCTGACAGCAACAATTGGTTATTATGTATTCCTGACGAGCTTGTTAACAAATGAATTTGGTATACTCATTTAAGTTATGCACATTATGGAGCCAGAAAATGTTTTCTTATACTGAGACACAGCTGTTATTTTGCCAACATGGAGAAACTTATTCGACGAGTTTTAGCGTCATGTAAAATCTGCCAGAAAGCTAAGTCAGATACGACTTCACATATTCCTCCATTACATCCCATTGTACCTGTTAAATTGAGACACATGGCCGCTGTAGATATTTTTCGTCCGATTCCCAGAACTAATAGAGGTTTTTGCTACATCTTTGTCGCTGTTGAACTCACTTCGAAATTTGTTACCTTCACTCCGTTACGCAAAGCTACTGCTAAAACTATTTCGAAAGCATTTGTAAAACATTTTTTATTTCATGTAGGGCATGTATTGAAAGTAATTTCCGATAATGGTTCACAGTTTCGATCTGCTATATGGACACGTATGTTACGAGCTAGAAACATTTCTCCGATCTATATATCCAGATACCATGCTTCTTCGAACCCTTGTGAACGACTAATGAAAGAAATTGGTAAACTGTGTAGAATATACTGCCATAAAAAACATATTGATTGGGACACACACATACTCTCATTCCAGGATGTAATTAATTCCATACCAAATGAATCTACTATGCTATCTCCGACTGTTATAGTGAAAAATGTTGAACCACCTAACAAAATTAAAGAATTAGTAACCTTTCCTACATCTCGTCGACTACGACACCATGAAATAATTGACATTGCGCTGAACAACATCAAACGTGCAGCAGAGCGCCGGAGAAGACAGCAAAAACAGGTTTGTACACGCCGTGACTTTCACATTAGAGAGAAGATATTAGTACGTACACACTATTTATCCAACAGAGGAAAGAACAGGTGTAGTAAATTTGAGCTTCTATACGCAGGTCCATATCGAATTCGTAGCATTCCTCACCCCAATGTAGTATACGTCGAAACTTTGAGAACCAGAAAAAGTAAAGGCAATCACCATGTCTCCCATATTAAACCCTTTATTAAATGAACATACTTTATGATTTATCACACTGTAATTCTATTTTCTGATTTTTATATGACCAATGAAGCAATTATATTTATATGACTACTTACTGATGATTATCATTTTTTTTTTTCTTGGAAAGTGCCCGGCAAGGTAAGGTTAGCAGGTCACTTTTCTTGTCGTTACACATCAGACTGTACACATTTTTCCAGATAAGCTTACATATTTTATGACCAACTATGCAATTCTATCTAGTGACATATTAATTTTATCAAATTCTTTCTCCATTAAAGTCTTCAACTCTCGCCTCTATCAACTACACAACTTACAAGCTGAACAAAGAAAGGCATTTATTGTCGTTACACATCAGACCGTGCACATTTTCCATTCCTCATGTATGTATGATTGTTTTCCTGTTTTGTTTGTATGAACAATGAAATCTTTAAGATATAACAAACACCAGTTGACTTTGACATTTTGCCTTATGATATCTCAACATCGTGACTATTTTACATTTTTTTTGCTGCTATATTGTAATACTCTGTGCACATTTTTGCACCTGCACACTGTCTATATTTTTGACATATTACGTTTTCTGTCATGCTACGCTGTATGCCCAATTGTATCACTAGAAACCAGTTTTTATTTAATGGGTATATGATTTAAATGCAAGGCATTAATCATTGTTCATCATTTTCAGAAAACAATAACGTGTAAAAGAAATAAATTAAACAAACCACAGTGGATTACTATGAAATGGGAATTTCACCTTCGGAATGAACGAAAGAAGATGCAATACCTCGTCACGAAGAGTAAATCGATCAGAATTAACAAGCATTAACAAAAATATACTATACACATCGTATGATAGCTGTCTTAACTAATTTTTTTCTTTCAGAATACGAGGCGATTGATGCAGGCTGTCAAACAGAACTACACATCTTTGTTTTAGTGATGAAATATGCTAGAAATAAGAAACTCTATACTATGAATAGTTGTATGAAGTAAATTGTAATATGAATAATGAAGTGTCTTTTTGCAGATGATAATGAATGGTGATGAATAGTGGTGAAGAATATGGTAATATGAATAATGAAGTTTTTCTTTGCAGGTGATGATAATAATGAAGTTATGGTGATACGAATAATGAAGTTTTTGTTTACAGGTGAAGATAGTGATAAATTTTATATGGCCACTAAAAGCACCACTTTTAAGTTTTTATTTGCAGATGAGGATAATGATGCAGTTTATATATTTACTGTTAGTTAAGAAATGCTATGTAGTTATTTAAGTATTTGTTGCAGTTCGTTTTGACACTATGTCTTATGTCGCGTGGTATAATGACTGAAGGTTTTGGAAAAGACACCTAGAGAACATATATATTGAATACACATTTCATTACCTGTTAATTCGAAGTTCACTACTTTTCAGCATAATATGCGTTTCTTCTGTCAGCATAATAATCCTTTTTTTATTTTTTCCAGAAGAAGCTATTCATGAAATTAATGTGCTATAAGCAGTTAATTATTAAACCTGTTCTAGTACTTGCATTTTTTTTACCCATTTGTGTGTGTCATTCATGAATGTGGTCACATGTACTCTACTTGTTTCATAACCTTGCTACAGCTGACTCATGACGAATGACGTTACCTATCCTCATTTGCAGCAAAAAGTCAAGAGTAAATATTGTTATGCCCCAGCAATTAATTATCGATCCCAACGCAATGCATTGCTAACACAAAAAAAATGTATTACCAGTCCCAAATAATGCTACCAGTTTAAGAGAGTTCTGAGTAATACTGAATGATGTTTTCTAATCACAGACCTTGAGTAATAGTTACAGTGTGTTACATTTTAAATATGTCATATGTCACTTGAATGATGAGTTCTAAGTAATAGTGAATGATATTTTGTAATAATGCATACATGTTCTACACTCTTTAGCTCCTGTTTTGAAGGATGACTTCTGGTGATTTGTAACTGGCCAATGAGTGCTAATAATTATTTTAAATATGTCATATGTCACTTGAATGATGAAAAATGTTTTGTAATATTCAATACTTGCAATATGTTTAGTAACTGGCCAATGAATGCCACTGTTTCTTGTATTTTAAATTTGTATTATGTCACTTACATGCTATTATATATGAATACCAGTAGCGTGATGCCACACTCATTAGCTCCCGTTTGAATGATGATATTTGTATTATGTCACTTACATCCTATATATATATGAATACTAGTAGCTTGATGCTACACTCATTAACTCCTGTTTTGAAGGATGACTTCTGATGGTTTGTAACTGGCCAATGAGCGCCAATGATTACTATAACTAGCTGAATTATGTAAATAGTATGCCATTAATTAACTCTTGTTTTGAATGATCACTTTTGAATAATGCATAAAAATGGTTTGTAACTGGCCAATGAGTGCCAATGATTACTATAACTAGCTGAATTATGTAAATAATATGCCATTAATTAACTCTTCTTTTGAATGATCACTTTTGAATAATGCATAAAAATGGTTTGTAACTGGCCAATGAGTGCCAATGATTACTATAACTAGCTGAATTATGTAAATAGTATGCCATTAATTAACTCTTGTTTTGAATGATCACTTTTGAATAATGCATAAAAATGGTTTGTAACTGGCCAATGAGTGCCAATGTTCACTATAATCAGATGACTTATGAACATTATTCTGTAATACTTCATACATGGTACAGATATGTTCAGTAACTAGGTGACGAGTGCCACCAATTACTCAAATCAGTTGATAGACTAGTGTAATTCTCAATGATGACTGGCATAAAACTTAATGTCCTTCACCTTCTGACCTAATTACCAGAAATTACTACAATATCCGTTTGTCTATCCTCATGATCATGGAGCACTATATTTGGTTTTTGCACTAATTCTACGTTGGTGTACCTTACAAGAATGTGGTGATGACACGACATGCTGTCCACCACCTTGAGCGATGGAGATGTTATTATGGTCCCACTGTTTCGTGTACCTAATGTACTACCAAAATGATAACATTGAATTTTAATACGGCATTTCAGTGTCTTGGCTACACTGATTAATACTTATTTTCATGGAAGAGAACTTCAGATTGTCTCACTTGGTGTTGTGCTTCTGTAGAAAGATATGGACTTTCAGTGCAGCTACGTGCAACCTACTGTGCTACAACCATGATACAATCCTTCCCTTTCCTATCCTAGCTCTTGTAAAATGGTAAAAAAATACTACAGTGCGTGTGCACTTTATGTCATTAGTTAATATGTTTTGTACTCATTGCGTATACATTTTCTCATTACCTGATATGTTCTGTACTGCAGTGCGTGTGCATTTTATGTCATTTGCTAATATGATTTGTACTCATTGCGTATACATTTTGTCGTTACCTGATATGTTCTGTACTACAGTGCGTGTGCACTTTATGTCATTAGTTAATATGTTTTGTACTCATTGCGTATATATTTTGTCATTACCTGATATGTTCTGTACTACAGTGCGTGTGCATTTTATGTCATTAGTTAATATGATTTGTACTCATTGCAGATACATTTTGTCATTACCTGATATGTTCTGTACTACAGTGCGTGTGCACTTTATGTCATTTGCTAATATGATTTGTACTCATTGCGTATACATTTTGTCATTACCTGATATGTTCTGTACTACAGTACGTGTACACTTTACGTCATTAGTTAATATGTTTTGTACTCATTGCGTATACATTTTCTCATTACCTTCTATGTTCTGTACTACAGTGCGTGTGCATTTTATGTCATTTATTAATATGATTTGTACTCATTGCGTATACATTTTGTCATTACCTGATATGTTCTGTACTACAGTGCGTGTACACTTTATGTTATTAGTTAATATGTTTTGTTGCTCATGGCAAGTCTAATTGACTCACCATCGCTGCCAAATTTTTGCCCCCCCCCCCCCCCCCCCCAGTGGAGGGTTATGTAAGAGGTATGCGCTGCCTGCGATATGTGAATCGCTGACCAGAGAGTAGTGTTAACTGCAGTACGAACTGTGTAACTGTAGCAGTTGGTTGTTGCTAGTTGCTAGTCTGAGGTTGTCTGCGCTTGTCTGCAGTCTGCTCTGGTCGGGAATCTGGAGGCGAAGTATTACTGTATAAGGTAAAGAAGCAGCCTCGCGCATATCTAATAATGTATCTGAACTGTCATCCAAATGTTTTAAAAAATGTCCTAATAATAATTTTGGTAATATAATTTTTTTTAAAAAAGCATTCATTTAAAAAAATCAGTTGCTTCCTTTCACAAATCACAAATGAATAGGCCAGCATTGCACGGAGCTGTGCCAGAAGAATGTTAAGTAAGAGCAGATATATTCGCCGTTTTTATTGAGGTAAGAATTTTTACTTTTTATTCAGAATGATCTTACAGGGCGACGACGCAGCACTGCTGTCGTCCAAATTTTACCAGGTTACTGAATTTATTTTTTATTACGAGGTTTAGGAATTTTTCTGTTTGGAGCTTACATTAAATGGGAAACAAATTTTGTATGGAGGTTAAATGCGAATGAATTTCTGTAGAGAGGTTACACTAAATTAGAATCACATTTATTATTATTATTATTATTATTTATAAATTTTGCGAGGAGGTTACAACGTATAACGTAAATTCAGTTCACAAGGGTCCGCCCCCGGTAGCTGAATGGTTAGCGTGACAGAATGTCAATCCTCAGGGCCCGGGTTCGAATCCAGGCTGTTCGGAGATTTTCTCCGCTCAGGGACTGGGTGTTGTGCTGTCCTAATGATCATCATTTCATCGCCATCGACGCGCAAGTCGCCGAAGTGGCGTCAAATCGAATGACTTGCATCCGGCGAACGGTCTACCCGACGGGAGGCCCTCGGCACACATTTACATCTAGTACAGAAGGAAGAATACGTGGTCAGATTTATTCCTGATTGGGAAGGAGGCAGGATGGGAAATTTAGTGCGTAGAGGTGACGCCTCTGGCAGCAACATTGGTTGTTGCCCGGCTTAGATAACACATACGGTTATTCCACACTGCATCAACTCTGTCCCGGAGTTCACTACTTGTAGTGCGTGGCGAGTTCTGTCTTGTCACTCTAAATGGTTCAAATGGTTCTGAGCACTATGGGACTTGACATCTGTGGTCATCAGTCCCCTAGAACTTAGAACTACTTAAACCTAACTAACCTAAGGACATCACACACATCCATGCCCGAGGCAGGATTCGAACCTGCGACCGTAGCAGTCGCGCGGCTTGTCACTCTCTCAGCAACCCAAAGGCAAAAGTTTTCAGTGGGTGAGAAATCTGGACTACGTGCTGGCCAAGGCAACAGTTGCGAACTCTGGGTATCGGAGTAGATTACGAAAGCATGGGTAGCATGCGATCTTGAGGTATATTGTTAAAAATCACGTCATAAATGTATCGCCTACTGTCTAAATTACCCGGCTATGTTAACCAAAGCTGATAGTGTTTTGTACCCAATAGAGCGTTGTACTGTCAATCCCGGTGCTGGGCCGGTATGACTATGAATCCAGCGTGGTTCTCCTAGGAACCGTCAAACGTTGTTACGTCAGTCGTGGAGCTGTACCCAGAACCGCGACTAGTCTCAAAGGACTCCTGTGTCCAGTGAGTCACTGGGTGCCATTTTCGGTGCGTCTCTCTCTGATGCCGCATCGAGAGAAACTACAAACGTGATCGCCTCGGTGACAATCCGTGGTTCTCGAGACATTGCTGCACTGTCCCTGTGGATACTTGTCCTGCTCCTAACAAGCTCATTTCGTGATTCAAAGTAGGTGACACGGCTGTACAGTGCTGCATGGTTGAGCGAAAAGTTTGTTTATCTCTGGCGTTAGTCGCATGAGACAGTGGAGATCTTGCGTGTTGTTGACCATGTCACTCTTGCATCTACCGACAGTGTGTGCACACGGCAATGAAGGGATTGTCACCAAAGTGAGTAGAAGCATCAACAGAGTTGTGCTGTGTCAAAACTATGGTGCGGTAGTTTTGGTACACTATATAAATGACATAGTAAATTGCAGGATTACCGGTAGTACTGGTAGTATTCGTAGGAAAAGAAACATAAATGAAGGTGTGAGAGAGAAAACAGGAGCCATCGACTTGTGTTTAGTTTTCTTTTTCTTTCTTTTTTTGTCTGATTGGTTGTTTTGCGCAATAATAAGAGCCTCAAATCCTTCAATTTTAGGTAATTCCGTATATTATATCCTTACAGAACATAAATCGCTTTTTATAGGTAATAAAAATTAGTTGACCGCGTAATTTCTGCGCTTTTGTGCAACGCAAGCAATGAATTTTGATGGGTGTACAGTTTAAACGCATAAAAATGGAACGTATCTATAATTATATGAATGCGTGGTGTCTGTTCTTTTGCATTTTCACCCGTCGCCGCTCATTCCGCATAAAGTTCCGATGCAGTTGTCAATAGTTCCTTTCCTTTGCTTTCTCCCTCTCCATCCTTAATTTACATAATATATGTAGTTACAGCTGTTATTTTGTATGTATTAGAATATTCATCATGATCAAAGGCAAGAGTTTCTTGTCATTATTGATAAATTCGAAAGTGTTTTTTTTTTTTTTTTTTTTAATAAATGACAGAAATATGTCTCACGTAAGTTCGAGAAAGTATTGATGCGATATTTGATATACACTCCTGGAAATGGAAAAAAGAACACATTGACACCGGTGTGTCAGACCCACCATACTTGCTCCGGACACTGCGAGAGGGCTGTACAAGCAATGATCACACGCACGGCACAGCGGACACACCAGGAACCGCGGTGTTGGCCGTCGAATGGCGCTAGCTGCGCAGCATTTGTGCACCGCCGCCGTCAGTGTCAGCCAGTTTGCCGTGGCATATGGAGCTCCATCGCAGTCTTTAACACTGGTAGCATGCCGCGACAGCGTGGACGTGAACCGTATGTGCAGTTGACGGACTTTGAGCGAGTGCGTATAGTGGGCATGCGGGAGGCCGGGTGGACGTACCGCCGAATTGCTCAACACGTGGGGCGTGAGGTCTCCACAGTACATCGATGTTGTCGCCAGTGGTCGGCGGAAGGTGCACGTGCCCGTCGACCTGGGACCGGACCGCAGCGACGCACGGATGCACGCCAAGACCGTAGGATCCTACGCAGTGCCGTAGGGGACCGCACCGCCACTTCCCAGCAAATTAGGGACACTGTTGCTCCTGGGGTATTGGCGAGGACCATTCGCAACCGTCTCCATGAAGCTGGGCTACGGTCCCGCACACCGTTAGGCCGTCTTCCGCTCACGCCCCAACATCGTGCAGCCCGCCTCCAGTGGTGTCGCGACAGGCGTGAATGGAGGGACGAATGGAGACGTGTCGTCTTCAGCGATGAGAGTCGCTTCTGCCTTGGTGCCAATGATGGTCGTATGCGTGTTTGGCGCCGTGCAGGTGAGCGCCACAATCAGGACTGCATACGACCGAGGCACACAGGGCCAACACCCGGCATCATGGTGTGGGGAGCGATCTCCTACACTGGCCGTACACCACTGGTGATCGTCGAGGGGACACTGAATAGTGCACGGTACATCCAAACCGTCATCGAACCCATCGTTCTACCATTCCTAGACCGGCAAGGGAACTTGCTGTTCCAACAGGACAATGCACGTCCGCATGTATCCCGTGCCACCCAAAGTGCTCTAGAAGGTGTAAGTCAACTACCCTGGCCAGCAAGATCTCCGGATCTGTCCCCCATTGAGCATGTTTGGGACTGGATGAAGCGTCGTCTCACGCGGTCTGCACGTCCAGCACGAACGCTGGTCCAACTGAGGCGCCAGGTGGAAATGGCATGGCAAGCCGTTCCACAGGACTACATCCAGCATCTCTACGATCGTCTCCATGGGAGAATAGCAGCCTGCATTGCTGCGAAAGGTGGATATACACTGTACTAGTGCCGACATTGTGCGTGCTCTGTTGCCTGTGTCTATGTGCCTGTGGTTCTGTCAGTGTGATCATGTGATGTATCTGACCCCAGGAATGTGTCAATAAAGTTTCCCCTTCCTGGGACAATGAATTCACGGTGTTCTTATTTCAATTTCCAGGAGTGTATTTTTGTTTTGTGAGGTTTTTTTATTTTGCCTTTTTGTTGATTAAATCGCGGTATTTAGCGCTATACCATAAATCTATTGTTTCCTTTATTTTTACAACAACATAACTCTGTTTCACGATGCAAATTAATATAACCTGAATTAAACATTGGAAATTGCAGTTTTGCTATAAATAC
The DNA here is from genome assembly GCF_023898315.1 of Schistocerca nitens. Classification (NCBI taxonomy): domain Eukaryota; kingdom Metazoa; phylum Arthropoda; class Insecta; order Orthoptera; family Acrididae; genus Schistocerca; species Schistocerca nitens. The sequence goes on along the minus strand of NC_064615.1, from coordinate 309,976,828 downwards.
TGTTTATTGTTAGGTAACAGACAAGAGGAAAACTGAATAGAACAAAAACGTTATGAAGGTCATGCATCCCTTTGTAAATCTTCTCTCAGTTTTTAGACGGTTCACCTCCGGTTTTTAGAGGAATCTAGTAAGACAATGATAGCATACGTAAGGGAAGCGATCGTTATGAGGTAATGCCCGATAGGTATGCAACACATCTAACATACAGGTAATGTGAGTACGACCTTAACTGAGCAAAGCTTCTAGGAAAACTACTGTAGTCTACGCTTACGTTTGATAGTCTACTTATGATAGTGTCGCTGAACGACAGACTGCGGCCTTGATAGGTCACGATCCTGTCGCTGCGGAATTCAAACTCCAAAACGCATTTTCTTTATAAAGAGACCCGCTTCCTCATCTTTTCTTAGATACAGAATGTACATGGCATTACCGCTATCTACTATGCCGGCCGGGGTGGCTGAGCGGTTCTAGGCGCTACAGTCTGGAACCACGTGACGGCTAGGGTCGTAGGTTCGAATCCTGCCTCGGGCATGGATGTGTGTGATGTCCTTAGGTTAGTTACGTTTAAGAAGTTCTAAGTTCTAGCGGACTGATGACCTCAGAAGTTCAGTCCCATAGTGCCCAGAGGCATTTTTTTGCTACCTACTATGTGCGGCTGCACTGAAATGCTAAGAATTTGCTTAGGCAAGCATGTAGGGCACTTAATGCCAGTTTCACGATTGTTGCTTGCTAACTTCATACTGCTGTACCGAACGAGATCGGGCTTTGGTTAGCATTCGAGAGGTTGACGGCTCAAACCCGCCTCCAGCTACGCAGATTGACGTTTTCCGTTTCACTAAATCGCTCCAGACAAAGGCAGGTGTAGTTCATTTGATAAGTCACGGCCGATTTCCTTCCCTATCCTTGAAATATTCCGAGCTTGTGCTCCGTCTCTAACCTAGTTGTCGACCGGACGTTAAATTGTAATCTTCCACCCTTCCTTTTTAGTGTTGAAATATTCATGACCAGAGCGCAACAGTTGCTTTAACTTTTCAGCGGAGCGAGATTTTAGCGGCAAGTCTATATTTATCTCATCCATAATGTCAACATCCAGATATCGAAGCAAAGATTTAATTAAGGCTAACATCGGGTCATTTTTGTGTGGTTACTGAACTTCTTCGAGTAAATATTTTTATTTGACGCAATGGAGCGTTGTAAGAAACAAGTGCTCTCCTCTTTCACCGTTACTAGCTGACATACTAAATATCTCCGATTTTAAATCGCATCGAACATATGCACCCTCTATAGAACCGTACAGCCTGAGAGCTGAACGGAGTGCGAGGAGGTCGTTTGAGCCACGTGTCCAACAGAAGAATTGCTTGCAAATTAAGATGACAGAATAGATCGTTAAACTCGTCAAAGTGGGCTGTTAACGACTGCACGTCCGCGTAAGCTACATGCAGCTCACGTCCCGCGTATGTCTCGTTGTTGCCGCCTGAAGGCTGGTCTGCGGCGTGGCGACCTGCAGCTAGGAGAGTAGTACACAGTAGGACCCCGACCTGCATTTCCAGTAACAGACACCCTTCACGGAAGAGCAAAATTTAGGTTGTTTTAAGCAGTAGGTTTCGATGCTTCTCGGATTAGCTGAAACAAGCTGTTGAAACGGAGCGGAATGTCCAATGACTAGAATTTGTCGAACACGAGGCAAAATAATAGATACCATCCTGAGTGCTTCTGTCTGTCTCAAACAGCGGTTAAGAACTGATAGAGAAAAATGGCGTAAGCGAATAAAACCAAAGGATTTGGAAAAAAAATGACACTGAAGTCATAGCCCGCTGTCAGCAGGGTTAAAAAGGAAGGAAGGATGTCCAGTGTTTATCGTCCCCACGACATCGACGTCGTCAGAGACGGAGCACAGTCTCGGATTACGAAAGAATGGCGAGGGAAATCGCGCATGCTCTTCTATATAAACCATACCCAGCGTTCGCCTGGAGTGATTTAGAGAAATTACGGTAAACCTAAACCTGAATGATCGGACGCGGATGTGAACCACCGTCCTCCCTAAAGCGTCACCAGTGTGCCAGCCACTGCGCCACCTCGCTCGGAGCCACCGGAGTTAAATCGCAAATAAATTTACTTGTAATGAACTAAGCCACTTGGCTCTAATTTGCAATTATTTTCAAATAAAATGGTGAGCAATTGTAGTGAGGAAAACGCAAACTATGTAGTCACAACGGCAGATCAAGGATATTACTTTTAAATTAATAGATCGGAATTAAATTTAGGTATAAATGGAACACAGTTATAGTGTTTTAACTACAAAATAAACTTATCTACAAAACTGTTATCCATTATGGATGAGGAAGACTGCGACTATGATGAACAAAGTTTTCTTGAAATTACTGGAAGGCTAACCCGGCACATCGTCTCCCGTCCCAGTTGCAGGTTGCCCGTCTAAAAGCTTCTAGGGGTAAAAAGTTGGTTTTCAATATTTCACACAGTTATTGACGAATTTAAAAATCTTTCGATTCATTAAGAGGTATAAGCTTACGTACAGGGCTTAACACAATAAGTCAGCTATTGCCATTAGAAACTATGTCTTCAGGCAGTGTAAGTCACGGAGCGCAAATTATCCTGTTGAAGCAAAGCAACCGTTGTATCGTGTGTGAGATACAGAGGCGAACGAGTCTGCCGGGACTTACCCCAGTTCACTGCTAGTAGCGCCACGTCACCTTAACGCGTCTGCGCGTACCGCGCAAGTATTGCACAACAATTAAGTATGGAACTAAAAATCAAAATTTATGTTTAAAACTTTGTTAAAATATAGTTTAGTGTTCTAATGTTCCAAATACCAAGTCTTTATGTTCTAGACTTAATAGTTTACGTAAAAATGCCGTTTTAAGAGAAAAATAAGTGTCGCTAAATAATGAAGCTAGAAATCCAGAATTTGGTCAGAAGGTGCAGTTCGAGCTCATAAATAAGTGGTGCAGGTTTCCAAAACCATATAACAAAAATTAACACCGGGTTCCACATTTTTAGGAAAAATCAGAGGCGCAAAATAATGGACTTTGAAACATGAAACTTTGTTTTATCCTTCAGTTCACCCCAAAAATAATACCTGAAAGACCACGTTACGCTACCTCTTATAGTTATTGAATAATTAAGTAAAAAACCAATGTTGTACCTAAAACGTACACAATTGTTGTTGATTAAGTACCTGAGATTTTAATGATAGAAAATTTTGGTTAAAGTGGGTGATAAAACATACCAATTGATAGAGCTATACTAAAAAAAAATGGCTCTGAGCACTACGCTACTTAACTTCTGAGGTCATCAGTCGCCTAGAACTTAGAACTAATTAAACCTAACTAACCTAAGGACATCACACACATCCATGCCCGAGGCAGGATTCGAACCTGCGACCGTAGCTATACTAAATTTTAGAGTTGTAGTGTTAATAACTGCTGACATATGTTCTAGTAAAGATATGGTTCAGAGGTAACGATCTACCGTTAGTTCCACTATAAAAATTCTAGAAGGCACAGTTTTCATTCTAGCGAGCTGAAACTTTTTCGGTGATTTCAAACAACTTAATTGAATACAAATAAAAATTAAGAGGCTACTGAAGTAATTTGTAACTGTATTATTAAAGTTCATGTGTCCGAGAAAGTGCTCGTTCGGAGGCTGCTGTAGTATGGAGATAGCCGTAGACATCAGGTGTTCCCTCGGCCGTCCGTTCCGGCACCTATATAAATACAGCCCGAGAGGCAGTAGTAAGGTTCACTTCGCGCTCAGCCACGGTAAGATCCACGTCTGAACATCGGATCGCGCTGTGCCTCGGATGAAGTCAGAGCCGAACTGTGTCAAAGCGCGTATTTTGCGGTAAAAAAGCGGATAGTGAACTCACGAGGGCTGTACACCGTCGTGGATCGCTTAGAATTCGCCAAAATGACTGTTAGTGAGCCGTCCGTGTGAATTAGAAATCCGCGTGGCAAGTGTTGACTTTATTTCCACTTTTATGGCGATCATTAATTTCGAGCATTTATTGCAAACTTTCATTTAATCATTTCAGTCAGGCCGAAAGACAGTCTGAACTGCTAAATGTGCTTTTAGAAAAGAAAGACTTGCTTTCAATGGACAATAGTGAATTTCCAAGTGTTGTATATGAGAAACTTTACGTAATATAAATTTTGACTGGAATTTTATACTTTTATTTAAAATTCAGGAAAAGGAGGATAGAAACTTTTTTTCAGTGGGCTGGACCACAATGTGGCCATGTAGACTGGAAACTAAAGTCAGTATGTTTCCCTTCACTTTCTGGCTGAGCATTAAGTTAGTTGCCAGTCTGGCGCGAGTAAGTCTGTGTACTAAACAATTTATACATCTACAAAAACAATAATAATTTTTACCCGCCGCCAAACACGGTCTTTGACAAAGGTAACACTTAGCGAATTCCAACATACTATATAAATAATTTCAAACCTTTACGAAACTTTTTATCGCTGACATCCCACAAAACCTGATGGAAGGAAAAAAATTTATTTCTTAGTAAAATGGTTCAAATGGCTCTGAGCACTATGGGACTCAACTGCTGTGGTTATCAGTCCCCTAGAACTTAGAACTACTTAAACCTATCTAACCTAAGGACATCACACACATCCATGCCCGAGGCAGGATTCGAACCTGCAACCGTAGCAGTCGCACGGCTCCGGACTGCGCGCCTAGAACCGCGAGACCACCGCGGCCGGCATTTCTTAGTACATTTCCACTCGCCACGCAGTGAATCTTCAGCATCAGACACGACGTTTTAGTTTATCACTTCCTTAACACTAATTCTATTCGCAATACATTCTGCAGCTAGTCTCCATATATACTACTGAATGTACCTTTCAAGTTACATCATTGTAGGACATACAGTTCAGGAGATATGACGTCACAAACACTGAGATGGGTGAAAAGCTAGCTAGACCGAACTCATCTAGTCTTTGGTGATGAGAGCACTTAGCAACATCCAACAAACTTCAAACATAATTTTAAGCCTTTGTTAATTTTTTTTTTTCGCTTACGTGCTTAACGTATTTAACTCACCAAATTATTTGTAATCCGACGTTTGAAGTTATTTCCTACCTCGGACTTCGATTCTTTAAGAAATCGGAGGTTTATATACATACATAAATAAACACTAAGTTACGTCATTTCCTTCCTTCACTGCAACCTAGTTAGCCTCAGCCAATACACGTTTTAACCCCGTTTTATTTCCTCCTCGCAGACGTGATTTTCCCTGACAGTTATTCCAACATAGGTAACCACGCATAAACGATTTGTCTGACAGGGCCACCATTACACTGTTGGTTAGCGGACGATACTGACTTTCTTCAGCGTCCACGATGGACTATCGTACGGAAACGCAGAATTTTTCGGAGATTAATTACACTTTGTTTACTGAGTGCTATCTACTTTCAAATGATAAATGCAAGGTAATTTCCGTGACAAATAAGGATCCGATACTAACCGATGTACAAGGCTGGCCGTAAACTCTCCCAAGAAACTATTTCCTCTTTCACTTTCGAACCTTATCACGTTTGTAAAAACGCTTTTTTGGTTGATATATTCTAAATAATATGATCCAGTGTAATCAACTGAATGCTGATTCAATTCACAACTGATTAATTCATATTTTCATACTAATACCAATATTATTAAGCGCGAAAATAATTCTGTCTGTTACGTTTTCCTGTCTCAACCGCTGAACAGAAACCAATTAAATTTGGAACGGAGATAGCTTGAATCCTGAGGAATTTGTCTAGCTTTTTTAAATATGGCATACGTAAGTGGGATGCTGACAACGCTGACGCGATGGTCCGGTTTATAGATTAGGCTACTCCGTGACAGTGAAAAACCCTGTCTTATTGTGCACGCTGTTTATGATAGTGAGTTGCTGAACCTCATGACATACACTATGCTATCAGAAGTATCCGGACACCCCCAAAAATACGTTTTTCATATTAGGTGCATTATGCTGCCACCTGCTGTCAGGTTCTCCACATAAGCGACCTCAGCAGCCATTAGACAAAGTGATAGAGCAGAATGGGGCGCTCCTCGGAACTCACGTTTTTGGATTGTTTGGGGGAGGAGACCAAACAGCGAGGTCATCGGTCTCAACGGATTAGGGAAGGACGAGGAAGGAAGTCGGCCGTGCCCTTTCAAAGGAACCATCCCGGCATTTGCCTGGAGCGATTTAGGGAAATCACGGAAAACCTAAATCAGGATGGCCGGACGCGGGATTGAACCGTCGTCCTCCCGAATGCGAGTCCAGTATGCTAACCACTGCGCCACCTCGCTCGGTGGAACTCACGGACTTCTAATGTGGTCAGGTGATTGGGTGTCACTTGTGTCATACGCCTGTACGCGAGATTTCCACTCTCCTAAAGATCCCTACATCCACTGTTTCCTATGTGATACTGAAGTGGGCACGTGAAGGGACCCGTACAGCACAAAAGCATACAAGCCGACCTCGTCTGTTAACCGACAGAGACCGCCGACAGTTGAAGAGGGTCGTAATGTGTAATGGGCAAACATCTATATAGCTGATTACACAGGAATTCCAAACTGCATCAGGGTCCACTGCAAGTACTATGACAGTCAGGCAGAAGCTGAGAAAACTTAGATTTCATGGTAGAGCGGCTGCTCATAAGCCACACATCACGACGGTAAATGCCAAACGACGCCTCGCTTAGTGTAAGGAGCGTAAACATTGGACGATTGAACAGTGGAAAAACGTTGTGTGAAGTGACGAATCATGGTAGACAATGTGTCGATTCGATGCAGGGTGTGGGTATGGCGAATGCCCGGTGAACATCATCTGCCAGCGTGTGTAGTGCCAACAGTAAAATTCGGAGGCGGTGGAGTTATGGTGTGGTCGTGTTTTTCATGGAGGGGGCTTGCACCCCTTGTTGTCTTGGGTTGCACTATCACAGCACAGGCCTTCATTGATGTTTTGAGCACCTTCTTGCTTCCCTCTGTTGAAGAGTAATTCGGAGACGTAGACTGCATATTTCAACACGATCGAGCACCTATTCATAATGCACGGCCTGTGGCGGAGTGGCCAACCATAGCGGCATCTGGTTTCCCCCTTGAAGCTAGACGAGTTTCGTTCTTTGTAGTTTTTTAGTTTGATGCTTATTTCGTGAGATATTTGGCCCGTGTACTATCAATGGACCACCCTAGATAGGTCAACTGAAGAAAAGGATACTAGCTCTAGCAAAAACGAAAAATGCGACATATGTAACACTGGTATCCTGTGCCTCAGTTGAATTAAGAAGGAAGAATCCTATTCTTCTGTTGACCTACATAGATCAACTGAAGTACGGGATACAAATTTTAGTGTTGTTTCTTTCGCCGTCGCTAGTACTACATTGGTAATTTTCAGTCGATACTATTAGTATCGAAGGCGAGAAAATATTATATCTCATACTTCATTTGCCCTATATAAGTCAAATGAAGTACGGGATACAAATTTTGTTTAAAATGGTTCAAATGGCTCTGAGCACTATGGGACTTAACATCTGGGGTCATCAGTCACCTAGAACTTAGAACTACATAAACCTAACAAACCTAAGAACATCACACACATCCATGCCCGAAGCAGGATTCGAACCTGCGACCGTAGCGGTCGCGCGGTTCTAGACTGAAGCGCCTACAACCGCTCGGCCACTGCGGCCGGCCAAAAATTTTGTGTATGTCGCTTATTTTCGCCTTCGTGTAATTCAAATGAGGAACAGGACGCCAATGCTACATACGTCGATGTTTTGTCTTTGGTAACATTAGTATCCTATTCTTCACTTGACCTATATAGGTCAAATGGCGAATGGGATACAAATTGTACGTATGTCAGTCTTCCCGCTTTCGCTAGTACTGGTATCAAGTGAAGAATAGGATGGTCCTACAGAACACGTTTGGGATGTTTTCGAACGCTATCTTTGTGCCAGGCCTCCCCGACCGACATCGATACCTCTTCTCAGTGCAGAAATCCGTGAAGAATAGGCTGCCATTCCCCAAGAAACCTTCCAGCACCTGACTGAACGTATGCCTGCGAGAGTGGAATCTGTCATCAAGGCTAAGGGTGGGCCAACACCATATTAAATTGCAGCTTTGCCGATGGAGGGCGCCACGAACTTTTAAGTAATTTTCAGCCAAATCCCAGATAGTTTTGAACACATAGTGCAGATAGTGTAGCTGGAGAATTTTTTAGGGATACGACAATAAAAACCGACGCAAAGCTGAACAGCGCTATTTAAAACTATTATGATAAGTCTCGCAAACGTACTGTAACACCGTTATTGATTTTAAGTAGTTTATACAGTGTTATTATGTGCATGTAACAATGGAGTGATTGTTCTGTACTAGTTAAGATCTTTGAACTGTCAGAGGGAAAGTAGAAATTTATGATGTATATATTGTAAAGATTTAATAATGTTTAAAAGTAATGAAAATTTTTGAAATGTGTATGCTCGTAAAAGAGAAATTGTACTTTGAATACTGGTTCATAGGGAAGTTGAATTATATAAAGGAAAAGGTGTAGGGAACACCTTCCGCTGCGGAAGGGGCTTGGCGAGCGGGAAAAGTCGGATTTGGCGGTCAATCTGGGCGTCAAGAGAGAGAGCACATTACGCAGTCAGTGGGCAGCTGTTGTACAGTCAACACGGAGGGTGCCAAGTGAGGCATTCTATAGCCGATTTGTGTTGAAATTGCCTCAGTTGTGGATCCGGCTCTAATGTGGTGTTCTTGTATTATGGAGAGGCTCTGAAATAATTAATACGTCACCAAGAAGAAATTTGAAAGGAGCCTTGAACTGCAAGAAGTGAGACCAGATAGGCGCCACGTGCTTGCCACAACTATTGTGCCACTGCTCCGCCAACTTCAGGAAATCAGATATGTGCGGACCAATATGACTGTGTGTGTGCTTTTTCAATAATAATTCAAGTGATAAAAACAGGAGTGTGAACTTTGAAATTGTCCTGATCATAAAACCGTTTTAGCGTCCTATCCTAAACGTGCAAAAGACCTAGTATCATGTTTCTGAATGACCATTAAAGTGTATAATGTGGCTAGTTAAACCACCAGCTTCACAGGTAATCATAAAGGTACATAATTTGACTTTCAAGAAATGTGATTTTGCCTTGATTATTACCATAAACTAATTTCTGAAATTTTATTTGAGAATAATATTTGAGTAAACTGCTATATAGTATTGAAATATAAAGAAATTCAAGTGGGGTTACAAATTCACATTAGTGTAAAGCAATTTGTCTCTGAAATAGTTACAGAATTTGCCTGTAGAGTAAATGACAGTTTATGGGCTCCACTACATTTTCCTCTATAATGAAAACGTTAAACTAAATACTGCTTTTTCTAAAGGAATCTGAAGTATTTCCATAGAAGAGAGAGTATAAACAAAGTGTTTGTACAGTGTTATTTTATTGCATTTGTGATGTTTCTGTGTTAGTTAAACCAGGATTCTTGTCATGCATCACTTAGCCTCGTGATGTCTTTGATAACTTTTTGGTGCTGAATTGGTTAATGGTTGAGATGATGATTATTATTAACAGGAGTCAACTACCATTTATCTTTCTGTGACTGCTAATATATGCGAATGATAACTACTGCTAATCACTGTTCAATTCGTCCGGTAGTTGTGTGTGTTCATTGAACTTTACAAAGAGAGAAATAATGAGGTCCTTTTCGCAAAATTATAATTAAATTCTTTAAACTTAATGTTCCCACATGATTATGCCTAATTAGGCTGGCTTATTATTTCGTCCACGAAAACTTTCACTACTTCCATTATTTCCAAAATTAAAGTCTTTCTATTAATTGCAATTTACACGGGATTCATGTTCGATACCATCTGTCCATTAGGTATACACACTGTCAAACCTCAAAATTCCTCCCAGTGGGTAACACCTATTGTATGTTAAGGCCACATTTGGTACAATGTACGTATAGGTATTATAATACAAGTAAGACTAATTTAGCGAATAGTTCTAAGAGAGCTCAAGGTGCGAACGTTACTCGCATCCAGCAAACCTCGAAGCATTCTCAAGTCCATTTGAAGTTTAATAAAGTGCGTCAGGCGACCTTAAGAATTACAGAGACAGCACACGCCCTATGCTTTGTAGACGCTCACGTTACGTGTATCTTACGTCTTCCGAGACGCTTGAAAACTCTCAACGACAGCATCATTTGCAGGTTGTACGACAAACAGAGAGACGTCATACCCTTACACGTGAAATGTAGGGGACCTTTCGTGGGACTGTATTTGATTATTATCTATTAATTGATTACGTTAATCATAAATTTGTCATTTTAAGGGATGGATGAAAAATGTATACACTATAATACACTGAAATGGAAGGAAAGAACGACTGGTATCTATTGCTCAGGTGGCAAAATCTGACGTCCAGCATTAGATGGGCCAGAGGAGCCCCTATAAACTCTACTTCTGCAAGAATGTAATTAATGGAGGCATTTCTTGACTATAATTGTAAAATTCAATGCGTGCTTTCAGTGCTGCATACGTAATTTCTACATATACTCTACAGAACTATACACACAGATATTTATAAGTTATTAGCTTATCACTCATGATAACAAAACTACTGATATGAGAGGGCAGCCGCAGGCAACAGCTAGTATACAATATGTACAAGAATGAAGAGGGAGCAATAAGACTGGAAGACCAAAAACGGGTGTAAAGACAGAATTGCAGTGATTCTTTCATTACATTGCTATCCTCAGTGAAAGTGGAGAAGAATTACGGGCTTTGTTGAATGCAATGAACAGTCCAAGAAGTGCAGAATATAGAATGAGAGTAAACCGAAGAAAGACGAAAGTAATGAGAAGCAACAGAAATGTGAACAACGACAAACTTAACATCAGGACTGATGGTCATGAAGTAGATGAAGTTAAGGAATTCTGCTACCTAGGTAGCAAAATAACCCATGGTGGACGGAGCAATGAAGACATGAAATGCAGACCAGCACTGCCAAGAAGGGTATTTCTGGCCAAGAGAAGTCTACTAGTATCAGACATAGGACTTAATTTGAGGAAGAAATTTCCGAAATTATACGTCTGGACCACAGCATTGTAAGGTAGTGTAACACATACTGTGGGAAAATCAGAATCAAAGGGAATCGAAGCATTTGAATTGTGGTGGTTTTAAGAGTGTCGAAAATTACGTTGACTGCTAAGATGTGGAATGAGGAGGTTCTCGCAAGAATCGGTGAAGAAAGAAATATATGGGAAACATCGACAAGAAGAAGAGACAAGATGATAGGTCATCTCCTAAGACATCCGGGAATAGCTTCAATGGTACTAGAGGGATCTGCAAAAAGTAAAAAGTGTAGAGGAAGACAGGGATTGGTATACATCCAGCATATAATGGAACACGTAGGTTGCAAGTGCTAGTCTGAGATTAAAAGGTTGGCAAAGGAGAGGAATTCGTGGTGGGCTGTATCAAATCATTAAGAAGACTGATGACTCGAAAAGAAAAAAAAAGAAAACATTCTGCATTGCTCTATACATCGACTAACAACAGCTTTTCTTTATGAGTTTGGTGTACAATTTTCTTACGAAGTTTATAGCTCTTTTTTTTAAATTTTTTTTTTACTTCTTCATTTTGAAGACTTAATTCTTTAATTCAATGAACAGTCTGCTTTCAACTCTGACATATTCCATTCTATAGTGCTACTTGGATTTCAATTAACACCACGACAGTTACAGTGCACGTCACAACTGCAATTAATTCACTTGCGCAATTACTAGCACCTTTACACCCAGATGTGTCAAGGTGTTTTATATTAATATTGCCATGTTTGTGAATAACTTTATTAGGATAAATCAACGTAATTGCACTTATTTTTTCCTTTAGGGGTGATACGACTCCTTACTCATTATTTTGGAGGGTGATTAGTATGTGTGTGTCAGCGATAGGGCCTACTTTGATATTTTTACATAAACTTACCAACCACATTCGAGCGGCCTGTAGCAGCGCCCTCACACACTGTTGACGTCGAATCGCATAACTCTATTAAAGTTGTTTACACACACATACACACTCTAATTTCTAGAAGCTCACTGAAGACTGGATCCCAGTAATTAGAAGTTTGGGCTAGAATCTGTGTCTGCTCCAGCAAGGTTACATGCTTATTCGTTGGACTGTATTGGGTAACAGTAGATTTTTCTAGATTTATGTAATCTTTGTTTCGCCGAAGTACTTTACACAAGCTTTAGTCTGTACTTAATATAATAGAATGGAATATTTAGTTTTTCAGCAGAGCACAAAGCATGCTGTTATTAGAGAACATGTCGTTGTGTGTGTCAAAAATAGATTACGTTATTTGGTTCAAATGGCTCTGAGCACTATGCGACTTAACTTCTGAGGTCATCAGTCGCATAGAACTTAGAACTAATTAAACCTAACTAGCCTAAGGACATCACACACATCCATGCCCGAGGCAGGATTCGAACCTGCGACCGTAGCGGTCGCTCGGCTCCAGACTGTAGCGCCTAGAGCCGCACGGCCACTTCGGCCGGCGATTACGTTATTTCTTAGTTTATAACAACTGAAATTCTTTGCTGCAATGTGGGTATTTTGTGAGCCCAGTGTCTTAAGCATTGCGCTACAGCACTCGGTAGCTATTTGTATTTTTAACTACAGTCATTTTTCGCCTTTCACATAAGAAATACACTCCTGGAAATTGAAATAAGAACACCGTGAATTCATTGTCCCAGGAAGGGGAAACTTTATTGACACATTCCTGGGGTCAGATACATCACATGATCACACTGACAGAACCACAGGCACATAGACACAGGCAACAGAGCATGCACAATGTCGGCACTAGTACAGTGTATATCCACCTTTCGCAGCAATGCAGGCTGCTATTCTCCCATGGAGACGATCGTAGAGATGCTGGATGTAGTCCTGTGGAACGGCTTGCCATGCCATTTCCACCTGGCGCCTCAGTTGGACCAGCGTTCGTGCTGGACGTGCAGACCGCGTGAGACGACGCTTCATCCAGTCCCAAACATGCTCAATGGGGGACAGATCCGGAGATCTTGCTGGCCAGGGTAGTTGACTTACACCTTCTAGAGCACGTTGGGTGGCACGGGATACATGCGGACGTGCATTGTCCTGTTGGAACAGCAAGTTCCCTTGCCGGTCTAGGAATGGTAGAACGATGGGTTCGATGACGGTTTGGATGTACCGTGCACTATTCAGTGTCCCCTCGACGATCACCAGTGGTGTACGGCCAGTGTAGGAGATCGCTCCCCACACCATGATGCCGGGTGTTGGCCCTGTGTGCCTCGGTCGTATGCAGTCCTGATTGTGGCGCTCACCTGCACGGCGCAAAACACGCATACGACCATCATTGGCACCAAGGCAGAAGCGACTCTCATCGCTGAAGACGACACGTCTCCATTCGTCCCTCCATTCACGCCTGTCGCGACACCACTGGAGGCGGGCTGCACGATGTTGGGGCGTGAGCGGAAGACGGCCTAACGGTGTGCGGGACCGTAGCCCAGCTTCATGGAGACGGTTGCGAATGGTCCTCGCCGATACCCCAGGAGCAACAGTGTCCCTAATTTGCTGGGAAGTGGCGGTGCGGTCCCCTACGGCACTGCGTAGGATCCTACGGTCTTGGCGTGCATCCGTGCGTCGCTGCGGTCCGGTCCCAGGTCGACGGGCACGTGCACCTTCCGCCGACCACTGGCGACAACATCGATGTACTGTGGAGACCTCACACCCCACGTGTTGAGCAATTCGGCGGTACGTCCACCCGGCCTCCCGCATGCCCACTATACGCCCTCGCTCAAAGTCCGTCAACTGCACATACGGTTCACGTCCACTCTGTCGCGGCATGCTACCAGTGTTAAAGACTGCGATGGAGCTCCGTATGCCACGGCAAACTGGCTGACACTGACGGTGGCGGTGCACAAATGCTGCGCAGCTAGCGCCATTCGACAGCCAACACCGCGGTTCCTGGTGTGTCCGCTGTGCCGTGCGTGTGATCATTGCTTGTACAGCCCTCTCGCAGTGTCCGGAGCAAGTATGGTGGGTCTGACACAGCGGTGTCAATGTGTTCTTTTTTCCATTTCCAGGAGTGTAACTTCAGTGGTCATTCTGAAACATTTGCTCCCAATGGATCGCTTCATAACTGCTAAGAGATAGCCTATTATACATAATATTCATCTTGCTTTCGCGGTAGAAGATACGACCAAAAAGCGAGCGGGACCCATACAGTCATTAAAGTGTATCATATCTGTTTTTATTTGCTGTTGTCACTATTATGATGGTCCCACCTCCGATAGCGGGTTGAAGTATAATTGCATGTCGACGTTCACTGGGTAAACAAGTGAAAATTGTTTACTAAAAACGACATGAACTGTGTTTCTGTGACTCCATTTGGAAACAGAGAATGTTATTTAATTTCTGTTTTGATGCAGGCACATGTCTGCTGCCAAGCACACATGGAGAAATGGAGATGGATTGCGCCATTTCGTTTTGGGTGCTCTAGCGGCGTGTTGCGATATTGCGGTAAGGGATTTCAAGGCAAGTTTATGGGTTCGACTCTTGGTCCGGTACACAGTTTGAATCTGACAAAGATTTCCAATAAGTTACTCACGTAACCTAATTTTTCGTAGGTGGCAATTAAAACTTTGTCTCCCTTTTGTATATAGGAGGACAAGGATAAGCTATCTTGACCAATTACTGAACGTCCTGCAAGATTTAATCATATATCAATTTAGACTTCAGTGACGTATGGCCGCACTGATGATGGTACAAATGTGCCTAAACAGGCTCGAAGTGGAATGTTAATATAAAAAGTATGTGGTGTGCAGAAACAGGCCTAACACAGTTTCCATAATTTGTTCTGGAAACACGGCTGCTGTTTTAACTTTAAAAACCAAAGGATGAACATGTTCCTCAAATTCACTTCGAAATTGCTGTTTTCTTTGTATATACAACGTTTTTTTGTACGTACGTTGTGTTACTGTAAAACGTTTCTAGTGATCTAGCCATTACTTCCCACGTTTCTGGGAGGACTGCTATGCTTTTGAGTCCAGTCTTGTTTTATTGCCTGCTGTTGGCTTTTTCATGTAATATGCAAATTTGTCTGTCCTTTTTCTGTTTCATATTTTGAGCTTTTTTTCTCTCTCTGTCTCACTGCCTACTTCTCTCGTACTGTCATTTTCTCCTACTCTCTCTCTCTCTCTGTATTCCTTCTTCACCCTTTCTTTCTCTATCCCTTGATGTGTTACGAGCTTTAAGTCCCATATTGCTCAGAGCCATTTGAACCATTTTTTTGTTACGAGCTGTCGGTCACTCTTGCTATCTGTTTCTAGCAACAACATTACTCCTCTTTGTGAAAAAAGTAAGCTACAATCGTTATCGCTGTCAGAAATAAATCTACCTTGGAAACCACTTATCTTGTAATGTCAAATTGCCACAATTTTTATACACAGTTCCCCTGCCGAATTATACGTAAGACTTTATTTGTAGTGTGCAGTCTTGTGTTCGATGGTGTCGGATGGGCCATGATGATTGTTATCGTTCGGATATGCAGTGACGCGTCAGATAGTCACGCGCCAGTGACTGTTTCCCAAGGCGTGGCTCCAGCCGCAGCTGGAGATGCACGGTAGCAGTGGTGTAATTAATTACATATCAGAAGACAAGAAGGTGACACTATAATGCTGCTGTTATCGTCCATTAACAGGAAAAAGAGTAACAAACTCTTTGCGGTATCAAACTGCGAATGTCACTGTGACATTTGAATAAACTGGTATATTAGAAATGACGAAAAAAATTCTGTGTTCTTGGTTAAATGGCAACAGATAAAAGCATCTTTCGCAGCTTATACAGAAAATGTTCTTAAAAAAATAAAAATAAAAAAGGCTTCGAAAATACGTCACCCAACTGAAATGTGTACAGTAAAATTTCCCTCTTTATTTGATGTGTTGTAATGATACAACATATAATTTTTTTTTAAATAGCAAATGTTTAATTGAAAGGCAAATGTGTTAACTGAAAGGCAAATATTACTACAGAATGGAATATGTCGTGATTATAGTCAAAGCTGGTAGCAAACTGTTCACTGAATTAAAGAAGCAAGTCTTCAAAATGAAGCTTCAAGGGGACGAAATGATGTAAAATAAATTTGGTTTCCCTACACGTCATCTCACGGTTGCGGCTCGATCCCACCATAATGTTGTCGGTGTCAGCTGAGGTGGCTAGACAATATATCATTGGCGGCACCAACGACTCTCACTAACCGCAAAATGCAAATCAGCGAGGATCTTCTCCATGTCCCTACATCACCGTTCCCTTTGGATCCCTACGTAATTCGGTGCTCTCCGATACACACGATCGAACAGCGGAGGAGTGGTACTCAAGCGTCAACTTCAGGTTACAATATCTACGGATGTAATTAACATTTTACAATGCAACAAACGGCACTGATTACGTATTTGTTTATATGTTCAGATGTGCTAACAAAACTAACGGGGTTTCATTTTAAAAAACGTGGGTTTGTGTTAAGAAACATACTTCCGTGCATTTTTTTATGGTTTGTATTAACCAATTACACTAGCCCTCTCCTCACGTTCGGTCTGTGGAATCGATTCGTCAGTATTTGATGTGATTTACAAAATACATCCAGCGGTAATGTTAGGTGACTCACCCTGTATTCATCGACGAATAACAAGCAGGCTATGTTCCAGAAACCTGGGTAGTATATCTCTGATATACACTCTGTATGCTGGTACATTTAAGCGAGGAGGAAGAAGAATCGGGCCTAGAACGTAATCACTGACTATGCCTGCAGACACCTCGACTGATAGTAGGTGTTGATGGCTCTTCACAACTGCGACGTAAGGATTCTCATCAGTCCATCTGCGACCGTCCGAAGTCAGCAGGCGTCAAGCGGGCATTTTCTGTGTGTCGTAGCAGTTTACCTGCATTTCCTGTAATACTCGCCACACAATGTCCTGCGAAATATTCATTTCACGTGAAACTGATCTGAGTGCTGATTGCTGGTCGCTTATCCAATCGAGTGAGCACCGCATCTTCTAAGTCTGAAGTCCGTGTAGTTCGTCGTCCTCCTCGGTCATTGTGCTGTGGTACCAATTGCCCTATCGTTGTAACAGTCTTGTAAACATGGTCTACGTTGTATCTCTTCTACGTGTTCAAAACCGGTGGTAGGCAGAAAACATCTTCCGAGATTGTCCTAAATGCTTTCTCCGAAAATTATTTCGAGCAGTTAGTCCATGAACCCACGCGAATTGTAAATGGTTGCGAAAACACACTTGACCTCTT
The DNA here is from genome assembly GCF_023898315.1 of Schistocerca nitens. Lineage (NCBI taxonomy): Eukaryota > Metazoa > Arthropoda > Insecta > Orthoptera > Acrididae > Schistocerca > Schistocerca nitens. The sequence goes on along the minus strand of NC_064615.1, from coordinate 309,959,472 downwards.
AGCCACAAACAATCCAGAGCTAATAGAGAGCATCATGACTGATACAGGGATTAGTGATCACAAGGTCGTTGTAGCTAGGCTCAATACCGTTTCTTCCAAATCCACCAGAAGCAAACGCAAAATAATTTTATTTAAAAAAGCGGATAAAGTGTCACTAGAAGCCTTCCTAAGAGGCAATCTCCATTCCTTCCGAACTGACTATGCAAATGTAGACGAGATGTGTCTCAAATTCAAAGATATACTAGCAACAGCAGTTGAGAGATTCATACGTCATAAATTGGTAAGAGATGGAACTGATCCCCCGTGGTACACAAAACAGGTCCGAACTCTGTTGCAGAGGCAACGGAAAAAGCATGCGAAGTTCAGAAGAACGCGAAATCCCGAAGATTGGCTAAAATTTAAAGACGCGCGAAATTTGGCACGGACTTCAATGCGAGATGCCTTTAATAGGTTCCACAACGAAACATTGTCTCGAAATTTGGTAGAAAATCCGGAGAAATTCTGGTCGTATGTAAAGTACACAAGCGGCAAGACGCAGTCAATACCTTCGCTGCGCAGTGCCGATGGTACTGTTACCCGTTATTGAACGCAGTTTTCCGAAATTCCTTCACCAGGGAAGATGAATGGAATATTCCAGAATTTGAAACACGAACAGCTGCTAGCATGAGTTTCTTAGAAGTAGATACCTTAGGGGTTGCGAAGCAACTCAAATCGCTTGATACGGGCAAGTCTTCAGGTCCAGATTGTATACCGATCAGGTTCCTTTCAGATTACGCTGATACAATAGCTCCCTACTTAGCACTCATATACAACCGCACGCTCACCGATAGATCTGTACCTACAGACTGGAAAATTGCGCAGGTCGCACCAGTGTTTAAGAAGGGTAGCAGGAATAATCCATCTAACTACAGACCTATATCATTGACGTCGGTTTGCAGTAGGGTTTTGGAGCATATACTGTATTCAAACACTATGAATCACCTCGAAGGGAACGATCTATTGATACGTAATCAGCATGGTTTCAAAAAACATCGTTCTTGTGCAACGCAGCTAGCTCTTTATTCACACGAAGTAATGGCCGCTATCGACAGGGGATCTCAAGTTGATTCCGTATTTCTAGATTTCCGGAAAGCTTTTGACACCGTTCCTCACAAGCGACTTCTAATCAAGCTGCGGCCCATGGGGTATCGTCTCAGTTGTGCGACTGGATTCGTGATTTCCTGTCAGGAAGGTCGCAGTTCGTAGTAATAGACGGCAAATCATCGATTAAAACTGAAGTGATATCAGGTGTTCCCCAGGGAAGCGTCCTGGGACCTCTGCTGTTCCTGATCTATATAAATGACCTGGGTGACAATCTGAGCAGTTCTCTGAGGTTGTTCGCAGATGATGCTGTAATTTACCGTCTAGTAAGGTCATCCGAAGACCAGTATCAGTTGCAAAGCGATTTAGAAAAGATTGATGTATGGTGTGGCAGGTGGCAGTTGACGCTAAATAACGAAAAGTGTGAGGTGATCCACATGAGTTCCAAAAGAAATCCGTTGAAATTCGATTACTCGATAAATAGTACAATTCTCAAGGCTGTCAATTCAACTAAGTACCTGTGTGTTAAAATTACGAAGAACTTCAGTTGGAAAGACCACATAGATAATATTGTGGGGAAGGCGAGCCAAAGGTTGCGTTTCATTGGCAGGACACTTAGAAGTTGCAACAAGTCCACTAAAGAGACAGCTTACACTACACTCGTTCGTCCTCTGTTAGAATATTGCTGCGCGGTGTGGGATTCTTACCAGGTGGGATTGACGGAGGACATCGAAAGGGTGCAAAAAAGTGCAGCTCGTTTTGTATTATCACGTAGTAGGGGAGAGAGTGTGGAAGATATGATACGCGAATTGGGATGGAAGTCATTACAGCAAAGACGTTTTTCGTCGCGGCGAGATCTATTTACGAAATTTCAGTCACCAACTTTCTCTTCCGAATGCGAAAATATTTTGTTGAGCCCAACCTACATAGGTAGGAATGATCATCTAAATAAAATAAGAGAAATCAGAGCTCGAACAGAAAGGTTTAGGTGTATGTTTTTCCCGCGCGCTGTTCGGGAGTGGAACGGCAGAGAGATAGTATGATTGTGGTTCGATGAACCATCTGCCAAGCACTTAAATGTGAATTGCAGAGTAGTCATGTAGATGTAGATGGATGTTTGATCTTGTACAACGTTTCCGACTCTTTACTTCTTTCATTGGTTTGTCCGTTCACGATAACCATATAGGCAAGCTCCTTCACCAGGTACAGCTACATTTGGTCAGGGTTGATCGACGTTAGTACGTCAGTTTGTAAACACAGACTGCATTCTACCAGAGTTTCTCATGTTAGTACACACTATACCGTCTGTATTGGGTTAGCTGAGTTATTATCCGAACCTCTCGTCAGTATTGCCTACCCTACAACAGTAACGATATATGTATTCCACTGTCAGACGTATAAGAACCATTTCTGGTTTAGCTTTCGGTTCGATCATTTCTGGACCAGAGTTATTTGCGTACAATTGATAAATGCACCCTGCTCCATCATCGCTGAAAGTTTGTATATGAAGTGGCACAAAACGAAAGCTGACTTGGATTTGTTCCTAATAAGTGCTGCACGCATCAGGATTCCAAACTGTAAATTATCTTTGAACTCTGAGAAGTCAGTACATTGTGATACCTTGATGTGCTGATACTAGCAAATATCTTCATGACCAAAATAAAAGAAAGAATTTTCAGTCTCGTATTGTTCGTGGAAAGAAGGATTGTCGGTATGCTTCTGTGTGGGCTCCAATCTCTCTGATTTTATCCTCATGGTCTCTTCGCGAGATGTACGTAGGAGGGAGCAATATAGTGCTTGACTCTTCGGTGAAGGTATGTTCTTGAAACTTTAACAAAGCCCGTACCGAGCTACTGAGCGTCTCTCCTGCAGAGTCTTCCACGGGAGTTTATCTATCATCTCCGTAACGCTTTCGCGATCACTAAATGATCCTGTAACGAAGTGCGCTGCTCTCCGTTGGATCTTCTCTATTTCTTCTATCAACCCTATCTGGTACGGATCCCACATTGCTGAGCAGTATTCAAGCAGTGGGCGAACAAGCGGACTGTAACCTACTTCCTTTGTTTTCGGATTGCATTTCCTTAGGATTCTTGCAATGAATCTCAGTCTGGCATCTGCCTTACCGACGATCAACTTTATGTGATCATTCCATTTTAAATCACTCTTAATGCGTACTCCTGGATAATTTATGGAATTAACTGCTTCCAGTTGCTGACCTGCTATTTTATAGCTAAATGATAAGGGATCTATCTTTCTATGTATTCGCAGGACATTACACTTGTCTACATTGAGATTCAGTTGCCATTCCCTGCACCATGCGTCAATTCGCTGCAGATCCTCCTGCATTTCAGTACAATTTTCCATTGTTACAACCTCTAGATACACCACAGCACCATCTGCAAAAAACCTCAGTGAACTTCCGATGTCATCCACAAGGTCATTTATGTATAATGTGAATAGCAACGGTCCTATGACACTCCCCTGCGGCACACCTGAAATCACTCTTACTTCGGAAGACTTCTCTCCATTGAGAATGACGTTGGAAATAATTATGCAGATAGCAAAAAGATAGTGGATTCCAAGAATCCCTAGTAACAAAACTGAACAATAAATTCAGAAAAACGCAAAAAAATAAAAAAAAATCCAGAGACCCACATCATCCACCACGAACACACACACCATCACCGCCATTTCGCAACGAGAGACCAACATCGATACTCAAAAGACAAGCTCATATACGGAAACAAACCGACACGCTCAATTGCGAACGTCATTAAGAAACAAATAATAAAAGTAGCGTTCCCAAGCAACAACTCTATACAGAAATGTCTAAAAGAGGATGATCAAACTGATATCTACAAAAATGTGACATTACCCAGTGTAACTGCTGTGATGCTCTATAGCTAGGACAGACAGGCACAATTTTTGAAATAGATTATAAGGAACACAAAAGAGCACGGAAATATGGCAACCAGCCATTCAACATTTGCAGAACAGCTATGGCAAGAAAACCACCACCTGCCGTAACAGAAAAGGTCATGAAAATAGTCAGATTTAATAACACGAAACAACTTCTAAACCTACAAGAAAGCGTTCAAATTTAAAAAGAAATAATACAGAAGAAACACATAATAAATTACCAGAAGAACATCGGCAACCCGACGCTATTTCAATTAATAAAACACTGTGCTGAGAACGAACACCCCCATAGACACCACAAAATAATATCACAAACTAGGCAACGTCCCCACCCTAGATCATATTCCACTGTACCATAGTAAAGCAATAACTCACATACGCATACAAATACACACACACACACACACACACACGCACACACACAAAGATAATCACCCCCACGTTAAAATAAAAAAAATTAAAGGAATAATGTACTCTCCCTTTCTCTCCTCTCCGTTCCTCCCTCCCTCTCTCCCTCTCCCTAGTCGCAAAATATAAACACTCACAGAGCGATAGCAGGCGCTTCCACCACTACCGAAAAAAATCAAAAGACGAATGCAGCCTGTAACAGAAAAAGAAAACACTCGGAACGGTGAGAGGACAGTGATAAATCCCAACACAGAAATGTTAATATATTCAGTGCAGTGAAAGCACTGTGAGCCAGAACTCAACACATATACGTGGAAGACGAAGAAAATTCAATAAAGAAAACAGAAAAGATGAGTAGCGAAAAGAATAAAAACTGTCTAGAGTAATAAGTAAAGCACGCTAACTGTTAATGATCATAACAAAGAAAATTGTAAGCAAAAAACCATATTGTTACAATGAGCATTGAAGAGGCTTTAAAATGAAGTGATCCGGCCGGGGTGGCCGAGCGGTTCTAGGCGCTACAGTCTGGAACCGCGCGACCACTACGGTCGCAGGTTCGAGTCCTGCCTCGGGCATGGAAGTGTGTGATGTCCTTAGGTTAGTTAGGTTTAAGTAGTTCTAAGTTCTAGGGGACTGATGACCTAAGAAGTTAAGTCCCATAGTGCACAGAGCCATTTGGGCCAAAATGAAGTGAAACGTATCTGCTCTTAATATGACTTTAATGTCAGTTGCAAGAGACAGCAATTAATCTATACAGCTTGGTACTACATCGCCTGCATGTTGTGGCTCAGAAACAAAGATTACTTTGATTTGATCGTAGGGAACCCTTCAGCATGTTGTCTCTTTACGAATCTACAAAATATCAAGACAGGTTGCTAGAGGATCAAGAGCAACAATTTACATACCAACAATGTGTCCAAATGTGTCCGACGGGTGACACTTCAGACGAATTTACAGACCAAGTCAGGCAGTGATAATCATCATTCCGTGAAGGAAGATTCCTAAATTCCTTACTATCTATTGACTAATAGTTAAAATATAATGGAGAAGGTACCTGACATATGGGCAGTACATCCTCCTAATAATTAGTTAACACGCTTGCTAATGTCTGGTGACCACAAAATTATAAACATTATCCTTATCAACGGTACACTATAGAAATGTTGAACTTACTCTGGTAGAGACCGTAAAGTTTACGTCCAAGAATCATGATGGTTTTAGAAAGCATCGCTCGTGCGAAACTCAGCTTGTCCTTTTCTCAACTGATATACCGTGAACTATGGATGAAGGGCAACAGGAAGATTCCATATTTTTAGATTTCCGGAAACCATTTGAAATAGTGCCTCGCAGCGGACTGTTAATGGGAGCAAGAGCATATGGAACAGGATCCCAGATATGTGAGTGGCTCGAAGACTTCTTAAGTAAGGGAACCCAGTGTGTGGTCGTCGACAGCGATTGTTCATCAGAGACAAGGGTGTCTCAGGAGTGCCTCAGGAAAGTGTGATAGGATCGCTGTTATTTTATGTATACGTAAATGACATGGGGAACAGGGTGAGTAGCGGTTTACGATTGTTTGGTGATGATGCTGTAGGGTATTCATTTTATTATTTATTTACACGTCAAGTTCCGTAGGACCAAATTAAGGAGCAAATGTCCAAGATCATGGAGCGTGTCAGTACATGAAATTACAACGTAAAAGTAATAACAGATAAACATAAAATGTTTATGAACCCGGAAAAAGTCAAATGGTTCAAATGGCTCTGAGCACTATGGGACTTAACTTCTGTGGTCATCAGTCCCCCAGAACTTAGAACTACTTAAACCTAACTAACCTAAGGACATCACACAACACCCAGTCATCACGAGGCAGAGAAAATCCCTGACCCCGCCGGGAATCGAACCCGGGAACCCGGGGGAAAAAGTCAAGCCATAAGTTTAAGTAAACGCAATCGACAATACAACAATAATTAGCTATATTTTTGAAGGAACTCCTCGACAGAATAGAAGAAGTGACCCATGAGGAAACTCTTCAGTTTCGATTTGACAGTGCGTGGATTACGGCTAAGATTTTTGAATTCAAGTGGTAGCTTATTGAAAATGGATGCAGCAGTATATTGCGCACCTTTCTGCACAAAAGTTAAGGAAATCCGATCCTAATGCAGGTTTGATTTCTGTCGAGTATTAACTGAGTGGAAGTTGCTTATTCTTGGGAATAAGCTAATATTGTTAACAAGAACGGACAGTAAGAAATATATATATTGAGAGGCTAATGGTAAAATACCCACACTCGTGAACAGGGGCCGACAAGCGGTTCATGAACTTACACCATCTATTGCCAAAACCGCCCGTTTCTGAGCCAAAAATATCCTTTTAGAATTGGAAGTGTTATCACAAAATACAGGGTTTTTATAAATGAATATCGGGATTTTAACGCTTTCTTATATTTATTATATTAAACTTAAAGTTACAAATGATATGTCAAATGAAAGAGCAGCTCAGACAGTTTTCCCCGAGAACCTTCTAAATGTTCAATGTGAGCATCATATGTCAGACGGCACACATCAAGTTTACAGCCGAGTTCTTCCCAAACCTTGATAAGTGTGTCTTCAGTGATTGTACCAAGAGCTGCTTCAATCCAGTTTCTTAATTCAGGGAGGTCTGCTAGTAGCGGAGGAACGTACACACGATCCTTGATGAAGCCCCAAAGCAAAAAACGCATGGCGTTAGGTCTGGTGAACGTGGAGGCCATGCAAAGCAAGCCCTGTCATTGGGCCATTTGCGGCCTATCCAACGCTTGGGTACAGTGAAGCTCAACCAATTGCGTGCTTCGCTATGCCAGTGAGGTGGCGCATCATCTTGAAGGAAAATGAAGTTCTCTGGCTCATCTTCTTCTTCTGACTGAGGGAAGAGCCATTGCAAGTGTATCAAGGTAAGAAGAGCCAGTTACAGTAGTTTCACCAAAAAAGAAAGGCCCATAAACTTTCCACTGGGATATAGAAAAAAACAGTCGTTTTAGAGGAATCTCGTTGCATTTGTACCACCTCGTGAGGATTTTTTGAGCCCCAGATGCGCACATTATGAGTGTTAACATGTCCACTAAGGTGAAAGGTCAAATCATCACTGAAGACATCATGATCCAGAAAATCTTCATCCTAATGAAACAACATTTAGTTTGCGAAGTTGGCACATAGTCCATGGTCTGCCGGCTTTAGAGCCTGTAGTAACTGTAAACGGTAAGGACATAGTTGTACGCATTTTCTTAAAAGTTTCCAAACAGTCGACACAGGAACTTGTAATTCACGACTAGCCTTCCGGACTGATTTCTTTGGGCTACATGTGAACGACTGTCTAACTCGCTCAACAATCTCTTCACTAACTCTTGGTCATCCTGTGCTCTTCCCTTTACAAAGGCAGCCAGCATCTTCAAAGTGATGAATGTTATTATCACTTGGAGGATCACAACCGAACTTCAGCTGGAACACATGTTGCACAGTAACTACAAATTTGGTGTTTGTAAACTGCACAATGCAAAACGCTTTCTCGTCACTAGTCGCCATCTTCGCTACTACCGCTGCCTAGTGGATTGCGGCGGAAAGGTTGCGCGCTGCGCATGCGCACTGGTGCCAAACACAACTGTTTGAGTTGCTCTTTCAGTTGACATATTATTTATAACTGTAAGTTTAATGTAATAAATATTATATAGCGTTAAAACCCCGATATTCATTTATAAATACCCTGTATAATATGGGAAGATGTCGGAGTTAAGTGAATGTAGGAGGATACCAGATGACTGATCAAATTTCTTATTGATGTGATGGATAACAGCTAGCTGTAAGTGAAGAAAAACGTAAGTTAATGCAGATAAGTAGGAAAAACAAATTCATAATTTTCGGATATAGCATTAGTAGTGTCCTAGTGATACAGTCACTTCATTTAAATATCTAGGCATTACGTTGCAGAGTGATGTGATATTGAACGAGCATGTGAGGAGTGTGGTAGGGAAAGCGAACGGTCGACTTCGGTTTACTGAGAGAATTTTAGGAAAGTGTGGTTCGTCTGTAAAGGAGACTGCAAATAGGACGATAGTGTGACCTACTCATGAATACTGCTCGAGTGTCTGGGATCCCTACCAGGTCGGATTAAAGCAAGGCTTCGGTGCAGTTCAGAAGCAGGCTGCTAGATTTGTTACAGGTAGGTTGGAACAATAGGCAAGTTTTACGGAGATGATTCGGGAACTCAAATGGGAATCCATGGAGGAATTTTGAGAAACGAAATTTGAAGCCGAATGCAGAAAGATTCTACTGCCGCCTCATATATTTCGCATAAGGACCACGAAGATACGAGAAATTACGGCTCATACGGGTATCTGTAGCCATTTTTCTCTAGCTCTAGGAAAAGAAACCACTAGTAATGGAACAAGGTACGCTCCGCCATGTATTGTATGGTGGCTTGCGGAGTATGTCTACAGATTTAGATGTCGATGTAGATGTAATTCAGTCAAAACAGGTAGTACGAATTAAACTACGACATAACTGCCAAGTGGAGCTGTTGATATCGATAAACATTTAATCAACAGCTGCAGAGGAACTCCTGAACTTCGAACAGTGATAACTATTTTCTGATGAACGAGACATAAAACTCACGATTTCTAACAGATGAAAAGGACTGTTAAGTGCAGATTTACTAGTCACTCTTATGGAACTGTATAGGCTGGTTTTCAGAGTCTCTGAGCCTTGTTGGGTCTAAACGATTTTGTGCGTGGTTACGCTCTTTGACAGTTACTCGGTAACGATTTCAAGCGTGGTGTCCGAGAGGGCGTAAGCGGCAACTTTAGTGACTTTTACAGGTAAAAAATGAAATGAGCGTACGGCATCGTTGTCCGGGAGGCCCCATCCGGGGACGTTCGGCCGCCAAGTGCGAGTCTTATTTCAGTTGGCGCCAAATTGGGCGAATTGCGCGCCGGTGATGACGATGAAATGATGATGAGGACAACACAACACCCAATCCCCGAGCGGAGAAAATCTCCAAACCGGCCGGGAATCGAACTCGGACCCGCTTGCATGAGAGGCGAGCACGTTACCACCTAGCTAAGCAGGCGGACGTTTTTACAGGGGTACCGGGCTCATGTAGTGCAAGGGAGATTACAGCCTGCAACGGTAGCGCCGACTCCACTCCGAGCGGACGAGCTGGGCGAACGCCTTCATGGCAGTGGGTGGCCGAGAGCACGGCGTCGTCGTCAGAGCCTTTGCGAGTGTGGGTGTAGCAGGTGAAGTGGGCAACCGTACTTCATTCAAAGGAATCTTCAGCCGAAGAAGACTAGTGTATCAGTGGCCACATGGAACAGTCTCTGTTCAACCAGAAAGAACTGAACTTGGGAGCACGTTTAAGAATATTGCCCACTCCTGTTGTCCTCATCATTGCTGCAGAACTGATTTTAACATACTGACCAGTCTGTTTAGTGTAATTAGCTGGACTTCACTCTCCACTGAGTTGTTCTCAGTGTTTTTACTTTGAGTTTGTTCTTGGATACGACAAACGTGAATACAATCGGTTATTTTTGTTTCATCTTAACCTTATGAACGGAACATCGGTCTAAAATAACGCTATAGTTGACGTTAAAAATGCTAACGGTGCTGCACGGCGTCCGAAGGAGGCGAGAAGTTGCGTAGTCCTCAGACGGGTCCCAAACAGTCATTGTCAGCGCATTTATTGTTTTCCGGTAAGCAGATTTTGGTTACATGTTGCCGTTATATGAGACCGCGTTCCGAAAACGTGCATTTTCTGTCCGGTTTGACAGACCGGCGGCCGCTGTGACCGCGCGGTTCTAGGCGCTTCAGTCCGAAACCGCGCGACTGCTACGGTCGCAGGTTCTAATCCTGCCTCGGGCATGGATGTGTGTGATGTCCTTAGGTTAGTTAGGTTTAAGTAGTTCAAAGTTCTAAGGGACTGTTGTTAAGTCCCATAGTGCTCAGAGCCATTTGAACTCACATTTTACGTTTTAATTTTAATTATTCCTTTTTCGAACTCATATTCTAATTTACTACGCAAACTTGTTACAGAAAGAGAAATATCCGCATTAAAATTGCGTTAAAATGCGTTGGTTTACAAAAGACATGACCCTGCTTTTTATGTCCCCCCTCCCACCCCCCTCCCCGCCTCCAGCAACAAAGTAAGGCAATCCTACTTCTTTCATTAATGCATTAATGCATCTAATTACAGTGACGTTGGAAAGGTAAACCAGAAATGATATTTTTTTATAGTGCCACAAAAAGTGGAACCGACACATTAGGTATGAAGTGCAGCGTTTATTCCGCTAATCGTAAAACAAGAAGACGGCCGCTGGCTGTTTTTACCACATGGTGGCCATGGCTGGATCAAAAGCAAGTATTCTTTATGGGCTGTTTGAAGAAAAAACCGTATCACATTTTGATTTCCCGAGAAGAGATCCTCTACATTTCGTTCACGATCTCGTGAAATACCGACTGAGAATCCGCAATCGTCTACAAGAAGTACAAACTACTGTTCCATCTGTACAGGAAGAGGCAGAAAAAGAAAAGAAGAATGTTAGCCAGTGAAATAAATTTTTAGTTCGAGTTGGTGGCACTTCTTGCCTGCGGACAGGTTTGAAAAAGAAAAACTTCTCTATATTAAAAGAAGAGGAAAACTGCCGACGAGTGTATTTCTTGTGAAGAGCCAACGTGCTTGACGTGTGCACGAAAGATATGCAAAACTTGTGCGATGAAGGATAAACCTTAAATTTTCTTCTTACTTTACTTCTGGGTATTTAATTTCTTAACGTTTTGAGTGTAATAATGCATTTCTAAACGAGGAAAGTGCAAACAAACAAAAACTGAAAATTAAAATTATTTCTAGTAATTAATTTCTATTTATTGGTATTTTAGCAATGATTATTGCTTAAAAACTTATTATTGTGGTTATTTATACCTTAAAGAGTGATAAAAACGATGTGGAAGTGAGAAAAAGTCAAATAGGGAGGGAAAATTTAATTTAAAAGGCTTAGCGGTGTAGGAGACCGACGTGCCATCTTACTGCCGAATAGATGTTCCTGTTAGAGGGTTAAATTGCTTCTGCCCGTTAATCTGTTGCTTATCGTGGGTCGGAATTAAATGTTTTCTGCCTTAGGTTTTAATTTATGATATATTAGGTTGGGTACTGTGTAGATAGGGAGAACTGATTTGAGTGACACAGATGGCCTGATTAAGCTCAATAAGCGCAGTCCGGTTTTAAGTTGGTTTTTTTTTTTTTTTTTTGTAATTTTCATCTTGTAATTCACCTAATCGAGACTGTGTCTTTGCTTAAAAGGAGAGGTCTTCAGCGGCGGGATAGACCTGTTGTAACATTTTATACTGTGATATGGGTTAAGGTGCCAGGCATTACATTCTGCAGCCATTCACCCTGATGGGCCCCTGTCTGCGAATAATCAACGAAATAAAATTTCGGAATTGCGTGTGATTCACTACAGTTTTAAAAAAGGAATATTAAACAGATTGACTGCGTAGTGTAATGTTTAAGGTACACTTCAGACATTTAAAAAGTTGTGGGCTCAATTCTTATCAAGTGCTTCTATATTTTCTTTTAATATTTCAATTTTTATCGAAATCAAATTATTATTTCTATTGAATTAATTGGTTTAAAAGTAATATTTTTATTTCTGTTCCTTTGTCATGTCATTTTTATCACCATATTAACCTGTTTATTTGTCCTCATTTTTATTCCTGACATTATTTTTCTCCTCTTTGTTCGTGATATTTTAATTAATTATTTGTATTAACTTCTATTTAATTAATACGAGAACAAAGTCTTTCGCGAGAGCGTTTATATGCAAAACGTTCTCGGTTTTCTTGCCGCGTCAATTCGGGATAAAATCTCAAGCTTTCTACAATAATGACAATCATTCTCGTCAGGAGCAACTGACTGTCTTCACTGCTGCTGTGGTGGCCTTTTTATACCCCTTGGACGGCTTCTGATTAGTCGGCTTGTGAATGGTCGGCGATTACGTACTGCTGTCGCAGACGGTGTCAGTGTATGCGCTGGTGGCGCCACCGCTTCCGTTGGGATGTAAACCTTGGAAGGAACGTCTCTGCTGCTTCTCTGCATCGAGCGCTCGTTTCCATACACCGCTCAGATGGTATCCGCCATCACCTTTAAAGTTCTTCTCGCTATTTCTTATTTTCAACAGCCTCCTTAATAACAGAATCGCAGTATGTGGATTCATGGGACAGAATTTGTGTTTCATCGAACAATATTTAATGCTTGTTCGTGAGGCTGTGCTCCGGACTTGCCTATTTCTCCAGTACTCTATTTTTAATATGCCGTTGGTGTTCTGCACAGCGGTCGGAAACGGTACGAATGGACTGAGACGTGATGGCGGATACATACAGACAACCTCAAAAAATCAATCCAACCGCTTGAGACCTGTCCTAGTTTGTTATGTTTGATCAGACTTCCGTCATCAGCATCGTTGCTTGCACATTTCAGTCTTGCTGTATCACACTTGTACTAGGTCTACCAGGCCTTGTTAGTGTTGGTTTATTACTGAAGAATCATATCCTTATCTTTGGGTTAAAGCATTTATTTATGAAGCTCATGAAATGTTACTTTAACTATATTTCTGGGCGCGAGCAATTCAATGTGTAATTTCGGGAACTTTGAAGAGCCCCACCGCTTCCCCCACTTTTGTGAACTGGTTACTGGCTGTTTGTTACATGCATTCTATTTATATTTTTTTTAAGAAACACCAGTAAATTGCGCTATTTGGCCAGATTCTGTGGAACGGTGCGATCAGCACTGTGAACTGGAGCCTTGATTGTGCCCTGCCCACATTCGGTTGATTATAAAAAGGAGGTAAATGGACATCTGCTCGCATTTATGATCATATTGTAAAGCTCTGGGCAGTATTTTTACTAGTTATGAGCGAAGTGGTGGCTTATTGTAACAAAATTGTTACTGTGCGAATGATGTTTAGTCGAGGGCTTGACACTACCATTCTTCAAGCTCCTAGCTTACCGGCCATTTCAGCCTTCCCTGTTACAACACCATTTCCATCTCTTCTCCTTTCCCTTCTTCTCTGTTTCGCTTTCTGTCACTTTTTAATATGGAATATCCGTAATTAGTCTAATGTCTGAGACTGTCAGTTGACGTCTTCTTTCCTTACAACTTCGTAAAATGGTAATATCTCTAAATAAATTAAAAACCATACCTGAGGGGTTACGATGTGAAGTAAGACGGCAGTCCTTGGGAGATCGCTATTTGGGTCATGTGTATAAGGCATTTCGCGAAACAAGAGAGACAGACAGAGAGAGAGAGAGAGGGGGGGGGGCGGGGAGGGGAGGGAAACTGCAAGGAATGTCCTGAACGATGAACAAAGGTCCATCTGCCATCTGAGACTGCAGAGCAGCGATCGAGGTAATGGAAGGACTGAAAGGAGAGCGGCCACGTGTTGGCACGGCCCTGCCCTTGTTATTTACACGTGCGGACTTCCTCGCATTCCGCGGTGTACGCCGCGCCGTGACGCAGTTGCGGCAGGTGTAGGAGAGCGTGCAGAGCAGGGTGTAGGGTGACATGCGGGCCTCCCGCGCCTTTGCGCTGCCAGTCAAGACTGCCTAGCGGCCAGGTGCGACCACCGACCGAGTGTCAGCACAGCTGCGAGCAGGCGGCACCCTGTCTGCCGGCGTACGTGTACGTGAGTGCGTCTGTGTGTGCGGCATGTCGGTGCCCAAGGGAAGAGGGACGTGCGAATTCCGCCAGAAAAAAACTAACGTACGCACTCATATTTCCTCAAGGCTGCCCGTACTGGAGCACGCGGCTCTCATCGTGGTATGGATAGAGGAGTGCTATATCATCGATCGGTGGTCTCTTTTATCCCATTAACACGTATTACTGAGGTAGAGGAAATGGGAGAAGTTAGAAGCGAAGAGACGCTGAAGTCTGAAAGGAGTACTCCGAGCCGCGCTGGATTAGCCGAGCGGTCTTAGGCGCTGCAGTCATGGACTGTGCGGCTGGTCCCGGCCGAGGTTCGAGTCCTCCCTCGGGCATGGGTGTGTGTGTTTGCCCTTAGGATAATTTAGGTTAAGTAGTGTGTAAGCTTAGGTGCCAGTAGTGCCAGTAGTGGCAGTGTCGTAGTAACTGCCGTCTGCGTCACGTCTGCTGTGCAGCGAGCTACGTTAATTTAAGTATTAACTGTATTTCTCTTACTTGTCACTTCTTCTTCCGTGTGTTTTTGCTTTTAGGAAGCTTTAATTGTAGAGTGATCGTAATAGTGTTCCATAGATTTCGTGTTTGTTTTAAATACAGTCAGAGAGAGTCCCCTTAGTCAGCCATAGTGCCAGTAGTGCTAGTGTTTGTTTTCAATACAGTCCAGAGACAGGTAGTGCTTATTTTCATTGTTTTCTGCAATAAGTGTCTAGTAATCACAGTTTAGTCAACTATCAGCCGCCTTTAGTGAATTAGCAGTCTAGTTAAAAGTTGATTAACTCTCTACAGTAAATTGATTTCTTAGGATGTATAGGATGTGTGACTGCTGTGTACGGAAGCAGGAGGAGCTGGCCACTGTTCGCGAACAGCTGAACGTGTTGATGGCCGCGCTCAGCCGTCTTCATCTGCTGCCTCGGAGTGTAGCGGCAGTGGGGAGTCTGGTGCGTCGCATGGTACACCCCAGGTGTTACATGCTTCACCCACTGTCCCTGCTGTCGAGACATCTTGGCGGGTACCGGGCGCGGTTGCGCCACCCTCTCCCCATAGGGAGTGGCGGGTTCAGCGGCGTTCGCGTCGCAGGAGGCGGAGGGTCAATGTGGAGGCTGGCCGTGTGGCATCGCCCGCTCTGCCTGTGAGTGGGCATGTGGCCGCTCCTTCAGCAAGGTCTGAGCAGGCACACGGGGCGAGGGGTTTATTAGTTATTGGGAGCTCCAACGTTAGGCGACTGATGGAGCCCCTTAGGGAAATAGCGGAAAGGTCGGGGAAGAAGGCCAGTGTTCACTCTATCTGCTTGCCGGGGGGGTCTCATCTGAGATGTGGAGGAGGCCCTGCCGGTTCTGTCCACTCTGGTGGACAAATGACCTGAAATGGAAAGAAATGTAAATGGCAGTGGACAAGGTAAAAGGAGGAAAGGTACCAGGTACTGACGATGTTGCAAATAGTGAAAGCAACAGGGGAGGTGGGGAAACAGTAGATGTGTCGTGCGATGAGAGTGGTTTGGAATGAGAAGAAGACTCTAGAAGATTTACAGAGTGTATCATTTGTCACTATATTCTAGAAAGGGAGTAGGAAGGATTGTAAAACTTACAGGGGAGCCCTGGAGAGCTGAATCCGAACAAGGGTTGAGAACAAATTCAAAGAGGAACTGCATGCCTTGACAGCTGGGAGGTCAACTGATGACCTCATATTTGAAATGAGGCAGCTCCAGGAGTGTCAAAATAAATTTAGGGAAGATCTTGTCCTGGTCTCTGTCGATACAGAAAAGGCATTTGATAGAGTCTTTGGAAGCAAGGGAAGCACTAGAAAAGAATGGAGTCGAAAAAGAGGCAACAAGCAGAGTGGAAGAGATATGCTGTGGAAGTCTGAGTTGTGTAAAACTGAGAAATAAAAGGACGAATTGGTTTTAGCAAACAAGTTGTGTGAAACAGGGCGGTGCATAGTCACGTCTCCTCTCCATTGTGGTCTTGAATGAGGTAATGACTAAGATGGGACAAAAAACTGGAGATGAGAAGATGAAAGCAGTGACGTTCGCAGATGACTTGCTGATCTCGGAAAACAGGGAGGAGGATATTCAGGAACGGCTGGATGTTTGGGAGGAAACTGTGAGACAGTATGAAATGATATGTAATGTAAAAAAATGTGAGATCCTGGCTATAACTAGAATGGAAGACAGACTAGCTAGCGAAATGGGGGTTGGAAGTGAACTACTCAAGAAGGTAGAAAGTGTCAGGTACTTTGCAAGTGTGATAGAAGAACATGGGAGAAATGAAAAAGAGATCGGCGAATGTGACAGAAGCAGTTCTGTGAAGTGTTAGGGGCCTCGCTTAGAATAAAGACATCCCACAAAAAAGCAAAGATGTAATATATAGAAGTTACTATATCCTAATATTGACCTATGCATCTAAACCGAGGGTAATGAAGAAAAGAGATGTAAACAAATCCTCAGAATTAGGATAGGAGCAACAAGGACAGATAGGATGAAGGGAAAGGGAACAGTAAACGAGAAACCCTTGCAGAGCAGGATGGAAACATCAAGACTAACACGATATGAGCACTTAAAGTGAATGGAAAACAAAAGGATTCTCAAAAGATACATGAAGTGGAGATGCGAAGGAAACGACCAAGAGGAAGACCAAGGGATAGATTGCTGAAAAGTGTGGAGGAGTGTGTTAAAAAAAAAGAGGTGATTACTGGACCAGAGTGAACACAGCAAATTGGTAGGAGAAAAGGAGGAGATGGCAAGGCATGTGTTCCAAACAGACCCAGCTTGAGACTGGAAACTGCTCAAGATAATGATGATGATGAAGACTGAGAGTAGAGTCCACTGCATGTATTATCTCTCATGATCACAACCGAATACCTATGATAGAGCATATATGATTGGGCCTCACAGACTAAAGGAGAAGATGGGATGTGGGGCTAGTTGTGTACTTTTGCATAAGTATGGCAATCTCATACGTAGTAAATGGTTTCCGAAACGAACAGATCTCCAGTTCAATGATGTAATCAAAGAAATGGACGCCGGCATACTCTTTTACATTGAGATGACACAAGTCGTGGGATACCTCCCAATATATGTTAGACCTCCTTTTATGTGGAGAAGTGTAGCAACTCGACGTGGCACTAACTGTTGGTGGTCCCCTGCAGAAATACTGAGCCATGCTGTCACTGTACCGTCCACAGGTGCGGAAGTGTTGCCGATGCAGGGATTTGTGCGTGAACTGATCTGTCGATTATGTCTCATAAATGGCCTCTGAGATTCATGTCGGGCTATATGGGTGGCCATATCATTTTTTCGAATTGTCCAGAATGCTCTTCAAACTAATTGCGAACAACAGTGGCCCATTGATATGGGGCATTGTCATCCATAAAAATTCCGTCATTGTTTGGAAACTTGAAGTCTATGAATTGCTGCAGATGGACTCCAAATAGCAGAAGAGAACCATTTCCAGTCAATTATCGGTTCAGTTTGACCAGAGGAACTATTCCATTCCTTGTAAACACAGTTCGCACCGTCATGGAGCCACCACCAGCTTGCACAGTGCCTTGTTGGCAACTACACTCAAACCCTATCATCAATTTCCACCATCTGTCCAGGCCACGGTTTTCCAGTCGTCTAGGGTCCAACCGATATGGTCACGAACCCAGAAGAGGCGCTGCAGACGATGTCGTGCTATTAGCAAAGGCACTCTCGTCGGTCGGCTGCTGCCAGCCCATTAACGCCAAATTTCGCTGCAGAGACCTGGCGGATATGTTCATCATATGTCCCACATTAGTTTCTGCGGTTATTTTCACGCTGTGTTCCTTGTCTGTTAGCACTGACAGCTCTGCGCAAACGCTGCTGCTCTCGGTCGTTAAGTGAATGCCGTCGGCCCCTGCATTGTCTGTGGTGAGAAGTAATCCAGAAATTTAGTAGGCTCGGCTGTAGAGGAAATTCTGCGAACTTCTATTCCGTACTTGGGTCTGTGTGTGTGACCATGCGTGTGTGTGTGTGTGTGTGCGTGTGTGTGTTTCAGTTTTGTTCCGCGTCCTGTGTCAGTTATCTCAAGGGAAGACTCTACCGTAAATTCACTTCTTTTTCAAAAAAAAATTAATGGGTATTTCACACCTTTGGAGTGTTTATTCTTAGATACCAAAAAAACTTATCATTCGAATTGCAAGTACTAAAAGAAATACCAAGACCTCACAGAGATAACATTCACACTCCTATTAGTATGGATGTCACAGTCAGGAAAGTACGTGTCAGTCAGACTTACGTCTGATGCATTACTGGCTATATGCACTGATTGCAAGACACAAAATCCAAATGCAAGTTTGCGCAGTTCCAGGTGCCATGAGCAGATTTTTGCATCTAAAAAGAAGATACTTTTTAGTCTAGTAGAAGCTGTTTCTCTGTTCAGTATGGGATGTTTGAAGACTGAAGGAAGCAAGAGTCCCAGCACTCTTTCATCACCCTCCTAGAAGCAACCATGCTTATCTAAAGATCAACGAAGCAGTCCATAAGTTGCTCTCTGGAACAGAAAATTCCAAGGAAAAGACTGTCCTGGTCTTGAAATTACAAGAAGAAGAAGAAGTCTTACCGGATCCGGAAGTGAAAACGTATGACGCTGTCGAATTTTAACCGTTATGTGTCTTGTAGGTGCGAAATCTGAAAGAAATTCAGGCGATAAATTATTAGCATTTCACATAAAATTAATGCATATAACTTTTGAACTATGTCTTGTGAATGTACCTAAAGATATGGAATGTGAAACTCTGAGCTTTGAGTACCAAAAGTTGGTTCTCGGGAATACCATTCAAAATCACATTAAAAATTAGAACTCAGAAACCAATGAAATTCTGGACTTAAGAACTTGGTTATTGTTAATCTTTGCGTGATAGAGATGATTTCAAAGTTTGGTTTAAATTGACAAAGTAGAAGAAAACTTGAATGTTTGAGTGCAGTCTCCCCTTAAAGCAGTAAAGAAGGTGGTGTTGCAATGTGTTGTGTGCGAACACAACCAGCTCCAGAATTTTTAAGTTACACTGACTGACATTACACAACATTGTGCTAATACTTTAGTCACTAAAGTCAAATATAACACACGAAGATCGCAAATAGGCCTAAAAACAATTAAAATAGAACTAATATAACAAAATAATCAAGACGTTGAAAAGAAAATTGTATCTACAAAATTGCTATCAGATTATAGAAACAATTGATGTGTTCTTGTACTGAAGGAGAAGAGGATGTAACAGAAGAATAAAAATGGCTTGGGCTGCTATTATATAACTAGTCATTCTTTGGGTGACGTGCATATAATACAAATAAACCTCAGATAGTGAAGAGTACCTCAACGAACATTGAAGAGATACATACTGGGAATTATTGTGGACACGGGGGAACACTCAAACTGACCAGTGATCACACTAGAGAGGGTGTAGAAATTATGACTAACGAAAATGTACGAGGGCTGTTCAATAAGGAATAATCATAGTTTTGTGGCAACATATCTTCACTCATTCTCATAATTTTGATGTTCCTTCTTGAAATAGTCTCATCTAGATGCGATGCACTTGTCCCAGCATTTCTGCAAGTGTACAAACACATGCAGAAAAACATTTCTGGAAAGTCCTTCTGAATAATCATCTTCGTACCTGCAATACTGCGCCTGACAACGAAAAATACCTCGCAAAGATGTGTTTCTTCGTGCTTGAAATAGGCAGAAGTCACACGTAGCTGATTCCAGACGATAGGAATGGTGAGGCTTGCATGTCACATAGATTTCTGCAAGTGATTCAGTACCAACATTTACAATGTGTAGTCATGCATTATCGTGGGGCCGTATTCACCATGCTTCACAGATATGTGGTATTTTGCGCCTGATGTGGACCCATCTCGTACGTTCCAAACTTCACAGTAGTTCTCCTACGAAAGTCGAAGGATAGCAGTCCTGGAAGAAAGGTTATTACGGATACATGGCTTAGCCACAGCCCGGCAAATTAATTCCAGAATAAATTTTCACTCTGAAGCAGAAGGTAGAAGCAGAGGTACTGGCGAAAGCAAAGCTGTGAGGACAGGTGGAGAGCTGTGCATGGATAGCTCGATAGATGGAACACTTGCCCACAAAAAGCAGATGTCCCCATTTCGAGTTCCGGCACGACACACAGTTTTAATCCACCATATCAGTTTTAATCTACCATATCAGCGCGCACTCCGCAGAAGGGTGAAAAATTCATCCACGAAGCCATTCCATGAAATTAAAAAAGAAACACCCATAACTTTCCCAGCAGAAGTAACCACCTTTGCTTTCTTGGGGGTTGTTGATGTGGGAGATTTTCACACTCAGCCCTTAGGTCAAAATGATGCAGCCACCTTTCATCAGCAGTGAATACATACGAAAGAAACTCCTGACCTTCCCCTAAATCAACGGCGTTCAGACCTGCACACAAATGACCTTTTCTCGGTAATCAGTACTACTGGAACCCACCGTGCAGGGACACATCTCATGTGTAAACTTTCCGCCACCAACCTGTGGGCAAAGATGGCTCCAGGGATTCTACTACACCATGCAAAACTTTCCCTCCTCCCCCCACCCCCCTCTTCCCTTCATCACTCCTTGCGTTCAGTTGTTTTTACAAAAGTCCATGATATATCACACTTACTCAAACATGTTGTTGATGTGAATATGTCTTTAAGACCAGAACCAGTATGGGGCACCAGCGAGTGAAATTTGAAGTGAAACGGTTACAGTGCATGTTTTACTTGTTATTTGTTTATTTATTACAAAGTGTTTATCTCAGTGATTCTACTGAGGGTAAAGTTGCTGTATAGCAACTGTTATTTATTTATTTATTTATTTATTGTTCCTTGGGACCAAATTAAGGAGAAGTCTGCATGGTCATGAAACGAGTCAATACATGAAATTATAACACGGTGTTAGAAACAGATAAAATGAAATATAAAAAAACATATTCAGGTGACAAGTCGTAAGTTTAAATAAAGAAAATCAACAATGTAACACTGGAATTTGCTTAATTTTTTAGCTCTTCCAGGAGCTCCTCGACAGAATAGAAGGAGTGAGCCATGAGGAAACTCTTCAGTTTAGACTTAAAAGAGTTTGGGCTACTGCTAAGATTTTTGAGTTCTTGTGGTAGCTTATTGAAAATGGATGCAGCAGAATACTGCACTCCTTTCTGCACAAGAGTCAAGGAAGTGCATTCCACATGCAGATTTGATTTCTGCCTAGTATTAACTGAGTGGAAGCTGCTAACTCTTGGGAATAGGCAAATATTGCTAACAACAAATGACATTAAAGAAAATATATACTGTGAGGGCAATGTCAGAATTCCCAGACTACTGAATAGGGGTCGACAAGAGGTTCTCGAACTTACACCACATATAGCTCGAACAGCCCGTTTTTGAGCCAAAAATACCCTCTTTGAATCAGAAGAATTACCCCAAAAAATAATACCATACGATATAAGCGTATGAAAATATGCGAAGTAGACTACTTTTCGTGTTGAAGTGTCACTTATTTCACATACTGTTCTAATGGTAAATAAAGCAGCATTTAGTTTCTGAACAAGATCCTGGACATGGGCTTTCCACAACAGCTTACCATCTATCCGAACGCCTAGGAACTTGAACTGTCCCGTCTCGCTTATAATACGCCCATTCTGTCTGATCAAAATATCGGTTCTTGTTGAATTGTGAGTTAGAAACTGTAAAAACTGAGTCTTACTGTGATTTAGCATCAAATTATTTTCCACAAGCCACGAACTTATTTCATGAACTACATTATTTGTTACTGTTTCAATATTACACACAACATCCTTCACTATCAAGCTGGTGTCATCAGCAAACAGAAATATTTTTGAATTACTTATAATACTAGAAGGCATATCATTTACATAAATAAGAAACAGCAGTGGCCCCAGCACCGACCCTTGGGGAACGCCCCACTTAACAGTGCCCCATTGGGACTGAACATCACTACCACTCTCAATATTGCGGAGAATTACCTTCTGCTTTCTGTTCTTAAAGTAAGAGGCGAACCAATTGTAAGCTACTCCCCTTACTCCATAATGGTCCAACTTCTGCAGTAATATTTTGAGGCCAACACAGTCAAAAGCCTTCGTTAAATCAAAGAAAACACCTAGCGTTCGCAACCTTTTATTTAATCCATCCGAAACCTCACAGAGAAAAGAGAATATAGCATTTTCGGTTGTTAAACCATTTCTAAAACCAAACTGAACATTCGACAGCAAATTATGTGAATTTAAATGCTCCAGTAACCTTGTATATACAACCTTCTCGATAACTTTAGCAAACACCGATGGCATAGAAATAGGTTTAAAATTGTCAACATTATCAATGTCTCCCTTTTTATAAAGTGGCTTAACTACCGAGGAAACCGACCACTCCTAAAGGAAAAGTTACAGATATGGCTAAGTACTGGGCTAACATACACAGAACAATACTTCAGTATTCTGCTACATACCCCGTCATATCCATGAGAGTTCTTGGTTCTTAGTGATTTACTTATTAACTCAATCTCCCTCTTGTCAGTATCATGGA
Source organism: Schistocerca nitens (assembly GCF_023898315.1). NCBI lineage: Eukaryota > Metazoa > Arthropoda > Insecta > Orthoptera > Acrididae > Schistocerca > Schistocerca nitens. The sequence continues at coordinate 309,936,791 of NC_064615.1, read as the reverse complement.
GGAGCATTTCAGGTATCAGTCTTGGTATACTTTTTTCTAAGAGCGCTATATGATTCCCTGTTGGGACTAGGTTTCTATTTAGTTCACCTGCTATATTCAGAAAGTGATTATTAAATAGTGTACATATATGCGACTTATCAGTAACACGGACATTCCCACTACGCACTGATTCTATATCCTCGACCTGTCTCTGCAGACCAGCCACTTCCTTTACGACTGACCATATGGTTTTAATTTTATCCTGAGACTTAGCTGTTCTATCGGCATATCACATACTTTTTGCCTTCCTAATAACATTTTTAAGCACCTTACAATACTGTTTGTAATGGGCTGCTGCATTTAGATTTTGACTGTTTCTAACGTTTTGATATAATTGCCACTTTGTTCTACAAGATATTCTTATCCCTCTAGTCAGCCATCCAGGCTGCCTGTTTGTGCTAGTACCCTGTTTTGAACGTTCTAACGGAAAGCAACTTTCAAAGAGCATGAGAAAAGTCTTGAGAAAAGCATTATATTTATCGTCTACTGTATCAGCGCTATAAACATCTTGCCACTCTTGTTCCTTGATAAGGTTTACAAAGGTCTCTACAGCAACTGCATCAGCTTTCCTAAACAGCTGATGACTATATTTAACACGTGTTGCAGCACAAAAACCTTTTAGAGTTAAAATTTGTGCATCATGATCTGAAAGGCCATTCACCTTTTTGCTAACAGAATGCCCTTTTAGTAATGAGGAATGAACAAAAATGTTGTCAATGTTGTTCTACTGTTCCCTTGCACTCTTGTTGGAAAGAATACGGTTTGCATAAGATTATATGAATTAAAGAGGTCTACCAGCATCCTCTTCCCCGAAAAGCTGCCAGCCAACCTGTATTCTGGTAAGGGAAGCCTCTGAATTATCTCCTTATTTAAGAAGTGTTCAGATATACCAATAATTTCAGAGTCAACATCTATAAGCAGTTCACTAACTTAATCTCTAATACCTTGTATATTTTGATGAAATATACTAATTCCCTCATTACTCGGATACCTAAGCTTTGTCAAACGTGGTTCCTTTGTTAGAGAGACTTCCCTTAAGCAGGAATACCTATCAGCTGACTTCAATCTAAAAAAGGTGCAGCTCTAACACCCACTACTGCATTATGGCCATTACGTACTGACATTTATCTCCATTTATTAAGGGGGCGTGTTGAAAAGATATCATTCGAATCTTTAACTGAAAACTCTTAAAACTTTTCAAATAAAAGAAACTTTTTAAATATTCTACATATTTATTCTTCAGGTCGACATATGTATTTCTCAACACAGTCACCCTGGCAAAGAACACATGTTTCCGAGCCGGCCGCGGTGGTCTAGCGGTTCAGGCGCTCAGTCCGGAACCGCGCGACTACTACGGTCGCAGGTTCGAATCCTGCCTCGGGCATGGATGTGTGTGATGTCCTTAGGTTAGTTAGGTTTAAGTAATTCTAAGTTCTAGGGGACTGATGACCACAGATGTTAAGTCCCATAGTGCTCAGAGCCATTTGAACCATTTGAACATTTTTCCGAACGAGAGACTTGTTTGTCGCTGTAGAGGTTCGACTTTTCTGACGCAGTCACAACCTCACCTCCGCCTTTACCGCTTCGTAACTATCAAAGTGACATCAGCTGACATCCAATGTCCAAACCACATTAGAAGTCGCTCAGCTCGCCTGACCGACCCATTCTGCTGTTAGCTGCTTCTCTGCTGACAATACTCTCCGCCTCTTTTATACTGATGCGTATGGCTTTCCTGACATCTTTTGCTTAGTTCCGCATTACATAGTGGTATGTCCGGATACTTTTGATCAGGCAGGGCAGCCGAAGTTTCGAGGAGGCGTTTATCGAGCAGTGGATGTCCAGTGGCTGATGATAATTACGAAGATGATGATGGTGATGATGATGATGATGACGCTGATAATAGCAGTGAGCGCATGAAAGAGGTACGTTCATACTTCTGCGAGGAGCTACTGAACAGAGAAAAAGTCAGCCTTTCAACTTAAATTTGACTATTTTGAGTATAAAATTTTCTGTTCCTCTAGAAGCATACTGAAAATGAAACTAGCAGAATAGTAAACACTTTTCCGTACAAATGATTAGGAAGTGTTGTCGAAAGGCCATGAGTTTTTTCCTGTTGCTTCTTTGCGACTTTGCTTTTAGCTCTCACGAAATGAGTCGTTCTCTCCACCCTTTTCTGAGCTAGCATTATTCTTTGTAAATTAACAAAGTATCCCGAAATAGCGACACCATAAGAGTTAACAGAGAGTAAATAAGCATAGTAAACAAGTTTTTGTGGTTCGAAGCCAAAGACATGGAGATCAGTCTTACATGGAAGGTGGCAACATTCACAATCTGCGCTAAACCCTGTCCCCTCTCCTCACAATGTTAGAGTGGATGTTGACCGGATTTGTCTTCCTTTGCACGTCAACAATTATATACTTTTTACTGCTTCGAACAGCTTGCCGTGTGCCGCTGGCCGAGTTATCACAGGTGCTGTGCTTCAGCACGACTCGAACGGTTAGATCAGTTTACGGTGCAGGTCGAGAAATTTTGGTTTCCGCTCGATCTACCGGTCGCCCAGCGCTCTTGTAACTTTTGTAGGTGCTATCTCCTCTACGTGTTGTAGCGTTATTAACGCACTTTCAATTTTAATAATAAAAGTAACTGTGAAATATGGACTGCAATATTTTCTACCGAACTAATACAGAAATAAAAGATCGCAAACACAATGGAGTCCCATTTTCGAGCTTTCGATTGTCCCGTGACAGAGTGATTTCTGTTGCCTTATCTCCACGACGTGTATTACTGTTGTAATTTACTTTTACGGTCGTAGTTACAAACGGTTAACTGTGATTTATTTCGTTTCTTAGACATTTCATTCCTGATTAAGTTTATTTCTTGTTTCATCTGACTTTTGGTTTCCAGGCTGATTAGGTCGTGACATTTTCAAGCGTTATGCTAAGACATGAACAACAATCGAAATTGCCATTAAAAATGCACTTGGTAAATGCTTACGCTCTATAATAATCAAATAAAATATTGTGTTCGGTTCCGAGTCAAGCAACATTTTTTGAATGAGAACATAATAGTCTTTGACTATTAACTTAAAAAGCAACAAAAATGTTGTACATCCTCACGTTCTGGACGAGAACTCTTATCACACATTTGTTCAGATACAGCAGCAGTTTGTTCGGCAGTGAGATTTAATGCTGTTCCTCCTGTGTTTCATCACTTGGTCAAATTTCACTTTCGTTCTTAGCAACATGAGCACATTTTAACACGTCATGCCGTGTGCTGAAGACGTCAAACCAGTCCTTCAACCACAATACACTTGGCCGCACCGAGTCCTGAAGAGAAGAAACTGTACACTAGACTTTTCAGTCAAGGGGAAGCACACTACAGTCTCTATCGACAGAGTCAAACCGATATATGTTTTCAGTGGGCCTCCTCCAGCTGAGAGTACATGGACACAACCTCGCCCAGCCACTCCAGCAACAGCAGCTGCTACACCAAACACCAGCCACAACGTCATCACCAGGAGACCAACGTACCGCGAGGTCTGGTCGACGCGTCCATTTACCGGCGCGTCGCCTGGATGGCGCTCCGCCTCCACCGAAGGGGCTGCTGTAGCAACTGCCGCTGTTAGCGCTGCGTGGTGCGTGCGTGTTGTGATGCGTGTGTTTATAAACTTCTTTCTGTAAAAAGAGTTTTTGTGCCAGCCGTCAGCAGCGCTGTGTTGGTGCAAACGTTCGTGGCCTTTTTGTTGGTATTCCTGTTGTTATGGGTAAGTTTATAGACTCTTCGTTTGTAGTTCACTATTTTTATTTGAGTTTACAAGTTGTTGCTTTGTCTTTTGGAGGTAGTGATTGGTGCTGTGGACGCCAGAAAATGGAATTCCAAGTGGAAAAATCGGAACATTATCGTCATATTCTTTTAATTGTGTTCAGTAGAGGAGTGACAGTAGAGGAGGCAGCCAGAAATATGTGCACCGTGTATGGGAATAGCAGATACAGCAAGAAAGTGATTTTCTCGTTTTAACGAAGACCGTTTTGACATTAGTGACTCTCCACATGAAAGATGAATGAAGATGATTCAAACGCAGTAATCTAAAATGATCCATTTCAGTGTACTCGAGAACCAGCAAATGAGATAAAGTGTAACCATTCCACCATGGTGCGAGTTTTACTTGCAATAAAGAAGGTTTCAAGACTCGGGTGTATGGATACCGCATGCTCTAAGCCAAGATGACAAAATTCAGCTGGTGGCCGTCTATTTATCTCTGCTTGTTCCTCATCAACTGGCTCGTGTAAAATACCGACCATTCCTGTCCTGTATCGGTACTGGTGACTAGAAATGGTGCCTTCGTGCTAGCATAAGGAAATGGAAGTAATGGTTGAGCCCAAACAAAGCAACAATTCCCCGTACAAAGACCTGCGGATGTCCACAAAAGATAATGTTACGCTTCTGGTGGAACAGCGACCATGTGGTGTGGTACGAAATGCTTCCGCGAGGTGTAACCGTAACTGCTGGCATTTATTGTCGACAAATGAGAAATCTTGCAAACGCAGTCCAAGAACGACAATCAGGAAAATTGCTCGAAATGATGCTAATCCTCGATAACGCCCCCTCCTCCCCCCCCCTTCCCCGCCAACGCATCCTGCTAGACTGACAAAACACTCTGTACAGGAGTCATTCCGCATTCACTTCATTAAACTGATCTCGTGCCCTCTGATTTTAATCTTTTTCGCTATCTATCACGCAATTTTCAAACAACTTCCTTTCCTGGTGAAAATGCGCTCTAAACATGACTTCGTCTCGAAACCACGTGATTTCTCTAGTCGTGGAATCGAAAAGTTATCTCAGCGTTGGCATATTGTTGTAAATAGTGAAGGAAAATGTGTTATTGATGACTAAAGTCTCTGTTATGTGTATCTGTTGCCTTTATTAGACTTATGGATAAACGTTACGAACTTATGCCCCAACCCAATATTACATTTTCTGTGTTCTGTTTATTCTTGGGTCTATGTTTTGTGTATGATCCTTTCCTACTAATAACTGTCATTACCTTCTGTCGTCTTAGTTACAGTAAACAGAGCAGTTTTGTTCGTTCCCGACTAGCACATATATTTGCATTTGCCACGCTCAGAGAGTCTCACTGTATTATCTAGTTCCAACAACGAATAAAGTTATTATTGCTTCAGAAGAAAGACATCGTTCGTCCAAATTAATCATAATTCTACATAGTCTTAACAAGCGGATGAGGAACATCACAGCTCAACGGCTAAAAACTTACTATGTCCTCTCGAGTCCTTCGCGATACGTGGAAGTAAATAATAGAGTCACATAACAGTTCATAGTCTCGCCGGTCTACGTTACACATACATAATTTACAAACTATTCATGTTTCCAGAATGAAATTTTCTCTGTGCAGCGTAGTGTACGCTGATACGAAACTTCCTGGTGGATTAAAATATTGTACCAGACCGAGACTCGAACTGTGTATCTTTACACATTCCGCTGCAGAGTGAAAATTCCATTCTGGAAACACCATCCTGGCTGTGGCTAAGCCATGTCTCCGCAATATCCTTTCTTCCAGCAGTGCCAGTTTTGCAAGCTCCGCAGGAGAACTGTGACTTGCCAGCAAAAGCCAAACGTCCCGAGTTCGAGTCTCGGTCCGGCACACAGGTAACCAGGAAGTTCCAACTATTCATATTTCAGATTAGTTCACGTATTTATATTTTATCAACAAAATACCACGAGAAATACGATGAACTGTGACAATTGTGAAAGTCTACTCCTTGTTTGTTATGCTGATTATTGTTCATGTAAGAAGTATCTCCCTTTAATATAAACGGACGCAATGCTCCATGGTTCCCATTTCTACCGCTATGTGTCTAATTCTTTCAATTAGGCCCGATAAATAGAGATATGGGCAATCAAACCCGCTAGAAAAGATACTATTCTAATTTAAAAATGAAGCAACGGATAACGCAACATCGGTGAATGGCCATGTAACAATACGTGCACATTAGGGACTGTAAGACTTTCTTTTTTTGATACTATGAATTCAGTTAGTCGCATGAAGTGCACAATGCACACAATGGATATGCCTGGATTGAAAATTCATAGAATATAGTCATTATGTCAGTGGTATGGATGAAGGATACTAAATAACGCTAAGAGAGAATTTCAGTTATCATTCTGATTTATTTCGATAATATTTAAGAAAACTATTACTCTCTGTGACAAAACATACATGAAATCTATTATATTTAAGAAAATTACCACTCTCAGTGACAAAACCTTCATGAAGCTCTCACTATCTCTTGCATCTCGTCATACCGGAAACATAGACAACACTTCGTCGCCAGTTACATCTACTAATGATTAAAATGGGTAAAAATGAATGTTACTGAATGGTGGCCTCTTAATACCATTTAGTTATTGTCACACCTATTTAACGCGTGAAGTAGGGAAGGATATTACCTTTCACTCTCTCAAACATTACTTGTGTTACTACACATGCAGTACCAGACGGATATGTTCATGTTGAAACCACGTATTATGCAACCGCAATGCAACGTGAGCAAACCAGCCCAGGCTTCATGACTCCACAGTATTCATGCTAGGACTAACGAAAGGCAAATCCAGTGACTACCGTTGTGAATGCTGACAACACGTGGCTAAGTTCGACAACAAAGAAACGAGTAAAATAAACCGTTGAATCACGGAAAATTTATATTGCTTGTATCCGGAACTAAACTATGCAACAAATGAAACATTAATGAACCTATCTGCTGTTGAACTAAGAACAAGAACCGTTGGTTCATGCCCTCAATCACCTCGCGCCCAAGTCCGCTAGTTGAAACACATTAATATGAAAAATTTCTACAAATACAATATCGCTGAACGTTTCCCGCTATTAATTCACACCCGAACATGTTTCATAATCAATGTTACCTCAAAAAACCTACATTATGAATAACTTTTCTCACCATCCATGACGAGCGCCGCACCCCTGCGTCCGTCTCGTTGAATCGGCGGCTCCAGAGTGTCCTGACATGGCGCGTTCCAGGACCAACCGCCAACTGTTCAAAAAAACTGGGGGTGGGGGTAGGACCTCAGTGAGAACCAACCTCTCAAACTCTGCCTTGCTCATCCCCACTATCTTTGGAATCACGAACTCTCTGCCGAATCTGCTCACGTTGTTTAATTGGTGCTAAACTACCCTACTACTACCATTTTTGACTAACTCAGATTATTATATATTCCATGCATAATTACGTTTATGCATCCACATACATCACGGGATCAAAGGATGAGAGAGGAGGCGTGACACCAACAGAAGAAAAAATATACACCGAAGCATTCTTGAATCCAGAGGTTAATTAGCTAGAAGAAACATTGAAAGGACGCTCTCGGCATAAAATAAATTATTAAACATGTAGAAATTAATTAGTTAGTTAAATGAAGCGTAAACCTGTGACGTTTTAATTGCTCCCTAAGGAATACAAATAAAAACCTAACAGAAATGCAAAGTGATGTGTATTACAAAAGTGAACATCATCTTTTTATCATCTTCTTTAACTTAGAAAAATATAATCTTCACTTGTAGTGCGTGAACTTTCCATTTTGCTCACGTATAGCTTTTATGGGTAGAATACTACGTCTTTTTGTAATTGAGTCCACTGGCGAACAACGCCGTTAGTATTCCCCATGCAACAAAAAGGGAAAAGTGTGAAGCAGTCAATGCAAAGTTAGAAGATATTAAGACGTATGCAGCAGCGACTGAAGCATATCAACAGAACGTATCTGCAAGTACAGAAAACAATAGTGGAACTCAGTACAAAGGCATCGGTATTTGTAGGAAAATTAACATTGTCGGCTGGAATAATTGGGCACAGCGTATACGCATATCAGATCCAGTATACTGACAAATGAATTCAAATGGTATCCCATTTGACGTTGATATAACACGACATCAACGATTCATGTGGTAGAATGTGGAACTCAGTATAAAGGCACGGTGTTACTGTATGCATATGTGCCGTTATTGCAGATAGGAAACGGACACCAATGGCGACAGTGCTTGTTGTGTGCATAGATAACGATTGTGACAATGCCCCACGGAAAACAATTATCATGAGATGAAAATGCAATCATCGGTTTGTACAAGATAATGGCACTCTCTGATCGTCAAACCGCAAAGACGTTGAACCGTTCAAGTACAGTGATTAATAATTCCGTTACATTGGGAGCATGATATGAACATAATGGAAAATATGGGCTAAGTAGAAAAATTTATAAAGCACCGAAACGGTTCCTTTTGTCCAGCAAGGGCCACAAACCGTTATTCCTCTCAACTTGTTACTGATTTGCAGTTGTCAGTAACTCTCAGATTTGTATGACAAATATTGTCAAATTACAAAGATCTTGCATTCAAGAAACGACTACAGAAACCTGCTGTAGCACCCAAACACAAACAGGCTGGATTGGAGTTAGCTGACTAACGTATGTAATTGATTCCAGAATGGGATAAAGTGTTCTTCAGTGACGAGAAGAAGTTTAATTTACAAGGGTCAGATGGATTTCCATATTATTGGCATGATCTGAGAACATAGCAGTAGGTAAAAATGAACAGAAATTTTGGTGGTGGAAGTGCTTTGATTTGGTTTCACTTTGCGCTAAAGGTGAATCACACATTGCTTGGCTCAACCGTAACACGTGCACTGAGATGCTATAGACAGAATGTATGAGAACTAGGAAGCAAAAGTCTAATGTTTCAACAAGATAACGCAACTGTGCAAATCCTTGCTACACCTAAAAAGTGGTTTGGAGTCAAAGATGTTAATGTCTTACCCAGGGCTGCACGTTGCCTGGATACAGTCCCTGTGGGAAACCTTTGGGGAATAACTGCAAGGCATGTGTATCAAAATGGAAGGCGATTTGAGGTTCTATGTGAGATGAAAAGTGCAATATGAGAAGAGTGAGCGACAATTTCACTGCAAGAACTACAAAACTCTAACAAAATCAATGCAGGAGAGAATTTTTGAGGTAATTAGGGGGAATAAAGGTTGGACAAAGTATTAACAGTACATTTACACAACCGGACAGTGAGTGGCTTTATACTTGTTTTCATTCAGGAAATACAAACGCCTCATTTTGTTACTCTTGTTATGAACGAAAATATGTAATTTCGTCATGGTTGTTTATGTCTTGCATGTATCTACTGCTTTCATAATAAATTCGATATAGTATGCTGCAAAAATTATAGTATTACCTTTGTAACTTGCACTAGAGGTACATCACACATTTCTTGCCTGAACCGTAACACGTACACCGAGATGCTAGAGACAGAATTAGAATGTAAGAGCACCTGGGGTAAGTCTGTTAGTATTTGCGAACTGTGAGTCTTTGCCTGACGTAGTTTGGCATTCAACACCAAATGTGTTGAAGTAATTTGCGTACTCATAACAGTATGCCAGAGAATTGAATACAGTAACATTTTTGTCAAGGTAGATACTAATTAAGATGTGCTGAGTGCATCGTCTGCATACAACAACAGGCTTCAAAACTCGTCAAATTGTGTTGTAATACACGACCCGGTTTGTTACGTAGCCAGTTACAAGTGTCGCTGAACAGCGGATAGCAGTAAGCAGAGAGAAAAGAGCGGCAGTAGGTTACAACTCACAAAGGAACGTGAACAAATCCACAGGCATACAACGAGAGTGTTACGATACTCCACCTTGTAAACTTTGTTCCAAGTGCATTAGTTTTGAAAGAAACCCATTACTTTAACCGGTTGTGGCAGCGGAACACTTGCGTATTCTGCTTCTATGACTGCGCGGGGATTTACAAGTACCATGGAAGAGTCTGTTACGGTTAAACCAGCCGCTGAAAGCAACTGCTTTGTCCTGCTGCAAACAAGTACGTGGAATGGTTAACAAACGCGTTTTAGTGACTTTTGCTTGTGTCGTGTGATATTGTGCTGTTACTCGGTCTCTTTTCGAGGAATGGCTGTAATGATCATGTTCCTGGCATGAAGATTGTCCAACAGCGCTACTGGTAAGATTACAGTTTCCTGTCATGCCCCTGAAATTGTTCAGATGACGTGAGATCAAGATAATTAATCTTAAATGGATGACGAGCATGTTTCAAGAGGATTTGGGAAAAGTAATGGCTTAATAAAAGGCTAACTTGGTTCGCTGTATGTTGAATATAAACGTGCGAGCCTGAAAAAAATGTATAATCAAGTAACACAACTGACGAATTCCTTAGTTTTACTACGAAGGAAGCCCTAGTCGGTGAATTACTGCAATTACTGGATACATGATCCCTATGGATATCCAGCGACAAGACAGAACAGCCGGGACTAAACAAACGTAAAACTTGGCGACGAAAAACTTATGAAGTTTGCCTATTGGCATGAACTACTGCAGGTTATGCACATCATTTCAATGAATGATATATTATTTAATTTGGCACCATCTATTGTGAATAACTAATATGCTTCAGCAGTGTTGTCCATGTTGTTGCCAATTGTTTAGATACATCTTCGTGTGATCAATATCTGCGCTGACGACAGCAAGCAATTAAGCGTTGCAGATTAGAGAAAATAAGAAGTATGTAGGAAAAATGTAAGAGATTTTTTAACCGTGGGCATGGAAACTTGTAACGTCTTTGGTCAATAAAGTAGATGGACCTTCACCATCTGAAACACTAAAAATCGGAGACCTGAGTAACAACGCAAGAGCATTACTGCATTGACAGCAAAAATGAGATGAATGTAAAACGGCTTGCATTGTGAACCATATTCAGTATTACTCGTTTTCGGTCAGTTCCAAAGTTTGGAACTGATTTTATAGTAAAAATGATGGTATATAATATGCTACAATTCTAAGGGAAAATCATCAAGTGTAGCGTCCGTCACTCACTCTGAATTCTTTAGCTGAAAGAAATCACTTTTTAAAAAAAGAATTCGGGTCAAGGATCAGCCTGTCACACATATTGTGAACTATTCGGACTTGGCTGACAGTTTGAAAGATGTAGGTGTCACAATGACACAGTTTTTAATGTTGCTGAGCAACATTCACACAATTTTTAAATGAAAACATCGCCATTTTACTGTATTGCTCAATACAGCATGTTGTGGATGTCTGCTCATATTGACGGTGCTGCTCTTTCCATCTTGTCTTCTTTGCCAGCCAAGTGGTTACCTGGTACAGGTCCGTTCACGTAGTTTTTGAATACGAGTATGTTCTACTCTGCAGGCAGTTTTCTCTTACATTTCCCATTTGCAGTTCCTACTTTATTTCTGCACCTCTTTCACTCTCTCCTCTCGAATAACGTGCCGTTCTTCTTCAAAGTCTCATGTTTGATGTCTATTAAAATCTTCATCTTCCTAGAGTCCATAATTCACTACCAAATAAAAAAATAGGAATAGTGTAGTTGTATACACGTTATCAGACTCTCTTCTGATTTTATTTTTTAAATATATGAGTAACGTGCCGCTTAAACACGTAAATCCTCCTATTTTACTTATAACGTACTTTTATTCTTTAAAAGCTAGGGCACATCATAGGAAGTTAATGTAATCACGCTGTTGGCACATTTTCAATTAATATTATACGTGAAATAAATTCTAGACCTTTAAAAGCCATAGCCTTCGCCTTGCCAGTCGAGATGCTAAGATTATTGTTTTAGTTATCTGGTGCAATTCATGAGCGGATATTTGTAAGGATTACTACCTTTCAGTTATGATTATTTGGTCCTCAATGAATAAAAAATCATTATTTACTGGCAGATTTACATTCATGAGAAACGAGAGAATATTGGCATTCGATCAAAAAACGTAAAAACGATGTTTTACAGTATTACTAATATTTACGGTTTATGATGGTCCTACTGTTATTTGTTTAGTGTGTGTTTCATAGTGCTAGTGTAGTTCGTCTCATGTATGCTGGCAGAGATCTGAGTTGAACGTGTGGCTATTCTTCTCGTGGCTTGAGCATGGAAACAAATCGTGGGTGGCCGAGTGCCATTATCCCCAACAAGATGACGAAGCGACAGCACATCTACTGCAGCCACTGTGCCATGGCATGAAAAATGAAATACTGTTGAACACGATGTATGTTCGTAAAATTGTATTCAGTCTAATTGCGAGTTTTGTCCAGTACAGATAATAGTTTTTGAAATCTATTCTTGGTTGTTTAATAGTTCACAATTAATTGCACTTTATTATTAGGCCAAATGCATGTACAAAGTGTAGTGAAAAATAGTGTTACCTTGTTTCGTTGAAAACTGATTAACTGGTTTATGAGTGTCATTTCATACCTATCCCAGGAAAAACAAGTTTTATTTCCTGTGATTAATCTGGGAATGATATTAGCTTGAGTATGCTGACCAAAATTTAATGCAATTGAAAGTTATTAGAAATACTATATACATCCTTGGTCCAAAAATGTTACGTCGACTTGAATTAACTAAAACATAGAGTGTGTTTCTCAGAAGAAAAGATATTACCGCATATTCTAAAAATATATATATAGAAATAATTTGTAACAACTCTGATTAAATGTTTGATGAGAAAAATTTACCACCAAGCGAGGTGGTGCTGTGGCTAGCACACTGGGCTCGCATTCGGGAGGACGACGGTTCAATCCCGCGTCCAGTCATCCTGATTTAGGCTTTCCGTGATTTATCTAAATTACTCCAGGCAAATGACGGGATAGTTCCTTTGAAAGGGCACGGCCGACTTTCTCCGTCCTTCCCTAACCCGATGATGCTTAGAAAAATTTACGTGAAATGAAGCAGTTAAAACACAGTTTAACTCTTCACAAAGAGTCTTGAAAATCTGTAGCAAACATTGTCTGTGGCTGTTAGGACAACGTCGATAAACAGTTGAGATTACGACGATTACTGAAATCATATTCAAAATTTTCATCCCTCATCAGTACGAAAAGTAAGGAAGTAACGGAAGTTGCATTATTACGAAATGTTAAGAACTTATAATTAGAAATATTGAAAGCAAAATAACTGCTACGTGCGGTGCAAAGGTTCGTATGACGTCTAATCTGCGGCATTAAATACAGTGGTTGACGATGCACGTTGGTTGTGGCTACACTAAAAGCAAATTATAAGCAACACGTCAAGTTTCAGTCAAGTTTTATGTTGTGACTACGGGAAGATGCCCAGTCACAGATATTATAAACTCAAATTAAAGTAGCTACATTTAGTCATGCGTGCCTCAGCCATACAGATAGCAGTACCGTAGGTGCAACCACAGCGGAGGGGTATGTGTTGAGAGGCCACACAAACGCGTTGATCCTGCAGAGAGGCAGCAGCCTCTTCAGTAGTTGCAGGGCAATCTGGAAGGCTGACTGATCAACATCAACCAAAACATCCTTGCTGTGCAAGTACTGCGAACGGTTGATAGCAAGGGGAAATTACAGACGTAATTATTCCCCAGGGTATGCAGCGTTACTGTATGGTTAGGTAAAATATTCCGGAGGTAAAATAATCCCGCATTCGGATCTCCGGGTGGGGACTACTCAGGAGGGCGTCTTATCAGGAGAAACAGAACTGACGTTCTACGAATCGGAGCGTGGAAAGTCAGATCCCTTAATCGGGCATGTAGCTCAGAAATTTAAAAAGGGAAATGGATAGGTTAAAATTAGATACAGTGGGAACTGGTGAAGTTCGGTGGCAGGAGGAACATTACATCTGGTCAGGTGAATACAGTGTTATAAATACAAAAGCAAATAGGAGTAATGCAATAGGAGGTTTAATAATGAATAAAAAAATAGGAAAGCGGATAAGCTACTACGTACAGTATAGTGAACGCATTATTGTAGCCAAGATAAACTCGAGGCCCACGCCTACCACAGTAGTACAAGTTCATACGCCAACTACCTCTCCAGATGATGAAAATCATTCCTAACACTTGGTTTAAGAATCATGAAATGTGGTTGTATAAGTGGAAGAAACTTGGAGACACCGGAAGGTTTCAGACTGATTATCCTCATATAATGGTAAGACAGAGATTTAGGAAGCAGGTTTTAAATTGTAAGACATTTCCAGGGGCAGATGTGGACTCTGACCACTATTTATTAATTATGAAGTGTAGATTAAAACTGAGGAAACTGCAAAAAGGGAGGAATTTAAGGAGATAGGGCTTGAGGACAATATTATGTAAATGGAAGAGGGCGTAGATGAAGGTGAGATGGAAGATAGGATACTGCGTGAAGAATTTGACAGAGCACTGAAAGAGCTAAGTAAAAACAAGACCCTGGGAGTGAGCGACATTCCGTTTATATCTACTGATAGCCTTGGGAGAGCTAGCCCTTACCAAACTCTTCCGTCTGGTGGGTAGGATGTATGAGACAGGTGAAATATCCTCAGACTTCAACGATAATGTAATAATTCCAATTTCAAAGAAGGCAGGTACTGACAGGTGTGAAAATTTACGAATGGTTCAAATGGCTCTGAGCACTATGGGACTCAACATCTTAGGTCATAAGTCCCCTAGAACTTAGAACTACTTAAACCTAACTAACCTAAGGACATCACACACACCCATGCCCGAGGCAGGATTCGAACCTGCGACCGTAGCAGTCCCGCGGTTCCGGACTGCAGCGCCAGAACCGCACGGCCACCGCGGCCGGCAAAAATTACCGAACTATCAGTTTAATAAGTCACGGTTGCAAAATATTAACATGAATTCTTTACAGACAAATGGAAAAACTGGTAGAAGCCGACCTCGGGGAAGATTAGTTTGGATTTCGTAGAAATATAGGAACACGCGAGGCAACACTGACAATATGACTTAGCTTCGAAGCTAGGTTAAGAAAAGGTAAACCAACGTTTATAGCGTTTGTAGACTTAGAGAAAGCTTTTGACAATATTGACACGAATGCTTTCTTTCAAATTCTGAAGGTGGCAGGGGTAAAAAAGAGGGAATGAATGGTTATTTATAATTTGTACTGAAACCAGAAGGCAGGGGGCATGAAAGGAAAGCAGTGACCGAGAAGGGAGTGAGACAGGGTTGTAGCCTATACCCGATCTTATTCAATCTGTACATTGAATAAGCAGTAAAGGAAACCAAAGAATAGTTTGGAGTAGGTATTAAAATCCAGGGAGACGAAATAAAAACCTTGATGTTTGCCGATGACATAGTAATTCTGTCGGAGACAGCAAAGGATTTGGAAGAACAGTTGAACGGAATGGACAATGTCTTGAAAGGAGGCTATAAGATGAACATCAAAAAAAGCAAAACGAGGATAATGGAATGTAGTCGTATTAAATCAGGCGATGCTGAGGGAATTAGATTATGACATTACACACTTAAAGTAGTAGAAGAGTTTTGCTATTTAGGCAGCAAAATAACTAAGGATGGTCGAAGTAGAGAGGGTATAAAATGCAGACTGGCGATGTCAAGGAAAGCATTTCTGAAGAAGAGAATTGATCTAAGTATGAGAAAGTCTTTTCTGAAAGTGATTGTATGGAGTGTAGCCATGTATGGATGTGAAACATGGAGGATACGCACTGTAGGCAAAAAGAGAATAGAAGCTTTTGAAATGTGGTGCTACAGAAGAAAGGTGAAGATTAGATGGGTAATTAACATAACTAAAGAGGAGGTACTGAATAGAATTGAGAATAACTGGAATTTGTGGCACAACTTGACTAGAGGAAAGGATCAGTTGGTAGGACACGTTATGTGGCAACAAGGGATCACCAAATTAGTACTGAAGGGAAGCGTGAAGGGTAATAATTGTAGAGGGAGACCAAGAAATGAATAAACTAAGCAGATTCAGAAGGATTAAGTTACAGCAGCAACTCAGAGATGAAAAGGCTTGCACAGGTTAGAGTAGATGGAGAGTTGCATCGTTGCATCAAACCAGTCTTTGGACTGAAGACCACAACAACACCAACAATATTTAGTCCAAGTAGCTCAGAGACTCCCTCTATCAATCTTCTTCTTCTGTAGTGGTCAATCCAAGGATTGGTTTGCAACAGCTACAATGGCAGCTTGTCTCCATTCTGTGCGTCTTTCAGCTTTTCTCTTCATTTCTTTATAGGTGTTACATCCCACATCTTTCACGATTTGATCCATGTACCTCAGTCGTGGTCTTCCTCTTGGTCTTTTTCCCTCGAAATATCCCTCTACGATTGTGTTCAGGAGTCCTTTATGTCTTAATAGATGGCCTGTAAATTGCACTCTTCTTTTAACAATGAAACTCCAGAAGCTTCTCTTCTCACCTGCTCTTTCCAGAACCACTTCGTTTGTGACCTTGTCGATCCATTTTATTTTGAGCATGCGTCTATAGCACCACATTTCAAAAGAATTTAGCTTCTGGTCTTCCTCTGTCCCGAGAGTCCATGTTTCACACCCATAGTATGCCACACTCCACACATATGATTTCAAAAATCTTTTCCTGATTTCAAGGCTGATGCTCTTAGATGTTAATATGTTTTTCTTCTTGTTAAAAGCAACCTTTCCTTGAACTATTCCACTTCTCACTTCTGCCTTGCTCCTTCCATCCCTGGTAATATTACTGCCCAGATAAGTAAATTTATCAACTTGTTCAAGCAGTTCATTGCCTACATGAACTTGGACTTTCACTTGATCTTCTTTGTCGCATGCCATTACTTTTGTTTTTGCTTTATTAATTCTCATATTATATTCTTCACCCATAACTTTATCCATTCTATTCAGTAGGACTACAAGATCTTCTTCACTTTCAGCCAGGACAGCTATATCATCGGCATATCTTATCTATTCGTTGGCCATGAATTACTACACCTGTCTGTGAATTTTCCCTTACTTTTTTCAGCGCCTCTTCAATGTATACGTTAAAGATAACAGGGGATAGTGCGCAACCTTGTCGGACACCTTTCCGTATCTGCAGCTCTTCTTGTTTTGTCCGTCCACGGATAACTGCTGTCTCGTTTTTGTACAGGTTCCATATCATTTTTCTATCTTTATGGTCTATTCCTACTTTTTTTGAATACCTCAAACATCTTATCCCATTTAACATTATCAAAGGCTTTCTCTACATCTACGAAAGCTATGTATGTTTTCAGGTTCTTATCTAGTCGTTTCTCGATTATTAGTTTTAGAGCAAATATTGCTTCTCTGGTTCCTCTATGTTTCCGGAATCCCAACTGGTCTTCGGAGAGTGTAGCTTCGACTTTTTGTTCTATGCGTTTTAGGATAATTGAGGTTAATATTTTAGAGGCGTGAGTAACTAGGCTGAGCGTCCTATAATTTTCACATGTTGTAGCATTTGCCTTCTTTGGAATGGGGATCATAATGTTTTTCTAAAAGTCTGTAGGAATTTTACCCTGCTCGTACATGTTGAAAACAAGATTATACAACTCCTGATTCAGTTTTGCTCCTCCAGATTTCAGAAGTTCGGCTGGGATATTGTCTATACCAGGCGATTTGTTGTTTTTCAATTTTTTCAGAGCTAGTTCAAAATCTTCCTTTAATATAGGTTCACCTATGTTGTGTCCATCTACTTCTGTTTCTTCTTCCATGATGTTTTCAGACAGGTCTGGTCCGCTGTACAGTTTTCCTATGTATTGTTTCCATCTTCTTGCAACTTCATCATCGTCATCCAACATATTGCCATTTTCATCCATCACAGCCCTACACTTGTTTCTTCTGTCTCCAAAGCAATGTCTCACACATCTATAGACCTTGTCGATATTTCCCTTGCTCATGTTGTCCTCAACTGAAATACAGAGATCATCAAGGTATTTTTCTCTTATACTTCTTAAATAGCTTTAATCGTCTTATTTTTATTTCAGGAGAGGCATAGAGGCATACTTAATTATTTTTGTGTTTAGCCACTTCTCTCCCTCCCCCCCCCCCCCCATCCATGAACCATGGACCTTGCCGTTGACGGGGAGGCTTGCGTGCCTCAGCGATAGAGATAGCCGTACCGTAGGTGCAACCACAACGGAGGGGTATCTGTTGAGAGGCCAGACAAACGTGTGGTCCCTGAAGAGGGGCAGCAGACTTCTCAGTAGTTCCAGGGGCAACAGTCTGGATGATTGACTGATCTGGCCTTGTAACATTAACCAAAACGGCCTTGCTGTTGTGGTACTGCGAACAGCCGAAAGCAAGGGCATGTAGCTTTACTGTATAGTTGAATGATGATGGCGTCCTCTTGGGTAAAATATTCCGGAGGTAAAATAGTCCCCTATTCGGATCTCCGAGCGGGGACTACTCAGGAGGACGTTGTTATCAGGAGAAAGAAAACTGGCGTCCTACGGTTCGGAGCGTGGGAAGTCAGATCCCTTAATCGGGCAGGTTGGTTACGTTAGAAAAT
Source organism: Schistocerca nitens (assembly GCF_023898315.1). Lineage (NCBI taxonomy): Eukaryota > Metazoa > Arthropoda > Insecta > Orthoptera > Acrididae > Schistocerca > Schistocerca nitens. Next base: position 309,918,438 of record NC_064615.1, on the reverse strand, counting down.
TTAAAAAGGGAAATGGATAGGTTAAATGGGAATTAGTGAACTTCGGTGGTAGGAGGAACAAGAGTTCTGGTCAGGTGATCACAGGGTTATAAATACAAAATCAAATAGGGGTAATGCAGGAGCAAGTTTAATAATGAATAAAAAAATAGGAATGCGGGTAAGCTACTACAAACAGTATAGTGAACGCATTATCGTGGCCAAGATAGATATGAAGCCCACGCCTACCACAGTACTACAAGTTTATATGCCAACTAGCTGCGCAGATGACGAAGAGATTGAAGAAATGTATGATGAGATAAAAGAAATTTTACAGATAGTGAAGGGAGACGAAAATTTAATAGTCATGGGTGACTGGAATTCGACAGTAGGAAAAAGAAGAATATGAAATGAGGGTAAGGAATGAAAGAGGAAGCCGCCTTGTAGAATTCTGCACAGAGCATAACTTGATCATAGCTAACACTTGGTTCAAGAATCATGAAAGAAGGTTGTATATATGGGGAAAGCCTGGAGATATTGGAAGGTTTCAGACAGATTATATAACGGTAAGACAGAGATTTAGGTACCAGGTTTTAAATTGTAAGACATTTCCAAGGGCAGATGTGGACTCTGACCACAATCTATTGGTTACCAACTGTAGATTAAAAATGAAGAAATTGCAAAATGGTGGGAATTTAAGGAGATGGGACCCGGATATACTGACTAAACCAGAGGCTGTACAGAGTTTAAGGGAGAGCATTAGGGAACGATTGAGAAGAATGAGGGAAAGAAATACAGTAGCAGAAGAATTGGTGGCTTTGAGAGATGGAATAGTGAAGGCAAATGAGGATCAAGTAGGTAAAAAGACGAGGGCTAATAGAAATCCTTGGGTAACAGCAGAGATATTGAATTTAATTGATGAAAGGAGAAAATACAAAATTGCAGCAAATGAAGCAGGCAAAAAGGAATACAAACGTCTCAAAAATGAGATCGACAGGAAGTGCAAAATGGCTAAGCAGGGTTGGCAAGAGGACAAATGTAACGATGTAGAAGCATGTATCACTAGGGGTAAGATAGATACTGCCTACAGGAAAATTAAAGAGACATTTGGAGAAAAAAGAACCACTTGCATGAATATCAAGAGCTCAGATGGAAACCCAGTTCTAAGCAAAGAAGGAAAAGCAGAAAGGTGGAAGGAGTGTATAGAGGGTCTATACAAGGGCGATGTTCTTGTGGACAATATTATGGAAATGGAAGAGGATGTAGATGAAAATGAAATGGGAGATACGATACTGCGTGCAGAGTTTGACAGAGCACTGAAAGACCTGAGTCGAAACAAGGCCCCCGGAGTAGACAACATTCCATTAGAACTACTGATGACCTTGGGAGAGCCAGTCATGACAAAACTCTACCATCTGGTGAGCAAGATGTATGAGACAGGCGAAATACCCTCAGACTTCAAGAAGAATGTAATAACTCTAATCCCAAAGAAAGCAGGTGTTGACAGATGTGAAAATTACCGAACTATCAATTTAATAAGTCACAGCTGCAAAATACTAACACGAATTCTTTACAGAGGAATGGAAAAACTGGTAGAAGCCGACCTCGGGGAAGATCAGTTTGGATTCCGTAGAAATGTTGGAACACGGGAGGCAATACTGACCCTTCGACTTATCTTAGAAAATAGATTAAGGAAAGGCAAACCAACGTTTCTAGCATTTGTAGACTTAGAGAAAGCTTTTGACAATGTTGACCGGAATACTCTCTTTGAAATTCTGAAGGTGGAAGTGGTCAAATACACGGAGCGAAAGGCTATTTACAATTTGTACAGAAATCAGATGGCAGGTATAAGAGTCGAGGGGCATGAAAGGGAAGCAGTGGTTGGGAAGGGAGTGAGACAGGGTTGTAGCCTATCCCCGATGTTATTCAATATGTATATTGAGCAAGCAGTAAAGGAAACAAAAGAAAAATTAGGAGTAGGTATTAAAATGCATCGGGAGAAATAAAAACTTTGAGGTTTTCCGATGACATTGTAATTCTGTCAGAGACAGCAAAGGTCTTGGAAGATCAACTGAATGGAATGGATAGCGTCTCGAAAGGAGGATGTAAGATGAACGTCAACAAAAGCAAAACGAGAATAATGGAATGTAGTCGAATTAAATCGGGTGATGCTAAGGGAATTGGATTAGGAAATGAAACACTTAAAGTGGTAAATGACTTTTGCTATTTGGGGAGAAAAATAAGTAAATAATGTCGAAGTAGATAGGATATAAAATGTAGATTGGTAATGGCAAGAAAAGCGTTTCTGAACAATAGAAATTTGTTAACATCGAGTATAGATTTAAGTCTTCAGACGTCGTTTCTGAAAGTATTAATGTGGAGAGTAGCCATGTATAGAAGTGAAAAGTGGACGATTAATAGTTTAGGCAAGAAGAGAATAGAAGCTTCCGAAATGTGCTACAGAAGAATGCTGAAGGTTAGATGGGTAGATCACATAACTAACGAGGGGGTATTGAATAGAATTGGGGAGAAAGGAAGTTTGTGGCACAACTTGACTAGGAGAAGGGATCGGTTGTTGGTACATATTCTTAGGCATCAAGGAACAACCAATTTAGTATTGGATGGCAGCGTGGAGGGTAAAAATCGTAGTGGGAGACCAAGAGATGAATACACTAAACAACTTCAGGAGGATGTAGGTTGCAGTAGGTACTGGGAGATGAAGCTTGCACAGGATAGGGTAGCATGGAGAGCTGCATCAAACCAGTCTCTGGACTGAAGACCACAACAACAACAACAGTCACTTCTTCGAGCTTTTCAGTTTCCATCTGTTCCACTATCTGCTATGGCTCTTTTTACCTGTAGCCTACTGATCTTCCTTCCGTTTCATGTTACATTTCTTCCAATGGATCTTCAGTTTCTCCATTTGCTTCTCTTAGCCGAAATTTTGTTTCGAAGTGTAGATATTCATCTCTACGTATGACATCTTTTTTAACATTTTATTTTTTCTTTTCATTCAGGTATTTAATAAAGTTGTATGAAAACTCGCATATTCCGTGTATGTTGCCTTTCACTCTTGTTATAAACCTATACCAGCTTACTTTATTTGTGAACAAAACCGTGTAGGTCACATTTTATTATATGTTATGACGGGGGTTTCGGCGGAGTTAGGTCATCTTCAGGTTTAACATTTACAAATGTTGACCCAAATATTTGTGTCAACATTTGTAAGACTCTACTTCCTCTCTCTCAAACCCTACCCTAATGGGAGAAAGGGAGAGTCTTGGTTATAGCAAGTTAAAATTTACGAATAAATAAGTACTTTTTATTTATCTGAAACCATTTGCCACGCAAAAATGATAACATGGATCTTTATGAATTCAGTGCTAACTACCAAGAATCAAAACAAATGTTTGAGACAAAATGTACGTAGTTTTTTATGTAGAATCTGATTCTGCAATAAAAATGCGGGTTCACATTTGAAATTTTAAAGTTACCTCCCGCTCCACTCCCAGGGGGCTGGGGTGGCGGGTTAAATTTAGCATCAACAGACGCCCCCTCGAAAATAATCAACTTTGGATTCTACAAATTTTTTCTTGTGAAGCTTATTTTTCGAGTTATTCTGGTTTGTCAACTTAAAATTTACGCCCTGCATATGGATAGAATACAGAACAAAATAACTCTGTTCACACGTATAGAAGTGAGAATCGGTCAGATGGACAGAAACCTACACTGGGCTCTGAAAAGAAATTTTTACACGATGTTTCTTGTAGCTTCTTTTAGGTGAGCATCTGTAGCAATTTTCTAAACATCACTTTGTTATTGTAATTAATTAACGGAACTCTCCTCTGTCAACATTCCTTATGAAATTGTCTTTGTTTTATAAGTGGTACTTTCTAACGAAACTAGTCGTTAATAAAACGTTATTCACTAGGGGCAGCTTATGATGGGAACACGAGCTTCTTCAAATTAAATGCAAAATCGTTTGACATTATTTTCATTGAGTGATATCATCTCGTTTGATATATTTTAGTTTTAGTTTGTCTTTGCAGTTTCTTACATTCCTCACTGGTGTATCTCCTCAGGGAGGCATGCGTAAGAGCGCGTGCGGATTAACCACTTTTAAAGGCCGAGTGCAGCAGCGTTCCAGTTGCGTCCAGTAAACGCCTGGCGCCTGTGCCAACGCCGCAGCCTCTCGCTGCTGCTGCAGCTGGCGCCTGGTGAGCGGAATGCGGCGCGCGGTGTGCACGCGACGCAGGGAACCGTATCCTAGGTCGCAGCTCAGCTCAGCGCGGCGCAGTGGGAGCCTGTAAGGCGACGCGTTTCCGCTCACCGCCGCGGACATTCCCTGGAGAACAGTTGGCCGCCCAGGCGCCTGCCGGCTGCCGGTTGACAGTGTCAGCACCGGACATGACGTCTCTGCGTCCTCTGCCACACTGCGTAGCACACGGCGGTGTGGTCCAGCCACATCAAACTTCCCTGCAGCACATTTTTGCTTCTCTTCCAGCGGGAAAAGTTAACGCTACTTCATCGTCCAATACGAGGCTTGTACTACTTCGTCGATCTAAATCTACGAGGGTGGTCCCTTAAAAAATGGTTCAAATGGCTCTGAGCACTATGGGACTCAACTGCTGTGGTCATAAGTGCCCTAGAACTTAGAACTACTTAAACCTAACTAACCTAAGGACAGCACACAACACCCAGCCGTCACGAGGCAGAGAAAATCCCTGACCCCGCCGGGAATCGAACCCGGGAACCCGGGCGTGGGAAGCGAGAACGCTACCGTACGACCACGAGATGCGGGCAGGTGGTCCCTTAAGTACCCGGCCTGACCAAGAGATGGCAGTCGTTGTTGAAAAATGGATTAGAAAGTACACGATCTACAAAGCATGTGATTAAAGTTTGAAGACGTCATATCGTGTAGTATTTGTTTGGCAGCCATGAATAGTGAACATTGTGAGTGAACTTGTGAAAATGGAGAAAATTGGTCATCGTTATGTGATACAATGTATTTTTTTTAAAGGCCGCAGAGCAACCAATATTAAAGCTAAGCAGAGCTATATTCTACTTTGTGAGAGTCTTCTCGTTCGTTGACAACAGTAAAATATTGTGTTGTTGTTGTTGCTGTTGATGATGATGATGAATATCTACTCTTTGAAACAAAATTTCGGCTAAGAGAAGCAAATTGAGAAACTGAAGATCCATTGGAAGAAATGTAACATGAAACGGAAGGAAGTTCAGTAGCTTACAGCTAAAAAGAGCCATAGTAGATAGTGGAACAGAGGGAAACTGAGAAGCTCGAAGAAGTGACTGTTGTTGTTGTTGTGGTCTTCAGTCCAGAGACTGGTTTGATGCAGCTCTCCATGCTACCCTATCCTGTGCAAGCTTCTTTATCTACCAGTACCTACTGCAGCCTACATCCTTCTGAATCTGCTTAGTGTATTCATCTCTTGGTCTCCCTCTAATATTTTTACCCTCCACGCTGCCCTCCAATGCTAAATTTGTGATCCCTTGATGCCTCAGAACATGTCCTACCAACCGGTCCCTTCTTCTTGTCAAGTTGTGCCACAAACTCCTCTTCTCCCCAATTTCACACACATTTGAACATTTCAGCTGTAATCTTAACACCCATGTAACAGTAACATACAATCTGAACACGAATTACACCAGCAAGATTTCAGAGTCTCTTCCGTGACATTGTCTGAGCATTTTCATATCCGTATTGCACTAGTAACATACGCACAACAATGAAAATTTCGTTCGTATGGGCTGTGTGTCTTGTTTGGAAACATAATTCTTCCAGTCACACACGATGCTTCCTGCTGAAACAGTGAAGGCTTCTTCGCCCTCAACCTTTGGGTCAGTAGCAACTGGTTGTGTACCTGATTTGTTTTTCTGTCAGTGACATCAGTACGTTAACAGTGATACGCAGCAGGATGATGAAGAGCTAGCTGATGTGCAACTTGTGTACGGCGTCAGCGAATGCAACGGGAAAACAGCACATCGATGTTGTGCTGAGCTGTTCCCACAGCGACAGCAACAACATCAGATTAATTTTTAACATGCATATAGGCGCCTATGGGAAACCAGATCCTCACGTGTTACCGACTTTTTCATTGTTGTCAAGCTATTTTCACAGAAGCAAAGGTAACATAGTTACAATGATAAATAATTTTCTTACTAAATTCTTTTCTGAAATACGAAAACTCCTAAAGCTTTTTAAATATAACAAAATTTATTAACATTCTCTATCTTCATTCTTCGTGTCTACATATTTGTTTCTCAACATAGTCACCCTAGAGACGAACACATTTCTCCCAACAAGAGTCCAGTTCAGTTTGTTGATACCGTCATTGTAGAATCTTCGACTTTCTCGACAGAGCCACAACCTCACCTCTGCTAGCATCGCGACATCACTGTCATAGTGAAGTCCTCGGAGGTGTTCATTAGGTTCTGGAAACAGATGACAGTCGGATGGGACCAAGTTGGGACCGTACGGAGGATGATCGATGACAGTAAACGCAACACGTCCTATTGTTGCAGTGTTCGCAACGCTCATGCGTCGTCTGGCAGTTTCATGCTGAAGGGTTCTCCATGTGTGGATGCACCCTTCAAATTCGAAACTAGATTACAGAAATCTGTTTCTCGAGCACCGATACAGTTGCATTACACACCGACATTTTACTCTTTACAATTCGGATCCCTTAAGCGGCAGAGGGCAGCAAGTATGTAGGCATGAAGAATTCAAAAAGCTTTAAGAATCTTTTCATACAAAATTCTGAGGCACGCTCTCGTGATTTCCTATAGCCAAAATAAATAAAACCACAAGTTTCAATGTAAACAACAGGTGTTACAGACTGTCGTCGTAGCAGTCTCGCTTTGCTCCCTAATCGTGCTCGGTACATATGGGCACATGACTTCGTGATTATGATGTCATGTTTTCAACTGCTCCCAACCGTAACGTTCAAACAGTTGCATTGTAGCTGCTCAGTAAACTTGTGTTCAGCATTGATTAATAAAGCACATAGCGATGAATGACAGGCCGGCCGGAGAGGCCGAGCGGTTCTAGGCGCTACAGTCTGGAACTGCGCGACCGCTACGGTCGCAGGTTCGAATCCTGCCTCGGGCATGGATGTGTGTGATGTCCTTAGGTTAGTTAGGTTTAATTAGTTCTAAGTTCTAGGGGACTGATGAACTCAGCAGCTAAGTCCCATACTGCTCAGAGCCATTTCATCCATTTTGATGAATGACAATGAAGGTATTTCTTTTCATTTCCCTAAATCACATTAGTGAAATGCTCATGCTCGAGCACTCATATATATATATATATATATATATATATATATATATATATATATATATATATATCCCTGGCTCTTTGGTTGGCTATTCTGAAGTGGCGCCCCTCGGACAGCCCTGAAAAAAACGGACTTTCTCCCCGGCAGTGTGGCTGCGAAGAGGGTGATGACTACGTACTTCAACAATGTACCGTCTCTTGGGACATCCATAAACAATACGACGACCGAAATTGAAATTATTTTGATCGCTCCATCTGAACCTCCTTTACCTCAGCAACACATCAACGGGTCCAGAATACCGAGAAAAATCGGTATTAAGGTCGAAATTTGCCAGTCGAATTTCTCAATTCTTTTCTTTTAAACTCCCGCAATCGACCTGTGATTGCGGTCACTGGATTTGTTAATTTTCTCTCCTGTATGTGTCTTTCTTTGGCTCTTATATTAATTCGCTAATTCAGTACTGTTTCTTTGGAAGGGCTGGAGCAAACTGTCGCTAAAGACTTTCCATTTGCTTGTCAAACATGGAGGACAAATCTCAGATTTACAAGTTCTCTGGATGGACTATATTGGCATCTAACAGGCAATACGGGGGGAACCCAAGTTCCACCGACAAGATTCGGAGACTGTTGAGGAACATAGACTTCTGTGACAAAAGTCATGGTATTGCAGCAGCTCGAGAGGGCATGGACTCAACAACTCCTTGGAAGTCACCTGCAGAAATATTGAGCCATGCTGCCCCTATAACCGTACATGATAGCGAAAGTATTACCAGTGCAGGATTATGAGCATGAACTGACCACTTGGTTATGTCGCATAGATGTTCGTTGGGATTCATGTAAGGCGATCTTGGTGGCCAAATCATTTTCTCGATTTGTCCAGAATGTTTTTCAAACTAGTCGCGGAGAGTTGTGGCCTAATGGTAATCCCATCGTTGTTTGGGAGTATGAAGTCCATGAATGGTTGAAAATGGTCTTCAGGTAGCAGGATGTAACCATTTCCAGTCAATGATTGGTTCAGTTGAACCAGAGGACCAGTTAGTTCCATGTGAACACTGCCCACGCCATTGAGAAGCCACTAACAGCTTTCACTGTGCCTTGTTGACAACTTGGTTTCGTGAGGTCGTCGCCACACTCGAACCCTACCATCACCTCTTATCAATTGAAACTGGGACTCGTCTGACCAGGTCACGTATTTCCAGTCGTCTAGAGTTCAATCGGTATGGTCACGGGCCCAGAAGATGTCGTGCTGCTATGAAAGACGCGTCGGTTGTCTGCGGCCATAGCCATTAACGCCAAATTTCGCTGCACTGTCCTAACGGATACGTTTGTCGTACGTCCCACATTGATTTCTGTGGTTGCTTCTCTGCTAGCACTGGCTACTCTATGTAAACGCTGCTGCTCTCGGTCGTTAAATGAAGGCCATCGTCCACTGCGTTGTTCGTAGTAAGAGGCAATGACTGAAATTTGGTATTCTCGGCGCACGCTGGGCACTGTTGATATCGGAATATTGAATTCATTAATGATTTACTAAGTTGAATGTCCCATGCGTCTAGCTCCGACTACCATTCCACTCTCATTTCCCGTCGTGCGACCATAAACACGTAGGAAACCTTTTCACATCAGTCACCTGAATGCAAATGACAGCTCCCCAAATGCACTGTCCTTTTATACCTTGTGTACGCGATACTACCGCCATCTGTAAATGTGTAGATCGCTACACCATCACTTCTCTCATGTCAGACTGAGCGAGATGGCGCAGTGTTTAGCATATCGGACTTGCATTTGGAAGGATGACGGTTCAAACCCTCGTCCGGCCATCCTGATTTAGTTTTCCCCGTGATTTCCCTAAGTCGCTTCAGGCAGACCCCGGGATGGTTCCTTTGAAAGGGCACGGCCGATTTCCTTCCCTATCCTTCCTTGACCTGAGCTTGTGCTCCGTCTCTAACGACGTCGTTATCGACGGTGCGTTGAATACCAAACTACGCCTCCTGCTCCTCCTCCCCTCCTCCTCCTGGTACCTCAGTGTATTCTGAATATTTGGTATAAGGGGGTCTCCTGTGAATCGTCACATATTCCAATTATGATTTATTCGATTTTTTACTTACACCAGAGTTTAATTTCTGGCGGAACGCGCCAGTATGGCGTTTCGGCAGCTACGAGTGAAATTTTTTTGAACTCGTGGGAGCTGTTCGTCACAGGAATTTAGAACATTACACGCGTATTGAATCGAAGCGTAACTGATTATGACTACTAGCAACTACAAGAACTATTCCCGATATTAGATTTTTTATGGTATCTATCAATCCCAAAGAAAGCAGGTGTTGACAGATGTGAAAATTACCGAACTATCAGTGTAATAAGCCACGGCTGCAAAATACTAACGCGAATTCTTTACAAACGAATGGAAAAACTAGTAGGAGCCGACCTCGGCGAAGGATCATTTTGGATTCCGTAGAAATACTGGAACACGTGAGGCAATACTGACCTTACGACTTATCTTAGAAGAAAGATTAAGGAAAGGCAAACCTAGGTTTCTAGCATTTGTAGACTTAGAGAAAGCTTTTGACAATGTTAACTGGAATACTCTCTTTCAAATTCTAAAGGTGGCAGGGGTAAAATACAGGGAGCGAAAGGCTATTTACAATTTGTACAGAAACCAGATGGCAGTTGTAAGAGTCGAGGGACATGAAAGGGAAGCAGTGGTTGGGAAGGGAGTAAGACAGGGTTGTAGCCTCTCCCCGATGTTATTCAATCTGTATATTGAGCAAGCAGTAAAGGAAACAAAAGAAAATTCGGAGTAGGTATTAAAATCCATGGAGAAGAAATAAAAACTTTGAGGTTTGCCGATGACATTGTAATTCTGTTAGAGACAGCAAAGGACTTGGAAGAGCAGTTGAACGGAATGGATGGTGTCTTGAAGGGAGGATATAAGATGAACATCAACAAAAGCAAAACGAGGATTATGGAATGTAGTCGAATTAAGTCGGGTGATGTTGAGGGTATTAGATTAGGAAATGAGACACTTAAAGTAGTAAAGGAGTTTTGCTATTTGGGGAGCAAAATAACTGATGATGATCGAAGTAGAGAGGATATAAAATGTAGACTGGCAATGGCAAGGAAAGCGTTTCTGAAGAAGAGAAATTTGTTAACATCGAGTATAGATTTAAGTGTCCGGAAGTCGTTTCTGAAAGTATTTGTATGGAGTGTAGCCATGTATGGAAGTGAAACATGGACGATAAATAGTTTGGACAAGAAGAGAATAGAAGCTTTCGAAATGTGGTGCTACAGAAGAATGATGAAGATTAGATGGAAAGATCACGTAACTAATGAGGAGGTATTGAATAGAATAGGGGAGAAGAGGAGTTTGTGGCACAACTTGACAAGAAGAAGGGACCGGTTGGTAGGGCATGTTGTGAGGCATCAAGGGATCACAAATTTAGCGTTGGAGGGCAGCGTGGAGGGTAAAAATCGTAGAGGGAGACCAAGAGATCAATACACTAAGCAGATTCAGAAGGATGTAGGTTGCAGTAGGTACTGGGAGATGAAGAAGCTTGCACAGGATAGAGTAGCATGGAGAGCTGCATCAAACCAGTCTCAGGACTGAAGACCACAACAACAACAACAACATGGTCTCTATTGATTGTGAAGGTGGCAGGGGTGAAATACAGGGAGCGAAAGGCTATTTACAATTTGTACAGAAATCAGATAGGAGTTATAAGAGTCGAGGGGTATGAAAGGAAAGCAGTGGTTCGGAAGGGCGTGAGACAGGGCTGTAGCATATCCTCGATGTTATTCAATCTGTATATTGAGCAAGCAGTGAAGGAAACAAAAGAAAAATTCGGAGTAGGTATTAAAATCCATAGAGAAGAAATAAAAACTTTGAGGTTCGCCGATGACATTGTAATTCTGTCAGGGACAGCAAAGGACTTGGAAGAGCAGTTGAACGGAATGGACAGTGCCTTGAAAGGAGGGTATAAGATGAACATCAACAAAAGCAAAACGAGGATAATGGAATGTAGTCGAATTACGTCGGGTGATGCTGAGGGAATTAGATTAGGAAATGAGACACTCAAAGTAGTAACGGAGTTTTGCTATTTGGGGAGCAAAATAACTAATGGTCAAAGTAGAGAGGATATAAAATGTAGACTGGCAATGGCAAGGAAAGAGTTTCTGAAGATGAGTAATTTGTTAACATCGAGTATTGATTTAAGTGTCAGTAAGTCGTTGCTGAAAGTATTTGTATGGAGTGTAGCCATGTATGGAAGTGAAAAATGAACGATAAATAGTTTAGAGAAGAAGAATGGCTCTGAGAACTATGGGACTTAACAGCTATGGTCATCAGTCCCCTAGAACTCAGAACTACTTAAACCTAACTAACCTAATGACATCACACCGAGTCATCACGAGGCAGAGAAAATTCCTGACCCCGCCGGGAATCGAACCCGGGAACCCGGGCGTGGGAAGCGAGAACGCTACCGCACGACCACGAGCTGCGTACTTAGAGAAGTTTGGACAAGAAGACAATACAAGCTTTCGAAATGTGATACTACAGAAGAATGCTGCAGATTAGTTGGGCAGATCACATAACTAATGAGAAGGTATTTAATAGAATTGGGGAGAAGAGGAGTTTGTGGCAAAACTTGACTAGAAGAAGCGATCGGTCGGTCGTAGGGCATATTCTGAGGCATCAAGGGATCACCAATATAGTACTGGAGGGCAGCGTGGAGGGTAAAAATCGTAGAGGGAGACCAAGAGATGAATACACTAAGCAGATTCAGAAGGATGTAGGCTGCAGTAGGTACTGGGAGATGAAGAAGCTTGGACAGGATGGAGTAGCATGGAGAGCTGCATCAAACCAGTCTCAGGACTGAAGACCAAAATAACAACAACATTGATTGAGCTATTACGCCACCATCGTAGTCGGCTATTTCGTTAACATGGTTAATTTAAACGTGACAGTGAGAGCAACGAAAGGGAAACGGCTTCTCAAACATTATGCGAAAATTAATTCGGTTGACAGTTCGATCCAAACTTAGCCCTTACGAGCATAGTAGGTTCGTAGTCAGAAGGCCTGACAAATACTATGATGCAATTGTCGCCTTCCTGTTAGTTAACATGATTCATTTGAACGTGCCCGTGAGAGCAACGAAAGGGAAGGGGCTTCTCAAACGTTATGCTAAAATTAATTAGGTTGACAGTTCGATCCAATCTTGGCCCTTACAAGCATACTATTGTCGTAGTCAGGAGGCCTGACGAATACAATGATGCAATTGTCGCCTTCCTGCTAGTTACCATGATTCATTTGAACGTGGCCGTGGGAGCAACGAACGGGAAACGGCTTCTCAAACGTTATGCTAAAATTAATTAGGTTGACAGTTCGCTCCAAACTGAGCCCTTACAAGCATAGTAGTTTGGTATTCACGAGACCAGACGAATACAATGATGCAATTGTCGCCTTCCTGCTAGTTAACATGATTCATTTGAACGTGGCCGTGGGAGCAACGAACGGGAAACGGCTTCTCAAACGTTATGCTAAAATTAATTAGGTTGACAGTTCGCTCCAAACTGAGCCCTTACAAGCATAGTAGGTTCGTAGTCAGAAGGCCTGACAATTACAATGATGCAATTGTCGCTTTGTTTGTGGCCCTGTTCCTTATTCTACAACATTTTCTTGCTGAAACATTTGCTCTAATTCGATGTATGATACTGCTATTGTCGAGTAGAGAGAACATCGTTAGGTAAGCTATCATTTAACTTGAGGTAAGTTCGCCTCGATAGGTGAATGGTCAGTGTGGCGGACTGCCATCCTAATGGGCCCGGTTTATATTCCCGGCTGGGTAGGGGATTTTTCTCCGCTCAGGGACTGGGTGTTGTGTTCTCTTCATGATCATTTCATCCCCATCCGGCGCTCAGGTCGCCTAATGTGGCGTCGAATGTAATAAGACGTGCACCAAGGCGGCCGGACCTGCCCCGTAAGAGGCCTCCCGGCTAGTGACGCCAAACGCTCATTTCCATCTCGAGGTTGAGCAAGAAGCAGTAGTTAGTACAGCAGGTGAAACAGTCACCATAAATATTAATTCATCACGTAATATGCTTATCTCTTTGAAGTCATTCTACTGAGGCTCACTTCTCTTCCTAAATATTCATTTATGTATGTCATACAATAACCGATGACCAAAGGCTACAAACGTGGCTTTCCGATCCATAAAGACTACGAACTTGCCGATGCGTGACACGGAATTGCAACCTTTTAGAGAGTCCAGTCACAAAGAGCCGCCATTACTTCTTGATCATTCTCAGCCTTCGACATATACATGCAAAATTAATTATTTAGTTCAAATGACATATCAGTCATCAGCTAACTGAAACGAGCATTCACTCATAATGATAGATTTGTAGTGATGTTAGTCATCATTTGCTGCACTTCAAAAAGCTGGCGTCTTTGACACTTAAACTTTATTGTGATTTCTACTGGTAATTTATTTTCAGAGTGTCTTCTCCTGAAACACCCCTCGTCAATTTTTTGCTTTCTAAAGTAGATACATCCAGTGCTCAGTGAGGGCGAGCTTAGTGACGAACTGGTCGCTGGCTGACAGTAACCATTCTGATCCAAGATTCCTTGCTCTCACTAACGAAGAAAAGTAGATGACACTCACTGGTAACGTAACCTATCTTCACCAACTTCCAAACAGAATTAGCATCAACAAACAACAGTTATGATCATTGACAAAACTAGAGTACATTGTTGGATAACAAACTAGATTCGGAATACCCTTGACAGAGGCAGAAAAACTAAAACTTAAGATGCTAGTTAACAGAGACAGTGGTATTTAGGGAAAAACTAGTATTGGAACTGAAGTGCAGATTTCAAAAAAATTCAAATATGTTATATTTAATCATCATATTCAGTTTACCACACACTGACAACTTGTTCAAAGTTATGTCTTATTGTTAATGCAGTATGGAGTGGTATCTTGGAAGCACTGAAGACCTCATCCATCGACACGCTGATTGTACTGCGGCATTCTAAAGATCCCATTGTTAGATCATCTGACTAAGGACGAAGGACTTCATGGAACAGGTAAAAGTCTTGGTCATATCAACGATAAAACGCAGGAATACAGCGCAGCTTGGTTTCAGCTTCCGTAACGAGAAGTGCAGTTTACGCAACTGCCGGGAAGGAAAGATAGGAAAAAATGTACGAGGTCAGAGAAGGATTACATGGTCACAGAATCCCCGTGGGCGCCACATAATCTCAGATATTGCACCACTGATTAAAACAGCTGAGAACGGAGATGCAGACGCATGTAAGAAGGTGGAATTGAAAGAAGAAGAATAAGTTCAAATGGCTCTGATCACTATGGGACTTAACTTCTGAGGTCATCAGTCCCCTAGAACTAGGAACTACTCAAACCTAACTAACATAAGGACATCACACACATCCATGCCCGAGGAAGGATTCGAACCTGCGACCTTAGCGGTCGCAAGTTTCCAGACTGAAGCGCCTAGAACGGCTCAGCCACTCCGGCCGGCGAAGAATAAGTAACACATAATAAATATTTACCACGTAGCCAATTGAAAAACTGTTTTCATGACCAAGAACAAATACATAATCCCATCATAGATCTAAATAAATGTATTACAGAATGAAATTTTTAATCTGCAGCGGAATGTGCGCTTATATGAAATTTCCTCGCTCGTTGAAACCGAGTGTCAGATCGAGCCTCGAACTCGGGACCTTCGTCTTTTCCGGGCAAAAAGTAACAAAAAAAATGGTTCTAAGCACTATGGGACTTAACATCTGCGCTCATCAGTCCCCTAGACTTAGAACTACTTGAACCTAACTTACCTAATGACATCACACACATCCTTGTCCGAGGCAGGATTCGAACCTGCGATCGTAGCAGCAGCGCGGTTCCGGACTGAAGCGCCTAGAACCTCTCGGCCACAGCAGCCTACAAAAAATTATAATAGGAACATAACGAGGACTTTTTTAATTAATTACAGAGCTTTTTACGCAAGCGGTGGCCTTAATCTTTTTTTACAATAAACTTTATTTTACTTTCCTTATTATTACAAAAAGGAATGTATAGTGGAAAACATGCAACAGGTGTCATACATTATTGTGATCATCACCAAAATATCAAATAATTAAGATAAACGGACAACCGTAGAGTCTACGCCAGAGATCTCTCGCCACGGCACAGGCTTCTGTAAGAGGGAGCAAGGGGGTAAGTGTCGCTCCGTCCACAACACCCTGAGGTACTCTGAGGTACTACGAGTGTGTGAATTCCTAAAGGACCAAACTGCTTAGGTCATCGGTCCCTAGACTTACACACTACTTAAAGTAACTTAAACTAGCCTATGCTGAGAACAACACACTCACCCACGCCAGAGGGAGGACTCGAACCTCCGCCGGGAGGGGCCGCGCAATCCGTCCCATGACGCCTTAAACCGCGCGGCCACTCCGCGTGGCAGGTACTACGAGAGAAGGCGATGGTTCATTAGCATGAGTGAGCACAGACTGCAGTTGGAGGTCATTTCGAAGAACCTCGACATACATCGGCGGGAGCATCATCAGGGTGGTCGCGACTCGCCCGTCTCCAGGTAGCAGTTGTGTGATTCTTGGGCACGTCCCGAACACGTATTCGCTTGGCCATCATAAATTATAATGACGTGGCATCCGCCAACACATAAGTTGGACGACCCATGTTTGGTAAACGCTATGCGGGTATGTCACACCCTGTTGAGAACAAAGTGCATGGTGAATTGAACCCACTTTTCCTCTGTATCGCTAGTCACCTTCCCTAATGGGAAGAACGCAGATACCACACCTCTGAAGGGACCTCAGAAGGGATTTCAGATACATGGATCGTCTGCAGTCCGTGACCCGCACGTTCCACAGTTACTCCAGTGATGTATCTATCGGAGTGACGGAATTTAAGACCACTTTTAATTGAACGTGAATTCTATCACACAATTCTTCGTTAATCAGTTCCATGTACACCAGACTGCTCACTGGGAACAGGTGGATGCCAACAAGATCAGTACAATCTTCAGTTTATCTCTGAGAAACTGTTCGATTTCAAGTGTCTTCTGTCTAGCATATTTAGTCGAAGGGAGCTGATCTTCAGTGTCGATTTTCTGTGGACATGTTCCATCCTTTGTCTAAAAAAAATATATAGCGCAACATGCAAACAACTGCATGCGCGAGTTGCTCGGCGAAGACGCAAACCAGACATCCATGCCGTTCCGCTGCCGAAGCTGAACAGCCAACTCAACTACCCAAACACGACACACCATCTCTCCTCATAGCTTTACTTCCGACAGTATCTCGTCTCCTACCTACCAGACTTCACAGAAGTTCTCCTGCGAAGCTTGTGGGACAAGCAAACCGTTGAGAACGAATACTGCAGAGACATGGCTTAGCCACAGCCTGGGGAATGTTCCCAGAGTGAAATTTTGGTAGAGCACTTACACGCGAAAGGCAAAGTGTCCAGAGTTCGAATCTCGGACTGGCACACAGTTTTACTCTGCCAGGAAGTTTCAGTCCTATTACAGCTTGAATAAACCTTAAGTACATTTTACTCAATGATAAGTTTTCCAAGGACTTTTAACTTTCTTTATGTTCGGATAATAAGTTGCCGTCTCTTTAATCTAAAAGTAGATGACCAATGCAGCTAGCCGCTATCTCTGTGTAATGTCTTGTCTGTATAGACGTGTATCTGTTGTCTTTAAGATCCCTTCACCTTCACACATAAGTCTATACAGTAAAGTAAGGCCCTCCCAGTTCTGGGCTGATCCGTGATAAGACAGGCGAAAAATTAGACTAATGGAGGATTATTAGTATTATCTCTATTTTCATTCGCTATTTCTCTTTCTCTCCTTTACCTATGTATAGTTTTTAATATAAGATTTCATTACGTGATAAAAAGAATCAGCCAAATAGAATCTTTGGTGGAGTCCTTCGTCTTGGTAATCAGCGGCTGGCTTGCTGTAAGAGATCTTTATATTTATTATTACTGTTAAACACTGCAGTCAGTCGGGAGAATCAATCGTTTGGACTATTTGTTCCTTTTACGAAAGATTGCGAATTCCAGATGTGTACGAAGCCTTTTTGGACGATTTAACACAGACTCAGTGATTGCAGGCTCTCTTCGACACAGCTGAAACTTCCCCACTAACTACAGGGCCAACGTCATCAACAAATGGTTCAGAAAAAAACTCATTCGTTCATTCACTCCAGAACAAAAAAGTCACAAACCTTATTTATGGAGGAAATCGTGTACTAAATCCATCTCCATTACATGTCCAGATCTCCGGTGATTCCACGCCTTAATTATTTTCCTTTTACAATCTCTTTCTCTTCAAAACAAACCGCCAACGGCACAAATGTTAATTGGCTCGCTTTAGCGAGAAGAAAAGCAGAATATGTGTCTCTCAGAAGCACGTCAATCCCTCAACAGATACTCCAGAAGTCGTCCTAGTTACCACTCTAACAACCATGGAGAATGCATATATGCATCTCTGTTGTTTCAAAGAATAAACGCACTAGAAAATACTTTGGCGTCGACGAGCTATCGCCGCATATATTACGAGAAAATCAGATCAGATAACTTTTCCAAAGTGAATGAATATGGATGGTTTGATTGAAAATGATTAATTGGTGCGTGGTAGAGGGTATTTGCTGTGGGGACATTACAATGCCCCTCGCAGCGAGCGAAGTTTGTGAGCCTAATTTTGATTTACCGAAGACACTTCGCGAGCTATCTATTAGTGTGGGTAGCCCGGAAGTGATGAGTGTCAGTCCTCCGACTGGAAAAAAATAATTATGTTTAAGACAGACGAAGAAAAGAAACATTGAAAACAGAAGAAATGAAGAGACAGGTACCGCGGCTGTATTGCTTTTACGTGCATCAAGGTGTTATGTCTGCTGTGCACAACCAAGGAAGATGATCTTTCATGAAACTATTATCAGGGTCTACCCATTCGGGAACTTTCTTAAGCAGGGAAACCTTGGAAAACCTCTTAAGCCTTGACCCCCAGCCTACGGTACATAGAAGATAGGAAAGCCTACAGAAGAAAAAAAAATCTTGAAATTGATCTCTAAAGGAAAGATAGGGATAGATTTATAGAACGATTTGGAGAAGAGTGATTTGTGCCTCTCGCAAAAAAATTTTACAATCAATAACTCGAGATCTTTATTTATTTATTTATTTATTTTTACAATCTTGTTCCCAGGACAATATCTTGCGGTGCTGAAACTACCCCGGATCTTGCATGTCCCCGACGTCCACAATTGTAGTCGGTCTTCTACGCGGCCCACAATGAGAAGAGTAGAAGGGACAGGGATACCAGATTTTACATGCAACATTCATTCCAAAAGAATTAGCAATGACCGAAAGGGAAACTATTCCTGTAAAAGAACTGGTTAGGTTGCACCGTCCAAGATTCTCCTTTTTGAAAACAAAATCCCTATGGCTTCATGCATCCTTTTTCTTACGATGTACTGCAAGGAATTTAGCCATTGACTTCAGGTTTCCATTTATCCATTGACTAATGCTGTTGCCGAAAACATAATAATATTTACTCTAGTTTGAATTTTCTTTTGGACTTCGCATCAACACTTGTGATTATAAGTCCAAAAATTCTGACACATTTTCTGTCAATGATTTATTCTTCGTAATTTAAAGGATTCATGCAACTTGCAGTAGATTTTGGATGCAAATCATCGAATAATGGAAAGTGTGGTTCATTTTATACAAAGACATAATCCATCATTTCCTTGAAAAGTCATATCATTTATCTATACTCATAAAAATTTTATCCCAAATACATATATTTCTCCGCTTGATTGCTGTAATGTAAAAGTTATTAGTAGTGAGGAATGTGGATTCACTTCTTTCATTTATTCTCTGATTCATCCGACATTCATACATGCACATATATGCAAATGGATTTTCAAACAAAATTCCAAAGTGAACAAGACCCATTAAATAACTACTAATTCTATGAATATTAATTTCTTTTGACATTCAACAATAAATCAAGAAATCTTAACATCTAATTATGACACTTTTTTGAAGTTCAACATCAATCAGTTTCCCCTCGCGTTTGATGCGAGTCTCTTACAAAGCATATGTGTGTCGTCTATATCGATTCTAACTCTCGCGCCGACGTCAATTGTTTTGCGCAGGAAATTATCTTTGCGGCGTTAACCGTCACTCATGATTCACCACTTCACCGCAAAACTTCACTTCACATGTTTACACATCTAAGCGTGCACTTGAAATTATATGTGAACATTCACTGGGAACCTCTTTTGATTATGCAGCGTCATTTTCGGGAAATATTTCTCTCTTCTTGAAGGTCATTCAGATCCTTTATACTTCTTGATGACATTAGCAATGCTAAAGTTCTATGTTTACCCAAACACAGGTGAAGCCTATCTCCACGATCTTCTTTGCAGCACTCGATAGTTATAGTTTGTCACTATTTCTACAATCTGTGTCACTGATTAATTATTTCAGTTTTAAGTTTTCTAACACTAAACACACACAGTTTATTGTTTTTACTAGCGTTCATCTCTGTCACTCGCAACACCATTTATCCCTATCTTCTAATCTTCATTACATTTTTTCAAGTCGTTATGGGAAAATAACCCTTTAATTTTGTTAGATCCCGGGTATGCTAACAGATAAGCCCAGGGTTCGGAATTTGTAGAATGATGTATGGGCCAGTATATAATAACTCCCATTTCTTTATACTCTTCTTTATTAAGGATGATTTGGTATGTCTTTTGACTAGTACCTTCTCTCCGACGTGGTACGCCTGTACCCTTTTGATTAATTTGTCATATTGTTGTTTTCTCTGATCAGCCTTTTGCGTCGTATTTATGATGGCTTGTCTTATTTTTTCGTCCCAAGGCATCTCAGTTTCCTGAGTTTTGGGCATATGTTCAGTCCAGAAGTTTTCTTCTTTTGCCTCGAACATCAGTTCATGAGGTGTATAACCAGTGGAGGAGTGGGGCATGTTGTTGTATATCTGCTCAAATTCTTCCACATAATTTGCCCACGCAGTCTGCTTATTATGGCAATAGCTCCTCATAAAGCGATTGAACTCTCTAAAAATTCTCTCAACCAAATTGCGTTGTAGGTGGTAAAATGATGTTAGTATGTGTTTCACACCGACTTGAGACAAAGCTTGTTTCCATCGGAGTCCCGTGAATATCTTAGCATTGTCTGTTATTATCGCCTTAGGTATACCAACATGTGGAAGATAATCCCTTGTTAATCTTATTACAATTACTTTGGCTGTAGCCGCCTTTATCGGGTATAGCTTTACGTATTTCGTACACACATCAAGAAATGCCAACACATATCTAACACCTTCTCTTGAAGTAGGTAACGGTGCACACAGATCGCACGAAATTAATTCTTTTGGTTCTCGGACTAATATAGAGCATAATAGGTGCTTACTCCCTTTTGAATCCGGCTTTGCTTTTTGACAGATTATGCATTTCTTCAAGACCTCATGCACTCTGTGCTTTATGTTGGGAAAATAACAGTACACACTTATCTTGTCTGTACATTTTGTCGCACCGAAATGTCCCCAGGTTAAATGGGTGAACCATACGAGTTTCTCTATTTACGCCTCAGGTATACAAACACACCAACGTACTTTGTTTGGCCTTCCACAGCGGAAAAATAATACGCCATTTACCAGCTTGTAATAATTTGCCATCTGATCCGAAGGTTGCTGTTGTAACCTTTGAATGACACTTCCCCATTGAGCATCTCTTTTCAGTAACTATGCCATATGCGCACACAAATTGACGTAGTACGTCTTATATGGATTTCCCTGCAGCAGCAATACAGGGAATTCTGAGTTACTATTTACTTCAATCTCTTTAGTCAAACCCTGTGGTGACCTTGATAGAGCGTCAGCAATAATGTTTTGCTGTCCTGAGACAAGCACCATCTTAAATTGGTATTGCTGCAGAGCGAGAGTCCATCTAGCCAGTCTGGGGTGTAACAGTTTACACATTTGTAAAAACGTTAATGATTGATGATCGCAATATACGACAGTCTTTGACCCATATAGATAATAATGAAATTTTTTAAATCCCCAGATGACCGCAAGAGCCTCTAATTCCGTCGTCGTGTAAGATCGTTCACAGTTGGACAAAACACGACTAGCAAACGCAATAGGACAGAAGGTGAGTTGTCCATTTATCTTGCGAACCTGGAAAAGGCACGCTCCAATACCCACATTCGAAGAATCTGTTGACAAGTAAAATTCTTCTTGCATGTCCGGAAGGTACAAAAGCAGTGCATTTACTAATTGCTTCTTTATCTCTTCGAATGCTTCTTGACACTCTAATGTCCAGAGCCAGGGCACATCCTTCTTCAACAGACTATTTAGAGCTGCTGCGTTCATGGCCTGATTTGTTATGAATCTTCTAAAAAATGAGGCAAGGCCCATAAACCCTTTTAATTGCCTCCTATTCCTGGGCGTTGGAAACTTACTAATTGCAATTAGCTTCTCCTTGGTTGGTAAAATTTCCTTTGCGTCAACTATATGCCCCAGGAACTTGATTCTGTATACTGCAAAATGGGATTTCTGTAGGTTAGCAGTTATTCCCGTGGTTTTGAACACGTCCAACACTCGGTTCAGTAAGGTAATATGCTCCTCCCAAGTTTTCGACGCAATAAGCAAATCATCAACAAACACTGTTATCCTGCTTCTGAGTTCTGGGCCTAGTGCATAATCTAGAGCTGCTATAAAGATTCCAGCACTTATGTTGAGTCCGAAAGGAACTACGGTGAATTGGTAACTTCTTTCGGAATAAATGAAAGCTGTTTACTTCCTTGATGACTCATCCAGCTTGACTTGCCAATAAGAGCTCCGCAAATCAATGTTCATCAAATATTTGACATCCTCGAACCGTTGTATAAGTTCGTCTATGTTTTCCGGATGTGTTCTCACTGGAATTATGATTTTATTTATTTCTCTGGCGTCGAGTACCAGTCTAACAGTCCCATTTGCTTTTGGCACGACTAACAATGGGGAGCAGTATGGGCTTGTAGAGGGTTCGATCAAACCCCATTTCAACATGCGATCTATTTCCTTTTGAACTTGAGCCTTTAACCTCCAGGGAACCGGATAGAAAGTTCTACAATAAGTTTCGTGCGGCTTAATAGTAGAGATGGCATATGTCTCCCTTAATAACTCCTGGCCTTTCATCAAAAACGTTTTCATACGTTAATAATAATTCATTGAGCTGCTTCTTCTGATCTTCGATAATGCAGTCTGATTCATTTAACTTTTCAAACACTAATTGACCGAAATCTCCTTTGACTTGGAACTCATTAATTACGTGCTGTTTAGAATTTTGGGCCGTCCTGATTACTTGCACACTGATCCCACAATTATATTTTCTCGTAAGGCTTTTTTTTTTCAACAACTCCAACTCAATTTCTTGTTTATTAACATTCAACCAAATTTTTCCTGTTTTGAAATCTATTCTGCATCCATATTGAAGTAGGCTGTCGACTCCGATAATGCAATCTACCACCAAATTTTTCACAACAAGGAATGTACTTAATATTGCTACATTTCCGAATTCCACACCAAGTAGTGACTGCACCTTTACATTAGCCGATCGAGCCCCAACGGCGCCTATTATTTTGCAATTTTGAAGTGGAAAGACTGGTACTCGTCTTATATTTCTGATCCTGTTGAATAGCGCCTCCGAAATAACATTTGTGGTTGCAGCTGTATCTAAAACCGCCACTATAGGTACGGTCTACATAATGACTTGCACTTCGGCTACTGCCACCTGCTCCTTATCCCCATCTTGTGGTTGTAAGTCCTCGGTCAGTTCATCTTGTAAGTAGGCTGTTTATGTTTTCTTATTGGCAACGTTACGTAGCGCTCTGTATGAAAATCACTGGCTGTGCTGTGTGCAGTCTGTGGCTAGTTTCCATTGTTGTCTGCCATTGTAGCGTTGGGCAGTTGGCTGTTAACAGTGCGTAGCGTTGCGCAGTTGGAGGTGAGCCGCCAACAGTGGTGGATGTGGGGAGAGAAATGGCGGAGTTTTGAAATTTGTAACACTGGATGTCATGAACTGCTATGTATATTGTGATTTTTCAACACTATTAATACATTGTTTGTTCTCTATTAAAATCTTTCATTTGCTAACTATGCCTATCAGTAGTTAGTGCCTTCCGTAGTTTGAATCTTTTATTTAGCTGGCAGTAGTGGCGCTCGCTGTATTGCAGTAGTTCGAGTAACTAAGATTTTTGAGAGGTAAGTGATTTGTGAAAGGTATAGGTTAATGTTAGTCAGGGCCATTCTTTTGTAGGGATTATTGAAAGTCAGATTGCGTTGCGCTAAAAATATTGTGTGTCAGTTTTAAGCACAGTCTTGTATAATTGTTCAAAGGGGACGTTTCATATGTCGACCCTTAGCCGAGGATACCTCACTGAAATCTTCTGATTTTTCTCTTGTAGTTTGTGTAATTAGTGTAGCTTTTGTTTATTGCTAGCACGTAATTGTAGAGAAAAGCTCCTTTGTAGTTGCAGTCTTTCATTGTTGTACAGTAAAACAGTTGTGGCATGCATGTAGATTTGCACAAAGTATTTCGCAGCTGCAATTAACTAGATATTATTTTCAGTGTTATGTTAATGTGTTCTCTTATTTTTGCTCTTCAAATTGTGCTTTTCTGTGTTATCGTGTGAAATATTGTGACAATAATGGCGTGTGAAAAACGTAACACTAGGCTCCAAAGTAAACTGAGAAATAATAGTGACGACGAACGTAGTTTATCAGCACCGCTGTGTAATGAATTAACAGACATTCAAAGTAGTAATTTGCTAACTGTGCATAGGGAAATGGAGCGGGCGGCAAATAATGGTGTAGACAGAGAAACAAGTAGTGAACAGGGAAGCATTATCGATCGATCGGTCGGCAACAGCTCACCTCAGGAATCCGAAATGACAGAACACAATATTGCAACTACTGTAGACTCAGGTTTTGGGTCCTCACCGTTTTCTCAAATAAGTCAAGACACATTTTCTGCTCGTCAAAATGTAAATGTTGCCGGTGCAAATGCACTGCCGAAAAGCATAGAGGAACAGATTCCAGACACTAATACATTACTATTGCAATTAATGCAGCAAATGAAACAAAATCAGAGACAAACACAACAGCAGTTAGACACAATGGAACAAAATCTTCAAAAGTTAGACACAATGGAACAACACCAGAGACAAACACAGCAACAGTTAGACACAGCGGAACAAAATCTTCAAAAGTTAGACACAGTGGAACAAAATCTTAAAAAGTTAGACACAATGGAACAAAATCTTCAAAAGTTAGACACCACGCTTGAACAAACACGTGAAGATTTAACTACTGAGTTACATAACATCGAATCGAAATGTCAAAAAGTCTGTAATGACGTAAAAACACAAATTTGTGAGCATTTCCAACCTATTTTTTCGCGTCGTGAAAATGCATTACAGAATCACGAAGCAGCCATAAAAGAACTGCAAACTATTGTTCATGAAAATCGCGACACCTTGCAAGCTAAAATTGACTCAGTTGCATCTACCGATTCGGTTACGCAACTTGCAAAAACTCAAGAAAACTTAAAGGACACAGTAGATACGATTTCAACACAAATGGACACTCTGAAACTTGGTTCAGAAAAACACACTGAGGAAATAAGTACACTATCGGAGAAAGTAGCCGAAATTTCGGATCAGTTCACTAACTTATCTGCAAAGGTAGATGATGATCTGAATGACACAAGACCTGTAGCCATCACTGACACAGAAGAGTATGAACAAATTAAGAAATTCAAACAAAATCAGAATCAAATTAATACGCAATACAAAAGAGAAATCCGGGAAGTACAAGATCAGTTGGCACAAGTAATACAAAAATTTCATAATTCAGAGGACACTCGCGCTCCAACACGGGAAGAGGAACTTAGAAATACGGAAAAGCCACAAAATAATAACACAGGGCATTTCGGAAATTATGAAAGAAATTGGCAAGGTGCACCGAATTTTGAGATGGAACCGCCGACACGATGTAACAATGACCGATATGCTACTCGCCGACACGATGATTTTGACTATAAGCTGTTCATTACTACACGTAAATTCAAAACATTTAAGAATTCTGCCAACGACATTCATCCACAAGCGTGGCTCGATCAATTCTCTCATTGTTTTCCTCCCAACTGGTCATTGGAGCACAGGTTAGAATTTATGTGTGGCTACTTGGAGAATGAACCAGCTGTAAGAATGCGATCGGTCATTCACGATTGTCACAATGAAGGAGATTTTTATCATGCCTTCCTCTCAGCATATTGGTCTCAAGCTACACAAGACCGAGTAAAACATAGCATCATAATGATGAAACATTTCGAACAATCTGAATTTTCCAGTCTTGTGAAATATTTTGAAGACATGTTGCACAAGAATCAGTACCTGTCAAACCCATACAGCCCTCAGAACTCATCCGCATTTGCTTAATCAAACTGCCTGAACATTTACGACATATTATTTTAGCAGGACGTTGCAAAGACGACGTTGAAGCTTTTCAGGGACTGTTACAAGAACTGGAAATTGACACTGACAATGGCGGAACGCGAAAACAGGAGCACAACAATTACAGATCACATCCGTCACAATTCCGCGATGACAGAAATAATACACGACAAGGCTATTCTTTCAACGTAAATCGTGACCAAAACAGACACCACCGGTATGACAAACGTTGGCAGAGTAGTAATAATTACAGGAAAAGATCACCTCTCCGCAGTAATGACTATCACAGAGACAATCAGAGAAACAGACAATATGGGAACCAAAATAATTATTATCAAGGGAGACAGAATAACTTTAGATGCAACGGTCCAGCGCGCAGTTACGATTCAGGGAGAAATTCTCCACCACGTGACCGACAAGAAAGAAACAATGGAATCTACCGACATGACGACAGACGATATGATCGTAACGACAGACCTGAATTGCATCAGAACTGGCGGGATTCAAACAGAGCAGGGCCCTCTCGACAAGGTGAATTTGTAGAAGTTAGGTCTCCAAATCCCAATAACGACCCGCGCCAATAAAGACACAATAGGCAATGACTCATACCGCTGGCAGTCACAAAACGTACTTATGAAACTGACGACGCAGCTGCCATAGCTAGTAATTACGTAAAAATGGAAGACATTAGGGACATCCTACTCCAGGAACACGACGTAAAACATAACAACATTGCATATCCTGTGATTCACATTACTGTAAATGACGTAAAATTTACGGCAGTACTTGACTCTGGCAGTCCCATTTCAGTAATTAGTGAAACAGCTTTTAGCAAATCCAACAAATCGAACGATTGCCCCACACTTCCGTTATGTAAGATTAAATTACAAGGTGCAATCTTTGGAAAAAGTGTAGATGTACGCCAACAAACCAATTTAGAATTCTTTTGCCAAAGCCACAGCTTCTCTATGAACTTTCTTATTGTTCCATTATTGTCGACGGAAATTATATTGGGAGTAGACTTTTTGAATGAATACAAAGCAGTCTTAAACTTTCACGATGCTGAAATAAGTTTAGAGAAGGAAGGTAAGTCAATAGCTTTGAAATTTGAAGATTGGCTCTCAAACCATGACGAGGAAATTAATCGGCTTTACCTTCTGGTAGACAACAGTTCGGAATTTTCTACGGAACTAGACACTAACAATCACTCTGCAAGTACTGACAGGGATGATATCGACGGCATATTTGAAATTAATGAGTTAATTCAGAATAAAATTCAAACAATTGAGAATTGTAATGATACTGATAGGCAGGACCTTTTTGAGATTTTACAAGCACATTCCACAGTTTTTACTCACAAAACAGGCACAATCAAGGGATTTCAATACCAATTTCGTGTTCGTGAGCATACTAAATTTTGTGTTAGGCCATACGTAATTCCAGCACGTTATAGGGACCGTGTTAGAACAGAAATACAATCTATGCTTGACGAGGGCATTATTGAGCCTGCAGTAAGCTCATACAACAATCCATTACATGTTGTTGAGAAGAAAAGTGGATCGATCAGGCTTGTCTTAGATTCGAGACAAATCAATACTATCATTATTCCTGAAACAGACAGGCCGCAAACGTTGGAAGAACTTCTTCAAAATTTTAATGGTGTAAAAGTGTTGTCTTCCATTGACCTCAGATCCAGTTTTTATCAGATCAAACTTCATCCAGAATGTAGAAAATACACAGCTTTCCTTTGTTTCGGCGTTTGTTATCAGTTTCGGAAACTTCCCTTTGGTTTGAACATTTCTTCAGCAGCATTCATTCGCGGGCTAAATTCCATATTACCTGAGTTCTTAAAACGTCACATCACCTTATATGTGGACGATATTCTAATAGCAGAAGCTTCATGGGAACAACATAATCGCATCCTCAACAGTTTGTTACGTATTTTTGCAGAATCTGGAATTACAGTTAACTTGGAAAAGTCTGAATTCGGTAGGTCAAAGGTGAGGGTTTTGGGACATATTATTTCTTCTGAAGGCATTCAGCCGGATCCTGAAAAGTTAGAAGCAATCAGAGCCATTCCAGTTCCATCCACAAAAAAACAAGTCCGCAGTTTTCTAGGTCTCGTAAATTTTTACCGTCGTTTTCCGAATATGCAAATTCTTGTTACACCAAAACTTTGTTCTCTTACTGGAAAAATACTATTTGGAACTGGGACGAACAAGCACAGTTGGAATTCAATTCTTTGAAAGAATCGCTACTTAACGCGCCAGTACTACCTGATCCAGGTCTGTCACAAGATTTCTGCCTTAGCACGGATTCTTCTAAAGTCGGTCTTGGCGCCCATTTGTTTCAAGAAGCCATAGAAAATGACACTACCATTCAGAAAACCATTGCTTTTGCTAGCCGAGTGCTAACAAAATCTGAAAAAAATTATTCCGTTACTGAATTAGAAGCTTTATCTATCGTTTGGGCATTTAACAAATTCCGTTTCTTTCTTTCTGGTAAGCACGTAAAAGTATACAGTGATCATCGTGCATTACAATTTCTTGTGTCTTCAAAATTAAATCATGACAGGTTAAAACGTTGGGCATTGTTTCTGCAAGAATTCCACTTCACAATAGTCTACATTCCCGGCAAGGAGAACATTGTTGCGGACGCACTGTCACGCGCACCGGCTGGGCTTGAGAAAAGTAACACAGAAGGCAACCTCGAGAAAAATTTCAGTATTCTTTACATTCAGAAAGTCGCCTTTGAAAACTTCATCACCACATCTTTATAGGACATTGCTCATGAACAAGATAAAGATCCGATTTGGAAAGACATCAAGAGCAAATGGCATGAAAAGACACACACACAGATTCGGCATTATTATCTGGTTAGAAACAACATACTGTTCAAACGCTGCACTGTTGATGACAAGCTATGGGTACTTTGCATTCCTGACGACTTTGTTAATAAGCTCATTTGGTACATTCATTTCAGCTATGCACATTTTGGCCCACGAAAATGTTATCATATTCTTCGAACGACTTGTTATTTTAACAATATGGAAAAAAGAATTCGAAGAGTCTTGTCTATTTGTAAACTTTGTCAAAAGGCGAAACCATCTACTATCTCCCATCGTGTTCCGCTGTTTCCTATCATTCCTTCTAAATTAAAAGAATTTGCTGCTGTTGATCTCTTGGGACCGCTTGTCAGAACATCTAATGGATTTTCATGTGTTCTAGTCGCTGTTGAACTTACTTCAAAATTTGTTTCTTTCACACCGTTACGTAAAGCCACTGGACAGTCTGTATCCAACGCCTTTGTTAAAAATTTCTTACGTGAAGTTGGACACGTTAGTAAAGTCATTCCAGATAACGGACCGCAATTCAGATCTGCTGTTTGGTCACGCATGCTTCGGAATCATAAAATCAAACCTGTTTTTATTTCATTGTACTCACCACATTGTAACCCCTCCAAACGGATTATGAAAGAAATCAATAAGCTTTGCAGACTTTATTGTCACAGAAAGCATCAGCATTGGAACAGATATTTACACTTATTTCAAAACGTGCTGAATGAAATGCCTCACGACTCCACTGCTTTACCACCTACTCTTGTACTGAAGAATGAAGAACCACCGAACAGAATCAGAGAGCTTGTACCTTTCCCGAATACACGTAAACTTCGACACAAAGACATAATTGATTTGGCTATTATAAATATAAAATCTGCAGCAGACAAAAGGAGAAAACTACACAGTAAAGCAAATGCAAAGATTTTATATATTGGTCAGAAAGTTCTCATTAAAGCTCATTCATTGTCACATAAGAAGAAACACATGAGTCACAAATTCCTTCTAGTTTACAATGGACCTTACAGAATCCGACGTATACCACATGATAATTGCGTTGAAGTTGAAACTGTGCGTACTAGGAAGAGTAAAGGTTTACACCACATTTCACATGTAAAACCGTTTATTGAAAGATAATCTGCTTTTTAACTTTGTCTTTGCCATAAAACGCTTCACTTCACATTACTAGTATGTTTTGTCAGACTTTGAATCTGTTAACATGCAACAATGTTTGAAGTCAAATATCCAGTCAAGAACCAAGAGAACTTATTTAATCAGTAATTACGAATACATTGTTATAGTGACAACACAGTGTTATTGTGTGTACATTCTTGCTTGTTAGTTGCGCGATTACGTAACGACTATAAGGCTCACATACTTAGAACATTTACCAGTACTGCTAATGAGATTTTAATGCAACATTTTGGTATACTTGAAAATACATTCTGGATTTAAAGTACTTTCTGTGAGATACCAGATGACACAGTGGTTAGTTTATGTGACAGCTACACGATTTTATCACGACGCTACTAATGAGTGACAATTTACAATGTTGCTTTTGCGGTGTATCTGTTTTATATCTGCACAGTTTTTCTGAATTCTTCTGTAAAGTAAAACATGTTTTAGTAGTAACTTTTGTGGTATAGCTACAATGAGACAGCCTTTTCCGTAGCACAACAATACGTTACAGTACAGTACTTTCTTCATCACAACAATAAGCGTAACAACTACGATATCTGTACGCAAAGCATTTCAATTTTGTTTATCATGAGGTAAGTACATTGGCTTCTGCAGAACTTAGCTTTCGGAGGACGATAACTACGAGACTTCCACAGAGATTATCTTACAACATGATGCACAGTTTAGCGCTACAGTACACGTATTTGAGTGATTAATTTCGCACTTAAAACATTTATTTTTTAAGATATTTGAAGTACAATGATACAAGGGTTTTCCGTGATACATTTCATTCCATTGCTGTAATCTGTAACACCTGAGGATATAATTACATTAATCCTCAGGGGGGTACACGCTTACTTTGTGTACCATGTGATTGGCAAGCACAAGGAGCCCTAGCTAATATGGTATTTGCTTATACAACTTTACACATCGGTACCATATTTCTCTAACACACAAATTACACAGCTATCTGATTATTTAACTGAGAGATAAACATTTTTGTTACTACATCAGTGACACATGTTTATGCAATTACACAGTTGGGTAACTTCACATTTATGAAATTGTATTTTATATGTACTTTGTGAACTCTTCATACTTTTTCAGAATCATTGTGATACTATGAGAGCTTTTAATGATGTATTTGGTATGGGATCATGATTTTAAAGTACGTTTGAGGTAGATGACACTATTGAAATGAGCAGAGAATTTTTTTAGGTTTTGAAATTATTGGAGGAAGCTACGACGATTTTGAGAGTTGACTGAGGTGTTATGATGTTATTATTACGATGACTATGTGTATTATGCTGTTGCGGTATGTTTATGATCAGTAAGCTGATGCTATATGAGTTATTTGATTGTGCTACATATCTGTTATGATGAAATATTGAAGAAGTGTCGACGAATAAGGTAAGGAATAATGAGTAGTGGTTAGGGACTTTGGTTTGTGAAAAAGGTTGTTGGAAACCAAGAATCGTACTTTAAGAGTTATGAAATGTATGTAAATGCGTGAATGTATTACAATGCCAACGAAAATTTTTTGGACACCGTTATATCAATAGGATTTTGTTTCTACAGATTTGTAACGCTAATTCTTGACCTGTGAAATATTTTTATATGAGACTGTCACTGTAGCGGAAACTGCTGTCGTAAATATTTCGGTAATAAAGCTAAGTGACCACCTTCACGTAATGCGTCGTGGTCACCCAGCTGCCTGACGCCTGTAAAAAAGCCATTAGTGTGTGCCTTTCAGAGGCACGGGTGGAGAAAAAAAAAAAAGAGGCCATTATCCTCGCTGTTGACATTCCTTTGTAGAAAGCAAGGTAAATACGACACCCTCAAACTTGAAAACATGATTACACTGTAGAGTTCTTAATTTAGGTTATTTACTGAAATGAAATGATGAGAAACATTTCATGTCTATTGTCTTGCTAGTACAAAGATTGTTTACTGCATTATGAAATGCCATATGGCTAGCGAATGACGTTTCACGCCTTGCTTTGCCTATTTTGTTTAAATATTTTCTGTCTACAGATCGAGTAAATAATATTTTTTTTCAAAAAAAATGAGGGAGCACAAAAAGACATTTACCTTCACAGGAACTGCATACATAATTTTCTTTTCAAGTACTTGGTAATTTATTTTGTGGAATAAGTTGTGGTGCACCACTTTAATGACATAGATATTAAGATGTGAATGTACATTTCCCTTATCTGCATTGTTGCCTTTAGTGTACTATTTTTTCTGCTTGAGCTATGTCATGTTTAGATATAAGTTATTGCATTTGCTGCTGCTGTTTGCCAGGTGTAGTGCTACTAAATTTCGCTTTGCATTACTCTGTTAAGCCAGTTTTACTACTGATTTATTTTTCTTGTTTGCTGCTCATTGCCTTATATTAGTTGTAATACTGATACTTGCTTTGCCAATTTGAATATTTTGTCATTGCTGTTTGTGTTAACTGTTTTGTGCTGCTGCATTGCCTCGTCCCTTAGTTTAGCATCTGAGCTCAGTAGATTTAAGTTAGCTTAAGATGGGGTAGGCTATATAAGAGAACGAGTTGTGATGAATTGGAAGAAATGCATTGAGAAGTTATATGACAAAGATTTTGGGCCAGAATGAGTATTGTACAATGAGAAATAATTATTTTGAAAGAAATATGAATAGAATACAGAAAGGAGGTATAGGTAGGACTTTTTGGGAATAATGAAGAACGAAGGGAGATCTCCAAGAAGTAAAGAATGTTTTTTTTGCAAAATACTGCAGTAAAACAATCCCTGTGCTTTCCCCTTGTGTTTTTACACTTTGTGAATTTGTGTTTCTCTTGTCTTGATGTGTTTAGCTAATAAGATTTATGTCGTAGAATTTTTCTGATAATGTGTTATTTACTTTGTAAAGATGCTTAGACATTATTTATTCTGTTTTGTTTTAATGCTCATGTGTGAAGTTGATGTTTCAAAAGTTATTCTGATCTTTTATGTATGAACTTGTGTCATAATTCCTGTAACACTGATGTATATGTTTATTTCTATTCTTTTGTAAAGCCCCTATTACTTCAAATGTTATCTGTATTATTATGTTTTTAATGATGTATTTTGTACCGTTGTTATTGTATACTTATGTTATAAAATTGTAATTGATACCAGTTCATCATATTATTAACTTGTAAGTTACATTTCACTGCAAACGTTTCTGTTGGTCATAGTATATGGACAATATGTGAGAAGTAGGGACTGTTAGTGTTTGGACGTGTGTTAATAATTCAGCAAGGGACTGGATGACAACATTGCTGGTTCTAAGGACAATTCCAAAAACTTTGTGAGTGCACAAGTGGTGGTTATGGACTTGCTATATTATCCGCAAGACTCTTCAATGGTGATTGTGCACCTGCACAGTCACAACAGATGGCTGCTGGCCATTTCTACAAGGACTACAGTGGGTCTACACCTTTGCTGACTCACCAGTACCATTATTTCTACAAGGACTGCAGTGGGTCTGCACCTCTGGTGAGCCACCAATACCGTAATCTCTACCAGGACTACAGTGGGTCTGCTCTGTGATGACCTACCTACCAATACTCTTCAAAACTTCGACTGACTCTGCTGTGAGTTCGCTCTGTTGTGGCCCATTACCTGTCTGCATGTCAAGAGTCAGCACTGTCTTTCCGTTGGAAGGACAACACTACTTCTTCAAGACTACATGGAAATCCACTACTTCCATGTGCATTTTCTTTTACTGCTCAGACTTTGAGAAAAACACTGCAATTTTTACTGTGATGAATGATAAGGACTGTCTTTATGGACTGTGAGAAAATTTTAGCTTTTGACCAACATTGTATCAATAAGTGTGTGCATTTGATATCTTTGTTATTGTAATTATGAAAAATTTTATCAAATCATTATTGGGCACTGCCCAAAACAATTTGTAAAATTTTTTGTGGGGAGCATGGGGGCTATGTAAGTAGGCTGTTTATGTTTTCTTATTGGCAACGTTACGTAGCGCTCTGTATGAAAATCACTGGCTGTGCTGTGTGCAGTCTGTGGCTAGTTTCCATTGTTGTCTGCCATTGTAGCGTTGGGCAGTTGGCTGTTAACAGTGCGTAGCGTTGCGCAGTTGGAGGTGAGCCGCCAGCAGTGGTGGATGTGGGGAGAGAAATGGCGGAGTTTTGAAATTTGTAACACTGGATGTCATGAACTGCTATGTATATTGTGATTTTTCAACACTATTAAGGTAAATACATTGTTTGTTCTCTATTACAATTTTTCATTTGCTAACTATGCCTATCAGTAGTTAGTGCCTTCCGTAGTTTGAATCTTTTATTTAGCTGGCAGTAGTGGCGCTCGCTGTATTGCAGTAGTTCGAGTAACGAAGATTTTTGTGAGGTAAGTGATTTGTGAAAGATATAGGTTAATGTTAGTCAGGGCCATTCTTTTGTAGGGATTATTGAAAGTCAGATTGCGTTGCGCTAAAAATATTGTGTGTCAGTTTTAAGTACAGTCTTGTATAATTGTTCAAAGGGGACGTTTCAATTGAAAGGTGGCTACACTGAGCCACAGCGCCAGAGATCGCTAGAGAGCATTGTTCCGCCGCCTCCACTGACAGTGATTATTGAGATGTCGTAGTGGGCAGTGCTTGTCCAGGACTCGTAGTAGTCAGTTGGTGTTCAGATGTGCTAGTAGCGAGTGCTTGCTGAGATGTGATACTGAAAAGTTCTTGTTGAGATGTGGTAATAGCGAGACGGTGTGGAGATATATTGTAATTATGAGAGTGATTTTGGTCAATATATGAAGGTAACGAAACTTGATTTATTTTTCATTATTTCCATGTTTTAAATAATGTGTCATTACAGGTTCAGTCAACAAAGCATCTGGCTTGTGTTCTTGGATTAGAGTGTAATTGTGGTTCTCTTGAGTAATTATGGTATTTGTATTTTCTTTAATTAATTCAGTATAATGTTATTTAAAAAATTGTTGTGTTGTTGAAGAAGAACCGTGCCAGATGCGTACGTTGAGTCATACTTCCACACACAGAACAGTTACACTTGTGCTTTGGTTTCGTAGGTTTTATAGTTGCTGGGGACTTAATTAATTAACTGTGTTAATGAAAATTTCCATTTCATTCTTTGTTATTGTTCTAAGCAGTCAGATTGCGTAATAATAATAGTCAGGGCCAACCGTTACGAGACTTCGTAATCGGACAGACAGCTACTAAAGCAAAAAAAATTAAAATTATTTGCATTAATATTTTTATTAAGCCCCCATGCACGTGGCGACCGCTGCTTCGGATCGTCCCTTGGAATTCTTCTGATTGTAGAAATAGTGGACAGTAGCATTGTTGTAGTAATTTGTAGTTTAGTAATTATAGTCTGTTTTGCATGTGTAGATTTGGTAAGTGTCATTCTTATAATGGTATTTTTTCTCTGAATTTGATTTGTTGTCTTGTATACGCGTTTGACGACTTAGTGCAATTATTTCAATTGTTCGTTAATCGTGTTTGAGGGAAACATTTCGAGTGAATGGTATTGTTGGAGATAAAGAGTCATTGTGTGTAATTTCCGTACAGTGACGAGTTTTGTATGCTTTGTAAATGATTACGCGATCGATGAAAAAGGCAAAAAAGATGAATAGTGAGAATAACGAAATTGTTAACATGGCGAACTCGCCAACAGAAGAAAACAGTATGATGGATAATGAAGTGGAAAACAATGTAATAAGTCGGGAAAATAGTCCGGAACCAGTTCAAAACTTTTCACAATCAAAAAATTTTCAGAATACGATATTAACGACAGAAGATATGCAGCGGTTGATGAGTGCAATATTAAATTTGGGATCACAGTTACGATCTGAATTGAAAACAGATAGGGAAACAATGGTATCACAGTTTCGATCTGAATTAAAAAATGATATGAAAGCAATGACAACACGGTTATGCTCACGAATAGGGACATGTTTCAAAAATACGAATGATGAATCAAACAAAGAAATTAGAGAAGAAGTACAACCGATTTTGAAGGCTCACAATAATAGTTTAATTTCAACAGAAATCAGACAAGAGGAACAGGACAGAGAACGGGAAGAAAAAGATCGCGTGATAGTACAAAAATTTTCAGAGATGAATTTACAACGTGCAAACGATAAGGAAGAAATAATTGAAAGAATCAAGGAATCCGTACCAAACGACTTAACGCAACAGTGTGAACAGTTAACTACTAAATGTGACAATACCGAAAACCGAGTCGCGACACTTACGGAAGACGTAAATAAACAGAAAGAACAATTAGGTGACTTATCGGAAAGAGTTGAGGAGATTTCAGATAAATTGACAAATCTTAGTTTACATGGGGACAGAGATTCAGATGATACAGCTCCATTACCATTTGCAGAAACCGAAGAGTACCGGAACATAAATAAGCATGTTGAAAATCAGGGAAAATTTAATGAACGCGTTAAAAGGGAAGTTGAGGCATTACGAAAGCAAGTCAAACAAATTGAAGGCGAAATCGTAGGAAAAGACAGCAGAAGAAATTTAGAATCACAGATAGCAGAGGGGTTTGAAGAAAGTAATTTATTTCATTTACGGGACACAACAAGAGAGCGCCAGGCGCGCGAACTTGACAATAATCGACATTCAAACTGGAACAGACGCGGTAGGTCTTTGTCGCCGCGAGGCGGAAACTTTGACTATAAACACTTTTTGACTGTTCGGAAATTTAAGATCTTTTGCAATTCTAGGAATGACATACGTCCATATTCATGGTTGGATCGATTTACGTGCGCACTTCCGCCAGATTTGCCACTGAGTCACAAACTGAAATTTATGTGCAGCTATTAAAGTCCTCAGGGGATTCACTACACTAAGTGAATATGTGCCGTAGCGATCACAGGGCCCCGAGCTGTAGTGGTGCTATTTCCCTTTTAGTTTTCTGCACCGCTGCCCACTCTTTCACTATTCTTTGCATCTATAAAAACAACTCTTTTACTATCCATCTATCTAGACAGTAGGTAAAGAATAAGCGGATTTGACTGTTTTACCCAAAAGTGACTTTGGAAATTACCGTTTGGACTTATTGTATCTTCAGCAGCATTCATTCGTAGCTTAAATGAAATTTTACCTGTTTATCTTCGTGACAATATTACTTCTTATGTTGACGACATTCTTATTGCTAAACGTTCTTGGAGTGAGCATAACAAAATTTTGGATTCATTATTACGTATTTTTGCACGAGTTGGCATGACAGTGAACTTGGAAAAATCAGAATTTGGTCGTTCTCAGGTGAAATTTCTCGGTCACATTATTTCTACAGAAGGTATTCTCCCTGATCCAGAGAAACTAGACGCTATTCGTAATTATGCTGATCCTTCCACAGAACATGATGTTCGTAGTTTCCTTGGAGTTTGTAATTTTCTTAGACGCTTTGTTAGATTGGATGATTTGGCCACACCTCATTTACACATTTCAGTTATGCGCACTTTGGTCCCAGAAAATGCTTTCATAAATTACGAGAAAATTGCTACTTCAGTAATATGGAAAAACGTATTCTATCCGTTCTTGCCAAATGCAAATTATGTCAAATGGCTAAGCCGCCAACTGTTTCTCACAGAGCACCGTTGTTTCCTATCATTCCAGCGAAATTAAAGGACATGGCTGCAGTCGATCTGTTCGGTCCAGTGGTTCGTTCTACTAATGGTTTTGCGTACATTTTCGTAGCAGTGGAGTTGACATCAAAATATGTGTGTTTTACACCTTTACGCAAAGCAACGGCTCGTTCAGTATCTAACGCTTTCATCAAACATTTTCTTAAAGAAGTTGGTCATGTTGATAAGGTTATATCAGATAATGGATCACAGTTTCGCTCTAAAATTTGGCTTCGTACTCTACGGCGTCGGAAGATTAAACCAATTTTCATTTCACTTTTTCACCCTCAATCTAATGCTTCAGAGAGATGGATGAAGGAAATAAATAAATTGTGCCGTCTTTATTGTCATCAGAATCACAGAACTTGGGATCAGTATCTTCATATTTTTCGAAACATTCTGAATGAACTTCCTAATGACTCAACTTCTTTACCGCCTCTATTGATATTAAAAAATAAAGTACCAACAAATCGCATTTCTGAAATCGTTCCTTTTCCGCCTTCACGGAAACTGCGGCATTCTGAAGTTGTCAACCTGGCTCTACGAAATATTGCTTCTGCGGCTGCAAGAAGAGAGAAATCAGCTAAACGTCCTGGTCGTTTAAAAATCTTGTCAGTTGGTCAGAAGGTGTTAATTAAGTCTCATTGTTTGTCTCATAAAGGAAAAGGCTTGTGTCGCAAATTTTTTCTGCTTTATAACGGTCCATATAGAGTTCGCAAAATTATTCATGATAACACTGTTGAAGTAGAAACTGTTAAATCTCGACGCTCTAAAGGAATACATCATATATCAAACGTTAAAATTTTTGTGGAATGACATACTTGTGAGAAACTAATAGCTATACGTAAACATAGAGAGAGTACAAGGATACCGCGCTGTCTTTGTCGGCGGCACATACTCAAAGCAACAGTCAGTCTGCGCGCCGCACAAGGCAGTCGTTGACCGCAAACAATCACTTTCTACGTCACGCGCCTACAGCTGATCGAGCGCTCAGTGCGAATGCACTGACACACGTAAACCAATACACAGTCTAATTTCTCCGACTAAATTCTGTATAAAGCTATAAGGACTTAATAAATTATGTTATTAACGTTCAGTATTTTTCAGGATACGGTTGTATAAAGTATTTAAGACCTTCAGGTAAATTCTGTGCGTGTCCGACGTTAAGACGACTTGCTTTGGAGAAAATTTTCAGGAAGAAGGTCATTTCGAAGAAGAAAGTAATAAACAAAAAAAAGGTAACGATTAATTGAGTTTATTTTTCAGGTAACATAATTTCACTTAGGTACGTACTTTAGACGTAATTTGCTGCTCGCGATTACGTGACTCATACTTTGTGCTAAATTTTATGTTCTATGAATTTACTTGTGAAGCGACGTGCTTGTGTACATTTACTGATTTTGACAATTATTGATTAATGAACAGTGTTATTACTTGCGTATATTATGCATCGCTTGGCTGCTATGCTTTTTCACTGATGTCATATTTTTCTATTATGTGCCTGCTGTGCTTATTTATTTAAATTATAATTGTCACCTGATTAATTGTGCTGATGTGGTTAGATATGTAAGTTATACTTTGTGATTTATCTGCTTGCGCCTTCATGTTTACTTATTAAGATTACATATAAACATTTATTTGCTTATGCTGATATGATGCTAATGACCTGTTTATTATGATAGATAACATATTTGCTGCCTTGCTTATGGATTGCATATTTACACATTTCTGTTTTGTTGTCATAACTACTCTTCAATTTAGTATATAGAAATGCTGATATACTGTGTACAAACATAGAGACTAGGTTACACTATGGTATTAATTGTAGATTATTCGCTTGGCAGAGCCTTGTTATAGGGATTGTGCTGCATCCACTTGTTGACATTCTGTTCTCTACTGGTATATTTACTCGCTATTGCATGTTTTGCTTACGCTCAGTGCCTTATATTTTTAAGATAAGAAAATGAACTGCTATAATTCGACGAACGACATTAGTACAAGAAACTTCATAGAGGTCACATGAGCTGAGGTTTTAGGGAAGCTGTATAAATTTATGTTACTAGGAAGGAAGCTAACGACATGACATACCAAAACTAGGTTTAGACCATTGACAGTTATTACACTGCGTTTTTCGTGAGCAATTGAAATAGGAAGCGACAATTGACACAAAAAATACTCCACATGTTTGCTTCTGCTATGATTCTTGAAGTGGTGTACACACTGTGAAATGTTATGATCATTCACACTCCGTAATCGTACTTAATTACTGAGAGTTATTCGAACTAAGGTCTGTTAGAGGTCATGTATGCATTTCTTTTATTTAATGATGGACAAGGAACCAAAATGTATCTTATAATTTATAATGAGTAGAAAATTTGGGTCAGATGGATTACACAGAGGTTGTGTGTGGACACTGTGTCTTCGGATTGTATGGGATGATGAATTGAAGTTGCACTAGGATTTTGTCTGTACTTGTTCGAGGAGACTGACTAGAGGAAAGAGTTGTTATGGAAGTGAAATGATATTGGTGCTGAGGTTTATATGTATCGACGTATTATTGAGGTATTGAGATTAGGTGAAGTAGATGATTATTGGAGTTTTCGTGGACAAGAGGTAAGGTAAATGAGGTATTATTGAAATATTGAGATTATGTAATGCTGATGATTATTGGAGTTTGGTGGATAAGAGGTGAAGTAATTGAGGAGCATATTTTTTTTGTTGGTCTATATGGAACAAGGAGGATGAAGGTGGCAGACTAGAGCACTCAAGTACAAAGAAGATTGTCTACACACACACTTTGTTAAATCAATAAGCAGTATATACTTTTTTTTTTGGGAGAGGAAGCATTTGCATATCTTGGTACAGTGACAGTTGTTCAGCAACCGTACATTTTGATCTGGCTTGGCAAACATTGGTCTTGACATGATGACTATGACGTTGACTTAACTATTATTGACTGTTATACATTGCTGCCACTAGTACTTGGTACACATGATGAACATCAAATCTTGGACAGAGTTACATTTACACAGTTAACACTATTCAATTACACAGTAGTACTTAATGTGGATGAAAGATGAGTGGATGTGTTTTGTGTGTTTTCCTTTTCTAATCCTACCCACCTATCTCCTAAATATTATTTTATTTGTTGGTAGTGGCTTGCACTGACACCCATAAATGTTATAGGTTTACTGGTATTTGTGTATTGTAATAGTTAATAGGACAATTATCTGATATCATTTGTGTGTTTGTTATGATTTGTATGTTTAGTGTAAAAGCATTGTATGTGCATTCAAACTATTGTTCATGACTGAACTGTCTCAGTAGTTATGGTGAATAGTATGGACTGTTACTTGCACCTTTTCTACATGATTGGTGCTACAAGGATATGTTTAATTTCTGCTGATGAACTGTGTGATCAGTGATTGTAAAAAAATTATGGACTGTTACTTGTACCTTTTCTACAATATTGGTGCCACTAGGACATGTTTAATTTCTGCTTATAAACTCTGATGAACAGTGTGATCAGTGACAGTGTATTTTATGGAACTGCTTCTGCTGAGAAATGTGACTTGTTGCTGTGTGTACCTGCTCAGCTTTGCTGGTGCCACTGATGGACTGCTTCTATTGAAAAAATGTTACTTATTGGTATTTGCACCTGTTGACCATTGCTGAGTGCTACTGCTGGAACTGTCAACTGCTTATTCTTGAGCTATGGAAAGCGTTTATGTGAATATTTGTATAAACTGATTTTTTGTGTATTACTGTTTGTGAAAAGTTATGAGACTCTTACCTGCACATATTCGTCATTGCTGACGCTATTGATTGAATTGTTTAACCACATAATACTTGTGTAAATTATTATGTAAAGTCACATGTATGAAAGAATTTGTATTGCTTACTGTATTCTATATAATAGGTTTTTGAAAGGTCAGTGCAAAGCCAAAATTTTATCTAGTTATATGATATTTACGTATTAATATTATCTTTCATTTTTGTCTGTATTTTTTTTGACGAATTTGGTGGTATTTTCACCACCAATGCTGGCAAAAATACCATAAAATTCTAGCCGTGGAGGAAGGGCATATGAAAGGTGGCTACACTGAGCCACAGCGCCAGAGATCGCTAGAGAGCATTGTTCCGCCGCCTCCACTGACAGTGATTATTGAGATGTCGTAGTGGGCAGTGCTTGTCCAGGACTCGTAGTAGTCAGTTGGTGTTCAGATGTGCTAGTAGCGAGTGCTTGCTGAGATGTGATACTGAAAAGTTCTTGTTGAGATGTGGTAATAGCGAGACGGTGTGGAGATATATTGTAATTATGAGAGTGATTTTGGTCAATATATGAAGGTAACGAAACTTGATTTATTTTTCATTATTTCCATGTTTTAAATAATGTGTCATTACAGGTTCAGTCAACAAAGCATCTGGCTTGTGTTCTTGGATTAGAGTGTAATTGTGGTTCTCTTGAGTAATTATGGTATTTGTATTTTCTTTAATTAATTCAGTATAATGTTATTTAAAAAATTGTTGTGTTGTTGAAGAAGAACCGTGCCAGATGCGTACGTTGAGTCATACTTCCACACACAGAACAGTTACACTTGTGCTTTGGTTTCGTAGGTTTTATAGTTGCTGGGGACTTAATTAATTAACTGTGTTAATGAAAATTTCCATTTCATTCTTTGTTATTGTTCTAAGCAGTCAGATTGCGTAATAATAATAGTCAGGGCCAACCGTTACGAGACTTCGTAATCGGACAGACAGCTACTAAAGCAGAAATTAAAATTATTTGCATTCAATATTTTTATTAAGCCCCCATGCACAATCTGCCAGTAATCGTCCATCATTATACGTTAGCATGGGTACACATATCCTGTTGCCCCTCAACCAATTGTTGACCGCTCCTCCGGGGCACGAGTGGGTCCTTACGAGTTTGTTGGATTTTGATTTGTCTGCTGGTTGACATCATCCTTCACTTAGGTAAGTACCGGTTGACTCGGAGATGTCCGTCACCACTGATGTTGGCTATTTCAATTCACT
Organism: Schistocerca nitens; assembly: GCF_023898315.1. Lineage (NCBI taxonomy): Eukaryota > Metazoa > Arthropoda > Insecta > Orthoptera > Acrididae > Schistocerca > Schistocerca nitens. The sequence goes on along the minus strand of NC_064615.1, from coordinate 309,875,922 downwards.
CCTCCCGGCTGATTCCAATTTCTATTATTGTTATTATTCCAGGCTTGGGGTCTGAAATTTCTTTCGTTCCTCCACACGGGGTTGTATCTTTTCCCGTTCCTGTTGTTCCTTGAATAGCCCCTCGCAAGACCATTGCCGGGATTACTATTGAGATTTTGAGGGGTTCCTCCATTATTTAACGATCTCTGTTCATTCCTTCTAAGTGTCGATTGATCGCCATTGGTATAACCCATACTTCCACCTTGCCTACCGTTTGGCGGATGTTCTATCGCCCTATATTGGAATCTGTTATTATGGGCTTTCTGGTTGTTCTCTTCGATAATATCTATATGGTCTAACGTCGTGAGGAACGACTCCAAATCTTTGCTGTTGCCGTAAATCAATTGATTCCGGATGCTAGTTGGTAGTCTTGCCTTATGTATGTTTATTATGTCTGGCAAGGGCATAGGTCTGTCCCAGTATCTCGTTTTATTTATATATTTTTCGAAATACCTTCTAAGGCTTCCTTTCGAAAAGGAGAAAGGCTCTGGGTAGAGCACCTCCTGCCTTAGGCGTTCCTGTTCCCTTCTGACCAGAACTTTGCTAAAAACGCCTTCTCTAAATCGTCATATGTCGGGCAAACAGAAGTCATGTCCGAGGCCCAGATCGCCCCCGAACTCTGTATATATCCTGTAACAAAACTGATCTTCTGCCACTCCGACCAATTTCTGGGTAGCACTCCTCTGAAACTTCGAATAAAAACAATTGGATGGACCCCCCCCCCCCATTTGTCAGGGTTAAAAATCTGGAATTGCCGATGCTTTATCATTTTTTCTTCGGCATGCCAAAGGCTTTCGTAATCTCCGGTAGATAAGAATTCACGCGAACAAGCAGCTTGTGGCAATTTAATGTTTGAATTACTTGCACAAGTCGGTATTGTGTGCGAATGGGCAGTAACTGGCTCTATAGTCGTTGCCAACTTCTGCTGTTGCCCTGTATTCATTTGTTCTGAGCTTTGTTGTGAAGCGCGCATCGACTCTTCTATCGTCTGTTTCCAATGCTCAAAATCAGCACCTAACTGCTGTCGCACCTCCTCAAGTCCTTTCGCAAACAAATTCTCCTCCTGTTTGCCAGATAAATTCTGGAATGCTGCCTTAACATTTTGCTCAACGTTTTCACACATTAGCCTTTTGTTTTCGAATGTGATTTCGGATAATTTACCCGTTAATACGTTAATTTGGTGGTCTATAACGTCTTGACGCTCTGTCAGATGTTCAACGCTTTCCTTTAGGTTAGTCTGTGTACGTGTCAATTCAGGAAGTTGCGCAATTGCACATGTCATGGCTTCTTGCTTTTGTACTAATTGCGGAACCATTTCCACTTGATCCCGTACGGTATCAATCTTAATAGCCACATGCTCCTTCAATTCGATACGTACGCGCTGAGTCGATTCCTCACATTGTGCTTTCACCAATTCTATTTGTGCAGTTAATTTTCGTTCCGTCTGATCTTTGAGTTCCTTGGTCTTCGCCTCTATCTGCTGCTCTAATTCGGAAAAACTGTCTTGTAACTGCTGCTTAATCTCAGTCTGGACTAATTTCATCTCTTCTTGAGTTTGAGTGACTGTCACTAATTGAGCTTTAATATCAGTTTTCAGATTTTCCTGCCCTTCAGAAACTGAGGCTAATTTTGTATTCAAATCATTTTGCCCTTCAGTAACTGAGGCAAATTTCGCATTAATGTCGGTTTTCAAAGTATTCATGCTCTCGGTTATCATCTGCATCTGTCTCATGATAATTACCAATGGGTCTAATCCCTTCTGCGTACTTGCTGTTACACCCGCAGCCGTGTCTACAGGGCGTTCTGTTGCGCTATCTGTAGCCATCGGTCCTACAACAATTCTTACTGCTTCATTATTATCAGTGCTAACAGCTGAAGGCTGATGCGTGCTGCTTTGCTCTGCTTGACTCATCCTAAACATTGCCCTAATTAAAACCATATAAATGTTCTACTGTCACTATATGTAACTCCCTTCACACAAGAGTACTTCTGTGTCTAATTTCTTAATGTACATATACAGATAAATGCAACTGGGACAGGTCAATCAAAGCACTTCCAATATCTAACATGAACACAAATAATCAATATTCAAATATCAAATAACACTAAACAGAAAAGCGTATACTTCAACTGTGATAGCAAGCTTTAATAATAAAAATTAGACTTGGTCACTGTTTCTATGTTTCGATACAGTGTATCGATACGTGGAACTGTTTCAGTGTTTCGGAACGGCTGTGGTTCACTGTTTCGAAACAGTGGTGTTTCATTCCGCCCCTGTCTCGGATAACCGCACCAGATTCGATCTCAAGCCAGACACAGAAACTGTATCGTTGTTTCAAAATAAGGCTGTTTCAGTCCACCTGAGCTTGGAACTGACTAATTGTATCGAAACAGTGATGTTTCATTCCGCTCTGTGTCGTACGAGATTCGGGCTTGGCACAGGTACTGAAACACAACGTAACACTTCATGAAACACTTTCAAGAGTGTCGAAATCTTTTTGACAAGCAATAGCATGAAGCTTAAGATATCCGAAAATAAACCTTCGTTTCTAGCTGACTGTCCTATTACGAAATGGCGTAATATCTGCTTTATAAACACTAACCAAACAGTAAAACAACGCATACTATTCACATACAAAATAATAAATGTGTGAAAATGATTCGATTAAATTACACTTTTTTTATAACATACGGTTCTCTTTTCATCTCACCGAGCGAGGTGGCGCAGTGGTTAGCACACTGGACTCGCATTCGGGAGGACGACGGTTCAATCCCGCGTCCGGCCATCCTGATTTAGGTTTTCCGTGATTTCCCTAAATCGCTCCAGGCAAATGCCGGGATGGTTCCTTTCAAAGGGCACGGCCGACTTCCTTCCCCATCCTTCCCTAATCCGAGCTTGTGCTCCGTCTCTAATGACCTCGTTGTCGACGGGACATTAAACACCAATATCCTCCTCCTCTCTTTTCATCTACGGTAATCATATTAAGAAACGCAAGTAAGCCTACAACATTTTGAATAAAAAAAGGCCCAGAGTGACAGTTACTAGACATATGCATAAATTTGATGTAGGTATAATTGCAAGCAATCTGATAGTGTAATGGTGAACGGGAAGGGCTGGGAAGCATGGTGAATTTATAGTAACGGTTCGAAACACCTTGAAAGACAAAAATTTTTTCTGTTATTTATTCGAATTACTTGGCGTTATTTGTGAGTCTATAGTCACTGTGCCATATCCACAATGATTCGCTTTGTGTGCATGTAAATTAGCAGGATGGGTATATTACCCATACTAACGGAATGTGGGAATCCCAGTAGCATATCCGTTGTTTCAGCAGTTTGCTCCCATCTCCAATTCCGTTCGTGGTGGTTGTTCTGTCTTCAGCTATGGCTGTCCTCAGCCAATTGAAAAGTACGAAAGTCACACAATACGAAAGCGGTGCATTTGCTACAGGAAATACGAAACTGCCAAGACGCCCAAGTGTAGCGCTCTCGCACCTCATTTGTGTTTATATGGACATATTTATACAGTAGACATTCAAGATGATAAAACGTATAGGTTTATTAGGTTACAAACTGTTTCACCGTTTCGTAACAGCGTATCGAAACATTACATTACACTGTTTCATTTGTTACGAAACAGATATGTGTTTTAGTTTACCCATCTCTATTAAAAACAGCGTATCGAAACATTACATTGCACTGTTTCATTTGTTACGAAACAGTTATGTGTTTTAGTTTACCCATCTCTAATAAAAATAAATACTTGGCCTTCTCGCGTATCGAAACATTACATTGCACTGTTTCATTTGTTACGAAACAGTTATGTGTTTTAGTTTACCCATCTCTAATATATATATATATATATATATGGCCTTCTCGCTCTGCGCCCACGTGCTGTCTTTCGGGTTTATCTGTGGATCCAATTATATCACCTGCGAGTCTTTCCTCTCTTTTCCAAGCGTCAGTTAGGTTAGCTCGTCGTAATTGACATGAAACAGAGAACAAAATTATTTTAGCAACATCCAAAAACGTGTCCTCTCACGGATTGGCCATTTTAACATTTTTAAATGTTCGGATATTAAGTTGCCGTCTCTTTAATCTAAAAGTAGATGATCAATGCAGCTAGCCGCTATCTCTGTGTAATGTCTTGTCTGTATAGACGTGTATCTGTTGTCTTTAAGATCCCTTCACCTTCACACATAAGTCTATACAGTAAAGTAAGGCCCTCCAAGTTCTTGGCTGATCCGTGATAAGACAGGCGAAAAATTAGACTAATGGAGGATTATTAGTATTATCTCTATTTTCATTCGCTCTTTCTCTCCTTTATCTATGTATAGTTTTTAATATAAGATTTCATTTCGTGATAAAAAGAATCAGCCAAATAGAATCTTTGGTGGAGTCCTTCGTCTTGGTAATCAGCGGCTGGCTTGCTGTAAGACATCTTTACATTTATTATTACTGTTAAACACTGCAGTCAGTCGGGAGAATCAATCGTGTGGACAATTTGTTCCTTTTACGAAAGATTGCGAATTCCATATGTGTACGAAGCCTTTTTGGACGATTTAACACAGACTCAGTGATTGCAGGCTCTCTTCGCCACAGCTGAAACTTCCCCAATAACTACAGGGTCAACGTCATCAACAAATGATTCAGAAAAAAACTCATTCGTTCATTCACTCCAGAACAAAAAAGTCACAAACCTTATTTATGGAGGAAATCGTGTACTAAATCCATCTCCATTACATGTCCAGATCTCCGGTGATTCCACGCCTTAATTATTTTCCTTTTACAATCTCTTTCTCTTCAAAACAAACCGCCAACGGCACAAATGTTAATTGGCTCGCTTTAGCGAGAAGAAAAGCAGAATATGTATCTCTCAGAAGCACGTCAATCCCACAACAGATACTCCAGAAGCTGTCCTAGTTACCACTCTAACAACCATGGAGAATGCATATATGCATCTCTGTTGTTTCAAAGAAAAAAATGGTTCAAATGGCTCTGAGCACTATGGGACTCAACTGCTGTGGTCATAAGTCCCCTAGAACTTAGAACTACTTAAACCTAACTAACCTAAAGACAGCACACAACACCCAGCCATCATGAGGCAGAGAAAATCCCTGACCCCACCGGGAATCGAACCCGGGAATGCTTCAAAGAATAAACGCACTAGAAAATACAGGGTGATTCAAAAAGAATACCATAATTTTTAAAATGTGTATTTAATGAAAGAAACATAATATAACCTTCTGTTATACATCATTACAAAGAGTATTTAAAAAGGTTTTTTTTCACTCAAAAACAAGTTCAGAGATGTTCAATATGGCCCCCTCCAGACACTCGAGCAATATCAACCCGATACTCCAACTCGTTCCACACTCTCTGTAGCATATCAGGCGTAACAGTTTGGATAGCTGCTGTTATTTCTCGTTTCAAATCATCAATGGTGGCTGGGAGAGGTGGCCGAAACACCATATCCTTAACATACCCCCATAAGAAAAAATCGCAGGGGGTAAGATCAGGGCTTCTTGGAGGCCAGTGATGAAGTGCTCTGTTACGGGCTGTCTGGCGGCCGATCCATCGCCTTGGGTAGTTGACGTTCAGGTAGTTATGGACAGATAAGTGCCAATGTGGTGGCGCTCCATCCTGCTGAAATATGAATTGTTGTGCTTCTTGTTCGAGCTGAGGGAACAGCCAATTCTCTAACATCTCCAGATACTGTAGTCCAGTTACAGTAGCACCTTCGAAGAAAAAGGGACCAAAAACTTTATTGGCTGAAATGGCACAGAAAACGTTCACCTTAGGCGAGTCACGTTCACACTGAGTTGTTTCCCGCGGATTCTCAGTGCCCCATATACAGACATTGTGACGGTTGACTTTCCCGTTAGTGTGGAAAGTTTCTTCATCACTAAACACAATCTTTGAAATGAAAGATTCATCTGTTTCCATTTGAGCAAGGATAAAATCACAGAAATCGATTCTTTTAATCTTATCAGCTGCAGACAGTGCTTGAACCAATTTCAGACGATAAGGTTTCATAACTAACCTTTTTCGTAGGACTCTCCATACAGTTGATTGTGGAATTTGCAGCTCTCTGCTAGCTCTGCGAGTCGATTTTCCTGGGCTGCGAACAAATGCTTGCTGGATGCGTGCTACATTTTCATCACTCGTTCTCGGCCGTCCAGAACTTTTTCCTTTGCACAAACACCCATCCTCTGTAAACTGTTTATACCAACGTTTAATACACCACCTATCAGGAGGTTTAACACCATACTTCGTTCGAAATGCGCGCTGAACAACTGTCGTCGATTCACTTCTGCCATACTCAATAACACAAAAAGCTATCTGTTGAGCGGTCGCCTAGTCAACAGCGCCTCAAGCGAACAAATGTACAACTAAATGAAACTTTATAGCTCCCTTAATTCGCCGACAGATAGTGCTTAGCTCTGCCTTTTGTCGTTGCAGAGTTTTAAATTCCTAAAGTTGTGGTATTCTTTTTGAATCACCCTGTACTTTGGCGTCGACGAGCTGTCGCCGCATATATTACGATAAAATCAGATCAAATAACTTTTCCAAAGTGAATGAATGTGGATGGTTTGACTGAAAATGATTAATTGGTGCGTGGTAGAGGGTATTGGCTGTGAGGACATTACAGACTCTAGCACTTAATTAGTGGAAAGCATGCGGAATTCTCAGTTTCACTGTTACCACCGTACGAGTATTGTTTGACTTCGAAAAACGTGTGTTGTACGGGACGGGAAAATCATTTATCGTAGTCTCCATCAGTTCTGAGTAGCACTCCCAGGTGTTATCTGTTTCCAGTGAACACAGCGCAACTAGTTAGGTTATAGGGTAACTTAGATACGCCCGTTCACCACAAGTGCTGACTTTGTTTCGCAGTCAACCGCGAACGGTGCAGCAACAGCGCTCCTTTGTCGCGAAAAAGAAAGGACAAAGTCTTTGACTAAGAAACTCTTCCAGGAAACGGGAAAGACGTAGAATGCAAATCGGTCTCATTACACAACACTGCTGCCAGGCTGTTGAGTCATTAAACAAATAGCAATACTAGGCGCGTTTCCAACCTCGTGCCTTCGTACGTCGCCCCTAACAGATAATACGTTTTCTCTCTGCCAAGAACATTGTTTACGTTGAAGGTCGAAGAGAAGGGAAGCATTAGCATAACAGATCACGTTCCGTGGAGACATGCTTGGGAGCCGTCAATACCCTGACCTTTCTCAATCTAGAATACTGGTTGATGGCTTTCGCTATCTATTGTTCCGTCGCGCTGGTTAACATTTTGGAAAGGTTTCCTCTTTAGAGGCAAATACATTTTTATTTCACTCGTGGTTAACGAAAATTTGTGGCATATATATTATTTGGTCACGTTTCGAGGTACCTACGTAATTTATTATATAGAAAAAAGGAATGCATACCAGTTTTTATCTCTTGAAAGGAAACAAATGTTGTGGATCCATTTCTACGAACCCCCATTGCCATGAGAGAGCTTAACTGGCAGTTGTGCAACCCTCAGAGACCACTCTTCGAGATCGATATCATTTGTTGTCCAATGGTCGCACATTTACCAGCAGAGACATTACGCCTGTTGCAGTCTACTGGTGACATAGGTCACACAAATCTTCATTCCCTTGCTGAATCAAGAAAAAGAGAGCTTTCATGCCAGTTCTTGCAGGCCAATTGCACGAAGTTCAAGCATCAATAAAACTGTGAAATAGATTGGTAAACACCTTTGTATTGGTGGCTGGAAGTCAATAATTTACAGCCAAGCATCCAAAATAGCTACAAAACATGAAGGGGAAGATACTATAGCCATGTAATAGTAACGATTAAACTCGATTGTGTTCGTTCTGTGCAGCTATCACTCCACAATTTTCAGTGTTTAAGCGTCATGTGACAATGTACAAGTCTCTATACTAATATGCACTGATGAGACAAAACATTTGTCCACCTGCTTAGCTTGTTTGTCCGCCTTGGAACGAAATACGCCACTAATTCTGCGTATAAGAGATCCGACAGTTTGTTGGTAGGTATGTGGGTGCATGTGGAGGTTTGTGGCATTAGATTTCTACACCCAGATCACGTAATTCGCGAAAATTAGGAGCCACTGATTTGCATACGCGGTGATGGCGCCCGATAGCGACCCAGATGGCTTCCTTAGGATTTACATCAGTCGAATTTAGTCGCCGAGAGATCAACGTGAGTTCACTATGATGCTCTTCGAACTTCGGAGACACGGACAGTTATACTGCTGAAACATGATATGGCCGTTGGGGAAGACAGCAAGCATGAAGAGATGCATGTGGTTTGCAGCTGTCAGCGTTTCGTCTTTTACCACCCCTCACGCAAGCGCAGGAGAGTGTCTCCCATATCAAAATACAACTCCGAACAGCCTGCGCCCATGGCGCGTTGCACGTTTCGAACCGCCGCTCACTTTGACCCAGTGTAGCAAAAATGTGACTCACCCGAAGAGCCGAGCCGTTTCCATTGACCGACGGTCGAATCCCGATGGTCCCGTGTCCATTGCAATCGTAATTAGCGACGTCGTTGGGGCAACATTTGAAAACGTAGGAGTGGTCTGCTGCGGAGCCCAATGTTCAACAATGTACTATGAACGATGTGCTCCGACACACTTGTCCGTCTCCAGCACTGTGCTATTTCGGCGGAGACGCCACATATCATCATCTATCCTACTTTACACAGCAGATAAGCCTCCGAACCCCACATTCTGTGAAGAGTTGTGGACGTACAACTACTTAGCTCGTAGTGGTAGTTTTAGTGTCCTTCTACCTCTTTCCGTGGATGCTCACCACAATAGCACGAGAATGTTCAACCGGCTTCGTCGTTTTCGAGATACTCGTTCACAGGCTCTGCGTAATTATAACCTGCCCTTTGCCAATGTCGCTTATCTCAATCTCAATGGATTTCCCCATTTTTGCCCCCAACGCCACCAGGCTGCATCTAACGTTGCGGTGGGCAGTGATTATGATGTTTTGGCTTATCAGTGTGCAGGGTCTAGTCACATTAATGTGAGGCCGCCTGTGTTTGACGTCAACGTGCGGTAACCGCTCTCAGATGGCGGCTGACAGCACTAGCGGCGGAGGGTATATTTAAAGCGTGTCGGGGGGCGACGCGGACAACTGGGCAGTGGAAACGGAGCGATTTATCTGACGTCTAAAAGGACATGGTAATTGGGTTCTGGGCAAGAGTGGAAGCATTTCCGAAACGGCTAAGTTTGTAAACTGTTCGTATGCCGCCGTGGCTACAGTACACCTTGCATGGAAAAACGACGCTATCCAAAAGCGCACCGAGGAAACTGTGGTGCATCACGTGCCATAGATGACAGAGATGAGCGATGGCTAATGAAATGTGCACGGGCGAACAGAGGTGCCACTGTTGAGCAACTCACGGCCCAGATGAACCAAGAGGCTACGAACAGTCTCGTCAGTCGCTCTGTATGGGCATCCGCAGCAGGCGTCTAAGCTAATGCATCCATACTGACTGCTGTTTCTTCGGTGACAGAGGCAGCAATCTGCTCGCTAGTATCGGAACTGGACATAAATGATTGGAGACAGGTGGCCTTTTCAGATGAGATGTGACAGTTGGTGTGTACGAGTTGAAACGTCTGAAAACAAATACCCTGCAAAAATTGTCGGAAGGGTGCAGGCCAGAGGAGGGAGTGGTATGCCTTGGGGAATGTTTTCGTGGCGTAGCGGCGTTCCCTGTGTGATCTCGTCATCCTGGATCAACAAAAGTAAGCGTCTGTCTTTGGGGACCACGTCCAACACTACATGAAGTTTGTTTTTCCTCGGAAAGATGACATCTGTCAACCAGACAATGCAACGTTTCACACAGCTGCCAGTGTACGTGCGTGGTTCTAAGAGCACAAGGATGAGTTTATCGTACTCCTCTGGCCACCAAACTCCCAGGATTTAAACCCAGTCGAGAATCTATGGGACTACTTACATCGGGATGGATGCTCATCCGAGCACAAAATAGCTCTGAGCACTATGGGACTTAACATCTATGGTCATCAGTCCCCTAGAACTTAGAACTACTTAAACCTAACTAACCTAAGGACATCACACACATCCATGCCCGAGGCAGGATTCGAACCTGCGACCGTAGTAGTCGCGCGGCTCCGGACTGAGCACCCAGAACCGCTAGACCACCGCGGCCGGCTCATCCGAGCACAGCTGGCTATGGTATTGGAATCAGCATGCCTTCACATCCTTGTCTGTACCTTCCAGAACCGCAGTAGTGTACGCTGCAAAATGGGGTTATTCAGACTTTTGACGGATAGTCACATTAATTGACTGGACAGTGCAACATGGGGTGTCAGAGTTTTATTGCCTCCAAATAAATAACTATATTTTTTGTTTGTTTACAAGCACACGCCTTACGTGAAGAGTTAGATGGGTATTAACGTTTTTAAAGTTCTTGACAACAACTTACGAAATTTTCGAAGTAAATCGCATGCTAGCTCCGTTCTGTGGCGTGCGATTTGCAAGCTGTGTAGGAGACTTCCCCACGCTAGTCATTTGTTGGCTGAGAATGTTAGTCCCACCTGTTTCCACTGAATGTGCGTGTCCATACGTAAGAAACTTTTACACTATCCAGTACTGAGAGACGTAAGCAGTGATTCTGAAACAACATTTCTCGACAAGTATTTTTAAGTACTAAATTTAAGGCTGAAAGGAAGCAATGTGTCGAAATTGAGAAACATGAAGTCTTTGGAGCAACTGAAACAGGCAGTATGTCGCGGTACAGTCTCTACGTAAAGGTGTTTCACAATCGTTTCATAGATATCTGTGGTAACCCTCAGTGCTTCGCTGATTTTACTATGAGGGATGATGGAGTATCTTATTTGTGCAGCTAATTCAAGAATAAAGAATAAAATCGGATACGAAATAGTAATTCTCTCAGAAGTGAATGCCTAAATTAATCCAGATAAGATAAAAACATAAAATACATTAACAGTACAGAAAAAAACTCTTTCGATTGTCTATAACAGGAATTCAGTACATATTGCTTACCGTTAGAGTTTCCATTGCAGATACGGTGGCTCTTTTGATTACTTTATTTCCAAGTGTTTGGGTCGAAGTTCCGAAATGAGAAAATCAGAATACGCAACATTTGGTCGATTAAATTTTTCTGCTCTGTATCATTGGTATTTTAAATTACGAGGTATAATGCGACCGTATTTGGATCGCATTGCTATCTTTGCCGTCTGACCGACGTAAGGAAAATATTACTTCTAAATACACTCCTGGAAATGGAAAAAAGAACACATTGACACCGGTGTGTCAGACCCACCATACTTGCTCCGGACACTGCGAGAGGGCTGTACAAGCAATGATCACACGCACGGCACAGCGGACACACCAGGAACCGCGGTGTTGGCCGTCGAATGGCGCTAGCCGCGCAGCATTTGTGCACCGCCGCCGTCAGTGTCAGCCAGTTTGCCGTGGCATACGGAGCTCCATCGCAGTCTTTAACACTGGTAGCATGCCGCGACAGCTTGGACGTGAACCGTATGTGCAGTTGACGGACTTTGAGCGAGGGCGTATAGTGGGCATGCGGGAGGCCGGGTGGACGTACCGCCGAATTGCTCAACACGTGGGGCGTGAGGTCTCCACAGTACATCGATGTTGTCGCCAGTGGTCGGCGGAAGGTGCACGTGCCCGTCGACCTGGGACCGGACCGCAGCGACGCACGGATGCACGCCAAGACCGTAGGATCCTACGCAGTGCCGTAGGGGACCGCACCGCCACTTCCCAGCAAATTAGGGACACTGTTGCTCCTGGGGTATCGGCGAGGACCATTCGCAACCGTCTCCATGAAGCTGGGCTACGGTCCCGCACACCGTTAGGCCGTCTTCCGCTCACGCCCCAACATCGTGCAGCCCGCCTCCAGTGGTGTCGCGACAGGCGTGAATGGAGGGACGAATGGAGACGTGTCGTCTTCAGCGATGAGAGTCGCTTCTGCCTTGGTGCCAATGATGGTCGTATGCGTGTTTGGCGCCATGCAGGTGAGCGCCACAATCAGGACTGCATACGACCGAGGCACACAGGGCCAACACCCGGCATCATGGTGTGGGGAGCGATCTCCTACACTGGCCGTACACCACTGGTGATCGTCGAGGGGACACTGAATAGTGCACGGTACATCCAAACCGTCATTGATCCCATCGTTCTACCATTCCTAGACCGGCAAGGGAACTTGCTGTTCCAACAGGACAATGCACGTCCGCATGTATCCCGTGCCACCCAACGTGCTCTAGAAGGTGTAAGTCAACTACCCTGGCCAGCAAGATCTCCGGATCTGTCCCCCATTGAGCATGTTTGGGACTGGATGAAGCGTCGTCTCACGCGGTCTGCACGTCCAGCACGAACGCTGGTCCAACTGAGGCGCCAGGTGGAAATGGCATGGCAAGCCGTTCCACAGGACTACATCCAGCATCTCTACGATCGTCTCCATGGGAGAATAGCAGCCTGCATTGCTGCGAAAGGTGGATATACACTGTACTAGTGCCGACATTGTGCATGCTCTGTTGCCTGTGTCTATGTGCCTGTGGTTCTGTCAGTGTGATCATGTGATGTATCTGACCCCAGGAATGTGTCAATAAAGTTGCCCCTTCCTGGGACAATGAATTCACGGTGTTCTTATTTCAATTTCCAGGAGTGTATAATTAAGGAGTTTATACCAATTATGATTTTGTGAAATATTTACCAGAACGTTAATGTTTTATGTTGAGCGAGTGGGATGGGACCAACACGGCCGCGTATACCTACTTCGTTGTCAACGGACCATCGCCGACCTGATCAAAGCGACGTCCTTAGCCGACACCCAGTGATTGCGAGAAGATATCGTCGTTTTTGTTCTCATTCACTTCGACCATTGTTAATGTGACTATAAAACAAATTATACGAAAAATATGTATGAATAGAATCTTTTAATGCTCAGTCTGCCTCTTGTTTCCAGTAAAAGATGGTTGTCTTCCTGGTAAATTGCGGAATAACGTATAATAGCTATAAGATAGGAACGCTTTTATTAACTGACGTTTTCTATTGTTATAAAGGGTGGAAACAAATATTTTTGTCGGAGTGTGAAAAAAACGCCCTCCAGTCTGAAAAGTATATTTCAAAAAATTTCATATCTTATTGGAATCTTTTAAGACTGATGAATGAAATGAAGTATAGTTACATAGTTATAGAGAATAGTTACGAGAATCGAAGCAGTTACAGACAATATACTGTTGTGCCATTAATATGGAAAGATTTAACGCATACAAGAATTGATAATTATCAAAAAATTAATTTAGATTAAAAGAAAGCCACAAATACTAGACACGTTCTGAATATATAAAAATTATAGAATCATGTTAACGGACGTCAAAGTTGAATAGTATCTCAGGCGCCGATTGAAAAGGAGGTCCTCTTTAGTTGACGCTCTAGCGACGTACACCTCCAAGCAGAGCAGTGCAGAATAAAACTATCTCTGGACGACAGTATATCAACGAAAAGTAAAGAATTTTCCGATGCTTTTGTCTTACGCCGTAGCACAAATCGCAAAACTCAACTGGACGCTAACAATAAACATTCCCTGCAAGAACTTGAAAACAGAGCAATTTGATAATTATCTACGGCTGTATAACTAAATATATGTACAAGAAATATGATGTTCATCTTATGCCGGCACACGTTACTAAAACGAGACATATCTCTGACAGAGGATGGTAGCGCCTGATCTCATATACAGTATACAGTGTTGTGGAAAAATTTCGTAGGATGTGTGATTGTCAAGTAACATGAATCTTTGAAACTTGGACCACACATAGAAATAATTGCTACTAGTGCAGAAGGTACATAAAAATAGACACTTTTATTCTAAGCCAAAATTACACTTTAAATGTGTCGATCAGTACGCCTCTCATATAGTTTTGGTGGTCTTGCCTTATCTAGTTCGGCGGAGCATCCTTTCTCTGCGTGCAACTGCCCTATTTTCCGTGCTCATGGTGCAATCACACTGGGAACCTGGATTTGTGTGTAGTTATTCTCACAGTAGTTACAGCTGATAGTCAGCATAACTTGCACATATAACCACCTGTACCAAACACAGATGATCCTTCATTTTGATTGAAACTTTGCTTTGGAATCTTTGTGAGTGAATAACTGCATGTCAATGTTGTGCTTCCTTAACCCATCCAATTCTTAGCTGGCAAATGATTGCTTTTATGGAACCAGAAGATTATTTTTATGTGCTTTCCATCTAAATGCTGTAATCTTTAACCTTCTTTACTCCGTGAGAGAAAATTAATTAATAATTTCAGTAAAGTGTGTTCCCTGATGGTTCTTTCGAGTGTTTAATTATTAAAATTTCGTTTCGCAGTGTTCTCATTAGGATATAAACTAGGGCTAAAAATAAATTAAAATTCATGGAACACTAGGGGGAATAATTTAAAGCACGCTGTTTGTGAGCAGTAAGTTTTCAGCTACCCAAAAGCCTTGTTATAGGGGAAGTGCACTTTAATATAAAAGGTGAAGCTCAGTTTCTCTCTGAAGTCACCGTGATTGATGATGGTCCCTTGGACATTAAAAAAAGCAGGGCATGGTTCTTAATAAAGTGAGTGACCACCACGAACGGCAACGCATCCCACATGTGCTTCATGGGATTTAAGTCTGGGGAAAGGGCAGGCCAGTCCATTCATCGAATATCTTCTCTTTTCAAGAGTTCCTCTATTTGTGCTGCTCGATGCGGTGGCGCTTCGTCATCCGTACAAATGAAAACAGGCGGAATGTGCACCTAAAAAGACACACGTGGGGAAGGAGTGCACTATCACAATGACTATCAATGCACGCACAGTATTAAAAGAACTGAAGGTCAGCACACACATACGTCACGCCTTCCCATACCATAACATTTGGACAACTAAAACGATCATGTCTGACAGTCTGTCTGAATGCATTACGTTTTTTCACCTCTCGCCATATGAGGTTAGGTAATGCACCAGTAACACTGCCGAACATTATGGTTTTGGTGGTACACATGTGACAAAATGGAGAGGGACAATGTTCATGGGGATACTAAGATCCAAACCTTTTAACACGATACACTCACAGGTCAACGTTACTGCTTCACTGTACTCCTTCCTCATGAGCATTTTTTCAGGGCAGTATTTGGTCCTGACTTTATTTTTGCAGATGACAATGTGCGACCGCTTCGAACACCGCAGGCGGAAGGACTCTTGGAACCAGTGGGCATTTGGAGAAGGGACTAACCTCTCCCCCACCCCCTCCCCTCTTCCCCTCCGACTTAAATCCCATCGAGCACGCGTGGGATGTGGCAAGGGTACGTAATGCATTACGTTCACGTACACCAAAGATCACCCAGCAGTGGAGGAGTAATGGAGAGCTCTGCCGGAAGAACGTCTTACCAACCTTTCCGTCAGCATTGGAACACATTGAAAAGTATGGATTTCCATCCATGGTGACCACATACTCTGCTAATAACCATGAACCGCCTTTTGTCATGTCTTAGGAACCATCATAAATCGCGGTGACCGAAGCCTAATTATTGTCTTTGGCTGAAAGTATTATTTCTGTTTGTCTCATTGCATAGTTCTTTCATTAACATTCTTTACTGTACTGTAATGCGCTGTAGCAGTTCTTTCTATGTATGGGCCAAGTTTCATCGAATTAAATTACTGGTGAGTGACATATCATGTGAAAGTTAATTTCATCCTTAAATTTTACACAGCACGAAGAAATTGCAGGATAAAATTCAACAACTTAAAAATGTGGTAAGTGCTAATACGAGGGTTGGGACATAAATAGTGGCAACTATTTATTCACAACCGTTACAAAAGAGCTACATGTTTGCACCTGTTACTGTCCTTCAAAGTAGTTACCAGCGTTGTGTAGAACCCGTTACCAGCGATGAGGAAGGCGCAGTGTACCGTTAGCAGAGCGTGTTCTGTTGATAGTACGAATGGAGCGGTCTACTGCCTGTCGAATCTGTGAAACAGTTCTGAAGGGAATGGCACGAAGCCAAAACTGAAACGCCAATCCAACGAATGGCGTCATTATGGGTCACCGCGAAAGTCGAAAATGCGTCAGAGCGCCAGTATGGTGAAAGTTATGATGATTATTATGTACGACGGTGATGGTGTTATGCTAACGCATTACGTTCCTCCACGGCAGACCGTCAATGCACATTATTACTGTTCGTTTTTGGAGCATCACCTGCGACCAGCTTTGCGAAAGAAGCAGCGACATTTTCTGCGGAACCCACCCATCATTTTGCACGACAATGCTCGGGCGCATACAGCACAAGCTGTGGCTGATCTGTTCTGTCGATGGGACTGGGAAGTACTGTACCATCCACCATACTCCCAGGACTTAAGTCCTTGTGACTTTGATTTGATTCCAAAGATGAATGAACCACTTTATGGCACTCGCTTCAGAATTGTTCCAGAGATTCGACAGGCAGTAGACCGCTCCATTCGCACCATCAACAGAACAGCGTTTGCTAACGGTATACTACGCCTCCCACATCGCTGGCAACGGGTTCTACACAATGCTGGTGACTACTTTGAAGGACAGTAACAGGTGCAAACATGTAACTCTTTTGTATCGGTTGTGAATAAATAGTTGCCACTATTTAAGTTCCAACCTTCGTATTTCATGTATTGTGTGTTAGGTGACAAATGTTACGCATATTCGTGGAACACAACGCTGCCAGCAATGTGCTTACCAAAACAAAACAAATACCAGTTCTTTTTTGTATATTTGTTTTGGACAAATATTTAGTTAACTGGTAGTGCATCTTTAAATGGCCCCAGAGAACAAATTTAGATCGAAAATCTTTTGAAACATATAACGATAAATGCACGAAGAATAATACTACTTGTTATTAAAATAGATTAGCAAGATCGCAAAAAATCAGAGGTCAAGGAATTTCATTTAGGACAGGCAGGATCGAAGTCCAGAAGCGTGAGCTGCGGTAAAATAGGCTATACTGCTGATCGGACGAACCTGACGTGTATCTGACAAAGTTGCAGGAGCTGGACGCGCTTCGTGCATTCCCTACTACAGTTTTCCCACACGGCCAACAGCTAATTGTAGCATTCAGCCGTGAAATAGTTTCCTCGATTAATACTTTAAGAAAACAGCGGACTCGGTGCGCCAAGAATAGCGTCTTCGAATAGTAATCGAAGAGTCCTGCAGTCCGGGTTCATGCCTAGCCTCTGCTTAAATTCTCGACAACAGTCATCAGCCATAGCGGCTGAAGACTTCCAATACAAGGACCTAGCTTCAGCCTGACTGCTTGCCAAAGGAAGGCAGAAGAGTGAATGGAAGCTCACACAAACTCTTCCCGTTGGAGGGAGAAACTACCCCTAAATGTTGTAGAATCAGCAATGATCAATGGCGTGAGGGTGCAGAAGGCAATGTAAATCATTGCATTTATATGTATCCATAGGAAATGCGATTGTTCTACCCAACGGTAAAATGATGCGGGGCTAGTCTCCCATTCGAAGAGAAAGCATATGAGGGAAGTGAGCAGGTAACTCACTGTGTGAATGGAGATGAACATTACATAATCATAGCTGGCTGGAAAGCGATAGTATGGAAAGGAATCGAAGTAGAGATACGAAAAAATACCGGCTCACCAATAAAGATGAGGTAGAAGAGAATCTATTTGAATTCTTCAATAAATTTCAGCTAGTAATAGCAAACAAACTGCTCAGAAAACAAACAGAAGAGGAAGAAATGTAATGAGAGAAATGAGGAGACAAAAGAAGGCGCCAGTTGCGTTACGTCGTGCACAGACAGAGATCATATATTACTTTGTAAGGCGTAGCCAGGAGCACATATAGACTGAGATGATTCAACATCCATTAAGGTTAGGTCAAATTTTAAGATGTACTTCAGTAAGAGCGAGCGTACACGGAAATGGGATGCCGAAGTACTGAGGTACGATCTGAAAATCTGAGTAAGTAGTTCATTTGAGGATGAATTAATGTTTCTGATAAGGGTAATCACAGAATTGGGATAAAAAAAGACAGGTGGCCTTTTTTTTAAGAGTGAATTTGTTGGCCTTTAGCTTGCACCATACAACAAGCTCATACCTACAAAAAATATACAGGTATTCAATAAAAAAAACAGCGTTAGAATATTTGTTTGTTTGCACGCGTGCGTGCGAAGCACATATTCACCTACTCACACACACACACACACACACACACACACACACACACACGCGCGCGCACACACACGTTGTAGACTGAATATACACAGTTACAGACCACTAGTTACAGAACGCGTTTCTGTAGGCCATTGTCAGTGATGTGTAGGCCTTAGATGACGATACGTGCGGCAAGATATTTACAGAAAAATTGTTGGATAGGTTTAAATCTGTTTCGGAGTGGCCTAGGTGCCTGGAAATTGAATTTGTTTGCAATTTCATGGAATAGGGGACTGACAACTGAATTTTCGCAAACTTCCTGCCATAGTGCCTTGTTTTTTCCCCAGTTCCCATTACCTGTTTTTTCCTCAGTTCCCATTACGTGCCTTCCACCATACGTCTGCGTACGACATACTGGAGGCCAATGTTGTGTCACAGCAGCTTCTTTGGCTAAGGGGTCGACAGCTTCATTTCCAGTAACCACTTAGTGGTGAAACTTAATAATAAATTTTATACTTAGACAGAAACCACTGAGAAGGTGAAACTTATTCATTTAATTCTGAAACTGCTGAGTGAAATTGAACGTACTGAGCCTACTTTCTCTTTGCGTGTCTTTATCATCTCAAAACTGACCTACTGAATTTGCCCTGACTAACAGAAATCAAACTTTTCCTATACATTAATTACCTACAATATTCAACGGTGCCGGCCGGTGTGGCCGTGCGGTTCTAGGCGCTTCAGTCTGGAACCGCGTGACCGCTACGGTCGCAGGTTCGAATCCTGCCTCGGGCATGGATGTGTGTGGTGTCCTTAGGTTAGTTAGGTTTAAGTAGTTCTAAGTTCTAGGGGACTGATGACCTAAGATGTTAAGTCCCATAGTGCTCAGAGCCATTTGAACCATTTTTTTAGGGCTCAAACCCTGTTTCAGTTCACAGACGAGACGCGCAGTTCTACAGGACGCTGGCCAGATAGCGCAATCACTGGTACTTCTAAAAATATCTATATATAGAATACATTTAACAGACGCACAACAACCATCTCATAAAATCACGGGCTCTTCAAAATCTCACAGGATTACAATGCATTGCCCGCTCCCAGAAATATATTTGAAATAATCTTTTACAATATTTATAAGTAATTTAAACACCACAAATTAGATTAAGTTAAAACCACCGTGTTTGTATCTAACACCAATACCTATTAACTCTTGGATAATAAACCAACCACAAAAAGTCCTGGAAAACCTGGTACAAACATAATAGAGCTATCACCAACAATAAATAAACCAAAAGCTGTTTTTTATTATTTATTCTAGAAGCAACCGGTTTTGGCAGTTCCTTATGGCATCATCAGGCCCTCTATGGTAACATAGCGGCATAGCTTACACGTCCAGATAAAACATCACGCAAAAGCGAACCAGTATCAGCATCAGCGTATGTAACACAGCAGTACACTCACAAACAATTACAGTGACATGAAGTGCTTCCAGTATCGGTCATGCTACTTGTCTCGGTTAGAAATTGCGATCAGATTATTTATGAGTGTATAGCCGTGTTACATATGTTGTTACGATACAAGTTTGCTTTTGCATGCCATTTCATCTGGCAATATAAGCTCTGCCACTACGTTACCATAGAGGGCCGGATGATGGCATAATGGAATATCGAAACTAGCTGCATCTGGAATAAATCAGAGATGAAAATACAGCTGTCGATTTATATATATATATATATATATATATATATATATATATATATATATATATATATATATATATATATATATATATATAGGGTGAGTCACCTAACATTACCGCTGGATATATTTCGTAAACCACATCAAATACTGACGAATCGATTCCACAGACCGAACGTGAGGAGAGGGGCTAGTGTAATTGGTTAATACGAACCATAAAAAAAAATGCACGGATGTATGTTTTTTAACACAAACCTACGGTTTTTTAAATGGAACCCCGTTAGTTTTGTTAGCACATCTGAACATATAAGCAAATACGTAATCAGTGCCGTTTGTTGCATTGTAAAATGTTAATTACATCCGGAGATATTGTGACCTAAAGTTGACGCTTGAGTACCACTCCTCCGCTGTTCGATCGTGTGTATCGGAGAGCACCGAATTACTTAGGGATCCAAAGGGAACGGTGATGGACCTTAGGTACAGAAGAGACTGGAACAGCACATTACGTCCACATGCTAACACCTTTTTATTGGTCTTTTCCACTGACGCACATGTACATTACCATGAGGTGTGAGGTACACGTACGCACGTGGTTTCCGTTTTCAATTACGGAGTGGAATAGAGTGTGTCCCGACATGTCAGGCCAATAGATGTTCAATGTGGTGGCCATCATTTGCTGCACACAATTCTCTGGCGTAATGAATGTCGTACACGCCGCAGTACATCTGGTGTAATGTCGCCGCAGGCTGCCACAATACGTTGTTTCATATCCTCTGGGGTTGTAGGCACATCACGGTACACATTCTCCTTTAACGTACCCCACAGAAAGAAGTCCAGAGGTGTAAGATTAGGAAAACGGGCTGGCCAATTTATGCGTCCTCCACGTCCTATGAAACGCCCGTCGAACATCCTGTCAAGGGTCAGCCTAGTGTTAATTGCGGAATGTGCATGTGCACCATCATGCTGATACCACATACGTCGACGCGTTTCCAGTGGGACATTTTCGAGCAACGTTGGCAGATCATTCTGTAGAAACGCGATGTATGTGGCAGCTGTTTGGGCCCCTGCAATGAAGTGAGGACCAATGAGGCGGTCGCCAATGATTCCGCACCATACATTTACAGTCCTCGGTCGCTGTCGCTCTACCTGTCTGAGCCAGCGAGGATTGTCCACGGACCAGTAATGCATGTTCCGTAGATTCACTGCCCCGTGGTTTGTGAAACCCGCTTCATCGGTAAACAGGTAGAACTGCAACGCATTCTCTGTTAATGCCCATTGACAGAATTGCACTCGATGATTCAAGTCATCACCACGTAATTGCTGGTGTAGCGACGCATGAAACGGGTGAAAGCGGTGACGATGCAGTATGCGCATCACACTACTTTGACTCAGTCCACCGACTCTCGCAATGTCCCGTGTAATCATGTGTGGGTTCATGGCAACAACAGCTAACACACCAACTGCACCCGCTTCTCCTGTGACGGGCCTGTTACGGACCCGTTTGCGTGCTACGACCATACCTGTTGCATACAGTTGGCGGTAGATGTTTTGCAATGTGCGGCACGTTGGATGCTCTCTGTCCGGGTACCGTTCTGCATACACCCTGCAGGCTTCAGCTGCATTTCGTCGACACTCGCCATAGATGAGCATCATCTCCACCTTTTCAGAGTTCGAATACACCATGGTCACAGTTCCTACAACACTGCACTATCACAGACGTCTGGTAACACGGTGTACTGCGGAGACGAATGCAGAATAACAATAGCAGCAAGCGCTACATGCGGACACTGCGACAGCTAGACCAAACCACAACAGTGCACTACACCCACACTCCTAAACACGGTCGTCATCGTAAACATGTCCCTGCAGATGCTGCTCGCCGACCGTGGCCCGTGTTTGTTACAACACGCAACTGAACGTCGGAGGTTTCAAGCGTCAACTTTAGGTTACAATATCTCCGGATGTAATTAACATTTTACAATGCAACAAACGGCACTGATTACGTATTTGTTTATATGTTCAGATGTGCTAACAAAACTAACGTGGTTCGATTTAAAAAAACGTAGGTTTATGTTAAAAAACATACTTCTATGCATTTTTGTATAGTTTGTATTAAACAATTACACTAGCCCCTCTCCTCATGTTCGGTCTGTGGAATCGGTTCGTCAGTATTTGATGTGATTTACGAAAAATATCCAGCGGTAACGTTAGGTGACTCACCCTGTATATATATATATATATATATATATATATATATATATATATATATATATATATATATATTGGCGGTCGTGCTAACGTCCAGTCTAGCAAGGATGTATGAAGTGAAATCATATGCCTAGTTTGAAACTCGCAAGAAACAAACTTATATCTAACGGAAGCCTAACCGAAAAGAATAAAATAAATGGTACGGCATTGGCTACGACAAGTTACGATGCTCACATAATAAAAATCTTAAAATAAAACTAGATGCACTCTCTATGCCACCTAAGATCAGCTATACCACTCAAATCAAACAATTAAATGATCCAATTTAAAACCTGGGACAAATAACATTTAATTCTGACCCTCGATAGTAAGAGCAAATTAACGGGTGGAAGCAACTTAACACCCAATAATAAATAGTCTGTGGGTGCCAGTATCAAACACCAACTAAGAAACTGACTGCATACCAATAGGGAGCGGATTTTGGACATACAGCTCTGAACCGGGCTGGATTGTTGGTGTTGAAGTCGGGCCTGCAGCGTGGGCGCATAGCCACTGGAAATGTTCTAAATGTGCTCACCAAGTTCAGTTCTTTTTGGCTGATCGTGGACTGTTGCAAGCGGTAGCTGCTACACCAGTCTTCCTGCGGCCGCGCCCTGCGACCCGACGATTCCTTCGCCCGATGTACAGCCACCCACTTCGCCTCCCGTTCGCGCGCTCTCATAGCCACCCCGTCGGCCTCTTACACTCGGTGACGTATTGCTCTGGAGGCACCCATTCAGCTTGTCCGCTCAGAATGGACGCTACACTCCTGTTGCCATTTGGATTCTTCCTTCTTGACCCCTAAACAGAATCTCTTCTCCATCAGTTCAGAACGCCTGTAAAAGGCTCTGAATTCGCCAGGCATACCCTGTCGGGAGCCGGGTGTGACGCCGTTGCTGAGTACCAGCCAAAGAGTGTATTCGCGTGTGTCATCGATAAGAGCCAGCTTGGCTCAGTGTTTCCCCCTTAAAAAGTAAAACACCCCGGAGCTGGGGTTTACAAAATTTTAAGTACCAGGACCAGTCTTAACATTGCTTAGGTGTATTCGGTGCGTATTACTCAGCTTGTCCGCTCAGAATGAACGCTACACTCCTATTGACAGTTGGAATCTTCCTTCTTGACCCCTAAACAGAACCTCTTCTCCATCTGTTCTGAACGCCTGTAAAAGGCTCTGAATTCGCCAAGCATACCTTGTAGGGAGCCGGATTCTTGCAAAGTGCAAGTATGGGAAAACAACGTATCTGAGATTTTCTTATCACTCTTCCCTTGGGCACCGAAATTCCTCATAAAAACAATGACTCATATTCAGTTTGGCCGGGTGCCTACCCTGGTTGCATCGCTCCGCCTCCATCTAATGTATATGGTCAATATGAATCTTTGCAGGGCTCCAATTATCCTGAATTACTTACTGGTGTGAGAGGAGGTCGTTCACTGACAAAATATTCGTTAAGGGAGAATTGAAAGAAGAGGCAAGCATTAAAGTCACTGGGGTCCTCTTAGGGGTCTAGTGAGTAGCAATGTTAAATGCTAGGTTCAGTCAAGGAGTAGACTTGTCCCATTTTGTCTGAGCTCAAGACTGGAATACTACTAGAGCAGACTTCAAAATACGATTCACCATCTCATCAAATTAAGGCTGATTGTAATAAGTAATGGTCGTCATATGGGATACAAAATCCCTTAAATTTCCTCGAAACAGAAGCAGGTTTATTGTCACTCGCAATACACTTACGTGACCCAAATATGGAAAAGATTCTGGTAAGACGCCTAATTGTTCAGCTGTTACTCCCCCACTAGGGGCCATCCATAAGAAATACTAAAAGGCATCAATCACAATGAATACATATTTATTACCTTTCTGCGTACCAGGCAACGGCCCTAAATAACCAATAATCACCGCGGTCTCTCAGACCACATGGGATGAAGAAAACCGTTGCACATGTTAGAATTCGGCTTGGCAAACTTATAGCCTTCACACTGATTCAACAACTTCCTCGTCTTTGTTTAGGGATGGTCAAGTGAGATATTCCTTAACTTTCTAAACGGTCTTATATATTCCCAGGTGGCCGCAGAGAACGTATTCATGAAAGTATTTCAAAACTGCTGGCACTAACTGCTGCGGAAGACAGATTTTCAACCTGTTATCCTCACAAGTAAGATAGCAGGGCAAGCCCTTTTGTAAATTGTAACCAGACACATCCTCTACAGCGACAAGTCTTCATTTGACCCCCTGAAGGCTAGATCTTGCTCTTGTATTTCCCTGAGGTCTCCAAATAGAGAGGACATCTCAGCTGCCGGCGGGGGTGGCCGAGCGGTTCTAGGCGCTACAGTCTGGAACCGCGTGACCGCTGCGGTCGCAGGTTCGAATCCTGCCTCGGGCATGGATGTGTGTGATGTCCTTAGGTTAGTTAGGTTTAAGTAGTTCTAAGTTCTAGGGGACTGATGACCACAGCAGTTGAGTCCCATAGTGCTCAGAGCCATTTGAGCCAAAAACCACTTTCTTTTCGAAGAGCACTATTGAGAAAATTTAAGGAACCGGCATTTGAAGCTAACTGCCGGATGATACTACTGCCGCAAACGCACAAAAGATAAAAAAAATATTTTACATCGCCTTGGTTCCGAGAGTTCCGGAACCTGTACAGAATATTGGAACAGAGATCAACATAAACATGGTATCCCCCCTTTTTATTGCTCATGAAAACCACACGCTGCATACAGCGAGACCTTCAGAGGTGGTGGACCAGATTGCTGTACACACTGGTACCTCTAACATCCACTAGCGCGTCGTCTTGCACTGATGCACGCCTGTAATCGTCGTGGCATACTATCCAAAAGTTCATCAAGGCTTGTTGGTCCAGATTATCCCACTACTCAACGGCGATTCGGCGTAGATCCCTCAGAGTGGTTGGTGGGTCACGTCGTCCATAAACAGCCCTTTTCAATCGATCCCAGGCATGTTTGATAGGGTTCATGTCTGGACGACATGCTGGAAACTCTAGTCGAGCGATGTCGTTATCCTGAAAGAAGTCATTCATATGACGTGCACGATGGGGCCCTGAATTCTTATCCTTGTAGACCAATGCCTCACCAATATGTTGCCGATACGGTTGCACTATAGGTCGGAGGATGGAATTCACGTATCGTACAACCGTTACGGAGCCTTCTATGACCATCAGCGGCATACGTCAATCACACATAATGCCACCCCAAAACAACACGGAACCTCCACCTTGCTGCACTCGCTGGGCATTGTGTCTAAGGCGTTCAGCCTGACCGGGTTGCTTCCAAACACGTCTCCGACGATTCTCTGTTGAAAGCATATGCGACACTCATCGGTGAAGAGGACGTGATGCCAATCCTGAGCAGTCTATTCGGCATATTGTTGGGCCCATCTGTACCGCGGTGCATGGTGTCACGGTTCCAAAGATGGATCTCGCCATGAGCGTCGGGAGTGAAGTTGCGCATCTTGGAGCCTCTTGTACACAGTTTGAGTCGTAACACGACATGCTGTGGCTGCACGTAAACCTTTATTCAACATGGTGGCGTCATTGTCAGGTTTCCTCCGAGTCATAATCCGTGGTTGTCGGTCATCCACTGCACTAGTAGCCCTTGGGCGGCCTGAGCGAGGCATGTCATCGTCAGTTCCATTCTCTCTGTATCTCCTCCATGTCCGAACAACAACGCTTTGTTTCACTTCGAGACAACTGGACACTTCCCTTGTTGAGAGCCCTTCGTGGCACAAAGTAACAATGCGCACGCGATCGAACCGTAGTATTACCGCGTAAGCATGGTTGAACTACGGACAACACCAGCCGTGTACCTCCTTCCTGGTGGAATGACTGGAACTGATAGGCTGTCGGACCCCCTCCATCTAATAGGCGCTGCTCATGCATGGTTGTTTACATCTTTGGGCGGGTTAAGTGACATCTCTGAACAGCCAAAGGGACTGTGTCTGTGGTACAACATCCACAGTCAACGTCTATCTTAGGAGTTCTGGGAATCGGGGTGAGGCAAAACCTTTTTGGTATGTGTACATTGCGCGTAAGAACCACGAAGATAAGATACGAGATATTAGGGCTCATATGGAGGCATATGCACAGTCGTTTTCCCCTCACTGATCTAATCCACCCATCAATCAATTGATGCCGTTAAGCGGCTTGGCGCAGTGGTGCCTGATTAGATAGCTGTATTTTTTTCCTGCTTCTTTAATTTCCTTATGCTTTCAAGCTTTGGGGTAGCTCACTCCATCCATTTCTCCAATTCCACTCTATTCTCGCACAATCTCCTCATTTTCGCGATTGTTTTCCACGCCTCTGTCTCAGTTTCTCTACCCTGTCCCCCCATTTGATGCGGAGTCTCCCTCGTCCAGTGTACTGACAGACACTTGTTTAGCTTTTTACAATCCTGGCCCCTTTTCTTCAGTTCTTCATACCGTTCCACTACGGCCTGTTGAAGTCTTTCTGTTGTGTCAGCAACCAAGATTATATCTTCTGCATAGAGCAGTGTTGGTGGCAGAGGAACTACGTAAGCTGTTCCAAGGTGCGGGGAAGAATTCCAGATGTATCCTATACTTTATTTTGTTCTTTACCTCTGGCTTACCAGTCAATACACTGGGAACTTGAAGTAAGGGCTACGCCTCACACGGACGTAAGAAGACAAGTTGAAATTCGGTAAATTCATTGGAGACGTTTTACATGTCGTGAACAGCAATATATTCACACACCTTATACAACTTCTCGAGCCGGAATTTAAAGTAAAATTTACTACCAGCATACTCTAAAACCAATACAGTGCCCTGGATAAAATCACAGTCCAGCAACAGTTCTGTGCTTAGTCCATTAGCCACAAATAATTTCACTGACAGTGCCAAGCCCTCAGTTTTACAATAGGCTCGTACCCAACCAAATAATGCTAATAACTGACCGTTCATGGCGTGACAATCCTGTATCACGTGTCGCAGTGAAGAAGACCTGCACATGCCATGATTCCTCAAATATCATGTATGATCGAAAAGAGATACGCTGATCCCAGAATACCCTAAGGAACAAATAGGTTCTCGGAAGGGCAGCGCGCACGCAAACGGAAGTCTACGTTTTGTCCCCATCTTCACGTTATTACAACCTCTCTCTCGGTAGGAATTCAAATCGACACTGCCACGTTTTCCCCTGCCGTCAGCTGCTCATCAGCTTCTTTCGTCCCGAACGCTAATCACTAGCAAAATGCCCAGTCCCGTCACAGCGGTAACAAGCTGCTCTACTCGCACGCTCAACCTTGCCCAACGGATTGCTATAATTAAGTCTTCCACCATAAAACCTGATACATTTTATGCTGGCGACTGCTTTGTGCATATCAGCAAAGGTTACAGATTTCTCAGAAAATGACATTCGCGAACGGTTAACACGTCGTATTCTTTCTAAGATCTTGTTTACAACCTCGCCCTCCGTGATCCGAAATTTCAGAGCCGCAGTGGTCGTTCCAATTTTTTGTCTCTCAACGTCTCATTACATCCCACACATGAAAGTAATGTTAACAAATTAAACCATTTCTAACTCTAGTTGATGGTCTCCCCCATACAACCCTCTCTAGCAGTTCTCCCAATGTACTACGATCATACAAGACGGCACTAATTATTTATCTCAAACAACCACGACACAAGGCATGTAAAATTTAAAAAAATTACTGAATGCTCGATCGACATTATATCAGATTGGTGTTCCAAGATAACAGAAAACCACAAGAATCGGACCTTTTCTTGAACATTCTCGGCTGAGAGATTATCAACACCACGGAACATCGGATAAACTGTGTCGGACCCACTACTGTTAAACCAAAGAAAGGATCACTGAGCAGAAAAAATTGAAGTCGTGTCATCCGAGAGCAGAAATGAAGTGGTTCTAGTATCGGTCATGCTACTTTCTGCTGGTAGTAATTTGGATTTCACAGACTACTACAAACATGGTGGGTAGCACACGCTTCCGAGAGAGTCACCGACTTTGGAGCCGTCAGTATTGATATATATCGCCTTCGGATACTGTCTGAAGAAGTGAGCCAAAGTTTTATTGTTAATTTGAGCTCATGGTCAAAGGTAATGCCAGTTTTTAAGTTCACTTTAGACAGTTTCAGTGAGAACTGATGCGAAAAATTTTTAGTATGGATCCTTTAATGATGTTCCTTGAAGTCTCCTCAGCAAATACGCTTGGACTACTGGAGAAAAGAGTTCTAGTGATGCAGAATCGTCTAGTTAAGAACTGCATGGTTATGTTTGAGGCGATCGATTTGAGGTTGTTGGATACATGTTGATTCTTTTCAAAAGGAAATCTGTTACAGAGGTACGGAAGGAGTAGATGGATTTGAGGTTCATCTGCCTCAACATAGAGCACATTAGTAGGGGTGGATTGCAATTTCTTAGCGCTTTATATTGGCATTTATTTCTTCTGTTCAGGTATCTTTCAGGTGCTGATCCACAACAATCATTCCCGTAATCAGTTAATGGACACACCATCGTACGGTAAAGAGTTAGCGTCGTGACGACGTTCAAGTTTTGATGACGTCTACAACCATCTCCCATTCACTACCAAATTCTCTCTGTGCCTCGAGAACTATAGCGCATTTGATAAACCTTTCGATGTATCCAGACCGTTCCTTGTCAGCCACTGTTGGAGCGCTTTCATCGCGGTTGTCAGTTGTCACTTACAGTCTTCTAGGAAGTAATTTCCACGTAGATTCATATATAGTCTACTTTTTGAGAAACTTTCACCTTCTCTGGGAGTAGGTCAATGGTGTAGGGTCTAGATATTAAACAGAAGAGATACCGAAATAGATCCCTGTGCCAAACACATGCTCTAGGCTCGTAGTCATATCGTACGTTCTTCTTACCTTTCCCTTTGCGAAAAATCGCCTGATTAATAGGGAATATACAACAGTATCTAGACCATGCATTTTTTTTTTTCATTACAGAAATTACGACAAATTGTAGTGCATATTATCTGGGCATATTATCTCATGTAAATGTTTGTAGATATTATGTCTCCTATACTTGCTTAGTTGTTCCTTACGGTAGTTGACAGCTGTCTGACTTACTGTATCCCACCACACATGTGGCTGTTTGTAATGCAAAACGGCTTATGTTGAGGAACCCTGTGGCTGCCTTAATAACGCAATATCTTAGTTTTGAATAGTCGGAACGTAAATATTCGGTAGTTTCTAATTGTAGGAGGCTCACTTTCAAATTGCCAACATATTTATTCCAGTCAGCTTCCCTGATTTTCCGTCTCTGTGTAGGGTAGAACATCGATAGTTCTTTTCCTGTGCCTGGAAAAGTCAGAACAATTGGTAGGTAATCGAAGCCCAAAGGATCTACTTCTACTTCCTGGTTAGTGTTGTTACATGGGGCGATCCGAAGTTGAGGTCTATTGGTGATCTTGTCTGTAACGGTGGGGTTATTCTTGTGATGGATATTTCATTCACCAGCACTAGCTTTTTGTCTAAAACGGTTGTCATTAGTAGATCACCAATGAAATCTTCGGACTCCCATCCCGATGACATGTGGTGGACGGTTAAGCTATCCACTGCTTGTCAACAGAAACATTATTGTAACAGAGATGTAATAGGAGCGCCTGACAAGAGTGTGTAGGAAGAGCTCTGGAGTCAGGCAGCAGCCGCCGGCCAAGACAAACGCAGCAACAGCGAAGTAACCGATTTCGTGACTTTTACGAGATTCTAACCAGGAACGAATTTTATAATATCATCTGTGTGCATTAATAGGTTAGTTTCTGCGTGTTTATTTAATATCTAAAAGCCACAGTTCTAGCGTTTTTGTTTGTGTCGGAAAGTGAACCGATTTTGTGACACAGACGAGTTCCTACTCAGGGGCGAATTATTTAGTTTCACCGGAGGGCTCCGGTAGTTAGGGTTTTGGATCTCTTCGTATTAATCTAATTTATTAGACACAGTTCCTGCGTTTTCGTCAGGGTCTACAGTAGAGTTGCGCAACACGTGCCGACAGTCCGTTCATCTGCATTGTTCAGTTTTACACCATCTTTAGTATGGACAGGGACTGCGATTGTTGCGTGCGGATGCGAGCCGAGTTGGTGACACTTCGCTGTCAGCTTCAGGCTGTGATGGCTTCCGTTACACAGCTTGAGGCTGCAGTGAGTGGGCACCGCTGCTGTGGGCCGGCCGTGGGGATCAAACGGACGTTCAGCACGTCCGAGTCCTCCGATCAGTCGTCACCGGTGGCCAGCCCAGTTATTGCTCACACTGAGGTTGACCCCTCGCCTGCGGTTGAATGGGAGGTCACCCCATGGCGTAGCAGGCGGCGAAAGACTTCCCAGGTGCTGTCTTTGGCTGACACTGTCGCTGAGCCAGATGCCGTCGCCTGTTATGCTTCAAAGGAAACCTCTCAGCCTGCAAGATCCGGGCAATCACAGTGGGTGCGATTACTAACAGTTGGGAGTTCCAACGTTATGCGCGTTATGGGGCCCCTTAGGGACATGACTGCCAAGAAGGGAAAGAAAACTAATGTGCACCGGGTAGACTAATTCCAGATGTGGAAAGGGTCCTCCCGGATGCCATGAAGAGCACAGGGTGTAGCCAACTGCAAGTGGTTGTTCACGTCGGTACCAATGATGTGAGTCACTTTGGATCAGAAGAGATTCTCTCCGATTACGAGCGGCTGACAGAAGTGGTAAAGACTGCCAGTCTTGCTTGCAAGATGAAAGCAGCGCTGACCATTTGCAGCACAGTCGACAGGGCCGATTGTGGACCTCTGGTACAGAGTTGAGTGGAGGGTCTGAATCAGGGACTCAGACAGTTCTGCGAGCGTGTAGGCTGCAGATTCCTCGACTTGCGCCAAAGGGTGGTTGGGTTTCGTGTTCCGCTGAATAAATCAGGTGTCCACTACACGTAGGAGACGGCTACATGGACAGCAGGGGCTATGTGCCGTGGGCTAGGCGGTTTTTTAGGTTGGAGGGTCTCGGGGAATCACAAAAGGGCTTCAGTCACCGAGGGTGCAGGCCGTACACAGGAAGAACTTAGATACAGGAACCATCGGTATAACAGTTGTAAATTGTCGTAGCTGTGACAAGGAAGTACCAGAGCTCGTTATAGGCACCGAAAGCTGGCTGAAGCCGGACATAAGCTTAGCCGAAATTTTTCCGAAGAACTTAACGGTGTTCCGAAAGGATAGGCTACACACTGTTGGCGGTGGCATGTTTGTTGCTGTTAGAAGTAGTTTAACTTGTCGCGAAATGGAGTAGATAGTTCCTGTGAGTTAATATGGGCAGAGGTCGTTGTTGACAACCGGAATAAAATGGTAACTGGAGCCTTTTACCGACCTCCCAATTCAGATTATACAGTTGCTGAAAGGTTCAAGGAAAAACACGTAACCGACTCACACGATCATAGTTGGTGGTGACTTTAATTTACCCTCGATATATTGGCGAAAATACATGTTTCATTCCGGAGGTACGCATAAAACATCATCCGAAATTGTGCTAAATGCAGTTCACTGAAAATTATTTCGAGCAAGTAATTCATGAGCTCATGCGAATAGTAAACAGTTGTGAAGACACACTTTACCTCTTAGCAACAAATAATGCTAAGTTACTAACGAGCATCAAAACGGATACAGGGATTAGTGAACACGAGGTTGTCGCAGCAAAATTGAATATTGTAACATACAAATCCTCCAAAAATAAAGTGAAAAATATACCTATTCAAAAAAGCAGATAAAAATTCACTTGACGCCTTCCTGAGAGACAATCTCCATTCCTTCCAAATTAATAATATAAGCGCACACCAAACGTGGCTTGGATTCAAAGGAAAGGTATCAGCAGCAACTGAGAGATTTATACCACATAAATTAACAAACGTCGGGGCTGATCCTCCTTGGTACACAAAACGGGTCAGAACACTGTTACATAAACAACGAAACAGACATGCCAAATTTAAACAGACGCAAAATCCCCAAGATTGGCGATCTTTTACAGAAACTCGAAACTTAGCGCGGACTTCAATGCGAGATACTTATAACAGTTTCCACAACGAAACCGTCTCGTAACCTGGCAGAAAATTCAGAGTAATTCTGGTGGTATGTGAAGTATGTTAGCGGCAAGAAACAATCAATGCCTTCTCTGCGCGATAGCAATGGAGATACTATCGAAGACAATGCTGCCAAAGTAGAGTTACTATACGCAGCCTTCCGAAATGCCTTCACAAAGGAAGACGAAGTAAATATTCCAGAAAACGAATCAAGAACAGCTGCCAACATGAGAAACGTAGAAGTAAATATACTCGGAGTAGTGAAGCAACTTAAACCACTTAATAAAAGCAAGTCTTCTGGTTCTGACTGTATACCAGTTAGGTTCCTTCTAGAGTATAATGATGCATTAGCTCCACACTTAGCAGTCATATACAACAGTTCGCTCGACGAAAGATTCGTACGCAAAGACTGTAAAGTTGCACAGGTCACACCAATATTCAGGGCAGGTAGTCGGAGTAATCCAATTAATTTACTGGCCCATATTATTAACGCCGATATGCAGCTCGATTCTGGAACATATATTGTGTTCGAGCATTATGATTTACCTCGAAGATAACGGTCTATTGACACACAGTGAACAGGGGTTTAGAAAACATCGTTCTTGTGAAACACAACTAGCTCTTTATTCACATGAAGTGTTGAGAGCTATTGAGCCGCGAGGGGTAGCCGCACAGTCTAGGGCGCCTTGTCACGGTCCGAGCGGCTCCCACGTTGGAGGTTCGAGTCCTCCCTCGGGCATATCCATAGCGTAAGTTAGTTTAAGTTAGGTTAAGTAGTGCGTAAGCCTAAGGACCGATGACCTCAGTAGTTTGATCCCATAAGACCTTACGACAAATTTCCAATTTTCCAAGTGTTGAGTGCTATTGTCAAGGGATTTCAGATCTATTCCGCATTTCTGGATTTCCGGAAGGCTTTTGACACTGTACCACACATGCGGCTTGTAGTGAAATTGCGTGCTTATGGAAAATCGTCTCCGTTATGTGACTGGATTTGTGACTTCCTGTCAGAGAGGTCACAGTTCGTAGTAACTGACGGAAAGTCATCGAGTAAAACAGACGTATTTCTGGCGTTTCCCAAGGTAGTGTTACAGGCCCTTTGCTGTTCCTTACCTATACAAACGATATGGGAGAAAATCTGAGCAGCCGTCTTAGGTTGTTTGCAGATGACGCTGTCGGTTATCGGCTAATAAAGTCATCAGAAAATGAAAATAAGTTGCAAAACGATTTAGAAAAGATATCTGAATGGTGCAAAAATTGGCAGTTGACCCTAAATAACGAAACGTGTGAGGTCATCCACATGAGTGCTAAAAGGAATTCGTTAAACTACGGTTACAGTACAAATCAGTCAAATCTAAAAGCCACAGATTCAGCTAAATACCTAGCAATTATAATTACGAAAAACTTAAATTGGAAGGAATACATAGAAAATGTTGTGTGGAGGGCTAACCAAAGACTGCGTTTTTTTATCAGGACACGTAGAAAATGCAACAGATCTACTAAGGGGAATTCCTACACTGCGCTTGTCCGTCCTGTTTTAGAATACTGCTGCGCGGTGTGGAATTCTTACCAGATAGGACTGACGGAGTAAATCGAAAAAGTTCAAAGAAGGGCAGCACATCTGTATTATGGCGAAATATGGGAAGAGGGTCACTGAAATGATACAGGATTTGGGCTGGACGTCATTAAAAGAAAGGCCTTTTTCGTTGCAACGATACCTTCTCACGAAATAAAAATCACCAACTTTCTCTTCCGAATGCGAAAATATTGTGTTGACACCGACCTAGATAGGGAGAAATGATCACCATGATAAAATAAGGGAACTCAGAGCTCGTACGGAAAGATATAGGTGTTTCTTTCCTCGCGCTATACGAGACTGTCATAATAGAGAATTTTGAAGGTGGTTCGATGAACCCTCTGCTAGGCGCTTAGATGTGATTTGCAGAGTATCCATATAGATGTAGATGTAGATAGTGTGTATACTGAAGTCGATTATGAAGTTAGTGTAGATATTGTAGCGGCTTGTATGTCTTGGTTGAAGCAGTTAATTTCAGGAATATTTAAAAAATATTTTCTTTCCCAAGTATAGCTATAGTCTCTGTCGCTTCTAATTAGATCATTGCCAGGGAAGGGGAAATCCTCCATCGGCATGAACCATGTTTCAGAGAAGGTTCGAACTGAGAATCTGTGTCTTTTTTTGTAGTACATGAGATTTTCTTTATTGAATTTAAGTAATATAGCATTCCAAAGTAGCATGCTGTTGACAACATTCGCCATCATTTGAAGGATATGAAGAGAGCAGATCAGTAACACTAAGATTATTCTCTGCTAAATCATTAGCACTCACAGGTAGGGATGTAGCAAGTTGTTGCGGAGTATTAAGAGTGAGGGTATGGAGACAATTAATTACGAGGTTTATCGTTTGTTCACTCTTAGTGAGTCGAGGAGGCTGTGGATTTACTTGTATACGTGTTGCAGGGTAGTAATTAGCCCGTCAGACTAAATGTTACGTTTGTTGTTGTTGGGTGGTGCAGGCTGAGGGGCTGTACTCTTACGTCCTCAATACGTATCGTCGGCTGCCGCCAAACTGCCCTCCGTTGATGTGGTAGTGGGTTTGGCGGGGCACTGCATGCCGTGTCGTCACTGGTGGTGTAAACACGGGCTGCTGGGATGGTGGAGAGTTGCTGTGAAGAAACTGTGCCCGCCGAAAAAATAATGCAAATGACTGACGACAGCAGGAAATACAAGATTGTTCCGGGAAAGAAAGGAAAACAACAGTACACGACACTTAAAAATTAATAGGAAATGCCACTGAGCTAAAACGAAATGGTTTAAGGAAAAATGAGACAAAATTAAAAAAGAAATGGTCGTCGGTAGCACAAATTAAACTTACAGAATAGTTAAAATAACATTTTAAGACTTTTAAAGGAAAAACTGTTAGATGGAGAGAATATATTTAGGGGCTCTGTGAAAGGAAGGAATTCTGACCACGTCGTAGAACGTGAAAGAAATTACTAGATGTCGATTTGGAAGACAGAGGGGTTTGACGGAGCTTTGGGAGACTGGGGACCAATCAGAGCAGAATAGATAGATACAATTCCTTTGGAATTTGTAAAATCATTTATCTTCCTACCAAATTACTATCCAAGTTGTCGTGTGGAATCTACTGAACCATCTGTCAGTAGTTGATGATGAGTGTTCCGGGCTGCATGGCCGTGGTGGAATAAACTTTTCGTTTTCTGACTTTCCATCCGTAGCTGCGCTGGACATCTTCGCAGGTGCTCGTGGCGACTCTGAGTCTTGCCGACAGTCGGTCGCGAAGGGCTCCATTGTATTATTTGTCAGTAGAGTTCCTGCCTATCGATCACGGAGCCCCAGGTTCGATTCTCGGGAGCGTCGGGGATTCTCCTCGTCATCTTCTCATCATCATAGAAATGGCGTCAGATAAAGAGACTTGTACTTGCCGGCCGAATTGCTCAGAAGGGGAGTCCCGGCCAAATATGCCAGATGCACGTTTCATCCCTTTTTTTATTGAACTATTACACTTTGGGAAAAGTATCATCGACATGATCACGAACACATTAAGAACAGATAAATGCGGGAACTATCAATCAGTGAGGTTGAATACTCGCTGGACCAGGCTTTTGACAAGAATGATACACACAAGAATGGAAAAATAAACTTTAGGATATATTTTATGAAGTCAGTTAGGCTTTAGGAAAGGTAAATTACCCGAGAGGCACTACATATGGCTCTGGAAGAATGGTTTTTGAAAAATAAGCTATCTTCATTTGTTAATCTAAAATAAACATTGCTGCTAGTTGATGTTTGAAATTGTATGGAGTGTAGGTATTTATTAAAGGAAAAGACATGTAATTTACAATACTCACAAGAAGCAACCGGGAACAATAACGGAATAACAAGTAGAAGGATCTAGTATTAAAAATTATGTAAGTCAAGGATTCAGTATATCTCCTCTACTTTGTGCCTGTGCATCGAAAAAGCAATGGAAGAAATATGAAACATTAAGAAGGCAGTTTAAAACTGACATGAATGCGTATCGATTACGTGAATCGCTGATAACATTTTTATCTTCTCTGAAAGTAATGGAGAATTGCAGAACGTGTTGAATGGAATGGTCTACTGACAACAGAACATTGTCTGATAGTAAATCAAAGACAAATATTTTCAGGAGGTGCTGCCCCACAGTTCGTAAATATTTGAAAATGTTAACACGTTAACGCCGATTGCAGTTGTAACAATAATGAGTGCACCACCTAGCACAGTTCTGAAAGAATGGCGATTTGATACATATTAGGATTAGATGAGAAACCTGGCATTTCCCATGTATTTACTTACAGCTTTGTCCGAGACTTAGTATAAGTGAAATTTATTTTCGACTGAGGCAGCTTCTTTGTATACGACGTTTGAAATAGTGTCATAGGAGACATGGCTGAAGATCTAGTTTGCTTCACTAACAAGGGAGAAACCACGTGGAACTGGAAGTGCGAAAAGCAACTGACACTCAGGTTCATGCCCGCGTCTAGCTTTATGCTTTATTTATGGTACTGGAATAACATAAGCTCACCGGGAAGTGCACACGTTTAAACTGAAGTTTTAAATTGTTATGAGTAAGAGGGATCTGGGGTACAAAAACCCGATCGTCTGAGTCGCTTGCCATGAAAATTTCCGCTTCTATGACGTTACGTTGTAGAGATGTAACTTGAAGCCTCTGTGAGCGACGGGTTCTGAGAAGCGAGGTAATGCACGACACTCTTGATCAGAGTTACATCGCTCCTCGCTTTCGGAAGGAATTTCCAAAGGGCAAGTTATGGCCCGATATTCTAGATCTGCAGCAATCTCCTCTTACGATCTTCATTAGATTATTGAGACCGTATACCTTTTAGTCCTTTGGCCGATCTGCTATGTTCAGAAGGACTCGACAGTTACAGTTTTCTAGGAACTTTTACTCGTAAACAAAACGAAAACCAGATAACCAGATGTAATGAGTAGGCATCCAAATCATAAAACAAAATTAATAAACTCGTTTTTCCTAGCCAAGAATATAAACACACCTTGTAGAAATATCAAAAGCAATATCTTAAGCTGATAGTACACAAATCGACATCAGTTATATCTTAGCCAAGTAAATCCAGTGTTAGTTTGCATTCATAAAAATAAGATAGTGGCATTTAATTCTGTCACTGATGTAAACTTCATAGTTATCAGTCTTTTAGCCGTCTTGGTGTATTCAGAAAGACTCAACAATTTTCTAGGCATTTTATTCGTAAAAAAAAGCGAAATCAAAATGTAATGAGTGAGAAATCGTTCATAAAATCGTTTTTCCTACTAAAGAATATAAACAAAACCTATTGAAAGAAGCAAATAAATGTCGCTAAATTTTTAATTCACTAAGCGACATCAGTAATCCCTTATAGCCAAGCCAAGTAAATTTAATGTTAGTTTGTATTCGTAAAGATATGACTAAGAAGCTTAATTCTGTCAATCCGAACGGTTCTAGGCGCTTCAGTCTGGAACCGCGCGACCGTTACGGTCGAAGGTTCGACTCCTGCCTCGGGCACGGATGTATGTGATGTCCTTAGGTTAGTTAGGTTTAAGTAGTTCTAAGTTCTAGGGGACTGATGACCTCAGATATTAAGTCCCATAGTGCTCAGAGCCATTTGAACCAATTCTGTCAGCAACGTAAACTTCCGAAAATACTTCTGTCACTGAGGTGCAAAAACTTTGCTAGGAAAGAGGCCAAAAATAAATACAACCTATCGAAAGGAGAAAGGACAAAGCAGTATCGGTAAATCCGCATATCCTAGCCAAGTAAATTCGCTATTAGTTTGTGTATTAGTAAAGATAAGATTACGGCTCTTAATTGTGTCGCTGACCAAAGCCTTCGAAAATATATTTGAAACCTGGTAAAGAAAACTAACATCGCTATCTATTGGTTCTTTGGTGTCCTACGAAACTAACACAACCATAGTTTGGTTCTTTGGTGTACTACGTCGTGATGAATAAAATCCGGCCTACTAAGCTAATCCCGCCGGTGTGGCCGAGCGGTTCTAGGCACTTCAGTCTGGAACCGCGCTGCCGCTACGGTCGCAGGTTCGAATCCTGCCTCGGGCATGGATTTGTGTGTGTGTCCTTAGGTTAGTTAGGTTTAAGTAGTTCTGAGTTCTAAGGGACTGATCACCTTAGATGTTAAGTCCCATAGTGCTCAGAGCCATTTGAACCATTTGATCTAAGCTAAGTAAACGATTTTAGACAAAACTTTAAAATACGACTTTTTTCCCGTGATCCGGTTTTCATGAAATAAAGCTACTTTCAAGTTACCTGTCAAAGCCTTACGAAAATTCGTCTAGTAGTTTCGGAGATTAGCACGTACAAACGGACAAACAGGCAGGCACGACGGTCTTACAGTTTTATTATTCTTATAGAACAGATACATATATAGATATGACAACAGTTTGTAACTCATGGTTTTATCATCTGAAGTTAATGATTTTATGTTTCGCCTAACATGTTGTTGTTGTTGTGGTCTTCAGTTCTGAGACTGGTTTGATGCAGCTCTCCATGCTACTCTATCCTGTGCAAGCTTCTTCATCTCCCAGTACCTACTGCAACCTACATCCTTCTGAATCTGCTTAGTGTATTGATCTCTTGGTCTCCCTCTACGATTTTTACCCTCCACGCTGCCCTCCAATGCTAAATTTGTGATCCCTTGATGCCTCACAACATGCCCTACCAACCGGTCCCTTCTTCTTGTCAAGTTGTGCCACAAACTCCTCTTCTCCCCTATTCTATTCAATACCTCCTCATTAGTTACGTGATCTACCCATCTAATCTTCATCATTTTCTGTAGCACCACATTTCGAAAGCTTCTATTCTCTT
The DNA here is from genome assembly GCF_023898315.1 of Schistocerca nitens. Lineage (NCBI taxonomy): Eukaryota > Metazoa > Arthropoda > Insecta > Orthoptera > Acrididae > Schistocerca > Schistocerca nitens. The sequence continues at coordinate 309,836,808 of NC_064615.1, read as the reverse complement.
CTTGTCCAAACTATTTATTGTCCATGTTTCACTTCCATACATGGCTACACTCCATACAAATACTTTCAGAAACGACTTCCTGACACTTAAATCTATACTCGATGTTAACAAAATTCTCTTCTTCGGGAACGCTTTCCTTGCCATTGCCAGTCTACATCTTATATCCTCTCTACTTCGACCATCATCAGTTATTTTGCTCCCTAAATAGCAAAACTCCTTTACTACTTTAAGTGTCTCATTTCCTAATCTAATCCCCTCAGCATCACCCGATTTAATTTGACTACATTCCATTATCCTCGTTTTGCTTTTGTTGATGTTCATCTTATATCCTCCTTTCAAGACACTGTCCATTCCGTTCAACTGCTCTTCCAAGTCCTTTGCCGTCTCTGACAGAATTACAATGTCATCGGCGAACCTCAAAGTTTTTACTTCTTCTCCATGAATTTTAATACCTACTCCGAATTTTTCTTTTGTTTCCTTTACTGCTTGCTCAATATACAGATTGAGTAACATCGGGGAGAGGCTACAACCCTGTCTCACTCCTTTCCCAACCACTGCTTCCCTTTCATGCCCCTCGACTCTTATAACTGCCATCTGGTTTCTGTACAAATTGTAAATAGCCTTTCGCTCCCTGTATTTTACCCCTGCCACCTTTAGAATTTGAAAGAGAGTATTCCAGTCAACAATGTCAAAAGCTTTCTCTAGGTCTACAAATGCTAGAAACGTAGGTTTGCCTTTCCTTAATGTAGCTTCTAAGATAAGTCGTAGGGTCAGTATTACCTCACGTGTTCCAATATTTTTAAGGAATCCAAACTCATCTACCCCGAGGTTGGCTTCTACCAGTTTTTCCATTCGTCTGTAAAGAATTCGCGTTAGTATTTTGCAGCTGTGACTTATTAAACTGATAGTTCGGTAATTTTCACATCTGTCAACACCTGCTTTCTTTGGAATTGGAATTACTATATTCTTCTTGAAGTCTGTGGTTATTTCGCCTGTCTCATACATCTTGCTCACCAGATGGTAGAGTTTTGTCATGACTGGCTCTCCCAAGGCCATCAGTAGTTCTAATGGAATGTTGTCTACTCCCGGGGCCTTGTCTCGACTCAGGTCTTTCAGTGCTCTGTCAAACTCTTCACGCAGTATCTTATCTCCCATTTCATCTTCATCTACATCCTCTTCCATTTCCGTAATATTGTCCTCAAGTACATCGCCCTTGTATAAACCCTCTACATACTCCTTCCACCTTTCTGCCTTCCCTTCTTTGCTTAGAACTGGGTTGCCATTTGAGCTCTTGATATTCATACAAGTGGTTCTTTTCTCTCCAAAGGCTCTTTAATTTTCCTGTAGGCAGTATCTATCTTACCCCTAGTGAGACAAGCCTCTACATCCTTACATTTGTCCTCTAGCCATCCCTGATTAGCCATTTTGCACTTCCTGTCGATCTCATTTTTGAGACGTTTGTATTCCTTTTTGCCTGCTTCATTTACTGCATTTTTATATTTTCTCCTTTCATCAATTAAATTCAATATTTCTTCTGTTACCCAAGGATTTCTACTAGCCCTCGTCTTTTTACCTACTTGATTCTCTGCTGCCTTCACTACTTCATCCCTCAGAGCTACCCATTCTTCTTCTACTGTATTTCTTTCCCCCATTCCTGTCAATTGTTCCCTTATGCTGTCACTGAAACTCTGTACAACCTCTGGTTTAGTCAGTTTATCCAGGTCCCATCTCCTTAAATTCCCACCTTTTTGCAGTTTCTTCAGTTTCAATCTGCAGTTCATAACCAATAGATTGTGATCAGAATCCAAATCTGCCCCTCGAAATGTCTTACAATTTAAAACCTGGTTACCATTATTTAATCTATCTGATACCTTTTAGTATCTCCAGGATTCTTCCAGGTATACAACCTTCTTTTATGATCCTTGAACCAAGTGTTAGCTATGATTAAGTTATGCTCTGTGCAAACTTCTACAAGGCGGGTTCCTCTTTCATTTCTTCCCCCCAATCCATATTCACCTACTATGTTTCCTTCTCTCCCTTTTCCTACTGACGAATTCCAGTCACCCATGACTATTAAATTTTCGTCTCCCTTCACTACCTTAATAATTTCTTTTATCTCGTCATACATTTCATCAATTTCTTCATCATCTGCAGAGCTAGTTGGCATATGAACTTGTACTACTGTAGTAGGCATGGGCTTTGTGTCTATCTTGGCCACAATAATGCGTTCACTATGCTGTTTGTAGTAGCTAACCCGCACTCCTATTTTTTTTATTCATTATTAAACCTACTCCTGCATTACCCCTATTTGATTTTGTATTTATAACCCTGTAATCACCTGACCAAAAGTCTTGTTGCTCCTGCCACCGAACTTCACTAATTCCCACTATATCTAACTTTAACCTATCCATTTCCCTTTTTAAATTTTCTAACCTACCTGCCCGATTAAGGGATCTGACATTCCACGCTCCGATCCGTAGAATGCCAGTTTTCTTTCTCCTGATAACGACGTCCTCTTGAGTAGTCCCGGCCCGGAGATCCGAATGGGGGACTATTTTACCTCCGGAATATTTTACCCAAGAGGACGCCATCATCATTTAATCATACAGTAAAGCTGCAAGCCCTCGGTAAAAATTACGGCTGTAGTTTCCCCTTGCTTTCAGCCGTTCGCAGTACCAGCACAGCAGGGCCGTTTTGGTTAATGTTACAAGGCCAGATCAGTCAATCATCCAGACTGTTACCCCTGCAACTAGTGAAGAGGCTGCTGCCCCTCTTCAGGAACCACACGTTTGTCTGGCCTCTCAACAGATACCCCTCCGTTGTGGTTGCACCTACGGTACGGCCATCTGTATCGCTGAGGCACGCAAGCCTCCCCACCAACGGCAAGGTCCATGGTTCATGGGGGGGGGGGGGGGGGGCTCGCCTAGCATGATGCTGTGAATTGTTTTATGAACCTGATGAAGATCGGTCGTACAAAACTGATTGTGAAGGCAAGAAGTTTTATTAGCAGCTTAAGACGCTAACAGGACATTTTGCAAAGACAGAAATATCGAGGATCAGTAGAAACATGAACATTGACTAATTTAACATCACCACATAATATACGCAGCATGATAATACCTAAAACAAAAAGCAGGTAAGACGTAAATGGGAGATTAGTAGTGCCAAAGAGGACATACTGCGGTAAAATAAATCTACTGGTATCAATTTAGGCCTTAATTTGGTAAATAAATACCTGAAAATGTGCACAGCATTTAATGGAAGTGAACCATGGACTTTCGAAAGTCCAGAAAAGAGAATCGAAGCGTTTGTATGTAATGCACCAGCAGGATGTTAAAAATCAAATGTAGTGATAGGAGATGTGAAGGTACTTTGAAAAATCGGCGAGGATAAAAGCATTTCGATAACCTTAACTAGGAGAAGGGACAGAATGATGGCACATGTACCAAGGCATGGCGAAATAACTCCATGATTTTAAAAGGAGCTGTAGAGAGCAAACTGTAAGAGGAAGATAGAGACTAGAACGTGAACAGCGAATAATTGAAGACGTGGATAATAGGTTATTCTGGTATAAAGAAATGGCACAGCTGAAGAAATAGCAGGTGGTGCTAAGAAACCAGTTCGAATACTAATGATGTAAAGGAGAAAGAAAAATGAGAAAAGGTCTTGAACTGTGGGGCACCACCTTCTGAAAATATTTTGCCAGTTACAGACCGAGAGAACTATCCCATCCTCGAATCCAGAATGCAACATTCCACCCAATCTCCTATTAACACAGCCCAGCCTTTACTCTTTGCAGTAGCTCCCACATCACGCCCACATATTTTTGAATGATCAGCATCCATTCCTCTCTCTCTCTCTCCTTTTAACACACACACTAGTAACTGCGCATACTTCAGAAAGCAACGCATCATACACTCGAGCACCCGCCATGTGCTAGCCAGAAGCCACACCACAACAGCCACAGCTTCATTACGTGTACTTTAGTTTCATGAGCAGCTGAACTGCAGAAGGATATCTACAATCACGTAGCACCCCATTTAGACCTGATGACACTGGACTACATGCAACAGTCCTACATAAATCTTTAAAATTGGTTGGAGATGGGTCCAAGAAGTGTACACCTCTCTCTTTCATGTCTCATGTGTGTTCAGTGCTATAAAGTTTAGGTGCCTTGGGGGTACACAAGCATCCCCCATCCGTGAAGTGTTTCTCAAATCTCTGTTGTGCAATTCTGGCGGAATGTGGCAGTTATGGCGTAATGTGGCAGTGAATGTAAGTTAAAGTGGATGGCTATCAGAAAAAAAAATTCTTGTAATTGTTAGAATACAGTATTAATGATACGCTACTTGAGTCAGTCTTGTCGATTATATATCAACAGCTAAAGGTGCCGCATGACGTGAAATGATTCGGAACGGGCACAATTCTAGAGAAGGGAAATGACCGGTTGCAGTTTACTGTGGAAGTCTAGCGCACCTTTAAAGCAGACAACGTAAAAAACACTTTTTGTATCCATTCTTGAGAACACCCCAAATGTTTGGGATCCTCATCATGTCGACTAGAAAATCATCGAAGTAACTCACTAGTGCACTGTTAGATTTGTTACCGATACACTGCGTTCTCGGTATGGATCTTTGCATTCTGTACATGGGACATTCAGTTTTGCTCTCGAAATGTTGTAATTTCAGCTCGGATATCGCATTCTCGGCAAAAAAACCTTTCGTTCGTAGGTCAGTATACAACCTTCCACACAATGATAATTGTTTAGGCTGGGGACGATACGTACTCGGCTTCGACGGTTGCATTCTCAGCAAAGGTCGATGCGTTCTGCCCTTGGAATGTTACTTCGTACTCTAGGAACGTCGCGGTCTCGACTCAGACTGTTGTTTAATCGGCTGGGAACATTGCGTTCTTGTTAGGGTTGTTGCATTTAGGCTCGTAATTTTCCAGTTTTGGTTCAAAGCGTAGTGTTCTTGGCACAGATCTTTCATTTTTTCTACTGAACTTTGAGTTCTCAGCACGTAATGTGTTCGTGGCGCAGATCATAGCACTGTCTGAAAGAGCGAGACCTTCCCGCATACGTTGGTGACTAAATTTCCAGTGCACGATCCTAATGTTCGAAGGCTTGTACTTAACATTCCTGCGCTACGTAATAACGTTTCAGTGCATGGTCGTAGTGCAAAAGGGGACATCGACAGTAATGTGCCAGACTAAACATTTATGGAATCCTGCACTACACTTCAAAATATAACGGACACATGACATTATTTTTCAACATAATCACCAAGTTCTACCAATCGTTCAACTCCTCAGCGACAGAAATTCTCTCCTTGGTCACGTAGTGATTCTTCGAGAAGTTGCTTGAACGTCCTCATTGTAGGGAAACCACTTTCGTTCTTTCAGCTTGCCGAAAAGACGGAAATCACACGGTGGAAAATCTAGATTCCCAATCAGCATCACCGATGGGTGTGCGGCTCTGGTCAAATTGTTGGCACTATTTCACTACTGCTGGACGCAATACTACATATGGTCCATATACCGTCAGAATTTCGCGGTGAATCTGTGTGCAGTTTAGACGTTTTACCCACAAGAATCCTATTGTCCAGCGTAATTCAACTTTAGAGTACGTTTCTGTTCCACGCCATTTCAGTCGCACGTTGTGCTGTTATCCGCACTGGAACAGAACGGTGTGAGCAGGGAACCTGGAACATGCACTCTGTTCTGACAATGAGTCACTGTTGCACAATGATCTTACCGTGGGACGACATGCATAACTTACTTTCCAAAGTCCGTACTAATGTGACAACGTAAGGTGCTGAGTTTGAACGTTACGCTGCGGGGCGAGATCATCATGTTCCGATGCAAGGACAATGCATCCCGATACGGTAACGTTACGTCCTTGGCTGTGAACTTCAGACTTAGCAAATATTGTCAGATGTCACATTGTTAACGCAGGGAATTTTGTCCATAAATAACGTAGCAGTTGCTGGGCCTGTGACCACACTACTTTCCACGATCGTCATTTGTCAACGTTAAGTCTTTTAGAAACAGTACGGATTATTCCAGGCGCAACTGGTTCTAGTTATTCCGGGAATAATACTGACATACGGAAATGTATCTCATCCATTCTGGACACATAACACCGTTATTGTAGTTAAGTAGCGAAAAATTTATCTAGAACGGCGACGTGTTACATCATTTTTAAATTTTTTATTCTTCTATTAGCAAGCTTCCGAGTCACTGTAGACTCATTGTCAAGTAGTGGGTATTTACAAAAAATTTATATTGTATGTCATGTGCAGTTAGTTAATTGCATTTTAGTGCTGATGAAACATCTTAATTTAGATAAACTGTAATGAATAGCGTACAGAAAGAAAAAATGGCGTTGTTACTTGGTTATCTTCGCGTCTGAGGTTTGTATTTAAAAGTATCACGTAAAACTGCATCACGCGTAGGGGGTCGTATTTTGTCGATAGTAAAAAATTGTTAAGTTACATTTTATTGTTAGTAAGTTGTGTAGCAGATACTGTACTTGGGTGAGCGCCAAGTTCATATTTTAATCGGATATAACTATTTGTTTACGTTACATCATACAGCTGGAGAGCTTACATGTAGACCAATATTTTTGCGGCTCATAAATATAGAAAATTCGTGTAGTGTAAAACGTGTTAAGTGATTTAGTTCTGTTTGTAAGTGTTTAATCTGCGTGATAAGTTTAGTAGTTGCCGTATGGTAGTCACAGATCGAGGTTGTCTGTTGTACTCACATTGGAGCGATTGCCGTAACGATTTGCATGTGGAACTCAAAGATATTCTCTCACGAAATTGTAAGCTCTGCAAGAAAGACGAGAGAATCGCTTAAAAGAGAGCAATGGTTTGTGTTCTCCAGTCTGAATTAGATTACGCGAAATTTAACCTAGATAGGCTGAAGGGGAGGAAAAGACCGTGAGAAATGGGTACAGGTAGCAAGTAATTGGCGAAAGGGGAACATCTTGTCAACTTCTTCATCTACATTTGAATTTATAGTACGCAATAAGTTTGACTTGTTAGCTGAAGTAGGAAGGTAAGAGTCTGATCCAGCTGTAAGTCACCTTAGGGGGCAGCAAATTTCTAGGAAAGAAACTAAGTTTAAATCGGTATAATAGGAGGCTAGGGAAGAAAGAGTATTACTGCTAGATAGCAGCCGAGGCAAGGGTAAAGGTCAGATGTTACAAGACGTATTAGGAACAGCATACCAGGTCACAGGCATTGTGAAACCAAGGGCTAGTCATATCCAGGTGATAGAGAATTTATATGAAGAATTTTACTAAGAGGATCAGGTGACCATAGTAGATCGAACAGGAAACAGCCTCGTTAAAGACATCAGTTACAGGATTTGGGTGGCCTAGATGAAGCAGGAGTAGCAACTACATACGTGTGAGTTGGGTGGGAAGTCCTATATAACCATCATCAGCGGTTTGTTACCGAAGCTGAGATCCGTATGAACATGGATATGAGCAGGCTGCTGATAACTAAAATTATGTTCACATGAATATAGTTCCTCTGTGAATGTGTTAGGTACATGTCAACTGACTCATTCCACAACATTACGATTTACTGTACAAATGATTCATGGAACTTGAATCTGATTATCTAATAGAGATGGTTCTCAGGATTGTGCATTGAAAGAATTCATCAAACACCAGTGTGGACACATAACGCTTAGATGCATATTGTTTAACATTCAGTACAAACACTAAGAATAACAGTACACGACAAAAGACCTCCAACACAACTTCATTGTTTGATATAATGGTTTTGTTTGTTTGTTGAAAGATACTACATCCTCATGTACGTAAAAATAGAGGGTTTATGTATGTTGAAAATTATCAGTCTCGATTTGTTTTTGTCACTGAAAGTGAAAGTTGGTCCATTCGATTCTTGTAGAGATTTTGTTTAGTTCTATTTTCATGCCTGTCGTTACATTCTTTACGACAGAAGCATTGCTTTCTTTCTGTTTTGTTTGAAGTGTTTTGTTGTTTTCTTGCAATTTTGTTAAAAGGTGACTTGATAAATGGTTTGTTACAGTATTTTTACTTTCTTGTAATAAGTGCTAAGGTATAAGTGGAAGTTCGTGTTTCTACGAAGAATTCGCGCTAATGTTGTATGATGAACTCACTGTTTGTGTGTGTTTTGATTCACTGATGCATTTTCCGAAAAAAATGTTGCTCCTGTGTAATGGTACCGCCAGACTGCGCGGAATCTAGACTTTTAATCTCGAATGTCGCGTCTCCTCATCGAAAGGGATATTTAAGTTCGCAAGAATGCTGCCATCTGAAATTTGTGTAGTATCCATATCTCTCGTAAAATGACAGTCTAGTAGTGAAGCATGTATCTCAACCCTTGCTGTGTCTGAACAGGTCTCTGTAGCATTAATAAGTGACTCGTCAGAAGTTAAAGTACTGATGCCACATGAATCTTGCATGTTGACTGACTGAGAATGATTATTACGAGACTTGCTAGTCACTGTGTTGCTTGGCATGGTAATTTAACAGCAAAGAAAAATATTAAAATAAGAAAGAAGGAAAGAAATTTACAGAGATTATCCCAATGAGCTCTAAGAGAACATAAATGATTAGTATACAGGGTGGTCCGTTGATAGTGACTGGGCCAAATATCTCACGAAATAAGCATGAAACGAAAAAACTACAAATAACGAAACTCGTCTAGCTTGAAGAGGGAAACCAGATGACGCTACGGTTGGCCCGCTAGATGACGCTGTCATAGGTCAAACGAATATCAACTGCGTGTTGTCAAATAGGAACCCCCATTTTTTATTACATATCCGTGTAGTACGTAAAGAAATTGAATGTTTTAATTGGACCACTTTTTCCGCTTTGTGATAGATGGCGCTGTAATAGTCACAAACGTATAAGTACGTGGTATCACGTAACATTCCTCCAGTGCGGACGGTATTTGCTTCGTGATACATTACCCGTGTTAAAATTGACCGTTTACCAATTGCGGAAGAGGTCGATATCGTGTTGATGTATGGCTACTGTGATCAAACTGACCAACGGGCGTGTGCTATATATGCTGCTCGGTATCGTCGACGACATCATCGAAGTGTCCGGACCGTTCGCCGGGGTAGTTACGTTATTTAAGGAAACAGGAAGTGTTCAGCCACATGTGAAACGTCAACCACAACTTGCAACAAATGATGATGCCCAAATAGGTGTTTTACCTGCTGTCGCGGCTAATCCGCACACCAGTAGCAGGCAAATTGCGCGAGAATCGGGAATCTCAAAAACGTCGGTGTTGAGAATGCTACATGAACATCGATTGCACCCGTACAATATTTCTATGCACCAGGAAATGCATGGCGATGACTTTGAACGTCGTGTACAGTTCCGCCACTGGGCACAAGAGAAATTACGGAACGATCACAGATTTTTTGCAAGCCTTCTATTTAGCGACGAAGCGTCATTCACCCACAGCGGTAACGTAAACCGGCATAATATGCACTATTGGTCTACGGAAAATTCACGATGGCTGCGACAAGTGGAACATCAGCGACCTTGGCGGGTTAATGTATGGTGCGGCATTATGGGAGGAAGGATAATTGGCCCCCATTTTATCGATGGCACTCTTAATGGTACAATGTATGCTGATTTCCTACGTAACGTTCTACCGATGTTACTACAAGATGTTTCACTGTTTGAGATAATGGTGATGTACTTCCAACATGATGGATGTCCGGCACATAGCTCGCGTGCGGTTGAATCGGTATTGAATAGCATATTTCATGACAGGTGAATTGGTCGTCGAAGCACCATACCGTGGCCCGCACGTTCACCGGATCTGACGTTCCCGGATTTCGTTCTGTGGGGAAAGTTGAAGGATATTTGCTATCGTGATCCACCGACAACGCTTGACAACATGCGTCAGCGCATTGTCAATGCATGTGCGAACATTACGGAAGCGAACTACTCGCTGTTGAGAGGAATGTCGTTATAGGTATTGCCAAATGCATTGAGGATGACGGACATCATTTAGAGCATTTATTGCATTAATGTCGTATTTACATCTAATCACTCTGTAACAGTATGCGTTCTCAGAAATGATAAGTTCACAAAGGTACATGTATCACATTGGAACAACCGAGATAAAATGTTCAAACGTACCTACGTTCTGTATTTTAATTTAAAAAACGTACCTGTTACCAACTGTTCGTCTTAAGTTGAGAGCCATATGTTTGTGACTATTACAGCACCATCTATCACAAAGCAAAAAAAGTGGTCCAACTAAAACATTCATATTTTTTTACGTACTACACGAATATGTAATAAAAAATGGGGGTTCCTTTATAAAAAAAAGCAGTTGATATCCGTTTGACCTATGGCAGCGCCATCTAGCGGGCCAACCATAGCGCCATCTGGTTTCCCCCTTTAAGCTAGACAAGTTTCGTTCTTTGTAGTTTTTTTGTTTGACGCTTATTTCGTGAGATATTTGGCCCGGTCACGATCAATGGACCACCCTGTATAGCACAGGAGCAAAACAAAACTACAAGTAAAAAGCGATCGAGAGCAGTGCATATGATCTGACAGCTTGAAAAAATCTTAGCAAATTCTCCCACTCCCGAACCTATAAGGAATGTGACCAAGTGACAGTTATCACTTCCGCCTTGTTTTTGTGAGTGAAAGTGAAAGTTGATCTCAAGGCGAATCTACATCGGTAGGTAGATTATTGCTAACCACTGGTGACAAAATTTCAATGCGAGATTGTATACATAAATCTAACTGCGGGAATCTTAAGGAAATCATGCCTGTCTGAAATTTATTGTAATTGCAAATTTTGACTATGAACACCGATAAAAGAAAACTGATTGTTTTGAAAGTACAGTTGGTCCCTGTGAAATGTAGTTAAAGGAAGAATCTGTTCCCTACACTGTTTGTCTGACATGGGTCCAAACTACTCTCGTAGTTGCAACGTGTCTCGATAACAGAGCTGCAAAATCTAACAGCAGAGATACACAGAGGTACAATGCGTACTCTTAAAACATTGCCATCTTTCCTGGTACAAATTTTTTTGATACTGGTTTTTAAAGGAACTGAAAATTGACTCTTGGGATGTGGACAATGACTCTGGTTTAAATGAAATCAGTTCCAATTCAATTTCCTTTGAGTTAATAACATTTAGTGAAATTTCAAAAACTGTTAACCTTTCTGTTAAATTACGCAACAGTAATCCAAGAATTACAAAAATTGACCCTCACATTTATAATCTCTTCTTAAACAAAATTCCCAAATACTATTCTTAAATGCATTTCTCTCTCAACAACCGATAAATCCTAACAAAAAATTAAAAGCAAAAATATTCCTAATTTGGATGTCTGACGAACCAAGAATATTGCATTATCAAACCACTGCCGTAAATAAAACAGAATACTTACTGTAACCCATTCTTCACAAATATAGTCTTACCAATGTGAAAATCAGTTCTTTTTCTCTCCGGAATAAGTCTTCCACTAATTCGTAATAAAATTCGAAAAATATCAGTTGTTTTCTCTTACTGATACTAAACTAAAATTCGGCTGTTCACATCTAACACCAAAACTCAACTGTCTCCTCTCCTCTCTCTATCGAGCCTGCGCGCACATGTCTAAGCAATACATACCTTGCGAGCGAGATTTCAGACATAGAAAACAAGAAAAATTCCTACAAATATTAACACACGAACCTTTTAACGTCTTATCACATTTTTACAGTGTCTCACCAGGTGAACAACCTACAGTTATCAAACATGATTAATTCTTGTATATCATTTAGCAGCCTCGTAACACTTAAAGACTATTACTTTATTGCCAAGAAGGAATTAAGCGTGTTGTGGCGCAGATAGTTTAGTTTTAGAGCTAAATGATGGTGCTTAGTTCACTGATATTAAAAATATTCTGTCGTAGGAAAGAACACATTTTTTATAGTAGTCCTAGGAACTCATTTAATTCGCGCAGCTATACACCCCTTCACTTCACGGTAGCGTACTAAATACCAAGAGCACAAAGTGTTGTAAAAGTATACTTCCAGAGGCGTCTGGTACAGGTTAGCATCCCGCAGAGAGGTCAGACGTGTGCCATCCCTCGTAAATCTGGAACAGTTTTTCTTCTGAAATTGCTCAGCATGTCTGCGATTCTATCAAAATACGTTAATAATTACATTGGGAGAAGATTGTTGATACTATTCAAAAGTTAAGTCTGCTATAAATAAACCTGGAAATTTATAAATGAAGTCTTTCATGACCGAATGACACTGCTGCTGGTAAACCCTTCAAGGTGTAAGATCGTGGTCCACGAAACTCTTCTGTTCCTAGTGTTTCGTCCAGAATTGCGCTGGATATCTTCAGAGGCGTTACCGCTCCATTGAGTCTTCCCGACTGACGGGTCGGACGTCTGAGAGTGACATATATACTGTAGAAAACGGGGGCGTGGGCGGAGATACACGTAATAAACACAGATGTACCTTGCCAAACATAAAACTTAAATATCGATTGTGGTCTTGTCAAAGATAAAAACCGTTTGGTGATTCTGCATAGCTACTGCCCACATGCCGCTAAGTTTCATGGTCTCTACTTTCCTGTTAAAATTATCTAATATTTATATATTTCAATGGCTTCTCTACATGGCCGTGGATAATAGTTCGTCGACGTGGATTTTGTTTCTGAAATCTTCGCTTCGAATTTCCTGCCTGAAGAGCATGCTCTGCTACAGCCGATTTCTCTATTTTCCCTAGTCGGCAAAGACTTCTGTGTTACTTTAGCCGTATATTCACTCTTCCCTTGGTTGTTGCAATACAAACTTTACCTCACGTACACGGAGTACTATGACATAAGCTGAAAAGGATGGCGTTTGTCCTTCACAGATCGGAGTGCCTGACCTATTTTCTTTGTTGGTCCAAAAACCGGTCTAACGTCATGTTTCTGTAACGTCTTTCCAATTTGATTTATTACTTTTTTAACAAAAGGAAGACAAACTGTATTCATCAATCTTTTTTTTTTCATGCTTGTCCTTTGGCCTATCGTTATTTGGTCGTAGGATTCTTTTGATTTCTTTCCCTGAGCAGCAATTTTTCTCGAAATCCTTCTTTAGATCTTCCAATTCGGCGTCCAGGTGTTCCGCAGCGTAAATCCTTTCGGTTCTATCGGCAAGACTTTTAGTGACAACTCTCTTGTGTTGTGGATGGTGACTAGAGTTCTTACGTAAAGATATGACCGCATGCGTTACTTTTCCAAAAATTATGATGCCAGTTGCGGCAGTACTGTACGTCGCTGCTCCATATAAAGTTCCACTCACCTTGTGGTGAATCTCTTCTCACATCCACGCCTGCTGGAAGTTACTGAAATGCAGTTCTCATACTGAAACATTTATACAAGAAAAACAGCTGTACACCTCATAATCATAAGTCGCACTAAAATTTTTGTTGTCGGTGGAATGTCAATAATACAGACATAAAAAAAGTTTTGCCTCACCTCGGTTCCGAGACTTCCGGAACCTGTATAGAAAATTGGAATAGAGATCAACATAAACATCATTTCCGCCCTTTTTATTGCTCATGAAAACGACGCATTGCATGTTGTACCACCATACATCGAGACCTTCAGCGGTGGTGGTCTAGATTACTGAATACACCGGGCCGGCCGCTGTGACCGAGCAGTTCTAGGCACTTCCGTCCGGAACCGCGCTGCTGCTACGGTCGCAGGTTCGAATCCTACCTCGAACATGGATGAGTGTGGTTCCTTAGGTTAGTTGGGTTTCAGTAGTTCTAAGTCTAGGGGAGTGATGACCTCCGGTGTTAAATCCCATACTGCTTAGAGCCATTTGAACCATTTGTACACACCGGTATCTCTGATATCCAGTAGCACGTCCTCTTGCATTGATGCATGCCTGTATTCGTCGTGGCATACTAGCCACAAGTTCGTCAAGGCACTGTTGGTCCAGATCGCCCCGCTCCTCAACGGCGATTCGGCGTAGATCCCTCAGAGTGGTTGGTGGGTCACGTCGTCCATAAGCAGCCCTTTTCAGTCTATTCCAGAAAAGTTCTGTAGGGTCCATGTCTGGAAAACATGCTTTCCAGTCTAGTCGAGCGATGTTTTTATCCCGAAGGAAGTCATTCACAAGATGTGCACGATGGGGACGTGAATTGTCGTCCTTGAAGATTAATGGCTATCCAATATGCTGCCGATGTGGTTGCACTATCGGTCGGAGGATGGCATTATCGTATCGTACAGCCGTTACGGCACCTTCCATGACCACTAGCGGCGTACGTCGGCCCCACATAATGTCACCCCTAAGCAGCAGGGAACCTCCACCTTGCTGCACTCGCTGGACAGTGTGTCTAAGGCGTTCAGCCTGACCGGGTTGCCTCCAAACACGTCTCCAGCGATTGTCTGGTTGAAGGCATATGGGACACTCAAAAGTGAAGAGAACGTGATGCCAATCGTGAGCGGTCAATTCTGCATGTTGTTGAGCCCATCTGTACCGCGCTGCATGGTGTCATGGTTGCAAAGATGGATCTCGCCATGAACGTCGGGATTTAAGTTGCGCAATGTGCATCCTATTGCGCACAGTTTGAGTCGTAACACGACATCCTGTGGCTGCACGAAAAGCATTTGGCGTTGCTGTCAGGGTTCCTCCGAGCCATAATCAGTAGGAACGGTCATCCACTGCAGTAGTAACCCTTGGGTGGCCTTAGCGAGTCATGTCATCGACAGTTCCAGTCTCTCTGTATCTCCTCCATGCCCTAACAACATCGCTTTGGTTCACTCAGAGACGCCTCGACACTTCCCTCGTCGAGAGCGCTTCCTGGCACAAATTAACAAAGCGGACACGATCTAACCTCGATTCTGGCCGTCTATGCATGGTTGAATTACAGACAACACGAGCCGTGTACCTCCTTCCTGGTGGAATGACTGGAACTAATTGGCTGTCCGACCCCCTCCGTCTAATAGGCGTTGCTCATGCATGGTTGTTTACATATTTTGGCGGTTTTAGTGACATCTCCGAACAGTCGAACGGACTATGTTTGTGACACAATATCCACAGTCAACGCCTGTCTTCAGGAGTTCTGGGAAAAGGGATGATGCAAAACTTTTTGATGTGTGAAGTTAAATGAAAGTGTTTATGTACGTAAAATTTCATTCTATTACGGTAAGCTTGCATAGACCAGTTACTACCAAGCATTGCTCCTGAGTTGTACAAGGTCTGAAAAGTACACACGCACACATAATTAATAACCGTAACCAGTTTATGGTAATTACAAGTTATCCTTCACAAACTGATTGTTTCTTGTAGAAAAGTTTTCCCGAATGTTACTGTAATCAATCTCACGTATCAAATTGTTCACTTTCGCTAGTGAGGAACACGCCACGTTGAATTTTTTGTTTAAAATGTCATTAAATGTCCTGAATTTCACACCATGTGATCTATATTCCACTCACTTTACAGCACTACTCAAACATTTTGGTACCGAAATATCACAATATTAATAAGTTTCTTCGGAGCAGCTATTAACAATTCTGATCACTATGGATCCAAACCCTGACTTCACTCATCTCTCTACATTAAAGAAGTTTTCCCAAAATACGTGTGAATATGTAAATTTCTGATTGGCAGAGAAACATCACAACAATCGTACAGCAGCATCAAACCTACTCAGTTTGGTGCATAGATACAAAACCAATCAAAATTTGTTACTGAATTAGAACAGCAAATTAACATAAACAAATTCTGAAGACCCACAAACATTAAATTAACTACCTCTTAACAAAACTATTTTACCGAAATCATGATCTCCTTTCACCAGTAGCATAAATTGACGAAATAGTTTATAACAAATATCCTGGTACGAGTGACTGACACACACATTCCTCACGAGACCAATTACTACAATGTACAATGTAAAAACATTACAAGAAACATTATTTCGCATTCGCACCTTCATTCACTCTCATAACTAAGCACAATTATAACAGTGATTAATAAATAATATGAAGATTCAAGAAACAGAAATGCAAATAAAATTAATACTATTGAATGCAGCTCAAACAGCGTCCGTCAGCTAGTGACCTCTACCAGATGTCATAGAAACTACATACATTCGGGCATCTGATGCCGCCTATCCTGCACCGCTACGCCTCACAGTCAACGACTTTATGACATTCATAGTACAAATTTTTCCCAGAGATTTGTCTGGAGAGTGGTCTGCTCTTTTCAGACATCGCCCTTACTTCCATTCAGTTCCAGTGGGACGATTAATTTTATGAACAACTTGGTAATTTAGCTATGGGTAACCCATTAGGTCCCACTATAACTACTTTTTATATGGAGAAATTGGAACAGTCAGCATTAGAAAAAGGAAATAAGAAACTATTTCGCTTGTATCGGTTTATGGATAAGACATTTGTGGTTTGGCCACGTGGTAAAGAAGCTTCCGACGAATTTTTTGGTTTTCTAAATAATATAAATGCAAAAACTCAGTTCATAATGAAAATAGAAAATGACAACTAAATACCTTTCTTGACTGGTTTAGTTATGAGACAGACCGATGGAAGTTTGGAACATAACGTATTTCTAAAAGTAAAGACACTGACCATACACAACAAAACACAAGCGTCATTAAAAGTCTTACCGATAGAGCCAAAAGGATTGGCTCGCCGGAAGACTCAACGGAGGAGCAACGCCTCTGAAGATGTCCAGCGCAATTTTGGACGAAACGTTAGGAACAGAAGCGTTTCGTGAAACAAAACCTCATACCCCATAAGGTTTAGCAGCAACAAAACTTGGGAACTGTTTATTTTTTTAAAATTATTTATTGAGTGATACCTTCCAATACCGTGTCGGACATCATTTTGTGCGTCGTAGAACATCAGAGTCACGTGGTATGGGCTCAACAAGTCGTTGAAAGTCTCTCGCAAAAATACAGAGCCATGTTTCCTTTACAGCCGTCCACAATTGCGAAAGCGTTGCCGGTGCAGAATTTTGTGCACGAACTGGTCTCTCGATTATGTCCCATACATGTTCGATGAGATTCATATCGGGTGATCTGGGTGGCCGAACCATTCGCTCGAACTGTCCAGAATATTCCTCAACCACTCGCAAACAACTGTGGGCCAGTGACATGCCACGTAGTCATCCATAAAAATTCAACATTAGTTTGGGAACATGAAGTCCATGAATGGCTGAAAATGGTCTCCAAGTAGCCGAATATAATCATTTACAGTCAACGATCGGTTCAATTGGACCAGAGGACCCACTCCATTCCACGTAAACACAGCCAACATCATTATGGAGCCATCAATATCTGGCACAGTGCCTTGTTGACGATTTGGGTCGATGGCTTCGAGGGGTCCGCGCCACACTCGAACACTATCATCAGCTCTTACCAACTGAAATCTGGACTCATCTGACCAGGTCACGGTTTTCCACTAGTCTAGGGTCGAACAGATATGGTCATGAGCCCAGGGGAGGCGCTGTAGGCGACATCGTGCTGCTAGCAAAGGCACTCGCGTCGGTCGTCTGCTGCCATAGTCCACTAACCTCAAATTTCGCCGCAACGGATACGTTCGTCGTACGTCCCTCACTAACTTCTGCAGTCGTTTCACGCAGTGATGCTTGTGTGTTAGCACTGACAACTCTACGTAAGCGCCGCTGTTCTCGGTCGTTAAGTGAAGGCCGTCGGTCACTGCGTTGTCGATAATGAGAGGTAATGCCTGAAATTTGGTACTCTCGGCCGGCACACTGATGACACTCTGGATCTCGGGATATTGAATTCCCTAACGATTTCCGAAACAGAATCTTCCATGCGTCTAGCTCCAGTTACGTGTGCAAAGTCTGTTAATTCGTTGTGCGGCCATAATCATCTTGTAAATCTATTCACATGAATCACTGTAAGTACAAATGGCGGCTCTCCCAATGCACTGCCCTTTTATGCCTTGTGTACGCGATACTACCGACATCTACATCTACATCTGCATCTATATAGATACTCGGCAAGCCACCGTACGGTACGTGGCGGAGGTAGCCTGTACCACTACTAGACGTTTCCTTTCCTGTTCCACTCGCAGATAAAGGGAGGGAAAACGACTGTCTGTATGAGCCCTAATTCTTGTTATCTTCTCGTCGTGGTTCTTACGTACAGAGTATGTTGCCAGCAGGCATTCAGCTTTATATGCCAGGTCTCTAAATTTCCTCAATTGTCCAAAATGAGATTTTCACTCTGCAGCGGAGTGTGCGCTGATATGAAACTTCCTGACAGATTAAAACTGTGTGCCGGACCGAGACTCGAGCTCGGGACCTTTGCCTTTCGCGGGCAAGAACTCTACCATCTGAGCTACCCAGGCACGACTCACGCCCCGTCCTCACAGCTTTACTTCTGCCAGTAACTCGTCTGCTACTTTCCAAACTTTACAGAAGCTCTCCTGCGAACCTTGCAGAACCAGCACTCCTGAAAGCAAGGATATTGCGGAGACATGGCTTAGCCACAGCCTGAGGGATGTTTCCAGAATGAGATGGGAGAGCACTTGCCCGCGAAAGGCAAAGGTCCCGAGTTCAAGTCTCGGTCCGGCACACAGTTTTAATCTGCCATGAAGTTCCTCGATAGTGTTTCTCGAGAAGAACGTCGCCTTCCCTCTAGGGATTCCCGTTTCAGTTCCCGAAGCATATTCGTAACAATTACGTTGTTAGAACCTACAGGTAACAAATCTGCCAGTCAGCCTCTGAATTGTTTTGATATCTTCCTTCAATGCGACCTGATATGGATCCCAAACACTCGAGCAGTACTCAAGACTAGGTCGCACCAGCGTGCTACACGCGATCCCCTTTACAGGCGAGTCACGCTTTCCTAAAATTCTCCGAATAAACTGAGCTCTACCGTTCGCCTTCCCTACCACAGTTCTCAAATGCTCGTT
The DNA here is from genome assembly GCF_023898315.1 of Schistocerca nitens. Lineage (NCBI taxonomy): Eukaryota > Metazoa > Arthropoda > Insecta > Orthoptera > Acrididae > Schistocerca > Schistocerca nitens. Next base: position 309,817,873 of record NC_064615.1, on the reverse strand, counting down.
CCATTTCATATCGCTTCGCAACGTTGCGCCCGTATAATTAAACTTGACTGTGTCCAGTGGGACACTAGCAAGACTGTAACCGAACATTGCAGGTTTTATACTGGAGTCACCTGCGCTTTGTTCCAGTCACTTAGGACTTTGTGCTGGGCGAGAGATTCACGATAAATGCAATCTATGTAAGCGGCCAGTGCCGGAGAGTACGTATTGTAAAACCGAATTGGGATTCCATCCGTACCTGGTAATTTAAACTACTGCCCATTAAAATTGCTACACCACGAAGATGACGTCCTACAGACGCGAAGTTTAACTGACAGGAAGAAAATACTGTGATATGCAAATGATTAGCTTTTCAGAGCATTCACACAAGTCTGGCGCCGGTGGCGATACCTACAACGTGCTAACATGAGGAAACTTTCCAACCGATTTCTCATACACAAACAGTAGTTGACCGGCGTTGCCTGGTGAAACGTTGTTGTGATGCCTCGTGTAAGGAGGAGAAATGCGTACCATCACGTTTCCGACTTTGGTAAAGGTCGGATTGTAGCCTATCGCGAATGCGGTTTATCGTATCGCGACATTGCTGCTCGCGTTGTTCGAGATCCAATGACTGTTAGCAGAATATGGAATCGTTGTGTGCAGGAGGGTAATACGGAACGCCATTCTGGATTCCAACGTCCTCGTATCACTAACAGTCGAGATGACAGGCATCTTATCCCCATGGCTGTAACGGATCGTGCAGCCACATCTCGATCCCTGAGTCAACAGATGACGACGTTTGCAAAACAACAACCATCAGCACGAACAGTTCGACGACGTTTGCAGCAGCATGGACTATCAGCTCAGAGACCATGGCTGCGGTTACCCTTGACGCTGCATCACAGTCAGGAGCGCCTGCGATAGGGGTACTCAAGGACGAACCTGGGTGCACGAATGGCAAAACGTCATTTTTTCGGATGAATCCAGATTCTGTTTACAGCATCATGAAGGACGCATCCGTGTTTGACGACATCGCGGTGAACGCATGTTGGAAGCGTGTATTCGTCATCGCCATACTGGTGTATCACCCAGCGTGATGGTATGGGGTGCCATTGGTAACACGTCTCGGTCATCTCTTGTTCGCATTGACAGTACTTTGAACAGCGGACGTTACATTTCAGATATGTTACGACCCTTGGCTCTACCCTTCATTCGATCCCTGAGAAACTCTACATTTCAGCCTTTATTAAGGCCAGAGGTGGTTGTTCTAGGTACTGATTTCTCAGGATCTATGCACCCAAATTGCGTGAAAATGTAATCACATGTCAGTTCTAGTATAATTTATTTGTCCAATGAATACCCGTTTATCATCTGCATTTCTTCTTGGTGTAGCAATTTTAATGGCCAGTAGTGTATGTAAGCGGGCAATGCCGTGGAGTACGCATTGTATAAAACCGAATTGGGATTCCTTCCGTACGTGGTAATTTATTTGCTTTCAAATCCTTCAGTTGTTGTGATGCTTATTTCCATGCCGTCCATACGGGTGTCTGTCCGATTCTCAAATGACGGTATGTTTGCCCGATTCCCCTGCGTGAACGATATCTTGAACGTGAAATTTAAAACTTCATCTCTCGTGTTGCTGTCTTCAACTGCCACACAAGACTGAGCAACAAGGGACTGAATGGAAGCCTTATACCCCTTAGAAATTTTACTTAGAACAGGAAATTTTTCGGTTTCTATGCCAGATCTTTTGCCAAGACGTGATGGTGCTAGTGCAGGATGCTTCATACATAGATCTTCTGACAAATGCACGACTTTTGTCACCTCAGTGTAACAAACGGATTCATTCTTCATTTCATATCTGCAGAAGGTCTTCATCTTTTATTTCTTCTCTTGTTTCAGCCTACTCTTCAACTGTGTAAATTTGGAAACTTTGTCGAGTTTTACGAGTTCTTACTCTATTTTCAACCTCCAGAGCATTTACATCTTTTCTTTCACCTCTGAAATGTTTTGGACATCACGTTGTGGTAACATTCCTTGATTTTCCATTATAAAGGAAGAGTAGAAAGCAGTACAAATTTCAGCGCCTGAACTACCAACTGTAGACCACAGATGTGCCTTCGACCAATCATTTGCGAACAGGCAGCGTTAAGTAGTGGACGTGCGGCCGTTGTCCTCCAACGTTGCTATGTCACGTATAGCAGTGCAGCAACATCTCTATATCAGTTGTTCATGATATTTTCCGATGTTAGTAGAAATCTACCACAAAAGATGAAATTCAGAAATTCGCATACAGGCTGAAAGTTTTGACGATATAACCGACATTCAAGGCAAATGCGTGGTTTGTGTTGAACAACATCCCCGAGAAGGACATTCATGACTTTCACACGGTTGTGTGAACGTTCTTTACGTTCTACCCGAGTGCGGGAAAATATGGTTTTAAAACCACCACCTTCACTTATCTCTGTTTTTTATTAATTCGCTCTCAAAACTTTTTGGAGGGGCGGGTTATTTTGGCCATGTGTCACCGGCAGTATCTTGGCGCTAATCAGTACAACTGACATAAATTTCCTAAGGTTTCGGGAAGAATTTTGCTGTAGTGGTTACTGAAACTTTTGAGCGTAGCTCAAGTAGTAACATAGCATATGTGTTAATATTTGTCGGGAGGTTTTGTATGGCGTTGTATCTATTGGGCAGCAGGCGCTATTTCTTCTGAAACACTGGTAGAACACATTGACGGGAAAAATAGCAACACCAAAAAATAATCAATGTAGAATAATGAAATTTCTGAAATACATTTGTCTAGGTAACATATTTAAGTAATTAACGTTGCAAGATCACAGATAAATGTAAGCGCGAGATGAGCCATTGCAAATGTGAAACGCTGCAACGTTAAACACTAGTCAAACCTCCAGAATGTTGAATGCTAGCTTGCAAACGAGCATGCATTGTGTTGTACAGATACCAGACGTAAGTTTGTGGGATGGTTCCATGCCCGTTGCATTTGGTCGGTCAGTACAGGGACGGTTAATGCTGTTTGTGGATGACGCTGGAGTTGTCGTCCGATTATGTCCCATATGTGCTCGATTTCAGGCAGGTATGGTGATCGAGCAGACCAAGAAAACATGTCGATACCTTGTAAAGCGTGTTGGGCTATAACAGCGGTATGTGGGCGGCCGTCATCCTGCTGAAAAGCACCCTATGTAGCGCTGCTCATGAATGGTAACAAAAAAGGTCAAATCACCAGAGTGATGTACAAATTTTCAGGCAGGGTGCGCGGGATAACCGCAGGAGTGCTCCTGCTGTCATGTGAAATCGCACCGCAGACCATAACTCCAGGTGTAGGTCCTGTGCGTTTAGAACACAGGCATGTTGGTTGCAGGCCCTCAGCTGGCACCGAGGCAGAATCAGCTTTAATCAGAAAACGGAACAGACCTCCAATGAGCCAGCCCTCCAATGAGCTCTCACTTGACACCACTGCAGTCGCAAATGGCTGTGGTTCGGCGTCAGCTGAATGCACGCTACAGGGTGTCTGGCTCGGAACTGTCCTTGAACTAACCAATTTTTATAAGTTCGTTGTGTTACTGTGATGCCAACTACTGCTCACATTGCTGCTGCAGATGCAGAACTATGTGCAAAAACCATACACCGGACACTACGGTGTTCCATCTGGGTAGTGTCACATGGATGTCAAGAACCTGGTCTTCTTGCAACCGTACATTCCCGTGACCACACTGCCAGCAAACATGTACTGTGGCTACGTTCCTGGCAAGTCTTTGAACAATATTGCAGACGGAACTTTTAGCTTCTCGTAGGCCTGTTACACGATCTCGTTCAAACTTAGTAAGGCGTCGACAATGGCGGCTTTGTCACCTTAAAGGCAGCATCCACTTATATCGCACAACTCCTTGGTACTGCGAGTTTCCGCCTTCAGTGTAGTGTGTCTATTATGGATAATTCCTGCCATCTTTGATCAATCTACTAAGAACAAATTTCGTAGTAATAATAACGATTTTGGCTGAGATTGAGCAATTATTCATTACTATGTTATTTGCCACCATTATGTGATTCCAGTCTATGTGTGACAAATTATGTGGATATGGCCATATGCCGTAAAATAACACGAAAAACCTCTGTTTGCTTCTGTAGTTTTTCCACAAAACGTTGCCCGCATCTCGTGGTCGTGCGGTAGCGTTCTCGCTTCCCACGCCCGGGTTCCCGGGTTCGATTCCCGGCGGGGTCAGGGATTTTCTCTGCCTCGTGATGGCTGGGTGTTGTGTGCTGTCCTTAGGTTAGTTAGGTTTAAGTAGTTCTAAGTTCTAGGGGAGTGATGACCATAGATGTTAAGTCCCATAGTGCTCAGAGCCATTTGAACCATTCACAAAACGTTGTTATCACAACTTCACCTTGATCGCTCATACTATTCACTACGTGAACATCCTCAAAGACAATAAATCATCCTGAAATCAATTAATTTAATACATTTTCATACCTAATCAGTTTATGAACTGGACGTAATTTATGAATGGTGATTTTTCCCATATACGTTGGGGTGAAGAAAAGATTCTCTACTTGTTACGAGATGACTGGGAAATACACGTACTAGTCAGTGAGATACAGAGAGACTCAGGGATATCAAATCAGAATAAGGGATATATTAACTAGTATTAACCAAGAATAAATCAGCATATATACATTTTTTGATGTAGACGTGAAAACGTCGTCACTTGTCTCTGACTTCCACGTTTGCACCACAGACGTCTCAAAGTCTTCATTCACAGTGACCTTTAAAGGATGTCTCCATGACCTATTGACGTTCTCTTGTTAACTGCTTGCATATAGAGTTCCTGCAGCTACCGGAGAGTTCGTGTCGCCGTGCCTTGCATGCGCGAGATGTCTGGCGTTCGATAATATAGTCATTGTCATCCTGCCTTCTTCATAACTCGCCACTAACACCATCAACATTGCTTGCTACCATGTTGCCGCACTTATACTCACTTAGGATTATTTATTTCCTCCTGTCGCTGATGTATGAAATATTTGTTATTGCCTGGATGTTTGTAGTCACATATTTATCTTTCCGTACAAGACGCTCGTGATGTGTGCTTGTGTGTACGTGTGTGAGAAAGGAGAAGAGAGAGGGAGTTGGTATATCTTAATCTGCTTATCTATTTTGCTACACCTGTCTCCACTTTGCCTCTGTTTTCTGTCTCTCCCCCCTCTTCCCGTCTTCTCGTCTTTTACGCTATAATTACATAACGCATTGTGTTCGCGGTGAAGCCGCTAATGAACGCCGCTTACTCCATACTATGCTTTTGCTTTGTGAAATCAGTGCTTCTCATTTACTGCGAAAAAGAAGGTCCAATTAATATTGCCTACATTCCTTATCAACGTAGTATGTGATTCTTGGTGTACGTCCATTCGGGAGGAATTTATGGCAGTTATATAGATGGATGATCGAATTCCCAGCATTAATTGTTGTATGTGTTTCCTGCGGTATAGAAATGTCGGACGGAATGTGTTGTTACAATATCGATAAGTATCAAAATGATTCTTCCCATGTTGAACAATTCATGAAATTTATGTTTTAGTCTGCGGCTAAACCATTTCTTCTAAATAACCTTTCTTCCAAAGGAGCATTCAGGAGAATTTCGGATGAAGTATGAAAATTAGAAGGGTGGTCCTGGTAGAGAGTGAAGCTGCAATGGCGCGTAGCTATTCGATTCTGGATAGCTGCTTCGGTGAGGCCGTTGCCAACAAAAACAAGGCTCGGTGTTCGAGTGTTGGACCGGCACACAGTTTTAATCCGCCGGGAAATTTCAAACTAAAACTTAATTTACTTTCTCGTCAATACTTCACTTCAGTGTCTAAATACACTAACACTTCGGAAGCTAGAATTTTGTTATATATAACATTAGATACAATGAGGTTACAGATTTCATGGGACAATGATATGCGTACATACAGACGGCGATAGTATAGCGTACACACGATACGAAAGAGCAGTGCATTGATGGAGCTGTCACTTGCGCTCGAGTGGATCGTGTGAAAAGGTTTCCGACGTGATTACAGCCGCATGACTGGAACTAACGGACTTTGAACGCAGAATGGTAATTGGAGCTAGACGCATAGGACTCTCCATTTCGGTCATCGTTAGGGATTCAATATTCCGAGACCCACAGTGACAAGAGAGTGCCGAGAATACCAAGCTACTGGCATTATCGCTCACCACAGGCGACGCAGTGGCCAACAGCCTTCACTTAACGACTGAGAGCAGTAGCTTTTGCGTAGAGTTGTCAGTGCAAGTAAGCGACTCTGAGTAAAATAACCGCAGAAATCAATGTTCGATGTACGACGAACATATCCCTTAGGAGAGTGCGACGAAATTTCGCGCTAACGGGCTGTGGCAGCAGATAACCGGTGCGAGTATCTTTGGTAACAGCACGACATTGTCTGCAGCGCCTCCCCTGTGTTAGTGACCATATCGGTTGAACCATGGACGATAGAACCGCCGTGCACTGCTCACATGAGTCCCAATTTTAGCTGGTAAGAACTAATGGTAGGGCTTGAGCGTGGCGCTGACGCCACGAAGGCATGGAGCCAAGTTGTCAACAAGGCACTGTGCAAGCTGATGGTGGCTCCTTAACGGTGTGGGATGTATTTACGTGGAACGGAGTGGGTCCTCTGGCAAAACTGAGGCCATCATTGCCTGTAAATGGTTATGCTGAGCTACCTGGATACCATTTGCTGCCATTTATTGACTTCATGTTTCCAAACAGTCACTGAAATTTTTAGGATGAGAATGCGCCATGTCTGCCATATACCCGCCGGTTCGCTTAAGGGGCTCCGGAAAGGCTCAAAATCATGAAAAGTTCAATTTTTACTTTTTTGCGTTTTCTGAATCTGCAGACTATTACCTTTTAATAGATATATAATTTATTCAATTCCGAAGACTACAACTATTTTTAAATTTTTTTTGAAATGTTTTCTACATGGGCGTGACCCACTGTGGCGCTGTTAAACTGCTGTCAAATGGTGTTATTATTAACGTCCGTGTTCATCAGGTACATTTTAGTGATGTGAGATAAAGTATGTGTTGTGGCTAACCTGTGAAGGTTCAATATATATCGCTTGTGTGATTGTCGATTGTTTCATGTTTACTTACTCTGTCGTTATCTCGAAAATATTCGTAATTAATTCTGTTTCTTGAGTCTCTGTTTTGTTGAAGTATAATAATGAGTAAAAGTAAAGTTATTAGAAATCCTCTGAAGGCTTTTAAGAAAAGGAGAAATGTTGGAAAGCCAAAGGTATGTGTTATTACTGTAAACAATAAAGACGATGAAAATCCCCAACATAGCTTGTGTCCCAAAGAAGAAGACACTTGGTGTAAATATAACAAAGGGTTGCTAACTGGTGAAGTGTACACTCATAAGCATAGTCTGCCTCATGCAATAATGGAGGTGATAAAACCTATTTTCAGAGACTTAGCAGCACCTGAACTGTTGAAAAAGTGTATTCACGGAAAAACTCAAAACCCCAATAAAAGTGTAAATAGTGTTATATGGTCGAGAATCCCCAAGACTGTATTTGTTGGAATAGAAACACTTCACTTTGGTGTGTATGATGCTGTTGCGACTTTCAATGATGGCAACATTGTAAGGTGCAAGGTATTTAGAAATATGGGAATGAAGATAGGTTCTAACATGGTACGAGCGATGCTTGCTTTAGACAAGGAACGCCTTCGGGCTGCAGAAGGGCTGTAAAGAGTCTAGAAATACAAGCAAGAGTAAACAGGAGGAGGAACAAGAGGAAGCTGGAGGAGGAGTTTGCAGAGGATGAAGATAATCCATCCTATGGACCTGGAATGCACTAAAAAGTTACTCCAATCTTTGTCGCTCGATTCCCAAAACTTTTATTTTCCCATACTAATTACATGTTTTCTAAGGATCTTCCAAACATATTTGTTTCAAACTTTCAGTAAATGTTACACAGTACCTTCTGCATAATTTAACACAGCCTTTTTCCAAAAAAGTGTATATTTTTGAATATATAAATACAAAATTGCAAAAAAATGTTGTGAATTTTCATTACAATTGAAAAAAAATCATCTTTAATAACTGAACTAAAATTTTGTAAAATCCCTGTGTTAAGTTGTAGCCCATATTCCAATAAATAATCTGTAAAAAGTTCAACTTCCTACCTCAAATACTTTGTGAGGAAAGATGTAATTTATAAGCGTTATTTTAACATTGCAAGTATAGGGCGTTCCGGAGCCCCTTAAAAAGAATGGCAACCCCACAGGCACCGAGCATCACGGGTTTGCATATGTACAAGGCGTTGCCTCCCCGGACGGCTTCGATCACAAGGACAATAGACGGCAGGATAAGCGCCACCAGAGGTGCTCCATGCCAGGAACCTATTTCCTCAGCCGTGTCAAATGTGCGGAACTGGATTGATACGAATTCCTACGCGTGCCGGCTAGGGTGGCGCTAGCCAGTACGTCGGCAGTTCGCTCCACCGAAGCTCTGGGCCAACTCGTGCGCCGGCTCTTACCAGCCCGTAAGTCAAAGCCCAGTCGGAAGCCACCGCAGCGGGATCTACGACTTCCCAGCAATATCCCGAGACGTATCTGTCGGCCAACTAAGCCGAACGCTCAACCTCCGGCGTTGGAGATTATCAGTGGCATAGTCTTCACGTCCCACTACGTTTATTCGCTGTGTGTTCCGGGCGTATGCCTGTTGGTGTCTGAGAAGTTGTACTTTTTTTTTATTGAGAGTTTTGCTTTGTTATTATATCTCTCTACTGCGGTCGCAATAAATCCTTGTTCTTGTTTACCTATATCTTATTATTTCTTATCAAGCATCTCCCTGTGAAAGGTATAGCAATGTCACCAGGCCACAGTTGTTCGCGATTGGTTCGAAGAACATCCTGAAGAATTAGAGCGAATGATTGGGTCACGCATATCGTAAGACTTGAATCCCATCGAACATTTGTGGGACATAATAGAGAGGTCAGTTCGTACACGAAATCCTGCACCGGCAACACTTCCGCATTTATGAACGGTTATAGACGCGGAATGGCTCAATATTTCTGCTGGGGTTTTCCAACGAGTTGTTGAGTCCACGCCACGCCGAGGTGCTGCACTGCGCCGAGCAGAAAGAGGTCCGGCACAATATTAGGAGGCATCCAATGACTTTTGTCGCCTCCATGTACATCGTAGGATACAAACTGCCAGTGAGTTATCCAATCCAGTAGACCGCGCTTAAGTCAAAATAAAGTCAGCTGAAGTATGACGGGTCCCGGCGGAGTTTCGAGTCCTTCCTCGGACATGAGTGTGTCTGTTTGTCCTTAGGATAATTTAGGTTAAGTAATGCGTAAGCTTAGGGACTGATGACCTTAGCAGTTAAGTCCCATAAGATTTCACATACCATAAGATTTCTCACACATTTGAACACTTTGAAGTATGACGGGAGTACCTGTTACAATCCTGCGTCACTGTAAGTCCAGTAAAGAAACGTCGTTGCACAGACTTGAGATGAAGTAAAGATCCTGGTTGGTTATTATAACATAAAACATAGATTTTTTATATCTTTACTGCTAAATACCGAGAAGAAAAACATGAAAACGACTGGACACCCTACATTCATAAATGTACCTTCTTCTCCTTCTCCTTTTCTTTTTTCCCGAATGTTAACCGGCGGGGACGGCATCATTGTACGGGTTGATGCAGTGTAGGTGATAGTAAAGTTTTGTAAATGTTTGCGTAACTTTTATCTGTGGTGAGACATGGGTCGTAGACCTGTACTCGCCTATCTGAATGTCGGAAACCGCGTAAAAGCCACATCCAGGTTGGCCAGCTCATCATGTCTTGCCGTTAACTCGCGCGGCGTACTTGATCCGGAGCAGGCTAGCATCTCCGTATCCGGGAAAAGGCGCATTAACAGGCTCGGTTACCTGTTGGATTACGTTCATACGTGTTCCTGTCGACTGGGAATTAAAAGTAAAAATAAATAGAAATGCGACGTGAAATCAAGTAATGAAATGTGCATCTGGCATCTGGCGCAAACTATACGCAGCTGTGTAGTGTTGTGGTATGTCTTGTAGCAAATAATCAACTAAAAGATTAAAGGGTCCTGTCTTACAGCCAGTTAACCTATACCATAGTTTCAACACTGTACAAGATCTACTCTTGCCACTAGGTGTAATATCGTAACTGACAGTGGTCATTTCGTACACTGGACTTCAGCACGGCTGCCAACAGAACGGCGTTGCTGGCAGCGTATCCGCGAGTGACAGGGAGTATACGGGTCAGGGGTACCCGCGTAACTCAGGGCAGACACGCCCACCTGGCGCCGTCCCACTGTCGCGCCGGAGCCCGAACCGGAGACAGCGGCGCACACGAGTGCCGCTGTTTCGAAATTGTGTTCGGCGCCTGCTGCGAGCGCCGCCACGTCCGGGAACTTTGCTCCATTTGAGAAACAAGCTGTTACAGATTTATCACCAGTGGCAGGCACTGACAAAACAGACAGGTGTATACTGGGTCACATAAGAACTCCATATAGACAGAACTAAGGTGTCACTACGCATCTGTAAAGGCAATGGTACTCTCTGCGGGAAATGGACTTGGCACGTTTCTAAGTGTGACATAAATGAAAATGGTGAGATCGACAAAACATAAAACTTAGACCGTCACTGCAATTAGGAGGAGCGTTCAATAAGTAATGCTACCAATTTTTTATGTCGGCCAGTTTCGCTTCGAAAAATGCGGAATTGGTTGTGGGACATCGTGGAATATTCCCGCTTCAGCCTCTATAGTTTCAATTCGTTCCGATAGCTGGTGGAGCTATACGTAGCCTCCAAAATGGCTTCTGTAACGCAGCTGCGTTCCAGACAGAGAACTGTCACTGAATTTCTTTTGGATGAAATCCAGAGCATGACAGATATTTATAGGCGCTTGTAGAGCGTGTACTGCCGGCCGTTGTGGCCGAGCGGTTCTAGGCGCTTCAGTTTGGAACCGTACGACCGCTACGGTCGCAGGTTCGAATCCAGCCTCGGGCATGGATGTGTGTGATGTCCTTAGGTTAGTTAGGTTCAAGTAGTTCTAAGTTCTAGAGGACTGATGACCTCAGATATTAAGTCCCATAGTGCTCAGGGCCATTTTTTTTAGAACGTCTACGGAGACCTGGCACTGAATTAAAGCACGGTGAGTCGTAGAACGAGGCGTCTGTCATCATCGTAAGAATGTCACGCAAACGTGTCCGACATCCCGCGTGCCGGTCGGACGCATAGACTCCTACAAGGTTGGAACGTGTGGACACTCTCATTCGATATATCGACGGCTTGCAATAAAACACCACGCTGCACAACTGGACGACTCCTTTAGTAGCCTGACACACTCGTCCACCAGCTGGGGTACTCAGAGGTGTGTGTTCGCTGGATTCCTCGTCGCCTGACAGTAGACTGTAAAGAGCAATGAAGGACCATCTGTGCGGGATTGCTTGCGCGTTACAAGGCTGATCGTGAAAATTATTTGTCGAACGTCGTCACAGGCGGTGAAATATGGGTTCTCTTCGAAACGAAAACGAAACGGTAAAACACGGAGTGGCGCTACACAACCTCTCCTCCAAAGAAAAAGTTCAAAGCCGCACCCTCAGCCGCTAAAGCCACGGCGACGTCTTTCTGGGACTCTGAGGGGGTTATTCTGTTTGGTGTCCTCCCTCATGTGCAGCTATCAACTCTGATGTGTGTTGTGCTACCCTCAGGAAACTGAAAACGACTTTATTGTCTTCGTCGCCACAAAAATTCAAACGAACTTCTTCTCCGAAACAACGCGAAGCCTCAAGCAAATCTGCGCATCCGAGAGCAGCTCACAAAACTTAACTGGACTGTTCTTCCTCATCCACCCTACATATCGGATCTTGCACCTTCCATCTTCCATCTGTTTGTCCCAATGGAAGATGTACTCCGTAGAAAGCAGTACGTGGATGATGGGGACATTATTGATGCAGGAAGACGTTGACAAATAGAGTGGTACCACGCAGAAATACAGATCCTCCCAGCTGAGCCTTGGTAAAGAAAACTGCTGTTTCGAAGAGCGCGCCGCAACGCGCTGTGTGATGCAGTCGCCCTCCATTTCTGGTGGTGGCGCCGCTGTGGTGTCTCACTCTGGTGGGAAAGCGAAAAGGTTGCCTGTTCACGTGTACTTAAGGGGCGCTATCAGCTCGTCAGGGGCACCCCACCCCCCAGTACCCTCTCCTCCTTGATGACCGTCCGACAACCTCAGTAAGGCCGACCCTTTGCCTCTCACCTCTCAGATGTATTTTCCATCCCAGATGATCCCCACTTTGATTATTCCCTCTTCCCTGACGTCATGGACCGTACGAATATCTCTGCTCCTCCCCTTGCTCCTAGCTTCCAGTACTTGGGCCACACACCACCATCTGAACTTAACACTCCCATCACTACACAGGACATCAGCCTCACACTCCGCACTAAACGCAACACTGCTCCCGGCCACGACTGCATTACCTAACACCACCTCAAACACTGCCCTCCCTCCTTCCTTTCAGTCCTTGCCACCCTCTACAATGTCATCCTTACCACTGGCTTCTATCCCGACCTGTGGAAAACCTCCCGTATCCTGATATTCTCCAAACCCAACAAGCCTCCATCTGATGCCTGTTCCTATTGTCCTATCTGTCTCACATCAGTGTTCAGCAAGTTCTTGGAATCCATCCATTCCTGGCGCATGAATCACCACCTCCGCCAAAACCACCTCCGCCCCAACACCGAATGTGGCTTTCGACCTTCCTTCTCTGACGATGACCAACTCCTCTGCCTCACTCATCTCCTCTCCCTCCAGTATAACCCCTGTCGCTCCACCATTTTTGTCTCCCTCGACCTCGAAAATGCCTACGACCGTGTCTGGCATCCCAGTCTCCTGTTTAAACTCCAAACCTATGCCCTTCCTATCAACTACATCCGTCTGATGGCCTCCTTCCTCTCCCGCCGCCCCTCCTATGTTACCATCCATAATGCCAATTCCCACACCTTCTACCCCTCTGCAGGTGTGCGCCAGGGCTCTGTCCTCTCCCCTCTCCTCTACTTCTTGTACATGGCAGATATGCCCCAACCCCCCCCCTCCATTACACCTCTTGCAATATGCCAATGACACCTCATTCCTCGCCCTCTCTCCTACCCTCCAACGGTCCCAACGCCTTCTCCAGAATCACCTTGAACTTTTTGCTGCATGGTGTAACCAGTGGCTCCTGAAAATCAATCCTTCCAAGACCCAGGCAATCATCGCAAGTTGTACCACTCGCTCCTTCTGGCTCCTGGATTTCTCCCTTACTGTCTGAGCCCGTCCTGTCCACCTCACCCCCACCCTCACCTACCTTGGCCTCACCATTGACTGTCACCTCACCTGGATCCCTCATCTCCGCTCCATCCAATCCAAAGCCCACAACTGCTTCTGACTCCTCAAACTCCTCTCTGGCCAGACATGGGGGTTGCACCCCTCTACCATCATCCACAGCTACAAATCCTTAATCCGTCCCATCCTCTGTTATGCCAGTCCCACCTGGATATCTGCCCCCCCCCAAATTCTATAAGTCCCTCCAGATCCTTGAGCGTCATGCCCTCCGCCTCGCCTTCTGTATACGCCTCCCGTCCCCCACGCTGATCCTCTATGACCTTTCCCCCATCTGCTCCTATTCCTCGAACATATCCGCATCCTCTACACCTCCTGCCACCTTGATCCCCCTCACCCCCTGGTTGCTCCTCTCCTCTTCCATCCCCGCCCCCTGCCACGTCTTCATTGTTGTGTCCCCCCTCCCTCCATCTCTACACCCTTCATCTCCTTTCCCAAGGTGGCTTCCATCAACTCCCCCTCCCGGATGATGCCCTCTCTCCCTCCATTTATCCCTCCTATCAACTCTGATCCTCACTCCCCCTCCTTTCCTCTGTCCTTTTCCTGGGCTTCCTCCCCCCCCCTTCCATCCTCTTTCTTCCCCACTCCCCTCTCTCTGCCACCTTCTCTCCCCCGAGTCCTTTTGCATTTCCCTCCTCTGCCTTTTCTCATTCCCTCTCGCATCTGCCCTGCCCCTCTCCCCCCTTATAAGTCCTCTCCCACCTTGGTTTTCCCCCCCTTTTTCGTTTTTTCCTCTCCTCCCTCCTTGTTTCTCCCCCTCCTCCAGGTCCCCCCCCCCTCATCTGCCCTTGGCTCGGGAGTGTCCTCTTTGTGCCGCCATTTTCGTGCAGTGTTTTACAGTGAGTGTTCCGTGTTGTGTATCTTTTGGGAAGTGTTGCGAACGGCCATCATACTATCGCTGGGTGTGATTTTTTATCTCTTGCGAACAGAAACCAGACTGTCGCCATGTTTTTTTTAATTGTGTGTCTATTATGTTACTTGTCTGATTCCTGTGTTTTTTATTAACATTGCCAACCCCTTTGCTTTCTGTTTTAACTTTCCGCATTTTTCCGCCATTTTACACTTTAAGTCACCGTTTTATCGCCTGTTTTCTTGTTTCTTTTCTTCTTCCGTTTTTAAAAAAGTCTGTAGGCTGTAGAGCAGCGTACTAAGGTGCTGCCAGCCCTGCCCCTTCGGGGGGAACTGAAAATCAACAAAGGAAAAAAAAACTCGGCAGGGGGTCAGTCTGAGTCGGTCAGTTGGTCAGCCTCAGGAGTCTAGGCAGTTGGTCAGCCGGGTCAGCGTGGGGCAGTAAGTGTCTGTCTGTCGTCCGGAGTGCTAGTATGTATTAGGCCGCCAGTCTGCTCGAGCTGCTGAGGCAACGGACATTGGCGGTTGGATCCATCGATTGGTCGGTCGCGCACTGGGACACAAGATGACTGGTCCGTCTTGAGCGTCGGCGCATGTGAGGTCGCCACGTGAGTCCAGTGGACCGTGCCGTATAGCGAAGGGTAGTGGCTTCGCGGTTGACACGAGAGCAACAGGAGCCAATCCACGACATCGGTCTGGCCGGCGCGAGCTGCGACGCCGTGAGACGGGGGATCGGCGCGCCTTCCTGCGTCCGTTGAAGCGGCTGGCAGGTCGGTTTGGGAGGGCGTTTTGTGGGTGCTGCGTCAGGTCTTCTCGAGAAATGGCAGTTTATTAGAAGTTAAGTGATTCGTGATATGTGTTTCATTTACTTGTTAAATTCTACTTGGTGTTTTGGTCAGTCTCTCGTCCCCAGCTTGCTCGGCTGTCTCCCGTCCGCATTTGTTAGGCCATACGTTAATAGCTGCCTCTGTCATGTTTGTCGGATTCGGTGTTAACGAATTTATTGCTTAAATGCCGAATTGTTGAAATATGGTTTTATATTGCCTATCATCTTGCGAGGTGGAATATGTCTAATGTAGAACATGTTGTACATTTTATGTAAGTCAGCAGTTTATGGGTTTTATTTAAATAGTCATTTTAGGTTATAAGGTTGTCACCCTCCCACCGTAAGAGCCCTTAAAAAATTGCACTTTCGATGGCAAATAATTAGAGTGTTGCACCATTTCGATCCCTCTTACGGGGTGCATATTTTTCGTGTTTGTGTGAGTTGTTAAAAATTTTTTTTTTAGTTTAAAGTAATCTGGTGTGTTGCAGATTTGCACCAGTGTACTCTTTCAGAGGTTGTCGTTGGAGGTCCCGACTACGGCCGTGTTGAAAGGGAGCAGGCAAGCTTCTCAGGCTCATACTGTTAATATTGTTCTTTCTGCCTCCAAATAAATTTCTAACATGATATTTCGAGGGTGCTTTTCTGCTTATAATTTTAAATCTGTTTTTGAAAAAGCTTTTAAAGAATAAAATTCACATTTGTAAAAGTAATTTCATTTTCCATCAGTTACTTCCTGGCAACTACTTCCACGCTCACCTAGTGTGATTAAATGTGATAATATTGTTGATGAATCGCTAGCAAATAAAATAAATTCTTTAAGAAAAGATTCTGAAAGTAAATTTACGGTTCACAAGTAAAGTTGAGTAAGGCGTCACATTGAACGGGGAATATGTTCCAAAAATGGTTTTTTACTTAAAAGAGTGGGGAATAATATGGTGTACTGGAATCCTGAAAAAAACCACTTGCTTTCAGAAAAAAATGCATTGCATTACTTATATAACGACCCTCGTACATTATATAGCTCATATAGGTAACGGTGTGAAACAGGGAAACTTCCTCGTTAAATGTGTCTAATACGTAGAAAACAACCCACTTTCACATCAGCAATAGCGTCCATCCAAGAGGCGAAAGACAGTGTTCCCGAGGAAGACAAAAGCTTCAGTATAAGGTCGGTAGCAACGGCGGACATATTCAATGTGTTACTGACCAATTTTGACAATATCAGAATAGAAGATCCATTGAAACGTTATGTCCGAGCTTTCCACTTTTCTTATATTTGAGTAATATGTTTATGAATTGTGCACTTTGCATACCGAATCGGTAACAGCTTAACGTACCGAACCCAGCTACCACGTGCAACTGATGATATGCAGCTGATTGTTCAAAAACAAACCACTGCTACTGTGAGCACGACTGAAGTCTATAACTAAGCAGCTAGAAGATAATCACCATTACAGCTTTTGTTTTCGTCAGAGAGTGTAGATTTTGCTATTATTAATTTTTTACCTAGTCTGTGCACTTTGTACAGGCATCAAGGGATCACAAATTTAGCATTGGAGGGCATCGTGGAGGGTAAAAATCGTAGAGGGAGACCAAGAGATGAATACACTAAGCAGATTCAGAAGGATGTAGGTTGCAGTAAGTACTGGGAGATGAAGAAGCTTGCACAGGATAGAGTAGCATGGAGAGCTGCACCAAATCAGTCTCAGGACTGAAGACCACAACAACAACAGCAACAACAACAACCTAGTCTTTATATACAGGGGGCGCAAAAATGTGGGAACACCGAGAGAAATGCTTGTTTGACCATAAACGCAGATGCTTGCGAAATCTGCACGTTGCTCTGTTATATTTGACCACGAATAGAACCTGTGAAATATCCTCAAAACGTTGCAAGTGATAGTCGTGGACAGCACAGCGTTGTCTAGTCGTGAGCGCATTATGTAGGAGCTAAGTGATTTATAACTTGGAGAAGTTGTTGGTGCCAGTATGGTGGGTGCTTCTGTAACCAAGATAGCGGAAGTGTTTGGTTCAAAAATGGTTCAAATAGCTCTGAGCACTATGGAACTTAACATCTAAGGTCATCAGTCCCCTAGAACTTAGAACTGCTTAAACCTAACAAACCTAAGGACATCACACACATCCATGCCCGAGGCAGGATTCGAACCTGCGACCATAGCGGTCGCGCGGTTCCAGACTGAAGCGCCTAGAACCGCTCGGCCACACCTGCTGGCGAAGGTGTTTGGTGTTTCAAGATTTATGTCGCAATGAGGGAAAGCGGAAAATAATCATCCGCTAAGCCGCAACGCGGATGAGAGCGTGTGTTGAGCAATTGTGACAGATGGTCATTGGAAATGATCGTGACGAAATACAAGGCTACGTCAGCTGCAAAAGTCACTGAAGAACTGACTGTCACACTCGAGAACCCTGTCTGCACCAAAACAACACGAAGGGAGCTCCATTAGCAGGGAACTGCTGGGCGACCTGGAATTCCAAACAACTCGTCAGTGAGGCAAATCCCCATAATGACAAAACTCGGTGCCGAAGCCGTTACACCTGTACTACGGAGCAATGGAAGAAATTCATTTGGGCGGATGAGTCTTTTCTGTTTCTGACTTCTGTCCGAGTGTACGTCCCAGGACTGAAACTTGGCGGGTGTTCGGTGGTGATTTGGGCAGCCATATCGTGGTATTCCATGGGCCCCATATAAAGTCGCATTACTGCCTAAGATTATATTACCATTTTGGGTGATCATGTCCACCCCAAGGTACAATGTTTGTTTCCCAAGAGTGATACTGCGTTCCAAGACGACATGCGGCTTCTTCATACAGCTCGCATCATCCGGAACTGGTTTTGTGAGAACCAGGATGAATTGGTGAATCTCCTCTGACCACCAAATCTCAGTATCACTTAGCCTTTGTGGTCCACTTTCCAGAGGAGGGTGGGTGATCGATGTCCAAGTCATTCGTAGTTACCTGAATTTTTGCAGGAGGAATAGTGTAAGATTCCTTTGAAATCTACACGGGACCGTAATTAAACCACTATGAGACGACTGGAAACTGTTTAAACTGCCAACAGGTTTTCTACACCGTATAAAGCAGGTTAATGTTTTGTTTCGAAAGTATTTTCATATAGTTGCCTCCCTTCTGCATATGTGCAACGACATCGGTCAAATTTTCCATCAAAACAGGAATTCCTTCATCCACTTATACTCCAAGTTGTTTCTTGCTAAGGTTTTGGTAATAGTTACTTACTCTAATTAGATTCCTAGCAATGAAACAACTTCTACGTATTGAGTTTGTAATTTACTGTATTACATATTTTAAGCGATACAAGAAAGGAAAATGTAAATCCAGTCAGCATCTGAATCACTAAACAGAAAGCACTAGCTAGCAGTTGATTGGGATAGAGGGAAATTCTGCCGCAAACGAGAAAACAAATTCAGTCATTCGCCTGAAGTGTTATTAGACACCAGAGTGCCGGAAGAAGATTTGATCATCCCACCTGACCCCCCCCCCCCTCCTAACAAACACGAGTCCAGTATTTTACTCTATGCCACGTCAGTAGTCTCAGAACTGGAATTAATAGCACAGCTTTTATTAGCATGAAGATCTGCTTGAGCCACATAGTCTTTCACTGGAAATCATTCTAAGCCCTCGGAAATTATTTACGGAGTACTTACAGCTTAACGTGGAATTCGAAATAGTGTAAGTACGATCACATATACAAAGCTCCATCAAAATTGTCAGCGTCAATAAGTAACAGAAACAATGCTTGGACCAAGGAAGGCTCTGATCGCGAAACTTTCACTTTGTAGTCCAAAATTTCTAATTATAAATTCTTATGATAAATTATAGTTGGTTAACAGCGGCCGTAAAATAATAAAGCAGATCTGAGCAGGTGGTAAAGTCCAAAGGACGTCTTGGCGAAGCCGTAATCTAAGTCCAACTTCTCTAAATAAATTACGATTAGCGAAAACTATAGTGCGTTCTTCATTAAGGTATAAGTCGACCGTTTATTACCTAGTACGGCGTATCTTCTTCTTTCTGAAACGTTGCAAGCTTCTCTTTCTCCGACAGTCTATCATTTAGCGGCCCCTCCTGTTATAGTACTTGTCGGTTCACATCATCCTTCACTCCACGTCTCTACTTTGTTCACGATCTTCCAATTGGCTTTCGTCTGGATTCTGTCCATTCTAATACTCTCCTCGGAAGTTTTTCTGGCCACGTTCTTTTAAGGTTGCCTAACCATTTATGCCTATTACTCCCCATAGTTTCTTTTAGGGTCTTGATCTGCGGGGTATTATTTCATTCTTTATCCTATATCATTCCTAATACAGCGGATAGGTAGTGAAAATGTAAACGGAAAAGTTTTCTGATATTTAAGCTTACTTTCAATTTCTCCTCTTCGTTAAAGCGAAACATCTCACACTCATAGCACCAATTCAGTCTTCTGATTTAGTATACTATAAGTTTACTACAGTGAACTTCCTCATATTTATACGGATGGACATTCACGTTGATAATATAGTTACTATTAGACATCGTCAGCATATGGCGGAATTCAGAGTTGAAAGAAAAGTTATCCTTGGACATTCAGTGCTGTTAAAACTACCTCCTCAAACATAGTGAACGTTTTCACGTCCTGCAAAACGAAAGACGAAGTCATGTTAATCACATGTATTTGAACCACATTCGTTTTCATGATAATATTGTACTATACAGCATACATCTAGGGCAGATGAAGTTCGACTAATAATATAATAACTTATTGGGGAAAACTGAATTTAGACTTAAATAACTAATACATATGAACTAAAGTAATGTATAACCATCACATCTAAAAGAAAATAGTACAGACTAGCACTTAAATCATAGTCAGTGGATGAGTTTTTATACTCAGGGGAGTTCAAGACAATGACGGGACAGAAAAATAAAAATAAGTTCAAAAATTACTTACAGTGTTATTGGTAAGCTAAATACGTTTCAGTTTTATGGTTCTGTAGTGGCTAAAAAGAGAAGTTCGTAAGCAATGTGTATAACTAGTTCTGACTTACGTCAGAGAGACATGGACTTTCGATACGATATTCAATTAAAAACAGACGACTCTTCAGCGAGCAATGGAGAAATGTATATCAGAAATTACTAGGCGAGGGAGTATAACTGATAAATTGAAGAGGACCAGAGTGGAGAGTTCAGTAAAGAAAAAGAAATGTACATGGGAGGCACATGTAACCAGATGAATGGGTGGGAGGTGGACCAAGGAAGCTTTTTACCGGAGTAAAAATGGGCCGAAAAGACCCGGAAGATGACTTACTGGAAGGGTAGGGGTTGATGTTAAAAATACGTAAAAATGGATGGTAGCTAAAGACCTTAATGCATAGAAGTATACTGAGGAAAACTTCATTGAGCTGTCAAACGGTAGAAGGGTTACTCGACTGAGAATGCTATAAATTCACTCGCCAAATATTTCAAGCCTTAGATAATAATATATCACCAGTTGCTATTACCTGTGAACTTTCGAAGACTTTTGATTCCAAAGACCATGCCCTCTCTTAGATAAAATTAAGTTTTATGGAATTGCTGGTTCTTACACACAACTAGTTTGAATCATACTTAAAAATCAGAACGCAAAAGTTGTATTCAGTAATTCCAACAATGTTAACAGGAGATAAATATTAAATTAACATTCATCAAGAAGAACTGGTACTTTTTGCACACAATACTAGTGTTGTAATACATCGCATTAAAGACAAATCAACGGAAGAGATGTCAATGATATTATTCAAAGAGTTAAGCGGTTCTCTAAAATTGGACTTACCCTAAGTTTTGAGAAAACACATCATAGTTATTTCAATAGAAGAAACAGTCGTGCCAACAAATGTGTAGCACATGAATAGAAATCAGGAAACAGTTTGAAACGCTCCAAATTTTTGGGTGTGCATGCTGATGAAAACTTGAACTAGAAGAAGCTCATTACTGAGGTGCTCAAACAGTTAAGCTCACCTGCTTTTGTTCTTCTTATACATACTACTCCTGGGGACTAAGGAATCAACCTCCAGGAATATTTTCATATTTCCCTTCGAAAATGTCTTACGGAATAATTTTCTTAGGTAACTTGTCACTTAGAAAGACAGTATTGATTGCACAAAGGCTAGCAGTAAGAATAATACGATATGTCCACCCACAGTCGTCACGTGGGTACTTCTTCCACAAGATACGCTTTTTAAATACACCACCACAATACAATATATTATGTAATGGAGTTTGTCATAAATAATTCATCATAATTTCAGGAGCACGTTGATGCTCGTACCTACAACAGTGGCAGAAAAATGACCTTTATTACCCACTACCTGCTGCCCACAGCTGCGCTCACATGCGCTGGTGTACGTGCAACAGCGTAAGCCGCCCCCACGTAACTGCATTTTTGGGTAAGCATAGCACGTGATGTGCCCCCTCCCCCTCCGCCGCTCGATCCCCGAACAGCTGCCTCAACGCACGATGCAGCATCACTGCAGAGCGGTGGGTATGGTGAGACGTGCCAGGAGTGAGCATGTATGTATAATAATACTGAAGTAGCAGTACATTATATAAAATGTACGTTACGCAACAAATGTAATAAGTTTTACCATGAACCATGGACCTTGCCGTTGTTGGGGAGGCTTGCGTGCCTCAGCGATACAGATAGCCGTACCGTAGGTGCAACCACAACGGAGGGCTATCTGTTGAGAGGCCAGACAAACGTGTGGTTCCTGAAGAGGGGCAGCAGCCTTCTCAGTAGTTGCAGGGGCAACAGTCTGGATGACTGACTGATCTGGCCTTGTAACACTAGCCAAAACGGCCTTGCTGTGCTGGTACTGCAAACGGCTGAAAGCAAGGGGAAACTACAGCTGTAATTTTTCCCGAGGGCATGCAGCTTTACTGTATGATTAAATGATGATGGCGTCCTCTTGGGTAAAATATTCTGGAGGTAAAATAGTCCCACATGCCGTTCTCCGGGCAGGGACTACTCATGAGGACGTCGTTATCAGGAGAAAGAAAACTGGCGTTCTACGGATCGGAGCGTGGAATGTCAGATCCCTTAATCGGGCAGGTAGGTTAGAAAATTTAAAAAGGGAAATGTTAGATTAAAGTTAGGTATAGTGGGAATTAGTGAAGTTCGGTGGCAGGAAGTACAAGACTTTTCGTCAGGTGAATACAGGGTTATAAATACAAAATGAAATAGGCGTAATGCAGGAGTAGGTTTAATAATGAATAAAAAAAATAGGAGCCTGCATCTCGTGGTCGTGCGGTAGCGTTCTCGCTTCCCACGCCCGGGTTCCCGGGTTCGATTCCCGGCGGGGTCAGGGATTTTCTCTGCCTCGTGATGGCTGGGTGTTGTGTGCTGTCCTTAGGTTAGTTAGGTTTAAGTAGTTCTAAGTTCTAGGGGACTTATGACCACAGCAGTTGAGTCCCATAGTGCTCAGAGCCATTTGAACCATTTGAACCATTTTTGAAAAAAATAGGATTCCGGGTAAGCTACCACAAACAGCATAGTGAACGCATTATTGTGGCCAAGATAGACACAAAGCCCATGCTTACTACAGTTGTACAAGTTTATATACCAACTAGCTCTGCAGATGATGAAGAAATTGATGAAATGTATGATGAGATAAATTAAATTTTCAGGTAGTGAAGGGAGACGAAAATTTAATAGTCATGGGCAACTGGAATTCGAGAGTAGGAAAAGGAAGAGAAGGAACCATAGTAGGTGAATATGGACTGGGGGTAAGAAATGAAAGAGGAAGCCGTCTGGTAGAATTTTGCATAGAGCATAACTTAATCATAGCTAACAATTGCTTCAAGAATAATAGAAGAAGGTTTTATACCTGGAAGAATCCTGGAGATACTAAAAGGTATCAGATAGATTATATAATGGTAAGACAGAGATTTAGGAACCAGGTTTTAAATCGTAAGACATTTCAGGGGGCAGATGTGGATTCTGACCACAATCTATTGGTTATGACCTGTAGATTAAAACTGAAGAAACTGCAAAAAGGTGGGAATTTAAGGAGGTGGGACCTGGATAAACTGACTAAACCAGAGGATGTACAGAGTTTCAGGGAGAGCATAAGGGAACAATTGAAAGGAATGGGGGAAAGAAATACAGTAGAAGAAGAATGGATAGCTTTGAGGGATTAAGTAGTAAAGGCAGCAAGGGATCAAGAAGGTAAAAACACAAGGGCTAGTAGAAATCCTTGGGTAACAGAAGAAATATTGAATTTAATTGATGAAAGGAGAAAATATAAAAATGCAGTAAATGAAGCAGGCAAAAAGGAATACAAACGTCTCAAAAATGAGATCGATAGGAAGTGCAAAATTGCTAAGCAGGGATGGCTAGAGGACAAATGTAAGGATGTAGAGGCTTGTCTCACTAGGGGTAAGATAGATACTGACTACAGGAAAATTAAAGAGACATTTGGATAAAAGAGAACAACTTGCATGAATATCAAGAGATCAGACGGAAACGCAGTTCGAAGCAAAGAAGAGAAAGTAGAAAGGTGGAAGGAATATAGAGGGTCTACACAAGGGCGATGTACTTGAGGACAATATTATGGAAATGGAAGAGGATGCAGATGAAGATGAAATGGGAGATACGATACTGCGTGAAGAGTTTGACAGTGCACTGTTAGACCTGAGCCGGCCGAAGTGGCCGCGCGGTTAAAGGCGCTGCAGTCTGGAACCGCAAGACCGCTACGGTCGCAGGTTCGAATCCTGCCTCGGGCATGGATGTTTGTGATGTCCTTAGGTTAGTTAGGTGTAACTAGTTCTAAGTTCTAGGGGACTAATGACCTCAGCAGTTGAGTCCCATGGTGCTCAGAGCCATTTGAACCATTTTTTGTTAGACCTGAAACGAAACAAGGCCCCGGGAGTAGTCAACATTCGATTAGAACTACTGACAGCCTTGGGAGAGCCAGTCCTGACGAAACTCTACCATCTGGTGAGCAAGATGTGTGAGACAGGCGAAATACCCTCAGACTTCAAGAAGAATATAATAATTCCAATCGCAAAGAAAGCAGGTGTTGACAGATGTGAAAATTATCCGAACTATCAGTTCAATAAGTCACAGCTGCAAACTACTAACGCGAATTCTTTACAGACGAATGGAAAAACTAGTAGAAGCCGACCTCGGGGAAGATCAGTTTGAATTCCGTAGAAATGTTGAACACGTGAGGCAATACTGACCTTACGAATTATCTTAGAAGAAAGATTAGGAAAAGGCAAACCTACGTTTCTGGGATGTTTAGACTTAGGGAAAGCTTTTGACAATGTTGAATGGAATACTCTCTTTCAAATTCTAAAGGTGGCAGGGGTAAAATACAGGGAGCGAAAGGCTATTTACAATTTGTACAGAAACCAGATGGCTGTTATAAGTCGATGGGCACGAAAGGAAAGCAGTAGTTGGGAAGGGAGTGAGACAGGGTTGTAGCCTTTCCAGGATGTTATTCTGTATATTGAGCAATCAGTAAAGGAAACAAAAGAAAAATTAAGAGTAGGTATTAAAATCTATGGAGAAGAAATCAAAAACTTTGAGGTTCGCCGATGACATTGTAATTCTGTCAGAGACAGCAAAGGACTTGGAAGAGCTGTTGAACGGAATGGACAGTGTCTTGAAAGGAGGATATAAGATGAACATTAAAAGCATCAAAACGAGGATAATGGAATGACGTCGAATTAAGTCGGGCGATGTTGAGGGAATTAGATTAGGAAATGAGATACTTAAAGTAGTAAAGTAGTTTTGCTATTTGGGGAGCAAAATAACTGATGATGGTCGAAGTAGAGAGGATATAAAATGTAGAGTGGCAATGGCAAGGAAAGCGTTTCTGAAGAAGAGAAATTTGTTGACATCGAGTATAGATTTAAGTGTCAGGAAGTCTTCTCTGAAAGTATTTGTTTGGAGTGTAGCCATGTATGGAAGTGAAACGTGGACGATAAACACTGTAGACAAGAAGAGACTAGACGTGGACGATAAATAGTTTAGACAAGAAGAGAATGGAAGCTTTCGAAATGTGGCGCTGCAGAAGAATGTTGAAGATTAGATGGGTAGACAACATAACTAATGAGGTGTTGAATAGGATTGGGGAGAAGAGGAGTTTGTGGCACAACTTGACAAGAAAAAGTGACCGGTTGGTAGGACATGTTCTGAGGCATCGGGGGATCACAAATTTAGCATTGGAGGGCGGCGTGGATGGTAAAAATCGTAGAGGGAGACCAAGAGATGAATACACTAAGCACATTCGGAATGATGTAGGTTGCAGTAAGTACTGGGAGATGAAGAAGCTTGCACAGGATAGAGTAGCATGGAGAGCTGCATCAAATCAGTCTCAGGACTGAAGACCCCAACAACAACAACCCTGGTTTGTGTTCACCGACATAGAACAAGATGTTCGATTCCCTACTCCACACTCTTTGATGTCGATTTTTTCTTTTACTTTCTAAAGTAAAGTAAGCTCTGGGTTCAAAATATCTCTGTATCGGATTTCATCAAAATCAGATCAGCGGTTTAGTCGTTAAAGGGTAACAGACAAATCCACTTTCACGTTTATGATACTAGTATGACTTACTGAAACTGTCTGTGCCCAGAAAAGAGACAACAATAGCAACAAAAATTTTTCATCAGTTGTTCAATAACGCAAACTGTCAGATAGGCAGCAAAGTAAGTTTTAAAACTAACCTAAAATCGTTTCTCCTGGACTACTATTTCGTGGAGAAATTTTTGTTTAAAAACTAGTAACCTGTGAAAAGCTAAGTTTTGTACTTATGATGTATTCATTTCCTATAAACTGAGTCGTTCCGTATCATTTCCACAGAAGAATAATTCATACGTTCTATGGAACAGGTAACTAACTACTGCCACTGGCTGATAATAATGATTGCGGTGATCGGAGTGGCCAAGATAAAATTTTGGACTTCGAAATGTGACGCGGAAATGTTACGTTTGAACAACATATTCACGCGAAATCGTTAACGCTCCGGTGCAGCCCGTATTAAGAAATCAGCCTTTCCTCGTTGTGAATATAGCGTCATTCCAGTCCTGAAGACAGTAAGTTCTCCGGCGTCCTTCCACAAATGCTTGACGCTCGAGGCCAAATGGATGCGCACTGCGTAGCACTACAGAAAATTCCTCAGGAGCGGCGAACACTAACGTGGTACACAGTCTGTGAGAATAAAACCCCGGCTAAACAATGCAGACCCCTCTAGAGCACACATTGTTTCTTGCAGTTACCAAGAACGATACCTTACGTCACCTATTCTCTAACAAAACGAGGACTCCATTTGATGTCAGTTAACCTCTTTTCCTAATAAACAATGTATTTAAGAGTAATTCTTCAAGTGTTAATACTGTTGCTGCTGCTAGATCTGATAGTGTCTGATGTCACAGTCCATCTTCATTAGCAGGACAGCTTTAATAACGACGCAAAATGACACGGTACGGGAGAAGCCGCCTTGAAAACAAAGTCCGAGATGCATATCGATCTCGCCTAATGCCAACACTCCCGAGTGCGGAGCTAGAAGCCGCAAGCTCACGTGACCTTGGTCACTGCATGAGCTCATCACGTGATCAGGGAAATGTGAGCAGCGGCCGACGTGATATTTGCGACATGTGTACAGTATTGCAGCACCTCATCAGCGGGCGTGCAATTCATGACTGGAAGTTCCCACCTGCCTGACTCATTTACCATTTGGGAAAGTTATGACCTCAGCTCTCACTTCCCATAAGGTTTGCTAACTGGTTTAGATATAGTGATCATACATCAAATATTGCAAAAACGATGTATGGTCGTCACTTCCGGCGTCATCTGTGTATGGACACAGCTTTTCGTGAACAAACGATGTGGTCACGGTACTAAAAACGTATTGCGTTGTGCCATCCAGCGTAATATTTCCGTAGAGCCACAATAAAGATTCCAGGTCTGGCACACCAGACGTCCTGGGTGCGCTTCATGGGTGATTCTACAAACTTGTTTCTACAAAATATGCGCTGATTACCATTTACGCCTCACTATCACATGAACGAATTTTTATTTAAGAAGTGGAAGCCTGTAATAAAATCTACTTTTGAACTGTACTTGCATGAGTGCGACTAAAACCCTTATGTTCATTAATGTTAACACAAATTATGTGTACATGTCCTGTAAACTGATTTATATATATATATATGTCAATACACACTAAGATTAAACGAATTGCTGACGACGTTCATTTCTCAGCGTGACTACTGCCTTTGGCGACAAGAACAACACCCTGCTATGCAATTAAAATTTTGAAAAAAATGCCAAAGCTTGGATAAGTGTAACAAGTGCGATAAACTTTTTTTCTTAAGCAGCATTGGGTCATCGAATTCTTCCGAGTTATGAGCATCAGAAATGAGAAATGCTTTTGTTTAATCCGACAGAATGTCTGAACTTGTGTCGTAAATAATTTTACACACGGAGCCTATGGAACTACAGCGATTCTCTATTTATTTTATTTATTTTTTTTATTTATTTATTGTTCCGTGGGACCAAATTAAGGAGAAATCTCCATGGTCATGGAACGAGTCAATACATGAAATTGTAACACGATATTAGAAACAGATAAAATGAAATATAGAAAAAAAAACATATTCAGGTGACAAGTCATAAGTTTAAATGAAGACAATCAACAATGTAACACTGGAATTTGCTTAATTTTTTAGCTCTTCCAGGAGCTCCTCGACAGAATAGAAGGAGTGAGCCATGAGGAAACTCTTCAGTTTAGACTTAAAAGAGTTTGGGCTACTGCTAAGATTTTTGAGTTCTTGTGGTAGCTTATTGAAAATGGATGCAGCAGAATACTGCACTCCTTTCTGCACAAGAGTCAAGGAACTGCATTCTACATGCAGATTTGATTTCTGCCTAGTATTAACTGAGTGAAAGCTGCTAACTCTTGGGAATAGGCTAATATTGCTAACAACAAACGACGTTAAAGAAAATATATACTGTGAGGGCAATGTCAGAATTCCCAGATTTTTGAATAGGGGTCGACAAGAGGTTCTCGAACTTACACCACATATAGCTCGAACAGCCCCTATTTGAGCCAAAAATACCCTCTTTGAATCAGAAGAATTACCCCAAAAAATAATACCATACGACATAAGCGTATGAAAATATGCGAAGTAGACTACTTTTCGTGTTGAAGTGTCACTTATTTCAGATACTGTTCTAATGGTAAATAAAGCAGCATTTAGTTTCTGAACAAGATCCTGAACATGGGCTTTCCACAACAGCTTACTATCTATCCGTACGCCTAGGAACTTGAACTGTTCCGTCTCGCTTATAACATGCCCATTCTGTCTGATTAAAATGTCAGTTCATGTTGAATTGTGAGTTAGAAACTGTAACAACTGAGTCTCACTGTGATTTAGCATCAAATTATTTTCCACAAGCCACGAACTTATTTCATGAACTAAATTATTTGTTACTGTTTCAATATTACACACAAGATCCTTCACTATCAAGCTGGTGTCATCAGCAAACAGAAATATTTTTGAATCACCTGTAATACTAGAAGGCATATCATTTATATAAATAAGAAACAGCAGTGGCCCCAGCACCGACCCTTGGGGAACGCCCCACTTAACAGTGCCCCATTGGGACTGAACATCACTACCACTCTCAATATTGCGGATAATTACCCTCTGCTTTCTGTTCTTAAAGTAAGAGGCGAACCAATTGTAAGCTACTCCCCTTACTCCATAATGGTCCAACTTCTGCAGTAATATTTTGTGGTCAACACAGTCAAAAGCCTTCGTTAAATCAAAGAAAACACCTAGCGTTCGCAACCTTTTATTTAATCCGTCGAAAACCTCACAGAGAAAAGAGAATATAGCATTTTCAGTTGTTAAACCATTTCTAAAACCAAACTGAACATTTGACAGCAAATTATGTGAATTTAAATGCTCCAGTAACCTTGTATATACAACCTTCTCGATAACTTTAGCAAACACCGATGGCATAGAAATAGGTCTAAAATTGTCAACATTATCAATGTCTCCCTTTTTATAAAGTGGCTTCACTACCGAGTATTTTAATCGATCAGGAAACCGACCACTCCTAAAGGAAAAGTTACAGATATGGCTAAGTACTGGGCTAACATACATAGAACAATACTTCAGTATTCTGCTAGATACCCCGTCATATCCATGAGAGTTCTTGGTCTTTAGTGATTTAATTATTAACTCAATCTCCCTCTTGTCAGTATCATGGAGGAGCATTTCAGGTAACAGTCTCGGAACACTTTTTTCTAAGAGCGCTATATGATTCCCTGTTGGAATTAGGTTTCTATTTAGTTCACCTGCTATATTCAGAAAGTGATTATTAAATACTGTACATATATGCGACTTATCAGTAACACGGACATTCCCACTACGCACTGATTCTATATCCTCGACCTGTCTCTGCAGACCAGCAACTTCCTTTACGACTGACCATATGGTTTTAATTTTATCCTGAGACTTAGCTATTCTATCTGCATACCACATACTTTTTGCCTTCCTAATAACATTTTTAAGCACCTTACAATACTGTTTGTAATGGGCTGCTGCATTTAGATTTTGACTGTTTCTAACGTTTTGATATAATTGCCACTTTGTTCTACAAGATATTCTTATCCCTCTAGTCAGCCACCCAGGCTGCCTGTTTGTGCTAGTACCCTGTTTTAAACGTTGTAACGGAAAGCAACTTTCAAAGAGCATGAGAAAGGTCTTTAGAAAAGCATTATATTTATCGTTTACTGTCTCAGCGCTATAAACATCTTGCCACTCTTGTTCCTTTATAAGGTTTACAAAGGTCTCTACAGCAACCGGATCAGCTTTCCTGAACAGCTGATGACTATATTTAATACGAGTTGCAGCATAAAAATCTTTTAAAGTTAAAATTTGCGCATCATGATCTGAAAGGCCATTCACCTTTTTTCTAACAGAATGCCCTTCTAGTAATGAGGAATGAACAAAAATGTTGTCTATGGTTGTTCTACTGTTCCCTTGCACTCTCGTTGGAAAGAATACGGTTTGCATAAGATTATATGAATTAAAGAGGTCTACCAGCATCCTCTTCCTTGCACAATCACTTATACAATTAATATTGAAGTCACCACATATAACTAACTTTTTGTATTTCCTATAAAGTGAACCAAGAACCTCCTCTAGCTTTAGCAAAAATGCTGTGAAATCGGAGTCTGGGGATCTATAAATAACAACAGTTACAAGTTTAACTCCGTTAAATTTAACCACACCTGCACAACATTCAAACACCTTTTCAGTGCAGTACTTTGAAACATCAATTAACTCAAATGCGATGCCGTTTTTCACATACATGGCTACTCCCCCACACCGCAAAGAGCTCCTCGAAAAGCAGCCAGCCAACCTGTATCCTGGTAAAGGAAGCCTCTGAATTATCTCCTTATTTAAGAAGTGTTCAGATATACCAATAATTTCAGAGTCAACATCTATAAGCAGTTCACTAACTTTATCCCTAATACCTTGTATATTTTGATGAAATATACTAATTCCCTCATTACTCGGATACCTAAGCTTTGTCAAAAGTGATTCCCTTGTTAGAGAGACTTCCCTTAAGCAGGAATACCTATCAGCTGACTTCAATCTAAAAAAGGTGCAGCTCTAACACACACTACTGCAGGAATTTTCCCATGAGTGATCCCACCAACCCCACCTATGCTGTCACCTATAAGCTTTGCCAACCTCCCCTTCCCATACCTGTTGAGGTGCAGGCCGTGTCTAGTGAAACCCGTCCTGCTGATAGACTCCACCGACACCACTGAAATGTGACCCATGCTTTCTGTCATCAGCGCACCCCCAAGTCTCATGTTATTACGCCTGACGGATGTATTAAGATGAGGCCGATCGTGACGCTGAATCAGTTCCACGAAATGCACATTCGTGTTGCCAGTCTGAGTGGCAGTCTATTGTAGAATATCTCTCTAATTTTATTTGAAACTTTCTGATATTCTAATTTAAAGTATTAGCACAAAAGGAATTACCAAAGTAGATCTAAGCGTTAGAGGGTAACTTTTCATATCTCTTATTAGCTTAGATACTACGTAACTCCACCTTACAGAGAGAATTCAGTCGTGGTTGCAATAATGATCGTTTCATTAGTTCTTTATTTACGACGCGTTTCGCCTGTATTTAAAGGCATCTTCAGACAATCGAACTGTGGGTAAATAATCATCTCATGAAATGATTATTTACCCTTAGTTCGATTGTCCGAAGATGCCTTTAAATACGCTTCGTAAATGAAGAACTAACAAAACCATCTTTATTGTAACCACGACTGAATTCTCTCTGTAACATTACCATGGTTGCTGTACCAGTGCCACAGTGTTTGAGAATGGAGTGGAAGGACTTTTGTAACTCAAGCTTGGTTTCGGCGAAGTATTTCAAATGACTAAGATTCACAGCGTTACTACGCTGAACTAGAAAATTTGCTCTATGAATCGTTCCCAAGTTTGTGGGCAGCAGGGGAAAACACACGTGTGGTAGTGTAGCGCTTTAGGTGGAAGGTTGATGGTAGGTGTCGTATTCTATAGAAACTGAAATTCATTGACGTAATAAATTTTCCAAGTTGGGCAACGATCTTGATGCAGGCTAGAACTACAGAGCCACCCTTCTTTTATGCCTATGGTCCATAAACTGCCGACAAGAATACTTAATGACATCAGTGGAACAAAATAATTAAAAGACAGACCACTAACGTAGCTTGACAAAATAAATGAGGTACTGAGAACCATCAGGACCTGAAGCACACCGTCGCCGAGCCCTCATTTATATAAATATCAGAGGAAAAAAAAAAGGCTCTGAGCACTATGCGACTTCTGAGGTCATCAGTCGCCTAGAACTTAGAACTAATTAAACCCAACCAATCTAAGGACTTGACACACATCCATGCCCGAGGCAGGATTCGAACCTGCGACCGTAGCGGTCGCTCAGTTCCAGACTGTAGCGCCTAGAACCGCACGGCCACTCCGGCCGGCATCAGAGAAAACAATGAGCTTTTCGCGAGTGTTCGTATATGCAATGTGAGCCTACAGCACAAATAAACCTGACTCACCATAAGATCAACAGATTACTGTCTCACAATAGCCGATGATGTGTTTTAGGTCCTGATGGTTCTCAGCGCCTCAGTTGTGTCCTCCAAGAACCAAAAATGTTCAAATGTGTGTGAAATCTTATGGGACTTAACTACTAAGGTCATCAGTCTCTAAGCTTACACACTAATTAACCTAAAGTATCCTAAGAACAAACACACACACACATGCCCGAGGGAGGGCTGCAGCGCCTGAGACTGCTCGGCTAATCCCGCGCGGCCTCCAAGAACCATTACATCTTTACCTATGTCTTTATGTTAATCCGCATACGGACGTAACTTTTGCATATAAATTAGTTTCTTTAATGGCAATTACAGCAATGCTCGTTATTACATGATAGTACATGCAACCGTTCTCATCGTAGTCTAAAGAAACAGAGAGCTCATTCATTCCCTCTTAATGGAATCACAAATACATCGAATAATGCCATCGCAATCCACTTACTTCTCTCCCGTAGTCCGTGCACATAAATGATGTATTTTGCGGGCAGTTCGCGCTTGGCCTAACATTAATAAACAGTAATCAGATCAACAGAGCAATAACGGATGGTACAAAAAGGGACAGTGCACTGTGTCTTGGTTGTGAAAAACAGTCTAACTCAAGTTTATTTAATATTAACGTTGTTAGCACCTTCGGTTAATGGACAATCATCAGACAGCGTTTCTACATGTACATCTACATAAATACTCCACGAGCCACCGTATGGTGTATAGTGGAGGATGCCGTGTACCGGGACTAGTCATTTTATTTCCTATTCCATTAGAAAATGGAAGAGCGACAGAAAAACGACTATCTATATGCGTCCATACGAGCCCTAATTTCTTTCGTCTTGTCTTCTTGGACCTTATGCGAAATGTTCATCATCGGTAATAGAATCGTTCTCCAGTCAGCTACAAATGATGAAACATTTAAGGCTACGGCAAGGCGGACATGAAGGTAGCACCGAATACCGCCAAATACATGCTAAGCAGAGGTCTGGATCCAGAATGAGATTTTCACTCTGCAGCCGAGTGTGCGCTGATATGAAACTTCCTGACAGATAAAACTGTGTGCCGGACCGAGACTCGAACTCGTGACTTTTGCCTTTTGCGGGCAAGTGCTCTACCAAGCACGACTCACGCCCCGTCCTCATAGCTTTACTTCTGTCAGTATCTCGTCTGGTCTCGAGTTCGAGTCTCGGTCCGGCACACAGTTTTAATCTCCTAGGAAGTTTTAGAGGTTTGGATGTCTGGATTCGATGTTCCCTGGTTAATAAGTCCAAAGTATGTCACACAAATATGATTGTTGTGGCAGTGAAATTATTTGTCTTTCCCTCATTTTCTTCCTAAAGCCTGCTGTGCACACTTACACAGGTTTTTATTCCTCCTGAGTAGTGAACTACATTTGTTGTATTGAGTTTTATCAGCTCTAGCAGCCTATTAAATTCTAATTTTTGAAGGCGATCTTGTTCCATAAACGAAGGTAAGTAAAACTGTTTTCAGCCAAGGGTTGTTTGCATACTGCGCTTGTTACGTATGTTCCTGTTGTTGTTGGTATATCCTTGCCTTCATCTAGCCAAAGAAGTGACTCACTCTGCCAGTTACGTGGGGGTCTACTCACTATCTCGGTGCAAGGATGCCTTCCAAGAAATGAGGGCCGGTGGGGCTCTGTTCCAGGTCTGACTTAGCACTTATATACTCCATTGCGATACAGGAAAAGGGCCGAAAACCACAGACCGGTCTGCCACCACTTAGGTAGCATCTCCCACAAGCGAGGGGAACCACCTTTCGATTCGAGCTGAATCACAGAATTTCTCAGCAGGCAAGCGAAACCGCACACTTGTGTCTCAAATCCTAGGCCCACACATCATGATGCATGATTCATTTTGAAAGACACTTCTTCTTGGATGTGACGAAAGTAAAAGTAATGTATGGTCAGTACGATCGTATTAAGACAATAGATAATTTATGACAATACGCATCGTAACTGTATCCACAGATCTTCTGCCCGTCTTGGGTGTCCTACAGAGCGACTGCCCATAACCGTAGTTGGAGAGTATGGAAACCTACTCCGAAATCTGTTTCCGATTACTCTCTCTTCAATTTAATTGCAATCTCACACGAAGCCAAGACTATTACCAGAGTCTGGTCAATTAGAGGTAGGGTCCGATGATGATTATTTCCAAGTATTTGCGTAATCACCAAAATAGAACACACTACGTGTTATGGTAAATCGCCCTTTGGCGTTAATTTAGTTTAGATAACTAAAAAATTGTACATCTTATACTGCGAGTCATGGAACTGTTGTCTATGTAAAAAGAAGAAAGATTGACACTAAAGTTTCTTTCAGCGTATCGGACATTCAAATAACTTACCGTAATCCAACCGGGTAACATCCACAACAACCGTCGATATTTCGAGAAGTGAACACTTGTTCGACGCCATACAACTGTCTCATGTGTCGGTACTGAGAATGTGACGCCATCATTTGTCAAACTTTTAGCACAACGTGTTTCGGGTCTGCGTTATCCCATTGTCAAATGATATCAAACAAGGAAACCAATCACTAAACCACAATACTTCACATACTGACAACCACATAAAATGTATAATTTGTCCTGTAGTAGAACATATTTCAACGCTTCGATGCCATTAGGCTCCGTCAAAAGCAAAAGCCGAGCAGGAGCTATGCATTATCAAATAGAAAACTCAGAGCAACTCGAGTTGGCACGCTACACAGTCAAGGGGTAGTTATAAACTAAAGGCAGCCAACTGTGCGCTGATATGAAACTTCCTGGCAGATTAAAACTGTGTGCCGGACCGAGACTCGAACTCGGGACCATTGCAGCCGCCTTAACATACCACAGATAGTACATTCATTCACTGAATAATTCACAGCCCCCAACGATGTTACTGTCTATTACAAAGTCTATGAATTTTATGTCAAATAGTAGCTAGTTCTAATAAACAGTAGTACACCTATATCGCGACTTGTACTTCCATATACACTAACGAAAAAAAATTGCAACACCAAAAGGAGTTTTACGACATAAACGAACGTTGATAGGCGTGTTTCTACACCATAAAGACGATGTGTTTTCAGATTTGACGCTAGTTGCATGAGAGTGGTGCTACCAGCGCCACTATGTGGATGCATATCAGGTTTGCTTTTAATACACGCTGTAACGGTCGTGAATGGGTAGCTCTGAGGGATGAAGTAGTGAAGGCAGCAGAGGATCAAGTAGGTAAAAAGACGAGGGCTAATAGAAATCCTTGGGTAACAGAAGAAATATTGAATTTAATTGATGAAAGGAGAAAATATAAAAATGCAGTAAATGAAGCAGGCAAAAAGGAATACAAACTTCTCAAAAATGAGATCAACAGGAAGTGCAAAATGGCTAAGCAGGGATGGCTAGAGGACAAATGTAAGGATGTAGAGGCTTGTCTCACTAGGGGTAAGATAGATACTGCCTACAGGAAAATTAAAGAGACCTTTGGAGAGAAGAGAACCACTTGTATGAATATCAAGAGCTCAGATGGCAACCCAGTTCTAAGCAAAGAAGGCAGAAAGGTGGAATGAGTATATAGAGGGTTTATACAAGGGCGATGTACTTGAGGACAATATTATGGAAATGGAAGAGGATGTAGATGAAGATGAAATGGGAGATAAGATACTGCGTGAAGAGTTTGACAGAGCACTGAAAGACCTGAGTCGAAACAAGGCCCCGGGAGTAGACAACATTCCATTCGAACTACTGATGGCCTTGGGAGAGCCACTCCTGACAAAACTCTACCATCTGGTGAGCAAGATGTATGAGACAGGCGAAATACCCACAGACCTCAAGAAGAATATAATAGTTCCAATCCCAAAGAAAGCAGGTGTTGACAGATGTGAAAATTACCGAACTATCAGTTTAATAAGTCACAGCTGCAAAATACTAACGCGAATTCTTTACAGACGAATGGAAAAACTGGTAGAAGCGGACCTCGGGGAAGATCAGTTTGGATTCCGTAGAAATGTTGGAACACGTGAAGCAATACTAACCTTACGACTTATCTTAGAAGAAAGATTAAAAAAGGCAAACCTACGTTTCTAGCATTTGTAGACTTAGAGATAGCTTTTGACAACGTTAACTGGAATACTCTCTTTCAAATTCTGAAGGTGACAGGGGTAAAATACAAGGAGCGAAAGGCTATTTACAATTTGTACAGAAACTAGATGGCAGTTATAAGAGTCGAGGGGCATGAAAGGGAAGCAGTGGTTGGGAAAGGAGTGAGACAGGGTTGTAGCCTCTCCCCGATCTTGTTCAATCTGTATATTGAGCAAGCAGTAAAGGAAACATAAGAAAAATTCGGAGTAGGTATTAAAATTCATGGAGAAGAAGTAAAAACTTTGAGGTTCGCCGATGACATTGTAATTCTGTCAGAGACAGCAAAGGACTTGGAAGAGCAGTTGAACAGAATGGACAGTGTCTTGAAAGGGGGAGATAAGATGAACATAAACAAAAGCAAAACGAGGATAATGGAATGTAGTCAAATTAAATCGGGTGATGCTGAGGGGATTAGATTAGGAAATGAGACACTTACAGTAGTAAAGGAGTTTTGCTATTTAGGGAGTAAAATAACTGATGATGTTCGAAGTAGAGAGGATATAAAATGTAGACTGGCAATGGCAAGGAAATCGTTTCTGAAGAAGAGAAATTTGTTAACATCGAGTATAGATTTAAGTGTCAGGAAGTCGTTTCTGGAAATATTAGTATGGAGTGTAGCCATGTATGGAAGTGAAACATGGACGATAACCAGTTTCGACAAGAAGAGAATAGAAGCTTTCGAAATGTGGTGCTACAGAAGAATGCTGAAGATGAGGTGGGTAGATCACGTAACTAATGAGGAGGTATTGAATAGGATTGGGGAGAAGAGAAGTTTGTGGCACAACTTGACTAGAAGAAGGGATCGGTTGGTAGGACATGTTTTGAGGCATCAAGGGATCACTAATTTAGCATTGGAGGGCAGCGTGGAGGGTAAAAATCGTAGAGGGAGACCAAGAGATGAATACGCTAAGCAGATTCAGAAGGATGTAGGTTGCAATAGATACTGGGAGATGAAGAAGCTTGCACAGGATAGAGTGGCATGGAGAGCTGCATCAAACCAGTCTCAGGACTGAAGACCACAACAACAATAACAACGGTCGTGACCGTTTATTACCTTTGAGGTTGCATGTGGTGAGTTGATGTAAGTTAAGAATGCCTTTAAGGCGACAGAGACGCCATTATTAACAGTGCACTGAGTTTCAGCTAGTTATTGCAACAGGGCTACGAGAAGCTGGATGATAAGTCTGGGATACTGCAGAAAGGCTTGGCAGGAATACACCACAGTACATGACTGCTGGCAGCGGGGGTCACCAGAATGTACGGTCGCTTGAATACCGGACTCCGGACGGCCACGTGGCACTGCCAAGAGGGAAGACCATCGTGCTTGGCATATGGTTTCGGCAGATTGTACTGCATCTGTAGCAGAAATTTGAACAGCCGTTAGAACCACAGTGACACAACGAACTGTTACAAATCGGTTACTTCAAGGACAGCACAAAGCCGGACGCCCTGTAGCATGCATTCCACCGACCCCAAACATTGCCATTTGCTACTTCAGTGGTTTCTCGAGTGAGAGCTCCTTTGGAGGGCAAGGTGGAGGTCTGTTGTGTTTCGTGATGAAAGCTAGTTCTACCTCGGTGCAGTGATGGCCGTGTGTTGATTAGTAGGAGACCAGATAATGGCCTGCAACCAACCTCTCTGTGTGCTAGACACACTGGACAAACACCTCTGGTGGTGGTGTTGTGAACTGGATCTGTTGGACTCCGGACCGGCATGATGATCGCGTGGGGAAAGATCAAGACTGTAGGGCAGGTGCTCGATTGTCTCCCACTTCACGCAACTTCTGTGTTACGATATTCGGGCTCCAAGATCGACCAGAGTCATGTATCGAATTGCGACCAGCACGGAACTTGGTGCACATTCCGCAAAGGTGGTTTGCTGCCCCCTACACATTCTTCATTCTACGATGGATGTCTACCGGTGTCTGTCCTTTGACAGACAAGAAAAGAATAACAGCATATTGGTCATGTTTGGATGCATTTCGTAATAACATCGCCGTACTTGACGTTTCCGCATTTACAGCACACACTTTGGAAAGATGTGAATGCCACACTAATCCCTTCCCTATATGTCGGTGCTTTTATACCCGCTTTGGATTGGCGCAACGTTGCGTATACGCAGCAGCAACACCCTCAAAGCAAAAGCTTTGAAAACAGCGGCAGAGGGTACACAGAGTGCTGACACGCTCTGGTCGACACTAGGCAGTTACTAAACAGCGCTACGTTGCAGTAGCCGCTCATTTTCCTATTCGACGATTTCCACCAATGGCAAGCAATAAAGGAAACTCCAATGGAAAACGCCTATATCCGCCAATGACAACACGTAATGCAAAGACCAATAAAAGGTCACCTAATACCCTTCCTCCTCACCCCCTCATATCCAATGGCAGCACTCCTCCATAGCATATCAGTAATCAAACTAGAGCTTATTCAGCAATTAGCAATACACCCTGACGAAGGTGTCTTGCAATAGTCGCCGAAACGTCGGAATTTTATAGTTGACAATACGGTCCCAAACCCAGAAGAACTTTATAGACAATAACAACATAGTTTGGCCCAGTAGAGATACAAGAGTCCTAATATCATTGATACAGCAGAAAGACAGAGCTGCTGTGACGTGGGTGATACGATTGCATCACGTCCGAGCTGTGGCTTTATTGTAACTTACATGATAGAAATCTATTCCTCGGCATACCAAGGATGTGACAAGCATATATAAATACTAATTTCTAGGCAAAAGCATGCAATCTGACAGCCTCTAGTTCTGAGGAGAGATCCACACCCTTTTACGAATCTGCGTGGATCAACTAGCCACCATCCCGGGACTCTGATGCTGCGCACTGAATCCAGTGCTGCTGTCTTAACACTCTTCAACTTTTGGGCCACCTACCATCCTACTTCAGCCACTGCTGGCCTCCTACGCTGGTGGTCTAAAGTTGAAGTCCAGGGCTGTGCAGTCGCGAAAGCCTGTGCAGGCCAACTCCTGGATGTCTACCTCAGCTTGCGTGGGCAGACATGGTTGCTGAGGGTCAGCTCCCCTAAATTGTGTCCACAACGTGATTGTGTGCGCCTCGCTGTGTCCTGCGGCGAATCGCGTGAGCGCCTGTAGCCTGTATGACTACCGTCGTGGGCTGCCGTTCGCTGCTGGAGTCAGCGTTCTTGCAGCGTCGCTGTCTTCATCACTTCACCAGTCGAGCGACGCACGGACGGCCAGAGACTATAAGCCAGTCGTTGACCGCAGCACCATCTCACCGAGAGCTCACCAGCTGGGGTGTTGGCATCTCCGAGTAGTATCGCGTCTGTTGTAGTTTGCTGAGCAATAAAGGAAAGTTTCCTGACAGAGCATCGGAAGACAACCAGGCGTTCACTCGCGCTCCACCACTACCTCGCCTAGTGAGTGAACTACTAGCTTCCTCCCTGACACCCCAGTTCCATAACACGCCATAGAGGCCAACCAACCATGGGGCAATGTTAAAAAAAACAAGTGAGGAAATATTCTGCATATGAACGCAACGAGAAAGAGATACAAAGTATCGCAGTCGTAGAATGACGGCAAAAGATGGGGTTAGAACACAGTGATATACGCTGCTATGAAATGGATATCCTAGGAGGACTCAGGAGAAAAGGTGATCTGTAAGAAAGTAGGACTGTGTTCCTCTCGGAAGACAGTAAAAAGAAAGATGGAAGAGGGTATAAAGACATGACGTAGAGGCACGCTGATATGCTGCAGAGATCTCAGGCGTATTGGATCCAGCAAATGGAGAATGATATAAAACACGTGTAAACGGAGGCATTATTGCCGAATCTCTCTTCTGAATTATTAGTTAATGGTGATTGATTCCTCGGTTTTGTTTTTTCAGTTCTAGGCGCTCAGTCCAGAACCGCGCGACTGCTATGGTCGCAGGTTCGAATCCTGCCTCGGGCATGGATGTGTGTGATGTCCTTAGGTTAGTTAGGTTTAAGTAGTTCTAAGTACTAGGGGACTGATGACCACAGATGTTAAGTTCCATAGTGCTCAGAGACATTTTTGAACCATCAAACAGAGCTTGGATGGCGTGTACAGGTACAGCTGCCCATGCAGCTTCAACACGATACCACAGTTCATCAAAAGAAGTGACTTGCGTATTGTGACGAGCCAGTTGCTCGACCACCATTGACCAGACGTTTTCAGTTGGTGAGAGATCTGGAGAATGTGCTGGCCAGGGCAATAGTCGAACATTTTCTGTATCCAGAAAGGCTTGTACAGGACCCGCAGTCTGCGGTCGTGCATTATCCTGCTGAAATGTAGCGTTTCGCAGGGATCGAATGAAGGGTAGAGCCACGAGTCGTAACACATCTGGAATGTAATGTCCACTGTTCAAAGTGCCGTCTGTGCGAACAAGAGGTGACCGAGACGTGTAACCAATGACGCCCCATACCATCACGCCGGGTGATACGCCAGTATGGCGATGACGAATACACGCTTCCAATGTGCGTTCACCACGATGTGGCCAAACACGGATGCGACCATCATGATGCGGTAAACAGGACCTGGATTTATCCGAAAAAATGACGTTTTGCCATTCGTGCACCCAGGTTCGCCGTTGAGTACACCACCGCAAGCGCTCCTGTCTGTGATGAAGCGTCAAGGGTAACCGCAGCCATGGTCTCCGAGCTGATGGTCTATGCTGCTGCAAACGTCGTCGAACTGTTCGTGCAGATGGTTGTTGTCTTGCAAACGTCCCCATCTGTTGACTCAGGGATCGAGACGTGGCTGCACGAACCGTTATAGCCATGCGGATAAGATGCCTGGCATCTCGGCTGCTAGTGATACGAGGCCGTTGGCATCCAGCACGGCGTTCCGTATTAACCTCCTGAACCCATCGATTCCATATTCTGCTAACCGTCATTGGATCTCGACCAACGTGAGCAGCAATGTCGCGATACGATAAACCGCAATTGCGATAGGCTACAATCCGACCTTTATCAAAGTCGAAAACGTGATGGTACGCATTTCTCCTCCTTACACGAGGCATCAAAATGACGTTTCACCAGGCAACGCCGGTCAACTGCTGTTTGCGTATGAGAAATCGGTTGGAAACTTTCCTCATGTCAGCACGTTGTAGGTGTCGCCACCGGCGCCAAGTTTGTGTGAATGCTCTGAAAAGGTAATCATTTGCATATCTCAGCATCTTCTTCCTGACGGTTAAATTTCGCGTCTGTAACAGGTCATCTTCGTGGTGTATCAATTTTAATGCCGAGTAGTGTACATTATGCCGCAGTTCCACACTCAGGAAGCACGTCTGCCAACTGACTTTGGTCACAGAAACCTACACAATTATGCTGCCGGTAGTTTAAATCATATATCACAAATTAACGGTTCTCATTGTAGTGCAGTTAAAGTATATCTCCTATGAATGCTAGAGGTGTTTATTAATTTCGAAGTAATTCTGATAATCTTAAGAAGTTAACGTTAAATAAACTGAGGCGACAAAACTGTTGCGCAAAAAGTTTTAACGAAGCTCATAATTTGCAGCACTGTCTCCAGAACTGATCGTAACACTTTGATTCTGAATCGAGTGGAAGGACTGTACCAGAAACTTCGAAAGTTGTGTTACAAACTAAGCTGCGACTTCCTGTACTTGCGCTATAGAATTGAGAACTGTAGTGTCCCGCTAAATGGATCAGGTATGCACTACACACTGTAATATTATTGGATTTCAGATACTTTTCTAATGGCTCTAATGGTTCTCAGTCCCCTAGAACTTAGAACTACTTAAACCTAACTAACCTAAGGACATCACACACATCCATGCCCGAGGCAGGATTCGAACCTGCGACCGTAGCGGTCGCGCGGTTCCAGACTGAAGCGCCTAGAACCGCTCGGCCACTCCGGCCGGCCGGATACTTTTCAAATGAGATATTTGTCATAAAAGAGAGGAACAGCCATCGGGCTGTAGTTTGGAAAGATATTAAGCGTCTCAGCGCATGTGTAAAGAGACGGAATACTTCATAATGTGCGCCTACACCAAGACGCGTGTCCAGCGTTAAAGTATTTCAGATAAACACTGTGATATTTAAATCATTGCCAGAGCGCTCGATAGCAGTAAGCTGCGAAACATTTGAAAGAACAATCCATCATTAGTTAAGAAATGTTCTAGTGACTTTATTACCTTTTTGCGTTTGGTCGCCGACTTGTTAAAACGTGTTGTGTAGCACCGCTACAAGTTACACTTTATTTAGTGTCAAAAACCATGTAAATCACCAAGCAAAACGCTTCGGTAAACCGTGTGACGCTAAAAATTACTTATGTGCACGCCAGAACATTTAATTTTTAAGAAATCTCGCAGACAAAAGCAGCGATTTTTGAACTGCTCCATGTATGAGAGAAACATAAAAATGTAAGTTTTGTGTTCATAGT
Source organism: Schistocerca nitens (assembly GCF_023898315.1). NCBI lineage: Eukaryota > Metazoa > Arthropoda > Insecta > Orthoptera > Acrididae > Schistocerca > Schistocerca nitens. The sequence goes on along the minus strand of NC_064615.1, from coordinate 309,775,097 downwards.
ATATTTGTTAATGTCTGTTAGTTTAACGCCTTTGTACTTTGAGAAAATATTGATGCTTTACTTTACAGAAAATCTCTGCTTATTCTTTTCTTTAAACTCACCATGATTTTTCAATGTGTGTAAGCTTTGTTACAGGTTCTCTCTTCATCGCGGTATCTCGATTGTATTCGGGAGGACATTAATGTGTTCAATTTCCAATCTGATAACTTTTTACAAAATTTCACTGTTTTTCATTCATTTCCCATCTTCATTATTCAAATAGGTCCGTTAGGTATTTTCATCGAAGATTCTGATTCCTTGAAGGCAATCCGGGTCAAAGGTCAGTCACGAAATCACGTTCGCGTAATCTAACCGAGAATACCAAATTTCAGGCATTACCTTTAAAGACAACACAGTGGCCGACGGCCTTCACTTAGTGACCGATAGCAGCAGCACATGCGTACACCTGTCAGTGCTATCAGACGAGGAACACTGTGTGAAATAATCGCTTAAATCAATGTGGGGCGTACGACGAACGTATCCGTTAGGACAGTGCGGCGAAAATAGGTATTAATGGGGTAAAGGACTGAGGAGTTATATAGACTTGTATATAAAGATGATCTGCTTATCTCCAGTTTTGTATATCGGTGTTACTGAGGCATATTTAGGTATGTAGGGAAACATGCCCCTAGTCCCTGACTACATGCAAAGATAGCTTAAAGTTAACCCTCTCGAATCAGCACAAGATTTTATTATTCTGCTCGAAACACTATTATAGTCAATAGAATTAATTATCTTTAGCGACATGATCAGTTCTCTAATCTCCTTTGGTGTTGTATTTTTGTATGCTGACGGTGCACGCAGTGCCTGCACAAGTAGATCTAGCGCGTCGGTGTCTGGATGTTCATTACTTGTTACAGCGTTTGCAGTCATTGTGAAGTAGCAATCATTGAATCTGATGTCAATGGTTTGAAAATGTATCATTCCTGCAAGAGCTATTTTCTGGAGACTGAATTTAACTTTAATGACTTGTTTCTTTCTTCTTTAATAATGTGTCAAGTAGTTTTTGCCTTATTGTTGGAGTACTTAAGTTTTTGATCGCATTACAAAAGTTTTTTTTTTTTTTTTTTAATGACAACGGTGAGGATTCAGCAGTGATGGTGGTAATGGAGTTTCAAACATTGGGTGCAGCCTGTACTCTGAATTGCTTAGAGCTCTCTCTTCCTCCCAGAAGATACTTTAATTCCAGAAGTTATCCACTTCTTATTCTTGTTTTTATTCAGTTTTGCTCTATTTGTTTTAGACGAACACAACACGCAAACATTTGTAGGGATACAGCATTTCTCATAAAAATATCTGGGGTTGTAAAGGACAACTGCACGGAAACTACAAGACATACAGGAAAATGAAACATGTCAGTGGATAGAGCTTCTCTCGAAATTTTCAATTCGTAACACTTGCTGAGGCACACTGGCAAAGACCACCAATAGGGAGAAAGCGCATCAAAACATGCAGATGATTCATCGGCTCCTTACTGTCACATCGAATTAGATCGCCTTTGCAGTTAGGCAACCCACAGAACAGATTTCCATAGTGGGCTGCTGTCTCTGCGCACGCACGCACGTATTGACGTTTTCCGCAACACAAATTGTGGCCATATTGAGCACCTGTAATGTGAGTTAAGAACTTTCAGACATGTTGTATACACTGATACGTGTTTATTTCAGAAACTCCAGAGATATTTATGGATAACACTGTACGTTTAATAAAGATTAAATTTTCCAAACCACTGTCTTCTTTGTAAAATTCTGCCCCGTTTTCGACCCATCATTTATTTCTATCACTACATCGAATCATTGTTTATGATTTTTTGTCTTTGGCAGATGACATATTCCTGCTTAGAGAAGCCGAAAGTCAGGAATTTCTAGCAAAATACAGGCAGAAATCGAGCGGAGTGACGCTCGATGCAGGGAAGGTAAGATGAATGTAACCTATTGCACATAGATATGCGGAAATATTAATAATAATTGATCGATTACACTATTGGCCCTCATCCACTAGTAACAGCAAATTTTTTAAACTATTTTGGAAAATTCAACCGGAGTGAACTAAAGTGGAACAAGCATACAAAACTAAAAGTAAAAAAGGTAAATGCCAGACTGAGATTTCTTGGAAAATCCTAAGGAAACGAAATTGACCCACGAAGGACCTAGCTTACAAAGGCTACATTTCACTGTTTCTCAAAAGGTTCTTGTAAATGATTAAAACGATTTCATAAATTCCCTGTAGCTACATTAATTGATATACTGTCACAAGACTGAAAATTCATGCAGAAAAACTCAAAAACTTTTGTACTGTGGCAGCGACACTTCAGATTCCCGCCACGAGAGCACAGCCAGCAGTGAGCAGTTAGGAAAGATGGTGACAGTCCCGAGAAAGCGTATGTTGTGTTTCGAATGCATTCACATCAGTCTGCAGCAACAGTGCATCGACATTTCATAATGAAGTACAACAAAGATCCACCTGCTCCCAACCCCATTCGGCGATGGTATGCGCAGTTTAAATTATCAGGATGTCTCTGCCAAGGGAAATCAACGGGATGGCCTGCAGTGAGTGAAGAAACAATTGACAGCGTGTTGTCGAGTTTCACACATAACACACAGAAGTACAGAGCCGAAGTACAGAGCAGTCCTGGTAGGCACAAACAGTGGATCTCCACACAAATAAATCATCAACCTCACCACGACCGATGCAACTGTTTCTCAGTTCTCTTTTAAAAACCCATAAATACACGACCGATCCATCTGTTTCTCAATGCCCTTTTAAGAATCCATAAATATCATCATGGAAGTGTAGTGGAGAGTCATCCTGTTAGTTTATAAGTCCACACTGTCAGTCTCAAGTTGTAGCACGAGCGAAGTTTCCAGCGTGTCCAACGCTCTTTTCATAGAAGAAGAAGGACCTGTAAACATCAAATCATGAGACTGCTCAGAACACTTTAACTTTTGATGAATGTCTAATGCGCTACACAATAGTGTGGGATTCTCTGTCACCCAGATTCGCACATTGTTCCTGTTAACTGTGCCATTAACAAAAAGTTTTGCGCTTTTGATTTTCGACTGCCTCTCTGTACATCATAAAGGTATTATTTATTGTATTTTGCCAAAAACCGTAGTGTCGGAAAACGAATCTGATGATTTCCTGGTCCAAGTCCACGACCTACTACTGCTGAGTTATCCGTCTTGCCCACGTGACAATTGCTCTTGTGTTCCTTAAGCGGGGTGTAAATGCTTCTTTTTATATACTGCTGATGAAGTTTCCAACCGACCGTTGCGTGGATACACACAAACAATTCGGCTTGCTGAGCTTGTTCCAATTTTTTAACTGCCTTCAGAGTTCGTTACAGCCTCTGATGGTGTCTCCAATATTGGAAGACGAAACGTTAAGCAGAGAATTGTGCCCTGGACCATGGTATTATACCCGTAAAACAAATGTCAGCAATTACTCAAAACCAGCGCTCGAAGCGTGCATTCTGTGATAGAATTTCGAACGTTGTTCAGTGATACTTTCTGAATACTATGAGATGAAGCACCTGTGCTGTCTGGTAGTTCAGCTACACAGTAATTGCATTTCGATTGATTTCTTACCACTATTTATCTTTGTATCTTTATTGCACTGCCAATACCTGCAAAACAGCACAAATGTCGACGCTACGTGCTGTGACCCCCCATGAAACATGGGCCTTGCCGTTGGTGGGGAGGCTTGTGTGCCTCAGCGATACAGATAGCTGTACCGTAGGTCCAACCACAACGGAGGGGTATCTGTTGAGAGGCCAGACAAACGTGTGCTTCCTGAAGAGAGGCAGCAGCCTTTTCAGTAGCTGCAGGGGCAGCAATCTGGATGATTCATTGATCTGGCCTTGTAACATTAATCAAAACGACCTTGCTCTGATGGTACTGCGAACGGCTGAAAGCAAGGGCAAACTACAGCCGTAATTTTTCCCGAGGGCATGCAGCTTTACTGTATGGTTAAATGATGATGGCGTCCTCTTGGGTAAAATATTCCGGAGGTAAAATAGTCCCCTATTCGGATCTCCGGGCGGGGACTACTCAGGATGACGTCGTTATCAGGAGAAAGAAGACTGGCGTCCTACGTATCGGAGGGTGGACTGTCAGATCCATTAATCGGGCAGGTAGGTTAGAAAATTCAAAAAAGGAAATGGATAGGTTAAAGTTAGATATAGTGGGAATTAGTGAAGTTCGGTGGCAGGAGGAACAAGTCTTCTGGTCAGTTGAATACAGGGTTGTAAACACAAACTCAAATAGGAGTAATACAGGAGTAGGTTTAATAATGAATAAAAAAGAAAATAGGAACACGGGTAAGTTACTGCGAACAGCAGAGTGAACGCATTATTGTATCCAAGATAGACGCGAAACCCACGCCTTCCACAGTAGTGCAAGTTTGAATGCCAACTAGTTCCGCAGATGACGAAGATATTGAAGAAATGTACGATGAGATAAAATAAGTTATTCAGATAATGAAGGGAGACGAAAATTTAATAGTCATTGGGGACTGGAATTCAACAGTAGGAAAAGGAAGAGAAGGAAAAGTAGTGGGTGAATATGGAATGGGGGTAAGGAATGAACGAGGAAGCCACCTGGTAGAATTTTGCATAGAGCACAACTTAATCATAGCTAACACTTGGTTTAAGGATCATGAAAGAAGGTTGTATATGTGAAAGAGGCCTGGAGACAATGGAAGGTTTCAGATAGATTATATAATGGTAAGACAGAGATTTAGGAACCAGGTTTTAAATCGTAAGACATTTCCGGGGGCAGATGTGGATTCTGACCACAATCAGTTGGTTATGAACTGTAGATTAAAACTGAAGAAACTGCAAAAAGGTGGGAATTTAAGGACATGGGACCTGCATAAACTGAAAGAATCAGAGGTTGTACAGAGTTTCAGGGAGAGCATAAGGGAACAATTGACAGGAATGGGGAAAAGAAATACAGTAGAAGAAGAATGGGTAACTTTGAGGAATGAAATAGTGAAGGCAGCAGAGGATCAAGTATGTAAAAAGACGAAGGCTAGTAGAAATCCTTGGGTGACAGAAGAGATACTCAATTTAATTGATGAAAGGGAAAATATAAAAATGCAGTAAATGAATCAGTCAAAAATGAATAAAAACGTTTCAAAAATTAGATTGACAGGAAGTGCAAAATGTCTAATCAGGGATGGCTAGAGGACAAATGTAAGGATGTAGAGGCATCTATCACTAGGGGTAAGATAGATACTGCCTACAGGAAAATTAAAGAGACCTTTGGAGAAAAGAGAGCCACTTGCATGAATATCAAGAGGACAGGTGAAAAACCACTTCCAAGCAAAGAACGGAAAGCAGAAATGTGGAAGGAATATATAGAGGGTTTATAAATGGGCGATGTACTAGAGGCTAATATTATGGAAACGGAAGAGGACGTAGATGAAGATAAAATGGGAGATATGATATTGCGTGAAGAGTTTCACAGTGCACTGAAAGACCTAAGTCGAAATAATGCCCCAGAGTAGACAACATTATGTTAGAGCTACTAAAGCATTGGGAGAGCCAGCCATGACAAAACCCTTCGATCTGGTGAGCAAGATGTATGAGACAGGCGAAATACCTTCAGACTTCAAGAAGAATATAATAATTCCAAACCCAAAGAAAGCAGGTGTTGACACTTGTGAAAATTACCGAACTATGGGTTTAATAAGTCACGGCTGCAAAATACTAACACGAATTCTTTGTAAACGAATGGAAAAACTGGTAGAAGCCGACTTCGGGGAAGATCAGTTTGGATTCCGTAGAAATGTTGGAACACTTGAGCCAATACTGACCGTACGACTTATCTTAGAAGATTGATTAAGGAACGGCGTTTGTAGACTTAGAGAAAGCTTTTGACAATGTAGACTGGAGTACTCTCTTTCAAATACTGAAGGTGGAAGGGGTGAAACGCAGGAAGCGAAAGGATTTTTACAACTTGTACAGAAACCAGATGGCAGATATAAATGTCGAAAGGCATGAAAGAGAAGCAGTGGTTGTTGGGAATGGAGTGAGACAGGGCTGTAGCCTCTCCCCGATGTTATTCAATCTGTATACAGAGCAAGTAGTAAAGGAGACAAAAGAAAAATTTGGAGTAGGAATCAAAATCCATCGAGAAGAAAAAAAACTTTTGAGGTTTGCCGACGACATTGTACTTCTGTCAGAGACAGCAAAGGACCTGGAAGAGCAGTTTAATGGAATGGACAGTGTCTTGAAAGAAGGATATAAGATGAACATCTACAAAAGCAAAACGAGGATATTGGAATTTAATTGGATTAAATCAGCTGGTGCTGTGTGAATTAGAATAGGAAATGAGACACTTAATGTAGTAGATGAGTTTTGGGGAGCAAAATAACTGATGATGGTCCAAATAGAGAGGATATAAAATGTAGGCTGGCAGTTGCAAGGAAAGCGCTTCAGAAGAAGAGAAATTTGTTAACATCGAGCATAGATTTAAGTGTGAGGAAGTCTTTTCTGAAAGTATTTGTATGGAGTGTAGCCATGTATGGAAGTGAAACATGGACAATAAATAGTTTGGACAAGAAGAGAATAGAAGCTTTCGAAATGTGGTGCTACAGAAAATGATGAAGATTAGATGGGTAGATCACGTAACTAACGAGGAGGTATTGAATAGAATAGGGGAGAAGAGGAGTTTGTGGCACAACTTGACAAGAAGAAGGTATCGGTTGATAGGACAGGTTCTGAGGCATCAAGGGATCACCAATTTAGTGTCGGAGGGCAGAGTGGTTGGTAAAAATCGTAGAGGGAGACCAAAAGGTGAATACACTAAGCAGATTCAGAAGGATGCAGGTTGCAGTAGGTACTTGGAGGTGAATAAGCTTCCAGAGGCTAGAGTAGCATGAAGAGTTGCATCAAACCAGTCGCAGGACTGAAGACCACAACAGCAACAACAAGGTGCTGTTTGTCTTGCTTGTAAACAAATTTGTTCCATTCATTCATGAGAATTATTGTTAATGACAGTAATGATCACTCTACTTTTAGCCCTTAAGGTTGCATTCATTACTGCTCGGTTATATCTAGAACTTGTTTTTTTCAGCAGTGTTAGTTGTAAGTTGACGATAATGCACAGCAGTACGAGGAGTGGGGAGATGTGTAGGGTAAAGCTGCGTTAGTCGTACCACAGCCTAATTCGTACTCTACTAATATGCGATCCCACGTTTATGAAATGTGACATCACGTGGTGTGAAACTGAACAACACAGTCTTGTGAGTAAAAATTAGGTTCAAATGGCTCTGAGCGCTATGGGACGTAACTACTGTGGTCATCAGTCCCCTAGAACTTAGAACTACTTAAACCTAACTAACCTAAGGACATCACACACATCCATGCCCGAGGCAGGATTCGAACCTGCGACCGTAGCAGTCGCGCGGTTCCGGACTGCGCGCCTAGAACCGCTAGACCACCGCGGCCGGCAAGTTCTTGTGAGTAATCTGAAACAAGTGAGCGGACGGCTGACTTTCGTGACAGAAAACTAATTGACAAGTAAGTTTACTTAGTAGTTTTTATTAAGGTCACTCACTCACTTATAAGCAACTTGAGAGAATAATATGGTGATAAAGTAATTGTTAAGTATTATGTATATTTTCATGGTACTGTGACATTCATTTAAGCACAATTATACAGTAGAAAACGTTGAGGTTATGCCTGTATTTACGGTTTTAAATGGTAGAGGCCTCACTGCCTAACTCGTGCCTGTGGGGAGTTCGCTGTTCCTAGCTATACGACTAGGACTTTGATAGAAATTACTTCCCAGCTAAAAATTGTTTATTCCGGCTGATCAATATGACAAAGAGAGAGTACAATAAGTGGAAGCAGGACAACATGGGCGAAGCTTTACTGGAACGTCGGTATGGTAATATTGACTTTAATGAAGATGTAGAAGACAGAATATACCAAAGCCTACCATGCGTTGTTATTTGAACGGTTTAAATAAAACATCAAAATTTGGAAGAACTAATGATATGGTAGCAGACATGCAAGATACGTTATCTCAGCATATAGTTAATTTAGAGTCTTCGGAGTAATACTAACGCGAATTCTTTACAGACGAATGGAAAAACTGGTAGAAGCGGACCTCGGGGAAGATCAGTTTGGATTCCCTAGAAATGTGGAACACGTGAGGCAATACTCACCTTACGACTTATCTTAGAAGAAAGATTAAGAAAAGGCAAACCTACGTTTCTAGCATTGGCAGACTTAGAGAAAGCTTTTGACAATGTTAACTGGAATACTCTCTTTCAAATTCTGAAGGTGGCAGGGGTAAAATACAAGGAGCGAAAGGCTATTTACAATTTGTACAGAAACCAGATGGCAGTTATAAGAGTCGAGGGGCATGAAAGGGAAGCAGTGGTTGGGAAAGGAGTGAGACAGGGTTGTAGCCTCTCCCCGATGTTATTCAATCTGTATATGGAGCAAGCAGTAAAGGAAACAAAAGAAAAATTCGGAGTAGGTATTAAAATTCATGGAGAAGAAGTAAAAACTTTGAGGTTCACCGATGACATTGTAATTCTGTCAGAGACAGCAAAGGACTTGGAAGAGCAGTTGAACGGAATGGACAGTGTCTTGAAAGGAGGATATAAGATGAACATCAGCAAAAGCAAAACGAGGATAATGGAATGTAGTCAAATTAAATAGGGTGATGCTGAGGGGATTAGATTAGGAAATGAGACACTTACAGTAGTAAAGGAGTTTTGCTATTTAGGGAGCAAAATAACTGATGATGGTCGAAGTAGAGAGGATATAAAATGTAGACTGGCAATGGCAAGGAAAGCGTTTCTGAAGAAGAGAAATTTGTTAACATCGAGTATAGATTTAAGTGTCAGGAAGTCGTTTCTGAAAGTATTTGTATGGAGTGTAGCCATGTATGGAAGTGAAACATGGACGATAAATAGGTTGGACAAGAAGAGAATAGAAGCTTTCGAAATGTGGTGCTACAGAAGAATGCTGAAGATAAGGTGGGTAGATCACGTAACTAATGAGGAGGTATTGAATAGTACTGGGGAGAAGAGAAGTTTGTGGCACAACTTGACTAGAAGAAGGGATCGGTTGGTAGGACATGTTTTGAGGCATCAAGGGATCACAAATTTAGCACTGGAGGGCAGCGTGGAGGGTAAAAATCGTAGAGGGAGACCAAGAGATGAATACGCTAAGCATATTCAGAAGGATGTAGGTTGCAGTAGGTACTGGGAGATGAAGAAGCTTGCACAGGATAGAGTAGCATGGAGAGCTGCATCAAACCAGTCTGAGGACTGAAGACCACAACAACAACGGAGTAATTATTACCGAATTAAGGGAACTTGCCTATCAATTTTCTGAGAAACATCTCCTAGCATATCGCTCCAATACCGAAAGAGTTGGCCGATAAAAAATGGTGTTACAAGTTTATGAAAGGTCGTCCCTCTTTGACCTTGCGAGTTACAAAAGCAGTATTGTTGACACGAAGTAAGTGGTATAATAAAGAGCATGTAATGAGAGTCTTTTAATAAATGTGAGGAAATACCAAATGGACATAAGTTTACTGTTGTCCAGTTATATAATTTGGATGAAGCCGGATTATCCACAATTCGCAAAACACAAGTATTTGCCCGAAAGCTGTAAACACTAAGTGGGCGCAATCACAAGTGGAGAAAGGAGTCTTACAGAAACATCTGTATGTGCATTGAATACAACAAGCGAATTCATACCTCCGATGTTAATATTTAAACGCAGCAAAATGAATGATCTCTTGATAAACGAGTTCAACCAAATGCAGTATTCTGGTGCTCGGCAAATGGATGGATAACATCAGAACTATTTATCCGATGGCTAGAACACTTCATAAAATATACGAATGTACGAAAAATAGGCCACAAATGTGTTTTGTTTTCACTTATTGGACATACAACATGCACCAAAAATTTGGAGGCTGTAAAGCTGGTTCTTCATTAAGATCTAATCACGCAATCATTCATTGCTCAAACGACTCATCGTCTATACCCGTTGGGTACACCATTCTTTACAACACTAAGAACAGCTACAATGAAGCAGCGTCTTCGTGGCTACGTTGAAATCCTGGCATAGTCATAAAATCAGCTAACATTGCAGATCTCCGTGGTAATGCATATCCCAAATCAATTTGTAGGGAAATTGAACTAAACATTTTTAAGGCAACAGGCTTGTCGCCATGTTATAGAAATATCGTCAAACAAGAGGAATTTGTAGCTACTACTGCACATGTTGTTGAGCAGTCAGACCGACAATCGGGTGATGGAACTGAAGCAACAACTTGAAAATCTGGAAGGCTGCCTAACGTTGCAATATCACTCAATGAGCAGTCCGGAGTTTCTACAATGTTTCAAGAATGTGGATCCGAAAACAATATTGCAGAAGTTGCCAAAATTTACAATCTACAAGTAAAGCCTTACTTGAACACCTTATCTCTTATTCCGTGTGTAGCATCAGTTATCAATACAAATACGGAACGACCTAAACCAACAATGAAATTAACATCAACTCCTTAGAGAAATGAAACAGAAGCCAAAGAAAAGGAAAATAAAAAGAAACCAGTGCACAAAACGATAAAAAATAAGATAAACGAAAACATTAACAAGAATAAAAACAATTCAGGATAGAGTGAGTTGGTTACGTCAACTGTGTAAGCAAGATTGAGAAGAAGACATGATTTAGAGTACGAAACGTAAAAGTTGGGTACATGCCCTATGCGCTGGCGTGGAAAGTAAAATTAAGAAATATTTCTGTGATATTTGTGTTAAAACCAACTGATTTTCGATGTACCAATTTAAGCATCTTAATTTATTAAGAATTTATACTTTGTTTCCTACGTGTAATGTCATTGCGTGTAACAATGGAAGTAACTCTATAGTTTGTAATTTGTTATTGTGACGTTTTGTTACACTATTCCATGGATTTATTATGTCGTCGCTGACTAATCCTACGTACGACTTAGGCTGTAGGCGTCTTAATTGTACCGAAGCCACAGATGTGAAAGAGGTTGAAAACCTATTTTTGCGAAAAGATTTTTCGTATTTGTTGATAGCTTAAAAAGTAAAGATTCAGTGTATGCAAAACACATTGTGTTATTTAAATTACCCTAACAAATACAGTAACTCTCCCTTGAAGAGTGCGGCTTCAGCAACATTAACTTATGTCGTGTACGGGTTTACTGACTGCAGTGCAAGAATGGCGCGACGCAGCTATGTTGAGCTGTTCCCTCAACGGCAGCAGTAGTTCTGAATCCGTGCATCTGCATTTTTATTCTGTATGTATGTTTTGGTGGTTGCACATTACAGTTTTTCCAGTTTTGTGACGACATTTTGACCGAAAAATAGTTGATTGAGATAAGACACTGAGTAAATCACGATTACACTCTTGGTCTGTAACTAGTCACCAAAGACCACCCGTCTCTTATACCAAAATACCAAGAAAATATCGCTGTACAGCCTTCTAAAGTTTGCGCGCGGAGTTTCTGCTTCACCAGGTACACATTACACTGTTCGACATGGGTTCTATTTCTGATATTAAAGTATGTGCTTCTAGACCATATTACCGTGGGAAATTCAAATATGTAAAGAAAATATCGTTGTCAGGGATACTTTTTATGTAATATGTATGTATATGTATATTCACAATTCATGGCAAACACAGAGACGTTATAGAGAAATACGGGTATGTTGCCGCATCCAGTAGTGATAGGACGTGATAATTTCTTGTGTAGCAGCAGGTGGGAAGAATCAGACATCATTAGGTTATCCCCCTGATAATTTCTTGTGCAGCAGCAGGTGGGAAGAATCAGACATCATTAGGTTATCCCCCGCCACACCTATGTCATTAAGACCACCTGAAACATCTCATTAACTCGAACGGCGACAGCCGGTCGCTGCCTCGGCAGTAAAGCTTCACGCCTCCTAGGGGCAGGTGCATCGAGTTTACAACAGTGGTGTTAGCCGCAATTTGTGTCAGTCTTAACGAGTGGGTGTTTTGGCTGACAAGTAACTGTCTGTCATATTTCTGAGCACGGTTGAATTTCTTAGTTCCTGTGTGTAAACTGATTGAGCCTGGTGCTGAAGGTAAAACGACTGCTTGTTTTTACACACCAGCGTTCCTCTAGTTCCCTACTATTAATTTAATACAGGTGTATTACCAAAGTGGTATTTTTAAATTTGTAGAAATGCCACATCGTCGTGGATGTCGATATGAGCCAGACAACTTCTGCTACATCTGTGGGAAGTTCACTTTTGCCAGAAATAGGAAGAAAATTTCTTCAGTCATAAAGAAAGCAGACAAACATTACTTTGGAGTAGCGGTAGGAGACAAAGATAAAGAATGGGCACCACATTTCTGTTGTGCTACATGTTACTGCAAACTAATTAAGTGGTGGAAAGGTAAAGAGAATGTGGCATTGTTTGCTGTTCCCATGGTGTGGAGGGAGCCTAAGGACCATGTTACTGATTATTTCTGTCTAACAAAAATTCAGGGTTTTACAAACAAAAAGTCGAAGAGGAACGTTGTTTACCCAGATGTGCCTTCAGCGAGAATGCCAGTGCAGCATTCTGACAACCTTCCAGTACCTTCAAGAGCTCGAGGTCAAATTCCGAGTGACAGTAAAATAAGTAGTACTGAAGAAATCACAGATGATTCTTTATATCACTGCACAAGTGAGTCATCACCACATTTATTAACACAGGCAGATTTAAATGATTTAGTATGTGATCTAGGACTAAGTAAACAAAAGGCACAGCTGCTTGGTTCAAGATTACAAGAGTATAATCTACTGCACCAAAGTACTAAAATCAGTGTGTTCAGGCGCAGAGAACATTCCTTTATTTCTTATTTTTCAACTGATGAAGCACTGACATTTTGCAATGACATTGCTGGCCTGATGAAAGTGCTGAACTTCACTTATATTTCACAGGAGTGGAGACTTTTCATAGATGCATCGAAAACAAGTCTGAAGGGTGTTTTGCTCCATAACGGAAATAAAATACCCTCTGTTCCAGTAGCTTACGCTAGTTTGACAAAAGAGAATTACGAATTCGTACAAAGGATGCTAAATTCATTAAAATACAATGAACACAAATGGAAAATATGTGCAGATTTCAAGGTAATTGCTATGGCACTTGGAATGCAACAAGACTACACAAAGTACGTCTGTTTTCTTTGCGAGTGGGATAGTCGAGACCGAAATTCACACTACATGAAAAAGAAATGGTCTAGGCGAAGACGGAAAGTTGGCGAAAAAAATGTACAACGTGAAAGTCTGGTAGCTCCTGAATATATACTACTTCCGCCGCTTCACATCAAACTTGGCCTGATGAAACAATTCGTGAAGGCCATGGATCCAACAGGCTGTGGGTTTGCATATCTAGCTACCAAATTCCCCCGTCTTTCAGCTGCAAAAATAAAGGAAGATGTATTTGTGGGCCCACAAATCAGGGAGCTGCAGAAAGCTGCAAATTTCGAAGCATGTTTAACTGATAAAGTAAAAACCGCATGGGACTGTTTCAAGATGGTGTCGGAAAACTTCCTCGGAAGAAGAAGAGCTACTAACTACAAAGCAATGGTGAAGGATATGATCAAATCATATCAGGATTTGTGGTGCAATATATGTTTGAAGGTACATATGATGGACTCTCATCTGGACTACTTCACAGATAGTTGTAGTGACGTATCAGATGAACATGGGGAAAGATTCCATAAAGATATTTCTACCATAGAAAGGCGCTATGAAGGGAAGTAGGTACCTTCTATGTTAGCAGATTATTGCTGGACTATCATTCGAGAGAAGAAAGATTCACAATACAAGAGAAAAATTGATGTGCATTACAAGGCAGTGGCTCATTGTTTGTCAATTTTCTGTAATTTCTCATGTCAAATAAATGCTTCAAAGTGTATACACAAAGGTTACTGTGTTATATGTTAGATCCGACCCTCCATTAATGTGATGAACTTATAACATCATAAAGATGTGCATTTGTTTATCGAATTTCACCTCACGTTTGCTGCCCTACATCAGAAACTGAAAAGAGAAATAAAATTGCGATTACTCGTAAACTATCCCTGACAGAAAGAAACCAAAAACAGTTTTCAATTCAGCATTCAAAATACAACTAGGATCACAATATTTTTTATCAGAAATAGAAAAAAAGGTTTTTTTTTGTAGAACAGTGTTATTGGTTGTCATAAAGGAGAGTTGTCAAATTGGACAAATAACGAAAAGTGCTTTTCATTTTGGTGGCTGACCTGAACCAAGAACTAAAAGTCATCCGCTGCTCTAATATACTAACTTAACCATTACGTCCAGACATGGAGAGTTCACTACATCAGTCATTTTTCCGAGTAATAAATCGCATGACTCAAACACGGTTCACTTCCACACTCACAGCCAGTAGGAATTTCCCGAAAAAGAAACGCACACTGACTGCTGCTACGACACGGTACTAAGATTTGTGTAACCAACAGGAGTTTCGCGGTCGCAGTTGTAATGAAACGTCGCCTCAGTTTCCGATTTGCTGGTATTCCCCCACGGGAGCAGGAAGGTCGGGCAGTGTCAGTCATCCGACTCTCTTTGCAGTCCGCCGCAAGTCACCTTATTGTTGCAGCTTACGCGATCCGTGCCGCGCCCACACTCTTACGAGGTATGTCGTTACAAGAGCCACGTCACAGGAAAGGCAGGAGGAGTACGTATCGACCGCGGCAGAGGTCGCAACATCCTCGCAGTTATTCCCCCCGTTTGTCGCATGGGAAGAACCGACACCAAGTAAAATGAGAACTTGGTCGCATGCGGATGAGGAAATTCCAAGATTTTAATGGGATGGCACTGGTCAGGGCTGTCTCGAAACCATTCATAATCTGTGATCTTTCGATTGCTATCTTCCTTTCAAGGGTTCTCTTTCTAACTTCCTCGAACCCCGAACATACTCTGCCAGCAGAAGTATGTTAGTGTTTAAAGCAATGGACTCGAAAACGGGGAGGGGCGAACTTCAAGTAGCCATCCAGCCATCCTGATATCGTTCTTTTGTGGCTTCCATACACGACTTCATGTAAAACCAGGGATGGCTTCTTTGTTAAGAATAATGCAAAGACATCCCTCTAACTTCTTCTACTGAGCTATCTCCCTTTCATAGAACAATAAATTCGATGAATAAGTAAAAATCTCTGTGCACTCTTAAAATAAAAAATGATTATTCAGGAGGCAGGCGCTTAAATGTTTATATTCCTGCTGCTCATAACGTGCGGTAGTGACTTTGTTATCCGTATAATTCGACTAAGGTACGTCAAAGGCTCCATGCAAAATCTGCTGTTTTACAAACGAATGAGGCAGACACAAGCCTGCTGGTAAATGGATGACTGCGGTTGTCAATCATGAGTGTGTTTTAGGTGAAAATTTATAACAGACGTGTTCTGAACTGGTGAAAAGTCGGAGCCCATTTGCATGCCGAGAAGGAAATGGCTCTAGACGACGGAAGGAAAAAAAGTACAGAATGTAGCTTTAGTACGGAACCAAACTGAAATTCGTATGGAGTGATTCATGGACTCTTTTTTTTCACTTGCTGTTTGTTTCCAATGACCCACCCTCTTATTTCTTATGGTGGGTCTGTATATGTCACTTGGCCGCTGTGAGTGGGTTCCGGGTCCGAGATGGCTGGGAGTATCACCCTGGATCCCGTCCCAATCACACCGTTGCCCGTGTCCGGCCACGTGGAGGCGGCCTCTATTTATTTTTTGTTTCGATATTGTTGTTCCGTGTGAAGCACTTTAAAAACCATTGAATTTATATAATGGAAGTAGGAAGATGAAATACAAAAAATATGGCAGTTAAGAAGGATTTAAAAAGAAGATAGGAAAGACTACAGTATGAAAGATTCACACCACCTGGCTGAGGGTGGCGGCCAGGGTCTTGCAATGAACTTCAAGCCGCTGACCGCCACTGACTATTCCTTTTCTATGTCTACTACCCTTACACTAAAAACAAGACCAAAAACAGGCACTCCATGTTCCGCCCAATTCACTCATTCCAGTCAACAGTCTGGTGCCTGAACAGTGGTTTTCCCCGCTATAAATTGACGTATCCGTCTGGTTGGGCTCAGCTAAGAGGGACCACAATTAAAATCCTTCTTTCCAGCTTGTACGTCGCCGCTCACCAGGAGGCGTAGGTCCCTTGAAAAGTTACCTAACTTTAAGCTTCTTATCAATTGCTAGTGACCTGGTGAGACCATCTCACTCTTGGTACATGGAAGTGCAACTTATTATTTACATATACACTCCTGGAAATTGAAATAAGAACACCGTGAATTCATTGTCCCAGGAAGGGGAAACTTTATTGACACATTCCTGAGGTCAGATACATCACATGATCACACTGACAGATTCACAGGCACATAGACACAGGCAACAGAGCATGCACAATGTCGGCATTAGTACAGTGTATATCCACCTTTCGCAGCAATGCAGGCTGCTATTCTCCCATGGAGACGATCGTAGAGATGCTGGATGTAGTCCTGTGGAACGGCTTGCCATGCCATTTCCACCTGGCGCCTCAGTTGGACCAGCGTTCGTGCTGGACGTGCAGACCGCGTGAGACGACGCTTCATCCAGTCCCAAACATGCTCAATGGGGGACAGATCCGGAGATCTTGCTGGCCAGGGTAGTTGACGTACACCTTCTAGAGCACGTTGTGTGGCACGGGATACATGCGGACGTGCATTGTCCTGTTGGAACAGCAAGTTCCCTTGCCGGTCTAGGAATGGTAGAACGATGGGTTCGATGACGGTTTGGATGTACCGTGCACTATTCAGTGTCCCCTCGACGATCACCAGTGGTGTACGGCCAGTGTAGGAGATCGCTCCCCACACCATGATGCCGGGTGTTGGCCCTGTGTGCCTCGGTCGTATGCAGTCCTGATTGTGGCGCTCACATGCACGGCGCCAAACACGCATACGACCATCATTGGCACCAAGGCAGAAGCGACTCTCATCGCTGAAGACGACACGTCTCCATTCGTCCCTCCATTCACGCCTGTCGCGACACCAGAGGCGGGCTGCACGATGTTGGGGCGTGAGCGGAAGACGGCCTAACGGTGTGCGGGACCGTAGCCCAGCTTCATGGAGACGGTTGCGAATGGTCCTCGCCGATACCCCAGGAGCAACAGTGTCCCTAATTTGCTGGGAAGTGGCGGTGCGGTCCCCTACGGCACTGCGTAGGATCCTACGGTCTTGGCGTGCATCCGTGCGTCGCTGCGGTCCGGTCCCAGGTCGACGGGCACGTGCACCTTCCGTCGACCACTGGCGACAACATCGATGTACTGTGGAGACCTCACGCCCCACGTGTTGAGCAATTCGGCGGTACGTCCACCCGGCCTCCCGCATGCCCACTATACGCCCTCGCTCAAAGTCCGTCAACTGTACATACGGTTCACGTCCACGCTGTCGCGGCATGCTACCAGTGTTAAAGACTGCGATGGAGCTCCGTATGCCACGGCAAACTGGCTGACACTGACGGCGGCGGTGCACAAATGCTGCGCAGCTAGCGCCATTCGACGGCCAACACCGCGGTTCGTGGTGTGTCCGCTGTGCCGTGCGTGTGATCATTGCTTGTACAGCCCTCTCGCAGTGTCCGGAGCAAGTATGGTGGGTCTGACACACCGGTGTCAATGTGTTCTTTTTTCCATTTCCAGGAGTGTAAACGGTTATGTTGCTGTTTGTTTTTAATGTGTTGGATCGTATGCTCCTCGTTTCGGCTTTTCTGGACCAGTTGTTCTACTGTTATGCGGGGTGCCACTATGGAGACGCCTCATGATCTGTTTCGTCGCCAAGGTCGGTGTCCGTGTCTTCTTGGCTGGTGGTTTCAGCACTATCATCCATCCCATTGGGCACTCTGCTGTCTTTGTGTAACGACGTGCCTTCTGTAGGGTCTGTTTCGTGGGTATTCCGTGTGCAGGTTTCGTCGGTCAGTGTGTTTAGTTCAGTCCACTGGTCAGGGTCGCGCAGTACAGCGTACAGTGTATGATATATGTCCAGGTGGTTACGTCTTATGTTTGTGCTCTGTCCGCAGAAAAAGACGATGTGTTCTGGGAAACCTTCTTCCCCGCATGTGCACCTAGTAGTCTGTGAGATTCACGCGTCTCAAGTGCGTGGGATAAGGGCCATGGCCAGTGATGAAGTGTGCCGTACCGCGGTTGGGATCGATATGCTTTAGTTTTAGTCTTCCCTGATATCATGGAAGAAGTTGTGAATTTGGCGCCCTTATCACTATTTACTTACATGGATATTGTGTCTGTTCTTTCCGACATGTACGAAAGAACAGACACCATATCCACATAAGTGTATAGTTCTGGCAGTACCGGCCATGACCTTCCTCTTCTGTGCGGATGCACACATATTACCCGAACTCTTACGGGACTTGGTAAGAATGTCTTCCACGAGTAATGAGTGTGTTGGGTAGGGACACTACGAATGTAGTGTGTGGACATATAAGGTGAGAATGTGGGTTGCGCGGGAGGCGTGTGCGAGATAGTCTGTGCCCTCGCTGGCTCAGATGGACAGAGCGTCAGCCATGTAAGCAGGGGATCCCGGGTTCGAGTCCCGGTCGGGGAACACTTTTCACCTGTCCCCGTTGATATATATCAACGCCAGTCAGCAACTGAAGGTATTAATATATAATTCTAACTTATCACTATTGTCCCACTCGCTCTGCCAGGTATCCACTCGCCATGCGTTGGGGTGGCGTGTTATCCCATGCGGTGCACCAGTGATCTGCCGAACCTGGTCTAGTCTCCCATTCCTAAGCCAGTACATTGCCGCACGGTATCTGATGGTCATATCTATCGGGCAGATTCCAGTCACAAAGCATAGTGCGTCGACCGACGTTGCGTTGAAAGCCCCCGTTAACTGAAGCAGGACGCTACTTTGCACACGACGTACGACGGTTCTGTTGATAGAAAGACTAAGTCTGTGGGCCCATGTGCTGACAGCAATGCAAAGTACCGACTCGAAGACAGCGCAATGGTATGTTCGTGTGACTGACAGGGGCAGCCTGAATTGTTCCGAGTTTAACCTTGTCCGTTTATGAAGTATATTTTCTGCTTTGTCTGGGCATATTCGTATGTGTTCACGAAAGTTCAATCGTTCGTTTATGTGTACTCCAAGGTAGCGTGCAACTACTGGTCTTTTGATGCTTGTGTCCCCTATTTTGATTATTGGGTTCCTGTGCAGGATTCCCTTCAGCAATATGTAAGTTGTTTTGTTTTCGGCTACCTTGAGTTTGTTGTTTGTGCACCATAGGGTAATTGTTCGTAGCGTTCCATTGGCTCTGTCTTCCAGCTGGGCACGGTTATTTGCTGACACTGCCACTAGCAAGTCATCAGCATAGGAGACAACCCCATCTGTCAAATTATGCTACTCTAGTAACTGTAGGAGGGGTTCTATCATTATGACCCAGAAGATGGGGCTACAGATCGACCCCTGTGGACAGCCTTTTGTAAGGCGCTTGATTACTTTTTGGTTGTCCATGTGCCAAACTACTGTTCTGTCTCTGCAGTAGTCCACAAAGTTGTTGTACAGAGACTCCGGTACCTGTATGTGTTAAGCCTCTTAAACAAAGCCAGCCACCATAAGTTATCGAACGCGCCTGAGATGTCTATCATGATAGCCAATGTGTATTTGGCAAGTGTATTGTGTACTATTTGTAGTGCTAAGTTTATTGCATCATCAATTGATTTCCCTTCCCGAAAGCCGAATTGATGTGGCGTTAGTCCCTGTAGTGTGCTATGTGCATTTAGTCTTCTGCAAAGCAGTTGTTCTTGTATTTTTGAGAGTGCCTTTATGAGAAAAATTGGTTCTCTTTTTGATTTAGGTTCTGAGGCGCCTTTGTCTGGGGCTTTTTTGATGATGAATGATTCATGGACACCGAGGAATGCCTACATCATCTCTCCCAGGACGCTGCCTTATGGCAGGAAACTTTAAAGGCTCGTGGATTTAAGAGGCTGACGGTTATCATACTGACTATCAATTCCAGACAGACCTTAGTTTTGGAGCCTAAAAGACTGACTGTAGTCCATAGATGGAAGTTTTACACATACAGTGCCCTGCAGCTCACACGAATCTCAAGAACCTTTGGTGACCAAGAATGAGCTTCTAGTGAGTAGGAATTATTTTTAAAATTTATTACGCCGAATCGCTATCGAGCCTCAGTGACACCGTTGCATATGCAGCTGAAGATGGGCTCTGTGTCCCGATACTGGTCCGGTGTAATATATTTTAGAGGTAAACGTTAAATAGCGGACGTCGAAATTTAGTCACCATGAAATTTCATATTATAGAGCGTAAATCATTGGATACGGGGAAGGGGGCAGAGGGAACAAGGGGATGCGCTGCTTGCATAGTGAAGCCATCTTCCTCAGGTGACTTATCGTGAAAAGAAAGACTGGCCCTCCATGGAGGGAGGATTTATTGTACGGCTACACTTCTGCATCAGAAGAAAAACGTCTTGGAAATATGATTTGGCACAACAGCTACATGTCACAGTCTTATACAGCAGTTTTTGTCATACAACAGACCATCCCCAGGCACTAAAAACCACGACCATTTTTGTGCTTCAGTACGGTCTGTTTTTTGACCAAAATTGGCAGGGGAAGGGCGGGCAGAATGTCCAGTACGAGCATAACGGCCATTTGAATTTGTGAGTGCGTACAGAGCTGCATTCGTGTGGAAACTGCATGAAGGTGTCACTCGAAACCCCCTCAATTACTCATAGTCATTTGAAGGGGCCAGGGTACAGTAGTCGCGCTTTGTATCGTTTCGATACCTTCTGATATAAGAAATGTTCTCAATTCATGTAATTGTTACAAGTTTGTACAAGTATGGTTTTACGGTCATCATTGTGTTGAAGGAGTGGCTATTTTGCTGCAGATTCCCATATTGACGGTTGCTTATCGGAGGGAGTCGCCAACTAACAACTTTTGTTCAAATGGCTCTGAGCACTGTGAGACTTAACATCTGAGGTCATCAGTCCCCTAGACAGAACAACTTAAACCTAACTAACCTAAGGACATCACACACATCCATGCCCAACCCTGTGACAGCAGCAGCACCGCGGTTCCGGACTGAAGTGCCTAGAATCGCTCGGTCACACCGACCGGCTAACAACTTTTGCAGAATGGCGTGTAGGTGGGTACAACAGCCACCTAATGGCCAAAACTTTCTATTCTGTTTTTACTGTTCTGTATGCGAAGACATATTGAATACAACCAACACACACAATGAGTTACAAGAAATAATTATAATATCACTAACTGAACATAATAATTACCCAATAATGTCAAAAGCTATTATATTAAATAATAAAACTAAAAGTTATTATATTAAATAATAAAACTAATATACTTTTACATTATGCGATGTTGTAAACATATAAGTGCAAGGGAGACAATCATGGGATTCATGTGATAAGGATATCAGTACAGGTAGTGACGAAAGGTGTAGCTTTCATACTGCTGCAACTACCCATTGTTTCTAGCATTTGTAGACTTAGAGAAAGCTTTTGACGATGTTGATTGGAACACTCTCTTTCAAATTCTGAAGGTTTCAGGGGAAAAATACAGGGAGCGAAAGGCTATATACAATTTGTACAGAAAGCAGATGGCAGTTATAAGAGTCGAGGGGTATGAAAGGGAAGCAGTGGTTGGGAAGGGAGTGAGGCAGCCTTATAGCCTATCTCCGATGTTATTCAATCTATAAATTGAACAAGCAGTAAAGGAAGGGAAAGAAAAATTCGGAGTTGTTATTAAAATCCAGGGAGAAGAAACATAAACTTTGAGGTTCGCCGATAACATTGTAATTTTGTCAGAAACAGCAAAGGACTTGGAAGAGCAGTTGAACGGAATGGACAGTGTCTTGAAAGGAGGATATAAAATTAACATCAACAAAAGCAAAGCGAGGTAAGTGAACGTAGTCGAATTAAGTCGGGTGACGCTGAGGGAATTAGATTAGGATATGAAACACTTAAAGTAGTAAATACATTTTGCTATTAGGGGAGCAAAATAACTGATGACGGTCGAACTAGAGAGTATATAAAATGTAGACTGGCAATGGCAAGGAAAGTGTTTCTGAAGAAGAGAATTTTGTTACCATCGAGTGTAGATTTAAGTGTCAGGAAGCCGTTTCTGAAAGTATTTGTATGCAGTGTAGCCATGTATGGAAGTGAAACATGGACAATAAATAGTTTGGACAAGAAGAGAATAGAAGCTTTCGAAATGTGGTGCTACAGAAGAATGATGAAGATTAGATGGGTAGATCACGTAACTAATGAGGAGGTATTGAATAGAATAGGGGAGAAGAGGAGTTTGTGGCACAACTTGACAAGAAGTAGGGACCGGTTGGTAGGGCATGTTGTGAGGCTTCAAGGGATCACAAATTTAGCATTGGAGGGCAGCGTGGAGGGTAAAAATCGTAGAGGGAGACCAAGAGATGAATGCACTAAGCAGATTCAGAAGGATGTAGGCTGCAGTAGGTACTGGGAGATGAAGAACCTTGCACAGGATAGAGTAGCATGGAGAGCTGCATCAAACCAGTCTCAGGACTGAAGACCACAACAACAACCCATTGGATTCTAAAGCGTACGTTGAAGAAGAGTGTTTTGCAGAAAAAATCTATCTGCTGCTTACAATAGAAGGTATTAGGACAGTTTCAGTCTTCTCACTTCAAAACAATAAAATATAAATTTACGGTGGGGAACAAGACGTTTCGACGTGGCAGTAAAGGATTTGCGATGTGTAGCGTTTTAACCGTCCGAAAGGAAGTAATTTCAATAAGGAGACCAGAATCGACGAAAGGAGTGGGTGGACTGCTGGTTTCCGGAAAGAATTGGAACACTGAGTTTGGGTTCAGGGGCCCAGAATACGGAAGGTGGGTTCACGAACAGTGTGCGGCTATTGGTGATGACGAAAATAACTTTTTGTGCAAAAACTGTACCTAAAATTTTTTGAACCACTTTAGCTTTTATGGATAACAATAACGTATTTTTTGTTGAAAAAAATAATTATTAAGTCATGTAGTTAATTTTTTGCTCTCAACATGTAATTTGTATCGTAAATAAGCCATTTCACCCTATCATGTCGAGCACAGTGGTCAATTGGGTATTTTTCAGATTATTGATTATTTAGGTGCTAACTTTCGTCGAACGAAAACAACTCGGGCGAGTAGGGGGATAAAATCTGACTGTACGCCCTGTGACTGAAGAGTACCTTGATCGATCGCATCTTACCCCAAAAAAAAAAAAATCGTCGGACCTTAGGTGGCCATTATGGTAGTACTTCCCTTACATTTAATAATGTGTCAAGCGGCTATTGTGCCGAATCACAATTTTTCATAAATATTTAAAAGCTCTAAACTATCACCACCTTAAATGAAAAAAAGTTATTATTGCAACTGATATAAAAAGGAATGCCGACTTTCTTTTGAAGATAAACATGGTTTAGAGCAAAAGGATATGAAACATCTACAAAGAATTGGAGCACAGAAGTTATCACCTAGGAAGAAGCTGCAGTAATGTACAGAATTGTCGAGGCTATTGCCAGATATGGAATGGGATATTAGAGGGCATAATAATTATCGTTCTGGGCAGTACAATGCTCAGGAACAACTGTGCGCTGGATTCTTGATGTCTCGGAGTTTGTCCTGGCATTTCCACGGTTTAATGAAAAACTGTGCAAAGTCAAGAGTCAATGTAGTACTTTACTACGTTATGTCTGTAAATGTATTTATTCCGACTGAATATGAAGCTGGAGTGGATACGTTTTAGGTTCATATGTTCAGCTGTTAGCAGTATGTGAAAGAAAATTAGTGATGTTTAGGGGTGGGACCAATGTCACTCTTGATAGTTCCCGTACCCAGCAACAGATGACAACACTTACCTCTAAGCTTTTACATTTGGAGTTAGCCTGTTTTTCCGTGCACGTCTTCAATTGCAGTAGCAGCTTGAGCTGTGTGAGGGTTTCATTTCGATTTATGCGTTGTAGAATTTTTACCTCTGGAATGCTATATCAATTATGTACACTTTGGAGAAGACTTTTTCTTGATGTGATTATCTACTCCTAGACTGTATATAACAAGAACATCCGTTCCCTGGGAGTTATGACGTTATGCTATTGTATTGGTTCGTGGTGGGAGTAGCTAATCCTTCTTCATCCATAACAGCTTGTTGTAGTTTGTTGATAACCCCTAGTTTTCTATGGATGGAGGCGTTCTTAATAAATGTCGTAGGTTTAAGATTTTTTTCTGAGCACCATGTCTTGCTGTCAATAATACTATTTGAGTGGCCTCATTTCCACAAACACCATGTAACTGCACCAATATTTTATTTACTAACACTTGATCGTATTTTGAAATAAGCCTATTTTTACATTGGTTATACTACAGCATGATTTACTTAACGTACATACATGATCATCCAGGTTTTGCATATTCCGCAGTTTGCTGAATACATGTACCATGATACCTGTATGTCTTTAGTTTTGTACAACTTCACGTCGACTGTAGATATATGGTTTATCCACAAACCGTCCAGGTTTTCATAAATAAACTGACTGTGCAATTATATCATATTTTTGAAGCAATCGAGTAGTCGAGGTACCTTAGTCGACCCACAAGGTCAACGTACCGCGAGTTATATAACTAGTTCCCTCTAAAAGTCGACTGTTTAATTACTATTAGTGTACACTACCTTCAAAACACGTTGCCTTGAGAAAATTCGATTTTAGGTTTGTAGACTCCTAATCAAAAGCAAATATTTGATGTACATAACAACAGCAAAATTCCGTTCAGTTTCCTTTCCGGCATTTTTGCAGTGATTTTTACTGTTCTGCTCTCATGTCGACCCCGTTACTTTATTTCAAACATGCTATCAGAACTGGTAGTCTTTGAGGGAGTCCTATTGCTATCGTGAGACACTGATCTTGGGTGAAATTAGCCTTTAGCTAATTTAACATTATATATAAGTGAATTTGATAACAATACATGTAATAATTTTTAGATACGCCTTTTTTGAAACCATAAGAATGAGGTCACAAACCATCATTACAAAAGAAGCCGCTTGAAGTGGACAGAGTTTGGGTTGTGACGAGCAGCGACACGTAGTGGTTCATTTGACAACCAGTGTTTCACTTCAAGTACCATTGTGTTTTAGTTTTGAATAACGGTGTAGTTGGTAGCAATTATGGCATGCACACAGGAGCAATCTGTGTATGTGTTTCTGTTGGTGTTGAAAATTAAGAATAAAGAAAAATGCAGCAAGCTTTCAGTTTATCATTAAAATCTCAGTATCACATGATACATCAAATAAAGCTATGGACACGTTACTTCTGTAGGAAACTGTATGAACTAAGATAAGTGCAGTA
This sequence comes from Schistocerca nitens, assembly GCF_023898315.1. NCBI lineage: Eukaryota > Metazoa > Arthropoda > Insecta > Orthoptera > Acrididae > Schistocerca > Schistocerca nitens. The sequence goes on along the minus strand of NC_064615.1, from coordinate 309,749,628 downwards.
TAGCTGCGGGAGTTGTGGATAAGGGTAGCTATTAATGGGGCCACAGTTAAGTGCCAGAAAAAAAACAAGTACCTCTCTCTATCTCTCTATCTCTCTCTCTCTCTGTGTGTGTGTGTTTATTATTTTCTCTATTTGTGTTGTTTGTGTTGTCTTTGCTATATAATTCATTCAGTGAGTTCAATAGTCTGCCATTTCATACTGTTGTGTATTTATTTAAAATGTATCCTTCTTCTGCTTCTGTCATTACGTGGATGTTTTCTTCAGTGGCAAATTCTCTGTGTAGGGAGTGCCTGGATTTGATTGTTTGTAATTCTAATTTTGTGTGTTAGTGGTTGTGGTAAAATTAGTAGTCAGAAGCAATTATTAAATGCATTGGCAGTTCAGATGCGTTCTGATCAACACATATTAAAGTTTCAACACGACTGTGGTATATGTACAGATTGACAAGAGACACATGAAAGTTGAATATGTCAAGAGATGTGTCATACATTCTCAATTTTCTTTGCAATGTATATCTGTTCGGTATCCAAACTTAGATCTCTTCTTCTGAACTATTTTACTGTTTTTGGTTAGTACGTGCCACTTTATTTTGTGTGTCCGTGCCCATTTTTCTCCATCCTCTATTACGTTGTTATCTGTGTTTCGGGTTCTTATGTGATGTTCGTAGAGTCTTGTGTGTGTGTGTGTGTGTGTGTGTGTGTGTGTGTGTGTGTGTGTGTGTGTGTGATGTATTCTTTCCTTGTATGGTTGTATACATTACGGCTGAGTTTGTCTGCATGTATATGTTGTATACATTCTCTAATGTTGTTGTTATTCCTTTTCTGTGGTGGTGTTTCTGTTTATGTGCTTCTTGTATGTTGTAAATTCATTTGCGTCTTTATGTAATAAGGTCCAAAAATAGTAGCTTATTATTTCTGTTCTATACTATTCCGAAATAAATTTTTGGTTGTATTGTATGTAGTTCTTTACGTAATAAATGATGTCGTTTAAAGATTATTCATGGATATATTGGTTAAAACTTCACTAACGGTTGGTCCCAATGGAAGCCCGTCATGTCAGGAATAAAACTGTTTGCTGAATGTGAAGCAATTTTGTACAGTTGCATCTTTGAGTACTTTTGATATTCCTTTTATTTCTGTACCTGGTGTGTCACCCCATTTTGCAGTCTTTTATTATAAACATGACTATTCATCTACGTTGTAAACTGAGGTGACACAAATGACTAAGGCTGTCCAAGTATAGTATTTTTTTGTTCTTGGTCATATATTTTACCTTTCCTGTTTTCATAAATGTATCTTTCCTGGAGTAATATCATACATTTGGCGAAATTGGAGACCAGATCATTTCTAAAACTAATGACTGGTCTTTGAGCAATGTAAATTTTTGAACCTTGGTAAAAGGGTTTGTAGTGGGTGCCTTTGGGTTTTTCTGTGTAATTCCTCTTGTCTGATCTTTGGTGAAATCCCTTCACTATTGTTAAATGGTTTCTGAATATTTCTCTGATAACACGAAGTTGATCACTAGTGAGTTTTGTGATGGTGCTTTCTTGCAGAAATTAGCCTACCTATTCCGGTTCTCTTTTTCTTTCATTATACGTTGCCCTTTTCTTTTTATGTGATTTTAGCATTGCGTTGTTTATTTTCGCCCTAGTTTTCAGTGATATTTTATGCAGATGTTCTGGTTTCTATGGTAGCAGATGGCTTGAAGTTTTTGATTATTTGATTTATTTCTTTGCTGTTCATTATCTTGTTAGATTTATTTAAGTCTCTATGTAAATTATACTAAAAGAACTTCCTCCCTTTCTAACAGCAGTTCACTACCAAAGTTCACTGGAGCCATGAACGTTATAAGCAGCTGACGATAGATTGAAGCCACATTCCTTTTCAAGAAGGGTGATCGGAAAATACACACAATTGTAGACCTAAATCGCTTATGTCTATCTGTTGCAGAATGATGAAACACGTTTTATGCTTGGTTTCTAGATAACAATATTCTCTGCAGGGATCTTGTGGTAACTCAGCTTGCTCTTTTCGTCCTTGAGATCCAAAAGCTGATAGCTGACAACGCGCAGCTTTATGCTGCGTTCCTTGAGATCCTAAATGCGCTAGATGCAGTTCTGTTCTGTCACACAGTGAGCAAAATGAGAGATCTCGGAATGTGGAACGAAATGTGTGATGGGTTCAGGACTGCTTAGCGTTTAGAACTAGGCATGTAGTGTTTATGGAGTGCAATAATCATATACAATAGAAACGTAGGGCAGTCCGAAGGAGTTTAAGTGAAGTGTTACTGTTCACAATACACAGAAATCATCTGGTGGATAACGTCGGAAACGCTGTAAGACAGTTCAAGGGTGTTGCTGTTGTACCCAGGATTTTCGCAACATGGCAGAGTTCCTGACAGATCTGCAGAAGATCACTATTTCGTCCAGGAATTTCTAGTCCACGTCCCTGATAACAACAATGTACCGTTACAGGTTAGATTAGATTTATTGGAATCATTATGGAAATAATGTAGTAATCACCGTACAACTTTTTCTAAAACTTCGATGGTTATGTTGACGCTATTCAACATACAAGTAGGTTTCCCTTATTTTCAGTCTATTTTATTTAATTTCACTATTTTTTATTACTTACTGTTTCGTGTTATTACAACAATTATGATTTATTTGCGGCCGGCCGCGGTGGTCTCGCGGTTCTAGGCGCTCAGTCCGGAACCGCGCGACTGCTACGGTCGCAGGTTCGAATCCTGCCTCGGGCATGGATGTGTGTGATGTCCTTAGGTTAGTTAGGTTTAAGTAGTTCTAAGTTCTAGGGGACTGATGACCAAAGATGTTAAGTCCCATAGTGCTCAGAGCCATTTGAACCATTTATTTGCGTTGTAGTCTCAGATGGAAATACACTATTTGTGGTTATTTAATTGCAACTAATAATTCTGATACCTCTGTAGGTTCTGAACCAGATCGACCATGGTTACGGCCACAAGATGTCGCATCGACGTGCAAAATTCATCTTTCGCTGATAACTACTGATTCTTCTCGATATTCTCAAGTGCTCTTATGGTCACCCACCTTCATTATCCTTTGCAGGGCAAAGCGACCATAGGAGTAATCGGACTTCGTTCTCTTTCCCTAGGCACATTTACTAGTAGTCTTTCTCGATTTTTCTGTGGCGTCTGTTGACTGTAGGTATGCCAAGCTTTTTCCGAGAGCATCAACTAGAAGATTTAGACACACTGTTACTCCATGCCATACCCAGTTTTACCTCTTATAAACCCACCCAGCGGTCCTTCAACTAGAAGACATTCCCATAGGATATAATCTGGTGTATATGAACTTCCAGCATGCTGGAATAATTGCAGGTGAGCAACTTCTATTAATTAGTACAACGAAAAACCAACCAGTGGTGCAAATTACGATTTTTTTACTTAATTGATGACTAGTTTCGGGCGGTGACCCAGTTTCAAATCATCGTGCGAGACAGGCAAAATGGAGTTGCCAGAACAAAACCGTGTCAAAAATATTGAAACGTCCCCTTTTGAACAATTTTACACGACTGTGCTTAACCTGACACACAATATTTTGTTAGCGCAACGCAATCTGACTTTCAATAATCTCTACAAGAGAATGGCCCTGACTAACATTAACCTGTACTTTTCAGAAATCACTTACCTCACAAAAATCTTGGTTACTCCCACTACTGCAATACAGCAAGCGCCACTACTGCCAGCTAAATAAAAGATTCAAACTATGGAAGGCACTAACTACTGATAGGGATAGTTAGCAAATGAAAGATATTAATAGAGAACAAACAATGTATTTACCTTGATATCATGACAAATTACAAAACTCCGCCATCTCTCTCCCCACATCCACCACTGCTGGCGGCTCACCTCCAACTGCCCAGCGCTACGCGCTGTTCACAGCCAGCTGCCTAACACTACAATGGTTGAGTATTACAACAATGCAAAGCAGCCACAGACTGCACACGGCACAGCCGGTGATTTTCATACTGAGGTGGCGTTACCAATAAAAAAACCTAAACAGCCTACTTACATAGCCCCCATGCTCCCCACAAAAAATTTTACAAATTGGGTTGGGCAGTGCCCAATACAGATTTGAAAAAATTTTTCATAATTACAATAACTAAGAAATCAAATGCACACACTTATTGATACAATGTTGGTCAAAAGCTAAAATTTTCTCACAGTCCATAAAGACAGTCCTGATCATTCATCACATTGCAGTGTTTTTCTCAAAGTCTGAGCAGTAAAAGAAAATGCACATAGACGTAGTGGATTTCCATGCAGTCTTGAAGAAGTATCGTTGTCCTTCCAACGGAAAGACAGTGCTGACTCTTGACATGCAGACACGTAATGGGCCACAACAGAGCAAACCCACAGCGTAGTCTATCGAAGTTTTGAAGAATATCGTTTGGTAGGTCATCACAGAGCAGACCCACTGTAGTCCTGGTAGAGATTATGGTATTGGTGGGCCACCAGAGGCGCAGACCCACTGCAGTCCTTGTAGAAATAATGGTATTGGTGAGTCAGCAAAGACGCAGACCCACTGTAGTCCTTGTAGAGATGGCCAGCAGCCATCTGTTGTGACTGTGCAGGTGCACAATCACCATTGAAGAGTCTTGCGGATAATATAACAAGTCCATAACCACCACTTGTGCACTCACAAAGTTGTTGGAATTGTCCTTAGAACAAGCAATGCTGTTATCCAGTCCCTTGCTGAATTATTAACACACGTGCAAACACTAACAGTCCCTACTCCTCACATATTGTCCATATACTATGACCAATAGAAACGTGTGCAGTCAAAATATACTTAATTTGAAGACCTGGTGTCAATTACAATGTTATAACATAAGAATACAATTACAAAGATACAAAATACATCATTAAAGAACATAACAATACAGATAACATTTGTAGTACAGGCTTTACAAAAGAATCAAAATAACATATACAACAGTGTTACAGGAATTATGACATAAGTAGATACATAAAAGTTCTGAATAGCTTTCGAAACATCAACTTCACACATGAGCATTAAAACAAAACAGAATTTACCAAGTAAATAACATAGTATTAGAAAAATTCTACAACATAGCTCTAATCAGCTAAACATATAAAGACAGGAAAAACACAAATACACAAGGGTACACAAACACATAGAGGGATGACACAAAAGGAATGGATAGGGTTCGTTTTCAGTGTAACTTTTGGTACTGCAGTATTGTGCGAACAGAACCTTTTTTGTTCTTGGAGATCTCCCTGTGTTCATCATTATTCCCAAAAAGTCCTATCTGTACCTCTTTTCTGTATTCCAACCATAAGTCTTTCAAAATAAATATGGCTCATTGTACAATACTCATTTAGGCCCAAATCTTTTTTTATATACCTTGTCAATGCATTGCTTCCAATTCATCATAGTTAGTTTCTTATATAGTCTACCCCCTCTTAAGCTAACTTAAATCTACTGAGCTCAGATATATATATATATATCAAGGGACGAGGCAATGCAGCATCACATAAAACAATTAATATAAACAGCAATAAAAAAACGCAGATTTGCGAAGCAAGCAGCATTTTAGAAATTAGCAAAGCAATTGTAATATTACAACTAATCTAAGGCAATGTGCAACAAATAATAACAAGAAATCATTAGTAAAACTGGCTTAACAGAATAATACAAAATCAAATTCAATAACACTATGCCTGGCAAACAGCAGCAACTTATACCTAAATATGACATAGCTCAAGCAGAAAAAATAGTACACTAAAGATAACAATGCAGATAAGGGAAATGTATAATCACATCTTAATGTCTAAGTAATTAAAGTGGTGCACCACAAAAACTTATTCTACCAAAAAAAAATTACCCAGTAGTTGAAAAGAAAATTCCGTATGCAATTCCTGTGAAGTGAAATATTTTTTTTTATGCTCCTTCGTTTTTTTTTTATTTACTCGATCTGTAGACAGAAAATATTTACATTAATACATCTATAAAATTTTATTTTTACCAATGCTGCAGTGCAGCTAGAAACTAGATATTAAACAAAATGGGCAAAGCAAGGCGTGAAACGTCATTCACTAGCCATATGGCATTTCTCTCAATTAGCACGACAATAGCCGTGAAATGTTTCTCATCGTTTTCAAGTTCGACCCTGTCGTTTTTGCGATGCTCTCTACAAAGGAAGGGTAATGGCCTCCCTTTTTTTTTTTTTTTTTTTTTTACCTGTGCCGCTGAAAAAGGGGCTCGCAATAATGGCCCTTTTTTTTTTGTTTTGGGCGTCTGACACAGCTGTGTGCCCGCGACGCATTACGTGCAGGTGGTCACTTAACTTTCGTACGGAAATATTTACGACAGCAGTTTCCGCTACAATGGCAGTCTTAAATAAAAATATTTCACAGGTCAAGAATTAGCGTTGCAAATCTGTAAAAACAAAATCCTATGAATATAACAGTGTCCAAAAAATTTTCGTCGGCATTGTGATACATTCACGCATTTACACACATTTCACAACTCTTAAAGTACGATTCTTGGTTTCCAACAACCTTTATCACAAATCAGAGTCCCTAAATCACTATTCATTACTCCTTACCTTATTACACATATACAAATTCGTCGACGCTTCTTCAATATTTCCTGTTAATAAATACGTAGCATAATCAAATAACTCATATAGCATCAGCTTCTTGACCATAAACATACCTCAGCAGCATAATACACATTGTCGTCGTAAAAATAACATCGTAACACCTCAGTCAAATCTCAAAATCGTCGTAGCTTCCTGAATATTTTAAAACCTAAAAGTAATTCTCTGCTCATTTCAAAAGTGTCATCTACCTCAAACGTACCTTAAAATCATGCTCCCTTACCAAATATATCATTCAAAGCTCTCATAGTATCACAACGGTTCCGAAAAAATTTGAACAGTTTACAAAGTACAGACAAAAAACAGTTTCATAAGTGTGAAGTTATCCAACTGTGTAATTGTGTAAACATGTGTCACTGATGTAGTAAAAAAAATGTTTGTTTCTCTGTCAAATAATCAGATAGCTGTGTAATTCTGTGTTAGAGAAATATGGTACCGATGTGTAAAGTTGTATAAGCAAATACCATATTAGCTAGGGTTCCTTGTGGTTGCCACACACATGGTACACAAAGTAAGTGTGTACCCCCCTGAGGATAAATGTAATTATACCCTCAGGTGTTACAAATTACAGCAATGGAATGAAATGTATGACGGAAAACTTTCTTTGCAATTTAAAAATCTTAAAAAATAAATGTTTGAAGTACAAAATTAATCACTCAAATACGTGTCCTGTAGCGCTAAACTGTGCGTCATGTTGTAAGATAATCTCTGTGGAAGTGTCGTAGTTATCGTCCTCCGAAAGCTAAGTTCTGCAGAAGTCAATGTACTTACCTGATGATACACAAAAGTGAAATGCTTTGCGTATAGATATCTTAGTTATTACGCTTATTGTTGTGATGAAGAAAGTATTGTGCTGTAACGTATTGTTGTGCTACGAAAAAGGCTGTCTCATTGTTGCTATACCACAAAAGTTACTACTAAAACATGTTTTAATTTCTTGAATAATGCCGAAAAACTGTGCAGATATAAAACAGATACACCGCAAAAGCAACATTGTAAATTGTCACTCATTAGTAACGTCGTGATAAAATCCTGTAGCTGTCACATAAACTAACCACTGTGTCATCTAGTATCTCTCAGAAAGCACTTTAAATCCAGAATGTATTTTCAAATAAACCAAAATGTTGCATTAAAATCTCAAGTTAAAAAAGCACATTATCTCTCAATAAACGGTGTTACATGTGAAATGTGGTGTAAACCTTTGCTCTTCCTAGTACGCAGAGTTTCAACTTTAACGCAATTATCAAGTGGTATACGTCGGTAAAGAATACTGGAATTTTTCTCAAGGTTAGCGTCTGTGTTATTTTTCTCGGAGCCAGCGGGCGCACGCGGCTGCCTGCTGTGCGAGTCATTGTCTGTTTCTTTGCTGGCACGCGTCGTTATTCGGATTAGGAGACCGAACTTCTACAAATTCGCCTTGCCGAGAGGGCCCAGCTCTGTTTGAGTCCCGCCAGTTCTGATGCAATTCAGGTCTGTCGTTACGATCACATCGTCTGTCGTCATGTCGGTAGTTTCTGTGGTTTCTTTCTTGTCGGTTAAGTGGTGGAGAATTTCTCCCTGAATCGTAACTGTGCGCTGAACCGTTGCGTCTAAAGTTATTCTGTCCCTCGTAATAATAATTGTTTTGGTTCCCATATTGTCTGTTTCTCTGATTGTCTCTGTGATAGTCATTACCGCGGAGAGGTGATCTTTCCCTGTAATTATTACTACTCTGCCAACGGTTGTCATACGGGTGGTGTCTGTTTCGGTCTCGATTTACGTTGAAAGAATAGCCTTGTCGTGTCCAGTTATTACTTCTTTCATCGCGGAATTGCGACGGATGTGACCTGTAATTGTTGTGTTCCTGGTTTCGCGTTCCGCTATTGTGAGTGTCAATTTCTAGTTCTTGTAAGAGTCCTTGAAATGCTTCAATGTCGTCTTTGCAACGTCCTGCCAAAATAATATGTCGCAAATGTTCAGGCAGTTTGATTAAGCAAATGCGGATGAGTTCTGAGGGGCTGTATGGGTTTGACAGGTACTGATTCTTGTGCAACATGTCTTCAAAATATTTCACAAGACTGGAGAATTCAGATTGTTCGAAATGTTTCATCATTATGATGCCATGTTTTACTCGGTCTTGTGTGGCTTGAGACCAATATGCTGAGAGGAAGGCATGGTAAAATTCTCCTTCACTATGACAATCGTGAATGACCGAACGCATTCTTACAGCTGGTTCATTCTCTAAATAGCCACACATAAATTCTAATCTGTGTTCTAATGACCAGTTGGGGGGAAAACAATGAGAGAATTGATGGAGCCACGCTTGTGGATGAATGTCGTTGGCAGAATTTTTAAACGTTTTGAATTTACGTGTAGTAATGAACAGCTTATAGTCAAAGTCATCATGTCGGCGAGTCGCATATCGGTCATTATTACGTCGTTTCGGCGGTTCCATCTCAAAATTCGGTGTGCCTTGCCAATTTCTGTCATAATTTCCGAAGTGTCCTGTGTTATTATTTTGTGGCTGTTCCATATTGCTAAGTCCCTCTTCCCGTATTGGGGCGCGAGTGTCCTCCGAAATACGTAATTCTTGTACTACCTGTGTCAGCTGATCTTGTACTTCGCGGATTTCTCTTTGGTGTTGCGTATTAATTTGATTCTGATTTTGTTTGAATTTCCTAATTTGTTCGCACTCTTCTGTGTCATTAAAGACTACCGGTTTTGTGTCATTCAGATTATCATCTACCTTCGTAGATAAATTATTTAGCTGATCCGAAAGTTCAACTACTTTCTCTGATAATGTACTAATTTCCTCCATGTGTCTTTCTACTGTGTCTTTTAAGTTTTCCTGGGTTTTTGCAAGTTGCGTAACCGAATCGGTAGATGCAACTGAGTCAAATTTAGCTTGCAAGGTCTCATGATTTTCATGAACAGTAGTTTGCAGTTCTTTTATGGCTACTTCGTGATTCTGTAGTGCATTTTCATGCCGCGAAAAAATAGGTTGGAAATGCTCACAAATTTGTGTTTTTACGTCGTTACAGACTTCTCGACATTTCGATTCAATGGGATGCAACTCAGTAGCCAAATCTTCACGTGTTTGTTCAAGTGTGGTGTCTAACTTTTGAAGATTTTCTTCCATTGTGTCGAACCTTTGAAGATTTTGCACCATTCCGTCTAACTGCCGCTGTATTTGTCCCATTTGTTGTATTAATTGCAATAACAATGTATCAGTGTCCGGAATCTGCTTCTCCATGCCTTTTGGCAGTGCACTCTCACCGGCAACATTCACATTTTGACAAGCAGAAAACGCGTCTTGACCTATTTGAGAAAACGGAGAGGACCCAAATCCCGAATCCACAGTATTTGCGAGATCGCGTCGTGTCATTTCGGATTCCCGAGCCGAGCCGTCGCCGACCGATCGATCGATAATGCTTCCCTGTTCTCTAATTGTTTCGCTGTCTACACCATTGTTTGCAGCCTGCTCCATTTCCCTATGCACAGCTACCAAATTATTACTTTGAACATCTGTTAATTCATTACACAGTGGTGCTGGCAAGCTACGCTCGTCGTCACTATTATTTCTCAGTTTGCTTTGGAGCCTAGTGTTACGTTTTTCACACGCCATTATTGTCACAGTATTTCACACGACAACACAGAAAAACACAATTTGAAGAGCAAAAATAAGAAAACACATTAACATAGCACTGAAAATAATATCTAGTTAATTGCAGCTGCGAAATACTTGGTGCAAATCTACATGCATGCCACAACTATTTTACTGTACAACAATGAAAGACTGCAACTACAAAGGAGATTCTCTCTACAATTACGCGCTAGCAATAAACAAAATCTACACTAATTACACAAACTACAAGAAAAAATCAGAAGATTCCAGTGAGGTATCCTGGCAGGGTCGCCATATGAAACGTCCCCTTTTGAACAATTTTACACGACTGTGCTTAACCTGACACACAATATTTTGTTAGCGCAACGCAATCTGACTTTCAATAATCTCTACAAGAGAATGGCCCTGACTAACATTAACCTGTACTTTTCAGAAATCACTTACCTCACAAAAATCTTGGTTACTCCCACTACTGCAATACAGCAAGCGCCACTACTGCCAGCTAAATAAAAGATTCAAACTATGGAAGGCACTAACTACTGATAGGGATAGTTAGCAAATGAAAGATATTAATAGAGAACAAACAATGTATTTACCTTGATATCATGACAAATTACAAAACTCCGCCATCTCTCTCCCCACATCCACCACTGCTGGCGGCTCACCTCCAACTGCCCAGCGCTACGCGCTGTTCACAGCCAGCTGCCTAACACTACAATGGTTGAGTATTACAACAATGCAAAGCAGCCACAGACTGCACACGGCACAGCCGGTGATTTTCATACTGAGGTGGCGTTACCAATAAAAAAACCTAAACAGCCTACTTACAATATATACGTATTATGAAGTCCAAATGAACAGTTGCAGCTCATACAGTTCATTAAACATATTTATTTTTGATACGGTTTTGTATCTTTGGAAATACCGTTTTTACTATCTGGCACGATGATCTGAAACTGCGTCCGGGCCCGAAATTCGTCATCGACTAAATAAAAAAAGTGACAACTGCAACTTTGGCTTGTTTTTCTTTGTGTTAATAATCTGGTGTGCCAATTTCGCTACAGTCACGCTGGTTCTGTCCCTGTGGGTAGTATGTGGACCCTGTAATGGAGCATTCCCGTACCTAGAGTGAAAATGCGCAAACTGAAATCTATCGGTTACTCTGGTAATGAACTGAAATATTCTCCTTCCTGTGGCAGAGGAATTCTGCCCCTGCCGCCATTCTGTAAACACTAAATTACTGTTTCACTTGTGAGTTTTTGCTGTTTACTCAATAATCTTGTATATTTTCTCTGTTTTTCTTTATCTGATACCTGACAGTGCTTTTCGTCATTTTGCCGGCCGATGTGGCGGTGCGGTTCTAGGCACTTCTGTCTGGAACCGCGTGACCGCTACGGTCGCAGGTTCGAATCCTGCCTCGGGCATGGATGTGTGTGATGTGCTTAGGTTAGTTAGGTTTAAGTAGTTCTAAGCTGTAGGGACTGATGACCTCAGATGTTAAGTCCCATAGTGCTCAGAGCCATTTGAACCATTTTTTTCATTTTAGGTACCAGGATCAAAAGGGCATTAACATGTAGTGATCTGTATAGATTTAGTATTCGTTATGTTTGCTTCTAAAGGTCCTGTGTCGTTCATGAGATGCTGCACAGTTATTTAAGTAACGACAAATGTAATGTGGCGGGTTAAACTATTGTAATCCTTATCCCTGAAGAAAGCCTGAGACTGAAAACGGTTGATATTTGGGTTTAAAATAAAAGCAGCCGATGGTGAAACATGCATTTTATACATTACTTGACGGCTGTCGGTCACCTTCCAAAATTTTTTAAATGCCCATTAATGTAGTCTAGACGGCTGTGGATGTGGTACTGAAGGCTCCATTACAGCGTAGCAGAATTTTACATCAACATGTACATCGTTACACTGCAACTCGTAATTAAGTGCCTGGCACAGGGTTCATCGAACTACCTTCAAGCTACTTCTCTTCCGTTCCACTCTCGAACAGCGCGCGGGAGAAACGAACACTTAAATCTTTCCGTGGTAGCTGCGATTTCTCTTATTTTATTATCATGCACATTTCTCCCTTTTCTTCCACATCAGCGAGCTTGACCAGCCATAACCTGAGCATCCAAACATTAGAATTATATCCCACAACTGCAGTAAATATGGACTCATGGTGAACTCTAATTACATTCCCGGGTGAAAGAAAATTCCTTTGACCCTATTAATAATTATATCCATGATGCAACTAACCTTCCTTGCTACTACATATTCTATTAGAGCCTGCAACGTCTAGTGTTCATCCAGGTACATGCCTAAGTAATATTTGACATTATGACTTTGAATTATCGACTGATTTAGTTTAATTGATGAGTCCCTTATAAAAATCTGTTTAAGTAGCATATATGTCAGTTTTTGTGCTCCTGCCTTGAGTCGCAGCTTCGAGCGGGATTTCAAGGAAATCGCAAGTATTGTTTTATTCCGAGCCTCGACTGTTGGCGTGTACTGGAAGTAACAAGTCGTTAGTGTACGCGTAACGACCTACAGTTCCAGAGTGGAATGGTGTTGAGCCCATACCCCGGAGGTCCGTGGATCGTAAAAAGGTTCGGCTATCATTCAAATGGTAGGGAGCTAACTGCTGGAATGGTAAGTGCTATACTCTGATAAAAACTACAATACTTTAAAGAAATGTATTTAAATATTCAAAAGTCCCAGAGTTTTTACAATAAATGGATAATAAAAAATAATAGTTTCGATCATAATGAATTTAATTTAAAACAACTCCAACCAAAAACAATTATTAAACTCACAGTTAAAAACTTTGAACAATTTCAATTAAGTCATCAGCCAATTAAACTTGTAAAACTCAATGATGGTGTGTGAACTTTAGAACAATAAATATCAGTATTTAAAAGGTGTTCTTTAAAGATACTAAATACAATATTTAGAACTGTAATTTCCAGAACCTGCGTACATACGAAGTCTGCTGTAAAAGGAGGATAGGCCCCAGTTGTAATTGGTTCTCAAGTAACCCCCTCTGTTTACCAGAGCGTACGCCATGGCCTTTAGTTTTAATGCTTTTATAATACAATAAATAAGCTACCTGTAACACATCACAAACATACAATAAAGTAACCCGTCCTAACTTCAACAGCCGAAAGTACTTAAGACTTGTAGACAGTCTTTAAATTCTTACACACAATCACAGCTGAATGAGCGACCAAAATTTAAAGTATTTTGCTCGAAATACTTTTCTAACGCTGAGGAAATTTATGGGCCAGATGCAAAGAAGTACTCATTAACCGTACTGTAACTCTATCACAACAGCACTCACCCTTTCTTATTTGCAAGGCAGCGGAACACACATATCTTGATGTTATTCTTTATTCTAACTACATCTTAAATTGAGCTGCACTCACAGTGACCCATTAATAAGCCATGATATGACAGATTGGAAACTAGGAGGATATAGAGAGTAGGCTCCATATAACGAAGCAGATAACTTACTGGAAGAACTTAGCAAAGGCAGTTGCTCGCCATTCTAATACAGATGCAGTGTGCTCGAAGCAAGTTGGTTTAATATGGTTGTGGTAACCACAGCGCATTTGATTTGAACACGCAGGCCAACTATCGTGTTGTTCCCGCAATGGTTCCTCTCGAGGCACACCACTGTAGAGGTAAATCCGTCTGCTGTATCCCTGGCTAGAGAACCCTTGCGGAAAATTCAAGCGTCTTGACGGGAGATGGAGGCTGTGAGGTAACAGGCGAGTTGTGGCGCCCTGGAAATATCCTTAAGTTTGGAGTTGGCGTGACCGAGCGGGGCCTCTCGGCGGGCCGCGGCCCGGTTCAAATGGCTCTGAGCACTATGGGACTTAACATCTGAGGCCATCAGTCCCCTAGAACTTAAAACTACTTAAACCTAACTGCCCTAAGGACATCACACACATCCATGCCCGAGGCAGGATTCGAACCTGCGAGCGTAGCGGTCGCGCGGTTCCAGTGTTCATAACTAATTATATGCAGCAGGAATATATAGTTTCCCTGTTATTCAACTTATATTTTATCTAATTGCTTGATCATCGAAACCAATAAGTGTCTGCAGAAATATATCGCATTCTCAAAAGTACTTCTACCATCGTACTCATCATTTAAACTCTTTAAGATAGTACCTGCAGGTTTTATTTAATTGCAATCTTTCATTTATATATTTCTACGTTACATTCGCAATTGATGAGTGATAGGAACCGATGACAGAAACCGACGACCATTCGATTCATGTGTATATTCATATTGTATACTGTAGACTCAGCAGTAATTGGCTTGTAATACGGCAACTACGTATCCCAGCCCCTAGACAACGAAACCAACCAAAACTTTTAATATTTCAACTTTGAGTCTGAGGGTACGTAGTTGAGGGCCATCACACCATTCCATCGTTTTATTTTAAAGCCCGCAGGCTCTGTCACCTGCACTGCCTACTGTACTGGCCTCTCCTGGACTACGCCGAAGCCAAAAACACAGATGAGCATTCTTGCCGACAACACCGCACTCACACTGCTTGCAAACCCAAGAATCTACTACCACTTGTTAACGCTCCAAGACTACTGTCGCCAAAGATCCCTACCTGCGCATGCGCGCCTCTATAGAGAGTGTTCGTTCGAACGGAAGACATTGAAATATCTTGAAAACTATACATTGGATTAAAAGAAAAAGTTACGATTGTCTCGTAGGGTGAAATCCAATAATACCTCGCTCGAGCCCCATTCCACACAATATGTATGGGTGACGGGGGAAACTTTGAAACCTTCCATGGGAACTTGCGTTTTTTATTGCAGTTCACGATTCTACGGCAAAATCTACATACGTTTGGTCTGAAGCATTTTCTTCGTTTCACCACAGATGCCGCTGTAACAGGAGAGATAGAAATGGGTACACAATCGTAATTTACGACATGCTACTCAATGGTCCTTGCATACACAACGGCACGTGGGACGCCATCTCCATGATGCGAGGGTACGATAGGCCAGTATTTCATAACTTCTAATCGATATCACATTCGTAACGATGTATTCCTCCGACATATCGAACAGGGGACTACTCGACGGGCCACCGCACCCTTATATCGAACTACGATCTATCATAACAGGCAGTGCACTGTGACCGTAGTTCACGTATCGTGCAGACGCGGAACAGATGGCGGCTATCAACATTACAATACTTGCACAGTGTTTGTTTTCAGCTCACTTACCCATATTTGGATAACAGACGTGCAAGTTGACGACGAATGTTCCAACCAGAGAAGTTTAACTTTAAATAATCCTGATTTACGGAGAATGTAGGAGAAATGTTGAGGCTGCTGTTGCCTTGTATGCCGGGCGTTTTCCAGAAAAAGCTCGCTCTCGTTCGTTCTTTGACAAGGCTGTGAACGCGTGAGACCAACAAAAGGAAACGATGCAAACGTTTACAGGAGAAGCTAAAGAAATAGCTGTACTAACGGCATTGTGTCACAATCCACAGATACGCTCTCGGCAATTACACCGCGATTCCGGTATGTCCGTAGGTAGTGTTGTCTAAATATTACATGATCGTAAGTGTCATCCATACCAAGTGTCAGTGCATCAAGAACTTCATGGTGCTGATTTCCATAACCGGGTAGTGATTTCTGAATTGGCACTTCAACAAATGCAAACTATCCCCACGTTCTTCACCGAAGTACTGTTTTCCGATGAGTGTACTTTCACAAACCATGGCAGCGTAATTGGCACAACACGCATTACTGGACTGTAGACGATCCAAACTGGCTACGGCAAGTTGACATATGGTGTGGCATCATGTAAAGCAAACTCATTGGTCCGTATTTTATCCACGGCACGTTGAATGGACCGAAATATCGAAAGTTTTTGGAACAGGAACCGCCGGTAGCTGTGGTGTCACCGCCAGACACCACACTTGCTAGGTGGTAGCCTTTAAATCGGCCGCGGTCCATTAGTATACGCCGGACCCGCGTGTCGCCACTGTCAGTAATTGCAGACCGAGCGCCACCACACGGCAGGTCTAGATAGACGTACTAGCACTCGCCCCAGTTGTACAGCCGACGTTGATAGCCATGGTTCACTGACAAATACGCTCTCATTTGCCGAGACGATAGTTGACATAGCCTTCAGCTACATTTGCTACGACCTAGCAAGGCGCCGTATTTAATTGATATTGAGATTCTATTAATATATCATCAAGAGCGATGTTCTACAAATGTGGATTAAAGTTAAGTATTCCAGAAGCTACGTACTTTTCTTTATAGCATTCATTACGTATCCTGTTTCAGACCTCACGCCAGCCTGCGTGAATTTAAGCGCGTGCCTTTCGGCTTCCTCTCATTGTGTCTAGGCTGTCTTGTCTAGACACAACAGTACCATTACAGGATGTTGCCCTGGACGTTTGACAACGTAAGTGGTTTCAGCATGACAGTTGTGCAGCGCACTACGCAATCGAAGCACGGGAGGTGTTAGACCGTGTTTACACTGGTCTGTGGACCGGCAGATGTGGCCCTATTGATTGCCACGATAGATCACTGGATATGACATCGCCGAATATCTTTCTGTGGGGATATTTAGAAGATAAGTGTACCAGCAAGTGCCAAGAGGCCGCGAAAACATGGTCGACCACATCGGAAACGACTTTACTGACACTCCCGCAAATATGCTTCTGTCGTGTACGGTCAGTTGTAAAGGTGATCACTAAGTGTATTGAAAAATACGATACTACGTTCGAATTATAATTATAAAAGTAGAGTACCTTTCGCCTCAAACCACGGATACAGTGATGCGTTGAGTAGTCCCCTGTTCGATATGTCGGGGGAATACGGCGTTGCTCGGCTCTGAGCACTATGCGACTTAACTTCTTAGGTCATCAGTCGCCTAGAACTTAGAACTAATTAAACCTAACTAACCTAAGGACATCACACACATCCATGCCCGAGGCAGGATTCGAACCTGCGACCGTAGCGGTCGCTCGGCTCCAGACTGTAGCGCCTAGAACCGCACGGCCACTCCGGCCGTCTACGGCGTTGCGAATGTGGTTCCAGTTAGAAGTTACGAAATATTGGCCTTTCCTACCCTCGCAGCACGTGGGTGGTGTCCCACGTTCCATTTGATATTCAAGGGCCATTGATGATGATGATACGTGGTTTGTGCGGTGCTCCACTGCGTGGTTATCAGCGTCCGTACAAATTCCGAATCTTTTCACAGTCCATTCACGTCACTTTTCCCGAATGATGATGAAATGATAAGAACAACACAAACATCCAGTCCCCGTGCGGAAAAATCCGTCATGGACGGTGAAACGAAGAAAAAAAACAAAGAAACAAAGAAAATCTCTAGACAAATGTATGGATATTTAGCCGCAGAGCCGCAATCTGCAATAAAAAATGAGGGTTCCCATTGAAGATTTCAAAGTTGCCCCTGCCACCCACTCAAGTGGATGACCTCACACTTTTCGTTATTTAGGGTCAACTGCCAATTTACGCACTATACAGATATCTTTTCTAAGTCGTTTTGCAATTTGTTTTGATCTTCTGATGACTTTATTAGTCGACAGACGAAAACGTCACCTGCAAACAACCTAAGAAGGCTGCTCAGATTGTCTCCCAAATCGTTTATATAGATAAGGAAGAGCAAAGGGCCTATAACACTACCTTGGGGAGCGCCAGAAATCATTTCTGTTTTACTCAATGACTTTCCGTCAATTACTACGAACTGTGATCTCTCTGACAGGACATCACGAATCCAGTCACATGACTGAGACGATATTCCATAAGAACGCAATTCCACTACAAGCCGCTTGTGTGGTACAATTTCAAAAGCCTTCCGGAAATCCATAAAGACGGAATCAATCTGAAATCCCTTGTCAATAGCACTCAACACTTCATCCGAATAAAGAGCTAGTTGTGTTTCACAAGAACGATGTTTTCTAAATCCATGTTGACTGTGTGTCAATGGACCGTTTTCTTCGAACACAATATATGTTCCAAAGCCCTGTTGCATATCGACGTTAATGACGTGGGCCTGTGTTATAAAATTCATGTTAAGCTGAAGGTAATTTTCTGTTTACTGTTGTTTTCACAGATCAGAAGATTGTCGTGTAACAGCCGGGACTAGTAGTATTCACGTGTAAAGTAATATATTATTGCGAACAAAATAACTAATTTTTATAAAAATCGCTTTATGAAAGTTTTAGAGAAAGATCAGGTCGCTTGTCTTCTACACCCGATGATGTCAAGATCTGCTGAGAATCTACGCTTTGTGCAGGAATCAGTAACGTCCCCTCAATAGAAACAATATAACGTACTGCACGCAATGAGGCAGAAAGATACATTACTATATGATTATACGATTGTAGAACAATCACTGGAAGCAGTCACATACATTAAATGTTCAGGAGTATACATACAGAGCGACTTAAAATAGAACGACTACATAAAACGAATCGCGAGTAAGGCAGGTACCACTCTGATTGTGACGTTCATTGGAAGAATCCCCAGGAAATGCAGTCCTCGCACAAAGAGGTAGCTCACTAAACCTCGTTCGACCAGTACTTCAGTAATGATCGTCAGTCTTGGATAGGACTGACAGAGGAGCTAGAGAAGATCCAAACAAGAGCTGCGCGTTTTGTCAAAGCCTCGTATAGCAAGAGCGAAAGCGTCACGGACAGCTTCAGCCAACTCCACAAGCAGATGTTGCAAGAGAGGCGAAGTGCATCATTGTGTGGTTTACTGTTCAAGTTCCGAGAGCGTATGTTCCTGGAAGAGTCGATCAATGTATTGCTTCCTCATACATACATCTCGCGAGAAGACAAGAGGTTCGAGCTTACACAGAGGTTTACGAACAATCGTTCTTCCCGCCAATGTGGCTGGTACAGAAAAATGGGGAAGTGACCGTAGTGTTGTAAGTACCCTCCGGAAAACATCGTACGGTGGCTTGCAGATTATAGATGTAGATGTGGCATCAGATGTGACTCGTGTGATATCATGAGGTGACGTGAAGACACTCCTGCAGTCGGTACATTTAGCTAAGATTATCGCAGCCACTGATATTCTGTCAGTCAGGCTGCTAGAGATTGTACAGCTGTCTGCCATGTTCTATTTATAAGCTATCGTGATGATAGCGGCCGACGTTTTTAGGAAACAGATCTCAACCGTAACAAAACAGATATTCAACGCTACTGTAACAAGCTTGTAGGTTTTTTTTGTTAGTGCTGTTGCTTTAGAAAAACGTTGTATTTCAGCTATCAATAGATGACTTTAATCATTATTCACAACCAGTTTCGAACTACAGTAGCTTGCATGACAATATTAAACCTGTGGTGTCAAATAACTTAAAAGTCATCCTGTGTCATGTTAATTTCTGTCTGCATGCAGTATTATCATCTTGTTCCAGCTTTTCGTGTAGAGCCACTCTCAACATGAAACTTTATTTACAACAGCTTAAATGACAATATTAACACTGGCACCAAATATCGTAGGAACTATCCAGCGTCATTTATTCTTCGTGCACATATTTCAATCGGTTTCCACAGTTCCGTCTTGAGGCTGTCTGTATAGGATACCTGTCGATCGATCAAAACAAGTTGTGACAATTATTTATCAATAGCTTTTGGCGGTAGGAGTTTGACTTTTTTCAAATGCTAACTATCTGCAGGACACCACATGAACGAAGTAGATTATTACATTACTCGTGTAATACGGTTTTGTAAATTTCGGTTATTTTGTTCTAACATATACAAACTACAGAATATAATGACAGTGGTTTTTGACCTCCAGATTCCTGTGACGAATCAGAGAAAAGATTTGTATAACACGTAAACAACAAAATACTCGCTAAAGGGCTACTGAAGATCGTGGATTGGTTGTACAATATCATTCAGCAAAAAGCCCAGAGAAATTAAAAAATATTTACGGATATTAAAATTCCTTGGGAGACCAATAGAGGAGCTGTTACGTATTTTTGAAATAAGGACCACTAATTTCAACTGATCTTGGGCATATCTCCTTCATATTTGGCCTTGACCCTAATTCTAGATGGATAAAGTAAAACAATAAAATAAAAATCTTGTGGATATCGTTTATAATTTCATGAGACGATAGATGGCAAAGGAGACCTGTTCCTAATTATTCAGGAAAAGCTTCAGTAACTTTTTTCTTCAGACATGGTTTGACAAAATATTTCCTGTGCGCGTTGACCATAATCCAGACTGAATAAAGTCTTAAACCAAAGACAAACGAATAACAACTCAAAGAGATCAAAAGTTCCAGTATTGTACAAGCAACATTTCAGTAAAAGCCATAACTCTCTCTCTCTCTCTGTCTCCGTCTCTCTCTCTACATCTTTACGGATCCCCGCGTGATGAAGAATTGGTTCATCTTAGATCTGACATATTGTGTGCCACCATTCCTTTCATGTCGTCACAGAATCACCGTAACAGTTGTCCTGGGGGAAATCAAGAGGCCACCTGTCTGCGTATTGCGCAGCTTTTTTCGTCTGTGCTTTCCTACTTGTTTCGTTTTGGAGTCATGGATGGAAATCAGGAACGCACCTTTATTTACCTAAATAAGTATTGGAAACGACGCAAGATCATGCTGTAAATATTTCGTCTTGCAAATGGGTTTCATTTTGCAGATAATAGTACTAACAGAAAGAAGTAGTACATCAAATCGTCCCTCCGGAACATATGACTATACAGAATGTGAAATTGTGTTGAGATTTCATTCAAGCCGATCTGATCAACGGACTACCTGTCACTTTAAGCATGCTAGTAAAATTCCACACTCGCTGTGTCCTTGGAGAATCCCATCTTTCATCACAGGTACCCTTTCGATGTACGTGAGTCGTTACGCCAACTACAGAGCTTTCGCACCGCACGACGTGTAAAATTCCCCGTACGAGACAAAGATAAGTAGTGAGCGCTTTACAAAATGAGAGTGCAGTTTCCATGCCGGCCTTGATGCCTCTCCCTTAATGTTCACCAGAACGGAACTGTTAAAAAGCAATTACTAAGAAGCATACAAAGAAATTAAGTCTAATGAAAGTCAAATACTAGAAGTCACCCCATACAAACATGAATAACTAAAAGTGACTAAATCATTTTTCGTGAACAGGCAAGAGACGCTCCTAATTTAGTAATTTACAATTTCTCTTTTATCTATATGAACTACTATTCTGCTCGTAACTGTCTCACTACTGGGTGAAATAAAAGAGGCTATTCCACGCAGGAGCTGAAACGTCTATACTTGTTACTGAAAGAAGCGAAGCTAAACTCCTTGACTGATCGTTTAGAATCAAATCCCTTACACTTATTCGAAGTTGTACCAAATGAAAACTAGATTTTTTCTTTCGCCATCTATCTTTGAACAATCCTGTATCTTCGTCTCTAATTACTTTGCTATGGTGCGGGTCGCAGTTCGGTAGTTGCCGCCTTCTTTCCGTTTCATACCACGCTATACCTAATTCATATTGCTTCAGTTAACAACGTTTCATGTGATCACCTTCCGTGTCGACGTTAAGTTCCACCTAATTCATCACCAGTACAATTTTCAGCATCAAGATCATCGCTACAGGCAGCATCGATAGCAAAGCCATTTCCACCATCAGCACTAGCATCACAGTCATCGACATGATCTTCATCACTGACATTTGAACCGCCGGCCGCTGTGACCGAGAGGTTCTAGGCGCTTCAGTCCGGAACCGCGTGACTGCTACGGTCGCAGGTTCGAATCCTGCCTCGGGCATGGATGTGTGTGATGTCCTTAGATTAGTTAGGTTTAAGTAGTTGTAAGTTCTAGGGGACTGATGACCTCAGATGTTATGTCCCATAGTGCTCAGAGCCATTTGAATCATTTGAACATCTGCACCATCAGCGTCGTCACCAGTAACTTTATAGATGTCACAGTGTTTAAAACAGGCGTTTGTTACTCGTTGATGGTTTGCGGCGAACTCTACTAGTTTCTTTCCATTGTTATTCAGTGGATTTTCACCCTCTGTACATACTATTTCTATAATGGGTCTCTCACCATCTCGGGTGCTCAAGGCTGTCATGACTCATGAGATGTATATAATATTCTTTTTCTTATTTTTCCTATAACGGCCTTGCCGCAGTGGATACACCGGTTTCCGTCAAATCACCGAAGTTAAGCGCTGTCAGGCGTGGCCGGCACTAGGATGGGTGACCATCCTGGCCGCCATGCGCTGTTACCATTTTTCGGGGTGCACTCAGCCTCGTGATGCCGATTGAGGAGCTACTCGACCGAATAGTAGCGGCTCCGGTCTCGGAAAACCATCATAAGGACCGGGAGAGCTGTGTGCTGACTACACGCCCCTCCTATCCGCATCCCCAGCTGAGTTGGATGGTCCTGATGGGAGGCTTGTGGCCTGAAGACTGAGTGCTTTGAGTGCTTTTCTTTCCTATAGTGTTCTGTAATAGGCCATAAAATTCAATAAAATTTTGAGTACTTCCTTCTTCTGGTGTATACAAAGACCATAGGGAGACGTATCCTTTCTCAACTTAAGGCGTAGTAGTAGTATCTTTTCGTTCATATTTGTACGAACGTATTCTGTTCTTTAACTCTTTTCGCACCCAGAAGCAGACTTCAGCACCCGTTCTTTTTTTATGCTGTAATCCGCAATAGCTCGGCAAATAATCATGAAATTCGATAGTTCCCCGTAATTTCTTTTTTGTTAAAATTATGGCCGCAATATCGATTTTAGCATTGTTTAGTTCTTGTTCCAGTTCTGTTTCCTTGTGTGTCGGACCACTAAAATTCCATGATGCTAGCTTAAACTTTTCTGAATATATATGATTTGTCCTTAATCTTTACCTTATTTCTTTCATAGGTCGGCGTATAATCATCTGTCCGGCAAGAAATTTTCTTAGGATTTTTAGAAATTTGTATCTCCCCTGGCCGCATCGTAAACCCTGCGCAGGGTGAGGACAGTGGTGGGCCTGCCACCTCTTAAGCTTTCGTGCCAGCTTACTTTATTTCAGACTTGATCTGTTCTAGACAAATTTCCTTCTCTACGTCTTCAGATCTGTCCTGCCGTTGTGCTAGTTTTGGTCCATCCATGGTGCCCACCATATCTCGTGAGCATTCCCCTATCTGTCACCTGGAGAGGTGCCCAATGGGAGACTAGCCAACTCTACACGGATGATAAAATTATCACGTGTGTGTGTGTGTGTGTGTGTGTGTGTGTGTGACTTCTTGGTAAACTTTCTGATTAGCTTATGGGGAAAGCTTTTTTCAAAGAATAATGTGAATTTATCTTGGAAGAGATTAAATTTTATAAATTTTATGCTAGCATTTGGTTCAACAATACTGCGAGAAATGAGACTTGAACTTACGCGATTGGTGGTTCAATGTTAGTCAAACGCAGGCCTTACACCACTTGGCGACTGTCCCAGTTTGCAACGGATTGCCTCCTCACGTTTATCCACAACGGGTGCAAAACACTATTCGATTTCTCTGATAATTACGCTGCTAACCTTATAGGTATAAATAAAAATTCCTGTACCTTCGAGTGTTGTGAAGATTCTACCTGTTCCGAAGTGGGTCCTGCGTTTTGACCTACGACCTCAGTTTTCTCGAAAATGTGAGAATAGTGACATAGGCCCTCTCAAAGAAGATAACCGGTATTTTAGATTAACCCTCCACTAGGTTGTCAGGTTCCATGAAATCACTGGGTCACAGTGTATAGCCTCCATGTTTCAGGTTGGGTCTGGGTGTAATGTTTTTCTTGTAATTGTGATAAAGTATTGATAATGAGTTATTCTACTTATTTTCTAAGATCTTTGTATGTTCATGCGATCAGAATATACATCGACTTGACGTAACAAAGAAAAGTGTATACATTATACGTGCGTCCTCTGTATAACCTAAAGATGAATGTTACCGTGTCAAACACATTGTCAGAGAAAAGACATAGATTATTGTTACAGACTGCAGTAATTCTCGTACGACATGAAAGAAATATAACTTCTCTGCCTGTAATGAAGGGATCATGCTCCTGCTCGATTAGAGATGTGTCGGTTAACCCCGGGGACCGTAGAGCAGTAGACAGAAAAAATTTCTCCTGAGTGTTACGAATTGAGACGGGTTGTCGCTCTTGGCGAGATCTGGTGTGACTGATCCGCCTGCGTGTCAATACTGGTCGGCGTCGCCTTGAAGAGGAGTTTTGAGGAAGGCCAAATCGCGGTGGGTCTTTCTGGGAAACGCACGTGCGCACGCCGCACGTGACCTGGTGTCGCAACGAGAGGCGCAGCTGCCGCCTTTGTCCCTAGCCTCAGGTAGCGTGCCGTCTGACCATCGGCTGTAGCAGTGGCTAGAACCGAATCACGCGCGACCGCAAAGCCGACCCGCTGTCTTCCTCCGCCACTTCCTCGTGCGGTCTCGGCGGCTTTCGCACGCATTCCGCTATTAATAACACCTGTTGTCACTGCCAGGTCTGCGCTCCCTCGGCCGGCTACGGGGAACCACCGTGACGATCAGGGAAAGGGGCCGCCGACGCCTGCCTCGTAGGAGACGCTTCCACGAGTCGCTTGCGTCAGCCGGACTGGTTATTCCACCACAGCTGAAAGTTAATGGTCGGACCTGCGAAACGTACAGACACCTTAATTTTGATATGAAAATTACTAGTTGCTGTACTTCAACGCCCATCGTATATACAGGGTGTTACAAAAAGGTCTTCCCCCATGAACCATGGACCTTGCCGTTGGTGGGGAGGCTTGCGTGCCTCAGCGATACAGATAGCCGTACCGTAGGTGCTACCACAACGGAGGGGTATCTGTTGAGAGGCCAGACAAACATGTGGTTCCTGAAGAGGGGCAGCAGCCTTTTCAGTAGTTGCAGGGGCAACAGTCTGGATGATTGACTGATCTGGCCTTGTAACATTAACCAAAACGGCCTTGCTGTGCTGGTACTGCGAACGGCTGAAAGCAAGGGGAAACTACAGCCGTAATTTTTCCCGAGGACATGCAGCTTTACTGTATGATTAAATGATGATGGCGTCCTCTTGGGTAAAATATTCCGGAGGTAAAATAGTCCCCCATTCGGATCTCCGGGCGGGGACTACTCAGGAGGACGTCGTTATCAGGAGAAAGAAAACTGGCATTCTACGGATCGGAGCGTGGAATGTCAGATCCCTTAATCGGGCAGGTAGGTTAGAAAACTTAAAAAGGGAAATGGATAGGTTAAAGTTAGATATAGTGGGAATTAGTGAAGTTCGGTGGCAGGAGGAACAAGACTTTTGGTCAGGTGATTACAGGGTTATAAATACAAAATCAAATAGGGGTAATGCAGGAGTAGGTTTAATAATGAATAAAAAAATAGGAGTGCGGGTTAGCTACTACAAACAGCATAGTGAACGCATTATTGTGGCCAAGATAGACACAAAGCCCATGCCTACTACAGTAGTACAAGTTTATATGCCAACTAGCTCTGCAGATGATGAAGAAATTGATGAAATGTATGACGAGATAAAAGAAATTATTCAGGTAGTGAAGGGAGATGAAAATTTAATAGTCATGGGTGACTGGAATTCGTCAGTAGGAAAAGGGAGAGAAGGAAACATAGTAGGTGAATATGGATTGGGGGGAAGAAATGAAAGAGGAAGCAGCCTTGTAGAATTTTGCACAGAGCATAACTTAATCATAGCTAACACTTGGTTCAAGAATCATAAAAGAAGGTTGTATACCTGGAAGAATCCTGGAGATACTAATAGGTATCAGATAGATTATATAATGGTAAGACAGAGATTTAGGAACCAGGTTTTAAATTGTAAGACATTTCCAGGGGCAGATGTGGATTCTGACCACAATCTATTGGTTATGAACTGCAGATTGAAACTGAAGAAACTGCAAAAAGGTGGGAATTTAAGGAGATGGGACCTGGATAAACTGAAAGAACCAGAGGTTGTACAGAGTTTCAGGGAGAGCATAAGGGAACAATTCACAGGAATGGGGGAAAGAAATACAGTAGAAGAAGAATGGGTAGCTCTGAGGGATGAAGTAGTGAAGGCAGCAGAGGATCAAGTAGGTAAAAAGACGAGGGCTAATAGAAATCCTTGGGTAACAGAAGAAATATTGAATTTAATTGATGAAAGGAGAAAATATAAAAATGCAGTAAATGAAGCAGGCAAAAGGGAATACAAACGTCTCAAAAATGAGATCGACAGAAAGTGCAAAATGGCTAAGCAGGGATGGCTAGAGGACAAATGTAAGGATGTTGAGGCTTGTCTCACTAGGGGTAAGATAGATACTGCCTACAGGAAAATTAAAGAGACCTTAGGAGAGAAGAGAACCACTTGTATGAATATCAAGAGCTCAGATGGCAACCCAGTTCTAAGCAAAGAAGGGAAGGCAGAAAGGTGGAAGGAGTATATAGAGGGTTTATACAAGGGCGAAGTACTTGAGGACAATATTATGGAAATGGAAGAGGATGTAGATGAAGATGAAATGGGAGTTAAGATACTGCGTGAAGAGTTAGACAGAGCACTGAAAGACCTGAGTCGAAACAAGGCCCCGGGAGTAGACAACATTCCATTAGAACTACTGATGGCCTTGGGAGAGCCAGTCATGACAAAACTCTACCATCTGGTGAGCAAGATGTATGAGACAGGCGAAATACCCACAGACTTCAAGAAGAATATAATAATTCCAATACCAAAGAAAGCAGGTGTTGACAGATGTGAAAACTACCGAACTATCAGTTTAATAAGTCACAGCTGCAAAATACTAACGCGAATTCTTTACAGACGAATGGAAAAACTTGTAGAAGCGGACCTCGGGGAAGATCAGTTTGGATTCCGTAGAAATGTTGGAACACGTGAGGCAATACTAACCTTACGACTTATCTTAGAAGAAAGATTAAGAAAAGGCAAACCTACGTTTCTAGGATTTGTAGACTTAGAGAAAGCTTTTGACAACCTTAACTGGAATACTCTCTTTCAAATTCTGAAGGTGGCAGGGGTAAAATACAGGGAGCGAAAAGCTATTTACAATTTGTACAGAAACCAGATGGCAGTTATAAGAGTCGAGGGACATGAAAGGGAAGCAGTGGGTGGGAAGGGAGTGAGACAGGGTTGTAGCCTCTCCCCGATGTTATTCAATCTGTATATTGAGCAAGCAGTAAAGGAAACAAAAGAAAAATTCGGAGTAGGTATTAAAATTCATGGAGAAGAAGTAAAAACTTTGAGGTTCGCCGATGACATTGTAATTCTGTCAGAGACAGCAAAGGACTTGGAAGAGCAGTTGAACGGAATGGACAGTGTCTTGAAAGGAGGATATAAGATGAACATCAACAAAAGCAAAACGAGGATAATGGAATGTAGTCTAATTAAATCGGGTGACGCTGAGGGGATTAGATTAGGAAGTGAGACACTTAAAGTAGTAAAGGAGTTTTGCTATTTAGGGAGTAAAATAACTGATGATGGTCGAAGTAGAGAGGATATAAAATGTAGACTGGCAATGGCAAGGAAATCGTTTCTGAAGAAGAGAAATTTGTTAACATCGAGTATAGATTTAAGTGTCAGGAAGTCGTTTCTGAAAGTATTTGTATGGAGTGTAGCCATGTATGGAAGTGAAACATGGACGATAACCAGTTTGGACAAGAAGAGAATAGAAGCTTTCGAAATGTGGTGCTACAGAAGAATGCTGAAGATAAGGTGGGTAGATCACGTAACTAATGAGGAGGTATTGAATAGGATTGGGGAGAAGAGAAGTTTGTGGCACAACTTGACTAGAAGAAGGGATCGGTTGGTAGGACATGTTTTGAGGCATCAAGGGATCACAAATTTAGCATTGGAGGGCAGCGTGGAGGGTAAAAATCGTAGAGGGAGACCAAGAGATCAATACACTAAGCAGATTCAGAAGGATGTAGGTTGCAGTAGGTACTGGGAGATGAAGAATCTTGCACAGGATAGAGTAGCATGGAGAGCTGCATCAAACCAGTCTCAGGACTGAAGACTACAACAACAACACAAAAAGGTACGGCCAAACTTTCAGGAAACATTCCTAACACACAAATAAAGAAAAGATGTTATGTGGACATGTGTCCGGAAACGCTTAATTTCCATGTTAGAGCTCATTTTAGTTTCTTCCACCTACTCTCAATGGAGCACGTTATCATGATTTCATAGGGGCTATTCTACCTGTGCTGCTAGAACATGTGCCTTTACAAGTACGACACATCATGTGGCTCATGCACGATGGAGCTCCTGCACATTTCAGTCGAAGTGTTCGTACGCTTCTCAACAACAGATTCGGTGACCGATGGATTGGTAGAGGCGGACCAATTCCATGGCCTCCACGCTCTCCTGACCTCAACCCTCTTGACTTTCATTTATGGGGGCATTTGAAAGCTCTTGTCTATGCAACCCCGGTACCAAATGTAGAGACTCTTCGTGCTTGTATTGTGGACGGCTGTGATACAATACGCCATTCTCCAGGGCTGCATCAGCGCATCAGGGATTCCATGCGACGGAGGGTGGATGCATTTATCCTCGCTAACGGAGGACATTTTGAACATTTCGTGAAACAAAGTGTTTGAAGTCACGCTGGTACGTTCTGTTGCTGTGTGTTTCCATTCCATGATTAATGTGATTTGAAGAGAAGAAATAAAATGAGCTCTAACATGGAAAGTAAGCGTTTCCGGACACATGTCCACATAACATATTTTCTTTATTTGTGTGTGAGGAATGTTTCCTGAAAGTTTGGCCGTACCTTTTTGTAACACCCTGTATATCTGTGAACGTCAGCATCAAACACCTGCACTGAGCATGTGACTTGTCACATTGATGTTCCATACGTCTCATTCTGTACCCGGTGAGTGAAGTGGAAGAATACACTGGGAAGGTGAAAGTCATGAGGTAACTCCTGATATCGTATCAGTCATTTTGGCCAACATAGAGTCGTTGTGGCATTGACTCAAGTCGTTGAAAGAACCCTGCAGAAACACTGAGCCACGCTGCGTCTACAGATGTTCATAATTGCGAAAGTGTTTCCGGAGAAAGATTTTTTGCATGAACTGATCTCTCTATTACACACCATAAACGTTCGATGGGCGATTTGGGTGGCCAAATCATTCGACCGATTTGTCTACAATGTTCTTCAAACTAGTCGCGAACCACTGTGGCCCGAATGACATGGCTCACTGTCACCCATAAAAATTCCATCATTGTTTCATAAATGGCTGCAAATGATCTCCAAGAAGTCGAACATAACCGACGACCGAGTCCATTCCATTTAAACGCGGCCAGCACCGTTATGGAATGTGCAGAGAGCCTTTTTGAATCCTGGGTCCATGGGTTCGTGTAGTGTGCGCCACTCTCAAATCCTACCATCAGCTTTTACCAACTGAAGTCGGGACTCATATGACCAGTCCATGGTTTTCCAGTCGTCTAGGATCCAATTGATATTCCCACGAGCCTAGGAGAGGCGCTGCAGGCGATAGCGTGCTGTTAGCAAAGGCAGTCGCGTCGGTCGTCTGCTGCCTTTGCCCGTTAATGCCGAATTTTACCAAACTGTCCGAACGGATATTTTCGTCGTATGTCTCACATTGATTTCTGCGATTATTTCACACAGTGTCGCTTGTCTGTTGGGACTGACGATTCTACGTAAACGCCGCTGCTGTCGGCCATTAACTGAAAGTCGTCAGCCACTGCGTTGTCCGTGGTGAAAGGTAATGCATGAAATTGGATATTCTCGGCACGCTCTTAACACTATGGATCTCGAAATATTGAATTCCCTAACAATTTATGAAACTAAATGTTCCATGCGTCTAGCTCCACGCACCATTCCATGTTCAAAGTCTATTAATTCCTGTCAAGCCGGTAACCTTTTCACTTTAATCGTCTGAGTACAATCACAGCTCCACCAGCACATTTCATTTTTATACCTTATGTTCACTGTATTACCGCCATATCTAAATGTGCATACACTATCCTATGACTTTTGTGACCTCGTTGTATAACAAATGTTGTCAGGTTTTCAAATATACGCCCACACTGAGGTTCACTGACTGAACACCGATTTCTATAGATCAGCAAACAACCACCAAGCAAACATCAAAAATGTATTTGTTGCATTTAACGAATGTTAGCTGATACATGGTTGTGACTGCTTCCAGTCATATCAAGGATCTCTGCATGTATGTGCCCAAGCAGATTGATTGACGCTATTGTTTCATCATGGATGGAAGCCGGTTGTGGTTGGCAAGAGGAACTAGGTCTTCTGAGACCAATATAATAAATTGACACCACCTAATGAGCTTGGCTTCGTAATACCGAAACGTATTGATATCAGCAGCAATATTACAAGTGTAGATCGTAAGGGATGATTAGGGCTTGTTATATAGATAAGTATGAGGTAAGGATGGCGTTTTTGACGAAACGAAAACGGACTGTGGCCAAACCGGGATGTTCTTCATATATACAATGGTAGTTCCATTTCTAGAAATTGTCCTGTTGTTGAATATTATGATGAGTTATGGCAAAGGTGTTTTAGGATTTGATTGAAGAAAGGTTTCAATTATAATTAATGTTTGGATGTTCTGCTGGATCGTGGTATCAGTGAATCGGGCCTTATCGATACTTATGGAGTTTTTGTTGCTTGCTATCACATAATACTGAGATTAAAAAAGCAGTATAAAGAAATTCATATGTTAATCTCAGGTTGACAAGCATATTAACGGCAAAATGGTTTAGTGTGCGAGTAGCTGACTGCTACTGGTACATTTGAATGGCAGGCAGATCGAGAGCCACAAAAATCGGATGATTCACATGATTATTGTGATAGATCCAATATTCGGCTGTTGGATGGGGAGGCAGTTGCTGGGTACAGGGGCATGTATCTTGTCACTGTGATCAGATCTTAAAATTGGTGATGGTGCTGGTATCGATAATTTCCATGGCGCCACCTCAATCGGTGACGTCTGACTATGGTCACTGTGGTTCATGGGATCCAGCTCAGGATATCGAGCTGGACAGTTCATGGCTAAAGAGTCTTCCACGAAAGACATTTATTGCTGTTGTAACAATAGACTTCGGCCTGAAATCTCATTGACTGGAGTATAATTGTCTTCAGGGATGAGTCCCGTTTCGAAATGGGTCTCGATGACCAACAAAGACGTGTCTGGAGACTTCCCGGTCAGTGGTGGGATACCATCTTGACTGTCGCCTGCCATACAGTTTGACAACCAGGAGTGATGGTCTGTTGTGCCATTTATTTTCATAGGAGGACCCTTTTGCTTGTCATCCTGGGCTTACATTTCAGCAAGATAATGCCCGACCGCACATGGCTAGAGTTTCTACTGCGTGTCTTCGTGCTTGCCAAACCCTGCCTTGGCCAGCTAGGTCGCCGGGTTTCCCGCCAATTGAGAACGTGTGAAGCATTATAGGCAGGGCTCTCCAACCATTTCCGGATTCTGGCGACCTAAAGCACCCTTTGGACTGAATTTGGAACAATATCCCTCAGAAGGACATCCAACAACTCGATCAATAAATGAAAAGCCCAGTAACTGCTAGTATATGGCCAGAAGTGGACTAACGCGCTAATGAGTTGCTCAGGTGCAGAGTTCAGTCCTATTTCACACTTCTTTCACCTGTGGCAATTACTTGTGTAAGTGCTGGGGTTCGCATTCCACATTAAGCTGTAGTTCCACTATAATTGACTGAGTACCTCTATTCAGTTGGTCGGAGGAAGACAATAGCATACCACCTATATCAAGTATAGTTTCATATTCATCCAGTTTTCTGCAGCTGGTAGTTGAATAACTTTATGGTGAAATAATGATCAAAACTACAGTTTCCTAAAATTCTTTCTTTTCTGACTCAGCAGCTCTAATAGCAACATTCATAACACTGTAGTATTTCGTTTGTCGTTTTACTTTCAAATACCTGTTGATGGTATGGCTGCTATATTTTGTCTAACTTAACATGAAAGTCTTCCTTTGCAATTTAGAAAGTAAGGCAATATGAGTGTTGAACCATTAGGACCAATTCTGAAGATACTTTATGCTCTCTATATGTATATATAAAGTTCGACTATCATTTTGACAACACGCCTACAAACGTGATGGTATGAGTATGGAATACGACGTGGCTGTAGGTTAATGTACATAACGTCCATTACAATGACGCAGTTTCTGCAGAGTAGGTGCAGTTGGTTGGTGAGCTCCCAGTGGGAGATGGTTGACATTGCACATTTTCGAAGTAGATTTTATTCTATTCGCCATGTTCTCATACACAGCTATATCATCAGCTCAGTACCTTGTAATCGTTCTTCATCTCTTTCCTTGACAGTGTGGTGTCTAGAATCGTGTAGCTTTCTTGTTAAGATTGGACAGCTCTCTTCTGCCACTTCGTCCTCTTCATGATCTCCTTTATTTGCGTCTGCATCGCCTTGCATTATGTTTTCACTACTTACTCCACCAGAACTTCACTTTCCGGGCAAGTAATACGTTTAATTTTTGTTCTCTTTTCTCTATGTTCGTGTACTTTCTATTAATCAGCCGTGTATTATACACACTTGTTTTTGTTAAATCAGTAGTTAAAAATACATCTATGGTTACTGGACGAAGTATTTGATCCCATGTTCAGCATACGACGTTTACTACAGTACACGGTGTAATTGAAGCCAGACGAAACGCGTTGTTGCCGACACAGTGATTACCTTCGTCCTCTGCGTACATTACTGTTCACATTTCCACATTTCATTTACTGGAAAGGTGCCACCTATCGAACAACAGTAAACCCAGCTACTTACAAGGACACTGAATAGATTTCGCGTTTGAGGAAAAATCACGCTTTACAATACATCAATTTCTTGTCAGTTGATTTTCTCAAACGGGCTCCTGGTCTTACGTTTTCTTTGCAAAGGAGCGCTGTGCTGGGAAAAAAAAATCGACATTCAGTGCAGCATTTCCTGAGTCAATGTCCAACAGACTTTTATGTTATGTGAAGCATGTATCAGACACAAATGTCAGATTTTAATCTTGAGCTACAGAGCGGGAATGAAACCTCGCTTCGAAAAGTGCTCTAATAACTACCAGGTAGACGTGAAACGCAAGCAACTTCACACTTCAGTATTAGCCACACGGCACTAGCGCAGCACAAGTTCCAAATACCCCCATGTTCAGAAAAAACAGAACACCTTGTAAGACTAGGGATAGGACGTTCATATTTGCAGGACGTGTACCTTAGTATGTTTTTCAGAGATGATTAGCATTTCAGTCACCTCGGTTCAGCATGTTTCCTGTTGCCTATTAGGCACAGATTCCGCCATGGACCTCGGTAACTTGTTCCATGAGTGACGGCATCGATGCACATAAGACACGAATGGCGTCCTGCGATATAGCCATCCATGTTGCATTCACCTGATTCCGAAGTGCTTCTGCGGTGGCTGAAGTTGGGCCACAGCGCTGCACTTATCGTTTCACCATATCCCACACATTTTCGATTGGTGACAAGTCTGGTGGTGTGGCGGGCCAGGGCAAACGGTTGACACCCTGTGACACCAAGAAGACATATGGAACTTCCTGGAAGATTAAAACTGTGTGCCGCACACAGTTTTAATCTGCCAGGAAGTTTCATATCACCGAACACTCCGATGCAGAGTGAAAATTTCACTCTGGAAAGAAGGCATGTGTTCGTACTACAATATGTAGTGGTACATTGTCTTGCTGAAAAATGTGTCTGGGATGCTGAGCAGAAATGGTATGGCTACGGGTCGCAGGATTTCATTCACGTAGGTCACACTGACAGATAGCCCTGGACACGTACCAACTGTGATTTGTGGTTGTACCCAGCAGCGCCCCACACCGTAAGGCCTCCAGTTGGCGCAGTATGTCTTATGCGATTGCAGTCACTGTGACGCCGCTCCCCCTGTCTGCGGTGAATCAAAATGTTGTCATCATTTTCAAACAAACAGAACCTAGATTCGTCCGAAAACACTATCTGATGCCATTTCTTTCCTCTGTGACGTCGTTCCGTACATCACTGCCGTCTAACATCATTATGCATACTGGTCAAAGGAAAGCGGGGAAGCGGACACGTAATCCACGCCGTAATAAGCAGCGACGAACTATGACCCTGATACTGTACGATGTCGTACACTGTTTCACCGTTGCGTCAGAGCCGAAGAGGAGGCTGATCAGTCCTGCGATGCCATTCGGATGAGGTGTTGACCTTCTCGGGGAGTGGTCTGGGTGGTGCGGTCTGACCATGTCGTCGTGTTCTACGGCCTTCTGTGAACCATTCTGCACACACCGGTTACATTGCCGAAACAATTCGTCTCATATGAGCACAGTTTTCCAGACGGATGTATCGCATTCTCTCATACCAATAAAGTGCCCTCTTTTAAACTAACAGCTTTGACGGTAGGGTTCGCGCATACGTCTGTGAGGCATCCTGCACGTGTGCTCAAACGACACTGATCCATTACCTTCGGTTTATAGCGACAATGAGAGCCGCAGAAACATTTTACTGGTAGGTAGTGCTGCGCGGCGATATCGATGTTGACCTTGAACCCGCGGGCTGACACGTTCTGCAGAACATTCTAATGTACATGACCTGCACATATGAACTTCGTACCTCTAGTCATTCAATCAAGGTGTTCTGTTTCTTTTTTTTTCATGAGTGTACATTTGTAATCAAACATCTTGCATTCCCTAGAATTTGAGAAACTCCCTCGCAACATCTACCTCTTTCGTACTCTCCCTAGCTTTCGATACTACGGTAATTTGAGTCGAACAGACGTAATGTGAATGACAGCTACGCGTATCCCGTCCCTGTCAAACTAGACCCGTAAGTATCTAAACGCCTGTAGGCATAAATTATGTCTTTTCTGTTGTTCTTAAATTCTAATGTTGTGACATGTCCAATATTCACCCAAAAGTGGTCTATGGTATAAAAATCTTCTACTATTGCTACTACTGCAAATTGAGGTACGGCAGAATAAAACTGCTGTTGTTACTACTACTTCTACTTCACACCGAATTCAATTTTCGCAGGCTATTTCGAAGACCTTCTTACTCTAATTTTTCGACATCAGAGAGCGAAGATACAGGAACGTTCGCTGCCAGGATTTTAACCATCAAGCCGAAAAAACCTGGAAAAAAAATCATTTCGCTTCACGCTACTATGAGGAGCGTTGATTCTTTCTATGTGCACACTTTCGTTTCGTGCTCCAAATAGTAGAATGGACTGTTCCAGATACGATCCATTACGGAACGACTGTGCTTTCGAGACACAACTTGAAGACTTGATATGAAGCAGAGAGCATCCAAATTGGGAATAATTCTATCAACAACAGTGCCTATAAAATAACATTCAGTCTAATTACTGCGAAAACGCCAGCAATTATTACTCGAAGTACCTGAAGAAAATGACTGGGACATTCATCTCAATATTACGTGTAATATTAGTCCCCACACACACCTGGACACCTCGAAATTGTTAATTCATCAAGCAACCAGGGAAATGTTAAACACCCGTAAAATTCAGAAAAAAACATTGGAAGCCAGTGACACAAGAACATTTTATCGTCGCTTCGTTTATGATAAATTTAGAGAGTTGAGTATAAGGAAGCATAAGAGAACCCTACTCCATACAATATTTCAAAATGGAGTAGTTGAAGTGAGAATGATGGGAACGGAACTACCCTCAGATTCACTGTGTAATTTGTTACACATTGACACGGCACGAGGCAAAGCAAAACTAGGTGCAGGCGCCCGTAAACAAGGAAAGTAAATAATCGATACCTGAATCAAAATCTTATAAAGGGACTCCGGGGCACGTTTATACAGAATAATTTTCTCGGGAAACATTCTTGCTAGAGCATTACCGACAATGAAAGATAAGTAATGCCATCCACTTAAGAGCTCTCACAAACTTCACGGCACCAGTTAAATGAACGTCTTAGCGCAAAGAACGTACTGTGTTTTTGCACAAGGTGAGTAAAGTCTGCTACTCAAATATCGAATCATCTACAGAGCATTCCTTTTAGAACTGAGAGTAGATAAATATAAGCTCGTTTATAGGAGGTTATTCTAGTTTATAAGGTACATTTCTATAAATTTGAAGGCTTGAAACTTATTCTGCAGTTCCGTCACATTTACGCAGTTCTGTTGGGTCACGTACAGCCACTATTTTGTATTGCCATAGTAACTGATGACTCATTTAGAAGAAACTGTAATACAATCGCAGTTGTAAACGAGATTTTAAAAAAAATTTAAAAAATGAAGGCACAGGAGAATAAGAGGTATAAATTGCTGAAACCGCCATTGAACGTAATGAGTCCCAATCAGAAAGAATTAACATTATGAGAGCAAGGACTGATAACGGCAAGAAATTGATAAAAGCAAGAACAAGGGTAAATGTGGATGGGCCTACTTCTGATGTCATCATTAGTGATTCTCGCGGTAAAATAAAATGAGTGGGCGTGGGACTTTTTAATGATTGTGTTTTGGATTTGATTTTGAATTGAATTGAAATTATTTTTGACATTTTATTTATACTTTTGAGTTTATGCTTTTAATAACTGGATGATTAATACATATTAATATGAGCAAACTTTTTGTTCACGTTAAAGTTACTTTAATATGAGCCAGTCTAGAAACACATTGCATTTAAATTTAAAACTGAAATGATATTTACATATTTGCCTCGGCTAATATTTTTAATAAGCATGAGTTCTTTGTTATAATTTCCAACTGCTCACACAAGCAAGAGAATTGTTCTTACTGCCGTTAATAAATAATTGAAGCTCGAGCCGTGGCTCTGGATCTCGGCGAGTAACTGAAAAATAAAAATGTTGAAAACTATGTTTTCTTCCGCTGCGTCAGGCGACTGTGGAAAAACCATTTGCTATGTTTGGAGCGGGCGATCTCTTCGCTTCCGCTAAATTCGCGAAAAAAAATGGGACGTAATGGCGTCTGTTGCTGCAGCAGCGGCTGCAACTGTTGAGCTGAAAATTACTCAGAATACTGATTTCAAAAGGAAACGGACCTGACAAAGGGCTCACCTTCTACAAATAAAGGTGAACAATAACTTTAAACTATTATATTATTGAATTAATATCACAAATGAGCTTACATTCGTCAGCAATAACTAACATGTCCGGCCTCTACCACATCAGACAAGAGAAAAAGAAATATATAGTAGAAAAACAATTGAATGCTGTTCTTCTTCACATTAAACTTAAGTAGATTATATTGTGCGTAATTAGCAATCTTTGCACTCAAATATTGAAATTAACATTTTACATAATAATAATACGAATATAATATTTCGGATCAAGATTAAAGTTCTAGTCTATATTAAATCTTTTAATATTTCTTCTTCTTTCTTGGCTCTACAGTTCATGGTGAGCCTTGGCCTCTTCTACAATTTCCTTCCATTTCTCTCTGTCCTTTGCCAATAGTCTCCAGTTTCTATAGCCAATCTTCCAAAGATCTTCGATTACTCCATATTCCCGTCTGGCTCTTAGGTCGACCACGTCGTCTCTGCCCTCCTGCCTTTCCTTGTAATATCCTTTTTGGTACTTATGTATCATTCATGCGAGCCACATGTCCCGCCAACCTCAGTCTGGACGTTTTCACTATCCTTCTGATGGGTTGGTCTTCGTATATGATATACAACTCATGGTTGTATCTCCTCCTCCATCTTCCTCTTTCACAGATTGGGCCGATAATTCGTCTAAGTACCTTTCTTTCAAATGCATCCAGTGTTTCAATATTTTTGTTGTTAATGTCCTGGCTTCAGAGGCATATGTAAACACTGGTCGTATAAGTGATTTATACATAGCTAATTTCGTGGTACGAGTCAGGAGCCTTGAGGATAGAAGTCTTGTTAGGGCAAAATAGACTCTGTTGGCTAGTATTAATCTCTGCTTAATTTCATAGGAAGTATCATTTAGATGTGTAACTGTCGAGCCCAGATATTGAAATGTTCAACTCTCTCAAATGTATAATTGCCCATTGTTATTGCAATTGGCATATTTTCTCTATGTGCTTTTCCAGCTACCATATATTTTGATTTTTGTTCATTAATAATTAACCCCATGTTCCTACTGGCGTGTTCAAGAGCTGTAAATGTCTCTTCCATTGCTTTCTGGGTTCTTGCTATTATATCTTAGTCATCTGCGTAGGCCAGTATCTGCACTGATTTATAGGATATCGTTCCCATATTCAGAAGGTTTGCGTTTCTCATCACCTGTTCCAGGGCGGCATTGTAGTTCTACAACGATGAAAATTAATATTACGACGATGTCAAACCCTATTTTCATGATTTAAGGAAGTATTCATGATATTAAAAATGTAATTATAATTTTATTATTTTCATTTTTGTGCTCAGTGTATCAAAGTCTTTCTAGTGCACGGAATAATTTAGCATTGTTTGTACTACGAAAATATATATGATTGTTAAGGGTTAAGCATGTAATAATTCGATGTAAGACATTTTGTTGAGTCTGAATTTTGTTCTCGTACTGGTCGGTAGAGAAGGAAAAGTTCCTTAATCGATGTGAAGGTATAAAGGCTGTAAAAAGGAGAGAGAGAGAAGGTAAATACAATTTATTCAAAACAAATATCTCGAAGGTGTAACGCTTTGTGATTTCCTATGATTAAAAATTGCAAGGTCTAATCTGAGCCAGTCCTGAATAACAGCGAATAACATTTATGTTATCATATATTTTCTTCGTTTGATCACGGTTGTGATTCGCATGTTTCTTTTTGTTACGCGACGTGTTATGAATATTTTCATTATACGCGCAAAAGTGCACACAGCTTTAATCGAACCTGCGTCTTTCGGAAACGATAACTTTTAATAGTACAATTACGCGAATACCGTTTAAATCGCAACCGTGATCGCAAAAGTGTTTCCTGGACCAAATCATTCTTATAAAATGTGTATTCTCCAAAGCGAGCAGCATTGCACTATCGCTGACTCGCAACAATCGAAAGAGAAAAATAGTGCTTAAATAAAATTGCCACCTTTTAATAATTATTATTGTCCCATTAAATAAATAAATAGCAATTCAGTGGCTATCCAAACAATAAACAGAGGGGGCAATTCAGCATTAAAGAGAAGGCATGCCAATGCATCCCCTTGTCGCACTCCCTTTTTTGTACTCAATGTATTGTACATCATTCCTTCTATTCTTATACTATCTTGTGTTTCGCTCATTGTCATTCTCACCAGCCTTACCAACTTTCCAGAGATTCCCAGTTCATCTAGAGCTTGATGTAAATGCTCTCTATTTATGCTATCATAAGCTGCTTTGAAATCTATAAAGAAGTGATGCGTGCCAACTCCGTATTCGTTTGTTTTTTCCAGGATTTGTATTAAGGTGAATATTTTATGTATAGTTGACTTCCCAGGAAGTAATTCGCATTGGTACGGCCCCGTCTCCCTCTGTATGATTGGGAGTATTCTGTCGAATAGTATATTAGAGAGTATTTTATATCACAAATTAAGTAGTGTGATCCCTCTGTAATTGCCACACTCCATCTTATCTCCTTTCTTATGTATGGGACATATGATACCCTCCTTCAATTGTTGGGGTATTTTCTCCTGTTCCCATATTCTGGTGACCATTTTCAGAAGGCTTTGTTCCAACTCTCTGCTTCCTTGCTTTAGCAGTTCTGCTGGAATACCATCTGTCCCTGCCGAGTTGTTGTTTTTCAATTTCTTCATGGCAGTTTTCACTTCTTCTATATTTGGTGGGATAGTGTTGTTGTCTGGGTCCTCTTCCCCATTCGTGTCTGTTGGATTCTCTGGTATAGTTGTTCGAAGGTTGAGAAGACTATCAAAATACCTGCGCCATCTTTCGCATATTCCCTTTTTAATATTTATTTTTAATTTTTTCACTATTTTCCATGGGGACGGCACATTTTCTGCCCAAAGGCAGGTTTTCACACGGTAACTTTCCATTCTTTCCTATATTCTAACACCCTCTTCAGGTCTGCGTAATTTCCACTTTCTTGTAACTACTCCTTCCTCTCAATCTCCACTCAAAAATCAGCCTTTTCAAAGCTACTGCTAGTATATACTCTTATCTCGAAGAACCATCTAGTTCGTTTTTCTTTCTCTCATAATCTGCCTGGATGAGGAGCTCGTATTTATGAATTACAGCTCAGACAATGATGATAAATAGGCTCTCAATTAACATTCAACCACTTCTTTGTAGGTCATTTTGCGCTAACAGGTGGAATTTCGAAAAAAAGAAAAAAAAACAGCAAAATTTGTTCTGGTTTATCATGCTAACTCCCGTATGTAGGGCTGTACTTTGGCGTACTGCTAACAAAATACATTTTGAAAAGTTTTGTTTATTGACTGTTGTGACTATGATATGCAAAAACGTGCAGTTATATTTCAATAACTATGTTACTGACATATTATTTTAAATATTCTAATACTAATCAAAAACTTTAAAAAGTTCCGAAAAGAAATCGACCTAAATGTGTCTCGGTCTCTCCTACTCATCTAAAACCGAAGTTAAATCACTGTACATGGTCTAGGCACATAAGAAATGACAGTCTAGAAATCACAAGCAAATACTGTTTCACAAGAGAACTCTTAAATCATATAGGTATATGGAGCACAACGCTACATATAAATGTACAAATGTACAAAATCAGTCGTATAATATATTACACTTTCGTTGTCACAATATACGTTTCATTCACTTCTACTATTTTCATTGCGTTTTTGCCATTTTTGTGGCTTAAAACATCTTCAGGGATTTATTAACCTTGACCTTGTGTATCTTTACTAAGGAAAGGCTTAAAATACCACATGCTATTATGTAAGCCCTTCCGTTTTGAGACTGTACTGATAATACGGTTCACTGTTTCCATATTCATGTTTCTCTCCTTGCAATAACATTCCACTCAGTTCTAGGCTTTGCCCTTACATGCCAATGCTCCAAAACAGATTATCAAGCGATATATAATTACAAGGAAGAGTATCTGTTTAAGTGCTGAACATCGAGAAAGCTGAGAGAAGATCTCTCTCTCTCTTTCTCTCTCTCTCTCTCTCTCAGACACATACACACACACACACACACACACACACACAAACAAATACAGTTTTAAAATATGTATGGATTACAGCCTCTTTCCCTCATCAAGCATCTTCAGAATACCAGTACGCAGCAAAGAAAAGAACGAAACAAACAAAGATTGTAGGATACATTCAGATGAGGGAAAGAGAGAGAGAAAATTAAGAAATTCAGATTAAAACATAGGTTTTGCCCGAACGCATACTGAAGTGTAAACATTTGACCTTCTAGTGTCGTAAGTCTGTACGATTCATGTACATTTATTGTACTATGTGTCCGATATGGTTGCAAATATCACACATTTAGTCCTAATGCCACTAACTTGGAATCAGCGCTGGGATTATCTTCCTGTAAGCAGCGAGTGTCGTATTTCGCTACATTAGTGGAATATTCGGGAAATACGAAACGATGTTATAGTAGAATAATGGAAGTAAGCATTGTGCCAGCATCAATATGCTTTCCGCTGTATCCAACGGAATATTTTCTATATTTTACTGTTGAAGGTTTAATTCTGCAAACTAAATATTTACTGTTGTGTGGTAACTATAAGCTTGGGTGCCACTAACAGAGTAAATTAAGCATATTACTGAGTGCCAGATTCATCATAGTTAATAATTAAAGCGCCGTTTCTCATAACAGCCCCATTAATCACAAAACTCATTGTACTACAAAATGTAGCACAAACAGGAAAAAGTCCATTCTACTAGACAATGTAGCACTAATTGAAAAAGTACTTTAGTACAAATCAAATGTACAACTGGCATCCGACAATCATTCCTTCCGAAAACATGATCGAATTTAAGCAGAACGTAATCAGTAATGGACTATGGCAACCGGAGGGAAATATACGTCAATGTAGTCTTTCTTCTCTCCATGATCAGAATCTGTAGGCCATTTCATTAACCGGAGACTGATACACCACTCAACAGTCATCGTCTTCTTCTGTTATGTAAGTGACGGAATACGCCCAAAAACTTGAATCAAAATATGTCACATCCCGCCATTTATAAACGTCGTAACCTTCGCTCTTATTCGAATGCAGCAGGTGCCAGTGATTTGTAAGCCGTACTAGTGGCTAGAGAGGGGAAATTTCACAGAGCCTTACTCAGCACCCCGGGAGTGAAAACTCATTCACTTGCGTCAGCAGCAGTGGGTTTCCGACGGAAATATCCGGGTAACAACAGAAGTACACCTCGACCATCAAGCGGGAAGTGTCCTCGTGATTCACCTGTGATCCTCTCTATTGAAGAACGCAGAACATAGCACAGCACCTAAATAAGTCATTCCTGGAACACTGTCTAACAGAATTAATCCAAGACGAGTCATTCTGAGCAGAATGAATATTTATTCACGATTCAACAGACAGATGACAGTGTTTGCCCAGCAAGTCATCGAAATTTCCTTGAAACCACGTAAACAGCTACGTGTACACTACCGAGACAGTACTGCGACAATAAAAAAATGGAACAGCTTTATATCTCTGGAGCAAATTAAGGTTTGCGAAAGACATTCCTTGTTTGTAAACCGAATATAGAAACTGTAAATTCGCCTCAAACATTTACAACTGAAAAGGCTCCTGTTCCAGTTCCAACTCTCTATTTTTAACATAATCTCCGATCAATGCCACGGCCTTACCCCACCTTACTGGGAGAGCTTGTATGCTCGCATGGTACTACTCTACTGATCGACATCGGAGCCTACGTCACGCTGAATCAATAACCTCCAGATCGGCCATTTACTGCTTCCCGTGGAGTGCATCCTTCAATGTGCCATACAGATAGAAGTCGTAAAATGCGAGCTCCAGGCTATAGAGAGGATGAGGGAAAACAGTCCAATCAAGTTTTGTGAGCAGACTTGTGTGAGACATCGAGTTGTCGTGGATGAGGAGAAATTTGTTTTCATTTTTGTGTCGACAGAAACGTTGAAATCGTTTCTTCAGTATCCTGAGGGCAACACAATCTAATTCACAGTTGATGGTTGCATCACGAGGAAGGACATCAAACAGAATCACCCCTCCAAAGTCCCAGAAGACCGTAGCTTATGACTTTACCAGCACATCGGAGGTGAGGTGGTGTGGGGCCACACCATGGGCTGCAATTTTGTTTCCCACTCGGAGCGCTGAATCCATTTTTCATCGGGTTTGACGATGTTCGACAAACAATTGTGACTATCAGCCTCGTAACTCGCAAGCAATTACTCACAGATGGTCCTTCGTTTTTCTTTATGGTGTACTGGTTGGAGACGACGAACCCACAGGGGACCCACCTTTGAGTACACCATCTAGTCGACGGGCTTGTCAGTACTACCACCAGTGACCTTCAGCTGAGCAGCGAGGTGTTTGATTATGATCCGTCGATCACCCCGAACGAGAGGGTCCGCACGTTCCAACACTGCAGGGGTCGTAACTGTGTGCGGCCGGCCAGCACGCGGGGGATCGGACAGGTTTGCGCGACCGTCTTTTGATGAAGACAGATGCCTCGCCCAACGATTCATCACGCTTTTGTTCACTGTCAGATCTTCGTAGACTTTCTGCAAGCGTGCATGAATGTCTACAATGCTCCGGCCAAAAGAAACACAATGACAGCTCTCTGCTTGATACGACCGACGCCATTTTGAAGGCTACGTGTAACGACGCCACCTGTCGGAACTTCATGAAAACTACACGGCCTGAAGTGGGAATATTACTCGATGTTCCGCAACAAATTCTGTTTTTCCAAATGAAATTGTCCGAGACAAAATGTGCTACGTTCTTACTGAACGGATTTCGTATTTTGCTGCAACTGTTTTCGACCAGTTCTTCATCACCTTGTACGGTCGGATGTAATATACGATAAGAGTAATAAATGTTTTGATGAAAATTTAATACTAAGTTAACTGAAAAACCCAAGATGGCTGCGACAAGTGGAACATCAGCGACCTTGGCGGGTTAATGTATGGTGCGGCATTATGAGAGGAAGGATAATTGGAACGACCGAAATAAAATGTTCAAACGTACCTACGTTTTGTATTTTAATTTAAAAAAACTACCTGTTACCAACTGTTCGTCTAAAATTGTGAGCCATATGTTTGTGACTATTACAGCGCCATCTATCACAAAGAGAAAAAAGTACTACACGAATATGTAATAAATATGGGGGTTCCTATTTTAAAAAACGCGGTTGATTACTGTTTGGCCTATGGAAGCGCCATCTAGCGGGCCTACCATAGCGCCATCTGGTTTCCCCCTTCAAGCTAGATGAGTTTCATTCTTTGTCGTTTTTACGTTCGATGCTTATTTCGTGAGATATTTGGCCCGGTCGCTATCAATGGTCCACCCTGTAGCTATGTCAGCTTGGTACATATCATTACATACAGTAGTGAACTAAAACATTATGATCAGCTGTTTAATAGCGTGTTGGTCCATCTTTGGAATGCGACACTGCAGCAATTCTGCATGGCACTATTCGACAAGTCCTTGGTAGCTTACGGGAATTATCAGACGGTCGCAGGTAAATTACGGCCTGGTGATCTGCCGATGCAGAG
This sequence comes from Schistocerca nitens, assembly GCF_023898315.1. NCBI lineage: Eukaryota > Metazoa > Arthropoda > Insecta > Orthoptera > Acrididae > Schistocerca > Schistocerca nitens. The sequence goes on along the minus strand of NC_064615.1, from coordinate 309,704,745 downwards.
CTGGTACCTAGTAGCTTCCCAAACTGAATGGATCTAAAATTGTTGGGTGCTAGAATGCACGGTCACCAGTGCCCTTTTTCAAGTTCGCGGTATTGGTGGATGAGTAGTCACCCTTATTAAGACGAAAAGCAAAGGCTATATAATTACAGCCACAGTAATAAAAAATTTCAAATACCGTCTACACTGGTTCGCCGTTTCTTCTTACTGGGAGGCGAAATCAGCCAAACTGCTGAGGTCATCGGTCCCTTGGCTTACACACTACTTCATCTAAGTTAAACTAATTTATGCTAAGGACAACACATACACCCACGCCCGAAGGAGGACTCGAACCTCCGACGGGGGAAGCCGCTGGAGCCGTAGCAAGACGCCCTAGACCACGCGGCTACCCCACGCGGCAGTAGTTTATATGCCAACTAGCTCCGCAGACGACGAAGAGACTGATGAAATGTATGATGAGATAAAAGAAATTATTCAGATAGTGAAGGGAGACGAAAATTTAATAGTCATGGGGGACTGGAATTCGATAGCAGGAAACGGAAGAGAAGGAAAAGTAGTAGGTGAATATGGAATGGGGGTAAGGAATGTAAAAGGAAGTCGCCTGGTAGAATTTTGCACAGAGCTTAACTTAATCATAGCTAACACTTGGTTTAAGATTCATGAAAGAAGGTTGTATACGTGGAAGAGGCCCGTAGACAATGGAAGCTTTGAGGTAGGTTATACAATGGTAAGACAGAGATTTAGGAACCAGATTTTAAACTGTAAGACATTTCCAGGGCCAGATGTGGATTCTGACCACAGTCTATTGGTTGTGAACTGTAGATTAACACTGAAGAAACTGCAAAACGGTGGGAACTTAACGAGATGGGACCTGGATAAACTGAAAGAACTAGAGGTTGTAGATACTTTCAGAGAGAGCATTAGGGAACGATTGACAAGAACAGGGGAAATAAATTCAGTAGATGAAGAACGGGTAGATTTGAGTGTTGAAATAATAAAGGCAGCAGAGGATCAACTAGGTAAAACGACAAGGGCTAGTAGAAATCCTTGAGTAACATAGGAGATGTTGAGTTTAATTATGAAAGGAGAAAATATAAAAATGCAGTAAATGAAGCTGGCAAAAAAGAATACAAACGTCTCAAAAATGAGAGCGACAAGAAGTGCAAAATGGCTAATCATGGATAGAGGACAAATGTAAGGATGTAGAGGCATATATCGCTATGGGGAAGATAGATAATACCTACAGGAAAATTAAAGAGACCTTTGGAGAAAAGAGAACCACTTGTACGATTTTCAAGAGCTCAGATGGGAACCCAGTTCTAAGCAGAGAAGGGAAAACAGAAATGTGGAAGGAGTTATAGAGGGTCTGTACGAGGGCGATGTACTTATTGAAATGGAAAAGGATGTACATGAAGGTGAAATGGGAGATATGCTACTGTGTGAAGAGTTTGACAGAGGAGTACACAACATTCCGTTAGAACTATTGACAGCCTTGGGAGAGCCATGCCTGGCAAAACTCTACCATCTCGTGAGCAAGATGTATGAGAAAGACGAAATACCCTCAGACTTCAAGAAGAATATAATAATTCCAATCCCAAAGAAAACAGGTGTTGACAAGTGTGAAAATTACCGAACTATCAGTTTAATAAGTCACGGCAGCAAAATACTGACTCGAATTCTTTGCAGACGAATGGAAAAGTTGGTAGAAGCCGACCTTCGGAAAGATTAGTTTGGATTCCATAGAAATGTAGGAACACGTAAGGCAATACTGACCCACGACGTATACTAGAAGATAGACTAAGGAAAGGAAAACCTACATTTCTAGCATTTGTAGACTTAGAGAAAGCTTTTGACAATAATAACTGGAATACTCTCTTTCAAATTCTGAAGGTGGCAGCCATCAAATATAGGGAGCGAAAGGCTATTTACAATTCGTACAGAAACCAGATGGCAGTTATAAGAGTCGCGGGCCATGAAAGGGAAGCAGTGGTTGGAAAGGGAGTGAGACATGGTTGTAGCCTATCTCAGAAGTTATTCAGTGTATACAATGAGCAAGCAGTAGGAATTAAAATCCATGGAGAAGAAATATAAAGTTTGAGGTTCGCCGATTACATTGTAATTTTGTCAGAGACAGCAAAGGACTGGGAAGAGCAGTTGAGCGGAATGGACAGTGTCTTGAAAGGAGAATATAAAATGAACATCAACAAAAGCGAAACGAGGATAATGGAATGTTGTCGAATTAAGTCATGTGATGCTGAGGGAATTAGATTAGGAAATGAGACACTTAAAGTAGTAAAGGAGTTTTGCTATTTGGGGAGCAAAATAACTGATGATGGTCAAAGGAGAGAGGATATAAAATGTAGACTGGCAATGGCAAGGAAAACGTTTCTGAAGAAGAGAAATTTGTTAACATCGATTATTGATTTAAGTGTCAGGAAGTCGTTCCTGAAAGTGTTTGTATGGAGTGTAGCCATGTATGGAAGTGAAAGTGCACTCCGTCTTTAGGCCACAAGTGACCCATCGGGACCATCCGACCGCCGTGTCATCCTCAGAGAGGATGCGGATAGGAGGGGCGTGTGGTCAGCACACCGCTCTCCCAGTCGTTATGATGGTTTTCTGTGACCGGAGCCGCTACTATTCGGTCGAGTAGCTCCTCAATTGGCATCACGAGGCTGAGTGCACCCCAAAAAATGGCAACAGCACATGGCGGCTCGGTGGGCACCCATCCAAGTGCCGGCCACACCCGACAGCGCTTAACTTCGGTGATCTCACGGGAACCGGTGTATCCACTGCGGCAAGGCCGTTGCCTATGGAAGTGAAACATGGACGATAAATAGTTTAGACAAGAAAAAAGCTTTCGAAATGTGGTGCTGCAGAAGTATGCTGAAGATTGGATGGGTAGATCACATAACTCATGAGGAGGTATTGAATAGAATTGTGGAGAAGAGGAATTTGTGACACAGCTTGTCTAGAAGAAGGGATCGCTTGGTAGGACGTGTTCTGTTCTGAGGCATCAAGGGATCATTAGTTTGGTCAGTATGGAGGGTAAAAATCGTAGAGGGAGACCAAGAGATGAATACGCTAAGCAGATTCAGAAGGATGTAGGTTGCAGTAGGTACTGGGAGATGAAGAAGCTTGCACAGGATAGAGTAGCATGTAGAGCTGCATCAAACCAGTCTCTGGACTGAAGACCACAACAACAACAACAACACAGTAATTATTTCTGTAGATGGCATTTTTACCGTAAGTGTCTGTGTAAAAGATCTACGTTTTCCAGGGTTGCAAGCCTGTCATGGATTGGGAGAGATTTTCTGCCTCCCTCCCTGCGTTATAGCATCACTGGTTAACCATGACAAAATCAATGAGAGTAAGAATTTATGAAACTTAATTACGAATTTTTTATGGGTTGGAATTTACATATTTGCTGCAGTTTGCTTACAGGTTTTCTACACTGGCAGAAACAGTCAAGTTTTAAGAGTTAAGTCAGATGACTTTTGTTGCATGGACACCAAAGATAGTGCACTGGTGGCTGAGTCATCACACAGAGAGAGGTCTTCGTATCAGAACTGAGAGCAGAGGTCGAGTTGGACACAGAATTTCGGTCTGTTACTGCCGCGGTCTCCCACACTCACAACATTTAGGGGTGGTAAGAATGAGCCGGCAATGCAATAGCCGAATTCAGAGACATGTGAGGATAGTTAACTTTTAGCTGTGTTCAACTGCACTTTTTTAATGTTTTCTGCCAGGTAGTTGCTTCCATCATGCAAACCACTGGTTCCTTTTGCAGCCTGGATGAGCCCCTTCATTAATCTATCAGTGAGTGGTGTGTTATCCGTATTTTCATGCTAAAGTGGGCCAGCCTTAGTAATTTTCCATCAATAAGGCATTTCCGTTATGCGACATTGTTTACCTTTAATCTGGATGATCTTACAGGGAGCTTCCCTTCCTTGCAGATCACCGGGGTTGGACTCACAGCATCGCAGGAATATGTTAAACAGCTCAAGTAAGCTGTGTTGATAGCGGAGCTAATAGGAAGACCCAGCCACTCAAAAACACATTAAAATTTTCATCCATTTAAAATCTTGACACCACACAAAATGTCAACAGTTTTCTTGATATTGTCTCGTCATAGTCTAAAATTGAGGGTAAGTGGCTTGGTAGGCCAAAGTCTTCCTTCCTATCAGCATACAAAACACGATGTTAAAAGATGATGCACCATGAGTGTGACGCTACTAACACTGCATTCCGGCGGATCTTCATGCCGCTAGACGCAATCATGTGTCACTGGGCAGAGTCTGATACGAAACGAGTGATCACCACTTTGTCTCTTCTTTGGGTTCGACAGAAAACATGACACAGTCTAATAGTTAGCTTGGCCGACAGCATACAGCCGCCACGCATCTATCGGCAGATTTTTATATTAGCTCTTTTGATTGGATTATTCACATCTTTTCCTAGAGTCCTACATTAAATACTTCCACAATTGACCAACTCGCCTCTTTTCATGGACTTGGGAATGTTATAAAATATTACTTTTAGTCCTCTGTGTACAGGACTCTGGAAACATAAAAATCGGTTTTTGATTAGTAAGACACACAAGACACAGAAGTAGAATGTGCTTTACCTAGTACATTTTTATTAGGTTCGAGCATACGTGTGTCAGAGAAGCACTCTTCATATACTTCCTTATCAAACTATATAAAAAAATCACGCCACGTTGTATTAAACTGATTGTGCCGCATGTAATGGTGGATAATAACTACTGACCCAACTTGTTAATATAGCGTCTGTTTCTTTCCGCTGATGAATGTGAACTAACTTTCTCTGGTGTTGTCTGCCTCTTTCTGAAGAGGAAGATAATTTAAAACACACAGATTAAAATAAAGCTTTGCTCTCCACATTTTACCTGAGAATGTGTATAAAACTGCGTGTGGGTATGACCCTTCCTATGTTGGAGGCGCAAAATAAAAAGTAAATACTGTATGCAGCTTGTTGTTGGCCCCTTCATCCACTGCCTATCACACTAATCCTACAATATCTTTGTTCCCCACGGCACGATAGCCTGTATGGTAACGATAAAGTGAACTGAAGTATTTTCTCGGCAGGCTTACCTCACTGCTCTGTCCGCTTTCTCAGTTCGGTTCTCATGTGTCTGGGGACCCAGCAAGAAGACCACCTCTTCTTCTGCCATTGCAGGAGGTGGATAATTTCCTGGACCATCATATCCACTGGGAACATTTGCTGAATAGCCTACCAAAGGTTAAGAGAATTCAAGCAGACAAAAGCTTCCCTCCCCCAAGAAATCTCATATGCTTAGTGCCTTCTTGATCACCCACGACTCTGTATAGTACACCGAGAAGCAGCTTGTTAGGCGATTTTTAATGACGAAGATAACGGAACACCAAACATTGTCCTGTTGTTCATCGGTAAAAACCATCAAGCGCTAGCGGTACTCCATCAAAATGCCGCTAAAGATCCTTTTCAAAAGTATAAGTGGAGTGGTGATCTTGTCCAAGTGAACTGTTGGCCTGTCAGTTATTCATGGATGGTATTTGATCCATCCCTAAGAACTGGTATGTCTGCTATTTGTTCGAGATAGTCCTTTGCATAGAGAGAGATGCCCGCTTGCACGACGGCTGATGAACCTTCGTTATATGGGTTGTTCAACCCCAAGATCGACAGCAGATTTTTCGGGGATGGACCTCACCACTTTGCATGCATGTCGTCCCATGAGGAGTTCTCGCCGGAAGATATGAACGGTGCACCAGTTTCTGGATGGAGGCTGTTTCGGTAGCCTTCTGTCACCAATCTAGTGCCTACGTGTCAAATGGCTCTGAGCACTATGCGACTTAACTTCTGAGGTCATCAGTCGCCTAGAACTTAGAACGAATTAAACCCAACTAACCTAAGGACATCACACACATCCATGCCCGAGGCAGGATTCGAACCTGCGACCGGAGCGGTCGCTCGGTTCCAGACTGTAGCGCCTAGAACCGCACGGCCACTCCGGCCGGCAGTGCCTACGTGTCGATAGCATCCAATATCTCTGAATAGGTAAGGTCCAACCTTATGCTGCCATAGTCAAGTTGTATGTGGACGAAGATTCTATAGAACGTGAGCAGACTGAACCGATCTACTCCTTGTTTCTTACAGCTCAGATGTTTCAAGTCGTTTAGTGCCTTTAGACATGTGTATTTCGGATCATGCAGGTGTGGCAGCTATGTTAACCTTTGATCAAAGTTGAGGCCCAAAAACCGCTAGATGTGTAGTAGGAGGCACAGTAATGACGGTAAATCCCACGTAACTCCGAGACAAAAGATAGGTTTTATTTGACGTGCTTTGTCAGAGATTTGGGCAACGCGAATTAGAATCCACTTTCACAACAAAAATAGTGGTAGTCTGTAATATATTTCTTTTCCATGTGTTTGGCCCATAGTGATTCAGCATCGTTTAGACCGACTGCTGAGAGATGTGTATAGCTTGGAGTGAAGTTTAGAATGCTCTCTTACAAAGATACTTTTGGTCCGTGTTTGACAGGACAGAATCTTCGTACGCCTTAAAGCAGGCTACTCGCATGCCACTTTCTCACTAACACTGAACGTACTAAAAATTAAAAAAATAAACAATAGATTTAGCGACGGTTCTTAGGAGCAATAAATTTTTGTCGTAAGGCACTACAAGGTCCACCGACAGGACTGCATCTGTCTTTAAGTGGACATAGAATCGGTATCTATATGTGGCAGGTGTTTCGGGAGCTAAGAGCAACTGGGCAGTGTGCCGAATGTCTGGCAATGCGATCCCTGCGAACGCCATAGCAGAGCCGAGCTCATTTCTTCTGGAGTTAACGCCAAAGAGATTGGGCCATGAGACGGCTAATGCGCTCTGCTCAAATAAGTAACCATTCCAGAATGAGATTTTCACTTTGCAGCGGAGTGTGCGCTGATATGAAACTTCCTGGCAGATTAAAACTGTGTGCCCGACCGAGACTCGAACTCGGGACCTTTGCCTTTCGCGGGCAAGTGCTCTACCAACTGAGCTACCGAAGCACGACTCACGCCCGGTACTCACAGCTTTACTTCTGCCAGTACCTCGTCTCCTACCTTCCAAACTTTACAGAAGCTCTCCTGCGAACCATGCAGAACTAGCACTCCTGAAAGAAAGGATATTGCGGAGACATGGCTTAGCCACAGCCTGGGGGATGTTTCCAGAATGAGATTTTCACTCTGCAGCGGAGTGTGCGCTGATATAAAACTTCCTGGCAGATTAAAACTGTGTGCCCGACCGAGACTCGAACTCGGGACCTTTGCCTTTCGCGGGCAAGTGCTCTACCAACTGAGCTACCGAAGCACGACTCACGCCCGGTACTCACAGCTTTACTTCTGCCAGTACCTCGTCTCCTACCTTCCAAACTTTACGGAAGCTCTCCTGCGAACCATGCAGAACTAGCACTCCTGAAAGAAAGGATATTGCGGAGACATGGCTTAGCCACAGCCTGGGGGATGTTTCCAGAATGAGATTTTCACTCTGCAGCGGAGTGTGCGCTGATATGAAACTTCCTGGCAGATTAAAACTGTGTGCCCGACCGAGACTCGAACTCGGGACCTTTGCCTTTCGCGGGCAAGTGCTCTACCAACTGAGCTACCGAAGCACGACTCACGCCCGGTACTCACAGCTTTACTTCTGCCAGTACCTCGTCTCCTACCTTCCAAACTTTACAGAAGCTCTCCTGCGAACCATGCAGAACTAGCACTCCTGAAAGAAAGGATATTGCGGAGACATGGCTTAGCCACAGCCTGGGGGATGTTTCCAGAATGAGATTTTCACTCTGCAGCGGAGTGTGCGCTGATATGAAACTTCCTGGCAGATTAAAACTGTGTGCCCGACCGAGACTCGAACTCGGGACCTTTGCCTTTCGCGGGCAAGTGCTCTACCAACTGAGCTACCGAAGCACGACTCACGCCCGGTACTCACAGCTTTACTTCTGCCAGTATCTCGTCTCCTACCTTCCAAACTTTACAGAGCTTCTGTAAAGTTTGGAAGGTAGGAGACGAGGTACTGGCAGAAGTAAAGCTGTGAGTACCGGGCGTGAGTCGTGCTTCGGTAGCTCAGTTGGTAGAGCACTTGCCCGCGAAAGGCAAAGGTCCCGAGTTCGAGTCTCGGTCGGGCACACAGTTTTAATCTGCCAGGAAGTTTCAAGTAACCATTCATTTTCTATTAAAAAAAACGTTTTTTATGTGTATTCCTGTGGATCAAAAGTCTTATCAGGTATGGTCAAAGGATTATGATGGAAAGATATCTCATTGATGGCTGTAAATTTCTGACAAGGAGAAGCAACGTTTTGATTGGTGAATGATTGAGTACTATTACGCCTAGAGGAAGAGAAATGGAACACTACACCTGCATGGGCTCCTTTTTTCGAAGGTACGGTAGTGCTTATCTGTATCGTGCTGCTCTGGGAATGAATAACTCGGAGATAAACAAACCCACTGCAGCAGAGCGTCTCGCGACCGTGCACGCCTGGCTGCGACGTCGTACACTGAATGGTGACTGGAGACTGATACCACCTGACCTGAATTTCTGTTTCTAATCGTCACGCTTTGTAAGACACCTCCTTGCTGTTGTTTCGTTGTTACCACTTTACTCGATTTTTTTTTCTGATTACTGTTGATACGTTTTATTGTTGTTGTTAAGTGCTTATTACTTTTGGTGAATACGAGTTTCACATTCACGGGTCATATAGATGAGCTGTTTAGGTATCTGCCGCTTTCCCGCGCATTTCGAATCTGCTGATGATTCTATAGAAGGAGGGACTCGGGTACCTCACAGTCTATGGAGAACGGGCGGTACACGAAGGCCGCACGTCGGAGCGTCCCCTTAAACAATCAAATATTTCGTCAAACGTACCAGTGCTTTCCAAACATATGGCCACGTACGGTGCTGTTTGGCGTGTTTGTCTAGCACAGATCGCGTTTGACGTGATTGCAAGAAATTTTGATTGACAGAAAGTTTGACAAGATGGCAGACGTTGTGCCGATGTTTCGCCGCATATGTATAGTGAAAAATTGTTTTATTTAAAATTTATTTCACTGTATGGTGAGTTTCTACAGCTATGGAAACTAAGATCAAGGACAACAAAATAGTGCTGTTACCAAAATGGTAGGAGTATCACGTCTTTCCCAGCCATACATTACGCCGGAATAGGTTATGAACAAAATCAATATTTTATGCATGGCGTACAAGCGGGAGTGCAATGAAATAAAAGAAATCGAAGTTCTCTGGTTCTCTTACGGAAGATGTGGGCTATATGTTCCCATATTGTGGTATTTTGATGAACTGTCTTTAGAGGACCAAGAAGAAGAGAATAAATTTTTCAAATATTTGTACTTTCGTCTTCTTTTCCAGTGTGAGGGCAAAGTAACTCTAAATAAGTTATTAAATGTTTCACTCCATCCGCAGGAAGGTGTAACATCAAGTTCTGAGTGTCACATTTCCATTACCATGTATTCAAGTATATATTTCACTCTCATTCCAAACAGTTCCCTGGCCAAGCGTCTTGTTTCCTTATTTTCGTTCTTCTTTCGACACAGTGAAAGAGTAAATATTAGAAACGCTTTTTCTACATTTGTAACCATCTCTCTCTAATTTTAAGCCATTTCCTTCTTCTTCTTCTTTTTATTCTTTAAACGCAGTGACAAAGTCAGTGACAGGACTGTTTCGCCTGCACTTTTGGTCATTCTCACTACTGTCGAAATACTCATGAATATGAACAGCGACTCCTTCAAAGTGAGGTTACACTAACAAACTTTGTTTGTTCCTGTACGGGCTTGCTTGACAAATCCGCGGCTACACAAGAACGCGTTTGACAATCACGTTTGCCCGCTTGAAGCGTCCTTAACCGGGCTCGGCCAGTGCCCTGTGGACTGGAGGCATTGGATATAGGTTTTGTGAAAAGAGGCAGTGTTACAGATGTAGATGAAAACTATTTTATCTTCCAGTAGGACGGTGGTAAAAAGAATACTGCCACAAATACTGTATTGTGGATTCTGTACAAGACTCCAAAATAGTTCAATACAATCCAGTCTCTTGATTTACAAAATTTGTGGAACATCTTAAAGTCCTGTTCTAAATGCAGTCATATTGCAAAATTACATTGGTGTGAGAAAACTATTTCCAGAGGCATGGGGAAAAATTCGGCAACAGGGACTTCAAAACTGATAGAAACAATTTGCAAAATGCTTACACAACAGAGACTTCGAAACAGATAAAAAACAATTTGCAAAATGTTTTCCAAGGGCACTAAAGCGGGAGAAACACATTATCTATTTACGATGGTTCTTAGTATGACGCAATGCACACCATGTGGTTTTTTTAGTTGTCTGTTTATTTTTTTATTTTTTTTAACAACCCTTGATTTCTAATTTCAAAGCTCCTCAGTTTATCAAAAGTGTCGCAATAATTTATTCCTAGAAGATCTTGCCTATGAAACTGTTTTCGTAACATAACATTTTTTTTAAGTTACCAAATACACAGAATCGTCATTAGCACGAGTATCTGACCCCAGGAATAGTTGAAAGAAGAAAGAAAACCTTACGTGTCCGAAACTTGTTGCTTGTCTACAATGGACGACAGGTGCTCACACTTATTGTACCTAAACTTAAGAGCAGAGGTTGATAAATACATTATTACACAAGACTAGTAGACAGAGAGTCCATCTAACACTATGGCAACACAATCCTAACGCTTTTTCTCTGTCGTACTGTAGTGTAACGGTAGTAATCACTCATTAAGTGCAGTCTGATACTCTCTCAGGATGCTGGACAGACACGTAGGTATAGAGTATTAGTTCCCATTCGTGCCGTTGTGCAAACGCATATTAAGTAGCTAAATCTATAGCAACCTGTGGATTAATTGTGAAACTTCCAGTGCGCCGACTTTAATAAAATTTCACACTTTCAAATCGTAATTGTAGATTACCATTCAAGTCTCAAATTGGTATCCTTAACAGTTGGTAACACATATAAATTCACTTAAAACGCGAAATTTGGAGACTTGAGTAAATAACAGCTTCGTTTCGCACTGGTATGACATTGTATACATCTCATGAAGTTATGTAACTAAACATACTGTAGCTTTCGCGTTTCTACCACCTACACAGTACTCCATTTGGGTCTGCCAACTTCGTAAGTTGCTCATTATGGGAAGCTGTGCGGTGTATGGTGGTCAAGCGGTAATGCGCATGTCTGGAAACAAGGTAGTCTCGGGCTCGAATCCCAGTCGAACCATGGAAATTTTCAGTCTGCCTTAACTTGGGTTGACCTCTCATCGACGCGAGGAGTCTCCAGGAACGATACGTCGTTCGGAATCCGCGTTAAGCCTAGGCCCGCTTTCCCTGGTGGATAAGTGGCGTGGGTAAGGAAAGCGCAGGTCGCCAAAGTGGGATCTAGTCGTAAGGCTTTCACTCGGCCATCGAGACACACGCAGTTCTTATTATTACAAGAAATTGTATAGTGTCTTCTAAGGTGAATAAACTGCGAGAGTTAATCCTTACAGTCTGCATTCTCTTATTCATTGAGCGTTGGAAGAAAGGACTGCTTATCTCAAATTACTGATGTGATCTCGTTGTCCTATTTGATCTACCCTCCGTAGGTCTTAGCTTCTAGTCTATATACAGGGTGTTACAAAAAGGTACGGCCAAACTTTCAGGAAACGTTCCTCACACACAGAGAAAGAAAATATGTGACGTGGACATGTGTCTGGAAACGCTTCCTTTCCATGTTAGAGCTCATTTTATTACTTCTATTCAAATCACATTAGTCATGGAATGGAAACACACAGCAACAGAACGTACCAGCGTGACTTCAAACACTTTGTTACACGAAATGTTCAAAATGTCCTCCGTTAGCGAGGATACATGCATCCACCCTCCGTCGCATGGAATCCCTGATGCGCTGATGCAGCCCTGGAGAATGGCGTATTGTATCACAGCCGTCCACAATACGAGCACGAAGAGTCTCTACATTTGGTACCGGGGTTGCGTAGACGAGAGCTTTTAAATGCCCCCATAAATGAAAGTCAAACGGGTTGAGGTCAGGAGAGCGTGGAGGCCATGGAATTGGTCCGCCTCTACCAATCCATCGGTCACCGAATCTGTTGTTGAGAAGCGTACGAACACTTCGACTGAAATGTGTAGGAGCTCCATCGTGCATGAACCACATGATGTGTCGTAATTGTAAAGTCACATGTTCTAGCAGCACAGGTAGAGTATCCCTTATGAAATCACGGCGGTGAAGCGACGAAGTCCGCAGCTCGCGGTCGTGCGGTAGCGTTCTCGCTTCCCGCGCACGGGTTTCCGGGTTCGATTCCCGGCGGGATAAGGGATTTTCTCTGCCTCGAGATGAGTGGGTGTTGTGTGACGTCCTTAGGTTAGTTAGGTTTAAGTAGTTCTAAGTTCTAGGGGACTGATGACCATAGATGTTAAGTACCATAGTGCTCAGAGCCATTTGAACCATGTTTGAATCGAGGAAGTACAGTACATACTGACGAAACTAAAATGAGCTCTAACATGGAAATTAAGCGTTTCCGGACACATGTCCACATAACATCTTTTCTTTATTTGTGTGTGAGGAATGTTTGGCCGTACCTTTTTGTAACACCCTGTATACTGAACATTACCTGCAAGTACGGTTACTTAATTTGATGCTTACTTTACTTCACATGTGGCAAGGGCCTTATCGGTCATACACCTACTCTACAGGTCTCTTCCTTTCCTTTCTGGTGACTGCATTGTCTGTCTAATTGGTGTTGATGTTCATCCCAGCTGTGTCCTTCCAGATGTTATCTCGTCACCTAATTCTGGATCATCCTCTCGTTCCATATATTGTCCTGCCGAATGCTGTTATAAGTAGTGTACTCACTGTCATTCTTGCTATGTGGCCAGCCTAGATCGACTTTCTCCCACTTCGGCGACGTTACAGTACTTTTACAGCTCTTCTTATTCTTCATTTTTGTTTCCTCCATCCCATTTTATTTTCGTCACACACAGGTCCAAAAATTTTCCTTGGTATTTTCCTTTTAAATATTAACAGTTTTTCTTTATCTTTCTTTCTAAATATCAATGTTTCACATCCGTATAATGTTACTGGTATAACAGTCGATTGATACAAGGGAATTTTGAAGTTAGTATAAGTGATATTTTCCTTAAGGTACCGATAAAACTAAAAGGGGTTTTCTTTGCTGTTCCTACAAGAACATTTACTTCTGTATTAGTTCTATTGTTGTTACACTAGTAAAAGACTCCCCAACTGTAAACTGTCTTAAAAATGAATCCATCCTCAGCCAAAAGTGCTCCACCTCCTGTTTTCTTACTTGTGATTAGATATTTTGCATTTTCCTCATTAATATGCAATCCTGCTATCTCAGCGATTTATAATAATTTTGCATCATTCCGATTAGTTCTGTTTGTGAAATATGTATCAATGCTACGTAATCTGCATAAGGGAGTCTATTGATGTTCATCCCCTGCGGTTGATTCCATTATGGTTTATTTTAGTAAATCCTGTAGTAGTGGATAAATAAAACAAGTGAAATGTCCAGTGCACACTTTATAATTTTCAGTTTCTCCAACAGGCGTCTTTAAACGACATAAAGCTTTATACACTACTGGCCATTAAAATTGCTACACCAAGAAGAAATGCAGATGATAAACGGGTATTCATTGGACAAATATATTATACTAGAACTGACATGTGATTACATTTTCGCGCAAATTGGGTGTATAGATCCTGAGAAATCAGTACACAGAACAACCACCTCTGGCCGTAATAACGGCCTTGATACGCCTGGGCATTGTGTCAAACAGAGCTTGGATGGAGTGTACAGGTACAGCTGCCCATGCAGCTTCAACAAAATACCACAGTTCATCAAGAGTAGTGACTGGTGTATTGTGACGAGCCAGTTGCTTGGCCACCATTGACCAGACGTTTTCAGTTGGAGAGAAATCTGGAGAATGTGCTGGCCAGGGCAGCCGTCGAACATTTTCTGTATCCAGAAAGGCCCGTACAGGACCTGCAACATGCGGTCGTGCATTATCCTGCTGAAATGTAGGGTTTCGCAGGGATCGAATGGAGGGTAGAGCCACGGGTCGTAACACATCTGAAATGTAACGTCCACTGTTCAAAGTGCCGTCAATGCGAACAAGAGGTGACCAAGATGTGTAACCAATGGCACCCCATACCATCATGCCGGGTGATACGCCAGTATGGCGATGACGAATACACGATTCCAATGTGCGTTCACCGCGATGACGCCAAACACAGATGCAACCATCATGATGCTGTAAACATAACCTGGATTCATCCGAAAAAATGAAGTTTTGCCTTTCGTGCACCCAGGTTCGTCGTTGAGTACATCATCGCAGGCGCTCCTGTCTGTGATGTATCGTGAAGGGTAACCGCAGCCGTGGTCCCCGAGCTGATAGTCCATGCTGCTGCAAAAGTCGTCGAACTGTTCGTGAAGATGGTTGTTGTTTTGCAAACGTCCCCATCTGTTGACTCACGGATCGAGACGTGGCTGCACGATCCGTTACAGCCATGGGGATAAGATGCCTGGCATCTCGACTGCTAGTGATACGAGGCCGTTGGCATCCAGCAGGATGCGATAGGCTACAATCCGACTTTTGTCAAAGTCGGAAACATGATGGTACGCGTTTCTCCTCCTTACACGAGGCATCACAACAACGTTTCACCAGGCAACGACGGTCATCTGCTGTTTGTTGATGACAAATCGGTTGGAAACTTTCCTCGTGTCAGCACATTGTGGGTGTCGCCACCGGCGCCAACTTTGTGTGAATGCTCTGAAAAGCTAATCATTTGCATATCACAGTGTCTTCTTCCTGTCGGTTAAATTTTGCGACTGTAGCACGTCATCTTCGTGGTGTAGTAATTTTAATGGCCAGTACTGATTTATTTTTCTTGTTTGCTGCACAGTGCCTTATATTAGTTGTAATATTGCAATTGCTTTGCCTATTTAAATTTTTTGTCATTGATGTTTGTGTTAAATGTTTTGTGCTGCTGCATTGCCTCGTCCCTCCTGAACCCACAGATTCCATATTCTGCCAAGTCATTGGATCTCGAGTAACGCGAGCAGCAATGTCACGATACGATAAACCGCAATTGCGATAGGCTACAATCCGACTTTTGTCAAAGTCGGAAACATGATGGTACGCGTTTCTCCTCCTTACACGAGGCATCACAACAACGTTTCACCAGGCAACGACGGTCATCTGCTGTTTGTTGATGACAAATCGGTTGGAAACTTTCCTCGTGTCAGCACATTGTGGGTGTCGCCACCGGCGCCAACTTTGTGTGAATGCTCTGAAAAGCTAATCATTTGCATATCACAGTGTCTTCTTCCTGTCGGTTAAATTTTGCGACTGTAGCACGTCATCTTCGTGGTGTAGTAATTTTAATGGCCAGTAATTTTAATGGCCAGTATATATATATACTTTTTAACAAATTTCATTAACTTTGAAAGTGTTTGATATTTCCCCGTTATATTAAGGACTGTGAGTCGGTGTATGCTACGGTAGGCCATTTTGAAATCTAGGAATAATATTCAGACGACTACAATGAATTTGCAAGCCTTCTCAGTTACTTGTCTTGGAGTGAATAAATCATCTAACGTGGATCTGTTTCTGCGGACCTTAGTGGCAGTCCGCAATTACTTCTTCAGTTATGAGTATCAGCCTGTTCAATAGGCGTATCGATAGGATTTTATAAGTCACTTCTACTGAAACAACTCCTATATAGTTGTAAGTAGGCTGTTTAGGTTTTTTTATTGGTAACGCCACCTCTGTATGAAAATCACTGGCTGTGCTGTGTGCAGTCTGTGGCTGCTTTGCATTGTTGTAATACTCGCCATTGTAGTGTTAGGCAGCTAGCTGTGAACAGCGCGTAGCGTTGCGCAGTTGGAGGTGAGCCGCCAGCAGTGGTGGATGTGGGGAGAGAGATGGCGGAGTTTTGAAATTTGTCATGAACTGCTACATATATTATGACTATTGAGATCTATTAAATAATTATTTTATGACCCACATTCTTCGAAAAAGGAGCTCTTGGAATGGAAAGAACAATAAGAAGGGACTAATAACAGTAACTGCATATATCATTTTCTTTTCAAGTACTTGGTAACTTTTTTGGTAGAATAACTTCTTGTGGTGCACCACTTTAATTACTTAGACATTAAGATGTGATTATACATTTCCCTTGTCTGCACTGTTGTCTTTAGTGTAATATTTTTTCTGCTTGATCTTTGCCATGCTTAGGTATTAGTTACAGCATTTGCTGCTGCTGTTTGCCATGCATAGTGCTACTAAATTCCACTTTGTATTACTCTGTTAAGCTAGTTTTACTACTGATTTATTTTTCTTGTTTGCTGCACAGTGCCTTATATTAGTTGTAATATTGCAATTGCTTTGCCTATTTAAATTTTTTGTCATTGATGTTTGTGTTAAATGTTTTGTGCTGCTGCATTGCCTCGTCCCTTAGTTTAGCATCTGAGCTCAGTAGATTTAAGTTAGCTTAAGAGGGGGTAGACTATATAAGAGAATTAGTTGCGATGAATTGGAAGAAATGCATTGAGAAGTTATACGAAAAAAGTACAGAGAGCAGGTATAGATAGGACTTTTTGGGAATAATGATGAACGAAGGGAGATCTCCAAGAAAAAAAAAAAAAAAGGTTTTGTTTGCAAAATACTGCAGTACCAAATGTTACACTGAAAAAGAAACCCTGTCCTTTCCTTGTGTTATTCTGGTATGTGTTTGTGCACTCTTGTGTATCTGTGTTTTTCCTGTCTTTATGTGTTTAGCTAATAAGAGTTATGTTGTAGAATTTTTCTGATAATATGTTATTTTCTTTGTAAAGATGTTTAGACATTATTTATTCTGTTTTGTTTTAATGTTCATGTGTGAAGTTGATGTTTCAAAAGTTGTTCTGATCTTTTATGTATGTACTCATGTCATAATTCCTGTAACACTGATGTATATGTTATTTCGATTCTTTTGTAAAGCCTGTACTACAAATGTTATCTGTATTGTTATGTTCTTTAATGATGTATTTTGTACCTTTGTAATTGTATTCTTATGTTATAAAATTGTAATTGACACCAGTTCATCATATTATTAACTTGTAAGTTACATTTCACTGCACACATTTCTGTTGGTCATAGTATATGGACAATATGTGAGAAGTAGGGACTGTTAGTGTTTGCACGTGTGTTAATAATTCAGCAAGGGACTGGATAACAGCATTGCTGGTTCTAAGGACAATTCCAGAAACTTTGTGAGTGCACAAGTGGTGGTTATGGACTTGCTATATTATCCGCAAGACTCTTCAATGGTGATTGTGCACCTGCACAGTCGCAGCAGATGGCTGCTGGCCATCTCTACAAGGACTACAGTGGGTCTGCATCTTTGATGACCCACCAGTACCATTATCCCTACAAGGACTACAGTGGGTCTACATCTTTGATGATCCATCAATACCATTATTTCTACAAGGACTGCAGTGGGTCTGCACCTCTGGTGGCCCACCAGTACCGTAATCTCTACCAGGACTACAGTGGGTCTGCTCTGTGATGACCTACCCACCAATACTCTTCAAAACTTCGACTGACTCCGCTGTGGGTTTGCTCTGTTGTGGCCCATGACCTGTCTGCATGTCGAGAGTCAGCACTGTCTTTCCGTTGGAAGGACAACGCTACTTCTTCAAGACTGCATGGAAATCCACAACTTCCGTGTGCATTTTCTTTTACTGCTCAGACTTTGAGAAAAACACTGCTATTTTACAGTGATGAACGATTAGGACTGTCTTTATGGACTGTGAGAAAGTTTAGCTTTTGACCAACATTGTATCAATAAGTGTGTGCAATTGATATCTTTGTTATTGTAATTATAAAAAAAAATTTATCAAATCATTATTGGCCACTGTCCAAAACAATTTGTAAAATCTTTTGTGGGGAGCATGGGGGCTATGTAAGTAGGCTGTTTAGGTTTTTTTATTGGTAACGCCACCTCTGTATGAAAATCACTGGCTGTGCTGTGTGCAGTCCGTGGCTGCTTTGCATTGTTGTAATACTCGCCATTGTAGTGTTAGGCAGCTGGCTGTGAACAGCGCGTAGCGTTGCGCAGTTGGAGGTGAGCCGCCAGCAGTGGTGGATGTGGGGAGAGAGATGGCGGAGTTTTGAAATTTGTCATGAACTGCTATATATATTATGACTATTGAGGTAAATACATTGGTTGTTCTCTATCAAAATCTTTCATTTGCTAACTATGCCTATCAGTAGTTAGTGCCTTCAGTACTTTGAATCTTTTATTTAGCTGGCAGTAGTGGCGCTCGCTGTATTGCAGTAGCTTGAGTAGTGAAGATTTTTGTGAGGTAAGTGATTTGTGAAAGGTATAGTTTAATGTTAGTCAGGGCCCATTCTTTTGTAGGGATTATTGAAAGTCAGATTGCGTTGCGCTAACAAAATATTGTGTGTCAGTTTAAGGACAGTCCAGTATAATTGTTCAAAGGGGACGTTTCATAGTTATCTCTCATAAAGGGATTCTTCTCCTTCAATATGGGGCACACAATTGCGGTTTTCCAATTTGCAGGTATGGTTTCCGTGTTCCAAATTGTTTTTATTAGAGACTGTTGTTCTAATTCTAGTTGAGGTAACTCATTTTTAATAATTGAGAGTATCTCTGGTCTTCATTGTCAGACTTGTAAAACTGAATAACAGCTGTCTCCTTATTTTTTATTTGGCCTTCAGTGTTACGTATGGAAATTACACGTATAGTTGAAGCTGTGGTAAAATTAATGCCGCATGAGAGCCAGCAAGACCCGTAAGTGAACATGTATTCTAAGCCTGCCATGTCTAAGCACAACTTTCCGAGCACTGGTCTTATCGAGGGCAGTAGTACCACCGTCTTTCGGTAGCGAAAATCATTTTGTGTAACAGCAAAGTTACCCGAAGCACTTTACCCAGACTTTTGTCGGTTTATAATATACAGCTGTTATGATGTCAAAATCTGTGGTGGAAAGAATGAAGAGTGTACGTAAAGAACGAATTTTAGAGCTAAATAAATAGGCATGTATAAGTGTATAGCTAGCGCTGTGCAGTTAGGTTGTGGATCAAATAGACTATACGAAAATCATTTTGTAAAACAGTCGTTGTTTATATTGAGAAAGTAATGCCTTTACTTTAATCCTTCGAAGATATTGTTCCTTACAATTTGTTGGCATTCTTAAAGGTCGTAATACTAGAGGCTTAAGATTGGTCGAGAACGGAAGTACCTAATTATGCGAGGGCAGCAATAATGGTCATTGGTGGTAAGTTCCTATGGCACCAGACTGCTGAGGTTATCGGTCTCTAGGCTTACACACTACTTAATCTAACTTAAACTAACTTACACTAAGGTCAACACACATACCCATACCCGAGGGAGGACTCGAACCTCCGATGGGGCGAACCGGGCCAAGGCGCCTTGGACCGAGCGGCTACCCCGCACCAGTGGTCATTGGTTACAGTTTGTCTCAACCAATCAGAAAAGACTGTAGCGGAGAATGCTGGATGTAATGTGGTATCTTCAAGCAGTGCATGAGCTGTGTCACGACAGCTGAATATTCCATGGTCCACCCTTCGAAATGTGTTGCAACAATAGTGAAATGGTGTCTTTAGCGTGGTTCCTGGCTATCATAGATGCAGATGGTCATCACACTGAGTAACGTTTAAACCTGAAACATAACCATTGTTCACAGGTAACAAACGTTACAATCTCATGTGGAAATTATAATTTGTTTCCTTTAATCGTTCATTCCTTACGTCTCTTCCGTAAGTCCTTACAAATGTTTTCTCAATGTTTCATTGTCCTACGATCACTTGTTTCTCATGGATGCCCTCCCAAGCAGCGAAAGTTTAATTATAAACCACACTCTATCTCCCACTTCTCTGAAAATTTTGGTAAAGTGTACAGTCACGGGTTTAACTAGGGACATTATAAAGCGGACGTAATGATCTACGTGCGATTTTGATGATTTGACTGAGAATTTTTATCAATCAAATTGAAAATTACCTTTCTTCCTACTAGTCGTAATAAGGCGTGGCGTATTATACAGCTTTTGCTTGGATACATCACTTCGCTGCGAAGTAAAAATCTGAGTAATGTTTTAGAGAAAATTGATCATTTAATACCGTGTGAACTTTTCGGCTCCAAACAGATTGATTTTAGCTGCAGTTTGTAGGTCAGAAGTTGTTGGTTCGATAAGAACTCTGGCGGTGTGACTGAGCTCTTCGAGTGTACTTCAAATGGCCCTAAGCACAATAGGACTTAACATCTGAGGTCTTCAGTCCCGGAGACTTAGAACCAATAGTCGTGTGTTAGAACCATGTACTTGTTTAGTTTTGGGTTTATGAAAGTATTGGTGAGTGTTATGTACGAAAAGACAGCCCAGTTATGTTTCAAATAGCTTCCCTCTTCAGCTAGAAAACTTGTGCAAAATAAATTTACTGTAGATGAATAGCCACTAGAATGCTGGATTGAGACATATCCAGTGCATTCACCTTTTCATAGCTATTGTTGACTAAGTAAGTTATGTTATTGATCGCCCAAATCAGGTAGTTCGTTTGTTGAATTCACTGAGGACAGTGAGTAATGAGTAAAATTTACCGCGCTGCCGCAGTACCGGTACGTCTTAAAACAGGTTGCCCTCCCAGAAAATCAGTGACATGTTATCGTTATTAGGCACGTAACGCAAATAAACTACAAAGAAGAAGAGCTACTGGTTGATGATTGCCCAGTTGTATTTGGGCTATTGAAATTTATAAGCCGTGAAAAAATACGCCATTATACTTTATTTTCTGCGACAACCGTGAAATATTCTCAAATCTGCAACTTATTTCCCAACCATGTTAACAACGAATAATGTGTTTAGTATAGCTCTTTCCCTTTACTTAACTTCCCTCGAGTGTTGCTCGTCGTTGCATTCCTATCAGTCACACGAATGCTATTTACTGTGAATAGAAGGCCGCACCTCCATTTTGACTCAGCCTACTGGCTCATTTCGCAAGAGTCCGAGCCCACTATTCTCCCCAGAGTATTACAGTGCCACAGAGTCGTGACTTCATAAGCGTGTTTACACTCCCGAGAACCTTGTGAAGCGTGTTTTACGACAAATGGAGATTTTCTTGAGTATCGAGGTATGCGCTCTCATTTCCCAACGCTAGCTTGCACTGCAGTGTTTATGTGTGGCGAGCTAAAGTTGTATGTAGGATCACGTCCTGAATATGAGTGACTGCCTTTGACGAGTAGTATGCTACCAGGCAGGCCAAAAAAATACCTGAAAACCTCCGCCTGTTACACACTTCATCCCATCCCTTGGCAAGTTGATTCTTACGACTGCGCATTAGGGACAGCATTTTTGTCACACATAGTTCAGACAAAAGCCCAAGAATTTGGGGTACGTAATTATCGTTCTCCTAGAGACCAGGACAGACACGCTATGTGATGCTGCTGCTAAGTGAGACTAGAATGAGTGCACTGTGGCACACTTCGCGAACCTCTCACAGGTCGTGACCTCGCAGTTGAGGCGCAGGGCAGTTCATCAGCTGAAGGACAAGTCCCTGTATACGAAAGAGAACATGTTACTATCGGTGAAACCCAACACTCGGTGAGGTCTTCGCGTACCTCTCATAGGTCGAGACCCAGCAATTGAGTCACAGGGAACTTCTTTAGCTGAAGGGCAAGTCCCTGTATACGAAGGACTACGTGCTACTATCGGCGAAACCCAGCACTCGCTGAAGTCGTACCCAGACCGCCTGTGAATGGACACTACCTATTCAAGCATGGTACCCTACTCCATTAAGACGACCCACCAAGGAAGATTGGTACTATGTAAATTTCAGTGCGTAATATATTAAAGACTTTCTTTTTCCTGGCGGGGGGAAGCTTCCCAATTTACCTGCTAAAATATGTTCAGTCTCATAGCCAATGAAGTGAATATTGTACCCCTTTAAGACTAATTTAATGTCCAACTTGCTCCTTAGAACATTGCTTTTTTGTCCAATACCAGGGCTATTCGTTAATTCAGTCACGTTTGGTGACTGGTTACTTCTCTTGTTGTACCTGCTCATCACTTTCCAACGATCCGTTTACATTCGGAATTTTAGTCCCTAGCAAAGTATTAATCCAAGATGTTAAACTAGAATAATGTATTAAAAACGTTTTATCAGTTATGAGAGAAGGTAAGCACGTGGAAAAAAAAATCGTTTACAAGAATATACGAGACGCCACGCCGCATCACAATCGTAGCTGTAGCCAGCTAGGTACCTGGAAGTGAAGTGTAGGCCCAGAGCAGCCTTAGAACAATGACAAAGAAACAAGGGGTGGGGTGTCGACAACTGGCCACTGTTGGCTGATGAGTGAAAACTAAACAAGTGATTATATTCCGTCAATCTTTGTCCTGTATTTGTTTCTGACTGACATTTACTTTATTTTTCCCAGTACAGGATTTCTGAAGCTAATATTGATTGAATGCCTCTAAAAGAACGTTAGCAAGCAGTTAGATCTACGCGCAAATAATGCATTGTTTTCTGCAGATCATATGGTAACTTCATTCGTTCACAGTAATTCACAGTTTTCTTTTGCATTAATAGATGTGGCATACAGTTCACTGTGCACCATATTTTACTAGACTGTGTTTTATTTTCAGATTAGAGGACAGCGGTAGATTTGCCGGTAGATCTGCCCACTATTTTAAGCGACGATGAAACTAATGTGGTTCAAGTTCTACGGCTTTGTGATCTCTCCAACATGTTTCCTAAAATTTTAGGGAGATGCTCTTAATGTGTTAACAGGACGACTGGCTCAGTCATGTTTTTTTTCCGTAAAGTGATCAGCTGGTCACATTTCCTTATGCCTTTAGTATAGCTCTTCTGTGGTTTTGCTTCTGTTTTAATCCCATGTACAACGCCTTGTACCCTTCTCTATTGTATTAAGGCCTGTGAGATACAGCGATTGTGTGTGTCACCGCGAGTGAGATGGTACTGACTGAGTGAGTGTCATTTTATAGGTTTTTCCCTCACTGTATGGCAACAGTTTCAGTCATTTTATCCACATTCGTTTCTTTTGATGTGTGTAAGGGCGCTAAAAACTAGACGTTGAGGGCCCGTAAGCTCCAAATAACCCCCCCCCCCCTCCTCACACACACACACACACACACACACACACACACACACACACACACACACACAAACAATTAAAGGCTGTAACTGACAGCATGATCACTGATTTCAATGAATAACGTAGTGTGAAGTTCTATTCTCTTAGTAATTGTTACGTTAAGTTGTGAGAATTACTTGTTCCTAGTTTTGTGATGGAGTACTTACTTTGCGCTGCTGCTACGGTCGTAGGTTCGAATCCTGCGTCGGGCATGGATGTGTGTGCTGTCCTTAGGTTAGTTAGGTTTAAGTATTTCTAAGTCTAGGGGACTGATGACCTCAGATGTTAAGTCCCATAGTGCTCAGGGCCACTTAAACCACTTATAACATAGGTGATACTGATGTTAGGCACCTCAACAAAGAAAGTTTTAAATATTATTACGAAACGTTCGTGACGTGAAAGTTGAGATATGGTTCAAATGGCTCTGAGCACTATGCGACTTCTGAGGTCATCAGTCCCCTAGAACTTAGAACTCATTAAACCTAACTAACCTAAGGACATCACACACATTCATGCCCGAGGCAGGATTCGAACCTGCGACCGTAGCGGTCGCTCGGCTCCAGACTGTAGCGCCTAGAACCGCACGGCCACTCCAGCCGGCAAAGTTGAGAAATTTTTCAGTTAGACTCAGTTATTCAATACGACGACATATCCCCCGAAGCTTATTTAAATGGTAGATGCAGAACAGAGAATGGAATAATGGCTTTTTAAAAATCATACTCGTTTTAATACGTGGATAAAAGTCAGTGGTTGTTGACCAGACTAAGTGTGTATGTAGTCTTATTTTCCTCCTTGTTGGAGTATGAGTTATTACGATCGCTTGCATAGCATACCATATAAAAATGGCTAATGACAAATCTGTTACAGAGCCCCTACTAAAATAATCAAAGGTACCACAAATTTATTAGCACGACAGATACACAGATGTCATTCAGTTACTGTAAACTGACAATCTGTGCTTAAAATAATCACATACAGTATCTGCATTTCTAGACATACCATGGCGTTACGCTTCTATGAAGAAGATATTTACATCTGCTAAACCAATACTACGCCTCTGAAGATGAAAAATTAATTTGTCGAAGCCCGTAAAGCATACTACAATATATTTGCAACTGGTGACTGAATTTTATCCTGAAAAATGTATAGTACAGTTGCTGATAATTACAGGTATAAATAAAATAAACAGCACATGATACTGGACGGCAAATGCTCACTATAAATGAGGGAAATATTGGGCAAATTCTAAGGAACAGTAAGGATATTCTACTGTTCTCAGCACACAAAAACTGTTTATCAGATAGAATCAGCAGCATTACCATACTTTCCGTTGATGGTGCTGATATGTAGACGGAAGTACAGAGGATAGATGACAGGTAGGGAATTAAAGAACGTCTTGGAAAATATTTCTACTCAAGACTTGCTTTCATCAAAAGAGGATAAATGCAAGATAATTCCCCTAAAAAGCAAAAGGAAACCAATGACGAGACTAGTGATAAGGCTTTAAATCTAACATAAAATTGAAATATTTACGCTAGCGGGAACACTACAAAGTAATATGGGTTGGGACCAACATGTGAAATCAGTAGTAGATAAGATGAACTGGGGAGTCATATTAGTTGACAGAAATTTAGGAAAGCGAAGTCTGTTGGGGAGGCAAGGGCAAACATTTTTACACTTGTTCATACTGAAATAGGATGATATCAATAAAGGATCTTAATGGGACGGTTTTTAGAACACTGTTTCGAAGTATGGAGTCCTATGCAAATAAGCATGGCAGCAGACTTTTAACGCATTTGGGTATGTCCTACTATGATCGTGACAGCGTGAAAACTATACTTACGAGAAGGAAGTGTGATAGGACAGTTATTGTTCACAATGTACATATACCGAGGTGACAAAAGCCATTGGATACCTCCTAATATAGTCTCGGACCTCCTTTTGTCCGTCGTAGGACAGGAATTACACGTGGCGTGGACTCAACAAGTCGTTGGAAGTCCCATGCAGAAATATTGAGCCATGCTGCCTCTATAGCCGTTCACATTTGCAAAAGTGTTGCCAGTGAAGGGTTTTGTCCACCAACTGAACTCTCGATTATGAGTCATAAATGTTCGATGGAATTCATGTCGGGCGTTGTGGGTGGATAAATCTTTCGCTCGAATTATCCAGAATGTTCTTCAAACCAATCGCAAACAATTGTGGCCATTTTTTTTAACATGTAGTCCATGAATGGCTGTATATTGTCTCCAAGTAGCTGACAGCGATCGGTTCAATTGGACCAGAAGACCCAGTCCATTACACATAAACACACATCATTATAGAGCCACCACCTGCTTGCACAGTGCCTTCTGACAACTTACATACAGGGCTATTACAAATGATTGAAGCGATTTCATAAATTCACTGTAGCTCTATTCATTGACATATGGTCACGACACACTACGTAGAAAAACTTATAAAGTTTTGTTCGGCTGAAGCCGCACTTCGGGTTTCTGCCGCCAGAGCGCTCGAGAGCGCAGTGAGACAAAATGGCGACAGGAGCCGAGAAAGCGTATGTCGTGCTTGAAATGCACTCACATCAGTCAGTCATAACAGTGCAACGACACTTCAGGACGAAGTTCAACAAATATCCACCAACTGCTAACTCCATTCGGCGGTGGTATGCGCAGTTTAAAGCTTCTGGATGCCTCTGTAAGGGGAAATCAACGGGTCGGCCTGCAGTGAGCGAAGAAACGGTTGAACGCGTGCGGGCAAGTTTCACGCGTAGCCCGCGGAAGTCGACGAATAAAGCAAGCAGGGAGCTAAACGTACCACAGCCGACGGTTTGGAAAATCTTACGGAAAAGGCTAAAGCAGAAGCCTTACCGTTTACAATTGCTACAAGCCCTGACACCTGATGACGAAGTCAAACGCTTTGAATTTTCGGCGCGGTTGCAACAGCTCATGGAAGAGGATGCGTTCAGTGCGAAACTTGTTTTCAGTGATGAAGCAACATTTTTTCTTAATGGTGAAGTGAACAGACACAATGTGCGAATCTGGGCGGTAGAGAATCCTCACGCATTCGTGCAGCAAATTCGCAATTCACCAAAAGTTAACGTGTTTTGTGCAATCTCAGGGTTTAAAGTTTACGGCCCCTTTTTCTTCTGCGAAAAAAACTTTACAGGACACGTGTATCTGGACATGCAGGAAAATTGGCTCATGCCACAACTGGAGACCGACAGCGCCGACTTCATCTTTCAACAGGATGGTGCTCCCCCACACTTCCATTATGATGTTCGGCATTTCTTAAACAGGAGATTAGAAAACCAATGGATCGGTCGTGGTGGATATCATGATCAGCAATTCATGTCATGGCCTCCACGCTCTCCCGACTTAACCCCATGCGATTTCTTTCTGTGGGGTTATGTGAAAGATTCAGTGTTTAAACCACCTCTACCAAGAAACGTGCCAGAACTGCGAGCTCACATCAACGATGCTTTCGAACTCATTGATGGGGACATGCTGCGCCGAGTGTGGGAGGAACTTGATTATCGGCTTGATGTCTGCCGAATCACTAAATGGGCACATATCGAACACTTTTGAATGTCTAAAAAAACTTTTTGAGTTTTTGTACGTGTGTGCAAAGCATTGTGAAAATATCTCAAATAATAAAGTTATTGTAGAGCTGTGAAACCGCTTCAATCATTTGTGATAACCCTGTACATGGCTTCGTGTGGTCTGCGCCACACTCGAACCCTACTATCAGCTCTTGCCAACTGAAATCCGGACTTCGCTGACCCGGCCACTATTTTACAGTCGTCTGGGGTCCAACTGATACGGTCACGAGTCCACGAGAGCCGCTGCAGGCGGTGTCGTGCTGTTAGCAGTGACACTGTCGTCGGTCGTCTTCTGCTACAGCCCATTAACGCCAAATTTCGCTGCACTGTCTCAACGGATACGTTCGTCGTACGTCTCACATTGATTTGTGCGATTATTTCACGTAGTGTTGCTTGTCTGTGAGCACTGACAACTCAACTCAAACGCCGCTGCTTTCAGTCGATAAGTGAAGGCCGTCGGCGACTACAGTGTCCATGGTGAGAAATGCTGCCTGAAATTTGGTATTCTCGGCACACCCTTGACATTTCGGATATCGGAATGTTGGATTCCACAACGATTTCCGGAATTAAAATGTCCCATGCCTCTAGCTCCAACTACCATTCGACGTCGAAAGCCTGTTAATTCACGTCGTGCGACCATAATCACGTGGCAAACCTTTACACATGCATCACCTGAGAACAAATGACAGCTCCGCCATTGCACTGCCCTTTTATACCTTCTGTACCCGAAACTACCGCCATCTTTATAACTGCATATCGCTATCCCGTGACTTTTGGCAACTCAGTGTAAATAATGTAATAGAAAGCGTCGGAAGCTCCTTAACACTGTTCGCAGATAATGCGGTTGTCTAGAAAAGTAGCAACGCCAGAAGACAGTAGCGATTTGGAGAATGGCACGGAGAGGATTGATGAACAGTACAGGGTCTGACATTTGACCCTTAACGTAAATAAACATAACATACTGTGCATACATAAGAAAAGAAATCCGCCGCTGTACAACTATATTGTTGGCGACAAATTGCTGCAAACAGTATACACACTGCCATATTGACATTCATAAGAAGTATCTTAAGAAAATGTAACCCATATGGTTAATCAGTCTGGGGTCCTTACCAGATAGGACTGATAGAACAGACAGGGAAGACCCAATGAAAAGCGGCGCGCCTCGTCACGTATCGATTAGCCGGCACTGGAGAGCGTTACAGAGAAGCTCAACGAACTCCGTCGGCAGACGTTAAAAGACAGGCGTTGTGCACCACGATGAGGTTTGCTATCGAAATTTAGAGAGAGTGCTTTCCGGGAGAGTCGGACATGTTACTTCCTCCCACATACATGGAAATGACCACAATGAGAAAATTCGAGAAATTAAAGAGACTTACTAACAGTCACTGTCCTTCACGCGCCATTCGCGATTGCAACAGGAAGCTGGGAAGCGGTAGGAGGGGGAGGGGGGGCGGGCGATTTTGGAGGGGAGGAAGGCACCAGTTAGTGGTACCATCGCTCACAGCTAGGTGGCTTGTGGAGTGAGATGTAGATACACAATTGTAGCTAAGATTATTAGAATATTTAATTGTAATCTTATGGAAAAATGTGACGTCGTTCTCGTGGAACCCTGATGCATTATTTTCAGAACTGGAGTTCAAGGAAACATGGGTAATTTCCTGTCTAGTGCATTACTCGCGTCAGGAGTGTAAGTCCAAGATGGAGGAGGTTACGCCACTCGCAGAAGCATATGGGTGAGAGTTTGTGCCATCTCTCCATACTCCAGCACAGTAAATACTGGCTAACAGAGATACAAAGTACCCATTGCCATGCACTTTACAGTGGCTTTCGGGCTGCGTATGTAGACGTACAAGTACTGTGTCTACAATTTCTGTATGACATAATCGTTTACGTTGTTTTCGGTATGTCTTCGTTTCTTTCCAAGAATTCTGTTAATCTGCTATTTCCATTTGAACATCGTAATACATAACCATCACATGAAAACGGACCAAACTGATGGCTGCTAGCGGAATGTCCAACTCGCTCTTATCGAGCAGACTTCTAAAAGGTGAGACATTCCCAACGTGGTAGGGTTTTCCTTAAACATCTAACTGTCTATAGCATGACAGAAGGTCTGACGTACACTTCGCTTTTTATATGTACAACGTGTGGAGAACGCTGTGTCACGAATGGCTGCTTGTTCCTGAATCCGAGTGAATGGCGCACTGATGCAGGAAACGGCCATGCGGTTTCTCAGCAGACGTGCTAGAACAGCTTGGCAAGGACAGGACCTCGGCAGTGTTTACACTTTTCCGATGGCCAGACCAGTCACACAGCTTTCACACTTAAGAGCAGCGACTCTCAAATCGATAAGAGGCCTCAGACTTTTCACGTAGCAGCAGTCTTCATTTGAATAGCCATTTTTCGATCTTAAAGAAGATCAAAATGTAAGTAACTTAATTACAGACCAATTATGATGATTTACCTCAATAAAGCGAAACGCGACTGGAGAAAAAACACATATTTTTTGTAGTTGCGACGACAGAACGAAAATACCCTCAAGAATTGTCTCTTAGATGTCTATATTGCTGAGGCGCTGGGGAAGAAATAAGATTGCTGAGGAATGATTGTAGAAACAGGTGCACGAATTTTTTAGAACTTCAGCCTCAGGAAAAGAAAACTTTGAGCAACTAACTAGACACATATGCGTGCGGCGCAACCTTTCGTCATGTTAACAACAGTGATGCCACTTGGACTCCACAAGGTACTGAGTTGGAGAACCATTCGTATATACGACCTCACAACCGTCTCCCTAAACTGATGGAAACAATTACAGAGCTCTATTCAAGGCATGCCTATCTCGCCCGATGGTGCCCCAGACTTTTTTCGGTGCCACTGAAGCTTCGTGGCACGCAGGCCAACAAAAGCATCTTCATGTATATGGACTATGCAGTTCGTTAGCCATGGTTGGTGCTCTGATTCATAGTTCACGTGTGCACTGCTGTAGCTGTAACATCCGGTGTCGGTATAGCAAATTTTACTACTCTTTACACAGTACAAAATACACTGATAGCTCTCTAATCCAGTCCCTGTCTCAATATCGTACAAAATCATCCGAAAGAAAGTCCGTACTCGTCCCAGAATCACGCCAGCTGCGAAATGAAAAAGTCTGAAATAACAAACACCAAGCAGATCCAGATTGACAGCCAGGCACAACGGATCACGGTGCTGACGATATCTTCACTGAAGTACAGCACGATTCGGAGTGAATGCCGTAAGTTTTTCGTAAATAACAAGTATATGTAAAACAAAAATTGTAAATATTTCTACGTGTCAGAGGGACATCGCTACCAACACCAATCACCCACCAGCTCTCTTAACAACAGATCCTTCGAGATAGCGATGGAGAGGGTACAGACATGTTGAGAAAGCACTTAGGGCAATAGCAACAACATGAAGACCAACACCACACTGGAAATGCAGGTTTCAACCAGGTTGGACTTCAGGAGGACATCACACAGCACAGACATTTCATATGTCACGACACTGCTACACAGTGGAAGAGCGTGGGGAGAATCATAATACGATGAGACAACAATGACGGTACAAAAAATTACTAAGATCTACAAACTCATCAAGTAACATTTGGAAAGGCGGTCAGATCCTACAAATCCTATATCACACCTACACTAAAATTCACATATTACTAGCGCAAGAGGAACAGAAGAATGCAAGAAAGAAGAGAAGAACAGAAGATGCAAGATAAAGAAGGGCAGAAGATAGCAAGATACCTTTCTCTCCTATCTTACAAAGCAAATTGCAAAAAACGTCTTTCCATGAACTTTGAGGCATGGCAACTACTACAACCACCCCTCCAAAAATAAACCTTGAATCGTCAAACAAATACAAACGAATGGCGAACGGAATATTAAATAGTACCAACCAACATTGTCTAGAAATAAATTCAGCAAAATGAACAGTATTCTCCCTACCACATCATCAAATTGCCATACCGAACCAGGTGTGAAGTACCAAGACGTCATAGCACAATATTGGGTGACGATCGTCGGTAGTCAACTACAATCATCGAACTGCCATACCGTCCCAGGTGTGACAGCAAAGGAGAACCAAAACATCACTGTTTATGCAGTAAACCACAGTCATCATCATCGGTTAAAAGTACCACTCCATGATCACAATGTCAACAAGTAAGACCCGGCATCACATGCTAGAGTGCTTCTCTCATGATTTGTGACACCCATACAAATGAGTCGACGCCTTCCAGTGTTTCAGTGGGGATCGTCGAGCACAGAAACTGACGCAGCACAAAACGAAAAAACTGATAAAAGACGAATGTAGAGTTAAAAAAAGATATATTTGTAAAAACATATTTTTTTCCTTTTTTGTAAAAGTAATTATTTTTATTATGTATGTAAAGTCCATAATTTATAGATACCTTAAAACCTTTTGTAAAGAAACTTAGTTAGTATAGTTGTATAATCTCACAAACTCATGGAAAGTCTATTTGTTTCTTTTAAATGTAAAATTAGAAAAGGATTTATGCAGGATTTTTCTTCTTTAAGTAACATTAAAAAACACCTTTTTGGCGTAATAATATTAATACTGAGGATAGAATTAATAGGAAACGCTTCTTCATTCTTACAAAAAATTAGAAAAAAAGACAGTGACACATAAAGAAAAAGATAATGCCTAAATAAGTAAAACAAAGTAACACAACAGAGCTTTTGCGAACATTCACGAAAAGCCAACTGAAGAAAAGAGATAACCACACCAAGAGAAAAATACACTGTACACTTACGAGTTTAGAAAAATTAATACTGTGAAAACAAATTTTGGAAATGAAAAAGAAAAACAGAGACACGTACTGGCAACGACAAAGAATAACAAACTTTGTAAAGTCTATATTTGCCTAACAACAAAACATAAATTATAGAATTAAAAAGTAGAAACAATAGCTGTGAAGAAAACATTAGAAAAAATTGTTAAGAATAGCTGAGAAAAGTTTATTGGAAAATCTAAAAGAACCATTTTTGCATGACTTTGTCAATGTTTTCCTCTGCATTGACAAACCCCAGACAAAAATTTTGTCAGAAGGACAGAGGTATGTAAGACGTCTTGGTCTCCTGACCTTCATTGATGACATATTCCGCACTCACAATCATATTTCACACATCAAGAGGCTTCATTCGAACCCAAACTCGATAAGATAAAGTCAATGTTGTATGGATTCATGTAAACGATATGCAAATAACAAGTAAGCGCATCGTGGTTGAAATACTCCAGGCTGGCGTACACAAATATATTCCAGACACAACGGTCACAGGAGCTTTTAGTTCAGGAGAGCAACCGCATGCCAGGAGGCCAGTCCCAACCTATCTACATCGGCCGGTGACCGCCCGAGGAGCAGACAGCATTTGCCCGAGTGAAAGGACGCCCCGTGTTTGGCTTAAAAGCAAATTCCGCTACATTGTGTGGGAGTGCCCAGCCTATGCATTCTTTACAAATATAGCACGTAGTTTCAGAGATTTTCACAGGGAAACAGCAAACGTCAAATCCCGATGCTACAGATTTCCAGATTGCTCGCCTTAAACGAAACATCATTCTCCCGTTTTAGAAGAGCAATGCTGATTGGCAGACGATATTTCTGACACCTTGAGCTGAAGGAGTAATGGAAGAGACCGAAAGATATACCCCTTCACGTCTGGTGTGGAGAGGGGCCGTTCCGTTGTCGCTCTTCGAGCGAGAACACGTAACGAGAGCGTGCACGCTCGTACGTGTACTCAAAGAGCAAGGAACAAGTCCCTCCCCAGTACTTCACTGGGAGAGCACCTCTGTCGAGAGTGAATCAGAGTGCGACTCTATACTGAGTCCTTGTGATTAAGCATTGTTCACTGTGTTGGCCGCCACACTTATTGTGCGGTGTGAATGGACGGAGCTATAGTTAAATGCCTACAAGTGAATTTTTGAGTGGCATCGTGGTGGACTGGTTATGTGACCGGTGTACCACGCCAATAGTTAGACTTGGGGCGAATAGGAGTCCTTGACTTCATCAAGGCGCAGGGAGAGTTTGATTGGCGAAGGTCAATCCAGATAGAACGGGAGTTATCTTATTTGTCAGCAGCGAGTGGCGCAGACAGCAGTCATCGCAGCTTACGGTATTGTGCGCTACAGCTCTTGCGAGTCCCATATTTCCTCCACAACAGTACATTTCACTGCATTTCATACACGACAGCCTCGACCGTACCTAGCAACATTCTAACGGATAATTATTCAAGTTGAGTAGGCGCGGCTCTCAGACATTCTGCCAAGTCAATAACAATCTTAAACTTTGTATAGAAATTTCATTAGCGAATCCTGTCATTAAGAGGTAACTTCACATTCCAAAAAGAACCCGGAAATAAATTGTTCAGTTCATAACTAAAAGTGCCATTGTGATTTCTCAGAATTTTTGCAAAATAAATAATAATTTTCGTTAGTATCATGTTTTTCTTACACTACCTAGCACTACTCCAGTACTCAAGTATTCCACTAGTTACGTAAGAAATTTTGTGAATTTTTGTGTCATTTCCTTACAGCGGACGACTCCAGAAGATATTTATTGCTGAAAGTTTTTCAGGCATTTCTCTTTAGAACGTTAGGAGCGTCTGTCTGACATCTGTAGTAGTGTGGGGGTGGAAACTGCATCTTGCAGGAGCCACAGGGTAAAGGGTACATCTCAGATTAATCCGTTTGCGCAAAATGACACTCCGATGGATGTCGATTTACACCTTCTTGTCTTCTGATTAAAAGCGCTCGTACGGCACTATGTAATGCGGAATTCACTACTAGATGTCCGGAGAGCCGCAACCGCCAGTGTAAAAGGAAACGGTGAGTATCAAATTGTTAGTAGGTAAGCAGTAGCAGCAGAATGGGTCGGTCAGGACAGCTCAGTGACTTCGAAAGTCGACCACTCATCCGGTGTCACCTAAGTAACAAATCCATCACGGACACATTCCGTAGTTGACCGTTTCCGACGTAATTGTGAAGAAACGCGAAGGAACAAACACAGCTAAATCAAAAGCAGCATCTATTAGGTAATGGTGTGAAGATAATAAAATTTCTGAAATGGACTAGCCTGCCCAGTGTCCCGACCAGATCCAATGGACCACCTCCAGAATGAGTTCAAACGTCGACTTCACTCCAGGCTCTAGTGTTTGGTTTCGGTTCTTGAGGAAGCATCAGCTACCATTCCTCTAAAATCATACAGAACCTTATTGAAAGCGTTCTTAGACGATTTCAAGCTGTCATAAACGCGAAAGGTGCATACACCCTACCTTAATGTCTACTAACAGATGCCCGAATATTTTCTATCATGTAGTGTATGTCACACGTGTGACGCGAACTGTTCCTTCCACATGACCGTCTTCTCACTCCATCTTGCTGCAGTCGATAATGTCTGTGGCAGCGTTGATCTTGACCTGTCGAAAATCGAGACTTAGCAATGGGCACGCAAGCATATGATCATAAATGTGTTATAGCATGTGTTGGACTCATGGTGCGCTCTATTACAAAGGCCAGTCAAGTCCAGATATCACCTTCGCATAACATGCTACAGACCATTCACTAAATACACTGATATGCAATACTTAAGGACGAAAGTAACTTTCACGTGATACAACACTACACCTCCCCAAACCAGAGATCTTGTTCGACTTTGCTGGAGGTGCCCTGTCGAACATAATCGTTTTGGTAGACCGAGTGTTATGGTGCGGCGATGCAGAATGTTGACGTCCACAGCTTTGAACACGGTACACTGACCTCATTTTTGTAGATGACAATGCGCGACAACATTGAACTGCTCAGGTGGAGCAGGTCTTAGCATGAGAGGATATTCGGCACCCGAGCTTGCCTGCCCGTTCCCCCGAGTTACATCCCGTCGAGCACGTGTGGGTTGCGTTGGGAAGACTTACTGCAACACGTCCACATGCACCAACGACCGTCCAGCAGTTGTCAAGCACACTGGTGGAGGAATGGTCCACCCTACCACAACGACTCCCTAACAACCTTCAACATCTACGTATATACTCCGCTAACCACCAACTGGTGTGTGGCGGAGGGCACAATTCGCGCCAAAGTTATATTCCCTCCCCCCCCCCCCCCCCCCCCGCTGTTCCACAAACGGATCGCGCTAGGAAAAAAACGACTGCATGAACGCCTCAGTACGAGCTCTAATTTCCATTATCTTTGAATGGTGATCATTGCGCGATTTCAAAGTTGGTGGTAATAATATATGCTCTACATTCTCGGCGAAGATCGAATTTCGGAATTTAATGAGCAGCACCTTCCGTTTAGCGCGTCGTCTATCTGCAAGTATGTCCCACTTCATACTTTCTATGAGATCTGTAACGTTCTCGCGATGGCTAAATGTACCAGTCACGAATCTTGCCGCTCTTCTTTGGACCTTCTCAATCTCTTGAATCAGACGCAACTGGTAAGGGTCCCATACAGACGAACAGTACTCCAAGACTGGACGAAGGACTGCATCGCTTCAGGATTCTACCAATAAAATGCAATGTAGAGTTCGCCTTGCCCGTTACTTTTGTAATCTGATCATTCCATTTGAGATCATTTCGAATAGTCACACCCAGATACTCGACGGATGTTACCGCTTCCAAAGGCTCGCACATTAATGGAGATTTTCGCCTTGTTATACGCAGTAGGTTACACTTACTAATATTGAGAGATAACTGCCAGTCGTTACATCACGCATTTATTTTCTGCAAATCCTCATTGATTTGTTCACAACTTTCATGTGATACCACTTTCCTGTAGACTACAGCATCATTGGCAAACTGTCTAATGCCGCTGTCAATACCATCAACCAGATCGTTTATATAAATCGTAAAAAGCAGCGGACCTATTACGCTGCCCTGGGGCACACGTGAAGTTACGCTTGTTTCTGTTGAAGTCACTCCATTCAGGACGACATACTGCTCTCTGTCTCTTAGAAAACTTTATACCCAACACCATATGTCATCGGATAGACCGTAAGTGCGCACTTTTTGGATCAGGCGACAGTGCAAATCTGAGTCGAATGCCTTTCGAAAGTCGAGAAATATGGCATCAACCTGGGAGCCGGTATCTAGAGCTTATTGTATATAATGGACAAAGAGGGCCAGCTGTGTCTCGCATGACCGCTGTTTCCTAAAACCGTGCTGGTTTCTGCACATGAGCTTCTCGGAGTCTAGAAAGGTCATAATGTCTGAACACAAAATGTGTTCCATGATTCTACAACAATGAAATTTGCCGGTAATTATGTGCATCCGATTTTCTACCCTTTTTATAGATGACCTGGGCCTTCTTCAAGTCCCGTGGAACTTTCCGCCGTTCCAATGATCTCTTATAGAAGACGGATAAGAATGGTGCTATATTTGCAGCATGGTCAACATAAAATCTTACGGGGATATCGTCTGGACCGGATGCCTTTCTGGTGTCTAAGGATCTTAACTTTTTTACAGTCCCACATTCACTAAACACTATGTCAGCCTTCCTTGCGTTTGTTCGATAAATGAAAGGTCGAGTGGTGCTGCAGTCCTCTACCGTAAACGAGTTTTTAAAAGCTAGGTTTAGAGTTTAAGCCTTCTGTTTATCATCATCCGTTACATTACCCGTACTGTCAACAAGAGAATGTACTGAATTATTTGTAGGGTTCATAGATTTTACTTACGACCAAAATTTTTTGATGTTATTTTTAGAATCTGCAGATAAAATATTGCTTTCAAATTCGTTAAAACCATCTCCCATTAGCCTTTTGACAGCTGCTTTCATTTCACACAATTTCTGTTTGTCATGGGGGCAGTGACTACGTTTAAAACGACTGTGCAAAATTCTCTGCTTTCTCAGCAACTTCCTAATTTGTTTGTTGTACCAAGGTGGATCCTTTCCCTCCCTCACATTTTTGCTAGACACATACTTCTCCAGCAAGTGGTGGACAACACCTTCAAATTCCGTCCAAAGATGCTCAATATCTTTGTGTCCTGCGGTAAATGCTTGGAGCTGACTACGAAGATTTTAATTAATGATGCTTTTATTTGCTTTCCCAAACAAGAAAATTCTACGCTGTTGTCTTTTTTTTTTTTCAACTTCCACTGATATAAAAGCCACAACGACATTATGGTCGCTAATATCTTCTTCTAGATTAACTTCCCCGAAAAGATAAGGTATGTTTGTCGCCAAGATATGTAATATGTTCCCATCTCGAGTTGATTTTCTAAACAATTGCCCAAGGTTGTATGTTGAGACCGCTCCTAAGATAACTTCACGCGAATCAAAGCTTCTGTTCCCTGTGATAAACGTGTAATTTTTCCAGTCAGTGGGTGCTAGATTAAAGTCTCCACCTATAACTAATGGATAATTTGGGTATTTACTTCCTATGTACTCAAGACTTTCCCTGAAACGTTCTGAGACGTTTGTTGCGGATGCTGGTTGTCTATTAAAACATTCTAATACAATGGTCAATCCGTGTCTGATTGACAGCTTTGTCCAAACTATTTCACAGCTCGACCCAGTATCGATCTCAACTGCGTTTAAACACCTTTTTACTGCAATGAACATACCGCCTCCCATAGCATCAGTACTATACTTCCTAAACATTGTCCAATCCGAGTTCAGAATTTCACTGCTATTTATGTCTGGTTTCAATCAGCTTTCGGTACCTACAACAGTTTTGGCATTGCTACTGTTTATTCCGGTGAGTGACTCGGGGTCTTGCTACAGACACTTCGACAATTTACTAACATGAGAAGTGGCATATTTAAATCCTTTAAAATGACCTGTTTAGGCGAACTAACAATTTTTACAGTTGGCACACCCACATCAGTGTCATGAACTGCTAATTTTTCAGGCCAACGGTTTTTTCTCTGTGGGGAGGAACATATCTAAAAAAAATAAAAAATAAAAAAAAAAGACCATGTGCACGCCACAAGTACTGTGCTACCCATGTAGCTGCTTCGTGTGTGTAGTGCACCCCTAATCTATCGAGGGGTGTCCTACAACTTTCCACCCCATAACGTAGGTCGAGAAGTCTACAACCATTTTCATCACAGAGTCGACGTAGCCTCTGGTTTAGATTCTCCACTCGACTCCAAATCAGAGGACCCCGCTCCACCCTGGGTACCCATGGAGCCGCATGGGAGAATGCTGAAGAGCATGAATTGCTTTCCGTGATGATGACAAACCCCATTAACAACCACGTTCCACCTTTATTTGTAAAGACACGGCACCCCCAAAAATCCCGGTGATTTCAGTAAAAGTGTCATTTCTATTCGGCTAATTACGTATTTCTCTCAGTTATTTTGTGTTCTATATTGTAGCATTCTTTCTATGTATGGTCCGATTTTCATTGAGCTATGTTACTTGGAAGTGACAAACTGTGCGAAAGTAAGTTACTTCTGGCCTTAAGTTTTATAAACCGGTGCATTTTATGAGTAGACCCCTGTTTCGATTGTTACGTCTCACAGGCTTGACAAGTAATTCACTTATCTTCCGCAAGGAATCCTCGATGCCAGGGTATTGACCCTGACCTATTATTGCAGTGGATCGTGATACACCAGTGTATGCCATCAACACCTCCTTGAACCGGCAGGTATGTACACAAATAGATGTCTAGTGTAGCAACTGCAGTAGTTCGAGTGACATAAAAATTGTTGTTGTTGTTGTTATGGTCTTCAGTCCTGAGACTGGTTTGATGCAGCTCTCCATGCTACTCTATCCTGTGCAAGCTTCTTCATCTCCCAGTACCTACTGCAACCTACATCCTTCTGAATCTGCTTAGTGTATTCATCTCTTGGTCTCCCTCTACGATTTTTACCATCCACGCTGCCCTCCAATGCTAAATTTGTGATCCCTTGATGCCTCAAAACATGTCCAACCAACTGATCCCTTCTTCTAGTCAAGTTGTGCCACAAACTTCTCTTCTCCCCAATCCTATTCAATACCTCCTCATTAGTTACGTGATCTACACACCTTATCTTCAGCATTCTTCTGTAGCACCACATTTCGAAGGCTTCTATTCTCTTCTTGTCCAAACTGGTTATCGTCCATGTTTCACTTCCATACATGGCTACACTCCATACAAATACTTTCAGAAACGACTTCCTGACACTTAAATCTGTACTCGATGTTAACAAATTTCTCTTCTTCAGAAACGATTTCCTTGCCATTGCCAGTCTACATTTTATATCCTCTCTACTTCGACCATCATCAGTTATTTTGCTCCCTAAATAGCAAAACTCCTTTACTACTTTAAGTGTCTCATTTCCTAATCTAATCCCCTCAGCATCACCCGATTTAATTTGACTACATTCCATTATCCTCGTTTTGCTTTTGTTGATGTTCATCTTATATCCTCCTTTCAAGACACTGTCCATTCCGTTCAACTGCTCTTCCAAGTCCTTTGCTGTCTCTGACAGAATTACAATGTCATCGGCGAACCTCAAAGTTTTTACTTCTTCTCCATGAATTTTAATACCTACTCCGAATTTTCCTTTTGTTTCCTTTACTGCTTGCTCAATATACAGATTGAATAACATCGGGGAGAGGCTACAACCCTGTCTCACTCCTTTCCCAACCACTGCTTCCCTTTCATGCCCCTCAACTCTTATAACTGCCATCTGGTTTCTGTACAAATTGTAAATAGCCTTTCGCTCCCTGTATTTTACCCCTGCCACCTTCAGAATTTGAAAGAGAGTATTCCAGTTAACGTTGTCAAAAGCTTTCTCTAAGTCTCCAAATGCTAGAAACGTAGGTTTGCCTTTCCTTAATCTTCCATCTAATATAAGTCGTAATGTTAGTATTGCCTCACGTGTTCAACATTTCTACGGAATCCAAACTGATCTTCCCCGAGGTCCGCTTCTACCAGTTTTTCCATTCGTCTGTAAAGAATTCGCGTTAGTATTTTGCAGCTGTGACTTATTAAACTGATAGTTCGGTAATTTTCACATGTGTCAACACCTGCTTTCTTTGGGATTGGAATTATTATATTCTTCTTGAAGTCTGTGGGTATTTCGCCTGTCTCATACATCTTGCAACCAGATGGTATAGTTTTGTCATGACTGGCTCTCCCAAGGCAATCAGTAGTTCTAATGGAATGTTGTCTACTCCCGGGGCCTTGTTTCGACTCAGGTCTTTCAGTGCTCTGTCAAACTCTTCACGCAGTATCATATCTCCCATTTCATCTTCATCTACATCCTCTTCCATTTCATTTATATTGTCCTCAAGTACATCGCCCTTGTATAAACCCTCTATATACTCCTTCCACCTTTCTGCCTTCCCTTCTTTGCTTAGAATGGGTTGCCATCTGATCTCTTGATATTCATACAAGTGGTTCTATTCTCTCCAAAGGTCTCTTTAATTTTCCTGTAGGCAGGATCTATCTTACCCCTAGTGAG
This sequence comes from Schistocerca nitens, assembly GCF_023898315.1. Classification (NCBI taxonomy): domain Eukaryota; kingdom Metazoa; phylum Arthropoda; class Insecta; order Orthoptera; family Acrididae; genus Schistocerca; species Schistocerca nitens. The sequence continues at coordinate 309,664,471 of NC_064615.1, read as the reverse complement.
ACAAGCCTCTACATCCTTACATTTGTCCTCTAGCCATCCCTGCTTAACCATTTTGCACTTCCTGTCGATCTCATTTTTGAGACGTTTGTATTCCTTTTTGCCTGCTTCATTTACTGCATTTTTATATTTTCTCCTTTCATCAATTAAATTCAATATTTCTTCTGTTACCCAAGGATTTCTATTAGCCCTCGTCTTTTTACCTACTTGATCCTCTGCTGCCTTCACTACTTCATCCCTCAGAGCTACCCATTCTTCTTCTACTGTATTTCTTTCCCCCATTCCTGTCAATTGTTCCCTTATGCTCTCCCTGAAACTCTCTACAACCTCTGGTTCTTTCAGTTTATCCAGGTCCCATCTCCTTAAATTCCCACCTTTTTGCAGTTTCTTCAGTTTCAATCTGCAGTTCATAACCAATAGATTGTGGTCAGAATCCACATCTGCCCCTGGAAATGCCTTACAATTTAAAACCTGGTTCCTAAATCTCTGTCTTACCATTATATAATATATCTGATACCTTTCAGTATCGCCAAGATTCTTCTATGTATACAACCTTGTTTTATGATTCTTGAACCAAGTGTTAGCTATGATTAAGTTATGCTCTGTGCAAAATTCTACAAGGCGGCTTCCTCTTTCATTTCTTCCCCCCAATCCATATTCACCTACTATGTTTCCTTCTCTCCCTTTTCCTACTGACGAATTCCAGTCACCCATGACTATTAAATTTTCGTCTCCCTTCACTACCTGAATAATTTCGTTTATCTCATCATACATTTCTTCAATTTCTTCGTCATCTGCAGAGCTAGTTGGCATATAAACTTGTACTACTGTAGTAGGCATGGGCTTTGTGTCTATCTTGGCCACTATAATACGTTCACTATGCTGTTTGTGGTAGCTTACCCGCGCTCCTATTTTTTTATTCATTATTAAACCTACACCTGCATTACCCCTATTTGATTTTTTATTTATAACCCTGTATTCACCTGACCAGAAGTCTTGTTCCTCCTGCCAACGAACTTCACTAATTCCCACTATATCTAACATATCCATTTCCCTTTTTAAATTTTCTAACCTACCTGCCCGATTAAGGGATCTGACATTCCACGCTCCGATCCGTAGAACGCCACTTTTCTTTCTCCTGATAACGACGTCCTCTTGAGTAGTCCCCGCCCGGAGATCCGAATGGGGGACTATTTTACCTCCGGAATATTTTACCCAAGAGGACGCCATCATCATTTAATCATACAGTAAAGCTGCATTTAAAGCTGCATTTAGTAAAGCATAAAAATTAAGATCGGAAATTTAACCCGAAAGACCTACTAGGCTTGGAAGTACACTACTAGCCATTAAAATTGCTACACAACGAAGATGACGTGCTACAGACGCGAAATTTAACCGAGAGGAAGAAGATGCTGTGATACCCAAATGATTAGCTTTTCAGAGCATTCACACAAGATTGGCGCCGGTGGCGACAACTGCAACGTGCTGACATGAGGAAAGTTTCCAACAGATTTCTCATACACAAACAGCAGTTGACCGGCGTTGCATGGTGTAACGTTGTTGTGATGCCTCGTGTAAGGAGGAGATAAGCGTACCATCATGTTTCCGACTTTGATAAAGGTCGGATTGTAGCCTATCGCGATTGCGGTTTATCGTATCGCGACACTGCTGCTCGCGTTGGTTGAGATCCAATGACTGTTAGTAGAATATGGAATTGGTGGGTTCAGGAGGGTAATACGGAACGCCGTGCTGGGACCTAATGGCCTCGTATCACTAGCAGTTGAGATGACAGGCATCTTATCCGCATGGCTGTAACGGATCGTGCGGTCACTTCTCGATCCCTGAGTCAACAGATGGGGACGTTTGCAAGACAACAACCATCTGCACGAACAGTACGACAACGTTTGCAGCAGCATGGACTCTCAGCTCAGAGACCGTGGCTGCGGTTACCCTTGACGCTGCATCACAGACAAGAGCACGTGCGATGGTGTACTCAACGACGAACCTGGCTGCACGAATGGCGCAACGTTATTGTTTCGGATGAATCCAGGTTCTGTTTACAGCATCATGATGGTCGCATCCGTGTTTGGCGACATCGCGGTGAACGCACATTGGAAGCATGTATTCGTCATCGCCATACTGGCGTATCACCTGGCGTGATGGTATGGGGTGCCATTGGTTACACTGACTTCTCAGGATCTATGCACCCAAATTGAGTGAAAATGTAATCACACGTCAGTTCTAGTATAATATATTTGTCCAATGAATACCCGTTTATTATCTGCATTTCTTCTTGATGTAGCAATTTTAATGGCCAGTAGCGTATGTACAGCAGTTAAAGACAAGCGAACAGAAACTTGCCTGGTGCCACCGAAGTTTAGGCATTTGTTTTAAGAAGTCTGTATAGGTAGCTGTCTCTCTCTCTCTCTATTTATGTACATACGTCTACTTCTACATCAATACTCGGCCATCCATCTGACCTAGAGTGGCGGAGGGTACCTCTGATACGACCAACTGATTCCCTCTTCCCTGTTCCTGTGCGTGGGAAGAACGATTGTCGGTAAGCCTCTGTATTAGCTGTAATTTCTCGAATTTTTTCATCGTGATCATTTCGCGAAATGTATGTGGGAGAATGCAGTAAGTTGTCCGACTCCTCAGGGAAGATACTCTATCGAAATTCCAATAGCAAACTTTTCCTATGAGTCTTAGTCTGGCGTCTGCCTTTCCTACTTTTTGTTCTATGTGGTCAATCCACTTAAGTTTGCTCTGGATAGTTAATTCTCAATATTTTACGGTATATACCGAAAAGAGATTTGTCGTCATAGCTGTAATTGTACCGTACTGGATTTATTTTACTATACATATGTACCGTGTTACATTTACTTATGTTTAGCGTGAACTGTCAGAGCATGCACCATTTATCAGACCTTTTCAGGTCATTCTGCAAATTGATGCTGTATTCTGGTGCTGCTACTTTGTTACAGACAATCGCATCATCTGCGAACAGTCATAAAGAGCTTCCGATGTTTCCTACTAGATCATCTACATACATTGTAAATAATAGCGGTCCTATTACACTTCCGTGGGATACTCCGGAAGTTATCTTTGCAACTGTCGATTTTGTTCCGTTAAGTCCGACGTGTTGATTTCTGTCAGCAACGAAATCCTGAACCCAGTAGAAAGTCTGGAAAGCTAGAATGTTTTTCACTAGACAGCGACGCGGGAAGATGTCAAATGAGTCCTTGGAATCAAGGAACACGGAGTCAACCTGCGCGCCGTTGTTTACAGGGCTATGGATCTCACGGAGGGAGAGAGAGCGAGCTGAGTTTCGGAAGATCTCTGTTTACGGGATGCATGCCGATTTTTATGGAGGAGGTTTTCGTTCTCCAAAAATGTCTCTGTCTCCACATACAAAGACGTAGACACGCATACACATACACACACACACACACACACACACACACACACACACACACACACACACACACAAACACTAAGAAAGTAGAAGAGTGTATGATTTCATACATACACACACCAAAGAAAGCTTTGCATCACCCTGAACTCCTGAAGATAGACGTTCACTGTGGATATTGTATCACAGACACAGTCCCTTTTAGTGTTCAGAGGTTTCACTAAACCCGCCCAAAGACGTAAACAACCATGCACGAACAGCGCCTATTAGTCGGAGGGGTCAGACAGCCCACGAGTTCCAGTGATTCCACCAGGAAGGAGGTGTACGATTTGTGTTGTCTGCATTTCAACCATGCCTAGACGGTCAATACCGCGGCTCGATCGCGTCCAGTTTGTTACTTTGTGTTCAGACGTCTCGGATTGAACTAACAACTTACAACACAAACATCTCGTTGCTACTGTACGGCAGCTTGTTTTGAACACTAGTGCTACTGACAACATGACTCGTGCACATGACGATGCTCGTGCTGATGCTGCATTTAACATTTGACGATGGCACTATGGCTGCAGTACATTAGAACTTTGTTTTTATAAAACAGGTGTGCCTCTTCATATTTAAAGCCCACAAACGCGTGTATTTGTCAGTAGCACTTTTCATTATGGTCCGTTTATTGTTTTTCAGCTATAGACAATCTGCGAGTGTATTTATGGTTTTTCCCATTTTTTACTGCAGATCGGACGATGGTCATTATAGACCGAAACCGGTAATCTGTTAACAAAAAGTTTGTGACCATTGACGTAAATTAAAGGAAACTTACTGCATATACGGGTCACTGTTTTATTCGCGACAATGCCGCAGCTTGTCAAAGCGATGTCGTTCGGACATGGAGAAGATACATAGAGACAGGAACTGTCGATGACATGCCTCTCTCAGGCGGTCCAAGGGCTACTACTGCAGTGGATTACCACTATCTACTGATTATAGCTAGGAGGAAACCTGACAGCAACGCCACCATGTTGAATAATGCTTTTTGTGCAGCCACAGTAACTTGTGTTACGACTCAAACTGTGCGCTATAGGCTGCATGATGCGCAACTTCACTCCCGACGTCTATGGCAAGGTCCATCTTTGCAACTACAACACCATGCAGCGCGGTACAGATGGGCTCAACAACATGCCCAATGGAGCGCTGAGGAGTGGCATCACGTTCTCTTCACCGATCAGTGTCGCATATGCCTTCAACCAGACAATGGTCGGAGACGTGTTTGGAGGCGCCCCGGTCAGGCTGAACGCCTTAGACACACTGTCCAGCGAGTGCAGCAAGGTGGAGGTTTCCTGTTGTTTAGGGGTGGCATTTTGTGGGGGCCGACGTACGCCGCTTGTCGTCATGGAAGGCGCCGTAACGGCTGTATGATACGGGAATGGCATCCTCCGACCGATAGTGCAACCGTATGGGCAGCATATTGGCGAGGCATTCGTCTTCACGGACGACGGTTCGCTCCCCCAACGTGCATATGATGTGAATGACTTCCTTCAGCATAACGACATCGCTAAACTAGAGTGGCCAGTATGTTCTCCAGACATGAACCCCATCGAACATGCCTGGGATGAACTGAACACTGCTGTTTAGGGACGACATGACCCACCAACCACTCTGAGGGATGTACGCGGATTCGTCGTTGAAGAGTGGGACAATCTGGACCAACAGTGCCTTGACGATCTTGTGGATAGTATGCCACGACGAATACAGGCAAGCAAGAGGACGTGCTACTGGGTATTAAAGGTATCGGTGTTTACAGCAATCTGGACCACCACCTCTAAAGGTCTCGCTGTATGGCGGTACAACATGCAATGTGTGGTTTTCATGAGCATTAAAACGGGCGGAAATGATGTTCATGATTATCACTATTCCCATTTTCTGTACAGGTTCCAAAACTCTCGGGACCGAGGTGATGCAAAACTTATTTTGATGCGTGTATTATGTAACTGTGTATCTGCAATTATGAAGTGTGTATTCCGTGTTATTTTAAACTCCTTAATCTGTGGCAAAAAATTAGAGTTTTGTAATGTATATGTGATAAAAAGCAAAAGGATATGTTAAATGATAATGTATTATAATATGTGTATGTTCAAAAAAAGAAAAAGTTTATTGAAAGTTGGTTCATGCTTAGGGCACTTGTATTTCTAACATCTAAAAGTTGTAGAGAAGTCCCCCCGCAACGGAAGTGGAATGGCGCGATGTAAAAAGTGGTTTTGGTGATCGAACTGAGCGGCCCCTTTTTGTGAACGGCACACAGTATGTGGCTAGCCGTAGCACGGTACACTTCGACGGTGATAAGAGTGGCAATTGGTAGCTACTTTACAAGGGATTTGCCTCGGATATGGATTTGGCTCTTATCTGGTATTCTCGGCGTAAGGGAATGGCTCTAATATGTCGAAATTCCGGATGCCAAGAAGAGATTTTATAGAGCATTCGAACATCAAGAGCCGTGAGTACAGTTAGTCACCAAGTCGCTTGCCACCAATCTTCGTCACTGCTTCACTAACTCCATATATTCAGTAATGTATATGGACATGGACCAGTTAATTTGTTGTGTTGTTTTAATAATAATCACAAAATCAATTTTCTATCCTCATCACGAAACTATGCAGGGTCCTCACCTAAGTGCTATTAAAATCTAGTATCCTGATTGAAATGAACAATTCTTGCATTTAAGTATTTAAAAGTAATTTTTTGTTTACTGTAAAAAGAGTAGTAAAAGTTAAAGCTAAAATCACATAAGTGAATTTTGACGGGTTTTTGCTAAAGTTTCCTTAGTTTATTACAAAATATAGTTTTGTAGTATTACAGTGCAAAATTGTGAAAATGTTATTGTCTAGACTACCTGCTTCACAGGTGATAAAAAGGCAAATAAGTTATGCTCATTTTCTAAAATAGCGTGGTTTTTATTTGTATCACGAATGGTTCCTTTTTTGAAGTTAATTAAGTCCAGTGTTGTATTTTATTGTCTTGCAACTACTCCAAATGAAGTGAATGGTCCAAAATGGTTCAAATGGCTCTGAGCACTATGGGACTTAACTTCTGAGGTCATCAGTCCCCTAGAACTTAGAACTACTTAAACTTAACTAACCTAAGGACATCACACGTATCCATGCCCAAGGCAGGATTCGAACCCACGACCGTAGCAGTCGCGCTGTTCCAGACTGTAGCGCCTAGAACCACTCGGCCACTACAGCCGGCTGAAGTGAATGATTAACTTTTCTACTGTAATAATCAAAGAGCGTTGACTAGTGAAACTATACTAGTTTATGGCCCCCATCATGTTCTACACCTACTAGGAAAAAAACTGAACAATTACTATTGCTAAGGAAAACTGATATATTTAGAGGAGTTTAAACAACGTATTTATGATATTATTCATCTTTATTCGTGATTTTTTTCATGTCAATTAAGGTAAAAGCCCTTCATGTCCAATTATTGTCTGCAATTCATGCAGTAACATTTCAGTATTTGATTAAGTAATGCTCCTGAGTGTAGCTGTCATTAGTATGAGCTTGCTGCAAAATTACTTCCTATAATTTACTGGTGTGTGTGTTATTGGTAACTGCTGCTACACACAGTACAGAGTACACTGTGTCAGTTTGTATCCTGTTTGCTATTCAAAGACAAATCTCAACGAAAGTCACTTCAATAACCAATATTCAATTTTCTTAAACATTTATTTCCAAATTTATGTTCCTAATTGCGCTGGCGACCGTTCATTTTTTTTTCATTCATTTATGATTTTACCACTTGCATTAAATCTCAGGGTTAAAGTCCGTTTGGTTTTTCTGTTTATTTCACCAAATTCAAAATTATGGTCAGATACCTGTTCAATCTTCGAAATCCTCTCAGAGGGTAACATTTACGTGTTTCACGTTAGAGTGATAAACGTTAGTATTATATGTCCGACAGAACAGATACCTTTCTTTCTATGGTTCTATGGGCACGACGGCTGTTTGATGAAAACGCTTCAGTGTGATTGCGCAACCAACATCGTAACTCCTACAGGAATCAAAAATTAGAGAGTAGGGGTTAATTGGTGGAGGTTGTTTCGGTGCAGCGTGATGGATGTGGGAAACTTGGGTCACACAGAAAATGTTCCCTGATGGCCGAGATGGTTAGGGTAACCGTTCTAGAGAAGCGGGGAATTCAGGTTTCAGTACCCGCGACATCTACTGTCTTCTCCGAAAGTAACCACCCCGAAACCCTGTCGAAGCACGTCACCCCCAGGTTTCATGGCCTACAGTTTGGAAAACTATCCACCAATCATACCACACTACTTACGCCACCGCTACGTGGTACCTTCTCAACGACAAATATACTACAAGAGAGAAACTACATAGCATATCGAGCGCTAGTGGACTTACCCCTGTGCTTCAAGTGCAATGTCGAAGATACAGATTTACATCGTATTGAGTGTGGGCCAACAGCAGCTGTCTGGACCCTCGTACAGAAGATTGTGGCTTTCTTCCTCCGAGTAACCCCACATCACGTTTCTCCTATCATGGTTGTATATCCTGACACGACCTGCTTTCCATCGTCTAAGTAGCACGCCATCGCATGGATCAGTGACTTGGTTATCAACTACCTCTTCCGGGACGACATCGTCGATCCAGCGGACTTTTGGACACGCCTCCAAGTACATCACTACACCCTTCGCCGACATCGACACTATCGGGCCACTTTCACGAACTATTTACGGAGTATTTTCACCAACCCGCCTCGGAGCTGGAATCTCAACGAAACGTGCCAGCGAAGATTGGACGATCCCACGTTCCCCTTCTAATGGTCAATGATAGAATGGACGTTGTTCTGATGGCGCGCCAAAGTGGAGCATGGCGCAGAAAGTATTCCTGATTTCCTGATTTCTTTCATTTCTCTTTTCTCCTCATCTTCTAAGTCTCTTTTTCCTTACACAGGTTTATCCTTTTCACGCGTAGCTCTCTATCTGCAACCTATTTGTTTTCTTTCTCCTGTGCTCCCCCATGAAAATAAAATTAAAAAGAAGTAAGTTCGTTTTCTGCTGATGGTGAGACTGCATACTTATTTACGTTTCCAAAAAAAAAAAAAAAGTCCCCATCCGCCAAAAATTTTCATCTCTCGCCGTTGCATTGCTGCAGTGCCCTGTGCGGCTTAAAGTCATCATTTCCTTCCTGTCTCTATCCAATCCTGTTTCCATTCCATTCTTTTCACTCCAGTTATTCATTTATATATCCTGTCTCCTTCATCGCGAGTGATGTCCGCTCTGTCGAACACGTCCGACAGAACAGACACCACTCACATCTGTAAAACTCCATCCACCACACTAACTAGAAGTTTTGCCTAAGTCATCTTGTATCCTCCTATAGTCACTCAAAAACGACACCTTCCCGTATGCGACAGCATCATCAGCAAACAACCACATATTGCTGTTCACCCTGCCCATCAGAAGTCCGTCCACATTGCCTTAGTAATTATTTTAACAAGGTATTGTTCGTTATGATTTTTCCGTGGAAAACGTGTGTTTCAAGACGACTGGTGATACACCAGACTTGTTGAACATTATCTCGACGAGTTAATGCAGAAACGCAGTTGGCACGGGAGCTTCATAAAGAAAGCAATGATTTGTAGGAGGTACTCCTACTTTTATGTAATTACAAAATTTATGAAATTCGGACTTCCCTAACATAAACCGCTTCAAACGAATCGTGAAAAAACCTGCATGGCTTGTTTGCAGAATCAGCTTAATCTAAACACAACTGCGTTGCCGAAGATCTCCAAGTTAATCATATAAACCTGTCTTAAATTAGATATTAGATATGCAAGGCTTCAGAGAAGTGCAGTAGATGTGATGGGTGCGTTTTGGGTGTCTTGGATTGGCAGCACTCGCGTTTTCTTTTTAATGTCACAACTTCATACTGCGTGAAGAAAACGATTCTCAGACTACTTTGCGTAATTTTGACCGTGAAATTTCATTATTTGAACTCAAAAGGACCTGTTTACTTCCGAAGTTAACAGAAGAAACGAACTGCAAAAGAACACGAAACACTAAAATTTCCCGTAAATAAATTCGTAAATAATTAAGGATATGACAGTAATTTTGTTCAGTTACTACTCTAAGCCTCCCCCCATGAACCATGGACCTTGCCGTTGGTGGGGAGGTTTTCGTGCCTCAACGATACAGATAGCCGTACTGTAGGTGCAACCACAACGGAGGGGTATCTGTTGAGAGGTCAGACAAACGTGTGGTTCCTGAAGAGGGGCAGCAGCCTTTTCAGTAGTTGCAGGGGCAACAGTCTGGATGATTGACTGATCTGACCTTGTAACATTAACCAAAACGGCCTTGCTGTTGTGGTACTGCGAACAGCCGAAAGCAAGGGGAAACTACAGCCGTAATTTTTCCCGAGGGCATGCAGCTTTACTGTATGGTTACATGATGATGGCGTCCTCTTGGGTAAAATATTCCGGAGGTAAAATAGTCCCCCATTCGGATCTCCGGGCGGGGACTACTCAAGAGGACGTCGTTATCAGGAGAAAGAAAAGTGGCGTTCTACGGATCGGAGCGTGGAATGTCAGATCCCTTAATCGGGCAGGTAGGTTAGAAAATTTAAAAAGGGAAATGGATATGTTAGATATAGTGGGAATTAGTGAAGTTCGGTGGCAGGAGGAACAAGACTTATGGTCAGGTGAATACAGGGTTATAAATACAAAATCAAATAGGGGTAATGCAGGTGTAGGTTTAATAATGAATAAAAAAATAGGAGCGCGGGTAAGCTACCACAAACAGCATAGTGAACGTATTATAGTGGCCAAGATAGACACAAAGCCCATGCCTACTACAGTAGTACAAGTTTATATGCCAACTAGCTCTGCAGATGATGAAGAAATTGAAGAAATGTATGATGAGATAAACGAAATTATTCAGGTAGTGAAGGGAGACGAAAATTTAATAGTCATGGGTGACTGGAATTCGTCAGTAGGAAAAGGGAGAGAAGGAAACATAGTAGGTGAATATGGATTGGGGGGAAGAAATGAAAGAGGAAGCCGCCTTGTAGAATTTTGCACAGAGCATAACTTAATCATAGCTAACACTTGGTTCAAGAATCATAAAACAAGGTTGTATACATAGAAGAATCTTGGCGATACTGAAAGGTATCAGATAGATTATATAATGGTAAGACAGAGATTTAGGAACCAGGTTTTAAATAGTAGAACATATCCAGGGGCAGATGTGGACTCTGACCACAATCTATTAGTTATGAACTGTAGAATGAAACTGAAGAAGTTGCAAAAAGGTGGGAATTTAAGGAGATGGGACCTGGATAAACTGACTAAACCAGAGGTTGTACAGAGTTTCAGGGAGAGCATAAGGGAACAATTGACAGGAATGGGGGAAAGAAATACAGTAGAAGACGAATGGGTAGCTCTGAGTGATGAAGTAGTGAAGGCAGCAGAGGATCAAGTAGGTAAAAAGACGAGGGCTAGTAGAAATCCTTGGGTAACAGAAGAAATATTGAATTTAATTGATGAAAGGAGAAAATATAAAAATGCAGTAAATGAAGCAGGCAAAAAGGAATACAAACGTCTCAAAAATGAGATCGACAGGAAGTGGAAAATGGCTAAGCAGGCATGGCTAGAGGACAAATGTAAGGATGTAGAGGCTTATCTCACTAGGGGTAAGATAGATACTGCCTACAGAAAAATTAAAGAGACCTTTGGAGAAAACAGAGCCACTTGTATGAATATCAAGAGCTCAGATGGAAACCCAGTTCTAAGCAAAGAAGGGAAAGCAGAAAGGTGGAAGGAGTATATAGAGGGTTTATACAAGGGCGATGTACTTGAGGACAATATTATGGAAATGGAAGAGGATGTAGATGAGGATGAAATGGGAGATATGATACTGCGTGAAGAGTTTGACAGAGCACTGAAAGACCTGAGTCGAAACAGGGCCCGGGCGTAGACAACATTCCATTACAACTACTGACGGCCTTGGGAGAGCCAGTCCTGACAAAACTCTACCATCTGGTGAGCAAGATGTACGAGACAGGCGAAATATCCTCAGACTTCAAGAAGAATATAATAATTCCAATCCCAAAGAAAGCAGGTGTTGACATATGTGAAAATTACCGAACTATCAGTTTAATAAGTCACAGCTGCAAAATACTAACGCGAATTATTTACAGACGAATGGAAAAACTGGTAGAGGCCGACCACGGGGAAGATCAGTTGGATTCCGTAGAAATGTTGGAACACGTGATGCTATACTTACCTTACGACTTATCTTAGGAGAAAGATTAAGGAAAGGCAAACCTACGTTTCTAGCATTTGTAGACTTAGAGAAAGCTTTTGACAATGTTGACTGGAATACTCTCTTTCAAATTCTAAAGGTGGCAGGGGTAAAATACAGGGAGCGAAAGGCTATTTACAATTTGTACAGAAAGCAGATGGCAGTTATAAGAGTCGAGGGGCATGAAAGGGAAGCAGTGGTTGGGAAGGGAGTGAGATAGGGTTGTAGCCTCTCCCCGATGTTATTCAATCTGTATATTGAGCAAGCAGTAAAGGAAACAAAAGAAAAGTTCGGAGTAGGCATTAAAATCCATGGAGAAGAAATAAAAACTTTGAGGTTCGCCGATGACATTGTAATTCTGTCAGAGACAGCAAAGGACTTGGAAGAGCAGTTGAACGGAATGGACAGTGTCATGAAAGGAACATCAACAAAAGCAAAACGAGGATAATGGAATGTAGTCAAATTAAGCCGGGTGATGCTGAGGGAATTAGATTAGGAAATGAGACACTTAAAGTAGTAAAGGAGTTTTGCTATTTGGGGAGCAAAATAACTGATCATAGTCGAAGTAGAGAGGGTATAAAATGTAGACTGGCAATGGCAAGGAAAGCGTTTCTGAAGAAGAGAAATTTGTTAACATCGAGTATAGATTTAAGTGCCAGGAAGTCGTTTCTGAAAGTATTTGTATGGAGTGTAGCCATGTATGGAAATGAAAAATTGTCGATAAATAGTTTGGACAAGAAGAGAATAGAAGCTTTCGAAATGTGGTGCTACAGAAGAATGTTGAAGATTAGGTGGGTAGATCACGTAACTAATAAGGAGGTATTGAATAGGATTGGGAAGAAGAGAAGTTTGTGGCACAACTTGACTAGAAGAAGGGATCGGTTGGTAGGACATGTCCTGAGGCATCAAGGGATCACAAATTTAGCATTGGAGGACAGCGTGGAGGGTAAAAATCGTAGAGGGAGACCAAGAGATGAATACACTAAGCAGATTCAGAAGGATATAGGTTGCAGTAGGTACTGGGAGATGAAGAAGCTTGCACAGGATAGATTAGCTTGGAGAGCTGCATCAAAGCAGTCTCAGGACTGAAAACCACTACAACAACTACTACTACTCTAAGAGTCAATTAAATTCGCACTTGGTCATGAGTATGCTGTAATACGATGTCTTATTGAACGTAAACACAGTTTACGTTGCTGACAGCTCTCATATTCTAAATACCTGCCCATAGCGTGCCTTGCAACAATAACAGGCGAGCCGCGTAATTGTGATTGGTGTATTCTTCGCCATGGCTGGTGGGGATTGCAGTAAACGTGGAAATCGAGATTTGTCCGAAAATGTTGGGACTTCGGCGACTGTCGCCACTGTGGTACAGTCCATGCAGGAGGACATCAACGTGGATACTGAAAATACCGTAGCATGGAGAAAAAATCAGGCAGGGACGTAAAATATGAAGCCGGATAAACGCACGGTATCAGCTGCTACTCACAGCGCAGGTAAGACGACCAGTACTACAATGAGTATTTTAGCAGGGATTAGCTTTCCCGAGATGACAGATGACATTCAGATGGATGTCCCTAACGTCAAGAGGCCAATGAATAAAAGAACTGGAGAAAAAGGTCAAATGCCGGCCGCTGTGACAGAGCAGTTCTAGGCGCTTCAGTCTGGAACCGCGCGACCGCTACGGTCGCAGGTTCGAATCCTGCCTCGGGCGTGAATGTGCGTGATGTCCTTAGCTTAATTAGGTTTAAGTAGTTCTAAGTTCTAGGGGACTGATGACCTCAGAAGTTAGGTCCCATAGTGCTCAGAGCCATTTGAACCATTTTTGAAAAAGGTCAAATGAAAATTCCAGCGAAGATTCTTGAAGAGCCAACGACTGGAAAGTCTTTATTGCGCAACCGACAAGAAGTGTCGGCTGGAAGGAAAACAACAGAGAGACAACGCAGGATACAAAACAGTTGATTTAGAGAGATCGATGAACATCTCAAAACAAATATAAGAAGACAGACCATAAGTACTGTACATTGGAATTCTCGAGAAAAATATTGTTAAACTGCACCCAACGACTATGGTTAAGTAAATTTATGCAAAGGTACCCACTATGAAATCTTATAATGTGAATGTGCCTCCTATTAGAAAGACCCGTGTAAAAATAAGAGCTTGCAAAAAAGTGAGACAGTACCAATTAACACAGGACAAAGTTTTCAATGAAAATAATTGGGATGTATATATCTCCTCAAAAATGTTGAACAAAAATGAAGATGTAATCAGGGACGTCGACCTTTCAGTAAGTGAAGAGGAAATATAAGAAGTTATTATTAGTGAACTTGAAGCTATACCTACAGGTTCGAAAGTTTTCAAAACGATTCATGCAAAATGGATCTGAAATGCTCTGGGAACATCAAACATGTGTATAAACACTTGAGCTCAAACCTTACCCGAATTTGTATATATTCATGGGGCGAGGTGTGCTCTAGAACCGTATGTTTCTGTCGTGAGACAGTGTTTCAAATGCCTACGCTGCAGTCACACTGGCACTAAATGCAGACGATCACAGGTTAGTGAACGGTATCTTCTGCCTAATGTTGACTATAGTAAACTGAAACTAACTCCATCCGAACACACCTCGGAAATCCCATTGGTACCGACCAACCGCCGTGTCATCCTCTGCCGACTGGTGTCACTGGATGCGTATATATAGAGGCATGTGGTCAGCGTACCGCTCTCCCGACTGTTGTCAGCTTTTGTGAGTGGAGCCGCCACTTCTCAGTCAGGTAGCTCCTCAACTAGCCTCACATGGCCTTAGTGCACCCCACTAGCCAACACCACCGGGCAGACATGGATAGCCACCCACCCAAGTGCCAGCCAAGATTGGTTCAAATGGCTCTGAGCGCTATGGTACTTAACATCTATGGTCATCAGTCCCCTAGAACTCAGAACCACTTAAACCTAACTAACCTAAGGACATCACACACATCCATGCCCGAGGCAGGATTCGAACCTGCGACCGTAGCAGTCGCGCGGCTCCGGACTGAGCGCCTAGAACCGCTAGACCACCGCGGCCGGCGCCAGCCAAGACCAACAGAGTTTAACTTAGGTGATTTGATGGGAACTGGTGTTACCACTGTGGCACGGCTGTTGGTCATGTTGACTGTAATGGAGCAAATAAAATCAACGGGATGGGAAAATATACAAGTACAAAAAAATCAGGAAAAAACATGGAACACCTTATTTAACAAGATAATGCTTAAAATTTCACATCAGCAGCATCCGATAAAGAAAAGTTTGCCAGAGGAATTATACCGAAATGAAGTAAATGTCGCAGCACTCTCGGAAACATGGTTTAAACGAACTTCGAGTATAGTGATTCCAGCATATCGTATTATAAGAAAGGACAGGATATACCGAGCGAGGTGGCGTAGTAGTTAGCACACTAGACTCGCATCAGGAAGGACGATGGTTAAAACCCGCATCCGGCCATCCTGATATAGGTTTTCCGTGATCTCCCTAAATCGCTTCAGGCAAATGCCGCGATGGTTCCTTTGAAAGAGCACTGCCAACTTCCTTCCTCATCCTTCCCCAATCTGATGGGACCGATGACCTAGCTGTTTGGTCCACTCCCCCAAATCAACAAACCAACCAGCAGAATAAATGGGAGACGTGGCGCAGCGATTCATGTCCAGAAGAATCTTTATTACACAATTTCACCCCTACAATTACCACCGGAGGAAGAAATCCAAGTTCTAGCCATTAGAATTCATTCACATGTGTAAGGTTTCTCTCTAAACTCTGGTTACTGCTAGCCAAGAACCAGAATTCATGATAGAACATGGCAAAATGCTTTTACCCAGACGCAACCACCGTATCTAATGTGTGGTGACTTCAGTTCACACAACGTTTTGTGATAGTGTGGAATTACAGATGACTACGGGACACGTATGGAAGATGTAATTGAAAACTATGGGTTAGTGCTATTTAATGAAGAAAAACTCACCTTAGTGTTTTGTCTGGACACACAACAGACCGTTACTGACCTAACCATATGTTCTCGGAAAGTGGCTATTTTAGATCAATGGGCAGTCCGGAGACATATTCTGAGCTCAGTTCATCTGCCAATTGAAATTAACCTAGGAATAACTCCTACATTAGACAAGGAAGTAGAGATGAGTGGAATATGGAGAACAGAAGAAGTTCAATGGGAAGAATACAGGCCTTGGAGTCAGCAACTAATTTCAGAACTGAGAATATACCAAAATGTAGAGAATGGTGATACAGCCTTTATCGAACTCAGAAACATATCACCTACCGAAGCAATTCCAATGAAGAAAATATCAAAGGAACCACTGAAAAATCCAACCATTTAGTGGAATACAGAACTCTCAAGAGCAACTGCTGCAAGAAAAAAAACGCACTGAGATGATATCAGGCAAACCTGTCACTCGATAACTACTTACAATATAAGATGATAGATTGCCAAATGAAGAACATTTTAAAGAAAAAGAAGAAAGAGAGCTGGAGGACATTTTGTAACGAATTACAGAAATATATTAATATCACAATATATGGAAACGTATTAAGGCTCTTCGACATAGTAACCAAGGAACTTCCGTAGAGTCTTGTACTGTAAGGAAGCAAGGGAGAGGCTGCTGTTATGGGTAGCCAGTATCCTCTTTCTACAACACAAATACACACGTGTATTAATATAGTTCTTTATTTACATGAAGCTGCTACTAAACTGGAATAGAGTCAATGTTCGTGATAGAAGCTTTCAGACAATATCGGTACTCTTGCTATTACAAACTTTAGCCTCGCTGTTTGTCCCACTATGGTCACTAATCTGGTCGTTATGTACTGTCTTAGCCTGTGAGGTGAACCACACCTGCTCTGCGAGTAGACTGACAAACTTCAACGGGTGAGTGAGTCAGTGAGACCCTCCGGTCAGCCGGCTGGGGTGGCCGAGCGGTTCTAGGCGCTACAGTCCGTAACCACGCGGCTGCTACGGTCGCAGGTTCGAATCCTGCCTCGAGCATGGATATGTGTGATGTCCTTAGGTTAGTTAGGTTTAAGTAGTTCTAAGTCCTAGGGGACTGATGACCTCAGACGTTAAGTACCATAGTGCTCAGAACCATTTGACTCCTCCGGTCAGCGGCGGCGGCCTAAATGCTTGCTATCGAGAGGGTGTTGGCGGCTTGTTGCTTTTCAGTGTGTCTCTGGCCTTTCTTCTGAAGGAGCGCTTGATCCAGCACCTACTTATGGATCTTCGCGCTCCATCTTTCCCGACCGGTCTGCTGGCCACAGCTTACACCAGCACAATATCAGTATGAGAAGCATGGATGAATGACTCGAAGACATATTTCTAGACACAAAATAGTGCGTCCTCAGTAACAGCAGAATCTCCAAGTGCTCCAAAAGAAATATCACATTACAGCTAGTTCTGCAAGGTTCGCAGGAGAGCTTCTGTAAAGTTTGGAAGGTAGGAGACGAGATACTGGCAGAAGTAAAGCTGTGAGTACCGGGCGTGAGTCGTGCTTCGGTAGCTCAGTTGGTAGAGCACTTGCCCGCGAAAGGCAAAGGTCCCGAGTTCGAGTCTCGGTCGGGCACACAGTTTTAATCTGCCAGGAAGTTTCATATCAGCTCACACTCCGCTGCAGAGTGAAAATCTCATTCTGGAAACATCCCCCAGGCTGTGGCTAAGCCATGTCTCCGCTATATCCTTTCTTTCAGGAGTGCTAGTTCTGCAAGGTTCGCAGGAGAGCTTCTGTAAAGTTTGGAAGGTAGGAGACGAGATACTGGCAGAAGTAAAGCTGTGAGTACCGGGCGTGAGTCGTGCTTCGGTAGCTCAGTTGGTAGAGCACTTGCCCGCGAAAGGCAAAGGTCCCGAGTTCGAGTCTCGGTCGGGCACGCAGTTTTAATCTGCCAGGAAGTTTCATATCAGCGCACACTCCGCTGCAGAGTGAAAATCTCATTCTGGAAACATCCCCCAGGCTGTGGCTAAGCCATGTCTCCGCTATATCCTTTCTTTCAGGAGTGCTAGTTCTGCAAGGTTCGCAGGAGAGCTTCTGTAAAGTTTGGAAGGTAGGAGACGAGATACTGGCAGAAGTAAAGCTGTGAGTACCGGGCGTGAGTCGTGCTTCGGTAGCTCAGTTGGTAGAGCACTTGCCCGCGAAAGGCAAAGGTCCCGAGTTCGAGTCTCGGTCGGGCACACAGTTTTAATCTGCCAGGAAGTTTCATATCAGCGCACACTCCGCTGCAGAGTGAAAATCTCATTCTGGAAACATCCCCCAGGCTGTGGCTAAGCCATGTCTCCGCTATATCCTTTCTTTCAGGAGTGCTAGTTCTGCAAGGTTCGCAGGAGAGCTTCTGTAAAGTTTGGAAGGTAGGAGACGAGATACTGGCAGACGTAAAGCTGTGAGTACCGGGCGTGAGTCGTGCTTCGGTAGCTCAGTTGGTAGAGCACTTGCCCGCGAAAGGCAAAGGTCCCGAGTTCGAGTCTCGGTCGGGCACACAGTTTTAATCTGCCAGGAAGTTTCATATCAGCGCACACTCCGCTGCAGAGTGAAAATCTCATTCTGGAAACATCCCCCAGGCTGTGGCTAAGCCATGTCTCCGCTATATCCTTTCTTTCAGGAGTGCTAGTTCTGCAAGGTTCGCAGGAGATCTTCTGTAAAGTTTGGAAGGTAGGAGACGAGATACTGGCAGAAGTAAAACTGTGAGTACCGGGCGTGAGTCGTGCTTCGGTAGCTCAGTTGGTAGAGCACTTGCCCGCGAAAGGCAAAGGTCCCGAGTTCGAGTCTCGGTCGGGCACGCAGTTTTAATCTGCCAGGAAGTTTCATATCAGCGCACACTCCGCTGCAGAGTGAAAATCTCATTCAGAAAAATCCCCCAGGCTGTGGCTAAGCCATGTCTCCGCTATATCCTTTCTTTCAGGAGTGCTAGTTCTGCAAGGTTCGCAGGAGAGCTTCTGTAAAGTTTGGAAGGTAGGAGACGAGATACTGGCAGAAGTAAAGCTGTGAGTACCGGGCGTGAGTCGTGCTTCGGTAGCTCAGTTGGTAGAGCACTTGCCCGCGAAAGGCAAAGGTCCCGAGTTCGAGTCTCGGTCGGGCACACAGTTTTAATCTGCCAGGAAGTTTCATATCAGCGCACACTCCGCTGCAGAGTGAAAATCTCATTCTGGAAACATCCCCCAGGCTGTGGCTAAGCCATGTCTCCGCTATATCCTTTCTTTCAGGAGTGCTAGTTCTGCAAGGTTCGCAGGAGAGCTTCTGTAAAGTTTGGAAGGTAGGAGACGAGATACTGGCAGAAGTAAAGCTGTGAGTACCGGGCGTGAGTCGTGCTTCGGTAGCTCAGTTGGTAGAGCACTTGCCCGCGAAAGGCAAAGGTCCCGACTTCGAGTCTCGGTCGGGCACACAGTTTTAATCTGCCAGGAAGTTTCATATCAGCGCACACTCCACTGCAGAGTGAAAATCTCATTCTGGAAACATCCCCCAGGCTGTGGCTAAGCCATGTCTCCGCTATATCCTTTCTTTCAGGAGTGCTAGTTCTGCAAGGTTCGCAGGAGAGCTTCTGTAAAGTTTGGAAGGTAGGAGACGAGATACTGGCAGAAGTAAAGCTGTGAGTACCGGGCGTGAGTCGTGCTTCGGTAGCTCAGTTGGTAGAGCACTTGCCCGCGAAAGGCAAAGGTCCCGAGTTCGAGTCTCGGTCGGGCACACAGTTTTAATCTACCAGGAAGTTTCATATCAGCGCACACTCCGCTGCAGAGTGAAAATCTCATTCTGGAAACATCCCCCAGGCTGTGGCTAAGCCATGTCTCCGCTATATCCTTTCTTTCAGGAGTGCTAGTTCTGCAAGGTTCGCAGGAGAGCTTCTGTAAAGTTTGGAAGGTAGGAGACGAGATACTGGCAGAAGTAAAGCTGTGAGTACCGGGCGTGAGTCGTGCTTCGGTAGCTCAGTTGGTAGAGCACTTGCCCGCGAAAGGCAAAGGTCCCGAGTTCGAGTCTCGGTCGGGCACACAGTTTTAATCTGCCAGGAAGTTTCATATCAGCGCACACTCCGCTGCAGAGTGAAAATCTCATTCTGGAAACATCCCCCAGGCTGTGGCTAAGCCATGTCTCCGCTATATCCTTTCTTTCAGGAGTGCTAGTTCTGCAAGGTTCGCAGGAGATCTTCTGTAAAGTTTGGAAGGTAGGAGACGAGATACTGGCAGAAGTAAAACTGTGAGTACCGGGCGTGAGTCGTGCTTCGGTAGCTCAGTTGGTAGAGCACTTGCCCGCGAAAGGCAAAGGTCCCGAGTTCGAGTCTCGGTCGGGCACGCAGTTTTAATCTGCCAGGAAGTTTCATATCAGCGCACACTCCGCTGCAGAGTGAAAATCTCATTCAGAAAAATCCCCCAGGCTGTGGCTAAGCCATGTCTCCGCTATATCCTTTCTTTCAGGAGTGCTAGTTCTGCAAGGTTCGCAGGAGAGCTTCTGTAAAGTTTGGAAGGTAGGAGACGAGATACTGGCAGAAGTAAAGCTGTGAGTACCGGGCGTGAGTCGTGCTTCGGTAGCTCAGTTGGTAGAGCACTTGCCCGCGAAAGGCAAAGGTCCCGAGTTCGAGTCTCGGTCGGGCACACAGTTTTAATCTGCCAGGAAGTTTCATATCAGCGCACACTCCGCTGCAGAGTGAAAATCTCATTCTGGAAACATCCCCCAGGCTGTGGCTAAGCCATGTCTCCGCTATATCCTTTCTTTCAGGAGTGCTAGTTCTGCAAGGTTCGCAGGAGAGCTTCTGTAAAGTTTGGAAGGTAGGAGACGAGATACTGGCAGAAGTAAAGCTGTGAGTACCGGGCGTGAGTCGTGCTTCGGTAGCTCAGTTGGTAGAGCACTTGCCCGCGAAAGGCAAAGGTCCCGAGTTCGAGTCTCGGTCGGGCACACAGTTTTAATCTGCCAGGAAGTTTCATATCAGCGCACACTCCACTGCAGAGTGAAAATCTCATTCTGGAAACATCCCCCAGGCTGTGGCTAAGCCATGTCTCCGCTATATCCTTTCTTTCAGGAGTGCTAGTTCTGCAAGGTTCGCAGGAGAGCTTCTGTAAAGTTTGGAAGGTAGGAGACGAGATACTGGCAGAAGTAAAGCTGTGAGTACCGGGCGTGAGTCGTGCTTCGGTAGCTCAGTTGGTAGAGCACTTGCCCGCGAAAGGCAAAGGTCCCGAGTTCGAGTCTCGGTCGGGCACACAGTTTTAATCTACCAGGAAGTTTCATATCAGCGCACACTCCGCTGCAGAGTGAAAATCTCATTCTGGAAACATCCCCCAGGCTGTGGCTAAGCCATGTCTCCGCTATATCCTTTCTTTCAGGAGTGCTAGTTCTGCAAGGTTCGCAGGAGAGCTTCTGTAAAGTTTGGAAGGTAGGAGACGAGATACTGGCAGAAGTAAAGCTGTGAGTACCGGGCGTGAGTCGTGCTTCGGTAGCTCAGTTGGTAGAGCACTTGCCCGCGAAAGGCAAAGGTCCCGAGTTCGAGTCTCGGTCGGGCACACAGTTTTAATCTACCAGGAAGTTTCATATCAGCGCACACTCCGCTGCAGAGTGAAAATCTCATTCTGGAAACATCCCCCAGGCTGTGGCTAAGCCATGTCTCCGCTATATCCTTTCTTTCAGGAGTGCTAGTTCTGCAAGGTTCGCAGGAGAGCTTCTGTAAAGTTTGGAAGGTAGGAGACGAGATACTGGCAGAAGTAAAGCTGTGAGTACCGGGCGTGAGTCGTGCTTCGGTAGCTCAGTTGGTAGAGCACTTGCCCGCGAAAGGCAAAGGTCCCGAGTTCGAGTCTCGGTCGGGCACACAGTTTTAATCTGCCAGGAAGTTTCATATCAGCGCACACTCCGCTGCAGAGTGAAAATCTCATTCTGGAAACATCCCCCAGGCTGTGGCTAAGCCATGTCTCCGCTATATCCTTTCTTTCAGGAGTGCTAGTTCTGCAAGGTTCGCAGGAGAGCTTCTGTAAAGTTTGGAAGGTAGGAGACGAGATACTGGCAGAAGTAAAGCTGTGAGTACCGGGCGTGAGTCGTGCTTCGGTAGCTCAGTTGGTAGAGCACTTGCCCGCGAAAGGCAAAGGTCCCGAGTTCGAGTCTCGGTCGGGCACACAGTTTTAATCTGCCAGGAAGTTTCATATCAGCGCACACTCCGCTGCAGAGTGAAAATCTCATTCTGATTGCAACATTTAATTAAAAATCGTTTGAATGGTGACTCAAAATTAATAATACACGTCAAAATTAATAATATACTGCCAGATTATCAAAATGTTTTTCGAAAACATAACTCTACATTAGATAATCGAACGCAATTCTCTCTGGATTTTTAGTTAGAAGGACCGCCCAATTTTTTTTAATCACCTGTTGGACTTACACAGGGATCGATATTGAGACCTATCCTGTCAATATTTACACAGCAGACATGGGAAACAGGCTGCCGAATGCTATTCAAGTACTACAATATGCTGCTGGTTTATGCATATACACTTCTGATAGCGGCCTTGAAGAAACGAATAGAGTAATGAGTATAACAACATTCCAGTTGGGAAACTGGTTGCCATCTAAAGGCTTACTGCTCTCAGTCGTTACGACAACTATGGTTAACTTTGGAAGGCGCAAGATTCCACAAGGACGGACAGACACAAGATTAAATAACCAATTTTCCCAGTGAAGAGTCAAACTAAATTCCTAGTAATTGTAACGGACTCACGCCGATCGTGGGTGGGTCATATTCCATACCTGACGGAGAAGACTCACCCTTGTCTCAACGTGATGCACTCAGGTACAAGAGTGTGGTGGGAGCGGATTGTAATAGTCTGCTACGAATATACATAGGTCTAACAAGATCTAAAATCGACCGTGGAAGAATGTTGTTCTGCAGAGGCAACAGAAATCAATTGTGAAAGTAGACAAATTCCAGTTCAGCTGCATCAGGACTTGCCTAGGGGCTATGCATACATTGCCAACATGTGCTCTGTTGGCGGAAGCCGCAGAAATACCTTACGATTGAAATTAGTGACTGATACATTCCTACTAGAAAGAATTTGTACAGTTGACACCCACTTATACAGAAACTCAACAGATTGTATCAAGAAGTCGTGGACAGACAGAGAATAAACACTGCCCTAGAAACAGAGTTAAGTAAAAGCGTCATAGATTTAACCATTTGACAGCCGGACCTGAATCATCCAAGGTTATGTACCGGGACGAAGCCTTTTTCGAAGAACAGAGCAAAACTAATATACGAGTAAATATGGAATATTTACAAACTCAGTATATTGGTTTACAAATTCACAGCAGATGTAACAACATATTTGAATTAATTAATAGGTTATAAACTTTACATGTGTGAATAACGAAGGAGCAGTTCAAGCACATTAACTTTTCATTCGGCATCCCTAACGGTTTGTGATGAATGGCTGTGATTTCTTCATAGCTGCAGCGCACCCCAGTTTGTAGGAGTATCGTTGGTACCATGATGTGCACCCATTTCTCTTGGTGCCAGTTTCTTCAGAGACATGGTAACGTGAACTTGATGTTCCTGGTGTTCTTGGTGATCCTGGTACATGTTTCGGGTTTCCAGTGTTTATCAGTGCAAGTAGAACAGTCTCTCGAAATTCTGTTCCGTGCACATTTTTGTCAGTTACTTGCCTGTAGGTAGCATCAGCATTGACAACTGCCGTATTAATGAGGAGTCCGAATGCAATCTTGTGGTACCACTTCACTCCTCACTTCTTCTTCTTCGCTCCATTATAAACATTGTGACAATGCTACTTGATCTGAGACGTCTATGTTCACACTCCAGTTGTAGCCTCGATTAGCACTCACAATCAGTTTGTTTTGTTTTGTTGTAGGGCAACGTACTTTTAATACTTGAGACCATATTCTTGATGTCTCCACGAAATATTCTGGTGAAACCCCAGCCTTCTTCTAAATAGCACCACACCTTCATCAGTGCACGTTTTCTCACCAGGCCAATACACTTCCTGAAATGTATCGTTTAGTAGTGGTGACATAGTGGTGACATTATGTACAGCTTCCCGTTTCTTGCGCCAGAATTTTTCGAAAAACGTAGCGTACTCAAAAGGGCCTCAAATCTGTTGCGGGGAAAAGCTTTACTTACTTCACTTCTGTACAGTACATTCTTTGAGGAATATTTCTGGAGTGTGGGTTTTAGACCCAAAACAGTCCACAGAATATATAAATAAATAAGTAAAAAACCACAAGATTTCTTCGTTATTTGTGTCTACCGTTCGTCTTCATATGATCAGCAAATCCGTCATTACAGGTTGTGATAAAATAATTCACATTTCCAGTTACATGAATCCAAGTAACTTCGGAGACGCCTCTTTGAGGCACAATTGCTGATTCGCCAACAGTTATTCTATTTCATTTTCTCGGTCTGCCTGCATCGGAATTGTCGGAATCGTGATCGGAGCTCTCAGCAGAGTATTCAGAATAATCTCCGCCAAACATATTGGCCTCACTCTCACAAAATTCGCTTTCCTCGTCCAAGCAACCAGCAATTGGCCCCGTGTTTTCCACTGTCACAAACACACAAGAAAACAAATCAGCTTTAGTAGCTGATGACTTCTGCTTTCCAACAGAAACAAATGCCAGAGCAAAACAGGTAGTAAAAACCCGCATTCTTGATAATTTCCCGCGATATTCCCACATTTATACTGACGGCTACAAAACCCCATATAGTGGTAGAATGGGTTACGCCCAAGCAAGGGGCTCCAAGTATTTGAATTCGCTTCCCAGTGAACCTTCTTCTCGGCAGAAAACACAGCTATACTCTTAGCTGTAAAGTATTCGCAGAACTTCCCAATTAGAAACATTTTGATTTTAACGGATTGCAGAAGGTTACTCCAAGACATACAGATGCCTACCATAGTCATGAAAACTAATTCAGTAATAACAGATATCTTGAAAACTACCAAGGAAAATGAATATCTCGGAAATATGAAACAAATTATGTGGGCCAGTGGACATGCTAACATTAAATATAATGAAATGGTCGATGACTTAACGAAAACCGCCAGTCAAGACGGTAATTTCCAATAATGATTGCCTATCGAAGTCGCGGGGTCCAAAGGATACACATCGAACGTGCGATCGTAAATCGATCATGCGACTCTGGTGGTTATGAGTATGTTTACGTTGATAAAGCCCTGTATCCACACAATTAAAGAGAATAAAAAATTTGTAAGTGCGAATCAGCAAATTATGACCACCTACATAATATCCGGTACGTCCACCTTTTGCATGGATAACAGCGGAAGCGTATCGTGGCATGAAAGAATGATGTCTTGCTAGGTCGCTGGAGGGAGCTGGCACCACATCTACACACACAGGTCACCTAATTCCCGTAAATTCCGGGGAAGGTGTCTATAACCTCTGATCGCGTTCACATCTACCGAGTCTGGGGGCCAGCACATCAACTGGAACTCGCCACTGTGTTCCTTGAGCAATTGCATGACTCCTGGTCTGGTGACATGACGTATTATCTTGTTGGAAAACGTCACTGCCGTCGGGAAACACGATCGTAATGACTGGGTATACGTGATCTGCAACCAGTATACGATACGCCTTGGCCGTGCGGTACCTTGCTGCAGCTCAACTGGATCCATGGAAGCTCACATGACTATTTCGTAGCTGCCGATGTCGTGGCGTTAACATTGGCACATGTATCGTTCGTCAGCTGCGGAGGCCCATTGTCAGGAGTATTCGGTGCACTGTGCCTTCACACACACTTTTACTCTGCCCAGCATAAAATTTTGACTCTTGTTCCCCCACACTGCACTGCCTGTCCTGTTTTATCAGTCTTCCCAGCCCACGACATACGACATCTGTGATGACAGATGGCCGCCCAACCTCACGACATCTGGACGAGGTTTCACCTTGGTTTCGCTGCGTGTTGAAGAAACTCACCACAGCACTCTCCGAAAACCCGACAATTCGTGCAGTTTCCGGAATGCTCGTCCCGAGTCTCCGGACCATCACAATCTGCCCTCGGTCAAACTTAGATAGATCGCAGTCCTTTCCCATACTCCACACGGACAGCATGCTCATTGATACTACATGCATTGTGGGTGTGTCTGAATAGTAGACAATCCTCATGTTTGGGTTGATCAGTGTAAATAAAGCAAACCATAATCACATTTGACAGTATATAAGAAAACAAAACAGATTCTAAACCATCACAGATATATGTTCAGAGTGAATGAAGCAAAATAAAAAGAAGAAAAATCTATTTATCGCAATTAGCTGTATCTTCATAACTGATGTCATTGCTCCTGGCGGTTTCTGCATTTCGCTGTTTGTTTTAGATACTGATAGCTGGAGAGACATACATTCCTGTTGCTTGGCAATTGCCCCGTCTCAAACTGTTGCTCAGCAACGGGTGGTCTGATGCAGGAACCCGCGTATTGTTGAGAACATCGTCACGTCGCGATTTGTCGTTTATTATTAGAAGACATGCGAAAAATAATTTACGCATAATTAAGGAAACTATCTAGGAGTAACAGCAGGGCGTAGCTGGGATGGGGCACCTGGGACAATTCCCCAAGACTCCCGAGGAATGTGTTCCACGACGCACGAAGAAGAGAAAATGAAAAATTTATAAAATAGTAGAGTCAAGTGAAGTCGTGTAATTAGAATGAATCTTGGGTTGTGAGCAGGATATGTTACGTGCAATGCTTTACTGACGATGATCTGTTTATGCACTGATAAATCAGAGAAAAGTTGTGAAGGCTATAATTGGCGTTACTGAAGTATTAGCAATAAAATATGCTGTGCCTAAAGTTTTATAATATATTTCTTTTTTTGACGCAAGTTGGAGTAGAGTGTGTTTGGTAAAGATTTAGTAGGCTATACTGTTTATGCACGTTAGGTAGGGAGGAAAAGTGTGGCTGTGAGAGACGATTTGTGGGCGACGTTCTGTTCATTTGGGGATGAGGCAGTCTGTAGAGGTGGGAGTGCAGGGGGATAAGGGACCCAGTTGTGAACTCGTACTTGACCCAGAGCCCCTTTGACAGTAGTTATACCCCTGTTCGAGGGCGTCCTTTCGTACAAGTATCAACCGATCTATTGCTTACTCCTGTCTACAATGTATTAAGTAAGATTGTCGTCGGGGTAATCAGTAGAAAAATGTATTTGACAACAAAATAAAACTTATACATGCAGCATATATGAAAATAAGAAAAATACAATTGCAATTAGTGGTACGTCCAGTGATGCGCAACGTGATAATTGCTTGGCACGTGCAAGGCATGACTGAAACCAAGTTTTCCACGTATTCACGTGGGGATAACTTCAGATGCGTCGAATTCGCGTTGACAGCTGTTTCAAAGTGAATTTTGGTTGACGCAATGGGTTTCTCGAAAAAAGTCTTATAATCATTTTTTCACTTTGGAGCCACTCTACTGATTGAGCCACGTTCTTCAAAGTCATCCACATTTTTAACCAATTTATTGTATGTTACCTACTATTCCATGAATTACTTTCATTTCCACATTTTTTAGACGCCGCGGCCTTTGGAGTGGCTACAGAGAAACACAATCTCAGCACGCGACTCGTAAGCTGCACTCGTGTCTCTTCTTCTATTCCTCAGTCAAGAATTCAAAGCAAACTAATGCTTTATGGACATCGCATGAAGGACGAAGTCTCTCTCTATTGCGCTGTGAAAGAACTAAGGCGAAATCTTTTATCACATTGTGTAACGCCCACCGTGTTCTTACTTAACAGACTATATACCTCGAAAAAGGATATGAATGTAAAACTGGGGAGATTTGAGATCACTCGGAGGCTGCCCAACGGTTGTTCTTCCCGCGAACCATTCGCGACTGCAACCAGAAAAGGGGAAAGTGACACTGGTACACAAAGTACTCTTCGCCACACATCGTAAGGTGGCTTTCGGTTTATACATCTAGATACAGAAAATTTAAATATCGTCACAGAGTTATTAGTTAAGAAATTTACCCATAACCATCGCTATACATGTGCATTTTAGTGATTTCCGAGTCTTACTTTAAATGCTATTGACACTTTATTCAAAATAGGACAAATAAGAACGTTTTTCACCAGAGGTGAGTCTATAATGGAGAGATTCTTGAGAGCAACAACAGTGAGTAAAATTTCTGCATTTTGTGCTAATTGTACTATCCCGCGGGACAATCAAGTTTCGTAGTTACGTACCTCGGAATCTTCGATGTGTTACAAAAAGTATTTCATTTACGTTATTATGATTATTCTTTTCGGAACTGATCTCAATTCACAAGCAGCTCACAAACAACTTAGACGGGCTGGACGAAAGTACGGAAACCCCATGAGGAATCCATACTTCAACATAAATGTAGATGCTAGCCGAGCAAGCATTTTTCACTGATGTATTTCGGCACGATCGGCACCTGTGCAATGTCCTCAACACGTTGCAAGTGTCAGCCGTGGTCAGAACAGTATTCTATGTAGTTTTGGGTGCATTATGTCGGGGATCAGCGCATTCAAGCGTGGGCAGATTGTTGGTGCTCCGTAGCCAAGGAAGGCGACGTGTTCGGTGTTTCAAGAGGCACCCTGTTGAAGATTTATATCTCAAACGGAGAAAGCAGAGAAACAGTATGCACTAAATCACAATGCAGACGAAAGAGTGTGTTGAGTGATCGTCATGGACGGTCATTGAAGAGGATTATGTCGAAAAATAAGGGGACTACCGCTGCAAAAGTCGCTGCAGAACTAAATGTCTCACTCACAGACCCTTTCAACACCAAAACAATACGAAGGAAGCTCCATAAGCAGGGATCTGCAGGGTCAACTATAATTTCAAAACTACTTACCAGTGATGGAGATGCCCGTAACAGGAAAACGTGGTGCTGAATGCCTAAAACCAGTACTATGGAGCAATGGACGAATGCCATTTGGTCGGATGAGTCTTGCTGCACACTGTTCCCAACTTCTGACCAAGTTTACGCTCCAAGGGCGAAAGATGGCAGGGGTTCGCAGATGATTTGGGTAGTCATATCGTGGCACTACGTAGGTCCTGTGGTTACGCTGCAACTTAGTGTGACGACCAAGGATATTTTGGCTCGTAAGATCCAACCCACGGTACGATGTTCATTTCCCAGTTGTGATGATAGACCCCTGTTCACACGGCTCGCATCGTACAGGACTGGTTTTGTGAGCACGAGGGTGAAATGTTGCACCTTCTCTGGCCACCACAGTCACGAGTTCTCAACATTTTGAGGCTTTAGTTCTGCTTTGAAGAGAAGAAGTGAGATCGCTATCCACGTCCATCATCGTTAACTGAACTTGCCACTATTTATCAGGAATAATGGTGTAATATTCCCTTGAAAAACCCGTATTTATCGATTTCGATGTGACTGGAAGCTGTTTTTAATGACACCGGGTTTCATGCAGTATTAGAGACGGTAATGTTTTGTATTCATGGTGTTTACGTAGCTTTGTCCAGCGCCTGTCCCTCCACCACGCATACCATCATAACAATGGTTTACTAAATTACACAGTCAAACAGATACTTGAAAATGTACTAGGTCGTCATATTTTTTAGTATATATTGTCCCAGAAATAAATTAAAAGAAACTTCAAACACCCATTACCAACAAAGCCTTGCGAACTCTCCCTTGGCTGTAAGGTAAATATCGGAAATGGGAATGCCCTCCCCATTCTTACCAACTAGGATCCCCTCTACCTCGCCGCCAGCTCATTTGGTGTTTGGCTGATACGATTTGCGTTCTACAGTGGGTCACATCTCGAACTGTCCGCTCTAACGTTTGGGATACACAATGAAAAGTATAAAATGTCCCTAGAACGTATTAACTTCACTGTCGATTCACAAGGACGATAAAAAATTGTTTTATCCATTATTGATGACATGAAGTATACTTAACTTCAGTACCAACCTAAAACTAAACCCTGTGACTGAATCATCCATGACGGAGATTGAAGACCATTCCATCCTTAACCTGAGGAATTATTGGACTGTACATCTCATGGGTAATGTGGTCAGAACAAGATTCCCCAATCACTATTGTCGACGCTGCAAACCGACGCCACTTATTCCCCTCCATGTGTATCCGGTCACCGATAAAGATCTCTGGCAGCATCGGGAAACGAACACTGTTTCCACTAGAATGTTGTTGTACCGAGCGAGGTGGCGCAGTGGTTAGCACACTGGACTCGCATTCGGGAGGACGACGGTTCAATTCCGCGTCTGGCTATCCTGATTTAGGTTTTCCGTGATTTCCCTAAATCGCTCCAGGCAAATGCCGGGATGGTTCCTTTGAAAGGGCACGGCCGGCTTCCTTCCCCGTCCTTCCCTAATCCGACGAGACCGATGACCTCGCAGTTTGGTCTCTTCCCCCAAACAATCCAATCCAATCCAATCCTAGAATGTTGTCGAATAGGGCACTTTCCCCCAACGATTTTTGGAGTGTAGTTGAAAGACGATCTCAGATACAGACAAAACGGTTTTCAGATGCCTGCAAACTCAGTAAAATATGAAAAATGAGGCCAAAAGAAAGAAATCATAGAAAACAGTCTGAAAATGTATTTTACTAGTAAATGTGGGTCCATTGATGCAAAAAAAAAAAAAAAAGTTTTTCAGAAATCTGAGCACCTTCCGTTAAGACACCGTTTGGGAAAATGCTAAGAAATTTTACCGATCGGTAAAAAAGCATTACCCCTGAAAACTGTTGACATGATCAAATAAGTTGCCCAGATGTAGAGAAAAAAATGATATAAGACAAATTTGGTGCGGCATATTATTAGTCACACAACTTATCGATGCTCAAAAATTGTTAAAAATAGTATCGAAGAGTATGAAAGTCCGTGCTGGAAGCCGAAGAATAACTTGAAACTCTAAATTGTGATATGGCTAATAAAGAGGTTATTCGAAACCGACGTAGTGAAGTTCAACACTGTCTTCATAAATTGCGCCAAACGAAATTCGGATATAGTTTGAAAATTACAGTTTATTTAAAGTGGAAAAACGTAAACATTTCTAGTCACTGTCAGACCGACGATAAGCATCCTTGTCATCAAAATCACGCTCCAGGTCATAACCAAGATCTTGAATGTCTTGTTCTGGAAAACAAATATAATTGGTCAAAATCAATCATTTCTTTACAAAAATATTGCAACAAATTTCATATCAACTATACTTTTTGTGGTTGGTCTTAGACAATGTCGCTAATTTCTAGTAGTTAGCTTCCAGAGAATCACGAAAAAATCGTAACGTGCCTCGCTGTCATCCCATCCGAAATACTGTGGGATTTCTCTCTGTCAGATTTTTTTAATGAGTGTTGCTCCATGCTTGTTGAATAAATTTTGTTTTCGACAAATGTTGTTTCAATTCTGCCTTACACAGCGGTCGTAATTAGATAAATCCAGATTTAGAGTTGTAGAAGAAAGTTCGCTGTTCATTTTATACTGTTTTCTAAAAATATCATTAATTTTTTTCGCAGTAATATCCGCACGTGACTTGCTCTGATACTTTCAATACATTCCCTGTATCAAAAGTACATCTGCCTAAATGTGTGAAAACTTTTAGGTAGCTTGAAACTTTCAGTATTGTCAATCGGCCTCTTTTTCCCCATTCTGTGAACGCGGGGTTGTAATCGCAGATGGTGATAGCAAGAAAAGCAGGTTGAGATTTTGCTAGAGATGATTCCAATATCTCATATAAGTGCGAAACATCAATATAACGGCGGGAACTACCAATGTCAATATCCATCTAAATCTTTACGGAACTTTTTATAAACTCCATATTCACGTGCATTGAAGTTCAAGTGTCAGTGTAAGAACACTGAACAGATAATCGACATAGAGTAATTAGACGAAAATTATTCACATTATTGGTATCTGTCTCCTCGTGTCCACGATCTGATTAAAAGTACCATCTTAAACCGAGCATTCATTGCAACATGCCTGATTAATACTGGTGGCTTTGTACACGATGATCTGCGCCGTGTCATGTTGTGAGCAATGATTGATTAAAATTTTGACCGGAGTTTTTTAAAATTTAATGTTTTTCAGTTCGGAGGTCCAGCTTGTTGCGGTCCTGAAATGTGAAAGTCTACTGATGTACTTTCGCACAGTCCATGTTCTGTTCCTTGATAGACGGGCAGAAATATCTTTCAAGTACTAGGTCGAGCCTTGAAACATCATGTTCACAAACAACATGCAAAATTTTGACCGGAGTTTCTTTAAATTTAATGTTTTTCAGTTCGGAGATCTAGCTTGTTGCGGTCCTGAAATGTGAAAGTACTGATGTACTTTCGCACAGTCCATGTTCTGTTCCTTGATAGACGGGCAGAAATATCTTTCAAGTACTAGGTCGAGCCTTGAAACATCATGTTCACAAACAACATGCAAAATTTTGACCGGAGTTTCTTTAAATTTAATGTTTTTCAGTTCGGAGGTCCAGCTTGTTGCGGTCCTGAAATGTGAAAGTCTACTGATGTACTTTCGCACAGTCCATGTTCTGTTCCTTGATAGACAGGCAGAAATATCTTTCAAGTACTAGGTCGAGCCTTGAAACATCATGTTCACAAACAACATGCAAAATTTTGACCGGAGTTTTTTTAAATTTAATGTTTTTCAGTTCGGGGGTCTAGTTTGTTGCGGTCCTGAAATGTGAAAGTCTACTGATGTACTTTCGCACAGTCCATGTTCTGTTCCTTGATAGACGGGCAGAAATATCTTTCAAGTATTAGGTCGAGCCTTGAAACATCATGTTCACAAACAACATGCAAAATTTTGACCTGAGTTTCTTTAAATTTAATGTTTTTCAGTTCGGAGGTCTAGCTTGTTGCGGTCCTGAAATGTGAAAGTCTACTGATGTACCTTCGCACAGTCCATGTTCCGTTCCTTGATAGACGGGCAGAAATATCTTTCAAGTACTAGGTCGAGCCTTGAAACATCATGTTTACAAACAACATGCAAAATTTTGACCGGAGTTTCTTTAAATTTAATGTTTTTCAGTTCGGAGGTCCAGCTTGTTGCGGTCCTGAAATGTGAAAGTCTACTGATGTACTTTCGCACAGTCCATGTTCTGTTCCTTGATAGACGGGCAGAAATATCTTTCAAGTACTAGGTCGAGCCTTGAAACATCATGTTCACAAACAACATGCAAAATTTTGACCGGAGTTTCTTTAAATTTAATGTTTTTCAGTTCGGAGGTCCAGCTTGTTGCGGTCCTGAAATGTGAAAGTCTACTGATGTACTTTCGCACAGTCCATGTTCTGTTCCTTGATAGACCGGCAGAAATATCTTTCAAGTACTAGGTCGAGCCTTGAAACATCATGTTTACAAACGACATGCAAAATTTTGACCGGAGTTTCTTTAAATTTAATGTTTATCAGTTCGGAAGTCCAGCTTGTTGCGGTCCTGAAATGTGAAAGTCTACTGATGTACTTTCGCACAGTCCATGTTCTGTTCCTTGATAGACGGGCAGAAATATCTTTCAAGTACTAGGTCGAGCCTTGAAACATCATGTTCACAAACAACATGCAAAATTTTGACCGGAGTTTCATTAAATTTAATGTTTTTCAGTTCGGAGGTCTAGCTTGTTGCGGTCCTGAAATGTGAAAGTCTACTGATGTACTTTCGCACAGTCCATGTTCTGTTCCTTGATAGACGGGCAGAAATATCTTTCAAGTACTAGGTCGAGCCTTGAAACATCATGTTCACAAACAACATGCAAAATTTTGACCTGAGTTTCTTTAAATTTAATGTTTTTCAGTTCGGAGGTCTAGCTTTGTTGCGGTCCTGAAATGTGAAAGTCTACTGATGTACTTTCGCACAGTCCATGTTCTGTTCCTTGATAGATGGGCAGAAATATCTTTCAAGTACTAGGTCGAGTCTTGAAACATCATGTTCACAAACAACATGCAAAATTTTGACCGGAGTTTCTTTAAATTTAATGTTTTTCAGTTCGGAGGTCCTGCTTGTTGCGGTCCTGAAATGTGAAAGTCTACTGATGTACTTTCGCACAGTCCATGTTCTGTTCCTTGATAGACGGGCAGAAATATCTTTCAAGTACTAGGTCGAGCCTTGAAACATCATGTTCACAAACAACATGCAAAATTTTGACCGGAGTTTATTTAAATTTAATGTTTTTCAGTTCGGAGGTCTAGCTTGTTGCGCTCCTGAAATGTGAAAGTACTGATGTACTTTCGCACAGTCCATGTTCTGTTCCTTGATAGACGGGCAGAAATATCTTTCAAGTACTAGGTCGAGCCTTGAAAGATGATGTTTACAAACAACATGCAAAATTTTGACCGGAGTTTCTTTAAATTTAATGTTTTTCAGTTCGGAGGTCCAGCTTGTTGCGGTCCTGAAATGTGAAAGTCTACTGATGTACTTTCGCACAGTCCATGTTCTGTTCCTTGATAGACGGGCAGAAATATCTTTCAAGTACTAGGTCGAGCCTTGAAACATCATGTTTACAAACAACATGCAAAATTTTGACCGGAGTTTCTTTAAATTTAATGTTTTTCAGTTCGGAGGTCCAGCTTGTTGCGGTCCTGAAATGTGAAAGTCTACTGATGTACTTTCGCACAGTCCATGTTCTGTTCCTTGATAGACGGGCAGAAATATCTTTCAAGTACTAGGTCGAGCCTTGAAACATCATGTTCACAAACAACATGCAAAATTTTGACCGGAGTTTCTTTAAATTTAATGTTTTTCAGTTCGGAGGTCCAGCTTGTTGCGGTCCTGAAATGTGAAAGTCTACTGATGTACTTTCGCACAGTCCATGTTCTGTTCCTTGATAGACCGGCAGAAATATCTTTCAAGTACTAGGTCGAGCCTTGAAACATCATGTTTACAAACAACATGCAAAATTTTGACCGGAGTTTCTTTAAATTTAATGTTTATCAGTTCGGAAGTCCAGCTTGTTGCGGTCCTGAAATGTGAAAGTCTACTGATGTACTTTCGCACAGTCCATGTTCTGTTCCTTGATAGACGGGCAGAAATATCTTTCAAGTACTAGGTCGAGCCTTGAAACATCATGTTCACAAACAACATGCAAAATTTTGACCGGAGTTTCTTTAAATTTAATGTTTTTCAGTTCGGAGGTCCAGCTTGTTGCGGTCCTGAAATGTGAAAGTCTACTGATGTACTTTCGCACAGTCCATGTTCTGTTCCTTGATAGACAGGCAGAAATATCTTTCAAGTACTAGGTCGAGCCTTGAAACATCATGTTCACAAACAACATGCAAAATTTTGACCGGAGTTTTTTTAAATTTAATGTTTTTCAGTTCGGGGGTCTAGTTTGTTGCGGTCCTGAAATGTGAAAGTCTACTGATGTACTTTCGCACAGTCCATGTTCTGTTCCTTGATAGACGGGCAGAAATATCTTTCAAGTATTAGGTCGAGCCTTGAAACATCATGTTCACAAACAACATGCAAAATTTTGACCTGAGTTTCTTTAAATTTAATGTTTTTCAGTTCGGAGGTCTAGCTTGTTGCGGTCCTGAAATGTGAAAGTCTACTGATGTACCTTCGCACAGTCCATGTTCCGTTCCTTGATAGACGGGCAGAAATATCTTTCAAGTACTAGGTCGAGCCTTGAAACATCATGTTTACAAACAACATGCAAAATTTTGACCGGAGTTTCTTTAAATTTAATGTTTTTCAGTTCGGAGGTCCAGCTTGTTGCGGTCCTGAAATGTGAAAGTCTACTGATGTACTTTCGCACAGTCCATGTTCTGTTCCTTGATAGACGGGCAGAAATATCTTTCAAGTACTAGGTCGAGCCTTGAAACATCATGTTCACAAACAACATGCAAAATTTTGACCGGAGTTTCTTTAAATTTAATGTTTTTCAGTTCGGAGGTCCAGCTTGTTGCGGTCCTGAAATGTGAAAGTCTACTGATGTACTTTCGCACAGTCCATGTTCTGTTCCTTGATAGACGGGCAGAAATATCTTTCAAGTACTAGGTCGAGCCTTGAAAGATGATGTTCACAAACAACATGCAAAATTTTGACCGGAGTTTCTTTAAATTTAATGTTTTTCAGTTCGGAGGTCCAGCTTGTTGCGGTCCTGAAATGTGAAAGTCTACTGATGTACTTTCGCACAGTCCATGTTCTGTTCCTTGATAGACGGGCAGAAATATCTTTCAAGTACTAGGTCGAGCCTAGAAACATCATGTTTACAAACAACATGCAAAATTTTGACCGGAGTTTCTTTAAATTTAATGTTTTTCAGTTCGGAGGTCCAGCTTGTTGCGGTCCTGAAATGTGAAAGTCTACTGATGTACTTTCGCACAGTCCATGTTCTGTTCCTTGATAGACGGGCAGAAATATCTTTCAAGTACTAGGTCGAGCCTTGAAACATCATGTTCACAAGCAACATGCAAAATTTTGACCGGAGTTTCTTTAAATTTAATGTTTTTCAGTTCGGAGGTCCAGCTTGTTGCGGTCCTGAAATGTGAAAGTCTACTGATGTACTTTCGCACAGTCCATGTTCTGTTCCTTGATAGACGGGCAGAAATATCTTTCAAGTACTAGGTCGAGCCTTGAAACATCATGTTTACAAACAACATGCAAAATTTTGACCGGAGTTTCTTTAAATTTAATGTTTATCAGTTCGGAGGTCCAGCTTGTTGCGGTCCTGAAATGTGAAAGTCTACTGATGTACTTTCGCACAGTCCATGTTCTGTTCCTTGATAGACAGGCAGAAATATCTTTCAAGTACTAGGTCGAGCCTTGAAACATCATGTTCACAAACAACATGCAAAATTTTGACCGGAGTTTCTTTAAATTTAATGTTTTTCAGTTTGGAGGTCTAGCTTGTTGCGGTCCTGAAATGTGAAAGTCTACTGATGTACTTTCGCACAGTCCATGTTCTGTTCCTTGATAGACGGGCAGAAATATCTTTCAAGTACTAGGTCGAGCCTTGAAACATCATGTTCACAAACAACATGCAAAATTTTGACCTGAGTTTCTTTAAATTTAATGTTTTTCAGTTCGGAGGTCTAGCTTGTTGCGGTCCTGAAATGTGAAAGT
The DNA here is from genome assembly GCF_023898315.1 of Schistocerca nitens. Taxonomy (NCBI): domain Eukaryota; kingdom Metazoa; phylum Arthropoda; class Insecta; order Orthoptera; family Acrididae; genus Schistocerca; species Schistocerca nitens. The sequence goes on along the minus strand of NC_064615.1, from coordinate 309,627,723 downwards.
ACTGATTTACTTTCGCACAGTCCATGTTCTGTTCCTTGATAGACGGGCAGAAATATCTTTCAAGTACTAGGTCGAGCCTTGAAACATCATTTTCACAAACAACATGCAAAATTTTGACCGGAGTTTCTTTAAATTTAATGTTTTTCAGTTCGGAGGTCCAGCTTGTTGCGGTCCTGAAATGTGAAAGTCTACTGATGTACTTTCGCACAGTCCATGTTCTGTTCCTTGATAGACGGGCAGAAATATCTTTCAAGTACTAGGTCGAGCCTTGAAACATCATGTTCACAAACAACATGCAAAATTTTGACCGGAGTTTTTTTAAATTTAATGTTTTTCAGTTCGGAGGTATAGCTTGTTGCGGTCCTGAAATGTGAAAGTCTACTGATGTACTTTCGCACAGTCCATGTTCTGTTCCTTGATAGACGGGCAGAAATATCTTTCAAGTACTAGGTCGAGCCTTGAAACATCATGTTCACAAACAACATGCAAAATTTTGACCGGAGTTTCTTTAAATTTAATGTTTTTCAGTTCGGAGGTCTAGCTTGTTGCGGTCCTGAAATGTGAAAGTCTACTGATGTACCTTCGCACAGTCCATGTTCTGTTCCTTGATAGACGGGCAGAAATATCTTTCAAGTACTAGGTCGAGCCTTGAAACATCATGTTTACAAACAACATGCAAAATTTTGACCGGAGTTTCTTTAAATTTAATGTTTTTCAGTTCGGAGGTCCAGCTTGTTGCGGTCCTGAAATGTGAAAGTCTACTGATGTACTTTCGCACAGTCCATGTTCTGTTCCTTGATAGACCGGCAGAAATATCTTTCAAGTACTAGGTCGAGCCTTGAAACATCATGTTTACAAACAACATGCAAAATTTTGACCGGAGTTTCTTTAAATTTAATGTTTATCAGTTCGGAGGTCCAGCTTGTTGCGGTCATGAAATGTGAAAGTCTACTGATGTACTTTCGCACAGTCCATGTTCTGTTCCTTGATAGACGGGTAGAAATATCTTTCAAGTACTAGGTCGAGCCTTGAAACATCATGTTCACAAACAACATGCAAAATTTTGACCGGAGTTTCTTTAAATTTAATGTTTTTCAGTTCGGAGGTCTAGCTTGTTGCGGTCCTGAAATGTGAAAGTCTACTGATGTACTCTCGCACAGTCCATGTTCTGTTCCTTGATAGACGGGCAGAAATATCTTTCAAGTACTAGGTCGAGCCTTGAAACATCATGTTCACAAACAACATGCAAAATTTTGACCTGAGTTTCTTTAAATTTAATGTTTTTCAGTTCGGAGGTCTAGCTTTGTTGCGGTCCTGAAATGTGAAAGTCTACTGATGTACTTTCGCACAGTCCATGTTCTGTTCCTTGATAGACAGGCAGAAATATCTTTCAAGTACTAGGTCGAGTCTTGAAACATCATGTTCACAAACAACATGCAAAATTTTGACCGGAGTTTCTTTAAATTTAATGTTTTTCAGTTCGGAGGTCTAGCTTGTTGCGGTCCTGAAATGTAAAAGTCTACCGATGTACTTTCTCACAGTCCATGTTCTGTTCCTTGATAGACGGGCAGAAATATCTTTCAAGTACTAGGTCGAGCCTTGAAACATCATGTTCACAAACAACATGCAGAATTCTGACCGGAGTTTCTTTAAATTTAATGTTTTTCAGTTCGGAGGTCCAGCTTGTTGCGGTCCTGAAATGTGAAAGTCTACTGATGTACTTTCGCACAGTCCATGTTCTGTTCCTTGATAGACGGGCAGAAATATCTTTCAAGTACTAGGTCGAGCCTTGAAACATCATGTTCACAAACAACATGCAAAATTTTCTGCGAAAGACTCCGAAAATTCGTGGAATGTCTCTTACGGTATTCAGGAAAACGAATCCCTCAACGATTAGAACTTCTATAGATTTCGGTTCAAGTGCTTCCAGTTTTTTTTTTTTTTCCTTGGTGTCACATCAACGCCGTTTTGTCCGTTTATTTATTGTTCCGTCCACGTGACAAATTGATAGCCGTACTGGAGTCATTGGATAACAAACCATTTCTAAACACTTTTTTTCTTTGAATAACGCTGAAAGGCTCTCAACATAGGAGCGTAACAAGAGTCCGGAAGCTGTTTTCGTTTTTGGAACTATAGGTGACGTCGGAAATCTTAAAATGATATACTGGTAATTGCGATTGCCATCCAAACGTTTAAGAAATTGAACCGGATGGCTATATTAGAGTTCAGTAAAATTCTTTGATATTTTTGAAAATACACTTAAGCCAAATGCCACGTGCAAAATGTCTAAAACAAATTTAAAAATAAGATTATAAAATCTTTGCACATTTTTAATATCAGGCGTATTACGATAATACCATCTGCCTACTTTTTTTCATAACAAAAATGGACCCGAGCGGAGACGCGATGTTTTTGACCAATACTGCTCATCTAGTTAGGAAGAAGAGTATCTAGTCTATCTGATATGGCTTTGGCCGTAAAACGGTGGGACGCGTTTCGGTCATGGGTTTTCATTAAGTTGGTGCATAAGCTCCTAGCGTTTCTCCACAAGTTTCTTAAACACATCAGATACACATAACAGACATTAGTCATCGATAATACACTCTCCTTCACTATTTACAAAAATCTGCTATAGAAATCACGGAGTTTTGAGGCGAATAACTCGTCAAGCCGTGAAAATCTGAGGACGCGAGATCAGGTGAATAAGGTGGGAGGGAACGGCTTCCCATTCCATCTACTGCATACTAAAAAATGGCTCTGAGCACTATGGGACTCAACTGCTGAGGTCATAAGTCCCCTAGAACTTAGAACTACTTAAACCTAACTAACCTAAGGACAACACACATATCCATGCCCGAGGCAGGATTCGAACCTGCAACCGTAGCGGTCGCGCGGTTCCAGACTGTAGCGCCAGAACCGCTCGGCCACCAGCGGCCGGCTACTGCATACTGTTCCTTTGTGAATCTAGCAGAATGAGGGTGCACGTTATCGTGGAGTAGTATGACTTCAAGCCGTCTTCCTGGTGCTTGTTCTTGGACTGCGTCTGCAACACGTCTCAGTTGTTGTCAATAAATGTCAGCAGTGATGGTTACACCTCGGGGAAGCAACTCTTAGTACACCACACCGTCGAGGTTCCACCAGATGTCTAATATTTTTGTTGCTGCTAACAGGCCTTTGTACTAATAGTTCCTGCTTTGTTTGAACTCATCCAACCCTTTATTTTCCTTGTGTTAATATAAATACACAGTTTCTCGTTACCAGAAACTGTAAAGGACAGGAATGGTTGGTGTTGTTCAGGAACCAATTGATGACGAGCTACCAAAGATGCTCATACGTCCATCCGCTGAATTTTGTTTTTAGCATAGAGCGTACGGTACCCATACACCCGATTTTTGAATCTTCCCCAATGCAAGCAATTGTCACGCGATGGTGGAATGATCACAGTTTATCACATCTGCTAGTTCTCGAGTACACTGTCGTGATTCATTGTGGATTAATGCGTTTAAACGACGTTCATCTAACTCCGTAGGCCTTCCCAGGCGTTGAGAGCCACTAATGTTAAAACGATCTTCCTTAAAACGAGAAAACCGTTTTCTTGCCGTACTGTGTCCAGTGGTATTATCCCCATATACGACGCAAACGTTTCTGGGTGCCTCCGCCGCTGTCACTTCTCAATTGAACTCAAAACAGAAGAATATTTCGGAAATATTCAGATTTCTCAACTTTGCACCTCACGTTCTAGCGTCCACAGCTGCACTTACTATCTCCAAATGACACAATGACAATATGCAAACTCAAATAGCAGCAGTGACCTACAAATAAAAAAGTGACAGTAGATAAAAAAACCTAGCCATCCTAATTCCAATGGGCAAACAAAAAAGGCTACGAAGCTAATCACTAGTTTTCAACTGAAATATCTGGGGCACAGCTATAGCAAATTGATTTTTACTACGTCTATTCTTTCATGAATTCTGTCTTGGTGTAATTCCCGTTATCTGTGTTGAACAATATCCTTCGAAAACACTGCTTCTTTCACATTGATAGAGGTGATGTAGTTAACACAAAGGACGCGCTTACAGGAGAAATGGAGTACAAATCCGTTGTCTCTCAAAATCGCTTAAGAAGAACAACGACATGGTTCCACTGAAAAGAAAACGGCCGAATTTCTTTCTTATTCGTGTCCGTTCAAAATACGTGTGCCCTAGCTAATTGTCTCATTGAGGAAGAGAAATGAGATCATAATCTTTTTTTCTCTAAATTTTTATTTTCCATCCCAACACGGCATTTCTTTATATCCTTGTACAAGAGCCGATTTTCGATAAGTTCGTTTCCTTCAAATAAGAGAGCAGTAAGTGCTTCTCAAGTACTCCAGTTCTCGTTACCAGATAACATTTTTTCCTTGGCATCTCATTTTGACCAGCCGTTTGAATACAGCTGCCCTTGACAATTGAAATTACAATCAATTACTCTTGTTTCGGACACCTTTTCCTTGCAGCGTATGTTGCTGGATCAATAGCTGTAGCTGTGTCTCGGGTTTCTTTCGTCTCCCCTCTTAAGACTCTGAACTAATACAGCTTACCGAAAGATGGAAGAAATGGCCTTCGGAGATTTACCAGCTGTCACTGTCCCCTAGCAAGTCACTCACCTGCTCATCTTCTGTCCCTAGTGTCGGACTTCGCTTTTTTTCTTTTTTTTATAACAGGTGATTTATCGCCTAGTACAGAACTGATCCACAAAAAGAAGGTACAGCAGAGAAGCTACAGACGAATGAAAATCAGTATAGCCTGGCACTGTATCTATTTAGAAATGGCCACGTAAATGAGAAGTAGCCCTTTCACAAGTTTCCTAACGCATCAGTCACAATAAAGCAGCCGGTGGGTGAACAGTGGACTTGCCGTTGGACAAGCAAAAACAACAAAAGTTCACCCAAACAGTAACGTCTTCAGTATTAAGACCAGACCCTCGAGAGAGCGCTAAATGAATTAACGTGAATCATAACAAAACGAGTTAACCGTGGGTCAACAGTGCACCTCCACGGAATACGAGAAGGTCCTGTAACCAACATAACAGAAGTTGGAGGTATAGCCGTTCATGCTGTTCTGGCCTACTATAGCCGCCAGCATCGTATCTTCAAGCTGGGTGACCCGAATGGGACGGATTCCCAGAACGCCGATCAGTATGTATGCCTCCGACACCGTGTGGCTTCAACGACGATTCTAATTAACGGCCAGGATATCAAGTTAGATTTCACCATTTTGGACGTTTTCTGTACTAAATAAGTGGGGAATGCCAAAATTATCAAGCTCCCTCCAATCGATGATCCCTTATGTAGGCAATAAATCGGTAGTATCTGCGGGCCAGTGAAAATTAGTTTAGTATTTCTAATTAACTAAGTAAGTTTGAAGACTTGTTGATTAATTAACCGATACGTCCGTGTTGGGCATCAGTTTACTCTGAAATGTTTTGGGAGTTCGAATCTGTGGGCAGAATTAAAGGATTAATTTTATTACTCTCTCATCCTTTGTTGTGGGGGCTGATGTGGACAGGCGCTGTGACCTCTCCAGGTGCATTATGTGCCTGACAAAAGTCAGTACGTTACGTCCTGTTTGTTCTAACTGCAGTGAGTTATCTTACGGCTACAACTTTTCCACAACGAAGTTCTGGCGTGTGACTCAGAAAAACGGCCAGGAAACGAAGTTAGATTTTTTTCAATCTTGGTCGTTTTCTCTACTAAATAAATGGGGAATGTCAAAATTATCATGCTCCCTCCAAGCGATGATCCTCTATGTAGAATTCTCGTGGGGGGTGGGGGGAATTCATTGTTTCACTGCCTTGCTTTTTGGCAAAGATAAACATTTCTGTCATATGTAAGTATACTCGTGTCATCTGAAATGAGCTTCGTATTATGTGCATCCTGATTGTGATACCCATGAGGAAAGTTGAAAAATTTAAACACCAAAATACCAAACGAAATAGTAGTGATTCACAGTTGGTTTCATATATTACCACTTGCCCCCTTTTGTAAACGTGAATTTGTGAACCAAATAGAGTGTCCCTGTCAAAATAAAGGGTGCTGCTTGTGACATTTGCCTTTAATTAAACATTTTCATCTCCAAGTTCATGACATTGTTCCACAAGTATGTCAATAGAAAAAGACAGCTCACTTGTTGCTAAAGAAATTTTAACTCTTTTCTGTCAACGTAATGTTAACAGTTGTAAATAATTTAGTTTAGTACCTTGGTGTCATAAATAATTTGCTGTTCATGTGACATTACTACTATGCTGTCCAAATGACATTAACACTGTTTAGGTTTATTATCTTTGTTTCATATATTACTTTTCGAATTAAAATTCTTGGTATTTCATTTTGGTAGCTCTTAGAATCAAAATTTCATGCATCTTTTTTTCAAACGGAGATACACTAGCATCTATAACTTTGTTTGTAAAATAATTTTTAAATACTGGTTGCTATGAGCAAAAAACATTCTGGGTATTGTAAAAGGTTTGTGTATTAAATGAAATAGCAGTAAATCACAGTTAGATTGGTATATTACCACTTGGTGCATCTTTTAGTGCAAATATAATGAAAACTATCTGTTTATTCGGGACATTCACTTCAAATATCCTTGTATGTTGAACACATCAGCGATATATAGCCTCGGTTATCAGAGGTTTCATTATTAAGAAGATCGTGAGCAAGCTAGTAGGTAAGAGTCGAGTCGCAGCGTTGCAGGAGTGGTCGTGGGATCGCGAAGGAGGGGGAGTTCTATCATGGCAGAGTAAGTAGCCTGGATAGCGGATGTGCCGCCCAGAGGTTTCCACTTCATATGTTCCGTGCTGAGTAACCTGAGGATGAAGGATGTTTCTTAAAATAAATAGTGACAGCACTAAGGTTGTTAGCTGCAAGCACGATTTCAGTAATTATTGTTGAGCAAATATTTCATTGTATCCAATAATGTCTTCATGATAGCAGTCAGCGAGAACTATCGACCATGTTTTCAATATTCGAATGACCGCCTCCCCAATTTAGATTCGTTAAATCATATTGTATCAGGAATTCTAGAAAACATATTTTTCTAACAGAAATATTTTGTAGAAGCAGATATTATCGAGCATGACAATGTGGAGGGGGAGAGAGAGACAGACAGAGAGAGAGATAATGCTATTTGTTCGTATTAGTTGGAGTCCACTTTTGCGTCAATAAAAAAATTTCAAAGTACTTCTTTTGCCATTTACTAATGTTTCACACAAGGCATATCCCCACCTTTGAAAGAATCTCGTTCGGTAAAATTTACATTGTCACGCCTTGCACTTTTGCGTGAACAGTAGCTACGCCTAATAATTTTGGAAAGAGACTCAAAAACTAATTTGCTAAAATTGAACTTAAAATAAAAAAGAATAAGACGTCAGACTGCAGTAGAATGATCTATTTCAGATAATTATTTGCAGTGCAGCAAGAGCAGAGACAAGTTAACCGTTGCACGCTAAGAATTTTTTGAAGGGTGTAAAGGAACATTTTGACAGAATATTAGGAACCTTTTTAAGCTAGTGAAATTTCATGTAACTTCAACCGATGACTTTTTTGTAATAGAGCATATTTAAATTACGTAAAAGTTAGTCATTATGAGTAGTCTTGTGAATATTCTTTTGTGCGGTCTAATTTACAGTCAGATGCATTTCAGACTAATTAAAATCCCATTCCTAAAAAGTAAGTTTCAGGTGGTCAATGTGAAATTTAGTTACACACAGTTTCAGCATACAAGTTATAGCTATACAGACAACTTTCATAGCGTAGTGTCGATAAATGGTTTGGTCATAGATGACTCAAAAACATCTTTATGTGGCTATTATTTGAAAGTACAGAGTCATTACCGGAGTTCATCAACATAAGTGACGTGTGCACATGGAGAAAGTTAACTGAAAACGCCAACTACACTCTAAATTTATTTGCGTACTATAATCCATAAAATGTTTCAAGTGCTTCTCGCTTTCAGCTTACCAAAATCTCAAAGAAAAACACGTTTTAACTAGCAGAACTGCACATTATGTTTAAACGATACCGTAAGAGAAATCTACACAGCTACTTAGTTGCCTGCTCTCTGACGAAACGTTTCTTTGAAATAGTACCTGTAAGTCATTTACAGTACATATTAGAAATTTATATATATGCCACTGTCACAGCACACAGTATTATCTTCAACACGTCTTTCGTATTACAATTCACTCTTCAAAATGGCTCTGAGCACTATGGGACTTAACTTCTAAGGTCATCAGTCCCCTAGAACTTAGAACCACTTAAACCTAACTAACCTAAGGACATCACACACATCCATGCCCGAGGCAGGATTCGAACCTGCGACCGTAGCGGTCGCTCGGTTCCAGACTGTAGCACCTTTAACCGCTTGGCCACCACGGCCGGCAATTCACTCTTCCATTAAACTCACGATCAACACTCATGAATCGGTGGAACGAGTGTTCCGTAAGGTCCTTCTTTCGTGGATGAACTACATTTTCTTAATTCTCTTCCAATGAATCTCAGCTCTGAATACGCGTATCGTTGTCGTAGTTCTGGTCTGCAGTCCAAAGACTGGTTTGACGCAACTCTCGACGCTAGCGGCGTGCAAGGGCGGCGTGGTATATAAAATATTAAGAAAATCTTAGTAACAAACAATTACGTTTATCTTTTTCTTCTAACGAAGAAGACTTCGTTGATCTGGATTGAACTGCGCCCGACTTCGGTGTTAACTAGACACGGTGACTGTGAAACCACGGTATTGTTTTTTTAGAATTGTTTGAAGTGATCGGGCGATCAGCTCGACATCGGCCGTCGGCGGAATGGCTCGTTGACGGCTGCACTGTGACTTGTATCCATAACTATCGCGGCTCGTATATTTCGACGACTCCTTACAGCCCTTCAGATTTGGTGAGGAAGACTTGACTGCAGTATGAAGCGATTCCCAGTTATTGACAAACATAAGACACCAGTAGTCCATTAACTGGAGTACGGGACGGAAATATTCCTTAGGCGAAAATGAGAAGATATGATGAAAACTACGTGTTGCTAAGCTTCACGTAAATCATAGCCAACGGTGAAGAACGTCCTCACTGTGTAATTTGTTTAACCATTTTAGGTGCTCACGCTTGACAGGTTAAAGAGACTTCTTGAAACTAAACATCCTGATTAATGGGAAAAACCGAAAGAATAGTTTGTCAGGAAACTTATTTTTTATTGTCTGCAGAGAAGATCTTTGCAAAAAAGACGAATGTGACTTCTAAGACTCTTTTAACCTCTTACCATTTTTGGCATAGGATTGCTAAATGTAAGAAAACAAACGGTTGCAGAAACTTTGCTTTTATCAGCACCGATTGAGATAGTATCAACAATCTTTGGTGTCTCATTTGCTGGACGGTTGAAAAGTATTACTATCTCTAACGACAAAGTACGTAAAATATTTTTAGACATTCCTGACGATTTACTTAGGCAGTTGATCAAATTGCGTAAAAACTAATTTGCATTTGAAGTGGAACAAGTGACTGATATTCGCCAAGATGCTCATGTGATTGCTTAAGTTCGTTTCGTTGATGTGTTTATTCGAGATAAATTGCTTTTCTGTGAGTCGATATTGAAAGAAGCTGCAGCTCAAAGTCTTATTGTAATGAGCAATACTTTTTTTAAAAAAACTCAGAACGACATATCATGAAATAGGTGCATCTGTCTGTCCAATGTCTGGAATGAGTGGTGGGTTGCACGCTAGAGTTATAGTTCCTGGACTCACTGCATGGTACATCGGGAGGCTCTGGCCGCTAAAGAACGTTACCCACCTCCTCATGAAGTGCTTCAAATGGTTATACAAACAGTTAATGTTATTAAGGCAAATCTATAAATTCAAGGCTTTTTAAAGTGCAATGTGAGGAGATATGTCCTGAAGACACTCAGTTGATCTTTTTTAGAAGTGCTCGATTGCTTTCAAGAGCTAATGTACAAAAACAATGTTTGAACTGAGGAATGAAGTCTTCTGGTTTTTAAGGGAGGAGAGAACTCCCTCTCTGGCAGACTGTTTCAGCAACGGAGGTTTCCTGTGGAAAATGGCTTACCCCACTGACATTTTTAAGGAACTAGAAATTCTTAACACTTTACTTCATGGTAACCAGGTAACTGTACTACCTGGAAATGAAAAAGTGAAGGTGTCCATAAAGAAATCAGAGCTTTGGCAAAATCTAATGAGTACTCGAATGCTAGATATGTTCTCCCTAGAGAACAGCGAGGACAAAAATAATCCGATACTTTCAACGAAGATAATAGCCTGCCTTTTTCATCCTTTCCCAATACTAAAAGTTCACTTCGAAAAGTATTTCAGCGACGATATTCACAACATTATTTACATAAAAAATCTACTGAGAAAAGCTCCTGCCCGATCATTGCTAAATATAAAAAAGTAATAACAATTTATTGATGTCACTTGTGGTACCCCACTGAAGAGTAAATTAAATGAAGTATCTCTGTTGGCGTTTGGATATATATTATCAAGGAATTGACACCACTGAATCAAAATGCAACGAAGATCCTAATTCTTTTTGCAACAACACGTTTGGGAGAGACTGGCTTTGTGGTTTTGGCAGTTATGAAGTAAAATTCCCGTTCAAAAGCAAATGTAAGCAAAAAACTTTGAGTGGCTGTATCTGCTATTACAGGACGTTTTCAAAAAAAAAAATTCTTCTCTAAAGTAAGTGCATCCATCACACTTAAATTTAAATATTTAGTGCCTTTTAATCCTTGTTCGCTAAAATGCAAATATTCTTCATTTCATGGTTTTTGAATAAATGAAAATTAAATAAAGTTAAACTATTTATTCCGTATTTTCGTTATAATAATTCATGTAGTTTCGGTTTCTGTTTGCGTAAAATCCTTTTAAATTGAATTTGCTGAAACAGAGAGTAAGGAAAAGAAAACACAAAAAGGGACTATTTTTGTTAATAATATAAACTGCGGTGGATCATGATACAACTCGAGGAAAAGGAATTTATTGGCGTGTTTCATGTTTACGAAGTGTTGTTATGAGTGACAGAAATAAATACTTGTACATATAATTCGTTTGATTTTGTGATATGTACTTGCAGATAAATGCAGTGTCAGTTGGAAACATGAAGTAGTATATTTATGCTTTAGAATAAACACAAATTTTATTTTCTTCGGTGGTTATTTGCTAATGAGCGTGCTGTATTATGATTTTAGATATCAATACAGTTTGAGAGACAATTACTCAAAGCGTAAATAAGAAGTAAGTAGTTATCTGTGCCATGTCCTACTTCACTCACTGATTTTGTATGAAATTAAGCAAATGGTGAACGCACTACCACGGGAAAGAAAAAAGTGAAACTGAGATAGTATTCTTTTTTGTAATACAAGCTCATGATATTTTGAACATGATGTCCTAACGGGACGGCGCTGCACGGAATCGCATGTGGCTCGTTTCCAGGACTAGCTTTTTATCTCCGTATCCCGCCACACCTCAGTACACTTCGTGACTGGATCTCATGAAATGACTTGCCCAAGTGCCCTACAAACAAAACTGTTGGTGCTACCGATGAATTACCCTCGAAACCACTAGCGACATCGCCATCGCCTCTTCTAGCATCATGAGTCACATGTGTCAATTAATAAAATCATTTGTTACCCACAAAAGTTTTTTAATTGCAAATATTCTATCAATCATTTCGTGCCTGCCATCTCATTGGCTAGGTATTGTAACTGTCACCAACTTCAGGGCCGATTTGAGTAAGATATCGGGGCATATTGCTATGATGTCTACCAAATGTACCGCTTGTTCACTCCCCGCTCTACTTGTTTCTCCGAGCAGGAAAATAACTGTGCCATAAGGATAATCCTACATCGTTACTTCTTCCAGTCACTGAATAAACGGTTTTACTAGTCCATTTCCACAGCGCTGGGGCGCAATAGCCCTAACGAGATTCTCCAGCAAACAAGCTTATTTAAAAGGTAGAAATTTGTTCTGAGACCAACAAAACAATTTTCCCAGGATGAAAATCTTAATCTTTTCCTACAGGGTGCAGACTGAAACACAGGACGGGAGGAAGAAACGAAGGAAAGAAGGAAGAAGATTATCATTTAACGTCCCGTCGACAACGAGTTCATTAGAGACAGAGCACAAATTCGGTTTACGAAAAGGATGGGAAAAGAAATAAGTCATTCCCCTTTCAAAGGAACCATCACAGCATTTGCATGGAGCGAGGTAGGGAAATTATGGAAATTCTAGATCTGGAAGGTAGGGCGGTGATGTGAGCCGTCGTCCTCCCAAATGCAAATCTAGTGTGCAAACCACTGCGTCACTTCGCTCGATTTGAAACATAGAACACCCTAGAGAAATCAGTTGCGAATCTAACGTAGCTAATTTTTTTTTTTATCTCACGAATCCCATTTTTACATTTTAGGTCAATATGTGCTTTGACACAGTAGTCATCATAATCAGCGTCAACCACTTGACATCCATCGCAAAAGAGAGTCCCCCTCCATTTTTATCTAGCCGTTACAGTCTTCAGTTACACAAACTTATATCACACCTGACTGTTGCCATCTACACACTCTCTCTAACAGTGTACTCTTTTGTCCAAAGGCCATCCAGTCGCCTGGCAACATGCCTCGCTCGTATCCAATTCATTTTCATTACAGTCATAACGTCTTCCCCTGCAGTGTTTCCTGTCTCTTCTCTTAATTCCCAATATGCATCTGTACATTCCTTCCTGACCAACTATCATATACTGACTGATTTCTCCACCGAAAATCCACGTCCACTCCCTAAAGACAAAATTGGTAACGGATACCGATTGGAATCTTCGATTTGTAAATCATATTCAGTTTCACCTACTTCTACATGATTACTCTGCAATTCAGTATGAAGTGCCTGGCAGAAGGTTCATCGAACCACCTACAAGCTGTTTCTCTACCGTTGCATTCTCGAACAGCGAGCGAGAAAATCTAACACTTAAATTTTTCCGCGCGAGCTCTGATTCCTCTTATTTTATTACGACGATGATTCTTCCGTATGAAGGTGGGCGGCAACAACACCCTCTGAGGACAAAACTACTGGTTGAAATTTCATGATAATATCCTATCCCAATGAAAAACGCCTTGGTTTTAATGATTGCCACCTGAATTCGCATATCATATCCGTGGCATTCTCTCTCCTATTTTGCGATAATACAAAACGAGCTGGCCTTCTTTGAACTCTCTCGGTGGCCTCCGTCAGTTCTATCTGATGTGGATCCCACTCCGCAGAGCAGTACTCCAGAATAGGGCGGACAAGCCTAGTGTGAGCAGTCTCTTTAGTAGACCTGTTGCATTTTCTATGTGTTCTGTCAATAAATCACAGTCGTTGATTTGCTTTCCACACAACATTATCTATATGTTCCAATTTAAATTATCCCTAATTGTAATCTCTACTACTTAGCTGAATTTACAGCCTTCAGATTTTTGTGTTTTATGCTATAAAAGAAATTCCGCTGATTCCTTTTAGCACTCATGTGGATGACTTAACACTTTTCGTAAATCAGAGTCAATTGACACTTTTTGCAGCATACAGATATATTGTTTAAATCATTTTGTAGTTAGTTTTGATCGTCTGATGGCTTTACATGACGGTAAAGAACAGCGTCATCTGCAAAAAGTCTAAGAGGACTGCTCATATTGTCTCGTAAATCGTTTATATAGATCTGTGTGTTTTATCGTGTAACTGAAGATTAGCGAATTCCTTTTAGAACTCCTGTATATGACTTACACTTTTCATTATTTAGAATCAACTGCCACTTTTTGCACCATAGAGTTATCTTGTCTAAATTATTTTGTAAATCGTTTTGATCCGCTGATGACTTTACTAAACGGTAAATAACAGTATCATCAGCAAACAGTCTAAGAAGGTTGGTGGTTTATGTAAATCAGGAACAACAGAAGGCCTACAATACCTCCTTGGTGAAACCCAGATACTACTTCGCAATGTCTTTTCCTCAGTTATTACAAACTGTGAACTTCCTAACAGGAAATCACGAATCCAGTCGCACAACCTTTAACGCAAATGTAAGTCGTGCATAACCTTAAATATAACACTTCATTGCAACTCTGGGAGGAATTTTGCATAATTTGACCGTGCTGACCTAGTGGACAGAGGGTATCGAAAAATGACTTGCAATTAATAGAAAAACTGAAGGATTTTATTTTTGGAAGTTAAGAAAGTAATTGAATTCACTTAAAACAATGAATATACGGTCGCCAGCCTAATCAGGCATAATAATTTAGAATATTACGTTCAAAGATTTTAACTGTAATTTTACGAAAGGAAACTTTCGTTACATCTTCCCTTGTAAAGTGCAATGAACACACACAATTACCAGGCGAACTGAACAGCAGATAGCAGTAGTTAGCATTCGCGTAATTGGCAATCACAGAAAGACAAATGTCCCTATACATTTATTAATAATAATTATCATCTCAACGATTAACCGATTTAGTACCAAATGTTATCAAAGGCATCACAAGACCAAATCTGAGCATGAACAGAGTCCTGATTTAACTAACACCCAAACATCACAAATGAAATTGAATGACACTGTACATACACTTCTAATATTCACTCTACTGTGGCAATGATTCATATTTCATTAGCAAAACTACTATTTAAATTAACTTTGTTATACTAGAAAAGATTAAAGTGGGGACCCATAAACAGTAACTTTCTTTACAAGCAAACTATGCACACATTTCATAAACAATTTGAATCACACTAATACTGATTTCCAACCCCACTTGAGATTATTTGTCTTTCAATGCTTTATAGCAATTTAAACTGACAGTATTCTTAATCAACATCAGAAATAAGTTCAAGGTAAAGTTGAGTTTCAAGTAGGTTCAAAATTGTTTGCCTCTTACATTACTTGTGAAGCAAGTAAATTTAACTAACAACATTTATGCACTTTAGCACTAAAACTTTGGCACATTCAAAGTAGAAACAATTCAAAGCAAAATAAAGTTTCTTTTATAAGTTCCAATTTATGTGCTTGTCTCTTTACCTGTGAAATAAGTAATTTAACTAACAACATTTATATGCTTTAACACTGAAACTTAGGCACATTCCAATAGAAACAAGTTAGTGGTTCTTCATAAACGGGATACTCGGTCTTTATTGCATTTAGGATAGGACCCTGCTTGATTTCATGAACAGGGCAGTTTCCCAGTTCAAACACGAATTTTTATCATTGAAATTATTATTGAAAAACACTCACACACAGACATACTGGTTCATAGTGATATACATATCTGATTTCCAAAGTTGGTGAATCAGTGGCGCAATAGTGGTGGCAAGCACGTGGCGTCTATCTATTCTCACTTCTGGCGGTTTAATGCTGTATTCAAATCTTCTTGGCGACTTATTAAACATTTTAGAGCCATTCAAAACTACGAGAGCACCATTTTTCAGCCGAAGCCACATCCGATGGCATTCCATCATAAATCGGTATCTGAATGCCTCACTTGGCACTCGCGGTGTTGACTGTACAACTGTTAGCCCCTGACTGCGTAATGTGCTCTCTCTCTCTCTTGCCGCCCAGATTGACCGCCTGATCCACCTTTTCGCACGTGCCAAGCCCCTTCAAAAAATGGTTCAAATGGCTCTGAGCACTATGGGACTTAACATCTTAGGTCATCAGTCCCCTAGAACTTAGAACTACATAAACCTAACTAACCTAAGGACATCACACACATCCATGCCCGAGGCAGGATTCGAACCTGCACCCGTAGCAGTCTCACGGTTCCGGACTGCAGCGCCTAGAACCGCACGGCCACCGCCGCCGGCTCAAGCCCCTTCCGTGACGGAGGGGTTCCCTACGTCTTTTAAGATATATCATACAACTTCCCTAAGTATGAACCAGTTTTATACATACGATTTCTCTTTTATAAACAGGCATATTTTATAAAGATTCATTATTTAAACACACTGTTAAGTTTTTTCAAAATATCCCTCACAAACTTCCACTTCCCTCTGGCAATTCAAAGACATTAATCAGTAAAGAACAACTACTTCATAGTTACATACACATAATTACATTGTATAAACTACTTACAATCGTTAATGGTGTTACAAACTGAGGTGATACTCCATATGCACGCAGTTTAATTAGAAGTCGCTGGTGAGGAACGATGTTAAAAGCCTTCTGCATATCTAAACATATGGAATCAATTTGACGTCCTCTGTCGATAGCACTCATCACTTCGTGAGAATAAAGAGCAGGTTGTGTTTCACAAGAACGATATTTTCTGAATCCGTGTAGGCTATTTGTCAATAAATCGTTTTCTTCTAGGCGATTCGTAAAGTTAGAACGTAGTATATGTCCCAAAATGCTACTGCAGATCGACGTTAGTGACATACGTCTGTAATTAAGCTGATTAGCCTTGTTTTCTTTCTTGGGTAATGGTGTGACTTGTGCAGCTTTCTAGCTTTTGGGTGAAGATCTTCTTACGAGCAAGCGGTTGTATATGATTGCTAAGTATGGAGCTATTGTATCAGCATATTCAGAAAGGAACCTGGCGGGTATACAATCTGGAGCGGAAGCCCTGCCTTCCTTAAGTATTTCAAACTGCTTCGCTACACCGAGAATATCTACTTCTAAGTTACTCGCTTTTGCAATTGTTCTTGATTCGAATTCTGGAATATCTACTTCGTCCTCTTCTGTGAAGGAATTTCGGAAAACCGTATTTAGTAACTCTTCTTTAGTGACACTATCAATAACGTCACCAGTGATATCGCGCAGTGGAGTTTTGATTGCGTCTCCCCGCTGGTACATTTCATATACGACCAGAATTTCTTTGGGTTTTCTGCCAGATTTCGAGAAAGATTTTCGTTTTGGTTACTATCAAAAGCATCTCACATTGAAGTTCCCGCTAAATTTTGAACTTCTGTAAAACTTCGCAGGTCTTTTGGATTTCGCGTTCTTTTAAATTTTGCATGCTTTCTACGTTGTTTCTGCAATAATTTTCTCACCTGTTTGTGTACTATGGGGGATCAGTACCATCTCTTATTAATTTATTTGGTATATCTCTCTCAACTGCCGTAGGTACTTCTTTGAATTAAAATCTCATCTGATCTACAGACTGGAAGGTGTGGAGACGGTCTCTTAGGAAGATGTCAAGCGAATTTTTATCTGCTTTTTTAAATAGTTGTATTTGGCGTTTATATTCGGTGGGTTTGGGTGTTGCGATAATCAGACTAGCTACGACAGCCTTGTGGTCACTAATCCGTGTATCTGTCATGATGCTTTCTATCCAGTCAGGATTATTTGTCGTTAAGAGGTCAAGTGTTCTTTCGCAAACATTTACAATTCGAGTGGGCTCCTGACCAAATGTTTCAAAATAAGTTTTTGAGAAGGTATTCAGTGCGATTTCGGATGAATTTTATGTCTTACCCGACTCTAAACATATATTTTAGCCAACATATCGAGGGTAGATTGAAGTCACCATCAACTATATTTGTATGAGTCGGGTACCTACTTTAATGACACTCAAGTCTTTTTTGATCTTTTCAGCAACTGTATCATCTGGGTCAGGCGGTGGGTAAAGTAACCAATTATTAGTTTAAATAGACACCCTAGCTGCAAGCAGGCGTTGATACACTTCATTGGGGACATGTTGAAAATGTGTGCCCCGACCGGGACTCGAACCCGGGATCTCCTGCTTACATGGCAGACGCTCTATCCATCTGAGCCACCGCGGGCACAGATGATAGTGCGTCTGCAGGGACTTATCCCTTGCACGCTCCCCGTGAGATCCACATTCCCAACATGTCCACAACACTACATTCGTAGTGCGCCTAATAGATGTTTGCCCATAATACTCATTACTCGTGGCAGATTAATCTACCAAGTCCCGTACGAGTTCGGGCATAGCGTGTGCTTTCGCACAAGAAGGTCAAAGGCCGGGAACCCATATTTTTTAACTATGTATGACGGTAGTATCTGTTCCAGAACTTGCTAGATTAATCTGCAACGAGTAATGAGTATGATGGGCAAACATCTATTAGGCGCACTACGAATGTAGTGTTGTGGACATGTTGGGAATGTGGATCTCACGGGGAGCGTGCAACGGATAAGTCCCTGCAGACGCACTATCCTCTGTGCCCGCGGTGGCTCAGATGGATAGAGCGTCTGCCATGTAAGCAGGAGATCCCGGGTTCGAGTCCCGGTCGGGGCACACATTTTCAACATGTCCCCAATGAAGTGTATCAACGCCTGCTTGCAGCTAGGGTGTCTATTTAATTATTTCATTTCTAGCAAAGCTGCATGGTCATCGACGGTAACTGTTCTTTCTGGAACAGATACTACCGTCATATATAGTTAAAAAATTATTAGTTTATTCCTGTTGTCAAATTGACCTCTACCCAAATTAACTCACTGGAGCTATCTGCTTCAATTTCGCTACAAGGTAAGCTACTTATGACAGCAATAAATGCTCCACCAGCTACGGTATTTAACCTACCTTTTATGAGCACGGTTAGGTCCTTGATAAAAATTTGGGCTGAAATTATTTCCGGCTATAGCCAGCTTTCCATACATATAAAGATTTGAGCTACACTGCTTTCTATTAGCGCTTGGAGCCCTGTTTCTTTTCCAACACAGCTACAACTGCAATACCGCTTATTTGAAGGTCTACCTTCCTATGTTCGTCTTGACTCCTTTTTATGCAGTTTCCCAAGACCTTCTAACCAGAGAAAACCGCCCAGTTCCTTCCACATAGATACTCATGTAGTGGACACCGACCTATTAAGCAGATCTCGAAAACCCACCAGCCTATGATGCAAGTCGAGAAACCTGGAGTCTACACAGTCGCAGGACCGTCTGAGCCTCTGATTCAGGCTCTCCACTTTCTTCTGTACCAAACGACCACAGTCGGTTCTGTCGTTGACGCTAGGAATGGTGAACTCCACCTTCATATCGCAAGCAAGACTGGCAGCTTTTACTTCAGCTAGGCACCCGAAACCAGAGAAAATGTCTTCCTATACAAAGTGACACACATCATTAGTTCCGACATGAGTCAGCCACGGCAGTTGTCGGCACTCTGTAGGTTTCAGGGTATCCGAATGTGCCCGTTCCACATCTGCCTTGACTCCTCCCAATAAGCGCACAAAGTGCGCACTGGGTTCCTTCTCTCCTTCGCAGCCATATTCCTAAGGGACCCCATTACGCGCCTAGCGTTGGAACTCCCAATTACCGGGACACCCACCCTCTGTGAATGCCAAGACCTTGCAGGCCGAGAGCATTCCTCTGGAACGGGACGAGTAACTTCATCCGGCTCAGGGACTTCGTCAACCACATATATCGCGCGAAACCAGTTCGTCAGACGAAGCGGTGGGTTCCTCTGATCAACTCCTTGGAAAGTCCTTCGCTGCTCACCTTGGAACGACCTCCCACTCGACCACGGATGAGGGGTCAACCTCAGTGCGGACAGTACGCGGGGCAGCCACAGTAGTGGACTGATCGGTGGACACGTGATCTGCGTTGGATGTCCCTCGGGTCACCCCATCCTGCGCCCTACAGTGATGTCCATTGTCAACAGCCTCAAGCTGCCTGACCAAAGCAACACCGCCCGGAACTGTGAGAGAAAGGTCACCTACTCGGCTTTTATCTGAACACAACAGTCACAGCTCCTATCCATATTAAAGAGAGTCTGATAAATACAGACAAACACGAGAAATAAGCTTTGAAGCTAATGTACACTGACGAAATTTAAAATAAGGCTCTTCTTATGAGAAGCTGCCTCTATTCACACTACTCTGACGAGCTGCTGAACTGTGACAGATGTTACTCGACTGATAATAATAATCAGCGTCAATCATATGACATCCATTGCTAAACAGAGTCCCCCTCCATGCTTGTAAAGCCCTTACAGTCTTTAGCTACACACATGTATGGCACTCCTGGCTGTTGCCATCCACACACTCTCTCTAGAAATGTACACTTTTGTCCAATGGTCATACAGTCGCCTGGCAGCATGTCCTGCTAACCTCCAATTCATTTTTAATACAGTCGTAATGTAATTCACTGTATTGTGTTTCCCGTCTCTCCCCATAAATCACAGTATATATGTCTACATTCCTCCCATGCCCGCTATCAGATTTTCAATGGTTTCCCTGTCTAAAATCTATGTTCACTACCATAAGTCAGAATTCTTAACACGTACCAATCCTAAACTTTCCATTTCTAGCACATTTGAATCTTAGTTTTGTAAACATCATTTAGTTAACAAAAGCCAATACCTCCATTTTGTTTATCCTATCTTATTTGTCTCCATCCAGTAGTTATCTTCAACTATAATAAGTACTATATAAAGAAAATATCATTAACTGGTTCTGCCACTCAGTTATTACTTTATATGTATTTTCTCTATTAATCTCAAGCAAATTGGTAATGAGTGCTCATTATTTCACCATGTTGTTTCGTTCACAAATCGTACAGCTTGTTCCTTGGCTTCATCAACGTCCATCATCAGTGATAATTTTACTGAACGTGCTGCTACGATATAGTAAAAAACTATTGTTTGCGTCTTTGGCTCGTCTCTACTTCATACCATTTATGGTTGTATCTGTCACTTTCTCAAAACAAAAATTTAAATTAATTTATCCCTGATACACACGATCAGACTAAAGCGTTTGTTACGTTGGATAATACGTAAGTGCTCCATGTAAATAATGTTTTCCAAGAACGAGTTTAAAGTTCAGAATTGTTCAGTATTTATTCATTATTTTTACATAATATAGAGCAGACTGATGAGAACCTAATTTCTGAAGCTACTCAGGTCTGTAATTGGCCATACGGGGGTTAGAAACTCACTGTAAATTTAAATTCAATTCGTTTGTAGTAGGTAGTTCGCGGCATCAGCACACTCTTGATATCAAATTGATATGTTGATTAACAAAAATTGATCAATTACTCATCCCCCACCACCAACCACCCTCGCCCCCTACCACGTCCACCCCCTTCCATGACCACGCCCCTCGCCATCCCCGGAAGATGTCACCTATTTTTCTCAGTCTGAACGTGGCTCCCAGCCCCTTCCCCCCTCTCCACCTTCCACATCCATAACCTACCCTATTAGTGGGAATTTCGAATTTTGGTTGAAATTACGAATTTTGATGGGAATTTCTTTGACTCAGGGCTGTGCTGACGTCCCATCCCATGCCCACCCTGGGACTGGCAGGAAATTAAAATTGGCGGTACCCTTTCTGGGACTCGATACCTGGTCATCCTGGATGGAAAGCCCAATTGCACCTTCCCACCCCCCCCCCCACCCTCCCCCAACACAATTAAACCTCCAGAGGCGCTTGGAATTGATGCGAAATAAAATTTGGCATTACACTTACAGGACTCGAATCCTGGTGCTCCTGGATGAAAAGCCCAATTGCACCCCCCTAACACAATTATACCACCAGAGGCGCTTGGAGTTGATGCGAAACTAAAAATGGCGGTGCCCTTTTTCTGGGACTCATACCCTGATTCTACTGGACGGAAAGCCCAAGTGCACCCCTCCCCCCCCCCCCTCCAACACATGGAAAATGTCCAGAAGATGGAGAGGAAGGTTAGATTAGTGTACTATATTTATTTTGTTCGGGAAACTGACTCAAAGATCGATCCTAATTACGTAATTAATCACAAATATCGGGCCTAATTACACAACTGCATAGATAGCACTACACGCTGGCGATATAAACGCGCAGTACAACTCAAAAAATGATAGTACCATGCTACTTGTGTTATCATGCAGGGCAAAAATTTCGCAATACCACTCGAAACTAGTGAGACACACACTCTAACTCTACCCTTCACCTACAATCTGGCAGGAAAAGGCAAGTTTGTAAGGTACTATCTTTATTCTTTTTAGCAGGAAATACACTCATCTGATGAGATGCTCGTGTTAGACAGAGAGGAGTTTAAAAATTGTATTACCTGTAAGCATACAGTATCCATCGCTGTTCAATGTCAGAGTTTGCAACAGATGCCAATACACACTACAACAACTGATGGAGAATAATGAATCACAGTTCTAATTGCACTTCGAAATTGTCATGAAAAACCCAGCACTCATAATGAATGGGTCCTAATACACCACATATACTGGGGAAAATCATCGTCCTAAAAGACTGCATGGGGGCAGTGGTTGAACGTGCGTTCTCCTTGGTAGGCGTCCAAAAACTTCCGAAAATCAATGCTTTCTTCTTTCCTTCCTCCAACCCCCTCCTTCCATCCACCTAAGGGGGAGGGAGCGGGGGGGGTGGGGAAGGCTTCTTGAAACGGCCAGCTGCTCCACCAAGTTTCTCGTAGTTTTTCTGCATCCTATCTGCCCGCCCTTTGCTGCCCCTCTGCGGCTGCTGGCTGCACTCGGCTTTCCACCACCTAGCTGCCGCCTTAAGGTGACATTCCTATGCCAACACAATAGCGTGTATAGTCAACTAAATAAATGGAGATAAAAGGATGGCCAACTCAAGTGCAACCTGTTCATCTAAGATAAAGTGACAAAGTCCCCACACACCACCACCTGGATGGAGAGCGGCTATGTCTAATGGCCACCAACAGCAGACAAAGCCCCCTTGCCCACAGCAACCTGCCTTGCTGTGATGGAAAACAATTGTATTTGACATCAATGCATATATAACCACGCATCTATTAAAAAGGGAAAACAGGATTGTGACAGTGTTAAATGTCCTCTTTACATGAAAATAAGCACACTCCGTTTACTGTTAGTTTTATGAGCAAAATCGGTATAGTGTCTACAGTCAACTGCAGGATATGATCTGCATCTCATTACTTTGTATCATCCAGCGAAGTGTACGGCCGCCCATTACACATGATTAGCAGAGACATTCCCACCCTGCATAAAATCTCTAAAAAAGAATACTTCGACTATTTTGCTGCGAAAACTACCGATCACCATAGAATGTCCTCGTTATTTCGAACCCATCATCAGAGTAAAGAAAAAGTGATAATTTAAACCCCAAAGAAAAAAATCCATACTAAGCAATCATCACCTCCATACAGTTGTTTGGTAGCATCCCTCAACACTCCAGTCTGGTCATATTTCCATATGGTGTGATGCCTTCCTCATGTTTTTATTTTTTTCTCCAATAAGGTGACAATACCTCATTTTATTTGTACTATCCCACGCAAGTTGTGAACAGCACCTTCTGGCCATGGTCAACATTGGAACAGTAATCATGTACCTGACTGCAAAATGAAGGAACAATGCTTTTAGAAATGGAACACTGAGACATCCGCTACCCTGTCGATGGGTAATATGAGACAGCTGTTGGAAGCACTCTACAATACCGCAAATTCTTCCAGCTTCCGTATGTTGCAATGTTTTCCACATTTTTGTCAATGAGAAACATCGTCTCTGTGTTTAATTTCTACCAGCCTGTGTTGTGGTAGCTGTATAGTTTATGCTATGCGACGATCAACTTTCTGTGAGAGCCAGAGGATCAAAAAGTGTTAATGTCAGTTTAGCAGCAGGTGACACTGGTCTCTAAGTCATGGCAGAAAAAAACGAAGTGTATGTCAGTGTACACTGATTGGGTGTGTTACAACCGATAAAACATTGTATTAAACTGCTTATGAAGCAATCTGTGTGATTGATAGTCTGTTGCAAATGGTCACCCTACAATACTGACACAGTCTGTGGTAGCAACTTCGAACACGAACCTCCTGCTCCAATGAACCAATACCTGTATATTTAATACGGTCACCACATATGTTTGGATGACGAACATGAATGCACCCTGAGAGATACAGATCTCCTCCTGAATGCAGTACCTGTATGAAATTTGGACATGTGTCGCAATGCAGTTGTAATATCTTCGTCCTTCCTCCATGCCATGTATGATGTGGAGTCTTCCTAATTTTCACAACAAGAAATACCACCATAACTGCTTTTACTATCTCTTCTACTACTTCGTGTTGCAGGGGAAAGCTTCAGTTGGCGGCGGCCATACACACCGTACACAGTTGGTGGAGCTATTACAACATGTTCCCATATCCGCCAAGTGGTCAAAACGAGCTCCTGTCGCAGAAAATCAGCTCTTCCTGTTTCCCCACAGGATGCAGAAGGTCTTAGATATAGCGCTCTCCGGCTTCCACACAGGTCAGACTTAAATTGGGACGATCGCGTGGCCTAATTTGCAGGGAGAGCCGGGCAGAGACTTATGAGCAGTTGCTAGATGCAGAGAGAGTGTCTAAAAAACAGCACTTTAGTTCTTGGTGTGAGAAAAGGTGACATGTTTCGAGATACGAGAGTGGCATGAATTTGATTAACCTGTGGCCATAATCCTTAAAAGACGTCTCTACAGGATCCAACGCAAATATGTGGTTCAATAGACAGACTTGATTCCAAATTACCGACAGCATTTCTGCCTGGAAACATAACACTATGAATGACCCATGTGCCTGTTGACTCAAGACCGCTTTTTATGCAGGATGATGATAACATGGGCATTATGATCGTGTTTTTAATAGCGTGGTTCTTACGCAGAATGATTGTTGTGGGCTGTAGTATCCCTCTGTGGTCAGCTTCAGGTATCATTTCTCAATAGTGTTCCTCAAAAAAACATCGTGTTCCCTCCATGGATTCCCAGTTGTCCTACGAGTGAGTGTAATCCGACTGCTGAAAAAAAAATTACTCACTACGCAAAGAGACTCTCAGATCAGTTTAATTCAGTTTAATTAATTAGCCTATCAAATTTTAATCAATGACACGCCACCTGGCGAGTGCAAGAGATGGCTATGGCGCCATTAAATGATTCTTGACAAGCGTTTTTTTTTTTTTTTTTTTTTTTTTTTTTTATAACGAAATTTCAATCTCCCACGTACACATTGAGAGACAGGCTCTCGCGATTTGTTTCGTAAATGCTAGTATGATATAGCATCACGACGGTTAAAGGAGGCCTGTTATAGGGTACAAAACGACTATGTTCTCTTGAATTAAGATTCTTGTTGTCGAATTAAAATGATTATGTTTCTTCGAACATGTGATTCAATGGCACGAAAGATTTATTTTCTAATATAATTTCACGTGCATGACAGTTTATTTACAAACACTGAATGCAGGAGACACTCTCAGGTGGTTTAATTTGTTCAACTAGCTGGAAGATATTGCTTAATATAGATTTTTTTTCTTTGGAGTTTAAATTATCGCTTTCTCTCTACTCCGATGACGGTTTCGAAATAACGAGTAGCAAAATAGTCGAAGTACTTTTTTCCTGATTTTACGCTGGGTGGGTATGTCTCTGCTGATCATCTGCAATCGGCGGCGGTACACTTTGCTGGATGTCATAAAATAATAAGATACAGATTGCAATCTGCAGCTGACTGGAAAAGCTATACCGATTTTGCTCATAAAATTAAAAGTCAATGGACTGCACCTATTTTCGTATAAAGAGGGCATCTATGATCGTCGCAATTATGTTTTCCTTTTTTTAATAGATGCTTGATTATAGATGCATTGATGTCAAATACAGTTGTCCTCCATCATAGAACTGCTGGCTGCTGTGGGCAAGGGTGGTGTGTCTGCTGTGGGTGGTCTCCACAAACAGTTGCTCTCTGTCCAGGGGACAGCGTGTGGGGGCACTGTCACTATATTTTACACAAACAATTTGCACTTGAAGTGGCCATCCTTTTATCTTCTGCTGTTTAGTTGACTATACACGCTGTTGTGTTGGCACATGAGCGCCTTCATAAGGTGGCGACAAGATGGTGGGAAGCTGAGTACGGCCAGCAGTCGCAGAGCAGTGGCAGCAAAGGGTGGGAAAGTGCAGAAAAACTACGAGACGCTCGGTGGAGCAGCTGGCCGTTTGAAGGAGCCTGTGTCCCCTCCACCTTCACAACATAGGTGGATGGAGGGAGGGGGACCGGAGGGAAGTTGTAAGAGGGCCTCGATTTTTGGCAGTTTGTGGAAGGCTAACGACGAGAATGCAAGTTCAACTGCCGGCCCCTCTGCCGAGTTAGGACGACAATTTTCCCCAGCACATGTGATGTATTATGACCCATTCATTATGAGTGCTGATTTTTCTCGACAATTTCGAAGTATAATTAGAAGTGTGACGCATTTTTCTCCATCAGCTGTGATAGCATGTATCGGTTTCGATTACCTGGGCTGCAGGATAGATTTTGAGCAGGCGTCTGTTACGAACTCTAACGTCAAACAGCGATAGACACTGTATGCTTACAGGTAATACAATTCTTACTCCCTTCTGCCCAACATGAGCATCTCTTTAGATGAATGTATTTCTCGCCAAAAAGAATAAAGAAAGTACCTTACACCCTTGCCTTTTTCCTGCCAGCTTGTAGGTGAAGGGTAGAGTCACAGTGTGTCTGTCACACTGCGAGTGGTATTGCGAAATTATTCCGAGCACGATAACACGAATTGTATGGTACTATCATTTTTGAGTTGTAGTGCGTTTTCATACCGTCCTTGTGTAGTGCTATGCATATAGTTGTGTAATTAGGCTCGATCTTTTTGGTCAATTATGTAATTAGGATCGATCTTTCCCCACCAAAATAAATAAAGTGCATTGAACTAACCTTCCACCTTCCTCTTCCGCAACTGCACAGTATCCATGTGTTGCGGGGAGGTGGGGGGGGGGGGCACTTGGGCTTTCATCCAGTAGAATCAGGGTTCGAGCCTCGGAAAAGGCACTGCCATTTTTAATTTCCCATCAATCCCAAGCACCTCTGGTGGTTTAATGTGTTAGGGGGTGCATTTGAGCTTTCCGTCCAGGAGGACCAGGGTTCGAGTCGTATAAGGGTACTACCAATTTTAATTTCCCGTAAATTCCAAGCACCTCTGGTGGTATGATTGTGTCAGGGGGTGCAATTGGGCTTTCCATCCAGGAGGACCAGGGTTCGAGTTGCAGAAAGGGTACCGCCAATTTTATTTTCCTGCCAGTTGCTGGAAAGGGGGGGGGGAGGGGTTTGTGTTGTGACGTCAGCACAGACCTGAACCAAAGCAGTTCCCGCCAAAATTCGAAATTCCCGCCAATATACGAAATTCCCACCAATAGGGTAGGCTGTGGATGGCGGAGGGCGGAGAGGGGGAGGGGGTTGCGGGCCTAGTGAAGGCTGAGAAAAACGCGTGACTTCATCTAGTGACAGGGGTGGGCGTCGTCGGGAACGGTGGTTTGCATGGTAGGGGGCGTTAGCGGTCGGGACGGGGGATGATGAATTGATCAGTTTAATTAATTTGCATATCAATTTTATATCGAAAGTGTGCTGATGCCACCAACTCCCTACTACTTTGGCTAACATGGAGGATATAGAAGCTGCCCAACTTGCCTTCTGCACCTTTGCCATCCCGGCACTCTCTGGAGGGTCCGAGAGCCTCCGTTACATCCACAAAAGCAGAACATCGTGCCAGTCCCAGTTGTTAGTGATTTCAGCTCCTGAGGCCGATGGCGGAGACAGCTGTCGAAAGATCGAGTGCTTTATTCGACATGACGCGGATTGAAAATAGAGAAGATTTTATTGATGGCAATAATATTCCTAATACAAGCGTTCAGAATAACATAATTTTCTAATCCAGGCCACCACTGCTAGTAAGAACGTTAAGTGCAACCTACGCCCGATAATATTATTCTAAGTTTGGCGCAACATTCGATGCGAAATATAACTTTTGATTCATACTCATCTTAAAGCTCGAGCTGTCAGAAGAAGGGCGCTGAAACGCGGGTTAAAATGATATTTTATAATAAGTTCTGTTTGAGTAGTTCGCTCACAATCTTAATTAAATTCACTACACATTGCACGTGGTTGGAACAATATTTTGTTTTTGTTAATTGTGCCTTGACCATTATAATATACACTCAAGTGGCGTATCAGTCCAGCAGTAAATTATCTGCTATGCCCACTGCTACTCTCTAAATTTATGTTCCTGTGAAAGAATTTGAAAAATAGGCAAAACTGTGGAAAGTTCTAATTAACGTAGAAAACTTACGATTTAACGTTGTTTATTAAGTATGCTTATTATCTACTACATGCTGCAAAGAAATTATTATAGCTGCCTTGTGCAATTAATTGTGTTGAATGTAAATAAAGATTTGATTTAAATGCCTCTAATTGGTTGATAACATACATAAATACATATGTAAACAGCTCACCCAACTCGTCTTAATGAGCGCTTCCTATGGAAAATCTACTTCTCTGTGGTTAAGTTATTACAACTGTTAGCAAAGATAGTGTAAAAAGTTTTTACAGATTACTTCTTCGTTCAGTAACTGAATAAATTATTTGCACAGTCACTGTACACCTACTGAAATAACGCATCACCAACAAGTAATTGCCGGCACGGTGGCCGAGCGGTTCTAGGCGCTTCAGTCCAGAACCGCGCGGTTGCTACGGTCGCAGGTTCGAATCCTGCCTCGGGCATGTATGTGTGTGATGTCCTCAGATTAGTTAGGTTTAAGTAGTTATAAGTTCTCGAAGACTGATGACCTCAAATCTTAAGTCACCTAGTGTTCAGAGCCATTTGAACCATTTTTGAATAAATAATTAATGAAGAGTAATGAAATTTTCGGAATACATTTGTCTAGGTGACATGTTTAAGTGATTAACGTTGCAAGACCGAAAGTTAATGTAAGCGAGAGAAAATACATTGTAAATGTGAAATACTGGTATACTGATGACTGATGTAACCACAAGAATATTGAATGCAAACATACAAACGTGCATACATTGTGTCTTACAAGTGCCGGATGTCAGTGATCATGCTGACAAGGATGTGACGCTACGATCTGTTTTTAATTTTATTTATTTTTTCTTCTTTCCTAACACAGTTGTCTGTTGAGTTCCTAGGTGAGCGTTCGTCATCATAGGTGACTGAAACAGTGGTACCAAAAAGCATTTTTCCGATCTGGGAGGACAGGGTCACAGACCATCAGTATTAAGACCAACTAAGACCCTGCTTGAAGCAGAAGCAGTAACTCTAGTTTCGAAGTCCGTTACTAATGACCTGGGTCTGGATGCTACCCACTTACCCCTCTGAACCTATGGAAAGAGTTGGGAGAGGAGAAACAGCTGTTGTTCTCAATCCTAATCTGCTACAAAGAGTATAACAGCAATGAGTTTCGTTTCTCGAAATGAAAATGAGCCCTACAATAGTCAGTAACCATTGCGAATATGCGGAATACCTCTTTACTGCTCTGGGCAATCTCCTATTCAAGGTTGTTTCTTCAGCTTCTAACAAACTGCGTGGTTGTCTCATGTGGACGATAGCAGAGTCATCGTCATCGTCGCCGCCAACTACACGAACAGTGTGAGCTCACTCTCTACCGTTTGGACCATCGCTACATTAAGCTGCAACTATTCTACAGAAAAGATACCTTGAACCAGACCAAAATCACAATATCAACCAATAACGACTATTCCGTATCCCTCCTACATTGTGCGGCTCTAGGCGCTTCAGTCCGGAACCGCGCTACTGCTACGGTCGCAGGCTCGAATCCTGCCTCGGCCATGGATGTGTGTGATGTCCTTAGGTTAGATAGGTTTAAGTAGTTCTAAGTTCTAGGGGACTGATGACCTCAGATGTTAAGTCCCATAGTGCTCAAAGCCATTTGAACCTTCTACACTGACTTTAATTTTCTGATTACTTTCTTTTTTTTTTTTTTTTCAAGTAAGTTTCCTGGTTTTCTTATAGTTTCCAGCATTCTGTCACTTACCACTTAGCCCTTCTTGCTATCTTTTCACGCTCCAGCCTTCTCAATATTCCCTCCAATTTTGACTCAGCAGATCATTTTCACGTGTAAACAGCGATACCCCCTACTAAACATCAAAACGCCCAGCCAACAATTGTACGAACCACTACTCGTATTCCCATGAATGTAACAAAATCCTTAAAATTCCTTGGACTAACACTTGCTCTAAAAGAAAATTGATAACCCCATCCACAGACCCTCCAAAAGGAGGCCACAGAAAGTTACTATAAAAACTAACTTGCAAAACATAGGGAATACATCTCGTGACCATTGTTCATACACGGAATATCCCCTTCAGCTCCGTGTACATCCTACAAAAATGTCACATGGACTACCACTCCATTAGTATTTACCACATCCTTCAATTGCTGCAATAACACAATCTCATTTCGTACAGCCGACTGCCTTTTCCTGCCTGTATACTGTATAACTTATAAACTTCCCTCACCTTGGATATTTTTGTCTTCACTACATGTATCATAAACGCGAGTGGTACTGACTGACAGTGCGTATAACTTTCCATTTGAAATGGAACTACGCGTACTAGAATAAAACACAACAGGAAAGCAAGATCCCTTCTTTCCTGAGTGTCGTCAATGCAATTAACAGTTAGCAATCAGTGAGTTTAGCAGTCATTCTATTGCAGAAGCGATGATCACCAAAGCCAAAAAGGTGACTAAGAAAGCTAAAAGATCATTTGTTTTTCGTCTAACTGATGGTCAGTCACTCAAAAGACGGACTGAATACGTTTAGTTCAGATTCCACAAAGGGAAAAAGTTGTAGCTAAATCTCAAAGCCAATATAAACCCCCGTCTAGACAAGTTGGTGGTTCTGAGCACTATGGGACTCAACTGCTGAGGTCATTAGTCCCCTAGAACTTAGAACTAGTTAAACCTAACTAACCTAAGGACATCACAAACATCCATGCCCGAGGCAGGATTCGAACCTGCGACCGTAGCGGTCTTGCGGTTCCAGACTGCAGCGCCTTTAACCGCACGGCCACTTCGGCCGGCTAGACAAGTAATTAGCAAGTAATGCAATAAAAGACGGCAAAGACCCACCTTCGTTTGATGTTACTATTCGGAGAGTATTTCGAAAACAGGGATTACCAACCTCTCGCTACAAAAGAGAAAGCAGAGAAACTGAAAGAGAAAACTTGACAGTAATTAGTGCGGCCATAAGAATGGCTATGGGTGAAGCCTACACAAAGTTTCAGTCGGATCCTGCGAAAAATCCATCAGAAATTCCTGTAGAGTTCTGGAGTCTGGTAATGTCAGTGAACTGATTAACTGTTTGATACCTTTAACCATCCCGATCCAGGTTTCCCATGATTTCCCTAAGTCACTCCAGACAAATGCCGGGATGGTTCCTTTGAAAGGGCACCTCAATTTCCTTTACTGTCCTTTCGTAATTTGAGTTTGTGCCCCGTCCCTAATGTCCTCGATATCGACGGGACGTTGAATCCTGATCTGTCTTTGTCCTTTTGATACTTTTCATTCAGTGCCTCGTAGATCGTCTGATGTTGAAACTGAGGACAGGAAACGGAAAGCAGAAATATTAAATACAATATGTAGAAACATATTTACGCTTGAGAATACCATCAATGTTTGACAACCGAAAAGACTCACAAATGATACTGACATAAAATCCCTTGGTATTTAATAACAAAGCGAACAAGGCACGAAACCCTGACGGAATTTCAGTACGCAGGACATATTTATCGGGAATCGCTTCACCCACGAAAAGTCTTGTGTGACTGGAAAACGGTGCAGATGATTCGTCTTTAAAAAATGTACAGAATTACGAATCAGTACCGCTGACGTCCTTATTTCATAGTATACTAGGGCATGTTCTAAGCTCGAATATTATGAGATACCCTTAAAAAACTCAAAGAATCAGCATGGATTCGCAAAAACAACTCCAAATAGCAGATACAGGAGATCAGATATATTCCATCTTCTTGCAATTCCGGAAGTAGTTCGACCTTTATCATATCAACGACTGGTAAGATACAATCCGAACATCTTTGCGGATATGTGACTGGATCGACGAATATTTGACTCACGAGACTCAGTACATTTCAGTATAATCCTTGGCAAATGGCCGCATCAAATGTGATAAATTAGTAGTTCATCGTAAGGATATGTAGTAGGACTTCTACTGTGCTCAATATCCATAAACGATTTATCAGATACTATCTGAGTACTTGGCATCGCCCGGATATGTAACGTATTTATTCCAGTTTTCTATTAGTCCGTCTCCTCTTTCTCCCTCGCTCTATTCATTTCTTCCTTCAATCCCTCCCTGTCCACTACTCCATCCCGTCTCTGTGAATCTCTTCCAACCCCTCTGGCTGTCCACAAACTCCTGCCCCTCTCTCTGTCCATCTCCTCATCCCCTCTAATTCCATCACTTCCTCCCCCTTCTTTGTCCATCTCCTCCTCCTGTCAATCTTCTCCTCTCTCTCAACCCCCTTCTCTTCTCTTTTCCTGTCCGTTCCCCCCCCCCCTCACTTTTTGTCACCTCCTCCCTTCCCTCTCTCTCTACCTTTTCGTCTCCTTGTCCCTGTCCATTTTCTCCACTGCCCTTTCTGTGTACATCTCCTCCTGTCCCCTGTCTCTGCCCATTTCCCCCTCCTCCCTGTCAGTGACCATATCATCCTTTCCCCTCGCAGTCTGTCCATCTACTCCTGCCCCCTTCACTCTCCACGTTATCACGCTAAACACAATAGGAGGTTGGTGGTTCTTACCCCCACAGATTTCTTTCCATATCTTAACTACTGTAAGAAGCTTACCGATTTTCGTTGAAATCGTTCTAGGGGTTTAGGAAGAGCTTTTAACCGTTGCTTTGTCGACGTACATACATATCAAATATATTTCACATACATTTAACACATTTCACACGCATTTTTACACACATGTTACCTGTATCTCTAGCGAATTTCACCATGCATTCTCACTTTCACACAGTTTAATGTTTACGACGTCGTATCTCCTGAGCTATGAGCTGTACAATGATACAATTTTGCAGGCACATCCAGTGGTATACGTGGCAACTGTATGTGAAAAGCGAATAGAATATGAAGAAAAGAAGTAATAAATTTAAACGTCGTGCGTGATGCGGCACTTTTCCATGCATCTCAGTGTTTATGACGTCACATCTCCTGAATTATGTGTCGTACAATGATATAATGTTCCTAGTACATTCTGTGTTATACGTGAATTCTGTCTGCAAAATGTGTAGCGAACAGATTTAGTAGCTGGCTCTCAGCACTATGGGACTTAACTGCTGAGGTCATCAGTCCCCTAGAACTTAGAACTACTTAAGCCTAACTAACCTAAGGACATCACACACATCCATGCCCGAGGCAGGATTCGAACCTGCGACCGTAGCGGTCGCGTGGTTCCAGACTAAAGCGCCTAGAACCGCACGGCCACAATGGCCAGCACAGACTTAGTGCTAAAGAAGTAATAAATTAAAACGTTATTCTTCATGCGGGAGTTTTATTGCATTTCATAGCATGAATAGCGAAAATGAAGTAAGCGATAAACTTTTTTCCTTTCATCATATTTTGGGGGAGGGGCGGAGAGGGGAAAGGGGTTGTCAATTTCGTAAAGGTTTGCAATTATGTGTAAAGTTTGTTTCCAATCACTAATTACCCTCATTCTCAAATACTGTATGACTAAAAGTATGGATTTTCGAGCATCGCGGGCTACCCTGCTTTTGCACTCTAACCCCCACACCTTCGATGGGTAGAAGCTTCTTACCAGCAGTTCTTTCTGTACAGTAAGTGATATGTGTGCCAAGATTGGTTCAAATCGGTCTAGTGGGTATAGGAGGAGGTGTGGAACAAACAAAGCTACATATATATTTACATCCATTTTATAATTGGTATGGATAATCAGCACCATTATAAGACTGTTCGTTGACGATGCTGGTGTCTGCTGGAAAGTATCGTCTAGGTCAACTAAGTATATTGGATGGTACCTGACCATAAATGTGAATAAATGCAAGACGATGTCTACAACAATGAGGAAGACTCCAACAATCCTGATTACAATATTAGTGGTGAACATGGTGGTCATCATAGAGTTGAACATAATATCAGTACTTGTGTAATAATAAGAAGTACTGTGAAATGAGACGATCATGTAGAATTAGTAAAGGAGAAGGTGAATGGAGGACCAGATTTATTGGAACAGTTCTGGAAAATTTTAGTGCATCTGTCAAGAAAAATGCATACATGACGTTAGCATGACCACTTTTAGAGAATTGTTCCAGCGTTCCTGAGTCTTTGTCATGTAGGCATGACAACAGACTTCGTATGAATTCAAAGATGCGTTGCTAGGGTTTGAACAAGTAGGCGTAGTCATAATGAAAGTTAACAGAGGTGCTCGGGAATCCTTGCAACAAACGTCGGCATATTTCTCGCGAAATCCTATTGGGTAGATTTAGATAATCTGTATCCTCGAAATACTGTGCAGGCATTTTACTATAATCATATTACATCCGCTGTAAAAATGTTATGGAGCCCTTAGGGAGGTGGCGTTCAGGGCTGGAAAGAAAGATAATATGCACTCGGTCCTGCCACGAGGGGGGGGGGCGACTGCAGGCATCTGCAAGTTGTTGTAGCTCACGTAGTTACCAACGACGAGGCCAAGCTAAGTCGCAAAGTAACACAGGCGGCTGGCGGAAGTGGTGAGGGCTACTGGCCTCATGCTGGGGTGCAAGCAGAGCTCGCAGTTTGCAGCGTTATTCCCAGAGTTGATCAGGGCCTTTTGGTTCTGGAGCCCAGTGGAGGGCCTCAGCCAAAGGATTCGTCGACTCTGTGACGGTCTTGGCAGCAGATTTCTAGATCTGCGTTGTCGGTTGAGGATTTGTAGCACTCACTTTCATACGTGATAGGTGCACTACAGAAGAAGTCAGGCACTCCAGTAGCAGAGGACTTGCGGATTGCACATGAGTTTTTTAAGGGTACTCGGCAGTGTGAGGTACTCTGACGAACACTCGCCTGTCGATAGGCAGCGAGGGAAGTCATACCGAGTTCAGAGTAAAGACACTTCGATTGTCAAGAGTTTATCAGTTCACTGTCGAAGTATTCGTAACAAAGTTCCCGAACGTATTGTCCTACAGGAAAGTTCTCGCGCTCAACCTATTCCCGGGACTGAGGGCTGGCCGAAAACCCGACGTGGAAAGCTCTGAGATATTTAGTGAGTCATGGAATGCATATCGAAAAGACATATTGGAGGCAACAGGAGATGGAGTGTTCATGGAAGTTGACAAATGTATAGCCTCTATTGCTGCCGAAGTTGAATGTGACAGTGAAGTTATCTGGTCGCTTAAAAATAGATCTAGGTGAATGCAGGTCAATTGTTGGATGTTTTCAGAGGCCATCCGATTCTGCTGTGAGACTCAGAGACTCATTTAAAGAAAGTCTATTGTCAGTGATGCGTAAATACCCTGATCCGGCGATACTAGTCGGAGGCGACTTTAACCTACCGAATATGGACTGGGGTGTCTGTGGATTCATTGCGGTGGGTACAGGCAGACAGTCGTGCGAAGTGCTTTTGACAGCGTTTTCTGAAAACGTTTTATGTCCATCCCTCTGGTTAGAGATTTGAGGAACATCGACCGTTGATTTATGTAATAAAATGGAATACCGTCCTTACGATAAAGAGCGCGGTTGGACTAAACCACATGGCCAGTTCCTTTTGCTGCCTTCCTTGCTGCCCAAACTTCCCTCATTCGCTCGCTGTGTTTCTCTTTCCGGTCCTCTGTCCATGCTTCTTGTCGGCTTTGTGTCTTCGGCTTCATCTTGATTGCCTTTTTGGTTGCCCATATTACTTTCATCTTCCGGCTGTGATCTTTCTTGCGTTCTTCGGTCCATTTTACGCCTGTTCGTTTGTCACAGTGTAACTCATGTAGTTTACTTTTCTTAATGATGTTTCTGAATTTTATTCTGTCGTTTATTGTGTCTGCTGTTATGTTGACTCGGTTCAGGTCGTTTTTTACCTCTGCCACCCATTTGTTGTTTCTAGTGGTTACCCAGTCAAAGATCTGTTTGGTCAGTCTATGTGATAGCATTCTGTATAGGTGTCCATAGAATTGTAGTATGCGTTTTCTAATCTTTTGTGTGATTGTCTCTGTGTGTTTGTATAGTTCCTCTGTAGGTTTCTTGATCCATATTCCATTGTTGTTAGTTGCGCCAACTATGAACTGGTTTTCGCAGACTATCTGTGAAAGGGTACAGTACCGCCCAACATTGAAAATAGGTACGAAATTCTTGTCAGAACAACACATTTTTTGTGTAAAAGTAACTCAATTTCAATTAATACAGCAAAGCCGGATACCAGTGTGGGAAAGAATGACAATTTATTTATTTAATTGATCACATGTGCACTCCCTCAAAATAAATCCCTACATCCAGTTTGGTGAGATCTGTGAAATGAATAAATGTATGGTCGTCTGCTAACCACAGATAGTGAATCGGAATATATGATCATCTTTGAGTCGATCCTTTGGCTACCTTTGGTGAGACCAAAGAGATGAAAATTTTACCAGAGCTTTGGGCGTCTGAAATGTGGCTGACCAATAAGGTAGCAAGGTGCTTCTCCCACTTCGAGAGAGGTGCGAGAGAACCGGAAGACGGCCATGTTTCAGACTCGGCACTCTGGCGCTGAACCTTCTGCTGTAAAGACCTGTTTTTTGTTGTGCTCCGTAATGAAAGTGTGGAGGCATGGTATGGATGTGGAATATTTAAGAGTAGTTAGAACTAATCATTTCTCTTTCCCAGGAACTTTTGTGGGGAAAATTACAAAGTGAGGCAGGTAATTTTAAGGGGATTGTAGTAAACCAACGGTCACAATGAGCCCACGTGTAGTTATAAGTTGAGATACTAGCGTGTGTACAATAAGCTGAAATATTTAAGAATTAATAGCGTGTGTACAATAAGCTGAAATATTTAAGAAATAGCGTGTGTATCATAAGTTGAAGTATTTAAGAAATATCATTCCGTGTGACGCTAAATTTAAACTCTGAGAGAGAATCAAGGTGAGTCGGCCGTTTTTCCAGCAACGCCACTTGGCTTGCATTGCACAGGAAGACGTGCGTTTATCTCCAGAGTTCACAGTAGGAAAGTGGAATTACAAAGTGGGGCAGTGTCGTGTGAGACTGGGATAGATATTGATTGAAGTGGGAAAGCGGAAAGTGATGATGTTGTAACAGTTCTTTGTGTTGCATTTCATATTGTTGTGTTGTATATGTCATGTAATTTGGGTATGTGTGTTTTGCATGGGGGTAGCAAGGTAGTTTCGAAAGATTTGTGGGTATGCCTGTTCCTTCTGTATCGCTCGATGTGGAGGAAAGTTTCGTGAGGATGATTGTGAGAGGCGAAGTGTGAGGAATAATAAAAGATCCACCATCCGATCCAGGGAGTGCACTGTTGCGGTAAATAGATTACGAGACCATAGTATAGAGATTCACTAACGTAAAGCCATGTCCACTGGGCGGAATTTCTCATGTGATTTTGTTGTAGGTTGTAGAATTTGTGTGTTTAGGAATAAATCAAATAGTGAAAAGAAAGAGATTGGTGGCCTTTTTCATTAAATTGCATGTTGTCATAATGTCCCGAATTTATACAAAAGCCGTTAAATCAAAGACAAAAAGTAAATGTGGTATTGCCAGTGCGTAGTGTGCAGTCAGAGTTCTATAAATCACTGATAGTCAGATGCGTGTTTCCGTTGCGTATTATTCATGCAGGAGGATAATTTATAACTAAATAGTAAGATACGAGAATTCATGTTGCTCGATAAATTAAGGAAGAATCCACTCGCTTGGCAATCCACTCATCTTGCAGGCCTGACTGCTTGATGCCACAGTATGAGAAAGGCAAGTGGGTGCCTCTCATTAATTTCGACCCTTTTGTTGCCAGGATCATTTTTGTTAGGATATTTTGTTGTTAGGGTTTGCTGTTAAATTTTTTATGGAATGTATTGTGATAGCGCTAAGAAGTAAAAATTTTTTTTGTTTGCAATTTCTTTCTGGATTGGTGAGGATCTTTTATTTTATTTTATGTAATTAATTGCGGTATCGCACAAGGCTAGAAGATCGTTTTATAATTTTTTTTGCGTAATGTCCGTAGTAACTAGGTCGCAGGCTAAAAGTATAGTCACCATGGAGAATAACGATTCTGGCGTGAACGTAGCAGTGCAGCGGGAAGTAGCTGTAGATGGGTTAATGAGCGGGGACGGCAGACACTCCGAAGAGGCTGCATTGTTCAGTGGACCGCTGCAAGGGGATCCCTTATGCGGCGGGCTTTGTCCGCAAACGCGGGCTTTTCCTGACGACGCGGGCGAGCAGGGACTACGCCAGGTGTGCGGTGAAAGTGCAGATACCCTTAGCGAAGCTACGGTTTCTCAGGCGAACGAGGTGAGCGCGTCGACAGTAGCAAATAACGATGTGATACTACAGTTATTACAAGCGATGAATGGGAAGAATGAGGAGAGAGATAGGAAGAATGAGGAGAGAGATAGGGAGAATAAGGAAAGATTTGAAGCAACTAACGAAAGATTAGAAGCAATGAATAGAGATATTAACGAAAGATTAGATAGAGATAATAAGGAGAGAGATAGGGAGAATGAGGAACGATTTGAAGCAACTAAGGAGAAACTGGAAGCAAATAAGGAAAAATTGGAGGCAATGGATAAGGGAAATAAAGAGGCAATGAAGAAGCTACACACAGTTATCGATGAGCGTCTGTCCGCAGTTAATAATCGGTTAGATGAGGGGGAGAGGAATCTGGGTGCGTTGAAGCAAGTATGTGATGCTGTGAAAGAAAAAACCAATAATTTGGAGGTACGAGTAAGTGCAATAGAGAGCGATATTACGGAACGTGGGACGTGTTGCCGGATGAGCGAATCAAAGAGATAGTGGAGGACTTACTTGCAGATAAACAAGGGGCATTAGACAGAGTAGAAGCTCAAGTCACACGGCAGGAAATGGCGATAAATAAACACAGGGATGAAGTTGCGGTGGTAGTGGCCAGAATGAATACGATTAGCGCAGATGTAGAAAAGATCAGTATAAGAGGCGAAACAGGCTCTGACAGTACGCAGCGAGAGGTTTATGCCGACCAGGAGGAGATACAATCACTGTTACAGTTTAAAGAGGCACAATTAGAAACAAATAGGAAACATAGGGAAGAACTAGCACAGTTGCAATTGGCGTGCAGAAGCGAAGGTGAAACACCACCAGGTAGACTGCAGAGGGAGAGTGAGATAAATTCAGAAAACGAAAATAGGCAGAAAGAGGAAGACGAACTCAGAGAGTTGGAAGAACGGCTGTGTCGGATAAAACAGGTGGCAAACCCAACTGGGTATAGTCCAAGGCTGTCTCAGTTTCAAGATTCATTACCTTCATCGACGGGACTGCTCCGCAAAACGAAGTTTGTGTATAACTATTTGAGGGACGAGGCTAGAGCAAAAATGCAGGAAGACCTTAAAGACTGTAGTAGCTATTTAAATGAATTCAGGCCGAAAAGTAAGCAGGACCAGGTTACGCTAAGCATATTGATGATGTAAAATCGTAACGAAGGTGGCATAAGGGATTCAGTGTCGTGCTGTCAGGAAATGTTCAGACGAAACAGGTATTTGAATGTGACATACGAACCTGGGGAGCTCTTTAGGATCTGTATAACGAAGTGGCCAGTGAAATTGAGCAGAGGTATAGCGATGGCAGGCAGAGGCTTAGACGATTCCGCGTCATTTCAGCACTTGTTACAAGGATTGGGTAATGAGAGCAATATCGTGAATGGAGACACGACTCATAGGTCAGTTAGTGTCGAGGATAGGAACGGCAGAAACTATCATAATGACAGGAGAGCGTGGAACCCAGGCATTTCATTCTTGTCATAATGGATTCAAGAATAGGAGAAACTAATCCAACATATCAGCCCTTAATATCTTGCTCTTAAAACACATGCAGCTGGCACTGAAAATTGTCTATGTAGCAGACAAACTCAACTAATATGTAGGAATGCAAATACCATACTTCTGATCAGAGAATAAAACGCCAGTAATGGAATCTATTAGGCTGGTATCTCAGTAAAATTTGCAAATTTTATTTCGAACAGTAAAGTAAAAGAATTGTTATGTAATAATGCCAATGAGTCCAGTTGAATTAGTGTGATTCGACTATTGTAGATACTAAACAAGTAATGTGAGAGGTAAACATTGTGATCGAAGTTTTAAATTAGATGCCATCTGATCTATAGTATGTCATTGTCGTGGTGACAGTTATAATGAAGTGCTGTGTACGGTTGTTCGGAATCTGGTGTTAGTGAGAGAGGCCACTAGCACCTAAGTTTCTAACACTTGGGCTGCCCAATTCTCCCAGCTTGTATATTCTCTGCACACATTTAATTTTCAAGTAAGCACATATTCCTAACTAGGAAATTCTTTACTGTGTATATTGGACCATTCAGAGTGAGGCGGATTGTCCATGAAAATGCTGTATTGATTGAGACGATCAAAGGAAAACAATCCCGTGGGCGTCATCACATTTCTAACATCAAATTATGGAAAAGTTAAGGATAGATCTAAGGTAGGCAATTTATGGTAGATAGTCAGTGTATTTGATTGTGATGTGTAACGTTGTGCAGGGTCAAATCGAACATAAGAATTTTCAGGCGGGATGTCAGGAAGTGTGACGGAATAGACTGGTCGAATGAGTCATGAACAGGAGTCGACAGAGTGGTGTATGTACGTATTTTTTGTCGTATGAATAAGGATCAAGCAGAAACGACGTGATGATTAATGAGTGAATAAAGATGGTAGATAGAGAAGCGACGTGATAAATAGTAGTGGATAAAGGTGGTATATGAGGAGAAGCGACGTGAAGCAAGGTGATTAATAAAGAGAGATTCGACGTGATGATACAGTGGTAAATAAAGGTGAGTAGAATTAATAATGTGGAGATGTCTTAGATGTATGTTACAGAGAGGCCTGTGTATGCTGCAATAGAGATTGATGCCAATGGCGAAGGAAGACCAGGAAATGATGGAGTAATGGACGGACGGAGAGCCGAAATACGAATGAAGAGATGAGGACAACTGCACAATGTGAAAGGACGTAAAGGGAGTATGAGACCCAGATGGTGAACGTTGTGGAATACTGACGTAAGATGTAATATAAATGTAAAATCTAATTCTTACCATAAAATATGCGATTTGGCAAAAATAATATTTTTTGTTGTTGTTGAAGCCTGGTACCAGTATAACCAATCAAAACGGTACCAAGAATGTGTACAGTTATTTTTGCAAGTTGATTAATTTGTGTATTTTTGTTCTTAGATGAAATGTCGCGATTTTAAGTTGATATTTAGCATAAAGTGAATGCAGAAGTAAGCCGATGGAGAGAGGTGACAGAGTGAAAGGACGAATTCGGAGACTGGAATGCTATCTCCGAAACAGCTTCATGTGTTATGTGGTTGAGTATAAGGGAGCAAAGGTATGGTATGTTGTAGTGAGTGTGGTGGTGTTAAGGTTAGCTGACTTCTAGACCTATTCTGTTAGTGTATCAATGGATTGAATGAGAGGGAAAATGTGATGTCTGGTGAGTGAGAGTCGTAGAGTAGTGTGATCAATGCACACACTCCTGTAAAGGGGATGCTACCGATCCATAACTAAAACATTATTGTGTTTTATTGTTTGTTGGGATGAACCTCGATGTCAGGTCAGGGTCTGTCATACGTGTCCTAGAAACGTTGCTATATATAATGAAATGTAAAATATGTGAAGAGATACTGATTTCAGTCTGTCACAAGCACAAAGGTGCATTATATGTTGTAGATTTAGAGTCACCAGTTCCTAAAATGTTTATTGTGTTAGGATGTTAAAGTAGTTTAATATTTAATAACCTGTGTTAGGTAATTGAGAGTTGTGTAGATTATTTTCTCATTTTTTGTTAGAACACTTTCAAGGGGTTTTAATTTCAGTCTGTCACAAGCACAAAGGTTCATTGTATATTGTAGCTTGAGAATCAACAGTTTCTAATATTTTCACCGTGATAGGATGTTAGAGTAGTTTACTATTTTGTATTGTAATTATGAGTT
This sequence comes from Schistocerca nitens, assembly GCF_023898315.1. Lineage (NCBI taxonomy): Eukaryota > Metazoa > Arthropoda > Insecta > Orthoptera > Acrididae > Schistocerca > Schistocerca nitens. The sequence continues at coordinate 309,585,826 of NC_064615.1, read as the reverse complement.
GTATAGATTGTTTCTTATTCCTTTTGTTTTTTTTTTTTACACTTTCATGTTTTGTATGAGGGACGACAGGTACAATGAATAGCACGAGTGTGGGCTGTCTATAGAAAAGAGATAAATGTTGATGTTGTATGTGTAGAAAACTAGGGTGTATAATTTTAATGTAAGAATTTCCTTTTGTCTGTAATGTTGCAAGATGCACAGAAGATCTGGCTAATTGGGTGTCGTAACGCCCATACCGCTAACGGGCCGAGCTGACGTCGCCATGGCGACAGGCGACACAGCCGCGGCACTCCCCACTCCACTATCGGACGAGGTACACTCCACGCGCCCGCTACAGCAGGTCAACGGCCTGGGGCGACACGCACGTATCACTGGCCATTCATGAGTTCCGCCACCCTTACGACTGGGGAAGGTATCCCGCGGAGGCAACAGCAGGTGGTTTCTTCTGCTCAACGGCACGCGCAGCGGCGCTACTGCAGAATGGACGAGGCGCGGCAGAGCCCGGCGAGCATTTTTTTTACCAGCAGCTAATAACTAGTACTGGACTGTGGAGCCGTGAAACAAGATGACTGCGACTTTCCATAATGTGGAAAGTGAAGGACTGGTGTTTCCACGTTGTGAGTGGGGGAAAAGATTTTGTCTGTAGCAGACAGGACGATTGTTTTGTTTTGTCTTGACCACTGAATGGTGGGATCCATAAACTTTTGACAGTGACTTGTTAAGTGTGCTTTGTGAATTGCATGTGGGACACTTGGTATACTTAGAGGACAGTTGTCGTATGGTGAACAATTATTGTATGAAGGCAAGAAACTAGAGTGGGACATTGACATTTGCGTCTGTAGTAGGAGACATTTCTTGAATTGGCGCGGGAATAAGTGCTGTTTGTTGAAACTTACGACTTTTAATTACACCATGAACCGAAAGGACAGAACCGTGGGTAATAGTAGTTGTAGGGCCATTTTTTGGACGAACAGATTCGTGTGGATGGTACTCTGAGAGTGACTATGACATTTGTGTTTAATGAGAGATACAGTTTACTGTTCAGTGCGTGTTCAAAATGCCGAATTGAGTGACTCAAAGACTTTCGTCCAGGGAACCATGGGAGAGCTTTGACACCGAGACAGTGGTTCTAGGAAAACTATCAGCAACCTTTTGACCCCCAGAAAATCACAGAATGAAATGTTTCCGTGTGACTCGCAAGATAGGGAATAATGTATTTGTAATTGTGTAAATGTTTTTTTTATATATTTCATTCCTGAAGGGACAGCAAGCATAATTGTATTTTATTAATATTTGTGTTTAGAATAGTTAGTGTTTTTTTTTGTTTGTTCTGGGTTATCAAGTTCACGTAGCATGTTTATTAGAATATTTGGTACAATGATGCTTTAATTATAAGCCAGTGGCGTAATACTAACGTAGCGGTTCATGTAGCATTGATCAGTAAGATTGTCACAGGGGACAAGAGTTTGCATTGCACAACAAATATCGGAATTAACTGATGTATTTTGATGTCGTGCATAGTAATAATCTTGTTGGTGTTTTGACTGAAGCCACTTATTTTTATTATCACAGTGGTGATATTTCACATTAAAGTGTAACGAAGGCTAGTCGAAATGCAAGTTCTTGTCGTCTATATGTGTGACAACAGAGAAATGAACAGTAGAGTAAGATAAGAGAGCGACTGGTAGATTCAAGCACTTATTGCTAACTATTTATTGCGAGTATTGATCAAAGTTGATGGACTGACTAGCTCAGCAGCAGGTATTTGTACTGATGGATATAGGATAAGGTTAAACTCACTGTCGAGTAGTTGTGGCAATTGCTTAGGTGATGATAGTTAATGAGGTATGACATGATGTCTTAGACGAACTATATTACGTAACCAGTATGTAACTTGTGGTATATTTCATTGTTTTTCTTCTCAGTTTTATTTCTCTGTAGGTTTGAGGTATAGTTTAGAGTAATGGTATGGAGCCTGACATTCTACGTGTAACTACTGTACGCAATGTTTTTCTTTTGTTGATTTTGTTTTGTATTTAGACTTTGCTGTGTAAAGGTTTTTACAGCACAATTTATGAATGTCAGATTACTTGCTCTGTGTTTGGACGGTGAGCTATTTAAAATTTCATGAGTACAATTAGTTTTTTTTTTATTTGTTTTAGAATTATTGAAATTTGGATTACTCATAAAAATAACGAAGATCCCAGTAACTAAAGCAAATTTTATCTCAATATTATTGTTTCATTTCTATGATGTGATGTTTTATTTGTCATGTGGATTGTTATATATTTGTATGTGTACGTTACTCCGGATTGTGGAGAGTACAATAATGCAACAACTGTCAATAATTTGGTCGTCTATTTGAGATCACCAGGGGCTAAGGTCTCCTCCTGGTTATTTTGATGAATTGCTACGATTGTTTTAATACAGTTTTCTTAAAAAAATGTTCGGAACTACCCTCGCATTGCAAGGATAGTACCGTGCCATTTTTTTCTGCATGGGTAGCCGGTGGTGAAAGGGTACAGTACCGCCCAACATTGAAAATAGGTATGAAATTCTTGTCAGAACAACACATTTTTTGTGTAAAAGTAACTCAATTTCAATTAATACAGCAAAGCCGGATACCAGTGTGGGAAAGAATGACAATTTATTTATTTAATTGATCACATGTGCACTCCCTCAAAATAAATCCCTACATCCAGTTTGGTGAGATCTGTGAAATGAATAAATGTATGGTCGTCTGCTAACCACAGATAGTGAATCGGAATATATGATCATCTTTGAGTCGATCCTTTGGCTACCTTTGGTGAGACCAAAGAGATGAAAATTTTACCAGAGCTTTGGGCGTCTGAAATGTGGCTGACCAATAAGGTAGCAAGGTGCTTCTCCCACTTCGAGAGAGGTGCGAGAGAACCGGAAGACGGCCATGTTTCAGACTCGGCACTCTGGCGCTGAACCTTCTGCTGTAAAGACCTGTTTTTTGTTGTGCTCCGTAATGAAAGTGTGGAGGCATGGTATGGATGTGGAATATTTAAGAGTAGTTAGAACTAATCATTTCTCTTTCCCAGGAACTTTTGTGGGGAAAATTACAAAGTGAGGCAGGTAATTTTAAGGGGATTGTAGTAAACCAACGGTCACAATGAGCCCACGTGTAGTTATAAGTTGAGATACTAGCGTGTGTACAATAAGCTGAAATATTTAAGAATTAATAGCGTGTGTACAATAAGCTGAAATATTTAAGAAATAGCGTGTGTATCATAAGTTGAAGTATTTAAGAAATATCATTCCGTGTGACGCTAAATTTAAACTCTGAGAGAGAATCAAGGTGAGTCGGCCGTTTTTCCAGCAACGCCACTTGGCTTGCATTGCACAGGAAGACGTGCGTTTATCTCCAGAGTTCACAGTAGGAAAGTGGAATTACAAAGTGGGGCAGTGTCGTGTGAGACTGGGATAGATATTGATTGAAGTGGGAAAGCGGAAAGTGATGATGTTGTAACAGTTCTTTGTGTTGCATTTCATATTGTTGTGTTGTATATGTCATGTAATTTGGGTATGTGTGTTTTGCATGGGGGTAGCAAGGTAGTTTCGAAAGATTTGTGGGTATGCCTGTTCCTTCTGTATCGCTCGATGTGGAGGAAAGTTTCGTGAGGATGATTGTGAGAGGCGAAGTGTGAGGAATAATAAAAGATCCACCATCCGATCCAGGGAGTGCACTGTTGCGGTAAATAGATTACGAGACCATAGTATAGAGATTCACTAACGTAAAGCCATGTCCACTGGGCGGAATTTCTCATGTGATTTTGTTGTAGGTTGTAGAATTTGTGTGTTTAGGAATAAATCAAATAGTGAAAAGAAAGAGATTGGTGGCCTTTTTCATTAAATTGCATGTTGTCATAATGTCCCGAATTTATACAAAAGCCGTTAAATCAAAGACAAAAAGTAAATGTGGTATTGCCAGTGCGTAGTGTGCAGTCAGAGTTCTATAAATCACTGATAGTCAGATGCGTGTTTCCGTTGCGTATTATTCATGCAGGAGGATAATTTATAACTAAATAGTAAGATACGAGAATTCATGTTGCTCGATAAATTAAGGAAGAATCCACTCGCTTGGCAATCCACTCATCTTGCAGGCCTGACTGCTTGATGCCACAGTATGAGAAAGGCAAGTGGGTGCCTCTCATCTGTAACAACGATGTTGTATCTCCAACCATCAACTACTAGTTGATGGTAGCAAACGAAACCCAAAGTTTAAAATTTCACATTCAAGAAATAGTTCACGCAGGAAAATCGAACAAACATGCCGTCGTTTGACTATCGAACAGACTCCCGTACGGAGGACAAAGTAATAAGCAATCCTGGCATAGAGAAACAACTGAAAGAGTTGGAATAAATAAGTCACCAATTCCAGATGGCATCCCACTTCGGGTTTCCAAAGAGGGTTCTACGGCATTGGCCCCTTACCCAGCTTGCATTTATCGCGAATCTCTGGCCCCGCGCTGTCACAAGCGACTGGGAAAAAGCGCAGGCGACGCAAGGACATAACAAGCGCAAAGAACGAAAGTGCAAAATTACACCCCAATATCCCTAACATCGGTTTACTGCAGAATCCTTGAACATGTTCTCAGTTCGAATGTAACAAAATTTCTTGAGATCGAGAAGCTTATGTCCACGAATCAGCGTCGTCTTAGAAAGCATTGCTCGTACTAAATGCAGCTTGCCGCCTTCTCGCATGATATATCGAGAACTTTCGATGGAGGGCAACAGGCAGATTCCATATTTCTAGATTTCCGGAGCCCCACGAAGGCTGTTAAAGAAAGTACGAGCATAGGGAACAGGCTCATAGATATGTGTTTGGCTCGGAGACTTCTCAAGTTGTAGAACCCAGTATGTTGTCCTCAACAGCGAGTGTTCATCAGAGACAAGGGTACTGTCAGGAGTGCCTCAGAGATGTGTGATAGGAGGGGTGTTGTTCGCTTTATGCATAGGCCTAAATGCGCACAGGGTAGGCAGCAATATTGTTGTTATTTGCTGTTGATGCTGTGGTGTATGGTAAGGTGTTGAAGTTGAGTGACTGTAGGAGGATATAATATGACTTAGACAAATCGGTCGTACTCCATTAAGAACCGGGTATGTAGTGAACTGAACCCACTTTTCAGCTGTGGAACGAATCACCTTTCAATATGGGCGGAATGCAAATACCACAACATCTGAAGGCACCTCGAAAGGGAGTTCAAATACACGCATCGTCCGCAGTACAAGTCCCGCATGTTCCACAGTTACGCCGGCCGCGGTGGTCTCGCGGTTCTAGGCGCGCAGTCCGGAACCGTGCGACTGCTACGGTCGCAGGTTCGAATCCTGCCTCGGGCATGGCTGTGTGTGATGTCCTTAGGTTAGTTAGGTTTAAGTAGTTCTGAGTTCTAGGGGACTGATGACCACAGCAGTTGAGTCCCATAGTGCTCAGAGCCATTTGAACCATTTTTCCACAGATACGTCACCAATGTGTCCATCAGAGTGACGGAACTTAAGACCACTTCGAGTTGCACATAAAATTTTGTCACATACGTCTTCGTTAACAATTTCACGTATACCACATTGCTCACTATAGAGAGGTGGACGCCAACTAGATCGTTGCAATTAATCTTGACTTCATCTCTGATAAACTGTTCGATTTCCAGTGCTTTTGGTCGGGCATATTCAGGTGCAAAGCTAATCTTCAGTGTCGATTTTCTGTGGGCATAAGCCATTCCCTGTCGAAGCATATATAGCGCGCTAAGACAGCCGAATCAAGTAAATAACTCCGCGAGCGAGGTGCGCGGCGAGGACGCAAACAAGACGTCCGTGCCGCTAACGTGCCGTAAGGCGACTTTGTCTAAGCTACCCAAGTACGAGTCACGCCCGTCCTCACAGCTCTACATCTGCCAGTACCTCGCCTCCTACCTTACAAGCTTCACAGAATCTCTCCTGCGAACCTTGCAGAACTAGCACTCCTGGGAGAAAGGATATTGTGGAGACATGGCTTAGCCACGACCTGGGGTATGCTTCCAGAATGAGATTCTTCACTCTGCAACTGTGTGCGCTGATATGAAACTTCTTGACACATTAAAACTACGTACCAGACCGACATTCGAACTCGGTACCGTTGCTTTTCTCGTGCAAGTGCTCTACCGTCGGAGCTACTCATGCGTGCTTTCTTCTGCCAGTACCTCGTCTCCTATCTTCCCAACTTCACGGAAGCTCTCCTGCGAAATAACATAATACTTCAAAAAATATGCAGTTAGATAGATTTAATGCTATGGTATGTCATCTTTGAGAATTAGAGAGTCAGATATTAGACACTTCTGGAACGTAAAAAGCTGTAGGGATTATTCTGCACTTCGTTTCCGAACGGGCTTTACGCTAGTAATTAGTAGATTTATTAATATGAAAAAAGAGCACTAGTATCTATGAGAAGTCAATAAAACATCGATTTTCAAATTTTTGTACTTAGTGAGATCTGCAGCTCGGTAAGTGAAAAGCACTGCTTTTCGTTTTCTTTGAGAAATGCACCTGTTCGGAACTGGGTGTATTTTGTTGCTAAATATGCAACGCTATTTCGATAGCCAACGAAATCCTAATCGTCATTTACAGTGGTTTCTCATACTCGATTATGATGATGATAATGGATTTCGAGTAATCAACAACACTGTCATCAACGCCCTCACTAGATATTAACATTATTCATCTGTTGCTTCGACAGTGACTATTCTCAAGAGCGAATTTACTGTGAAAATTCCTCAGGAAGAAACATTAGCAGATTTCTTCATAATTTCCTTCTATGTTGACTCAAATAAGTGGGTTTTTGTGTGTTAAAACCCTCTAATCGTTGGGAAAAACAGCTTAATGGCATACCGCTTGTTGTATGAATGGCTGTCTACTTAAACAGAAAACAAGGGACGACCAATCTACTCGAAGGTCACTTAGTCTCTTATCTCAACACTCAAACCTCACAAAACTTCTAAGTGCTCGTTGCGCTCTTTTTATCAATTATAATGTTAGCAGGTCCTAAGCGAAGTAGAGGGTCACCGTTATTATCATCATGGAAAGTGATATTCTCTCTCCATTTTTGTCTTTCCTACTATGATTAACTTTTGGGCATTAGTGTTAGTGTATCCTTGGGGTTTATTTTGTCCACAATGTCGTCTTGTGCTCAGTTCTGACTGTACAGTCGACATCTGTATATTTACACTAAAATAAAACAAAAAGAACTCATGAATGTTCAGCATGTAGCCAATATTACAAAATAATTTGTGTTGTGCATGTAAAATGGGTCGTTCCACCTCTTAACGATTTATCGTGCAAATGGTCCAACTAAGTAACTAGAGACCTGATGCCGTCTCATTTTTTAGTGTCGTTAACAAAATGGCACATGAGAAACAATAGAAAGAGGTAAAAACACCAAAACTATATTACGTAATATCCAGATAACCCATTTAACGCAGACACCACGTGATTTACTCAACGGTGAGTAACTGAGGTGTGAGAAATGTGCGTTCGAGTAACGACGGCACATCGCCTGGGCCGATAACGCGAAATCAAGGCCAAGCGACGAAGCCAGTTGGTTCTTGCAAACCAAATAACGTCTGAGGTAACAGGAAGGCCGGATGAAGCTCTCACGTCGTTTCAGCACTCTCAATGACTTCACACCTGCTTGTTAGTGCTTCGTGCTGAAATAAATCACTCACATATCATGCAAGGAAAGCGAAGAAGCTTGGAAATCTACCGGCACCGGTAAAAATGCGCAATTATGCTTACGTCAACAATTGCACTCAGTGACCTAACAGCTAAAGTGGGAGTCGATACGATTTCTTATTGTCTTTCTCTGATCATCGGCATTCGTAACATTCATCGGCAATTGTTTGTACCCGAAATGAAATGGCGTGGACTTAGATCCCATGCATAAATATTTATTAAAATTTCCAAGCAAAAGAATCAAGATTTATAAATAGAAAAATGAATATTGCAAATAAAAGCCACGAATCCAGACAGCAATAACCACTACTGCCTTCAATTATTTCTTTAAAGGTATGTAATAAGTACAGCACGATAAGCTATAGATGGGCATTAATATCGCTATGTTTATCTTGTACGAAATGGTATACCTGCTAAGCCTGTCTTTAACCTTCACAGGGGATTGATGCAAGTACCTACTCGAACTGATGTGCATCACTTTGCTCTGGGGAGCAGAATGCTCTACAAAAAATTGAATGAACTTGTAGATCGGTATGCTGTCGAAGATGTTTTGGGAGAGTGATTGAAAGAATCAGCTGTTCTGAAACTACCTGGCAGTTTAAAACTGTGTGCCGGACTGAGACTCGAACTCTGGACCTTTGCCTTTCACGGGCAAGTGCTCTACCATCTGAGCTACCCAAGCACGACTCACGCCCCTTCCTCACAGCTGTACTTCCGCCAGTGCCTCGTCTCCTACTTTCCAAACTTCAGAGAAGCTCTCGAGCGAACCTTGCAGATCTAGCACTCCTGAAAGGAAGGATACTGCGGAGACATGGCTTAACAACAGCCTGGGGGATGTTTCTCGGAATGAGATTTTCACTCTGCAGCGGAGTGTGCGCTGATATGAAACAGCGCACACTCCGCTGCAGCGTGAAAATCTCATTCTGCCACTCAACTGTTCTGCTTGTTACCATTTGCTAGCAGATAAAAAAATTCTCACCCACCAGTCTTCTGCCAACTGCCCGTGGAGACATCAGATCTCTTCTCATACAGCAAGCCTGTCGACTTCCACAATTAATTGTCTAAAGAAATGGATAAGAGGAAAGCTACAGACAAGTAACGGAGAGCAATTAAAAAAATCGCATTATATTGTTCGTCTAAAACAGAATGAACGAGATGTTGTCTTGGTACATAACTGAAACGAAATAAACGCAACATTATGTATTAATTGGCGCGCAGTTGTCTTGCTCTAGGAAAAGACAAATTCGTGGATAAACTGCAAAACACAAATGATAACTTACCCAGTACCTAGAGAATGGTATTTGTAGAACTGAGATGGACTTTTGGAGGTAAGTAAGAGGAACGGAAGTGTTTAGCCGTGAGGAGTTATACATACGATCGCAAAAACAGGGGCACCCTGACAAATCTTATAACGTCAGCATTGAAGAAACCGTGGTGCAGGTTGTTCGCAGTGCAAGCGGCCTATTACCGTGATAAAAACGACTGAATCAGCCACGAACAGTCTATATTGTCCTTACCCGAGTGGTGCAACAGAGAGTATTGAAATACAACATTTGCAATGACAAGTGTTTGTTTATTAACATGCACAAAAGTAAGCACAGCTTCGGCGCAGGAAATTCACACGACTTGATAACAACTGAAATGTCTTTGTTGACGATGCCTGACAGGATTAGGTCCGTGGATGACGGAGTGGTGACAAACAGCGGGGATAAGCAACGACATGGCTCCATGAGGCTGAAGGCGTCTGCGTAGTCAACCGATGAGCAGCAAGCTGCCGTAACGACAAGGTCCCAAGAGGCGGTAGCTCGTGGGCAGTGTAGACGCATATCCAGAGAAACATGAGCATGGGAGCCTTTGGATCACAGCGAGGCCGAGAACACTACTTGGTGGGCAGCAGCAGGAGTTGGGTCCACAGCAGAGAGTCGTAGCGACTGATGGTCAGCCAGAGCCTGGAGATCATCTGGCTCATGAGCGGCGGTGCCTGCAGGAGACTGATGTTAAACAGCTCAGTGACTCTTCTATTGATAAACAATCTCCAAGATGAGGCATGGGCCGTACTTGGGCGCGAATAACATCCATAAGTGAAGTGGCCGAAAATGCAGCGGCACAACCCTACATACAGGGTGTGTCAAACCTTCTGGATGAAACTGAAGCCGCGCAGGGTAGCCGCGCCGTCTGAGACACCTTGTCACGGTCCGCGCGGCTCCCCCCGTCGGAGGTTCGAGTTCTCCCTCGGGCATGGGTGTGTGTGTTGTCCTTAGCAAAAGTAATTTTAAGTTAGATTAAGTAGTGTGTAAGCTTAGGGCGCCGGCCACTGTGGCCGAGCGGTTCTAGGCGCTTCAGTCCGGAACCGCGCTGCTGCTACGGTCGCAGGTTCGAAACCTGCCTCGGCTATGGATGTGTGTGATGTCCTTAGGTTAGTTAGGTTTAAGTAGTTCTAAGTTCTAGGGGACTGATGATCTCAGATGTTAAGTCCCGTAGTGCTTAGAGCCATTTGAAGCTTAGGGACTGATGACCTCAGCAGTTTGGTTCCATTAGACCTTACGACTAATTTCTATCAAACTGAAAAAGGTGATAGTGAGTCTCCAACCGATTATATTGATATAGGAAACCAATGGTTGGGAATGAATATTTATTGTGTTACGGACACAGGCAGCGTACACCGCATTACAGCAACGTAGGTCATAATAACTGTTCAAAGCGACGACCGACACCCTCAAACCATGTATTGCAACAGCGACAGCAGTTCTGCCGCACTCTCGCAAAGATCGCGGGTGTCGATTGGTAAATAGCGTATGCACATGACCACCAAACAGATATACTTTGCACAACTTAGCTCAAAGCATGTGCGTCGTGTAACAAAGACATGCATCGCACCGGCGCATTGACCTGCGCCGCATGCACACCAATATCCCTAGTGTCCTTGCCCATCGCATCAGACAGCTTTTGATGTGCCCAAGGTGAGCCGTGTTACTGTGTGCAATGCATGACGCGTAGTCAAGATAGAACGTCACTCGTCACGATAGTTGGCAGACATACATTAAATGTACAGTGCGTCAGGTGTAGTGCCCGTAAAATAACAAAAATGTTCAGAGAACGCTTCCAAACAGGCGTCATTTTATTTGGAAAAAGTTTATATCCATGGACACCAACTACCGAGCGACGGGGTCGTTCACACACAGAGAACCGGCCGAAAACTTATCCGAATACCAGACTTCGAAGAGATACTGTTGTATCGTGCGGGCGACCACCCAGCAATAAGCACCCGTCAACTTGCAAATGAAACGCACACTTCGGACAATACAGTGTGGAGAGTACTGTTGAAACAGCTATTAGACCCCTATCGTAAAGAATGTGTGTAAGCACTAGACCCAACAGATTTTTAACCCCATGTTCACTTTTGTCAATGGATTATCCACCACAGTGCTGTAGTGTCGAACTTCGTACAGTTTGTATTGTTCACGGACGAGTCCTCACTCACCAGATATGATGTATTCAACAGCCGCAAAGCCATGTCTGGAGTCAGGACAATCCCCACGGCACACAAGGGGGTCACCACCAGCAACGATTGCTGTGAACGTATAGGTGGACATTGTCCAAAATCACCTAATAGAATCTTACTTGCTGCCTTCCCACTTTACCTGGTGTTCCTGAGAGAGGAGCTGCGGCAGTTCTTAGAGACTATACCCCTTATTGTCAGCGAAAGGGTGTGGTTTCAATGCGACGGTGCACCAGCCTTCTTCGGTATTTACGTCCGTGAGCGCCTGAACTACACATAACTTCAGTGTTGGATCTGAAGTGGAGGTTCCATCTCATGGGCAGTGAGATCGCTAGATCTCAAACCTCTGAATTTTTTCCTCTGGGGTTACGTCAAGACGTTGGCCCATGAATCCCTATAGAAACGGTGAAGACCTGTTTGCTGGGGTCCAAGCTGCCTGTCTGCTGTGATACAACAGACAACAGGGATCTTGGAGAGAGCGCCGCAGAACTTCATGTGGTGTCGCCACGAATGCACTGAGGCTGGCGGTCGTCACTTTGAACAATTAGTATGAGGTACGCTGTTGCTGTGCAGTGTACGCTGTGGATGTTCATAACACAATAAATATGCATTTCTGACTATTGGTTCCCTATCTTAATACAATCAGTTGTGGACCTATTATCACCTGTCTCAGTCTGACCAATGGATGTGAGACACCCTCTGTACCAGAACGGTAGCTACTCCACCACAATCAGTAACCAAGTGGTACCATCTAAGATCTACAACCAAATGGGGTTCAGAGAGGGTAGATTCAGACGCACCACAGTAGTGTGCCTGATCCGTAGAAGAAAGTTCCCCACGGCCAGCTTCACCGGGGGCGACGGTGAAGACAGCTTCTATAACTTCCGACTGTTGGGGCGGCCCGAGTTGGGTAACCCGGTGTGGCGCCAGGTCAATGAGCGAGGGTCGAAGCGGCGTGTCTGCGTCTTAAACGTAACGCCGCTTTCACACTATACGGTTTTGACCGTACGGCAAAAAGCCGTACGGCTGTAGGTGTGAAGAAATGTATGGCGCCTTTCACATTATACGGCGACGGCAAAATGCCGCTGCCGTGCCGTGCTGCAGCCGTGTCTTGCCACTACAACAGACGGTCGCCGTACGGCAAGTTCGACAACAGTGGCCTACGTGACTAAGTGCATGCTTTCACACTGGACGGTTTTGAGCCGTACGGCGTCGACTAGTTCGTTGTAGTGTCGTTTTATTCATTTGTGTTTATTCTTGTTTACTGAAAAGTGTAGAAGAATGGATGAAATTGATACTGAACTTTTGATAACCTTGGTGGAAGTAAGACCTGTTCTGTGGGACAAAACTCTAGATGCGTATAGAGATCGTATTGCTACAAAGAATGCTTGGCGGGAAGTTTGCGTAGCACTGAAGCAAGATTTTGATGAGATGGAAGACAAAGATAAAAATGCGTTTGGTAAGTATTTATTTAATATATTAATATTACATTTAATACGTTTTAAACAGTTTTTATTTAACGTTATAAATTTTATTCTAAAAGTAAATCGTTTGTTTATAAGTAAATTACTGCTACCAGTCACGTTTTTTTTGTTTTGTTTATATTTTGCACGACGCGTTTCGGGAAATAATTCCCATCCTTAAGTGCGTTTTTCTCTAAGTTTTCATCATGTGTGGTGTCTTTTTATGTGTCAGGTCTTGCATTCTGTTTTCTTTACTGTAATTTATAAGAGAAACACGCACAAGACCTCACAAATAAAAAAACACTACACATAATGAAAACTTAGAGAAAAAAACGCACTTGAAGATCGGAATTATTTCCCGAAACGCGTCGTACAAAATATAAACAAAACGATTAAAAACGTGAGTGGTAGCAGTAATTTATTTATAAAGAAAACTATTTACTATACAGTCGCAGGCTTTCACAAACAATCTACAAAAAGGAAAAGGCTTGTTAATTTATATCTTTGACATCTGCCATGACACGCTTCCAGCATTTGTCATAAAATATTTACAAAGAGTGTTCCTTATGGCGTTGGCTGTCAGTCCTCCTCTTATGTTGGCATCTTGGGCTAAGTCTTCCAAACCAGTGAAGGATGTGGTGTCTTCAATTATAAATCCATCTCTCTGACGTACAAAATTGTGTAAAACAATGCAAGCTTTAACCATTTTTACTGCAAAATCTGGATGAACATTTAAAGGTCGGTGAAACAACCGCCACTTATTGGTGAGGATGCCAAAAGCACATTCCACATACCTCCTTGCTCTGCACAAACGGTAATTAAATACACGTTTCTCAACTGTCAAGTTTGTTCCCCCAAAAGGCCGGAGCAAATGCGTGTGTAGGCCAAATGCTGCGTCTCCCACGAAGAAGTAGGGTACTTTTGGACCTTCCGTACCAGGCAGACATTGGACGTCTGGAAATTCCAGGGAATTACTTTCTATTGACTTCCATAAACTGGACCGTCTGAACACTGAAGAGTCACAGTCTTTGCCATAACTTCCTACGTCGACATAAATGAACCTGTAGTTGGAATCCGCTACAGCCATCAGAACCACAGAAAAGTATTCTTTGTAATTGAAGTACATTGATCCGCTATTAAATGGGGCAGTAAGACGGATATGTTTTCCATCCACCGCTCCTAAGCAGTGGGGGAAATTAGCAGTACGTTCAAATCCAGCCGCTATTGATTCCCATACCTCTTTGGTCGGTCTTTGTATACATTCTTCCCGCAGTGATGACCAAATTGCTGTGCATACATCATTAACCACTTTACTTGCTGTAGAAATCCCAATTCTGTACTGGAAATGTAAGTCAGTGAAGGAACAACCGCTTGCCAGATACCTGAACAAAACGAAAAAAAATCAGTGACATTTAGTTTGCAGTGGACATTTTTTGTTACAGTTTTGCTTTTTTCTATACAAAATTAAAATGTTTTCATACAGTTTTGTTTTCTTTTGATGTAGGTATAGAAGTAATACGGAGGTGGACCAATCTACGAGACTCCTTTGTGAAGTCAAACATAAAAATTCAAGCTGCGAAAAAAAGTGGCTCAGCAGCAAAGAAAATGAAAAAGTATGTATATTCTGATCAGCTGCAGTTTCTAAAAAAGCTGTATGATGCTCGAGAGACGGAGGACAGTTTTCAATCGGAACGCACCGCCAGACTGGAAGAAGATATAGAAACGCAGGGCTCCGTCGAAAATACTGAGAATGTTTCTGGGCCATTTGATACAGCACCCACACAACAAACATCCAAAAGCGAGTGCCATACAAACAGAAAACATAGAAAACCTGATGCAATCGAAATGAAAATATTACGAGCTCTGGAAGAAGACAAACCTTGCAGCAAAATGTCATTTTTACTTAGTCTGAAGCCTCATCTGGAAAAATTTGATGAACAGGATTATCTTCAGTTTCAGATGGGAGTCCTCAAAGTTATAGAAAATATATATGAAAGGAGAAATATATTGACAGCTCAACCTCCTCCATTTACCCATTACACACCTCCCATGCCCTATAATAATAGATTTCAAGCTTATTCTTATTCACCTATGGAAAATGCTGCTCCAATATCCTCTTACCATACGCATCAGATTCGTCCTCCTCCAGCTGCACCAAACCCAACTACTTTTCTCGAACAACCATTACAGACTTCTCAAGGTCGCAGTTCTTATCAACGAATTAATAAAGTGCCACCACCATACCCTTCGCCTTCCACAAGTAGCCATGAAGGCCCACCATCAACAACGCAGTTCTACAACGTTTTTGCAGAGAGCCTGTCGCCACAAAGTGACAGTACAGTCAGTCCTGCTACAAACTCTTTGGTTTCAACTGCTGATATTGATATTGACTTTTCTACTTCATAATCTGAGCGTAATAAAAATGTAAAACACAAATAAATAAGTAAATAAACAGAACTAGTTTTTATGTATTAAATTACCTTAACGTGATAGCCAGCATTTGAACAGGTTGGATGCAATTGCGGAATTGTGTGTTTTGTCGTTGTAACACATCCTTTAGTTTTCTATGTAATTCGTCAAACGAGGTAATAGACATTCGGAAATAGTTAAAGAATTTATTTCCGTCGTTCCTCAAATCTTCAAAGAGTGTATAAAATAAACCCACTTCGTCTCTTCTCTGGTTAATGGGGTGTACCCACAAAAGACGACCTTTTCTTTTGCGGCGACGATGAAGCAACCACAAAGCAACAACTCGTTTACGGTTCATCTTGATACACACATTAAGCAAACTGAATAGACACCAACAACTGGTCACGTCAAAAAGCCGTGTAATGTGAAAGCAACACAGGCACGGCTAAAACTCGTACGGCTTTTTGCCGTACGGTCAAAACCGTATAGTGTGAAAGCGGCCTAACGGCCCTGAAACTGACTAATTTTCTCCGTGATATGTGTTTTTTTCTAATTTTATTGATCAGCGGGCACGAAAGATATTCTGCCTCCATCATTAAATGGCCCTCTACCTACATAACCCAACAATGGCTTCAGATGGTTGGGTAAAATTTATATTAGGGAATAAATTGTCTGATTCATTTTGTTGGAAACATAATTATTGTGTAATTTAAACTCTTTTTGTGTGGGACTCGACAGCACGTGAGTTACACATCTTGGAAAAGTCTTATCGTAACAGCTGCCCCAAACATGGATGCTGAGAGATAGATAGCTGTCATTTCAGGAAAGAGAATGCTGCCTTAACGTTAGATAAATGTCTATGACTATTACTGAAATACATGGAAACAGAGCACACAAAAGAAAAGAAAATAAGTTGAAACTTTCACTCTAAGACAACATAAATAAATAAATAAATAAACGCACCACGAATGAGTTATATTCAAGAGTGATGTTCATACAGGAATCGACGGAAAATGCAAAATTGTGAATACTGGTGGCCGATGGATGTACGTGTGACACTGAGCGCATTTTTAACGTGCAGCTGGCAAGAAAAGTAAACAGGGCAAATACCGATGCTAGGGCATAAAGCCTTTGCCAGATTCATTTGGTGCACTCAGTTTGACAGTAGCTACGCCTATCAGACAGACGCGTAAGCAATATATGCAGATGCCAGCATTTGAGACATGACACGTAGTTCAGCACAAAGAAACAGACTGGAGTAATCTGCGAATCGCTCACTATTTGAATACGAACGATCTCACTATTCGACGATGTCGACAGAAATAGGCGAACCACTGCGGAATACAGAGCCAAGAAAGAAACAGTGGAGCTAGAGAGGTGACAGAACGTAGGGAGCGAGCAGTCGTCAGAGGGACACTCAGAGCCCTGGATTCATCATTATCAACGATCTGACGTGCAACTGGTACATACGTGACCACAACGACTGTTGAACGCGCGGCTCACAGAAGGGGGACTGAGCTCCTTGTGGGACTACCGTTGACCTCAGTACACCAACTAACTCGTTTGCGCTGGTGTCGAGTAAATTCGGCCCGCAATCTCATTGAAGGGAGTGGGGTTATCTTCAGTGATGAGTCCCGCTTCGAATAGAGGCCTAATAACCAGTGAAGACGTGTCTGAAGACACGAAGGACAGTGGTGAGATACCAGCGTTACCTACGCCCGCCATACGGCCCAATAACAAAAAACTTTTCGTATCAAGATCCTTATGGCTGCCATTCGCGGCCTCCTTACAGCACAGCAATACTTCGACGATATTCTATGCCCCGTTTTGTTTTCTTCCATCGCAGGCTATTCTGGGTTTACATTTCAGCAAAATAATGCCCTTCCACACACGGCGAAAGTTTCTACTGTTTATCTTTGCTTGTCAAATCTTACCTTGGCCAGGAAGGTTGTCAGACATCTCCCAGATTGAGAACGTTTGGAGCATTATGGGAAGGGCTCTCCAGCCAGCTCAGGATTTTGACGATCTAACGCTCGAATCAGACAGAATTTGGCATAAAATCTCTCAGGGGTATATCCAAGAATCTTATCAACTAATGACAACCCGAATAACTGCTTGCTTGTGGACCAGATATGAATCAAAAAGTTATTGACTTGTTTAATTTCTGAAGATCTTTCTCTCGAATAAATGAATTAATGAAACATAGGAAAAGAAATTGTTCTTTGTAAAGCGCCAGAAACAAAATATAGCACTCCGGAACTGTATTCAGTGGCATCAAGATATAATATGTGCATACTGATTGGTTGTATTGTTAGTGATTCATTTTTCACGGTCATCGCTGATCAGATGGCACCCAGGAGGCCTGTCGTTACACCCTGTGTCTTGACTGTGCAGTGTGACGGTACAAACCCCCGTTACTAGTTGAATAGGTCTAGTATGCAAGGACTGCTTTGTGGAGAGCGAGCGCGCGACATGGTGCGCGATTCGCGGAAGCGCGTGGCGCGCCCGCACAAGATTTGCAACGGTCGGTGGGATGTCTCCGCCGCCGGGCGGCCACGTGGCTCGCAGCCTGGGGCATTGTTTGGTTTTTAGCGCAGTACGCAAAAACTATGTAACTTACAGTGGAGAGCGATGTGGCAGTGGATTGTGGTCAGCAATATGCACCTTCTGAAAGATCGATCTTTATTTCAAGTCACGAGACGTGAAAGTTATAGTAACCGCAAAATCGGTTAATATCACGAATACTGAAAGATTAATAAAAATAGTAAATAACAACTTACAGGGATGAGCGAGCACTCATTAAAAACGTTTCTTCATAGCGGATCGAGTGCTGCAGTCATATGTTAATATTCATAAATAATGAAGCCCATAAACAGCAATAAACGAAGTTTGATGGAAAATTGTTTATAAAATTCAATAGAAAATTCATGACGTGAAGAACGGCACTAAATAATATTTTGGGTGGCATCACACGTATTTTAGACTACTTAAGCTATACTATACACTTAACTTGCAATAGTTTTCACTGTTCGCAAATTATTATTAATATTTATTGCCCATAATTAATTAATTATTATAGATAGGAAGATTTTGAGCAGCGCATGTGTAGATCGCTATAGATTACGTCAAAAAACGGTGCTATATGCAGTTCTATGTTGAAACTTTGCAGCACAGATGTAAACAAACAAATTTGCGCTAAGTGGTGAAATTTTGCAAATATTAAAACTTGATTTACGGGCGATAGAATCTTCCTAGAAATTAATGTAATATAGTAATTAAGATGTAATAGTAAGATGTAATAGTAACAGTAAGATGTAATAGTAATAGTAATTAAGGTGTACTTTTTAGCGCGGTTCCGATGGTGTACTTATTTCTGTCGAGGGATGTATGTATCAAAATTTGTAACCTTAACTGGAGAGATTGGTACTTGCATAACCAGGGGGGTAGACGTCCGAGCCTATATAAGCGAGCGGCCATCTTGGCCAGGGGTCAGTCGTTGGTCAGCCGTTCCGCAGTCGGGAGCTGGTGGGTGGCGAGCAAGCCCCACTTTTCGGTGGCCCATGTGGTCATTTGAGTAAGAATTTTTTTTCGCGCCGATTTTTTTCGACAGAGAGTATTGTTTAATAGTGCAAGTGTGCATGCATATATATCGTGAACTGGAAGAGCTACTATTATTTGTGTGAGTACGAATTACAAGGTATACATCGGCGTAAGTGAACATGTGGCGATCTGTGATTTCGCGCCAAAACTGCTAGAACAAAGAGGACAGTGGGACTTGTGGTTCTGTTCGAACTGAGTAATTTTCGTTTATAGCAGCCTACATTACTGCTATTGGGGGCTTGGAGTCAAATTATTATTAAAGTAAAATTGTAAACCGTCTCACCAATGCTAATTTCATTCTGTGAAAGAAAAGGACTACGCCAATAAATAGTGATTGAACTGTGTCGTGAAAAACTGATTTTCCTATAATAATCACCTAATTTTTGTTCCCTAGCATAAACTGTAGTCATGAATATTAATTCAAAAACTATAACTAATGCGCGGGTGTGGAACAGTATAGTAATGCACCAAGTGTGAAAATCATACCCTGAGACGTGAGAGCCAAAATTCGCACTAACATTTTTAACGAACATTTGTATATGCACATTCGTTCAAAAAATGGCTCTGAACACTATGGGACTCAACTGCTGTGGTCATAAGTCCCCTAGAACTTAGAACTACTTAAACCTAACTAACCTAAGGACATCACACACATCCATGCCCGAGGCAGGATTCGAACCTGCGACCGTAGCAGTCGCTGCACATTCGTGAGAACGCGCACTTTTTTACCGTCCCGTCGCAGCAGGCAGTAACTGTGCTGTATTTAGAGGCGAAAAGTGTTTGCAAAATTCATTCTAGGATACAACCACGCACCAGTGGCGAATAAGTACTCCTGTTGAACAGCTTCAGCCTTTGAACGGGGTCGCATTGTGGGCCTGCAGGAAGCTGGATGGATGTGTGGACAGACGGCTGCACATATTGGGCGCAATGTACCAATGGTGTGTCGCTGCTTTAGAGAGTGGTCTGTGGAACATTCCCACATCAGCAGACCAGCTTCTGGACGTCTATATTTACAGATACGAGTTTAGGTCGACGCATTGTGCGAGCAGCAGTGGCCAACCGATTATCTGGGGACGGAATCCGGGCACATGTTGCACCTGTCGCGTCTATCAGGGATCGTCGGAAACAGCCTACGTGTAGCAGGATTAAATCGCATTGCCTCTGGCCATTGACATCGCCAGGCGGAGCTGCTCTGGTGTCGTGAAAGAGTCGACTAGAGAGTAGAATGGCGCTGTGTTATCGTCAGTGATGAGAGTAGCTTCTCTCTATACGCAAGTGATGGATATACGTATGGGCAGACTTGATGAGTGCCTATTCCAGAGCGCGTTCGCCCACCACACGCAGGTACCATCCCATGCTTCATTGCGCTGTGAGCCATCAGATACAACTCGCGGCCACGTCTGGTATTTCTGCAGCATAAAGTAACCAGTGCCCGCCACACTGCACAGACATCTCCGTGGTGCTGCCATTCCTTCGACTGGAAGGTGATGTGCTTTCTCACCGGAAAATGAACGTTCATTCAAGGCTGATGCGACGCAAAGTGTTCTTCGTGCCGCACAACAACTGCCCTGGGCAGCAAGATCACCAGATCTCTCGCCAACTGAACACATATGGGACATTGTGTAGCAGAAACTTACTCTTTCCCCATGGTCTGCAAGAACCGTTGCCAAATTGCAACAAATGGAGCAAGATGCTTGTGACAATATATCGCAGACTCTTGTGGTCGTTTTTATATGAGGGTGCACGCCTGCGATGCCACCAGGGGGGGGGGGGGATACATTCTGTATTGATGTGATGGTTTGGGCACCCTTTACAGTGATATGTATATTTCATTTGGTCTGAATTTATCTTTCACTCCTATAACGACGAACTAGCTGTTACCCCCCTTATCAATAAAATGCCCTTGTCCCTGAGGGTAATGCTTTTTTCCGGCATTATATTAATTTCCACTTGGCAAGAAGTATCCGTCTTAAGGAGATAGATTCTACAAAAACATCAAACTAAGCACAATAACATGCGAACCAATGATTTTTAATTAATCCAGGGGCAATTGTTGTTCTTTATTTAATCACTTAAATTATCTACATCACGACAGGTGTCTATACGGATTCAAAGTTGGGGGTACTAACGACACAGACATAAACTGATGGAGATTAAAAATACGATTTTCTCTTTGCCTTGGACTTTAAACATGTGCAGGTAGTGGGAAGATGGAGCAGTAAACAGGCACTTGTACTGCCCCTATTCACAATGTGAAATAAACGTTTGCGGAGCAATATGCTGCCAAATCTCACCTGACTGTTGAGACACTTATTCCTACTGACCGCTCCTAGAATTCTGATGACACAAATGTGCAAGACTTGAATATTGCTCTGACCAATATCCGACGAAAGTTTTCTGTTTTGTGTGTTGAAATGTTTGTGACTGATATTGATCATTTAAGTAGAACATACAACAATTTTATCCACCAAAACGTGCATCAGTAACCCCACTGAAATGCAAATCATAGCTCGCAACGGAACTAAATTATTAATCTTTAACAAAAAGCGCAAACAGGATAACCATTCTGACTACATAAAAACAACTTGTACAACCTGTTCTACTGTTCTGTATCAAACCATTTGTGAAACGACCTAGTACCCATGTGGAGTTAGAGAACAATTTACCTCTTATCTCTAATCTTGTTCGTAGCTCTCTTAACACCGGGACAAAAAATGCAAAGGGAAATGATAAACTCTTACGTCTTGCAACAAATGATTGTGTAACGAAGTAATTTGGTCCTAATGACGTAGTTTCTAATTTTTGCGTTTCTGGATATTCTACTTCTGATTCTCTTGCCAAAATAACGTCTTAATGTTGAGGTGAAATATACGTTTTCACAAAAAATATCGAGACAAAGTACTAGATGGCATGTGACGAACACGTGCAATGTACAGGGTGTAACAAAAAGGTATGACCAAACTTGCGGGAAACATTCCTTACAGGTAGAGGAAGAAAATATGTTATATAGACATTCGTCCGAAACGCTTTATTTCCATGTAAGGGCTCACTTTCTACTGTCTTCATAATCACATTAATCATGGGAAAGAACGTATCAGTACAGTATGAAACACTTTCCTGTATGAAATGTTCTTGCCATTCTTTAGCGGGTAGAGATTTGTCAACCCGCCGTCATACTGAATCCCTCATGCACTGATGTTTTCCTGAAGCAGCGTCTGTTGTTTCACAACCTTGCACATTACGGGCACATAGATTCTAAACATCTTGTGCAAGCCGTCGCTTGCTTTAATCATAAATATATGACTGAGTGAAGCTAAATGTTATTGTCTTTACACAAAGAAAGACTGACTAGGTGGTCGCTGTATTTACAGCAATTTAACTATGACATCTGCTACGTAAAAGGGACCGAGAATTGCGTAGCGGATGCGCTATCGCGGTTGCCCGAGCCTAATCAAGATGTATTGAAAGATGAGTTAGATGGAGTGGTCAAATTATACTATTTTAAAGAAGTTGAGGGACGTAAATTAATAGTGAACATCTGTAAGAATCTACGTCGTCATCAGAACGAGGACGGTTGTTTAAATATGGTGAAAACCCGATATGAGGAAAGGAGTTCAGAAGGAGAGAAATTAAGGAAGTATTACAAGATATACGATTATATCTTGTACATACGTAAGGGTGAAGATAGTAATATTTGGCGGGTATGCTGGCCCACCAAATACGTCACGGAAATAATAGACTACTACCATTTGGCGTATGGTCACTGTGGACCAAAGAAATGTGCAGAAAAGCTGAGTGAATTAGTGCATTTTAACAACATGTTAAAACGCGTGACTGACAGACTGAAAACTAGCGACTTATGTCATAAGGTAAAGGTTACCAACTGTACGAGTCGTGGTCCTATGCAAAGTATAAGGCCTAACGACAACTTTGAATTACTGTGCGTGTACTTGTACGGACCTTTGCCCAAGTCATCAGGAAAATTTGCCAAAATTTTAATAGTGCTAGAAGCTTTTTCCAAGTTCATCAAACTATACACGATTAGGAAAGCTACAGAGAAAGCGGTTTATAGCAAGCTTGTGAACGATTATTTTGTTCATATTGGTAAGCCCAAGGCGATTCTATCAGATAATGGGGCACAATTTACTTCTAAGTTGTGGAATGAAGGCATGGCAAGTAATGGGGTCGACGTTTTCCATATTTCAGCTTACTGTCCGGCTGGAAATCCCACTGGGAGGTATATGCGCGAGCTAGGCCGACTTTGCCGTACCTATTGCCATCACAACCATAGGGCATGGGGCAAATATGTAGCAGTATTTGAGACAATTATGAAACACCTTGAGACATGATTCTACGGGATTTCCAGAGGAAATCCTGTTAGATGACAGAAGTAAAAGTTTAGTGGAAGAGATAATCAAATTCCCTCCACGGATTGACATTAGTATAGGTGTGAAAAAAGATCGTTTGCGAGAAATAATGAAGCTAAAAGCTGATGCTCGCATACGTCGTCATGATGCTAAAGCGCGTTTTGCTAAGTTTGCAATCGGAGACTTAGTACTTGTAAAATCTCATGAAAAATCGAGCGAGATAGACAATGAAATCTATAAATTTAAGTTTGTTTATAATCGACCATATAAAGTCATTGGTATACCTCACACAAATGCTTATTGCTTAGAGTATCCAATCTCTGGAAAACTATTAGGTATACGGAACATTGTGGACTTGAAATTGTACCAACCAAGAACTGATTAATACCACAGAATGGGTAATTTGTACAGTATGTAAATATAGAGTGTAAGATTTAAGGATTTGCCATGTGGCCACGCTTTTGCCTGACCAAGAGATCATGAAAGAAGTTGTAATTAATTAGTAATTAATTCTGATTAAATGATTTAAGAGTAACTGTTTATTAATCAATCGAAAAATCCAATCTGCTAGTTTAAGTTTTCAGCTGAGTCACAGTAGATTAAGGAATGTCAATATGATTTCGTAACTAGCTGTAAGATTTCATGAATATGCGTTTTACTAGTCATTTCCGATGTACTTAGACGCTGTTTTAAGTTTCAGGCTAGTACATGCGTGTGATGATGGACAGTGTTGAGTTATCCACTGTGATAGTATTAATGCACTCCTTGAGATTACTCGGTAGTGAGTTCTTCCCGAAAGAATTCAGTGAAACGGACGTTCTGGAAATGCCGTTACACAAGCGAGTGAGATCAAGCGTGCCGCACAGGCGGGAGCAACAATACTGGCGAGGCGGAGCCGCTGTCGGCTCTTGTGCCGCTCTCGGCATTCTTTGTACTTGCGGGTACGGAAGGCGGACTTGTTTTTCTTCCCAGACAGCTGATGTGTAAGAATTCTGTTGTCAATATTTTTTTGATCTGCTGTATATTATTTTCTTATTTAGCGTTAAGTGGACTCTCATGACTAGAATATTAATTATGAAAAGGTTATATAAAAATGTGTATTCTATGTCATTAAATATTAATTTGCGTATTTTGATATACCTGTTTTTATGACCATGTACTCTGATTAATTTTGTAAATAGTATTCCATTTCTTGATACTGTTAGGAATTTTGCTGATTTAGAATAGTTGAACCATTTTCTATGTTTTCTATGAATTTTAATATGTTGTCAACCTGTTTTCTTTTGTGTAAGATGACAGACTGGAATAAGGTTAGGAGTGTCTCCACTCAATTATCATGGTCTAAAAATTGGTTTATGGTTAATTAGCCTAATGCAAAATTTTCTTGATATTTTGAGCATATGCATTTCCGCTGCTTTTTCCTTTTTGGGACATTTTCTGAGTCTGTTTAGGTTACACGAACATCCTCAGACACACATGAGACTTCTATACGGATTCCTGAATTTAATCAGGACATTTCTGTTGCCATATGCATTTAATCATTTTCAGAAGTCAAATTAATAATCAAATTAACTAATTTAATAATACTGACTTCCTCAGGCATGGATGTGTGTGATGTCCTTTGGTTAGTTAGGCTGAAGTAGTTCTAAGTTCTAGGGGACTGATGACCAAAGAAGTTAAGTCCCATAGTGCTCAAAGCCATTAGAATTTTTGAATAACATTGAAACTTAAACTGCTGGTGTGCTCATGTACCACCGTAATAAAATAAAACAGTGAGTAGTAGAGGAAGTATGAATAAGAGCGATGTATTTAAGTTTACAAAATAATGGCAAGTTTTATTCAACCTTAGTAACTACAATTTGCTGGAGAAGCAGCTGATAAATCTTACACAAAATAATCAAACAGAAATCAATTAAGGAAAGGTCTTTGATAAGCAAAGCATACATTGAGGATGAAGCTGTACAAATCTCCCTTGAATTAATTCCTTTTACAACGCAGTTTGCCATTGTTTACATGAATCCTCTGTGAAGCCCAACTATTGTTCAAATGGAATAAACTACCAGCAACTATACCACAAACAATGGTTGACCTTAGAACAGGGCGCTATGAATATCATTTAACAAACCTACGCTGGTGCAGCAGTACCTTATCCTTTTATTTTTATTCAGGAGGCAGTAGAAAACGGCGCGCTGTGGGCAAGGAGCAGTATGCTGCGGCAGTTGTAATGGCCTGACGCGACCACGAAAATTTGCAAACCATACGGTCTGGCGGTCTGATTATCAAAACGCGGGAAACTTCCCTATCAGAGTCCTGAAATCCCGGCAGATTTCAGTGTGAGTGCATCCGTTCGCTGGTCTGGCCAAATCAATTTGCCTCACAGGCACGACGGAACGTGTTGGAATTGTCAAACGTCAGATGGCAGACTCAGGATGAATAACTTCACCCTCATGACACATGGTATGTCCGAGGTGATATGCAGCTCCACCGTCGGTACAGTTGGAAACTGCCACAGGCTTGTAGTTCACCATAAGACACAGACCACAAGTTTCAGCCACTAGAGAAAGAACTGAAGTTCTCCACCAGGGGAGGACCAGAAGACGAAGTCCATCGAATAAGCACAACCACTTGCCACCAAGTCTTGGTACAGAAGCTGAATTAGCAAAACGAAACGGCCCCCACATTGTACAAAATAATGAGACTGTATTCTTCACATTGGATCTCCCCTGTTGACTGTACTGTTGGCCTGGTAGCCAGTCCAGATACAGCACCCGGGTCCCCACACGAGGGGCAAGCCTCTCCTTTGCATATACTGAGAGGAACCAATCAGCACCTCCAGATCTCTCTTGTATGAAAAAAGAAGACTCTAGGCTAGGAAAGTGTCGTCACGGTAAACATAGCCATGTTTTGGCAGACAACATCTACCTAGACGGGACCACAGCCCCTCATTTACGGAGTGCTCTAATTTTTCTGGGACGACCATTTCCAGTTTCTAAAAGAAGGTTGTTGAGCGTCCCAGACAGTCGTGCCCGTGGAATGTATGTTTTTGCGGCTCATTAAGAGAATGTGGTAAATTCCTGGCGTGGCCCTCAAACACATCACCATTAAAGTTCTCATTCTTTGCACAAATATTGAAAACTTCAAGAGGAGTAAGATTACAAAAGAAGAACTTGATTATCATGTTGTTGTTGTTGTTGCTGGTTCAAAATCGTGTTGTGCCTAGGAGTATATTCTTGTGTCTGCGCAGGACAAGACAACCACCTTCTCCTGTGGTCACAGTTTCGCTCAGCTCATCACTCGTAATAACTCACAGTTAACATCACGTCTTTGACCAACAGGATGTCTGAAATGCACTTGTAACGCCGGAAATGCATATCCTCCTATTTCCAACTATTGTACTATAAAGTTTTTCCATATTTTGTTACCTGAAGATACGACATTTCTTTGTCTTTATATATTTTAATTGTTTTGCTATATATAACGCATTTATGTCGATGTATAATTGGTTTGTTTTGTAAATATTACTTGTATTTTTACACTGGGTCTTGCCTAGGGAAAACTATGCTACCGAACGACTACATCGATAGGTCGTGTGGAGAACCAAAGTGTTTATGATCTTTGGTAGTGTTAACTATGGCTGGAGTAGGGCGGTGGAGCAGGTGTGTTGTGTGACGCTCCCGCGAGTTGCTGCGCTTTCGGGGTTTGGCAGCATGTAATTGCGCTCGACTTACTATGATAGTTTCTGACACGCTGTCGCCGACGGGAAGCATTAGCTGGCGCACATCGAGAGCCTGTTTCGCCTGGTGACCGTGTCGAGAAGAAGGCGCGCCAACATCCAGCTTCTGCAACAGCGACGGCCGACAATGAGTGACGGTCGCCACCTCCTCGATCGACGGCTTCAAACCTTCAATCAACCAACAAGGAAGACTGAAAGTACGTAAAGTTTTAGAACTGTATGGCAGACCTCAGCTTTTCAAACTGTTCTATTTGCATCACTAAAATATAGCAACTTAGCATGAAACTTTGTTGCTCATGGTCCCAATTGCATTACCAAGCAGGGTCCCTTCCTTTTCCGAAATGAACCCATGTGTCGTTGATATTCAAACGCCAGCATTAAAGTAATATCATTCGATTTCACTGCTTTAATTTCAAAGTACAGTTAAAGTATTCATAGCTGGCTACAATATTTAGATTACACAAGCACAAATTAAGAGTGTGAGTTTTGTTACCATATTTTAGCTTACCTGTGACTGCAGCTCAGCTTGGTACGTACTAAATTTTACTACTGATAATTGTTCAAAATCATTTAATTCAAGTTGAAAGTTAAATTTCTTATTTCTAAATTGCGTAGATTCAGGTAGCTTTTGAGATGATTGTTGAGGTAGCCCAAGACTAACCTTATTTTACTGAATTTCGTAGTGCTTCAGAAACAAAGCTCACTATTAATTTCAGTCACCAAATTAACTTTCAATTTTCCGGTTTTATTAATTCTTTTGCTAAATCGTCAGTGTGTAGCGAAATTTATTACTTCTGACAAACATTCAGTTTTCACACAATACGTGTCAACCTTCAGTTGCCACGCTTTTAGTGCTAATTATATGTGCAATAACCTTTCTTTTTCAGTTATTATAGTAGTTGTCCATAGGACTGGCGACCTTAATTTTCCCCAAATCTCAAATATCTAATTAACGCCAGTTAATTGTTAACGTAACGACCGCACATTTACTTTCATTATTAACTTTACCCCTTTTCAAAATTAATTTCCACCAATTTCATCTGCATTTTTCCTTTCATTTAGATGTAACCCTTTCCTCCCTCTTTACCGAAAGATTAACTTCGGTGACGATTGCTTTTCCCAAATCTTCATTAGGTACACGCGGTTTAATTTTTCACCGTCATTGAGGTCGAGAAGTGAGGGGAGGTTACACGCTTTAATTTCTGCCGATTGGCTCTTGATTTCGTTAATCAAAACATTCAATAAATCAGTTAAATTCCCGGCAACTACCGGTTTTACTTCCGTAGCGGCTTCCTCTTTAACTGTCCCCCCGTGTTCGTCATCAAGGGGTTCAGATTTGATTTTCACTTCCGATTCCGAAACATTTTCTAAAGTTTGGAATTCCATTTCTGCTCTTTGTTGCGTTTCGGCGGTCGCGTCTTTCATGCTAGCCGCCTGCCCCTGAACAATGGGTTCCGCGGTGGGCGTTTCCCTCTGTTCCACCGATAGTTCCGTATCCAAGTCTACCAAATTTTGGTAACTGTTGCCTTCACTCATTTTAATAATTTTAAATATAAATGCCAAATCTCAAATATAATTAGGATTAATCCCACTACTTATTCTCGCTGACGTAACGACCTGTTCGTAACCAGTACTTTGTTACGAGGTTTGCACAATGCAAAATTCGTGTCCAGAACAACCTCAAATCCGAAGACGGTCCTGTCACCAGGTCGCCACGTGTAGCCTCCCCCTCACTTCTCGACCTTAATGACAGTGAAAAATTAAACCGCGTGTACCTAATGGAAATTTGGGAAAAGCAATCGTCACCGAAGTTAATTTGTCGGTAAAGAGGGAGGAAAGGGTTACATCTAAATGAAAGGAAAAATGCAAATGAAATTGGTGGAAATTAATTTTGAAAAGGGGTAAAGTTAATAAAGAAAGTATATGTGCGGTCGTTACGTTAACAATTAACTGGCGTTAATTAGATATTTGATTTACAGTCGCCAGTCCTATGGACAACTACTATAATAACTGAAAATGAATGATTCATGCACATATAATTAGCACTAAAAGCGTGGCAACTGAAGGTTGACACTTGCTGTGTGAAAACTGAAAGTTTGTCAGAAGTAATAAATTTCGCTACACTCTGACTTAATTTAGCAAAAGAATTAATAAAACCGGAAAACTTAAAGTTAATTTAGTGACTGAAATTAATAGAGAGCTTTGTTTCTGAAGCACATCGAAATTCAGTAAAATACGGTTAGTCTTGGGCTACCTCAACAATCATTTCAAAAGCTACTTGAATCTACACAATTTAGAAATAAGAGATTTAACTTTGAACTTGAATTAAATGATTCTGAACAATTAACAATAGTAAAATTTAGTACGTACCAAGCTGGGCTGCAGTCACAGGTAAGCTAAAATACGGTAACAAAACTCGCACTCTTAATTTGTGCTTGTGTAATCTAAATATTGTAGCCAGCTATGAATACTTTAACTGAACTTTGAGATTAAAGCAGTGAAATCGAATGATATTACTTTAATGCTGGCGTTTGAATTTCAACGACACTCGGGTTCATTCCGGAAAAGGAAGGGACCCTGCTTGGTAATGCAATTGGGACCATGAGCAACAGATGTTCATGCTAAGTTGCTGCAATTATAGTTACGAAAATGGAACAGTTTGAAAGCTGAGGTCTGCCATACAGTTCTAAAACTTTACGTGCTTCCAGTCTGCCTTGTTGGTTGATTGAAGGTTTGAAGCTGTCGATCGAGGAGGTGGTGACAGTCACTCTTTGTCGGCCGTCGCTGTTGCAGAAGCTGGATGTTGGCGCGCCTTCTTCTCGACACGTCTCCAGCCGAAACGGGCTCTTGATGTGTGCTAGCTAACGATTCCCGTCCGCGACACCGTGTCAGAAAGTATCATAGCAAGTCGAGCGAAATTACATGCTGCCAAACCCCGAAAGCGCGGCAACTCGCGGCAGCGTCACACAACACACCTGCTCAACCGCACTACTCCAGCCAGACCCCTCTGCTCTGCCCGCGCTCCACGCGGCAGAGTTCACACTACCAAAGATCATAAACACTTTGCTTCTCCACACGACCTACCGATGTAGTCGTTCGATAGCATAGTTTTCCCTAGGCCAGACCCAGCGTAAAAATACAAATAATATTTACAAAACAAACCAATTATGCATCGACATAAATGCATATATATATATATATATATATATATATATATATCAATTACAATATATAAAGACACAGAAATGTCACATCTTCAGGTAACAAAATAAAGAAAAAAATTTATAGTACTATGGATGTAAATAGGAGGATATGCATTTCCGGCGTTATACGCGCCCCACATTGTCTGAGGATGTTCGTGTAACGTAAACAGACTCAGAAAATGTCCCAAAAAGGAAAGAAAACAGCAGAAATGCATATGCTCAAAATATCAAGAAAATTCAGCATTAGGGGAATTAACCATAAACCAATTTTTAGACCATAATAATAGAGTGAAGACACTCCTAATCTTATTCCACTCTGTCATCTTACACAAAATAAAACAGGTTGACAACATATTAAAATTCATAGAAAACAGTGAAAATGGTTTAGCTATTCTAAAATCGTCAAAATTCCTAACAGTATCAAGAAATGGAATTCTATCTACAAAATTAACCAGAGTACAGGGTCATAAAAGACAGGTATATCAAAATACGCAAATTAATAATTAATGACATAGAATACACATTTTTATATAACCTTTTCATAATTAATATTCTCGTAATGAGAGTCAACTTAACGCTAAACAAGAAAATAATATACAGCAGATCGACAAAAACATAAATATTGACAACAGAATTCTTTCACATAGGCTGTCCGGGAAGAAAAACAACTCCGCCTTCCGTACCCGCAAGTACAAGGAATTCCGACAGCGGCACAAGAGCCGACAGCGGCTCCGCCTCGCCAGTATTGTTGCGCCCGCCTGTGAGGCAAGCTTGATCTCGCTCGCCCTTGTAACGGCATTTCCAGAACGTCCGTTTCACTGAATTCTTTTGGAAAAACTCACTCCCGAGTAATCTCAAGGAGTCCATTAACACTATCACAGTGGATAACTCGACACTGTCCCGTCTAAGTACATCGGCAATGACTAGTATATCACATATTTATGAAATCTTACACCTAGTTACAAAATCATATTTACATTCCTTAATCTACTGTGACTCAGCTGAAAACTTAAACAAGCAGATTGGATTTTTCAATTGATAAATAATCACTCTCACTTAAATCATTTAGTAAAAATTAATTACTTATTAATTACAACTTCTTTAATGTCCTCTTGGTCAGGCAAAAGCATGGCAATCTAGCAAATCGTTTAAATCTTACACTCTATATTTACATATTGTACAAATTACCCATTCTGTGGTATTAATCAATCCTAGGTTGGTACAATTTCAAGTCTACAATGTTCCGTATACCTAATAGTTTTCCAGAGCTTGGATACTCTAAGCAATAAGCATTTGTGTGAGGTATACCAATGACTTTATATGGTCCCTTATAAACAAACTAAAATTTTAGAGATTTCATTGTCTATTTCACTCGATTTCTCATGAGCTTTTACAAGTACTAAATCTCCGATTGCAAACTTAGCAAAACGCGCTTTAGCGTCACGACGACGTATGCGTGCATCGGCTCTTAGCTTCATTACTTCTCGCAAACGATCTTTTTTCACGCCAATATTGATGTCAATCTGTGGAGGGAATTTGATTATCTCTTACACATGTCACGGTTTGTCCGAAAACACACTCTTATTCCTCATTATTACTTCATACAGGCCTCGTCTTTGTTCGTTTGTTACGTTTGATACACCGTCTACAATACTTGCCAATTCACTTTCTACACTATTGTCAATGCCGAGATTCCTCGCGTTACAATAGTTCAAATTCATAACTAAGTCAATGGCATCCGGCCACTTAACAATGTGTATAGGCTGGTATTGCCTATGCACACCGTCTCCTGCCTCGTCAAAACTAAGTACTATTGTTTTATCTTGTGACGCACATGTCAAAGTTTTGCTTTCGCAATTAATCACCGCACGGTACTTTAGTAGCCAATCTAACCCGATAATTACTTCCGTAGTTAAGTCTGGCACGACGTCAAACTCTTGTTCAAATCGTGCCCCACATATATCGAAGTTGACAAAAATCTGTTTTGTGAACGGTTTACTGGCCTTTCCAGTAGCAGCGATGTGTTGTGTGTATAACATCGAAGCAATTTGTGCAGTGAATTACGTTGGTAATCAGTGACAAAATATAATGTGCATAGTGTAATGTCAATCAACAGCTCCCCATTACACCAGTGATGCAAGTGAAGCAGCAAGATGATGAAATTTTAAGTGGTCATCTGTCATATAAAAGCCTTTCACACTATTTTCGTAACACATAACTGATACAAATCTATCTGCATCCGACACAGCCTGTGATATACATAGTCAACAACAAAGAAGAAATCCAGAAGAAGACATCACTGATTTCGATTTCTAGATATACACTGCCTCCCTCCTTCCCCCCAAATGACACACCAGCAGCTATAGTAAAAACCAATGGACAAAGTGTTCTAGATTAATCTAGTTTAAGACTGTTTATTTTTAAGTAACATTTCTCTATGTATGGAAGCATGTATGTATGTATAAACGCTTGAAGATGAACAGAACGCGTTGCATTATGTTAGATTAAACATAAAATAAAAAGTGACTGGTAGCAGAAACTTGAAATAAATAATAATCCCACACAGTCACGGTTCACAAACATAGCCATTATGGCTGATAATAAATTTAAAAAAATAGTCCAGATAATGTTCGCCATGTAAAATGTGTTGTTCACTCTAGAGCTGTACAGAAACTCAAAATAACATGGTGCCTAAAGTGGCCATGGAAAAAAGTTACGAGCAAGATGGCTCCTCCTCTCTGCACAGTAATTTGTGAGTCAGGGATTGGCTCTTCTCCTGAAAAGAGAAGAATATCGTCGACTTTGATTAGGACTGGCTGATGAGTAGAGCAGACGAGTTAGAGGGGAGACGTGGAACTCATGGAATCTTGTGATTAGCACAAAACCTTTCGGGGGGGGGGGCAGTTATGGGAGTGCTTTGGTGGAGTTTACCGAGGTTTCAATGCATAGTGAGTGGAAGTGAAGCTGGGTTTCCCGATTTACACTCCAGTCTTGAGTGGGTCTTCTGATTCAGACTCCGAGGATTCTGGTCTTGACGTTTGCTATGAGTGAGTTGGATTGGGACACTAATCCTGAGCGTGACTTCGCACTAACACTGGTCTTGTCTGAGGAGCGTCTGGTGAGGATCTAGCTGTACCGACAGTTTAGACCTCAGTCATCTCAGACAACTCGCTGTGACGAGGGTAACCTTATTTGTGACAGGTCTGTTGCTTTGACATTTGATCTCCGTGTGTACACGGCCGCATAAGTGAATCAAATTGGTCCGTGGTATGACCGGTGAATGGGAGTCTCACACGTTGTAATCTGCCAAGATTTCAGGTCTCTATTATAGAGTAAGTGCAATACGTCTAATTTATCGCCAGCTGTGACTTTGCATGTTTCATGCCCGCAGTAGAGCATTACAGCAGCCGCACATTGCTGCTCTGCAGACGCTTGAAACGTGACCATCACCTGGGAGAGCGCCACGTATCGAGAAAGGTGTATTGCTGTTTCGGCTTGTTAGGACAAACGAGATCAGAATCTTGCCACTTGTTCTCAGCTGCACCCAAATAGTATAACTTCTGTGTAGAGGAAATCCATCGAAGTCTTTTCAGTTTTAGACAATTTCAGGTCACGTTATCCATGTTTTGAGCCAGAGTAAATACTTCAATCAGACAAACAAGTCTTTGCCAGCCAGCTGCGACCCAAGGCAGAGTGAACTGGTGCTTGCATATTTGTGCTACCATCAGATCATGTTTTTGTCATCTCGCTTAGCATGTATATTTTGTCCTATTCTATAATCAATAAACTTGTGCCATAAATTTTATAAAAGATCAGTCCTGTGTTGATATATTAATTTTTGTATCCCACCTGGAAGACGGCGCGTGGGTCTGCTCCTGAAAACTGAAAGGTTGGCCGAATGTAGGAAGCGAGTAGGAGCAGGAAAAAGGTAAGACACGTCGGTACTGCGTTTCAACTCATGGATGTTTACTGTAGGCAAAAAACAAGTTAATATATGGTTACATAACTTTGCAATGAATTGCAAAGTCTTAGACCCGTCGTAAGTAGTACATAGTCTCAATACCAAGCGAAGTGTCCCGACCGTCTGCTCTTAATCAAATGGGCAGAATCTGGAGCGGAGCTCGTAGAGCTCTCCCGCTCCGGGTAGAGTGCGCTGTCGTCGGTGTCTGTTGTGGCATCGTAGCTATCGATACCACATTAATCACTCATCAACAACTGACTATATTAATGACGGAGTACCATTTCATTAACATTATTTTGGCACTCAAGTTCAAATGGCTGGTTCAAGTGGCTCTGAGCACTATGGAACTTAACTACTGAGGTCATCAGTCCCCTAGAACTTAGAACTACTTAAACCTAACTAACCTAAGGACATCACACACACCCATGCTCAAGGTAGGATTCGAACCTGCGACCGTAGCAGTCGCGCGGTTCCAAACTGAAGCGCCTAGAACCGCTCGTCCACCGCGGCCGGCTGCACTCAAGTTCGTTTAGATTCTGATAAGTCTGATTACCTGTAATGTAGGCTATCAACAACAAACACAACCAAGGAGATAAATCAATTTAACAGATGCAAGGGGCATGAAAGGTTTACTAGTTAAAGTGACTGCTGTCAGGACGGTAACACACAGACACCTTCGCCTTCCAAAACATACCGTAAGTCCAGTGTAGCCTTGCATACAAAATCTTGCAAGATGTTCGAAATTCTGAGAAACATAGGAATAAGCTAAAGGGAAAGACAGACACAAAAACCAAGAGGAAAAAAATGAGACTGGAAAACCAAGAACGAAGAGCTCTCTTTCGTCCACTGCTGTTCAGTCTGTACAGTGAAGAAGAAATGACAAAATAAAAGAAAGGTTCAAGAACGGGATGTAAATGTAGGGCGAAAGGTTATCAATGACAAGACTTTTCTCAGGATCTATGAGGGCTAGAATTAAGAAATTTTGTACAATTATTTCTCCAAACTCAGCAAATGCTGTCTCAAGAGTAAATTTTGAAATTTTGACTATAAGCTGCGATATGGTGCGAAGTGCTCGGAATTTTGCATGACTTTTATATTCTACTTCCAGAATTATAATTAAAAGTATTAAAATTCTCCTATTCGATATATTCAAAAAAACTCATGAGAGAAGTTTCCTTATGCAATGGGATTAAATAGAGAACAGTTTCTGAGGAAAAAACATATATATTATTTCTTGAAAACAAAATTTTTAAATTTCATAGTAAACGTTAAATATATAAATTCCAAGCAAATTAACAGTGAATGTGTTAATTTCAGGTAAAGCATGGTACAAAATTCCATTACCATTTTTCAAAACTGGATTTCGTGCATCTTTTAAATAGTGTTTCTTATTCTTGAATGTCGCGCCTTAATATTCTTCTCGTGTTTCTGCTACTTTTGAGTGCATGTTAAAGTTGTATAGTAGGCTATGGAGTGATTCAGAAGTTAGTTTCAGTTGTTCTGTGTTAAATGCTTAATAATATATGGCGCCCTCCATCGGTAATGCTTGAATTCAATATGGTGTTGACCCACCTTTAGCCCTGATGACAGCTTCCACTCTCGGAGGCATACATTCAATCAGGTGCTGGAAGGTTTCTTGGGGAATGGTAGCCCATTCTTGACGGAGTACTGCACTGAGGAGAGCTATTGACGTCGGTCGGTGAGGCCTGGCACGAAATCGGCGTTCCAAAACATCTCAAAGATGTTCTATAGGATTCAGGTCAGGACTCTGTGCAGTCCAGTCCATTACAGAGATGTTATTGTCGTGTAACCACTCCGCCACAGACCGTGTATTATTAACAGGTGCTCGATCGTGTTGAAAGATGCAATCGCCATCCCCGAATTGCTCTTCAAAAGTGGGAAGCAAGAAGGTCCCTAAAGCACCAATGTAGGCCTGTGCTGTGATGGTGCCACGCAAAAAAACAAGGGGTGCAAGCCCCATCCATGAAAAACACGATCGTACCATAACACCACCGCCTACGAATATTACTGTTGGCACTACACACGCTGGCAGATGATGTTCACTGAGCATTCGCCATACCCACACCCTGCCATCGTATCGCCACATAGTGTACCGTGATTCGTCACTCTACACAACGTTTTTCCACTGTTCAGTAGTCCAATGTTTACGCTTCTTACATCAAGCGAGGCGTCGTTTGGCATTTACCGGTGTGATGTGTGGCTTATGAGCAGCCGCTCAACTATGAAGTCCCAGTTTTCTCACCTCCTCACTAACTGTCATAGTACTTGCAATGGACCCTGATGCAGTTTGGAATTACTGTGTGATGGTCTGGATAGATGTCTGCCTATTACAGATTACGATCCTCTTCAACTGTTGGCGGTCTCTCTCAATCAACAGACGAGGTCAGCCTGTACGCTTTTGCGTTGTACGGGTCCGTTCACGTGTCCACTTCACTATCATATCGGAAACAGTGGACCTATGAATGTTTAGGAGGATGTTAATCTGGCGTACCGACGTATGATACAATTGACACCCAATCACCTGACCACGTTCTAAGTCCGTGAATTCGGCGGAGCACCCCATTCTGCTCTCTCACGATGTCTAATGACTACTGAGGTCGCTGATATTGAGTACCTGACAGTAGGTGGCAGCACAATGCACCTAATATGAAAAACCTACGTTTTTTAGGGGGTCTAGATACTTTTGATCTCGCAGTGTATATTCATGACATTACATATTTTCTTATATATTTTACCGTTTTCTTTGTGCGTATTTCTTGTTGCCGTGACACAAAAATCCGGGCTCTGCTCAACAACACGAGTGAAGTTGCGCAGCGGACAGCAGCCTCACGTCAGCTTTGCCCGCCTATTACTCTCAGGTTGAGGTAGGCCTGTCTGTTACCTCAGCGCAAGACAGCGAGCGCCGCCTAGGACGCACGCGTGGCCCTGGCGCGAGTTTATCAGCGCAGCTTTGGCCGGCAATGTCACATTCCTCACATATCGTAGCACAGCGTGACGTACGTAAGAACGGGTAGCATTTTTACCTACCACAACTCGTCGTAAAAACGTTGCGCCAGTTCAGGTAATGCAACCCATCTACACTCTTATTAAATTCAAACTTAGCATTTTTCTAACGAAAACATGCAGATAGGGGGACAAACTTCAAGAGGTGATCACTGGCAAGAAACAAAATAAAAACGTTTATATTGTTCCACGGCGGGTGGTCGTGATGCATTTCCTCCTCACAGTCATCGCACAAACGCTGACACGGCAGATGCTGAGATAAGTGACTGTGAAATATATAATCAACTAAGGTGGCTCAGTTGTGAAAAGGACACAGTTTATGCGAAGAACTTAACTTTAGGTAAATCCATGTGGCCTCTCGACTGCGTCCACGTGTTTTAGCATAGACGAAAACCATCTTAGCTCGGTTCAACAATGAGTAATGAATACTGTGCTTCGGCTTAGCTTTAATCACATAAGCTGCAATGTAGACACTATCGTTCATCACTGTCGACTACGTCGGCAAATATGCATTAGATAACCCATAGATTAACGCAGTCTAATGTGTAATGCAATGTACCAGTGCTAATTGCTTTACTCCAGTCTCACCGTCCAAGATATGATTCTTTTTATCCTTTTTCCTGACAGTAATAGTTCGTAAAGTTCGATCCCTTACTTAACATTCGCCATCTACAGAAACATTCTGTTTATTAGCAGAGTTGCAGCACTATCCTGTCACTTTCCGATAGCTTCTGTTTTGTTCCTCATTTCATTCTCCAGCCTGAGATGAAGGTTTGCTTATTGCTAATATTGTCATCCCATTGTATCATTAACATTCAGTAGAATAAAAAATGAACTGGAGAAAATACATTACGTTTTCAGCTTTTGTAGTCCTGTCGTCCTTACTTGCCTATAACATTACGGTATGTTAACAATTTTTTACTTTTGAACCGTCTAAATTAAAACTGAATGAAACACAGTTTTGGTGCAGTTTGCGTTTCGCCTTTGTTCTTTGCAAGGCATCTTTAGTGGCTTGGAATATGTACATATTTTTGTTTATACCATTTAATTTACATTTGGGACGATTTGTATACGGGGTTTAAACAGTTCTGTCAGTTTGCTTTTTTATGATGTAGTAAAAATCTGAAGTTCTATTTACGTGATTCATGGATGTTGTTCTACGTGTATTTTTGTTCCATTTTGTGTTCAGTTCTTCTTGTCATAATTGCCATTTTTAACTTTGTTTTTCAGACTTCACAGCACTAGGAACTGAACACTTGTTTCAGTTTTGTGTTTTGCTAGATGTTACCAACTGTTATTGTTGCCAAAGGTCAAATGTTGTTGTCAACCATTCAATGTGTTATTGTGATATATATATATATATATATATATCACAACCTGAGAGTAATAGGCGGGCAAAGCTGACGTGAGGCTGCTGTCCGCTGCGCAACTTCACTCGTGTTGTTGAGCAGAGCCCGGATTTTTGTGTCACGGCAATATATATATATATATATATATATATATATATATATATATATATATATATATATATATATATATATATGTGTGTGTGTGTGTGTGTCTGTGTGTGTGTGTGTGTGTAACATGGTATATTTTTGGTATGATTAGGTGATGGTATACAGGGTGATCCACTGATCGTGACATTGTTGCGTCAAACAAAACAACTACAAAGGACGAAACTTGTCCAGCTTGAAGGGGAAAACCAGATGGCGCTATGGTTGGCCAGCTAGATGGTGCTGCCATAGGTCAAACGGATATCAACTGCGCTTTTTTAAATTGAAACCTCCATTTTTTTATTACATATCCGTGTAGTACGTAAAGAAATACGAATGTTTTAGTTGGACCACTTTTTCGCTTTGTGATGGATGGCGCTGTAATAGTCACAAACATATGGCTCACAATTTTAGACGAACAGTTTGTAACAGGTAAGTTTTTTAAAGTAGAATACAGAACTTAGGTACGTTTGAACATTTTATTTCGGTTGTTCCAATGTGATACACGTACCTTTGTGAACTTCTCATTTCTCAAAAGGCACGCTGTTACAGCGTGGTTACCTGTAAATACTACATTAATGCAATAAATGCTCAGAATGATGTCCATCAACCTCAATGCATTTGGCAATACGTGTAACGACATTCCTCTTAACAACGAATAGTTCACCTTCAGTAATGGTCGCACATGCATTGACAATGAGCTGATGCATGTTGTCAGGCGTTGTCGGTGCATCACGATAGCAAATATCCTTCAACTTTCCCCACAGAAAGAAATCCTGGGACGTCAGAACGTGTCATAAAATATGCTATTCAATACCGCTTCAACCGCACGCGAGCAATGTGCCGGACATCAAAAAA
The DNA here is from genome assembly GCF_023898315.1 of Schistocerca nitens. Classification (NCBI taxonomy): domain Eukaryota; kingdom Metazoa; phylum Arthropoda; class Insecta; order Orthoptera; family Acrididae; genus Schistocerca; species Schistocerca nitens. Next base: position 309,546,488 of record NC_064615.1, on the reverse strand, counting down.
ATGGTTCAAATGGGTCTGGGCACTATCGGACTTAACTTCTGAGGTCATCAGTCCCCTAGAACTTAGAACTACTTAAACCTAACTAACCTAAGGACATCACACACATCCATGCCCGAGGCAGGATTCAAACGGTTCCATACTGTAGCGCCTAGAGCCGCTCGGCCACTCGGGCCATCTGTCGGACATCCATCATGTTGGAAGTACATCGCCATTCTGTCATGCAGTGAAGCATCTTGTAGTAACATCGATAAAACATTACGTAGGAAATCAGAATACATTGCACCATTTAGATTGCCATCGATAAAATGGGGGCCAATTATCCTTCCTCCCATAATGCCGCACCATACATTAACCCACCAAGGTCGCTAATGTTCCACTTGTCGCAGCCATCGTGGATTTTCCGTTGCCCAATAGTGCATATTATTCCGGTTTACGTTACTGCTGTTGGTGAATGACGCTTCGTCGCTAAATAGAACGCGTGCAAAAAATCTGTCATCGTCCCGTAATTTCTCTTGTGCCCAGTGTCAGAACTGTACACGTCATTCAAAGCCGTCGCCATGTAATTCCTGGTGCACAGAAATATGGCACTGGTGAAATCCATGTTGATTAGCATTCTCAACACCAACGTTTTTGAGATTCCCGATTCTCGCGCAATTTGCTGCCACTGATGTGCCGATTAGCCGCGACAGCAGCTAAACCACCTACTTGGGCATCATCATTTGTTGCAGGTCGTGGTTGTTGTTTCACATGTGGCTGAACACTTCTTGTTTCCTTAAATAACGTAAGTATCGTGAAAACGGTCCAGACACTTGCATGATGTCGTCCAGGATACCGAGCAGCATACATAGCACACGCCCGTTTGGCATTTTGATCACAATAGCCATACATCAACACGATATCGACCTTTTCCGCAATTGGTAAACAGTCCATTTTATCACGGGTAATGTATCACGAAGCAAATACCGTCCGCACTGGCGGAATGTTACATAATAGCACTTACTTCGTTTGTGACTATTACATCGCCATCTATCAGAAAGCGAAAAACGTGGTCCAACTAAAACATTCATATTGCTTTACGTACTACACGAATATTTAATAAAAATGGGGGTTCCTATTTTGAAAAACGCAGTTGTTATCCGTTTGACCTATGGCAACGCCATCTAGCGGGCCAACCATAGCGCCATCTGGTTTCCCGTTCAAGCTAGACGAGTTTCGTTCCTTGTAGTTCTTTCATTTGATGCTTATTTCGTGAGATATTTGGCCCGGTCACTATCAGTGGACCACCCTGTATACACTACTGGCCATTAAAATTGCTACACCAAGAAGATGACGTGCTACAGACGCGAAATTTAAGTGACAGGAAGAAGATGCTTTGATATGCAAATGATTAGCTTTTCTGAGCAATCACATAAGGTTGGCGACGGTGGCGACACCTACAACGTGCTGACATGAGGAAAATTTCCAACCGATTTCTCATACACAAACAGCAGTTGACCGGCGTTGCCTGGTGAAACGTTGTTGTGATGCCGCGTGTAAGGAGGAGAAATGCATAACATCACGTTTCCGACTTAGATATAGGTCGGATTGTAGTCTAGCGCGATTGCGGTTTATCGTATCGCGACAATGCTGCTCGCGTTGTTCTAGATCCAATGACTGTTAGCACAATATGGAATCGGTGGGTTCAGGAGGGTAATACGGAACGCCGTGCTGGATCCCAACGGCCTCATATCACTGGCAGTCGAGATAGGCATCTTATCCGCATGGCTGTAAAGGATCGTGAAGCCAGTCTCGATCTCTGAGTCAGCAGATGGGGACGTTTGCAAGACAACAACCATCTGCACGAACAGTTAGACGACGTTTGCAGCAGCATGGACTATCAGCTCGGAGACCATGGCTGAGGTTACCCTTGACGCTGCATCACAGACAGGAGCGCCTGCGATGGTGTACTCAACGACGAACCAGGATGCACGAATGGCAAAACGTAATTTTTTCGGATGAATCCAGGTTCTGTTTACAGCATCATGGTGGTCGCATCCTTGTTTGGTGACATCGCGGTGAACCCACATTGGAAGCGTGTATTCGTCATCGCCATACTGGCATATCACCCGGCGTGATGGTATTGGGTACCATTTGTTACACGTCTCGGTCACCTCTTGTTGGCATTGACGGCACTTTGAACAGTGGACGTTACACTTCAGATGTGTTCCCTCTGAGCAGCCATAGCGTACGGATCTCCGTGCCGGCACGTTCACAGGAGCTCAGTCCGTCAGTTCACCTGATGATGGCGACATGTATTATCGCCGAAATATTGTGCTCGTTGGACACTGTAGACCGGCAGTACACCAGTGGATATTTTGACTTCACTGGTTGACAAAATTAACATGTATCTTCTCTCATGTGCTAGAAACTCCAACTAAACGCAAACATGTCCACTCTTCATAATGGCTAAAACCCATCTGCCGTATACAACAACTAAAACATAACTAATTTTCACAACAACTAAAACGTGACTGCTTGTTATAAGTCTTCCCGCCAAGTATGAGGGAAAGATCTAAAATAAATGTTCAGATGTGTGTGAAATCTTATGGGACTTAACTGCTAAGGTCATCAGTCCCTAAGCTTACACACTACTTAACCTAAATTATCCTAAGCACAAACACACACACCCATGCCCGAGAGAGGACTCGAATCTCCGCCGGGATCAGCCGCACAGTCCTTGACTGCAGCGCCCTACACCGCTCGGCTAATCCCGCGCGGCGAAAGATCTAAGATTGCATTTTTGGGCAAAGAGTTCAAATCATTTATCACAAAAAAATAATTTCACGAATACATTTGCCTAGGCCGGCCGATGTGGCCGAGATGTTCTAAGCGCTAGTCTGGAACCGCGCGACCGCTACGGTCGCAGGTTCGAACCCTGCGTCGGGCATGGATGTGTGTGACGTCCTTAGGTTAGTTAGGTTTAAGTAGTCCTATGTCCTATGGCACTGATGACCTCAGCAGTTAAGTCCCATAGTGCTCAGAGCCATTTGAACCTTTTGAACATTTGCATAGGTAACATATCGAAGTGATTAATATTGCAAGATCATAGGTTAGAGTAAGCGCGAGATAAGCCACTGTGAATGTGAAATAATGGTACATTAGTAATCGATGAAACGGCCAGAATGTTAGATATAAACAAGAAAACTTGCTTGCATTGTCGTACCAGTGCCTGATGTCAGTGTGTGGGATGAAGTTCCATGTCTATTGCATTTGGTCGGTCAATACAGGGACGGTTATTGTTGGTTGTGGATAACACTGTACTTGTCGTCCCATGATGCCCCATATGTGTTCCATTGGAGACTGGTGTGGCGATCACGTAGGTCAAGTCAACATGTCGACACTCTGTAGAACTAGTTGGCTTCCCACAGCTGTCTGTGGAGAGCATCATCCTGTTGGAAAACATCCCATGGGATACTGTTCATGAAAGGCAGCACAGCGGGTTGAATTACCATGTTGCCGTACAGTCATGGTGCCTGGGATAACCCCTATACTGCTCTTGCTGCAATACGAAATCGCACCGCAGACGCCAACTCCAGGTGTAGGTCTGGTGTGTCTAGCAAAACAGACGGGTTGGTTGAAGGCCCTCAACTGGTCTATTTCTAACCAGCACAAGGCCATACTGGCATCGAGGCAGAGCCAACTTTCTTCAGAAAACATAACACACCTTCACCCTGCCCTCCAACGAGCTCTCTGTTGACACCATTGAAGTCGGAAATGACGGTAGTTTGGGGCCAATGGGATGCACGCTACAGGTCATCTGGCTCGGAAGTGTGCTTGAAGTATCCGATTTGTAACAGTTGGTTGTGTCGCTGTGGTGCCGGCTGCTGCTCAAATTGCCACTGCTGATGCAACACGAAGCGCCACAACCACACGCTGAACGCGATGGTCTTACCTCTCGGTAGTGCCAGGTGACCGTCCGGAGCCCGGTCTTCTTTCGACCGTACTTTTTCGTAACAATCGTTGCCAGCAACCATGTACAATGGCTACGTTCCTGCCAAGTCTTTCTGCAGTATCACAGAAGGAACATCCCGATTCTCGTAACCCTGAGTAAGGTGTTGATAATGGCGTTTTGTCATCTTAAAGGCACTTTTGACTAAATTCAGCTCGTCATCTCCAATCTCAAGGGTAACTAACACTCAGGACCGTTACAGCACGTGTTTGAAGCAAACCTGATTAGCATCCTGATAGTAGCGCTACTAACACCACTCTAAAGCGACTGGGCCAAAATCTGAACAGACATCTTCTTGCATGTGTAGAAACCCACCTGCCTACTGTCGTTCATGTAGTACAACTCCTTCTTGGTGTTGTTATTTTTTCCGCCACTGTATATTTAACAAACCTTAGTGGAAATCAGACTTACTCATTTTCATGCTAAAACTTCAAAACTGCCCTAATCACCTAAAATACAAACAGGATAGTGTGAATTACGGAATTTTGTTATGTATAAGTTTGTATGAGCTTCCAATCTTCCAATTGAAAGTATCGATAACCATCGATATCAGAGAATTGCTAAAGAGTATTAGGCACGATTGTATTACAATGTGTGCAAATATACATTTTACTGATACTATCGCATTACCCACCATTCTCTCTCTCTATTCGTTTAGTCGGTTCCGACTCTTCGTGACCCCATGAACCAAATCACGCCACTTTTTCCTGTCTTGCACTTTCTCCCGTAGACCTTCCAGGTTGGAACACATTGCTTCTGTGATGCCATCGATCCATCTCATCCTCTGACGTCCTCTTCTTCTAGTTCCTTCAATCTTCCCCAGCATTAATGTTTTTTCCAGCGAGGCATGCCTTCGCATTGTGTGTCCAAAGTAGGTCAGCTTTTGTTTTAAGATTAGACCTTCCGGGGAGAAATCTGGTTTAATTTGCTCCAGTATTGATCTGTTGGTTCTCTTTGCAGTCCATAGAACTCTAAGAAGTTTCCTCCAACACCACAATTCGAAGGAGTCAATTCTTCGCCGTTCAGCCTTTCTAATGGTCCAGGTCTCACATCCATACATCACAACTGGAAAGACTATAGCCCTCACAATACGTATCTTTGTTGCTAGTGTTATATCTCTGGACCTTATAACCTTGTCAAGGTTTGACATCGCCTGTCTACCGAGCAACAGGCGTCTCCGGATTTCATGGCTGCAGTCAACGTCAGCAGAGATCTGGGAACCGAGATAACTGAATGTGGTCACTACCTCAATGGTTTCTCCTGCTATATCCCACGAATTGGTAGGTGTAGTTGCCATAATTTTCGTTTTCTTCACATTCAGCATAAGACCAGCCTTTTCACTTTCGACTTTCACCTTCAGTAAGAGTGTTCTCAATTCTTCTTCGCTTTCTGCCAACAGGATCGTATCATCCGCGTACCTGAGGTTGTTTACATTTATTCCAGCTATTTTAATTCCTGTTTCTCCTTCATCTAGCCTCGCATTCCTCATGACATGTTCTGCATACAGATTGAATAAGTACGGTGACAGTATGCAGCCTTGCCGGACCCCTTTCTGAATCTTTATCCATTTCGTTGTTCCATACGTAGTTCTCACCGTGGCTTCTTGGTCAAGGTATAAACTCCGTATCAGATGAATGAGGTGATCTGGTACACCCATGTTTTTCAGTACGTTCCATAATTTGTTGTGATCGACGCAGTCAAAGGCTTTGGCGCAGTCAATAAAGCAGAGGTACACATCTTTCTGGAATTCTCTCGCTTTTTCCATAATCCACCGAATGTTAGCAATTTGATCTCTAGTTCCTCTTCCTTTCCTAAATCCAGCTTGTTCTTCTGGCAGCTCTCGATCTAGATATTGGCGAAGTCTATTTTGTAAGATTTTCAACATAACTTTGCTAGCATGTGAAATAAGTGCGATTGTTCGGCAATCTGAGCATTCTTTAGAACTTTTCTTCTTTGGAATGGGGATGAATACTGATCTTTTCGAGTCTTCTGGCCACTGCTGCGTGATCCATATTTTTTGACATATTGAGTGCAGCACTTTCACTGCATCCTTTCCAGTAACTTTAAACAATTCTGCTGGTATTTCATCATGTCCACTAGTTTTGTTATCAGCCATCAGCCATCAGCCCACCATTAATTAACCGTAAATAAGGAAAGAAGAGCCGACAAATCGCCCCACTGAGTTCCGTGACGGCGCGCCGGCGTCTGCCTTCAGACTAACGACCAGTTTTCCGTCCGCTGTCGTCGCAATTGCTTTGCCTCCACATATGGCAGCAGTAGCTGTCACTGTCACCACACTATTCGTCACACACGTGTCCGCATTTTTCAACTATGGCCTTTGAGCAACTCCCCACGCTCAGTTGATGCATACATCGTCACTCACTTTTGTACTATACATGGCGATTGTAGTATTCATTCCCTAATAAGGCAGAATTATGAAAAACGCAATATGAAGTGTAAATTTTGAGCTTTCTCAGCAAATTCGTTTTAGTGTTGTTAGTATCGTTCTTTGCTTTCTTCCATTGCCAAAAGCAAATCATTTTTACTAGATAATGGTCTGATCCACATTGGGCTCTTTTATTAGATCTAAAATTTGCTGGCTTCAAACTACTTGTCAGTCTAATGACAATATAATATAGAACGAGGTTCCCTAATATTCTGTTGCCAAGTATGTTTCTAAATATCCTTGTGTTTAAAGAATGTGTTGGTAATTTTCAGATCAAACTATTCAAAAATTTCAATCAGTCGTTCGCCATTGTCATTACATTCTGTTTTCCTACTATCGCACATGATTCACTAGTTCCTACTCTTCCGTTCGTATCTCCCATGATAATCAACTCCTTTCCCCTTTGGATTTTTTTCTTTGGTTTCTCTAAGGATCTACCAGAATGTGTCTTTATCCTGGCTTCATCTATCATTCGTGAGTGCATATATTCCAATAATTGCAACTTTCCTGATACACAGAGTCATTTCCACCATAATAATATGTCCATTAATAAATTCCCAATTTGTGATCCTCTTTTTCCGTGGTTTCTTTATCGTAATGGAGAGTCCTGCTTTGGATCTTAAAGCTTTGGATACCCATTCCAACTACGCACATAATTGCCAAGGTCCTCTTCTCCCATGCTTTTGCTGTTGGTCTCAGAGAGTACGACAACATTCGTTTTGAAATTGTGACGTTCTGTAGGTAACATATTGAATTTTGTGGAGATACTTTGCACATTCCATCATCCAAATGATATTTTCCTTTTTTGTTCGCCAGTTATTTTTGTCGTCCCAGATCCCACTTTTTCCGAGACATATTTTTAGATTTTCTACCTTTTTTAACTTTTTCACGCGAGCGAGGGTGTGGCCCACTGAACAACCGCCCTACCAAACCAACTGACAGCCTACAAGATGAAAGTCTACGAAAATTCTTTGCTGCCAGAATGGGAAGGACATTGGAAGAATCATTTGAAGAAGTACAGAGGAAACACGTGAACACATAAAAACCTCTGTTATAAATATAGCAACAGAGATGCTAGACATAAGGGGAAACAACCACAGCCGTACAGCAGAATGGAGGTCGGAGGAAATAGAGGTGGCAACTAAAGAAAAGAGAAACGCATTCCGTCAGTGGTGAAACGATAAATCGGAGGCAACAAGAACAATCTACAAGGTAAAGAAGAATGGAGTGATGCAAAAAATAAGAACAGCACAGAATGAAAAATGGGAAAGGACATGTGCCGACGACAACAGCAAACCAGGATTTGGGACAGCGAAAGAGGCGTCGTCAGCACTGGAAATTGTTGAATGAGGATAGAGAAGAATATCTGCAGAAACGAACAGTGGAAGCAAAGGAATAGAGAGGGAAGGAGATCCAAATTTTAGAAAGCGAGGTGAGTAAGGAATCAAGAACAGGGAAGAATGGTAAATCACCTGGACCAGGCAGTGCCAATCTGAAGTTCTTAAAATATGGTGGTGACAAAATTGTGAAACTAATAAGACGGTCATTCAATACAATGCGACATGGAGATTCAGTACCCAAGGAAATGAAGCTGGGATACATTAAAATAGCATTTAATGAAAGGTATCGCAAAAGCCGCTCAAACTATCGACAAATTTCTGTTATAAACACATTAATGAGAATTTTTAGGAAAATAATTAAAAACAATCTGGAAATAAATTTTAAAGCCCAGAAAGAACAACATGGCTACATAGCTGGTAGATAATGCGTAGGTCATGTTTTCACATTACGTCAGATCTTAGAGAAACGTAGGGAAAACGCAAAGAACATAGGATTAATTTTCATTGATTTAGAAAACGCATACGATCCTGTCCCGAGAAACCTACTTTGGAGAGCTTTACATATGTCGAACATAAATGGTCTTTTAATTAAAATAATAGAAGAAATATTTAAAGGTAACATACGTCAAGTGAAAACTGGAAATACACTTTCACAGAAATATAGAACAAGCAAGGGTCTGTAACAAGGCTGCCCATGTCACCAACGTTACTGAAAATCAATACAGTAATTAGTCTTAAGACATGGTCCTGTAAATGCAGTGGGATGGGGCTAGATATTAAAGATGGAATTTATTTACGTCGTCTACTATTTTCTGGTGATCAAGTAGTTATAGCACGAGACAAGGTGGATGCAAATTATATATTTAATCAGTTAGCAATGGAATACAGAAACTGGGGATTGAAGATTATCAGAAAACGGAACACCCACTTCACTAATGATCCAGATCACTTATACATAGAGGGAAAGAGAATTAAGAAGGTCAATACTTTCTGTTATTTGGGATCCGTTATAAAATTGAAGGGAAAATCAGAGGAAGATATTAATAAAAGAATTAGCAGTGGAAGGAATCTCATTGGAATGCTCAACTCAATCTTATGGAGCAGAAATGTAATAAACTGTAACAAAAGAATGATGTATAAATCGGTAACAGAGAGCACAATTATGTATGGAGTGGAAAATGGACTACTAACATGAAACACATGAGAAACCTGCAAGCAGTAAAAACGGACTTTTAGAGATCAGCAAAAATTTCTCAAAAAGAGAAAATAAGAAACGACGAAATAATAAAGAGAATGGAAGTAAGAGAAAGAATACGTGACATGATGCATAGAAGGAAGATATAGTGGTATCAGCATGTAAGAAGAATGGAGGAAGCCAGAATACCGAAAATGGTCCTGAAATGGGGACCGAAGGGGAGGAAGAGACGAGGACGCCCTGTAACCACCTGGCTCCAAAATGTACAATTAACAACGAGAAGACTTGGCACAGAGGAAGAAGATATACAAGATCGAAACACTTGGAGGGACATGTTGAGTGGATAAATTAAGATCTTATGTAACAGATGTAATAATTTTCGGGTATTTGTCATGTTGGAGAAAAATGTTTGCATAGAGGAAAATCTCAATAAATAAAAAAAAGCGAAAAACTCAACAAAGGAAGCAATGATAATTTCTCCTATTCATATATCGAGCGGGTAACGTTCTGAGCTCCGGAAACAACCGTTCACTGTGTGGTGAATGGTAAATAGTATCCCAGAACCGTCTTTTCACTTACTGTACCACTCGCAGATGAGCACGAGATGAGAATCTATTCATAGAGCTCTGTATATGCTCGAGTTTTTCTAATGCTCTCATAGTGGTCATACCTCAAGACTTATGTCGGAGGATGTAGTAAGTTTACTGGCTTGGACTCTCGGAATTTAGAGAGTGAAGTGTTACACAATACACTCCGTCTCTTTCGTGACGTCTCCCATTGGAATTTGTTGAGCATTTCCGTGACGCTTTGGCGTTGTTTAACCAAACCACTGACGAAAGGCGCAGCTCTCGTTTGAATCTTCCCTAACGCAAATCCTACTTGGTAAGCGTCTCTACTCGACGAACAGTAATCCAGACAACTAGTCGATCTTGATTTTTGTTAATGATGTCGTTCATAACTGAAAGACATTTTCTTCATATTTTCCTGATGGAAACTCAGCAAGACATCTGTCTTATATGTCTATTCTGCCTTAAATCTCTATGGACCAAAAAAAGTGCATATATCATAATTCTGACTGACTCCACTACAGTAAAGTGATGTGAGATTTACATTTATTCACTCACATTACATTACATTTATTTGTATTGATGATCAACTGCCAATCTGTATACTGAGCGCCGACGAAGTCTCTTGTGACCCGCCTTCCCTGTTTACAAGTCCATAGTCAGCGAACCGTATTAGGGAGGTAAGAATGTTTTCTGATGGACTGTTTTTGCATTTCCTGAATACTAAATGATCTGTCACACTCAAGTGAGAACGCACACTAGTTTGGTTCCTCCCGATTAAGATGTACATATGTGTTCCGTTAGCTAGGAAGTCTTTAACCCACTTGCATACCTGTTCAGATATTCTAAATGCAAGTATTTTGCCCTTGAATAACGCAAGGAAAAATTAGAAAAAAGCAGCAACTGAAGCGTGCAAAAAAAAAAATCCAGACAGAAGATCCAAAATGGGAAGCCGAAGCAGATGAAGTTGTAAAAGCTTGTACGACCATAAGAAAGAAAGGTGCTAAGCATAGAAAAATTAAAGAAAACTTTGGAGAAAGGAGAAGCTGCTGTACAAAAACAAGAGCTCAGATGGCAAACGAGTACCAGTCAAAGAAGAGGAGGCTGCAAGATGGAAGGAATATGCAAAAGGGCTACCTTGCTGGCGTTTTGGTCTTCAGTCCAAAGGCTGATTTAATGCAGCATGCTAGTCTATTCTGTGCTAAATTGCTTTCTCTCTGCATCTGCTTCGGTGATACTTTGGGTAGCCACATCGTGTTTCCGGTGGACTCTATGGCTACTGGTCTATTCTGTGCTAAATTGCTTCCTCTCTGCATCTGCTTCGGTGATACTTCGGGTAGCCACATCGTGATTCTGGAGGAGTCTATGGCTATTCCGCAGGATCACATTACTGCCACGGATTATGCGATTAGTTTGGCTGATCAGGTCTATCCCATGGTACCACGGTACAATGAATGTTACCCAAAGGTGATGCTGTATCGCAAGACGACAATGCCGCTGTTCACACAATTCACATCATCCAAGACTGGTTTTGTAAGCACCTCCCCTGGTCACCAGACACTAAGTCTCAATATAACTGGAACTTTGAAGTGTACTTTAGAAAGAAATGACAATGATCGCTGTCCACCTCCATCGTCGTTACCTGAACTGGCGACTATTTCCAGGACCAATAGTTTGAGATTGCCTTTAAAACCAACGCGACCTGTATTTATCTGTTCCGAGACGACCGGAAGTTGTTTTCCATGCCAACTGTTTTTCTACTTCGTATTAGGGATGGTAATATGTTGTATCGTAGTATTTACATGTTTTTATCTACACCATGCACCTGCGCTGACATCTGTGCTGGCTCCAAGGATCTCTGGCTCAGACTGGAGCAACGCATCGGCACCGGAATAAAAGACAGAGCCAAACAATTGTGTGGTCGACTTTGGAACACAAATTAAGATTGTGTTGTTCTTAGCACCTGGAGCTATCAGTCAGAGCTGTCAAGTTAACTTTCACATCAGCATTCTGATTTAAAAAGTTACTGTAATAACATTGACTAATCGAATACTTGTAAGATCCTTCTTGTGTTGAAATGGATAAATATATGGCGCATGTATCTGCGAAACATCGCTGCATGATTCAGTGAAGATGCCTAAGCTTTTTGTCCGGCCGGGATGGCCGAGCGGTTCTAGGCGCTACAGTCTGGAACCGCGTGACCGCTACGGTCGCAGGTTCGAATCCTGCCTCGGGCATGGATGTGTGTGATGTCCTTAGGTTAGTCAGGTTTCTGTAGTTCTAAGTTCTAGGGGATTGATGACCTGAGAAGTTAAGTCCCATAGTGCTCAGACCCATTTGAACCATTTTGAACCTAAGTTTTTTGTATCTTCAGTTTACCAAATACAGGGTGTTTCAAAAATGACCGGTATATTTGAAACGGCAATAAAAACTAAACGAGCAGCGATAGAAATACACCGTTGGTTGCAATATGCTTGGGACAACAGTACATTTTCAGGCGGACAAACTTTCGAAATTACAGTAGTTACAATTTTCAACAACAGATGGCGCTGCAAGTGATGTGAAAGATATAGACGACAACGCAGTCTGTGGGTGCGCCATTCTGTACGTCGTCTTTCTGCTGTAAGCGTGTGCTGTTCACAACGTGCAAGTGTGCTGTGGACAACATGGTTTATTCCTTAGAACAGAGGATTTTTCTGGTGTTGGAATTCCACCGCCTAGAACACAGTGTTGTTGCAACAAGACGAAGTTTTCAACGGAGGTTTAATGTAACCAAAGGACCGAAAAGCGATACAATAAAGGATCTGTTTGAAAAATTTCAACGGACTGGGAACGTGACGGATGAACGTGCTGGAAAAGTAGGGTGACCGCGTACGGCAACCACAGAGGGCAACGCGCAGCTAGTGCAGCAGGTGATCCAACAGCGGCCTCGGGTTTCCGTTCGCCGTGTTGCAGCTGCGGTCCAAATGACGCTAACGTCCACGTATCGTCTCATGCGCCAGAGTTTACACCTCTATCCATACAAAATTCAAACGCGGCAAACCCTCAGCGCTGCTACCATTGCTGCACGAGAGACATTCGCTAACGATATAGTGCACAGGATTGATGACGGCGATATGCATGTGGGCAGCATTTGGTTTACTGACGAAGCTTATTTTTACCTGGACAGCTTCGTCAATAAACAGAACTGGCGCATATGGGGAACCGAAAAGCCCCATGTTGCAGTCCCATCGTCCCTGCATCCTCAAAAAGTACTGGTCTGGGCCGCCATTTCTTCCAAAGGAATCATTGGCCCATTTTTCAGATCCGAAACGATTACTGCATCACGCTATCTGGACATTCTTCGTGAATTTGTGGCGGTACAAACTGCCTTAGACGACACTGCGAACACCTCGTGGTTTATGCAAGATGGTGCCCGGCCACATCGCACGGCCGACGTCTTTAATTTCCTGAATGAATATTTCGATGATCGTGTGATTGCTTTGGGCTATCCGAAACATACAGGAGGCGGCGTGGATTGGCCTCCCTATTCGCCAGACATGAACCCCTGTGACTTCTTTCTGTGGGGACACTTGAAAGACCAGGTGTACCGCCAGAATCCAGAAACAATTGAACAGCTGAAGCAGTACATCTCATCTGCATGTGAAGCCATTCCGCCAGACACGTTGTCAAAGGTTTCGGGTAATTTCATTCAGAGACTACGCCATATTATTGCTACGCATGGTGGATATGTGGAAAATATCGTACTATAGAGTTTCCCAGACCGCAGCGCCATCTGTTGTTGACAATTGTAACTACTGTAATTTCGAAAGTTTGTCTGCCTGAAAATGTACTGTTGTCCCAAGCATATTGCAACAAACGGTATATTTCTATCCCTGCTCGTTTAGTTTGTATTGCCGTTTCAAATATACCGGTCATTTTTGAAACACCCTGTACAAGCAGGATAATATTTACCACTCACTGTTTAAAGCGAATTTAAACTTCGAAATACCAACAGGAACACTATAACATATTTCAGTATTGGTGTAAAGCAGTTCTGGTGCATTTTGTTTGTGTGGGTTGCATACATTCAAGGTCAAGCATACATTCAGAGGCAAATTATTCCCCTCTCCTTAGAAAACTGTTCTGCTAATTATTTATGAACTACTGAGGGTTGATTTATGACCACCTGGGGACAACCCATACTTCTGAGGAGCCCCCGCCCCCCATCCCACCTCCTTATCTACTCCTTTGGAAAATCTCCAACCCCCTGTCCATTTTGCCAATACAAGCACAATTTTCATATCAAATTAATTGACTAATTAATCAACTTGATCAATTAATTACAACCTCCCCATCATGGAAAATCTCCCAGACTTCCCCTTCCCTTCCCCAATTTTCCTCTCCCATTCACATTTGAAAATTAGCAGGAAAAACACCCAATCTGTGCTGGAGAGGAAGAATCTCATGATGTGAAATTCAAATCAGCTTACATAATTCGAGGTGCATTCAAGTTCTAAGGCCTCCGATTCTTTTTCTAATTAACTACTCACCCGAAATCGATGAGACTGGCGTTACTTCTCGACGTAATCGCCCTGCAGACGTACACATTTTTCACAACACTGACGCCATGATTCCATGGCAGCGGCGAAGGCTTCTTTAGGAGTCTGTTTTGACCACTGGAAAATCGCTGAGGCAATAGCAGCATGGCTGGTGAATGTGCGGCCACGGAGAGTGTCTTTCATTGTTGGAAAAAGCCAAAAGTCACTAGGAGCTAGGTCAGGTGAGTAGGGAGCATGAGGAATCACTTCAAAGTTGTTATCACGAAGAAACTGTTGCGTAACGTTATCTCGATGTGCGGGTGCGTTGTCTTGGTGAAACAGCACACGCGCAGCCCTTCCCGGACGTTTTTGTTGCAGTGCAGGAAGGAATTTGTTCTTCAAAACATTTTCGTAGGATGCACCTGTTACAGTAGTGCCCTTTGGAACGCAATGGGTAAGGCTTACGCCCTCGCTGTCCCAGAACATGGACACCATCATTTTTTTAGCACTGGTGGTTACCCGAAATTTTTTTGGTGACAGTGAATCTGTGTGCTTCCATTGAGGTGACTGGCGCTATGTTTCTGGATTGAAAAATGGCATCCACGTCTCATCCATTGTCACAAACGACGAAAAGAAAGTCCCATTCATGCTGTCATTGCACGTCAACATTGCTTGGCAACATGCCACACGGGCAGCCATGTGGTCGTCCGTCAGCATTCGTCGCACCCACCTGGATGACACTTTTCGCATTTTCAGGTCGTCATGCAGGATTGTGTGCACAGAACCCACAGAAATGCCAACTCTGGAGGCAATCTGTTCAACAGTCATTCGGTGAACCTCCAAAACAATTCTCTCCACTTTCTCAATCATGTCGTCAGACCGGCTTGTGCGAGCCCGAGGTTGTTTTGGTTTGTTGTCACACGATGTTCTGCCTTCATTAAACTGTCACACCCACGAACGCACTTTCGACACATCCATAACTCCATCACCACATGTCTCCTTCAACTGTCGATGAATTTCAATTGGTTCCACACCACGCAAATTCAGAAAACGAATGACTGCACGCTGTTCAAGAAAGGAAAACGTCGCCATTTTAAGTATTTAAAACAGTTCTCATTCTCGCCGCTGGCGGTAAAATTCCATCTACCGTACGGTGCTGCCATCTCTGGGACGTATTGACAATGAACGCGGCCTCATTTTAAAACAATGCGCATGTTTCTATCTCTTTCCAGTCCGGAGAAAAAAATCGGAGGCCTTAGAACTTGAATGCACCTCATAATATGTGTAGGTTAGAGTCATAACTCACATGCCCCAAAATAATGAAAATTGAGATGCTGACACATTCTCATGTAGCTTTATACATAGAACATAATTCACAAAACAGTTATTCACATTTGGCACAAGATCCTTGATAAAACAAGTGGTAAACTTCATGATCTGCGGGATCTTTTGAGTTTTGTCTCGTACCTCATCTTGACCAATCAGTGATTAGCTCACTCAGTGCCATTTTCTTGTGTAGTAGTAAATATTGATACCAGTGGAGTGTGTTTTCTGTTCTGCTCAGTTATTTTGGGGAATATAATTCAATATATTGGTTGCAATAAAACTGATTTGAGACACAAGTCATGGAAGAAAAAGTGTTGCATATCGAGAAGCAACGCGATAGTTCCCACGAAACCAACATCGTCCAAATAGCTCAGTACCAAAACTCACAAGATCTAAAATGGGGATTGTCAAAACTTACATGTTCCATAGCTCATTAACAAAACTCACATGATCCACAATATAACCTTAAATTATTGAAATTTCTCAATAAGCAAACATAATCTGAAATATACATAATGATTTATAGCCATTGTTCTTGCACATACTGATGTCAATATATGGGACATGTGCACGACACATGGAAAACATGTTTTTAGTCATTTGTGAAAATTTATGTTTATGGAGCATGTGAGTTATGCTTCTAACCTACTCATATGTTGTTCAATTCAGTTTGCATATTCTTTATTTATTCAGTTTGTGGAAGACAGGGCTCCTCCTCTACCCCACCTGGAAAAATGGCGCGAAGCACTCAGTCCATGCTAAGCTGTTGGAGTGGAAGCTGCAATATTACCCTGTCCAGTAACTACATGTCCTAATTACGTAATTACACTGCTGTAGATTGAAGGTGTTGTGTTGCTGGAAAATTTTTCTTTGCGTGTGCTCACCTTGACATGTAGGGATCGACTGATCTAGTGCACAATGGCATCACCAGAGGATGTCTCACCTCCTTACACCACACCCCTTGCCTCTCCCAGAAAAAATTGTCGGGAAAATTCGTTTAGTCTGCGTTGAGCTGGTGTTCCGGAAGGATCCCAAGACAGGAAATTGAACTACATTGCAGAGGGCATAATAATATAACCTTTACGTATAAAATTCAGTTTGCATATCAATTCCCAAAGGCTGGATCTGTTTATTTAGTGGGAAAGACTTATCATTCTTTGCTGTTTGTTTAGTGTTGCATGATGCAGTCATACAAGGAGTACCGTTATGACATCGACGTCAACATAAAAACATCATTGCATTTAATTACGCTGTTACAGATCTCGTTAAACATATCTGGCCAAAAAACATACAGATCAGCTCTTCACGTGTGCCAGACTGCTGGCAACC
Source organism: Schistocerca nitens (assembly GCF_023898315.1). Classification (NCBI taxonomy): domain Eukaryota; kingdom Metazoa; phylum Arthropoda; class Insecta; order Orthoptera; family Acrididae; genus Schistocerca; species Schistocerca nitens. The sequence goes on along the minus strand of NC_064615.1, from coordinate 309,529,778 downwards.
TTCTGAGTCCCGTGTGTTGAGCTGGGAACCGATGGTTGCCTGCAGAGTAATGGGTGATACTTGATGTCTGCTTCCTGCGATACCAGACCTATTTGCTATTTTGCTACCAAACACACATCTTCACCCCAAGCAGCTGCACTAAGTCCCCCCTCCCCCCCCCCCCTATTGTGCGGATACTGACAGAGTTAGTTTACAATACCACTAGCCCACCAACGGAGGACACTGGTAAAAACAACCTCCCCACCCTCCTCCTTCCAATTCCCTCCTCCCACTCCCCTCGGCATTCTGGTTACTTCCTATCAGACAAGCTTTTAGATACTGATACCTGGGAAATTCCTGTGGAAACACATTCTCTCTCTCTCTCTCTCTCTCTCTCTCTCTCTCTCTCAAGTGATTACTTCATGAGCAGCGTGTGCCTCCCACGAACCTCTGGAAATCACACTAAACTCTCTTTTGTCCTGAACAAAATAGCGGATACCTGGTAAATACCCATCCTCCGCAAAATGCAGGGCTTTGGATGTTTAGGAAGTAGTATATTTGCGCTATCCCCACTCAGTCAAATTGCTTAACTAATTAATTAAATCAATATCCGCTGCGGCGACGGAGGGATCAACGCCCGCTTGGCATAGGCGTGGCTCCCGCCGGTGTGGAACGTCAGAATCAGCTGATCGGCCGCGCAGCTGACGATGCGCCTCTGTCTGCGGTCGGGCGTGACGGAGTGGGATGAGGACCAAACCCCCGCGCTCGTCGACAGGATTCAGCTCAGCTATGCATCTCCGGCGTTGTACATGAAACACACACGCATACAGTGAAATATTTCCTTCCCACTGCAGCTGTTGGGGCTAGTTGGGGCTAGCGGAGAGGAACGTTTATTATTGCGGCAGTTGTGAAGCTTTCACCAGTTCCTGAGTGTCAGGCTAGCACTGTCTTGCAGAACAACGTGACATCGATCTTTTTCCTAGAATACCGTTTAGATACGACACAGTTTTCGTTATACGTCGGTTTTGGTTTTGTTAAGATCACTTAATGTTTCCGCTGCACTCGCAGGCATTTTTAAGCGTCCACAGACGAGTTTAGCACAAACATCCGTTGCTTCTGCGGTTGCTGTTTCTGTAACAGTCCGCCCATCACTTCCAAACTCAGATTGTTGTATTCACTGCAAATACAGTCTGTCCCTCAAAGATTGGTTGTGGGTTCATTTGACGTTACTATGTCCCCCCCCCCCCCCTGTTGTGCGGATACTGACAGAGTTAGTTTACAATACCACTAGCGGAGGACACTGGTAAAAACAACCTCCCCACCCTGCTTCCTCCAATTCCCTCCTCCCATTCCCCCTCGGTCCTCTGGTTACTTCCTGTCAGACAAGCAAATACATACACTCCTGGAAATTGAAATAAGAACACCGTGAATTCATTGTCCCAGGAAGGGGAAACTTTATTGACACATTCCTGGGGTCAGATTCATCACATGATCACACTGACAGAACCACAGGCACATAGACACAGGCAACAGAGCATGCACAATGTCGGCACTAGTACAGTGTATATCCACTTTTCGCAGCAATGCAGGCTGCTATTCTCCCATGGAGACGATCGTAGAGATGCTGGAAGTAGTCCTGTGGAACGGCTTGCCATGCCATTTCCACCTGGCGCCTCAGTTGGACCAGCGTTCGTGCTGGACGTGCAGACCGCGTGAGACGATGCTTCATCCAGTCCCAAACATGCTCAATGGGGGACAGATCCGGAGATCGTGCTGGCCAGGGTAGTTGACTTACACCTTCTAGAGCACGTTGGGTGGCACGGGATACATGCGGACGTGAATTGTCCTGTTGGAACAGCAAGTTCCCTTGCCGGTCTACGAATGGTAGAACGATGGGTTCGATGACGGTTTGGATGTACCGTGCACTATTCAGTGTCCCCTCGACGATCACCAGTGGTGTACGGCCAGTGTAGGAGATCGCTCCCCACACCATGATGCCGGGTGTTGGCCCTGTGTGCCTCGGTCGTATGCAGTCCTGATTGTGGCGCTCACCTGCACGGCGCCAAACACGCATACGACCATCATTGGCACCAAGGCAGAAGCGACTCTCATCGCTGAAGACGACACGTCTCCATTCGTCCCTCCATTCACGCCTGTCGCGACACCACTGGAGGCGGGCTGCACGATGTTGGGGCGTGAGCGGAAGACGGCCTAACGGTGTGCGGGATCGTAGCCCAGCTTCATGGAGACGGTTGCGAATGGTCCTCGCCGATACCCCAGGAGCAACAGTGTCCCTAATTTGCTGGGAAGTGGCGGTGCGGTTCCCTACGGCACTGCGTAGGATCCTACGGTCTTGGCGTGCATCCGTGCGTCGCTGCGGTCCGGTCCCAGGTCGACGGGCACGTGCACCTTCCGCCGACCACTGGCGACAACATCGATGTACTGTGGAGACCTCACGCCCCACGTGTTGAGCAATTCGGCGGTACGTCCACCCGGCCTCACGCACGCCCACTATACGCCCTCGCCCAAAGTCCGTCAACTGCACATACGGTTCACGTCCACGCTGTCGCGGCATGCTACCAGTGTTAAAGACTGCGATGGAGCTCCGTATGCCACGGCAAACTGGCTGACACTGACGGCGGCGGTGCACAAATGCTGCGCAGTTAGCGCCATTCGACGGCCAACACCGCGGTTCCTGGTGTGTCCGCTGTGCCGTGCGTGTGATCATTGCTTGTACAGCCCTCTCGCAGTGTCCGGAGCAAGTATGGTGGGTCTGTCACACCGGTGTCAATGTGTTCTTTTTTCCATTTCCAGGAGTGTAGTTCCGACTTTTATTTATTGATATGTACCTTCCTTCAGATTTTTGACAATAAAATTGAATTTTCGTCTGATCTGACTTAAGTCCCATTTCATGTCTGCCCACACATTGCGCACTTGCCCTCCAGAGCCAGGCATTGCTCTAGCATTATTTAATCACGTTACAATCTAGGTCTAGCGTGCAAGTTCATAGATTGATGTTATATTATGACCTTCAGTTCACGACAAATTCATGAAAATCTCTGCCATAGCAGATGGCATTACGTACTAACTGGGCCTAGCGTTACTCGCATTATTGATTAACTGGGCTTTGCTCACAACACATGAGGTACGTTAAGTGTTTTACACCTTACACTCATGTTTGATAGTAAATGAGATTAGTTATGTTTCATGATTGGAATATACATAAATACATGAAACAACATACATATATTACAATATAGTATTGGGCTTTCACAAGCTTCGTTACTGCTAAAGAAAAAAATATTCACTACACACTAATGAAAACTTTTTTCATCCGTACATGCTGTTACATGTTTTGAATAAGATTTTAAAGCATCTTTGAATAAAATTTGCAAAGTATTCTTAAATCTACGTTTATTTATTCCTTTCCAAATGGCAATTGTCTTTATATTACTGTTATTCTTAATATCTACATGAATGAACAGCACAAACTCTTAGTGCATCACTGTACTTACATATTACATTGTAATTGGAACTTTTGCATAGATGAAAAAAAAACACTATAAACTTAACCTACTGTTTACACATGTGAATATTGCCCTACTGAGAAAATTTCTTCAGGTCTTTGTATGGGTAGAGTTCTTTTATCTCTTCTTACTGAACGTCACATAATAAACAGCTCCATCCGTGTGGTATGTCCATGATTTTGTAGGGTCAGGCATATACTGGTTGCCACTTCTTATTCTTTTTAACTAACATAGAAGACTTGGGGTGGGTCTTCAATAGCAGGAAGCCATCAGGTTGATACAGTGTTACGTTTTATATCTTTTTATCATGTTTCTCCTTTCGTTGCTCCGCACACCTCGTTAATTTGTTTAAAGTCTCCGTTATTATTTGTTCATGAGGTGTCACTTGCCGAGGCACAGTCGGCAAGGCTGACAACCAGCCGTCTGTTTCATATTTTCTGAACATAACTTCTATCGGTGTATAACCGGTGACAGAAAGTGGTAACCCATTGTGGAGTTCCTCAAAATTCGAAACATATTCTACCCACTTAGTATGGAGATTCGGAATATGTTTTCGCATGAATCTGTTCAATTCTTTAAATGTACGTTCTACAAGACTGCTTCCGGGATGAAATCGAGCTACGAAAACGTGTCTAACACCCTGCTCTTGTAGAAAAGTCTTCCATTTGAAACGGTAAAATATTTGACATTATCGGATACAATGATCTGTGGTTTGTCAATATTAACAAAGTAATCTGTTCATAATTTCTGAATGAGGGGTGTTGCCGTTGGTGTTTTTACGGGATATAATTTTAGGAATTTAGAAAAGGCATCATACACGGCAAATATATACCTTATACCCCCTCTGCCAATGGGTAGTGGTCCTTGAATGTCCACTGAAATCAGACGAAATAGTCTGTTAGGTACAATTCGTCTTTTGACAAACCACACATGTCCTTATAATATTCTGAATTATTTTTTCATGTTATTAAAATGACACTGTCTTACCAACTGAGCTCTACACTTTTCAATACCCACGTGTCCCCACGAAAGATTGACGTGCCATATTAAATCATTGATACATATTCCGGGTATACAAATACACCACAAGTCATTGTTAACATCTTTACGGTAATACAATACCCCATTCTGTACAGAATAATGACTTCCTGTTTGATTTCCATCCGAAGCTGGGGGTTCTTGTTTGATTTTTCCCAAGACGGGATCTTCATCCTGTAGCTTAGGTAGTTGCTTGCACATCTGTATGAACTTTTTTCGATAAGTAAGGTCTTTAATGACTAATATTTTATACTCTAACATATGTTCTAGAATTGTTGTTAATTCAGGCAAGCATTGTGCCCAACGCGATAGGGTATCTGGTATTACGTTGTCACCACCCTTTATATACATTATTTGAAATTGATATTCCTGCAGTGCAAGCACCCACCTAGTCAACCTGTCGTGCATTAACATGCATGTTAATAATAAACTTAAGGCTTGATGATCACAAAAGAGTTTTAAATTTTTTCCATACACATAATATCTGAAATTCTTCATGGCGCCGGCCGGGGTGGCCGAGCGGTTCTAGGCGCTACAGTCTGGAACCGCCCGACCGCTACGGACGCAGGTTCGAATCCTGCCTCGGGCATAGGTGTGTGTGATGTCCTTAGGTTAGCTAGGTTTAAGTCTAGGGGACTGATGACCTCAGAAGTTAAGTCCCATAGTGCTCAGAGCCATCTGAGCCTTCTGGTACATCGGATTACTCCTTTCCGGTTCATGCTTCAAATCATGATGTGCACTATACGGTACTGCATATTGCTCGTGCCCGTAATTAACATTAGGTTGTGTCTGCGCATAAGCGCCTTGCATATCGTTTGTGTTGTTATGATAGTACGCGGAGTTTGATTAATTATTGGTCCTCCCTGTTTACGTGACTTTCTAACGCAGACAGCCTCCGAGCGACTTCTTGTTGCCAATTCGGCAATTCTGCTGGCACACGTGACTTTATCTGTGCTAGTTCTGCTCGTATCGCGGCAGCGCTGGCGTCAGTATTTACATGCACAGCCGCTGTCGCTTGTTCTACAGCTGATTTCACATCGCTTTCTATCTTTGCAGTGATTTCAGATCCTTAAGCTCTAAACACTCGGTAAATTCTTTGTCCACCTTGTGAGCTTGTACTTCCAAATACTCATCAATATTTTTTCGTGCTTCTAGCTCTACATTGTCTACCCGTTTTTTTAAGGTTTGGACATTATCTTCAAGCCTAGCTTGCGATATCTGCAATTTTTGCATTTCATTAGACAAGCCTTGCACAAGATCGGGTATTTCTTTACAAACATCCCGCATTTCGGCCAGTTCACTTGGATACTACTTCTTGCTTCTAGTCTTTGATCTCATTCCCTCTCTTCCTGCTCACGCTCATGGAGCATTTGAGCTAGTTATTTTATCTCTTTCCCTATCTCTTTCCTCGACTCTACGCAGAAATTCTGCTAAAGGATCTGCTATAGGCGAGCATACAGGTGCCCACCTAACCTAGCACTCGATTTACCCCCCTGCACATGCAGTGGAGTTGTTGTTATGCCATTCCCACTCTATCGTGGAGCGTCGTTTGACGTCCACAGATCCTCGCCCCCCGCTCCGGAAATTATGTTTTCCGAGGCGGTGGTATGAGATTAATTTACGTTTTGGATATGGTCCTCACTTTCCATGTTCACAAAGTATTGCTCGTCCGATATGAAAGCTTTAGGTTGTCATATCTTACCCATAGTCAATTCACTGTAACACAATGACAAATCCTAACATTAATACACACAAACAATTATCCACTCAAAATAAGCGTATAAATACACAAATACATACACTTCACCTTGCACTCTACTTACAGTTTTACAACAAAATGTATCTCATGCGCGTCTGGCTTCGATATTTCCGCACAGAACTATTTAGGATGCTTGCAAAATACGCCTTACCTTTTTTGTCTCTCTTTCGAAATATTGCGGTTTCCCTTATATTCTATTTTTTCTGTGGATATCCTCAGTGTGTGGTTTCGTTGTACATGTAAAAAAAAATCACACAAGCATTAATATATTACAATAATTACGTACATACATAATTACATTCTACATAAGAATACGCAATTTGCCAATCTCACATTAGTACATTATTCGGGCTGCATGTTGCGGCGCCAATCTCGCGTGATTTGTAATAATATAAAATATTTTTCTCTTTCTTTTTATATGAATGTCGTTATTACGTGGTGGACTTTTCTCAAAATTTATTGCTAATTCGGTTATTAGTATAATTTTGACTTTTCTTAGTTTTGAATTAAATTGCTTTTTGTAAGACGGTTTGTTCAATGACAGTTAATCCTTAGCTTAATCATTGATCACGTTAATAACTGTAAGACACACTGATCTTGTAACACGTTACTTATAAGTTGAAAAATGAAAAAAACTTTTATAGGTTCTTGCCTCGGTTAAACGTTTCTGCTCAAACATGATATCTCTGATTATTATTTGCATTTGCCCACACACACGCGAGAGAATAATTTCTTACCATTTTCTTTCGTAACGCATTGTAGTCTGAGTCGTGGCTCAGAACTGCATTACTAGCTTGAGAACTACAATACATAACCACCGAATGGATCGCGTGTTTCACCTTGTGCAAGACTGTGTAAGTGTTTTAAACTCTCACAAACAGTATTTACAATATGCTTCCCTGTATTCTAAACCAATAACTGAAAACAAAAATCTTAAAGCTATGACTTCCGCTGCAACGGCTGGCGGCTGTGGAAAAAGTGTGTATTATAACTGAAGCGGGCGAATAATTCGCTTCCGCTATTTTCATAAATTAAAATTGCCGCATAATGGCGGCTGTGGCTGCAATTGTTGAGCTGAAAATAACTTGAATTACTGATATTCAAAGGAAGCGGACATGAGATAGGGCTCGCCTCTTACAATTAAAGGTGAATAATAGCATGAAACTAATATATTATCTGATTACAAGTACAAAAATGCTTACATTCAGCAGCACTCGCCAAGATGTCCGGCTACTCGCATCGAAGACAAGAGAGGGAGAGTTACAGCGGATAAAAGATGACAAAGGATGGTTCCTTTTCCATATACGTGGTCCATTATTGCCAGAGTGCATCTTATTTATTCTTTGCACTCGAAAATGGCGCACAGAATTTTATATGATAATAATAACAGTACAGATGAGAGAAAATTACATATCGCGTGAGCGGTTAATGTTCACGTGTAATCCAATATTAAATTTTTTTTCAAATACCAGTTTCAAGTTTTTGTAATATTTCTACTGCGGACGGTACATTGCGTACACTCGTCAATGCGTTGAAATCACGGTTTCCCACGACAAATCCATCCTCATCTTATGGCTAAATGTACTTATTTTTTACAGGAATAGTAGTCTGATCACTACACACTCACGTCTCCCGATATGTCGAAACGCTAACATACGTTTTTGCACGATAGACGGCATGTCGGAATATGCAGAAGCAGGAGGAAGTGACACACTTAATGTAGAAAGAGTAACTTAGAAGATTGCAGCTAACTACTATGAAAGCATCACCTCAACCCCCACAGATGTCTCATCCCCACGACATGTCTCGATGTCATCGCTTCCACTGAATGATTTAATGTCCCAGCCTTCTAACCAATCAGAGTCGAGAACAGACTGTAGGCATTCTATTCTTGGGATGTCGTAAGTAAATGGATCGGCCTCCAGATTTCACCGTGAGTGCTACATCATCACACATTGATGCCACGGATAGTGGGTTTTGGTGTATTCCCATGCACACTCTGTCCTTGGGGTATCGCCGGAATGGTCCACAGTTCAATGGACGATGTTGGAGTCCAGTAAAACTGCGAACTTGGATCTACAGTAATACTGTCGATGACAGATGAGCAAACTGCCGAGGTCGGCGTTTCTGTGACAATTATTTTTGTAGCATTTTTTCTTAATTTTACGTATCTTCCATCAATTTCGCAATTTTCCTCGCCCTTTCCTTGGATTCAATGCATTTTACCCAATTACTCAAGTTCAAAACCACTGCTCTCGACGACTCTCGCGTCAACAAAACGTCTCATTGCGTCGATGTGTGTGAAATCTTATGGGACTTAACTGCTAAGGTCATCAGTCCCTAAGCTGACACACTACTTAACCTAAATTAATCTAAGGACAAACACACACACCCATGCCCGAGGGAGGACTCGAACTTCCGCCGGGATCAGCCGCACAGTCCATGACTGCAGCGCTTTAGACCGCTCGGCTAATCCCGCGCGGCTCATTGCGTCGATCTGGCCATGCTGTCTGCCAATAACATTGCGGTATAGTTCTCAATTTCTGTATCATCAACACTTCCATTACTTTGCGATTGCTTTATACATGTGAACACATCGTGAACCGTGTTAACTGCTTGCATGACATGGCACAACTACTGTTTTTAGTGCGGGAAAAAACCAGCAGCAGAAAGGAGCTGCTAAAACTACGTTCATTAGCTGATACGCTTTATAAATTCGGTAAGATTTTATTACGATTGACCATGTCCCCCTATATGGATAGGGGTCGCAAAGTATTCTCGCATTTGTAAGATAAAGTCGGAGGTTGAATGACGTCACCAATAACTTTGATGATTATCACTCCAACAAAGGAGTCATATCCATAGCAGCACTGTGTTTCGAAATGAGCTGCTCCCTTGTTAAACCTATCGGATAAGGATTCTGAGCAAAACTCTGGATGGTCTCTCTCTATGCACTCGTAACTCTTCCTCGGTCTTTAAACAACCATCCCTGCAACTCTGTTTCCTATTTAATTTGGAACTGACCAGAAATAGGAGCGTACTATACCCTCTACGTTTAACGTCTCGTGGAGGAACAGTGTGAGATGATTTCAATGTAACCTATACATTTCGATATCTTGCTTTCGGAAAGAGTATAGCATACGTAAATACAGATTCATTAGGATTGAGTTTTCTTTTGTTACGTGTATACAATACAAGTAGAGAGGTAGAGTCATAAGCAGATTTACCAAAGTCTTTATTAGCAAGTTCAAACATATGGTAGGTACGATGGGCAATTACATCTCTATCATTAAAACTTTCAAGTCCTGGCACACTAGAAACTCCACTACCACCTCTCACTATTGCAACAGTAAACCATCCATTTCCATGTGAGAAAGTATCGTTTATGTCCAAGCTAAAATTAAGAGAACAGCCAAGAAATACAGAAGGTCCACCAATGAGGGCGTGGACTGCAACACTCTTCGCTGAAATGCGATTCTTCTTGTCTCCAGATGTTGTAAAAATTTCAATGTTTTCTATGTTTTTGTAGACTGTTGTGCCAGTTTCTCACATGGAAATGGATGGTTCACTGTTGCAATAGTGAGAGGTGGTAGTGGAGTTTCTAGTGTGCCAGGACTTGAAAGTTTTAATGATAGAGATGTAATTGCCTATCGTACCTACCATATGTTTGAACTTGCTAATAAAGACTTTGGTAAATCTGCTTATGACTCTACCTCTCCACTTGTGTTGTATACACGTAACAAAAGAATTTGTACAGCGGACCGACGCTAGTGTTTTAGCCCGGTATTCTCGTTCTAATGGCGTTCTGCGAAGACTATTCCATACCAATCTTACTCATGTCACCCCTCAAATTACACATGATCTCTCTAGATGCAAGCATGCTGAGAAGTTTAGCACTCCTTATTGGTGTATGGCATACACAAGCCTGATACATTTGAGAGTGTTGTGGTGACGGTCCAGACGGCAGGAGTTCGAGATATTTTACGTAAACCACTTGAGCTGTAGAATTGTTGTAGGGTTTGGATTCCGTACCAAGAACTTACTGGAAAAAGAGAAATGATTGTAGAACATAAACACACAGTCCTAAGGATACAAGGCTGTGCACTTAAACATGCTATAATGGTAAAGCAGTATGGATTCCGGCATATTAGTAGTGTGGATTGTAACGCTGTTAATACGCAAATGTAAGCAATATAGTTATAACACTGTACATACATTCACCCTGAAAGTTTTCTGTCCCACTCACTATGGTGAGACTCTTTAAGGTTTTAAAACAACTATCTTCTTCACAAATGAAAAAAGCATAGATTATTTGTGATGTATGCCCTGTATAGCTTTCATGAGGTGTATAGCATACACTGTTCAAGTCCGATTAAAGTTCCAAAATTATGCTATGCTCGCATCAGTCCTATAAAATAATCGTCAGCAAAGGAAAAGCATGGAACAACAACATCTTATGAAGAAACAGACAAGTGAATAGCAGCGGTGTTTGGCATGTGAAATTATACGCCATGCAGCACTAACTACGTAAACAGGGCATCTGTCAAGCAAATGAGTACAGTGGAATTGCAGTACCTCACAAACCCATGCCACTGACTTAGAATCACTGTAGTTATGAAACTGAAAACTCGACTCATGTGCACGGTGTGGCAGGGAAATTGAGTACTTCGTATACATCTTCGTTCGTCTAGAGGATGGTACCGAAATAGATTTTCCGTCGGTTCGGTGGACATGATTCATCACATATGCATTGGAAATCGTCTGCTGACTGTAGTATGGAGAGGTTTGCTGTTAACGACTGCAGGTAAGTCACACGCAGAACACACAGTTGTATACAAGTCGAACACAAGTTATACCACACAACTGATACAGCCCGAGAACAATGAAAAAATGATTAAATGTGTGATAAATGACGTATCACAACATAGAATGCATCATCAGTCTATCTCTTTACAACCCCTTTCAACCGATCATCCCATCTGCTTTCTATCATCCTTTATCATAGATTCATGTTAATTTAGAGGCAGATGGTTCTCTTTCCTAGGAAAGAATCCAAGACAGTAGTCAACTTGCACGTATTGGTATTACTTCAGTAAACATACGATAGAATGTTGTTAAAAAAAATGCAGCAATTGTTCTATAAGGTACTTGTTAGCTGCCGGTGGTTGCATGTTATTGGTGGAGAGTACAAGGAAGCACATTGTAAATACTGTTTGTGAGAGTTTAAAACATTTACACAGTCTTGCACAAGGTCAAACACGCGATCCATTCGGTGGTTGTATATTGCAGTTCTCAAGCAAATAATGCAGTTCTGTTTACCTAAGGAGGACGTAAAGTTTGTCGTAGTCACATGTCTAGACGCCGTAAATACAGGTTGTTAGAGTTTAAAACACTTGAAGAGTCTTGCACAGGGTCACACACGCGATCCATTGTATAGTTGTATATTGCAATCCCCAAGCTGGTAATACAACGCTATTCAGCTGAGGAGGACGTAAGCTTTAGCGCAGTTATGCGTCCAGACACTGTATAAAAATCTATAAGGTGGTTGCCGATAAATTTGGGGCCACACGTACGCTTGTGATCTGACATACATAAATTTATTATTCTACATTTGGTGGTCATCCGCATCACACAACCTATTCCAGCCGTCTTATCACGGTCCACAAAAAATTACTGTTTCCCTGGTCTCCAGTGTTTCCATGTCTGCTTTTACTAGTATTCCTCTTGCCGCCACACAGTCGTTTCCATAAGCAAGAATTTCCTGCACCAAGCTGGAATGTGAGTACTCCTTCAATTTCCTTTAGCTTTCCCGCATTTTCCCGTATTTTACCTCGATTTAGACGTATTTTCCGTCAGTTTTTGAAATTTTACCGACTTTATGTAACTTCTGCTCATGTGATTATGAGTTCACTTCTGACCACTTCTAAAATCAACTTATCAACACCTTGCGCAACTACGTAATTTTCCATTTATGAAAGTAACGTAATCGCGAAATCTCGTGATGTCTGGGGGGCTGAGGTGATGTTTTCGTAGAAGTTAACTGGACCCTTGTAAGTACTCTTCCTACATTAAGTGTGCCACTTCCTCCTCCTCTGGCATACGCCGGTTATCATGCAAGAACGTACATAACATAAATAAAATACACAATGGCTTGTTAATTGTAGTTACACCTTTTACTCCTAGATAAATAAGTGATAACGACAATGTGGCAGGACGGTTTTGATACTGAGGAGCTACGGTAGGCCGTGCGAAACCACACCCAGCTGGTGTGAGTGTGGACGTACCATTTTTCGTGCGCCATACACTTATAACTGATAATCTCACCGCTTGTCGGGAGTGTTATGCTGTTGGAACGTAACGTTACTGTTGTTAGGTTTCCAACATATCACCAGACTTGTGTGGGAAGTGAGCAGACTACTAATCGTGTGAAAAATTACGTATGTCTAGCGGGTAAGGGGAGGATAGATTAGACGTGGAAAATTGTGATTATATCCGACCGTAAGGGTGATAGATTCATATTGTAAACACCTGCACATAAAACCAATTCATGGGCTCAATTGGATCTGCTACAGTGTACAAACAGGCAGACAATGCGGCTAGAACATCATGGATACGCAGATCATCCTCTCATTGGCTGCCATAAGGGTATTCACACGTGTTCTTTGTTATACAATCGACTGCGATGCTTATTTCAGTACACCAATCCATATCGGTGACATCTTTCCAACCCTTTCAACCACGGGAGTGCTGTTGATTATCACGTAATGCCGGACGCCTGTGCATTACGACACTTCATTGAGAGAGTTATGGCGGGAAGCAGCACCTTCCGGAAGCGCTGGTGGAAAATACCTACAATCTGTTCCCTACTCTGATTGTCTGGAAGATCTAAATGTTAAATAATTTCCTACAACTGAGGAGAATCGAGACTCTTAGCTGGTATGTGTGTGGATATACCATAATTTTTCGGACACTGTATACGTATGAACGATAATCGCACTGCAAATCTGAAAAGTGTGTCTGCTGGGGTGTAAAGCAATTGTGGTCAGTGTTCCGACATGTGAAAAGAAATAGATGTGGGTGGAACTATGCCCAGTCATAAGGGGTGTATAGATTTGATTTGGTAAATTGCAATTTCAAAAATACGTGTATGGAAGATTTTAAATGGAACAAATGGACTTCTCTGGCTTAAGGCATGAGCCATTGTTGACCCTCCAGAATTGGTCAGGTGAGATACGAGGGTGCAGTTGACCTAACCGTATCGCTCTCTGGGCAGATGAACAGTCAACTAATACTCATTCCATGTAGGCTTTCACGGCCGGCGTCTTCATCAGTAAACACTTCCGAGCTAAGTTGCCGTGGTCGATCTGTAGAACTTCTTCTCCCTGACGTTTCGTTCTCAACTACGGAGAACATCTTCCGAGGTGAGTCAACGACTGGCTGGGGCCGCCGCTTATATGGATATCGTAGGGGGCGCCACTACACGTCACGTGGCGTCGATGTGCAGCTATCTCTGGCTATCGTCTGTTCTCTCGATTGCAGGCAATCGATTGTCACGTGATTGATGCAACGTCGACCGCCATATCTTATAAATTTTAATCCTTCTTCTTTACGATTAAAATTGTATTGATGTTTGTGGATTTCAATTGCCTCTCTATACATACGTGTATAATAGAGCGACGTCCTCGCTAGCACGCTTGTTTCACCAAATTTTATTTCGTGATCTCCATCCTTAAAAACATGTTCCGCTACTGCCGATTTGTCGATATGTCCCAAGCGACAGTTTCTTTTGTGCTCCGTCAACCGTGTGTATTGATGCTTCTTTTTGTAGTTCCTATGTAAACCCTGCCGCAACTACACGGAATTTTATATACCCCTGGGGTGACTAGGGGGTGACGAGCATCTTTTGTTGATCTTAGGCATTCACTAATTTTCTTAGTAGGTCTAAAAATGGTCTCTACCTGAAACTTGGCTAGTACCTTCCCAATGCGATCCGTGATATTATGGATGAACGGAAGAAATACTTTTTCAGCTGATGGTTGTTGCTGTCTCCTATTTTTAGGCATTTTTCTATTTGGGTGAAGTGCTCGGTTAATCTCGTTGTTCGTATAACCATTTTTCGCAAAGGCCATTCGTAAATGATTTAGTTCTTCTTGTAAGTAGCCTGGTTCACAAATATTATTGGCCCTATCCACTAGTGTTTTTATGACCCCCCTCTTTTGCCTAGGGTGGTGGTTAGAGTTCTTATGGAGGTAGCGATCAGTATGTGTATCTTTCCTGTAGACCTTATGGCCTAAGGTCCCATCCGCCCGTTTGATAACTGATACATCCAAGAAGTTAAGTTGTCCATTCTTCTCCTTTTCCATAGTAAATTTAATCTTTGGGTTGATGCTATTTAAGTGTACCAGGAAATCATTCAAGTCTTCTTCTTCATGATTCCATATTACAAAGGTATCATCCACATACCGATGCCACTTCGAGGGGCTTTTTTTTTGGCCGACTGCAGTGCTTGATGTTCAAAATATTCCATGAATAAATTCGCAATTGCGGGACTTGGGACTTAGGGGGCTTCCCATGGCTACCCCATCGATTTGTTCATAAAATTCACCATTGTACTGGAAATAGGTCGAGGATAGACAGTGTTCACTGATGAGTCAACTAATACTCAGTATGTGCTGGGCATCCTCCTTGATCGCCTGAATGACTAGTGATCTCCGTTTTTTACATGGAAATTTGAGAAGATTCAATACGGCGAGTGTCTGCAGTGGATAATAATTGCCCTCCTCCTTCATGTAAACTGACCGGCTGACGTCAGGGCGATCATACCAGCAGTCTCTCCGAGCTCTGAGTGTCCAGTACGGCCATGGTGTGGATGCCAGGAGATAGACATGCACCTGCCGGCATGTCCAACAAGCGGCAGTGGTGCACGGTGCCCTGCAGAAGTTTCCGCTATCTCCAGCATCTACCCGTGACAGCTACTACACAGTTGATATTTGTTTAAATGCATATGTTTACAAAGTGCCAAGTCCATTTAGTGACGGCTGCCGTGTGTGGCGCTGAGTGGTTCTCATTGTATACCAGTGTCCTCTGTCTTGCAGCGGAATGGAGGAATGGTATTTGTTTAAATGAAGTTGGATATGTTGTTTCTACTATCCTATCAAACGGTTGACCCTTTCCCTTCCTTCTTCTTCCTGTGTAGCAGGGAGAAACAACTCGGGAATTCTGTAGTGCTTCACAAATCTGTAGACTCAGATCACAATGTAGTAGTGATGAAGAGTGGGAAGAAGTTCAAGAGATTCGTCAGGAAGAACCAATACACAAAGAACTGGAATACAGAAGCACGATGGAATGACGAGAACGCTTGAAGTTTTCTAAGGCTATAGATACAGCAATAATGAAGTGCTCAGTAGGCAGTACAGTTGAAGAGGAATTGACGTCTCTAAAAAGGGCAACCACGGACGTTGCAACAAAGAAGATAACAGCAAAAAAACCATGGGACACAGGAGAAATTCTTCAGTTGATCAGTGAAACAAGAAAGTACAGAAAAGTTCAGGGAAATTCAGGAATACAGAAATACAAGTCACTGAGAAATGAAATAAATAGGACATGTAGGGAAGCTAAGACGAAATGGCTGCATGACAAATGTGAAGGAATCGAAAAAGAAATGTTTGTTGGAAGAGTTGACTCAGCTTCTAGGAAAAGCAAAGCAAACTTAGGTGAAATTAAAACCAAGGGTGGTAACATTAAGAACGAAACGGCAATTCCATTTTTAAATGCAGAGGGGAGAGCGGATAGGTGTAATGAGTACATGGAAGGTCTCTACGAGGTCGAAGATTTGTCTCATGTGGTAGAAGAAGAAACAAGATCCGATTTAGAAGAAATAGGGCATCCAGTATTAGAATTAGAATTTAAGAAAGCTTTAGAGGACTTAATATCAAATAAGGCAGAATGGATAGATAACAACCCGTGAGAATAATCATTGGGAGAAGTGGCAACAGAACAACTATTCAGGTCGATGTCTAGAGTGTACGACTGGCAACACAGCAACCGACTTTCGGAAAAATATTATCCACACATTTCCAAAGACTACAAGAGCTGACAAGTACGAAAATTATCGCACAGTCAGCTCAACAGCTCATGCATCCAAGTTGCGTACAAGAACAATATAAAAAAGAAAGGAAACGAAAATTGAGGGTTTGCTAGATGACGATCAGTTTGGCTTTAGAAAAGATAAAAGTGCAAGGGAGGCAATTCTGACGCTGCAGTTAATAATGGAAGCAAGAATAAAGAAAAATCGAGACACTTTCATAGGATTTGTCGACCTGGAAAAACATTCGACAATGTAAAACGATGCAAGACGTTCGAAATTCTGAGAAAACTAGAGATAAACTACAGGGAAAGACGGGTAATATACAAAATATACAAGAGACAAGAGGGAATAATAAGAGTGAACGAACAACAAGTGCTCGGATTAGAAAGGATGTAAGACAAAGATGTAGTCTTTCGCCCCTACTGTTCAATCTATACATCTAAGAAGCAATAAAGGAAATAAAAGAAAGGTTCAGGAGTGGGATTAAAATTCAAGGTGGAAGGGTATCAGTAGTATGAATGGCTGATGATATTGCTATCCCGTGTAAATATGAAGACGAATTACAGGATCTGCTGAATGGAATGAACTTCCTAATGAGTACAAAATATAGACTGAGAGTAAATCGGAGAAGGAAGAAGGTAACGAGAAGTAAAAGATAGGCCAACAGCGGGATATTTAACATCAGGATTGACGATCACGAAGTAGATGAAGTCAAGGAATTCTACTACCTAGGCAGCAAAATAACTAATGACCGATGGAGCAAGGATCACATCAAAAACAGACTATCACTGGCAGGAAGAGCATTCCCCGACAAGAGAAGTCTACTAGTAGCAAAACTGGGACTTAATTTGAGGAAGATATCCCTGATAATGTACGTTGCAGCACAGTATTGTTTGGTAGTGAAACATCGAATATAGGAAAACCAAAACAGATGAGAATCGAAGCATTTGAGATGTGGCGCTACGGACGAATGTCGAAAATTAGGTGGACTGAAAAGGTAAGGAATGAGGAGGTTCTGCGCAGAATCGGAGAGGAAAGAAATATGTGGAAAACATTGATAAGAAGAAGGGACAGGATTATAGGACACCTGTTTAGATATCAGGGAATGGTTCAAATGGCTCTGAGCACTATGGGACTCAACTGCTAAGGTCATTAGTCCCCTAGAACTTAGAACTAGTTAAACCTAACTAACCTAAGGACAGCACAAACATCCATGCCCGAGGCAGGATTCGAACCTGCGACCGTAGCGGTCTTGCGGTTCCAGACTGCAGCGCCTTTAACCGCACGGCCACTTCGGCCGGCTCAGGGAATGAATTACATGGTACTAGAGAGAACTTTAGAGTGCAAAAACTGCAAAGGAAGTCAGAGACTGGAATACATCCAGCAAATAATTGAGGATGCAGGTTGTAGCTGCTACTCTGGTATGAAGTTATAGGCTCAGTAGAGGAATTCGTGGCGGGCCACATCAAACCAGTCAAAAGACTGATGACTAAAAAAAAAAAAAAAAAAAAATCTTCGTTGATCCATTATGGACTGTGGGACAACGGTTGGCATGTATTTCTTGATGCAATAATTTACCAACAGCCGTATGTATTGTAGAAATTTATTTTATGAGCTTCTTATGTGCTACCAGTTTCGGTATTACACTGATGCAGTCTTCAGGCCCCACACGTCATAGTCCTAAAAACGCTATACACGGAAGGAGCCATATAACTGGACCCGTGAATCAAATCGTTATGCAACAGCTCTTGATGGCCAGGCGACACAGTCTGTGCAACTCCCCGACCTGCCAGTCGGGGAGTTGCAATGCGGCACTAGTGCAGTCGGGTTGGAGCAGTGACGCAGGTATCGACATGGCTCGTCCGACAGTAGCCGCCACGCCTCACTTGAGCCGGGCCACTGTCTTGGTGGATCATCAGTCGGTCGTCCAACCGAACGACACGTTTTGGCTGGTCGATCGTTCATGAGACGGCTGTATGCGTGTGTGTGTGTGTGTTTGTGTGTGTGCGCGCATCGACTCTCGATTTGTCTTCGTGCATGCTTAGTTACTGTTGTGTATCGTTCAGCTCTTCGTGCGAGTGTTTCTCAGGTTGTATGTACTTGCCGTTATGTCTACTGACGACGATTTTAGATGTCGGCATTCTGAGGGGAGTCGGTCGGTTGTTGCGGACGAGGGAAGTTCTCGCGGTGCAGTTGGCTGGGGCCGCTGGCAGTCCCTGCGCAGTGTCGGAGCGTGTGTGGAGTTGTCCGATCATTACGAGCTCCGTGGTTCGCCGACTCAGGACGTCCAAGTTGAGTAGTGGTTTCAACTACCTAAGCCATGTCTATTCATGTGAAACGTCCCCTTAGAACAATTATACAGGACTGTGCTTAAGCTGACACACAATATTTTGTTAGCGCAACGCAATCTGACTTTCAATAATCCCTACAAAAGAATGGGCCCTGACTAACATTAAACTATACCTTTCACAAATCACTTACCTCACAAAATCTTCGCTACTCAAGCTACTGCAATACAGCGAGCGCCACTACTGCCAGCTAAATAAAAGATTCAAACTATGGAAGGCACTAACTACTGATAGGGATAGTTAGCAAATGAAAGATATTAATAGAGAACAAACAATGTATTTACCTTAATATCATCATATAAATATATAGCAGTTCATGACAAATTTCAAAACTCCGCCATCTCTCTCCCCACATCCACCATTGCTGGCGGCTCACCTCCAACTGCGCAACGCTACGCGCTGTTCACAGCCAGCTGCCTAGCACTACAATGGCAGACAACAATGCAAACTACCCACAGACTGCACACAGCACAGCCAGTGATTTTTTATATAGAGCGCTACGTGGCGTTACCAATAAGAAAACATAAACAGCCTACTTACATAGCCCCCATGCTACCCACAAAAATTTTACAAATTGATTTGGGCAGTGGCCAATAATTATTTGATAAAATTTTTCATAATTACAATAACAAATAAATCAAATGCACACACTTATTGATACAATGTTGGTCAAAAGCTAAACTTTCTCACAGTCCATAGAGACAGTCCTAATCGTTCATCTTAAAACTGCCGTTTCTTTTCTTAAAGTCTGAGCAGTAAAAGAAAATGCACACGGAAGTAGTGGATTTCCATGCAGTCTTGAAGAAGTAGTGTTGTCCTTCCAACGGAAAGACAGTGCTGACTCTTGACATGCAGACAGGTAATGGGCCACAACAGAGCAAACCCACAGCAGAGTCAGTCGAAGTTTTGAAGAATATTGGTAGATAGGTTATCACAGAGTAGACCCCCTGTAGTCCTGGTAGAGAGTATGGTATTGGTGGGCCACCATAGGTGCAGACCCACTGCAGTCCTTGTAGAAATAATGGTATTGATGGATCATCAAAGGTGTAGACCCACTGTAGTCCTTGTAGAAATAATGGTACTGGTGGGTCATCAAAGATGCAGACCCACTGTAGTCCTTGTAGAGATGATGGTACTTCTGGGTCATCAAAGATGCAGACCCACTGTAGTCCTTGTAGAGATGTCCAGCAGCCATCTGTTGTGACTGAGCAGGTGCACAATCACCATCGAAGAGTCTTGCAGAGAATATAGCAAGTCCATGAACCACCACTTGTCCACTCACAAAGTTTTTGGAATTGTCCTTATAACCAGCAATGCTGTTATCCAGTCCCTTGCTGAATTATTAACACACGTGCAAACACTAACAGTCCCTACTTCTCACATATTGTCCATATACTATGACCAACAGAAACGTGTGCAGTGAAATGTAACTTACAAGTTAATAATATGATGAACTGGTGTCAATTACAATTTTATAATATAAGAATACAATTACACAGGTACAAAATACATCATTAAAGAACATAACAATACAGATAACATTTGCAGTAAAAGGGGCTTTACAAAAGAATAGAAATAAACATATACATCAGTGTTACAGGAATTATGACATAAGTAAATAAATAAAATAATGAGAATAGTTCTTGAAACATTAATTTCACACATGATCATTAAAACAAAACAGAATAAATAATGTCTAAACATCTTTACGAAGAAAATAACATAGTATTTGAAAAATTCTACAACATAAATCTTATTAGCTAAACACATAAAGACAGGAAAAACACAAATACACAAGAGTACACAAACACATAGCATAATAATACAAAAGGAAAGGACAGGGTTTGTTTTACTGCAGTATTTTGCAAACAAAACTTTCTTTACTTCTTGGAGATCTCCCTTCATTCATCATTATTCCCAAAAAGTCCTATCTATACCTGCTTTCTGTATTCTATTCATATTTCTTTCAAAATAATTATTTCTCAGTGCACAATACTCATTTTTGCCAAATCTGTTTCATATAACCTCTCAATGCATTCTTTCCCTATTCTTCATAGTCAGTTTCTTATATAGTCTACCCCTTCTTAAACTAACTTAAATCTACTGAGCTCAGATGCTAAACTAAGGAACGAGGCAATGCAGCAGCACAAAACAATTAACACAAACAGCAATGATAAAAAATACAAAAGGCAAAGCAAGCAGCATAAATTACAACTAATATAAGGCAATGAGCAGCAAACAAGAAAAATAAATCAGTAGTAAAACTGGCTTAAAAGAATAATACAAAGTGAAATTTAGTAGCGCTATGCATGGCAAACAGCAGCAGCATCTAAACATGACAAAGCTCAAGCAGAAAAAATGGTACACTAAAGACAACAATGCAGATAAGGGAAATGTCTGTTCACATCTTAATGTCTATGTAATTAACGTGGTGCACCACAAGAACTAATTCTACAAAAAAATTACCCAGTACTTGAAAAGAAAATTATATATGCAGTTATTGTTATCAGTCCCTTCTTATTGTTCTTTCCATTCCAAGAGCTCCTTTTGCGAATAATTTGGATCATAAAATAATTATTTAATAGATCTGTTGACAGAAAGTGTTCACATTAGCAAATGCATTTTATTTTATAAAACTAATGCTGCAACACAGCTGGAAACCAGATATCAAATGAAATAAGCAACTATGAAAAGCAAAGCATAAAAATATCATTCAGTAGTCATGAGGCAGTTCATAAGTTAGTAGAAAAATCTCTCAACTAGAGAGACAGTAGTCATAGTCAGGTGTATAGACATAAAAATATTTCTCGTCATTTCATTAGGCATTTCAGTAAATATCATAAATTAAGAGCTCCACAGTGTAATCATATGTTTTCAAGTTCGACCATGTCGTTTTTGCGATGCTTTCTACAAAGGAATGTCAGAAGCGAGGTTAATGGCCTCTTTTTTTCCACCTAATGGCTTTTTCTCCGGGCAGCTGGCACAGGTGGCCGCTCAAGACGCATTACGTCAAGGTCACTTACCTTTCTTACCGAAATATTTACGACAACAGTTTCCGCTACAGTGGCAGTCTCGTATAAAAATATTTCACAGGTCAAGAATTTGCGTTACAAATCTGTAGAAACAGAATCCTATTGATATAACAGTGTCCAAAAAAATTTTCGTCGGCATTGTAATACATTCACGCATTTACATACATTTCATAACTCTTAAAGTACGATTCTTGGTTTCCAACATCATTTTTTTACAATTAGAGTCCCTAACCTCTACTCATTATTCCTTACCTTATTACACATATACATATTCATCGACACTTCTTCAATATTTCATCATTAGCATAATCAAATAACTCATATAGCATCAGCTTATTAATCATAAACATACCTCAGCAGCATAATACACATCGTCGTCATAATAATAACATCATAACACCTCAGTCAAATCTCAAAAAGTTGTAGCTTTTTGCAATAATGTCAAAACCTAAAAAAAATTCTCTGCTCATTTCAACAGTGTCATCTACCTCAAACGTACTTTAAAATCATGCTCCCTTACCAAATACATCATTCAAAGCTCTTATAGTATCACAATGGTTCCGAAAAAATATGAACAGTTTACAAAGTACAGACAAAATACAGTTTCATAAGTGTGAAGTTATCCAACTGTGTAATTGCGTAAACATCTGTCACTGACGTAGTAAAGAAATGTTTGTTTCTCTGTTAAATAATCAGATAGCTGTGTAATTCTGTGTTAGAGAAATATGGTACCGATGTGTAAAGTTGTGTAAGCAAATACCATATTAGCTAGGGCTCCTTGTGCTTGCCAAACACATGGTACACAAAGTAGGCGTGTACCCCCCTGAGGATTAATGTAATTATCCCTCAGGTGTTACAGATTACAGCAGTGGAATGAAACGTATCACGGAAAACCCTTGTATCATTGCACTTCAAATATCTTAAAAAAATAAATGTTTTAAGTGCGAAATTAATCACTCAAATACGTGTACTGTAGCGCTAAACTGTGCGTCATGTTGTAAGATAATCTCTGTGGAAGTCTCGTAGTTATCGTCCTCCGAAAGCTAAGTTCTGCAGAAGTCAATGTACTTACCTCATGATAAACAAAAGTGAAATGCTTTGTGTATAGGTATCGTAGTTATTACGCTTATTGTTGTGATGAAGAAAGTACTGTGCTGTAACGTATTGTTGTGCTACAGAAAAGGCTGTCTCCTTGTAGCTATACCACAAAAGTTACTACTAAAACATGTTTTACTTTCCAGAAGAATTCAGAAAAACTGTGCAGATATAAAACAGATACACCGCAAAAGCAACAAGGTAAATTGTGTCACACATTAGTAGCGTCGTGATATAGTCATGTAGCTGTCAAATAAACTAACCACTGTGTCATCTGGTATCTCTCAGAAAGCACCTTGAATCCATAATGTATTTTCAAGTAAACCAAAATGTTGCATTAAAATCTCATTAGCAGTACTGGTAAATGTTCTAAGTATGTAAGCCTTATAGTCGTTACGTAATCGTGCAACTAACAAGCAAGAATGTACACACACAATAACACTGTGTCGTCTGTTTACAATAACAATGCATTCGTAATTTCTGTTTAAATAAGTTCTCTTGGTTCTTGACTGGATATTTAACTTCAAACATTGTTGCATGTTAACAGTGTCTCAGTGTGACAAATTGTACTAGTAGCGTGTAGTGAAAAATTTTATGGCAAAGACTAAGTTAAACAACAGATTATCTCTCAGTAAGCGGTTTAACATATGAAGTGTGGTGCAATCCTTTACTCTTCATAGTACTCAGAGTTTGAACTTGAATGCAATTATCATGCGGTATACATCGGTAAAGAATACTGGAATTTTTCTCAAGGTTAGCGTCTATGTTATTTTTCGCTGAGCCAGCCGGCGCACGCCGCTGCCTGCGGTGCGAGTCATTGTCTGTCCCTTTGTTGGCGCGCGTCGTTATTGGGATTAGGAGACCTAACTTCTACAAATTCGCCTTGCCGAGAGGGCCCAGCTCTGTTAGAATCCCGCCAGTTCTGATGAAATTCACGTCTGTCGTCATGTCGGTAGTTCCTGTAGTTTCTTTCTTGTCAGTTAAGTGGTGGAGAATTTCTCCCTGAATCGTAACTGCGCGCTGGACCGTTGCGTCTAAATTTATTCTGTCTCCCGTAATAATAATTATTTTGGTTCCCATATTGTCTGTTTCTCTGATTGTCTCTGTAATAGTCATTACCGCAGAGAAGTGATCTTTCCCTGTAATTATTACTACTCTGCCAACGGTTGTCATACGGGTGGTGTCTGTTTTGGTCGCGATTTACGTTATAAGAATAGCCTTGTCGTGTATTATTTCTGTCATCGCCGAATTGTGACAGATGTGACCTGTAATTGTTGTGCTCCTGTTCCCGCGTTCCCCGATTGTCAGTGTCAATTTCCAGTTCTTGTAACAGTCCCTGAAAAGCCTCAATGTCTTCTTTGCAACGTCCTGCTAAAATAATATGTCGTAAATGTTCAGGTAATTTGATTAAGCAAATGCGGATGAGTTCTGAGGGGCTGTATGGGTTTGACAGGTACTGATTCTTGTGCAACATGTCTTCAAAATATTTCACAAGACTGGAGAATTCAGATTGTTCGAAATGTTTCATCATTATGATGCCATGTTTTACTCGGTCTTGTGTGGCTTGAGACCAATATGCTGAGAGGAAGGCATGGTAAAATTCTCCTTCACTGTGGCATTCGTGAATGACCGATCGCATTCTTACAGATGGTTCATTCTCTAAGTAGCCACACATAAATTCTAATCTGTGTTCTAACGACCAGTTGGGAGGAAAACAATGAAAGAATTGATGGAGCCATGCTTGTGGATGAATGTCGTTGCCAGAATTCTTAAATGTTTTGAATTTACGTGTAGTAATGAACAGCTTATAGTCAAAATCATCATGTCGGCAAGTCGCATGTCGGTCATTGTTACGTCGTTTCGGCGGTTCCATCTCAAAATTCGGTGTACCTTGCCAATTTCTTTCATAATTTCCGAAGTGCCCTGTGTTGTTATTTTGTGTCTGTTCCGTATTTCTATGTCCCTCTTCCCATACTGGAGCGCGAGTGTTCTCTGAAATATGTAATTCTTGTATTACTTGTGCCAAATGATCTTGTACTTCCCGGATTTCTCTTTTGTACTGTGTATTGATTTGATTTTGATTTTGTTTGAATTTTCTAATTTGTTCATACTCTTCTGTGTCAGTGAAGGCTACAGGTCTTGTGTCATTCAGATCATCATCTACCTTTGTAGATAAGTTAGTGACCTGATCCGAAAGTTCGGCTACTTTCTCCGATAGTGAACACATTTCCTCAGTGTGTTTTTCTGAACCAAGTTTCAGAGTGTCCATTTGTGTTGAAATCGAATCTACTGTGTCCTTCAAGTTTTCCTGAGTTTTTGCAAGTTGCGTAACCGAATCGGTAGATGCAACTGAGTCAAATTTAGCTTGCAAGGTCTCATGATTTTCATGAACAGTAGTTTGCAGTTCTTTTATGGATGCTTCGTGATTCTGTAGTGCATTTTCATGACGCGAAAAAATAGGTTGGAAATGCTCACAAATTTGTGTTTTTACGTCATTACAAACTTTTTGACATTTCGATTCAATGTGATGTAACTCAGTAGTTAAATCCTCACGTGTTTGTTCAAGAGTTTGCTCCAATGAGTCTAACTTTTGAAGATTTTGTTCCATTGCGTCTAACTTTTTAAGATTTTGTTCCATTGTGTCTAACTTTTGAAGCTTTTGCTGTGTTTGTCTCTGATTTTGTTTCATTGTGTCTAACTTTTGAAGCTTTTGCTGTGTTTGTCCCATTTGTTGCATTAATTGTAATAACAATGCATTGGTGTCTGAAACATGTTCCTCAGTGCTTTTCGGCAGTGAATTTGCACCGGAAACATTCAAATTTTGACAAGCAGAAAATGTGTCTTGACTTATTTGAGAAAACGGTGAGGATCCAAAACCTGAATCTACAGTATTTGCGAGATCGTGTCGTGTCGTTTCGGCTTCCTGAGGCGAGCTATTGCCGACCGATCGATCGATAATGCTTCCCTGTTCACTACTTGTTTCATTGTCTACGCCATTATTTGACGCCCGCTCCATTTCCCTATGCACAGTTACCAAATTACTACTTTGAATGTCTGTTAATTCATTACACAGTGGTGCTGATAAGCTACGCTCGTCGTCACTATTATTTCTCAGTTTACTTTGTAGCCTAGTGTTACGTTTTTCACACGCCATTATTGTCACAATATTTCACACGATAACACAGAAAAGCACAATTTGAAGAGCAAAAACAAGAGAACACATTAACATAACACTGAAAATAATATCTAGTTAATTGCAGCTGCGAAATACTTGGTGCAAATCTACATGCATGCCACAACTGTTTTACAGTACAACAATGAAAGACTGCAACTACAAAGGAAATTCTCTACAATTACGCGCTAGCAATAAACAAAAGCTACACTAATTACACAAACTACAAGAAAAAAATCAGAAGATTCCAGTGAGGTATCCTCGGCTAAGGGTCGACATATGAAACGTCCCCTTAGAACAATTATACAGGACTGTGCTTAAGCTGACACACAATATTTTGTTAGCGCAACGCAATCTGACTTTCAATAATCCCTACAAAAGAATGGGCCCTGACTAACATTAAACTATACCTTTCACAAATCACTTACCTCACAAAATCTTCGCTACTCAAGCTACTGCAATACAGCGAGCGCCACTACTGCCAGCTAAATAAAAGATTCAAACTATGGAAGGCACTAACTACTGATAGGGATAGTTAGCAAATGAAAGATATTAATAGAGAACAAACAATGTATTTACCTTAATATCATCATATAAATATATAGCAGTTCATGACAAATTTCAAAACTCCGCCATCTCTCTCCCCACATCCACCACTGCTGGCGGCTCACCTCCAACTGCGCAACGCTACGCGCTGTTCACAGCCAGCTGCCTAGCACTACAATGGCAGACAACAATGCGAACTACCCACAGACTGCACACAGCACAGCCAGTGATTTTTTATATAGAGCGCTACGTGGCGTTACCAATAAGAAAACATAAACAGCCTACTTACACATGTGGTGGTTCGCTTCGGTGGTTTGCTGTTGGGAAGGTTTTCGCGTGAGCAACACCGAGTGGTTCTACTGCTGAAATTTAGCCGCCATGCGGTGCAGTTAACTATTTTGGTCGCTACAGTCTGGAGCCGCGCGACCGCTACGGTCGCAGGTTCGAATCCTGCCTCGGGCATGGATGTGTGTGATGTCCTTAGGTTAATTAGGTTTAAGTAATTCTAAGTTCCAGGCGACTGACGACCTCAGAAGTTAAGTCCCATAGTGCTCAGAGCCATTTTTTGAACTATTTTAGTCGACTACGATTTGAGTTCACTAGTGGAATTTTCTGTCTTGTGGCCGTTAGTGTTCCGGTTACCTGCCCTGGCCACTAACATAATTTCAAGCAGCGTCCTTTCCTCACCTGTTGTCGCTGTCCAACATGGTGTGTAATTTTGACAGCTAATACATACTCCACGTGGGTTACCACATTTGTAGCATTGCCGGTTTCAATTGTCATGTACTGATTGACGGGAAACAGGTCGTTGTGTTGGTCGGTCTGTGGCTGGGCCCTGATTGGGTTCCTATAGTTGGGCTCACCACCTGTCTCATCTAAGTGGACGAGGGCAGACCGACCTCCCTCGAGGCCTTCTGTGTGCCACCGATGTTTAATGATCTGTTGTCAGTTATATGAAATTTTAGGCTTATGGTTATTGTTTGTTTCTTAAAATTTTGCAAATTAATTTTTAAATTTACCTTTCAAGCTTAAACACTGCGGCCTTCTGCCTTTAAAGATTATGCTAATATATTTTGAAATTTTGAAGTTCGATTGTGGCCCTCAGCCATTTGTATTGCACTTTGTGTATGTTGTTTTTTGAATTATTTTATTGCTACCTTAACTGGATTTTTATCTTGTTAAGATTTCTTGTTGGAGGCCTTCAGCTGTGAAAGAGTTGCTAAATTGCAGTAAATGACAATTAGAAACGGAAACTGACTGCAACCATTGGCCCTTTCCACAATCCTATTACCTGTTCTGCCCAACGGGATTAACGGGAGTTTCACATACGGCTATTGGTAAATTATTCCATAAACAAAAAAATTCGTTGGGAATTACACACCTGTGACGGTATGAATTCCCATTAGAATCTGAAATTACAACTATCATTTTATACAGCGCGGCTGCAGTTGTGACGTTAAATTCCCGACTGATCAGTTTATAGTTTCTGACAGTGGTATTACGAGAACACACCATTCAAACCTTGCCCTGTCTCCTGCAAATTGCTTAAGAACATAGCACAATTGAGCTGAAATTTGAAATTCTCGCTACCACTTTCATCTACCCTCAACGTAGTGAATATCCTGCCAAACGACCAAATTGTGTCAGTATCCATCAATAGAGGGAAAGGAAAAATGCAGAATAGGGACGAGCAGGATTTGGAAACATGGTGGCTGCATGATCAAATGCTGGATATCTCCAGAATTTCGAGCCAAATATGCCAGTCCTAGTATCCACCAACAGCGAGCAAGGTAAAGCTGTCCCTCACATAGGATGTCAACTTGATTCATTAGTCAGTCAATTTGATTGAGTAAGGATATTGCAAATGGGCTATTTCCTAGACATCCAAGCTCAAAAAAAGCAGTTTGGTGAGGACTGGCGTTTTCCAGATGTTCGCTGCTTTGTTCAGGACAAAAGAGGATTTATTGTGGTTTCTGGTGGCATGCGACAGATGTTCTCTGATCAGGAAGTAACCATCAGAGAGAGAGAGAGAGAAAAATAAATGGTTCAAATGGCTCTGAGCACTATGGGACTTAACAGCTGAGGTCATCAGTCCCCTAGAACTTAGAACTACTTAAACCTAACTAACTTAAGGACATCACACACATCCATGCCCGAGGCAGGATTCGAACCTGCGACCGCAGCGGTGGCGCGGTTCCAGACTGAAGCGCTTAGAACCGCTCGACCACTCCGACCGGCAGAGAGAGAGAGAGAGAGAGAGAGAGAGAGAGAGAGAGAGAGAGAGAGAGAGCGAGCATCTGTTTAACTGGAATTTCGCAGGTATTAGTACCTAAGAGTAGCCACCATGTGATCATTTGTCTGACAGGAAATAACCAAAGGGTTGAGTGTGGAGGGGGCGGGGAATTTGAGGTGTCCTCTACTCATGGTATTGTGAACTAACTCAGTCTGTATCTGCAGAGCGGGGCGGGCACATAGACCAGCTATTTCCAGCGATCTGGTGTGAAAAGTGTGTGTTTGGAAGCAAAACAGTCTGATATAAAATATCAAAGAAACCCGAGATCTGGTGCAACGGTAATTGTGTGTGGTGAGTGTTTTATGTTGACATAAATTTCATGACAGTGTTCCTTGCATGATCGGAAAAAAGCGGTCTGTTTACATATTAAATTACTCTTTTGTGTATTTTGCAAGACTTGCATCTTCCAAAATTAAATACACAGCAAGGAATGATGACTTTTCTGCGCCATATAAAGAGATCCAGCACCTGTCAGTTGGTATGTAAAATGAATTTTATAAACAAGCAAAATATTAGTATGACATCTGCAATGTAATTGAATTTCCTGTCATGAGATCCTTCCAGTCTATCAGCTCAGCACAGACTGAGCGATGTTTTCTGACAGTTTTCTGGGAGGGGTGGGAAGGAAGGTGGCGATGGGTGCTGGGGTGGGGGGATGAGTCGGACATCCTGTGGCAGTGGCATTGTGCACTAACGCAGTTGATCACTGCAGTTCAATGTTAACACACACATGAAAATTTTCCAAAAAGACAACACATTCAATCTGCAGCAGTGTAATTACTTAAATAAGACTTGTAGTTGGTACACAGGGTAATATTTCCACCTTCCCATGCAACAGATCAGCATGGACTGAGCATTTACCACCATTTTTCCAGGTGGGAACCCTCGTGCTCATAAAGCCAGTCCTAGACGATACGAGTTGTGTGAACATAGCATCACCGTAGGGGCACTAACACTGTACAATGGGATGAACCTGATCACCTAAAATGGTTACATAAACCTCGGCAGTAGTGCGACATCCGCAGAGTACATCTTTTTTATTTTGGTCATCAGTCTACTGACTGGTTTGATGCGGCCCGCCACGAATTCCTTTCCTGTGCTAACCTCTTCATCTCAGAGAAGCACTTGCAACCTACGTCCTCAATTATTTGCTTGTATTCCAATCTCTGTCTTCCTCTACAGTTTTTGCCCTCTACAACTCCCTCTAGTACCATGGAAGTCATTCCCTCACGTCTTAGCAGATGTCCTATCATCCTGTCCCTTCTCCTTATCAGTGTTTTCCACATATTCCTTTCCTCTCCGATTCTGCATAGAACATTCTCATTCCTTACGTTATCAGTCTACCTAATTTTCAACATTCGTCTATAGCACCACATCTCAAATGCTTCGATTCTCTTCTGTTCCGGTTTTCCCACAGTCCATGTTTCACTACCATACAATACTGTACTCCAGACGTACATCCTCAGAAATTTCTTCCTCAAATTAAGGCCGGTATTTGATATTAGTAGACTTCTCTTGGCCAGAAATGCCTTTTTTGCCATAGCGAATCTGCTTTTGATGTCCTCCTTGCTCCGTCCGTCATTGGTTATTTTACTGCCTAGGTAGCAGAATTCCTTAGCTTCATTGACTTCGTGACCATCAATCCTGATGTTAAGTTTCTCGCTGTTCTCATTTCTACTACTTCTCATTACCTTCGTCTTTCTCCGATTTACTCTCAAACCATACTGTGTACTCATTAGACTGTTCATTCCGTTCAGCAGATCATTTAATTCTTCTTCACTTTCACTCAGGATAGCAATGTCATCAGCGAATCGTATCATTGATATCCTTTCACCTTGTATTTTAATCCCACTCCTGAACCTTTCTTTTATTTTCATCATTGCTTCCTCGATGTACAGATTGAAGAGTAGGGGCGAAAGGCTACAGCCTTGTCTTACACCCTTCTTAATACGAGCACTTCGTTCTTGATCGTCCACTCTTATTATTCCCTCTTGGTTGTTATACATATTGTATATGACCCGTCTCTCCCTATAGCTTACCCCTACTTTTTTCAGAATCTCGAACAACTTGCACCATTTTATATCGACGAACGCTTTTTCCAGGTCGACAAATCCTATGAAAGTGTCTTGATTTTTCTTTAGCCTTGCTTCCATTATTAGCCGTAACGTCAGAATTGCCTCTCTCGTCCCTTTACTTTTCCTAAAGCCAAACTGATGGTCACCTAGCGCATTCTCAATTTTCTTTTCCATTCTTCTGTATATTATTCTTGTAGGCAGCTTCGATGCATGAGCTGTCTAGCTGATTGTGCGATAATTCTCGCACTTGTCAGCTCTTGCCGTCTTCGGAATTGTGTGGACGATGCTTTTCCGAAAGTCAGATGGTATGTCGCCAGACTCATATATTCTACACACCAACGTGAATAGTCGTTTTGTTGGCACTTCCCCCAATGACTTTAGAAATTCTGATGGAATGTTATGTATCCCTTCTGCCTCCAAAGCTCTATTAAATTCCGATTCTAATACTGGATCCCCTATCTCTTCTAAATCGACTCCTGTTTCTTCTTCTATCACATCAGACAAATCTTCACCCTCATAGAGGATGTCAATGTATTCTTTCCACCTATCTGCTCTCTCCTCTGCATTTAACAGTGGAATTCCCGTTGCACTCTTAATGTTACCACCGTTGCTTTTAATGTCACCAAAGGTTGTTTTGACTTTCCTGTGTGCTGAGTCTGTCCTTCCGACAATCATATCTTTTTCGATGTCTTCACATTTTTCCTGCAGCCATTTCCTCTTAGCTTCCCTGCACTTCCTATTTCTTTCATTCCTCAGCGACTTGTATTTCTGTATTCCTGATTTTCCCGGAACATGTTTGTACTTCCTCCTTTCATCAATCAACTGGAGTATTTCTTCTGTTACCCATGGTTTCTTCGCAGCTACCTTCTTTGTACCTATGTTTTCCTTCCCAACTTCTGTGATGGCCCTTTTTAGAGACGTCCATTCCTCTTCAACTATACTGCCTACTGCGCTATTCCTTATTCCTGTATCTATAGCGTTAGAGAACTTCAAACGTATCTCGTCATTCCCACTTCTTTGCGTATTGATTCTTCCTGACTAATGTCGTGAACTTCAGCCTACTCTTCATCACTACTATATTGTGATCTGAGTCTGTATCTGCTCCTGGGTATACCTTACAATCCAGTATCTGATTTCGGAATCTCTGTCTGACCATGATGTAATCTAATTGAAATCTTCCCGTATCTCCCGGCCTTTTCCAAGTATACCTCCTCCTCTTGTGATTCTTGAACAGGGTATTCGCTATTACTAGCTGAAACTTGTTACAGAACTCAATTAGTCTTTCTCCTCTTTCATTCCTTGTCCCAAGCCCATATTCTCCCGTAACCTTTTCTTCTACTCCTTCCCCTACGACTGCATTCCAGTCGCCCATGACTATTAGATTTTCGTTCAAATGTTTCAAATGGCTCTGAGCACTATGCGACTTAACTTCTGAGGTCATCAGTCGCCTAGAACTTAGAACTAATTAAACCTAAGGACATCACACACATCCATGCCCGAGGCAGGATTCGAATCTGCGACCGTAGCGGCCGCTCGGCTCCAGACTGTAGCGCCTAGAACCGCACGGCCACTTCGGCCGGCTATTAGATTTTCGTCCCCCTTTACATACTGCATTACCCTTTCAATATCCTCATACACTTTCTCTATCTGTTCATCTTCAGCTAGCGACGTCGGCATGTATACCTGAACTATCGTTGTCGGTGTTGGTCTGCTGTCGATTCTGATTAGAACAACCCGGTCACTGAACTGTTCACAATAACACACCCTCTGCCCTACCTTCCTATTCATAACGAATCCTACACCTGTTATACCATTTTCTGCTGCTGTTGATATTACCCGATACTCATCTGACCAGAAATCCTTGTCTTCCTTCCACTTCACTTCACTGACCCCTACTATATCTAGATTGAGCCTTTGCATTTCCCTTTTCAGATATTCTAGTTTCCCTACCACGTTCATGCTTCTGACGTTCCACGCCCCGACTCGTAGAACGTTATCCTTTCGTTGATTATTCAATCTTTTTATCATGGTAGCCTCCCCCTTGGCAGTCCCCTCCCGTAGATCCGAATGGGGGACTATCTACATCTACATAAATATCCCGCAAGCCACCGTACGGTGCGTGGTGGAGGCTACCCTGTACCACTAATAACCATTTCCTTTACTGTTCCACTCGCAAATAGAGCTGGGGGAAAACGACTGTATATATGCCTCCGCATGAGCCCTCATTTCTCGAATCTTATCTTCACGGCCCTTACACGCAATGTATGTTGGCTGCCGTAGAATTATTCAGCAGCCATTTCTCTAAATTTTTTTCAAAAGAGCTTCTCGAAAAGAAGCTTAGCTCCACGGATTGCTATTTGAGCTCCTGAAGCATCTTCGTAACACTTATGTCTCGTTCGAACCTACCGGTAACAAATGTAGCAGCGCGCCTCTGAATTGCTTCGATTTCTACCTTCAAAGCGACCTGGACAGTACTCAAGAATAGGTCACAACAGCGTCCAATAT
Source organism: Schistocerca nitens (assembly GCF_023898315.1). Taxonomy (NCBI): domain Eukaryota; kingdom Metazoa; phylum Arthropoda; class Insecta; order Orthoptera; family Acrididae; genus Schistocerca; species Schistocerca nitens. The sequence goes on along the minus strand of NC_064615.1, from coordinate 309,496,322 downwards.
GCGGTCTCCTATACAGGTGAACCACTCTATCCTAAAAATCTCCCAGTAAACCGAAGTAGACGATTCGCCTTCCCTGCCACAGTTCTCACATGCTCGTTCCATGTCATATCGCTTTGCAACGTTACACCCAGATATTTAAACGACTTGACTTTGTCAAGCAGGACATTAGTAATACTATGTCCGAACATTACAGGCTAGTTTTTCCTACTCATCTGCATTAACTTACATTCTTACACATTTAGTGCTAGCTGCCGTCCATCACACCAAGTGGATATATATATATATACACTCCTGGAAATGGAAAAAAGAACACATTGACACCGGTGTGTCAGACCCACCATACTTGCTCCGGACACTGCGAGAGGGCTGTACAAGCAATGATCACACGCACGGCACAGCGGACACACCAGGAACCGCGGTGTTGGCCGTCGAATGGCGCTAGCTGCGCAGCATTTGTGCACCCCCGCTGTCAGTGTCAGCCAGTTTGCCGTGCCATACGGAGCTCCATCGCAGTCTTTAACACTGGTAGCATGCCGCGACAGCGTGGACGTGAACCGTATGTGCAGTTGACGGACTTTGAGCGAGGGCGTATAGTGGGCATGCGGGAGGCCGGGTGGACGTACCGCCGAATTGCTCAACACGTGGGGCGTGAGGTCTCCACAGTACATCGATGTTGTCGCCAGTGGTCGGCGGAAGGTGCACGTGCCCGTCGACCTGGGACCGGACCGCAGCGACGCACGGATGCACGCCAAGACCGTAGGATCCTAAGCAGTGCCGTAGGGGACCGCACCGCCACTTCCCAGCAAATTAGGGACACTGTTGCTCCTGGCGTATCGGCGAGGACCATTCGCAACCGTCTCCATGAAGCTGGGCTACGGTCCCGCACACCGTTAGGCCGTCTTCCGCTCACGCCCCAACATCGTGCAGCCCGCCTCCAGTGGTGTCGCGACAGGCGTGAATGGAGGGACGAATGGAGACGTGTCGTCTTCAGCGATGAGAGTCGCTTCTGCCTTGGTGCCAATGATGGTCGTATGCGTGTTTGGCGCCGTGCAGGTGAGCGCCACAATCAGGACTGCATACGACCGAGGCACACAGGGCCAACACCCGGCATCATGGTGTGGGGAGCGATCTCCTACACTGGCCGTACACCACTGGTGATCGTCGAGGGGACACTGAATAGTGCACGGTACATCCAAACCGTCATCGAACCCATCGTTCTACCATTCCTAGACCGGCAAGGGAACTTGCTGTTCCAACAGGACAATGCACGTCCGCATGTATCCCGTGCCACCCAACGTGCTCTAGAAGGTGTAAGTCAACTACCCTGGCCAGCAAGATCTCCGGATCTGTCCCCCATTGAGCATGTTTGGGACTGGATGAAGCGTCGTCTCACGCGGTCTGCACGTCCAGCACGAACGCTGGTCCAACTGAGGCGCCAGGTGGAAATGGCATGGCAAGCCGTTCCACAGGACTACATCCAGCATCTCTACGATCGTCTCCATGGGAGAATAGCAGCCTGCATTGCTGCGAAAGGTGGATATACACTGTACTAGTGCCGACATTGTGCATGCTCTGTTGCCTGTGTCTATGTGCCTGTGGTTCTGTCAGTGTGATCATGTGATGTATCTGACCCCAGGAATGTGTCAATAAAGTTTCCCCTTCCTGGGACAATGAATTCACGGTGTTCTTATTTCAATTTCTAGGAGTATATATATATATATATATATATATATATATATATATATATATATATATATATGTGTGTGTGTGTGTGTGTGTGTGTGTGTGTGTGTGTGTGAATTGTTAAGGGACCAAACTGCTGAGGTTATCGGTCCCTAAACTTACACACTACTTAAACTAACTTCTACTATGGTAAGAACAACATTCACACCCATGTCCGAGGGAGGACTCGAACCTCCGGCGGGAGGGGCCGCACGATTAGTGACATGGCGCCTCTAACCGCGTGGCCACTCCGCGCGGCTGGAAATTTTGTCAAAGTCGTCTTGTATCTTCCTACAAAAATGGTTCAAATGGCTCTGAGCACTATGGGACTTAACTGCTGAGGTCATCAGTCCCCTAGATTTTAGAACTACTTAAACCTAACTAATCTAAGGACGTCACACACTTCCATGCCCGAGGCAGGATTCGAACCTGTGACCGTAGCGGTCGCGCTGTGCCAGACTGTAGCGCCTAGAACAGCTCGGCCACCCCGGCCAGCTATATTTCTACAGTCACGAAACTTCGGCACCTTACATACACCACGCCATCATTAGCAAACAACCGCAGATTCCTGCCACCCTGACCGCCAAATCATTTATGTATACAGAGAACAACAGCGGTCCTATCACACTTCCCTGGGACCCTCCTGACGATACACTTGCCTCTGATGAACACTCGCCGTCGAGGACAACATACTGGGTTCTATTATTTAAGAAGTCTTTTAGTCATTCACATATCAGCGAACTTATTCCATATCCTCGTACGTTCTTTAACAGCCTGCCATGGGGCACCGTGTCAAATGCTTTCCGGAAATCTAGAAATATGGGATCTTCCTGTTGCCCTTCAGTCATAGTTCGCACTATACCATACGACAAAAGGGCAAGCTGAGTTTTACAGGAGCGATGTTTTCTAAAACCATTGTGATTCGTGGACATAAGCTTCTCAGTCTCAAGAAAATGTATTATATTCTAACTGAGAGTACGTTCAAGGATTCTGCAGCCGGGAGGAGTTAAAGATATTGGTCTGTAGTTCTCCGTTCTTTTCCCCTTTTTATTTAGTGGAGCCACCTACGCCTTTTTCCACTCGCTTGGGATATTGTGCTGAGTGAGAGATTCACGATGAATGCGAGGTAGGTAAGGGGCCAGTGCCGTAGAGTACTCTTTGCAAAATCGAACTGGGGTTCCATCCGGACATAGTGATTTATTTACTCTCAAATCTTTCAGTTATTTCTCAATGCCAGGTGTGCTTATTACTATGTCGTCTATACGGGATCCATGGAATACCACGATATGGCTGCCAAATCATCACAAAAACCCCTCCATGTTTCATTCTTTGGACGTAAACTCGGTCAAAAGTTGGTGCAGTGTGTAATAAGACATATCGGATCAAATTATTTCCTTCCATTGTTCCATATTCCAGATTTTATGGCTTCTCCCCCAAGCATTCCTGTTTACGGAGATTTGATCAGTTCGTCCTGCTCGTCCTACAGTTCCCTGCTTATGGAGCTCACTTCCTGTTGTTTTGTTGCTACAGGATTAGCGAGTGTGACATTCAGTTCTGCAGTGACTTTTTGCGGCTGTGGTCCTCCGATTTTTCCTCACAGTCTTCTTCAATGGCTGTCTGACACTATCACTCGACTCTCGCTTTCGTCCCCGTTGTGACTTAGAGGACGACGTTTTCCTGCTTTCCTTGTGTGCAGTATAAGACATCGATACGGTGCTCCTCGAAACACATTTTCGGCTCCCTTGGTTAGCAAGCACGTATCATACGAGCACCAACAATTTACCTAAGTTCAAATTCACTTATCTCCGATATAATTCGCTCCCAAATACAAAGAGTACTATTGAGGACATTGCACTGCTTACGTTCGTGGTCAAACATAACGGCACAACCTACAGGCTTGTCTAGCATCTGCATTTGTGTTCAAGCATGCATTTCTAGCTATGTTTCCATATTTTTGTCCAACCCCTGTAACTGCACTACGGCAGCATTGTCCATATGCCACAAGAATAAGTGATCAAATATATTTATCTCATTATACTGAGACAGGCACGAAATTCTCGGTACCGACCCTATCAACTGAAGTAAGACGAAAAGATTTGGTCCTGGTTTAAGTGCAGATTAATTCGTAATTCAGTATTAGGCTTACGAAGCAATTAACTCATTCATTATTTCTCATTAATAACTTCTGTTCTTATGCTGTAGTTAACCGTAAATTAATTTCAAAATAAATAAACGTTAACTCTCATATTTCGGTTACGAAAACACGTTGTTCACTATTTTGTGCAGATTTCTTCGTCATAGTGACAACCGATTTCAGATACTTTCAATGTACAAAAAAGTCTTTGAGATGGGAGCCATAGTTGGATCAATGGCTGTCATTTCTCTGATATTGAAAAAGGAGGTAAAAGTTTGATCGTACCCCGTATCATGCTTTATTTCACTTCCATAGCAAAATCCGACAAACATTGTGCACATACACTGTTTGATCAAAAGTATCTGGACACCCCCCAAAAACATACGTTTTTCATATTATGTGCATTGTGCTCCCACCTACTGCTAGGAACTCCATATCTTCGACAACAGTAATCATTAGACATCGTGAGAGAACAGAATGGGGAGCTCCGCGGAACTCACGGACTTCGAATGTGGTCAGGTGATTGGGTGTCACTTTTGTCATACTTCTGTATGCGAGATTTACACACTCCTAAACATCCCTAGGTCCACTGTTCCCGATGTGATAGTGAAGTGGGATCGTGAAGGGACACGTACAGCACAAAAGCGTACAGGCCGACCTCGTCTGTTGACTGACAGAGACCGGCGACAGTTGAAGAGGGTCGTAATGTGTAATAGGCAGACATCTAGGCGGAGGATTTCATGGTCGAGCGGCTACTCATAAGCCACACATCACGCCGATAAATACCAAACGACGCCTTGCTTGGGGTAAGGAGCGTAAACATTTGACGACTGACCAGTGTAAAAACGTGTGGAGTGACGAATCACTGTACACAATGTGGCGAAGCGATGGCAGGGTGTGGGAATGGCGAACGGTGAACGTCATCTGCCAGCTTGTGTAATGTCAACAGTAACATTCGGAGGCGGTGGTGTTATGGCGTGTTTTTCATGAAGGGGGCTTGCATCCCTTGTTTTTTTCCGTGGCACTATCACAGCACAAGCCAACATTGATGTTTTAAGTACCTTCTCGCTTCCCACTGTTGAAGAGCAGTTCGGGGATGGCGATTGCATCATCCAACACGATCGTGCACTTGTTCATAATGCACGGCTTGTGGCGGAGTGGTTACGCGACAATAACATCTCTGTAATGGACTGGACTGCACGGAGTCCGGACCTGAGTCCTATACATTGGGATGTTTCGGAAAGCCGACTTCGTGCCAGGCCTCACCAACCGACGTCAATACCTCTCGTCAGTGCAGCACTCCGTGAAGAATGGGCTGCCATTCCCCAAGAAACCTTCCAGCATCTGATTCAACGAATGCCTGCGAGAGTGGAAGCTGTCATCAAGGCTAAGGATGGGCCAACACTACATTGAATTCTAGCATTATCGATGGAGTGTGTCACGAACTTGTAAGTCAATTTCAGCCAGGTGATCACATAGTGTATGTAACGTGACTAAGTTACTTTCACGTGTTTTTGTGCAAACCTCAGAATCGACTTTGTTACGTTCCTAGGCACTATCAATTAATAGGAACACTATTTAGTACCAATGGTTTGTTTTAGAAAAGAAAATCCTGGACAAATATTTTCACTCTCATTTACACCGCTATAGACTGAAGACGATCCAAAGACGTATTTATCACGCTTGTTCAAGTTCTTCTACTATTTGGATGATCATCTGCGTAATCCTGATTAAGCAGAGAACAGTTGCTAACTAACTTCCCTATCTTCCAATTGTCGGCAGACGACTTGTTTTCCTAACAATTAACTATATGACGCTTTGCGTTGTGTTATGTAAGGATTAAGTGTGAATTCAGCCTTTAGTCCTGTCAAGAAATGGATGATGAGGGATAGTAGGAAAAATTTACGTTTTTGTATTCATTTTGTACGTAATACGGTAACTACCTTGTACGTACGTTACCTTCATCACAACTATAAAAGTCTAAAAAAGACTGAAGATGCAACATGAGAATATTTCTATAAATAATATGTTTAAAAATATTGTTGTCTCTTGTTCAATTCATGTTTTAAGTTAGTCGGAAGTATGCCGAGTACATGACTTTCAGTAGGTTTCAGAAGTTGAGAATTAAAACAGTCTTAATCTCATAAAAACGTTTATTGAAACGGTGAGTGGTTTCAGTCTATTTCTACACCATCTTCAGACCATTCTCCAGTGGTTGCAAGCGAAGTTGGTGAACGGAACAGGTACCGACTGCTGAGAGACGAACGTCGGCTGCTGAGCAGGAGGCACTTGCTCTGTTCACCACTTCCACCTGCCACCATTGGAGAATAGCCTGAAGACGGTCTAAAAATTGACTGAAACCGCCCACCGTTGTGATAAATGTGTTTTATGCGATCAAGACTGTTTAAATTTTTAACTTTTAAAAAAATATTGCACAGACATGGCTTTTCTTCCAATGATGGTTACAAAAAATTATTAATTTCAGTAGGACAATGTAGTATTGATAACGCAATAAAGTGACCATTTGTGGTTCGACAATGAAGATGCAGCTTGCACTTGCATCATTTAAAGTACATTTCGAAAGCTATTACTGGTAACGCGAACCACCTACTGTCGTTGGTGGTTTCTCGTAGAAGTAAAGTCTTGCGACGTTATTGTCTTTCAGGCAATGTCAAAGAAACTCGTAGGCGCTTGCGAAATTGCATCCTCTCGCGTCACCGCTCCTACGTACAGTATGTTTACTGTGCGAGAAGTACGCTGTAATTCCCAAAGGCCGCGATGATCGTATTTCTGGCAAGTGTCGTATTGCATCTCTGGTTTTCCTGAACTCATATAAAAATAGGTACAACGATAAACAGGAACATGTTCAGGACTAAGCGCGAGTGGTAACTGAATTAACTCTTTAAAAAGTCATATACAATAATTCAGGAAACGAGTAAAACTACAAAATAAAATTCAATAAAAATATGCTTCAACGCGCCGTTTCTTGTACAGAAAAGGAGAAACAATTCAGAATTCTATTTGTTACTATTGTAGCTTCGATACACGTTAGGCTAATTTTCATAGATGTTTATTTTAGGAAATCTATGCAGTGGCGAACTGTAATGGCGATGTATATGTTTAATTCCTCTAACTCGTAGCTGATGTATGAGATTGGAATGTGTTGCTTGAATGTTGCTATGAAATGTCTGCGAGCGCCACACTGACGATCGGGGCAAAAAGTTGCGTAGTCGGATCACAGTCAGTACTATTATAGCCACTCCAGTGCATTGTATCACAGTCAGTACTGTTGTAGCTACTTGCATCATTTACACATCGCGCTCCATAACATACAGGCTGTAAAGGAATTTCTAAAGACTACTGCACAACAACAGCGAATATTGCACAGTAGTTGTAAAACAAAGCATAAGGCTACGGGCGAGATGCTAAATGAAATGCATTTGGCATTTAGAAGGGCAATATGTGAAGTACTCAGTGACTACAGTAGCAGAACGTTATCGAAGTACCTCACACAAAATGTGTCACTAAGAGGCACCAAAGTTAGCGTCCAGACGCTCATAGATGATATAGCATACGAAACTGAGGACAGCAATGCGAAAGCAGAAATGATGAACTTCATTATCAGATGTTTCTTTACTAACAAAATCCAAAGAGCATCGATACTGTCCAAGCTAAAGTCTCCCACCATTAAAAAAGATAATTGATAATTGCATCATCTGCGTTAGAAACAGTTAAAATCGCTTGAGTTAACAAGGCCTCAGGCCCCGATGAAATCCTCGTCCGAGTTTGCACAGACTTTGTTGCTGAGTTAGCTCTCTAAACTGCAATGTACTGTAGATCCCTCGAACAGCAAACTGTTGCCAGTAACTGGAAACAGCACAGGTAGGTCCCGACTATCAGAGGTATAGCAGAAGTGATCTATAAACAGTCTAATGTCATTAATATTCTCCTGTTACTGAATCTTCGAACGTATTCCTAGATGCCAACCAGCACAGGTTCGGAAACCATCGGTGATGCGAGCTCCACTTAACGCTTTTCTCATATGACATTCTGAAAGCCGTATATCGCGGCGGCTACTGAGAAATGCACTCGAAATGCAAGTACTATTTACAAAGTGAGAGTTACGCGGAGCAATCGTTCGATTCATTTTGGGAAGAAATTGTAGAACTAAGAAAACAAGCAAATGCTTAGTGTGCAGCCTGCTGGGAAAGAAGTAATTTTGACAGCAATAAAAATGAAATAATGGGTGGAACATACAGCTAAGAGAACGGATGGTAGTTGAATCAAAGAAGGTTCTTTCTTCATTTCAAGATATAAGAAAATACCATGATCTCTTAGCTGATTTAATTACACGCTAAGCAAATGCGTAAAACACTTTTTGGGTCAGATTTATTCTGTGCGCGCTGCATAAACTACATGACAGGCATCGAGTGTAGGACTTCCAATGAGAAACGAAATTAGCGATGATGGTAGAAAGTATCCTGTACCTTACGCTGTAGTGTTTGTTGCCTTATAAGACAGTTCTTTCCCTTCCATTGATGACAGCACCATGGTTTCGTCTAATGTCTCCTCTGCTCTTCTTATTTCTCCACTTTGGGCAGATTTAGCTTTGACTCCATAATTTCGCGTGTGCGCTTTAACCGCTTTTGAATTATTGCTTACATTTCACGTCCATATGTTCTGATGATTCTCTATACGCCTACAGTAAGAAGCATAAGTTAACATCACTTGGGACTTCCTTATTGTTCATGATTGTGAAAGATAATGTGCAACTGGGAAGACCTACGTTTCTAGAGATCTATTGCATCCTGATGATAGCCACTTCCTTATTTTATTTGATTTTAAATGCAGAAGCACTTCCTGTGGCTGTCCTGCCTCTTATTTCTCCAGTGCCTGACACATCTTTTTCTGCAAGATCCCGTACAGAGGTGTGCTACCACTCTCCTACACTCCTACAGTGCTTATCATAGCGTCGTCTATCGTACCCATTGTTAAAATGTTCGATTTGTGGCAGTAAACCTAAGATCAACAGCCTCAAGTTCATTCCCACTTTTTCCTAAGATTTCTTACTTCCATCACAGAGCACAGTCTTCAACCATTCTGAAATGGTCGGCCGAGTGTACGGAGATTTTTACTTTTTCAGAGTAGGTTGGTCCTATGACGAGAAGTGTGATGCCGGCCGACGTGAAGAGATGGTTGAGACACCAGTACGGGGAAGCAGCTTATTGCCCCCACTCCTCCTCCTCCCCCAGTCCCCTGTTCGCGTCCTAACCTAGGTTCTGCAAGTGTTCCCTATAAACCTCAGATTCCAATGCTCATACTCGTGGAAGTAGATTTCTTGTCCATTTCTACTGTTGGCCATTCAGATGCAATGTTATTGCAGTTAGCATTTGTTTCTTCCTCTGATTATAAAAAAAAATAGTACGCAATCTTTGCTCCTGAGTTTAAGCAGCTGTGTCTGGGTAATTTTCGAGGAAGGCCAGCACGAGTAGCTGCATCACAGTGTAGGGGAAGGCGTGTCAAGACGGGGAGGTGGGGTAAGACGGGGAAGGGCTATAAGCTACAGTTAGAGTGCTGCCATCTGTGAATAGCTGCGTCAACATCATCAGTAGACAGGTCCCAGTGTGTTGACATTGCTGAACCTTAGTTTCGCGGCGCTTTCTGTGAGCTTTGCAAGGTACGTACAATTGTTATACTGATTTGCATTGTTTTACACCTTTCGAGGTCCTAAAACATGTGTTTCGTGAACATTTGTCCAAACTGTATATATAGCACTGAAAAGTACGTCTTATCAACAGTAAACTGCTGTGTCAGTAGTCAATGTTCACTACATAGTGTTCATGTAGGCGTAATATAACCTGACAGCATAGTAGGGGGCAAGACATCTCTGGCGGTACTCCGCAAGGATACCGCCCTTCGATTGTGCCATTCCAGCACTAATCGAAGTGCTAGGTTTTTCAGGTGCCAGCCAGCCAGCCAGCCAGCCAGCCAGCCAGCCAGCCAGCCAGCCAGCCAGCCAGCCAGTCAGCCCAGCAGCAGCAGCAGCAGCAGCAGCAGTCCCGGTCCCGGTCCCGGTCCCGGTCCCGGTCCCGGTCCCGGTCCCGGTCCCGGTCCCGGCCAGCAGCAGCGGTCCCGGCCAGCAGCAGCGATCCAGCCGGCAGCAGCCGGCCAGCCCTCCTGCAGCAGCAGCAGCAGCAGCAGCAGCAGCAGCAGCAGCAGCCACAGCCACAGCCGCAGCCACAGCCACAGCCGCAGCCACAGCCGCAGCCACAGCCGCAGCCGCAGCAACAGCAACAGCAACAGCAACAGCAACAGCAACAGCAGCAGCAGCAGCAGCAGCAACAGCAACAGCAGCAGCAACAGCAGCAGCAACAGCAACAGCAACAGCAACAGCAACAGCAGCAGCAACAGCAACAGCAACAGCAACAGCAACAGCAACAGCAACAGCAACAGCAACAGCAACAGCAACAGCAACAGCAACAGCAACAGCAACAGCAACAGCAACAGCAACAGCAACAGCAACAGCAACAGCAACAGCAACAGCAACAGCAACAGCAACAGCAACAGCAACAGCAACAGCAACAGCAACAGCAACAGCAACAGCAGCGGTCCAGCCAGCCAGCCAGCCAGCCAGCCAGCCAGCCAGCCAGCCAGCCAGCCAGCCAGCCCAGCAGCAGCAGCAATAGCATTCCTGCCACCCGTCGTCGCCGTCGCCGTCGCCGTCAGCGCCAGCGCCAACAGCGTGGGACTCTGGTCTTCGTCTTCGTCTTCATCTGTCCCCAGTTTTTGTCGTTTCTTTTTCGTCCTGTGCGTTTTTGTTTCTCCCTGTCATTTCAGCCCCCACCACCACTACCACCACAGCCATAGTTTATACTTCCCCCTCCGCCGCCACCACCACCATAACATGGTGTGCCCAGTCACACCCCCCTCTTTCCATCCCGCCTCTTCTCACTCTCCCTTCGCCCTCGCTCTTTGTTGCCCCCCTCTCCAGCTTCTTCCTCCCACTCCTCTCCCTCTGATCCTTTCCCCCCACTCCCCCAGCCTGTCACTGCAGCTCCACCTAGGGTGGTGGCCCGTCAGGTCACTGCCCATGCCCAACTCTCCCCATCCCCTTCGCCATCACCGCCATCACCGCCACCACCGTCGCTGTCGCCGTCGCCTTCACTGTCCCCATCTCCGGTGCCGACTGCTGCGTCCACGCTGGGACCTGCCTCTTCCTGCCACCTCCCTATAGCTCCCGTCCCACATATCACCACTCACCCTTCTGCCACCGTTAAACGCCCTAGTGGCACCACCACCTCCTCCGCTCCCAAAAAGTCCCCGCCCCGTCCTCCTTCCCCCCCCCCCAGAATGCCATGGATGTCTCCCCGCCTGGCCCTGCTCCCTCCGCCTCCTCCTCCTCCTCCTCCTCCTCCTCGCCCCCCTCTTTATACAAATACCTCCTCTCCCGTCCCGATCCTTCCCTCCTCGAGGCCCGGAATCTCTTCCTCCTCCTCCGCCAACACTTCCCTGGTGCCCCCATCTCTCTCCTCACTACCAGACGGGATTCCGTTCTCATCTCCTCCCCCAGCCCAACCCTCCATACTGACATCCTCTCCTGCCTCCCCATCACCCGTTTTGGCCCCAACACCTCCCTCACTCCTGCTCCTTCTCCGTCTCCTACCCACCATCCCCAACCCCCACATCGCCCGCCGACCCTTACCACTGTGATCACTCGGCTTAGTCCGACAATCATGGAGGAGGAGGTGTTGGCGGAGCTCAAGGCGCATCCCACACTGGAGGTGTGGGCAATCTGCCGCATTTTCAACTCACCTGGCCCCACCCACCTTATGCGGGTTTTCTCCCAGGATGCCCCCTCCATTGACCGTCTCCTGAAGGAGGGTGCCCTCCTCTTCACCCAGCGCTACAAGGTCGACCCCTCCCATTCCCCTCCTCAATCCCTGCACTGCCAGAGGAGTCTGCACTATAACGCACACCCAACAGCCGAGTGCCACGAGGCCCCCACCTGCCTGCATTGTAGGCAAGCGCACTTCCTCTGGCAGTGCCCTAACCTTCAATCACCTCCCTCCTGCAATACCTGCAATCTCCCCCACCCCACCTACTTCCAAAAGTCTAAAGCCCGACCCCCTCTGACCACTCCTGAACTCACCGTCCTTGTGCGTCCTCTGGACGCCCCCACCCCTCCCGGCAATTCCCTTCGCCCACCCCCTACTGCTGAGGACATCATCAGATTCCTCACCATCGTCCTTCAGAATGTTCATCCTTTTCAGCGCACCCACACTCCAACAGATATCCCTCGCCACCCGTTCCATTTTCCAACTCAAAATGTAAGCCACCTACTCCAACAACCAGGCCCAGTTCACCTTCTCCCGTCGTGACATCCTTCTCTACATCCCTGACATGGCGCGACAGCACCGTATCCTTTTCAACAATATCCGCTCCCTTCCCGCCAACAAGAACCTCTTCCTGCACACCCTTGCCACCCACCGTGTGGATGCCTTCCTCCTCAATGAAACCTTCCTCCAACCCCACCACACCATCCACACTTCGCCCTATCTCCTCCACCGCTCTGATAATCCCCTCCCGATTGCACCGCCAGATCCCCGTTCGGCTCCAACCTCACCTTCCCGACCCCACCGAATACCTGAACCTTAGTCTCTTCTTCCCCGGCCTTACCGTTACCTGCGCCACCATCTATGTCCGTCCTAACGCCCCTATTCCCTTCGACTTCCTCTCCCACATTGATCGTACCTTCTCCTCCTACGTGATCGCCACTGACCTCAACATCCATAGTCGTTCCGCCGCCCAGTTATGGCGGTGACATCGGTTCCTCTCCTCCCTTCAAGGCGACCTCCTCCCCATCCCCCAGCACACCCGTCCCGAATCCAACTCTACTCCGGATGTTATCCTTTCCTCCACCAACCTCCTTGGCCACATAACGGTGGATGTCCTGGAGCCTATTGGTAGCGACCATCTCCCTGTCCTCCTCACCATATCAGACAGTCGTCGCCCCCGCCCCGACCCTCGTAATGACCCTCCCCCTAAGTACATCCATGACTATTCCCGTGCCAACTGGAATGCCTACCTGGATACCCTCTCCACCCAGGTTGATAGCCACCCCTTCACCTACCACCACCCTGACGATGTAACCCATGCCGCCTCCTTTCTCCAGCAGACCTTGTCTGAGGCCGTGGAGGTCCACGTCCCTACTGTCGCCATACACCCCCACCTTCCTACCTTACCCCCACAGGCCGTCCTCCTCCTCCGTGAATCCCGCCATCGCTACCATGCCTTCCTCCGCATGCGTGAACCGGACACACTATGACGCCACCGGCAACTCCAGCGACACATTCGTAATTTGCTCACGGCTAAGAAACACTGGGACTGGCGATAGACATGCACCCGTTTAAATGTTACCATACCTATCAACTCGTCAAAGTTCTGGTCAGCCTTCCGTCGCCTTACGGAACTAAACCCTCCCCCTACTATCCTCTTCTCCATAATGATCACCCCTTCCCTGACATCCTTAGTAAAGCCAATCACTTTGCCTCCTACCTCTGTCTCTCCCGTCGCACGTGGTTTCCAGTACTTGGACAACATTGCACACACGGAAGTCAATGCCCCTATCACTACACAGGATCTCATTGCTACACTCCGCACAAAACGCAACACCGCTCCTGGTCACGATCGTGTCACCTACCGTCCCCTTCATGAAGCTCCTGTCGCTTTCCTCTCCACTCTGGCCGGGCTCTACAATGTAGTCCTGTACACCGGTTACTACCCCGACCTGTGGAAAACCTCCCATATCCTGATGTTCCTTAAACCTGGCAAACCGCCGTCCGCTGTCTCCTCCTACCATCCCATCAGCCTTACCTCAGTCTTCAGCAAGGTCCTGGAATCTATCCTCACCCAACGCATCCACCAGCATCTCCGCCAGCACCGCATCCTTCCCGTTACCCAGTGTGGCTTCCAGCCGTCCTTCTCATCCGACGACCTTCTCCTTCACCCCACCCATCTCCTTTCCGACCAGCTTAATTCCCGTCGCTCCACGATCTTCCTCTCCCTGGACCTCGAACGTGCTTATGACCGCGTATGGCATTCCGGTCTCCTCTTCAAGCTGGGACCGATGACCTCTGCAGTTTGGTCCCTTACATCCCTAAACCAACCAACTCTTCAAGCTCCAAACCTTCCCCCTTCCCATTAACTACGTCCGTCTGATCGGCTCCTTTCTCTCCCACCGTCCTACCTACGTCACCATCCATAACACGGATTCCTACACCTTTTTCCCCTCTGCCGGTGTGCCCCAAGGCTCCGTCCTCTCCCCCCTGCTGTACCTTTTGTACACGGCGGACATGCCGCTGCCGTCACCCCCTGTCCACCTTCTCCAGTTTGCCAATAGCACCGCCTTCCTTGCCATTGCCCCCACCCTGCAGCGCTCCCAACACCTTCTCCAATGGTTCAAATGGTTCAAATGGCTCTGAGCACTATTGGACTCAACTGCTGTGGTCATAAGTCCCCTAGAACTTAGAACTACTTAAACCTAACTAACCTAAGGACAGCACACAACACCCAGCCATCACAAGGCAGAGAAAATCCCTGACCCCGCCGGGAATCGAACCCGGGAACCCGGGCGTGGGCAGCGAGAACGCTACCGCACAACCACGAGATGCGGGCCCTTCTCCAATCCCATCTTGACCGGTTCACCACTTGGTGGAACCAGTGGTTGCTCAAGGTCAATCCCTCCAAAACCCAGGCGATCATTGTAGGCAAAACCACCCCTTCCTTCCGCCTCCTTGATTTCTATCTCACCATCTATGGCCGTCCTAACGCCCTCACTCCCACCCTTAAGTACCTTGGCGTCACCCTCGACCGTCGCCTCTCCTGGACTCCCCATCTCCGTACAATCCAAGCCAAGGCATGCTCCTTTCCGGCCGTACGTGGGGTCTGGACCCCTCCCCCATCCTCCACACCTCTAAATCCCTCATCCGCCCTATCCTTTGTTACACCCATCCGGCCTGGATCTCCGCCCCCCCTACCTTTTATAAATCCCTACAAATTCTGGAACGCCATGCTCTCCGCCTCGCCTATCGCATCCGTCTCCCCTCCCCCACGTGGATCCTGTATGATCTCATCCCCTTCCCCCACCTCCTCCTTTTCCTTGAAAGGATACGCAAACTCGATCCTCCTCATCCGCTTGTCTCACCCATCCTATCCCACCCCCGCCCGCTGCCTCGCCTGTATTCCCACGTCCCACCCGGTCTCCATCTCTCCACCCTCCTTACCTTCTCCCAAGGTGGCTTCCGCCAGCTCCCCCTCCCTGATGATGTCCTCCTCCCCTCCATCTACCCCTCCTATCAACTTTGATCCTGCCCCCCCCCACTTCCGGTGTCCTTTCCTTTAGGCACCCTCCCTCCCTTCTCTCTCCTTTTCCCCCATTCCTATTCCTCCATCCCTCTTCCCCCGGGCTTCCCCTCCCCCTTCCTCCTGTCTTCCTATCTCCTCTGTCCATGCCATCTCTGCTCTTCCCTCTCCCTCTCCCAACCCCCCCCCCCTCCTCCTTTCTTGGCAGGTCCCCGGACTCGCACACGCTACGTGGACTTTCGCGCGACCGAGATCATCGCCCTCAGTGTCTCGTGTGTGCCGTCGTGTTTAGTGTTCAGTGTTCACCGTCGCACTCCATCGTTCACCTGTGCCATCGCCATCTTCAGTGTTTGTGCGTCGTATCGACAGTTTGCAGTGTGGATTCTCGTCGAGTGTGAACGGCTCCGTGTTTGTCTTTATGTGTCTACTGTTTTATTGCCCACCGTTCTGTAACATATGTGTATTCGTACTGTTTTTTTCTCATTGTGTATTCTATGGCTGAAGAGCAGCGTAGAATGCTGCTGACAGCCTGCCTGTTGTACAGGTTTTAAAATAACAATAACGTAAAAAAAAAAAAATAGGGGGCAAGATGGGGACCTTCCCCGTCTTGCCCCTACTATTTGTCCAACCATTACGTTCTTATCGTCTCGCTGCGGGTTTTGAACACGTTCATTATACGTTGAATACAATTGTAAATAGAATGGTATTCGTTATTCCAACGTTTCCTAATTAACTACAAAGTATGCCTTAAGCTATATGGTAAATAAAAATACACAAAACGTGCAAAGTCAGTATTCTTGCTATGCTTTGACGACTGACTAATGGAAATATGGTATTTACTATATAATATAGATTAACAGGAATGATCTGACTCAATAGTACGTTCCACGTGTTTTATTTCAGATGTTTTGCAAGTATCGGCGACAGACGTCTAGGCAAGATTGGTCATTGTAGTCAATGGAACGCGCTGTAAATGCTGTTATAGAAGGTCATATGGGTTCTTTCATGGCTGCTCGACAGTTCAACGTGCCACAGAAATCTTTGTTTCAGCGTCGGGGTGCCCACGACACTTGTGCAGGGACAGAAAGTGATGATGACGAGGCTGTCCACACTTGTGTACTATGTGAATGTAAGAGGCCTAAATAAAACGTAATACCTGATTCTACAATTCGCAGAAGCATGTTTCGAAACCTTATCGACACATGATTTCGTTATTCCAGTACTTATTTAAGCTTTAGAGATGAATTCATGCTAGTTCCCCATCTTACCCCGCACATGGGACAAGACGGGGCATTGGTAGTTTATGTTTCAAATCGAGATATTTCTAACTGAATGTAACCAGTTTGCAGGTTTCTTTGCATGCTATTGTAATTCATTGGCTAAGTGAACAAATGATAATCAAACCTACTTGAATTTGTTTATTCTTGTCCCTTTTGTAAGGGTTTAAAATTAGCTTCCCCATCTTGCCCCGCCTTCCCCTATGGCTTTCGGTCATTTGATGACTTGAAGGGTGGTAGCACATAGGTACACACCTGAGTTTTTCCAGTAGGAAAGTCTAACAAACCTAGACGCGAAAGGCAGAATCGTGATATCGATTAAGAATTGATATTAAATTTTCATTATTCTAAGTTGGTCCAGAGGGATGTAGTCAAGACTGAACCTCAAATATTTACTTAAGTGTATAAACGACTGCGCGATACAGGAGGAAAAACGACGTGCACTGCGGTGATCAGAGGACACATGCACACCTACAACTTTATTCCACAAAAAAACATCGCAGTATGTGGCTGTGGTGGCTTGCAGAATCTTTGTCATTGACCGTCTTCCACGTTACATCCATTGCTTAAGGAGCAACAACTGTAAGCCTCTGTGTTAGTTTCAGTTTCCTTCATTTGCTTTCCCAGAAGCATGCCGGAAGACTTAACATGTTGCCTAACTCTTTTTGGAAAATACGCTCTCGCAGTACCGATGGCAAAACTCTCCATGGCGCACAACGCTTCTCTTGTAGCCTCTAACACTGGAGTTGTGGAGCGTCACTGTAATGCTGTCGCGCTTAACAAACGTTGCGAAACGCGCTGTTCGTTTTTGGGTCTTGTCTACAATCCAACCCAGTAAGGGCCCCCGACTGACGAGCACTACACAATAATCGTTGTTATTAGTGTTTTGTAAGCCTCACGGACCTTCCAACGTTATCCGCTAGATAATTTATATGTATTTGAACAGCAAAACTTCTAGAGTGCTCCGTGTGTGTTCTCCCGAAATTATCTTCACATCTGTGGACTTCGTCCCTTTAAGGACGATGTGTTTAGTTCCGTCTGCTAGGAGCTTCTGAGTCCAGTTACAGTATTTCGTAGGCAATCGACACAGTTCGTCACTGTTGCCTAGTGAACAAAACACAAAGAACACTGCAAAACTTGGGGACTTTTTCAACGGCACTCTGAGTCTCTTGGATGGACGAGTCTTGTATATGTTGATTTGCGCAGAGGAGATTTTCGCTCTCCAAAACGTTTTAACAGCACACTGGCACCTCTAATAGAGACCCTCTGACCGACGTACCTCCGGCGGCCCTTCTCGAAAAAAGGGTATGACCGGCTCTTATTTCCAATCGATTGCTACCCTTCGTTGCTCCAGAAACTTCAGATAAACTGCTACTAGAAGAGAAGCAGGTTCTTTCGCACAATTTCCGTAGACTCTTCGGTACCACATCAGGACTGGCTCCTACACTAAAACAGCTCTATGTTTCAGTTTCATGCAAGACGGCAAGAGCTTCGAAATCACCCTACTTGTCGGATCTGTGCTCCTTCAACGTTTTCCTTTTTCCATAGCATGGGAAGATAAGTGAAAGGGACACATCTTCCTGGAGAAGCGAAAGAAAACTTACTGGTAGCACCACGTGGTATGGTTCATGGGAGTTTTGAAAACTGTTTCTATCAATGAATGAGGAAGTGTACTACATCCAAGGGACACCACTAGCTAGGTGACGTCGTTGCGTAAAGGTATTGGGAAACACAAATCGGGAACCTGAAGAGTACCAGTTGCTTTCTGGGTTTCCACTCGTGCCTGTAACCTGCCCGTTTCCGTTAGAGGTGGGTAGTTCGCGAACGAACTGGTGCAAAGGAACGGTTCACGAAGATGAACGAAAGGACCGAGGAACGAATTCCAAGGAACGTTCGGTTCATAGTTCACTTCGGTCGCGGCGGTCTACTTATAGTTCCCGGGAACGAGGAACGATCGGTTCATAGTTCACTTCGGTCGCGGCGGTCTACTTATAGTTCCCGGGAACGAGGAACGATCGGTTCATAGTTCACTAGTTCACTTCGGTCGCGGCGATCACTTGGGCAGTTCTCGTTCCAGCCTCTGTCGTGTGCTCGTCTGTCTCGGTCTCCCTCAGCTACACTCGTCGTTCTTCGCATGTCCACCTGTCTCAGTTCCACTGCCGACTGCTCCAAGGTAGTTCGGTATCCAGTTGTTCGTTTGGTTCACTGCGCCCGCCCGTTTTACATGTGTTCCAAACTGTTCTTGCACTTTGTTCTGGTTATTCAGCGTCCACGACCGGTAATCAAAAAGGATTTTATAGTTACGTGAATTACATAAAAATTACGTTGTATCTAATAGGTACGCCTTTTCAGGTAACAAAAGGGCATATCAGCTCACTTCATTATACCGATGAACAGCAGAAGACATACTTATAACAAGGCAAGTTTTTTTTGTTATTCATATATTTTTTGGTTTCATCGACTTGATTTAGCAGCTAACTTTCAATAATATGCTTAATTTTTACTGTAAGATAATTCGTATAAAACGATTTTCGTGTATCAATCATACACAAAACATTACATTTAGGAAAGCTCTAATTATTTTTAACTTTGGTTGTTTCCAATTTGCATTACCTGCTAGTTAGCTTCTTTGAAAAAAATAGTGGGTTGTGGGTCATTTTGGGTCAGTAGGAAAAGCGGTGCCTCTCCATTTGAAAAGACTTAGATTGCCATAAAATCGTATTTACTTATTATTTCATAAACATTTGTTCAGAAGGAGCTTTCAAACCAAAAACTTTATTACTGCGAACTTAATAATAATTATTATTATTGCTGCATTAACTTTAATGATGCAACATAAAAACTTAATTTTTACTACGCCTCTGACGCAAGTACGAGAAAACCACATTTTATTTTATGCTTCCATAAAGTCTCTACTTCGCCTACGAACTCAGAGACAACGTGAAGTATATAAAGGGTGAAAACGATTATTATTTACAACGTAGCATAGCTATGTAGTGGAAGCCGAAACGAAGAATTTTATACAAGACACTAGTGGTCTACTAAGTTGGGAAACAGCCACCAACAGGTTTACAAGACTGCATGAGCTATAGCCCATTCGCATCGCGTGAGATTTTCATGTTCTCTTCTCCAGCTCTCTACACATCGTCATCGATTGTTTCGCAATTGTTGCTTGCATTAGATTGTTATTTCTTCATTGCCTAATTATTGCATGTTTGTCTGTTTGTTGTATCTGCTCGTAACGGGCAACACATCGTCCGTAATTGGCGAGCAATCTGTATTCTGGCCCGGTTTTCCGTGCGCCACCCTATATTATTTCCCTGCGATGAGCCACACAAGGCTACGGTTGGAGCCGGCCGGAGTGGCCGTGCGGTTATAGGCGCTACAGTCTGAAACCGAGCGACCGCTACGGTCGCAGGTTCGAATACTGCCTCGAGCATGGATGTGTGTGATGTCCTTAGGTTAATTAGGTTTAATTAGTTCTAGGTTCTAGGCGACTGATGACCTCAGAAGTCGCATAGTGCTCAGAGCCAGAGCTACGGTTGGCTAAACGAGAGGTTCTACAGAATCACAGAAATTACTTCTAAAAGTGTGGAAGAATTCTGTAATAAATAAAAACTCTATACTCCAGGGGGGAAGCAAGTACCCCCTCTTGGTGCCCTCCATCCTTCAGTCACCTACACTACTAGTTTTCAGTTTTTTATAACAACCATATACCAAGCACAAATGAACGGTGAACGAGTAAAAAATGAACGGTTCCCAAAAAAGAACGATCAGCAGCGAACTAGTTCCCAAGGATGAACGAGTTTGCCCATCTCTAGTTTCCGTACGCCGCCGCCTCACGCGGAAGCCGCCCTCGCCGTGGGCCCGCTGCGCCAGCAGGCCGGGCAGCGTTGGGCAACGCTGCGCGGCGCCACCGCAATGAGCGGAGCGGCTCCGGAAATGCGCTGACAGACGTGTCCGTCACTTCCGGCGTTGCATCGCCGGACGCGGCCCGCCCGTCCAGCCGGGTCCGGGTCCAGCGCACCGCGTGCTGCGCGCCTTCACTTCTTCGTCTCTCTGTGCGGCACGCTAAAGCCGGGTTCACACAGGCAACAAAAGTATCGCCACTGCTAATGGCGAACTGCAGTTGCTTTGTAGTTGCATGTGTCAACTCCTAGTTTTCGGTGGCGCCATTTAAGAAGCGCAACTTTTGTCACGCCACAAAAAGTTGAACTTGGTTCTACTTTGTTGCGCCATTTTGCCTTCTCCACAATCGAATAACGTCATTCGATTGATACCTCGCTACTGGATTCAAACCTTTCTAATGCGTATTCGTTCGCAGATAGTGCTTTTGTTTGTACGTTTGCTATTAATATGTCGAAAAAGTGGTCAACACCGACAATTATGAGATTCTTGGAGGTGTATCAAGAACGAGAATGCCTTTGGAACCACAAAAGCGAATCATACAAAGACAGAAATTTGAGAGATGCTGCATTAATTGAAATAGTAAACAGTGTGCGTGAGTAAGTACCTGGAATTGATGTAGCTACGACAAAATTAAAAATTCGAAGCATTCGAAATGCTTACACGAATGAACATAAAAAAGTGCTGAAATCACTTAAGTGTGGTGCGTCTACAGACGGTATTTATAAACCCAGCCTTTCTTGGTTTGAAGCTGCAGACCGGTTCTTAAAACATGTAGTAGAGAAAAGAGAGACGAGAAACACTTTGTTGAGTAATATTTTACATTTATTATGTTTCCAAAACATCTTATTTAGTAATACGTACAGCCGTTTAATCAGCTGAGACAGGTGACGCCATTTTGCAAACTGCGCAATTACGAAGAATTTGTGGCGTCCTGTGTGAACGGTAGTTCACAGCGCCACTTCAGAATGACGTGACTTGTGGCGATACTTTCGTTACGTGTGTGAACCCGGCTTAACGCGTGGTACTCTTTCGTACGTCACGCCACTTTTTCCGTGTCTACCATCCGTCCCGCCAATTGCAATGGCGTAATCCATTCTCTATTTGCGCTAGTAATGACCTCGTGATTTCATTGACGAAGAACGCGTTAGCTATCCTTTTTTTCCTGGCCTTATACCGTGTCGGCTTGTTATTGAGATAGAGGGGGGACTGTCGCCACGCTTTCTCCCCCCGAACCCTCTGCACCCCTGCCCCACCACCCTCTCGGGACGGAAATTTATGTACCCAATCTTCCTGCGTCTATTACAGGGTTAGCCAGCGAAACAGGAAGAGTTAAATAAGTAACTAATTCTTTAAGAAAAAAAGTTTTTTTAATTTAATGGTTATAAATATAAAGTACAAAGGTAGCCATTTACTGTACAATAAGTGAAAAAATTATATTTTGAATATAACATCTGCCAAATGTCCTCCATTGGAATCTATGTACTGGGTGATCAAAAAGTCAGTATAAATTTGAAAACTTAATAAACCACGGAATAATGTAGATAGAGAGGTAAATATTGACACACATGCTTGGAATGAGATGGGGTTTTATGAGAACAAAAACAAAAAGAAAGTTCACAAAATGTCCGAGAGATGCGCGTCGTTTGGTGATGATCGTGTGCTCTGCCGCCACTTTCGTCATGCTTGGTCTCCCAGGTCCCCAGACCTCAGTCCGTGCGATTATTGGCTTTGGGGTTACCTGAAGTCGCAAGTGTATCGTTATCGACCGACATCTCTAGGGATGCTGAAAGACAACATCCGACGCCAATGCCTCACCATAACTCTGGACATGCTTTACAGTGCTGTTCACAACATTATTCCTCAACTACAGCTATTGTTGAGGAATGTTGGTGGATCTATCGAGCATTTCCTGTAAAGAACATCATCTTTGCTTTGTCTTACTTTGTTATGCTAATTATTGCTATTCTGATCGGATGAAGCGCCATCTGTCGGACATTTTTTGCACTTTGGTATTTTTTTGGTTCTAATAAAACCCCATGTCATTCCAAGCATGTGTGTCAATTTGTACCTCTCTATCTACATTATTCCGTGATTTATACAGTTTTCAAATTTATACTGACTTTTTTATCACCCAGTACTTCTGCAGCCAGGCCTGGAAGTCTCCCATGACATTTTGCAGCATATTGACTGGTATTCCTTCAATTTCGTCCCGAATTAGTTGTTTTAGGGCTGGGATAGTTCTAGGTGGATAGTTCTGAAAAACTCTCGTTTTTAAGTAACCCCATAGAAAAAAGTCACAGATTATCAAATCTGGAGAGCGAGGCCGCCTGGAAACAAAGCATTCACAGCATTCATGGCAACTCTTGCAGTGTGGCTTGTTGCCCAATCTTGTTGGAACATTGAATGTTCATTCACTGGAAAACGGGCGAGTTCTGGCCTAAGAAAGTTCTGGATCATTGCAACGTAACGCACAGAGGTAAGTCACAGCACTTCCATTGATATCCTCGAAGAAAAATGGGCCTATCATTTCTCTTGCCGACATTGCGCACCAAACCGTCACTTTTTGAGCATGAAGAGGCGTTTCATGAAGTGCGCCAGGGTTTTCCTCCGACCAGTATCTGAAGTTTTGTATATTAACAAAACCAGGGAGGTGGAAATGCGCCTCGTCGCTCATCCACAAGTGGTTTACCTGGACGTCATTTTCTTCAAGTCTTCTGGCCATTTCCTCACAAAATTGTAATCGTTTCTGATAGTCACTTGGTTTGAGAGATTACGCAATCTGTATTTTGTATGGGTGAAAATGTAAATATTGACGAAGAATCCTTCTCACCGAAATGTTACTTATTCCAAGACGTAGAGCATGTTGTTTGGCATATCGGCGTGGACTTCTGAGCATTGCCTGTTGAACAGCAGCGATGTTTTGAGGAGTTCGAACGGTTTTTGCTCGCCCACCTCGTTTTTTAGACGTTGATCCAGTTTGTTCGAGTTGTTTATCCACGAACGAATTGCGTTATCCGAGGGAACAGGCCTGTTGCGCGGTATGTTGAAACGGCGTCGAAAAGCACGTCGCGTTTTCACCAAACTCTCACCATTCGTATAACACGCTTTAACAGCGTAGCCGCGATGTTCACCCGTCCAACGATCCATCGCAACTAAATTGCGGGACATGCAGGTAGAACGGAGCCGGCCACCGTTACCCCCACCACTCACATTCCAGCTGTCAAGGCCATCTCCAATCTGCCCGTTTCACTGGCTAAGCCTGTATTATCTCAATGTGAAAGCCTGAATACGTTTTTCGAAATGTTTGTGGATCATGTAACTGAGGCGGGACGTGAATATTAGCCTGGTATTCATCTAGTTGGATGTGCGAAACCGTCCAAAAACCAGAAGCAGTTTGGCCGGCACGCCGGCCATCGTTGTTAATTCGTCGGGCGGAGTCGATCGATGGACAGCGCGTTTCCCCGAACCACAGAGGCGGTGTGCTAAGGCGTGCGGCCATCCAAGCCGGTAAATGCGTTACTGATATGATGAGGAATACTGCATATTCATCGTTAGGTTTCGTATTCATACATAAAATGCACAGCGTGCTGTCAGCGTTTTTACCACATTTGTTTTTTATCTATTATTCGAAATCTATTCGCAGCTCCGAATGTGGACGACTGTCAGCTGTGTGATGGAATGACGATAGTCAAAATTGGTGCTGGACCGGGACTCGAACCCGGATTTCCTGCTTATCGCGAGCGGCCGCCTTACCATTTGGCTATCCGAGCACGACTTGCACCCACACCCAACCTTACATAAAGGGTGAAAATTATTGAACTATATGAAAAAAACGTAAATTAGTTACAATCTACGGCGTGCACACACTTTATTCAACAGCTGAACATAGGTACAGTTATTCATATTTAGCGTATGACATGTTCGATATGCCTGCCACCATTGGCGATGTGTGACGCAGACAAATAACGAAATTCTACATGACCCGCTGAAGTGTCGAAACATCGATGCAGTCAATGACATCTTGAATGGCTGTTTCCAGCTCAGCAATGGTTTTGGAGTTTATGCTCTACATCTTGTCTTTAATATAGCCCCACAAAAATGAGTCGCATGTGTTCAGATCCGTAAAATATGGCGGCCAATCGAGGCCCATAACAGCGACCTCTGGGTAACCCATAGCCCGAATGCGGTCCCCAAAGTGCTCCTCCGGGACATCGAACGCGCTCCTGCTTCGATGGGATCGAACTCCGTCTTGAATGAACCACATCTTCTCGAAATCAGGGTTACTTTGTTTAATTTGGATGTAATCATCTTCGAAAACCTTCACGTACGTTCGGTAGTCACCGTGCCATCAAGGAATATCTCACCGATTATTCGTGACTGCATATTGCACACAACATAGTCACCTGCTGAGACAGAAGGCATTCTCGATCGCGAAATGCGGACTCTCAGTCCCCCAAATGCGCCAATTTCCCTTATTGACGAACCTTTCCAAATCAAAGTGGGCTTCGTCGCTAAACCAAATCATATTAACATAGTAATTTCCATCACGCACCGTGGCCAGCCGTGCAGTTGAATGCATATCCGAAGGAACTCTGCTTCGTAATTTGCAATAACACAGTCAGTGCAATAACGTTTTTATCTATTAGTGAGTAACGCATAATTCGTACTGATTTGTATTGCAATAACTTGTCCTTTCGGTCTCAAGTTTTAAAATTATTTATTTAATTACATATGGAGAAATAGTTTTACACAGCTGTAATGTACTCGTCTGTGACTTCACACATGTCACGTGACTATAAGAAGAAATTTTCTCCTCTACATTCTTGTTTTTTATGTTAACTTCACGTTGCAAACTGCTCTTTACGTCGCCAGGTACGTTTGAGTTCGTAATATTTTATTGTTTGTTCTTATAACCACTCTTATATGGCCCTAAGTCGTAACTTAAGATTTTGTGACGATAAAAATAAGTAGTTCATATACTTTTAAATAAAATTAACATATAGTATAAATATTGGAATAATTACATTGATAAATCTTATAGCCTACAGAAGCTAAACATGTCGCACATTGTTTCTGTCTCTCTGTGTCTTGTTTCTTGTGTGCTTGTGTATCGCTCAGGGGAACACTGATGTCTATTATCGTACTGGAAAGTTTCTGATCTTTGGAAACATATTGAAAAGGGAGAAAAAATCGGACTTTGTTTGTGAAACAATTAATTTGTAACAGTGTTGTCGACATTTACAGGCAATGACTTTATTAACTGAAAATATTCAGTATTATTAACTGCCAAATTTACGATACATTGTTAGGCACCGTTCACTTGTCTCATTAGATTGCCGATTCTCGCTTTCTTGTGATACCTCTCTCCAGCATTGGTTTCGACGATAGTGAAACTTGAAAAATAAACTAAAACTCTTTTTAAATATGTTTCATAGCTGGAAGTGACTATACTGATATCAGTGATTTTATCATGGAATTGACTCTCAAATGTCGATACAGTTAGTTATTAGTCGATTATTGTGTCATCTCCTGTGCAAGACTATCCAATAACTTACACGTCCCTGGTCAAGGTCAAGAAAACAAGACTTGAGCAGGATTAAGCACAGGCAGCACCGGAGGAGAAGCCACAACGGGCTGCCAGAGTGGGGCATGAACCAAGAAAGAAGAATTACGGTAAATACCGTAAGTTAAAACAATTTGTGGACTGTGAATGACTGAGAAATATTTACGTAAATGTTTCTGAATAGACTGTATACAAATGTATATATCCATGCCAATAATCTGCAGTTTCATCTGTTCCATGTACGATCTACATTTGATTATTGGAGCAAACGAGTCTCACTATAAGGAATTAACTTATTGAAAAGCGTTTGAATACTGACGTGCAGCTGAGATGATCTAGCCACCTCTACCAAAAGTAAAAGAGTTGGTATTCGGGCAGCTGGCCTTTTGCCGTGCTTTAACATGATCAGTTATCAAGCAATGTAGAATAGTTTGTGTTAAACAACGCAAGATAGTAATTAATCATTATAGTTGTAGTTAGGTGTGTTGTGTTGGATTCGGTGATACAGACTTCGTGAGGGAGATTCTCTACGTGTTTTTTTTTTTTTTTTTTTTTTGTGATTGCTAGTATCAGCGTCTGTAATTACAAGAATAACTTTTACTTTTGAAATGATAAAAACAAGTAAAGGGAAAGTGGAGTTTGATACATCAATCGATCTAGTATCAGAATAGAATTTGGCAGATTTGGACGAACTTTAAATTGAAAATATACCGACGCCTGTAAGAAATAAAGTAACTGTCAGTGAAAATGATGACTCTGCATCAACTATAGAGCGTAGCGATGCAGGTTCAGAGTGTACTTTGTGTAAATTACCCGAAGACACTGAGGGAACTGCCGAAAAATCAGATAATTTACTGATTTGATATAGAGCTTCCGATCCACTTACCACCTTCTTAATGAAATTAGACGGAAGGGATAAGGAAATACACAGGAAGCAAGCTGAGCTTGAAGCCGCACGGGATCGAACATTAGTCGAACTCGAAGCAGAACGAGATAGGAAATTAGCTGAAAGAGACCGGAAAATATTTGCTGATTTAGAACAGATTCGCCATAAATTATCTTAAGCAAACCGACAATATGAAAGCGTACTTGAGCATGTAAACCAATTAAAGAATGAAGTTAAAAGATTTCGAAGCGTTGCAAAGTAAAGCAGAAAACACAGTAGAATCTCTAACTCAGAAATGGAAAATATGGAAATAGAAAAAAGAAACAGATTTAATGAAGCAATCCAAAAAGTGAAAGAACGATATGTTCGAATGGATAAAGACAAAAAAAAACTGAAATAAATACACACGTGACTTCTAAAATAACGTCAGAAGCGCAAAGCGTTAACAAGAAATCTGGATTTGATACACATGACATCATAGAAGGGTTTTAACAAATCAAAGATGAAGTTGTTTTGTAGATTCTTTTAAATGGCAATGCGAAGTAGACTAAGTTAGAATCAAACGAAACAAAGCCCGATTGAAAATAACAAAAAGCAGGACACGTTTCCCCGTAGGTTTAAATAGATGAAAGTTATTTTCTGGTATCTAAATCAGACACCAGATACGGGAATGAATAAAGCGTGTTTAGGACCTATTCTGATCCAGTCGACGATATGTGAAACAATGTTTCGTAGTTTTCGTTATAAAAATTGGAGCAGGGTATTGCAGACTATAATAAAAAGAAAGACAATTTCAAACTTATTCGTCCAAAAAGGGCATTCCACATCCCATAATATCCATTGAAAGCTTTAGGAATATTTTTCCTAGATTGTTGAATGAACACATTAAAAAACGACTTATTGTATCCCACATAATCGGAGAGGCTGCTTTTTGGACCAGAAGCAGAGCATTGTAGAACGTACGAAGTATTCGAAACAATGTTTATAGTCAAATTTTGCTCAACGAGTAAACAACGAAAATTATGTCAAGAGGTATATAGTGCTGAATATTACAACCAGAAAAGGGTAGCTTATGAAAATATTTCGAACGTTTTATTAATAAATCTATATGTTGGGATGAACAAATATCGCACAGAGAAGTTCTCCGAAATAATTGATGCTGAAATGTACTACACTAACTTGTCCTTCCGGTCTGAATTTTTTAAAATTATTTATTTAATTATATATAGAGAAATAGTTTTACAGTGCTGTAATGTACTCATTGTGACTTCGCACATGTCAAGCGACTAAACGAAAAAATTTTCACCGGCACATTCTTATTTGTTATCCTAGTTTCACACAACGTTGAGAATTGCACTTTATAGCGCCAAGCATGTGTGAGTACATCATATTTTATTGTTGCTTCTACTATCCATGAGACACGTGTCCTTAACGTCACACGTCTTTAAAATCATTACTGTTATTGCCTTTCCGTGCCAAACGAGACCTGAAGATGATGTGTAACGCAGACGGTTGTTGGAATATAAAAAGTGGTGGTCCAGTCAGTATTTGTTCATTTATTACAAGAAACCGAGCTGCATTTAATTCTTATTATCTCGTATGATGAACACGCGGTGGGATTAGAACCTGGCGGCTGCAAACGTTTCTAGAGCACGTGACTGGAAAAGAGCGCGTGTCACCACTGTTTAGGTACAGATTAAGGGTAAACAACTATCAAAATTAAAGGCCATTTCTTGAATATCCGCCTTTTACAGGATAGCAGGTCATGCTCTAATCTCAAACATTACGACGTTGTTGGAGGAAGAGAACAACCAAGAATCAACCAGCACTGTTTCATATTACTTTATTCACACACGATAGCTTTTAGATAGGATTTAATGTTTCCTACCCTTATTACGTATCCTCAGCTCACAAAAATTTATTATAATTCAAACGGTCACGATTAATAGGATTCTGAAATGAAATATTGCTCTTTTAAGACTTACTTTGTTACAAAACCACCATATGTATTCCCAGAATTAACATTTAGTTCAAATTACAAAAAAATAAAAAAAAACACGAAGCAAAATACTCACTGATAGATGACGGCTGGCAAAGCTATTAAAGGGGAAAGGGGGTCAAGCCAAAACTATGCCAACTATGCCAACTATGCCAACTATGCCAACGCTCACTGACTATATGTGACGTTTTTACCAAGATTGTGAATCGGTAGCTGAACGTCAGTACGTTGGCTGAAATACAGGCCTGCAGGCCAAACGGTGTCGCTGCAGTGAAGACTAACCCCTCAGATGAAGATCGGTAACTGGCCCAGGCTGCGAATATGCTCATCACTGAACTGCCCAACGGGTGATGTGGAGACTGGCCGAAGGTGCGCAGCTGCAAACGCTGCAACCGGCATACCCTCGCTCCGGGATGTGCAGAGAATTAGAGTGGTGTGCCGAAAGAACAAAGGCTGTCTTCTTTAGTTGCTCTCCACCTATTTGCCGAGCGTACAACGTCCTTCGGCCGAACTGCCCAGACCGTCCTCTACAATGAACACCCACCGAATGCTTTGAAAATCTCCTTCGTCCTCTTCTTCTTCTTCTTCTTCTTCTTCTTCTTCTTCTTCCTCGACACCAAAGCCTCCTGGAGTCGTCAAAAACTGCCCCCTCCAACGGTGAAGCAGCTCGTGCAAATTGCACCAGTGGTATACTTATAACACTGTCCCAGCACTCTCGCCTAGAAACGACATACCGGAAATCCTACAATGAGAAAGTTTACCGCCAAAATCTGTGCTTTCCCTAGCTAAACTTGGCGCCACAGAAACGCGCGTCCATTCTATTCTTCTGGCAGTCAATGCTCTCCATCCCATAGCAGTCATACCTATAAGGCTCTGTCGGTCGCACACCCGAGGTGGAGACCTCTGGCATGCAGACCGTTGGCCACTATCCTGCTGAAGACCGAGCCCTCCTCGTGGAGGGTGAGATTCCACCGCCTGCGCTCACAAGCGAAGTGAGCACGTTTTTGTAGAATCTCGGATGCTTTGCTGGTCACGTCTCTCGCCGTCCTCACCTACACAGACGTAATCTAGTGCCACAACTATTACTGCTAGCGGCAAACAAACTTTCTCATTCCCTGTCATTCCTGTAATTACTCATAGTTGAGATGGCTGCAATGCCTTTGCAGGGACTACGTAACTAATAAGGCACGAAAAATGGCGTGCCCAAAGGGTTGCCACCTTAAGAAAATATATCACACACGCTAAGACTGTAGCGCAACATGCATGGCACATTCTCAGAAGAGAGCACATGTCGCAGGCTTCCTGCAGACGTTGTTCAGCTAAGGCACGGATAACAGGTGTATCACAGTGTGCGAGTGAACTGACGCACCAACTAGAAACGTACTCTAAAGATCAAGCGCTCGGGATAGTACGATTCTTGTACACAAAACGTATAAATGCAGTCCGCAGCTCGTGGTCGTGCGGTATCGTTCTCGCTTCCCGCGCCCGGGTCCCCGGGTTCGATTCCCGGCGCGGTCAGGGATTTTCTCTGCCTCGTGATGACTAGGTTAGTTAGGTTCAAGTAGTTCTAAGTTCTAGGGGATTGATGACCATAGATGTTAAGTCCCATAGTGCTCAGAGCCATTTGAACCATTTTGTATAATTGCACAAACATTCACCGCCAAATTCTGGCGATATACGCACCAAATGCAATATGGCCTCCAGCTGTGATGAAGTGGTGCCAGCAACCAAGACTACATAGACGTCGGTGATGCTTATAGGGCAGGACGGCCATCGACACCGATCACAGACGTCAATGGCCAGTCAGTCGATCAACTGATGCGTAGCACTAGCAGATTTTCCGATGATGAGGACATTCACTCAGCGATTCTCGAATGGTTCCGTCCCAAGGAGCGGATTACTACCGATGAAGAGCTGAAAAATTGACAGAACTTTCAGACAGTTGTTTACAGAGACTTAGTGATTATGTTGAAAAATAGTGTTATGTATGTGTGTCATGTTTCAGTGTAGTGCGGCATTCAATAAATGTCGCTTGGCATGCCGTAATAATTTACAGTATAACTTATTTTTTGAAGTTTACTCGTACATTCATGTAATAAGATAACTTCATTTTGCTAACTTCTCAAAATACGTCTGATACTTTTCGTTGACTACTGGTAACAAAGATGCAACATTACAAATAATCCTCACAGATATGCCAAAGCCACGAAAAATTTTCACCTTGTGGAATACAGTGCGCTTTAGGGGCGGTGAATGTTTAGCAGAAAGTAACGGCCTGTGGGTACATGTAATAGGACCGTTGATGTTCTCATTATATATAAGAGATTTATGTGATAGGCTCTTCGTTGATGATGCTGTTTGCTTACAGAACAACTGCGTTGTCAGACGACTGTAAGCAAATGCAGAATTACTTGCACAGTAATTATAGCTGATATGCGAGCGCAGCCGCAGGTGACAGAATACAAAGCTTATACAATGCTCGAAGTGTTTAGTCCAAACTAATCCGTACTTACATACTAATATTATAAATGCAAAAGCTAATCTGTCTCTTACGTTTTCACGACTTAGCCGCTGAACCGATTTCGATGCATTTTTGAGATGAGACAGCTTGAACCCTGTGTATGAACATAGGCTACTTTACAAAGTGCGTAGTACAAGGTATTTATTGATTTGAAGAATATTATACCCATTAGGGAAAAATATTTATTCTTTGCCACCGCCTTCGCCCCTACGTCCCAGACTGATTTGATTCCAGCAAAATCTGGCTTTTTATCGCCGTTAACCTGCCCTAATCTTAAGGGGTACATACGTTGCCAAGCAATAGTTTCAAAACCTTCTTCCATTTCTAAAATGCTGTATGAACATAAATTAAAATATAATACTCTGGAAATGCAATCTATCCACAAAGGAGATTGGTTACAAATCGCTTGTGCGACCCATCCTCTAATATTATTCAAGTGTGTGGGACCCATGCCAAATAGAACTAGTAGGAGATATTGAAGTATACAGAGAAGGGCAGCACGAATGTTCACAGGTTTTTCAGACGCACGGGAGAGTGTTACTGAGACGCTGAAAGAAGTGAACGGGCAGAATCTTAAAGATAGACGGGAACTATACGGAAGTCTATTGAGAATGCTTCAGGGACCGGCTTTAAATGGTAACTCCAGGAATATATTACAACTCCCTGCATATTGCTCTCATAGGGATCGTGAGGATAAGATTAGATTAATTACAGCACGCAAAGGGGCACCGAAACAATCATTGTTCCTCGGCTGCATACGTGAATGGAATGGGCAAAAGCTCTAAAAACCAGTACAGTGGGACGTACCCTCTGCCATGCACTTAACAGCTCTTCACAGAATATTGATGTACCAGTAGTAGATGAGCTAGAAAAACCCCCAAATATTCTACTTCTGCGCAAATGTAATGAATAGAGGCATTTTTAAATGTAATTAGATAAAAGCTAATACATGCTTTCAGATGACATCATTTGGTATGGATGCAGAATCAAAATGCCATGTTTTTCACTTACTTTTACTATTCAAGGTCAAATTTACCATAGAACTGGCTCTTTGCTTCCACCAAATTATCATCAGCATAAGCTCATTCAGATTTGATTAATGGGGAATGAAACCTATGATACAGACCGCAGTGTAATAGCACATAAAGAGTGGAAAAGAGACGTTTTTAAATATTCAGTGTTGCACCAATATAACCATCTAATAAGAACTTTTGGAAATACTTTAGATATAATGGTAGGAGAGGACTACAAATTACTGATCCACCCAGACCGTACTCCAATTGGGAACACGGGAGGCGATACAATGCACCATTGATAAATGAAGTAGCAACCTTGGTTACACGAGAACAGTTCGCAAGTCGCGTCATCATTTTGTATGCCCGTGGTGACATATTAACCAGGATGTTGATAAATATAAATATTATGATGCATTGCTGTATCCGCTACCTTTCAGCAACAGGCAGGAAAGTTTTTTCAAATACCGCAATCCGACTGTATAATGTGCTTATCCTTGCCAAACATAAAAGTGTCATGGATGGACTGTTGTGCATATCATAACACGAGAAAATAATTTTAATATGATATCACGATGCAAGCTACTGCCTATCTGTTTTATGAAGATATATTTGTTACGGTAGAAAGTGAATGATTGCTACACATATCATAAATCAAGTTAAGTTGAGAGCAAAGAATTATATTCATCTGTAAGATGCAGTGGGGAATGATGCAAATGTAAATCCTGATGATATGGGCAAACAGGTAATCTTACGCTCTTCACTTGTGAATAGTCCATGATGGCTGCATGAGTATACTCAAGAGACATTCGCCTATGTCTGTACGTATTGTCGTTCTGATTTATTCATAACCTTCACATACAACCTATCGTGGAAGGAAGTAATCGATTAATTATTACCTGGAGAGGCTGCTAGTGATAGACATAATATAGTTGCAAGAGTTTTCAGGTTAAAAGTAAAGAAGCTAATATCGGTTATAACTGAGGGAAGAATATATGGAGAAATGCTATGTTTTATGTATTCCGTTGAATGGCAAAACCACAGCTTACCATCTGTACATATTTGAAAAATGGACACTAACAAATTGATAACATCATGAACCACAAAATACCTGAGTCAAACACTGACAACACACTACACGAAATTATAGTAAGAAATATGATCCATGGCTCCTGTGGCTCTACAATCCTCAGTCTCCTTCCACGAAAGATGTACATGTACGGGAAAGTTTGCATGTAGGCTTCAAAAGGAGACATACACAATGGGAATAGGTATCCTCTGTAGCGACATAGAGGACTTGAAGATGGAGATCGGACGGCAATGATAAAGCTTTGAAACGGCAGTTACGTTAATGTCAATAGTAGCTTGGTGGCCCCCTATTCCCCAGTTTTATCAATGTCATTTAATGCCCATAATAATCTGGAGGCACTGAAATATTTGCATCTTTTTGAAATAAACACACATTGAAAACCCTTAACACTCTGTATGTGGACTGCATAGACGTCCCCTTGACGACCATTCCAATATATGAAATCTGCATATCAATATCCTCTTACGTTATCGAAATCGCTGCAGTGCAAGTTCTAGGTGATTCACCTTGCATATTTTTATATGGGGATATTCAATAAGCAATGAAACACTGTTTTTCTGAAAGCGGATTGTTTTTCAGCCGGCCGGAGTGGCCGAGCGGTTCTAGGCGTTACAGTCTGGAACCGCGTGACCGCTATGGTCGCAGGTTCGAATCCTGCCTCGGGCATGGATGTGTGTGATGTCCTTAGGTTAGTTAGGTTTAAGTAGTTCTAAGTTCTATGGGACAGATGACCTCAGAAGTTAAGTCCCATAGTGCTCAGAGCCATTTGAACCACTGTTATTCAGGATTCGAGTACACCACTATTTTCCCCACTCTTTCGGCTAAAAAGCCCCGTTTTTCAACATAATCTCCGTTCAATGTGACGACCTTACGCCATGTTATCGGGAGGACCAGTGTTCCTGCATGGTACCACTATACCGGTCGACGTCGGAGCAGACCTCCTGCTACATCAATAATATTCCTATCATTTGCGTATTGCGTTCTGTGGAGTGCAGTTGAAATCATCCAAGTTCTCAATAAGGAACTTATCATGATACCCATTCAAATTGTGGAAAAATAGGGGTACGTGTCATGGGAATCATTATTTCAGGTTGCATGCATGCATTGTATGCTACTCCGTGATGTTTCCACGCTAGACGACAATGGTCTCTTTGTGGAGTTTCTGTTTTTGTAACTGCAGCCCACAGATGCGACAGTCAACTACTTTCCTGTATAATGCATCATTCTCCTTTGGACTGTTGGTGCAATAAATATCATTAACAGTCACTGCAAGTCTTTCGAGCACAGACAACAACCACCTCACAGGATTATCCCTGACATGTGAAACGAAACGATTGAGACTTGAGTCGTACATCCATAAAACCTGGTACTCCACCGCACGTAGTACATGCCGCTCTATCAGAACATCACAGGAGTGAAGAGGCACATTAAGTCAGCGTATATCACAAAAGGACAGCACTCCTCATGGTGGGCCTTCTTAACCTTTAAGAACTTTTCTGCCGCAGGAGGCATTTCGACACATACTGGTTCCTGACTACAGAGGACTTTGAGCAAGGACGACATTCACCCATGGCCTTGAAGGAGGCTCAGGAATTCGACCACCAGCTGCGAAGATAAAGATGGAAATCCATGACCTTGACCTTAGGTCTTGAACCTTGATATGTCTGCCTGTGTGATTTGCAACTGAAGGTTTATTGTAGCTGGGTACTCCGTGTAGAGGGATAATTCATTCGTCCAACTGCTACAGACTCTTTCTTAGGTCTTGAAGTGCTTTGTTGCTGTGTCTTGATATCGATGGGAGAGTATCATTTAGCTGTTTTTTATCTTGCTGTTGGCTGTCCGACACTGACACACATTTTTTAAAGGCTGCGTCGAATGCAATTATTAAGAAGTTCATAAAGATTTTATATATTTTGGTATTTTCCTTGTTTCCTCATGTTGGTCCCATAGATATGTTGGAAATTGCAAATTCTCAGTGTGCTGTACATAGAAGGTGGTTTGCACTTTGTGGGCAACTACCCATGTTGGACGAGATGGGTGAAATAACAAAGAAAGGAGAAATGGAAATTTGTGGTAAGGTCTTATGGGACGAAACTGCGTAGGCCATCAGTCCCTAAGCTTACGCACTACTTAATGTAACTTAAACTAACTTACGCTATGGACAACACACATACCTATGCCCGAGGGAGGATTCGAACCTCCGATGTGGGGAACCGCCCGGACTGCGACAAGACACCTTAGACCACGCGGCTACCCCGCGCGGCACAAAGAAAAGAAAATGTAAGTAAAACCGTTATTAATATAATATTAGCGTCAAGTAAAAGTTGTAGAACAACATAAAAACACTTTCACAGAAAGATTATTTTTGCGTCCCCTAGCGGTAATCTATAAAGTTCAAATAACCCCATTTTATTGGCTTAAGTAGATGTATGCCTAAAATTAACATCGTCCCATTATAATCCTGTAACATGAATAGTTTTTCTATTCTGGAAAAAAGTTTTAAATATGTTTCCTGTCATAATGAACAGAGGAGGCAATACAAAATAAACTGTAATAGCTAATAATGGGCCCATGTTTTTCATAGAGGGCAATCGCAACACGATAGTCTATCATTTGAGAAAAAGTTATTGGTAGACAGTTTTATTAAACGCATAATAACATGAGGCAACAATCAGCCGACATGAGATGTCGCTGAGGACATTCTCATCGCTAGTATCGCTCCTCCAAAAATTTAAAAACCTTCGGAGAATGGGAAACGTAGCTGCTACAGTTAAGTGTTACAATCGGTGCTGTTCTCCTCATTTAAGAGATACGTTTAATAAGAACTAGAGTCGTCTTCCAATACTGAATGTTTCGTACAAATGACTACAGGCTGTGCGGCAGCGATTAGTTCGATCAGGCGCCGTTTCCTTAGTAGGAGCTATTCCTTTACACGAACATTTATTTATGTTTATTTTTAATTTTTTACAGGATCCCATTTTACATCCATCCATACGTTTTACAAAAATTATTTTTAACTATTAATCACAACACATAATCTAGTCTCATCCTAGTAGTTTCTCTGATGTTGCTAAGCAGGTTATTCCTTAGTTGAGTTTTTGTAATAGTTCACTTCATGCATGCACTTTTACTATGTCGGAAGGAGGAAGGATTCGGGGTGGTTTGGTGAGGATCGTTGAGAACGAATTACAATGTAAGGTTCAAGTTTCTCGTGAGACTTGTTGATACGGGAATTCAGGTTGGATGGATATGAGAGTTTGTGGTTACTATTGAGTCCAAGGAGCAAACAACGTTTGAAACAATGACGCGATACTGTCATATATAATCGGGGTAGTTGTCTGCAAGAAGCAACAATATCTTGATAAAATGGGGTATCAATTGGGTACGTCACATAACGAATGTTGTGAAACATTGTGGAGTAAGAAGTTGTCCCTATACGACGTCATAGCAATTTAAAATGGGATGCACTGAGCCCTAAACCTTTTATTTGTGTTGATGGAAAAAATTATTGCGCTAGGCAAGACATGAAGTGACATATCCATGCCGGCCGAAGTGGCCGTGCAGTTCTAGGCGCTGCAGTCTGGAACCGCGAGACCGCTACGGTCGCAGGTTCGAATCCTGCCTCGGGCATGGATGTGTGTGATGTCCTTAGGTTAGTTAGTTTTAACTAGTTCTATGTTCTAGGGGACTAATGACCTCAGAAGTTGAGTCCCATAGTGCTCAGAGCCATTTGACCCATTTTTGACATATCCATCTTACAACACGCAGAAATAATTCTCTTATTATAGTTTAAGCTATCATCCAGTATTACACAGTGATGCCTTAAGGTCTGAAATAAAAACGATTCATGCATTTGTTTTTTTTTACTGAGTGAAAGGCATTCGCAGCCACAAACAGCTTGGAAGCAGCTGATACTACTGTTTAAAGATAAGACTATGCTTTCTGGTTTGTCATTCAAATACATTTGTAAATTGTCTGCATAACAGCTGTATGAAAGATATGTAGCTCCATACTAAGAGCTACTTTCCACGGCACCAACACAATGGCATCCTTTGTTTTCTCGTACGCAGGGCTTACGCTATTTCCGACGCGGACATTTTAACCAAGGACGGCTGCGTTTAACAAAAATGGATATTGTGACAAGCAGA
Organism: Schistocerca nitens; assembly: GCF_023898315.1. Classification (NCBI taxonomy): domain Eukaryota; kingdom Metazoa; phylum Arthropoda; class Insecta; order Orthoptera; family Acrididae; genus Schistocerca; species Schistocerca nitens. The sequence continues at coordinate 309,458,699 of NC_064615.1, read as the reverse complement.
TTCGTCGGGCTATGGAATTTGGAGGTGCATGAAGAGGAACATAGATTTGTGTTCCTCGTGTAGTGCTGACTACAACAGGCTGACAAATCGACGTAGCCGAACGTCGTTTAAATATGAGGAAACTCTGACAGTTGTCAGTACTTCCGGGTTTTGGAACAGTGTTTACAAGGAGGTAAATGAAATTTGGTTGACAGATAATTTAATGAATAAAGACAAAGTTTTTACTAAGAGCAGCAATTGTGGTGGGCGGCGCATGCACCGTATTCGATACGGAGGCCTATACAGGACGACAACCTGCAGCATTGTCATCAGTTTGTAGCGGTCTTCTGAAGATGGCGGACAAATGGATCACCGAAATATTGAGTCGTGTTGGTTTTAGAATAAGACAGCAAACCTGATGAGACCACCAAAAGAAAAGACTGTTTGTACACTAAATAACTTGTTGCAGTCTGTTAACGTGTGACCTTTCTTCTACCCTGAACTGATTCATTATACCTTCAAGTTCTATGAAATCCGATCAAATGTGTGGCAGTAGATGAGCAGTTTACTACAGACATATTCTTGCATTCTTCCAGAATACGTTATTTGCGAGGCCTTCCGCAAAAGTAACAACACTCATACTACAATTTTCTGACCTTTAAGGAGTGTTAGCATGCTGTCGATTAAAACTGCAGCACTGATAATGGTAACTAATAAAGAATCTTTGCTTGTGCATGCACATTAGTAAAGTGGGGGGAATACATGATTCATTTTGTAGGTGATTTGATCCCCAAAGGATGTGAAATTTAGATCACAGAGCTGAGACCCTCTGGCAGAAACAACCTCTCTAACGCATGTAGGTGGAAATGAACCCGGATGGCAATGGCGGGTACGTCATTCCATGCTGCTTCAACTCCACTCATTACTCTTAGTGTTTGGTATGTGGTGGCATGCCTGTCTCTCGATAAAATGACCGGACCGAGCGAGGTGGCGCAGTGGTTAGACACTGGACTCGCATTCGGGAGGACGACGGTTCAATCCCGCGTCCGACCATCCTGATTTAGGTTTTCCGTGATTTCCCTAAATCACTCCCGGCAAATGCCGGGATGGTTCCTCTGAAAGGGCACGGCCGACTTCCTTCCCCATCCTTCCCTACTCCGATGAGACCGATGACCACGCTGTCTGGTCTCCTTCCCCAAAAACCAACCAACCAACTAATGACCGGATGTCTTCAGCCGGTGAGAGATCTGCAGGGTGCGCTAATGGGGAAAAAGTCGAACACCCTTTGTATCGAGACGGCTCAGGACAACATCAGCAACATGCAGTCTTGCATTATCTTGTGCGCCACCACGTAATACCAAGGAAATTGGGGAGTGGAGTGCTGGGTTTTTAATCGAGGATAATTCATGTTAATTAAAATTTATTTTATTATGTAGCTCTTTTATTTTAATGCTTTCCAATTCTACAGAACTCCGAGCCTTGCATCTAGGCCCAGCGATGTGATGGTGAAGGAGACCAAACACCAGGCACAGTAGTTCCACGCCTCTGGAACAGGGTATTTTGTGAGGGTCCCTATGGGGGGACAGAACCTCGCTCTGTAACAGGAACCTGAGTAACTAATCACGAACCATCAATTTTTGCATCTAGCTATCAGATCCGCCCCTTGAACGGAATACAACGGTAAAACCATAAAATAACCAGACTTAAAAATGGAATGAATGAGCAGTGGATCGAACAAACCATGGAACCCTAAGTTACTTACTATTATAAATCTCTGTTAAAAGCCACAACTAAAAATATAATGCTACAACAATGTTCTTTTAATAATTATCATAAAACCCGCTTAAGCTTCACTGTCATGTGGCGCCATGTTCAAAAACATCTTTCAATACGCGAACACCAAAATACGCTCCACTGTACGAGGGTGTCACATATCACAGGACTAGCATTTCATTTATTACATAGTTTAAGACCTGCTGCCTGATAGTGATTGACGCACTCCACGTAGAAGGTTTTTAAGTCAGTTCCACACAGAACATATACCAACAAACCTCCAGTTAGGGACAATAACTTATAAGTACGCCAGTCTAGGGGTCATTGATTTCCCTGCACCCAAAGAACTTCCTACCTAGAGATCTCTCACAACTGATTAGTCTTAATAACTATGATATTAGGCCCAGTTAAAGCAAGACCTTAAGTTCAATTATTTCTTATAATTTACAACTAGCGCGACTAGCCATTTATTGGTACCGGCGCTAGCCGTAGCTTAATTTATATCTTAATGCTTGGCGGGGTTTTGCTCCTTATCACTAGGTAGGCACTAGCCCAGTTAACACGCTTTAACCGGTACTTAAAGCGATAATCTGCATATATGCATAAAAGCAAGGCTAATTCTTCCCTGTCTAATAATCCGTCACTAAGACACACGCCCCACTGGTTGATTAACAACCGTTATCACAAGTTAGCAGACATAACAACAAGAACACTCAACTGCAGCGTTCCACTCACGCAGTTATGACTGAATACAGAAAACCCTAAAGCCAACTGAGGTACCAAGGCTTTGTGTTCCTTAGTCATTCACACTGAAAAGCAAAGCCACAACAGCACAAACCGACAACGATATCACTAGGCACTCCGACAGCGCGTGCTTTTAAAACCATTCAAGTACTACAAGATGAAACAGCAGTTAATACTGTTGACAGTGCCTCTAGAAGCTCGCTCGGATTCTGAACCGTCATACCTCACGTCATCAGCCAATACAACCGAGAGAGTTTCACCCCAGGACACTGTAGCATTACGTGGTGCGCTTGGTGTCAACCGCCAGTCTTTCGCAACATCAGTGAACCAACCACTTAAAATAATAACGGAAAAGGCTTACGTATTCTGTCCTTTCGGTGACTGATTTCACTTGCCGTCGTTTGACTGTCTGACCGAATACTGTCCTCCTCAACCACTCCAGGCTCAAAGAACCACTGACAGAACGTGGTATTAAACCAACAATCACAAATCGTGGATTCACCATCTTCAGACACACAGCGAACAAGCGTCTTTTAATTAGCAACAAAGGGTTAACGAGGAAGCACTCACGCAGGATGCGACGGAAATTGTCTCTTAGTCCACTGTCACTGAAGCAAGCTGCAAATTGATATTCAGCTACCTCAGATCGACGTCTGCTCAGTGTCCCTTCAGTCTGCAACCTAGATACCTACAAGGCGATGAAAAAGCAGTGTTAATGAGAACAGCACCTAATATCTACAGTTACAGAGGCCGCGTGAATCTAGTTACGGTTGTTCCTGCAAATATTAATAATAAATTTTCGGGTGGAAAAACGGAGTCCTGATCTTCATGGAAAGTTCGGAAAAAGTAAGTTCTATTTTCTTTGCTGAAACATGAGCCATCAGCCCACATTTATATGCAAAACTGCTATATGTCACACGCAAAACAGCCAGAATTTTCCTAAGTCCATTCCGAAAATAATCACGCGAATATACAGTCACTTTCTACACATAACGCTGATTTCGTACATAAATCTTTCAGTAGATTTCTTTCACAAAGATTGCTCGCCGAATATATTCTGTAGTAGAACACAGAACATCGCCATGCGCAATTTTCTAAGTCCAACAAGTCACACGCGTATATCTCCAAAATATCCTACGACTCTCAAACTTTTACAAAATGTTCGTAGCAACAAAAGCTACCATATCAAATTCATCTGAACGCAAACATTTCTTCATCTTACGCATTTTACGGTCGGACACATTTAACATGACCTTCGCGTCTGAAAAAGTAGTCCACGACTCCTCCCCTCCAGCTAATGATGCAACCTAAGTATCTCGCAGTGCGAGGGAACCATACTGACTTCCTATTGGCTGTTCGAAAAGGCCAGCCAATCCGTCCACACCTTCTAGATCTTACTCGCGCCAAAACTGTTCTGAGCCAATCACTACATCAGATTCATTGGCATCACTTCGACAAGCAAATTGTTACTATAATGTTTATTAATTGAAAATAAACGAAAATTCATCTTGCGATAACTTTAGAAGACTGATTATATCGTTACCGACTTTCTGTCTGCTTTATTACATAAGCAAACACTCATAGACATACGTCATCCGCCAGTTAGGGGGGATTTACAATTTTCATGACACCCTGCTGGCGTAAGACTTGGCAGTAACGTAAGGTGTATTACCATATACATTTGACGTATGTCTCCCATACGCACTCACATTCACTCTCATTTACTCTCACCCTAACACAAAATACAAATACGAGGGCGGTTCAGAAAGTAACCTCCGATTGGTCACAGTGCGGGTTGTGGGGGGAGTAGCGACGCCATCTGTGCGTTCACGCACTCAACAGGTCAGTCGGCATCAAGCCGTGGTCGAGTGAACGTCGTACCAGCGCTAGTTTAGTTTTTGTGGCAGTTTGAAATGTGTGCTGCAATAGAAAACCCCGCCAAATGTGAAGTGCGTGCTGTCATAAGGTTTTTTTACAGCCAAAGGATATTCTGCAGCAGCTATTCATCGTGAGCTATGTGCCGTGTACGGACCAAGAGTTATGAGTGGAGGAGTTGTCCGTGAATGGGTACGTTTATTTAAAAGTGGACGAGAAAACGTTCATGATGAAGAGAGGAGTGGTAGACCATCATTGGTGACTGACAAACTCGTTCAGACAGTTGCAAAAGTTCGTGAAAATCGACGTTTCTCAATGTCGGAGTTGTCTACTGGTTTTCCACAGATTTCTAAGACTCTCTTGTACGAGATAGTGACAGCAAGATTGGGTTACCGTTAGTTCTGTGCACGATGGGTGCCCAAAATTCTTACCGATCACCACAAAACTCAAAGAATGGCCTCTGCATTAGACTTTCTGTCACGTTATGAGGACGAAAGAGAACCATTGTTAAACAGAATCGTGACCGGTGACGAAACCTGGATTAAGTACGTGAACCCTGGGACAAAAGAACAATCAAAGATGTGGGCACATTCAAATTCGCCTACCAAACCAAGAAAAGCCTCGCAAGATTTTTCTGCCAGAAAACTGATGGCAACGGTGTTTTGGGATGCCAAAGGGGTGTTGTTGGTTGAATTCATGGAACGTGGTACGACCATTAATCAAGAAGTGTACTGTGAAACAATAAAAAAGTTACGACGGGCTATACAGAACAAACGCCGTGGTATGCTGACTTCCGGTATCGTTTTTTTTGCACGATAACGCCCGTCCTCACTCTGCTCGCAGAACAACGGCCCTTCTTGAGTCCTTCAAGTGGGACGTTATCAACCATCCACCTTACAGCCCAGACCTGGCGCCAAGTGATTATCACCTCTTCATGCATTTGAAGAAATGGCTCGGGTCACAGCGGTTTGATGACGACGAAGAGCTCAAAGATGCGGTCACAGGCTGGCTCCAGGCACAAGCGGGTGATTTTTATGCAGAAGGAATTTCAAAGCTTGTGAAGAGATACGATAAGTGCCTCAATCGCTATGGAGACAATGTAGAAAAATAGTGCAAAGATGTAGTTGTAAGATGTATATATTAAAATATTTTTATTTAACTTGGTGTATTTTTTTAAATCAACCGGAGGTTACTTTCTGAACGGCCCTCGTATTAACTTATAAACTGTTATTTTAATTACGAAAGAAAAATTATCGAAAGTTTAGAACTGGAAATCTTTATAAAATAAATCGGCACACTGAGTGTGCTATTACTGTTTTTAGATAACAAAAGAAATATAAACTGTTATGGTTCCTATCTGAATTTACTTTCTTAAGTTTCAGCCAATTACTCTTTTAATGTGTTTTTCTTATCTCCGAAACTATTATAGGCAGCAGTATCAAATTTTGACACACTTCTCGTCTGAATAACAAAAGGTCCTATACCACATTTGTAATAAAACAAATAATATTTAACATAGTTATTTAATTTCTTAGGTGAGGTGAATAAGTCGACTCTATACGTGGCACACAAAAGCATTCCCACTCTTTGCCAGAATGGTAGGTGGCAGACCACAAGTCGGCCTCCGCTGGATGCTACTATACTGCAGGCTTCCAATGCAGTTTGTTATAACGTAACAAAACTTACTGCAAAAACGGCGGCCACGGATTAACCCGCGACGCTACAAGGAGTAGAGTTCTGTTTTCCTGCAGTGTCATGAGTTGCTCGGGAGTGTATAGTACTAACATACGAAACGATACCACCAACATCAAAAAGGGTTCAAATGGCTCTGAGCACTATGGGACTCAACATCTTAGGTCATAAGTCCCCTAGAACTTAGAACTACTTAAAACTAACTAACCTAAGGACATCACACACACCCATGCCCGAGGCAGGATTCGAACCTGCGACCGTAGCAGTCCCGCGGTTCCGGACTGCAGCGCCAGAACCTCTAGACCACCGCGGCCGGCCCACCAACATCCAGAGCCAACAAACCAAGCACATCCAGTTATAGCCAAGGGCGTGATAGAAAGTCTGCCCCCAACGACCTCTCGTCTTACATGAACTGGGCAACAGTACACATCATCGGAATACCAGCGGCCAGTGCTTCCAGTAAGCTCCGCACTGTTCGACGCCTCTAACCAAACACACGAAAACCACGTTTACTGACCACAACCCGCAATAACGAGTTACCAGCAGCCACACAACTTAACCGAACTCACTTATAATAACGGAACACCCACAATAGAGCAGGCACAAGTTCTGCAATGAACTATGAAAACTACCTTGCTGACCACAGCTCGTAGTAATGGGACATTCACAATACAGCAGACATCATTCCACAACGAACTATCAAAACTACCGTAACTGGTCAGCACGTGCAGTAACAGAAGGCACATTACACAGCAGACAATTCTGCAATGAGCTACCAAAACTAGGCAAAGTTGGTGAACAGTCCGTGTCACAGCAACAGATCTCCTTGCCACTCCGAAATCAAAGTCCACAATGCACCGGGTATCAACACAGGCCCTGTGCCTGTCCTGCCGCCAGAACTGCCCTGTTCGCAAGCAAGCGAGCACTCTTCCCTCTTCCTCTGCCGCGCGGGTTTAGCCGAGCGGTCTCAGGCGCTGCAATCATGGACTGTGCGGCTGGTCCCGGCGGAGGTTCGAGTCCTCCCTCGGGCATGGGTGTGTGTGTTTGTCCTTAGGATAATTTAGGTTTAGTAGTGTGTAAGCTTAGGGACTGATGACCTTAGCAGTTAAGTCCCATAAGATTTCACGCACAGTTGAACATTTTTTGTACACTCTTCCTCTATCGTCGGCCCGCTTGTCGCACGTCGCCAACGCCGGCGATGGCGATGGCTAGTGCTCCCAGCACAGTGCGCTGAAAAGGCAACGTGGCCGGAGTTCCAATCGCCGCGGCGGACAAACAAATCGGCACACTTGCGAAAACGAAACGTCGTGGAGCCCTCAAAGATAGTGCATAGTCGCCAATCCTAACACGTCAGAAACGCAAATTAGTGTCGAAACCGACTATGAGACCTAAAGGTGTTCATATTGTGTACCTACAGACACCGCAAGGCATCTCACCAGGTCCTAGACCCTTATGAGGATGACGACTGCAATTTGGCAATGTTCCTTTTCCTCCAAGTCTCAACACAGGTACAGACCCATCCCGATGAAGTACGCAGAACCGATACTTGTCTGAAAAGATGGCGTGTTGCCCACTGTTGTGTACAGTGTTGTCATTTGGAGTCTTAAATTTGTGACTCCCTCTGCTCGAAGCACCATTGTTGGCTTCAGCGCAGACGCGCAGAGTGGCCGAGCGGTTTGAGGCGCTCTGTCACGGATTGCGCGGTCCCTTCCGCCGGAGGTTCGAGTCCTCCCTCGGGCATGGGTGTGTATGTTGTTCTTAGCATAAGTTAGTTTACGTATTGTGTAAGTCTAGGGACCGATGACCTCAGCAGTTTGGTCCCTTAGGAATTCATACACATTTCAACACCTCAATTCAGCGCAAGGCCGGGATGGTTCCTGTGAAAGGGCACGGCCGACGTCTGTCCCTAATCTGATGGGACCGATGACCTCGCTCTTTGGTCCCCTCCCCCGATCAACCAACCAACCAACAATTAGTGGCGCATCTCTCTCTCAGTGCCACGCGTCAGATACTTATCTTTACTTGCTGCAGCCAAGCGCAACGTGCGACGTGGTTGTAAGATCTTGAACGGCCTCGAGGGTTTGGATCCGGAGTGGTGTTGCGTACCGCGCTCCTGAGTCCACCGATTCCTTATTCGCATGACAGTCTTGGGATCCCGACCAACGTGGGCAGCAGCGTCACGGAACTATAAATCACTGTCTCTACTGATCTCCATCCTGCCGCTGTCGAATTCCAATATACGCTAGTAGGCGTTTTTTCTACTTACACGAGGCATAACATGATCTTCTCACAAACAAACAACATTCAAACGCGATTTTTGAATGAGAAACCCGTTGCGTAATCTGTCCTGAAGCTGTCGGCCCACAGACCGTGCTTTCGATGTTGATGTTGGATGTGCCGAATTCAGTGTGCTGCTGAACGCTCAGAAACGGTGCGATTTGTGCATTTGGTATGTGTGCCTGAACGTGGAATACGCGATCGCAGAGCACTCCAGCGGTACTTGTCGGTTGCATCTCGCTCGAAACTCAACTGTTCACGGAATGGATAAGCCTAAAATTCCTACGTTAGCTCCAGTAAAACGCACGTTTTCTCTCTTTTCCATATCCTAGTCACGTTGTTCTGTCTGTAGCAGACGCCGCCCCAAAATATGAATTAAAATAAATTTCTCAGAAACGTACTAACAAGGGAACCTCCCCATCGCACCCCCCTCAGATTTAGTTATAAGTTGACACAGTGGATAGGCCTTGAAAAACTGAACACAGATCAATCGAGAAAACAGGAAGAAGCTGTGTGGAACTATGAAAAAAAAATAGTAAAATATACAAACTGAGTAGTCCATGCGCAAGATAGTCAACCTCAAGGAGAATGTTAGCATAGGAGCGCCGTGGTCACGTGGTTAGCGTGAGTAGCTGTGGAGCGAGAGGTCCTTGGTTCAAGTCTTCCCTCGAGAGAAAAGTTAAATTTTTTATTTTCAGTTTATGTGACAAACTCTTATGTTTTCATCACTTTTTTTGGAATGATTATCACATCCACAAGAAAACCTAAATCGGGCAAGGTAGAGGATTCTTTTTACCCATTCGCTAAGTGTACAAGTTAGGTGGGTCGACAACATATTCCTGTTGTGGTGTCACCGCCAGACACCACACTTGCTAGGTGGTAGCCTTTAAATCGGCCGCGGTCATACGTCGGACCCCCGTGTCGCCACTGTCAGTGATTGCAGACCGAGCGCCGCCACACGGCAGGTCTAGAGAGACTTCCTAGAACTCGCCCCAGTTGTACAGCCGACTTTGCTAGCGATGGTTCACTGACAAATTACGCTCTCATTTGCCGAGACGATAGTTAGCATAGCCTTCAGCTACGTCATTTGCTACGACCTAGCAAGGCGCCATTATCATTTGCTATTTATCTTGTGATGCATGTACCATCAGGCCGATGTTCATCAATTATGGATTAAAGTTAAGTATTCCAGAAGCTACGTACCTTTTTTGCTAGTCTCTATTGCTTTAACTGTTCCAGACCTCACGCCAGCCGGCTCAAACGCGTGTCTTTCGGCTACCTCACAGTGGCTTGGCTGTCTTGCCAAGTCACAACAGTTTGGATCCCATCCTCGTCGCCAAACCAGGAGCCGCGGTTGGTCTGTAGTATACACAAATAAAAACTTCAAAATCCATGAATATGTTAAAAATCAAAGTACCTTGTCCAGTCAGTAAAGACATCGACATATACAAGTTCAATTACAAATAGCGCGATACAAATTAACATCAGTTATCCACATAACATAAAAACTATTTCACCACTGTTTAGTAAAACCCTAAGATTATTTTTATTTGACAATTGTTCCTGTACAGTAGCAGAACCTTCAGCAACATATGAAATATCAGTCTAGAAACAAGAAAGTGTAAGATATCTTACTGCAAGTAGTGCAAACTGTCTTGTAGATAAAGCCATTCGAGCGAACTTACTCTCAGAAAGAGTGCACTTATATTCACATAACATCGAATTATATAGAATACACTTATATTAAACAAATAAAAAAGTATCAGAAAGTATCAAAACACTGGGAAGTTGGTAAAAATATTTGTGTCCAGACAGACACTAGCCAGCAACCCATCACCTGTTATCTTAGACTTCTGGGTCTCTACTCATTGTACTACACCTACGGCGGCGGCGCGGTTCCTTCCGCCCCTTTACGACGTACCTGCACCTACCTGTGAACATTGTCTCAGCAGATCATCAGCAGGGAAGCCGAGAGAAACCTACTGTACTTCGACGTGAACCAGGCTGCAATTAAAGTCACTAATGTACGTTTCGGGAGGAAGTTTTCACACGAAATTAAAGGTTGGTAATTTTGTCCTTAATTAATATATTCTGAAACTTAGGTGAACAAGTATCACTGCCCGTGCTAGCCATAACACAGTCACTCACAATCCCTTTCACCCACGTTATGAAATTTATGGTGTTGCATTTCCCGAAAACGTAATAGCTACAAAAATACTGATTGTTTTTGATTGAGAACACTCGACAAATATTAAGTCTGTCGGTATCTAATTCAGTCACAGTTTTTAGCTACAGACCTGCTCAGTACGCCACGCGGAATTTATGTCTTCTCTCGTCACAAAATTTCTTAAAAATTCCGAAATTTCTACACACTCATCGGAATAATTATGCCGTCACTTTACAACTCTTTTGATGTATGAAACACTGCTAGATCCGGCAACTTCTCATTTCCATCGGAACTACTACAACACACGTCCGAACTGTTTCATGGCTATGTTCCGACTCCTCTCTAGAATACTCTTAAGTCTTCTCTACCAGCAGAGAAAGGCGCGCGAGAATATTGCTTTACCATTGGTCAGTTTACTCTACAGCCAATAGCAAAACAACATTCTCCCGCGTCAGTCCGCGCTTTTCATCAATAACCAATCGCAAAATAGTAAACCTAACAACTTCACTTTTTACCGACGTAATTATCTAATATGCTGATGTTTTGTTTATGCATAAAGTTATTTACTATTGTTATTTATACCTTAATTAACTTTCCCTTTACCATAAACTTACTTTACAAATCTATTCTACTAGATCCCCTTTGTCCACATCCATACTTCTTCGAAATATTCCCACACTAAATCCCACTACATAACTCGTTAAACGATTATCTTCATATTAACCTTAAACCACACTCACGCATCATTCATTCTGCTAAAACACATTTATAACATTTTACATGCACAAAAAGACATTATAACACTTTACGAAAATACTAGAACAGTTTATGAAAAACATTCTATTACTGTAGTGCACTCTAGTGGGCACAATCGAAACTAAATCACAGTCCCCTATCCAATACTGTCCTCTATTGGCTGGTACATAAACTACGTGCGCTTAATCGCCTCACTACCACGAATGAAACAATGCCATACTTCAAATCTTACCATCTCCTGAATGCTTTAATCGTAGATATGTTATTAACGGATGTTCAATTACAAGAAATTTTACGAGGAACAATCCGTTTTTTGATGGCTCCTCAAAGCTTCGTTGCCTCGAAACGGCATGCTTTGACAATAAGCAAGTTACGATAATTCGTTTCACCAATATGACATTTCCGTCATTTTATTGCAACCAACCGCACAATTAACGCCGGATTTTCAAGAGATCCTCAATTTTCTGGTGCTTAGATTTGGCATATATACACATCAGCTTCAACAGAAAGCCAGTAGGGCGTCTCGGGACTCTGTTCTCAAGAGAGCTGGCGTTATGTGACATAGGTGGCGTTCATCTCATTCATTTACGTTCAGACGCACGCTTAGATTATCTGACATGCTAGATGGTGCTCTGCACGTTCTAAAAGACTCCTCAAAGTGGTTTCTCCTCGCTATGACGTCAGAAACTGAGCATGCTCAACGTTGACGTTCGAATGCATAGTCCGTGCGCGACGGCTCTACATACAGAATGTAATTGGCGTTACACCTATGTGTTTTCTGTGGCTTAGCCGAAATGATAATCAACTGCATATCCAAGCCCGCAGTACACTTCATGTCAGATTTACGTTCTAACAAAGAAACAGCAAACACCGTCTGGATCTCAACTTTTTATTTACTGACAACCGGTTTCAATGTGCGCTGCAGACATGTTATACAGTTCAGTTAGCCAACGTTGTGTGATACTATCTAACTAGTTAGTTTCACACAAAGTTGGCAATCTGCACTTTGCGGCGTCGGACCTGAAGCTGATTTGCAGCGCAGATTGAAACTGGTTGCCGGTAAATGACGTGAATTATTAAATTTGATGTTTTTTGTTTTCCATCAGTATGGTGTTGCAATTGTAACGGCCATCAGCGTGTTATTGAGGGTTACCTTCAACGCTAAAATCATTCGTATGTATTCATCTTTCTAACAGTTTTATTTCACTACAGTGAGCACTTTAAGTCCATTGTGCCCATCTGTCAAATGGTTACGCGTGTTACATTACATTGCCAGTGTCGTCGGCGATTTTACTGACAGTGTATTAGAACAAATGCAGCCATCTGACAAAGGGCATAATAGCCAAGACTGGAAATGTCAGTGAAAAATCGCCTCTCTTTAAACGAATTTTGGCTGCTGGAGGTCTCCTTCATCAACTGTTAATTCAACAACAGCTGCGAAGTTCAACGAGATCCATCATGGATAAGAAAAAAAAGGCTCTGAGCACTATGGGACTTAAATCTTAGGTCATCAGTCCCCTAGAACTTATAACTACTTAAACCTAACCTAAGGACATCACACACATCCATGCCCGAGGCAGGATTCGAACCTGCGACCGTAGCAGTCCCACGGTTCCGGACTGCAGCGCCTAGAACCGCACGGCCACCACGCCCGGCTCATGGATAAGATAAATACTGTTCTTGTTTTGTTTGCCTTGTTTCACTTTTTCCTCACTCTTCTGTCGCCAATCCCCCCCCCCCCCTCTCTGTCTCTCTCTCTCTCTTTGTGGTTGTACACAAAAGACCACCGTTCCGTGAAATCGTGACAACAAAGTTCCGCAATTTCCGTTTCTAATGCTTGCTCGAGTTTATGTGGCCTTGACATTAGAGTCCTAAGTTACCACATCATCAGACACTCAAACAAAACATTAAGCAAAGTCGCTCAGGAGCGGATGGGAGCAGAGTGTGTTATTAGAGCCGGAATTTCCGAGTAGCAGTCCTCGTTCCATCCTGGCCGTCACGGAGCTCGTGCTCCCAATCCCACGTCCTCAGAGCAGCCAGAACAAAGGTGTAACGATCAAAATAGATTATGTACTCGCCAGTAACTGGCTCACCTGTTCTCAGTTTTGCTTTTTTCCATTTGAGAACTGTGGATTAGCTGTAGTACAGACGACAACTAAAATTAGTGTTTCATATCACTTACGTGCTCCTTATTGAGATAAACATATTAGAATTTTATTCCTAAGACAAAGACATCGAATAATTATTTAAAATGTACACTAAAGATGAGTACTATATACATTATTAGATTAAAGAGTAGGAGATCGTTATGAGTTGCTCGATTTTTTGCTGTGGATACAGTTACTCTTGTCGTGATGTTGTGAAGTCAAAGATGGCGTGCCGGACAACATGGGATTCTTGGTATTCCAAAAAACCCGCCTTTACTGGTTAGGTGGAAAGAGCGGATTTGTGACTTATGCAAAAAGATGAATGTAAAACGATTCACCTCTACTACATAAATATTTGTTTAAGAGATATGTTTTCAAGTCAATAAACTTAGCAGATTTGTTTTTTAATCAGATTAATTTTCTGTTACGGATAAGTATTTGTTTTCAGATTTTAATTTGAGAGCAATCTCAGAAGTTTATTTTTTGTACATAAAATATGTTTTATCCCAGATTTACATGATATCTGTTTTGCTTTGTTTTTCTTTGTTTCTACTCTATTCCACATTTTCCCAATAATTCGTGTTAGCCCTCAAGTGCATCTTCTTTTTAAAGAAATTTCGGTTGGTAAGTTTTTTTAATTTTTTAAGAGGAACTCAAATAGTTATAGGCATATAGTTGAGCTGTGTGGTAAAGTATATTTCGGAGCTAAGAATGAGATCAGTTCGCAGATATAACTATACAAATAAATGGTGTTACATAACATCAGCACTTCATCTACTACCAAACCACGTGCAGCCTTTTTCGCCGCTGACAACGTATATAATATCCGATATGGCTAACCTCACACATTCCCTGCAGACATATTTACTGACAAGGGCCAGTTTAAGGCACAATCGACGCAAGCCGCCGTATGGGATGCCAAGCGGCGGCGGCGGGAGGAGGGGGGGGGGGGTTGTTGCGCCAGGGGCACCCACGTAAAGTTTGTACACTGTGCGTATCATGATTAGTAGCGAAAATTGTTTAACACAGAGTGTATCATAAGCAGTAGCGACAACTGACTCAGGCGAAAGTGTACGAGTGAGAAGTGGGGCATAAGCAATAACTCGCTTGTGTGGAAAAGTGTTCCCGAACAGGTCCTGTTACAACACAATGAAGTTATCTTCTGAATCGGGATAATACTAGGAGCGGGAACAACCGACCAATTAAATCAGATGCTGGTATTTTAACCCTACGTATCCGAAATATCATTTACCTGTAGCAAAATGTAGACGCTCCAATTTTTTTTTAATTTTTAAATGAACCTTTTTTAAAGAAACGAATAATTTTATTCGTAAAATATGGATTGGTTTGACATATTACTTTATTATAGAAAATGGGAAAAGTGATCAGTGCCATTTTAATAACAATGTCGGCAGAAACGAACAAGAAACACGTGGTGTAAGAATTGGCGCTGCATTACCGAGACATTAATGTCCCTGTTGTGGTGTGTCGTGGCTTAAGGAACGCGCGCACATGCAGTGTGCAAGACGTTCCCCCACCAAGTCTACACAGTAATTTCTCTCTTTCCTCGGCAGACATCCGTTACATTGTAGAATGGCAGCATCCCTAGTCTGGAAATATTTTCATGAAGTGACGTAACAGTGAAGTACAATGCTTCGTTTGCTTTACAGGATTAAAGATCTGTCTGCCATTTCTATAAAATAATGAAAGGGGAAGGAAATTATGGTAAAAGTAATTATGGTAAAAGTAATTAACGCAGACATTAATTCATAATATACAATGAGGTGAACAAAGTTATGGGATACCTCTTAATACCGTGTCAGACCACCTTTTACCCAGCGTGGTGCAGAGCTCGAAGTGACATGGGCTCAAAAAGTCCTTGGAAGTCCCCTGCAGAACTACTGAACCGTGCTGCCTCTATTAACCGTCCATAATCGTAATAGTTTCCGGTGCAGGATTCTGTGCACGAACTGACCCCTTGATTATGCCCCATAAATGTTCGGTGGGATTCATGTCGGGTGATCTGGGTTGCCAAACCTTCGCTCCAGTCGTCAAGAATGGTTTCAAAATAATCGAGAACAACATTATTGCGACCCGGTAACATGGCACATTGTCATACATAAAAATTCCACCGTTGTTTGAAATGAGCGTATGGCATCGTTGGCCGGGAGGCCCCATCCGGGGAAGTTCGAGCGCCGAGTGCAAGCCTTATTTCAGTCGACGCCACAATGGGCGACTTGCGCGCCGTTGATGAGGACGAAGTGATGAAAACACAACACCCAATTCCCGAGCGGAGAAAATCTCGTACCCGGCAAGGAATCGAACGAGGGCCCGCTTGCATGGGACGCGAGCACTTTACCACCCAGCAAAGCAGGTGGACGTTGTTTGGAATTATGACGTCCATGAATGGCTGCAAATGATCTCCAAGTAGCCCAACATCCGGAGGACCCAGTCCATTCCATGTGAAGAGAGCCCGCACCATTATGGAGCCAGCACTAGCTTGCACAGTGCCTTGTTGACAACGTGGTTCCCAGGCTTCGGAGGTCTGCGCCACTCTTGAACATTACCACTGAAATCGGCCGGCCGCTGTGGACGCACGGTTCTAGGCGCTTCAGTCCGGAACCGCGTTGCTGCTTCAGTCGCAGATTCGAATCCTGCCTCGGGCACGGATGTGTGTGATGTCCTTAGGTTAATTAGATTTAAGCAGTTCTAAGTCTAGGCGACTGATGACCTCAGATGTTAAGTCCCATAGTGCTCAGAGCCATTTGAGCCATTTTTGAATCACTGAAATCGAGACTCATATGACCAAGTCACGCTTTTCCAGTCGTCTAGGGTCGAACCGATATGGTCACGTGCCCAGGAGAGGCGCTGCAAGCGATGTCATGCTGTTACCAAAGGCACTAGCGTCAGTCGTCTGTCTGCCATAGGTAATTAACGCCAAATGTCACCGTACTGTCATAGCGGACATATTCGTCGCACGTCCCACAATGATTTGTGGAGCTATTTCACGTAGATTAGCTTGTCTGTTAGCACTGACAACTCTACGTAAACGGCGCTGCTCTCGTTCGCTAAGTAAAGGCCGTCGTCCACTGCGATGCCTGTAATGCCTAAATTTGGTATTCTCGGCACACTATTGACACTGTGGCTATTGGAATACTGAACTGTCTAACAGTTTCAGAAATGGAGTGTCCCATGCGTCCATCTCCAACTACCATTCCGCGTTCAAAGTCTGTTAATTCCCAACGTGGGCTCGTAATCACATTGGAAATCTTTTCACGTGAATGAAAGAGGACACAGATTACAGCTTCGGCCACGCACTGCCCTCTTATACTGTGTATACGATATAGTAACGCCGTCTGTATATGTGCATACCGCTATTGCATGACTTTTGTCAGCTAAGTGTATAATAAAGCTAGAAAGTAGCTGATCTGCTGGCTGTGTTTGCATAATGTGCTTTTATCTGCTGGTAGCCTCTGACACGGACAAATTAACACGAAAACTAAAGAGCATAAACGTCAGCTTTCAACCTCTAGCACAAAAATAAAATGTGTGTGAAATCTTATGGGACTTAACTGTTAAGGTCATCAGTCCCTAAGTTTACACACTACTTAACCTAAAGTATCCTAAGGACAAACACACATACCCATGCCCGAGGGAGGACTCGAAGCTCCGCCGGGACCAGCCGCACAGTCCATGACTGCAGCGCCCAAGGCCGCTCGGCTAATCGTGCGCGGCCTAGCAGAGATTACTCGTGATTCTCAAACAGTGTGATGATCTCTCATTACGACATGATTTTTGAGCAGAGTCTCATAAAACTAAAATCAATAGGAGAACACTGGCGATCTTTTATAGTATTCGACCACTTATTTTTCTTTTTTTTTTTTTTTGACAAAAGCGGCGACCGGTGGACAGACTAAATTATCTTTCGTTTCCTATTTAATTTAATGTGTCTTGAAATTGAGAGGGTCAAAGTTTTTCGCTCTTTGTTCGATTTCTACCTTTACTACAGTAAATAATAGGACTAAAACTTGAATATTGCCTGTTTTAGAAACCGATTACTTTGCACGCTTTCAACAGTCAGGTACAACTGGAGTGGGAAAAAAAAACGATATGACTGAAAACGGGTTGTTTCAGCTATAACCGCCATCCCTTCCTAATATATCACGGAACATTTCAAAATTCCCGTTTCTTTTAGAGCAAACTTCGTAACCGTTGTGACAAGGTAAGGCCGGCCGGTGTGGCCGTGCGGTTCCAGGCGCTTCAGTCTGGAACCGCGTGACAGGTTCGAATCCTGCCTCGGGCATGGATGTGTGTCATGTCCTTAGCTTAGTTAGGTTTAAGTAGTTCTAAGTTCTAGGGGGCTGATGACCACAGCTGTTAAGTCCCATAGTGCTCAGAGCCATTTTTGTGACAAGGTAAGACACGGTCCTCCACCGACTTGGTTCCTCCTATGGAACACACGCTACAGATCAGAGGCGCCTCGTGAACGTTGCGTGCTTCCGTCTGCCACACGATGTTGATGAAACATTATTTCCGAGAATACAGTGCAACAATGAGCTGACAAGGATGCGAGGGAGCATGCCGAGGAGCGACACGATGGATTGCACAATTGCTTTGTGTGTGTGTGTGTGTGCGTGTGTGTGTGTGTGTGTGTGTCTGAACGCCATCCATCAGGGCCGGGCAGCAGACCACGTGCTGTTAGCTGCCGACAGCGCCTGCACGAGAGCGTGCGCTGCCGCCGGCCGGACCGGTGCGGATCGTGATGCTGCTCCGTAGGGATGAGGTACTGCTAGCACCGTCCCCCAAGGTCAGCTCTCCAGTTACAGTAGCGTGCCGTATGCAAAACACTCAGCTGGAAGAGACGGACATGCAGGCAGTTAGCGCCGTCTGCTGCTGACTAACAACTTGGTACAAATGGCACTGAGCACTATGGGACTTAACATCTGAGGTCATCAGTCCCCTAGACTTAGAACTACTTAAACCTAACTAACCTAAGGACATCACACACATCCATGCCCGAGGCAGGATTCGAACCTGCGACCGTAGCGGTCGCGTGGTTCCAGACTCAACCGCTTAGAACCGCCCGCCCTCACCGGCCGGCTACTAACAACTTGTAAGGTGTGTGTTGTCTAATAAAAGTACCGGGCAAGAGCGAGCAGGACTCGCGCGCTGAGGGTTCCATAGAAACGTAACTGTCTTTTCAGGTTTTGGTGACCGAGTTAGTGAGTATAAAATTACTTGACATACATCGCCGTATGTCTTCGCTGCACTGTATTTGAAGCTTAATTTTTTTTACACCGCAAAAGGACCGTAGCCCTTAGTATTTGTCACAGATTTCAACTTGATACCTCGACCCAGAAGGGACAGACAGACAGACAACAAAGTGATCCTCTAAAGGTTCCAATTTTGCTGATTAAGGTTGGTGTTCTTGTGGTATTCAGTCCAGAGACTGGTTTGATGCAGCTCTCCATGCTACTCTATCCTGTGCAACCTACTTCATCTCCCAGTACCTAATTCAACCTACATCCTTCTGAATCTGCTTAGTTTATTCATCTCTTGATCTTCCTCTACGATTTTTACCCTCCACGCTGCTCTCCAATACTAAACTGCTGATTCCTTGATGCCTCACATGTCCTACCAACCGATTGCTTCTTCTAGTCAAGTTGTGCCGCAAATTTCTCGTCTCCCCAATTCTATTCAATACCTCCTCATTAGTTATGTGATCTACCAACCTAATCTTCAGCATTCTTCTGTAGCACCATATTTCTAAAGCTTCTATTCTTTTCTTGTCCAAACTATTTATCGTCCATGTTTCACTTCCATACATGGATACACTCCATACAAATACTTTCAGAAACGACTTCCTGACACTTAAATCTATACTCAATGTTAACAAATTTCTCTTCTTCAGAAACGCTGATTAAGGTACGCAGATCTAAAAATGAAATACTACCATGAGCATTTGAGTAAAGCCCTGTATTATTAATTTGTATTGTAATTGAAATAATGTTTATGTCGCAGAAAACTCACTAGAAACACCATCTGACCATAAATGATTAACGAGGAAGTCATGGAATTATGGGTTCAAAAATACCGTACTGAACGGCATGCCTAGGGGAAAGGCATAATGTTCACCCGTCGTGAAGGGTCACTTACGTTGGATCAGGAAATGTGCCTGTTCTCACCCAGACAAGTGCAACTGTCGTAATGCAGAGGGTGACGTCTGCTGCACCAGCGGCAGGAGTGACAACATCCTGTCTTTACAGAAGAATCTTGGGTACGTGCAAACAGGATAATCCCTCGTATCGTCACTGAATTTAGACTTGAAAAGAATATTTATTCAAACACTTCATTAAACCACGTACTCCAGATCATAGTTTATGAACAATATCTCCACATGGGTTCTCAGTGTAGCTGACACAGTATAAGTTTTCTCGAATAGAGTAACGAATTTACACTCTATTTAAAACAGTTCTAATGTATAGTTCATTTTTCTGTTCTACGCCAGCTGTTGCGCCAGCAACCCGCCCTGTCAGTGTCAGAACCACTTATCAGGGTCTGGTGTGTGGTTCTGATGCAGACATGACGGATAACCTACATCTCAGAATGATCCAGGGAAATCTAAACTAGTCATATTCTAAAAAAAATAGCAACTGGGACTGAAAAGTAAATGATACATTAGAACTGTTAAATATCAATACAGTTGCTGTTATCTCGCGATGAATATGTTTGCTATAGCGAATTTACATATTCGAAATACACGACTTCTACAAAGGGAATAAACCATTTAAAATGGAAGAGTGGACGATAAGTTCGTATCTACAACGAGACGGACTGAAAAGATATTACTCGAGCCTAAAATCAATTTTCTTTTCACGAAAAGTGAACAAAGTATAAACCTTCGTTTCGCTAGTGGAAGAATACCACTGCAAGTTTTACACGCGGGATGATCGCACGATAACTGTTCTAATACTTCGGAATGCACCACTGAGATAATTTAAACTTCTCCAGTTAGATACCACGTCAAGTAACTGAAAATATCTCACCCATATTCTTCGTCATTGTAGAAGCTCCGAACCAACTCACATCGACACCAGGCAAAGCAAGAAGCAGAGCAGACCAGACTTCCTTCGAAGTCGAAGACGAGGAACAGAATTCGGACACAGAGTGGCGGGAACTCATTCGAAACTATATCGCCAAGCGTAAGAGTTTGCCGTTGACTGATGGCCCAAAGCGCCACCAAAGATATGAAGTGTTTCAATGGAGAGACGTGGAAATCGCTAGAAGCGCATGTTGTGACTAATCGACGATCATTACTAAACAAAGAAACGTAATTCGCGAGCTAAAGAAAAAAAGCAAAAATATTATGGGCAAAAAATAAAAGTGCAAATGAACAGGCATCTTTGAAACTTCAAGACGAAGTGGTGGTGGTGCAAACCTACACCAGTTCCATTCGTTGAAAATCAACAAACAAAAATGAACCTCAGATATCTGTGTGTCGAATTATATGGAAAGTCTCCCGCTGTTAGAGGTCAGCGTGTCTGCCTTGCCGTGGATCCGGGTTCGATTCCCGATGCCTCCTGCAGTTATTATTTGGTGTGGAGACTGAAAGGAGCAATTAGCTTAGTGAGTCCAACTGGGGAGCTACTTGACGAAAAGAAGCAACTGCAAGGTTCGGTAAGCTTACAACAGCCGAAGTGGCCTTGTGCCATTCCACATCACATCTCGTGGCGCCCTTGTCCTATGATGACAGGGCGGCTGGACAGCATAAAGTGCTCTACTAGATCTTATCTCACCGCTAATTTTTTATTGGTATGAAAATTATAAAAAGTACGGTGTACGAAACAGGGTAAGAATAAAAATTTGAACTACTGTTCCAGAGAAACCAATTATTTTCGGGAAAAAAGCAAAATTAGGTTGCGATTCCGACTCGAGCATTATACATGTGCAAAATGCACTTCTGGCCAAGAAATTTGCAACAGAAGGAAGTATTGCAAATAATGAAACTTTACTTGTACTGTATAGTGCGAAGAATAAGGGATTATATTTGTAGGTGATTTGGTTATAAAAGGATGTGAAAATATGAACACACAGCTGCCATCACTGACAGCAACAATGGCTCTAATCCAGCTGGGTATCAAATTGAGCGAAGTCTGGATGACAAGTACGGATACATCAATAAATGTTGCTTCAACTCTAGGCAAGAGTCCATCAACCATAATAGCCGACAAGTTGTAGCTTGCCAGTATGATAATGACGGTGACCGATGAATAGCAGCAGGAAGAATTTTAAACAATAACTCCTCTCCAGCATAAGTGCCGGAAAAATCCCTTTATGTGGAACGATAACGGCTCATCAATTGCAGCGATAAGAATGTTTGCAAATAACCCTACTTTTTCAGCATTTCCCCGGGAATACTTCACTACCATCCATTAATGATGGGCCACCAATGGTAGCCACAGGAATATTACCCAATAGTCCCACTTCAACATAAGTGCAGGAAAACTTCCCCTTTTTATCACAGAACGAGACAATGATCTCGGTCAGTGTTCAGTCAACCGTGAACGACGATATCCTGAAGATGGTTCCAGCAGAGGTGTCGAAACGACGATCGGAAAGAAGAAATATGATGCGGCCTAAATATCCAGAACATTTTACATTCAGCGACAATGGACACGAAACCCTGCAGATGTACTGTAAGTAGGCTGTTTAGGTTTTTTTATTGTTAACGCCACCTCTGTTTGAAAATCACTGGCTGTGGCTGCTTTGCATTGTTGTAATACTCGCCATTGTAGTGTTAGGCAGCTGGCTGCGAACAGCGCGTAGCGTTGCGCAGTTGGAGGTGAGCCGCCAGCAGTGGTGGATGTGGGGAGAGAGATGGCGGAGTTTTGTAATTTGTCATGAACTGCTATATATATGATGATATCAAGGTAAATACATTCTTTGTTCTCTATTAATATCTTTCATTTGCTAACTATCCCTATCAGTAGTTAGTGCCTTCCATAGTTTGAATCTTTTATTTAGCTGGCAGTAGTGGCGCTCGCTGTATTGCAGTAGCTTGAGCAGCGAAGATTTTTGTGAGGTAAGTGATTTGTGAAAGGTATAGTTTAATGTTAGTCAGGGCCATTCTTTTGTAGGGAATTTTGAAAGTCAGATTGCGTTGCGCTAAAAAATACTGTGTGTCAGTATAAGCACAGTCCTGTATAAATTGTTCAAAGGGGACGTTTCATATGTCGACCCTTAGCCGAGGATACCTCACTGGAATCTTCTGATTTTTTTCTTGTAGTTTGTGTAATTAGTGTAGCTTTTGTTTATTGCCAGCGCGTAATTATAGAGAGAATTTCCTTTGTAGTTGCAGTCTTTCATTGTTGTACAGTAAAACAGTTGTGGCATGCATGTAGATTTGCACCAAGTATTTCGCAGCTGCAATTAACTAGATATTATTTTCAGTGTTATGTTAATGTGTTCTCTTATTTTTGCTCTTCAAATTGCGCTTTTCTGTATTATCGTGAAATATTGTGACAATAATGGCGTGTGAAAAACGTAATACTAGTCTCCAAAGTAAACTGCGAAATGACAGTGAAAACGAAAGCAGTGTGTTAGCGCCACCGAGTAATGAATTAACTGATGTTCAAAGTAATAATTTGGTAATTGTGCATAGGGAAATGGAGCGGGTGGCAAACAATGGTGTAGACAGCGAAACAATTAGAGAACAGGGAAGCATTATCGATCGATCGGTCGGCGACAGCTCGCCTCAGGAATCCGAAATGACAGGACACAATTTCGCAAATACTGTAGATTCAGGTTTTGGGTCATCACCGTTTTCCCAAATAAGTCAAGACACATTTTCTGCTTGTCAAAATGTGAATATTGCCGTTGAAAATGCACTGCCAAAAAGCATAGAGAAACAGATTCCGGACAATAATACATTATTATTGCAATTAATGCAACAAATGCTACAAAAGTTAGACAGAATGGAACAAAATCTTCAAAAGTTAGACACAATGGAACAACACCAGAGACAAACACAGCAACAGTTAGACGCAATGGAACAAAATCTTCAAAAGTTAGACTCATTGGAGCAAACTCTTGAACAAACACGTGAGGATTTAACTACTGAGTTACATCCCAATGAATCGAAATGTCAAAAAGTCTGCAATGACGTAAAAACACAAATTTGTGAGCATTTTCAACCTATTTTTTCGCGGCATGAAAATGCATTACAGATTCATGAAGCAGCCATAAAAGAACTGCAAACTATTGTTCATGAAAATCATGAGACCTTGCAAGCTAAAATTGATTCAGTTGCATCTACCGATTCGGTTACGCAACTTGAAAAAACTCAAGAAAACTTAAAGGACACAGTAGATACGATTTCAACACAAATGGACAGTCTGAAACTTGGTTCAGAAAAACACACTGAGGAAATAAGTATACTATCAGAGAAAGTAGTTGAACTTTCGGATCAGCTAAATAATTTATCTACGAAGGTAGATGATAATCTGAATGACACAAAACCGGTAGTCTTTAATGACACAGAAGAGTGCGAACAAATTAGGAAATTCAAACAAAATCAGAATCAAATTAATACGCAACACCAAAGAAAAATCCGCGAAGTACAAGATCAGCTGACACAGGTAATACAAGAATTACGTATTTCAGAGGACACTCGCGCTCCAACATGGGAAGAGGGACATAGAAATACGGAAAAGCCGCAAAATAATAACACAGGGCATTTCGGAAGTTATGAAAGAAATTGGCAATGTGCACCGAATTTTGAGATGGAACCGCCGACATGACCTAACAATGACCGATATGCTACTCGCCGACACAATGATTTTTACTATAAGCTGTTAAAAAAGAAAAAAAAAAAAAGGCAGAATAACTTCAGGCGCAACAGTTCGGCGCGCAGTTAAGATTCCGGGAGAAATTCTCCACCACATGACCGACAAACAAGAAACTATGTAAACTACCGACAAAACGACAGACCTGAATTGCATCAGAACTGGCGAGCTTCAAACAGGGCAGGGCCCTCTCGTCACGGTGAATTTGTAGAAGTTAGGTCTCCAAATCCCAATAACGACACGCGCCAACAAAGAGACAACAGACAATGACCCGCACCGCAGGCAGACACCTGCGCCGGCTGGCTCCGAGATAAATAACATAGATGCTAACCCTGAGAAAAATTCCAGTATTCTTTAACGACGTATACCGCATGATAATTGCATTATTCAAACTCTGAGTACTATGAAGAGTAAAGGATTGCACCACCCTTCACATGTAAAACCGTTTATTGAAAGATAATCTGCTTTTTAACTTTGTCTTTGCCATATAACTTTTCACTTTACATTTCTAGTATGCTTCGTCAGACTTACGAAACTGTTAACATGCAACAATGTTTGAAGTTACACATCCAGTCTAGAACCTAGGGAACATTTTTAAACAGAAATTACGAATGTATTGTTATAGTGAACAGACGACACAGTGTTGTATTTGTACATTCTTGCTTGTTTGTTGCACGATTACGTAACGACTATAAGGCTCACATACTTAGAACATTTACCAGTACTGCTAATGAGATTTAAATGCAACATTTTGGTTTATTTGAAAATACATTCTGAAATTAAAGTGCTTTCTGAGAGATACCAGATGACACAGAGGTTAGTTTATGTGACAGCTACACGATTTTATCACGACGCTACTAATGAGTGACAATTTACAATGTTGCTTTTGCGGTGTATCTGTTTTATATCTGCACAGTTTTCTGAATTCTTCTGGAAAGAAAAACATGTTTTAGTAGTAACTTTTGTGGTATAGCTACAAGGAGACAGCCTTTTCCGTAGCACAACAATACGTTACAACACAGTACTTTCCTCATCACGGCAATAAGCGTAATAACTAAGATATCTGTAAGCAAAGCATTTCACTTTTGTTTATCATCAGGTAAGTACATTGACTTCAGCAGAACTTTGCTTACAGAGGACGATAACTACGAGACTTCCACAGAGACTATCTTACAACATGACGCACAGTTTAGCGCTACAGGACACGTATTTGACTGATTAATTTTGTACTTAAAACATTTATTTTTAAAGATTTTTATATTGCAAAGAAAGTTTTCCGCGATACATTTCATTCCATTGCTGTAATCTGTAACACCTGAGGGTATAATTACATTGATCCTCAGGGGGGTACACGCTTACTTTGTGTACCATGTGTTTGGCATGCACAAGGAGCCCTAGCTAATATGGTATTTGCTTATACAACTTTACACATCGGTACCATATTTCTGTAACACACAAATTACACAGCTATCTGATCATTTAACTGAGAGATAAGCTTTTTTTTTTAATACATCAGTGACACATGTTTACGCAATTACACAGTTGGATAACTTCACACTTATGAAACTGTATTTTGTCTGTACTTTGTAAACTGTTCATATTTTTTCGGAACAATTGTGATCCTCAGGGGGGTACACGCTTACTTTGTGTACCATGTGTTTGGCATGCACAAGGAGCCCTAGCTAATATGGTATTTCCTTATACAACTTTACACATCGGTACCATATTTCTCTAACACATAATTACACAGCTATCTGATTATTTGACAGAGATAAACATTTTTTTTACTACATCAGTGACAGATGTTTACGTAATTACACAGTTGAATAACTTCACACTTATGAAATTGCATTTTGTCTGTACTTTGTGAACTGTTCATATTTTTTCGGAAGCATTGTGATACTATGAGAGCTTTGAATGATGTATTTGGTAAGGGAGCATGATTTTAAAGTACGTTTGAGGCAGATGACACTTTTGACATGAGCAGAGAATTTTTTTAAGTTTTGATATTATTGGAGGAAGCTACGACGATTTTGAGAGTTGACTGAGGTGTTATGATGTTATTTTTACGACGACGATGTGTATTATGCTGTTGAGGTATGTTTATGATCCATAAGCTGATGCTATATAAGGAATGTGATTACGTGTTTATATGTACACTCCTGGAAATGGAAAAAAGAACACATTGACACCGGTGTGTCAGACCCACCATACTTGCTCCGGACACTGCGAGAGGGCTGTACAAGCAATGATCACACGCACGGCACAGCGGACACACCAGGACCCGTGGTGTTGGCCGTCGAATGGCGCTAGCTGCGCAGCATTTGTGCACCGCCGCCGTCAGTGTCAGCCAGTTTGCCGTGGCATACGGAGCTCCATCGCAGTCTTTAACACTGGTAGCATGCCGCGACAGCGTGGACGTGAACCGTATGTGCAGTTGACGGACTTTGAGCGAGGGCGTATAGTGGGCATGCGGGAGACCGGGTGGACGTACCGCCGAATTGCTCAACACGTGGGGCGTGAGGTCTCCACAGTACATCGATGTTGTCGCCAGTGGTCGGCGGAAGGTGCACGTGCCCGTCGACCTGGGACCGGACCGCAGCGACGCACGGATGCACGCCAAGACCGTAGGATCCTACGCAGTGCCGTAGGGGACCGCACCACCACTTCCCAGCAAATTAGGGACACTGTTGCTCCTGGGGTATCGGCGAGGACCATTCGCAATCGTCTCCATGAAGCTGGGCTACGGTCCCGCACACCGTTAGGCCGTCTTCCGCTCACGCCCCAACATCGTGCAGCCCGCCTCCAGTGGTGTCGCGACAGGCGTGAATGGAGGGACGAATGGAGACGTGTCGTCTTCAGCGATGAGAGTCGCTTCTGCCTTGGTGCCAATGATGGTCGTATGCGTGTTTGGCGCCGTGCAGGTGAGCGCCACAATCAGGACTGCATACGACCGAGGCACACAGGGCCAACACCCGGCATCATGGTGTGGGGAGCGATCTCCTACACTGGCCGTACACCACTGGTGATCGTCGAGGGGACACTGAATAGTGCACGGTACATCCAAACCGTCATCGAACCCATCGTTCTACCATTCCTAGACCGGCAAGGGAACTTGCTGTTCCAACAGGACAATGCACGTCCGCATGTATCCCGTGCCACCCAACGTGCTCTAGAAGGTGTAAGTCAACTACCCTGGCCAGCAAGATCTCCGGATCTGTCCCCCATTGAGCATGTTTGGGACTGGATGAAGCGTCGTCTCACGCGGTCTGCACGTCCAGCACGAACGCTGGTCCAACTGAGGCGCCAGGTGGAAATGGCATGGCAAGCCGTTCCACAGGACTACATCCAGCATCTCTACGATCGTCTCCATGGGAGAATAGCAGCCTGCATTGCTGCGAAAGGTGGATATACACTGTACTAGTGCCGACATTGTGCATGGTCTGTTGCCTGTGTCTATGTGCCTGTGGTTCTGTCAGTGTGATCATGTGATGTATCTGACCCCAGGAATGTGTCAGTAAAGTTTCCCCTTCCTGGGACAATGAATTCACGGTGTTCTTATTTCAATTTCCTGGAGTGTATATGAATAATCAATAGAAGTTAGGGACTCTGTTTGGAAACCGAGAATCGTACTTTAAGAGTTATGAAATGTGTGTAAATGCGTGAATGTATCACAATGCCGGCGAAAATTTTTTGGACACTGTTATATTCATAAGATATTGTTTCTACACATTTGTAACCAAATTCTCAACCTGTGAAATATTTTTATGTGAGACTGTCACTGTAGCGAAAACTGCGGTCGTAAATATTTCGGTACGAAAGTTCAGTGACCACCTGCACGTAATGTGTCGTGGGCACCCAGGTGAGCGGCCAGGTGTGTCAGATGCCTGGAGAAAAAGCCATTATTGCGAGCAGCGACACAGGTAGAAAAAAAAAAAGGGAGGCCATTATCCTTGCTATTGACGTTCCTTTGTAGAAAGTATCGTAAATACGACACGCTAATAATAACTTGGAAACATTTTTACATCTGCACACCTGATTCTGACAAGCGTCTTTCTATGAGAGTTGTGAGAATTTCTACTAACTTATGAAATGTCACATGACTATTGAATGATATTTTATGCTTTGCCTTTCATAGTTGCTTATTTCCTTTGTTATCTAGTTTCCAGCAGTGTTGCAGCATGGGTTTTATAAAAAAAAAAATCATTTGCTAATGTGAACACTTTCTGTCAACAGATCTATTAAATAATTATTTTATGACCCACATTCTTCGAAAAAGGAGCTCTTGGAATGGAAAGAACAATAAGAAGGGACTAATAACAGTAACTGCATACATAATTTTCTTTTCAACTACTTGGTAATTTTTTTTCGTAGAATAAGTTTTTGTGATGCATCACTCTAGTGTTAAGATGTGACGTAAGTTTTAAACATGGCCATTTTTACTGTAATATTTTTTCTGCTTGAGCTATGTCATGTTTAGGTATAAGTTGCTGCTGTTTGCCAGGCATAGTGTTATTGAATTTGACTTTGTATTATTCTGTTAAGCCAGTTTTACTAATGATTTATTTTTATTGTTTGCTGCACATTGCCTTAGATTAGTTGTAATATTACAATTGCTTTGCTAATTTTTTAATGCTGCTTGCTTCGCAAATCTGGGTTTTTTTCATTGCTGTTTATATTAATTGTTTTATGTGATGCTGCATTGCCTCGTCCCTTGGTATATATATCTGAGCTCAGTAGATTTAAGTTAGCTTAAGAGGGGGTAGACTATATAAGAAACTAACTATGATGAATTGGAAGAAACGCATTGAGAAGCCACAAGAAACAGATAGGGCCAAAATGAGTATTGTACAATGAGAAATAATTATTTTGAAAGAAATATGAATAGAATACAGGAAGGAGGTATAGATAGGACTTTTTGGGAATAATGATGAACGAAGGGAGATCTCCAAGAACAAAAAAGGTTTTGTTCGCAAAATACTGCAGTACCAAAAGTTACACTGAAAACGAACCCTGTCATTTCCATTGTGTTATCCCCGTATGTGTTTGTGCACCCTTGTGTATTTGTTTTCTTCCTGTCTCTGTGTACTGTTTCATAGAAATTTTTTCTCTTCTAATACTCAGCTACATGAACTATGATGAGGAATACTGTTATCCTCAAATATAATTTGCATTGATAATATGTTATTTACTTTGTAAAGATGTTTAGACATTTATCTATTTTGTTTTGTTGCTCATGTGTGAAGTTGATGTTTCGAAAGTTATTCTGATCTTTTATGTAGGTACTTATAATTCCTGTAACACTATTGTATATGTTATTTCGATTCTTTTGTAAAGCCAGTACTACAAATGTTATCTGTATTGTTATGTTCTTGAATGATGTATTTTGTACCTTTGTAATTGTATTCTTATGTTATAAAATTGTAATTGACAGCAGTTCATCAAATTAAGCAACTTGTAAGTTCCATTTCACTGCACACGTTTCTGTTGGTCATACTATATGGACAATATGTGAGAAGTAGGGACTGTTAGTGTTTGCACGTGTGTTAATAATTCAGCAAGGGACTGGATAACAGCATTGCTGGTTCTAAGGACAATTCCAAAAACTTTGTGAGTGCACAAGTGGTGGTTATGGACTTGCTCTATTATCCGCAAGACTCTTCAATGGTGATTGTGCACCTGCATAGTCACAACAGATGGCTGCTGGCCGTCTCTACAAGGACTACAGTGGGTCTGCATCTTTGATGGCCCACCAGTACCATTATTTCTACAAGGACTGCAGTGGGTCAGCGCCTCTGGTGGCCCACCAATAGCGTAATCTCTACCAGGACTACAGTGGGTCTGCTCTGTGATGACCTACCCACCAATACTCTTCAAAACGTCGAATGACTCGGCTGTGGGTTTGCTCTGTTGTGGCCCATTACCTGTCAGCATGTCAAGAGTCAGCACTGTCTTTCCGTTGGAAGGACAACGCTACTTCTTCAAGACTGCATGGAAATCCACTACTTCTGTGTGCATTTTCTTTTACTGCTCAGACTTTGAGAAAAACACTGATATTTTACTGTGATGAACGATTAGGACTGTCTTTATGGACTGTGAGAAAGTTTAGCTTTTGACCAACATTGTATCAATAAGTGTGTGCATTTGATTTCTTTGTTATTGTAATTGTGAAAAACAATTTTAACAAATATGTATTGGCCAGTGCCCAACAAAATTTGTAAAATTTTTTGTGGGTAGCATGGGGGCTATGTAAGTAGGCTGTTTAGGTTTTTTTATTGTTAACGCCACCTCTGTTTGAAAATCACTGGCTGTGGCTGCTTTGCATTGTTGTAATACTCGCCATTGTAGTGTTAGGCAGCTGGCTGCGAACAGCGCGTAGCGTTGCGCAGTTGGAGGTGAGCCGCCAGCAGTGGTGGATGTGGGGAGAGAGATGGCGGAGTTTTGTAATTTGTCATGAACTGCTATATATATGATGATATCAAGGTAAATACATTCTTTGCTCTCTATTAATATCTTTCATTTGCTAACTATCCCTATCAGTAGTTAGTGCCTTCCATAGTTTGAATCTTTTATTTAGCTGGCAGTAGTGGCGCTCGC
The DNA here is from genome assembly GCF_023898315.1 of Schistocerca nitens. Taxonomy (NCBI): domain Eukaryota; kingdom Metazoa; phylum Arthropoda; class Insecta; order Orthoptera; family Acrididae; genus Schistocerca; species Schistocerca nitens. The sequence continues at coordinate 309,427,848 of NC_064615.1, read as the reverse complement.
TGTATTGCAGTAGCTTGAGCAGCGAAGATTTTTGTGAGGTAAGTGATTTGTGAAAGGTATAGTTTAATGTTAGTCAGGGCCATTCTTTTGTAGGGAATTTTGAAAGTCAGATTGCGTTGCGCTAAAAATATTGTGTGTCAGGTTAAGCACAGTCGTGTACTATTATTAAAAGGGGACGTTTCAGTACATAATCGAGGTTTTGCTTTTTCGCTTCTTTTTCCATCTTTGCAGTCAGCAGTTTAGTACAAAGATGGGTGGACTGTACTTAGTAGAAGCTGACCCTGGTGATAACGGGCACAAAAGCTTGCAGACGTACATAAAGAAGGTTTTTTGCTTTTACGTTTCTTTTTTCGTCTTTGTAGTCAGTAGTTTAGCATAACGGTGGATGGACTGTACGTAGAAGGAGCTAGCCCTGCTACTTGAAGAGTTGAAGGCACCATCTCCACTTCCAGCCAGCTGCGGGGTGTTAGCAGTGAGCTAGGAGCACGGCGCGCAGTGTCTACTGCCGAGGCACCTTTGGATGTGTGAGACGCGGGCTGCTGGACTCCGCCTGGACATCCAACTTAGCTTTTCCGTGGTTTCTCTGAACGGCATACGGCAAATGCCAAACGGATGCTTCGAAAGAGACACGTCTTTCCTCAACTCGAAAATGTCCTCAGTACCTACCAAACTCGAAATGGTTCGAATGGCTCCAAGCACTATGGGCTTAATATCTGAGGTCATCAGTCCCCTAGAACTTAGAACTACTTAAACCTAACTAACCTAAGGACATCACACACAACCTGAGACCGTAGCAGCCGCGTGGTTCCGGAGTGAAACGCCTAGAACCGCTCTACCACAGCGGCTGGCCTACCAAACTCGTCATCGATGGAACGTTAAAACATAGTACCCCTGTCTTCTTAAATGGCGACAGATGTCACTAAAGCTACATCGTATAGCTCCAAACAACAGGTATTTATCAATTACCCTGTCCAGAAAAAAAAAAAATAGAAGCATACGGAAGCCATGGTCGGAAGTCAATGTAACTTTGTATAGGTGCACATCATCGGTTCGTACTTAACTGATTAGAGCTGGAATTCCCTGTGACTGTTAGAACTGACACCAGAGCTAATTAGCGTTGTCCGTGTTTAGTATTGTTACCAGGCCTGCTAGGATATATAAGGGGCGTGAACAGCGCTAGATGTTGTATGATCACCGTGAAGGACGCGGAAATGACGCATACTCGTGTGGGACAGAGTTGACATCACCTGACAGATTTTGAAAGGGCCTCGATTTCGCTGGCTAGATGAATCGTTCAATTTGTGGGGCATCAAGACGTGATATAACCCGGTACTGGACTGCGTGGGAAGGTGTGTGCAAACATACTTGTCAAGGTTCCGGTTGACCACCTCCAACTATAACAACTGTGCCTGCCATCCAACAAGTGATGGACTTCCTGAAACATTCTATGTAAACCTTGTAAGTAGGCTGTTTATGTTTTCTTATTGGCAACGTTACGTAGCGCTCTGTATGAAAATCACTGGCTGTGCTGTGTGCAGTCTGTGGCTAGTTTGCATTGTTGTCTGCCATTGGAGTGTTGGGCAGCGGCAGCTGGATGTGAACAGCGCGTAGCGTTGCGCAGTTGGAGGTGAGCTGCCAATAGTGGTGGATGTGGGGAGAGAGATGGAGGAGTTTTGAAATTTGTAAGACTGGTTGTCATGAACTGCTATATATATTATGACTTTTGAACACTAGTAAGGTAAATACATTGTTTGTTCTATATCAAAATCTTTCATTTGCTAACTATGCATATCAGTAGTTAGTGCCTTCGGTAGTTTGAATCTTTTATTTAGCTGGCAGTAGTGGCGCTCGCTGTATTGCTGTAGCTTGAGTAACGAAGATTTTTGTGAGGTAAGTGATTTGTGAAAGGTATAGGTTAATGTTAGTCAGGGCCATTTTTTTGTAGGGATTTTTGAAAGTCAGATTGCGTTGCGCTAAAAATATTGTGTGTCAGTTTAAGGACAGTCATGTAAAATTGTTCTAAGGGGACGTTTCAACCTGCGCATCGACAGGTGATGATGATGATGAAGTTAGGTTTGTTGGGCGCTCAACTGCGCGATTATCAGCGCCCGTACAAATTCCAAAGCTTTGCTCAGTCCAGTCTCGCCACTGTCATGAATAATGATGAAATGATGAGGACAACACGAACACCGAGTCATCTCGAGGCAGGTGAAAAAATCCCTGGCCCCGCTGGGACTCGAGCCCGGGACCCCGTGCTTGGGAAGCGAGAACGCGACCGCGAGACCACTAGCTGCGGACGCATCGACAGACGTCACTTAAGCTGACTCGTATAGTGCTACACAACGGACATTTAGCAAATCGGAGACTACCAGCAACAGGATCAGTGAATTACCGTCCCCGTAGCCTACCATTATCGCAACAGCACAAAAGGCAACGTGTGGACTGATGCCGTCACCGGGATGCATCGACTGCTGACGAATGTCCTCCCATTGCGTTCATCAGTGAATCGCGGTTCTGCATCACTCCGTCGGCGAGTACGGCGGCGACCTGGTGAGGTCCGATTCTAGTATTTCGGAGAGGCGTAGCAGTGTTACACCTGTTGCCATGAAGTGAGGAGTCATCGGGTATGACTTCCGGTAACGGCTAGTAGTGATTGTGGGAACTCTGCCGGCAAAACGGTACGTCACAGACAACATGCTTCCTCATGTGCTACCTCTCATGTGACAATATGCTGGCGCGAGTTTTCAACATGAAAATACTTGTCCATACATGGCCACGAGTTTCTATGAACTGTTTGCATAATGTCGAACTACTCTCATGCCCAGAAAAATCCTCATATCTGCCCAATAGAACGTGCGTAGTACCAGCTCAGAGATCAACTCCGTCCTTTTGTGTCGTCGTTGACACTGTAGAGTCTTGTACGGGGGCAAGCAAGGGAGAGGATGTTGTTTGGTGGACAGTATCCTCTTTCTGCAACAGAACTGCACGCGTGTATTAACAAGTTTCTTTCTTAACAAGAAAAAGAACCTACTTATCTTTAAGCAAGTTGTTGCGGTACAAGCTCTTCCGTGCCCGCATCTCGTGGTCGTGCGGTAGCGTTCTCGCTTCCCACGCCCGGGTTCCCGGGTTCGATTCCCGGCGGGGTCAGGGATTTTCTCTGCCTCGTGATGGCTGGGTGTTGTGTGCTGTCCTTAGGTTAGTTAGGTTTAAGTAGTTCTAAGTTCTAGGGGACTAATGACCATAGCTGTTAAGTCCCATAGTGCTCAGAGCCATTTGAACTATTTGAACCAAGCTCTTCCGTAATAGCGCACATTAGCCTCACTGCTGGTGAAGTACAGGTCCCGCTATAAACACTTGACTCTCGTAGCCGATAATGTAAACTGATAGAAGCCAACTAGAATAGTGACTGAGTTTGTGACTGCAACTGTACTCTGTCTGCGACTGGGCAGACTGTCTGTGACGGACGGGGCCACCGGGCCGTGGCAGCGATCCAAATACTGCCCGTCCAGATGGCGTTGCAGTGCATTGCTTGCAAGTCTGCCTTTGGCCTATCTCCTGACGGGCGCGCTTGATTCAGCGTCTATTATCGATCGTCTTGCAACCTCTTTGCCGACCAGAGTGCTGGCGGCAGCTTATGCCAGCACTCATCCCAGCTCCAGTATCCAGGATATCAAGGACGAGTCACAAAAGAGGCCATCAAATGAAAACGAAGCAGATGGGAAAACCATCTCGCTGTGAGACACGATTGTCAGTGCCATCATGGAAAAACGTTTGCTCTTGTTTACGGAACCACGATTGTACCCAGACAAATCAAATTCATGGCCACGAATCTCTTTCTTCAGATCTCCAAAAAATATGGCTATCGCATGGGAGGTGATCGGGACTGTGTGGAGAGTGTATAAGGGCTCCCCTGCGAAACTTCTGCAGTGTACTCGAAACAACCTTGGGAACATGTGGATCCATCCAAATGTAGAGCACGCCTGGGTGCAATCATGCTTCCTTAGGCAACTGCAAACGTTTTCCTATGAACTCACTTTTTTTGCATCTGTCTCGTTTTCATTTTATTGCCCCTTGCACAAAGGTTATCGGCCAGTTTACCTCAGGAAAGGATACAACGCCTTCATGACACACTTGCGAACTTAATTAGTGCCTGCGTCCAAGTCACAATGGTTGCAACATCAGACTGATAGATAGGCTCGTACTGCCAAGGTCTTTGTAAATTTGACTCTATTCTAATCACTACAACCATATCGCACCTCATTTCTGAATCAAGGAAACAACATGAAGGTCTTTCTGTTTACTGCTGTTTTGGTAAAAACTTTCCACCCTTATAAGCCTGCTACTCTTTTTTGTTTTTTTGTTGTTTTTTTTTACATTCAATCTTACGATGGTTTCAAAACGTGTTCAAGAAAAAAATGGTTGAAATGGCTCTAAGCACTATAGGACTTAACATCTGAGGTCATCAGTCCCCTAGACATATAACTATTTGAACCTAACTAACCTAAGGGTATCATACACTTCCACGCCCCAGGCAGGATTCGAACCTGCAATCGTAGCAGCAGCGCGGTTACGGGCTGAAGTGCGTAGGAACCGCTCGGTCAAGCGGAATAGTGAGTTGAGTCGTAGCTACAGGCGATTTATGTCAGGTGGACAATTACTCCAGTCACGGTAAGCCATTAACGCCGAGCATTGATGGGTGCTCACTTAATAAAGGCACTGGATGTACTGAGTATAAGAATAAAGGGTGGCGCAATTTCTTAGTGGCGCTGAGTGACTGATACCTTTCGTATCTCACATGACTGGCCAGGACGTTCGGACAACATGCCTTTGAAGCTACCTGTCCAATTTCGTTAATTTAGTAGCAGTTACCAAAAAGTTGCTTCCTAATTCAAAATACACTGCAAATTTCCTCCAACCAAAAAAACTACTAAGATAACTATTAAAGCAATTTAAATACTGTCTCCTTTAACACCCTCCCTACATCTCCCAGTAATAACAGAATATGAACAATTATGCGGCCATATAGAGACAACCAAAGCAGTCCCTGTGCACTATCCACAGTGTCACTGCCTATTTCTGCGGAAGTGCTAGGTTCGATTCCAGAGGACCACCTAGGCTTGTTCTACTTACGCATACTATTTATTTTGCAGCACATGAGAGTTTTCGGGAAAGTTTGCATGCGAGTGAATACAGAGTTGCATCAAAATTTATTGAAATGTTTGCGAAAAATGCGAATTCTAGAAGAGTGTTAAGGGAAACTGTAGCCAAAGAAATATACTGTGATTTGAGCAGTGTGTATGCTAATCGACGAGCAGGCTCTAGCGTCAAAAGATAAGTAACCACAGTTTAGTCATTGCTGGTTTAAGAACTGCTTGTATGCAGGGTGTTACAAAAAGGTACGGCCAAACTTTCAGGAAACATTCCTCACACACAAATCAAGAAAAGATGTTATGTGCACATGTGTCCGGAAACGCTTAATTTCCATGTTAGAGCTCATTTTAGTTTCGTCAGTATGTACTGTACTTCCTCGATTCACCGCCAGTTGGCTCAAGTGAAGGAAAGTAATGTTGACTTCGGTGCTTGTGTTGAGATGCGACTCATTGCTCTACAGTACTAGCATCAAGCACATCAGTACGTAGCATCAATAGGTTATTGTTCATCACGAACGTGGTTTTGCAGTCAGTGCAATGTTTAAAAATGCGGAGTTGGCAGATGCCCATTTGATGTATGGATTAGCACGGGGCAATAGCCGTGGCGCGGTACGTTTGTATCCAGACAGATTTCCAGAACGAAGGTGTCCCGACAGGAAGACGTTCGAAGCAATTGATCCGGGTCTTAGGGAGCACGGAACATTCCAGCCTATGACTCGCGACTGCGGAAGACCTAGAACGACGAGGACACCTGCAATGGACGAGGCAATTCTTCGTGCAGTTGACAATAACCCTAATGTCAGCGTCAGAGAAGTTATTGCTGTACAAGGTAACGTTGACCACGTCACTGTATGGAGAGTGCTACGGGAGAACCAGTTGTTTCCGTACCATGTACAGCGTGTGCAGGCACTATCAGCAGCTGATTGGCCTCCACGGGTACACTTCTGCGAATGGTTCATCGGACAATGTGTCAATCCTCATTTCAGTGCAAATGTTCTCTTTACGGATGAGGCTTCATTCCAACGTGATCAAATTGTAAATTTTCACAATCAACATGTGTGGGCTGACGAGAATCCGCACGCAATTATGCAATCACGTCATCAACACAGATTTTCTGTGAACGTTTGGGCAGGCATTGTTGGTGATGTCTTGATTGGGCCCCATGTTCTTCCACCTACGCTCAATGGAGCACGTTATCATGATTTCGTGCGGGATACTCTACCTGTGCTGCTAGAACATGTGCCTTTACAAGTACGACACAACATGTGGTTCATGCACGATGGAGCTCCTGCACATTTCAGTCGAAGTGTTCGTACGCTTCTCAACAACAGATTCGGTGACCGATGGATTGGTAGAGTCGGACCATTTCCATAGTCTCCACGCTCTCCTGACCTCAACCCTCTTGGCTTTCATTTATGGGGGCATTTGAAAGCTCTTGTCTACGCAACCCCGGTACCAAATGTAGAGACTCTTCGTGCTGGTATTGTGGACGGCTGTGATACAATACGCCATTCTCCAGGGCTGCATCAGCGCATCAGGGATTCCATGCGACGGAGGGTGGATGCATGTATCCACGCTAACGGAGGACATTTTGAACATTTCCTGTAACAAAGTGTTTGAAGTCACGCTGGTACGTTCTGTTGCTGTGTGTTTCCATTCCATGATTAATGTGATTTGAAGAGAAGTAATAAAATGAGCTCTAACATGGAAAGTAAGCGTTTCCGGACACATGTCCACATAACATATTTTGTTTCGTTGTGTGTGAGGAAGTTTCCTGAAAGTTTGGCCGTACCTTTTTGTAACACCCTGTATATTGGGTTGGTGCGTAAATTCATAGCGTTCTTCCATAAGTTTAATACACACAACAGAAACACGTAACAGTGATTGTAGTCATCAATAACATATTCTACTTCTCTACTCACAAGTCTGTCAACGCTGGAGTAATTTTCGATTTCGTGACTGTGGAAATCACGTGATATTGAGGCGAAGAACTCGTCGAGCCATGATCAGAGCACATTTTAATCCGGAAAGGAATTTCGTTCTAGGTCCTTCGATAGAGAGCAGAAAAGTTGAAAATCTGAGAGCGAATGAGCAGGTGGTTCAAATGGTTCAAATGGCTCTGAGCACTATGGGACTCAACTGCTGAGGTTATTAGGCCCCTAGAACTTAGAACTAGTTAAACCTAACTAACCTAAGGACATCACAAACATCCATGCCCGAGGCAGGATTCGAACCTGCGACCGTAGCGGTCTTGCGGTTCCAGACTGCAGCGCCTTTAACCGCACGGCCACTTCGGCCGGCTGAATGAGCAGGTGAAACCATCTTCTGAACAGTCTTGTTGTCAGTGCACCAGAATGCGGGCGAGCGTTATTGTGGAGTAGCATCGCTACACGCAGCCTTACTGGTCGTTGTACCTGGACTGCGTCTGCAAGACGTCTTATTTGTTGTCCATGAAGGTCAGCAGAGATGGTTACACCTCGGGGAAGCATTTCGTAGTACACCTCCCCGTCGCTGTTCCACTGGATGCATAACGTTATCTTTAGTGAATGTGCGCCGGTCTTTGTACGGAGAGCTGCTGCTTTGTTTGGGCTCAACCAAACACACCATTTCTCGTCGTCAGTAACGATACAGCATATGAATGTTCGTTGTTGTTCACGACCATTTGATCACGAGCAAGTAGAGATACACCCGCTGATTTTTATGATTTTGGCTTAGAGCATGCGGTAACCATACGCCCGATTTTTGAACATTCCTAACTGCTAGCGAATGTCGCACGATGCTGTAATGATCACAGTTCATCACATTTGCCATTTTACGCGTACACTAATGTGAATCATTGTGGATTAATGCATTTAAGCGATCTTCATCAAACCACTAAGCTCTTCCGGATCGTATAGAATCACCAATGTCAAAACGCTCTCCTTAAAACGAGAAAACTATTTTCTTGCCGTTGGCTGCCAGTGGCGATATCGCCATACACGGCACAAATGTTTCTGGCTACCTCCACTGCTGTCACCCCTCTACTGGACTCGAACACAAGAATATGTTAGAAATGTTCCGATTTCCCCACTTAGTTCTCCATTTACTAGTGCCCACAGCTGCACACACTATCTCCAAATGAAAAAATGACAATGTGTAAACTCAAACAGCAAGAGTGAATTACGAACAAAAAATGACAATTGTTAAATGAACCCGTAGAAACCGAAATAACAAAATGCAAAACAAAAACGCTTCGAATGTATACACAGCCTAATAGAAAGCGTTGAATAGACGCGATTATGTTTTAAAAGTAACTGAGAGTCTTTCTAGACACACCTGAATATCTTTATCTACCTGTACCCAAAAAGGTTTCTTTGCAGCTGGAGGCACATTACTGAAGACTGTAAATAATTATGCATGGCCACAGGATTATATTAAAATGCACTTCTACTAGGTCTACAACTTTGCTTCCGCTGTTTTTTCTGGAAGTTCGGGGCTTTATTGCGAAAAACTTACTAGAAAATTATGATTCATAATATTGTCCAACGCCATCCACTACATTCTCCCATCTTTCGGATAGGATACGAATCCCGTGGTGGAAGAACTGGGCGTCTTTTCTGGGGATCCATGAATCGATTCAATTTTGCACTTGTTCATATGATCGGAAGAGCTGGTCAGCCCGACTGTATGCCACTGACCGAAAAAGGTAGTAGTCAGAGAGAGCAACGTATGGAGAAAGCGGTGGGAGGGATAGGACTTCTCATTTCAATGTTTCCACACATATTTTGACGGGTTCGAGCACTGACCTGCTGCAAAATCACCTTTACGTGTCTGTCGCTGTATTGTGGCCGTTTATGTTTCAGTGCTGGACTCGAACGCATCAATAGATTTCGATAATGATGTCCTGTGACTGTCTTCGTCTGTTTCAGTAGCTACGAAAACGTTCTGTCTTCCACCGCCATGCCGGTCTTCGACACCAAAATCACCGTTCTTAAATCGTTGAAAACATTCTCTGCACGCTCTTCCACTCATTGTTCCCTCACCATTGGTCTTACCCAGCATTTTAAGAGCCACAGCCACAGATTTCTTCATGTTAAAGCAGAAATTCCCGCAAATGGCGAGAAATGGGTACGTAAGTAGACGTACTTAATCGAGAATAACCTTATGATGCAATCACAAATCTGCGATAGCGATAACCACGATGCCACAGCGTAGGTGCCCTTTCTAAGGTTGGCACTACGAGAGCGGAAGATCTTCGCCGACGACAGCGCCCTCTAGCCGGCGCTGTGCAGCTCTACGAGCGCCGCTTCAGCCCATTTGATCAAGAGCAGACGACCAACCAACATTGTTTCATTTTCATAGTGGGCGAGCCAATGCAGATTTTGCCTGTGTTGACTTTGATACATCCGGCTTCGCACATACGTGCTCCTCAGTACAAAGTTATGTATTCACGTATATGTTGTGTTGAGACATAGTAAAACAACTTTTACTTCAATTGGAGTACCGAGAGTTCTACCTCACGTGCTCCTTCTAGCTCCCTATATTCGGCCTACCCTTCAGTTTACAGGAGCAGACCCAGGCGGCATACAAAAAAATCGACTAATACTTTTATGGCATAAGCTTATTGTATTACACCGATGACCAATCACCCGAACCCCACCTGCCATTACTGCCGTCTATTGCAAAGCGGCGGAAGCAACGTTGTGGAACTAATAGATGTAAGCCTTATGGTACGAAATATGTGAGTTATATTACGGAGCATTATTAAGGGTGACACAAAAACCGTGTAGCGTGGCGCATCAAGCCATGAGTACTGTCAATAAGCCCTGGACGAGATTGGTTGCCTCCTTAAAAGAGTACAGTATTCACTTGGAAGCACCGTAGACGGTGTTGAACGGCTACCAGACGGTCATCCTATCATCCACCGCTGACGTAAGTCATGACTGTGTAGCGAGGCGTATGCGCCAGATGGTTGTATGGAGTTAGCACAGACGGCTATGCCTGGAGGCGTGACAGACTGGCAGAAATCAGCTGTCGTGTTGGAACGTGTGCATGACCACACCGTGAATAAAATTGCACGGTTCATAGGTTTATCAACGACACCTGACCAACTTATCTACAACGAAGATGGCCACCTGCAGGGATATCACTCACGAATTATTACTGCGACAAATGAAACAAATAAAGGAGAATGTACACATGCCACATAATTTTATTAGCTTAGTGTATGCCTCTACATTCGTATTAATTTGTGAACTGTTACACAATAAAAGGTGTCACTGAAGTGTGGGGTTCTCGGTAATCTTGTACTTTTAGCCATTTACAATTGCGTCTATGTTCGGAGTAATTGTTCTTGTGCATTTTAGGCGCAGCGTGCAGTTTAATTTCGATCAGACAATGCGTTTCTCAGGCGCGTCTTGTTACATTCTATTGCAGAGAACACTTGTTCACAAATATACCTGGAACCGAACATTGATATTATTGTAGCCGCCAGTTTGTGCAAACGAGGAAATCTATCCTGAGGGAAGTGTCTGTAGAATTCCAAAATGTTTTTCTTGTTTTGAAATTTGTCTCTGTATTCTCTGTCACACTGCAGGTCAATAATTTCTTGCTGCGGCTCAGGACGAATCTCTTAAATATTCGCTGAATATGGAGAGAACAGATCAAAATCACTGTCTAGTGCTGTCAGATCTTGAAAGCGCTGATCAACCAAACTATGTGAATAACGTTCACAGTCTTTGTGAACATCTTGCATGGATGATAATTTAGGAAAATGAGCTAGGTTTCCTGTTTCCAGCTGACTCACCCAAAGTGTCAATTTCATTTTAAAAGCTCGTATTCGATCTATGAAATGAGTAATTAGCAGATCTTTACCTTGTAGTAAAATGTTCAAAGCATTCAGATGGCTAGTTAAATCTGCTAAGAACGCGAGATCACATTCAAACGTGCGCGCGCATTTCCCCTCCCTCCTCTCCCTCCCTACTCTGCGACCTTGCAACTGCTCGCGAGCACGTGCCTGGGCAGACGCGAGTACTCGCGCTCAAAACCGGCCAGTTGTTAAGCCCTGATTTATACACTGACGAGCACCTGCTTAATAGCTTGTTTCTCCGTCTTTGTGACGAAATACATCACTGATTCTGAGTATCAGGAATCCGACAGTTTGTTGGTAGGTCTATGGATTCATGTGGCGTTAAATGTCTAGGCACTGGTCATGTAATTCGCGTGAATAACGGGCGTACGCCACGATGGCGCCCGATACCGACCCACACTGGTTACATAGAATTTACGCCAGGCGACTTTGGTCGCCGAGGCATCAACGAGACATCACAATAATGCTTCTCAAACAACTGCAGCACGGTTCTGGCTCCGAGACGTGGACCATTATTCTGCTGAAAGATGATATCGCCGTCGGGGAAGACGTCAAGCATGAAGTGCTGCCGGTGGTTCACTGCTGTCGGCGTTCCTTCGATAACTACCTACCACAGGTCCCATACAAACGCAGCAGAATGTCTCCCATAGCATAATACTGCTCCCACCAGCCTGTGTCCGCAGCGCGCTGCGCGTTTCAAGCTGCCGTTCACCTAGATGACGGCGTTTGTGGAGACGACCATCGACATCGTGTAGCAAAAATGTGATTCATCCAAAGAGCCGGCAAGTTTGTATTGATCGACGGTCAGATCCTGATGGCCTCGTGCCCACTGCAATCATAACTGACGACGTCGTTGGGCCAACATTTCACCACGTAGGGGTGGTCTGCTGCGGAGCTCCATGTTCAACAACGTACGATGAGTGGTGTGCTCAGAAACATTTGTGTGTGTACCAGCATTTTGCTATCTCGGCAGAGATGCCACAAATTACCATCTATCCTACTTTACGGACCAGACAAGCCTCCCAACCCCACGTTCTGTGAAGAGTCATGGACCCATTTAGAGCCTAGTGGTAGTTTCACTGTCCTACCTCTTTCCGTAGATGCTCACGACAGTAGCACGTGAACATTCGACGAGATTTGCCGTTTTCGAGATACTCGTTCACAGACTCTGCGTAATAATAATCTGCCCTTTGTCAAAGTCGCCTATCTCAATGAATTTCCAAATTTGCAGCCTATATCTTCGCTAAGGTGATCCCCCGTCCCTGTCTGCTCCGCTTAGAATCTTTTGTTACTGCGGCACGTGCCTGCAACGTCATCAGGCGGCATCCAAGGTCGCCGTGGGCAGCAGTCATAATGTTTTGGCTTATCAGTGTACATGTTGCTGTTAACATCAATACATTAATGAACGCATCATTTCTTAGTCCTACCCATGCAACTACACTTAAAGTTTTTTTTCCTTTTTTCTACAGCCTACTCGCCTTTAGTCAGCTATAGTCCAGTTGTTGAATTGTTTGTCTCACTGAGTACGCGCAACTCCGTGTGCCGCTGTAAGAAATGACCTTCTGCTAGTTACATAATACCAAATGTCATAGTACTCAGCTCCCTTTGCAATATTCTCATGAAACTAGTTGAGGTTGACCAGCATTCACTGACAGCAGCAATTCACGTCGGGTTTGAAACCTATTGTCACTGACAAGGCATGACAATCGCCTCCGTTAGGTGTCGACTAGGATCTCCTTACGATCGCTGTTCTTACGCCTTCTTACAAAGCGGAGATGCGGATACACACTGCCTGCACCAGAATCGGAGGGGGAAGGAGAGATTAGCTGAGAAACTTGCAGAAAGTGCAAGGGGGCCACAAGCACACAAGACAACATCCCTATTATTACTGGGGTCAGAGCGGCACATGTTTTAGGTTAGGATCACGTTACCAAATATTTGATCAGGTGAACATCCGCAACTGAGGAACACAATTATTGATAGGATAAAAATGCGCTTCAGTTGCCAATAATATTTTTTTATCGCACTGCCGTCTCAAAGCCCGAAGGTTCATCTTCAGATGTCACAAAATAAAATTATGGAAACAACAATGTGTGGCAATCAGGCAAGTCACTCGTGAGTGGTCACATACACACGCCAGACGGACACACTGGAGCGTAGGACCAGCAGGGGGGGGGGGGGGGGGGCACACTTCTCAACAGCCGAAAAGACTTCCTTGTCAGGTGTCGACGTGTCAGTGGAAGAGTGAAATTTACGTAAAGGATATAACAGGTTGAGATCCAAAATTACTTGCATACTACAAAATCATACTATAACATTTTGAGGAAAGTCGTTAAAATGTCAAGACATATGCACCTCCTGAAGGAAATTAATAATGCAGACAATAAGATTAAAGCTATACGGGATAATGTTAAATAGGAAACATGATACCGAGTCACTGTGCATTATGCCATAACAATTGAACTAAATGACGATATCATAACTGAGAACATTCATAGGTTGCGAATACTTTTAATACTCACTTTCCAAATGTAGCAGCAAAAATAGGAATAAAGAGTTCAATTTAAAAAAAATGTCATTCCACAGAAGTTTAAGCAACAAAATTAGCTCCATCATTCTTCACTGAAATTAACGGAAACATAAAAACTCTAAAATACAAAAGCTCATATGGTATTGAATGAATTTAAAACAAAATACTGAAATGTTTTAAGTTATTATTTGATGTCCTTAGCAATATAAGTAGTGCGTCACTGATAGAGAATCTTTGCAGACAGATTAAAATACGTAGTATTTCAACCTCTTCATAACAATTGTGACAAGGTAGACTTCAATAATTATTGTCATCTTTCCCTACTGTCATCTCTTTCCAAAATATTCGAAAAAGTAATGCACTCAAGAATAGTGCCACATATCATAACAAAGCTCAGATGCAGGAAGGGTTGCACATTCACTCATGAAATATGGGAAGTCTTAAATAATAAAATACTGCCAGTTCGTATTTCTGTGATCTTTCAAAGGTATTTAATGGTGTATGTCACATTCAACCCTTAGAAAAACTCAAGTTTTATGGAATTGCGTTTACACACAGCTGGTCTGAATTGTACTTAACAAACGAAATGCAAAAGGCTGTGCAGAATAACTCAAACAATGTTCAAGGTGTAGAAAATCTTAGTGAGTGTGAAGAAATCACATAGGCAGTCCCAAGGAGTTTAAGTTTTGGTCCACTCCTATTCGTTGTATTTATGAATGACCTTCCACTTAACATTCAGTTAGCAGGTTGGTACTTTTTGCAGACGATACTTGTTTAATAATAAATCTCTCAGAGATAAAGTAACAGAAGAGATTGTTAATCATGTTTTTCAAAGAATTATGCAGTGTTTCTCTGAAAACGGACTCTCTCTCTTTAAATTACAAAAAAACACTATTTTCATTTCTATACAACAAACAGAGATGTACCAACCAGTGATGTAGCACATGAACAGGACTCATTAATAGGGTAGAATGTTTCAAATTTTTGGGTATACATATTGATGAAAATCTGAAGAAAATCTGAACTGGAAGAGGGGTATTCATGACCACCTCAATCAAGTTTAGCTACTGTTGTTCTTCGTATAGTTACTAGTCTTGGAAACAAACTAATTGACCTCCTGACATCTATCGCGTATTTCCACTCAATAATGTCTTATGGAATATTTTTCTGTGGTAATTCACAAATCAGAAAGGAAGTATTGATTACACAAAAGCGAGCAGTACGAATAATACGTGTCCTTCGCCTGCAGTACCTCTTCAAAGGCTTAGGCATTTTAACTGCACTGTCGCAACACGTATATTCACTAATGAACCTCGTTACACATATCAAGAAAAAATGTTCAAATATGTTTTAATTCCTAAGGGACCAAACTGATTAGGTCATCGGTTCCTAGACACACACTACTTAAACTAACTTATGCTAAGAACAACACACACACCCATGCTCGAGGGAGGACTCCAACCTCCGGCGGGAGGAACCGCGCAGTCCGTGGCATGACTCCTCAAACCACGCGGCCACTCCACGCGTTTGAGAAGAATAGTGATATTCATTCCTACAACAATACATAAAAAAGACGTTTATTGCCCAGTATTAAAGCTGCCAGACTGGAGGTCAGTTAACAGCAATAAAGTGTTGGGTCATTCGCCCAATGGAGAACTCCATCTATTCCATAGACGAATCTCTGTTTAAAACACGTAACTCGCAAAAGTCCATTTTACACAGCTGCACACAGAGCTGCTTGTCTTCAAGGAGACAAACACTCAGCAACTGGACAATAGCTTACGGGAAGCGTGCACTGCGTTCTGATGAGTAGCGATTTCGCCTCGCTTCAAATGATGCAGAGCGTCAAATGTAGCGACAGCCCAAAGGAGAGTTCGAACTGCTGTGTGTGAAGGTGTTTAGGTCGAGGGCGTACCAACGAGCCATAATATGAAGGTAGCAATCATCAGCTGGTGTTACTGACCGCAAACTACCACTATGAGGCAGACATTCAAAATCTTTTACTTCACGGTAGAGGTTTTCGTGGTGTTACGCCTATTTGGCAAGCACCAGGAAAATGCTGATAAGCCTTATTGCTGTAAAGTGACAAAGTGCGCACGGCGTAAGCTTCAAATGACCATTCGAGGGTTGCTGAGACACTACCATTATGCTCCAGCTACATTTTTCCGTTCACGACTGGCGACACAGCGCGTTCTACTAATCTGCACTCATCAGGCAACTTTGCTTTTGGAAGTTTACTCTTCACAAAACGGTATTGACAAAAAGAGGTTTCCAACCAAAAAGAAAAAACACACACACGAAATATGCAAGTTTGAAGGGTTGTTCAAAAGACGTTTTAAGCATTTAGATTAACTCGGTAGTGATCATGTCCTGACAAATAATAAACTACCCCAGCGGTTAATTGAAAACGAACCGTTTTGAATTTGTCCATGTTATAGTAAATACACTGTCCGACAAAAGGACAGATGCAACTTCAGTGATTGCAATATCGGGTCAAATTTACAATCGACTTGGGAATATGAGCCCATTTCTCATTACTGTGTTGCACCCGTTCTAGCTGGGTGAATGCACCGCTTCGGTTGGAAAGGGTGTCATACAGTTTTTGTATCCTCTCCTCAAGACATTGGACCACAACCGTTGTAACTGGTCGTTCGTATCCTCGATAATGGCACAGGGACATATGTTCCATCCGCGAGAGATCTTCTTGCCCATGGGAGTACCTCAGCATCACGCACAGTGTTCATAGAGACACGTTCTAAACATTCTGCGTGGTGTCTGTTTGTTCTATATCGTGTCTCCCTACCACTTTCGCGCAACGACGCTCTGAGCGTGTTTTTCAGGGAATTGACTAGTTTGAACCTGGGACCTGTTGCTGGTAAGGAGACGCCAGACCACACATGACCTGTAGAATTCAGAAGAGTTCAGTGAGACTAGCGATGATATAACCAAATGCTTAATGATTTCAGCGTCAGCTCCACTGCACTCCCTGTAAAAGAATCTTAATACTAACTAAATTTAGTGGAAGGGGTTCAAGGCTTTCCTATTTACCAAGGCTGGTAAAATAACGTCGAAAAAGCAGTTAAGTTTACCATTGGAAATTTTATTCTACTCACAAAACATTATTTATAAATTGCACTATTGATAAAAGGAAATGTTTTAATACAGGATGGTAAAAACCAACTGCGTTCAACAAAAATGTGAACGAATATTCCCTGAATGGGTTTCCAAGTTCTACAATGGATCGAAGGATGACCTATGCCATATCACATCTATAATCTAGGTTTAATTTAAGTTTCACAAAAGAGAAAACTATCAAAATGGTCTACAGTGACCCTCAATTATCTTTAATTACTTATCTAACTTGTCGTAAATTACAGTGGCTGGTGTGGCTTCTCAATAACTATATAACAGAAAAATCATCGCGTTTCAGATTTTTACTTCAAGTGGCAAATGTGAACACCATGAGCTTTAATTGACGATCGACACTAGTATTACGCAAAAAGGGGATGTAACAGATGAGACTTCTGCAGTTCTGAGTGAAGCCTTATGCGCTCAAAAATGCGGCATCGCGTGCGTTCATTACCTTGTCGGTGTTCGTCAGGGGGCGGCGGGCAGCACAGCTCTGTCCAGCTCGCCCTCTTGGAAGCAACTCTCCCCTAACTTCTCCTTCCTACCATTTACCGAAGTTGGTTTAAAAAAAAAAATATCTGGCTGTGTTTTCATCTGACCAATCAGGGTCTCAATGTTAACCTTAAGCTCTGCCTACAAAAATCCTATCTATCCAATGAGAAACGTTATACTTTTCATGGTGGGGCAATGTTTTTAAAGTTTTCAACGTAACAAAGAAGCGAAAAAGTCTCACGCTAAAACTTGCAGCTGGTGTGGTCCTTTTAGCGTTATCGTAAGATCTATACTGTTGTTCTGGAGAGCTCTATCTTTTAACATGGGCTGGGGGGTGGTCCTAACGTAACAGAGACGCGAAAAAGTCTCACGCTAAAACTTGCGGGTGGTGTGGTCGTAGCGGTTTGCTGGCGACGTGGGTGTCCGTCCGTCCCTTATCGTAGGGCCTTCCAGCTTGACACGTTTCTGCTCTATGTGACATACTACTGGATTTGCTTATCATGTCAGGGTTTTCATGGAAGGTGTTGGATTTGCCTGACACCTTACAATGTGCCATACGAGAAAGAGAATTATCCTGTTGAAAAATAGCACCACGATACCATCATATGAGAGACAGCACACGAGGTCGGAGGGTGTCCATGACATTCTTGTGCCGTCATTGTTCCCTGAATCACTACCACCCGTGACCCGAAGTCATACCCGATAGCCGGCCGCTGTGACCGAGAGGTTGTAGGCGCTTCAGTCCGGAACCGCGTTGCTGCTACGGTCGCAGGTTCGAATCCTGCCTTGGGCATGGATGTGTGTGATGTCCTTAGGTTAGTTAGGTTTAAGTAGTTCTAAGTCTAGGGGACTGATGACCTCAGATGTTAAGTCCCATAGTGCTTGGAGCCATTTGAATCACACCCAGTAACTCCCCACACTGTGCCTCTAGAAGTAAATCCGATGTGCCTCTTCAAAACATTGGAAGAATAGGAAGGCCGACGATGGTCAACCGGATTAGTGCAGAACCACGGCTCACCGCTGAAGACAAGGCGACACCAATCAGCAGCAGTTCGTGCTTCCTGGTCACAACGCCACTCCAAACTCAGCCGTTTGTGTTGGGGTGTTAACGTCAGCCTACGCACTTGACGATAATTCCCGAGTCCGACTACTGCTGGTCTCTGACCATTGGTGCAGTGATGACGCAGGATGTTGTAGGGAGTCGATATATGAAAGGGTGCGACGTTCTTACTGCACTATAGGCCATCATCCTTTCATCTGGCCAGATGTGATTGCCCAGAACCTTGCTCTCATGTTTCCATGCAGCCCAACATAGGGCCAGTGTCACATCCTACAAATCTGGATATTGCACGGTTCGTCAAACCACCCAACTGGAGACCATCAGCGTGGCGCATTTAAAACTCCCTCAGGTGTTGGAGACGCTGTCCCACACGAGTACACGGCATCTCCGTGACCTTCACAGCGATCTGTCAACGTCTGATGCTGTTCACGCCCTCATATATCCAAGCAGGCCTGGTAACAACACTAAACATGAACAACACTAATGCGCTCTTGTGATCATTCTACGTGTCACAGATGCTTGCTACTCCAACCACTTACATACACCCCGATTTCGTGTACATGTACAAAATTGCATTGAAATCTGACCATTTCATCCGAGTGCTTCACTCTTTTTGTCAGCCAGTTTATGTTCACCTTACAGTGAGAAACGAATGCTGTCTCTCCTTCCATAAACCCAGTATCTCTGATTGGGATACTACAGTCTGTTTGAGTATTTCATTTGTTTATGAGACTTGCCTTTCTTCATCCAGTACGTGGTTGGTCTTTCTCTGACCTCCCATAAAGAAGTAGGCTTTCAAATACAGCTTTCAAAGTGTCAGTTATTGTATCATCAAATGCACGTCAGCAAAGCAGTAAAAATGTGCGCTGCACTTGCACCGCAGGTTCTGCCATTCATGAACCGGATCCAGAACGTTCGTGTCCAGTTGCAGCCTGCTGTTACGTTTATCTAGTGGCACAAAGTCATCATCAGACGCTGTTTCTGCTTTGGGTGAGTCGTACAGATTGCCCAGATGAGGTTCGCGATTGAGATCCCACCCGACAGACGACCGTCTCTCTGCCCACAGCAATATGCAAGACATTTATAAAGATCACTTGTACATTTAAGACTGGACAACCGAGCAAAGAAAGACGGACACCAAAGGTTATCAGGGACGCTAAGTCTGTCAGACGTAATATGGGGAACTACTGGGCCTATGATTCCTACAGTACCTCTAAAGCATGGATATTGTCCCTATTCTTAAGTTACTGAGCGTTATACATGCTCCTGTGAGGACGGAAGCTCTTCTTTAGTCCTTCTTAAAAGATGTTCGGAAAAAAATCTGAAAAGCAGATGACGGGATAATTTTGACTGGGTGGTATCTGTAGCTTCTCCCCTATTTCGAAAATTTTTATGCAGTAAACACTCATGGAATATTCTACTTCAGATATCAGATCACTTGTACATTTAAGACTGGACAACCGAGCAAAGAAAGACAGACACCAAAGGCTATCAGGGACTCTAAATCTGTCAGACGTAATACAGGGAACTACTGGGCCTATGATTCCTACAGCACCTCTAAAGAAAGTTTTATTGTAGTTCTAATTTTAAAAAAGTAAGTCAAAAATTTTAGTATGTGTGTGTGTGTGTGTGTGTGTGTGTGTGTGTGTGTGTGTGTGTGTGTGTGTGTGTGTTCGTGCGTGTGAGTAAATGATGTTTTATCTGTGTAAAAACTACCGACGTAACCCTTTTCACACTCACTACATACTCATTTCAAAATAGTTATCTGCAGCATTTGCCCGAGATAACTTCCTGTATCATCAATATTGCTGTATTTTCTTTCATTTTCCTCGTAAATCATAACGTTTAGAGCAACTTTAAGCCACCTGGGCATACTTAGTCACTCTAACCTTGTACTGGCATACCACATGCTTTGTGGGATGGCGCC
Organism: Schistocerca nitens; assembly: GCF_023898315.1. Lineage (NCBI taxonomy): Eukaryota > Metazoa > Arthropoda > Insecta > Orthoptera > Acrididae > Schistocerca > Schistocerca nitens. Next base: position 309,407,712 of record NC_064615.1, on the reverse strand, counting down.
TGAATTCTCCCAATTGCAACACACTTCTCTGTATTTGCCCAGAGGTTAGCAATCGCTGTTGCAACAGACAGAGCCGAACAGGTCTCCAGCTTCCTCATTGCCGTAGCTTCCTACTCAGAAACCGTGCTGTACACTTCTATGCATCAAGCAGGAAGGCCTGCGCAAATTATTACCAAGCTTTGCATCACCTGTCGTAATTAATGCTGCTCCGTCGGCTGGTTTCTCTCTTGTCTTCATCTCTTCCTCTCATTTGTGTCATTTGGTACTATGCTGCATATTCAGTCTGTACAAATGAGGAATGTAAGCTAACATTTGCCAAAGCTGGAGTACCAAGAATGATGCGTGAGACTGAATTAACTTTCCATGCGTTATCCCATGGTACACGCTCCGCTGTTTTTATAATTTGACAATTTGATGTTAGGTATGTGGCCAGATGTCCTTCCTGTTCTTCCAAGTGGCAGTTAACGGGAAGGACGGAAGTTATGTGCACCATATGCAGCCGAATCGTGACAGCTTTGTTCTGTGGGTTGCGGCATTTTCATTGTTTGTATACGTATCGTATTTTGCGAGATGAAGATTGAGTAACAGCCCAGAATTGGTCTATACGAGAGTGGAAAGCGGCCGAAACTCACTTTGGCCAGAGTACCGAACCAACAGTCGTTTCCCCGGCAGAATGATTCGACCCGCGTTTGACTTACATACATCTCTCAGGTGCGAGTTCAAGAAATAACGAGAATCAAAGAGCTACCTGAACTCGGAGAATTTAATAATATGTGGATGCCCAACATAATGTAATCAGAACTTTTATACGTAGCGGAATAGAATCAAAGGTGGCCTGGATATCCTTTTACGCGGCCGACAGTCCACAGAGCATCAGTATAGCTTTTGGAGGCTCGTACCAAAAAAGCGGCTGGTCGGCATGTTCAGTAGGGACAAGTGCAGGAGAGGGGAAGCAGTGACACCTTTCGTTCTAGAGGCTAGCATTTTTCTCATCACATGCTTTGTGATGGCTTGAGTGAGGCATGAGGGGGAGGCAGAGACGCATGAAGGATATGAGGAAGCTCATTCTCTAAATCCTGCTGCACGGGGAGCTGGGGCTGGGCTCGTTTGGAAAGCAACTCAGCACTCAACCCATGCCATTCCCGTCTCATTGCGTTCTGAGACGTTTGTAAGTACCGTCAATTTCTATCAGTCCAGCTGAAGAACCCTTGAAAGTGGCCTACCTCAGGAATCAATCCCGGTGCCCTTCCTGTTCAATTCGGATGTCCACGACATTCCAGCTTCTAGCTCCCAGAAAATCTAGTATGCAGATGACCTGACATTAATAGCGCAGAACAAAGATATCAAGCACTGTTATCAAGCATTGTGAAAGTATGCTCTCAGGCTAACTATTCATACTCAACAAGTACTTTTACAAAAGCAGACTCCAACCGAACTCAGGTAAATCGGAGGTAACTGCGTTCCATCTCCACAATAAAGAGTCGCATGGAAAGTTACACTTGTTATTTGATGGGGTCGAAGTTTCCTACAACTATGCCCCTAAAAATTTAGATGTCATCTTCGATTGGACGCAGGTATTTAACATGCAATGCAGGAATCAGTCAAAGAAGTTCGCACAAAATACCCGGGAACAGATGGGGAGATATTGCAGTTAAGCTGCTAAATGCTACAGTTTCACTTGTGTATTTATCTGTTGAATATTTTCTCACGCACAGAAAAACAGCGTACATACATAGGCCTACACCTATGACAGATGTATGTCTGAATGACGTCATGAGGAACGTTACTGACATTATCAGATCTACTGTCAAACAGTGATTCTCTGTTCTGTCCAATATAGCACCTCCGGATCTCAGAAGGAAATCTAGCATGGTGCAGACCCTCAAAAACATACAGTCGCATAGGAACTGCTTTACAATTAGCGTTTCACAAAATCTGCCATCTATACGCCTGAAGTCACGAAAACCACCTTGGGTTGATCTTCAGGTAACAGACGTTCTGCTGTCGCCAAGAAGTGAAAAAAACGGTGGAATGAACATGCATGACAGAGCAAAATGGCTCTGAGCACCATAGGAGTTAACTTCTGAGGTCATCAGTCCCCTAGAACTTAAAAAAACCTACCGAACCTAAGGACATCACACACATCCATGCCCGAGGCAGGATTCGAACCTGCGACCGTAGCGATCGCGCGGTTCCAGACTGTAGTGCCTAGAACCGCTCGGCCACTCCGGCCGGCATGACAGAGCACCCACCTAACTCTAAACATGTAACGTGGTCAGACGTGGCGGCTTTTACACTGTTTCCTATCGCATGGTGAGTTTACATATCGCGATCGCTGGTGAAACGTGCAGTCCTGGCAGTTTTCTCGCAAGTGTGTGGCGAAGCTGAATTTCTTGCACCGTTTAGGCTGTCATACTCTGACTGTAGTAGAACCTGTGGTCATGCTCTAAGAAATCATATATTCTACAAAACACCGGGAACTGACAATGTTCAGTCAGTGCAGGAGCTACTGAATCCAGCAGAGAATTCATCTTCCACTGACAGGACCGAAAACACTCAAGATTAAGGTTCCTGAGCGCAACGAAAAAATATGTTTTCCTTGGTCAGTGCAATCCCCGAGTGTGAATATTACTAAACAGTTCCTGTCCGTTTTTAGAGCATCTGAGAACCTTTTACAAAAATCGGATTAAATGTTTATAAAGCTACAGTACAGTGTTTGATGATTTTTCGTATTTCAGTTTGAATGATAAGAAAGTACGTCTTGATGTAATGGCACATTAAAAATCTCTAAAGAATTGCCGGTTTATTTGTTGTACTGAAACGTCGGGAAATGGAACGCCGGCAAAAAATGTATTACCATAAATTATATACATAGGAATTCTTGTGACACATTTGAGATCATATGAGGAACAAAACGGGCTGTCAGTCTAGTTATCACTCATGTTTAAATTTTGAGCTAGAGTAACCCCCATGTCTGAGCATCTTGTGTCTGGTGCTGGCTTACTTGAAGTATGCTCTCAAAGATATCCAGCCATACCCAACGAAATCATAGTTCGACGAACACATACCCGACGTAATTTGAACTTTACTCTCCACGTAGCGACATATTGTCTACTAAATGAGCTCTATGTGGACCAGCACCGTCGGTGATGCTGATATTAAATAATCAATGACAGTTCATTACAGCAGAACAAACTGTCGCAAATCTCAATAAGAGTTATCAAAAGTTGTCTTATTTAATGTGTAGGACCACAGGTCCACCGGTGGCAATTCATCCACATCATCAAGCTGAAACATTACGACCGCTGCCCTCCGTCGCGTTGGATGCCGCCTGCTGACGTTGCATTCACGTACCGCTGTAAGAAAAGTATGTAAGTGGAGCAGTTTCGAACGAGTGATCATCCTAAATAACATATGGGACGCAAACGGGGAAACCCATTGAGATAAGTGACTTTGACAAAGGGCAGATTATTATTACGCAGAGCGTGTGAACGAATATATCGCAAACGGTGAATCTGGTCGAATGTTCACGTGCAATTGTCGTGGTAGAAAGAGGTAGGACAGTGAAACTACCACTAGCCGCTAAATGGTTGGACGTCAACGACTCTTCACATAACATGGGTTCTGAGGCTTGTCTGCTCTGTAACGTAGGATTGATCGCGATCTGTGGCAAATCTGCCGAAAGAGCACAATTCTGATGGAGGCGCAAGTGTTTTGGAGAACACCATTCATCGTACATTGTTGAATATAGCGCTCCGCAGCAGACTACCCCTACGTATTGAACTGTTGATCCAGCGACATCGTCAATTGCGGCTGCAGTGGGCACGAGACCATCGGGGTTCGACCGTCGATCAATGGAAACGTGTCGGCTCTTCGGATAAATCACATTTTTGTTACACTAGGTCGATGGTCGTCTCCACAAACGCCGCCATCCAGGTGAACGGATGCAGGCTGATGCGAGCAATATTATGCTATGGGAGACTTCTCCTACGCTTGCATGGGACCTGAGGTAGTAATCGAAGACATACTGACAGCCGCAAACCACCACCATCCTTTTAGGCTTGCTTCTTTCCCGACGTTGACGTCATCTTTCAGCAGTCTAATTTTCCGTGTGTCGGAGCCAGAACTGTGCTACAGTAGTTTGACGAGCATTATAGTGAACTTACTTCGATGTCTCGGCTACCAGATTCGCCTGATGTAAATCCTATGGAACCCATCTCGACCGTTATCGGGCGCCATCGCCGAGTATGCAAATCAGCGGCCCGTTATTTAACCGAATTACGTGACCTATGCGTAGACATCTAATGCCACATACACCCTATCAAAAAAACCTTCGGAAACCTGACACGCAGCATCAGTGATGTATGTTGTTCCAGAGACAGACAAACAAGATTTTAAGCAAGTGGTCATAATGTTTTGGGTCGTCAGTGAGTGTTTTTAACTATACGCTCCCTTAAGACTAAGTTCACCTCAAATATCAGGAGATCGTGCAGATGAAGCTTAAAATAAGCTATTTTCGAACTCTAACTTACACACTGCCACCTACTCTTCCAAGCTACACTCTCACGACATGTCTAGGCGGATGGAGGGTCTTCCCCTAGATCGTCGAATACCGCTGAGTGTCTGTACTTCAGGTTATAACAAAAGCTAAAAGCACCCTTCAAAAATGGTTCAAATGGCTCTGAGCACTATGGGACTTAACATCTGAGGTCATCAGTTCCCTATAACTTAGAACTACTTAAACCTAGCTAACCCAAGGACATCACACACATCCATGCCCGAGGCAGGATTCGAACCTGCGACCGTAGCGGTCGTGCGGAGTGGACGATGAATTTTGTGCTGAGAGTAATACCTCTGGCACTGAATGAATATTGATACTTTCTAGTGGTTCCATAGAATTTATCAGGCTCCTTTCTATTGTCCTGAAAGATGTCTTGTTGGATTCCATCTCTCATAACTGCTATGAAAATATATCGTTTCGATGAAACAGAGTTTAAATCTTTCACAGCGAATATTTTTACAACAGTTTATTTTTGGTGTGTATACGAAAATGTCCTAGATTTGAATGTCAGCGGATAATAATGATATCTGTCATTTTTAAATCACTCCATGTGAAAATATGTGATTAAGGGAAGTTAGAATTAAAATTAAACGACAGAAGTATAGACTCTCAAAATAGCAAGAATGAATGACTATATTATGTTTTTTATAATTCGAGATCGGTTTATGATGGGAGCTACAGTGCAATCAAAACAATATGAAATGAATCAATTGCGCAAAAGACATGGCAATAATGCGAAACACAGGAGGAGCAGTACATCTTTCAGCAACGAAAATCATATAGTGGCTCTGAGGTTACGCTCATAAATGGAAGAAAGTAGGATCGAATAAACAGCTGCAGATTTAGATCTCTTTTTGTATTTGTTATCACATGAAGAAGTGTTCTACTGAAGAATACAGCCTCATAGTTATTTGAGTCAACAGATTCAGATGTCCACTTGAAAGTGGGCTGTCCTGTTTGCCATGTCGATTTTCAGGAAGCTTTGGCCATAAATGTGAATTAAGTTGCTAACTTGATAAGGGTACTCAACCTCTGTAATACTGATGTAATCATATTCTTTGTAAGGCTGTGCTTGAGAGCAGAGATGTTGGCCAGAGAGGTTAACTTGCTTTGCTGATTAAGTCATAGAATAGCAGCAACAGAGTGAGTTGGACTGCCTGACAATGTACTTGGTTTAAAAAGGATGGAAGCTGGCCTGTTGTGCAGTGAAGGCAGGATTATTTAAAACGCCTTTTGTAGTAATATTTTCTGGAGAAAGAAATTGAGCAAATGAGATTATATTAATGGAAGAATAATAAAAGCCAGCTTCTAAGGAAATCCAGTTTTTTGTAGTTGTAACTGTGTTGCTCGCTATTGTCAGGACATTGCGTATGGTTTAAGTTTGTCACAGAAATGTTTTAATGAAGCATATGGTCTTATCTTATAGTTGAAACAAGTGTGAAGAAAGGCAACTGCTCACAGGAGAGTTATTAAGAAATATTTTGCTAACTTGTCTGGATGCGAGGACGTTATGAAAAGGTATGTTGTTGTTACGGATTAACGAAGCACAGTTAAATTTGGAGTCTTTGTTCTAATTTAGCACGAGTTAAGCTTAGTTCCCCGTTTTCATTTGCTTTCATGACTCTGTTTGCACACTCGCATTTCACATCGCGAGTTGTATACTGAGACGCACACACGAAACTTGGTGGATGACATCGGAAGTTCACTGAGGCTTTTTGCGGATGATGCTGTGGTATATCGAGAGGTTGTAACAATGGAAAATTGTACTGAAATGCAGGAGGATCTGCAGCGAATTGACGCATGGTGCAGGGAATGGCAACTGAATCTCAATGTAGACAAGTGATATGTGCTGCGAATACATTGAAAGAAAGATCCCTTTTAATTACCTACAATATAGCAGGTCAGCAACTCGAAGCAGTTAATTCCATAAATTATCTGGGAGTACGCATTAGGAGTGATTTAAAATGGAATGATCATATAAAGTTGATCGTCGGTAAAGCAGATGCCAGACTGAGATTCATTGGAAGAATCCTAAGGAAATGCAATCCGAAAACAAAGGAAGTAGGTTACAGTACGCTTGTTCGCCCACGGCTTGAATACTGCTCAGCAGTGTGGGATCCGTACCAGATAGGGTTGATAGAAGAGATAGAGAAGATCCAACGAAGAGCAGCGCGCTTCGTTTCAGGATCATTTAGTAATCGCGAAAGCGTTACGGAGATGATAGATAAACTGCAGTGGAAGACTCTGCAAGAGAGACGCTCAGTAGCTCGGTACGGGCTTTTGTTAAAGTTTCGAGAACATACCTTCACCGAAGAGTCAAGCAGTATATTGCTCCCGCCTACGTATATCTCGCGAAGAGACCATGAGGATAAAATCAGAGAGATTAGAGACCACACAGAGGCATACCGACAATCCTTCTTTCCATAAACAATACGAGACTGGAATAGAAGGGAGAACCGATAGAGGTACTCAAGGTACCCTCCGCCACACACCGGCAGGTGGCTTGCGGAGTATAGATGTAGATGTAGAAGATACCGACTTGCATTACACAACGGAAGTATGGCAGATGAAATTTGATTTTTGTCCGTCACATCATTATTCCTGACAGCAACAACATGCAGAGCAGACGAAAGTTCCGTGCGCACAGGAAAGCCAATAAATTTAATTACCATCAAAGTTCACGTCTACTGTAAGGTACAGTGATTGTCAGAGCGTATTTGTGAAAATAATATCAGTATGTATTGAGGGGATTAACACCAGAAAAATATTTCAGTAAAGTGCTATCTTATGAATTTTCAGGCAGTTTTATCACAAAGACAGATGCGTTAATTTTTATGTTTGCTTGCTATGTAATCACAATAACTGTTCTGGTACAGGGGTTCTTTGCAAGACTAAAGATAAAGATTAGCAATAATTGGGGGCCAACATTTTAAAGCGAATCATTTTGTTTTGTAGTCACATGGCGTACGTAAACTTCGTTGGAAATGGGTTTCTTTCTCGCAAACGAACTTTTTGATGTACCGGTCAGTTTTGATTTCGCACCGCTAAGCATGAGTTCCACATATTTCCGTTCAAAAACAAATTTTCACATAGTTATGTTGCCCATCACTGAGATTTACATATTTCGATATCAGAATAAGTTTTACACATTTCATAGACACCAACTTGACATTTACGAACACGAATTTAACTTTCAGCCTCTATGTATTGCCACAACCTGGAACATTTAAGTGTGTGTACCACGTCTGCACAACTTAATAATTATCTACCCGATTTACAGGAATTTTATAGACTGTCTGTTATAATCCATGCTACTTGTGGAACACGATGACATTACAAATTCGACCGACCGATCGACCGACAAGTAATGCGTCCACTGCTCTCTTCCTGAGGGCGGCAAATGTGTTGTTTTGCGCCTTTGTACTTAGTTACTGCATCGAACGTAATGACGAGAATGTACTGGGACGTAACTGCAAACCTGGAAGGTAAGAGTAAGCGTTTGCAAGTGGCAGGACATTAATGTTCCCTGGCAACACCCTGAGTTAGGTAAAGTGCTGCCTAATGCATTTAGTCATGGTATATGTCTGGAAGAGCTAAGCATTCAAATATCCCATTGTAATCGTTTATGCACGGGCTCAGTTGCACAGAAATAGAGTTTTTTGTGCATTTCCTGTCCGCGGTAGTTGTGGACATTTCGTGAATAAAACCGTCTAGATCGCTTAATGAAGTTTAAGCATTATATCGTTTCAGCTACTACCATCATCATGTATCAAAAAGCTTACAACTTGCAGAACAGTGTCTAACGTCAGTATTAAAAACCTTTGGCTTTCACTAACACTAAATATGTTTTTTGTAAGTGCTAAACTCTCCTAATATTTGATGATAGCAGTAGCTGAAACGGCGTAACAAATAAAGGTATTTTACTAGACGAGCTATACAGTTTTTTTTACAAAACAGTTTTTGTTGCTAAAAGAGTGGTGCATTGCTTTACCACCACTGCATCTGCGACCTGGATTCTGATATGAAGCAGAACTGCAAAAATCTAACTAAGTTCTGCTACTTGCCACTGTTGTGTCTTTGCTTTACATTAGCTAATCTTCAAAGTACATCCCCTGCTTTACCGCCGGCCGAAGTGGCCGTGCGGTTAAAGGCGCTGCAGTCTGGAACCGCAAGACCGTTACGGTCGCAGGTTCGAATCCTGCCTCGGGCATGGATGTTTGTGATGTCCTTAGGTTAGTTAGGTTTAAGTAGTTCTAAGTTCTAGGGGACTAATGACCTCAGAAGTTGAGTCCCATAGTGCTCAGAGCCATTTGAACCCTGCTTTACCATATAGTGTTTTGCGTTTGGTATTCTTATTATTATTTCAGCCTTCCCTAATAAAACTGCAATTATAGTAGATCCGTAACTCTCCCGAGCCTATGTGAGCGGCGGTAGGACGACTTCGAAAGAAAAACCAACTCCAAAATCACAATGTAAGTCTACGACGGGAGCGGGAGTACCATACAACAACGATTCCTGTATAAAAGAAGAGTAAAAGAATGGACCGGCCAAATTACAGACCAATATACTTAACATCGGTTTGCTACAAAATTCATGAACATATTCTGATTTCGAGTACAGTAAATTTCCTAGAGGCCAAAAAGCTTCTGTTCACGAATCAGCACGATTTAGAAAGTATCGCCCGTACAGAACTCAGCTCTCCCTCTTATCACATGATATCCCGTGAACTGTGGATAAAGAGCAATAGGCAGATTCCGTATTCCTAGATTTCCGGAAAGCATTTAACAGTGTGCTCCACTGCAGACTGCTAATGAAGGTACGAGCATACGGAATACGTTCCCAGTTATGCGAGTCACTTGAAGACGTCTTAAGTAATAGAACCCAGTACGTCGTCCTCGAAAGCGAATCTTCATTAGAGACAGAGGTATCGTCAGGAGTGCCCCTTGGAAATGTCATAGGACCGCTGTTATTTTATGTACACATAAATGATCTGGTGGACAGGATGAGCAGCAGTCTGCAGCTGTTTGTGGAAGATACTCTGGTGTAAGGGAAGGCGTCGTCGTTGAGCGACTGTAGGAGGATACAAGATGACTTAGGCAAAATTTCTTGTTGGTGTGATAAAGTGCAAATGGTGCTAAACGAGACCATAAACACGTGAACCAAACCCTCCTTTCAGAAAAAACTGATAACGGTACACAGGAACTTGACACAGAGAAAAGAAAAATAGACTGCTTCAATAACGCTTCCCTCGAAAACCATATAAACAGAAAGATGATGATGATGACTACTCCTTCTTAAGCGAACAGTTAACATTGTTTCGTCGTAGGATTTCTTTCTCAAATACCTAAACTGCTGATATTATAGTCAGATATTATTTCAGTTTAAAAAAAAAACTTGTCCTTAAAATATTTTGGTTGTCCAGAATTCCTAGCTATCCGTCGTGCTGTCCTGTTGCTATTTAATCCCGAAGCAAAAATAAGTTACAAGCTAAAATAAAACTTCACCCTACCGTAGGGGAATATATTGCATGCTAATTATGGAACCCTCAAACAAAACGTTTTAGACAGAAGCAAACTATTATCTTTGGAAAGCAAAGATCGTTGGCGCGCAAACCCGGTGCAGCCGTTTCTTGGCAGCCGACCATTGGTTGTCTCGAGCTAAAATAGCGCAGATATTTTCCTAGTACAGTTATTATCGCAGATCAATCGACGTGATGTAGTAGAAAAGGGCGTGACAATAAATGCGGCGATAGCAAGTCCCGCTGACTGTGAAGTACGAAGCGTGATATGCTTTTTTCAAAGCTGAAAATGCTGCACACTGTGGCATTAACCGCAGACTTGGTGCTACCAACAGCGAAGTGCTATTGACACAGTCCTATAGAAAAGGTGATATTTAATGTTTAATACCGGGCGAACTGGTGTTCATGATACTCAGAACTTAACGAGAATGTACAGAAGGAAGTGGCAGTTTGTACAAAACCGTATACTCGTTACCTGTTACTGAAGGCGAAGGAAGATCTTACTGAGAAACGCTTTGCCTTTTAAATGGTATCGCAGACTCACTCAGTCAGCAAGAAAAGTCGATACGATAACAGTGTCAGAGTTCAAAACGACGGTTTAGACAAATACATAAATCTGGATGGCAAGTAACAAGTATTTTGCTTCCAAATCAACAAACATTATAAACTGTGGAGGGCAAGACAAGGAAAATCAACTGAACACCGCTGCGTCGACAAATTGTAAACTATTAGTAATTTCAACAGTCGCACAGGAATACGTACATTAAACTCAGATATGACTTTCCTGGGCAACTATTTGTGAAAATGGCTCTGAGCACTATGGGACTTAACATCTGAGGACATCAGTCCCCTAGACTTAGAACTATTTAAACCTAACTAACCTAAGGACATCACACATATCCATGCCCGAGGCAGGATTCGAAGCTGCGACCGTAGCAGCAGCGCGGTTCTGGACTGAAGCCTCTAGAACCGCTCGGCCACAACGGCCGGCAGCTAATTGTGAATTTCATTTCTAAACTCATTATAGGATCCGGTTCGAAACCACTCTGCCATGAAACAATACCTTTCGTAACTACTGTACGAAAATTAACCACAATCGAAAAATGAAAGTCCATAGACTGAAGTGAGCAGTCACCGTAAATGAAGGTCAAAATTTCCTGACGTACAGAAAATTTCTTTTTTTGAATAATCACGTACTCCTAAAAATAGTGGAAATCAGACTTTTAGAAATGTCATAAGTCAGTCGCGCTTATAGTTTCGTTGTGAAAACAGAGTGATCTCTTGGAGAACACTAAAGTCGTCATCGAGTGACGGACAGAGTACATAAAATATTGGGATCGACCCCCCTTTCGCGAATAAACTTACACTGTTTACTTTATTTAACACCAAGGCTGACAACCTATCTCACATTATTTGGCATTTGCTGTTCAAACTGCCCTCAAATCTATAAATTTCTATGGGTACTCTACAATTTCTTAAATCGACGCACGACCAGTAGTACTCCCCAAAACTAAAATTTTTCAGGCCATAATTAATATTACACAGTAACGAAAAGGTAGGCCATACGGATTCATAAACATGATAATAACCACATCAGTTCTAAATAAAGCCTATAGCTCCAGTTTATCTGCCTCATGAGTTCCATAACCCATTCGTTGAGTTTAGCGGTCTTTGACTGCGTTGGAGTAAAGTAAAGTCGCTCTAATCATTTCATTTTCTATCATTTTCCAAAGCATCAGTCCTGTCTCCCTCAGGAAGAGGACAGTGAGACTAAAAATTATTCTATGACGCAAAAACCAAATGTCCTCAGTAGAACATCTACAGAGCTATAATGGGACTGGTCCGGAATACACAGTTAAGCTGTAGCTCTTGCGAAACCTGCCAAAATACTGAATAACGTGATCGCATATCTGGAACACTCCCATTAAAGTTTAGTCTCCTTCAACAACTGACAGAGAATTTCTGGTCTCGGGGGCAAACATTTCTCACATCTTACTTTCCGTTCAGCTGTACTTCACTGATGAAAGTTGATTTACACAGTGTAACGTTGTCTGGGGGAGGGTACCGTCTTTGACTATTAATCGAAATGTGTCCCGGGTTAGAATATAGCCACTGCCTAAATTCTGAATAAAAATTGTAAGCAATGGCGCCCGAATACTTTCGGCATAAGAAGTCATCCTCGTTCCGCCAACAGCATCAGCAATGATCAACTGTATGAGCATGCAGAAGGATATTGAAACCATGGCACTGCACACACATAACGTATATACACAAGACATTTGGCCTACAACTGAAAAATTGTTATGATCAACTCTCCGGTAGCAAAAGATTCAGGACTAGTTCACCATTCGGATCTCCGGGAGAGGACTGCCAAGGGGGATGTGACCAGGAGAAAAAGATGGAATAACCAATGAAGGGATAGAATTCTTCGATTCTGAGCATGGGGTAACAGAATTTCGAATATAGTAGGGAAAATGCAAAATTTAAAAGGAAAATGCAAAGCTCGCTCTATAAATGGTGCGGGTCAATGAAGAGAAATGGAAAGAAGGATTTCTGGTCAGATGAATAAGGGGTAATATCAAGAGCAGAAGAAAGTGGTACAATGGCAGTACGATTCGTTATAAATGGAAAAATAGGACAGAAACTAAGCTACTGTGAACAACCAGTGACAGAGCTGTTCTCATGAGATTCTACAGCAAACCAAGGGGACAACGACACCTGTGGCGTACGTGCCATCGTCACAAGCACAAGATGAAGAAATAGGGAAAGTATGTGAGGATATTCAGTGGGTAATTCAGTATGTAAAAGGAGATGAAAATCTAATAATCATGGCAGTTGGAACAGAAGAACGGCTACCGGGATATGCGGTAGTAGGAATGAGAGAGGAGAAAGACTGAGTTCTGCAATAAATTTCATATAGTAATAGCAAATACTCTGATCCAAAAGCACAAGAGAAAAAGGTATACTTGAAAAAGACGTAGAGACACGGAAAGATTCTAGGTAGATTATGTCACTGTCAGGCAGAGATCCCGAAATGAAACATTGAGTTGTAAGGCGTAGGTAGGAGTCGATACAAATTCAGATCACAATTTAGTAATGCTGTAGAGTAGATTGAAGCTTAACAGAATCGTCCGGAAGGATAAGTGTGGAAGTAAGTACTGAGGAATGATGAGACGCTACTACTAAAATTTTGGAAGGCCAAGAATTCGTGCTATATTTCTCTAGGTTGCTTTTGTTGTTGTGGTCTTCAGTCCAGAGACTGGTTTGATGCAGCTCTCCATACCACTCTATCCTGTGCAAGCTTCTTCATCTCCGAGTAATTACTACAACCTACATCTTTCTGAATCTGTTTAGTGTATTCATGCCCTGCTCTCCCAACACGATTTTGATGCTCAGCTCTTCCCTGCAATACTAAATTGATGATCTCTTGATACCTCAGTACGTGTCCTTCCAGCCCATCCCTTCTTCTAGTCAAGTTGTGCCACAAATTCCTCTTCTCCCCTATTCTATTCAGTACCTTCTCATTATTTACGTGATCTACCCATCTCATCTTCAGCATTCTTCTGTAGCACCACATTGCGAAAGCATCTATTCTCTTCTTGTCTAAACTATTTATTGTCCCTATTTCACTTCCATACACGGCTACACTCAACAGAAATACTTTCAGAAAAGATTACTGACACTTAAATCTGTTCTCGATGTTAACAAGTTTCTCTTCTTCAGAAACGCTTTCCTTGCCATTGCCTGTCTACATTTTTCATCTTCTCCACTTAGACCATCATTAGTTATTTTTCTCCCCAAATAGCAAAACTTATCTATTACTTTAAGTGTCTCATTTCCTAATCTAATTCCCTCAGCATCACCTGATTTAATTCGACTACATTTCATTATTCTCGTTTTGCTTTTATTGATGACGACCTTATATCCTCCTTTCAAGACACTGTCCATTCAGTCCAACTGCTCTTCCAGGTCCTTTGCTGTCTCTGAGAGAATTGCAGTGTTGTCGGCAAACCTCAAAGTTTTAATTCCTTCTCCGTGGATTTTAATACCTACTCCGAATTTTTCTGTTGTTTCCTTTACTGCTTGCTCAATATACAGATCGAATAACATCGGAGATAGGCTACAACCTTGTCTCACTCCCTTCTCAATCAATGCTTCTCCTTCGTACCCTTCGACTCTCATAACTGCCATCTGGCTTCTGTACAAATTGTAAATAGGCTTTCGCTCCCTGTATTTTACCCCTGCCACTTTCAGAATTTGAAAGAGAGTATTCCAATCAACATTGTCAAAAGCTTTCTCTAAGTCTACAAATGCTAGAAACGTAGGTTTGCCTTTCCTTATTCTTTCTTCTAAGATACGTCGCAGGGTCAGTATTGCCTCACGTGTTCCAACATTTCTACGGAATCCAAACAGATCTTCCCCGAGGTCGGCTTCTATCAGTTTTTCCATATGTCTGTAAAGAATTGCGTTAGTATTTTGCAGCTGTGACTTATTAAACTGATAGTTCGGTAATTTTCATATCTGTCAAACACCTGCTTTCTTTGGGATTGGAATTATTATACTCTTCTTGAAGGGTATTTCACCGGTCTCATACATCTTGCTCACCAGATGGTAGAGTTTTGTCAGGACTGGCTCTCCCAAGGCCGTCAGAAGTCCCAATGGAATGTTGTCTACTCCGGGGGCCTTGTTTCGACTCAGGTCTTTCAGTGCTCTGTCAAACTCTTCACGCAGTATCATATCTCCCATTTCATCTGCATCTACATCTTCTTCCATTTCCATAATATTGTCCTCAAGTACATCGCCCTTGTATAGACCCTCTATATACTCCTTCCACCTTTCTGCTTTCCCTTCTTTGCTTAGAACTGGATTTCCATCAAAGCTCTTGATATTCATACAAGTGGTTCTGCTTCCTCCAAAGGTATATTTAATTTTCCTGTCGGCAGTATCTATCTTACCCCTTGTAAGATAAGCCTCTATATCCTTACATTTGTCCTCTAGCCATCCCTGCTTAGCCATTTTGCACTTCCTGTCGATATCATTTTTGAGACGTTTGTATTCCTTTTTTCCTGCTTCATTTACTGCATTTTTGTATTTTCTTCTTTCATTAATTAAATTCAACATTTCTTCTGTTAACCAGGGGTTTCTACTAGCCCTCGTCTTTTTACCTATTTGATCCTCTGCTGCCTTCACTATTTCATGCTTCAAAGCTACCCATTCTTCTTCTACTGTATTTCTTTCCCCCATTCCTGTCTATTGTTCGCTTATGTTCTCCCTGATACTATGTACAACCTCTCGTTCTTTCAGTTTATCCAGGTCCCATCTCCTTAAATTCCCACCTTTTTGCAGTTTCTTCAGTTTTAATCTACAGTTCATAACCAATAGATTGTGGTTAGAGTCCACATCGGCCCCTGGAAATGTCTTACAATTTAAAACCTGGTTCCTAAATCTCTGTCGTACCATTATATAATCTATCTGATACCTTTTAGTATTTCCAGGGTTCTTCCATGTATACAACCTTCTTTCATGATTCTTAAACCAAGTGCTGGCTATGATTAATTTATGCTCTGCGCAAAATTCTGCCAGGTGGCTTCCTCTTTCATTTCTTAGCCCCAATCCATATTCACCTACTATGTTTCCTTCTCTCCCTTTTCCCACTCTCGAATTCCAGTCACCCATGACTATTAAATTTTCGTCCCCCTTCACTACCTGAATAATTTCGTTTATCTCATCATACATTTCTTCAATTTCTTCATCTGCAGAGCTAGTTGGCATATAAACTTCTACTACTGTAGTAGGCATGGGCTTCTTCTATCTTGGCCACAATAATGCGTTCACTATGCTGTTTGTAGTAGCTTACCCGTACTCCTATTTTCTTATTCATTATTAAACCTACTCCTGCATTACCCCTATATGATTTTGTATTTATAACCCTGCATTCACCTGACCAAAAGTCTTGTTCCTCCTGCCACCGAACTTCACTAATTCCCACTATATCTAACTTTAACCTATCCATTTCCCTTTTTAAATTTTCTAACCTACCTGCCCGATTAAGGGATCTGACATTCCACGCTCCGATCCGTAGAACGCCAGTTTTCTTTCTCCTGATAACAACTTCCTCTTGAGTAGTCCCCGCCCGGATATCCGAATGGGGGACTATTTTACCTCCGGAATATTTTACCCAAGAGGACGCCATCATCATTTAATCATACAGTACTGCTGCATGCCCTCGGTAAACATTACGGCTGTAGTTTCTCCTTGCTTTCAGCCGTTCGCAGTACTAGAACAGCAAGGCCATTTTGGTTTGTGTTACAAGGTAAGATGAGTCAATCATACAGACTGTTGCCCCTGCAACTACTGAAAAGGCTGCTACCCCTCTTCAGGAACCACACGTTTGTCTGGCCTAAAGCCATGACTGTAAGGAATCGAATTCCCACGCATAAAACAGCTTCAAACTTCTCATTCTGGAAACATTCCCCACGCTGTGGCTAAGCCTTGTCTCCGCTACATCCTTCCTTTGAGGAGTGCTGGTTCTGCAAGGTTCGCAGCAGGGCTCCTGTAAAGTTTTTAAGGTAGGAGACGAGGTACTGGCAGAAGTAAAGCTGCGAGGAAGGGGCATGAGTTGTGCTTGGGTAGCTCAGTTGGTAGAGCACTTGCCCTCGAAAGGCAAAGGTCCCGATTTCGAGTATTGGCCCGGCACACAGTTTTAGTCTGCCAAGAAGTTTCATATCAATGCGTGTTATTGCTACCAGTGCCTTGCCTCCTGGCGGTAATTGGCGTGTAGAGAGTAACAACAGTGCCATGCTAACCAGAGATATGGCACACGACGCCTGAGCTTCCCATTCCGCGTGCCGGCCGCTGGTGGCCGAGCGGTTCTGGCGCTACAGTCTGGAACCGCGCGACCGCTACGGTCGCAGGTTCGAATCCTGCCTCGGGCATGGATGTGTGTGATGTCCTTAGGTTAGTTAGGTTTAAGTAGTTCTAAGTTCTAGGGGACTTATGACCTCAGCAGTTGAGTCCCATAGTGCTCAGAGCCATTTGAACTTCCCATTCCGCACGTCCTTTTGTTATTCTGCGTGTCTTAGTGCAGTTCTATGCGTATTAATACAATTTATAGATATGTTTCAAGTAATAGGCTGATTAATTTATCGAAAGAACTGATCCCTGAGTTTTAGGTTATTTGACCCTGTTGCTAGCACACGCTGTTTATGATAGGGATGTAATTCCAGCTCCACAAGCACTCCCCCTCTGTATTCTTCGCAGTGTTTATTTCAAGGACAAATTGGTCGGTGCTTACATTCAGCACCAGAACCAGCATCATCACGGACAGCACCTGAAACCAAATTGCCGCGTTACACGGAACCATCTACGCTAGCACTACCAAGACCATCAGATGATTCAGCACCCTAGACTGTGGTAACCTCTAAGTCAAAAAACTGCAGCAGCTCTCATGAAACCCATCTCTACCTACCCTCAATTATAGGTAAAACTATATACTTATCAACGCCCATAAAAAAGACCTCAAAAAGCTTCAGTACTGACACTGACTTCGATCCCTGAACCCAAGAAGACCCCAAAATAATCGCAAAGCACAGAATACACGAGTGCCAGACCACCCCACCAGAACTCACATCACCAGAATCTCATACGTCCCTCCTCTTCCAGCCAGATCTCAATTTTCTCAAGCACAAAATCTTCCTACTTGAAATCATCAAATATCTACCTTCTTTACTCATTAAGTAGGTAATCCAGACAGAGATCCCGTCACGATAAGATCCCCGGACACCAAACTTCCACTCGAAGCTTCTCCAGATAATGTCCCATGTCACTTTTGGCCCACATGCAAACTTCACAACGTCTCCCACAGCCCCTCGCGCTAAGCAACCCCAATCCCATCGCCGTCTTCCTAACCTCACCACCAGTAGTTGGAGTCGAAACTCAATTCCCACCCCGATCCCAACGTCAGGAAAGCTTTCCGTATGCACTGGTGCGCAAAACTTAAGGATGAAGTAACTTTCGCACTATGTGTCACTCCCAAGTAACACAGCTTGATGAAATTTGGACCATACGTAGAAAGGCAAGCTGCACTATAGTACAGTACAGGAGCAAAGTGAAATAAATACTCAGTTAGACGAACAGAAATAAAACCTTTGTTCAAAGAATGAATTACACTGAAGTCGTCACATTACAAAATGAGGGGCATGGTTCTTAAGAGGGTGTGTGATCACCACAGACATCGATGTATGCTCTGCAACGTGCTCCCATGATGGCTGCAAGGTTTTGAGGGTTTTTTGTGTGGTGGGGCGTTCTACTTCTCCTCGGCGCGTTTGACAACTGCTGGATGGTCGTTGGCGCATGTGGACGTGCTGCGGTATGTCTCCGCAAAGCGTTCCACACCTACTCGATGGGGCTTACATCGGAGAGGCTGGCAGGTCAATTCATTTGCCGAGAGCTCCTCCACCTACGCTATTCGATGCGGTCGCCAATTCTTATTCATAAAAATAAAGTCAGTGTTGAATGCACCCCTGAAAAGATGATCATTGGAAAGGAGTACTGTGTCCGTCAGAGCCAGTCGAGCTGATGGGTTATAACATCTGAAACCTGAGGAGAGCTTGCAGGCGGGGTGTTACCTCGAACCGTCAGGAACAAATTACTGGAAACTGAATTGAGATCTAGAGCTGCCATGAAATTTGCGGGGTGAGTCAGATTCAATTTGGACATCGAATGGCGTTCTGTGGTGTTCAGTGATGCTTCTGGTTTCTGTTCGAGCCACTCCGATCGAATCTAACGTATCCATAGGCGACCTCGTGAAAGGTCGCAGGAAGTATTAATACTCGAATCACACCTCTAACACAACAAATATCCATTTCTGACGAGTGGTTTCCCATCTCAGTGCAGAGTGAACATTGATAAAACCTGCAGGGACGGATTCCTGTCTGGAGACGGAGGAGAAGGGTCCTATGAGCGGGTATATGGAAATGGGCTGTGCGCATGCAACGACGACAAATCATCCTGAAACACAGAAAAAATATGCATCGCATACATGTCACAACATATGTTCAAAGTGGCATCCATGGGATTGCATGTGATAGGGACAGTAGCGGTTATCATACAGGATACCTGTAATCGTACTTTGCCGGCCGTAGTGGCCGAGCGGTTCTAGGCGCTACAGTCTGGAACCGCTGGACCGCTACGGTCGCAGGTTCGACTCTTGCCTCGGGCTTGGATGTGTGCGATGTCCTTAGGTTAGTTAGGTTTGAGTAGTTCTAAGTTCTAGGGGAGTGATCACCTCAGCAGTAAGTCCCATTGTGCTCAGAGCCATTTGAACCATTTTTTGTAATCGTACTTTGGCTTACACCATTTGTCGGGCCACTTGTCTGGAGCTTGTAATAGGATTCCCCTCAGTATCCTGTAGAACCTGGTACCCCTAATCTGAGATACGCACAGTCCGTCGCTTCTCTGCACGTTCGTCTGTCTGAAAGGACCCATGATCACACAGACGTCCAATGAAGGACTTGAAATGTTGTGTGATATGGATTGGTGTCTGTGAGGGTATTTGTTTTAGTATAGCTGTGCTGCCTCTCGACCATTTCCACCTGTCTGGCCGTACATAAACACCATCTCGGCTTGTTCCCGACATGAGTACTGGACCATTCTGCAGCTTACAGTACGCTGCGTCGATCACACATCCTGCAATACACAGGAATAGCCGGCAGGGGTGGCCGAGCGATTCTAGGTACCGCGCGACCTCTACGGTCGCAGGTTCGAATCCTGTCTCGGGCATGGACGTGTGCGATGTCCTTAGGTTAGTTAGGTTTAAGTAGTTCTAAGTTCTAGGGAACTGAGCCGGCCGAAGTGGCCGAGCGGTTCTAGGCGCTACAGTCTGGAACCGCGCGACCGCTACGGTCGCAGGTTCAAATTCTGCCTCGGTCAGGGATGTGTGTGATCTCCTTAGGTTAGTTAGGTTTAAGTAGTTATAAGTTCTAGGGGGCTGGTAACCACAGCAGGTAAGTCCCGTAGTGCTCAGAGGCATTTAAACCATTTTTGTAGGGGACTGATGACCTCAGATGTTAAGTCGCATAGTGCTCAGAGCCATTTGAACCATTTGAACATAGGAATACATCGCAGGTGGTCAGGGGAACTGTCATTCGTCAGTGCCATCTCCTGTGGCAACGACGCATTTCCGGAGGGGTCTTCTTTCCTCCATTTCCAGCCTGGGATCCGTCGCTACAGTTTGTTGGTTCTATTAATATTTACTCTGTGTAATCGGTTGTGGACTCATTTTCACCTGTTTCAGTAAAAAGGGTAAAAGGTGGTCCAACACGATATTAAGAGGTATCCCATTTCTTTTGTCACCTCATTGTATATTATGAATGAATATTGTTAAGTTTATTACTCTTACCATAATTTCCTTCCTCTTTCATTATTTTATAGAAATGGGAGACAGATCATTAATCTTGAAAAGCAAATGAAGCATTGCACTTCATTGCTACGTCACTTCATGAAAATATTTCGAGACTAGGGTTGGTGCCATTCTGTTATGCAACGGATGTCCGCCGAGTAAAATTACTATATACACTTGGTAGGGGAACGTCTCGCCCACTGCATGTGCCCGCGTACCTTAAACCACGACACATTATAACAGCAATGCAATGCAATGCAAAAAAAAAAAAAAAAAAAAAAAAAATATGGTTAAAATAGTTCTAAGGGCTATGAGACTTAACATATTAGTCCCCTAGAACTTAGAACGACTTAAACCTAACTAACCTAAGGACACCACACACATCCATGCCCGAGGCAGGATTCGAACCTGCGACCGTAGCAGTCCGGCGATTCCGGACTGTAGCGCCTAGAGCCGCACGGCCACCACAGCCGGCTTTCAGTTTCACCCACAAGATTTGAGACGCACTGTAGACACTTGTGCACCTGTAGTTATCGCGGCTATGGAAACAGGAGCAACCACGAAATGTCGAATGCTGCGGCGATGTCAATTTATCTAACAATTGGCAGAGAAGAGGGAACATAGCAAGAACCGCAAGGTGAGATAGTGATGAGCCGATAAAAATTTTTGTGACGCCAGGTACGCGGAGCCAGGTTAGGGGAGCGCCGGAGGAAGGCGCGCCACAGGCGGTGCTGCTGGTTGCGGCCTCGGGCGGCTGTCTCGGCGGGCTGCCAGCGGCTGCGGCGAGGGCGGCGCTCCGGCAGCCGTGACCGCGGCGGAGGCAGCGTCGGCGTCCTCGGGCGGCGCGGCACGAGGCCCCCGTGCAGTGGCGGCCACCCACGCGGGGACGCCGCCGCCGCCTCCGCCGCCGCGGCCACCCTTAGGTGTATAAAAGGCGAGGGCGGGCGGGCGGGCGGGCCGCATTGCCGCAGCGCGCGCTCTCTCGGCCACCTGCCGAGTTGCTCAGCCACGAGAGATCTCGGCGGCCGCCAGTCGCAGCCCCGCCAGTGCAGCGCCGACACACTCCACACTCGCCGCTCGCCGCTCGCTGCACCACGCCGACGCCTCGCTCGGCCTCAACTCGCCTCGCCACGCCTCGCCCCGCTTGCACCGGGCACGGCCCGCCGAGCTGCGCCGGTAAGTCTGCAGCGGCGCGACTCGCCAGCTGCGCCGCCCCACACCGTCCGCTGGACAGCGCGTCCTACTGTGCGCTAGGCGTCTCGCTTCGACGGTTATCTCGTTGCAGGAACAGTGCCGATCGAGTTGGGAGCACGAACTACATAACGAAGACGGTGGACTGTGACGACATAAATTACAATAGTTATCTCTACAGCATGTCATTCTCAATGGAGAGAAGTCCTCCGAAGTAAGAGTGATTTCAGGTGTGCCGCAGGGGAGTGTCGTAGGACCGTTGCTATTCACAATATACATAAATGACCTTGTGGATGACATCGGAAGTTCATTCAGGCTTTTTGCGGATGATGCTGTGGTATATCGAGAGGTTGTAACAATGGAAAATTGTACTGAAATGAAGGAGAATCTGCAGCGAATTGACGCATGGTGCAGGGAATGGCAATTGAATCTCAATGTAGACAAGTGTAATGTGCTGCGAATACGTAAAAAGATAGATCCCTTATCATTTAGTTACAAAATAGCAGGTCAGCAATTGGAGGCAGTTAATTCCATAAATTATCTGGGAGTACGCATTAGGATTGATTTAAAATGGAATGATCATATAAAGTTGATCGTTCGTAAAGCGGATGCCAGACTGAGATTCATTGGAAGAATCCTAAGGAAATGCAATCCGAAAACAAAGGAAGTAGGTTACAGTACGCTTGTTCGCCCACGGCTTGAATACTGCTCAGCAGTGTGGAATCCGTACCAGATAGGGTTGATAGAATAGATAGAGAGGGTCAACAGAAAGGTCCGATCTTACTCGTCGGCTTTGACCCGTGACGTAAGCGTGTTGTGGTGTGTGACGTCATTACGGCGCGGAAAACCTAATACATGGTTTGATGTACTCTTGTTTAAAGAACATGTATACGTAATATGAAGCAATTTGATGAACATATTGATCTGTAGCGTAGCCCACTTGAGGTTAGGTTGGGAGTTTTTTTTTGGAATGCGGCCGCGGCAGCGGCCGCCTATGATTCGAAAATATTGATTTGACACTAATGAAGCCTGTGGGGGGATGGGGGGGCACTGCAGACTCCCCCCACCGCATAACGACATATTTAGTTTCTCCCCACCCAAAAAACCCCCAATTTCCCACGCTTGTCCCGTTACAGTCATTAGGCTTTTTGTGAAACTTGTGTATTTCAGTGCTTACAATACGTATTCGATGTTTTTATATCCGCCATATTGGAATTGTTGTTTATGGTCGTTTCCGCGGTATTTGTGACGTCATGGGTCAAAGCCGACGGGTAAGATCGGACGCTTCTGTATTTCCGATAGAGAAGATCCAACGGAGAGCAGCGCGCTTCGTTTCAGGATTATTTAGTAATCGCGAAAGCGGTACGGAGATGATAGATAAACTGCAGTGGAAGACTCTGCAAGAGACACGCTCAGTAGCTCGGTACGGGCTTTTGTTAAAGTTTCGAGAACATACCTTCACCGAAGAGTCAAGCAGTATATTGCTCCCTCTTACGTATATCTCGCGAAGAGACCATGAGGGTAAAATCAGAGAGATTAGACCCCACACAGAAGCATATCGACAATCCTTCTTTCCACGAACAACACGAGACTAGAATAGAAAGGAGAACCGATAGAGGTACTCAAGGTACCCTCCGCCACACACCGTCAGGTGGCTTGTGGAGTATGGATGTAGATGTAGATGTAGATATCTGTGTCAGTCACTCATTTTCTTTCAAATCGCGTTTCGCGGCCTTACACCCACATCTGCAGGTGATTAAGTGGATTGTATTAGAAACTCTTTTTATGGATGCAAACAGCTGTCTAACCTTCACCTATATTTACAGCTAGTGGGTGTTTATAATTAAAGTACAGCTGCTCACAGAGGTCTAATTGTGGCTGTAATTATCGTGTGGGTGCGAAACTTGGTGGATATTTTAATGCATTATTCGGAACGATTTACGCTGGAAAAACTTAGTTCAAATTTTGACCATCAGGTGTCAATCAAGCCGGCCGCAGTGGCCGTGCGGTTCTAGGCGTTACAGTCTGGAGCCGAGTGACCGCTCCAGTCGCAGGTTCGAATCCTGCCTCGGGCATGGATGTGTGTGATATCCTTAGGTTAGTTACGTTTCATTAGTTGTTCAAATGTGTGTGAAAACTTATGGGACTTAACTGCTAAGGTCATCAGTCCCTAAGCTTACACACTACTTAACCTAAATTATCCTAAGGACAAACACACACACCCATGCCCGAGGGAGGACTCGAACCTCCGCCGGGACCAGCCGCACAGTCCATGACTGCAGCGCCCTAGACCGCTCGGCTAATCCCTCGCGGCGTTTAATTAGTTCTAAGTTCTAGGCGACTGATGACCTCAGAAGTTAAGTCGCATAGTGCTCAGAGCCATTTGAACCATTTGTAAATCTGGTGCTGCGAATACAATAAAGAAATGTTCCCAAACGCAATGGATTAGGAAAGCGACGTAGGCAGAAAAGGTTGAACTTGTGAGAAAGGTATAATGTTCATTTCATTATTAACCAGCGCTTACACAGTTTGTTCAATGGCAGCACCGTACACGTCGATGAGATGCTGAACAGCGCCAGATTTGTACCTGGTGGCTAAAACTGTAATTAATTTTTTTCCAGCGTCAAACGTTGTGCATTAAAGCATTACAGTATCTACCAACGTTTGCTGCTATACGATAATTACAGCCGACACGTTGGTGAAATGGTTCAAATGGCTCTGAGCACTATGGGACTCAACTCCTGTGGTCATCAGTCCCCTAGAACTTAGAACCACTTAAACCTAACTACCCTAAGGACATCACACACATCCATGCCTGAGGCAGGATTCGAGCCTGCGACCGTAGTGGTCGCGCGGTTCCAGACTGTAGCGCCTAGAACCGATCGGCCACTCTGGCCGGCAGACGTCGGTGAGTAGCTGCTCTTAAATCATAACGTCCCGATGAATACTCTGCAATTCACACTCACGTGCATGGCAGAGGGAACGTAGAACCACTTTCAGACCATTTCTCTTCCGTTCAGCTCTAGATCACAGCATGGAAAAGTCTCAGTTAAAAAAACAAGACAGACGTGGAAATACTGCAATATTAATTTTTATCATTAGGTCAAATTGTTTACGGTGTAACACTTTCCCTCAGTATACTTCAACAAATCGCTTCCCTGGTTCTAGAGGAGGCGTAGAAGGCAAAAATATGAGGGATCACAGAAACTGGAATGTTAACAGTAAACTAATTGAGGACGCTGAGCGTATGTACTGTATGTGCTACTCTGAGGTGAGGAAGTTGCCACAGTAGATGACTTTTTAGCAGATCTCAGCCAGTCACTAAAGAGACTGATGAGCCGAAAAAGTCGGTCTGAGACACTTTGTAAGCATAATTACAAAGCTATTGTGTGACGGTCTGGTGATGATCATGTTTTCTACTTTAACTAAAGGATTCTTACGTAATGACACTCTGCCTCTTAGGGTTATTTATGTAGTATTCTGTGAGACTCATGTTCATTTGTTATCTGTACAACATCGTTGGATACAGGAGAGGATTCCACTTGCCATTCCCATCCATCTTAGCTATTTGGTCCCCTGACACTTCCGTGCGAACACTGATTTCCCTTACTTTATCACTACTGTCATTTCTTCCTGTGCTGATACGAGACAACATAACATTTAGGCGGAGGAGGAAGACAGTGACTGAACTTTCGTGAGTATATGTCGCCATAACGAAAACCTCTTTTGTTTTAATGATTACCACACCAACTCGCTTATCATGCCCGTGATTTTCTCTCCCCTATTCTGCGATAACAGGCCTATAATACGAGCTGCTCTTCTTAGAATTTTTACGTTATCGTTTGCAAATTCTGTATTTTAAGAATCTCATACCTTTCAGCATTACTCCAGAAGAGGACCGACAAACGTGGTTTAGGCATTCGCTTTAGTAGATTTGTTGCACCTTCTGCCAAACAAATGCAGCAATACAAACGCTAGAGGTCGTTATACATGAACGTTAGTGTCAAGTGATTGTGTGTTAGGGATGATGTTGTTGGGATCCTCAGTCCCAGAACTGGTTTGGAGCAGATCTTCACGCTACTCTGTCCTGTGCAAGCCTCTGCATCTCTGAATAACTACTACATTCTGCATCCATTTGAGAAAGCTTACTGTATTCATTCCTTGGTGTCCATCTAGAGTTTGAGTCACAACACTTCCCTCCATTTTTGAACTGATGAGTCCTTCATGTCTCAGGATGTGTCCTATCAAACAATCACTCCTTGTACTCAACTGGTGTCGTAAATGTCTCTTTTCCCCCTTTCTATTCAGTACCTACCGATGTTTATCATTCTTCTATAGCACCACATTCTTCTCCACCTACTGTCCTCTTCTTGTCTGAACTACTTATAGTCCACGTTTCTAGGCTACACTCCAGATACTTTAAGAAAAGAATTCCTAACACATGAATTTATGTTACGTGTTAACAAAATCATCTTTTTCAGAATTCTTTTCGTGATACAGCCGGTCTCGATGCTATGTCATTTCTGCTAACTCTGATACAAATGTGTATTTATTAGAGACCATCAGTGTTCTTTTTCTCCATGTTCGAAATTAAGATCAAGAGATACAACAGGCTACATCCAGAATAAAAAATCTAGTGTAATCCACGGATCTACCTCAAGATGAGGATGTAAACCCTTGAAACGAGTTGTGGACGAAGGTAAAAGTGACTGACACAGTTAATTGTTTTAATTTGTATGGAAGAGTGAAGCTGAACGTTGATTATTTTTGAAGTAATATATTGAATACGTGAGAACATGTATGGAAGTGAATCGATACTGTGTGTAAACTGTACTTTTCTAGAAGAGGAAGTACTTCAAACGTGTTGTTAGGAAGGTGTTGGGAGTTAAGTGAACAGATTACGTACGAAATGAAGCGGCAGTGTCAAGAAGGAGTGAAAAATGAAGCCCATGGAAAATACGTGTTAGTTGGGCTCCCTCCCCCCCCCCCCTCCAAAAAAAAAAACAGCTAGAGTGGTACATTGTCACAAGAGAGAGGACATGTTCAGGATCTCTTGCAGGTACAGTTCTGCTGCGGTTGAATAACATGTGCATCACAGTGTGCGATTGAAATGGTGCGGCAACTCGTAACTTACTCCAAAGTTGACGTTCGCCTATAGTACGATTCTTGTGGGCAAAATATCTAAAGTTCACACAGAGTCACAGTGAAATTCTGACGATATAAGGACCAAACGCAATATCGCGTCCAACCCTAGTGAAAAGGTGCCAACAATTTGACATAGACTGCACAGACGTAGATGATGCTGAATGGTGAGTCCAGACCTTGCACCATGCGATTACCATCTTTTCGGAACGTTGAAAGAACCTCTGGGCAAAAGAGATTTTCCAATGATGATGGTGTTCACGCAGCGGCCGTCGAGTGACGCAGTGGTCAAGAAGTGGTCTTCTGTAGTCAAGGAGCCGAACGATTGGTAGAACGTTCCGACCGTTATTTGAAGAAACTTGCTGGTTATGTTGAAAAATACTGTCGCTTTGAAATGCAGTGCAGCATTCAATAGAAGTTAGTTGGTCTATCATAGTAATGTGTAACTTATTCTTTGACGTCCCCTCGTAGTTAACAACGCTAACAGTCCAGAATAAGTTATACGGAGAGACAAAATTTACAACATGAAAATAAATATTTTAAGGACACTGGATTGAGAAAGTAATATATGTGCACAAAATACTCTAGGTGGTATGGATGATAGGGGTACCCCAATACACATACACTCCTGGAAATGGAAAAAAGAACACATTGACACCGGTGTGTCAGACCCACCATACTTGCTCCGGACACTGCGAGAGGGCTGTACAAGCAATGATCACACGCACGGCACAGCGGACACACCAGGACCCGCGATGTTGGCCGTCGAATGGCGCTAGCTGCGCAGCATTTGTGCACCGCCGCCGTCAGTGTCAGCCAGTTTGCCGTGGCATACGGAGCTCCATCGCAGTCTTTAACACTGGTAGCATGCCGCGACAGCGTGGACGTGAACCGTATGTGCAGTTGACGGACTTTGAGCGAGGGCGTATAGTGGGCATGCGGGAGGCCGGGTGGACGTACCGCCGAATTGCTCAACACGTGGGGCGTGAGGTCTCCACAGTACATCGATGTTGTCGCCAGTGGTCGGCGGAAGGTGCACGTGCCCGTCGACCTGGGACCGGACCGCAGCGACGCACGGATGCACGCCAAGACCGTAGGATCCTACGCAGTGCCGTAGGGGACCGCACCGCCACTTCCCAGCAAATTAGGGACACTGTTGCTCCTGGGGTATCGGCGAGGACCATTCGCAACCGTCTCCATGAAGCTGGGCTACGGTCCCGCACACCGTTAGGCCGTCTTCCGCTCACGCCCCAACATCGTGCAGCCCGCCTCCAGTGGTGTCGCGACAGGCGTGAATGGAGGGACGAATGGAGACGTGTCGTCTTCAGCGATGTCGCTTCTGCCTTGGTGACAATGATGGTCGTATGCGTGTTTGGCGCCGTGCAGGTGAGCGCCACAATCAGGACTGCATACGACCGAGGCACACAGGGCCAACACCCGGCATCATGGTGTGGGGAGCGATCTCCTACACTGGCCGTACACCACTGGTGATCGTCGAGGGGACACTGAATAGTGCACGGTACATCCAAACCGTCATCGAACCCATCGTTCTACCATTCCTAGACCGGCAAGGGAACTTGCTGTTCCAACAGGACAATGCACATCCGCATGTATCCCGTGCCACCCAACGTGCTCTATAAGGTGTAAGTCAACTACCCTGGCCAGCAATATCTCCGGATCTGTCCCCCATTGAGCATGTTTGGGACTGGATGAAGCGTCGTCTCACGCGGTCTGCACGTCCAGCACGAACGGTGGTCCAACTGAGGCGCCAGGTGGAAATGGCATGGCAAGCCGTTCCACAGGACTACATCCAGCATCTCTACGATCGTCTCCATGGGAGAATAGCAGCCTGCATTGCTGCGAAAGGTGGATATACACTGTACTAGTGCCAACATTGTGCATGCTCTGTTGCCTGTGTCTATGTGCCTGTGGTTCTGTCAGTGTGATCATGTGATGTATCTGACCCCAGGAATGTGTCAATAAAGTTTCCCCTTCCTGGGACAATGAATTCACGGTGTTCTTATTTCAATTTCCAGGAGTGTATATCTGAGCAGTAACGAATACTTTCTAATCACCACCATCATAGAAACCACACAGTATATGAAACTTCGTGGAGACTAAAACTGTGTGCCAAACAGCGTCACTAACCGAGAACTTTTCACACTTTGTGTTTTTAGTGACTCAGCTATCTAAGCACATTTTTGGAACAAATCATTTAATACGTCTAAGATCATTTCAGTCTCAACCCACCAAAGCATTTGAGCCATCATTAAGTTCGTCTATAGCTTCTGCTTTAGTAGACTCAGGTGCACAAAACGCAATGCTGCGTGGTAGCTGACGTTGGCAGCGTCTTGAAAGCAGCCCAAACCGGTCGATGTCATTCGACTTGCCTCGAATCAGCTACAGCCATATGTCACCTCGCCCAAAGCCTTATTTAAGAGCGCGTATAGTACGTCGTAATGAAATGATTAGTGAATGACAGCAAGAGTGAGAGGACGATATCAGACCACCCGTAGGACTAATGTCTGTAAATGAACAAAATATTGTAATAGTAAATGAGGAACTTGACGAGTGCTCTTTGGTAAGTGCTAATGGCTATTCTTCCCGAGGGACCTATGGTGCTAGAATGCGTTACGTACCAGTAATCAGTGCTGAATGATATTATTTGTTCCCAACTAGTGCGCTAAAGCACAGTCAGTAGAAGAAATAAGTTACTGAAACGTGTGTTACGGCCTGCTAAAATAACCGACAGCAGAGGGGACAGTTTATAGGGGCACGTAAAAACTATCTACGGCTCTGGATGTATCTGGTATTAAAGATGGAAAGGTCAGCACAAGGCAGCGAGATACGAACGATATTACGAAAGAGTGAATCAGCAACGATAAACTTTATGCTAAGACGGTCTACAGCGAAAGTTTTTAAGTATTTGGTAACAACGGTTCAGTATTTTTCTGAAGAGGATATACATGACCTTTGATTTCATATGTCACCAGACCGCATATCCAATTTCATATCGCCCACTGTGTCACTGTAACGTATTAACGAAAAGGTCGCAAACGGCCATAGGAGCTGCATTCTCTTAACTGAATAACAAAACTTCATTTATATTCAGCATCCAGAACTCTAAAACATTTACAATACTACAGGGATTTCTGCCCGTATTTCAGGCAAACATTACACACTCTCTTTGGAGCTGCAGTTCTCTATTTAAGGAAGTAATCAACAGATTGAAGGGACGCAACTCTGTGCCACCAAGATTATAGTGCCATCCCAAGATCCGCAAAGTAATACAGAAGCAGAAAAGTTGTTGAG
Source organism: Schistocerca nitens (assembly GCF_023898315.1). Lineage (NCBI taxonomy): Eukaryota > Metazoa > Arthropoda > Insecta > Orthoptera > Acrididae > Schistocerca > Schistocerca nitens. The sequence goes on along the minus strand of NC_064615.1, from coordinate 309,377,589 downwards.
AAGAAGATGAAAGTCATAAACCAAGCTTGGAGTAGATAAAAAAAGGAACATTGACGTTCAGGCCAATAGTGAGCAAAACTGATGCACCTACTTATTGGTTATAATGCTGCAGTGCTTGAGCTGTTCAAGGAGTACGATGCAGAGTCCACAGAACACAGTCACTGCAATATCACATTTATCCGCCGACACCGGGAAAACGATTTTCAATTAAAATGTCTCTCCAGCACGGGAATACACATAATGGACGCATGAATGTTGGTTGTAGACACATGGCTGATGTACGGAAGTTTGGTGTGGCCGTGAAGCGTGTACGGTTAACCTAATGGCGCCGGCGCGGTAGCTCAGCGTGTTCGGTCAGAGGGTTAACTACCCTCTGTAACAAAAAACTGAGTGAATCGCCCGCAATAAGTGGGAAATCCGTTTCGAGTCCTGGTCGGATACAAATTTTCACTGTCGTCATTCCATTATACAGCTGATTGTTGTTCATATGCGCAACTGCGAATACATTTCATATATTTATTGGATGGGCCATGATTTAGGTTCTTAGGTGAGACATTTTGTAGGTAAATGTGAATATGATACTCATACTTCATCCGATTTAATCAGTAGTTAAAAACTTTGAAACTCAACAGCTAAGATATCATTGGTCAGCTTTGACGTCGTTTCCTCTTTCACCAAAGTATCTGCAACCTGCTCAACTGAGATGAGGGTTTCCAGCTCGACAAATTATGGAAACTTCTCATTTTATATCTGCGCTCTCAAAGAAAATACTCTAAGTCTTCATGCCATTCATAATTATTAACAACATACTCCGCGAGCACTGCGGATTCGCAGATTCTGCGCTTGTTCTGTTTTACTCTTAGACTCATCGAGTTCAATCTATAAGTGACTCTCTTGTTACCAGAAGTATTGTCTCTGACGCATTCGCGTTTTCTCCACATTGTGTAAAGTGATTTAAAAACTTGCAAGTGTTTCACCGTGAGAATGGCTGAAAGTTATCAGTCGAAGTATCGATATGACATAATATTACATACCGTTTTTTCTTTTGTTGATTGGTCTGTGTTTGTAAAAAACAATTTAGATTCCGAAAGTATGCCTTATTCAGAACACGAAAGATACTCATCTGAATCTGGCAACTGAAAAATAGACATTGCCTATTAGAGAAACCGCTTTCGCAGTAGCAAAAACTTGGAAATTATGTAATATCTCAAGGCCACACCTCATAAAAGTAATATAAGTATTTGATTCTGCGGCCAAGTCTTGGTTAATGCTAGCTCTGAATTTAAAATGATAGAACTACTTTATTCACATATTACGCTATAATTCGAAGTCTACTTGAGCTGGTAAATGACTTAAGTATACGATGAAGAGGAATCTTATCTGAAACATATTTAGATAAAGAACAAACAGATACGTTCCTCATAAAGGCGGACATATAAATCGTATATTAGTACTGGATGCTTCAGAAAAGAGGTAGGTTCCAAAACTAAAGTTGTGTGACCAGCTCTCCCCATGTCCTTTTGCAATAAAAGCAAAATGGAGGGGAATGATAAGGCTTTTTGATATAAAATAGGAATATTAGTGCTATATCATCGAGAAGACAGAGTCTTAAAAGCTTCATAAAGTGCCATTTAGCCGGCCAGTGTGGCTTAGCGGTTCTAGGCGCTTCAGTCTGGAACTGCGTGACCGCTACGGTTGCAGGTTCGAATCCTGCCTCGGGCATGGATGTGTGTGATGTCCTTTGATTAGTTAGGTTTAAGTAGTTCTGAGTCTTGGGGACTGGTGATCTCAGATGTTAAGTCCCATAGTGGTCAGAGCCATTTGAATCACTTTTTTTTTTTTTTTTAAGTGCCATTTCCCTTGAACAGATGAAATCATATGTAAGTATTTGCAGACATCTAACGATTTCTATTGCTCTTCATTTGACCTGCCCACGACTCCGTCACTAACATGTTCCACATATTCACTGAGACCACAGTTAACGATGTTACGGTTGGCACACGGGGACATGATGTTTATTTTACTCGGCTCCCAAATATTACCTTCGGAAAATCGGAAGACAAACTCTAGCTGATCACGGTCGCATCCTACAGGGTAAACTCCCAGAAGTGAGCTAGTATTTACGCGGCTTTTGTTGACCATTTATGAGCTGACGTCTCGTCTGGCTCTTCATGCTGACACCGGCGTCAGGTGAAGCCGCGCCGTAAATAACCCTGCGTTACTCTGCACTTGTGAAACTGGAGAGCACCGCCAGAAACAATGGAGCTGGAAAAATGATGCAAGGCTGTTCCAGGAGGCAGTCGCTCATTTCTCACGACAGCAGCCACACGGCTCCCAAACGTCGGCCCGGATCTCAGCGTACCTACTATCATGGAGGCTGTGCGTAATTTATTCACAACTGGTCTGGAAATCTTCAAAACGTTTGAACTGACATCTAATTTCAGATCCACTAATGCTTCTTAAAATATTATTGCAAGATTAAAATTTGACCATCTTCTAGACCAGCAGCCATTTCTACCGTACAATGAAGTGTGTTCTTCGAGTATGTGTAGGATCCTTGGCCGTAACAGTTTCAATCTGGTATCGTCAAACTATTCGAATACGCACTAATCACAACATACTTCCTGTACCGCTATGACTAACACGGAAATGGGATTCTTCGTGTCTCCGGCTGTGGCGTATTTGTGGCAATTTGACGACTATATTCACAGCTTAGTGCCGCTTTGTTTTTCCGGTATGTTGACGATTCTTTCCCGATTTGGTCTCACTGTGAACGAGCACTACAGCGGTTCGTGTGTCACAAGATGACGTCTACCTCAATATTATATTTTCGTCGAGAAGGAGAGGGATGACAGAGCATTATTTCTTGGACGGGTTAATTCATATTGCTATCTAGTCTCGGTAGTTAGTACTTCTGTTTTAAAGATGATGTCTGGGACATCTATAGGAAATTCGATAACTTTTTTGGAAATGAGGTTGCTTTTGTATGTCTTCTTCAGCCAATGTGATCTCGGGCTGTTCTGACAGACAATTCCAGAGATTTTCAGGGTATCCGTGTCTCATAAGATAGGAGGCCTTTCCCGGGATCTTCGTTAGTTTCCGTGGCATTAATGCAACGCCATCAGTGAATATATACATAATAGTGCTATTCAAAAGCAGCTTTTCAGCTCAAAATGTTGAACAATTCTGTAACGGATCCAGTGCCACTCGACCTCTTCCTATTTTTAATGTAAAACACAGGCCTTCCCATATATATTTAGACTGTTCTGACCTAATCTTCCAGTCATGTCGCCACAGGCCAACATGGGTAGGGTACAACGATCGTAAGCTTTTTTCCTTCATATCAACGAGCAAATTGATCCGAAGGCTGATGAGGGTTTTTCAAAAGCTTGTCTGACTGCTTTGACGAAACAGATGTTTTCTGATCTTACATCCTTCATCGTACTTACAGACTGACCAAGCAAAACGCGTTTCCAAACTTTTTACAGGCGTACCTTGCCAAAGAGTACACCATTTACAAAGATCAATTCATTGGACACAGTTTCTTACGGGGTGATCTGTTGATATTAAATTTCTTATTCCAATGTCTTTAGTATGTAGCCCTAAGTGACATGGAAGAATGAAGGCAAAAATTATTTTCAATATTTCGGGTGTGCAGTTAAGACAAACCCATTTCCTAAGCGTGTCACTTGCTCTCCTCCTCTCTGGCAACAGACGTTAACTTTCTTCTTTTTTTATCTTTCCTTTTTATCTTTTCACATGTTGCTCAACATTTAATCACAATTTGCACGTGCACAGGGACTTCACTTTTCTTCTCTCCTTCGCCCTCCGTCCCACGAGGTGATTTGTCCTTGTTACTCCAAATTAATTTTAATTGCTTGCATAGAATAACTGCCAATTTCCCGTCTACTAGTGAATCATATAACTTTATCTTGGTGCCTTGAACTGTATGACACAGAACTGGAAAACAATAGTATTACTCTCTTACATGAATGTACAGCTACTGTACTAATCCTCACATTAGGCGTTTTGCTACTTTCCCGGTCCGTTCAGACATTCGGTCGTTTCTTGGTGTATATTAATAACATCAGTACAACAATGTCGTGAATAAAATTCTGAAAATACCGTCAACGAATGATAAATCTCACTCAGTACAGCAGGGGAGAACATTATTAGAAGAAACTACAGAACAAACGATACCGTCACTTACAAAAATCTGAGGCGAATAAATGTTCATCCATCAAAAAAATCAACTGGCTCGTAATTACTTTGTAAAGGAGATCATTTTTTCCTTAACAGGTGTAAAAAGCGGAGACAGAATTCAATATGGTGAGCATAACAACAGAAATAGGTATACAAATACTACTGTAGACCTTGTTAATACTCAGACCATGTAAAACTGTGTTATATATTTTCTAAAATAGATAGACGCCCACAGAAGCTAACCACGGGTGTTGGAACGTGGTTTACCGACCAAAACAAAACAAAAAAATGGCTCTGAGCACTATGGGACTCAACTGCTGTGGTCATTAGTCCCCTAGAACTTAGAACTACTTAAACCTAACTAACCTAAGGACATCACACACATCCATGCCCGAGGCAGGATTCGAACCTGCGACTGTAGCAGTCGCACGGTTCCGGACTGCGCGCCTAGAACCGTGAGACCACCGCGGCCGGCTCCAAAATAAAGAGAAGTGTTTTGCATTTCACAGAATGCGTAATTTATAACAGAAAAAATTACATAACTAGTTGTTGTTTGTATAAGAATTCCACTGATCTCGCAGCGTTCTTTGTATCACATTGGAGCTCGATTGAAGACAGAATTTTACTCGTCTCCCTCTTGTAACCAATCTGTGGTCAAAACGGATCACTACTGAATTACTACTCACAGTTATCTCATATTAGCTTGTTTGACATTCATTTTGTTGCCGATCAAGCAAAGACTACGAAATCTTCCTAAATTTTAGTCACGTATCTCATTTCCAATAGCTGCTGTTGATTGATTTTGGAGGCGATATCGTAGTAGGAATAGTGAAGAATAATTTTGAAATCAGACTAAGGAAAACAATAGGAACCGTTGGGAAATCGTTCTACATATTCATTGTAATAAGGATAACAGGTTAGAAATGGGGTGAATACCCAAACCAGAACAATTACTGTAAGCTTCATGTTACTAGTACGGCTTTCAGGAAGTAAATTTTTATTTAACGAAAGAAAATGACGAAACGTGAGGATTAAGCTGTGCAGCATTTTGAAAGCTGCTTTAATTATCAAATATTGCTTTGTAGTTCCTTGTTCATACCCTTTCTCTTTTTTATCGCACATATAATACCGACCACTGAGATAAACTGGTATTTCACCAGCCAACTAATTACGAGTAGAAATGTTTTTCTATCACCATAGGGAGCTGCGCATGTCGCCAACATCAAACGTAAATAATCACGTGACGTTTGTATGACACTATTGTTTACACTTTGCGCTAAGAATGAAATCTCACAATGAGCGTATTTTCCCTTTTTCACACAAGTGTGTATTAGTAATGGTGCTGGATTGTTGCTGCTAGAGATGCAAATCGAAATTCGTCAAAGTGGAAAACGCTGCTTTCCATAGGCCAGTACTGCAGAGGTCTATTGACACTTATCATGCTAGTAAGAGGCAATGTAGTTGTAGACTACTAACCACAGAAAGTGTGATGAAAGCAAAAAATGGTAGAGTTAATATGTATGACTGTATAGCCGTGTATTTATGAAAAGTGCAACATAGATTTGATGGTGTCAGAGGGTTGTACCTGTCAATCCGTTGAATGTATCCACATTTCACTTGCAGATACGATTTTTGTATGAAAATCTGTTTCATTATGTGCAGAATGTAAATATCTTAAAATTTTTGTCCTTATTTTAAACCACTTAGAATAGGTACCTGTAGGATTAGCGCCTACAACGTGGAGAATGTGTGTGTGTGATATATACTGTAGTTTCCATAAGAACGAAGATTAAACGTATGCCACCAGAAAGTAAAAGCGGATGAAACTCGTCTCCAAAAATATTTCAAAGGGCGATAAATCGATTATATGCTGCGTGCCTTTGCTCCAAATTCGGAACTCTCTCACTTTACTAGAATGCCAATTCGTAATGCCATTGGAGCATACTTTATCAATATACGCCCTCGTTAATACGATAAACACAGAAAAAAGCCTAAAGCAGTGGTCTCTATAGTCCTTATAACAAAACAATTACTGACATACGAGCTGTGAAAGTTGACAAAAGCGAAATTCTCTTTCATTCGTCTGTTTAAAGCTTTAAGCGAAGTTCATTCCATACACCGAACACCAATTATTAAGATGCCTATGAAACCCGTGTACAATGTTCACAGGATTTTTGAGCTGGGTCTGTCTGTACTAACGACGTAATGTCATCTGATACCTGCCGAGCGCTTTCGAACTAATCTTAACACAGTCAAGTGACTTTTGGACCAACGTTATTTGCGAGAAAGCTTCTGTACTGTGCATATGAAATTCCACTCCAAATACACTCCAACTCTAAACGTGTGACTCAAGGTCGCCTCCGCACATTTGACGTGATATTGCTTTACACTGCATTTTCCGTGCATCTGAAATTCCACTCCAAATATACTCCAACTCTAAACGTGTGAGTCAAGGTCGCCTCCGAACATTTGACGTGATATTGCTTTACACTGCATTTTCCGTGCATCTCAAATTCCACTCCAAATATACTCCAACTCTAAACGTGTGACTCAAGGTCGCCTCCGCACATTTGACGTGATATTGCTTTACACTGCATTTTCCGTGCATCTGAAATTCCACTCCAAATATACTCCAACTCTAAACGTGTGAGTCAAGGTCGCCTCCGAACATTTGACGTGATATTGCTTTACACTGCATTTTCCATATATGCCTCTTACAGCCTGCCAATTTCAAGTCAAACTCCTCCCGTAAATAAGACTTCCGTCTGTGGGACGGGATGAGGCTGCTGTGAAGGTCGAGAGGCCATTACGAAAACGGAACTTGTCACCACACACATGGGGAGCTATGAGAAACGCCAGTCAACAGAACTGACGGGTGACGTCAAAAGCGTGAGAGAAACAAGTAACATAACTCAATGGTGACGAATTTGCCCCACGAGGCCGGTGTACCCCACCTTCCGCGGTGATTTCTTAGCCAGCAAGGTACCCGACAACAAGCGTCTGTTGGCTGATTACTAAATTTTGACCAACTGAGGCTTTCGAGTCTCTCTTTTAATATGTTAATATCTGATATGCATTGAGTTGACAAAAGTAAGGGGATGGTGATATGCACATATACAGATAGCAGTAGTCTAATATACAGAGGGATACAAGAGCAGGGCATTGACCTAGCTGTCATTTGTACACAGATAATTCATGTGGAAGTTTCCGACATGAGTTTGGCCGCACTATGGGAATTAATAGATTTCGAATATGGAATGGTAGTCAGTTTCGGAAATCGTTACGGATTACAGTACTCTAAGATCCACAGTGTCAATAGTGTGACGAGAATACCAAATTCCAGGCATTACCTCTCACCACGGACAATGCAGTGTCTGACGGCTTACGTTTAACAACCGTGAGTAGAGGCGTTTGCATAGAGTTGTCAGTGCTAACAGAGCAGCAACATTGCGTCAAATCAATGTGGGACAAATACGACGAACGTATCCTTTAGGACAGTGCGGCGAAATTTGGCGTTAATGGGCTGTGGCAGCAGACGACCGACGCGAGTGCTTTTGCTAACAGCACGACATCGCCTGCAGCGCCTCTCCTAGGCTCGTTGTCATAACGATGGCCTGGTCAGATGAGCCCTGACTTCAGCTGGTAGGAGCTGATGATAGGGTTCGAGGGTGGCGCACTCCCCTCAAAGCCATGGACTCAAGTTGCCAACAAGGCACTGTGCAAGCTGGTGTGGCTCAAACTGGTTTCTCTGGTCCAGCTGAACCGACCATTGACTGGAAATGGTTATGAAACTTTCTGGCAGATTGAAACTGTGTGCCGCACCGAGACTCGAACTCGGGACCTTTGCCTTTCGCGGGCAAGTGCTCTACCATCTGAGCTACCCAAGCAGTCAGTAAGGAGAGGAATGGTACAGAGGACTTATATTTTGTAACAAGCGTCTACCCTCAATGTGGATGGTTACCTTCCTTTTCCGAAAAGGAGCTACTGGTAGCACTCAAGATGCACTTCGCATAAAAAAAAGTTTTAAGAAACAAGCAGTTACAGTTGTTTCACTTATCAATAGTTCACAGTAAAAAAAAAAGAAAATGTCATTTATCTCTCAACATTTTAAAAACGGAAGTGTTCAAACAAATTGGGTTTTTATTCTAAAGTTTATTTAGGCCTTATGGTGATGGTGGTGTGGGGAGGTGGCTGTAAATTGGGGAGATTACTAGCTTATATCTGACTGAACGCAGGGATATTGGTCTCAGAAAGGTTGAAACCACTGCTCTAGCCGGTCGGAGTGGCCGTGCGGTTCTGGGTGCTACAGTCTGGAACCGAGCGACCGCTACGGTCGCAGGTTCGAATCCTGCCTCGGGCATGGATGTGTATGATGTCCTTAGGTTAGTTAGGTTTAATTAGTTCTAAGTTCTAGGCGACTGATGACCACAGAAGTTAAGTCGCATAGTGCTCAGAGCTATTTGAGCCAACCACTGCTCTACATCGTTAAATGCCGGAATGGATCCTTCGAAATGGAATGGCTGGTTTCATTCTCTGTCCTTATCCATTTTTCTCCTCTAACGATCTCGCTGTCGACGTGAAGGTATACCCTGGACTGCCTGTGGCTATAATCTTCAACAAATGTTGCCGTTTTTATGTCTTAGGCCTTCTTTTTTCCGCAGTCGCAGTTATACAACTAATATGGGGTGTATACCGTCTATTGCGACGGTAGTAAAAGTCTTATTTAGACCATACACGTTTCGCTTTATTTCGAAACCATCTTCAATGGTGACTTAAAATGGATTTTGCTTACAAATCTGTTTGCGAAGATCGTAAACAGTTCTCGTATTTTACATTAGCACTACCGAAACTGTATAAAATTACAATTATTGCGACTTTTTGCTTCCTACTCACTTCATTCCTAATATTCTTCCACGGACTGTTGCTCGATTTTTAGAACAGTGGGGACACTGGGTATATTTTCATTTTCATGTTGTGAAAGTGCACTTACACCTCGTGTACTTTTTTTAAATATTGACTTTCGGGACGTGCCCTTACAATCGTCACAACAAGACTTTATGACGGTGTCTTACGACAATCCAGACATTCTTTAGGGTCAAGCCGTATCCTGGTATGAAATTATACAGGCTTATAGTTATCATCTGACACCATGCAGGTGATTTTCATGTCAGATATGACGATACGAAGATACAGTCAACACAACACCCAGTTTCCGAGCGGAGAAAAACCCCGATCCGGCCGGAAACGAACACGGGACGTTTCGGTTAGTATTCTGCCAGTCTGACCTCGCAGCTGTCAAGGCGGACCCAGGGTGTACTTTGTTTTGATGTTGTGATAGGCGATCGTCTTTGTTTCGTTATCCTCGCTGTGGAAGTGCCTGTATTTCCTCTAAGTGTCTGTTTATATTTTTTCGACTCGTGTTCGTGCGTGTATGTATGCGTGTGTGTGTGTGTGTGTGTGTGTGTGTGTGTGTGTGTGTGTGTGTGTGTGTTTGTGTATGTGTGTGTGTGTGTGTGTGTGTGTGTGTGTGTGTGTGTGTGTGTGTGTGTGTGTTTGTGTATGTGTGTGTGTGTGTTTGTGTGTATGTGTGTGCGTGTGTGTTTTCAGGGTGTTTCATGGTACACAAAGAAGCAAAAATTCGTGAGTAATAATTGTAATTGAGTATTTTTAACGACATAAATGTAAAATGTGAGAATTTTTTACGATCGTAAGAAGCAGATTCGTGAGAAAAATCATATTGTTACGGTAACCACTGAAGATGCTTTGAAATAAAGCGAAACGTGTGTGATCTAAATATCATTTTATTACAGTCACCATTAACAAAATCAGTGGAAAAGAGTAAATTACAGTGAGGAGCATAAAATTAATCACAATACGATGACTACTTATATGCATGTGTAGGAATTATATCGTGATTAAATATAAGCACTTTCCCACAGAATTTACTGAATAGCTTTAGACGATACGTGTAAACTGTACACAGCCACTTAATAAATTGCGATCCAGTCAAACATTGATTACAAGTGCCAAAATGATACCTCACCTCTGTTAACCAATAAATTTTTAATCTGCATTTTGAAACATCGTCAAAGATTTCACGGAAGGTCTTCTATAGTATCGCAACAGGTGAAGAATGTTAAGTACAAATGTAAAAGAATAGCATGTGAATGAACACTTTTCCTCCTAAGTTCACCAGCTCTGCTTCACAGTGCGGATCCGTAAGAAAGATGGAGCATTGAAACTTAATTTTATTGGGTCCCGTGTGCCCGTTCGCTGACAACCGCTTCCCTGTGTAGCGTCGATCTTCAGCTGAGAATGAAGCTGGTGGACTTGGACGATTCATCACGAATAGGACATTCAGTGCCAACGACCACTTCCTTCCCGCCGGTAGTCCAAGGGCGAGAGCCATTACCCAATAGTACAGCCAACTCAGGCGCCACTTTGCCGCTAAACACATCCGTTAACGATGCGTCCCCCGGGGGTGCCATGCAAGCGTTTGTTGATATTATCATAACCCGATACTCCCAACCTGTCATCGTTCTTGAGCAACGCGGAAACGGAACAGAGTCACTTGCCTTGGTTCCATTCTCTTTGTGTGGCCGAAGAATTTCATTTCTAGGAAGCTCGTAATGGGAATGTTTCTTCCTGATAAGGTTATATTATTCTCGCTGATGAGTGCACAATCAAGGCATGGGTTGGAGGATTTTGAGTTTACAGTAGGTTATGAAAATACGCTGAAGTTAACTGCATATCTGTCAGTATTGATTAATGTATTCGACTTGGGTGTCACCGAATCCACAACTGGAGTAAGTAATATCGTACAAGCATCGTAGAGAAACAGTGTCTAGGAATATGGAGTGAAAGGGTCACACAGGCCCAGCTGAAGGTAATGCAAACTTCAGGTTTAGATTCGTGGTGGGTACCGGGAAATCAATCTACGAAACAGACTGCTTAAAAAAAATGACGCTTTTACTGCAACGCCCAAATACGTAGAACACCTATCGGTGGACATCCAATGCGTACAAATAAGGACTAGTTCGTTTGACTCGTGACTAAAGGTGACGGAAACACTCCAGCATCTGAACAGGGTGACAGAAGAATGGAACTTAAAAAATTTAAAAAACAAAAATGTTCATCTGCCCCTATGCAACACTTTGTGACTCTCAGGGAATAGGCCACACTAATCCCTTGCCTGCATGTCGGTGATTATATACCCGCATCAGAGTTGGTCTGGACTACATATACGCTGCAGCAACGTCCCCAAATGGAGAGTTTTTGATAGCTCCTTATATTTTATAACAAAGAAACCGCCATATTAGTTTGTTTTTAGGGGTAATAAACCTCGTCGTTGGGCCTCTTTATCCCACGAACTCATTCCTATTCGCATATGAGTCTTCGGGGCTGTATGGCTATGGTCGAAGAAACTTCTCGGTTCCAGGAGTTTCGGTCAGAGCTGCAGTGGACTTCTTCGGAAGAGCCACTGGCGATGCTGTCTTGCCAACCGACGAGTCCGAAGTCGGAGGGCGACGTACATACTGTGTAAAGAGTTTTGTCAAGGATAACGACTTACCTATCGATTCTCGAGAACCACTGTACTTATATCACTGAGTTTCATGCATTCTTCTTTACCGTTAGAATTATCGCTATGCTCACATGGGGTGAGCATTAACAAAACCGCCGAACTGTAGGGACGGATTCCTAACTGTAAATGGAGGAAAGAAGGTACTATGAATGATGTATCCGGAATTGCATCATTGCCACGGTAGACAGCACTGACGAATGCAAGTTCCTCTGCACACGTGCCATGTATGTTGCGGGCTGTGTGGTTGACGCAGCGTACCGTAAGCAACAGAATGGTCCGCTATTCATGTCGGAAATAATCCGGGATGGTGTTTGTATACGGCCAAGAAGATGGAAAGGGTCAAGAGGCAGCACGCCTATACCAAAACAAGTACCCTCACAGGCACCAACCATATCACACAACATTTCAAGCCCCTGTTGGACATTTGTGTCATACTGGGTCCTTTCAGACAGACGAACGTGCAGCGAGATGGTGGACTGTACGTGCACGAGACCTGGAGGACCAGGTTCTACAGGACATTGAGACGAACCCTGGTACAAGTTCCAGGCAAGTGGGCCGTCAACGTGGTATAAGGCAAAGTAAGTTTATGTGTATAATGCATGACAACCGCTAACATCCCCGTCACCAGCATGGAGCGCAAGAATTATCAGCAGCGGATTTCTCTCGACGGGTCCATGGTTTTCGCACCAGACCGTCACAATCAAGGGAAATCTCTCGTCAATTCTCTTTATAGAGGAAGCAACATTTACCAGAACTGGCATCAGCAGTCTACATAATCGTCATCCTCATGGAAAGATTGAGGGGTCTCTCATCATCGGTTCAGCGTCAATGCGTGGGCAGGGATTCTTGTCGGCCACAAACCTGGACCGGTTATTACTCCACAAGGCCTCGAAAGAGGAACGTACTTCTTGCGAAATACTCTGCCTGAGCTGGTTCGCAATCTGCCTTTGGCAATAGGACAGGTTATGTGGTTTCTGCACGACGGAACACCACTCCACATCCGCATCACAATTCGCCGACACCTCATGAACATCTATCCCGGACGTGGATAGGACGCAGAGGCCCTGTAGCATGGCCTTCTAGATAACCGGGATTAAACACCCTGTATTTTTACCTTTCGAGGCATCTGAAAAGCTTTGTGTATTCTGAAGCAGCTGCTGATGTGCAGACTCTTAACCAGCATGTTCCCGATGCATGTGACATTTGGACAGAGGCCGGAACGTGCTAAAGAGTGCGACAATCCATGATGCGACTTGTGAACGTGTGCGTTGCATCTCATCTGTTGTGAATGGATGCCATGCGGCTCTGTACGGTGTTCCGAGACGATTTATTGTCGTTGCAGGCACACAGTCCATTTCTGAAAACATGTTCAAAGTCCTTTTCTGCTCCATTTTCAGTCAGCAATCAGCCTCTGCAATTTCTCGGTTTTATTAACGTTCACCCTGTATATTGTGATGGCTTCACAATATAGTAGTGGATAATGGTATGTTCTAGTAGAATAAATTTTAGTTTCGGAAAACTTCACTTCATGGTTACCTGACTAAAGACCATGCTTCGCTATAGTTGATTTTTCTGTTTTCCTTAGATGGCAAAGACTTTTATCAGTACTACCGAAAAACGCTCAAAGTTGCAAATTTGACTTTTATTTGCTTTATTTTATAAAAGTGAATTTTGCAACATTGGCTGTTTTTTGCGTTTATTTATTAGCAGAAGTGGTTGCCTTGCAATTAGTCCAGCACACTGGAAGTTCGTGAAGACTTTTACATTCTTTATCTTGTATTCATGCTTCCCTTGTTAGTTCCAGTGTAGCCCTTTCCATAAATAGACTGTCTCTTATATACTCCACTTGCTGACAGAGGAAGGTGTTCGTCCTTTACAGATCGGAGTTCAAAAATGGTTCAAATAGCTCTGAGCACTATGGGACTTAACATCTGAGGTCATCAGTCCCCTAGAACTTAGAACTACTTAAACCTAACCAACCCAAGGACATCACACACATCCATGCCCGAAGCAGGATTCGAACCTGCGACCGTGTGAGTGGCACGGTTCCGGACTGAAGCGCCTAGAACCGCTCGGCCACAAAGGACGGTGACTCGTCAACAACTATGACACCCGGTAGTGAAAGGCTTCATCACGTCTGCTTGTCTTACCAGGTATGTGGATCATTTTGGAGCACTAATTCCAAACACAGATATTAATAACGCTATCGAAACAGCTTCTCCGCTCCAAACCCGCGACTTCTATACCGAGGAGGACTGCCATTCGATTAGTCGATTTCACGTGTTGCTAGTGTAGCTAGGGAGACGAAAATTTAATAGTCATGGGTGACTGGAATTCGTCAGTAGGAAAAGGGAGAGAAGGAAACATAGTAAGTGAATATGGATTGGGGCTAAGAAATGAAAGAGGAAGCCGTCTAGCAGAATTTCGCGCAGAGCATAACTTAATCATAGCTAATACTTGGTTTAAGAATCATGAAAGAGGGAGGTCCCCTAGAACTTAGAACCCTGGAGATACTAAAAGGTATCAGATAGATTATATAATGGTAAGACAGAGATTTAGGAACCGGGTTTTAAATTGTAAGACATTTCCAGGGGCCGATGTGGACTCTAACCACAATCTATTGGTTATGAACTGTAGATTAAAACTGAAGAAACTGCAAAAAAGGTGGGAATTTAAGGAGATGGGACCTGGATAAACTGAAAGAACCAGAGGTTGTACAGAGTTTCAGGGAGCGCATAAGGGAACAATTGAATGGGGAAAGAAATATAGTAGAAGAAGAATGGGTAGCTTTGAGGGATGAAATAGTGAAGGCAGCAGAGGATCAAATAGGTAAAAAGACGAGGGCTAGTAGAAACCCTTGGGTAACAGAAGAAATATTGAATTTAATTGATGAAAGGAGAAAATATAAAAATGCAGTAAATAAATCAGGCAAAAAGGAATATAAACGTCTCAAAAATGATAGCGACAGGAAGTGCAAAATGGCTAAGCAGGGATGGCTAGAGGACAAATGTAAGGATGTAGAGGCTTATCTCACTAGGGGTAAGATAGATACTGCCTACAGGAAAATTAAAGAGACCTTTGGTGAAAGGAGAACCACTTGCATGAATATCAAGAGCTTTGATGGAAACCCAGTTCTAAGCAAAGAAGGGAAAGCAGAAAGGTGGAAGGAGTATATAGAGGGCCTATACAAGTGCGATGTACATGAGGACAATATTATGGGAATGGAAGAGGACGTAGATGAAGATGAAATGGGAGATATGCTATTGCGTGAAGAGTTTGACAGAGCACTGAAAGACCTGAGTCGAAACAAGGCCCCCGGAGTAGACAACATTCCATTAGAACTACTGACAACCTTGGGAGAGCCAGTCCTGACAAAACTCTACCATCTGGTGAGCAATATTTATGAGACAGGCGAAATACCCTCAGACTTCAAGAAGAATATAATAATCCCAATCCCAAAGAAAGCAGGTGTTCACAGATGTGAAAATTACCGAACTATCAGTTTAATAAGTCACAGTTGCAAAATACTAACACGAATTCTTTACAGACGAATGGAAAAACTGATAGAAACCGACATCGGGGAAGATCAGTTTGGATTCCGTAGAAATGTTGGAACACGTGAGGCAATACTGCCCCTACGACTTATCTTAGAAGAAAGATTAAGGAAAGGCAAACATACGTTTCTAGCATTTGTAGACTTAGAGAAAGCTTTTGACAATGTTGATGGGAATACTCTCTTTCAAATTCTGAAGGCGGCAGGAGTAAAATACAGGGAGAGAAAGGCTATTTACAATTTTTACAGAAAGCAGATGGCTGTTATAAGAGTCGAGGGGTATGAAAGGGAAGCAGTGGTTGAGAAGGGAGTGAGATAGGGTTGTAGCCTATCTCCGATGTTATTCAATCTGTATATTGAGCAAGCAATAAAGGAAACAAAAGAAAAGTTAGGAGTAGGTATTAAAATCCACGGAGAAGAAATAAAAACTTTGAGTTTCGCCGATGACATTGTAATTCTGTCAGAGACAGCAAAGGACTTGAAAGAGCAGTTGAACGGACGGGACAGTGTCTTGAAAGGAGGGTATAAGATGAACATCAACAAAAGCAAAACGAGGATAATGGAATGTAGTCGAATTAAGTCTGGTGATGCTGAGGGAATTAGATTAGGAAATGAGACACTTAAAGTAGGCCGGCCGCGGTGGTCTAGCGGTTCTAGGCGCTCAGTCCGGAGCCAAGCGACTGCTACGGTCGCAGGTTCGAATCCTGCCTCGGGCATGGATGTGTGTGATGTCCTTAGGTTAGTTAGGTTTAAGTAGTTCTAAGTTCTAGGGGACTGATGACCACAGATGTTAAGTCCCATAGTGCTCAGAGCCATTTGAACCATTTTTTTGAACTTAAAGTAGTAAAGGAGTTCTGCTATTTGGGGAGCAAAATAACTGATGATGGTCGAAGTAGAGAGGATATAAAATGTAGACTGGCAATGGCAAGGAAAGCGTTTCTGAAGAAGAAAAATTTGTTAACATCGAGTATAGATCTAAATGTCAGGAAGTCGTTTCTGAAAGTATTTGTATGGAGTGTAGCCATGTGTGGAAGTGAAACGTGGACGGTAAATAGCTTAGACAAGAAGAGAATAGAAGCTTCTGAAATGTGGTGCTACAGAAGAATGTTGGAGATTAGATGGGTTGATCGCATAACTAATGAGGAGGTATTGAACAGAATTGGGGAGAAGAGGAGCTTGTGGCACAACCTGACTAGAAGAAGGGATCGGTTGGTAGGACATATTCTGAGACATCGAGGGATCACCAATTTAGTATTGGAGGGCAGCGTGGAGAGTAAAAATCGTAGAGGGAGACCAAGAGATGAATACACTAAGCAGATTCAGAAGGATGTAGGCTGCAGTAGGTACTGGGAGATGAAGAAGCATGCATAGGATAGAGTAGCATGGAGAGCTGCATCAAACCAGTCTCAGGACTGAAAACCACAACAACACCAGTGTAGTGTTTCCCCTTTTAACTTCTAGCCTTGATACATTACTACGGCGGACACAGTAATCGCATAAGTTGTAATTTGCGGAAAGTTCATGTGGGGGCTACGTTGAATGAATCGCAAATGTAAAGTCCAGCAAACTGCACTTCATTCTTCCCTAGATGTCGAGGTGGAGGCTTTCTTACCTCATATCTTCTGAAACTGTTCCGGTGTCCCCACAGAATTTCCGCGTCTCCCAATATACGATTTAAAGACAGTAAGTTTCGGGGTGGCTTTCGGGGATACTACCACAGTGCTACAATAAAGCCTCGATACATAGTATAACATACCTATTCAATACGACTGCTCCATGGAACGGATGTTTGTCGTTATTGTGAATGGAGTAGAATTGAACAGTATATTCACTTCACTAAAATATAAATTTTTACATAATTGTTTCTGTTAAAATTGTCGTCTTTTTAACGCGGTATGATAACGTTCGCAGGTCTGGTTTGTACGAGTAATATCTAATAATTCTAGGATTCTGAAGGACTGGTGGATCCCTAATTATGAAATAAAATAAATAACTGCGCTTTTGAGTACCTGTACTTTAACTCTTCAACATCGGAAAACAGACTGTAACATTCATTTGCATCCTCGAGCTATCAATTCCAACCACAATGTCTGCTTCGTACAGCATCATAATCATGACTTGCTTCCATTACTCCACAACTTCCTGCCAAGTGTGGGAAGACAAGGCACAAGTATAGCATTTGATTCAAAGAGGTTTACATCGTCATCAAAGGCCGATAAATACTTGGCAAAGCTTGGTAGATTTAAATTTGCATATTATTATGTTAAACTGTACTTAGAAAAACAGTCTAGATCGCACAAATCACATTTATTGGTGATCGGTTTCAGTCCAAAGACGGACCACATTCAGAACGTACTTCAAAGCTGACGTATGGAGACGGATCCATGGAGTAGGAACTGCAGAAATCTTCATATGCTGTCAGATTTATTTCATATTAAAACTTCCAAAATTTGTACTAAAACATAAGATCTAAATAGTTGTGTGTGAAAAAAGTGAATTTCAGTGTGTGTAATTTTATACGGACTTCTTGATTTATAAAATGAAATTACAGATACCCATCGCTATCAAAGAGTTCAGAATATATGTCAGGCTTGATTACATCACAGTGGGTAGCCATCTGATTTACTAAACCAGACCAATTGTGGAAAACGCGTTTTCACAATCAACCCTATATGAGGCAGTCTGCAATCGTTAATTACAGAAATGAACATGGAATGTGATTAGAGCTCTTGGAGCATCATAATATTCACAAAACAATGGATTGTATCTGTTTCTTCAGTTCATATCGTCGTACTATTCAAAATAATACTTCAGGTTACTTTCTTAAATGATACGTAGCGCTATCGATCTCTGTGTATTCACAATCTGGATGGCAGCAGTAGACTGGGTAAAAAATGTATCCCGATGCAAAGAAATAAGAAACAGTATACAAGTATAAGAAGCAGCATACAAGGAGACGTCTACCATTATCACGTTAATAACCCAAATAAATATCTAACTTCACTACAAATATTTACAGGTAATACCCCAAATACTTACTGGATGACGACTGCGTCAGTGCATGGTAGGAATCAACGTTTATACAAGGCTCCCGCCGGGACTGACTGGGGCTATTCAGTGGAAAACTACTTAGCCATTAAACAGTTTACGTGACCATTCACTGAAATAAACTTACTACACTACTGGCCATTAAAATTGCTACACCAAGAATAAATGCAGATGATAAACGGGTATTCATTGGACAAATAAATTATACTAGAACTGACATGTGATTACATTTTCACGCAATTTGGGTGCATAGAGCCTGAGAAATCAGTACTCAGAACAACCACCTCTGGCCGTAATCACGGCCTTGACACGCCTGGGCATTGAGTCAAACAGAGCTTGGATGGTGTGTACAGGTACAGCTGCCCATGCAGCTTCAACACGATACCACACTTCATCAAGAGTAGTGACTGGCGTATTGTGACGAGCCTGTTGCTCGGTCACCATTGACCAGACGTTTTCAATTGGTGAGAGATCTGGACCTGCAACATGCGGTCGTGCATTGTCCTGCTGAAATGTAGGGTTTCGCAGGGATCGAATGAAGGGTAGAGCCACGGCTCGTAACACATCTGAAATGTAACGTCCACTGTTCAAAGTGCCACCAATGCAAACAAGAGGTGACCGAGGCGTGTAACCGATGCCACCCCATGCCATCACGCCGGGTGATACGCCAGTATGGCGATGACGAACACACGCTTCCAATGTGCGTTCACCGCGATGTCGCCAAACACGGATGCGACCATCATGATGCTGTAAACGGAACCTGGATTCGTCGTTGAGTATACCATCGCCGGCACTCCTGTCTGTGATGCCGCGTCAATGGTAACCGCAGCCATGGTCTCCGTGCTGATAGTCTATGCTGCTGTAAACGTCGTCGAACTGTTCGTGCAGATCGTTGTTGTCTTGCAAACGCCCCCATGTGTTGACTCAGGGATCGTGACGTGGCCGCACGATCCGTTACAGCCATGCGCATAAGATGTCTGTCATCTCGGCTGCTAATGATACGAGGCCGTTGGGATCCAGCCCGGCGTTCCGTATTACCTTCCTGATCCCACCGATTCCATATTCTGCTAACAGTCATTGGATCTCGACCAACGCGAGCAGCAATGTCGCGATACGAACAATGTCGTGATACGATAAACCGCAATCGCGATAGGCTACAATCCGACCTTTATCAAAGTCGGAAGCGTGATGGAATGCATATCTCCTCCTTACACCAGGCATCACAACAACGTTTCACCAGGCAACGCCGGTCATCTACTGTTTGTGTATGAGAAATCGGTTGGAAACTTTCCTCATGTCAGCACGTTGTAGGTGTTGCCACCGGCGCCAACCTTGTGTGAATGCTCTGAAAAGCTAATCATTTGCATATCACAGCATCTTCTTCCTGTAAGTTAAATTTCGAGTCTGTAGCACGTCACCTTCGTGGTGTAGCAATTTTAATGGCCAGTAGTGTACTTTGTCTGCTTAGTGGTATTAGCTTACTTACATAGGCTTTCTTGCTTTCATGTGCCTACAGCTCCCTTGCTGCTAATTTAGGAAGCTATCATTTATCACAAATATAATCTGTAGTCTCGTCGATAATTTTATCGATTTAATCTCCAGTGAATATCGATCTGTTCTGTTTTGGAATGTAATAATGGCTTCGTGTGTGTGTGCGTGTGTGTGTGTGTGTGTGTGTGTGTGTGCGTGTGTGTGTGTGTGTGAGTGTGTGCGTGTGTGCGGGCGTGCTTGCACATGTGTGTGATCTGCGTAGGGCATAAATTTTTCAATTAGTTTGTTTTTCATAATGTTTTGAAGTTCTAAATTACCTTTTGTAACTTAGAATGTAAGCTTAGATGGTATATTTCCAACAGTGGAATTTCATACAAACACTGCTTAAGAATAAGGGTGGTTCGAGACTAGCTAAAGAGAAAAGAACTGTCGATTTCAAGAGTTTTTTTTTCTTCATTATGACAATGTTCGTTCCGACCTGCGGCTGAAGTATTTCAGCAATGATGTGAAAGAGCACTCATAATTTTTCTCAAACGCAGCTCCGTTGGAATTATTATTTTCTCGCAATTCATAAAAGCTGTGGACATCTACCACATACTTATAAATAGTGGATGTATTTCTGTCACTTTAAAAACTGTACGAATAGACTTTTGGCCTGGAGTAAGTGATGTAAATTATTAGAGATTTATACACTCCTGGAAATTGAAATAAGAACACCGTGAATTCATTGTCCCAGGAAGGGGAAACTTTATTGACACATTCCTGGGGTCAGATACATCACATGATCACACTGACAGAACCACAGGCACATAGACACAGGCAACAGAGCATGCACAATGTCGGCACTAGTACAGTGTATATCCACCTTTCGCAGCAATGCAGGCTGCTATTCTCCCATGGAGACGATCGTAGAGATGCTGGATGTAGTCCTGTGGAACGGCTTGCCATGCCATTTCCACCTGGCGCCTCAGTTGGACCAGCGTTCGTGTTGGACGTGCAGACCGCGTGAGACGACGCTTCATCCAGTCCCAAACATGCTCAATGGGGGACAGATCCGGAGATCGTGCTGGCCAGGGTAGTTGACTTACACCTTCTAGAGCACGTTGGGTGGCACGGGATACATGCGGACGTGCATTGTCCTGTTGGAACAGCAAGTTCCCTTGCCGGTCTAGGAATGGTAGAACGATGGGTTCGATGACGGTTTGGATGTACCGTGCACTATTCAGTGTCCCCTCGACGATCACCAGTGGTGTACGGCCAGTGTAGGAGATCACTCCCCACACCATGATGCCGGGTGTTGGCCCTGTGTGCCTCGGTCGTATGCAGTCCTGATTGTGGCGCTCACCTGCACGGCGCCAAACACGCATACGACCATCATTGGCACCAAGGCAGAAGCGACTCTCATCGCTGAAGACGACACGTCTCCATTCGTCCCTCCATTCACGCCTGTCGCGACACCACTGGAGGCGGGCTGCACGATGTTGGGGCGTGAGCGGAAGACGGCCTAACGGTGTGCGGGACCGTAGCCCAGCTTCATGGAGGCGGTTGCGAATGGTCCTCGCCGATACCCCAGGAGCAACAGTGTCCCTAATTTGCTGGGAAGTGGCGGTGCGGTCCCCTACGGCACTGCGTAGGATCCTACGGTCTTGGCGTGCATCCGTGCGTCGCTGCGGTCCGGTCCCAGGTCGACGGGCACGTGCACCTTCCGCCGACCACTGGCGACAACATCGATGTACTGTGGAGACCTCACGCCCCACGTGTTGAGCAATTCGGCGGTACGTCCACCCGGCCTCCCGCATGCCCACTATACGGCCTCGCTCAAAGTCCGTCAACTGCACATACGGTTCACGTCCAAGCTGTCGCGGCATGCTACCAGTGTTAAAGACTGCGATGGAGCTCCGTACGCCACGGCAAACTGGCTGACACTGACGGCGGCGGTGCACAAATGCTGCGCAGCTAGCGCCATTCGACGGCCAACACCGCGGGTCCTGGTGTGTCCGCTGTGCCGTGCGTGTGATCATTGCTTGTACAGCCCTCTCGCAGTGTCCGGAGCAAGTATGGTGGGTCTGACACACCGGTGTCAATGTGTTCTTTTTTCCATTTCCAGGAGTGTAGTTATTCGTGCTCTGAAAATTACTCCGCCCCTGTGCGATGGAAAACGTCTTTAATGCAGTTGATCTAGTGACCACTGAAGATGACCAGACGTGTATTGGCACAGATAGAAGGTTAGGGACGTGTACGAAATGATCGCTTAACAATGGCAGCCATACAGCAAGCATAACGGCCGGGCGTAAACTGATGATGAAGGTACGTTAGCTGTAAACAACCCGCAATATCCTTTGACAAGAGAAAGACATCTTCGATGACAGATTTTCAAGACGGTATGGTTTTAGTTGTAGTCAAAGAAGCGTAAAACAATATTCCTTGTTTTGGGCTAAGCCACACAATTGTTGTGAGAAACTGGAATAATCTTTACGGCTATAATAACGTTTCTTGTTTCTCTGTGTCGAAGATGGTGAAATG
Organism: Schistocerca nitens; assembly: GCF_023898315.1. Lineage (NCBI taxonomy): Eukaryota > Metazoa > Arthropoda > Insecta > Orthoptera > Acrididae > Schistocerca > Schistocerca nitens. The sequence goes on along the minus strand of NC_064615.1, from coordinate 309,355,189 downwards.
GCTCTGAGCACTATGGGACTCAACATCTTAGGTCATCAGTCCCCCAGAACTTAGAACTACTTAAACCTAACTAACCTAAGGACATCACACACATCCATGCCCGAGGCAGGATTCGAACCTGCGACCGTAGCAGTCCCGCGGTTCCCGACTGCAGCGCGTAGAACCGCACGACCACCGCGGCCGGCGAAGATGGTGAAAATAGACCAAAAATCCTTAAGATTCCATGAATGCATTTCTGGCTAAATAAGAATATTTCGTCACGGGCGGCAAACCGTCCACGCGGCCGGGCTAACAGGAAGCAGCTCGACTCTAGTGCGGCTGGCTGATGACGGAAGCGACGAGGCGAGGTACTAGGATGGCCTTCCAGTCGACTGTGACGTCCTTACAAGTAGGCATTCTGGTTTCAGACTCGGCTGAGCCGGATGGCTGACTAAACGTAGTTGGCGTTTTAACAAGAGGTAACAGTGGGAAACCGATATCATGACAGAAAACTGAAGAATTTCCTTGGGTAATTTAATTACGTTGCTTTGAAAGTGGAAGCTGAAGATCCCATACGCATGAGGTCAACAGGTCCGAAAATTCTATTCCGTCTGTTGGATGAACTTCTATGAGAAATAATTCGCGATCTTAGGAGGTGAAATCTAAAGCTCTAATTCTACGACACTTCTAACTCCGCAGCTGATGTCACTATCGAGCGTTAGTACGGCGACACTGGTCTAAAGTATTTGATTGGGAAGATGGTGATGAAAAAACTTTTCGTAGCTCCAATTTGACCTAAATGGGGTGGACAGGTCATGGTGCACAGCTTCTGATCACCAGACAGTACATCACTGGCCTAGGCTGAATAACAAACCTCTCTGTAGCGTCAGATTGAGTGAATGGATCTAATACTGTTGATCGTGAATCGTCTGTCAGACGGTCACATTTCCCTGGGCGGCACTATGGGTGCTATACGAGACGATCAGGCAATGTGAAAGCACCGGGTTTCGCTCTTTCCATATCTCGCATTTCCTTGACACAAACACACAGTGATATTGAGCAAACACACATCACGAAGTGCAATCACGCAACTGACACATCAACATACATGAAGAACTCAACGACGAATATCCTCCACTGCGCTACTGGTCACCTCTAGACGCAGATCAGAGTTTTCACATATACCAAGCGAAGTAGCGCAATGGTTAGCACAATGGACTCGCACTCGGGAGGACGACTGTTCAAACCCGCGTCCGGCCATCCTGATTTAGGTTTTCCATAATTTCCCTAAATCTCTCCAGAAAAATGTCGGGACGATTCCTTTCAAAGAGCACGGCCGGCCTCCTCCTCCATCCTTGAAACATTACGACCCTGTCCTCAGTCTCTAATGACCTCGATGATGACGGGACGTTAAGCCCTAATCTTCCTTTCTTCCTTCCCTTTCCTTATCTAACAAGAAAAATGAAACTAACTAGGACTAACAAAAGAACAATAACGCTATAAATGAAGAGCTTTTAATATAATTTTTATGGTTAGCAGGTTGGAACTTTTATCTTATTTGGTGCAACCTATTAAAAAAAGAAAGAAACTCACACTGAATATGTTGTGTCTTGTTTACAGCATAGACACAATGAGGTAGCTAGGTGCACGCTAAACTAACGCAGACGGGCTTGAAGTTCTGGAACATGAGACTTATTAATGAATAAGAAGAAAAGTACGTTGCGTTTTAATACTTATCTTTAATTCTCTTGTTGGAATACATCTCTCTTGAATATTAGTACGCTATAAGCACTGATACAAATGGCGCCTTGCTAGGTAGTAGCTATGGACTAAGCTGAAGGCTATTCTATCTGTCTCTCGGCAAATGAGAGGAAAGCTTCGTACGTCTGGTCGCAAGCTATGTCTTCCGTACAACTGAGCGAGGTCATGTCCGTGTCTTGTGACCTGCCATGTGGTGGCGCTAGGTTTGCGATTACACAGTGGCGACACGCGGGTCCGACATGTACTACAGGACCGCGGCCGATTTAAGTTACCACCTAGCAAGTGTGGTGTCTAGCGGTGACACCACAGAATATGTCACAATCTTATGACCTATCGCTAGAGGGCGTGCACGTAGGCACTGTTCTATTATAAATAAAAACCTTACAATTTACTTCAGGAAATATGACAACGTTTGCCCCCAGCTGTTACGGGACGTTTCATGCTGTAACATTTGTCATGATTCTTCTGATCACTTGTTTAATGTTCATTTGCCAATAATTACATCAATGACAACATCCTCCGAGACGATGCAGGAGGTCTGTCAGCGGCTCTTGAGAATCAGACTGTGACATTACTTCATTCCGTTACATGGTTCACAGAAGACCGAGGACTCTTTTCGACTAGACTGAGCTGTAGATACAACTTTGAATAGAAATCAGCGCACTACTTAGTGAAGATGGTCAGACTTTAACAATGAAATCAGTAACCAAGAGATAGCAAAATTGAGTTGAGAAAGGCCGCGCGGGATTAGCCGAGCGCTCTAAGGCGATGCAGTCATGGACTGTGTGGCTGATCCCAGCGGAGGTTCGAGTCCTCCTTCGGGCATGTGTGTGTGTGTTTGTCCTTAGGGTAATTTAGGTTAAGTAGTGTGTAAGCTTAGGGACTGATGACCTTAGCAGTTAAGTCCCATAAGATTTCAAACACATTCGAAGTTGAGAAAGGGAAAGATAGGGAGATATGAGTGTGATGTTCTGGGGATTTCAAAATTATTTGAGAGTTAGCAACAGCTCGCATAAATAACGATGGGGAAGTAAATCAGCCATGACCGCGTTCAAAGAAGACAAATAACGAAAAATGTAAATTTGAGTGTTCACACAGGTACTGTAAGCACATTTTTCCCGAATATAAATTCAGTTCCTTAATAACTGATTCACGTTGCTACATAAGTATTTCAGAGCCTTTCCTCCCAATCTGAAGAATATTGAAAAAAGAGAAGGAGGAGATAAATGTTTAACTTCCCTTTGACAATGAAGTCATTAGAGGCGGAGCAGAAGCTCGAATTAGGTAAAGATGGGAAGGAAATCTTCCGGGCCCTTTCAAAGGACCCATCCCGGCATTTGCCTGAAACGATTAGGGAAATCACGGAAAACATAAAACAGAGTGTCCGGACGCGGTTTTGAACCGTCATCCTCGCGAAGGCGAGTCCAAGGTGCTAACGACTACGCCACCTCTCTCGATGAAGAATATGAAAGAGAGTGGAGAACAGTAGACTACTGCCCCACCCCCTCCCCTCCCCCACCTCCCCCACCCCACCCCCCAATACGTTGTCGGGGTCCCGGGTTCGATTCTGTGTTAATTATTGAGGAGAATCCACACCCCTGTAAGTCAAGAGAGAGTGAATGTGAACTTGGTACTAAACTACAGTAGTGTCCTGAATAATTCTTCGGAATTAGTCTCATTTATTCGTAGTAGTGACGCCTACGAAAAGGTTCAACAGAAAGCTGCCTAGAGTGGAAAGAAGTGACAAAGACATCTGTAATTCCAAATAGAGTGTTCATCGGACATATGACCTAGACAACAGATGTTGTGGTATGCTCACCAACGTTTTTGAGTCTGCCCACGTGTTGTAACAAACACAAATTCCGTATGTTAAAGAATCTGCATGATGTCGATCGTAGTAATAGTGATACAAATTACCGGCCACAGATAAGACTGGTAGAGGAAATAGAGAAATCCAGAGAAGAGCAGTGAGTTTCATTACACGTTCTTTCAGTAAGTACGAAAGCATCAACGAGATGATGAGGTAACTCAGGCGGCAGATACTACAAGAGAGGCATTGTGGGTCACGGTATGGTTTCTCGTTAAAAGTACCTAGAGCGCAGTCAACAAATACAGGGTGACCCAAAGTCCATCTGGACTCGCATTCGGGAGGACGACGGTTCAATCCCGCCTCCGGCCATCCTGATTTAGGTTTTCCGTGATTTCCCTAAAATCACTCCAGGCAAATGCCGGGATGGTTCCTCTGAAAGGGCACGGCCGACTTCCTTCCCCATCTTTCCCTAATCCGACGAGACCGATGACCACGCTGTCTGGTCTCCTTCCCCAAACCAACCAACCAACCAAAGTCCATCAACATTAAAAATTCAGTACTTAACGGGATAATGTAGGTAGAGAGGTAAAAATTTACTCACACATGCCTGAAATGACATGCTGTTTTATAGGAATAAAAAAAAAGGTTCACAAAATGACCAACATATGGCGCTTCATATGATACAAAAGTAATAATTATTGTTACAATTGATTTTTAGCAAACGCGATGCTCTTTAGAACGAATGGTCAACATATCGGCTGTCATTCATGAACAAAACCTATAGCCGAGGGTCAATGTTGTGAACAGCGCGGCACAGCATGTCAGTTGGCATGGTGAGAAATTGCCGTCGGATGTTGTCCTTCAGCATTGCTATGTCGTCCGAAGAAGAGACAGCCAGGGCAAAAGCACAACGGGCGTAAAGATGCGAGGTGGTGCCGGTACCATAGAGACCCCTCATCTGCGCGAGTTCCACCAGCGCTACGGACGACGCTGAGGGTGAAGATGTAGACTTCGCCTCGACCAACTGCCGTCCGAGTACAATCCGCCAATCACTGGACTACAACGGACAGAAGCCTACTCAGAAGACAGAAGAGCAGCTCTCGCCCAGTTGGTTACAGATCGTCGTCCAGGGCTGACTTAGACACGGAACGTCGTTTGGTGAACTCTTAGAAGTGAACACACAGTTACTAAAATGTAGACTTTCACGGCCGGAAATATCATGTCCATTATAATTACCCGGGTTAATAAAGAACGGATATTCGTCCGCCAATATAATACGTGCTTTGAGGCAGCCACGCAGAAATCATAGTGACGTACAGGCTACTGCAAAATCTAAGGTTTTCCTGCCGTTTGTTAAAAATGTAACGGAAAGAATAGGGAGGATCTTGGAAGCGGAATATTACCGTAATTTACAAGCCCACCAGGAAGATACAGGAATACCTTAAGCCTGCCAAGGACGCTCGGAAACCATTGGAAAAAGCTGGAGTGTTTAGGATCCCATACAGCTGTGGAGATGTTTATGTGGGTGCCACTAAAAGAACTGTTTCTAAACGTTTGGAAGAGCAGAAGGGAAATTGTAGAAGAGGAGAAACGGAACGATCAGCTGTTGCGGAGCATGCTTTCCAGCCAGGGAACCACAATATTCGTTTCGAGGAGACGCAAGTACTAGCGGCCACAAATGGATATTACGAAACGCTCTACAGGGAGGCAATCGAAATCGCTAAACACCCTAATAATATCAGTCGAAAGGAGGAGGGCGTGAAACTAAACGGTATATGGATGCCGGTGTTAAAGAAGATGTGTACCACCCGTCCACTACTGGGTGATGGCAACGGCGATCGACGGCGACGGGCAGCGGCCAAATTGTACTGACTTTTCAAAACACGTGACGTCAAGCCGCGGCGCGGGAGCGCACGGACACGGAATTTAGCGGCAGTCAGTAGCGAGCCAGTGGGTGTGTTGGACCTTCCATCGAGCTACGGACCCCCTTGAAGATGTCTCCCGCAGTCGGAGACGAAACGTTGGGAATTGACACAGAATTCATCAACCGACCACGGCATAACAGCCCGGATAATTATAATGGACATGAACACACAGTTGTCGTAAACTGCATTTGCTATGTACTGTGAAGTTTAGCTATGATTATTTGCACTTAGCCATTGAGGGCCTTTTTTGTGTTACATTACATGCAGTGTTGCAGACTTAATCATTCAACAAGTCACAAACATAAGAAAATCTTTTTAACTTATTTGTGTGACAACGAAATTGTTGGAGTGTAGTAGAACCTTCGTTTCTCCTATTCTGTTACCTGACTGTGGGGCATAGCTGTCTAATAGTGACAGGTGTACTGCACCAGGAGCAGTTTCACGAACTCACAGACTCAGACTTTTGGACCACTCTGTATATTGCTTCCTCGTACATATATCTCGCGGAAAGACCATGAAGATAAAACTGGACAGACTCGAGCCTACAACGACGCTTACCGGCAATAGTTCTTCCCGCGAACTATTCGTGATTGGAATGGGAAAGGGGGAAGTGAAAGTGGTACACAAAGTACCCACCGCCACACTCCACAAGGTGGTTTACGAAGTATAGGAGTAGATGTAGATTTAAAAGATGAGAGCGTTTATCTGATGTATCTGTGAACAGGAATCTTGCAATATTGTACTAAACGCTTTTCGGAGATTTAATAGTAGCAGTTTCGTCCTTCCTCTTCCTGGTCCGAACCTTCTGATTACTGCAACGAAGCGGGATCATAAGACTGTTGTAGAATCAAAGATGTTTTTCAGGAAGTGGAAGGAAGGTTATTACTCGGAACCACTTAGTAGCGAAACGTGTAATAAGCTGAAGAGATACCTTACGTATTCTTTGTCTCTGTCTCCCTCTTCCTTGTTTATCGTTTTACAGCTGAAAAAGAACGTAACCGCCAAAAAACACTAGAATAAGTGTTTTAGGTGTTTAACAGCAACAAGTGGTACATAGCTTACTTCAAAAATTTGGATTTTAAAATTAAAGGGAAAACAACTTGTTTGCCTGTCTTCCAAACTTTGTGCAACCTTTGAAGTCAGCTACATATGACTGACGTAGCAAATGCTTAGCTTTTGTACCCTCTCTCAGAACTGTACGAGGAATCAGTCCGAAGACGACTTCACACAATCCACGCCTGAGAAAATTCAAAAGAAATATAAACAAGTAGTTGTGCAATACGTGATTACCAATGACTAACAATCAAATCTGCATGCGAGTTACACTGTCAGTTGTTATGAAGGGTTATAAGCTGACTGCTTCTTCTTGTGCCAATGATCGTGGAAAGCGGGCAGCCAATGACACGTTAAGAACCGACCTTAGCTTTTTCCATGAGGAAAGCAAGATGACCTTACGATATCGTTACTGCAGAGCATAAACGTTGCAGCGTATCGAGCTCAAGAACAGATCTGATATTATAGAAGACTTACTCTGCTTACCTGCTCTCACTTTTCGCGGTAGGCATTTCCGGGACGCACTACCTTGAGTTAATTAGAGACACCGCGGCCATTTTTAGAACTGAGACCTTAACGGAACAGGTAATGGAAACAGTGAGTACCCAGTCCAATTATGATGTTGACCTTAGCATTAGCAATAAAAATATGAAAAATTATGCACTACATACTACACGGGAGTACTGAATTATGGTGAGAAGAAAAGCTACGCAGAGAGTTTGTTCTGATTAGCTTCAGTATTACCTCTCACATCTTCTACAAGTTAACTGCACGTAGTTGTTTGCTAAAGTGACTTTTATTTTAATATATGAGACTTTTTAACGCGTAATATTGAATTATATAAGCTGTTTCACGTCGTAGATAGTAATACTTTTTTGTCGTGAATTCAACGTTTAACAGACGTGAAAGTTTTTTTTTAATATGTTTTTTTCTAACAGACCACACTAGCCTCGAGGACCGGAGTTGAAGTTTCAGACGGCGGGTACGTAAAATCGATGTCAAGATGGTTCTTGAAAAGCTGCCAACCCTTGCCCATTCAAAAGCAGTGCTCCGACTAACGAATTTTGAAGGAAGAATTTAAATTCCCGTCGACAACGAGGTCATCAGAGATGAGGCACAAGCTTGAGCTGTGTCATGGATAGAGAAGGAAATCGATGGTGGCCTTTCAAATGAACCATCCGAGCACTTAGGGAAATCATGGGAAACCTATATTCAGATTCTCGGACAGGGATGTGAACCGTCGTCCTCCCAAATGCAAGTCTAGTGCGCTAACCACTGTGCCACCTTGCAATTCCTCTCCTGTGCCAACCTCTTCACCTCAGAGAAGCACTTGCAGTCTACGTCCTCAGTTATTTGTAGGATGTATGTTAGTCTCTGTCTTCCTGTATAGTTTTTACCCTCTACAGCCCCCTCTAGTACCAGGAAGTTTTTGATGTTTTAACAGATGTCCTATCATCCTGCTCCTTCTTCTTGTCATTGTTTTCCATACATTTAATTCCTAGCCGATACTGCGAAGAACCCCGTCGTTCCTTACCTTATCAGTCCATCTAATTTTCAGTATTCTTCTGCAGCACCACATCTGAAATGCTTGGATTCTCTCTGATTCCAGTTTCCCCACAGCCCATGTTTCACTACCATACAATACTCTGCACCCAGCGCATATCTTCAGCAATTTCTTCCTCAAATTATGGCCTACTTTTGATTCCAGTAGATGCCTACGGGACGTTAAATTCCAGCCAACTTTCCTTTAAGGGGTTGTTTTTGCTCCATTAAGCTTTTGATAGAACTCTGCTTCTCTTTCACGCCCTCTGGGAACTGCCTATCATCAGTTTGCAGGTTTTTGAAGAAAAATGTTTGTCATACTCAGTTAAGGTAAATAACACCAGGGGTCATTACGGAACGACGAAAAGCTGTTATCATACTTTCGAACCTGTCTCCACAATTCGTCTTGCAACGGAAGGAAAAGTTGACTTAAATCACTGATTAATTGTATTATCTCGAATTGGTACTGACCGACTCTTCTCGCATCTTCTCCTCAGGCGCCTTTTAATTTTCTTTGCAAGGATATATGAGTGTTTCAGAAAGAAGATTCTTCGTTTTTCCTCTGAATTTCGCACGTAATAGCAAGTACTGATTCATTGCAACAGGCTGTGAGCAGCAGATACTACAGAAATTCTCGTGAAGAACCGTTTAGTTTTGTGGGAACGAGAAGAAGTAATGAAAGTAGTTCTTACAGACAGTTTCTATTGACTCGTTTGACAGGCTAGAATCATTTACACTGAAGATATTACTCAATTTCCATTTGACCGCTAATATTCTCTTCTTATCACCAACACATAACAATGTGAAAATGGAGCAGACAAGTAGTTACATATTTTAACAAAAAAAAAAAAAAAAGATTTCCCAGTTTTTAAATCTAGATAAAATTTCTGGATAATCTTGTGCTCTGAATATAAACTGGAAATGCTGCAGAAATCTCTAAGAGGTGTATCATCTGTTTATACCCCTACACATGTAAGTGGCGGTGGCACCTGACAGAGGTAGACAGTTCGAGATTTACTTCAAATCAAATGGCTCCAAGCACAATGGGACTTAACATCTAAGGTCATCAGTCCCCTAGAGTTAGAACTACTTAAACCTAATCAACCTAAGGACATCACACACATCCATGCCCGGGACAGGATTCGAACCTGTGACCGTAGCAGTAGCGCGGTTCCGGACTGAAGCGCCTAGAACCGCTCGGCCACAGCGGACGGGGAAGATTTAGTGGTGGGATGAATACTGCATCAGCAAAATTCGATCAGCAAGGATAAAAATATGTTCGCATACAATTCGTGATCATCAGAATGTGCGCCTTTGTCCTGTGCTGAATCTCCCAACGAAGCTCCTCGTTGAGGAGCAACTGCTCATCTGAAACGTCATTCGCAAGCCCCATGAAGGTAATGGAAAACCATCTTTACGAAGACAATTTTGAGGGGATATCCCTCTTTCTCTCCGTACGCTGTAATGCATTCAAAGGTGTATGGATAATAATGTCTGAAATTTCCTGTCTTCACTGCTGAACACCGATTCTGTGGTTGGCGTTTGTTATCCACCTAGGACGGTGCATCTTTCTTGAAAGACAGAAATTTTCCTCCTCTTGTGAACAGTAACCTACGCACTTACAGGTTTATACTGAAGAGCTGAGATGCATATCCTCGAATTTACTGGTAGTCAGCCGGTTGGTCTGCATAAACCATGCTATGAGACCCGAAGTGAAAGAGAGAAAGAGAGAGATTGGGGGGCGGGGAGGGGGGAGGGTGTGTGTGTGAGAGATGGGGAGATCGTAAGCATTGTGTTGGCCTTGCAGGTGCGACTGGTCCACCTCGCCTTCGCCTGCTCTGACAACGGTCTCCAGTGGCTTTCCTTTCTTCACGCACTATACTACGGCGCATACGCTTACGCTCATTTGTGGATGTCAAACGCTCATGTTCAGAAAACTGCTAGCACACATTCTAAAGGGTAGCACTATGAAAAATAGTAGCACAGTATCTAAAGTATCTAAATATGCAGTAGAGATTTCGCAGCTGTCGCGTTCAAAACGACATTTCTGGAAAAAAGATCTTAAGGATGTCTCACGCACCAGAAAAGATTTGGATTATATATTACAGGAATGGAACTGAACAGAAGCAATGGAGAGAAATAACTTTAATTCTGCCTCAAACATCAGTTTAAGGTCGCTGTAATTTCGTTATGTACAAACAAAATATTTACTGTATTTGTCTGTGATGCATATAATTGTGTGAGTTCTGCAACTGTATTACAAAGTTTATAAAATAACGGTTTTTTTCAGCTTCAGACACGTTTATGTTTCAATATTTATTGTCATGTAGCGGTTCGGCCATCATCACGTCCATAAATGATATTTATACATCAATTGTTATGTTACAGTCTTGTGTGAAGAGACACAGAAATTTTTTGTGGTTATACCACTGAGATTAGGTTCCAAAATAACGTTGCCCCTGTCCAGAAACATTAATATGTGTCATGTTGTAATATTAAAATAATTTAAAATGTATTCTCATTTACATGTAATGAGAATATATCCTTACCTGTCACGTAAAGTACAAGAACAGATTCAACACCATCACTTCACACCTTCTCATACAGTTATTTAAAGTGGGTTAGTAAGATCATTCCAAACATTCTTGAACTGCTAATGGCTACAGATATATTTTGTTCAAGTATATTTTCAAGTTATTTTCAGTATGTAATGAAGAACTGTTTGTAGGACAAGCTCTCACTAAGTATCTTTACTACTGTTCAACAAGCGTTCCCTAAGTCTTTTTTCTATTAACCCTTTCAGACCGGAATTTTTTATGAACGAAGAAGTGCTGTAATGCTCTTAGGTGATTTCTTAATGATTTTAAATGCATAATTTATACATATTTACGTACCAGTTTTTCAAAATATACTTTGTAGACTTGGCCTCTTTTTATGAAATAGAATAATTAATTCTGAAACATGAACTGTCGTAATAAATAAACTGATCATTAAATAATTACTTTGCAAAATAACAATAATGATATTCAATTATACAGTGGAATATAACTAACCAATCACTTCCGTGTGTTCTGGCGGCCACAAGCTGCTGATTTTTGCTACATTCACTTCTCGATATTTTTATAGTTATGCCCAACACGTGGCAGCAGTTGTGCATGGTGAAAAGATTGAACATTAACAACTGTGTACATGAGGTTTCCACTGACGTAAAATATTTCTGTTGCAGCTAGAACGCAGCTACCATTAATGTACACAATTGTAGCTAGTGGATCTGAAAGGATTAATGAAACAAGCATTCAGCTTTGGTGAAACTTCGATTAAGATACTTTTACTATCTTATAGTCACTCATTGAACAACGACTTTCAACTACTTCATCAAATAGGTTTTTGAAAACTAGAAACTCTCCTCAGTGACAAAATACTTGGAAATACATTTTCAGTCTAACTGTAATTTACAAATTTTTCTGTTGCTGAATGTTTGTCTAACAATAGTAAAGATATTACGTGAGTGAATGTGCCAAGAAATCTTAATTAATTTCATTGGCTGACAAAAATGTTGAGGCAGACAGAAGGAAAAAGAGGAAAGAAACTGAAACTTCACGGATTGAGAGGGTATGTGACGTCATTACAGAGACAACGAAATCGAGTCAGGCATAAAAATAACTTGGCAGTATGAGGCCACTTGCCTGTATTTAATTGCAACCCTCCTGACATTGATACATGCATTAATTAGGTTGGGATAGATGTGATAAAGCCGTTGTAACTTCTGCTGAGGCAAGGTGGCCTACGATTATAGTAATAGGACCCTGATATCCTGGATACTGGCACTGGGACGGACTTGACGTCCCAGCTGGTCCCATACGTGTTCTATAGGTGACACACGTGGGAATTTTGCTGTCCATGGTAGTCCCTCAACGTTACGCAGGCATTTCATGCAGGCCCGTACCATGTGTGAACAAGAATTGTCCTGTCTAAAAATGGCACCGCAATACTGCCACATGAGAGGTCGACATGGGAACGCAGTATGTCCGTGACGTACTGTAGTGCCGTCAGAGTTCCCTTAATCATTAACAGCCTTGAGCTGAAGTCGTACACGATGCCCCCCACATCATGACGCCAGAATCAACGCCGCTTTGTCTTTCCAAAGTAGTGGAAGAATAGAACCTCTCTCCAGGACGGGGCCATGCTCGCCGACGACGTTCATCAGCAATCCATGCTTCCCAGTCACGACACCACCCTAAACGCAGTCGCTTTTCCTAGTCTCGCTGCAGCTGATCTCCGACGACTGGCGCGAGATGAGATATAATGTTACGAGGAGCTCATTACAAGTTCTCGGATGGCGAGGCAGATGTAAAGGGGTTCAGATTTTCTTGGTGCACAACTGGCGATCCTCCCTTACGATGGTCACCCTCACATCCCCACCCAGTCCGACATGGCACCACTGTCTCTTCCGAATGCTCCACAGATCTGGATACTGCGCGATTCAACCAGCCGTACAAATGGAGACCCACTATGAGGCCCCTTCCAGGTGCTGAAGATTCTGTCTCACACAATATGCGGCATCTTCGTGTCCTTCGCAGTCGCACTCTGGTGGCCATTCTTCCTGTCACAGAGGACTGCAGCCCCACTCATTTACATACCTGCCGACCGCGTTACGTGTACGAAGCTACGACTACATTCGACCGTATCTGCTGGGTGCTTCGCTTTCCTTGTCAGACAGAGTAAATACCGAAACCTCTGATATTCAGACAGTTTCTTTTCTGATTGTAAAATGTGTGTTCTGTCACTGCGCCAAATGAACAGAGTAACTGCGGAAGTGAGAAGACCTTAGATAATATGAAGATGATGCGATTTGGGGAAGTGTACAGATACCACTCGAACACACCCTTGGAAATGGAACACAAGGCAGGTTGGAATACCACCATCGACATGAGCTCACATGTTGACAACTCGGCAAAGAGAACAAAAAATGGTTCAAATGGCTCTGAGTACCATGGGACTTAACATCTGAGGTCATCAGTCCCTTAGACTTAGAACTACTTAAGCCTAACTAACCTAAGAACATCACACACATCCATGCCCAAGACAGGATTCCAACCTGCGACCGTAGCAGCAGCGCGGTTCCGGACCAAAGAGAGCAGTCTTAAAAAGCACGTGTGAGCAAGGCGGAATTTTTACACTAATGGTCTTTCTGAGAAAAAATCTGACAAGAGAAAAAGAAATAACAGAACTGTTAAAAGAATTTCTGCCGTAACTAGAAGGTATAAAGTTTTCTTGAAGACAGTTGGAGCACTCTTCTGGAACTCGGAAGACGATTGCAAGTCTCAATGAAAGTGATCTTCACAGGCAGACGCACGAGCATTGATTGATACTGAAGACTGTCTCCAGAATTGTTAGTGCATCAAACAACGGCAATCATGTAAAGAATGAAATTTGCCTAAGGGAACACGGCAATGACCTCGCATTGCCTTAGAGTATCTACAGTGGCTTTGTTTACAAAACTTCCCAATTCATTTTAGTGAGTCACAGTTACTGAAAGCACGAGTATGGTATTGCAATGGTGATGACACTAAAAGCCCATTCCGTATGAAGAAGTCTGCAATCTCTGCCCAGTTACACAGATTTAGGTGTTTCGCCATCCTCTTAAATAATTTCAGATGATCAAAAAATGTACAAAAGTGTGTGAAATCTTATGGGACTTAACTGCTAAGGTCATCAGTCCCTAAACTTACACACTACTTAACCCAAATTGTTCCAAGGACAAACACACACCCATGCCCGAGGGAGGACTCGAACCTCCGCCGGGACCAGCCGCACAGTCCATGACTGCAGCGCCTCAGACCGCTCGGCTAATCCCGCGCGGCTTCAGATGATTGCCAGGATGCCTCCTTTCAGTCCCATTATAGTCCAAACTCTGGTTGCGCCCCATATTTAAAGATTTGATTGTCGACGGTACAAATTATCTTCCTTTATTTCAAGAAGTGACGTTAAAACATATAAATGAACAGTAGTTTCCAACTTTTACATTCATTTCAGTTAGTTCAGTAGTACTTCCAGTAAACAATCGCTTCAAGATTTGCAATTTAGTTTAAGCATTTTCAGTAACTGATGAAATTAAATATAATATTAGAAGAAACCGAAAGCCCTTCCACCGTAGTATTACATTTGTTGATCATCTACACTTTCATTTCATCAGATACCTTAACCTCCGGGACACCTCAGGATTAAGTAAGTTATATTCTTCATACGCCAACATTACTTACGTCTATGCAAGTGAGTCCCCAATTGCTGGGGACAACAAGCCAAATTCCTAGAACCATTGTTCTATAAAACACCAGCATCCCAAAACAATCGCGAACTCACCGCGCATCAGCCCTGAGAAGTGGCCGCAGGTAGTCTAGCGCCATTTTCACCCATCCCCTGACCCAGCAGAGTCAACCAGTGGGACTCACTGGAAATGCCACGCCACCCCCTCAGCCTGCTCTTTGTGAGAGGCCCACAAAAGTCACCCACATGTTCTCTATCACTATGCTTGCTGTGTCGTGGCATCGACGTTGTTGCCTACATATCCACTGCTTCAAGTCGGTTCTGCGTAAGGAGCAATTCCGGCGTCGTAGAATCATTCGTGATATTGTGTCGTTATTTTCCGATATAGTCTTTCCCACCTAGAAGCTACTTCATTCACTAGGCTCCATTTTCCTTCGCCTCTTACAGTGTCACTTAGTTCACCAGTGCCCGTTGTTTGAAGCAGCAGATATTCATAGACGGGGCACTCCACTGCGGTATGGTCTAGTGTTCCAATGACGCCACATGCATATATATTTGTTGGACGTTTCTTTGTTCTACGTAAATATTCAAGGTAAGGTCCATGGCCTGGTAGGCAGTGAATCATGCTTCTAGATGGATTTACATGACTCATAAACTCCCTGTCCTTGATGTCTGGAAATATGTCATACTCTGAAACCTGTTGCGATATTGTCGCATTCTCTTCTTCACTCAAGCACTTCCCGCAATTTTAGCTTTAGATTAGTTGTTCTTTCCCGTCCACCAATTTCCTTCAAATTGGAAGATTTCTTTTGCAAACTCAGTGAAAGAATCTCTGCATCTGAGAGCCTAGTATGACTATTAATACCTCCACGTATATTATCCCAAAGCCTCCTACCAGCCACAGCAGCACACTCCTCTGTGGATGCTGTAGCGTAGACACTGTCTGCAAATCCTCTGATAATACGGAGGATTGTATCATGATAGAGTCCAAGCAGCTGCAGTGCGACCTTACAGTCAGTGGTGTCCAGTCTTGCCAATTTGTGCATGCGGAAAGGATACTGCTAATCCCCTTAAACAAATCTGTTTGTCAGCTACGAATGCCTTACACAAGCATTTCCTGTGATGTCAGTGTAACTGACGGCTTGTTAGAGTTCTACACGACATTGTTTGCTTTCTTGCAGAGGACTACATTCGTTCGAATCTAACACCCTGATGTCTGTGTCACACTTAAATAGTAAATACATTACAGATGAAAAGCACAATGTACAGCAAAGGTTTTTTTTAATCATTGTCTGTAACGATACCCTACCTCACAGCTGGCCATACTGAAGCAATTCAGCTGAAACAAATAGTTGCATTTATAGTAGAATGCATATTATCCCTCAGTGCTGATTTCCAAAATTCTTGTTTCATAAACTTCACGCACGTTTACATACCTAGAGAAAAAGACGCCAGTCTCCGTATTTATATTTAGTGTCTAATATGGTATCAAAATCGTCAGCTACTTTCAGGCAGGAGTAGGAGAAAGGAGAAAATACTGAATTAATTATGTTGAAACCAATTCTTCAATTACTGGCTAATTCGCATTTAGTGTTTAGTGTAGCTGTCTGCCGACAATATTGCTAGTTCACTTCCCAGAAAACGTATTATGTTTCAACCTTGTGTGGACTGCAGAGAAACTGCATACATAACTAAGAGGTGTCATTGATACTGAAGTACAATAAAGTTCAAAGGCTTTCAACATGCTATGAGAAACAAAATAGCTGGCAGAACTGTAACGGACGATTGCATGCACAACTAATTCTAAAAATAAAGTAATTCGTGAATGCCGAAACACTAACTTCAGAGTAGGACCGGCACCTGGAAAGGAAGGATGATTTTGTGCTGTTTTTTGCTTGTTTCGGAAGTAAACTTGCCACGGTAACAGTGTTTATATTTTATTTATTCAGCTTTCATTCTTGCTCCTAGTTTCCGGGTTGTGCCCCGCTTTTAAGCAGCATTGTAACTGTGTAGGTAAGGAACATTAATTTCCACACCAGATTCTTCATCAGATCTGATGTTCAAATAAAATTCTCCTTCGAAAGAAATGTAGATCATCGTATTGTTTTATAGTCGAGGACGATATCATAATATTGGTGAAAGAAGGAGACAGGAGATCGGCAGTAACGTTTTCCAAAGGAAGTCGTAGACATATTACCCTGGGTGATTTAGCGAAAGACCGACACATCTCAATCTGGATGGCACCCCACTTGACGTAACGAATTACCGGTTCGACGTCCTCATATACTTTCTGTGTCTCTTCATCTTTTGCTTATACTGTCGGCATGTATAACAGATCTACCGTGGTTGGCGTTGGTACACCGTCGATTCTGGTAAGAGCAACCCTATCACTGTTCACAGCAGCTCACTCTCTGCTCTAACTTCCTGTTCATGACGAATCCTACTCTCGTTACAATCTTTTTGGTGATTTCATATTACCCTATTTTCTCTGGCCAGAAACCTTATCTCCTTTCCATTTCACTTCACTGATCCCATAATATCTGGCCTGAGCCTTTGGATTTCTCTTCATTAGCTTTACTATCACGTTCAGACTTCTGACATCTCACACGTCCACTCGTAGACTGCTAGTCTTCCATTGGTTATTCAACCTTTTTCTCGTGGGCGCCTCCCTTTTGGCAGTCCCATGCCGGAGACCTAATCCTGAATTTTGTCAGTGGCGAGATCATCATGGTATATTTTTCAGTTACAGGCCACATGTCCTCTCGATACACATTGCGTGTCTTTAATGCAGTGGCTGTCACTGCCTTCTGCATCTTCATGCTGTTGGTCATTCGTGATTCTTCCATTTTATAGGGGCAGTTTCCCACACCAGTGGCAAGAGAGTGCCATTAAACACTGTCCACTCCTCCGCTCTCTTTGACAAGGCTGTTGACAGGACGAGAGTGACTCTTTATACCGTAAGTATTAGGCTGTCATTGCAGATGTTCCTTATTCAAAATTTAAGCAGTGGCCGGGTTCGAACATTTTGATTACTAGTCAAAAATACTACCAATAGATCCTCAGATCACTATGTTACTAAAACTTTTGTGTATCGGTTCCCTGTCATGTTCCTGAGATGGCCAAACAATTTCAAACGCGCCTGAAAGTAGTGAAGATTCTTGTTTCGAAACATTTACTCACATCAAATAAATGCACCTTCTGTCAGAAAACTGTATAAAACGTTACCGTATAAAAATGTAGTGATGTGTTACGCAACGAGGAAATTTCAAAAGTCCGCATAACGTTAACTACCTATTGATCGCTTAAGTTAGGAAGCAAAAGCAGAACCTGGTTGCGCTGTTGTTTTGATGACCATGCCTCCTGGAAGTTACGACAGACGGCAATGGTCTACAAAGGACACACGTCTCTGTGCCAGTATCGTAATACCACCACACAGGTTTATGCTCATCCATGTAAGTGCTAGTTAATGAGTGTGTTATTGTCTAGACGAATTTCATGGCATTCTCAAGACAACATCGGCAGTCACAAACAAGTAGTTTTCGTCCCACGGTACGCTAGATGTAAAGTCCTTGGCTGAATGCTTCGAAAACAATCAATGATGCTTTCCCTTTTTGCTTGTTTTACAGCTTTCTGCTACGATTAACAAATAAAGCTAGCTCTGGGGAGAGTCAAATTTCGAAAATAAATTAATTTCTGTGGGCACTGAACCACGTCACTTCCTCTCGTCTTTGAAGTGGACGATGCAGTAGCAGCTCATGTTAGTGGAAGCAGAATGAAGTTCTCTAGCATCGTAGGTGCATTATCAATCGGTTCAATAGGAGACTGAGGACGGAGGCGTGTAGAAACCAAAGGTCCGATCTGTTTCCATTGGGTGCACAGCTGACTTTTGTGGGTGGTAGGGTGGCATTCTTATAGACACTATCGTAGTTACGTGCGCTGACATGATTTATTCTGCATCATGAACAAAATTGTCGTACTGTCTTATGCAAACATTGAGCTTTATGGAGTCCCCAGTTATTTCTCTCTCGTGTAAGTCGCTAGCAACTGAAGTCAGTCAGTCAGTTCGAAATATTCATGTTTGCAAATTTCGCGCCGCACAGCAGTCGGTTTTCATGCAGCTGCATTACATCCAGCTTACCCAACTGCCTCAGTGTACAAACAAAGCAATCGTATCTGGTTCTGTGGGTTGCGTTCGTCTGTGTTTCTGGAAATATGCGAAACATTTGACTGCGCAGCGTGGAAACCTCATTTACTTGTAACCCTGAGATAGGACACAAGTTTAACCTTGATATTCGTGTTCATCGCAACCGTATCTATAAAGCACGGCTACTTTTCCTTTCTGTAAAAGTCAAAAAATGAAAATCTGTGGAACAGCGTCATGTTTCTACTCAGCTTTAGCTACTGTTTCTTGTTTAATACCTAGAGGTGCTATGCCCATCACATGATATGTTATCTTGACTGGACTTAATTTTATGTAGTTAACATAGGTCATTGTACATTGCTAGCAATTAAAACATCAAGACCATCATGGCGGTATGCAACAAACGTAAGACTGGTATGGAAGGTTCTGCATGCTTTGCAATATGCAAATGATTAACTTTCCAGCGTAATCGCACAAAGTAATTAGGACTAACTCCATCTACATTCGGCTCACAAGGATAGATTACGTGACGGATTTCTCATTTAGAAATACCACCTGAATGTTGATAGTTTGTCAGACGATCGTGTTATGCCTCGTGTAAGAAGGAAATACGTGTACCAGCAAGTATCGGAATCTGAGAGCGGCAGGATCGAGACCTATCAAGAATGTGATTTATCGTTCCACTATATTACTGCTCGCTATACTCGCTCGGTACGCCAAAACTGTCATTTTCACGGGGAATTGGTGGGTTCAGGAGGATCACGCGCAATGCCAAGCAGGATCTCAACGGCCCCACGCGACAAGTGCCCGCGGGTAGATTGGTTGGTTGATTCTGGGAAGGGGTTCAAAATGGTTCAAATGGCTCTGGGCACTATGGGACTTAACATCTGTGGTCATCAGTCCCCTAGAACTTAGAACTAGTTAAACCTAACTAACCTAAGGACATCATACACATCCATGCCCGAGGCAGGATTCGAACCTGCGACCGTAGCAGTCGCGCGGTTCCGGACTGAGCGCCTAGAACCGCTAGACCACCGCGGCCGGCTCTGGGAAGGGGACCAAACAGCGAGGCCATCGGTCGGATTAGGGAAGGAATGGGAAGGAAATAGGCCGTTCCCTTTCGAAGGGCCCTTCCTGGCCTTAGCCTGAAGCGATTTTGGGAAATCATGGGAAACCTAAATCAGAATGGCCTGACGCGGGTTTGAACCGTCGTCCTCCCGAATGCGAGTCCAGTGTGCTAACCACTGCGCCATCTCGCTCGGTCCCGCGAGTAGGGGCGTGTTGTTCGCTCGGCTCGGAGGTTCGTGCAATCATGTCGCTTATTTTCTAAATGCGTTCGTTTCCAGTAAGTCAGGTATCCACACTGTCACTGCGATGACTTAGTGGGTACCACTGACTGTCAGCTAGGTGACCACTGTAGTGGCTTTCCTTAATGCGGCAGCAGAGACAGGCGCGCAGGCAGTGCTACGCCATAGACAACACCGAGCACTTGAGTGGTAGCACGTCGTCTTTATAGACGAGTATTCGTTCTGTTTCCAAGGAAAACGAATACTGACAGATTGCTTTCGTCATTGTCGTATGCGACCAGAATCTGTCATGATGGTATGGGGTGCTACTGGGTACACAACACCATCACCTCGATTCGCATAGCTGGTAACTTTGACA
The DNA here is from genome assembly GCF_023898315.1 of Schistocerca nitens. Taxonomy (NCBI): domain Eukaryota; kingdom Metazoa; phylum Arthropoda; class Insecta; order Orthoptera; family Acrididae; genus Schistocerca; species Schistocerca nitens. Next base: position 309,335,046 of record NC_064615.1, on the reverse strand, counting down.
GTAGCCCTCTCATTTCTGTCGTGATAAGCCAGTGGCTGTGCCGTACGATCGAGGGTCTCTGTGGCGTTGTCTTACGACAGGATAAAGCAAGACTTCTTGTTTCCCTTGCTGTCCTGGCCTACTTAGATACAGGAATATTTGACTGTTGCCTTGGGCACCACGTTCTACAAGTCGCTCACCTATTGAAAATAGCTAGTCATGGGCTGCCAAAGATTGGCATGTCACCACTTGCTAGACATTACGACTGATAGAGTTGAATCAGCATGGAGCGACGCACCTATGTGTGTCATCCTAGCTCATTTCGACTCGATTCCCAGCCGGTTTACAGCCATTGCTGCTACCAGAGGTGACGTATACTGTATACCGCCGAATCACCTATGCATTTATTTATACATTTTTCCTACTGCCAAGGGCCTTGCCGCTGTGGTAACACCGGTTCCCGTTCGAGCAACGAAGTCAATCTCTGTCGGGCTTAGCTAGCACTTCAGTGGGTGACCGTCAGGGACTGCCGAACGCTGTTGGCACGAGGGAAGCTCTCAACCCTTCTGAGGCTAATTGAAGAGCTACCTGACTGAGTAGCAGTGGCTCCGGTCACGAAAGCTGACAACGGCCGGGGGAGTGGTGTGGTGACCTTACGCCGCTCTAAACCAGCATACAGTGTCGCCATGGATTGAGGATTCCCAAGGCGGTCTGTTGGTACCATTGTGTTTCAGAGTCTGTTGGGACAGAGTAGTCATAGGAAGAGGACGAACACGAGAATAGTATTCTTCCCACTACATTGTGTACGCACAATAAGTAAAATTTGGTTATAAGCTTTAAGTGCCACCATTATACAGGGTATATCGCAGTAAATGGCGTAAATGCATACGGTTGAAAGTACACCATACTAGAAGGAAAAGGTCCCAGTAAACATGGACTCTAAAACGCATTTATTAAGAGCAGTGAGCTTTGCTTCATCTTCGATACTGTGAAACAAATCTCTTCTACTGTAAGCTCTTTCCTTTCCATATTTTCGGAACAGGTAGTATCTACCAGCACAAGAATGAAAAGCCCAGTAAATATGGGCTCGAAAGTGGTCAAAATTTTTGCTTGAATATACTTGATTAACTGTTACCGAATTAATAGCAAATTACTTTATTTAAAAATTGACATAAGGCCCTTAAAGTGCGTAAAATATTAAAAGGAACTGTAAGTCTCGATAGGATTATACAGGCGAAGTACATTAAAGGACTGAGAAGTCCCAAAAGAATCATACAGCTAGGATTATTGCTTCTGGTGATACTTATAAAGGCATTTCTTTTTTCATTCACACACAAAAAAATATTTCGCTCTGAATACTTTAATGGGATCTGGATTCCACCTTTGTAGATGAGCAAAGTTCACATCTGTCCCTTGAAATGACAAATTTTGATCATTAAGATCCTGTATTCTTAAAATGTAAATCGTTTGCTACCGAAAATGCACCGTTTCACAAAATAGTCTGTATGAATATTTTTTACTTTCTGTCTATTTCATAAGAAAACCTCACCATGTCAGGTTTATCCATGCTACCCGTGTGTTCATTATATTCCTGTATAACTGTCAGTGCCCCACTTCAATCTTTGTTCCACCTTTCTGGGTTCTAGATACAATGCATACTTAAAATAAAGTGAACTGCACGATTGTTCAACCACATTTTGTGAAGCACTAGCACATAGCTGAAGAGATACATTTCGAATATTTTCTTCATTGCCTCCCTCTTCCTCATCACTAGTTATTTCAGATTCTGTAATATTTTGTGAAGTACTAGCGCACGCTGAAGAGGTTTTACATTATTATGTCGTGGAGTACTACACATCATTACAAGTTCACTGTCATCACGACATTCAGATGTGTGTCAATATAATCTGAAAAATTTTCTAATTTATTATGAATTTCTTCCTCGGTAAGACCTCTGATGTAATGGGTAGCCGAAGCCTGAAACAAAAAACAAAAAAATCTTACTAAGTTCACAAATGTTTTACACATCGTGCATTACTTCTATCGTTCTTTATAAAATGAAACGCCATATTGTCCTCAGCAAGGATAAGTTTTTATTTACAGAAGCCCTGCAAGCAGAAAAAGCTATAAAAATAAAAGCAAAGCATCCAAAAGTGAATGTAGCCTCAGCTTGTGAAGTCATTGCCCTGGTCTTGACGCGACTGCTATGTCTGTCACAATTTCTTTATAATTAAATATTACAAGGGCACTATATTAATATTTCATCCAAATTAACATTAGTACGTATAAAGGTAACTGTGCACAAATTATCACTCACATCAGTTCACATATAAACATACAGGTCTAAAGGGCTTTTGATTTATATTATTCCGCCCAGAATGTCCAGTGATGCCCAAATCCCGCCAGTAAATAAAGGGTTAAAAGCTACCAGCACATTTATAACAGGAGAGATTTGTTTCACAGAGACGAATGCGGAGAAGTGCTCTTAACTCTTGAGCTATAAGTTTAAGGACCTTGTTTATTGATACGTATTTGCTTCTAGTATTATGTGCATTCAACTGTATTCGTTCACGCCATTACTTATGATAACACCCTGTACATAGTGATGGAATGGTCAGATGGCGATCTTCAAACCTTCTCTGTTTTTTCCACTGAACTACCCACGCAAGTCTCCAAAAGGAGAAAGTTATTAGTATCTTCTTAATCAATCCATTCCGCTTTTCCGACTAAACGCAAAGGTGAACACCACTTAGGCGATAGATCTGTTCCGACAAGTCGACTGTTGCCTGAATGACAGTACGAGGAGCGATCCACGGTCGTGGGATATCTTATCAGCATGTCGGCGATCCCTCCAGCTGTTATCGCTAGTAGGTAAATGTCACGACGACGATGTACCAGACCTTCATGCCTTGGATAAATCCGAGGAGATGTCGGGATCGAACCCGGGCCCTTCCACACCGAAGGCAGTGTCACTAATCGTTCGGCTACGAAGGCGACAAAATAAGTAAATATTATAGTAAATTTAGATGTAAGAGGATGCTTAGGCTTCCGCGACCGGTGTCAGCCTGATTAAAAGCGTTTTGGTTATACAGTATAAGGCAAACACTGGCCTGAAGAAGGTCGCTGCAGCTCGGTCGAAACGACGGTGCATTTTACTTGGTTAGGTATTTTATGAGATGATGCGGCAGTATATACACAATGCATTTAGTGAGACGTAAAATGCTGTCTGGTCGCTAGTTGTATCCGCTAGTTTAATTTTCGAAGCTTTTCCTTCACCAAAGAAGATGAAGTAAATATTCCAGAATTCAAATCAAGAACAACTGACAACACGAGTAACTTAGGAGATATCCTCGGAGTAATGAAGCAAATTAAATCACTTAATAAAAGCGAGTCTTCCGGTCCAGACTGTATACCAGTTAAGTTCCTTTCAGAGTATGCTGATGGAATAGGTCCATACTTAACAATCGTTAAGTTGCATAGGTCACACCAATATTCAAGAAAGGTAGTAGGAGTAATCCACTAAATTACTGACCCATATCATTACCGTTGTCCGTGGGACTGCTACGGTCGCAGGTTCGAATCCTGCCTCGGGCATGGATGTGTGTGATGTCCTTAGGTTAGTTAGGTTTAAGTAGTTCTAAGTTCTAGGGGACTGATAACCACAGCAGTTGAGTCCCATAGTGCTCAGAGCCATTTGAACCATTACCGTTGTTGGAACATATATTGTGTTCGAAGATTATGAATTACCTCGAAGAGAGTGGTCTATTGACACACAGTCAACACGAATTTAGAAAACATAGTTCTTGTGAAACACAAGTAGCTCTTTACACACCCTGGCCGCTGTGGCCGAGCGGTTCTAGACGCTTCAATCCGGAATAGCGCTGCTGGTACGGTCGCAGCTTCGAATCCTGCCTCGGGCATGGATGTGTGTGATGTCCTTAGCTTAGTTAGGTTTAAGTAGTTTTAAGTCTAGGGGACTGACGAACTCAGATGTTAAGTCCCATAGTGCTTAGAGGCATTTGAACCATTTCTTTACACACACGAAGTGTTGAGTGCTACTGACAGGGAATTTAGAACTGATTCTGTGTTTCTTGATATCCAAAAGACTTTCAACACTGTACCATACAAGCGGCTTGTAGTGAAATTGCGTGCTCAGTTATGTGTCTAGATCCGTGATTTTCTGCCAGAGAAGTCACTGTTCATAGCTATTGACGGAAAATCATCAAGTAAAAGACAAGTTATTTCTGGTGTTCCCCAAGGTATAGTTACAGGGCCTTTGCTATTCCTTATCTGTATAAACGATTTAGAAGACAATCTGAGGAACAGTCTTAGGCTGTTTGCAGTTGATGCTGTCGTTTATCGTCTAGTAAAGTCATCAGAAGATCAAAACAAATTGCAAAAAAATTTAGAAAAGATATATGAATGGTGCGAAAATCGGCAATTGACCCTAAATAATGAAAAATGTAAGTTCATCCACATGAATGCCAAAAGGAATCAGTTAAACTTCGGTTACACGGTAAATCAGTCTAATTTAAAGGCCGCAAATTCAACTAAATACCTAGGAATGACGATTACGAACAATTTGAATTGGAAAGAAAACATACAAAATGTTGTGGGAAGGGCAAAACAAAGACTGCGCTTTATTGGCAGGACACTGTAACTGATCTACTAAAGAGACTGCCTACACTAGGCCTGTCCGTCCTCTTTTGGAGTACTGCTGCACTGTCTGGGATCCTTACGAGAAAAGGTTAACGGAGTACATCTAGAAAGTTCACAGAAAAGCATAACATTTTGTACTATCGCGAATTAGAGGAGAGAGTGTCCCGGACATGATACACGTTTTGGGATGGACACCATTAAAATAAAGGCGTTTTTCGTTGAGGCGGAATCTTTTCGCGAAATTTCAATTATCAACTTTCTCCTCCGAATGCCAAAATGTTTTGTTGCCGCTGACCTATATAGGGAAAAGCGATCGCCATAATAAAGTAAGAGTAATCAGAGCTCGTACGGAGAGATATTGGTGTTCGTTTTTTTTCTTTTTTTCTGCGCCATGTTCGAGAGTGGAACAATGAAGAATTATTAAGAAAGTGGTTCGATGAACCCTCTGCCAGGCACTTAACTGTGATCTGCGAAGTGTCCATGTGGATGTAGATGTAGATGTGGTCCCTTCTACATATGTGGTACGACAGAACTGTGTTTGGTTACTCTACACAGTCCGGCATTGCCATTCTTGACATCTGCGTGCATATTTTACACGTTTACTTCGTGCCTTCACCAGTGTGCTTTGAAAACATGTTTAAAATACGAAACGAAACCACCGATGAAAATGTTTCGCAAATAAAAAATACGGAATGTATCTGGCGACCAAACAAGCAGCCTTTTATTTAGTCGCTGAGACGGAATTTATACACTAAGTAGTTATAAATAATAAGGGACAGGGAGATTTCGCGGAGACGATAATGTGAAAAGTAACGCGACATTGTCGGTTTTTGAGAAATAACGCAAAATCGGCGATGTTACCGAAATATCGTGGGATTTGTCCTTTTATCATACAAAAAATGTTATAAATCTGAAACTGTATTTTCCCTTCTTTTTTCCTCAAGGCTCAAGTTGATGTACAGTCTTAAAATTATAGTTCGTTTTCCAAGTAATAAACAGCCTGGGAGTAACAATCCAGAGCGACCGTAAGCGGCATGAGCACATAAAGGAAATAACAGCAAAGCCGTATGCCAGATAGATTGATGGGAACAGCCTTAAGGAAACGTAACTCATCTACGAAAAAAGTGTTTTACAAGGAACTTGTTCGGCCGATTTTTTAGTATTATTTATCAATCTGGGGCCCTTACCAGGTAGGAATGGTAGATAGGATCCAACGAAGAGAGTCGCGTTTCGTCACGGCATCGTTTGGTCGGCGCGGGAGAGTGTCAGGAATGCTCAACGAACTCTACAGACGCTACAAGAGAAGTATTGAGTATCACGGAAGGCTTACTATTGAAATTTCATAAGAGTATTTTCCGGGAAGAGCCGGACAGCATATTACTTCCTCCCATACACGTCTCGCAAAATAACCACGACGATAAATTCGTGAAATCAGAGCTAATACATTGGGTTACTGATGATCATTCTTCCCACGTGCTACTCGAGAGTGGATCAGGATTGGAGGGCTCAGTTAGTGGTACAAGAAGTACCCTCTGTCAAACATAGTAAGGTAGCTTGCGGAGTATTGGCGTAGGCGTGGATGTAGATGACGTGACGTCAAACATAGCAGCGAAACTGGCAAAATATAGCATCGAAATTGACAAAAATAGCACCGAACTTGACCGAAAAACCGAAATTGGCCAAAAAATAGCACCGAAATTAGACAAAAAGTAGCTCCGAAACTGGACAGAAGTAACACGGAAAAGGGAAAAAATAACACCAAAAGTGTCAAAAAAGTCACGAATTTGGCCATAAAATAAAACGATTTTTTCTTCTCCTGCTAATAACCAGTTTGGCGACTAATAACGACAGAAAAGTCATAAAATGAAAGAGATATAGTTCATTATCTGTGGAAATACAAGTCAGAGTTTATTTCTGCTCAATTTAGGAAAATACCTAACAACAGCATCCAGGATACAGAGTATCTCAAAATACGATGTCATAAGAGACTGGGATTCACAGAGCGTCATCGTAAATCATTGTTTTGCAGGGCGTACGGAGTAATTGCCTGATGCGACCTCTCATTTAGCTCAGTTCACATCAGTGGTACCCCAGCTGTAGCAATGTTGTCACTACGCAGCCATCGGTGTGACGAAACTGCAGCTCTGCAGCTGCCACGCGAGACCGCAGGTGGCTTTGTCAGTGGGGCCACAAAGCGTTGCAGACTGGGTTGTCCATGTGACCGGGGACTCCACGCTGTCGCTGCTGCTTGCTGACCCTTTTCCGTGACTCGCAGCACCACCTGGAACAGTTTTACCACAACTGTAGGTAAGCTCATTCAGGATACAGGACCTTTATTACGTATTAACCTTATCGTCAGAATAAGGTACGGTACTTTTTGAGGTACCATATGTTGAGTTCTCTTCCCGCTCTACTCAGGTATGAATAACTACTGCTTATATGCGTCTGTTCCAGCTCACTTTTATGTAACGGCTCCAGCTGTCCCATAGTCTACAATAAGATGTGAAATGTACTAACTACACCGTCCGTTCACGCTAGTGTGACCATCACCAACGTTCGACGTCGACGTGCAACAGTCAGTCACAAATATCGGGTGGCAGTACTAGCAGCGCAGGGTACATAAAACATGTCAGGGGAGGGGAGGGGGGACGTGGAAAACAATGCAGTTGGTGTCGTATTGCTATCTGACGTCCAGAAGAGCATAATCACTGGATTTCTGATTGAAGCAGTTTGGAAACATCTAAGTTTGTAAACTGTTCGCGTACCACCGTGGTTAAAGCATGGCAAAATGGTGCTATCCGAAACAGGCGGCGAAGCAAGTGTGGCGACCCACGGCCCATAAATGAAAGGGTTGAACGAAGGCTGCGGAGATGTGTATAGGACAGCAGACATGCAACTGACCGCAGCTGACCCCCAGATGAACCAGGAGCTACCGACATCATCTCCTCAACGACCGTTAACCAAACGTTGCTGCGTATAGGCCACCTCAGCCGGCGTCTACTTCATGCGCCCATGTTCACTGCTGTTCACTGGCGATGAAGGCTGGAAATAGCAGGCCAGTACCGAGATTGGACGTCGACTGAGCGACAACAGGTGGCCTTTTCAGGTGAATCACGTTTTATGCTCCGTCGGTGTGAAACGTCTGAAAGCAATCACCCTGCAACAGTCGTCAGAAGGGTCCAGCCTGGAGGAGGGAGCGTGTTCTGAGAAACATTTTTGTGCCATTTCCTTGGTGATCTCGTTATAATGGAAGGCGCTATGGATCAACACAAGTCCTTGAGGCACCATGCCCACTCCTACATGCAGGTTGTTTATCCTCAGCACAACGGCATCTAACGGCAGGACAATGCAGAATGTCAGTAGCTCGCAGTGCACGTGCATCGTTCGCAGATCACGAGAATGAATTTAGCGCACTCCCTAGCCACCAAAGTCTCCGAATTTAAATCCGGTCGAGAATCTGTGGAACCAGCTCTATAGCACGGTTCGCGCCATGGGCCGTCGATGAGAAGTGCAGCGCATCTGGCCATAGCACTAGAGTGGCTTGGTTCCACATCCCTGTCGGTATATCCCAGAACGTCACGTCTCGCAACGGTCCGCGCTCCAAAAGGTGTTTATTTAGGCCTCCGACAGGTGATCACGTTGATGTGGTTGCCGAGATAGTAATGTCCTCAAGAGAGCATAGATGGGAGATTTCCGACTGGACTCATCCTGTTCATTCTCGAACAGTAATTCCAGCATTGCAGTCAGCCCAGAGAAGGTGGTATTTATATTGTTCTGTGAGGAAATCATATCGGAGGCAAATTAGAGGACATAATCTTGTCCCATCGCCAGTCTTGAACGTGCACAACCACGTTTACTGCTATCCGCAAATGATTAAGAGTATTCTGACATGAGCCTAAACGTCATATACACTGAAGCGTGTAAGATACTGGTATAGGCATGCGTATTCAAATACAGAGATATGTAAGCAGACACAATACGGCCCTGCGGTCGGCAACGCGTATATTTTACAAGTGTCCGGCGCAGTTGTTAGATCCGTTACTGCTGCTGCAATGGCAGGTTATCAAGATGCGAGTTTGAACGCGGTGTTATAGTCGACAGACGATCGATGGGACACAGCATCTCCGAGGCAGCGATGAAGTGGGGAGTTTTCCGTCCAACCTTTTCGCGAGTGTATTGTGAATATCAGGGATCCTGTAAAACATCAAATCTGCGACATCGCTGCTGCCGGAAAAAGATCCTGCAAAAACGAACCAACGACGACTGAAGGGGATCGTTCAACGTAACAAATTGCTGCAGATTTCAGTGCTGAGCCATCAACAAGCGTAAGCGTGAGAACCATGCAACGAAACATCATCGATATAGGCTTTCGGTGCCCTTAGGCCCACTCGTGTACCCTTGATGATTGCACGATACAAAGCTTTACGCCTTGACTAGGCCAGTCAACATCGACGTTCGACTGTTGATGACTGGAAAAATGTTGCCCGGTCGGACGAGTCTCGTTTCAAATGGTATCGAGCGGATGGCCGTAAACAGCTGTGGAGAAAACCTCATGAAGCCATGAACCCTGCATGTCATAGGGGACTGTTCAAGCTGATGGAGGCTCTGTAAAGGTGTGGATTCTTTGCAGATGGATTGATATGGGACCCTTGATTCGTGTAGATACGACTCTGACAGGTGACACATACGTAAGCATCCTGTCTGATCACATGCATCCATTCAAGTCTGTTTTGCATTGCGACGGACTTGAGCAAATCCAGCAAGACAGTGCGACACCCCACACGTCCGGAATTGCTACAGAGTGGTTCCAGCAACACTCTTCTGTGTTTAAACACTTCCGCTGGTTACCATACTCCCCAGACATGAACATTATGGAGCATATCTGGGATGCTTTTGCGACGTTCTCTTCGGAAGAGATCTCCACTCCCTCGTACTCTACGGATTTATAGACAACCCTGCAAGATTCATGGTATCAATTGCCTCCAGCACTCCACATTAGCCGCAAATGTCGCAGCGCTCGTGTGTGGCCTGTCAGTGTCATGCTGAACGGACGAACTCTTCGAACTGGGGACTCGATTACAGCACCCTGTTTCCTACCAACCGACATAGTTACGCCCGCATCTCGTGGTCGTGCGGTAGCGTTCTCGCTTCCCACGCCCGGGTTCCCTGGTTCGATTCCCGGCGGGGTCAGGGATTTTCTCTGCCTCGTGATGGCTTGGTGTTGTGTGCTGTCCTTAGGTTAGTTAGGTTTAAGTAGTTCTAAGTTCTAGGGGACTTATGACCACAGCAGTTGAGTCCCATAGTGCTCAGAGCCATTTTTTGACATAGTTACGTTACACACTGCCATATTACACGGTAGAAATCGTAATCTTCTAACGAAACATGAAAAATAAACATGTGGAATGTCAATTACGTTTGTTTTATTTAAGAAGCTGTAAGAGTTTCCGCATAAAAAAATTCGGAGGCATTACTTTTCAGCCCCCTCTCGTAGTAGCGTTATGCGTCCTTCAGACCGTCCAGTAAACTGATGATAGCTGTACTTACAAACATGATCCGCGCAGACACTTGTGAGACGGTCTGCAGCTGTAGGCTCGTGGCTGGTATCCAGCTGATCCCAGTGGACTGCTGCTGCTCTTCCGTGTCATGCCACAGCCGCACGCAGTCAACTGTTAATCCTACCGCGGGCAGCCCGCATCTCCGGTGATCGACAGCAGGCGGTACTGGCGCCAGCGTCGCCGCTCGTCAGCGCTTATCGCAGCCTCGGCAGCTGAGGAGGGCCCGGCCTACCGTGGCGCCAGCTGACATCCTTGCGCCAGTTGCTCGCCTGGCCGGCCCGCGCGAGCGTGGGACGGACCGTGCGGAACCTGCGGGGACACCAGCAGCGCCTCTTCCTCGTCACGCTCTGCTACTCTTATCCACGTCTTATTTACTTCCTCTTTATGGTGTACGTTATCGGCACTGGAAACAACAGGACCATTGACATCGCAGTACTAGCTCGACTTTTGACAAAGATTCAAGGCAACGGAGAAAACAACTGGCTTGGTTCTTACTGCAGAAAACTACCTTAGTATTCTAATGTTGGGCTGTCGGCATATACGTAAATTTAAATCAGGCACTCGCCCTTATAAGCCTGCTACTCTTTTTTTTTTTTTTTTTTCTTCATTCAATCTTACGACGGTTTCAAAACGTATTCAAGAAAAAAATGGTTGAAATGGCTCTAAGCACTATAGGACTTAACATCTGAGGTCATCAGTCCCCTAGACTTAGAACTACTTAAACCTAACTAACCTAAGGACATCACACACATCCATACCCGAGGCAGGATTCGAACCTGCGACCGTAGCAGCATCGCGGTTCCGGACTGCAGCGCCTAGAACCGCTCGGACACGGCGGCCGGCCGTATTCAAGAGGTGGGAACGCTTACATAAGGCAAGGGTGGAAATGAGAGCATAAATGAATATTTGAGTAAATTTAAGATCACAGTTACTTCTAGAAATTTCAGAACCTGGTTCGGTGGAAGAGCAGCTTATCTTCCTTGTAGGGGAACGAAGCACCAGTGAGGATGCATGCCTCAGTCTGATAGCCAAAGACTTATACACACAAAAATCTGATATACTCAAAAGGTATGGCGCAAATTTAATGTCTTACTGGATTTTAATTAATTAAGATATTCACATCATCTATGGCTTATGCTACACACTACCTCACCAAGTTTTTATGCTGTTCGATCAGTCTGAACATGTGCACAGTTGGTGGCACGCACAAACCCAGTGTGCGTTCAGACTCCGTCCACACAGGGCGCAACGTATCCATATCAGTTGGGGCAACGGCAGCAACGATTCTGTTCTTTTAGTCACTGATGTAACTGACAGGCTTTTGGTAGACTCTGTCCTTGGCATAACCCCATAGAAGGAAGTCCATCGGTGTACTGTCAGACGACCTGGGAGAGCAGGGAACTGGATCATTCCTGCCAATCCAGCCATCATCTCAGAGCCCGTCTTGTAGAGAAATGAGTTTGTCTTGGCGGTCAGGCCGGCCGTTGTGGCCGAGCGATTCTAGGCGCTTGTCCGAAACTGCGCGGCTACGATGGTCGCAGGTTCGAATCCTGCCTCGGGCATGGATGTGTGATGTCCTTAGGTTAGTTACGTTTAAGTAGTTCTAAGTCTAGGGGACTGATGACCTCAGATGTTAAGTTCAAATGGTTCAAGTGGCTCTACCCACTATGGGACTTAACTTCTGAGGTCATCAGTCCCTTAGAACTTAGAACTACTTAAACCTAAGGACATCACACACAACCATGCCCAAGGCAGGATTCGAACCTGTGACCGTAGCGGTCACGCGGTTCCAGACTGTAGCGCCTAGAACCGCTCGGCCACTCCGGCCGGCAGATGTTAAGTCCCATAGTGCTTAGACCCATTTTTTTCTTGGTGGTCAGCCAGTCGTGGCACCGCAAACATTTACAATATATCAAGGTAATTGTTAGAGTTATCTGTTATTGTTCCACAGTGCCATCAACCATCAAACGACACTACACTTTCACGTTCGGGCTGTCACGTAAATGTTCCGTCACAGTATGCAGACTGATTGTGCCCCAGATGCCAACATTCGGTTTGTTTACCTTAGCACACATGTGGAATGTTGCTTCGTCAGAAAATGGGTTGGTTAGAAAATTTCAATCCTCCTCTAAACTGCGAAGAACGTCCGCAGCGCTGTGGCCTGTCGTCTGATTTCAGAGCGTGTAACAGTTGCATTTGTATACGTCCCTGAAGGACCTAGTACATGGCTGCCGTATGCTCGTATGCATTTGCAGTTCCTGTAACGACCTCGAAACAAACTTCTGCGGTGAACATTGAAAAACCAACCGTATCTGTTCTCTGTCGGTTTTAATTCTTTCAGGTCGTCCAGTATAATACTTCACATCAATGCTTCCATTCTGCATAAAATTCCTGTACTCTGGGTGTCATATTTTGTCTGAATAAACCATTCCACACACTGAGCCTTTTCTTGAACCGTTCTCATAATGCTTCACTAACAACAACCTGGAACACACATAAACAAAACTTCGCGAGTTTGTCCGTCACTCAAGCCAAACATGGCGTGATAAGCAGAAGTCAGTCTCGGAGCCTCGACAGAACCACATACCCTCTGAGTTGTCTCTGAGCTGTAAGGCATTCAAAGAATTGAAAACTGTTTCTTCCAATTGCAGTTCAGAAATCCTCTATTGACTGCCGTTAAGGCTTCACGTTGACTAATATTCTTGCTGAAAGCTGAATTCAGAGTAAAGTTTGTAAAAGAATTAAGAACTGATTGGAAAAAGAATTTCATGAATGACTCCTTAATGGAAATAAAATGTAGATGTTTGATTAACTTTATGATCGCTATGACTCAATTCAAAATCACTAAAGAACAAAAGATTACACTGAATCTGTAATGGTCCATGTGGTATACAATTCCAGGACATATGAAAAACAGAACAAAGAGATACCCTAGATACCTTAACGAATCACAAACACATTTAAATTAACGAAAACGTGATGTAGGAAATACACCTACCGCGCGGAAGGAGTAAATACCGATTCTGTACCACTAACATGGATCATGATATACCTCGTTAAACAATGCCAGTTAAGATTCGACGTAAGTGAAGTCGCATTTAAAGATCTTAAATGTTGCAGACAGAATTACGCTGATCTGGAAAATGCTTGCCGCTATCTCATCATACTTCTCGTAGTTTGTAGCTTGACAACTGACCACCGCTCATATGCAGCACAACCTGCACAGACCTGTGATTGTATCGTACCTACTGCTCCAAAGTACAGACTTAGCAGACTTGCCTTCACTCGAATAGTCAAAGACCGTGATACATTAAGTAATCGACATCCATACGCTCCAGTCGTTTTTGTAACAGACTTCCAATTCAGTATTCGCGTAAGAATAAATGTCTTGAAAACTGTAATTTTAACGAACCAGTGTCGTCGTACCGAAGAATATCAAAACAACAATTATTCAAGTATTATGACAACTGGTTCGTTTTATGACTAAAAGGTAAATTTTACTTACATGAAAAGTACCCCAGTTCTTAGGGATAAAACAGAATTAAGATGACTTTAAAATACGGAGATGAGTCTGTTCAACTACCAATCATGGTCATGTTTCTCTAAAACTCTGCATTGCTGTACAAACTACGCTTGAAGGCTAATGAATCTGAAGACTAGAGAAACACATCTACTGATGACACAATTGCGCGTCACAGAACATGACCAGCAGATTCACAAGGGTCTTAATACGTGTTGACATATGCAGTAGTTACGGAATCATATGTTCCAAAATAGATGTTCCTGTGTTGTTGTAAGTTCTTCCTTTATCTGTCATCAGAGTACAAATATGGAGTTTCCATTAATAGAATTAAACATTGCAGAATGGGATTGCTCATGACAAAGGTCTGAATAATGTAATCACTGTGAATTTTGCTATTCTACTACTGCAGTGTGGATACACTTAAAGTGGTGTGTCATCTCCATGTATTACCGTTCTCAAATGTGCATACTGTTCCATTTCGTGGACTCGGTGCTGTAGTAGGGAATATTCTAGCTCGAAAGGTCACCTGCCAACAAATGTATGGCTGGATACCGACACACAACAGACAGCTACTACCGATGAGACAAGGCAGCAAATCCATGCAAAGCTCATAATAAATGTGATGAATTTCACTGCACGCCTTCAACTTCTTATACTATGGGATGCACATGTAATTTTCATCCTTAAAAAAATAACGCCCCAGTAAGATGGTAATGAGGATTCTGGACCAGAAATTAGCCTTTACCTTTGACCTTGACCTAGGCCTTGGCTTTAACTTGACCTTGACCTTGGCCTTGAAGACACAGCCTAATCATTCCTCTCTTCTCCTTTCCCCACCCCCTCACATTCCTCCCTCTTCACCAGACAGCCACAGTGATGTATTACAATGAGGCTGTCAATTGGAACGTAGTTTCAATAAATAAATAAATAAAATATATTTAAAAATATTTAAAGATGCCAAAACTAACCAACGTGTGCCACGTAACTCCTTCCCACTCTTCTCCAACCATCATAGCCTGACACAATCAGTTAGTGCAGTAGTCTTCTTGTGGAAAATTTTATTCATTTCCTGTTTCAACCACTCTATCACAAGAAGAACATATAATGTGCATACAAGCTTCAACTTGCTTATGTACATTGTATGTTCCAGTACACATTGGAAGCTACACTCAGTGTGACAACATCTTTGACAAGCCATCGCAGCAGTGCATGAGCACACAATATCCTTCTGGTGTTAATCCCCCATTTTTAAAGAAAAAGAAGAGCGACTAGGATGGTAATGAGGATTTTGAACCAAAAATGACCTTTGAACTTTGACCTTTGTGTTTCTTACTTGCGATGGTGGGGCAGTGACCTTTGGCATTTGACCTTGGCCTTGACATTGACCTCAACCACATTATGTAATCATGTCCCCCTCTTCCCCTCTCCTCTCCTGCAATTCTGCAGACAGTTGGACTGTAGTATTAAAATGAGGCAGCCAGTCAGAATACAATTTCAAGAAATAAATGTAACAAACTTTAAAAAACCTACATTGTGGAACTATCCCAGTTATGGATTGTACCCCATGACATTCTCTCGCTCCTCTTTCCAGCCAATCCTTGTGAAATATTAAAAATGAGACACTCAATTGTGTAAAAATGGCACCAAGTTCAAAGATATGCAATAAAAAGTTACCTAGCCTTGAATAAGCACCAAGGTGGAAGTTCTGCATTATTTCTGTGAAATCGGGTGTAGAAAAATATCCACTACCAGTCACAATAAAAGGTTATTTATTTGTCACACGACCGGTTTCGGGCTTGCGCCTATCCTCAGGTGTTTATACATTCATTTACATGTTAATACTCTTGGAGATCAATAAAGATGAAGCTCCATTATTACAGTTATGCTGTGGTGACAGTTTTGCCACTTAGTTACACACTTATTGTCATTTTAACGTGCATATTTCAGTTTTTTATACACCCGATAAAGGAACAGTCACAGAGTTCGACAGCATCCACTAGGGATAAAATTCATTTCTGTGAAAGTTATAGATATTTGCGTGCAGGTACATAACTCTGAATTTAATCAGTGTAGTATTAAAGTGATCCATTAAAATTGTGTCAAGTTCAAAGATAATTGCCTCTTCGAGTACGCCACTGTTTAACGAAACAAAATGGGTCACCATTCAAAAATTGGAACGGATCGCCATTCAAAGGAACAGGATGGATCACCAATTAAAATAACAGATCACTTCTTAAAGAAACGGAATGGACCTCCATTTAAAGAAAAGGAAAGGGCCACTCTGTACAGAACAGAAATGTGTCATAATTTAAAAAAATGGAACTGGTCACCGTTAAAAAGAAAAAAAACAGAAAGAGTCACAATTAAAAGGAAAATGCTAGGGGGGTCACCATTAAAACAATAAATGGAATGTTCAACATTCAAAAAGAAAATGGAATGGGTAAATGCTAAAAGAGAAACTAAAACAGGCTGCCATTAAAAGAAAAGATGCCACAGGTCATTGATAAGAAAATGGAACAGGGCACCATTGAAAGAAAAAAACAGAAAATGTAACTGTTTACAAAATAGAAGAGATCACCACACTTGCCCCTTCAACTAACTATAACAAATGTCTTCAAAACTGTATCAATTTGCCCCCAAAACTCTATCAGCTTGAGCACAAAACTCTATCATTTTGTCCCCAAATGATGGTGGTCACCATTCCCCTGATGCCCAGTGGAAATAATGATGGTCAGTGTAAAATATTGGTCAGTGGATAATGATGTTCAGTGGGCAATGATATTCAGTGGACAATGACATTCAGTGGCGACGATGACCACGTTACATGGTGGAGAATGGGAATTAGTGGACCAAGATGGGTGGTGGACAACGATAGTTTACAGTGTGAATGCCATTACCCCAAATGCATAGTTTCATTCAACAACTACGCGATGTAAAGTCAGCTCTAGATAGAATTTACCTTAATTTTATTGTAAACAATGTCTCACTTAATGAATAGAAGGATAAACTGATCGTTATGCCTATGTTAGGAATAGCCTCATGTGTTTTTCAATTCAGTGCAGAATTGCATAAGGGGCAATCAAAAAATTTCCACCTGAGGGCGTATGTTCAATATAGCGCTACTCTGATAAGCACTGACATGTAGCCAAGGGACCAGTACGGGATTCATGTCTTTTCTAGATGCGTGCAGTAAATGCAAAAACGTGAGCTATGACGATGTTATTACTAAATTCGTCCAACCAGGACCAATGTGCTGTTATTCATTCCTTGGTTGCCAAAAGACAAACACCAGTAGACATCCATCGGAGAACGAAGAATGTGTATAGAGCAGCATGTCTGTGAAAACCACTATTGTGGAATGGTGCACGACTAGGGAAGCTGCTGCTTTATGGTAATCCATGTCCCCATATCGCAAATGTCATAATGCAGAAGTTTCACCAACTCAAGTGGGAGTCACTGATCTCTCCTCATGCCGCTAACATGACTCTGGTCCTTTAGAAAGGCCGTTGGAGGGTTGACGATTCTTATCAGTCATGGATGTGCAGCAGGCAGTTATGGACTTCTTCACGCAACAGGACGTGGTGTTTTACCAAATGGGTATCTTCAGCCAGGTGTGTCTGTGAGGTGGTCGCCTCAATGGTCACGGTGATTTTGTTTGATTAGCATACCGATGCAGCACTGTACGGCCTTCGAACAGAAACTTGTAGGTCGCCCCCTGAACTTCCATTTATGCTTGCCATTAAAGGGATGGTTTCCATCATAGACAAACACCTTGTGAAACGCAGCCATCTGAAGTTTTTGTTCGTCTCTTTTACGTGACAGTTTCGTTTCTACTTTCTCATACATTGTCTTGCATAAAATGCTTATTCATAAGGAAAGCTAGCAGGATCACTCTTAAGAAAAATTTATTCGACCTTCATTGGTTGAAACTGGAAGTGGAGAGCAACGAATACCTGAATAAAGATGAGTGCATACAGGATATGTTAGACGCCAATTGTGACAGCGTATTTATTGCAGTAAATAATTCGATAATATCTAATGACCTTATTACGGATTCCGAATATGAAATAATCTAGTGGAGTTACGTATCAGAGGGTGAAATGTAGTAATTAGATGCTTTTATAGACTGCTCGCATTTCGTGAACAAGTTTCTTTATCACGCAGTTGCAATAGGGGGAAGACTTCAATTTGCCAGCTGTAGAATGGTAGTCATGGAATCAAAATGGTGCCGGGGATTTATGTGACATTATTCTGAATGTCTGTTCGAAAATAAATTTCTCTAGACAGATAGAGCACCAGCTTGTGAGGGTAACGTCTTAGACCTCCAAACAACAAACAACCTGAAGTTTTCAAAACTGTTAACGTAGAGTAAGGCATTAGTGATCAGGATGCGATATCATCAAGGACTACAGCTGTTGTAACGACTATTAAGGATTGGAAGAAAATATTTTTGCTTAGCAATAATATCAGGACGTTCAAATGTTTATGTATTACAGAAAAGTACTGATTTTTCAAAACACAATACTTTAGTGCAGCAAATAACAAATAAAAAATGTTTAGAAATGACTAGGGTGGAAAACCATCGTCCAGTATCGGACGCCTTACAAAGTCATTAATTACAGCTGTAATTATTCCATTTTTGGCTAACACATGATACTTTTGATTAATTTATAATTCAGTCTAAACAAACGAAACGTAAAAAAGATAAACATGCAATGTTTATACAAGGCAGTTGTGACACAGTTAAGGAGATTTTCTAGTTCCCTGCAAGCCGCAAGTATCTACCAGTTGCATAATGACCACTGAACCCAATCTTCATTTGTTGATTCCCCTGCAAATAATACGTTCTGTAGTGCTGTCTTCTTAAGCAGTGTCAATCGGAGAACTTTTGGGAAATATTTGTCCTGAAGTGAAGTTTTCGATTTATTTTCACTTTTTTGTTTCTTTTTCTGATTTCTCTTCTGAGCTTGATTTTGTATCTCCTTCTCTTTTCTTAAGGTTTCATTTGCAGCCTTCTCTTCAGATTCTTTCAATTTCTTCTCCAGCATATCCTTAAAGGAGCTGTGTGTTAATATTTTACTTTTTCACTTCTTGTCTTCCTATTGACAATTTCCTTTCTCACTTTCTTTGAAACTGTTTAGAATAACAGAGAAATGCAGCTTCCATGTCCACTGAAATACCCAGAAATTCTCGAAGGCGAAGCAGGAGCAGAATCTACCGTGGAAAGACTTGTTGACGCAATGGACAGCAAGGTGGCATCTGCCGAGCATGACAACACTGGTTCAGTCGTCGATGCTGATGGAGTTGTGATTATAGCCCGTAGTTCTTTTGAAGCAGCATTTAGGCCTACAGCACCAAAAACCATAAGTCTTGAAAGAACTGTCGGACTTTCCTCAGAGAAGCAGACAGTTTAAATCTGTAAAGAGCCCAGTTCAGGAAAACCCAGAAGCTGCAAATGGCCTTGAAACCAGTCCCAACCAAACCAGCAACGTCCCTTTCAGCTATTTTAAGAGGGGCGATAGTGGTTCATCCATCTGGCACAGTCTTCATTATAAGCCACTTTGAAGGGCCTCATTACTACACAGTCTAGTCAGTGGCTGAAGTTTGTGTGTAGTATGAGGAGGAATGCTTATCATATGCACATTGTTGTTTCTTGTCCACAAGATCACTTGAAGTTCCTTGTGTGAGCTGTGGCTATCAAAAATTATAAGCGCAGAGCTTTCCTTTCTTGGGTTCACATCAGCAATAAACACCTTAACGAAACGTTGTTTCACCATATGCCACACATTTTCGATTGACGACTAGTCTGGTGATCTGGTGGGCCAGGACGAACGGCTGACATCCTGTGACATCAAGAAAGCATGTTCCCAGGCATTAACATGTGGTTGTGCATTGTCAAATGGTTCAAATGGCTCTGAGCACTATGGGACTTCTGAGGTCATCAGTCCCCTAGAACTTAAAACTACTTAAACCTAACTAACCTAAGGACATCACACACATCCATGCCCGAGGCAGGATTCGAACCTTCGACCGTAGCGGTCGCACGGTTCCAGACTGTAGTGCCTAGAACCGCTCGGCCTGTGCATTGTCTTACTGAAAAATGGCGTCTGGGATGTTGTGCATAAAGGGTATGGCTACAAGTGGCAGGGTGTCGTTCACGTAGGTTATGCTGGTTAGTGTGTCCTGGACACACGCCAACTGTGATTTGTAGTTCTATCCAATAGCACCCCACACCATAAGGCCGAGTTGGCACTGTTTGTCTTGTGTGACTGCAGTCTCTGTGAGCCGTTCCCCCTGTCTGCGGCGCACCAAACTGCGGCCATAATTTTCAAACAAACGAACCCGGATTCTTTCGAAAACACTATCTGATACTATTCCTTTCCTCAGTGACGTCGTTCCGGACATCACTGCCATCAAGCATGTTTCTGCATACTCGTCAAAGGTAGGCAGAGAAGTGGACGACATGCTCGTAACCCATGCCGTAATAAACGGCGACGGATTGTATCCCCGACAGTGTACGATGGGTTGTACTGTTTCACTGTTGCGCCAAAGCCGATTAGGCTGCAGATCTGTCCTGCAACGTCATTCAGGTGAGGTATCGATCTTCTCGGGGGTTTGGTCTGGGCGGTGCGACCGACCCATCTTGTTTGTTCTATAACCATCCATGGACCATTCTGCACACACCTGTTGCACTGCTCAGACACTTCGTCCCACACGAGAGGTAATTTCCCGGATGGATCCATCACATTCTCTCATGCCAGTAATGCGCCTTCTTTCAAACTCACTGATTTGACGGTACGGTTCGCTCATAAATTTGTGAGGCATCCTGCACGTCTGCTCAACTGAACCATTAACTTTGGTTAATTGAACTGGTACGGAATTTTAAGATGCTCAGCCATTTCAAACACAAATCTATAAAATTCTTTTTTATCCATTGTCATGATCTGTTATCTAGATCTACCAAATGCCCAACTAAGCTTGATTCTAATTCTTCTGAAAAAGTTTGCTTGAAATGACCAGTCTGGGGCTTCATTTCAACATACCCACCACGTTTTAAAAGCTTTAATCTATCTGCCAAAGTGCTTTTTGGCACAGAAAAATTAATCTAAGCCTCTTTTATTGCCATTTCGTCGGATAGAACTCGCTCAGTAGCTGTCTTCATGTTACTCTCGGACCAAAGCCCGCTTCTTTTTTCCTCTTTATCCACGGCGTGGAATGTGCCTGGAAATGGAAAAATGGTATTATTGCGCTTTACAGTCGTACTAATACTGTAGTTTAGGTGTCCGGTACTGAGCGAGTTATGTCTGTCCCGTAACGAGCAGATGATGTGCAGGAAGAATACAAATTAATCATCGTGAACTAGCGTTTTAAACCGAAATCCAGTTACCTCTGACTACTGACAACGAAAGTGGTGTTACCATAAAAAATAGCTGAACACATTCTACTCACCCACTCTCGTTTAATACAGCGGGAAACCTCACAAAGCAGCCCTTCGAGCACAAACACATCTCCCACTCACTGCTCAAACATCACTGGCGCGAAACTGGTGAGAACCGTACTGTGACCTTCAGTGACAAAGGGCTTCACGTACAAAAGGGCATCTGCTTGTCATCTGCCAGACTTTTTGAGGAACACGCTGTGTCCCGTACCGACCCGTGCCCAGTACTGTGCAAGGCTCCCCTACGTAAACAATGAGAAGTCAAAATCTAGTTTACAAGCCGAAGCTGAGCGAAGTAAAACTAAATGTAAGGAGAGCAATGCGATAAGCGTTCAGTGACATTGCAAGTAAAATTTTGTCAACCTATCTGACTAAAAGCCAGTAAGCGGTTCGAAATCATCTAATCAGTTACTCGGCGACCATAATGGGACTGAAACTGAAAATGACAGAGAGAAGGCTGAAATACTGAATACAGTCATCCGAAACTGTTTCACCGTCGGTTCCTCTTTTCGATCACAGCACGAACGCCGGAACGACGGATACTGAGATAAGTTAGGTTAGGTTAGTGTTGTTTAACGTCCCGTCGACAACGAGGTCATTAGAGACGGAGCGCAAGCTCGGGTTAGGGAAGGATGGGGAAGGAAATCGGCCGTGCCCTTTCAAAGGAACCATCCCGGCATTTGCCTGAAACGATTTAGGGAAATCACGGAAAACCTAAATCAGGATGGCTGGAGACGGGATTGAACCGTCGTCCTCCCGAATGCGAGTCCAGTGTGCTAACCACTGCGCCACCTCGCTCGGTATACTGAGATAAGTGATCGTAGAATGGAAAAGCAAATACAATCGCTTGGTAGTGGAAAGGCAGCAGGACCGGATGAGACACCGGCAAGTTCCTACAGTGATTATGCGAAAGAACTTGTTCTCCTTCTAACAGCAGTTAATCGTACGTCGCTGGAGCAATGAAGCGTACCTGGCAACTAAAGAAAAACATCACACCCCAAGATGGGTCGTAGAACATCCTACATCGTTGGCGTCAATCTGTTTTAGAATTATGAGGTGTGTTTTGTTTTCACGTATCATGAGGATTTTGGAGAGCGAAAATCTCTCCTATAAAAATCAGCATGAATTCCACAAACAGAGATCTTGCGAAACTCAGCTCCCTCCATTCTTCCATGTGATTCATAGCGCTGTAGACAACGGCGGTCCGGTTGGTGCTGCCTTCCTTGATTTCAGTGAAAGACATACAAGCTCAGTGAGCATCCGATCAGATTTGTGGCTGGATTCAACTCTTCTTTGCAGATAGAACTCAACACATCGCTCGTAACAGAACACAATCGACAGATGTGCAGTTACCATCAGGAGCCCCAAGGAAGTGTGACAGGCCCGCTACTAAATGGTAACTGTGTTGGATTTTTAGCCAGTGGCGCTTCATTTACTGAGGAATTCATCATTTTTGCAGCTCTAAATTAAGGACCGTTACTGTTTGCAGTACACATAAATGATTTGGTGGATAACGTCGGAAGCCCCATGAGGCTGCTTGCAAACGATACAGTTGTTTACAAAAAGTAGCAACTGCAGGAGGACCTGCAGAGCGTTGATGTATGGTACAGGGACTGGCAGTTGACCCTGAACACAAATATACTGAAGGGCCAAAGAAACTGGTATAGATATACGTATTCAAATGCAGAGACATGTAAACAGGCAGAATACGGTGCTGCGGTCGGCAACGCCTATATAAGACAACAATGGCCTGGCGCAGTTGTTAGATCGGTTACTGCTGCTACAATGGCAGGTTATCAAGATTTAAGTGAGCTTGAACGTGGTGTTACAGTCAGCGCACGAGCGAAGGGACGCAGCATCTCCTAGGTAGCGATGAAGTGGAGATTTTTCCCGTACGACCATTTCACGAGTGTATTGAGAATATCAGGAACCCGGTAAAACATCAAATCTCCGACATCGCTGCGGCCGGAAAAAGAGCCTGAAGAACGAACCAACGACGACTGGAGAGAATCGTTCAACGTGACAAAAGTGCAACCTTCCGCAAATTGCTGCCATTTCAATGCTGGGCCATCGACAAGTGTCAGCGTGCGAACCATTCAACGAAACATCACCGATATGGGCTTTCGGAGCCGAAGGACCACTCGTGTACCCTTGATGACTGGGCGACACAAAGCCTTACGCCTCGCCAGGGCCTGTCATCACCGACATTGGACTGTTGATGACTGGCAACATGTTGCCTGGTCGGACGAGTCTCTTTTCAAATAGTACCGAGCGGATGTAAGTGTACGGGTATGGAGACATCATCATGGTTCCGTGGACCCTGCATGTCGGCAGGGCACTGCTCATGCTGGGGAAGGCTCTGTAGTGGTGTGGGGCGTGTGTAGTTAGAGTGATATAGTACCCCTGATACGTCTGGATACAACTCTGAAAGGTGACACGTACGTAAGCATCCTGTCTGATCACCTGCGTTCACTGTGCATTCCGACTGACTTGGACAATTCCAGTAGGACAATGGGGCACCCCACAATCCTAGAATTGCTACTGAGTAGCACCAGGAACATTCTTCTGAGTTTAAGCACTTCAGTTGACCACCAGACTTCCCAGACATGAAAATTATTGAGCGTACCTGGGATGGCTCAAATGGCTCTAAGCACTATGGGACTTAACATCTGAGGTCATCAGTCCCCTAGACTTAGAACTACTTAAATCTAACTAAACTAAGGACACCACTCACATCCATGCCCGAGGCAGAATTCGAACCTGCGACCGTAGCAGCAGCGCGGTTCCAGACTGAAGTGCCTAGAACCGCTCGGCCACAGCGGCCGGCGTTCCTGGGATTCCTACCAACGTACTGTTCAGAAGAGATCTCTAGCCCCTCTTACTCTTACGGATTTATGGACAGCCCTGAAAGATTCATGGTGTCAATTCCCTCCAGCGCTACTTTAGACAGTCGAGTGCATGCCACGTCGAGTTGCGGCACTTCTGCGTATTCGCGGGGGCCCTACACCACATTAGGCAGGTGTACCAGTTCCTTTGGTTTTTCAGTGTAAATATGACATACTGCCCATAATTACACTACTGCCCACTACTGACCATAACTACACTACTGGTCACAAATTGCTGGAAACAATAAACACCGTAAAATGTCTAGGAATAGCCATCCGCAACGAGCGTAACTCTAATGACCACATAAAACAAGTAGCAGAAACAGCAGATTGCAGATAGATCCCTAAGAAGAATCCTGAAGAAATGTAACTCATCCACGATGGAAGTAGCTTACAAGGCGCTCGTTTGACGGATTCCTGAGTACTGGTTATCAGTCTGGGACCCTTCCCAGGTTGGATTAATAGAAGAGAGACACATTGTGTGCTGACGAAGGGCGCGTTTCGTCAGGGATGGTGTAGTCGGCGCGAGAGCATTAATGTAGTACTCAAGAAACTCCAGTGGCACACGCTACAAGAAAACCGTTGTTCATCCCGGAAAGGTCTACTACTGAAATTCCGAGAGAGCACGTTCTTGGAAGAGTAGGTATTATACTACTTCCTCTCCCAAATGTCTCGCGAAATAACCACGACCAGAAAATTCGTGAAATTAGAGCTAATACGGAGAATTACTGACAACCGTTCTCCCTACGCGCCATTTGCAAATTGAACGGGGAAAGGGGCATCAGTTAGTGATACCAGATGTAGCCCCCGCCACACACCGTCGGGTGGCCTTTAGAGTATAGATGCAGTTATAGATCTAGAAACTGCGTAAATGGTAACAATTCCAGTTCCTAAGAAATCAAGCGCCGACATGTGCTAAGTTGCCGAGCTATCCGTACAATAATCGTAATTGCAAAATAGTGAGGCTAGGAGATCGGTTTGGGTTCCAGAGAAATGCAGGAACGCGTGAGGCAACACATTCTCCACGACTTACCTTAGAAGACAGTTTGAGGAAAGATGACATTTGTAGATTTAGAGAAAAGCTTTTAACAATGTTGACTGAACGCACTCTTTTTTTTTAATTCTGAAGATAGACCATAGTAAAGATCAAATACAGGTTGTGGATTGTTGTTCACAACTTGTACAGCAACCAGACTGTAATTAAATGAGTCGAAGGGCCTTTGTTTTCAACGTTAACAAATTTCTCTTTTTTCAGAAATTATTTTCTTTCTATTGACAGTCTGTACTTATTATCCTCTCTATTTCAGCCATCGTTGCTTATTTCGCTGCCCAAATAACACAGCTAATCTAACACTTTTAATATTTCATTACCTAATCTAACTCACTCATCATGATGTAATTCTACCGCATTTCAGTATCCACGTTTTCTTTTCAAGACACTACCCATTTCGGTCAAATGCTTTTACAATTCCTTTCTCGTCTGTGACATAATTACGTTGTCGGCAAGGAGGTATGTTCCGTCGTTGAACGTAAATGAAAAATTTTTTGCCATACTCGTTCCGTTTCCTTTATATAAGAAGCTGGAACTAAACAAATAGCCACTTTACTTTAGCTAAACATCTGATAAAAAACTGACATAAACCATCCAATTAGAACAGGACGCGAAAATTATTAGGGTGAACAGTTACAACATAAAGCTCCTGACATTACAGAAAAATTTTCATATAGGGAGAGCCCTTGCAATGAAAAAGAAAGTAATTTAATGACCAGATCAACAAAGCTATTACTCGTCATATTAGACATTAGAATAAATAATTAATTAAACCCTGCTCTCCCTCCATGCCTCCCTCAACCCCCCCCCCCCCCCCAAATCTCTCTCTCTCTCACACACACGCAGACGCGCGCGCGCACACACACACACACACACACACACACACACACACACACAAGTAAACACTAAACAAATGTCAAACAACACACAACACAAAAAAAGACGCAAGGTATTGACATTCTGTAAAAACAAAAACTTTCAATAAATAATGAAAAGCGCAAGTCAAATGTAATAAATGTAGGTGAGAAACTCCGGGAATCGGCCATCTGGAGTATGGGGACCAAGTAAATATTTTTCCAGGACCACACATATGGACTAGCAACATTGAAAATCGTAACACCACACGATGGTTTAACCTCATGAAAGTTGTGCTGCGATCGTTGTTTCTAAGCGGAAAAACAAGAGATTAAAATGAAGAAACGTAACATAATAACATAACTCGTAACTATTATGTAACTATGCTTCATAAATAAAAGAAGCGAAATGCATATGGCGAAAAACAAACTGCCATTCATTCATTTGCAAAGACGGAACATATCATCCATGAATTTTAAGGCAGCTAAGGAAAGACGGGAAACGGAAGAAATAATCCAAAAGTTTTTGTTTATTCTCCCGGACCATTAATTCCCTTTCGAAAGACCTCCTTAGTTTAAGTCACAGCTTGCTCAGTGTACAGACTCCGTAACGTCGATGATATGCTACAACCCTGTCCCACTCCCTTCTTACCTATCGACTTCCTTTCAGGCCCTTCCACTCATAACTGCAGTGCGATTTCTTTACAAGTTGTGGATAGCCTTCGTCTCCCAGTATTTTATCCCGCTACCTTCAGAATTTCGAAGAATGTGTTCCACACAACGTCATAGAAGCTTTTTCTACATCTACAAAAGCAATAAACGTACGTTTCCCTTTCTTCAAGTCCTTAGCTGTCATGACAGCCGTAAATGGGTGTTCTGCGACCGTTTCAGAATAGCACTTTAAGTGCTATAAAAACATTGCTCAAAGAGCATTCATCTGAAAGAGGACTGTATCAAATAAACGCCTTTGTGCATGCAAATGTCTTTCGTTGAAAGCCCTGAACATTTTCCTTCTTCTACATCTGCATCTCATCTATGATGCTATTCTGTAGCTCACACTTAACCGCCTGGTAGAGGGTTCAGTGAACCACCTTCAAGCTATTTTTCTTCCATTCCACTCTCGAACAGTAGGGAGAAATGAAATCTTAAACCTTTCCGTCCGATCTCCGATTGCTCTTATTTTATGATGATGATTATTTCTCCTATGCAGGTGGGCGTCAACAAAATAAATATTTCGCACTCGGAGGAGAAAGCTAGAGACAGAAATTTTGTGAAAAGATCTTACCCCAAGTAAAATGCCTTTGTTTTAATGACTGCCACCTCAATTCGCATATTCATATTCGAAACACTCTTCCTCTATTTTGCGGCAGTACAAAGCGAGCTGCCCTCCTTTGGATTTTTTCGATGTCCTCCAGCAGAGGGCGGACATACGTAGTAGTGTCTTTCGTGATTTTCTTGAATCTATTAAGTGTTCTGTCAACAAACCCAGTATTTGGTTCGCCCTGCCCACAACGTTATCTACGTGATAGTTCCAGTTTAAGATGCACTTAATTGTTATTCCTAGGCATTTAATTGAATTGGCAGCCTTTAGAGTTGTGTGATTTGTTGTGTAACTGAAATTTAACAGACTCCTTTTAGTACTCACGTGGATGACCTCAAACTTTTCATTATTTAGAGTCAGTGGCTACTTTTCACACAATACAGGTATCTTGTCTAAACCATTTTCCTAATGGTTTTGATCTTCTGATAACTTAACTATACGGTAAATTATAGCATCATCGGCAAACAGTCTAAGAGGGCTGCTTATATTGTCTCCTGAATCATACAGATTAGGATCAGCAGATATCCTACAACACTTCTTTGGGGATCGCCAGATATCACTTTCCGTCATATTAACTGTTTTGCTTGCACAAGACGAATTTCGTGCTGTTTTGGCTCATCCGCAGTGATGTTTATGTTGCTGTTTCAGGCTTACAGTTTTCGTTCCCTATCATCCATTTCGCTTGTCATAAAGAGTGATTCGAATAACCCTTTTTTAAGGGTGTGACGTTGAGATATGACTGTGTGGAGGAGGAACTGTTATGATGGTGTTCTTTAGTATTAGATGCCGTACTCACAGTAGACAGCCTTGGACACGATCTAACGATGTAACTTACAGCTCGTTATTCTAGATTTATCTAGCTAATAACTTAGGCGTTCCCATGGTAATTGTCCTTATAGTACTCGTTCTTGTAACACTATAATGAAGTTGCTCAAAAAGTAATTTCTGATTCGCCACACGAGAATGTTGGCGTCTGCAATTTGTTACCACGACGTCAGTGCAAAAAATACGGGACTGGCAGTTTAACGTTACACGTTAGACAAGTATGTATTGCTGTCAGGTTTTACTAGCAACTTACTCTTGCTTGTATTTAAATTTCCATAGAAGGTCTTCGCTCTTACTGTTCGCGATAAAGTGCTAATTGGACACGTTTTCCTTTTTTTGTAAGGCTTTGGCGGTTGCTAGTAGTAAGTAAGTTGCACCTGCAACGCATGGAGCTATCGTTGAGATATTTACTTCTTGTACTTGCAACACATAAAACAGGTATTATCAAATGATTATGTTTCATAAATACAAGTTTTTGAACATTAGAGCGTTTTCACGCTGTAATTTTATTCATTTCGTATAGTAGATAACGGACTAAGTCATCTGCAGTTATTTTTTGTGTTAACTCGTTATTCTTAATACATGTATTAATTACTCAAAGCCAGCCGTTGTGGCCGAGCGGTTCTAGGCGCTTCAGTCCGGACCGACGCTGCTGATACGGTCACAGGTTCGAATCCTGCCTTGGGCATGAATGTGTGTGATGTCCCTAGGTTAGTTAGGTTTAAGTAGCTCTATGTTCTTAGGGACTGATGACCTCAGATTTTAAGTCCTATAGTGCTCAGAGCCAATGATGACTCAATGTCAAACTACAGTCTTACTAACTGCAGTCATGACACAGAAAGAGTTACTGTTAAATCAATGATTTCTTTTAATTGCTACATCGGTGTTGGCGAAGTACCCAGTTCACCGCTAATGAGGACCAACCTCGGACCCGGGACCTGTCATTTTCAGAGCTATGATGCACCAGTTGATTGTCAAATATCTCAAATAAAACGAACTTATAAGGTTTTGCAATGTCAACAGTAAACACTCAGCCATTCGAAGTACACTGCAGTCTGTAACAACAATTTTTATGTTGAGACGTACTTTAACGTAAACAATGACTGGAGGCTGTAACAGGAGCCGAAAGTGAGATAAGTAAGTAACCTGTTGCTCCGTGTGGTAAGTAATCCACGATACGTTTCCCGCACACGAGGTAGTCACAGAATTTTCCAACGTTAGCACCGTCCCCTATTTGTTCTAGTATTTTCACCTCGCAAATTACTGGTAAGTGTTTTGTAGACGGGGATTTCACTTTATATTATACGAGTGGGATAGGAGAGTACATTGGTGTGCAAAACTTAAGGTCGGAAGTTACATTCACATGGTGTGTCACTGCGTGACGTATCTCGATGAAACTTGAATCCTACATAGAGCTGTTACACTGTAGTAGAGAAGGTATCTGAAAGAAATGCGCAGTCAGGCGAACGGAAGTGACGTAGTCAAATCAATAAATAGATTGAATTCGCCGCTATTTATGATGGTCCCTTGTACATTAAAGGCAGAACACAGATCTTAATAGGCTGTGTAATCACCACAGACAGCAATACATGCCGGCCAGAGTGGCCGAGCGGTTCTAGGCGCTACAGTCTGGAACCGTGCGACCGTTACGGTCGCATATTCGAATCCTGCCTCGGGCATGGATGTGTGTGATGTCCTTAGGTTAGTTAGGTTTAAGTAGTTCCAAGTTCTAGGGGACTGATGACCTGAGAAGTTAAGTCCCATAGTGCTCAGAGCCATTTGAACCATTTGAACCAGCAATACATGCTGTGCATCGTACTGCCACGCTTGTCACAAGGTTGATGAGGTCTTCTTATTGTGTGGTAGGGCGTCCCATTTCCCCACCTATGCACTTGACAACTGGTGGATGGTCGTTGGTGCATGTGGACGTGCTGTAATACAACTCCCACCACATCCCACCCGCCGGCCGGAGTGGCCGTGCGGTTCTAGACGCTACAGTCTGGAACCGGGCTACCGCTACGGTCGCAGGTTCGAATCCTGCCTCGGGCATGGATGTGTGTGATGTCCTTAGGGTAGTTAGGTTTAAGTAGTTCTAAGTTCTAGGGGACTGATGACCTCAGAAGTTAAGTCGCATAGCGCTCAGAGCCATTTGAACCATTTCGAACATCCCACCCGTGCTCGGTGGGATTTAAGTCGAGGGAACGAGCAGGCCATTCCATTCGCCGAAATTTCTCTCGTTCCATGAGCTCCAACAGCTGCGCTGTGCGATGTGGTCGCGCAGTGTCGTCCACAAAAATGAAGTCAGTGACGAATCCAATCCCAAAAGATGCACTTGCGGAAGGAGTAATCCCTTCCTAAAAGATGGTCTTGGGTTAGGATTAGAGAACCACGATAACGTTGGCCGGTGTGTGAACCGTGTTCAAAGATTTGGAGGTCAATGTGCCCTGGCAAAATTAAGCCGCCCACACCATAGCACCTGGATTACCAAAACGATCATGTTCGGTTACGTTCCTGGGTGCCTTACGTGTTTTAACCTCTCGCCTTATCAGGCTCTGCTCTCATCAGAAAAGAGCACGCGACCACACTCCTCGTTGAACCAGAGGCTACGCTTTTGCCACAGTCGCAGCCGGTACCGCCGATGTGCCGGTGTCAAACGAATACCGCGTACTGGCCGTCGGGCAAAGAGACTATCGCCATACAGTAGCAGTGGTACTGTGGAGCGTGAAATTCTGTGCCTTGCAGTTCTGTTAAATGTGGGTGCATTTGCACCCACTGACGTAGGTCCCTTCTTGCCTGTAGTGCAACGTCATTTGCTGCTGTAGTTGACCGTGGTCGTCCACCTCCTGTCCTTCGCCCAGCAGTGTTTGTGGTTCGGAACGCTTCCCATGCACGCGAATCGACGCTGTAAGCAATATCAAATTTCAGGGCTGCTCTCGTCGAAGTTCGTCTTCTTCCAGTTTCCTGATTATTCTTCTCCGTGTGAGTCACCCAAAGGTCGCCCTCGGGCCATGTTCTAACACGGATCACCATGGCATGGCAGTGTACGCAACTGACCGCTAATTGACACTGTCTTCTCCCGTTCCTTCTACTGCCTCGTGTTGCGGGCCCAGTTACGTTTGGCGCTGTAGCCACGTTGCACTCACGCAGTGTGACGTCCATCATCTGTGCGAAGCTGGGAGACAACTGGCAACATGCTCCCGCACTTTTATTCGCTTCCACTGATTAGTTAATATGATATGTAAATGTATTAATCGCTCCCTTAAGTTTTGCGGAGCAGTGTACGTACACGGTCCAGTCAAACTAATGTGGCCACCCCGTATGTTCGACGTTAACGTCCAATAACCATTCGCAGATAGCAGGTGACAGTATTAGTAGTGAATGGTATGTAAAGCTTGCTGGTGTGGTGATGGAGAGGAAAGGGGTGGGTGGGGGAGGGGGGGGGGGCACAGGTAACACTGCAGTTGTCGTAACGCGGAAGCGGAGCGATTTATCTTATGTCTAGAAGGACATGACCATTGGCTTTTGGGCCAAATGTGGAGGCATTTACGAAACGGCTAAGTTTGTAAAATGTTCGCGTGTCGCCGTGGTTAAAGTATACCGTGCGAGACAAAATGGCGCTATCCAGGACCGCTGCTGAAAACACTTTGGTATATCACCAGCTATAGATGACAGGGTTGAAAGACGGCTGCGGAGATGTGTACCACCGAATAGACGTGCAACAGTTCAACAACTGACCGGCCAGATGAACCAAGGGACAGCACTGTATCCTCAACGATCGTCCAGCGAACGTTGCTGCATGTTGGCCCTCGCAGCTCGCGCCTGGTTCATGCACTGTTGTCACCGCTGTCCAGTGACAAAGAAAGCTGAAATTTGCACGCCGAGGCCACTACTGGGCATCCACTCAGTGACGGCAGGTGGCTTTTTCAGGTGAAACACATTTTATGCTTCATCAGACTTGATATGTCTGAAGGAAAACACCCTGAAACAATCACCGGAACGGTCCAGGGCGGAGGAAGGATCGTTATGGTCTAGAGAAAGCTTTCGTGGCATTCCTTTGGTGACCTCGTCATTCTGGAAGGCACCATGGATCGACACAAGTATGCGTCTATCCTTCGTGCCACCACTAAATGCAGTTTGTTTTTCTTCGGCACAGTGGTATCTACCAACAGGACAATGCAACGTGTCACACAGCTCGCAGTGTACATGGGTGGTTCGAAGAGCACCAAACTCCACGGATTTAAACCCAATCGATAATCTGTGGGACCACCTCGGGCACAACACAGACCAATAAGCTCGACACCCTACAGGTGGTTTGACAAGATGTTCACACAGAATTAACAAAGAAGTTTGACTGATTGACGTGTCATCACTATTTAACAACCAACCATAGACTGACTGCGCCCTTTTGCTCGACACCTATTTATAGCCGCACGTTTGACAGAACTTACGAAACGATAAAATACATCGGTGCTATATTTTGGATATTGACACAGAAGATAGAAAAATAAAAAATAAAATAGAAATCAAGTACTTTTTTAAGGAAGAGCTGTGTAATTAGAAAATGGTAAAATAATAGGTACCACTGCATGGGAAAGTGGTTGTAATGTGCGCGGAATTGCCAAAGTTCGAAAATAATTTTCTTTAAAGTGAACTATTCTAACTAGTGTGGCGAAACCGGTTTATAGTATTTCGTGACTTTCATTACTTATAAATGATATTTCAGGTAGCTCAAAAAAATATAAAACCAGTTACCTATTCCCAGCGTAACAATTCGTTTGATCTCAAAAATTATTACCCCGGCTAATATTTGTCGCACCGCTAAAGAAATCTCCACTTGACGTAGTGTAGAAATGTTGTCTGTAAAGTCGTGTGAGTGGGACTAAATTACATATCATTTATCAGATTTTACACAACTTTTACTTAAGATGGATGCACCTTTCTCTAGCAAAGTGAACATTTAGTTACCAAATACTACTCGTTCACAACACTGACGTATGTCTCCTATTAAAATATTTCATGTAAATCGTCCGAAATAATTAGGCTTCATACATCAGCAAATAAGAAATTGATACTACGTAACAAGCTGTGAACACTATTTTTAAAGATTCAATCTAAGTTGAATTCTGTCTTTTAAAGTAGATTCGGGACCACCGATGCACATTTATTTCCATTCATTTCTTTCTAACAACATTTATGTTTGTTAAAATTCTCGATTCAAAACTGCCGCGGAGATATTTTTGCTAAGATGGTGGCAGACAGACGATAGTCAATTTGTCTATAGTTATTCTCGATTTATGTTACCTAGGTAGTATATTGAGAAAAACTCTTTAAGCCTTCTATCTCTATTCTTTAGCATTTAAAATCATTTTCAATGATAAATACCGACATATTTTTATACCAGCTACTAGTGAACTCCGCTGTAAGTTACTAGCGCTAATGGCTGCGCTCCTAATTGTGGAGCTGATAATTAACGCTTAAAAACATTAATTAGATTGGATTACAACTGAAATAAATACAAATCCACGTCTAGACAATAGAGACTCGATTTTTTCAAATAATAATTAACAATATGTAGTTACAGGCTTTCTCTTTACAGACCTCACACGTCTCACGTCCGAACAGTTCATCCGTTAGCACAGGAAGAACAACTGAACCACAATTATCACAGATAACAAAATAAAATTATAATTGTCGTTGTCCATGAATGTAGTTCTCTGATAATAGTTTTAATTCACATAGAAATTAAATTATTACAGAAATAATGAAATAATTATCGTCATTTTTACACGATACAGTCTTTTTTATACGTAGTATCGACAATATTTGTTGAAGTTTGTACAGTTAGTTCATTTTAACATCTTGTGGGTAGAACATAGTGCCGTGGATATTACACTAGAAAAATTAATAAACTACTGTTTCAAAAAAAATATACACCTTTTGGAAGCAAAAAAATCTTTGCCACAAAATTGTAACACTGGATTTTGGAAAGAATTTCAACAAAGATTTTCAATACTTATAACTTTTGAGAGGAGAATGAGGGCTTTCAAATGAGCTATGTCAAAGAGTAAGAAACAATTTTTAACGGGGTGAGAATCTGAAGAGCATATAGTTTACAGGTATAGTAAAGTATGAACCTTTCTTTAAATAATATATTTCCGCATGAATTATTTGCACTATTATCATCAGCAAATTTTAAATTTCGGAGTGAATAATAAGACGGAGGACCCCAAAAAACGGATTTTTGTTATAAAAAATTTATTCATGAACCTTTTTACAAAATTCCTTCAGTCGATTTCAAGGTACTCTCCATTAGATGCGATGCGCTTGTCAAGTCTTTTTTCCGAGTGTTTGAAGCGTGTCTGGAAGCCCTCAACTTTGATATTGTCCGTGCCCTTTGTGAAGTTGTTTGTAACACATCCACATCATCATAACGCTTCCCTTTTAGCGTTTTTTTCATTCGCGGCAGTAGAAAAAAGTTGCAAGGGGCTAGGTGTGACGAATACAGAGGGTGGGGAACGACAGACTAGGAGGTTCAAATTCCCTAGCAAATGTTGACGAACATCAGTAAAGACAATGATTATGGTCTTCACAGTCGACCTCACTTGATTTGCTTTTTTTGGTCTTGGAAAGTTGGGAGTCTTAAACTAGCTTCACTATTGCTTGGTTTCTGGGGTATGCCTGTAACACCAACTCTCATAACCTTTAAATGACTTTGTTCAAAAATTCTGGATCACCTTCAGTCTCTGTTCTCAAGTCCAGGAACACACTCATACGCATGGTTTTTTGCTCTTTTACGAGAAGGCGTGGAAAAAATTTACCGGCAACATGTCTCACGTGCAAATCCTCACCCAAAATCCGCTGCCACGAGCTCCAGCTCACAGCTGCCTCTGTTGAAATTCGTTCGATCGTGAAACGACGATCCGAGTTGATTTTTTTGGCGGATTTTTTCAATGTCTTTCTTGTTTTGCGATGTTGCAGGGCGTCCAGAACGAGGTTGGTCTTTAGCGCTCATCTCACCACAGTGAAAGCGTCCAAACCAGTCTAAAACTTGTGTGCGGCTCTTACCATCCTCCTGAAAAACATCTTGAAGCTTTTGGTGAGTCTCTGTCGCCGATTTTTTAAGCGGGAAACAAAATTTCACACAGAGTCTTTGTTCTTTTGAAGTTTCTATAACGACTTACCAAGCGGAACACGCCAACAGTCAGAGTAACACAACACTACGCTCACACGTTCACATACACACTTACGCCGTCTGCATAGTTGTTTCGTGAAAGTCTCTACTGACCCCATCTAGCAAAAAAAACTCTGCACTACGTCTGCGAAAGGCAACGCCTCTCAGCTCGGTTATTTTTGGTTCCCTCCTCGTAAAATATAGTGAAATGCTGCATGAATAGGAATTTAGTAATTTGTTATACTCATTGTATATTCATTATTAATGAAAAGATACCATAAGATAAAAAATTAATAGTAGCATCAGTCGTTTCAAGGCACAAAGGAAGCAAGAACGTGGTGTGCAAGGGAATTTAAAACCTTGGTATGAACATAACGAGGGTCGTTCAATAAGTAATACTCCACATTTATTTCTTAGAACATATTCGTTGTTAAGAGTCAGAAGTTGGTGACAATATGCATCAACATGTCTTGTCCAAGTCATATATTTCTACATAGTCTCCATCATGATCTATGGCCGTACGCCAACTGTGTGGAAGAGCATGTACACCCTGCTGGTAAAAGCTCTTGTCCTATAGCCGTAGACATGTTTTCACTGCATAACTGGCACTCTCGCCATCTTCAAAGTGTGATCCTCGTAGAGAATCTTAGCTCCAACAATTCAGATCAAATGGCCTATGTTTGAATCTTGTGGTCGGCTGTGAGCATTCGTGGAACCCATCGTGAGCACCTCTTTGAATATCCGAGAGTCTCCATCATTGCAGACGCACTTCCAATGCTGACCGACAACTGTAGGGCCAATTTCTGAGTTGTGACGCGCCGATCGTCACGAATAATAGCATCCTCACGATTCAGCATATCTGGAGCAGTGACTGTGGCAAGACGTCCATAGTGTCGCTGATCATGGAGCTCTGTTTCTGCATTTCCTCCGGCTGTAACTTTCTTTACCCATCGCCCAACTGTACTCCTATCAACTGCACCATCGCTATACACTGAACACAAAAATTCAATAACAGCACGCTGCGTGTAACGTGAGTCGTACGTAGACGCCATTTTGACGCTGTACTACGACTCTGCCATCTGCCAGAAAGGTTCGAAACTTCACTGGCGCACAGAACAAACATCAAATGTGAAGTACCAACAAGGACATTTGTCTACGTACATTAAAGGCTTTTTAAAAAAATGTGGAGCGTTACTTACTGAACGACCCTCGTAAAACCGGAAGGATGGTACACTTTCTCTCTCTCTCTCTCTCTCTCTCTCTCTCAACAAAAGATGGCAAACGCCCACTAGCTAACGATAGTGAATATTAATAACCAACGTGTGAAATAGCATTAACTCTGTACCTCTGCTTTTTGAGGAAAAAGAGAGCAGGATTCCACGCAGAATTTAAGCAAAAACCTCCATCTCTATTTATATGTTCATTTGCTAATGTAATTTTGACTATTTCCTTAATAACATTACCCCAATAGCTGTAACTGCATGCCAGTATATCCGTGCTGTTATATGCCATTGGACAACTGGTGTTAAAACAACGTTCTGTATCAGCAGATTTGATCTGCTGTTGCAAACGTGTGTGACGTTCAGCACGCACGGTCCTCTTGTGTCCTGATGGTCTGACAACTGCGAGGAATACGACAGATACCCGCCTTACATAAACCAAGATCATCCTTTATCCATCCTAAAAGGGCATTTCACATGATATTTTAGCAAAATATGACAACAAATCCAGTTGGAAAAGTTTTCTGCGTAAGGCATGAACGTCACTCACGGCTGACGGTTAGCCCAACGCACGTCTGATCTGTCTTTCACTACAACCAATCTAACGAAAGGTAACTTCGAGATGGTTTTAATTCAGCTGACAAACTTTCAAGATCGGCCCTGGGAACCAAGGTACGAAGTAGGCTACCCCTTCACGCTGAGCCTGAGTGTAACAACTACCAGCCTATAGATGCAAATCATTGTAAATTGGCTTCTTATAAATGTCCCAAAGGGCAACCAGTCTTATTCCTGATAAACACATTTGTCGCTTTTCGTCTGCAGAAAGGTTACAACGCCATAACATTGTAGCGAATAGCAAGGAGGTCTGCAAATGATTGAAGATTGTCGAATCGACTGTCAGTTGAACTTGAACACAAATAAATGTATTACGTGTAAATAGGTGGCGAGACGCATTGCATTTCGACTACACTATTGGTAATAAAGAGTGACAACCGCAAAATATTTAGAAGAAACCGGCTGAGTCGATTTAAAGCGGAATGAAGGCATAAATGAAATTTTAGAAATAGTACATGACAGTTTGAGGGTTCACTGGAAGAACGTTAAGGAAACGTAATTCATCCGCTAAAGAAATGCTTCACAAAAACGTTCGCTTGCTCGTCAGTCTGGGTCCCTTAACTGGTTAAATTAATAGACGAGATGGAGAAGATCCAACGAAGAGCGGCGCGTTTCGTCATTCCACTGGCAGGGCTACAGCGATGGCACTGTTGAAGTTCCGAGAGGGTACGTTCCAGTGTGTGTGGTCCAACATATTCCTTCTACCTGTATACGTCCAACGACAAGATCGCGACGACAAAACCACATAAATTACAGCTCACCGGCCAACAGCCGTCCTTCCCACGGACCACTGATGAATGGTAGAACGGGGAAATGGGCGGAGGGAGGGGGCCGAAGAAATTGATTGTGATCTCAGAAGCACCTCCAGCAATATATCCTAAGATACCTTGTGGGGTCAAGACATATTGTTCTTATGTTGTGATCTCGTAAACTCAGTAACGAAAAGGAAGGTTACCGCATGTCGAAAATTCTGTAACGTAATATGCACATTAAAAACCCAACTTCTCGTCCAGGCCTTGGAGAGATGTCGACCGGCAGCCATGCCATCTTCTGCCATTTGACATCAGGCGAATGCGGTATGGAGAGGCACGGGATCATCTCTCCAGACCGTTTTGCTGACTTTCCGCACCTTGGAGCCGCTACTTATCATTCAAGTAGCTTCTCAATTGGGATCGCGTGTCTGAGTGCACCCCGAACCAGTCCTTCCGCCAAGGAAAAATCTTTGACAGAACCAGGAATCGAACACGGGTCCTCTGAATCTCAGCCGTCTGCACTGTTCATTTATTTTTTCTTCTGCTAGTATGTTTCTTCGTCTTTCTGTCTTCATGAGTTTCATGCGAATCTCGCATAACATTACTCAAATTTAATTTATGAGACATTCACTCAGCGATTAAACAAAACGGCGAGTAAAATGAAGTGCCTTTTAACGTACAACTTTGAAGTTTGAGAGTCTTAACAAACTGAATTATTATTTATCGCTAGGATAAACATACTCTACAATTTACAGCAATATTTAAACAATAATGTACAAAAGAAATATGCAAGAACTCCGGTCTCAGTTGACCTTACGCAGTGATGTGAAGAGAGTCTATTCATTCTAGTGTTGTTGGAGATGCATTGTTGGTATCCTTCCAGTCTCCACTGAAACACCTCTAGGGAAATTGCTCTATACTGTAGTCAATGGCCAGCTGTGAAGCTTCACAGTCACACAACTGGGAGTCTGAGAGTCCTCGTTTGCACATGGAGGACTTAGTCCTTACGTGTCCACATCGGTTGACACCATGTTCGTCTAAGCAATTGCAAGCGTAATGTACGTGTGGGATCTTCGAGGTCATAACGACGTATGCTGGTGTTGTTTTTCCACCTCTCCTTCCATATATCTTAAAACTTGAGTGACTGGATGTAACGAGTTGTCCAGAACGGTTTCCATGAGTTGAGACGCGTGCTGGTGGACTGAGCGCAATTTCCTGGACAGCTGGCCTATTCCCATTCACGGTTCACTGCTTCCTGTCGTCACAAATATGGTATAGCAATGTTACTGAGAGCCTACAGTCAAGGTGCAGGAGTTGATCTCAAGGTGCCCATTATGGTTCTCCAAATGAAAAGCAATCTTACTGACATAAACATGCTGGTGCGCAATATTGAGCCACAGAATATGCAAGAGACAAGGCCGTTGTACGGAGAGTGTCGCCTTGAGCCCTCCAAGAAGCTCCATAGCAGAAGGTGACTTCTTGTGACTGGTTTGCTAAGCTATTGTTGGGGTGGAAAGCTGTCATTTTAGTTTTTGTAGTTCTTGTAGGGTTAGGTCACAATTCCAGTTTTTATAATAATCACTAAGTAGGCTCAGGTCTTGTGTG
Organism: Schistocerca nitens; assembly: GCF_023898315.1. Lineage (NCBI taxonomy): Eukaryota > Metazoa > Arthropoda > Insecta > Orthoptera > Acrididae > Schistocerca > Schistocerca nitens. The sequence continues at coordinate 309,295,593 of NC_064615.1, read as the reverse complement.
GGCACATTTTCTCCGTCCTCTAGGTGTTTGCTCTGAAATGTAATGGCAGTATCATCTGTGTAGCAGAACTTCCTGGGTACAGTTTGTGGAGCGTCAGAGTTATACAGGGTGTTCGAAAATGCCCGTTACAAACTCTTAGGACTTGTAAAGGGGAGTGAGTACCAGTAGTAGACAGTAACCCATGTGCGGAGACGTAACATTTCCGTTCTACGACTGTTTCACGCGGGCTAGCCGGGCGGTCTAAGGCGCCTTGTCACGGTCTGTGCGACTCCCCACGTCGGAGGTTCGAGTCCTCCCTCGGGCACGGGTGTGTGTGATGTCCATAGCGTAAGTTAGTTTAATTTAGATTAAATAGTGTGTAGGCTTAGGGACCGATGACCTCAGCAGTTTGGTCCCATAAGACCTCACCACAACTTTCCGACGGTTTCAATTCGGAAGTGCAACGTGTTAATGTCTGCTGAGGAAAGAGAAAAGTCTCAGATTTGCTTGGTCTGGTTTGGATTAGGGCAGACCGGATGACGTGTACTACGTCAGACGGTCACCTGATGTAATTTAACGTTTGCGTTTGCGAGACCTATTCATTTCATGTGCGTCTCCGATACAGTAAACATGGTTTGGTACAATTTTTCGGAATACACAGACATGCTCCTTGTGTAAGGCAAAGCTCGAGGTAACGGAAGTGCTGCTAGTCAGCTGTTGCTAGTAGCAAGCCATTGCACAAACATTTTGCCCAAGTTGCGCAGTAGCTCCGAGAAACAGATACCGTCATCGTAAGGAAAGAGGACTGCGGTGCTCCATGGCAACACCGCACTCCCAAATTTCAAGTATGTGTATTCCATCGCGTTGAAGAGAATCCATCAACGAGTACTCGAACAATTGCGCGTGCAGTGGGTGTTAGTCACAATATCGTCTGGGACGTTCTGCGCGAGCAACAATTACATCCGTACCACATACAAAGGGAGTACGCTACGGGTCAAAACGATTTTTCACAATACGTTGCCTACTGCAGGTGGTTACTGCACCGCTGTATCGACACACCCTTGTTTCTACGTCAAGTTCTCAGAATGAGATCATCGCTATGTAGCGCAGTGTGCGCTTATACGAAACTTCCTGGCAGATTAAAAGTTTGTGCCGGACTGAGACACGAACTCGGGACCTTTGCCTTTCAAGGGCAAGTGCCCTACCAACTGAGCTGCCCAAGCACGACTCACGACCCGTCCTCACAGCTTCAAATCTGCCAGTACCTCGTCTCCTATCTTCCAAACTTCTCAGAAGCTCCTATGAAGTTTTGAAGGTAGGAGACGAGCTACTGGCATAATTAAAGCTGTGAGGACGGGTCGTGAGTCGTGTTTGGGTAGCTCATTTGATAGAGCACTTGCCCGCGATAGACAAAGGTTCCGAGTTCGAGTCTCGGTCCGGCACACAGTTTTAATCTGCCAGGAAGATTCACGTCAAGTTCTGTTCACTCCTCAATGTAAGTTCAGGGATTTCAGGACCGGTTTGGTACTAACGTGTGGGCAGATATTCTGGACAGTCGTGTGATTGGGCCATAACTCCTCCCACTCAGGCTTACTGGCCTTGCATACTCCGTCTTCCAGGGAAACGTATTGGATCTGTTGTAGGAAGTTGTGCCACTGAACGTCCGTCAGGAAATTTGGTTTCAGCGTGTTTCAACAGACGATATGGTGAAAGATGGGTAGGGCGAACTGGTCCGACCGCGTGGCCGCAGCGATCATAGTTCATGGGATTTTTTTTTTCGTGCTTTCATTTACAAATATAGCCCGTTTACTAACACGTTAACGGGCCAACAGCTGCAATTACAATTGCTACTTGCTACATCAACAGTGTTAACTACCTTACAACATTTTCTGCTTTATAATGTTGCGTATTTTTTACAGGTTGAGCCATTTCTTCTTGCTCTACAAAGCTACCACCCTACTCTGTTTACGATGCTCAATCTATCTGAAGGGCACTTAACCTCGCCGAGCGAGTCTTGGCGAGTTTCCGTCCCTGACACTTTTAGCGGCGCCTACTACTATCTAGAAAACACAGCATTTGCTCTTCTTTATTCTCCCACACCCTCCACCTTTGACTATAACTACATCTATTACTACCACTGAAAACAGATACCATAGCTACATTTCTGTAATCGGGCCTTCGTTGTACTGTACTGTTGCATTATCACCCTGTTCCGCGGGGGGGCAGCACTGACTATAAAGACGACCGAGTCCCACCCGCTGCGGAAATCACGAGACGCGCCGTTTGAGCTATTAATGAAGTCATTCTAAGCTTTTACTGAAATGTCACTGGAGAGTCTGTTTAAAATGGTGAACTGACCCTGGACTGTAAGCAGTACACTTATATCCCTGGATGTATGTTCCTGCCTCAGTTCTGCAGTCGTTTCTAAAAATACAGGGCACTCGAGCACGACGTGATAGGGACTCCTCTGCATCTCTCCACATCCTCACGCCGGCGTGGCCTTTTTACCCATCCTGCAAGGATATGACGGATAGGTCCACGACCGACCAGAAAGTGCGTAAGTCCCCTTGTTTAAGATCTTTAATTTTAGATCTGTCTCTTATATTGGGGAGCCAGCTAACATACCCGTCTACCGGTCTCTTCATTATCCCAACATTTCCGCCATAGGTCTAGCCTTCTTTCCTTAATTAGCTTGACGCTATGTGCGCGCACACCCAGTATACCATGAATTATATCGCAATTCTGTTCCCGCAACCAGTAGTGTGGCGCTTGCTGTCTAATGGACAAATTTAATGGACAAAGTACCGTAATCGTCAGTAGCGCACTCGTACGAGGAGTGCGATAAGCAACGGTTGAACTTAACAGTACACATCTCTGCACTCTCCGCACGGCCATGACGGGCCTCACCCGCATGACCCCAAACAACACAGCCGTTCCCCGCAATCGACGCCGGCCGGTGTGGCCGAGCGGTTCTAGGCGCTACATCTGGCACCGCGTGACCGCTACGGTCGTAGGTTCGAATCCTGCCTCGGGCATGGCTGTGTGTGATGTCCTTATGTTAGTTAGGTTTAAGTAGTTCTAAGTTCTAGGGGACTGATGACCTTAGAAGTTAAGTCCCATAGTGTTCAGAGCCATTTTGAACCGCAATCGACGTGAACACACCATTGTGATATAACGCGACAATAGCCGGTGATAAGTGAAACTTGTTTTGCCAGATATTTATCAGTTTATTTAGCACCTTGAGTGCTCGTTTTGCTACGTCGTCGATGTGGGTAGGCAAAGTTCCAACGTTCATCCACGGTGATCCCAAGATATTTGGCCTCCGGCTGACAGCGAACCTGGTGTATTATTGACCCGTGTTATTCACGTGATCGCCGGATTTTACTCCTATGGATTACCTGTTGTAGGGCCCTACGCAAAGTTTAATTTAAGAGACTCCTGTAGGGACAGGAACATCTGCTGGCACGAGTTCTGGCCATTGCTCTAGGAACTGAAGAGATAGCGGGTGGGATGGAGAGTGTGTACCAGAACATACTTCGTAAGTACAATGTCAGTCGCAACATTGGTGGTTGCCGCATCGAGTCGCTGTTGTAATACATAAGTACCGTTCTGTAGGAACAGTATGCTGGGCTCATTTTTTGTTCTGGAAGAATGTAAACACGTGATGTTTCAGTGTCAGTACAAACAAATGTGCTTAAGTGATAGGTGGATGTTTCGTTATGTTTCCCTTCGAATTGTTAGCTAATAAATGTACTGCGTCACGCCTAATTCAGTATTTCAGACAGAAGTGGATGAAACTTCCTGGCAGATTAAAACTATGTGCCGGACCGAGACTCGAACATGGGACCTTTGCCTTTCGTGGGAAAGTGCTCTACCAACTGAGCTACCCAAGCACGACTCACGCCCCGTCCTCACAGCTTTACTTCTGCCAGTACCTCGTCTCCTACTTTCCAAACTTTTCAGAAACTCTCCTGCGGCCTTTGCCCGCGAAAGGCAAAGGTCCCGAGTTCGAGTCTCAGTCCGGCACACAGTTTTAATCTGCCAGGAAGTTTCATATCAGCGGACACTCCGCTGCAGAGTGAAAATCTCATTCTGGAAACATCCCTTAGGCTGTGGCTAAACCATGTCTCCGCAATGTCCTTTCTTTCAGGATTGCTAGTTCTGCAAGGTTCGCAGGAGAGCTTCTGAAAAGTTTGGAAGGTAGGAGACCAGGTACTGGCAGAAGTAAAGCTTTGAGGACGGGGCGTGAGTCGTGCTTGGGTAGCTCAGTTGGTAGAGCACTTGCCCGCGAAAGGCAAAGGTCCCGAGTTCGAGTCTCAGTCCTGCACACAGTTTTAATCTGCCAGGAAGTTTCATATCAGCGCACACTCCGCTGCAGAGTGAAACTCATTCTGGAAAGAAGTGGATGAGTTAAAGATCTGGACTGAAACGGTACGTTTTCGGACATGGTTGCCTCTTCAAAATATTATGTACTCACTCCCCTCCACAATCCTAAAAAAATGTAATGGAAATTTCCGAACACCCTGTGTATGTTGAACAACAGTGGGGCAGAACAGACCCTTATGGTAGACTATTCCTGATTGTATATAAATAGCTCGTTTTGTCATTAAGGCAGACACGGAAATAACGATTTTTCAACATGCTAGACAGCAGCGTTGCCGGTTTTAAGCAGGAGAATGAAACGTGGGAATACACGTGCGTTTCGAACGGAATGTGGCAACTCTGCCCCGCGCCTCCACGTACTCTTGCCAGAATGTAAACCCGAAAATAATTTTGAGCAGAGTGTAGAGACGTCGCTGTGTCGGCCCGACGCCGGCGCTCCTCCGTGGTGTGGGGCCGCTGGTCGCAGCCCGATGTGGGCCGCCGGCCTGGTTAGCTGGCAGCCCCAGGTCAAGGCACGGATCTGCGCGGCGCTCAGCCGCAGCGCGCGCTGCTCGTCTCCCGTGTCCACAGCGGCGGCCAGGAAAACGTCTGGTCGCTGTACAGCCCCTGACACAGCATCTTTTCCCATACAGGGGGCGGACAAGACCATGGAAACGGTTCAAACGGCTCTGAGAACTATTGGACTTAACATCGGAGGTCATCAGTCCCCTAGAACTTAGAACTACTTAAACCTAACTAAACTAAGGACATCACACACATCCATGCCCGAGGCAGGATTCGAACCTGCGGCCGTAGCAGTCGCGCGGTTCCGGACTGAAGCACCTAGAACCGCTCGGCTACCGCGGCCGGCCCACCATGGAAACCCAACATACACTTTACCATGCCTGATACAGTGCACGAGAACCGTTGGCATTCATAATGACTTGTAGTCGTCTCGTACTGGATAAATACAGATTCTCTACGCATTTCAAGGGAATCGTATACAATTATTCCAGCAAAATTGTAGCAAGGTCGGGTAACGATGATGGAAGTTGATATCGATCACGCACACTTCTCTCCAACCTAACTTTATGTTCTGCCTTACGGCAGGTCTGGTCATCGGGGAAGCCTCGTCAGAGATGTCCACCGCATGAGCGTCTAAGGAAGTGATTCCAGTGGTGGTTTCCCTTTGCCTTCCACTGGTGATGATGAAATGATAATGAGGACAAGACAACACCCAGCCGGGAATCGAACCCGGGCCCCTTGGCGTGACAGACCGCCGCGCTAACCACTCAGCTATCGGAGCGGACACTTCTCTCTCTGCAAATTAGACCACAAAAGCTCATTAACGCTGAGACCTGATAACTGTGGTGGCGAGGAGAAATGCAACAATTCATCAGTGTACTCACAAAACCAGTCCTGCGCGGTGCGAAATGTTTGAAGAAGGGCCCTGTCAACTTGGAACACAGCGTCGCCACTGGAGAACAAAGATTGTACCATGGGATACACTTAATCACCCAAAATGGTCACAGATCCTTGTCAGCAATGCGACCGCGCAGAAAAATCATAGGACCCACGGAATACCACGATATATCTGCCCAGATCATCATCCAACAACTGCTGCATTTCACTCTTGGGACGTAAACTCGGCCGGAAGTTGGAAACAGTGTGAAGCAAGATTCATCCAATAATATGACATTCTTTCATTGACCCTTAGTCCAGGTTTTGGGTTGGGTTGTTTGGGGGAAGAGACCAAACAGCGAAGTCATCGGTCTCATCGGATTAGGGAAGAATGGTGAAGGAAGTCGGCTGTGCCCGTTCCAAGGAACCATAAAGGCATTTGCCAGGAGCGAGTTAGAGAAATCACGGAAAACCTAAATCAGGAATGCGAGTCCAGTGTGCTAACCACTGCGCCACCTCGCTCGATAGTCCAGGTTTTATTGCTTCGGCACGACGTTTTCCTGTTATGAGCTTTCGCATCGTTTATGAATGGTTTTGAGATTCCTACAGCCCTGCTATTCCCAGCTTCTGGAGCTCTCTTCGTGTTGTTTTGGTGCTGACAGTGTTCGCGAGTGCGACATTCATTTCTGCAATGTTCTTTCAGTTGTTGTCCTCTTAATCTTTCGTCGCAATCCTCTTTAGTAATCGTCTATCACAATCACACAATACACTCTTCCACCCACGTTGTCACTCAGCGGCTGATGTTTTTCCGTTTTCTCTGTATGTGTTCTAAATCTTCGACTGGTTCCTCCTGAAACACCAAACACTTTACCTTAGTTACGGAAGCAACCACAGTGCGAGCACCAATAATTTGTACACGTTCGAAGTCAATTAGCTTCGGCACAGTGCTCTCACAACTACATAACACGCTGTTTGCACCACGACTGACACTTGCAACGTATTGTAAGGACTTCGCACGGGTTCCACCCGCAGTTAAAAATTACAGCTCAACCTGCAGGTTTGGGTACCATCTGCATTTATGTTTTAGCAAGCGTTTCTCGCAGTGTTTTCGTGTCCTCGTCCAACTCCTGTATTTGACACTCTTAACTGATTTCACTAGTTGATCGCCTATCTTGTAGTCAAAAAACATAAAATCCTTTCGATTATTTATGCGTACTACAATGCATTTGCAGGTTTTGATAATGCGCCAAGCGTTGAACTTCTTCAGATCTTCCGACACAACCCAAGAATTTTTTAGTGAAGCGACCTTCCTGTGTGATTTGTGAATAGCCTCCGACTTCATTTAGCAGGTCGCTTGTCGTTGGCAGTGACATCCTGCACATGTGATTCCGAAGATTAATGGTCTTGAGAACGGCATGCTCAACAGTCTTCGCTACGACATCAGTTTTTTTTACCAGCCGGCAGAGCTGAGAGGCGCAGCACCAACTTGATCTCTGTTGTCTGTTGTCTGGATGCTGTGAACGAATGAAGCCAGCTGGTTCAAAAATGGTTCAAATGGCTCTGAGCACTATGGGACTTAATATCTGATGTCATCAGTCCCCTAGAACTTAGAGCTACTTAAACCTAACTAACCTAAGGACATCACACACATCCATGCCCGAGCCAGGATTCGAACCTGCGACCGTAGCGGTCGCGCGGTTCCAGACTGAAGCGCCTAGAACCGCTCGGCCACACCGGCCGGCAATGGAAGCGAGCTAGGTTTTGCACAATCTGTGCTTGATAAATTTGTATTGACTGTCATGAAAGAGTTGTTACGGATGCAAAAAAAGTTATTACAAGCGAATTGTTCTTGTTCTTTCATTCCGTATGCATCTGCTCTCTCTCTCTGTTTTTCTGTGACTGCTTGGTACAGTCCAGTAGGACGGCCTGTGTTACCGTCTGTTCCTTAACGCGCACAGGAAAGCCTACAGCAGTACTTACATTTACCAGGCTGCAGTGTCAGCTGGACTGTACCCTGGTGTTCGTCTCTTCCCACAGTTCACCACAGAATTCTGCTCTGCTATCTTCTTCCAAGCCATTCGTAGCCTCCAGTTGTACGAGCCGTGTGGACTTCTTATAAATGTGATTGTCTGCCAAGCCTTAGCTGATAATCGGGGCAACATGGTCCGTGGAACAACACTTTACCGCACTGGAGAATACCTGTATTCACATTTCATTGCCTCAGATGCTATAAAGCACCACCAAATCGCGCCGCCATCTCCACACAGGTGATATGTCCAGAGGCTGTCATTTGGAATTTCTTCGCACTCCACAGTTGCATTCCTGGTTCCGTTTCACCTCACTTGGTTTTTAATACGTAGCTAAGAGACCACGACCTGTAAGAAAGTATGCTACTGCTCTTAGGTGGATTGAGCACAGGGAAGAGTCTGCATTTCCTTAACCTATAATTTGAATGAATTCGTAAGTTCTTTTCCATGTTTCAACGTCGTTCACGACTTTTTTTTCCAAATCAGAGGATATACTTTCGTGTTACTCACATGTTTAGGTATTATGAGATCCTGCACTTAATAGTAGACTCCTCCTCTCATCAACATTCACTTGGTTCCTAGTCGGTTTTAATCATGCAGATAAATCGTGTTATGCACAATATATCATGTATGATGAGATTAAACTGATACAGTGAGATATATCGCCGCCAAACTCAGAAGTACGCAACGTTGTACCTTATTTACTGCTGCTATGATTTTCCTGATCGCATTTAGTCACCCACGACATATCCCTTCATGGCGGCTAAGATAGCATCATGGCGTAATCTTAATGCTTGTAATAGCGCGACTTCAAGCCGATCGAGGGCAATTATCTTCTCTCTGTCTCTCTTCACCTACGTAGGTCCTGAAAGTGCATCACTCGCCTTGCGTGCTCCTAAATGTGATCCAAAAAAGGGACGTTTGTGTTTGTTTCATCGACACCGAGGCCTTTACAATACAATCCTAGATTGAATAATGAACGAAATCATTCGTGAACCAGTTTAAGGAACGATTTTGGCAGTAACTTCGAGTGCCCTAGGGAAACCGCGGAAACCTTAAACTAGGACGGTCGGAAGAAGATCTTAATAATATTTGACTGTCTGTATCTCTTCACTTTCTAGTCGTGTTGTAGCATATTGTTGATTGAGTTCTTAGGAAGTGACAGTGCAGCACAGGGATTTACATATTTTCATTGTCCGCGGGCCACAAATCGTCTTTCTGATTCATGTAAATGTTGTACAAACTTGTGTACAGGATGATTCAAATTCTTTGCATCAAACATTTACGACCCATAGCTTACGTCATGGGGAACAATTTTTGTCTGAGACAGAATGTTAGTTGACGCCTCCAGGCGATACTGGGCGTCTTCTTGTTCAATTTGCCGGCCCTGGGACAAAGAGATGTCACCGAACTGCAACGGTGATGTGATACTAATAAGGTTCCTCCATACTACCCATCTCGGTATATAGACAGAGAGAGATTTTCAACAAGAAAATCATAAGAATGGATGTTGTAGTGGACTGTTAAAGGCAGCCAGTCCACAGTGAAGTAGCCGAAAGGGCACGCGTCAACTCACGCCGACTGGCGCGAAGTCTGGAACAGGATACGTGATGAATGTGATAAAGAAAAGAACGTAGCTACTAGAACACTTAACTTTTATATCGTCCTTTGGTATACAGCATTCTTGATGATACAAGTGAGACTATCTTGAGATACATGCAATGGTACAAATGGCGCCTTGCTAGGTCGTAGCCATTAACTTAGCTGAAGGCTATTCTAACTGTCTCTCGGCAAATGAGAGAAAGGCTTCGATCAGTGTAGTCGCTAGCAATGTCGTCGTACAACTGGGGCGAGTGCTAGTCCATCTCTCTAGACCTGCCGTGTGGTGGCGCTCGGTCTACGATCACACAGTGGCGACACGCGGGTCCGACATGTACTAATGGACCGCGGCCGATTTAAAGCTACCACCTAGCAAGTGTGGTGTCTAGCGGTGACACCACAGATGTATCTATGTGGAGAAAGCTATTTTACAGCAGGATCGGCCAAGGATTCGGCTTACGACCCGTGCCTGGGAACGAGTGCCATAGCATAGCTCCACACTTCTTTGCAAAAACAGACATAATGTCTGCAGGGATACTGCAATCACCATCTTCAGATCTACAATTTCGGTTACAGGAGTGACCCGTCCACACTCAGCAACCTTCACATACATTTTTGCAATCAAGATGGATTATAAGTAACATCCACACTTCTCCCACAAACGTGCTAGGCATGTGGACGGGGAAGAGGGGAAACTGTGAAAGTGCCGCAATTAAACAGCAATGTTGCCACACTGCGTAAGACTTGGTTCTATATTCCACATTTTGCAACACAAAACAAATTTTCACTATTATATAATAATTTTCGGTGTGCTTAAGACATAATATAATTTTCATCTGGTGCAAACTTTCGGCATATGGACAGACGCAGACAATTTCACAGATTTTCGAACTCAGGTTTCCACTCAATCGTGAATTAAATAGTTTCATGACCAAAAAAGGTCTTTTACACAAATATGCCGATCGAAATATTGTACACTTTTGCAACATCACTATAGAGACGTGGAAAGCAATGTTGACGTTCTGGACACTTTTAACATAAAAGGAACCGTCATTAAAGCGGGAACTACATTACAGGTCATTCAGTTACATCTTCATATGCAAAGGGCGCTTTCAACTTAAATGGAAAATGGTCTCGAAAACAGCTCTAAAATGGATGTACGTAAGACTGGCAGTATCCTCAAGACGTTTAGGATACTACCTCTGCAATTCTTTCTAAGCTACAATGAATTCTCGAAATCTCGCTTTTTCATTGACGCTAGTAAGCTTTGGGAAATTTACAGTTTTTTGTCGTAATTCGTCCTTTCTAAAATATGATTTTCTTCTTAAATTCACCTGCATAAAATTATAAATACGTTGTTGCTTTCTTTGCAGTGCCTTACAGTTGGCAGTGTGCAATCAAGCTCACTTAAAACGCTAGGTCAGCAATCCATTCCATATCTACAAATATTCGTTCCTGCCCTCGTTTTTCCTTCATAAATACAACAAAGGCGGGTTTTTAATCGAAAAGTAGGTCCATGAACGTTTCTTGACTTAACTAACGTACTTTACAGCAACACATGAAGTACACATACTGTTCGTTCTGTTCCATCAAAAACTGTTGCAACTGACGGTGGAATAACGCGTGCGACTTCGTACCATAAATTTCACCAGCTGCTGCATGCCTGCAAATTAGTCTCAAAGTGCCTGATGATACAGAACAATGATTCCCGTCTGTCGATCGTCGATATTTTTTTCTATTTCATACTCGACCAAATCTTTCAAATCTTTCTGCGTTGTTGTTATTGTTGTGGTCTTCAGTCCTGAGACTGGTTTGATGCAGCTCTCCATGCTACTCTATCCTGTGCAAGCTTCTTCATCTCCCAGTACCTACTGCAACCTACATCCTTCTGAATCTGCTTAGTGTATGCATCTCTTGGTCTCCCCCTACGATTTTTACCCTCCACACTGCCCTCCAATACTAAATTGGTGATCCCTTGATGCCTCACAACATGTCCTACCAACCGATCCCTTCTTCTGGTCAAGTTGTGCCACAAACTCCTCTTCTCCCCAATCCTATTCAGTACCTCCTCATTAGTTATGTGATCTACCCATCTAATCTTCAGCATTCTTCTGTAGCACCACATTTCGAAAGCTTCTATTCTCTTCTTGTCCAAACTATTTATCGTCCATGTTTCACTTCCATACATGGCTACACTCCATACAAATACTTTCAGAAAAGACTTCCTGACACTTAAATCTATACTCGATGTTAACAAATTTCTCTTCTTCAGAAACGATTTCCTTGCCATTGCCAGTCTACATTTTATATCCTCTCTACTTCGACCATCATCAGTTATTTTGCTCCCCAAATAGCAAAACTCCTTTACTACTTTAAGTGTCTCATTTCCTAATCTAATACCCTCAACATCACCCGACTTAATTCGACTACATTCCATTATCCTCGTTTTGCTTTTGTTGATGTTCATCTTATATCCTCCCTTCAAGACACCATCCATTCCGTTCAACTGCTCTTCCAAGTCCTTTGCTGTCTCTGACAGAATTACAATGTCATCGGCGAACCTCAAAGTTTTTATTTCTTCTCCATGTATTTTAATACCTACTCCGAATTTTTCTTTTGTTTCCTTTACTGCTTGCTCAATATACAGATTGAATAACATCGGGGAGAGGCTACAACCCTGTCTTACTCCCTTCCCAACCACTGCTTCCCTTTCATGTCCCTCGACTCTTATAACTGCCATCTGGTTTCTGTACAAATTGTAAATAGCCTTTCGCTCCCTGTATTTTACCCCTGCCACCTTTAGAATTTGAAAGAGAGTATTCCAGTCAACATTGTCAAAAGCTTTCTCTAAGTCTACAAATGCTAGAAACGTAGGTTTGCATTTCCTTAATCTTTCTTCTAAGATAAGTCGTAAGGTCAGTATTGCCTCACGTGTTCCAGTATTTCTACGGAATCCAAACTGATCTTCCCCGAGGTCGGCTTCTACTAGTTTTTCCATTCGTCTGTAAAGAATTCGTGTTAGTATTTTGCAACTGTGTCTTATTAAACTGATTGTTCGGTAATTCTCACATCTGTCAACACCTGCTTTCTTTGGGATTGGAATTATTATATTCTTCTTGAAGTCTGAGGGTACTTCGCCTGTTTCATACATCTTGCTCACCAGATGGTAGACCGTGCGGTTAAAGGCGCTGCAGTCTGGAACCGCAAGACCGCTACGGTCGCAGGTTCGAATCCTGCCTCGGGCATGGATGTTTGTGATGTCCTTAGGTTAGTTAGGTTTAACTAGTTCTAAGTTCTAGGGGACTAATAACCTCAGCAGTTGAGTCCCATAGTGCTCAGAGCCATTTTGAACCAGATGGTAGAGTTTTGTCAGGACTGGCTCTCCCAAGGCCGTCAGTAGTTCCAATGGAATGTTGTCTACTCCGGGGGCCTTGTTTCGACTCAGGTCTTTCAGTGCTCTGTCAAACTCTTCACGCAGTATCGTATCTCCCATTTCATCTTCATCTACATCCTCTTCCATTTCCATAATATTGTCCTCAAGTACATCGCCCTTGTATAGACCCTCTATATACTCCTTCCACCTTTCTGCTTTCCCTTCTTTGCTTAGAACTGGGTTTCCATCTGAGCTCTTGATGTTCATACAAGTGGTTCTCTTATCTCCAAAGGTCTCTTTAATTTTCCTGTAGGCAGTATCTATCTTACCCCTAGTGAGATAAGCCTCTACATCCTTACATTTGTCCTCTAGCCATCCCTGCTTAGCCATTTTGCACTTCCTGTCGATCTCATTTTTGAGACGTTTGTGTTCCTTTTTGCCTGCTTCATTTACTGCATTTTTATATTTTCTCCTTTCATCAATTAAATTCAATATTTCTTCTGTTACCCAAGGATTTCTACTAGCCCTCGTCTTTTTACCTACTTGATCCTCTGCTGCCTTCACTACTTCATCCCTCAAAGCTACCCATTCTTCTTCTACTGTATTTCTTTCCCCCATTCCTGTCAATTGTTCCCTTATGCTGTCCCTGAAACTCTGTACAACCTCTGGTTCTTTCAGTTTATCCAGGTCCCATCCCCTTAAATTCCCACCTTTTTGCAGTTTCTTCAGTTTTAATCTACAGGTCATAACGAATAGATTGTGGTCAGAATCCACATCTGCCCCTGGAAATGTCTTACAATTTAAAACCTGGTTCCTAAATCTCTGTCTTACCATTATATAATCTATCTGATACCTTTTAGTATCTCCAGGATTCTTTCAGGTATACAACCTTCTTTTATGATTCTTGAACCAAGTGTTAGCTATGATTAAGTTATGCTCTGTGCAAAACTCTACCAGGCGGCTTCCTGTTTCATTTCTTAGCCCCAATCGATATTCACCTGCTACGTTTCCTTCTCTCCCTTTTCCTACTATGGAATTCCAGTCACCCATGACTATTAAATTTTCGTCACCCTTCACTATCTGAATAATTTCTTTTATTTCATCATACATTTCTTCAATTTCTTCGTCATCTGCAGAGCTAGTTGGCATATAAACTTGTACTACTGTAGTAGGTGTGGGCTTCATATCTATCTTGGCCACAATAATGCGTTCACTATGCTGTTTGTAGTAGCTTACCCGCATTCCTATTTTCCTATTCATTATTAAACCTACTCCTGCATTACTCCTAATTGATTTTGTGTTTATAACCCTGTAGTCACCTGACCAGAAGTCTTGTTCCTCCTGCCACCGAACTTCACTAATTCCCACTATATCTAACTTTAACCTATCCATTTCCCTTTTTAAATTTTCTAACCTACCTTCCTGATTAAGCTGCATGCCCTCGGGAAAAATTACGGCCGTAGTTTCCCATTGCTTTCAGCCGTTCGCAGTACCAGCACAGCAAGGCCGTTTTGGTTATTGTTACAAGGCCAGATCAGTCAATCATCCGGACTGTTGCCCTTGCAACTACTGAAAAGGCTGCTGCCCCTCTTCAGGAACCACACGTTTGTCTGGCCTCTCAACAGATACCCCTCCGTTGTGGTTGTACCTACGGTACGGCTATCTGTATCGCTGAGGCACGCAAGCCTCCCCACCAACGGCAAGGTCCATGGTTCATGGTTCTGCGTAGTATTGCAATATCGTTTCACAGCAAATTTTAAGTACCCATTACTTATGCGACTGCATAATATATAGTGAGAATTCTCGTGTCTCTCTTCTGTCATTCATTTCTAAAGGTTTCTGACGATAGGTCACTGGACTGCCTCTTTTTGTGTAAACAGTCACAGGACCTGTGAGCGTTCTCTGTTCAACAAACAAATAGCAAAGGGTAAACAGCACTAACGCCATGATTCTGCCAAAATGAAGAGAGTGCTGCCGACCGAAAACTGCCGCACCGCAATACTGCATGAAGCGTCGTACCGTGCTAAATGCTTCCGGGAAGACATGAGCAAAGCCGAGACAAAAAATGGTTCAAATGGCTCTGAGCACTATGGGACTCAACTGCTGAGGTCATAAGTCCCCTAGAACTTAGAACTACTTAAACCTAACTAACCTAAGGACAACACACACATCCATACCCGAGGCAGGATTGGAACCTGCGACCGTAGCGGACGCGCGGTTCCAGACTGTAGCGCCAGAACCGCTCGCACCAGCGGCCGGCAAAGCCGAGACAAGCAGGGCGTTGGCCTGTATGGAGCCCGCACACTCGGTCCACATGAAGTCTGGCACGCCATGGGCAGTCCTGTTTTAGAAGCTCGGTCTACACCTTCTCACACGGAGCAGATGACACATTGCATTCCATCGTTGCAGAGCGCCTACATCCTGTCGCTCCTCAAGGGCCGGCCGCTGGTGGCCGAGCGGTTCTGGCGCTACAGTCTGGAACCGCGCGACCGCTACGGTCGCAGGTTCGAATCCTGCCTCGGGCATGGATGTGTGTGTTGTCCTTAGGTTAGTTAGGTTTAAGTAGTTCTAAGTTCTAGGGGACTTATGACCTCACCAGTTGAGTCCTATAGTGCTCAGAGCCGCCGCTCCTCAAGGACACAAATACACTGAAGGGCCAAAGATACTTGTATAGGCATATGTATTTTTTTGGAAATTTGTGGTAAGTACTATGGGACTAAACTGCTGAGGTCATCGGCCCCTAAGCTTACACGTACTTAATCTAACTTATACTATCTTACGCTAAGGACATCATGCACACCCATGCCCGAGGGAGGACTTGAACCTCCGACGGGAAGAGCAGCGCGAACCGTGCAAGGCTACCCCGCCCGCCCGTGTGTATTCAGATACAAAGATATGTAAACAGACAGAATACGGCGCTGCTCTTAGCAACACCTGTATAAGACAAGTGTTTGGCGCAGTTGTTAGATCGGTTACTGCTGCTACAGTGGCATGTTGTCAAGATTTAAATGAGTTTGAAAGCGATGTTATAGTCGGTGCATGAGAGATGGGACACAGCAACTCCGAGGAAGCGATGAAGTGAGGATTTTGCCGTACGATCATTTCACGAGTGTATCGTATGTATCAGGAATTCAGTAAAACATCAACTCTCCCCCATCGCTGCAGCCGGAAAAAGATTTTGCAATAATGGGACCAACGACGACTGAAGAGAATCGTTCAGCGTGACAGAAGTGCATCCCTTCCGCAAATTGCTGCCATTTCAATGCTGGGCTATCAACAAGTGCCAGTGTGCGAACCAGTGAACGAAATGAGGACAACACAACACCCAGTTCCAGAGCGGAGAAAATCTCCGACCCAGCCGGGATTCGAACCAAGACCCCTTAGCGTGACGCGCCGGCAGCGGTGGTCTAGCGGTTCTAGGCGCTCAGTCCGGAACAGCGCGACCGCTACAGTCGCAGGTTCGAATCCTGCTTCGGGCATGGATGTGTGTGATGTCCTTAGGTTGGTTAGGTTTAAGTAGTTCTAAGTTCTAGGGGACTGATGACCACAGATGTTAAGTCCCATAGTGCTCAGAGCCATTTGAACCTTAGCGTGACAGACCGCCGCGCTGACCACTCAGCTATCGGGGCGGACATAGACCACTGGACTGCTTCTTTTTGTGTAAACAGTCACATGACCTGTGAGCGTTCTTTGTACAACAAACAAATAGGAAAGGGTAACATCACTGACGCCACGAATCTGCCAAATTGAAGATGGAGCGGCGCGTATCCAAAGAAGAGCGGCGCGTTTCGTCACAGGGTTATTTGGTAAGTGTGATAGCGTTACTGAGATGTTTAGCAAACTCAAGTGGCACATTCTGCAAGGGAATATATTGCTTCCACCTACTTATACATCCCAAGGAGGTCACGAATGTAAAATTAGAGAGATTCGAGCGCGCACGGAGGCTTTCCGGCAGGCGTTCTTCCTGCGAACCATACGCGACAGGAACAGGAAAAGGGAGGTAATGACAGTGGCACCTAAAGTGCCGTCCGCCACACACCGTTGGGTGGCTTGCGGAGTATAAATGTAGATGTAGTTGTAGAACATCATCGCTATGGACTTTCGGAGCCGAAGGCCCACTTGTGTACCCTTGAAGACTGCACGACACAATGCTTTACGCCTCGCCTGGGCCCTACACCACCGACATTGGACTGTTGATGACTAGAATCAGGTTGCCTGGTCGGACGAGTCTCGTTTAAAATTGTATGGAGCGGAGCGACGTGTACGGGTATGGAGACAACCTCGTGAATGATGGACCCTGCATGTCAATAGGCGACTGTTAAAGCTGGTGGAGGCTCTGTAATGGTATGTTGGAGTGATGTGGGACCCCTCATACGTTGCATGGGGGCTTAATTATGAAATAAAAATAATTCTAATTTTAGTAGCTGACTGTCCGGTTACGCAGTCTCGTAACCGGTTGGCCCTGACTAGTATTACTCTGCAATCTGACTACATAGAATAACAACAAAGAATGAAACGAAATTTCCGTTAACACAATTAATTAATTAAGTCCCCAGCAACTATAGAAGCTACGAAACAACAAAGCACAAGTGTAACTGTTCTGTGTGTGGAAGTGTGATTCAACGTACACATCTGGCACGGTTCTTCCTCAATACGACAAGATGCTTTAAACGCCATTTCCAATGAAATAATTAAAAAAACCAGCAATACTATGATTGCACATAGAAACCAGAATTACACTCTAATACATGAACACAAGCCAGATGCTTTGTTGACTGAACCTGTGACCAAGAGACATTGTTAGTTAGGAAATTTGAAATAAAAAACAATGTTTTTTTACCTTCATATATATTGATGAAATATACACTCTGATCGTTACAACATCCCCAATCGAACAGCATCGGCTGTCTAGCCCATCAGAACAACTGCAAACGACATGCTCACAACTAACACTGCTATCGACATCCTCTCAACAAGCACTAACCTCGGCAACCTCAGAACTACTACTTCCCACAGCAACTTCTGAACAAGCACTGCCAGTGGAGGCGGCGGAATAAAACTCTTTGGCGCAATCTCTGGCGCTGTGACTCAGTGTAGCCACCTTTCAACGTCTAGATACGACTCTGACAGGTGACACGTAGCTAAGCATCCCGCTCATCATCTGCATCCATTCATGTCCTTGTGCATTCCGACGGACTTGGGCAGTTCCAGCAGGACAATGCGACATCCCATACGTCCAGAATTGCTACAGAGTGGCTCCAGGAACACCCTTTTGACTTAAAACATTCCGCTGGCCACCAAACTCCCCAGACATGAAAATTATTGAACATATCTGGGATGTCTTGTAACCTTGCAACATGTTGTTCAGAAGAGATCTCCACCCCCTCGTACCCTTACGGATTTATTGACAACCCTGCAGGATTCATGGTTTCAGTTCGCACCAGCACTACTTCAGACATTTGTCGAATCCATGACACGTGATGTTGCAGCACTTCTGCATACACTCGGGTGCCCTACACGATATTAGGCAGTTGTACCATTTTCTTTGGCTACTCAGCGTACAACAAACAAACAGCAAAGGGTAAACAGTGCTGACACCACGAGTTCGTCGAATTCAAGAGAGTGCTGCCGACCAAAAAATTTCACACCGCAATATTGTATGAAATGTCGTGCTGTGCTGAGGACTTCCGGAAAGAGACGAGCAAAGTCGAGACAGACGGAGCGCTGGCCCGGCCGCGGCCTATAAAGACAGGCGGAGAGCTGGTCCTCACGCGGCCAGGCCCGCACTCTCGGTCCACGTAAAGTTTAGTGCGCCGTGGCCGGCCCTGTTTTAGAGGCTCGGCCTACACCCTTTTTCACACGGAGCAGATGACACATTGTATCCGAGCGCTGCAGAGTGCCTATGTCCTGCCGCTCCTCAGGGGCATAACCAAATGTAAAAGACGCCTAGCATCGCCAGGGAACTCAGTAACCATCCTAGAAAAGTTGTTTCCCAATGATGTCATGGTAAAAAAAGAACGACTTTACATTGCCAGCAACAGTGAAAAGAATCTTGAATGTTTTTATTGACTGCTAATTTTTTCATTGTATTTTCTCTTATAAGTGGCATTTAATATTTCAGTCACCTGTTTGTAATTAGAAAAACTGAAATAACTGCCCCGCTTCAACTGGGTTTGAAGCTTTTTTTTTCCTTTAATTGAAAAGACAAAATATGGCCACAGAATTGAGTAACCAATTAAGAAGAAAGTATAGAAAGGAAAAATCACTGTGTAAGTGACAATGACAGCTGAGCAAATTGAACGTAATTTCATTAGGTAGGTGAAGGGGTGACCGAGGAGACGTAAGACCTCTAAATTGTGATACACAATGACTTCGATCAAACGACTGCTATTGTCAGAGTAATTTAGTGTGGACGAATCGGAGAAGAACGAAGAAAAGGAAGACGGATTTCATGGCCAATGAAAAAAGTGGCCGTCGAGCGAACCAATTTCTTACATAACGAAATTAAGTAACGCGGGTTTTTTTTCCCCAGAGGCCGGGTTGACGTAACTCAGTAACCAACTCTAGCGAAACATACGCAAGAATGGCGGCGCTCGGCCAACGGGAAACGGCCGAGAGCGCGACCAAATCCAAGGCCAGAGCGGGCGACCGGGTAGTGGTCACGCCCGTGTTTGCAGACTAGAGCCGCGGGGCCTTTTTTCGCGAGTCACGCTCTTTTTCGCCGAATGTGAGCAGCGCGGCGCCGTGGTACGGCCTGGGACGGCGCGGCGCGGCGCGGCGCTGCCACAGGACCGAGGCGGAACGTCCCAGCAGGGCAGGGCGGACAGGAGGCGGCCTCGAGCCGCGGTCACGGCCGCCACTCCACCCACCGCGGGACACTCCGCGCCAGCCAACGGCCCGGAAAACGGCTCACCGCTGTCCGTCAACGTCCTCACCTAGAAGGGTCTACCGTACGCACGTTTGTAACACGCCAAATCACAGTTATTTGAATTGTGCGAAGTTAGACCTCTCAGAGCAGCACTTGCAACCTACGACCTCAATTATCTGATGGATATATTCCAATCTCTACCTCCCTCTACAGTTTTGGCCTCTACAGCTCCCTCTAGTACCACGGAACTTATTCCCCGATGTCTTAACAGATTCCCTGTCATCCTTTCCCTTCTTCTTGTCAGTGTTTTCTACATATTCCTTTCTTCACCGGTTCTGCAGAGAACCTCCTCATTCCTTACCTTATCGGTCGACATAATTTTCAACATTCTTCGGTGGCCGTACATCTCAAATGCTTGTATTCTCTTTTGCTCCTGTTTTCACACAGTCCATGTTTCATTACCATACAATGCTGCCCTCCAAACGTGCATTCTTAGAAATGAGAATCTTTCTTTGATATTAGTAAGCTTTACTAGGCCAGGAATGCTCTTCTTGCCAGTGCTAGTCTGCTTTTGATGTCCTACTTTCTCCGTCCATCACGCATATTTTGCTGTCTAGGAAGTAGAACTCCTTAACTTCATCTACTTCGTGACCGTCATTCGTGATGTTAAGTTTCTCGCTGTTCTCATTTCTGCTACTTCTCATTACGAGGGGCGTTTGAAAAGTCAGTGCAGACATAAAAACTATCTACGTGTTCGGAGTAAAACTTTTTTTATTTTTGGATATAGTCTCCTTTCAGAGTTATACACTTCGTCCAACGCTGTTCTAATTTGTTGATCCCTTCCGAATAAAAGGAATTGTCCAAGTCTGCAAAATAGCAATTTTTTTGCTGCAATCACCTCCTAATTTGAAAAAAATCTTTGTCCCACCAGCCTTTTCTTCAAATTGGGGAACAAATAGTAGTCCGAGGGAGCCAAGTCTTGAGAATAGGGAGGACGTGAAACGAGTTGGAATCCTGTTTACATTAATTTTGGTACCACAACTGCTGAGGTGTGTGCTGGTGCATCTCGGCTCCAGACTGTAGCGCCTAGAACCGCACGGCCATTCGGACCGGCGCGTAGTTCTTAATCAATGTTAAAGATATGAAAACATTTTTCAGAGACCGCTACCTGACACCAAATATGATCACTTACTTAAACGACCATTATGACGTTGTAACCCCTCTGGTCCGACTGCATGCACTGATGAAGCCTTTATAGCTTCTCCTGTGCGAAGCCGGCTCACAGCTGTTGTAACTGGTCGTTGATATCCTGGATGGGATGAAGTTGTCCGAACTAGCCATACACATGTTCTATCGCGGAGTATTCTATGAATCTTGCTGGCCACGTGAGTTCCTCAGCGTATAGTTCATAGAGACAAGTTCCGTTTATGAATGAGCATTGTTGATGGTGTTGAGACAGCAACCAGCCACAAATTAATTTTAAGTTCCCTTATTCAAAAGGTACCATGACCGTTTTCGAATAATTACAGTTCATCGTCAGACGGCTTTCATTACAACATGTGGTGCGTTTTTTATTAATTAGCTATAGTGAAATGTCTTTCTGGAGTATTTGTTTTCATAGTTTTCGTCCAACAAATGATGTTCGAAGTTTTCACTACATTCTTATCGTTGCACACATAAATTTGTATCACTGAGCACTATAGATATGTCACAGAATTCATTTCTAACATGCATCACATGTTTTGATAGATACATGTACTTTGTATCTATTAAAACATGTGATGCGTGTTAGAAATGTATTCTGCGACAAATCTAACGTGATCAATGATACAAACTTACCTGTCAAAAGATAAGAATGTAGTGAAAAATCCGAACACCATTTGTTGGACGAAAACTATGGAAACAAATACTCCATACCGACATTTCATGAACACTGATCAATAAAAAACTCACTACATGTGCTAATAAAAGCATGAAACACATCTGACGATGAAGTGTAATGATTCCAAACCAGTAATGGTTCCTTTTGAATAAAGGAACTTAAAATAAATTTGTGGCTGGCTGCTGTTTCAACACCATCAACATCTGTTTTCAAATAACAGCCACGGTCTCCAACCATGTCATCGTATGACGAAGCTGCAATCAGCATTGTAGTGTTGAAACTTGGTACCACAATACTGTCGGGTGAGGGTTAACACGAGTGCGTAGGATGTCCGTGACGTATTGTTGTGCCGTCAAAGTTTCCTCAGCCACCACTAGATATGACCTGAACCCATACCCGATGGCTCCCAATGCCGTGACGCCAGGAGTAACACCGTTATACCTCTCTAAGATACTGGGAGCGTGAGTACTCTCTCGAGATCGCCACCATACTCGTCGCCTATGCTCATCCGAGGTAGTGCAGAAACTCAGTTTATCAATGAACACAGTGCAATATCATTCATTAACAGCCCAGGTTACCCCATCACGGCACGTCTCTAAACGCAGCCGTCCGAGTTGTGGTGTTCGCTGCAGCCTACGCATGGGGCGGTAATTCCCTACTACAGTTGCTGCAAGCCTCCAACAAATGGTGTGGCGGGACGCAGCATGCTCCAGGGAGTCTATTACTTGTTCTCGGATGGCGGAAGCAGATGCGATGAGATTACGATGTGCTTGGTGCACAGTATGGCTTTTTCCCCCTGTGGTGGTCAGACATGGTCGACTGGCGGCTTGACTCCGAGTACCCTCGCCCTCACGTAGCAATGCAGTGCAACAACGTGACAGTGTCACACACGAATGTCTCATGAGTTTGAATATTTTCCGGATTCCATCAAGCGCCCAAATGGACACCCGCAACAAGGCCCCTATCACACTCTGACATGTAGTGATAACGCGTTTCACACGGGTAAATCTGACTGTGCTCACGCCTCTTATATGCCGTGCCAGGCCTGGTTACAAAATTAAACACGAACGACATTAATGCACTCTGGTGGCCGTTCTACCGGCTACGTAGAAGTTACGTACCATCCGATAGTGTGTAAGTGTACGAAGTTACATTGACATCCGATCATGTCTTTTGGGTGCTCCTCTTTTTTGCCAGGCACCGTATTTATGATACCATAATAATAAAACTAATATTAATGTCTCTGAATGACAGGAATGTAGGGGCTAAGAGAAATCAACGCGGGATCGACAGCATAAATTACGAGGAACAAAGGAAGCCTAGCAGGAAAATGGAAGATCCGTTGAGTCAGTTAGAAAAAGGACACTAAAAATTTACAATCTGTTTAGGACAGACGAAAATCGGTTGACATATTGACAGCAGATCTAAAGTTTCCGACGGAGGCGAGGTAAGAAAGAGACGGGCTGGATGAAGTCGAGGAGGTATCGCAGACGGCCAAAGAACAGGTTAGTGATCGACAATTTCGAAAGGTTCCATGATGAACAGAAACAACAGGGGATGGACAGAGGAAAGAAGATAGACTGCCAGAAAAAGAACGAAGGGCTTCTGGACTGCCATGTACGTTTCCAGAAATGTATCATTGTTGCCTAACATGGCCTCAAACAACGTGGTTAAAAAGTAAACAAATATCAGTAGCATCGGAAATACATCCGGAAGGAGAAAGCAACAGATGATAGCTACAGGAAGGATACGGATCAGAAGGAAACCTTATTAGACATTACATTTGAATGTAAAATTCAGATACTTAATACATATTTAAAATTGATATTATAATGGAAGTCCAGCACACTTGTTGATAAAAGATTTTGATGAAGATGACCCGACATAATAGTGAACAACAGATATGAACAATTCACTTTCCTCATGAATATCGCAGTACGCATCACACACTAATTGCAAAGCACCTGCGATTAGAAGAACTACAAGATTAAGGAAAAGCCGCAAGCAACAAAAATTTGTCCAGTAGTTAACATAAAAACGATGAATAATGAATGATGTTGAAATAATAAAGATGAAGGTACAAAGCTCAAGTATGTGCTACCTGAAGCACCCCCTCCCCTCCCCCTCCCCACTCCCTCCTCCTCGCCCAAGGGCGCTGACGTCTGGTTATTCTTCATCCCCATTACTACATACTGATAAAATGAATATCGCGCTAGACTAATTTTGGAACGCTCTATCGAACAGGCACTTAAAATTCCGCTTTAAAAATCATATTATTTGTAACAGGAAACAAGCCGACCCTTTCTGTCGATTTGGGACGTCGCGTGAAGGCCTGGTTAGCAGTGTTTGCTTGAGCTGACTCCAGGCACACATCGCAAAAACAAAATTGCGAATATCCACCGAAACACCATAGAAAATGAGCCTGACAACTCTCAGAAGGGGCACCAGCTTTATTCAGGTGCGTCCCATTCTAGAAAGACGCACGATTGCAGTGCTGCGCATCACCTCTCTTCGAACATGATGCAAAACCACAGGTTTTTAGTGTTTGCAGGTCGCGTATTTGCACTGAAAGATCCCAAAGGTTTTCGATCAGATGTGCTTCATGAGGTGACACCCGTATTACAGAAAGCCAGAACTGATCAACAAATCGAATTTTGCACCACACACAAAGTTTCATCGCAAACCAACAAAGTTCTGGAGAGGCGTTACAATTGTATATTACAAGTTGAGTGGGAATTTGATCTCGCATATCGGTCAATAAACTTCCGTATGTTTCTATGAAACAGTTCATTTTCAAATTTTATCTCCGTTTCTTTTACTTTCTTTAACAGCTCTCGGCGTTTAATGAATGCTCACAGCTATGATCTAGGACTCTGTTGAACTAGAGAGTCACGAACCTCCCACAGTTGTATTCGAGAAAACTCTGATTCGCCTTCCAGGTTATTAAGACGTATTGTACACTCGTATCGGCAGAGTTTAACCCGAGTATGAGCTTTGGTTGCTTCGCCTGAGAACTAGGTGCCACATACGCATGCTCTTCAGCATCATATAACCTCGTTAGCTGCTACCAGGGTATTATAAGAACAGTACAGTGCAAAATGTAATATTCTCTAAATGTGAAGTTCCATTTCCTGAAAAATATAAGAGAAGGTTGTGTGTGAACGTTCTGTGATTCATGGATTCCACCGATAAATCTGTACAGGTTAAAAAAAATTTCATGCTGATATTGCAAACAAAAAGTTACTTTTTCACTCTGATATCAATATTTGGTTTCTCTCTCTTCGATGAATATCAGGCTTCTTCGCTACTATTTCTCTGGAAAGCTCAATAGTGATGAAACGGTAATAAAAGAAGATTCAGTCTGTTATTCTGAAGCCTTTTCGTAAAATTTAACATCCGTTATATTGTATGTCGGTAGTATTAACTGACTCACAAATAGATCTCATTGCTTGAATTTAGCTTTTTAATATCCGCCAGTTCTTTGCATAATATAAAACACTACTAACACGTATGTCGGTGAGGCAGTGTTGAGTATATAAGTGATTGTTGTAGCCTAAGCGAACGTGTATATAATGTGAGAAAATATACAAAAAGCCATGAAAGTAAAACACATCTTAAGAAACTCTCTACACCTCGTGCAAACTTCTGACGTAAGTTTGACAATGTTCGGACTAAATATGTTTACAATAGTTTTAATTCCTCTGCCTCATATATTGTCGTATTTTCGTGCTATTTTGCTGCTGCGGGTTAAAGGCATTATTCTGAAATAAGGCTTGAAAGTTCTAATAAATTCATTGTTTCCCTTATACTGTTATAAATTCAAATAGGCGCGATAGGTTACCGTATCATTTTTAAGTGTACGCCAAATGTAAAAAGAAACGAATGCTAGTTATTGGTTGTTTTAGAACTACATGAAGTGAGACGTTTTCCAATATCTTAACAACTGATGTAGACTAAGTCTCTCTTTTCATAGTAATTCTACAATGTCAGTGCTACGTATTCTATTTGTGGAGTAAGTCATCCATTTCCTTCACAGAGTAGGAATATCTACTCAGTAAGCCACGTTGTTTACAGTTTGAGCTAAAACAGAAATTTTAATATTGTTCATGTTTACCTTGTTCTCACAATTTTATTTATTTAGAAAAAGCAGTCGTGCGAATTGTGGCTTCTACGGATGGTAATCGAAATTCACCATTGAATGAAAAGTTACTTTTCATTTTTCGGTAATACAAAGATCTAATGATAGTTACCCCAATACTGAGTGGCTCTGTATGTGTAGAAAAATGTTGTGGCGCCAGTCAATTTTGATGAATATTTACACGTTTAGAGTAATTTTCATCTGCAGTGTGAGTCGTTTCCGCCGCGTTACGCCAATTTCCAAAACGTTTTCATTATTTTAAAACAGTCGCAATAGGAAACTATAGATCCTTACTAATAGTACCTACAATGTGGATAATCATTACATGTGACCAGCACTTTAATTTGCCAAAGGATTAACGAAAATCATTCTTCCATACGCCTTTCGCGGGTGGAACAGGGAAGGGGGGATCAGTTAGTGTTACCATGAGTACCCTCCGCTACATACCGTCAGATGGCCTGCGGAGTACTGATGTGTATAAAGAAAATTAGAAATATACTACTAGGAAATAAAACTGGAAGAATTTCGTCCCTAAAAATACCAACGCTTCACAGAAGAGTGTTTTGATAGGATGAAGTTCGTGGAGATGCGCATGTGCTCCTGTGACTTCACAGAAGTTAGTTGGGTTTTTCGTATGTTTATTCATCTCCACTTATTTTCAACTATTAATTGTTCTGGAAGGTACTGGATGTTTGTACATAACATGCTCCAGATAAATACGGTAAAATGGAAAATATTCTTCTTGACTTACCTCTTATTAAGAGAAAAGTGAATAAAGAAACATCGATAATTATAAAGGTCAAGCATGACTCAAAATTTTTCCCACGTAACAGGTACATATTAAATGTTTTTCAGGGCGATTCCACTTTGGCGTACTAGGAAGTAATCTCGCAATGGTGCCACTCGCCTGCGAACAGGTAGAGTGCCCTTGTTAGGCCAAATGCATTCCAGATGTCAAATGCAGTTGCCCATGAAACACATCTACAAAACACAGGACACCTTTGCACGGCATGTGTCTATACTAGCGATGTAATGACGTTCAAAATTCGCAGAGTGCTTACCGACAAACCCTACGCCTCACCGTAGGGTGGTGAGGCTTCGAGTCAGTATATATTTGCGACAAAAATTATATTCTTGTTATCTGAATTTTCAGTCCACAGAGATTCATACTCCAAGCGTTCCTTCAAAGAACATAAATCAGACTCGCGGTTGTCATTGACCGTCTTCTGTCGACAAGGCGAAAGCAAACGAAATCATGGAGGCAATTTTTCGAGTCGTCCAGCTTTTCCGCGGGCCATTTCAGACTCGAATCACCAATAACTCGGAATTTCGACAAAGTAGTAGAACTGATTATCTGTATTTGCTGTAAGAAAATGTTAAATGCGTCAGCTGTCCGTAAATTGTAGTCGATAAAAAACTTTGAGGACTATACAATATATTTGAAGTGTACAATGCAGTAGTGGCGCCTATTTCGGAAAATGTACGAACTAGCTCTGTCTATCGATTCGCGATACGATTTTGTTTCGCTATGTTTTAGCTGATATTCGAAGGCGGAAAGAGATATAATAGAAACAAGGATATACGAATTTTATAATAAGCAAGAAATAGTTTTGTCATCCGAAAACAATTTGCACTGCTTGCGGCGATACTGGAGGTAAGACGGTCGTTCACCAATTTTATCAACTTTTATTATTTATTGTTATGAAACTTTCAATAGAGAGTGGCTTTTCGAGTGAGTTAAACGCATGACTCACTCACACGCATCTTAATAAATGTAATTACCAACTCATGTAAATTCTGCTCCACTCACACGGCGAGAGACAACCTAAGTCTTGATCATTGGTCAGGCATAATTAATTCACTTAAAGAGACTCGTCCAAAATCGTGTTCATCATTGAAATCTAAAAAATTTAATTAATATTTTTACTGCTAACTCGATCGCATGAAAACATTTATGCTTCCAGACTTCTGTCAATGGAGTATTTCTCTGTGATATACAGTTTCTAATATTCTCTCAGATTATGACTATTCGGTTGAGGGCACACTGTTTCTTCCACTTTCCGAGCATTTCATGCTTCTTAGGAAAATTGAATGTATTTTTTGTGACATACATTCACTCTTGCGTTTTCATTATCCACAACTAACACAATTCGTCCGAGCATACAGGTTTGCCCTTGTAGCATAAAATTTGGCTATGCATCCCGGGTTTCGAGCCCGCCGTAAGTCTTAGTAATATTTTCAGCTTTTGCTTTATTGTAATGTAGCCTATCTCACAAAAAATCTTTAGTCTTCATTGGAATCTGGCCAATCTAGAGCCATTACAGTTTTCGCTCTTTCTCTATCTGTATTGAAGCTGGTGTCTTTCATGTGCCTTGAGCGTTTGAGCATTTGTAAGGCAGAGTTTTTCGTTAGATTTGTGTGTAACATGTTTACCTAGCAACATGCCAACCTATCACTTAAGAACTATAAAATGTAAGCTTCAGAAAGACGAGACAAATTTCTCACCACTTAGAATTACTCGCTTCTTTGTAGCTGCGGGAACGAGTAAGCTTTCCAATCAGCGTGAATGTCATAGTGGATTGTATCATCCTGAGTCCAAAGGGTCGTGTTTTGTGGTATTTGTGCTATAGCTGAAGCTGTATGAAAGCACTCTTTTGAAAAGGACTGGTACACTACAAACCTATTCAAAATGCATCGTTTTCGGTAGGTTTTGCTTCTATAACATTGTCCAGTAGACGTTGTCAGCTAAATGTAATATCAGCGTGCTTTAATAAGGCTTGGGTAATTCATCCTCGTTTCCAGATTTTATTTATTTACTTGTCTATTTTTATACCATGAGAGTAGGTATGAACATCCATACCATTGTTAAGAGCAAATGAACTAAATAATGACCACACGCATTAGTAGACATATCCGCCTCTAGCTTTCAAAACTCTATCAGGTATGTAAAGTACCTCACATTACTTTCAGAGGTACTAGAGTATTTTCCTGGTCATGATGATTTCCATAACATCGAAAAAGATAAAAAACTTTATTCCCAATCAAATTTTGGCCCTGATGTATCGCATTGACAGAGTAAGTCATTAGGACAGTTTCTTACAAACACTCTTCCATGCTCATCACGGCTGTGAGTATCCAGCTTCGCTCAGTGCTTCATTTAAATGCATTTTGCTCATCATTAGTTTTTTCGAAGTACACGTACATGTAGTTCCTCATTACGTCTTCACAAGCGATAAAACCGTCGTTCTTGTTAGATACGAGCATCGGATTCTCACAACGTGTAACCTTCGTATGCGATATTTCATCAGCAGTATCTTGTTTGGAGTACGCTTGGACTAAAGCCACAAATTATCAAAGCGCCTCATTCATTACTCCGAAAGCACTCGAAGCTGACAGATAGACACTTCAGCGTGCACTTAAATGATAGGAGGAGCCATAGATCTCAGCAGCACTTTTCTTTATTCGATAATTACATATACTGTCTTATGAATATTTTAAGATGTGTAACCAGGATCTCGTCAGCGAATGGAAACCTGTCGCAACAACTGAAGGCATTTAACATGACCGGGCGGTCGGTAAGACATCGCGTTACCGCATATTTATCCTCTCACGTCATTAGTGCACATCATTTTCGCATTTCCAGTTCCATACGATCGATTTTGAAGTTCATAGCTTTTCCTTCGCGTTGACTCTACCGACAATAAATCTCGCAATGAATGTTGCTCTTTCAGGAAACGGGACCAGAACGAACATATTTTGTTTTTGTGTGTGCCCTGCAGTCTTTACATTTAACTGCGCTTGATCTAAGCCTGAACGCTCGTTGCCAAATGTACAGTGTCGATTTGCAAACATCAACCAAGAAAAATTTGTTATTTTTCCTGATCTGTGATCATGAGAACAGTACAAACCCAGAGTGAGCTTCCTAAGGTAAAGTGCCTCCTCAACAAGAATTGTGGGGAGGTGGAGATTCTCCTTGTAATCGGTATAGATAGTTGCTCTATCGTTCCTTGTTTACGTTAACTATTCCGCTTCTTTCACTTTAATAAAAATCAGGATGCGTTTCCTAGAAAAGTTCAAACATCTGTTTGACATTGTTTCTCGTTCCCTAAGTAATAAACTTTCCTATAGGGAAAAGATTTTCTATATTCCACGGCTACGTTTGTTATATCTCCACTGATTGCATTACCAGGTACACATGTCTCTCGTTTATCAACAGGAAACAGCCCACGGAATAAACTTTCTGTGATGCCATATATACTAATAAATACTGACTTTCTTATCACATGTTGTCCTGAAGATGAGGTTGAAATTCTGTATTGATTCCATGACTTTTATGTTTACCACCATAAGGAAAGCAGAGTCCTCTTCTCTGTACTACAACAACTTCCATCAAGCTCGAAAGTATTCGTCTTGCCCATTCTTGTTGCATGAGTAGAAATGTCAAAATTTTTGAAGACTTCTCATTGCTGTTCCTCAATATCTGTTCTTATGCAACACTGTTTTGCATAGCTGTTGAAACATAACAAACCAAATATTAATTCTCACATCTACACTCTGAGGAAATCATACAATGAAGTTAATATTAGAGGTTATGTTAAAATACCTACCTTGAATTTGCATGCTTCTCCAGGGTATCTATCTATCACGGTTTTCTGTCAGATTTTCGTACTGTAAGCGTTTTAACTCGAGCTCTCTTATTTCCTCGCACTTATACTTCACGTGTTTCTCACCGTTTTTCCTTTCCTTAACGTCAACTTTCAGAACAACGTTCTTTTGTTCCATGACGAACTAAAACAACAACTACCTTTCGGTGGAAAAATACTGAGAACACTGCCAGTGGTTCACATGGTTGTCGTCTGAAAGAAAACATGAAAACCATGGTATTTGGCCATTAACTGAAATCGCACGTTTCTTAAGAAATCTCCACACTGTGCGGTGTAGCATTGTATTGTTGTAGCTGGAATTGTTTGTGTTCAAAAATGGTTCAAATGGTTCTGAGCACTATGGGACTTCTGAGGTCATCAGTCCCCTAGAACTTAGAACTACTTAAACATAACTAACCTAAGGACATCACACACATCCATGCCCGAGGCAGGATTCGAACCTGCGACCGTAGCAGTCGCACGGTTCCGGACTGCGCGCCTAGAACCGCTAGACCACCGCGGCCGGCAAGTGTTTGTGTGATTAGAGGAAGTATATGACTACAGATCTGAGGCACATGGGAATGTATGCTGTTCGCGGCTTCCTCTATGTAACAACTTCTTAAAAAATTCTGGGGCGATGGGTAGAATGGTGTCGTGTAAACTACACAGTATTTCAAAGAGACAGCTTACCGTCATTGTCAATTGCATCCGAAAATGACGAGCAGCTGCTGTGTTGAAATATTGTGCAGTTTCCAAGACACCATTCAACGCGCAGCCCGAGAACCTTTTAACTATCTAGAATACGTATCATGGTCTACAGAGGAAAAGGGAGTGGGGGACGTGGCTACTACGAACAGATACAGTACACCCCTTGTGGCTCACTAACTGTACAGTTATGAGACAAATCTTTGAATTGACGTGAATTGTGAGGTAAAAAGGGTACTTCCCATCAATTACCATTAGCATTCGTAAAAATGATTCATCATATCGAATTTCAGCCAAAACTACAGTAAAACACAACGATTTGGTCACTGTTTTCATTGGGTTGAGATTAACTCTTCCACAGTCTGCACCTTCAATGGCTGTAATATTAAAGTAAACTGTAAGTTGCTCGGCACTCTTTGACAACAGATTCATTCTGTCCGAGTATCTTCAATTTACACTTACAACTTTTTTTCTTTTGTTTTCTCTCCATTATTTGCACCTTCCATGTCCTTCCAGTTGATTCTTACTTTAGCGCACTCGTCCTTTTGCACCACCTTTAGCCCTGTCCTTGGTGTACCTTCACATACTATCTCCTTATCTTCATATAATGCCTCATGAGGAACAAATTATCTTTACTTGTTACTGCGATCAACGAGTCCATTTCCTTTGTAATCAAAATGATCATTCGCATGAAACACAAAATATGTGATATTACTTCAACACGACCCGTACAAATGGATCGCTTGAACCTAATATTGCACATAGCAAACAAGAGCACAAGACGAAATATTATTACAGTTAATCATCTCCACTGCAGTATCACAAGCAGACATTAAATGTGGAGAAAAAGTTGAGTTATTCAGAGGGTTGTAGCCTACATCTTGTAGGTATCGCCTCTGCAGCACATGTAACTAGTTGCAACAGTGGTTTATTTGACACAACAGTTTTTTATCTTGATCAGGGTCATTGTTAACTGACTACAGTTTACGACGTTCATCTCTCTAATTATTATTGCCTGCCTTCTGGTATTGTCCGTTCGTGTCAAATACATACATCAAAAAAGTTTTGCATCACCTTGGTTCTGAGATTTCCGGAACCTGTACAGAAAAATGGAATAGAGATCAATATAAACATCATGTCCACCCTTTCTATTGCTCATAAAAACCACACATTGCATGTTGTACCACCATACGCTTATCAAGGCACTGTTGGTCCAGTTTGTCCCACTCCTCAACGGCGATTCGGCGTAGATCCCTCAGAGTGTTTGGTGGGTCACGTCATCCATAAACAGCCCTTTTCAATCTATCCCATGCATATTCGATAGGATTCATGTCTGGAGAACATGCTGACCACACAAGTCGAACGATGTCTTAATCCTGAAGGAAGTCATCCACAGGATGTGCACGATGGGGACTCGAATTGTCGTCCATGAAGACGAATGCCTCGCCAATATGCTGCCGATATGGTTGCACTATCGGTCGGAGGATGGCATCCACGTATCGTACAGCCGTTACGGTGCCTTCCGTAACTACCAGCGGAGTACATCGGCCCCATATAATGCCACCCCAAAACATCTGGGAACCTCCACCTTGTTCCACTTGCTGGACAGTGTGTCTAAGGCGTTCATCCTGACCGGGTTGCCTCCAAACACGTCTCCGACGATTGTCTGGTTGAAGGCATATGCGACTCTCATCGGTGAAGAGAACGTGATGTCAATCCTGACTGGACCATTCGGCACATTGTTGGGCCCATCTGTACCGCCCTGCACAGTGTCGTGGTTGCAAAGATGGACCTCGCCATGGACGTCGAGAGTGAAGTTGCGCATCATGAAGCCTATTGCGCACAGTTTATGAGTCGTAAATCGACGTCCTGTGACTGCATCAAAAGCATAATTCAACATGGTGGCGTTGCTGTCAGGATTCCTCCGAGCCATAATCCGTAGGTAGCGGTCATCGGCTGCAGTAGTAGCCCTTGGGCGGCCTGAGCGAGGCATGTCATCGACAGTTCCTGTATGTCTGTATCTCCTGTATGTCCGAACAACATCACCTTGGTTCACTCCGAGACGCCTGGACACTTCCCTTGTTGAGAGCCATTCCTGGCACAAAGTAACAATGCGGACTCGATCGAACCGCGCTATTGACAGTCTAGGCATGGTTGAACTACAGACAACACGAGTCGTGTACCTCCTTCCTGGTGGAATGACTGGAACTAATCGGCTGTCGGACCCCCTCCGCCTAACAGGCGCTGCTCATCAATGGTTGTTGTCCGCCCCAGTAGCTGAGTGGTCAGCGTGTCGGATTGCCGACCTCTGGGCCCGGGTTCGATTCCCGGCTGGGTCGGAGATTTTCTCCGCTCAGGGACTGGGTGTTGTGTTGTGTTCATCATCATTTCATCTCCATCCGGCGTGCAGGTCGCCCAATGTGGCGCCGACTGTAATAAGACCTGCGATATGGCGGCCGGACCTGCCCCGCGAGGGGCCTCCCGGCCAATGACGCCAAACGCTCATCATCATCAATGGTTGTTTACATCTTTGGGCGGGTTTAGTGACATCTCTGAACAGTCAAACCGGACTGTGCCTGTGACACAATATCCACAGTCAGCGTCTATCTTCAGGAGTTCTGGGAACTGGGGTGATGCAAAACTTTTTTTGATGTGTGTAAATAACCGCCACAAGTGGAACAGTTATTTATATAATTGGAATAGGCTATTTTCCTGTGATAAAGTAAGGTTCGAGTTTTTTTTATTCCGAAATATTGTAACATGCAAATAGCGTTTTAGATCAATATTCTTACAAAATATTCGTTATCTTTGTCTAATTAAAGCTAAAAATCATTAAATTTCAGTATTTATCACGTGATTGAAAGCGCTCTGTTATTGTCTAAAGCTCCGCTGAAGTAACAGACTAGGTGTAAGGCAAAGCTATGCGTTGGTTGGTTGGTTGGTTTTTGGGGAAGGAGACCAGACAGCGAGGTCATCGGTCTCATCGGATTAGGGAAGGACGGGGAGGGAAGTCGGCCGTGCCCTTTGAAAGGAACCATCCCGGCATTTGCCTGGAGCGATTTAGGGAAATCACGGAAAACCTAAATCAGGATGACCGGACGCGGGATTGAACCGTCGTCCTCCCGAATGCGAGTCCAGTGTCGAACCACTGCGCCACCTCGCTCGGTAGCTATGCGTGTGTTATGGGAGTGTTAGCTGAAGTTACGAGTGCTTTTCCATACTTCTCCAGCAAACAGTTTTGGTATTTGGTGACGGAAAACACGTTTACCACTTTTAAGTAACAGCGGAAAACCCTCTGCCAGACACTTAAATGTGATTTGCAGAGTATCCATGTAGATGTAGAATTTTGTGAAAGGCTGGTAGAGGAAACATTTAGAAAGTTGATGAATTTACGATCTCTTCGTTCTTCAAGAAAACCAGAATTTTTATGTCCAGGAAATAGAAAACGTGGAAACTGCATTGCATGGTAACTGGGATGGAACTACTGTGACGCAGAGATAAGTTGGAGAGTTGTCTTAAAACTGAGGAAATCTGTAAATAGATTCTTTACTCGGACCCTGTTAAAAACGTTTACCAATGTAACTTGTGAAAGCCTGCACAATAAAACAAAGTGGAAACTTATTTATTCAGAAAACGTTCTGATTGATAGTTGTTGTGGTTGTTGCTAGGACTACTACTGTTTTCCGGGTACACTCGAGGAGAAATGCATAGCATCATCGCGTTTGCATGCAACAGTTTTACGCATCGCAGTTTTTCTGCTCCTCAATATCAGTTATTTAAGTGACCGGAAAATTTTGTCTATAAAATATATAGCTCACGCAGCAGAACCTTAATGTCGTGGTCTTATTACATGAACGTAAGAAAACGGTAGTGTAAAACGAAGAGAACAGGAAAGAAAGAGAAGAAACAGTCCTCGGATTGAGATTCTAGCCTGCACACATTGTAATAGAACTCGAGCACGCTACCTATTACGCTACAGGCAACAACGGGTTGGCACTGCGTGTATTCCTACAGTAACAACGTAAATTCCAACACAAAATAACACTGTGAATACGCTTTATGGCAGCAAGAGCATTGTCAGAAGATAGTCAGTGACGTCACAGACATCACATGACTCAAATTAAGCTTTTTTGCTGGTTTTCAGATTATTTGAATTTCATATCCTTTTTTTAAAATGCTGAAATTCACAAGGAAAGAAAGCATATTATGAGCATTAAATGACATAATTAATCTTGTAAGACGAGTTCTCGAAAACAGACAAATATCCCAATAGGACGCTGATATAAATATTCGGCAAGCACCTTGATGTAACAAGGAATACTGCAGCCTTTTCTTTTTTTTTTTTTTTTTTTTTTTGAATCAAGATATTGACTTTTCGTTGCGTTTATTCGTAGCTTGAATGCGACCGATTTATGGTAGTTATTTGGTAATGCAGACTCTGTAAGTAGTTTATTTTAGATATTCAATTTCTGTTAATTTATGTCTCATTTCATATTCATTATGATTCTTCCTCGTGATGGGCCTCAGTGAAAAGTGTACCCAGGATCCGAGTTAAAGGCGTAGTGGAGGGGGCGACCTGTTTTTGCTTTTTTCGCTCTGTCGCTCTGAATGCCGAAATACTTTTGAGATTCTCTAGAAACGGCTCTGAGGATTCACTTACTGCTAGTAAATACTCATTACATGATCTGGCTTTTCTGAAACATTTACTGAATTGTCCTGAAAGTGTCTTGAAACGAGGATGTAAGATGAACATCGACAAAAGCAGAAAAGTATAGTGGAATGTAGTCGAATTAAATCAGGTGATACTGAAGGAATTAGATTAGGAAATGAGACACTTAAAGTAGTAAATAAGTTTTGTTATTTCGGGAGCAAAATAACTGATGGTGGTCGAAGTAGAGAGGATATAAAATGTGGAGTGGCTGTGGCAAGGAAAGCGTTTCTGGAGGAGAGAAATTTGTTAACATCGAGTACAGATTTAGGTGTCAGGAAGTCTTTTCTGAAAGTATCTGTATTGAGTGTAGCTATGTATTGAAGTGAAACACCGACAATAAACAATGTGGACAAGATGAGAATAGGAGCTTTCGAAGTGTGGTACTACAGAAGAATGCTGAAGATTAGGTGGGTAGATCACGTAACTAATGAGGAGGTACTGAATAGAACTGGAGAGAAGACGAATTTGTGGCACAACTTGACAAGAAGAAGGGATCGGCTGGCAGGACATGTTCTGACGCATCAAGGGATCATCACTTTAATATTGGAGGGAAGCGTGGCGTGCAAAACCCGTAGAGGGAGACCAACAGATGAATATACTAAATAGATTCAGAAGGATGTAGGTTGCAGCTGTTTTTCGGATATGAAGAGGCTTGCACAAAATAGAGTACCATGGAGAGCTGCATCAAAACAGTCTCTGGGCTAAAGACCACAGCAACAACAACAACATGCTGAATTGTTATGCAAGTCTACATCTACATCTACATCTACATCTACATGATTACTCTGCAATTCACTTTCAAGTGCTTGGTAGAGGGTTCATCGAACCACAATCATACTATCTCTCTACCATTCCACTCCCGAACAGCGCGCGGGAAAAACGAACACCTAAACCTTTCTGTTCGAGCTCTGATTTCTCTTACTTTATTTTGATGATCATTCCTACCTATGTAGGTTGGGCTCAACAAAATATTTTCGCATTCGGAAGAGAAAGTTGGTGACTGAAATTTCGTAAATAGCTCTCGCCGCGACGAAAAACGTCTTTGCTGTAATGACTCTCCGGCCGGCTGTCTCCTTGTTGGCTGTTTGCTAATAAACCGTTTTCATCTAAGTAACCCATACTGTCTGACACAGTGTACGTTCCAAAACCCCACTGAAAATCGACGTTAGTGATATCTCCTATTTCCTGTATTGGTTATTGATGTGACGTGTGCAACTTTCCAGTCTTAAGAAACGTATCTTTCGACAAGCGAGCAGTTGTGTGTAATTGCTAATTGTGGGGTTGTTGTATCAGCGTGCTCTGAAAGGAACTTTCCTGGTACATAATCTGAACCGGAACATTTCTCTTTATTAACCGATTTAAGCTGCTTCGCTGCATCGAGTGTCTCTGCTTCTAAGTTACTAATGCTGGCAGTTGTTCTTGATTCGAATTTTGGAATATTTACTTCATATTCTGAAATAATTTCGCAAAACCGTATTTTAACCCTCCTTTAGTGGCACTGTCATCAGTAACATTATCGTTGTCGTCGTGCAGTGAAGGTATTGATTGCGTCTTGCTGCTGGTGTATTTTACATGCGACCAAAATCTCTTTGGGTTTCCTGCCAGATTTCGAGACAAATCCAGTCGTACAACTGAGGAGATACTCCGTTGGCACGTAATCTGATTAGAAGTCGCTGGTGAGGAACAGTGGCAAAAGCGTTCTGGAAATCTAAAAACATGATATTCCCTGACGATATCCCTCGTTACTTGGTGAGAATAAAGAGCTAGTTGTGTTTCACATGAAGGATAATTTCTATCTCCTTGTTGAAACTATTAAAAGCATCTTTCATTGATGACTGCGCTAAATTTCGAGCCTCTGGAAACCTTCGCCAATCTTGCTGTTTTACGTTATATTAATTTGGCATGCGTTTTCCGTTGCTTCTGTAACAGTGTTCTGATCTGTTTTGTGTACCATACAAACTTTATTAAATCTTATGAACTACTTTAGCTCAATCCCGCGTCCGGCCATCCAGATTTAGGTTTTCCGTGATTTCCCTAAATCACTCCAGGTAAATGCCGGGATGGTTCCTCTGAAAGGGCACGGCCGATTTCCTTCCCCATCCTTCCCTAATCCGATGAGACCGATGACCACGCTGTCTGGTCTCCTTCCCCAAACCAACCAACCAACTACTTTAGTATGAACAATAGCCGTTAAGTATTCGCAAGCTGGCCAATGTATCACGCGCTCAATTCATTTCCAAGATACGGATGGCCCGTTTTACAACACTCAAGTGCGAACAGAAGTACTCGTAGCCAATCTAGAAAATTCATTAAAAACATAATATCCCTCGCAAAAGGTAAAAAGTTATACTGTCGACTCCGTTCATTTATCAGGTAACTGCTGAGCCTAAAGGCACCATTTTGAGGCAATTTGGAGTCACTAAGACACGACGGCACACTTCGAGCTCCAGCGAACGAAAACCCACCCTGGTACGCAAGAGAGGTTAAAGCTCATGGCGAGGTTACGATAGCGCCGCTGTGAGCCAGTAACTGCCGTTAGCTAAGTCGGCTTACTTTAAGAGACCTTGCAGGCAGCAGACAAGGGTGACCAGCTGGGGTTCATGTCTCCACTGAGCACAGGTATTCGTGTAAGTGTGCAAGTTCACCACTCCAAAACATTCATACCGATCGGAAATCTGAGTTGATCAATTCTAAAATCTACATCAAACACTGAGCGAAGCAGCTATCCATAAGAGAGTGAAAGGCCAGAAGGAAGTGACTGAACCACCACAGCAACAACAGTCTGAGGTGAGGTTTTACACCGAGTGAAAGGACCGAACATTACAGCTAGGCTGCCAAAAACATTCGCTTATTTCTTTCTGCTGCTTGCCGGTGAATCACGCTCTTTGTTTTGCTAGTCAGATTTCCGCTCAGTCACAGTCCCTCGTTTTTCACTCTTGGCAATGAAACGGTCATTACACATGCTTCCTACTATAACCGCAATTACCGCCAGATAATAATGCACAGTTTATATTTAGTTCCGTTTCCAGTTACAACGATTGTAACCAGTCTTTGTCAACAGCATTTTCAAGCAAACTCTAATATTAACGTACCATCCGTACTCGCATTACAGCCCTATCTCAAGTTATTTAAGCGTTCCTGCAAACTACACGACTTCAAGGACGTCGCCATTCACACAATAACAACAAACCTCTTACATCTTCATTCATATCGTAGGACAACGTATCACAGTGGGTACGACATTAAAATCACGATCCTCGTTCCATTATTCTGAATTACGTTTGTCATAGTTTTCGTCATACGAATGCCGACGTTATTCTTTGGTCAACACCACCCATCACCTCCTCCTCACCTTCCGCATTTGCCCATGCTGGTAATCGATGACGACGAGAAGTTAGTGCAGACACTTTCTGTTTGTACTCAGATTCCGTCCTGCTTCACTGTATCTAAAAATCTGTGAAGCGTGGTACTGTGCTACTTGATGGTACATGGTGCTATACACACCATCCTTCGCTGAATTTAACATAGTAGAAGGTGCGATCCTAAAGTTTCTGTTCGAAAGTCGTGCAGTCCAGGATCGGTATGCCAGACAGGCAAAATTGCCGCATTGAGGCAATCGTCCCACCGTCGCACCAGGTTGAAGACACCAGTTTGGTAAAACACCGTTTTATGCTGTTGAAGAAGCCTCGATAGGATTCGTCAACGGCTCAAGGACTTTTTTAAGGGACCGAGCCCTTGGTAATCCCATGGGAAAGATCAGTACCACAGGGTGGGAGTCAAGTGTCTCCCACTTGAATTGGTGTGACTTGTACATTACAACATCTGAGGTGTGAGGATGTGTGTTCTCAAGAACGTGGGGCACCAGACATGCTGCCCTGTACACATTCTTCATTCTCTGATGGATGACCACCAGTGTTTGTCCTTCGGGACCCACTTGAATTGGTGTAACTTGTACATTACAACATTTGAGGTGTGAGGATGTGCGTTACCAAGAATGTGGGGCACCAGACATGCTGCCCCGTACACATTCTTCATTCTCTGATGGATGTCTACTAGTGTTTGTCCTTCGGGACCCACTTGAATTGGTGTAACTTGTACATTACAACATTTGAGGTGTGAGGATGTGCGTTACAAAGAATGTGGGCACCAGACATGCTGCCCCGTACACATTCTTCATTCTCTGATGGATGTCCACCAGTGTTTGTCCTTCAAGACCCACTTGAATTGGTGTAACTTGTACATTACAACATTTGAGGTGTGAGGATGTGCGTTACCAAGAATGTAGGGCACCAACCATGCTGCCCCATACACATTCTTCATTCTCTGATGAATGTCCACCAGTGTTTGTCCTTCGGGACCCACTTGAATTGGTGTAACTTGTACATTACAACATCTGAGGTGTGAGGATGTGCGTTACCAAGAATGTAGGGCACCAGACATGCTGCCCCGTACACATTCTTCATTCTCTGATGGATGTCCACCAGTGTTTGTCCTTCAAGACCCACTTGAATTGGTGTAACTTGTACATTACAACATTTGAGGTGTGAGCATATGCGTTACCAAGAATGCGGGGCACCAGACATGCTGCCCCGTACACATTCTTCATTCTCTGATGGATGTCCACCAGTGTTTGTCCTTCAAGACCAACTTGAATTGGTGTAACTTGTACATTACAACATTTGAGGTGTGAGGATGTCCGTTACCAAGAATGTAGGGCATCAGACCTGCTGCCCCGTAGACATTCTTCATTCTCTGATAGATGTCCACTAGTGTTTGTCCTTCGGGACCCACTTGAATTGGTGTAACTAGTATATTACAACATTTTAGGTGTGAGCATGTGCGTTACCAAGAACGTGGGGCACCAGACATGCTGCCCCGTACACATTCTTCATTCTCTGATGGATGTCCACCAGTGTTTGTCCTTCAAGACCCACTTGAATTGGTGTAACTTGTACATTACAACATTTGAGGTGTGAGGATGTGCGTTACCAAGAATGTAGGGCACCAACCATGCTGCCCCATACACATTCTTCATTCTCTGATGAATGTCCACCAGTGTTTGTCCTTCGGGACCCACTTGAATTGGTGTAACTAGTATATTACAACATTTGAGGTGTGAGCATGTGCGTTACCAAGAATGCGGGGCACCAGACATGCTGCCCTGTACAAATTCTGCATTCTCTGATGGATGTCCACTAGTGTTTGTCCTTCGGGATCCACTTGAATTGGTGTAACTTGTACATTACAACATTTGAGGTGTGAGGATGTGTGTTACCAAGAACGTGGGGCACCAGACATGCTGCCCCGTACACATTCTTCATTCTCTGATGGATGACCACCAGTGTTTGTCCTTCGGGACCCACTTAAATTGGTGTAACTTTTACATTACAACATTTGAGGTGTGAGGATGTGCGTTACCAAGAACGTGGGGCAGCAGACTTGCTGCCCCGTACACATTCTTCATTCTCTGATGGATGTCAACCAGTGTTTGTCCTTCGGGACGCACTTGAATTGGTGTAACTAGTATATTACAACATCTGAGGTGTGAGCATGTGCGTTACCAAGAACGTGGGGCACCAGACTTGCTGCCCCATACACATTCTTCATTCTCTGATGGATGTCCACCAGTGTTTGTCCGTCGGCACTCAAGAAAAGAATAACAGCACTGTGGTTTTATTTGGACGCATTTGGTAATAAAGTCGTCATAGATCACGTTTCCGCAGTTCCCGCACGCACGTCGGGAAGACACGATTGCCTCACTAATCCCTTTCCTACATGTCGGTGCTTATATACCCGCATCGGAGTCGCGCTACGTTGCATATACGTTGCAGCAGTGTTCTCAAACGTAAACGTTTTTATCGTCCCTTACAGTAAACTTCCACAAAATTTTGTTGGCTACTGCATCCGTTGAGTCTACTCTCTGGCTCTTCAAACGACGAATGAAATATGTAATACTATGAAAAATCCACACGACTGACAAACAAAAAATTTGAGGTGTAGTTTACAGCTTGGTAGGCAGTATGAGTATATTTAGTATCCATATACTTTGAAACAAAAACGCAGAAAAGAATCTCTAACCATTTCAATTCAAACAACCGCTTATCTTTTATTGTAAAAGATAGAACGCTATTTTCCAATCAAACGTTAAATGTCATGCAATAGTCTAATGATTATAGTTTAGTCACTCGACCGGCTTAGCTATAGCTTCGGAAGACTTCCTTCACTAGAGTTCCTTTAGGCAAGCACCTGTAAGGATCGCCTAGCATTTTTACAATACAATAAAAGATACGAGGTTGCTAGTAGCACTAGTTTTCTAAAACTTTCGCTGCTGCGTGTTTCGCATATTTCATTTCGAGGAGGAGAGAAAAAATATTAACGACTATATTGTAATTAGATTTCCCTAAATTATTTGCGTCTGAGGCCAGTCACGTCAGTGGGAGAACATATTACATCCCCAATGAAGATGAAATGGGAGATATGATACTGCGTGAAGAGTTTGACAGAGCAGTGAAAGACGTGAGTCGAAACAAGGGCCCTGGATTAGACAACATTCCATTAGAACTACTGACAGGCTTGGGAGAGCCAGGCCTGACAGAACTCTACCATCTGGTGAACAAGATGTATGAGACAGGCGGAATACCCTCAGACGTCAAGAAGAATATAACAATTCCGATCCCAAAGAAAGCAGGTGTTGGCAGATGTGAAAATTACCGAACTATCAGTTTAATAAGTCACAGCTGCCAAATACTAACGCGAATTCTTTACAGACGAATGGAAAAATTGATAGAAGCCGACCTCGGGGAAGATCCGTTTGGATTCCGTAGAAGTGTTGGAACACGTGAAGCAATACTGACCCTACGACTTATCTGAGAAGAAAGATTAAGGAAAGGCAAACCTACGTTTCTAGCATTTGTAGACTTAGAGAAAGCTTTTGTCAATGTTGATTGGTATACACTCTTTCACATACTTAAGGTGGCAGGGGTCAAATACAGGGAGCGAAAGGCTGTTTACAATTTGTACAGAAACCAGATGGGAAGTTATAAGAGTCGAGGGACTTGAAAGGGTAACAGTGGTTGGGAAGGGAGTGAGACAGGGTTGTAGCCTATCCCCGATGTTATTCAATCTGTATATTGAGCAAGCAATAAAGGAAACAAAAGAAAAGTTCGGAGTAGGTATTAAAATTCGTGGAGAAGAAATAAAAACTTTGGGTTTCGCCGATGACATTGTAATTCTGTCAGAGACAGTAAAGAACTTAGAAGAGCAGTTGAACGGAATGGACAGTGTCTTAAAAGGAGGTTATAAGATGAACATCAACAAAAGCAAACCGAGGATAATGGAATGTAGTCGAATTAAGTCGGGTGATGCTGAGGGAATTAGATTAGGAAATGAGACACTTAAAGTAGTAAAGGTGTTCTGCTATTTGGGGAGCAAAATAACTAATGATGGTCGAAGTAGAGAGGATATAAAATGCAGACTGGCAATGGCAAGGACAGTGTTTCTGAAGAAGAAAAATATGTTAACATCGAGTATAGATTAAAATGTCAGGAAGTCGTTTCTGAAAGTATTTGTATGGACTCCCATGTATGGGAGTGGAACGTGGACGATAAATAGTTTAGACAAGAAGAGAATAGAAGCTTTCGAAATGTGGTGCTACAGAAGAATGCTGAAGATTAAATGGGTAGATCACATAACTAATGAGGAGGAATTGAATAGAATTGGGTAGAAGAGG
Source organism: Schistocerca nitens (assembly GCF_023898315.1). Taxonomy (NCBI): domain Eukaryota; kingdom Metazoa; phylum Arthropoda; class Insecta; order Orthoptera; family Acrididae; genus Schistocerca; species Schistocerca nitens. The sequence continues at coordinate 309,252,176 of NC_064615.1, read as the reverse complement.
AGCTTGTGGCACAAATTGAGTAGAAGAAGGAATCAGTTGGTAGGACATGTTCTGAGACATCGAGGGATCAACAATTTAGTATTGGACGGCAGCTTGGATGGTAAAAATCGTCGAGGGAGACCAAGAGATGAATACACTAAGCAGATTCAGAAGGATGTAGGCTGCAGTAGGTAGTGGGAGATGAAGAAACTTGCACAGGATAGAGTAGCATGGAGAGCTGCATCAAACCAGTCTTAGGACTGAAGACCACAGCAACAACAACAACAACAGCAATAACCCTGGGTTCGATTTGCGGCTGCAGTGGGGCGGGTGGACTGCTGTGGACTGTTGGGGGGTTGTGTACCACTGAGGGCTACGGCGGGACGAAGCCTCTCCGTCGTTCAATACACAAAGCACACACATATTACATTGCAATATGTCAAAACATTTAATTTTGGATGCACGATAGTACAGAATTAAGGACAGTTACTCGCAGTATAAATTTTCACCATACGTATAGCACACACACCTTTGGACGAAAATAAATCTATGGTCAACTCCAACTACTCCCCTACCCCACTGTTGGTCTACTGTAGACTTTACTTGATTTCGTGGAAAACATTTCATCCCAAACACATAGTAAACTAACTTCTTACCCTGTTATTTTGAGTAAACCCAGCTAGCATATCCGAATCGAGTACTGAATAAAAATTAAGGTGTACAAAATTAGTTTCTCAAAACAAGTGGAAAATTGTATGTCACCTTACAAGATAAAGTATTATCAAAAAGTATTACCAAAATTAGCCACAAAATAGTTTAGGTGTTTTCGAAGGCATCACTAGTTACACTCAATTCAAAAAGAGTTATTTTTAGTGAATTTTACGACTCTCGCTGCATATACGACGAGAGTTTGAAAAGTCCGTGCAAAAATAAAAACTAGTTACCTGTTTGGGGTAAACCTTTTCTATTTTTCGGCGTAGTCTCCTCTTAGACTTACACACTTCGTCCAACGCTGTTCTAATTTGTTGATCCCTTCCGAATAATAGGAATTGTCCAAGTCTTCAGAATAGCTATTAGTTGCTGCAATCACCTCCTCGTTGGAATAAAATCTTTGTCCCGCCAGCCATTTCTTCAAATAGTAGTCCAAGGGAGCCAAGTCTGGAGAATAGGGGGGATGTGAAACGAGTTGGAATCCTATTTCCATTAATTTTGCGACCACAACTGCTGAGATGTGTGCTGGTGTATTGTCGTAATGGAAAAGGACTTTTTTGCGGTCCAATCGCCGGGGTGTTTCTTGCAGATGGGTTTTAAAACGGTCCAAGAACGATGAATAATATGCACCTGTAATAGTGTTATACTTTTCCAGATAGTCGATGAGAATTATCCCTTGTGAATCCGAAAAGACAGTCGCCATAACCTTTCTGGCCGAAGGAATGGTCTTCGCCTTTTTTGGTGGAGATTCTCCCTTGGTAACCCATTGTTTAGGTTGTTGTTTGGTCTCAGGAGTATAGTAATGTATCCATGTTTCATCCACCGTGACGAAACGACGCTTAAAGCCCTGCGGATTCTTCCTGAACATCTGCAAAGCAAGCTTTCAGCGCTTCACACGACTCCGTTTTTGGTCAAGTGTAAACAATCGCGGAACCCATCTTGCGGATAGCTTTCTCATGTCCAAATGTTTGTGCAAAATATTATTTACCCGTTCATACGAGATGCCCACAGCATTAGCAATCTCACGCACCTTAACTCGTCTGTCATCCATCACCATATCATGGATTTTATCAATGATTTTTGGAGTCGTAACCTCCACAGGGCGTCCAGAACGTTTAGCATCACTTGTGCCCATATGGGCACTCCGAAAATTTTGAAACCACGTATAAATTGTTCTAATCGAAGGTGCCGAGTCACCATGATGTTTATCAAGCTTCTCTTTAGTCTCCTGAGGCGTTTTGCCTTTTATAAAGTAATGTTTAATCACCACCGAAATCCTTTTGCGTCCATTTTTTGGCAGTCACTCGACTTCCTTGATTCACACGAATGCGAAACACAAAGAAATAGACCAATATGGCTGAAACTTGGTGTGCGTTCTTTCCTAAGATGCTAGTAACTAAACGTGACCTCGATACGCGCCGATGGTGCCAATCTCTTGGACTTTGCACGGACTTTTCAAACGCCCGTCGTATCTATGACAATAATCGTTTCTGATGTGCGTTTCAAGTAACATAAAGCAACTGTCAATATCGGAAGTGTCAGATTTGTATGCTGTCGACAACTTCTCAAATAGGGAGACGTTACGGTAAGCTAGAGTCTACAGTTCATTAGCTAAAATAGCAAAACCAAGTGGCTCCTTTTCGATGACTTAGGCACACATTGCCTGGTACACTCTGTATTAGATGTCACGGTGCATTCAGTTTAAACAGTTTTATTTACAATCTGCTAGAACTGGATACAATAAGTTTTAAAAATTGGCTGTTGAAAGTTCTTTCCCATTTCGTTGTTTGGTGGATTCGTGGGAGGGGCCAAACAACGAGGTAATCGGTGCCACTGGGTAAAAGAAGGATGAGAAAGGAAGTCGGCCGTGCCCTTTCACAGGAACCATCCCAGCATTTACCAGAGCCGATTAAGGGAAATCACGGGAAACCTAAATCAGGATGGTCAGACGTGGGTTTAAACCGTCGTCCTCCCGAATGCGAGTTTAGTGTGCTAACCACGGCGGCAACTGGCTCGGTTTTCCCATTTCGAGGAAGATATCTATTCATTTGTTCTTTGCATACAACAACACAGTTCCGTTTCTCAGTTCGTTTCGATGAAACACTTCGACTAATTGCCGTGTCAAAATTGTCGGTAACTAACCCCAGCCTTTAGCAGTGAGGCAAAACTGCTTGTAAGCGACGTCTCGTTTCTGAGTGGAAATGTTTCCAAACGACCAACTTACTATCATACACCGCCGGAAAAAAATACCAGCACCAAGTAGGAGTTGTGCGAGATAAACGAAAGTTGGTAGCCGTGTTTCTACATCTAAAACGCAACGTCTATTCCGATTACGTGCCAGTCGCATAAGGGTGCCGCTAGTAGCGCCACTATGAGAATACTTACCAGGTTTAGTTTAAATAAGCTCTGTAATGGTTGTGAGCTTTAGGTACCTTTGAGATTGGACGCAATGAGTTGTTGTTAGCCAAGATTGCCTTTAAGGCGGTGAAGACGCCATTATTAATAGCTCACTGAGTTTGAACGAAGTCGTGTAGTAAGTGTAGTAGGGCCACGAGAGGCTGGATGCTTCTACCGCGATACTGCAGAAAGACTTGGCAGGAATGTAGCCACTGTTTATGATTTCTGGCAGCGATGGTCACAGGGAAATACGGTCGCAAGAAAACAGGCCTGCGGACGGACACATGGCACTACCGATAGGCAAGCAGCAGTTCTACACTCCTGCAAATTGAAATAAGAACACCGTGAATTCATTGTCCCAGGTAGGGGAAACTTTATTGACACATTCCTGGGGTCAGATACATCACATGATCACACTGACAGATCCACAGGCACATAGACACAGGCAACAGAGCATGCACAATGTCGGCACTAGTACAGTGTATATCCACCTTTCGCAGCAATGCAGGCTGCTATTCTCCCATGGAGACGATCGTAGAGATGCTGGATGTAGTCCTGTGGAACGGCTTGCCATGCCATTTCCACCTGGCGCCTCAGTTGGACTAGCGTTCGTGCTGGACGTGCAGACCGCGTGAGACGACGCTTCATCCAGTCCCAAACATGCTCAATGGGGGACAGATCCGGAGATCTTGCTGGCCAGGGTAGTTGACTTACACCTTCTAGAGCACGTAGGGTGGCACGGGATACATGCGGACGTGCATTGTCCTGTTGGAACAGCAAGTTCCCTTGCCGGTCTAGGAATGGTAGAACGATGGGTTCGATGACGGTTTGGATGTACCGTGCACTATTCAGTGTCCCCTCGACGATCACCAGTGGTGTACGGCCAGTGTAGGAGATCGCTCCCCACACCATGATGCCGGGTGTCGGCCCTGTGTGCCTCGGTCGTATGCAGTCCTGATTGTGGCGCTCACCTGCACGGCGCCAAACACGCATACGACCATCATTGGCACCAAGGCAGAAGCGACTCTCATCGCTGAAGACGACACGTCTCCATTCGTCCCTCCATTCACGCCTGTCGCGACACCACTGGAGGCGGGCTGCACGATGTTGGGGCGTGAGCGGAAGACGGCCTAACGGTGTGCGGGACCGTAGCCCAGCTTCATGGAGACGGTTGCGAATGGTCCTCGCCGATACCCCAGGAGCAACAGTGTCCCTAATTTGCTGGGAAGTGGCGGTGCGGTCCCCTACGGCACTGCGTAGGAGCCTACGGTCTTGGCGTGCATCCGTGCGTCGCTGCGGTCCGGTCCCAGGTCGACGGGCACGTGCACCTTCCGCCGACCACTGGCGACAACATCGATGTACTGTGGAGACCTCACGCCCCACGTGTTGAGCAATTCGGCGGTACGTCCACCCGGCCTCCCGCATGCCCACTATACGCCCTCGCTCAAAGTCCGTCAGCTGCACATACGGTTGACGTCCACGCTGTCGCGGCATGCTACCAGTGTTAAAGACTGCGATGGAGCTCCGTATGCCACGGCAAACTGGCTGACACTGACGGCGGCGGTGCACAAATGCTGCGCAGCTAGCGCCATTCGACACCATTTTGGTAACTGGACCTGTTGCGCAGCCGTTTATGAACAGCATTCCAGGAGTGTATCGCAGAAGGGTAACGCTAACCCGCATTCCCTTGCCGTAATCCAACGTGTCTCCCTCCAGTCGAGCACATATGGGCCATCATCGGACGACAACTACAGCGTCATCCACAACCACTATTAACCGTCCCTGTATTGACCGATTAAATGCAGCAGGCACGGAACTCTATCCCAAAAACTGACATCCACGATCTGCACTTCACAATGCATGCACGTTTGCATGCTTGCATTCAACATTCAGGCGGTTAACCGAGTACTGATGCACGAGCATTTCACGTTTACAATGGCTTATCTCGCGCTTACACTAACCTGTGATTGGCAAAGTTAATCACTTAAATATATTACCTAGATAAATGTATTCCCAGAATTTCAGTACTGTAAATTAATTATTTCTTGGTTTTGAGTTTTTCAGTTAGTTTATATATGTGCTATCTTTATGCTACAAGTTTATGGTTAGATCATTTGATTCTAACACGTATTCGCTGTCAAAAGTGCCAACTGCTTGATGCATTCATATCAGACAAGATTAGTTTTACGTAGCACCGACATAGCTCGTCCTCTTTTGTAATCAGTTTCGTTTTCTGTTCCGTAGAACTTTGACATATCTATCGAGAAACGTGAGAGATGTGAGAAATCTTCCACTCTGCTCACAGCGGAGAAACTATCGTATCAGCTATTGGGAAAGTTAACGATAACGGGCGATGTACTTGACCAAATCGATAACGTAGTCAGTATCATAGATCACATTCTTCTATTTACGGTGATTTCCTTTCCTGTAAATTAGGTGTTCCAGAAAGACAGTGCAGAGTATCAGTCAACTGGTAGCCTCAGAGTATAGCTGGATCACCAAAATCACTGTACGAATCACCTGTCACATAAACTTCAATAGTTATAACCTAGGATGATGCTCTTAGCTGACTGAATGTTGAGGAAAGTTAGTTAGGTAGTTAGTTAGTTAGTTACATGTTCCTAATAGAACATTTGGAACGATTCTTTTATCGAAAAACTGTGGAACGAGTCAGTTTACAGGGAATATGTATATGATTACTATTTACATTAATGAACGCATTATCATTTAGTTCCTCCTACTGACGCAACTACACTTAGAAACAATTTTTTTCACTGGCTACCAGTTTTTAAGTAGAAATTCGTCAATGGAATAGAAGGAGTTATCCAGCAGAAATGATTTTAAGTTAGATTTAAAACTTGCTTCACTACAGGTTACACATTTTATGTTACAGGGTAAATGATCAAAAATTTTTATTCTGCATATTGAACTTCTCTCTGGGCCACTGGGGGCCGAACCGCACAATAACCCTGGGTTCGGTGTGGGGCGGTGGCGAGTCGGATGGACTGCTGTGGCCTGTTGTAGACCACTGCAGGCTCCAGAGGGACGAAGCCTCTCCATCGTTTCCAGGCCCCTGGTTCAATACGCACACACACACACACACACACACACACACACACACACACACACACAAAATGGTTCAAATGGCTCTGAGCACTATGGGACTCAACTGCTGAGGTCATTAGTCCCCTAGAACTTAGAACTAGTTAAACCTAACTAACCGCCGGCCGAAGTGGCCGCGCGGTTCTGGCGCTGCAGTCTGGAACCGCGAGACCGCTACGGTCGCAGGTTCGAATCCTGCCTCGGGCATGGATGTGTGTGATGTCCTTAGGTTAGTTAGGTTTAACTAGTTCTAAGTTCTAGGGGACTAATGACCTCAGCAGTTGAGTCCCATAGTGCTCAGAGCCATTTGAACCATTTTGAGCCTAACTAACCTAAGGACATCACAAACAACCATGCCCGAGGCAGGATTCGAACCTGCGACCGTAGCGGTCTTGCGGTCACATACACACACACACACACACACACACACACACACACACACACACACACACACAATACAAAAAAGGTCATTTTTCTCTCTAGTTTTGTTGGTATGTACATCGTTGTTCTTCTCAGATTGTGATGTATTATTTATGACGAGTTTCATTAGCGATAATGTATTGTTACGGCATAGTTAAAATGCCTAGCTGCTTGAAGAGGTACCTACATGACGTCTGTGGGTGAACACCAGATATTTACTGCTACCATTTGTGCAAGCAGTTCCTTGTTTTTAACTGATGACCTACCCCAGAAAATTATTCCGTACGACATTACTCAGTGGAAAGATGAAAAATATGCCAAGAGGTTGATACGTTTGTTTCCAAGATTAGCAACTGTACGAAGAGCAAAAGCAACTGAACTTAATTGTCTGAGAAGCTGAGTAATATGCTTCTTCGAGTTCAAGTTTTCGTCAGTATGTTCACTCAAAAATTTGGATCATTTTAGCCTACTTACTGACTCCTGCTCATGTGTTACATCAACTATGAACATGAATCTACTTGTTGTACAGAACTGAATGTAGTTTTCTTTTTTTATTTACAGAAAGTCTGTTTTCCGAGAACCACTTAATAATTATTTGGAAAATATGACTTACTATTTATTCTGTTGCTTTAGTGAGATTTGTTGTAACACTAGTATCTGCCAAAAGCACTAGTTTTCCTTGTTGAATGTTAAGTAGAAGGTCATTCACAGAATTCAACCCTATGTGGGACTCGCTTTGTGATTTTACCGCAGTCAATAAAATTTTCTACCTTTCCGAAAGGCTTTGAGGGCAGCATTGAAAGAACGTGGTGGTCAGAGAGCCTGGGTTTGTCGTGACGGAGGCGTAAAGTGATACGCGCGACGGAAGTGCATAGCGCTGCAACGGTCTGGGCGGGATAGCCGCCTTCGGTAAGTGGGGAAGCCTTGACGCGGCCGGCCGCTGGCCTCGCCCGGCTGCGAACCCGAGGCCTTCCGGGAGACCGGAGACTGGAGGGGGCTCCCCCAGCCTCTCTAAAACTGCGCTGCGATCGCTAGGCCCTCCACTGCTGAAATGTCGCAACTTGGAGGCACGCCATCAATAGATAACAGAGTACAGTGTTATTTCGTACATGTCATCTTCTCTGTAACGCTAAGTAACCACAAAGTCACAAGTCGTATAGGAAATTCTGCAGCTCACACGCTGAAGTGACAAAAGTCATGGCATAGCGATAGGCACGTATACAGATGGCGGTAGTATCCCGTACGCAAAGCGTTAAAGGGCAATACATTGGCGGAGCTGTCATTTATACTCAGGTGATTCTTTTTAAAAGGTTTCCGACGTGCTTACGGACGCACTATAGGAATTATAGGAATTAACAGACTTTGGACACTGGAGCTAGACGCATGGGAAATTTTAGTTCGGAAATCGTTAGGGAATTCAGTATTTCTAGATCCACAGCGTCAAGAGTGTGCCAAGACTACAAAATATAAGGCATTACCTATCACCACGGATAACGCAGTGGCCGACGGTATTCACTTAACGACCGAGAGCAGCGACGTTTGCGTAGAGCTGTCAATGCAACACTGCGTGAAATAACTGTAGAAATCAACGTGGGACGTATATCGAACGTATCCGTTAGGACAGTGGGGCGAAATGTGGCGTTAATGGACTGTGGCAGCAGGGAGCCATTGCTAACGGCACGAAATCGCCTACAGCGTCTCTCCTGGGTTCCCCACCGTATCGGTTGGATTCATGACTGGAAAACCGTGGGCTGGCCAGATGAGTCCCGATTTTAGCTGGTAAGAGCTGATGATGGGGCTCGAGTGTGGTACAGATCCCACGAAGCCATAGACCCAAGCTGTCAAGTTGGTGGTGGCTCCATAAGGATGTGGGCTGTGTTTACAGGAATAGACTTGGTCCTTTGATCCAACTGAACCGATCATTGACTGGAAATGTGTATCTCTGGCTACGTGGAGACCATTTGCAGCCATTCATGGACCTTATGTTCCCAATTAACAATGTCATGTCACCGGGCAACAATTGTTCGCGGCTGGATTTAAAGAACATTCTCGACAGTTCGAGTGAATGATTCGGTCACCCAGATTGCCCGACATGAATCCCATCGAACATTTATGGGACATAATCGAGAGGCCAGTCCGTGTACAACATCCTGCATCGGCGACACTTTCACAATTATGGACGTCGAGAGGCAGTATGGCTCAAAATGTAGAGTGGAAATCAATAACGGGCTAAGTGGCAAAAAACTGATTCCGATTTATTCTGTTTCATTTTTTTTGACAAAAATATTTTAATGAAGAAACCTCATCAGTAGTTTCTATTTATTGTCTACAGCGAGAGACACACAACTACTGCAAAACTTTCTTTAAGTTCTCTTTCTTTTATCAGTGAAAGTTAATATTTTTTTCTGAAATATGCAGAATTTGCTAAATGCCATTCAGCTATCGACAAAAACGGTTAGTACTAACTAAAGAAATCTCAAGAATTTATCAGTTTCGTTAATAATACATATTTTGGAGATACGTTTTACAGATACACGATCTTGCTATTAAATAATTTTTAATCTTTCTTTTAAGACTATACAGCAAAAAAAAAATTAATTGTTTAACTGGCCGTAAAATGTTCTAGCTGCTGTCAAAAACAGCAGCATCTGTTTAGATTCTTTCTCTTTTCTGCTGGCAGGTTGTTTTCACTTTATTATTTAATTTTCAAGTCGAAAGGGTCTGCAGCTGCCATGAATTTTCTGCAAGATTTCATGACGCATTCAGCTGCCATTCTCTTTATTTCATATACAATAGTACAATTTTGGCCTTAGGCCGTTTTCAAGTGTCTAAAACGGAAACATTATACATTTGACACATTAATGACACTTGTGATTTTGATGTAGGAACAAGTCATATCTGTAGATATACCAGGCGCACTATAACTTACTTTATGGATGATTTTTTAATAGTAAATTATGCCATGTGTACCGTTGCTCCTATGACTCCATATTATGACTACAAAATAAATCCGAGATGTTTTACGCTGTTTTAGGAGCACGTTACTTTCGAGCAGAAGTTGCAAAACTCTTATATATAAGGCTCATGTTTCAACGTATTAAACTAGGAAGATATAATTATTTTACAGAAATTTGTTAATTAATCTTCATATGCTATTGTCCTTAATTATATATAGCTACCGTTCTTCATTGGTGTAAATATGACTGTAGGTAATTTCTTTCAAGTCTTGTAAATTTATATTCTTTTACTGTGGGAGCACGTCATTTTTGGATAGTTGGTACAAAGGTCTTATGTGTGAAATCTATCACAGTACTCTAACTAAACAGTACTGAAAACTACGAGAGACGACTGAACACTGCTTTATGGTTGCGTGATGTTTCGCATTACAGTCATACTTATTAATGAGTGTTGCGATAATTTTACATCTTATGGTTCTGTAATGCTTCGTCATAGAACTGGTAAAATGTTGTCTAGGAATTTCCCATTTTGCAGGTCTTTTTGCTCATTTAAAATTCTGTCTGACTGATGTTTTAGATGGATGTAAATTTCAGTTTTTTCCATTACAGCCATCATTTTTCGTTTCTGTAACTTATGTAATATTTAAAGTGGTATATCTCAATAACCGTTGTAGATTGGTAGTGGTTCCGTAACTGGTGTATAATTTTGTATTCTTGCAACATCGAGTAATTTTGTCGGAAATAGTACCTAGATATGGCCATAAAATAACTTTATTTTTCTGTGGTTCATTTTTGTCCCTGGTTAAAGTTATTTCATCTATGGGACTGGCATATGTTTGATTGGTTTTCTTTTTGAATAATGTGTCTACTAAGTTTATAGGATAATCGTTACTTATAGCTACATTTTGGAGAAGATATAACCCTTTCTCAATTATTTCTTTTTTCAGTGGTAATTTATTTAGTCTATGTAACACAGAATGAAAATATGCGAGCTTGTGTGCTCATGGATGCCATGACTCGTTGTGGATAATTATGTCTGTTGTCGGAGGTTTACGAAAAATGTCGAATATATGTTCAGATTTTTCGTTTGAAATTTTTAAATCGAGAAAGTGTATGTTCTTATTTTTTTTCTCTTTCCATAGTGAAATTAATTTTTGGATTCAAACTGTTGAATTGTGAATGCATGACATTATCTCACCTGTTGTGCCATGAACGATAGTTAAATATAATTAAAAACAAAAGTATATGCAGTGTTAATTAACAACTATCCGTAAAATAATTATAAGTTTCCTATGTTAAGTAGGTTGAAACATGAACCTTATATACAAGAGCTTTACAACAAATGATAGAAAATAACGTGCTCCTAAAATAGCGTAAAACATCTCGGATTTATTTTATAAGCATAATATGGACTCATGGAGCAACAACATACATGGCATAATTTACTACTAAAAAGTCATCCATAAAGTACGTTATAATGCGTCTAGTATATCTATAGATATGTGTTGTTCCTGCATCAAAATCACATGTGTCACTAGTGTATCCAATGTACAATGCTTCCGTTTTAGATACTTGAAAATGGCCAAAGACCGAAATTGTACAATCGTACATGAAATAAAGAGAATGGCAGCTGAAGGCATCATGAAATCCTTCAAAATTTTCTTTATTGTGTCAGTGGTAATCCCTTTCTTGAAAATCTTGTAGGTGCTCCAGTCTTCAAGTTCGTTAAACGTTGTTCTTGTCTTGACGATACCAGGTGCAATTTTTTTCACTTGAATCCATCTACGTTTCGACATATTTTCGTTGTGTTAATTTGTGCGGTGTCGGCTCCTTCTTTAAAACAAAAATGTCCTCAGGCTGGAGCATAATAGCCACAAATGCACTGTTAGGTATCGCATTCTCCGTAAATCTTGCAAGCTTCTTAGGTACTTGTCACTCAGACTTTCTTCCAGCCTCTTACGTTTTCCAATCCGAGCAAAATCTCTGTCACACATTGCAAATAGTTAGAAAGTTTTATAGCACTTAGCGCGCCTTAGCCTCACTAGTGGGCCGGCACGTACCGTTCATGCTATCTTTCGGGCCTCGTATATGCCACTACAAATGTTCGTAGCGTTTGCCTCGCTTTTCACGTTGTTGGCGACGGCACTTACCTTGGTTTTTCGGATCCAACTAAAAAAAAAACAGTATTTTTGGCACTTAGCACGTTATTGATTTCCATTCTACATATTTCTGCAGAGTACTTCAACGACTTGTTAAGTTCATGCCACGTCAAGCCTTTGCACTACGCCGGACAAAAGGAGTTCCGACACGATATTAAGAGGCACCCCATGACTTTTACCAACTCAGTGTAAAATCACCGATACGACAGCACTCTGAATTTACGGGTAAAAATTCCACTGTAGAGATTGTCTTGGCACTCCGGATCTGAAAATGATAACACGAATATACCAAGAAAGGAAACATGATTAATTTCTTTTACAGCAAGAACCATAGCGAAGTATGCTAGCAGTTCAACTTCAGGTGACGAAAATATCAACTTCGCATGACGAAAATACAAGTATCTTATCAGCACTTTACATAAAATTCACAACTTCTTAAAAATTACGATGTTTCGAACGCGCCTGATGTTATAATATTACAGAGTTCCAAGTAAACTGTAAGGGGGATCAGTGCTAAAGAGGTGCTCTCAAAAACTGCGGTAAGCACCCTTACAGAGTAGTGCAGATGATGCTAATGTTTAACTTAAACAGGAAAGGAAATATTTTGGTGTAAACTTCGGGTCTTATAATCAATCAAAATCTCAAATCCGTAGTCCTGATTTGCATTTTACTTGTGTACTCCAAATCTCTACAAAAGATTGCAGCACTGCATTCAAGAGGACCGGTTTGTTCCCTACACGGAACCAAAACAGTGTTAATTTGAATACGTGACAACGTCGCGCTTAACACAACTTCGTGCAAAACATAAATAAAAACTTAAAATAGGAATGAAGAACAGTCTATTAGTAAAAATCCTCTGTCATTAGCATCAAATTATGAGAACCTCAAAGCAGTCTTCATTAAGCTGATACTGAACTATGCGTCTGACTGCCCTACAGCTTTCGTAGCGAAGAAAAATTGAGTACGGTTAGAAGTACCACTAACAATGGGTATTATACGTAAATTATTGAACTAATTATTCGAAGTACATACCACCACCTAACTACGTTAAATTCAGCCTTTTATTTCTAGCATGATACGTATTAACTGTAAATACCATACAAAATTGTGACCATGACATTCAGTAGTCACACTAATTCCGAGAACAAGTATAAAGAGAACTTCGCCTCAAGGTAAGATTTGTTGAACTACTTCTTTGAAATTCCAGTGGCAAAGTTCAGGTACAACGAATTCCAGAATTTCAGATACCTCCGATTTTTATAACAACGTTACAGCGAAATCCATCAGGTTCATACCTTCTGAGAAGAGGTGCTACGCATGTGACCGCGGAGCATACAGTTATGTTGCTACGAAGAAGTGATAAGCTTGGCCCAAGACGAATACCGTTACGAACCCACGTGTCAGTACACTAGAGTTTTCTTTTGTCGCTTTTTGTCATGGAGTTGCGTTTTTCTTCATCGTGAATATGACACTTGTAAATGTGTGCATGTCCTCTTCCTGGCGACACCGTCAGATTGACCTAAGAGAAAGTATAATGTTTGGTGACAGTAGGAGTGAAACGTCAGTGACATTGCAAGTTAGAGGCAGTCCTGAAGACGCACTCCGATGGCCTAATTGCTTGGGATGACTGCTGGAGGCAAGCAGGAGATTCACATTCTGATCCCGATCTGGTACAAATTTCATTTGTTAGACTAAAGTGCGCGTCATATATCTTGGCGGCCGAGTTTAGGTTCGTTCTGCGCATCTGACGTCACAAAACAGTCAGCCAATGAACAGAGAACGACGTTGCCAGATCTCGACAGCAGTGCAGAGCACGGACGAGTGTCTTCAGTTTTAGAAACGTTCAGTCATATAGAAAGTAATAGAACAAAAGCAATGCCTTGATAGCAGACTTTCTTTTGTAGAAAGTTTGGAAAAAGCATTCTTTATACCAACTGCTTCATATTCTATTAATTAATTAAACCAAACAAGCAATAAGACTCCTAACTCAGGCGATAGCTAGAAAAGGTGTTTGTTTCAATCTCACGAACTGCTTTTTCGCAATAAAGAACAGCGGTAATTGTTTATTTCCTATTGTACTTCGACGAAGCGTGAGTAATTCATAGTCATACCAACAGTGTTTATAAGTAGTTGCGTGAGGTGTTAGAGTCCTTATGGAGTCACACTGTTCGATGAGTTGAGGTAGCGGAACGGTTAAGGTGTTGGGCTGCCTAGTGAAAGGTTATTAGTTCAAACCTTGTGCGGTGCCTCATATTTTCTTTATTTAAAAACAATATTGGAGTGCCTTACTTCACGAATTTTATTCGTTTGAATGAAATTTCTAGTGCTTTGCCTCTTCATTAACTTTTTCGCTGCTGCAGACACGTGCTCTCCGCATTCCGCGCTGTGCGCGATTTTGTCATCACTGCACTTCTCGCCTGTGCAGACACATGGTGTTCCCACTGTTTTGACACACTTATCATTCGATTTCACAAAAACTATTTGGCCAAAAAATTTGATTTTTACACGTCTTCTTGACTGATACCTTCCCCCCATAAATGACTTAATTTTGTTTTGATGTGCAGCATTAAATGTAGTAAACCATTGCACGAAATTTTGAAGAGTTTGCAGAGGTAAAAGTCCATAGCGTATACTTTCCGTATGGTCGATTTTAGTTGCCACAATGTTGAGAATGAAATGTTGACAAGATACCTAAATTTCATATAATATTTACTGTATAACAGTATCTCATTTAATTTAAGTACCACATAGGTGTCGTATGTAATATTGAGAAATATTCCGTCTTTCGCGACTGTAATAAAAGTTTTATTTACACAGGCGCGTTTGGCTTTATTTTAAAGCACTTCCATCGGTGAAAGGTATGGCACATACACAATGGTATTCATGTTCTATTTCTCGTTTTTGTTCCACAGTCGCAGTTTTACCAATGGTATTGAAATATATCCCTCTTCTGCAACTGTAATAAACGACTTATTTAGACCAGACGCGTTTCTCTCTTTTGAAGCATCATAAGAGGACTGTATTTTGTGTCCTCCATTGCCAAGTCACCTTTCGTAGTTTTGTGCTGCGGTAGCACAATATTCAACGTTTGTGTTGGCTCATCAGTGTTTTAGCAAATAAATGCTGTTTGTGTGTGCCACACACAAAATTTTATTTGACATAGCTCTGAGCACTTCGCTGACAGACGGTATATTCAAGTCCTAATGTTTTTGTAAGTCCAGAGTTTTGTTTAATGTATTTTGTCTACTTCCTTTTGATTGAATGAAGTGCTTTAAAATAAAGCCAAACGTGCCCAGTGTAAGTAAAACTTTTGTTACAGTCGCAAAAGGTGGAATATTTCTCAATATTACATACGACACTTATGTGGCACTTAAATGAAATACATAGGTATCTTGTCCACATTTCATTCTCAACATTGTGGCAACTAAAATCGACCATCCGGAAAGTATACTCTATGGACTTTACCTCTGCAAACTCTTCAAAATTTCGTGCAATGGTTTATTATATTTAATGCTGCATAATAACTGCGTTGAACATCGAAACAAAATTAAGTCATTTATGGGGGGAAGGTATCAGTCAAGAAGATAGGTAAAAATCTAATTTTTGAGCCAAATAGTTTTTGTGGAATCGAATGATAAAGAGTGTCAAAGCAGTCGGAACACAATGTGTCTGCACAGGCGAGCAGTGTAGTGACAAAATCGCCCACAGCGCGGAATGCTGGGAGCACGTCTTTGTAGCAGCGAAAGGGTTAATGCGGCCGTGGTGGCTTTACTTCATGAACTGCGCGCTCCCCCCTAAACGTAAGCTTGCGAACTATGCTATACTATGGCGCAGCTTCTCTTGGCGCGTGCGTTGTGTGCAACTGGCAACGCAGCAATCTCCCGCGTCTAGGCGGGCATGCGCGATCCGCCAAGATAAAAGAATTGAACTATAGATGAAGTTGTAGGAAACAGTTTCAGGCTGAAGGTTAGGATATATCACATTAAGAAAATTGTGATAACAATTTGCTAGTAAAAAGCTTACATGTAATGACCGTAATAATAAATTACAAGACATATAAGTCTGCCTGCTTAGTTGAGTGTTAACGTGTTTGCCTACCATGCAGAGGACCCGGGTTGGATTCCCGGCGGGTTGGGGGTTTTCTCCGCTCGTAGACTGGGTGTTGTGTTCTCATTATCACCGACACGCGAGTCACCCACTGTGGCGTCACCTGAAATAAGACTTGCAAGCCCGGGGCCGAACTTCCCCGATTGGGCCGCTCGGCCAACAACGTCACACGATCATATTTACAAGACAAATATATTCCGCGTAAATCAGTCGCGGTATCGTTTCGCCATTTCCGTGTTAACTAAATGCATTATGTCCACTTTCATATTTTGGACACGACCTCGCGCATCGCGTCCGTACTCAGTGCCTACCTCCCGCACTAGAGCCGTGCTGCAGTTACAAAGAAAACGAACGGCGGAAAAAAATAGTGCACCTCCCCTGGCTAAGGTGAGCGATAACCTTACGAAAACCATATTAGAGGAATATAATTACGATTTTTTTCCCTGTTACTGTAACATTCGCAGAAAAAACTCTTTTACGCATTCTGAGTGACTCAAACACGAAATATGAAAGACCTATATCTATATAGTATTGTAAGTTCTATTGTATCTGTGCATATGTTCTCGTGTGAGTGATATTCAGTAATTAAAAATATATCTTTATATAATGGTTGGTATCCAGTCAGATAAACTATTTGGCGACTGCAGACCTTTTTTGCTTCTTTATTCTAGCATTACGAATTTTGGACGCATCTTCCTTCGTACGTTTCTGCGAACAAAGCAGATTCACTGGAACTAGAAAAAAGGAGTCATTTCCTCAGCATGACGTCACTCTTTCTTTCCTCGAACCATGTCTGCACCAAACAATAGCACGAATGTCAAAATCGAAATTCAAGGCAATGATGATTGTTTTTTTTTGTCATCAAAGGGATTGTGCACATTGATTGGGTACCAGAGGGACAAACAGTGAATCAGCATTACTACATTAGCATCCTGGCTACCCTACGTGAGCGAGTACGGAGAAAACGGAACGATTTGTGGAGAAAAAAGTCATGGATCCTTCACCAAGACAATGGCCCCAGCCCACAGTGCGTTGTCAGTGAAGACGTTTTTGGCAAAACACAACATTCCCATATTAGATCATCCACCCTACTCACCTGATTTGGCCCCCTGTGACTTTTTTCTTTTCCCTAAAGTCAAGTCAGCTTTGAAAGGAACTAGATTTTAGACTGTTGAAGCAGTAAAAGAAAAAGCGACGGAAGTAATGTATGGACTTACCGAAAATGATCTGCAGCATTGCTATGAACAGTGGAAAATTCGTATGGAGCGGTGTAGAGACCGAGGAGGAGAGTACATTGAAGGAGATAACATGAAATTGTAAATAATTGTAAATAAATGTTTTTTCCAGCATCAGTCCGGTTTTTTTCTAGCCGCACCTCGTATACACACGAGTCCGTAGCCCGCATCTCGTGGTCGTGCGGTAGCGTTCTCGCTTCCCACGCACGGGTTCCCGGGTTCGATTCCCGGCGGGGTCAGGGATTTTCTCTGCCTCGTGATGGCTGGGTGTTGTGTGTGATGTCCTTAGGTTAGTTAGGTTTAAGTAGTTCTAAGTTCTAGGGGACTGATGACCATAGATGTTAAGTCCCATAGTGCTCAGAGCCATTTGAACCATTTGAACGAGTCCGTTAACTTCCAAGATGGACTCAGCAAATCGCCGTTTAAAGACCACAACACAAGTAACAGAAGAATATTCGTCTGATACAACAGTAATTCTCATTATTAGGATACCAAAGAATAATTTTGTGGTCGTTTCAACTAGTCTGCTAACTATTCGGAAGGGAAGCGTTTTCGTGCATGGGACTATAGTGAAGACGTGAACGAATATTTTAAAAGCCAACAAATTTTACACCGTAAACACTCCGGCCTTAATAAAAATCGTCAAACAAAGAGTTCCAATACTTAGTGGCTAAGTTACGAAGTACATTTTTCCTTCGTATTTATCCCAATAAATATCAACAAGGAGATGTTGTATCGTTGGATACTACCGTAAGTGTCAAAACACACTGATGAACTTTGATTACATTGTGGTAGAGATCATTTTATTCACACATCAGTCATTATGCTTCCTCTCTTTTCATGAAAGAGCAAGTGCTAGGTCGGAACATGTGGTGGTTTATTCTATGTATTTATTGTGAATTAATTTATTTATCGAGATAAATATGTATTTAAAATCGATGCTGAGTGGACAGAGACAATCGCGCCCTAATGGACGTCAGGTTAAGTCCACATAATTTCAGGCTTCAATAACGCTGCAAAAACTGATGAACTAGTGCCATAGTGGTCTTATTTTAAAGGGGAAGTATGACGCTATATCGTCAAAAGTTTACTTGCTGAGAGATGTGGCTGTAGTACAGTTTTAAGGTTCATTATTTAAGCAGCAAACAGCCTCAAGTACTGTTTAAAAAAGTTTATTTAACTCAAGCCATTACTGGATTCGCATATATTAAAAATCCATCTTCGGTTGGCTCTTATAGCTTTCCTTTCTTCCCCGCTGGGGTCATGATTTGTGTGCGTTACTTATGTGGTGCACTAAGATAAGCAAAAGATCTTTTCGTTCGTAATTCGGTTAAATTACGAGAGATTTTTTTCGTTTTTTACCTTCACAGAAAAGTTTATGAAATGATTTTTGAGTTAATAAAACATGAAATTTGGTGGAAACTAACGTAGTGTGTGTTTCTGTATGACGAATTCGTCCTGTATTTGTGTTTTGCATTATAAAATTAACACGTCTTCAAATTTGCAGAACATGACCCATATTCATATGAATAACAACACCAGTAGTCCAGAAGCGTTAGGGTAGTAAATATGTTAAGTTACAAATGCCGTATATAGTGAGTAAAGGCAGTACGACAGCATTGTGTGCCAGCAACTATCTGACATTCGTGGTAGCCGGTAGTCGCGACTGCGCACAGACAAATAAAGCCCATTATTTTCGGCTTAAACGATTTCTGCACGTGTCTATAAGCTTGATCATAAGCTATATCATAACCGGAGACTAAATGGAAGAAAACTTAATCAACTGTCTCCTTGGTGATTTTTATTTGATGGGAATTTGGCAATGGTCCAAAGCAAGTTACTATGCATAGCGTCAGTTCTCCTAATGCTGAAAACATCATCGGAGCTTATAAAGACTTAAATAGTAGTCTGATGCTTAAATAAGCTTACCTGAGCTAGTTTAAAATTAAAACTGCTATTTTAGTCTTTATGGCCTCAGATGATGTCCCCAGCAGTAGCAACGAAACGATAGGCACGACAACATAGCCCGGTCCACGTCCTAACGCCCTTAAAACAAAAATCGTCAAGGAAGCGAATACTGGTCAAGAAAGTCAACATTTTATGTTTAATCAGGTACTTTTCTGAAAAGGTATGTAACTGTTACAACCCATCTCTGACTCCAGATGTGTATCTAAAGAAACTGCCAGGGAAAGAGGATAATTAGAAAACACTCCACATCAGTACGTAGCTTCCGTCACTACGCACACGGTAGCTCGAGAGAATAGATCTCTCCGACTTTGTGCCTTAAAAAGGAAAATAAAAAACATTATCCAGGTGCGAGTAGGACTCGCTCTCAGAGGATTCAGTTCAAACTTAATTATACATGTAGACAATTCATCCATCACAAGTGTCGAAAGTCTGGACAATTTTTGCCTCTTATAGACATTGAAGGCTGCGAGATATCGGTCCCGGGAATTCCAAGACTTTCGAGAGTGTTTTAAGTATGAAGTCGAATAACAAATGACAAAATTAATATTTTTTCGTGTTATATAATTACAAATGAACATTTTCAGATGTCTTCCCTGTATTTGCACTATGAGCCCTCGCTTCTTGCCAAATTTCATGATTCTAGGTCAACGGTAAGTACTCAATTGTTTTTAATGAATGAGATTGTGAGTATAAGAGTATGTGACATAAATTGCCGTATCTTTCTAATGCACAGGCGCAGAAGTTTCAGTTCCTTACACCGTCGAGGGACCGTAGAACTTACTATGTGACGTAAATTTCTACTTGATACGTCAACCCATTCCTGAGCAAAAGGGTTTTCAACAGTCACACAGACAGACAGACGGACAGGAAAATGATCCTTAAGGGTACCATTTTTACCGATTAAGGTACGGAACCCTACAAAACGAATTGGTACTGTTTATGAACACTGCTGCTTATTAAAATGGGACCAACAGGGTGGATACAAATAACGAAATTTCAGTCCAGGTCTGACTTTTCAGTCTGCCTTTCGAACTCGCATTCATCTCGAATGTTGTGGAAATTCGCCAGCTACGCGTGGTTCGGATTCCGCGTTAAACTCCCTTTGCCTGGTTGGTAACTCGGGTAGGTTAGGGACACGAAGACAACTGACGCCCAATTGGAAGTCTTTCACCAGGGCACTGAGCTACACAAAATTATTATATAGCTATTAGATTCGCCATGTTTCGCAGCTGCTAAATATGTATGGAAATTGGATATACATCCTAAACTTTCCTTCCTCTCTTTGCCATCTCATCCTGCCCCCCTTTTGTCCATCTCCTCCTCCTACCTCCTCCTTCTCTGCACCACCCCCTCCCCCTATCTCTGCCCACCTACCCCTCCCATCTTTCTCTCTCCTCATCCTCATTCCTCTCTCTTTGTCCATCTCCTCATCAAGCCTTCTCTCTCAATCTTCGCCTCGCGGTCCGAGGCGTCTTGTCACAGTTCGCGCGGCTCCCCCCGTCGGAGGGTCGAGTCCTCCCTCGGGCATGAGTGTGTATATTGTCCTTAGCGTAAGTTACTTTAAGTTACATTAATTAGTGTGTAAGCCTAGGGACCGATGACCTCAGCAGTTTGGTCCTATAGAACCTTTCCAATTTTTTTCTCTCCATCCCCTCTTCTCCTCCTGTGTCTATCTCGTCCTCTCCCTCTCTATATCTATTTCCTCATCCCCTTCTGTTCATCTCTTCTTGTTCCCTCTCTCTGATATTGAACCTTGATTGGGAACTGAAGTCGCTTAAAATCAATGGGAAAATCTCTTGGAATCATTGGTATACAAAGTGTGAGAGAGACCTCTCCAGCGCTGGATTTCTGAGGACAGCAAATTCAGTTGTAGTATTTCACATCCGGGAGTGGGTAGCATTACAAAATTTCAGGCGATTCAGATTTCATAGCAGTATTTTAATCGTAAGCTCATAAGCCATAAATAAAACTGCCATCTTTCCAGTAATACCGACGGCGAGGAAGGAAACAAATGAGCACATTGTTCTGTATACAGCGTTTGTTGAAAACGGTTTATAAGGAGAAAGAAAACGTATTGGAGAAACAACTTGTTTAATGATTTACGTGCCCTGCAGTCATACCTAAAACTGACTCCGAGACAAAAATGTGAAACCACATTTTCATAGCAAAGCATTCTGTAACAGCAAAACTGTACATTATTGTTCAAGCGAACATACAGCACATGTCCGTCTGCGTTATTAAGGGGGGGGGGAATGGAAAAGCTGTGTAGCACATGACGCGTAATAACCCATATTTTATTCATCCAGAATTTGAAAATGAATCGCTTACCACATTTTCGCTGTTCATGTAGTAAAACTGCCACATGTATGACGTTTCAATTTAATATTTCTGAACTATTAACTTTGCACCATATATCGCACAATATACCACTGGATGTACTTTCAAAATTATATCATTGAACAGCACTTAGTTGAGGAGATACAACGTGTACAAATACGTTAAATATATGTGAAATATCTGTGACATGTGCGTATTCGTACAAAGCCAGAGGTCAAAAGCTCATCCTTAACACCTGAAACGATTTCAACCAATTTTGGTACACATATTAGTTACAATATGTAACGAAATACTGTGCGGGTAAGCACCATCTGCCTCCTACCGCGGTTAGCGTGGGAGAGAAGGAGAGAGGAGGAGATGGACAGATAGCGAGGAGGAAGGAGGAAATATGCACAGAGAGGGGAGAGGAGGAGATGGCCAGGGAGAGGGGGAGGGGGAAATGGACGGAGGAAGAGGAGAGGTGAAGATGGACAGAGAAAAAGAAGAGGAGATGAACAGAGAGATGGGCGACGAGGAGATGGACAGGGAGAGAGAGAGAGAGAGACAGGGAAGAGGAGGTTGACAATGAGAGGGAGGAGGAAAAGATGGACAGAGGGAAGGTTTAACGTCCCGTCGATAGCGAGGTCATTAGAAATGGAGCTCAAGCTCAGTTCGGGGAAGGATGGGGAAGGAAAGCGGCCGTGTTCTTTCGAAAGAACCATCTCGGCATTTGCCTTAAGCGATGTAGGGAAATCACAGAAAACCTAAATCAGTATGGCCAGACTCGTTTTTGAACCGTCGCCCTCCTGAATGTGAGTCTAGTGTGCTAGCTGCTGCGCTACCCTGCTCGGTATGGACAGAGATGGAACGAGCAGATTGACAGAGAGGGGGGAGAGGAGCAGATGGTCAGAGAGGGGGGAAGGCGGAGATCGACTAATAGAAGATTGGAAGAAACAGATATCCCGACAACGCCAGGTATTCAGCTATAGAGTGGAGCGTTGGGAAATAATTTTGCTGCACCCCGACTCCCGCCCACAAATAGTTGCAAATATTCAAGTACTCACCACTGATTCTAATCGGACTTGTTTAACCATTTTCTACACTACAATGATCACGATTAACGTTGATAAAAGCAGAGCTCTACAAGTAGGATACAAATAGCTCTTCTGTTGCTAGTTAGTGCTTTAGTATTGCAGGAAAACCTTAAAAATGTTGTAAAATGTTATATGGCTTTACTTAATAATTAAATCAAAGTTACTTTCCGAATCGACTTCTTATAACTATTAACGAGGACGTTGATTGTAGTAGGTACGCATAAATGAAAAGGTTGAAGTAAGACGTGATGAGATATAAGACGAAATCAGATCAAATGAAATCATGATTGTCACCAACGAGGAAAAAATACACTGCAGCGTGAAGATGTTAGCTGTCCCGGATCACCAACAGCACTTCGGCGTCGGTGCGCACAGTAGTGAGTATAAAGTGACATAATAAGTTGCCAGGTAGAGGATGAGCAGCGGATGTTTACAAAAGGAGCGACGGCCGGCTGCCCGCCGTGAGTCAGTGCGGCCCGTGTGTGGTCAGTGACAGAGATTTCCGTTCTGGACGGCGGCCACCAGAACAGGTTTCTACCGTTCGCCGCGGGGAGCGCCTGCAGGCTTGTAGAATGGGCGTAGCGGCGGCCGCCTCGCCGCATTCAGCACCGGCCATCTGGAAAGCATGACCACATCGTGCAGTCGCTGTAACTGCATCTGTGTTACAGCATTACGTGCTGGTAACCATATTTCTCTCGCCCTTCCCAATTCACTGGTGCTCCAAGCCGTTCAGTACGAGGAAAGAATTACTGCATCGTTGGCAACGTATAGACGAACTGGGCAGCCGCCGAGGGGCCGAAATTTCTGGGCCACCAAGTTTTGAGCAACCATTTTTGAGCAACCATTTTCTTGTCGTTCAGTCCATAGCTTTTGAAAGAGAAATCTTGCTGCAGCTGATGTAAATGACTTAATAATGCCCATGTGGCCTCAGATTACTTCGCCTCTAATGACGATACTTTGGTGCTCTCATTATGATGTACAAGGTGGTTATAATCAAACTTTCGCCACTTGAGAGGGCCCCATCAATAGTGAGTGATCGTAGGAAAATGAAAAATTGTGGAAACATTTGCAAAAGCACACTGAAAGGAAATAACGAATAAACCATTGAAAGAAACACATTTTAATTTCCACGTGAGAGGATAACATTTGTTAACTACGTACCATGTTTACTTGCCAGGTTACATACGTTGCTCGATGTGACGACAATCTGTAGTCATGACAGCCTGGAACCGCGCTAGAGATTGCTCTACTGTTGCCCGAAATATTTCAAGTGGGATGTTATGTACCTCCCTCTATATGCTTATCTTCAACCTCCAGCGAGTGTTAGTGTCCAGATGATAAACCTAGCATCTTCTTCAACAATTTGTGAAGCAATTGGTCGTCGGCCTCTCCGAGGAGAGATTTCCAAATCGCCAGTTGATTCGAACTTCCCAGTTCTTTTTTTTTTTTTTTTTTTTTTTTTTTAACCCGGTACGGAAAGAGCAACTCTCTGTATTCCTTTAACGGTCGATACTCGGGAACAGCAGTAGGCTGTTGTTTCTATGAAACAGCTTTATGAGTAAAGCCATGCTCACCTTGTCCAGACCGATGTTGACTGTCTGCAACTGTATTGCACACTGATGCTCTTGTTTCAGCCCTACCTCGCCATACCAGTACCGGTGCCTAACAGCAAGTCATGACACTAAAACTGTTAACAATGCAAATCCTGCAGCGCGCAGTCTGCACATCATTCCCGTTATATACGATATCGCAGCCTGTATTATTCCGAATTACGATGCAATTTTCCTTTAGTCATACATGCATGTCCAAAGTAACACTGAATCGTAATTTGGAAAAACACAGACACTTCAATATCGTAGCTGGCCGCGGTGGCCGAGCGGTTCTAGCCGTTTCAGTCCGGAACCGCGCGACTGCTACGGTTGCAGGTTCGAATCCTGCCTCGGGCATGGATATGTGAGATGTCCTTAGCTTAGTTAGGTTTAAGTAGTTCTAAATTCTAGGGGACTGATGACCTTAGATGTTAAGTCCCATAGTGCTCAGAGCCATTTGAGCCATTTTTCAATTTCGTATTTATCTTCCTATACCAAGTCAGAACTTTCAAATGAAATACCTCCGCTCTACGGGACTATACATAATGGATGTAGGCGTACAGGTTGTAGACAGGTTTCTGGGGACATGTGGGAGATTGAGTCTGGCCGTGAGTCGCGTTCGGATAGCCAAATGGTAAGGCCCCCGCTCGCTATCAGCGGGAAATCCGAGTTCGAGTCCCCGTCTGGCTCAAATTTTCGTTGTCGTCATTCCATTATACAGCCGATGGTAGTTCAGATTTGCATCTGCGAATATATTTCTTATATGACATCCTTGTTAGGTTTAGTGCACATTCGATAATCGTTTTCCCTCTACACTGACTCAAGTAACGCAGTTTAATGATAACCAACGTGTACAACATGTACAAACCTTCCTATTATCTGTCGATATCGAGCTTTTCTGCCGATTGCTGACTGTATAGTACATACTAAACTAAAATGAACTCCGTCCGAACAGGCGTTGGAAGACCCAACGGTATCGACCGGCCGCCGTGTCATTCTCAGGCCACAGGCGTCACGAGTGCGGATATGAAGGGGCATGTGGTCAGCACACCGCTCTCACGGCCGTATGTCAGTTTACGAGACAGCAGCCGCTACTTCTCAACTAAGTAGCTCCTCGGTTTGCCTCACAAGGGCTGGGTACACCTCGCTTGCCAACAGCGCTCGGCAGATTGGATGGTCACCCATGCAAGTGCTAACCCAGCCCGACAGTGCTTAACTTCGGTGACCTGGCGGGAACCGGTGTTACCACTGCGGCTAGGCCGTTGGCCTGTGTAATACATAGCTGTATCAAATTTGCTCCCACTCATTCTAATTCTCATAGCTTCACTGAGACCGAGAGCCAGTAATTCGAATCGTGTGCTGGCGTAGACGTCTGTTCAAAAAATACGATGTGCGTATAAGGTTGTATCCGGCCAACACTGATTTGTCTACACATCAGTGTATCATGCCCCGCTAGTGAGCAACGAAACATAATGTTCCCACACAACAGCCCCCCAAAACTATCTGGAATTTCTTATCAGTGATACCCATCTCCGTATCCCAGGTCGCTAATGCATACTTACATGGCGAGGCTCGTCTCAAATTAAGCCACAACAATCCTGGTGGCGCAAAACTTTCCGTCGCCAGCATTTGGCCGTTAGGGGGAAGAGATGTGGTGCGTACAATTTATGATCATCATACATAGCAACAATGTCATAGGAAAAATTCAAACATGTCTGCAGTGTGTCATGAGGTGAGAGCATGTGCCATTGTCTATGGTGATCTGACCTTCGTGTGGGGGCTTTGAGCTCGACATCCACCTTTGCTGCTACTCGAGAGGAGGAGGCTATGAATCGATACTGGATTTTATGCTTTCCCTTATACTCCGCAAGCCGCTGTACAGTGCTTCTGTTGTCATGCTTTACTGACAAAGACTCCAACCACTTGAACAATATCTTTGAACTGGTCGCATTAGCGCCTTGTGTGCAATTTCCTTTACAGATGCACTATACAGGTACTTTCCCAGAACCCATCGAATAAAGCAGGGTCTTTCATTTGCGTTCCCTAGCTCTGATTTTATGCAATCGTACCATTTCATATCACCTCTTAATATTACCCTAAAATAGTTATACAATGTGTCATGCTCAAGACGTTCAACACTGATCTTGTAATCGGATATTACCGTTTCTTTCTATTTCTCAGGGGCATCATCTTGCATTTGCCCACATTTAAGAGAGCATCCACTCATTACAGAAAGCGAAAATTTTGTCAAAATCTTTCTGCATTTCCTTACAACCGTCCAAGGACGATACTTTCATGCAAATCACAGCGTCGTTAGCAAGCTATCTTACAGTGCTGCTCATCCCTTCGTCCATAAACAGACAATATTGCACTGTCCAACTATTCATCACAGTCACCCACACGAACGCAACATCAAACCACATCCACTAGAACTCTACGGGACAGCAATGCTGGGTTGCTGGACCTGTTCCAAACGTTAGTTCCTTAAGTATCGGACTGACTTATCAGTGAAACCTACAAGGCAGTGACAAACATATAGAACTAAGGACATAAAATATCTGGCTAGCACAATTGAAGTTGATTCACAGTGTTATAGTTATGGTAGGTCAATTGCCACATAATAAAACTTTCTTTTGAGAGCAATGAACTTATATGACTTTATCAATAGACTGAGAACACTACAGCTGAAGGATTCGGACTTGTTAGTAAGTTTCGATGTCGTTTCACTCTTCACGAGGGTCCCTCTTTTGGATTCATTATCACTTATCGGCAATAAGTTTACGGCCGATATAACGGCGCTGTTTCACCATGCCCTGTCCTCTACTTACTTTCTATTTAATAATGAATATTTTGAGCAACTTGACGGTGTTGCCATGGGCAGTCCTCTGTCCCCTCTGGTAGCCAACTTTTATATGGAAGACTTTGAGGAGAGGGCTCTCGATTCGGCGATGTTGAAACCAACAGTCTTCTGGCGGTACGTGGACGATACCTTTGTAGTGTGGCCTCACGGTGAAGAAGAGCTTTCACGGTTTTTACAACATCTGAATTCCATCCACACAAACATTCAGTTTACGATGGAAGTTGAAAAGGATGGTTGCCTACCATTTCTGGACGTCATTGTTAAACGCAGGGTGGATGGGTCATTGGGGCATTCTGTCTATCGAAAACCCACGCATACGGATCTGTAACTACAGGCGTCAAGCTGTCATCACCCGTCACAAACCATGGGTGTTCTTCGAACGTTGGTGCATAGGGCACATGTCGTGTCTGATAAAGACAGCCTTGCAGACGAATTAGAGCACTTGAAATCGGTATTTCAACATAATGGATATTCTGCACATCATGTCAGTACTGCTTTAAGGAGGAAAAATCGTGACCACCCACAAGATCAAGAGGATAAGGAGGTGTTTAAGTCCAGAGCATTTCTCCCATATGTCGGGAACATTTCATCGAAAGTAGGCAGAATCGTGTGAAAGCAATCTTCCGGCCACCTACAAAGACTCGTGCTCTTCTGGGCTCAGCCAAGGATGATCTGGGATTACGGAAGGCTGGAATTTATAAAATACCTTGCGAGTGTGGGAAAGCCTACATTGGTCAAACCACACGCACAGTACACGACCGCTGCGTTGAACATGAGCGCCACACTCGCCTTTTACAGCCCAGTAAGTCGGCCATAGCCGAACATTGTATATCCACAGGACATACTATGGATTATTCGGCCACGAAAATCTTGGCCCCATCCAGATCCTTCTGGGATTCAGTTGTGAAGGAATCCGTCGAAATACGTTTAGCGGAAAATCTTATTAATCGTGATGGCGGCTTTTTATTGAATAAGGCCTGGGACCCGTTGATTTCTTTAATTTCAACCAAAAGAAAATTTTTTATGGCTTCTGACATGCCGAGCGACAAGTAATTTTATATTTAATATTGAAATTTTCCTTTTATTGTTTTGGACACATCTGTGTGCATGTTTTACTTTTTTCATGCATTCGTTGGCGCTCCATAGATGCAGTAATATTGTAGAGGGCCTTGGAATCGACAGGTGGCGCGCATGCTACGGTAACTTGCTCATGCGCGCCTGCGGCACTTTTAAGTATAAATAGAGCGAATTGCACTAGCAATCTCCAGTGTCAAACACTCGCCTGAAGATGGTTGTAAGGTTTGCAGCCGAAATATCGTGGAAAGAAGTCGATGAGATCCGGCTGCAATCCCGAAATCTTATGGAATAACTTATATCTGATTGAATCATGGGAGTGTTTACTTGATGATACATTAATAACATCCTGTCAGTCTGCTACATTTTCTGTATTCTTAAAAGGATAAACTACTGCTGAAAGCTGCCTGGTGATTTTAGATAACCAGATACGTTGCTTGTAGCCAGCAAATTGTATGAATATGTAATTGAATATAAATGAATATGTAATTCTCTGGAGAATTAAGTCATCATTATATAAATTTTCCTTCTCTTTCTCTCTTCCTATTTTTCTCAAACTCTAGCTGTAAATGGGTCCTTTCCCGTATCGGTGCGGCAGTTGAGGGTGGCCGAGCGGTTCTAGGCGCTACAGTCTGGAACCGCGCGACCTCTACGGTCGCAGGTCGAATCCTGCCTCGGGCATGGATGTGTGTGATGTCCTTAGGTTAATTAGGTTTAAGTAGTTCTAAGTTCTAGGGGACTGATGACCTCAGAAGTTAAGTCCCATAGTGCTCAGAGCCATTTTTAGTTGAGGGTGAAGAACTTGTGTAGGGTAAAAGAAAATAAACAGCAATAGCGAGAATATTAATGACATATTTACAAATACTGCCGACTCAGAATTTACAGATTAAAGATCCTGAGCAGGGAAACTTGTATGAAAGAGCCTTAAAAAGCACTCGACTGCAGCTGAGATTCATCCACTCTAAATAATGTGGAATGATTGGTACGAGCAAAAAGTGTATGCTGTTTTTTCAAGAATGGCGTACACTAATTATGGTAGAAGTCTCACTGGAAGTGGTGGCTTGTTAACATTTCTACACGCCCACTATTGAGCTCGTTGCCCATTTGCTAGGTGATGGAATACAATCGTCTGCTGGAAACACAAACTTTGCTTTCTCAACAGCAAAAGAAGATGTACTGTTTAGCGGATGGTTTCGAAGCGTGAAGGGATCTACTGTAAAAAACGGAACGGTCACGTAATGCTGAAGAATTGAGCTTGCAGACGACGTAGTGTCTTTGAAATCCATTTGAGAAAAACTGCAGGTGTCTATGAAGATACGTTCGCGAATTTATAGCGCTCCTTTACAGTGTGATAAATAAAAGCAGTAAAAGAAGAATTCTGGATTTGTGAAAAGAACTCGATTCTGGTAGAATGCAATAAATAAATGATTAAATGGTTCAAATGGCTCTGAGCACTATGGGACTCAACATCTTAGGTCATAAGTCCCCTAGAACTTAGAACTACTTAAACCTAACTAACCTAAGGACATCACACACACCCATGCCCGAGGCAGGATTCGAACCTGCGACCGCAGCAAATGATTAAATACCGGTGAGTCTGCTATAACAGCTGGTAGCCAGAATTGAGTTCCATAAACATGATGGTGTTCGTTTTTATCAGTTTCTCAGGAGATTAAGATGTGTTCCACTAAAAAATAACTAATATTATGTATTTAACTACTTTAAGTTTGATTGTTTATGACACAATAATGGACATATTTGATTATTCGTTTTTCTCTGTGTGCAGGTGATGAATTGGTAGGTGGTCAACGAACGTTCACCGAAGTAGGTTTGTCATACGAATACGAGAAAAAGCTGCTATTCACGTTCTAGAAACTAGTAACATAAAAATTTAAATTCTGTGTCTCTGAACATATTTTATAGAAGGAGGGCAAGCAGCACAAATTGCCAAACAAGTTGTTTCCATCGTAAATGTCCGTGTGAAATCATTAATTCCTCTCTCTACGGCTGCTACGGGCAGCGGGGGGACGGACCACGGGAGGTATTTCCCGTAAAAATGTATGAGAGATAGCGCTAGCGATCAGACGCGGGAACAGGTATGTGCGGAAAGCAAACTGCTGCGAAAAAAAGGGTGCCGCAACGAACACTTAGCATATCATCATCTTAGAAATTGCCTTAATATCACATCTCAGCCTCACTAATAACTTTCGTGCTTCGGACGTACCTGCTTTTGGGATATGAAAGCGCCTTTTCATCTGTACTGTTTCGTTACAGCTTATCGAAATACGAGGAGCGTTCATTAACTAATGGAACATATGTTTTATTTATTCAGGGTTTAAATACGCCGTATTAGCCACTCTTTTGGCTGTAGTGCCTTTATTTTTTTTTTTTTTCAGTATAGTCCCCGTTCAAAGCGGCGGCATTACGCATCTTACTGGTACAGCCTTTATGCCCACATGGTACCAACCTACTGGATGATGACGGAGCCAACGTCTTGCTACACCATTAACCACCGCATCGTCCACATGCTGCTACTCGCGGGGTGCGTCGTTCATTGGGCGAAACAGATGGAAGTAGGCAAACGTGAGATCCGTTCTGTAGTGTGGATGAGGAAGAACTATCGAATGAAGTTTTGTGAGCTTCTTTCGAGTGCACATACTTGGCGTAGTCTTGGAGAAGGGAGAGTTCATTTGCATTTTTGAAGAGAAGAAAACACTGAAGTCGTTTTTTCAGTTTCCTGAGGGTAGCACAATTCACTTCTGAGTTGATCGTTGCAGCAACAGGGAGGACACCAAACAGAATAACCCGTTCAGAGTTCCAAAAGAGCGCCGCCATGTCTTTACCAGCTGAGGGTGCGGCTTTGAACGTTTTCTTGGGAGGAGAGGTAGTTTTGCGTTATTCCGTGGATTACCATTTTGGTTTCCGATTCGAAGTGATGATCCTATGTTACATCAGCTGTGACAATGACAAAATACAGTCACGATCAGCCTAGTAACGAGCAATCAACTCCGCACAGATGGTCCTTACCGATGTTGTGTGCAACAGAGAACAAAAGCTCATTATTCACATTGTTGAATATGGCTGTGATGTGGGGTCTGAGGGGGGTACGGTCAAATAGGCGGTGCCCCAGGGATCAATGCTGGGGCCACTCCTGTTCCTTATTTATATAAGTGATATGCCCTCTAGTATTACTGGTAACTCTAAAATATTTCTGTTTGCTGATGACACTAGCTTCGTAGTAAAGGATGTTGTGTTGCAACATTGGCCCACTACATCAGTTTTCACAGTTTCTAACACACAATTCAACAAAACCTGACGTTTTAATTTCACGGAATGGGCACATGATTAGTGAAACTGAACAATTCAAATATCTAGGTGTTCAGATAGATAGTAAGCTGTCGTGAAAAGCCCACCTTCAGGATCTTGTTCCTAAACTTAACTGCCATTTTTACTATTCCAGTGGTATCTGGAGTGAGTGATCATTCGACACGAAAATTAGTCTACTTTGCTTATTTTCATTCGCTTATGTCGTATGGTATTATATTTTGGGGTAACTCTTCCCATTCTAAAAGGATATTTTTGGCTCAGAAACGGGCGGTTCGAGCAATAAGTGATGTAATTTCACGAAACTCTTGTCGACCCCTGTTCATGACTCTGGGTATTTTGACATTTGCCTCTCAATATACATCTCCATTACTGTCATTTGTTGTTAACAATATTGGCTTATTCCCATGAATAGACAGCTTTCACTCAGTTAATACCCGGCAGAAGGCTAACCTGCATTTGAAACTGACTTCCTTAACGGTTGTGCAAAAAGATGTGCAGTATACTGCTGCATCCATTTTCAATAAGCTACCACTCGAATTCAGAACTCTTAGCAGTAATCCACGCGCTTTAAAATCGAAACTTAAGAGATTCCTCATGCGTCACTCCTTCTATTCTGTACAGACGTTCCTTGAAAAATTAAGCTGATTCTTGTTGTATTGTTGATTGCGTTTACTTAAACTTATGGACTGACTTTTTTTCTGATTCATAAACATTTATTTTTATCTGTTACTACTTTTATGTTGTAATTTTATCTTCTGATACGTTCCATGACCTTGGAGATTTGCTCCTCAATTTCGACCTACGGAACTTGACGTGTAAATAAATAAATAAACAAATAAACTTATTTACGAGGGACCTTCAAAAGTAATGGAACACACTGCTTTCTCGGAAAATTTCGGTTGAAGAAATAAGGAATTTGTTGTGGGACGTTATGGAATATTCCCGCTTCTGTCTCTGTAGTTTCATGAAGTTCCAGTTAGTGGCGGCATTATACGTAGCAGCATAATGGCGTTTGTAGTAGAGGTGTGCTTCAAGCAGAGAGCTGTCACTGAGTTTCTTTTGGCGGAAAATCAGAGCATTGCACAGATATTTATAGACTCTGGCAGAATGGCAGCGGAGAGTGGCTGTGAACAAAAGCAGGTTAGTCGTTGGGCGTGGCGTCTGTCATCATCGCACATCGTATCAATTCCAGCAGGCACTACGGTCCTAGACGGGGAATCCAAGGACGGAAGTCCAGATCCACAACACTTGTTAGAAGTTAATAATTTTAATAAAGTCTAATGTGTCGGAAAATTGCCAGCCATATAGGTGTTCATTCTGCTCAGGAGTTGGATTTGATGCATTTAGGTGACGCTACTGTGGGTGGATCATAGATCCAGGGCAAAGCCGTAAAAATGCAATAAAATCAGTCCTGTTCGAAACTCACAAATTTTTATACGCATATGGGTACTCGCTGTACTCAGTAATTTGATAATTATTCTGTTAACAAACCTCCTTGTGGCAAAACGTCCATTCAAACCGATGTGGTGCTCAGTATCACATAAAAGTGCAAGTTCAACCTCAACAGTCATACACGAAACAGAATCGTTATTACAATGATGAATATAGAAGAACAAAAATTGCAGGTAATTCGCTGAAGGTGTTCAATAAGCTGAATGACTTGAGATCTTTACACAATGATAACTTGGTACAATGGTCACGTTCACAGTTTATGAGAACAAGAGAAATTTATTCAAATGTTCACTTTGCAAGACGCAAGTATTGATCAACCAACTAGTAACCACAGAAGCAGGTTCTGAATTCGACTAACGAATGTGCTGAAGTCACATGTTCAGCATCTGAAAAAGCACCAAGTACGAACATCAAAGACCACATTAATGTGAGAAACTTTTTAGAATAAAAATGCAGATTTTCCGAAACGCATCTTTTCACTTTTAATTCTAGTAGACACGATAATTAACTTATTACAAAACGAAATTTTGACTAATTCCTTCCAAAATGAAACTTACGACAAGAGTGCTCCATGGAGCACACGAGATACTCACAGCGGCGTGCCCAGGAAGTGTGTCCAGAAAACTTCCTCACAGCCGGCCGTTGGCCGCTATAATCTGCCAATCTTTTCCCGTGTTGAAGAGTGCTGGACCATTATAAAAACTGCTACAAGAATCGTTGAATGCGTGACTCGTCGAAATACGCTAAAAAAGTCGGAGTGACCATTGCTCTACACCACGACAGTTTACTGGGTGCGTTTGAACAGGACTCAATGGAAAGTTTTCCACGACTTTACACCGCGGTGCTCGGCCAGCTGAAAGATGCAGGACATGTTTGAACAAGAGTAGGAAAGTTTCGACGATTTCACACGGTGGGTGCTCAGCCAGTGGAAAGAGCTAAGGTAAGTGGGATGACCGTCGCACTACACCACGCCAGGTTACACGGCATGTCTGAACGGATTTCAATGGAAAATTTCTATGACTTTGCATAGGAAAAAAAGAAACTAATCGAATTTCTACTAGTACATACAAACACTCAAATACCCACACATCCACTCACTACATATCTTATTAGTCAATCATATGGATTAAGAAAAAGAAAGAGGCTGCTAACGTGGGAGACAAATAAAAGTAATTGGTCGCTACGGATTCTTTCTCCAAGCTCCGTCTAGACGCATGATAAAAGATAGCAGAAAATTAATCTTCAAGGCAGATTCCAAAATAATCAAAGCGTAATAAATAACATTTGTATGAAAGGGGGCTGCAACAGTGTCGTTTCAACGTTAATCCTCAATCGTGTTCGGTCTACTATTCTCTTGCATTGGTATCCATCGAAATCCTACTTAAGATGCCAGCAACTTCTGTCATCTACTAAACCATTCACGCTGTGGTAATTTTAAGTAACCATTTGCGAGGTTATCGATGTTAGTCCCCTCACTACTTAAGCTATTACTGCAACGCGTAGCGTCGACTCGAAATATAAATCATCTTTGCTGCAGTAAGAGTACTTTCACGATTTATGAAATGCAAATAAGCACACGGATCTCGCTGCACTGCCCTTAAAACTGTCTGAAGGGAAACAGGTTTAGACTCTGAATACGCGTTGGAATCGTGACTCAAGTTTCTCTCGACATGTTTTAAAGCGGTGATGCAGCAGCAAAATGCTGGGTGCAGGTTCAGGAGGATTAAGACTTGAACGACATTGAGATTGTTTTCCTAAAATACATAGGAAGGATGCATCTGTAGTATGTTGCCCGATTACATTTTTCGGAGGTCTTAATCGAATTCGTATTTATTTATTTCGTCTCAGAAGCAATCCATTTCACAAAATCATCCAAAGCTGTACTAGTGTTCATTACTTACCGTACGTGGAATGCAAGTTTCTTGGCAGATACTGACATTGGTGAGAAAACCTGGTACATTGCCACCTCCTCAAAAATTAGGAGCTCCGTTAGTTAGGTTTTACATTTTACTACTGTCAGTTTCATCATTTCTATTGTAGCAATGCTGATATCGAACGAATGATGACAAATAACACTTGATATAACACTTTGTTTCTTCACACACCTGCATCATAAACTTCTGTGCATAGTATTTGTTGTGACTTGGCAAGACAGCCAAGCCACTATGAGGTAGCAGAAACGCACGCGTTTAAGCTCACGCGGGCTGGCGTGAGGTCTGGAACAGTTAAAGGAGTTGAGACTAGTAAAATAAGTACGTAGCTTCTGGAATACTTAACTTTAATCCACAATTGGTGAACATCGGTCTGACGGTACATGCATCACAAGATTAATAGCAAATGATAATGGCGCCTTGCTAGGTCGTAGCAAATGACGTAGCTGAAGTCAATGCTAACTATCGTCTCGGCAAATGAGAGCGTAATTTGTCAGTGAACCATCGCTAGCAAAGTCGGCTGTACAACTGGGGCGAGTGCTGGGACGTCTCTCTAGACCTGCCGTATGGCGGCGCTCGGTCTGCAATCACTGACAGTGGCGACACGCGGGTCCGACGTATACTAATGGACCGCGGCCGATTTAAAGGCTACCACCTAGCAAGTGTGGTGTCTGGCGGTGACACCACAGTATTGGACTCATTACGTAAACCTAACAATAAGGTTTGTAAATGACGCAAACCAGCCCATTTATGAAACGAGAAACGGTCGAAGAAATATTTTGACGTTGAGAGTCGGAAAAGTAATAGTAGTAAAAATATTCGTTTAAATATCAGCACTGCAGTAATTTGGATACGACAATGTTGCTAAAAAATACACTTCTAAACACTATTAAAAGATCACTTTATCGAAACCCCGTAGTTGTCTCCCACTGCAACGTACAAGTTTCAAATCTGGCTCAAGGAGCTTAAAATATTCCTCCGTAACGATGCAGAAGCATGGCCCCCTGCGCCGTCACCCTAGGGCTCGGCGACCCTTTGTACAGCAAGTTGTCGACACTTGTGAGAAAAAGGCCACAGCTCAAAAGTTCATTCGAAGTGTAAAGTACGTTAATGATGTCACATTGGCACCATATTTCACTACAGTTATGCCCAACGCCCCCGTAGACATTCCACGCAATTGGAAGGTCGTCGCGCTCCCTCTTACCCAGTGTTCACTCCTTTTCTGTCACTACTGACATCTATCACAGAGGTGGATGTCAGAAGTCCGGCACCCAGCGTTCACGCGGTTTTTATTATGGGTGGTGAGGAAAACATTTCAGACACTTCACAGCGCAGAACTGACACGAAAAGGCCTTAGTGGTTGCCATAAAACGTTTCAGTGAAACCACCGCTTTCCTTGGAGCGTTGATTTTGCCACAGATGCTGGGGTCGAAATCAACAGTTTACAATGTGATGTTCAACAGGACGACGTTCTTGCCAATTTTGACGTTGCTGACATCCCGAACGATTCAACTCTAAGAACATTATGGGCAAACAACTCCGTTGGATGTGATCTCACCGCTTTGAAGTGCACTACGACGGTAATTCTTGCTCTGGTGTACAGGGTAGAACAACTAGGGACTCTTCAAACCATTCGACGAAATTTGAACATGGTCGTCCAGTGGCGTGATCACAGAGAAATGTGACAACACGTGCATGAATCAAACGGAAAAGGTTCCCCCCCCCCTCCCCCTCCGCCGCCTTCCCATGTTTGGCAACATCCTCTGGGCCACCCACCCGCCTTTGATGAGTACTTTGGAAATGTTTTCGAAAAAGTGGTCCTTTAATTGTGTTTCGAGGTGTAATTTCCTGGAATTACTTCACTAGGGCGATGACCGATTCCAAATCAACCCATAGTCAACCAGCTAGGATTCGTCCTTAATGACCTCTGTTTCGATCTCACACTGAGGTGACTAAAGTCATGGGATGCCTCTTAATATCGTGACGGACCTAATTTTGCTCGGCATAGTGCACCAGCTCGACGTGGCATTGAATCCTCTGCAGAAATACTGAGCCATGCTGCCTCAATAGCTTTCCATAACTGCGAAAGTATTGCCGGCGCTGGATTTTGTGCAGGAACTAACCTCTCGATTACGTCCCATGAATGTTCGATGGGACTCAAAGCGGGCGATCTGGGTGGCCGAATCATTCACTCGAGATGACCATAAATTTCTTCAAATGAATCGCCAACTATTATGGCCGGTGACATGGCGCATTGTTATCCATAAAAACTCCGTCGCAGATGGTTGCAAATGGTCTCCAGTAGTCGAACATAAACATTTACAGTCAGTGGTCGATTCATCTGGACCAAAGAACGCAGTCCGTTCCGTGTAAGCACAGCTCACACCGTTATGGAGCCAGCACCGGCTTGCACAGTGCCTTGTTGACAACTTGGATCATGGTTTCATGGGGTCTGCTCCACACTCGAACCCTACCATCAGCTCTTACCTACTGAAATCCGAACTCAGATGACCAAGCCACGGTTTTCCAGTCGTCTAGGCTCCAACCGATATGGTCACGAGCCCAGGAGAGCCGCTGCAGACGATGTCATGCTGTTACCAAAGGCACTCGCGCCGTTCATCTGCTGTCATAGCCCATTAACGCCAGATTTCGCCGCACTATCCCACATTGGTTTTTGCGGTTATATCACCCAGTTTTGCTTGTCTGTTAGCAAACGCCGCTCGTCTCGGTAGTTTAGTGAAGGGCGGCATCCACTGCGTTGTCCGTGGTGCCTAAAACTTCCTATTCTCGGAACAGTCTTGACGCTGTGGCGTGAATTCATTCACGATTTCCGAAATGGAAAGTCCCATGCATCTAGCTCCAACCGCCATTCCGCTTCCCGTGTCTGTGTAATTCCTGTCGTGCTGCCATAATCAGGTCGAAAACCATTTCACATGAACCACCTGCGTACAAATGATAGCCCCGCAAGTCCACTGTCCTGTACCTTGAGCAACCGATACTACCTCCCCTCTCTATATGTTAATAATGCTGTATCTTGACTTTTGTCACCTCAGAGTACGTCAAACCTTCTGTTGCACCTTTCTTCGTCCGTGTTGCACTTGTAAGGTAGGGTGACCAAATTATTTTTGGTGAAAACCGGGACACATTCACCCAGGTGCCAATGGACACCTCATTCCACATGTACCCAGGTTTCCTAATTTTAAATATTGGTGTTTTGTTGATACATTTTGTTAACCCGATTATTATAACTAACAATAGGATACAAAAGATTGATATAATCTAGATTATCTGTATAATTAATGACATTTAATAAACGTATACAGTAATAAAGAAATGTATTATGATTTAACAAAATGTTACAGCCATTCAACTTTTAATCAATTAATATTAACATGAGCTTTAACATTACTGAGCACTTGTAGATGGAATTGACTGTCCTTGGAGAAAAGTGTATTTTTCACTGCCTCCAGCCTTCTTGATCATGTCTTTGTTCTTTGAGACACAGTGATAAAACTCGGCACAATCCATTTTGTAGTTGTACAGGATCTGCAGGATTGCTTCAAGAGAGTCCACCTCCATTGGCATTATGGGCTGGGATTGCAAATAAATACCTTGCAGTTATTACCAACTCAGAGTAATGATGAAGACAGTCACAGCTTTTAAAAAAACTCACCCACTTCTCATGACATTCCAATGGTGGTTTTTTTTTTTTCATCATTCCACTTGTGAAGACTTTCTTCAACAAAACTTGTCAGTATGCCGAACTGATCAAAGAGAATGGAATCATCGATTTCAATCTCTTTACTCTTCAAATAAGAAACTGTCTCTTCAATACTTTCCCATTTTTGCACTCTCTTCAGTAACATCCAATCAAACACCGGCGATGAGGGTAAATATGAGGCGCTCCACTTGCTGAGATATTCTACTCAAGTGTCATAAAACTTGTTAACTTCTTCTCTAAAACTCCTTTCCGCTGCTTCTGATACTTCTGCTCTTTTAAGGACAGATTTATTATTAAAAGAAATGAACTGCTGTTCTCTCCTCTTAGTAACGGTTTCCAGAGTATTTTTCAAAACATCATTTACCTCTATTACACTTTTCGTGCTTCCCTCAATTTCCTTTAACCCATGCTGCAAAATGCTAAGCTGACTGTGAATGAACCATAAGTACGCTTCACTTAAAGGGTTACTGAAAAACTGAACCAATATTTTGGGGGCTTTGTCTTCATGTAGGGAAAAATCTTTTAACGGTTCAAACAGGCGAATTACTCTTTCAACTGCTGGAAACAGTGATAACCAGCGAGTTTTCGAGTGACAAATTACAGTCATATATTCAGTTCCCACATAATCACAGAACTCCTTAAGCCTCTCTGTTCTAACAGTATATATGTAAAATTGTGAGTATACGTTCATGACGATAGTTTCAACATCACAGCTTAAACTGTCACCAGATGTCTGCACGCTGTTGTGTAAAACATGTGCAGGGCATCCTATGCCTTCAACGTTTTCATGCAATGTTGCCTTTAATTTGGTAAATACGTTGCATTTGCCTTGTCTTTTTAAACCACCAAAGTTTGTGTTGGTGTTGTCTCCACAAAATGCCACACATTTATTTTTCTCAAGATCAACCATTTCGCTAGTATTCACACAAAATCATGAAATTTCGTCAGGTGTTTCATTAGGTAGGGAACTCACCTTCAAAAGTTTGGTCTGAATTCCCTGATTAATTTCGAAAAACTGAACAACAAACGCAAATATTTTAGTGGCCTTAAGATTGCTGGCATCAGTGGATATCCAGTAGAAATAATACTTTTTGATGTATTCAAGGCTTTCCTTTACACTCTGGGGAGCAATAACTCCTTTCACTAAGGCTGACACTTTAGTTCTTGCTGAACTAAACTTTTTTGCAATGGAAGAACCATCAAACATAATGCTGTTAAGCTTATTAATAAAATTACTAGATCTATAAGTTTGGTGATGTTTTACGATGTGGTAGGCTAGTGTAAGCTCGGCTGCTCGGACTTTCCTCTTATCACTTGACTGATGTTTCACAAAATAATTTTGTAGTTTTACTGCAGCTCGGTGCACTGTATCTGTTAATGTGTTTCTTTGACCTGATGTGATCAACTATGTCGGAATGTCCACCATGACTTATACTAATAAAACAGTTACATACGGAACACTCTGCTTCGTAATCAAACCGACCTTTCTTAATGAAATCCTATTCCTTGGAATAACAGTCACTGAACTTGCAGGCACGTTTTGGCATTGCGTTTCACAGTACTGCAGCAATAATACCACAAATATGAGAAAAAACTATTGCAGTTTGTCTGACAAACCATCAACTACTACACTGTTCTGACATGAGTGTGTGAGTAAGTGGCGCGACAATCGGACGGTTTCATAGCTCTGTTACAATAATACAACTTACTACTTGTTGGCCAAA
Source organism: Schistocerca nitens (assembly GCF_023898315.1). Taxonomy (NCBI): domain Eukaryota; kingdom Metazoa; phylum Arthropoda; class Insecta; order Orthoptera; family Acrididae; genus Schistocerca; species Schistocerca nitens. Next base: position 309,212,053 of record NC_064615.1, on the reverse strand, counting down.
GTACCGCTCAAAGTAAATTATTGCCTGAGTGTATCAATACTGATACTGTGATTACTAGTATGGGACAACGGAGGTTTTAGATAAATAAGCTAAAATAAATTAATTTCTTGTGTTGTATTTCCTTTAATATAGCGAAATCCCAAAAATTTGAGAAAGTTTCACGAAATGCATTTAAAAACTGAATTCCGGGACTTTTGAGCGTCCAGAAACAAATTTTCGGGACACCGGAACACAGGGATGAAAACCGGGACAATCCCGGTTTTCCGGGACGTTTGGTCACCCTGTTGTAAGGTACAGTTGTCTTCCATCTCGAAATGTGATTTGAATGCCGCAGTGTTTTACTAGCCGTAGTCCTGTTGGAGGAGGAGTGAACTTGTCCCCCTCTGACCTTTGAACTGACTTAGCCGCCACTGGTAAGGGAGCCTCATAAACACAAATCACTTCCAGACGTGAAAGAGGTGATAAGTGATCGATCAGTGATCTTACACAGCGTATTTAATGGCTTTTGTTGCCGTGAAAGCAATTTCTTAGCGCAACAATACTTGTTCCCGTACCATGTCAGTTACATATTTTCTTACATTTGAAGCCGGCCGCTGACGCCGAGCGGTTCTAGGTGCTTCAGTCCTGAACCGCGCTGCTGCTATGGTCGCAGGTTCGAATCCTGCTTCGGGCATGGATGCGTGTGATGTCCTTAGGTTTAAGTTAGGTTTAAGTAGTTCTAAGTCTAGAGGACTGATGACCTCAGATGTTAAGTCCCATTGTGCTTAGGGCCATTTGAACCATTTGAATTTTACGTTTGAGGACATTCCTTGACAAATGGTGTCGTCAGACGTTTTACTCTCAAAGTACAATTGGATTACTATGGACCGGATTTTTCGACTTTCAACAAAGCTTGCTGTCAGGAGACAGCTAGTTAGTATAGGTGTTAAGTATGGCGATACAATACGTTTCAGAATCTCTATTCTTTACTTTGTTGATAATCGTCTTGACCACTTATATCATACGTCCTGATGCATGGCTGAGAAACTAAGCCTTCCAAACAATTTATTTTATTCGTAAAAGATCAGTTAAAACCACTTTTAGTACTTTTCGTCTCCACGACTGAATCTGGTCATGCAGTTAAATACGAGTCGCTGTCACAAAGTTTTAAGTATGACAGTAAAAAACATGAAACTGCACAGTTAACTTCTCGTTCGGACGCATCTGTCTGCATTCCTGGCAGACACCGAAAATCCGCCCGCCACTGTAGCGTAGAACGCCGCTAGCGTGGCCAAGACAATATGGTCATGCTGAGATCTCTTTTTGGAGACTGCCACCGTGTGGTGCTAACAGGTTGTGCTCCTGAGTGTAAAACGACTACAGGACCGTACTATCTAAATACCATGACGAGGTTACTGAAGACTCTTAAGGCAAACAGTCTGCGGTAGCTGTCCAGGGGACGTCTTTGCTCCCCTGCAACTCACCACATCATTCTGCTCACGATACTGCCACACTTACTGCTTCTTTGAACGATCAGGCTAGCCTCATCCCCGATTTTTTCATGATATAGAACCCACTGACTTCTTCCTGTTTCCTCGTACATACATCTACATCCAAATGATTACTCTCCCCTTCGCAATTAAGTGTCTGGCAGAGTGTTCATCGAACCATCTTCAAGCTCTTCCTCTACCATTCCACTCTTGAACAGCGCGCGGGAAAAACGAACACTTAAATCTTTCCATGCAAGCTCTCATTTCTCTTATTTTATTACGATGATCGGTTCTCCCTACGTTTATGGGTTTCAACAAAATGCACTCTAAGACAAGAAATAAAATAAGAAACGCACCAAGGAGTTATCCAAATGGGACGGAAATTGATAGTTGTGACGTACATACATAAACACATTATTACACTGTCAGAAAAATTGGATGATTTATTCAAGACAAAGACCCTCACAAACTGAGAAAGACACTAAGGCATTGGTCCACCTCTTACGCAAATAGGTATTCGACTTGGCACTGTCAAATAGAGTTTTTGCATGTCCTCATCAGGGACATCTGGCCAAATCTTATCCAACTGGCGCGTTACGGCGTCAAAATCCCGTGTTGGCTGGAGGACCGTGCTCATAACGCTCCAACTTTGTAATCTCTAGGTATTTAATTGGAATTACAGCCTTTAGATTATTGAGATGTACCCCGAAACCAAAATTTAGAGGATTCCTTTTAGTATCCATGTGGATGACTTCACAGTTTTCATTATTCAGAGTCAACAGCCACACTTCGCAGCATACAGATATCTTGTCTAAATCATTTTGCAACTGGTTTTGACTATCTGAATTAATAAGATGGTAAATGACAACATCACCTATAAACAATTTACGAGGCCTGCTCAGATTGCTTCCTCAGTCGTTTCTATAGATCAGGAAGAGCAGAGGGCCTGTAATACTTCAGTCGGGAACGTCAGATATTACTTCAGTTTTACTCATAACTTGCCGTCAGTTACTACGAACTTAGAACCGGAAATCACGAAACTAGTCGCACAACTAAGGCGATACGTGATAAGCATGCAATTTGATTAGAACTCGCTTGTGGGGAATGGTCTCAAATACCTTCTGGAGATCTAGAAATATGGAAGCAATTTGACTTCCCCTGTCGATAGCATTCTTTACTTAGTTCTTGTTTCACGAGAACGGTATTTCCTGAATCCGTGTTTGCTGTTTGTCAATAAATCATTTACTTCCAGGTAATTCATAATGTTCGAAGACAGTATACGTTCCAAAATCTTACTGAAACTATCCTACTGCATGATGAAACCTATGTGAGTAAGGAATTTCCAAATTGATGACGAGGTGACTTTCGGGATGGAACGTTTCTCGAACAGCCGAAGTGTAGACTCCTATGACCAAGATCTTTGTCAAGTCATCCATAGTTTGGAAAAATGTGTTACATTCAAGGGTGAATAGTTAGAGAAGGAGTAGCGCCAATACCACGTTTCATGGTGGCAACTTCATTTTTTGAGCCGATAATTAAAAACTTAATACTACATGTAGCGTAGTCATTGGATGTTACTTTTCTTAAAGGTGGCGGATTTAGAGAGGCTACGTGGGAAAGCCTGCTCACGGCTCGACTGTTCTATTCTTCATTAACACAGATCCTACGGCCTCACTAAAGGACGTTCATAAACCGCAGTTACGCTTCCATCAGTGCGTTAATCAGTGTTTACGAAACGTATCCCCTATGAACTTTCTGGGGTACCTATTTCCATCGAACAGATTTCCATTTCTCCACTCATTAACATAAAGTGATACGTTAGTAGGTAACCTCCAAAGCGACAGTTCGAAACGTCGTCATCATTCGAATGTATATTATTGAATGTTAAAGTCTGACGCTCACTCAAAAATACACGCCCACGAAAACACATACATACGAACACACGCAAGTACACAAAAGGCACCCATTACCAACATTCAAGTACGCAGGTGTGCCCGCACGCACATGCTGTACGCACAAACCTGGCGTTCAGTGGGTCAATGTCGGCTACGTTCGCTCGCCAAATTCTTCACGCCGTGTTGTCGAGTTAGAGACCGTGCAGGAAACGTTTGACCTTAGCGCCTAATAAATAAGCGCTTGACATCGCGTGGGAGGCAGCGGACTGCCGTGGTAAAACAGGTGTTGCTGAAGCGGTGAACATTTCGGCAGTAGGCGCTAACTTCTTTTCTTGTCTTTCCTGTTACTAAACAATAAATATACGTACTGTGCCACACATCACAGATAATATCGGAGAACTGGAGAGCGATGCTCGTTTTACTGTCTACGCTGAACGCACTAAGACATTTGCACCTGCCCGCCTGAAATTTTTCGACTTTAACTTCATGGGCAGTTGCTAGTGCTTCATATAGTACAGAAACATACGGTACAGCAGACAATACTAGTCACAAATATTTCAGGAACTTGGATGCTTTGGAGTTATTGAAGACACAATGGCGCCTGAAATAATAACAGTACTGGTCAACATACTAGCAGATAACACATACTACAAGTATCTTAGCAGAGCCGATTAGTTGTTCTGCTAAAACCTGGTCAAGAAGGAGACAATCCGAAGACCTTTAGGGCAGGTCCATTACTGTGTCACTTCTTACGAAGTGCTAGAAATAAGCTTAAATCGCCTTCTGCCTGTAATTGACCCTTAACTTATAGGTCAGCAAGCAGAATGTTGCCCTGGCCAAAGTTGTGGACAGCTCCTGAATGTCACGCAGAACATAGAAGCTGGTTTCGAAAATTGTAACATGACTAGAGCCGTATTTGGCGATTTATCAGCAACGTACGACACCGTCAACCATCAGCTACTATTAACTAAGCTCCACAACCTGATCAATGACTTCTACGTAATTAGGTTCGTTTCCATTTTTCTGCAAACACGTATGTTCTACGTTGACTTTAAAGAACAGCACAGCCTATGAATGTTACATAAGAGGGATCTTTTTCAAGGAGATGTACTTGCCACAATCGTGTTCTGCATATGAACGGAAGTTACTAACCAATGGCTCCTAATAACAGTTTCTTGTATGTTGATGATCTTGCTTTTACTACAAAACACAGTGGAAAAGATCCTCACTAATGTTTTGAAGGAGTGTCAATATACTAAAGAGCTAAGCAGCTTAAACGAAATCTGTCTAAGACACCAGTGCGTGCATTTGAGAAACCAGTAAGCCTCTCGGAAATGAAAGGAGATCTGATCAGGTGTTGAAATGGCGCAGTACGATACTCCAAAATACCGAGGAATTATACTCAATGGGACTCTAACATATAAGAAGCATTGCATGAACACCAAATTGAAAGTTTCCACCAGGAAGAAACTCCTCAGAAAGCTGTCTAGTACACAGTGGCGTAGTCCGACACAATTCGAACTTATGCAATATCATTGTGTTATTACACTGCAGAGTACGCCTATCCTGTACAGTGTAACTCAGATAACGCCAAACAGTTGCATGTAACCCTCAACGACACATGTATTCTTAGAACAGGCTGTTTAAAATCTACTCTACTTGTGTGGTTTTACTGCCTTATGTTCGAAGAGAAATAGCTGCGAACAAGGAAAGGAAGAAAATGGGGCTTGTGGTAACTCATCCAATACACGGGCAAGAAATGCAAGTGTAAAGATTGAAATCCACGAAGAACATCAGACGTGGTCACAATCACAGATGAAATAGGTCACAACTGTGGAAAGCAAAGAACCCCATTCCTCATGGTGGGAAAACAGTATCTAAACTCTGGCACATGTTTACGACAAGGTATGGCTGACAGGGAAGTCATTGAATAGACTGAAATCAAGAGTGGGCAGATCCAGGGTTAATATGGCAAAATGGGGTTACGACAAAGAAGACATGTGTAATGCGACTGCGGAGGATATCAGACGGTTAGGAATATGCCTTAGAGTGGACTGTGTCCAACTCCAACACGGTGAATTATTTGTATTATGTCTCTGGCAGGGCAGTAGAAGTATCTAAGTTTTGATCAAGTTTTGTATAACGTAATGTTTATTAACTGTGTAAATGTACGTATTTCTGACGCGAGGAAAATAATGATAGTAAATAATAATAGATTTGCTACATGGTTCTTGACGATACTAGCAAGTAGGTGCACCGTGGACTGGATAATATTTATATAACTGTTCATCCAGCATTACATAGTAATTAAGCAGTACCATCAGCCTGCATGTTTCGAAACTTTCTAATAGATTAAACCTGTGTGCCTTGACGGAAGTTGAACACAGAACCCGCATTTCGAGGGCAATGCTCCTTTATTATTGAGTGATGCAGGCGCGACTCACAATCTGTCTTCACAGATTCAAATCTACCATTGCCTTGTCCCTAATTTCGAAATCACGGAAGCTCTACTGCAATGCCACGAAAGTCAAAAGTCCCACGTTTGAGACCCGATGTAGAAAATTATCTTAATCTGCCAAGAAGTTTCAAAAACCCACCACACACTCCGGCGCAGAAAGAAAGATTCATCATAAAAACCATCCCCTAGGCTGTGGCCAAGCTGTTTCTTCGCAGTATCGTTTCTTCCCTAGTGCTTGTCCAGAAACATATGCAGCAGAACATGTGTGAGGCTTGGAAAGTGGCGGAAAGGTACTGGTAGATTGGAAGATGTCAGAAAGATGATGGATCGTGCCTGGATAGCTCACTCAGTAAGAGTATTTTTGCTGCAAAGTGTGGAGTCATGATATACTATGTCCTGATTGAAACTTAATTCATTCTGGGTGCCATTATTATTCTTTTGTGGTTCAGTTTCCACACGTAATTAGTCTTCAGTATTCGACACGTCAATCAGTAATTCGCGCGGAACCTTCAAGCATGCAGAAAGGGGAACGCTTCATTTTTTAAACTACAATATGAATTTTTCTATTTTTATTGAAATAAAACGACACAGAAGGATCGTTTTAAGCATAACCTAAGCAACTGCAGAATGTCGTAGAATCTCCAACTTGCACCACGTATTACACTCAACACTCCTCGAAGGCCTACGCCACGCACACTAACAATAATGGCCAACATTAATCACGTACAGAAGGAAACGTTATTCTTTCAACTAGACCTTCTGCGGGATGGATATCAACTTCGCCGATAAACCTTAAGCTTGTTACCTATAAACATTAACTCTGTTTCAACAATTGAAATAATTTTAATATAGAGTATGGATAACAAACAATTCATAGTCGTAGCGGTTCTCCTCCAGTGTCAGCTGGGACAGTTCATACACGTCAATGGACGTTGCGGTCATGTGAAGATCCTCATTTGCATAACCCCCCATCAACACTCTCGTGGACCTGGTTGCTTGCGTTTTGACGCCCACTGGAGGTGTACGCCAGCCCCTATGGGCTGCTAGAGCATATTGTTTAGACCATCATGCGTCACTATACTGTCACTCATCGTAACTTCGTTTACGCTTTTGGTAGATTCTTTTAAAACAGTACTGCACTTCAACAGAACGAAGTGCTTAAAAAAGAGGTCTTGTGTTCTTACAGGCGATAGAACTGATTAATAATAGGAAAAAACTGCAAACATCCACTGCTGGAAAAATGCAATTCTCTAAGAACAAGGTCATTTTATTGACAAGTGATGAGAGAGGTGGTTCGTCATTCTGAGACTGTATGTTAACAAATCCAAACCAAATGTACACACGTGTCACACAGTATAGGGTGCCCGTAAAGACGCAGAATGACGACCTGGCTGTGGACAACGAGTAACTTCTCGTTTCACCATGTCACACATGTACTCGATTAACGAGAGATCTGGTAATCCTGTAGCTGTACATGATGAAGAGCACGTTGTATCGCAGCAGCTTTATGCGGACGTGCATTATCCTGCTGAAAAAGCACTGTTTACTTTATCATGCTGAAACACCAAATGTGACCGCGAGTTGCAACTGATTGGCCCCCACTCCCCCACCCCCATACCACGAAACAGGGGGTATGACCTGCGTGTCGTGGGCGAATGCCTTCCGGAATAGACCGCTCACCAGGTGTAGGGAAGATAAGGGTCCAACGTCCCGTCGATGTCGAGGTCATTAGAGACGGAGCACGAAGTAAGATTGTTTCAAAAATGGGGAACGACATCGGCAATGCTCTTTCGGAGGAACAATCCCAGATTTGCGTGGAGCGAAGCCCGGAAAACCGGATCCGAACTGTCGACATCCCGCATGCGACCAGTGTGCTAACCATTACTCCACCTCGCTGGTCTCACCAGGTCGACGCCGTACACATGTACGTTGATGACTCCCATACAGACAGAACGTACACTCACCACTGAAGATAACAGAGCCCCATTCTACTCTCCGGTCCATTCTTTCACGACACCAGAGTAGCCGTGCTTGACGGTATCGTAGTTTCGGTGTTAGTCTGACCAGAGGCACTAGTGTTTTTAGTCCTGCTGCAAATGGACGATCCTCAGTGTCCTTTGGTAAGTCAGCAGCACGAACAACATAAGCCCAGCTTTCTTCCCTGGGTGATGTTCTGTCGGCCACCAGTGCCCGCTTTACGTCGATCTTATTGCTCTGTACTACGCGGAGGTCCATAAACTGGTCTACGGGTGCGTTTGTGTTCCACAGACCACTGTTTAAAGAAGCGACACACCACCTACACATTGCGCCCAACATATGCAGCAGTCTGTCGATACGTCCGTCCAGCCTCCTGCAGGCTCATTATATTACCCCGTTTTAATGTATGAAGTTATTCAACAGGAGTATGTACTCGTTGGCTGGGCATGGTTGTACCAATGTTGGAAACACTATACACCTCTAAACTCAGCATAGTTACTGCGTGCAGAGTCAAAACGGAGAATGCACGGTCTGGCCTCCTGAAAGCCATCTGATCGCTGATGACCGTGACAGACGAATCACTAATCACGAATCACTAACACTATGCTCATGTTATACCCTGGTGCCACCGAACGCAGGCCTTACGGAAGCTGCCGGCCGGAGTGGCCGAGCGGTTCTAGGCGCTACAGTCTGGAACCGCGCGACCTCTACGGTCGCAGGTCGAATCATGCCTTGGGCATGGATGTGTGTGATGTCCTTAGGTTAGTTAGGTTTAAGTAGATCTAAGTTCTAGGGGACTGATGACCTCGTCCCATAGTGCTCAGAGCCATTTGAACCTTAAGGCAACTGCATTTTTCCGGCAGTGTGTGTCTGGTTCAGAAATGGCTCTGAGAACTATGGGACTTAACTTCTGAGGTCATCAGTCCCCTAGAACTTAGAACTACTTAAACCTAACTAACCTAAGGACATCACACACATGCATGCCCGAGGCAGGATTCGAACCCGCGACCGTAGCGGTCGCACGGTTCCAGACTGAAGCGCCTAGAATCGCTCGGTCACAACGGCCGGCTGTGTGTCTGGGAACATATAGATATGGGCCATTATATTGTGTCCACCCTGCTCAGTACTCAGTGGCGTATGCAGTCTTTTACTGTTTAGACCTCTGACTGCGATTCTTCAGTCACACATACCATTTACAACTGTCTGCTATGGCAGCCATTCCGTATGTATCGTGCTGCCATTTGAACAAGAGTAATTATGCTGTGGAGTGTGGACCGTATAAACATTGAGCTGATATCCTATTATTCTAGTCTGAAAATGGCAGACATAGTATTCTGCTACGGTTTAAATGGTTCAAATGGCTCTGAGCACTATGGGACTTAACATCTATGGTCATCAGTCCCCTAGAACTTAGAACTACTTAAACCTGACTAACCTAAGGACAGCACACAACACCCAGCCATCACGAGGCAGAGAAAATCCCTGACCCCGCCGGGAATCGAACCCGGGAACCCGGGCGTGGGAAGCGAGAACGCTACCGCACGACCACGAGATGCGGGCTGCTACGGTTTAGCCGACAGCTGTAATCGACAGACACGTGTCATCTACGCCGAACGATATCATCAGTGTCACATTCCACCTAAAAAAATGTTCAGCAGGCTGTGCCAACTACTTGCAGGCACAGCATCAATCCCAATCAGAACAAGCAATCACGGTGTACCCCGCACAGGGCAAATGCCTGTCTCGTACTTTCAACGTATTTATGCTCTTTTTTCTGCCAATTTTGTGATGCCTGGGAATTTTAGTGAAGTCTGTAAGTACCCGTAGCAAGAAATAATTTACATCCTGTACCTTAGTTTGTGTTCTTTCACCACGGTCATTTTACTGCATTAACGAAGTGTCAGAATTGGTCTGCGACCTATAAAAGAAGATTCCCTTAAGCGAAATCTTTTTAGTTGTGCTACATGGAGTTCTGCTTGCTGCAGTCGTTGTTTCCTTCTCTTGACGAAAGCTGTCCATCCTTGTCGATGAGCTGGTGGTACAGTAATCGCACTGTGGGTGAAATCGGCTTTTTTTCCATCTTCTTAATGGAGCTTACTGAACAACATTTTGTTGCTGTCAAAGTGGACAACTGGGAATTATTTTCCTGTGAGATCTGCGGTGCAGTATGAAAAAGGAAGGACGTAATTCACGTAGTTCCTCTTCATTCCTGAAATTACGTACTTCGTTTGTTTGTGCTCGTATTTGAGTACATTATTTTTAATTTTTTGTTTTATTTTTTACAGCAGACCGTTTTCATATTTTACGAAATACAACTAATACCTTTGATATTTTAAAACGAGTATCAGGAGTCAGACATGGCAATTTTTTGCTTTAATTACATTTTAGCTAGTGTACAAATACGTATTTCGGTGGTTTACGTCAGAAGAGTATCTTAACTGCTCACAAAGCGACTGCTTTATATCCCGGTTGACGGTTGCTCCATCTCCATAAAACATCCGTTCCTTTCTTCTGGCTCTGCTGCAGCCTTTTTTTTATACGTTAATGTTGCCTTACGAATATTTATGACTTATTGTTTGGACAGAAAGCGCTGCCCCTATCTGCTGCAGTTAACCAACTCAGTCATTCTTCTTGGTTCCTTCGTTTAATGACACCGACGCCACAGCTTCTCCCCTCTCTGGGTACACTGATTTACCTCAGACACGGATCGAGCGTTGCTCCCAAATTAACAATCGATCATGTAACACATGGATCTGCTACCACGTGTTTATGAAATGCTTTTCTGTAACCTCTTATGAAATTACCAGTGAACGCTTGGGATATACAAGAACCCAAAATAAAACATCGTGTATACAAGAATACTTAGATCATTTGTGTATAGACTGCTTGCACGGATCATAGCCCTTGCCGTTCAGTTCCCCGCATTAAAAAATGATGGGAAACATTTTAATTATACGTCAAATATGTCCAGTTTTCAATTTTAACTTATAACCTAGACATCATTTTGAAGCAGAAAGTTGGTACCTTATACAGGGTGACCCGGGAGGAATGGTCAATAGTCACGGATAAGACAGGAACGATCATTTGAAGCAAGAAACTTCATAATAATTGACATATGACCTATACCGAATGGTTTCCGAGGTAGAACAGCTGTACATCATTATTTATTTTCTGTATTATTCTACACATTCTAAGGTTACACATGTACAAGTACAACAGTTAGTAAACATTAAAATATGCGTTTTAGAAAGTATCAATTGAAAAATACGAATTTTTTATCATATTCATCTCTAACAAGGGAACCTCCCCATCGCACCCCCTCAGATTTAGTTATAAGTTGGCACAGGGATAGGCCATGAAAAACTGAACACAGATCAATCGAGAAAACAGGAAGAAGTTGTATGGAACTATGAAAAAAAATAAGCAAAATATACAAACTGAGTAGTCCATGTGCAAGATAAGCCACATCAAGGTACGTGTACACTGAGGAGCACCGTGGTCCCGTGGTTACCGCGAGCAGCTACGGAGCGGAAGGTCCCTGGTTCAATCCTCCCTCGAGTGAAAAGTTTTAATTTTTTATTTTCAGACAATTATCAAAGTTCATGCACTCAGACATGATCAACTTCGCTCTCCAAAATTCCAGGACATGTTCAGATTTGCTTGGACACATGCAGGATTTGACGGTCTACACACGGAAAAACTTGAAAACGTTAAAAACGTATATTTTGACAGAGCACAGGGAAAACTGTGCGACTGTGAAACTTGCATTCATTTGTTGCCGTTTATGTGACAAACTCTTTATGTTTTCATCACTTTTTTGGGAGTGATTATCACATCCACAAGAAAACCTAAATCGGGCAAGGTAGAAGAAACTTTTTACCCGTTCGCCAAGTGTGCAAGTTAGGTGGGTCGACAACATATTCCTGTAATGTGAAGCACATGCCGTCACCAGTGTCGTATATAATATTTCAGACGTGTTTTCCTGTGGAGGAATCGGTTGACCTATGAATTTGCGATCAAATGTTTTCGGTTCCTGTTGGAGAGGCACGTCCTTTCGTCTACTAATCGCACGGTTTTGCGGTGCGGTCGCAAAACACAGACACTAAACTTATTACAGTGAACAGAGACGTCAATGAATGAACGGTCAGATCGTAACTTTGCGAAAGTAAAGTAAGTAAAATTTTTACTCGAGGGAGGCCTCCAACCAAGGATCTCTCGTTCCCCAGTTACTCACTCTAACCACGGGACCACGGCGCTCCTGAGCTTACACACTCCTTGATGTTGCATATCTTGCACTTGGACTACTCAGTTTGTATAATTTGCTTATTTTTTCATAGTTCCACACAACTTCTTCCTGTTTTCTCGATTGATCTGTGTTCAGTTTTTCAAGGCCCATCCACTGTGTCAATTTATAAATAAATCTGAGGGGGGTGCGATGGGGAGGTTCCCTTGTAAGTATTACCGTTCACGTCACATTACAGCTATTGTACAATTCACAATAAATGTTCGAATATCCCACCGTCAACTATAATGCATTTGTCCACTTTTGGGAGAACATGTGTTGCTTGTCGGATAATGCCTTTTACTGCAAATGAAGATCTTGTAGAGGCACCCAACATTTGTGGTAATTTATCAAACTAAGGATACCCCATCCTTCATCCTCACCTCCCCCTCCCCCCCTCGCCCCCCCCCCCCCACTCCCCACAAAAAAAATGTTCTGAAGATCCACAGGGTGAGTCCGGGAGAGATGGACCACTGGGTAGACGGAACAGTGGCGTATTTGACATATGCGCCGCTGCAGAGCAGCTCCCAGTACTTATGACACATGTGAACAAACGTTGTGCAAAAGTGTTGCTGTCATTTTCGAGTTAGTTTTGGAGAAAATACACATTGTTTGTCCGGTAAGCTGAAAACTTGTATCGTGTAGTTAAATAATTTTACTATTAAGGCTTAGCTAAAATGGCAGCCGAGTACGCTACCTAAGTGCCTGGCAGAGCATTCACCGAACCACCTTCACAGTAATGTTCCATTATTCCAAACTCGAACAGCGCGCGGAAAAAACGAACTCCTATATCTTTCCGGGCGAGCGCTTATTTCCCTTATTTTATTATGATGGTCGTTTCTCCCTATGTACGTCGGCATCAACAAAATATTTTCGCAGTCGGAGGTGAAAATTGGTGATTGAAAGTTCGTGACAATTATCATGTCAGTGCCACTCTCTTCCTTGTTTCGTGATAATACAAAACGTGCTGCTCTTCTTTGAACTTTCTCGATGTACTTCGTTAATCCTATCTGGTAAGGATCCCAGACCGCGCAGCAGTACTCCAAAACAGGAATCACAAGCGTGGTGTAGGCACTCCCTTTAATAGATCTATTACAAGTTCTAATTGTTCTGCCTATAAAACGCAGTCTTTGGTTTGCCTTCCCCATAACATTTTCTATATGTTCTTTCCAGTTTGAGATGTTCATAATTGTAATTCTTAGGTATTTAGTTGAATTTACGACCTTTAGATTCCACTGACTTATCGTGTAATCGAAGTTTAACGGATCTCTTATAGCACTCATGTGGATGACCTCCCACTTTTCATTATTTTGGGTCAATTGCCAATTTTCGCAACATACAGAAATTTTTTCTGAATAGTTTTGTAATTTGTTTTGATATTCTGATTACTTTACCAGACCATAAACTATAGCATCATCTGCAAACAACCTAAACCGACTGCTCAGATTGTCTCCTAAATCGTTTATATAGATAAGAAACAGCAGACGGCCTGTACCACCACCTTGAGGAACGCCAGAAATTACTTCTGTTTTACTCCAAGACTTTCCATCAGTTACTACGAACTGCGACCTCTCTGACAGGAAATCAGGAATCCATTCATATAAGTGAGGTGACATTCCATAATCACGCAATTACAATGCAAGCCGCTTGTTTCGTACAGAAATACGGTTCAATTTGAAATCCCTTGTCAATAGCACCCAACACTTAGTGTGAATAAAGAGCTAGTTGTGCTTCACAAGAACGATGTTTTCTAAATCCATGTTGAGTGTGAGTCAAATGACCATTCTCTTCGAGGTAATTCAAAATGTTCGAACACAATATATGTTTCAAAATCCTGATGAATATCGACGTTAATGATATGGGCCCGTTATTCAGTGGATTAGTGAATTACTCCCACTACCTGTCTAGAATATTGGTGTGACCTGTGCAACTTTCTGGTTTTTGGGTACGGATCTTCTGTCGAGCGAGTGGTTGTATATGATTATTTAGTACAGAGCTATTGTGTCAGCATACTTTGAAAGGAACCTAACTGGTATACAGTCTGCGCCGCAATACTTGCTTTTATTAAGTGAGTTAAGTTGCTTCACTACTACGAGGATATCTACTTCTAAGTTACTCATGTTAGCAGCTGTTCTTGACTCGAATTCTGGAATACTTACTTCGTCTTCTTTGGTGAAGGAATTTCGGAAGGCTGTGTTTAGTAACCCTGCTTTAGCAGAACTGTTGTCGATGGTATGTCCATTGTCATGGCGCAGAGAAAGCATTGATTGTGTCTTGCCGCTAGCATACTTTACATGCGACCAGGTTTCGAGACAAAATTTCGTTGTGGAAGCTGTTATAAGCATTTCGCATCGAAGTCCGCGTTAAATTTCGAGCTTCTGTAAAAGTTCGCCAATCTTGGAGATTTTGCGTTCGTCTCCGTCGTTAGCTAATTTATTTGGTATAAATCGCTCAATTGCTGTCGATACTATTTCTTTGAATTCAAGCCATATTTGGTCTATACTTACATTGTTAATTTGGAAGGAGTGCAGATTGTCTCTCAAGAAGTCGTCAAATGAATTTTTATTTACATTTTTAATAAATATATGTTTCGTTTATTTCTTGAGGATTTGGGGGCTACAATATTCAATCTCGCTACGACAACCCAATGTTCAATAATCTCTTTATCCGTTTGCACGCTTGTTATTAGCTAAGGATTACTTGTTGTTAAGTGGTCAAGTATGTTTTCACAAGCGTTAACTATTTGGGTGGGTTCATGAAGTAACTGCTCGATATAATTGTCAGAGAATGCGTTTAGCACAATTTCTAATGATGCATTATGCGTTCCTCCTGACTTAAACATGTATTTGCGCCAACATGTCGAGGGTAAATTAAAGTAACCACCAACTTTAATTGTATGAGTTGGGTATGTTTTTGAAATTAAACTCAAGTTTTCCTTGAAGCTTTCAGTAATTGTATAGTCAGAGTTATTTTATTCTGCCCATAATAACTCACAGGCACTATCTACTTCAATTTCGCTACGACTGCTAACAGCAGCAAACACGTCACGACAACTGTGTTTAGCATATCCTTTCGGAACACCGTTAAGTTCTTAGCAAAAATTTCGTATGAACTTATCTGCGACTTTTGTCAGCTTTCAAGCCCCATAATGATTTGAGCATCAGTGCTTTCTATTAGTGCTTGGAGCTTTTATACTGTCCCAACACAGCTACGACCATTTACAACTGTTATGCCGATGATTCCTGGATCTATGTTCTTCCTGTGTTCACCTGCACCATTTGAGACTGAAGTCCTGTTTGGGTTTCCTCGAGACCGTCTAACGTAAAAAGCTGCCCAGTCCATGCCACATAGCCCCTGTTATCGGTGTAGCCAATTCATGCATGTAGTGGACTCCTGATCTATTCAGCGGAACCCGAAACCCGACCAGCCTGTGGAATCTGCAGCCTATACAGTCGCAGAACCGTCTGTGCCTCTTATTCAAACCTTTCACTCGGCTCTGTACTGAGGTCTGCAGTCAGTCCGATCGACTATGCTGTAAATGGTGAGATCTGCTTTCGTCTTGCAAGCAAAACTGGCAACCTTTACCACTTCGGTTGGCCGCTCGAAATCAGAGAGAATCTCTTCTGATCCAAAGTGACATACATCATGGGTACAGTCGTGCAGTTGGCTGCAACCTGAGCTCTTCAGGACATCTCGAAGGGCCCATTCTACATCAGGAATGACTCAACCCAGTTTGCACACTGGCTTCCTTCCCCTCCTTGGCTGCCATGTTCATAAGGGACCCCATAACATGCCTAACGTAGGATCTCCCAACTACCAGTAATACACCCTCTGTGAATCTCCAGATCTTGCAGACTGAGAGGTTTCCTCCGAAACAGGACAAGCAACTGCATTGGCTGGAACCTGTTTCTCAGGCTAACCGGGGAGGCCTATGTGCGGCTCCCTGGGAATTCTTTCGCCACCTGCCACGCACTGAGGCGACCCCCATTCGAACACGGGTGTGGGGGCAACAGTGTGAGAAGTAACCGGGCTGGCCACCGGTGTGGACTGATCGTCAAACTCAGACGTCATGGGTCCCCACAGCCAGCCCACAACAGTGATGCCCATCCACTGCAGCTTCAAGCTGTGTAACTGAAGCTATCACAGCCTGGAGCTGAGACTGGAGCATCGCCAATTCGGCTCGCATGCGCACACAGCACTCACAGTCCCTATCCATACTAAAGACTGTGGAGAACTACACAACACAAACGAACAAGGACAATCAACACATGCTATGGTACTGTATTGTAGACACGGAGCTAAATGCAAGAAGTGTGTCTAATAAATTAGCCAGTGTGGCCCACCTCTCCCAGACAGTTGGTGTAGACTGACCAGAGTTATTTGGGAGAGACGAAGCACTTGTTAAATTTAGCTTGAAGGCATGTAAAATAATCCCATTGAATATGGCTGCAGTCCCAGACTATGCTTATTTGTCTGAAGATACATCTACACCAACAAATGGAAGGGCAGAATCTCACACACAGAACCAACCACATCGAAGCTCATAAAGAGACCTAGAGATCACAAACATATCAAAAAGCCGAGTTACCTGCTCTAGTCAAATTCCTTGAAGGACACAGCTTCAGCACTTCACACCTACTAAACCTGAAACTTCCAAGATTACCACTCCAAAACTGCCTGCTCCTAAGCCAACACACACAAAACTTCTAGAACAAATATCACCCATTCCTTCTATTGATATAACCATTAATTTTAAGAGGAAGGCAGCCACTGTATCCAGAGATCTGAACTATTCTTAAAATATTGAAAAATGTAAAGGAAAAAAGAAAAGAAACAGAAATAGCACCAAAGGGAATTACTAGTGAAGAGAAAAAAAAAGATTGAAGTAGCTAAAAAAGAAACATACTGCAAAGAGATCATTGTAATAAACAGATGCAGACATTATAGAAGATTATGACAATATCTTTGTTGTATGGGATGAAGACGAACATGCTGGGTATGGTGAACTCTAATACGAAATTAATAAAAATAACGATTGGATTCAGCTTGTTTCCTGTTAACATTGTGACATGAATGTTGTTCAACATTTGGTAGTATCTGTAATTACTGTGTGAGAGAAAGACAGGCTAATGCTTGAACAAAACCAGCAGCTCATTAAAAGGCCAATGTTCAATCAAGATTTATAATAAAATGACAAAATGTTTAGTAGTATAATTGATTACAACATACTTAAAACAAAAATACGTAATTTTAAGTCAATTTTCCTCATTTATACCCATTCTTATATGATCCTTCTCTCCACGGTACACTAGTCCATCTCACCCATAAACCCATGGTTGAAATCGATCACTCATGTGTATTTCCATATTATCATATCCTTTGCATTTTACGTGGCAGTGCCTCGTTATTATACTGCACTTAAGTTTATATGATACTCTATACGAACATGCTGCCAGATGTCAAAAAAGGTTGAAAAACGCCCAAAACTGTATGCTGAAGGAAAAGGGACCCAACTCTCTCGGACTTATCCTATGCATTTGCAAAATAACATGTATTAATCTGTTGTTTGCTTGTTTATCTTTTTCAAGAGGTCACCATGGCGTGTATTAGATGTTTCGTATGTGTTCTCAGTAGCAGAGAATGTGGAAGTTAAGTCCAGTGACAGATCAATTTTGTTGTGAGAAAACGTAAAATAAGAAACGTTTTCTTGATACCTGTCCTTGCTCGATCACCACTACAAGAACTTAAACGCTGCCGGAAAGTGACTACATCTCATTGCCAAGACTACGTAACTAGTAGAGCAATCTCGTGAGGCTATAGAAGACAGAAAAAAGAAAGCCGAACTTTTAACTTCCTCGTTTAAGAAACCACGCATGAGGATTGTACAGACATGCCGTCGTTTAACAGTCGCACTGTGTACCCTATGGCTGACACAGTAATAGGCACCCATCGCGTAGGAAGGATCTGAAGGAGTTGAAAACTAAAAAGTCCCTAGGTCTGGATGGAATCCCAATTCGGTTTTATGGAGAGTACTCTTAGCACTGGCTTGCATTTATCACGAATATCTCGACCAGCGCAAACTCCAAAGCGACTAGAAAAAAAAACGCAGGTGACGGGTAAATAAAGGACCGGCAAAATTACACACCAATATCCTTAATGTCTGTTTGCTGCAGAATTCTTAAATATGTTCTAAGCTCGAACATAATAAATGTCCTGGAGACAGGAAATCTCGAGTCTACAAACAGAGAGAGCATCGCTAGCGTGCCACTCAGGCAGCCATTTTCTCACATGATATCTTTCGAAGTATGGATGAAGGCAACAGACTCCATAGTCCGAAATTTTCACAAAGCGTTTAACATAGTGGCCCACTGCAGACTATTAACCAACGTCCGAGTTTACGGAATAGGCTCCCAAATATGTGAGTCGCTCAAGGACTTCTAAAGTAATATAAGCCAGTTCCTTGCCCTGGACGGGGATTGTTCATCAAAGACGAGGGCACCGTCTGGATTGCCCGAGGCAAGTGTGACAAAACCGCTCCTTTTCTCTATACGGACAGGATGAACAGCAACCTGCGACTGTTTGCTGATTGCGCTGTAGTATACGGAAAAGCATTGTCGTTGAGTGTAGTATACTGGGTGACTCACACAGAATTTCTATTTGCTATGATGAACGACAGCTTGCCCTAAATGTAGGAAAATATAGTTTCAAATGGCTCTAAGCACTGTGGGACTTAACATCTGAGGTCATCAGTCCTCTAGACTTAGAACTACTTAAACCTAACTAACCTAAGGACATCACATACATCCATGCCCGAGGCAGGATTCGAACCTGCGACCGTAGCAAAATGTAGTTTAATACAAATAAGTAGGAAAGACAATGCTGTGATGTTCAAGTGCAGGATAAGTGATGTGCTGCTTGACACAGTCACTACGATTAAATATCGAGACGTAACGTTGCAAAGCGATAGGAAATGGAACGAGCACGTAAGGACGGTAGTAGGGAAGGCGAATGTCGACATCTTTTTACTGGAAGAATTTTAGGAAAGTGTAACACACCGATAAAGGAAATCGCGTATGGTACAGTTATGCGATCCATTCTTGAATACTGCTAGAGTTTTGGAATTCGCATCAGGTCAGATTAAAGAAATACACCAAAGAACTCAAAGGGGTGCTGTAAGATTTGTTACCGGTAGGTTCGGTCAACACATGGGTAATACAGTGATAGTTCGTGAAATCAAATGGGAGTCAGTGGGAGGAAGATGAAGTTTTTTTTTTTTTTTTTACGAAACAGTATGGAGAAACTTCAGAGAACCAGTATTTGCAGCTGATTGCAGAATGATTCTAGTACTGCCAACATACATTTCACGTTTGTAACAGGAAGGGAAATGACTAGTAGCAGTACAAGGTGGCTTGCGAATTATGTATGTAAATATGGACGAGAAAAAAGGATGAACTTGAAGATTAAAAACCAGTAGCAGTTCTCCTATGAACAAATGGAAAAGCGTTCTACAGTGCACTTTCATGGACCAATGTTAGAAGAGGCAATCTCTGATATACCACATATGCATACACTCTCATCTGCACAACGTCATTAGCAGATATTTCGCAGCAGGTTAAGGACATCTTCTGATTAGACCATGTAGTAACAGAACCGCGTTACCTGAACAGATAAATCATGCTCGCTGTTTCACGTAGCAACATGGTAGTGACAGGACGCATTGCATCCCGTGATAGTGTTAGTTCAGTATGTACAACGCGAGGCACTCACAAACCTGAGGGCTCAGTTTTATGGTTATATTCACTCGGTCCTTCCTATGATCTTTTTGTGACATAAGGATGCATGGATGACGTCCCATACTCCTTGACAGAGCGTAGGGGACGATGCGGGAGGCCCGCAGCGCTGTACTAGGCAAGGTCCTAGCGGAGGTGGTTTGCCATTGCCTTCCTCCGACCGTAATGGGGATGAATGATGATGATGAAGATGGCACAACAACATCCAGTCATCTCGACTTGTGACATAAAAAAATGCCAGAAAATGAACTATGTCTATAATTTCGGACCACTTTGATCCATTCATAGTTACTGTCTTCCTAAGTGCACAAGTACAACTGGTTTCAGAAATTTATAACGACTTGAATCGATGGACCGTCTTCAGAATTCACTCGAACATTAACCTCTTATAAAAGTCATATAGTGTTTAAACTAACAGTAAGATTAGTCCGTTTTGAATGGTATGAGTATGAAACTTCATTATGACCGTGTTAAGAGAATTTTCCATGCTACCGGTAAAAATCACGAACAAAATGAAAAATTTGTCTTCTTACAGGGTTCCACAAGAAAGGAAGGAAAAATAAGATTTAAAGTCTCATCGTTGATAGGTCATTAGAGATTAAGAAGAGGTGAAAGGAAAGGGAGGGATATCGGTCGTATTCTTTCAACGTAACCATCCCAGCTTTTGCACTAAGCGATTTAGGAAAACTTGAATCTGGATGACCGGATGAGGATTTGAATTACCGCCCTCTGGAATGCGAGCCTAGCGCGTAACCACTGTGCCACCACGCTCGCTTAAGAAAAAGTAAGAATCTAGAGAAAGAGAGAGAGAGAGAAATGCCGTATTTTGCATTCTCTACAAAAGTCTGCACGGCGAGTTCCCAGTTGTAAATATTTGAAAGTATTATTTTTTAGCGTCTTTCATTCTCCACTCAAGAATCCATGGAAAGCTGTGATGGAACTCTCGACTTTTTCAAACAAATCCTAGCGATACGGAAAGAGGGAGGATGAGGTGTTTTCAAGTCGTCAGTCTTTCGTCTGGCTTGACGCTGCCGTTCGTCTGCTGTCGTCAAACTAATGTTTTCACCTCTATGTAACTACGAGGGCAGTTCAATAAGTAATGCAACACATTTTTTTTCTCGGCCAATTTTGGTTGAAAAAAACGAAAATTTCTTGTGGAATATTTTCAAACAATCCCGCTTCGTCTCTTATAGTTTCATTGACTTCCGACAGGTGGCAGCGCTGTACGGAGCTGTTAAAATGGCGTCTGTAACGGATGTGCGTTGCAAACAACAGGCAGTGATCGAGTTTCTTTTGGCGGAAAACCAGGGCATCTCAGATATTCATAGGCGCTTGCAGAATGTCTATGGTGATCAGGCAGTGGACAAAAGCACGGTGAGTCGTTGGGCAAAGCGTGTGTCATCATCGCCGCAAGGTCAAGCAAGACTGTCTGATCTCCCGCGTGCGGGCCGGCCGTGCACAGCTGTGACTCCTGCAATGGCGGAGAGTGCGAACACACTCGTTCGAGATGATCGACGGATCACCATCAAACAACTCAGTGCTCAACTTGACATCTCTGTTGGTAGTGCTGTCACAATTGTTCACCAGTTGGGATATTCAAAGGTTTGTTCCCGCTGGGTCCCTCGTTGTCTAACCGAACACCATAAAGAGCAAAGGAGAACCATCTGTGCGGAATTGCTTGCTCGTCATGTGGCTGAGGGTGACAATTTCTTGTCAAAGATTGTTACAGGCGATGAAACATGGGTTCATCACTTCGAACCTGAAACAAAACGGCAATCAATGGAGTGGCGCCACACCCACTCCCCTACCAAGAAAAAGTTTAAAGCCATACCCTCAGCCGGTAAAGTCATGGTTACAGTCTTCTGGGACGCTGAAGGGGTTATTCTGTTCGATGTCCTTCCCCATGGTCAAACGATCAACTCTGAAGTGTATTGTGCTACTCTTCAGAAATTGAAGAAACGACTTCAGCGTGTTCGTAGGCACAAAAATCTGAACGAACTTCTCCTTCTTCATGACAACGCAAGACCTCACACAAGTCTTCGCACACGAGAGGAGCTCACAAAACTTCAGTGGACTGTTCTTCCTCATGCACCCTACAGCCCCGATCTCGCACCGTCGGATTTCCATATGTTTGGCCCAATGAAGGACGCAATCCGTGGGAGGCACTACGCGGATGATGAAGAAGTTATTGATGCAGTACGACGTTGGCTCCGACATCGACCAGTAGAATGGTACCGTGCAGGCATACAGGCCCTCATTTCAAGGTGGCGTAAGGCCGTAGCATTGAATGGAGATTACGTTGAAAAATATTGTTGTGTAGCTAATAGATTGGGGAATAACCTGGTGTATTTCAATGCTGAATAAAACAACCCCTGTTTCAGAAAAAAAATGTGTTGCATTACTTATTGAACTGCCCTCGTTCTATATCAAGCATTCACTACACATCGAGGTGACAAAAGTTAAGGGGTACCTCCTACTATCATGTCGAACCTCATTTCTCTGGGCACAGTTCAGCAACTCGACTTGGCATCGACTGAACAAGTCTTTGGATGTCCCCTACACAAATACTGACCCATGTTGCCTCTATAGCCGTCTATACAGGCGAAAGCGTTGCTGGTGCTGGATGTTGTCCATGAACTGACTTCTCAATTATGTCCCATAAATGGTCACTGGGATTCATGTCGGGCCATCTGGGTGACAAAATCACTCGCTCAAATTGTCCAGAATATCCTTCAACTAATCGCGAACAGTTGTGGTCCAGTGACGTGCCGCATTGTCATCCATAAAAACTCCATCATTGGAATGGCCGCAAATGGCCTCCAAGTAGCCGAAAGTAACCATTTTTGGTCAGTGATACATTCAGTTTGATCAGAGGACACAGTCCATTCCATGTAAACACAGCCCACTCCATTATGGAGCCATCACCAGCTTCGACAGTGCCCTGTTGACAATTTCAGTCCATGGCCTGGTGGAGTCTGCGAGACTCTCTAACCCTACCATTATCTCTTACCAACTGAAATCGCGACTTGTCTGACCAGGCCACGATTTTCCAGTCGTCTAGGGCCCAACGTACAGGTCACGACCTCTGTAGAGACGCTCCAGGCGATATCGTGCAGTTAGCAAAGGTATTCGTGTCGATCGTCTGCTGCCAAAGTCCGTCCATTAACGCCGTATTTCGCCACATTGTGTTAACGAATACGTTCGTCGTACGTCCCACATTGATTTTTACGATTATTTCGTGCAGTGTTGCTTGCCTGTTAGCGCTGGTAGCTCTACTCAACTGCCACAGCTCTCAGTCGTCAAGTGAAGGCCGTCGGCCACTGCGTTGTCCGTGGTGAAAGGTAATGCCTGAAACTTAGTACTCTCGGCACACTCTTGACAATGAGTATACCAGAATACTGAATTTTCTGCCGATTTCTGAAATGGAATGACCCATGCGTCCAGCTTCAACTACGTTCAGTGTCTGTTAATTCCCATCATGCGGCCATAATAACGGCGGAAACCTTTTCACATGAATCACCAGAGTACAAATGACAGCTCCGCTAATGCACTTCCCTTTTATACCTCGTGTATGCGATACTACCACCATCTGCATATGTGCATATCGCTATCCCATGACTTTTGGCATCTCACTGCCATCTCCAGAATGAATTTTCATTCCGCAACGGGAATGTACGCTGAGTTCTAACTTCCTCCTCTTTTTCTGTAACGCACCTTAGTCTACTACTGCAAAGGACTTCCGTTGTACGTCAAGTACAGACATAAATCGAACCATCGAGGCTGATTGTCCTATCAGTATCCTGAGGCTACTGGCAAGAATAACGAGTGTGAGATATCGTTTAGTGTGGTGTTAGCAGTGCAATTATTGGCGGACAGTGAAATAATTATGATCTTATAGCAGATAGATGGCTCAAACTCCATTGGGATATTCGATGAAGCTGTTTCTCCAAGAAAAGGAACACATCTGTTTACGAACACATCCAAGACAAAAACTCATTTCCAGCACAACAGGTTGGAATCAGACATTTTTTTTATCGGCATAATAATGTTCCTATCCACGAGGCAAGTGCTTCGAAAGAAATCTGGTAGATTTTTTGGGCTCTCTTTCTCAAACCTACCTCTGTCTGAATGCCTCCTAGCATCTTTTTGGTGTCCAGCAGGGTCAGCTGCGTACGAGATCAATTTTCTTAAAACTCCAGCGAAAACTCTTCAGCGTTCATCAGAAAAATGGAAGCGTGTGTTTATCGAAACGTAGTGGACAACCCGCCCCATAAATTAGACGCAACAATACTAGTAAATGGAGCTTCTAAACTTTAAGTGCTTTGTACCTTACACGTCTGGCTTGTGTCTACCGGGTGGCTTTTGGCCATATGCTGGGTCTCTCAAACTCTTAGGGTCAAAATTATATATATAATCCTCGGTTGTAAACTTTGAGATAAGGAGCTTATGATGGCAGTTCAATATTTAGCTTGTGTTAAAACAAGATACACATTACAACTATTGAAAGTGACCACTGTCAGTCTCAATACGTGCTTTACAAAGGTCTACACTATTTTTCCATAGCTAAACAAATGTTGTCTGTTCTACAGAAATACTGATACCTAGAAACCTATTAACCACTTATCAGTTTCTACTGCGGTTCATGCACTAACGTCTCCTTCTGTCCTTGAAGGAAACAAATTGTAAGAGTGAGATTCGGCGATCACATTGGTCATCGTATAGAACCACCCACCGTAATTAGATGATGAGCTTCTTTAGGTGTTCATGGACAAGAATATCGAAGGGAAAAGGTGCACTGTTACGTAGAAACCTCAACTTCCCGTGGACAAGTGGTACCATCTGACAAGTGTGACATCACATTTTAAACGAACAACAGACGACATGGATCGTTAAATCACAAGAATAATATTCTTCTACAACAATTATGAACCGTAAACTGTCGTGAACTCCACCGGGGCTCGTCCCTCATCACTGTCTGTTATTTTAACACGGCATCAGCACCGATGTGGATGTTTTTGTTACGAAATATAAGTAGTTTATGAACATTTACTTCATACGCATTGCTCGCTCATGGCATCAAACCCCCTGTATTATCAGTTTCTGCCGATTGGTTCCTTATCTCAAAATACTCAATTTATAATACCATGTGCTTAACTGTGACCTCAAAAGTTTGGAGCAGCCTGTTTTACACACACATTCTCCGTTTGCGAATATCAGCCTTCGAACCTCTGACCTTGCGTATTATTGTATCAAGGTTAATCAGATGAAAAACAAAACCGCAGTCCTTTAAACACTATGGTTTCTGACTAGTGTTGTTAGTGAAACAGACATGAGGAGTGACTTCATAGCTCTACTCCATAAGGAAATCCTTTCTGCGAGCGGCCTTCGGTTTTAAATGCTATCGGTTTTATATCTTTGAGGGCCTCCTTTGCCTCTGTGCCTCGCCTTTGTCCACCCGCTGAAGAACAAAACCACCGGCGGTGTCTGCACGCTTCGAAAGCTACAGTAAGCAAAACAACACTGCACTATGACTACTCATGGTCGTTTCATTTTGCGTTATGTGCTAAGCTGCCCACAGCCGCAATGCCGAACTGCTAATTAGTTAGTTAAACAGGTGTTACAACGGCTGAAAACGTTTATTTGCTGTGTGTTATTCTCTTATTGCTTACGGCATACGTAAATGAAGTCGAATACTTAAAACGATAAACAGATAACCCACTCACACTAACTTCAAACTGAGTAAAAGTGTTACATTACTAGTAAATGAGTATAACAAGCAAGCCATTTATTATGCATGCGGCCTGGAACCGTACACATTAATGATTATTAATACATGATTGATACTGTCTTTTGCAGCGAATATACCACGTTTGTTGTCATAGGGCACGTTCTGTGGAAGTAAAGAGGAAAAATGGGGGTTTGTCCTCGATTTGAAACTGTCGCATCATCTCGGTTGATAAAGGTTTCTGTGGGGTTCTTGTATCAAACCTGCATGAGGCTGTTCCCAATAAGCATGGAGAAATATTGGAATAACATTTCTGGTAACTTTCTAAAGTTGCTTATGACTGTGAAGTATTGTTTCACAGTAACACTAAATTGCGTAATGGTATATTCTGCGTTGTCGGATGATGCAGAAACTGTTCAGCTGAGTTTTGATACATATTGTTCATTTTTTAATTAGAAGCTAAAATACGGATTTGCCAACAACCTTGCCGCAGTAGTAACACCGGATCCCGTCAGATCATCGAAGTTAAGCGCTGTCGGGCTAGGCTAGCACTTGGATGGGTGTCCGTTCTGGGCTGCCGAGTGCTGTTGGCAAGCGGGGTACACTCAGTTGAAGAGCTACTTGATCAAGAGGTGGCGGCCCCGATCACCAAACCTAACAACGGCTGGGAGAGCGGTGTGCTGATCACGTACCCCTCCATATCCGTATTCAGGGACGCCTATTGTCCGAGGATGACACGGCGGTCGGTCGGTGCCGTTGGGCTTGTCGAGGCCTATTCGGATAGATTCTTGCAAAATATGCATTTCGCAGTGCGAGGTGCAAGAAATAGCACTTCCTTCCGTTTCATTTACCTACCCTCCACATACACACGTACACACACACAGACACACACACACACACACACACACACACACACAAGCATACACTTCGCCGGATTACCAACTGACTCAAAATGTGTCCTGCTACCCTATCCCTTAATTTAGTGAAATTTTGCCATAAAGTTTTTCCTCCCCGATTCTTTCAATGCATCCTCAATAGTTATCTGATATACTGATCTGACCTTCAGAATTCTATGTAACACCAATAACACCAAATTTAAAAAGCTATTCTCTTCACGTCTGTACTGTTTATCTTCCACGTTCCACTTCATTGCAATACTACGTACAGGGGCTGGATAAAAATATGTAACCACCGCGAGAAATGCATTTTTGCCATAAGAAGCTAGCTGAGCCTGCAGGTGGCGCTGTTGCGTTTGATCACGAACGGCACCTGTGCAACGCCCTCAATACGCCGTAAGTGTCAGTCGTGGTCAGAAAAGTCTTCTGTGTAGCTGTGAGTGCCTCGTTCGGAGCTAAGTGAACTTTGACCTGGGCGAATTGTTGGTGCTCGTATGATGGGTGCTTCAGCAATTAATGTAGCCAAAACATTTGGTGCTTCAACAGACACCACATCGAAGAGTTACACTGCATCCAGGGAAAGCGGAAAAGATAATGAGCTAAGTCAACGAAAGTGTCTTTAGAGTGATCGTGACAGACTGTCATTCATGAGGATTGTGACAAAAAATAAGAGAACATCAGCTGCAAAAGACACTGCAGAACTGAATGTCGCACTCGCGAACAGTCAGCACCTAAACAACACGAAGGAAGCTCTATCAGCATGGGACCGCAGGATGAGCTATAATTCCAAAACTAAACATCAGTGATGCAGATGTCTGTAACGGGAAAGCGCCTTAAAACCTGGACTATGGAGCAATGGAAGAAAGTCGTTCTGTCGGATGAGTCTTGTTTCACACTTTTTCCAACTTCTGGTCGAGTTTACGTCTGGCGTGCGCCGTCCCAAGCCTACGATGCTTACTTCTCGCTGCCAAGAGTGAAACATGATGGGGGTTTGTTGATGGTTTAGGCACCCATATCGTGGTATTCCATGAGCCCAATCGTTATTCTGCAAGACCGTATTATTGCCAAGGATTATTTGACCATTTTGGGTGACCAGGTCAATCCCTCATACAGTATTTGTTCCCCAGTGGTGATACTGTGTTCCAAGGCCACACGGCCCCCGTCCACACAGTTGAATTCGTCCAGGACTGGGGTTGTGAGCACGAGGATGAATTTTCGCATCTCCCCTGGCTACTAAAGTCACCAGATCACAATATTATAGAGACTTTGTGGTCTACTTTGGAGATAAGTGCTCTTGGTTGCTTATCTTTAGCTGAACTTTCCACTATTTTGCTGGAAAAATGGTATACGAGTCCATTGAAAAACATGTAGGTTGTGTATTTATCCAATTCGAGACAAATGGAAGCTGTATTGAATGCTAAAGGTTTTCCTACATCGTACTGGGGCCGGCAACGTCTAGTGTTTCTAGTGTCCCTTCCAGTCAAATACTTGCAGGAAAGACTTATTTAAGTATCAATAATTCAGAAATCACTTTATCATTGTTTCTGATACTTTATTCCTAAAATTAGTGTCACAATGATGGCTCACAGCTTTTTTTCGAGTCATTGCGTATCAACTACTACGAGTAGTAGTTGTTAAAACCGAACGATAAGGAACCGTACCCAAAATCTGCTGTCATACAATCAATAGTATAGGACTGCAGCCGTGCATGATTGTGGCATGGCCGTAATGTACCTACTGGAAAAGTGATGCAGTACGCCCAGAAAACTTACTGAAAGTCCTGTGAATTTGAGATGATCAGCCACAGGTGATCTGTTCAACACCTATCTCTGAAGAAGTATTTGCAAAAGCCATACCAGCGTATATTCTGGTGCATTTTTTAAAAAATAGAAGGAATACTTTTTTCTTGTGGAATAACCTTAAGTGTGATACTTGTAACCACGTCTACGATCCATTAAAACAATTTGCAATGCACAATTTGTCACAATCTTTCTGAGTAATCGGTATCAGACAGGTTTTAAACGCACGATAAAAGGAGTATTGTGTAGTGATAGAAAATCGTCGCACTGAGATTCCTGAGATTATCTGTACATCTGTACTCTGCAAGTAGTGTTGCCCGGTCTAGTCCGTAGAAAATCGGGAAGTAGGTATTGGACTCATAAAAATCGGTGGAACAAGGACGTGTGGGTCGGGACATAAAGAAAGAAAAAATGACGTAAATTTTCAATCATTGTATAAATATTTCCTTACATTCCGAATAAAGTTGGTGCATTCATGCAACTGTACTTAAAGGAACTGACCTGTTCATCAGAAGCATTAACTTCAGGCTGGTTACAGAAAGTTTTCGACACGCGTCTGCATGTCAGAATGATGTGTAAACATGAAGAACCATCTCCTAACAGGTATAATCAATAGTTAGGTTTCGGACGCATGGGAGGTTTTCTCGCTGTACAATCTCAGCCATTTTAGGTCACTTTGAACGCACGCGCAAAAGAAATACAACTATCGGTGGGAAATGGGTATGCGTGCATGGAACCGGTTTTTGACGCACTGTAGCAGACCTTTAAGCTTGTTACTGTGGTTATTTCGTATGCGTAATTAACGTGTAACTTCACTGAAATTGTATTTACTGTTTTTCGAAATAGACACATATTCTATAAAGTACTTATCAGTCGTATTTACACTGATTAAGTAGATTGAAAAAGTTAGCGGGTGCTATGGATATATGTAGGTGTCACCTGCCTCCCGCGTTTTGGTTTTCACTACAACCGAAAGCAGTAAGCAAACCGGTCGGTGGGCGCAGAGGGCGGTCAACCCGTGGAATCGATATGCTAATTTACACGCCAATAGAAGACGCGGCCAGTGAGTGAAGGAGACGTGGGTGGCAGAGATGTTGAAACATCTCAGGAAACAGGGGCGTGGTGTTAACAATTCAACGGTGCAATCCGAGAAACTTAGTATTTCCGAAACGCACAGCTCGAGCTTGCGTTGTGGTGTCCCATGAGTTCACCGTCTGACTGCGACCTCCTGCGCACCTTATTATAATTTCGTTCGTTACCGTCATCGCCGTATTCAGAAACTCATTTCCGAAATTCACCCGTTTTTAAAGTGAATGAGCATTATACACTGACGGAAAAAAATCGCAACTCCAAAAAAACTTAATATAGAGGAATGAAATTTCGGGAATACATTTGTCTAAGTAACATATTGAGAGGCGCCCACATGCCTTGATCATACTGTGGCATCAAGCAGTCAGGCCTGCAAGATGAGTGGTCTTCCAAGCAAGTGATTTATTCTTATTTATCGCAAAACATCAATGACTGATTGTGAGCTCTAGTACCCACAATTAAGCTACAAATTATTCTCCTGTTTGAATATTACTCAACGGAAATGGATAACGCACATCTGACTACTAAGAATTTACACAACTCTGATTGTTCACTACGCACTGGCAATACCACATTTTCCTTTTCACCCAACGGCTTTGATCAACACGTGGCCATCGCACTGAATATGAATGGCGCACACGTTATAAATTCTGGATATCATGACTACACACTATTCGAAGAACAAGGCCACCAATCTTTTTCTTTTCACTATCTTTTTTATTCAGATAAATTATATTATGATTCACAGATATCCTAAACACACCATTACATTTTACACTACAATTACACATGAGAAACTCCGCCCAGTGGGCATGGCTTTACATTGGTGATTATCTTATGGTCTCGTAATGATCTAACGCTACAGTGCATCTCGCGTCCGTCGGCCGTCGTAATTTAATATATATATTATTATTGTTATTATTATTTTTTGATTGTTGCCGACTTACGTGGTGGGCCTTATTAAAAATGATATTTAAGTTGAACAATGTAATAAACTTTTCATATTAATTTCCTCGGCTAGTCAGTTCACTTTAAAGCAAGAAATCTTTAGTTATTAATTAAAATTGCGGCCCACACACGCGCGAGAGTATTTTTCTTACCTCCATTAACCATTGTATTGTAGTCAGAGTCCTGGCTCTGGCTCTCGGCTATGGTACTGAAAATAAGAATCTTAAAGCTAAGTATTTTCTGCAACGTCGGGCGGCTGTGGAGAAAAATTAATATTATGCTAATAGCGGGCGAGTTTTCAGCTTCCGCTAATTTTTCATAACTTAATATCGCCACGTAATGGCGTCGTTGGCTGCATCGGCCGCTGCAATTGTTGAGCTGTAAATTACTTGAATGCAGGTTAATTCAAGGAAGGCGGACATGAAATCGGGATCACCTCTTACAAATTAAAAGTGCACAATAATATTAAATCAGTATATTATATGCTTAACTCATACAAATATGCTTACATTTGCCAGCACTCGCAAGATGTCGTACGTACACATTCAAGACAAAAGAGGAAGTGAAGTCGACTAAAAAAAAAAATTAACAAAAGAGCGTATCTTGTCGTCTCTTTAGATCATTCTGTCATAAATTATTTCTTTGCAATCTAAACCTACACAGAGAAATTATTATTTTACGGCTACATGATAAAAATTTGGCACTGGGGACGCTATATGCACTTCCTGGATAGGATGGTGGATCTTTTGCTATATCTCACACTTCGACTCTCAGACCCATCATCACGAAAATGTCCTTCAGGCCGAACGGTACAAAAAGGAACATGCATAACCCACTGACTCTGAACCTATCTTGCTACTCTCCCACGCAAACCACACATACTTAAATTACATGAAATACATCACACTGGCAACATAGAATACAACACAAAGAATAGTCACAACGTTATAATCACATCACTTTCAGCTTTCCCACTTCAATTAGTACGAGGGTTGTTTTTTAAGTAAGGGCCGTTTTTATTTTTAAAAAAAGATACAAATACTTTTGTAAAAAACTTTTATTTTCTGATTCTACACACTTTTACCTATTTTTCTACATAGTTGCCTTGTTTATTTAAGCACTTGTCATACCGTACAACTAAGTTTTAAATTCCCTATTCAAAGAATTCGGCCGCCTGCTCCGACAGTCAAGAGTTCACGGCCGCTTTCACTTCATCGTCGTCATTGAAGCGCTGCCAGCCAAGATGGTGTTTCAGGTACCGGAAAAGGTGAAAATCGCTAGGAGCAAGGTCGGGGCTGTATGGTGCATGGTCCAAAACTTCCCAGCCAAAAGAATCAATCAAATCCCGAATCTTTTGAGAGGTGTGAGGCCTAGCGTTATCGTGCAGGAGCAAAACTCCTTTTGTCAGCATGCCGCGCCATTTGTTTTGAACTGCTCTGCGGAGCTTCTTTAGAGTTGCACAGTAGGCATCTGAGTTGATTGTCGTTCCTCGTGGCATAAAGTCCACTAGCAAAACACCGCGCCGGTCCCAGAACACAGTTGCCATAATCTTGCGCTTTGACAGCGTCTGTTTGGCTTTGACCTTGACCGGTGAGGTTGTGTGTCGCCATTCCATCGATTGTCGCTTGCTTTCGGGAGTGATATGAGATACCCATGTTTCATCTCCAGTGACAATTTGACTCAACATGTCATCCCCTTTTTCCTCGTAACCAATCAAAAAGTCCAATGAAGTGGCAAATCTCTTCCCTTTGTGGTCCTCTGTGAGGAGTCTGGGTACCCACCGAGAACACAGTTTCTTAAATTTTAGGTTTTCAGACACAATTTTGTACAAAACCGATCTTGAAACTTGTGGAAATTCCAAAGAAAGAGTGGAAATTGTGAATCTTCTGTCCTCACGAATCTTTGTTTCGACTGCAGACACCAAATCATCAGTGATTACAGAGGGCTGGCCTGAGCGTTCTTCTTCATGGACGTTTTGACGGCCATTTTTAAACTCTCTAACCCATTGACGCACTTTACCTTCACTCATTGCATTCAAGCCATAAACTTCTGTTAACTGACGATGAATTTCTGCAGCTGATAGGCTTCTCGCGGTCAAAAAACGTATCACTGACCGTATCTCACACACGGCGGGCGATTCAATAATCGTAAACATTATAAAGTAGCACAGCGATGCGTACACGTCAGCTACAGAGCTGCAACTTGCATCAGTGTGAACGGGAAGGATGCCGGCAAGTCGCGCGGTGGCTTGTTGCTGCGTCCGCGCGAACTAAGGGGCTATACGCGCGAACGGCCCTTACTTAAAAAACAACTCTCGTATTCATCCCAGTTTCACACGACACTGCCCCACTTCGTAACTTTTCTTTCCTACTACGAGCTCTGGAGGATATATGCACGTCTTCCTGTGCAATACAAGCCAAGTGGCGTTGCTGGATAGACGGCTGACTCACCTTGCTTCTCTCTCAGAGTATTAGAGTTTGAATCTAGCGTCACACGGAAACAGAACACGCATAGGTAATATTATGATCATATTCATCACACACGCGAGTCCTGAACTGATACCATGGACGAGTTTTTCTCTTTATCCTTTGTCTCATTCACAGATTGAGACTCACACAGTACTCACCACGTGGTAGTACTCGTCTCTAATTTCAAGTCCTGCACACGCCATTTCTTAAATATTTCCAACTTATAGTACACACTCCAGTAATTCAGCTTAACTTTAGCGCTTAGTACTAGCACTCGCAAGTATTTCAACTTATTGCTACACGTGGTTTCGTTGTGACCGTTGGTCACTTCCGAAGATTCCTATGATCCCCTTAATAATACCTGCCTGTCGTTTAATTCTCCCCCCAAAAGTTCCTGAAATAGAGAAATAATTATTCCAAACTACTCTTAAGTATTCCACATGCATACCATTCTCTCCACTCTTTTGTCTTTACGGAGAACACCTAAGACAGCTCTTACCAACACTAGATCCAGCGCCAGAGTGCTGAAACATCGCCGTTCTTCAGGTCATCTCGCACCTCCGACGAGGTGGGGGAGCACCTTGCTATCGTATTGGTCAGCCACCTTTCAGGCACTCAAAGCTCAGGTAAATTTCATCTCTTTGGTTCCACCAAAGGTGACCAAAGGACCGTCTCAAAGATTATCATATATTGCACATTCATTCACTATCTGCGGTTAGCAGACGACTATACATTCATTCATTTCGCAGATCTCACCAAATTGGATATATGGATTTATTTTTTGGGAGTGCACATGTGATCAATTAAATAAATAAATTGTCATTCTTTCCTACACTGGTATCCGGCTTCGGTGTATTAAGTGAAATTGAGTTATTATTAAAAAAAATATGTTGTTCTGACAAGAATAACGAAGAATGTTGTACCTATTTTCACTGTCGGGCGGTAATGTACCCTTTCAATATTTGAGTGATTAACATTGCAAGATCAGAGGTTAATGCAAGCGCAAGACAATCCATTGCAAATCTGAAATACAGATACATTAATAACCGCTGTAACCGCCAGTATGTTAAACGCAAGCATGCAAACGTGCATGCATTGTGTTTTACAGGTGCCGGATGTCAGTTGATAGGATGTAATTCCACGGCTGTTGCACTTGGTCGGTCAGTACATAAATGGTCAATGCTGGTTGTGGATGATGCTGGAGTTGTCCAATAATGTCCCAAACGTGCTCGCCTGGAGACAGATCTGGTGATCTAGCAGGTCAAAGCAACCTGTCGACAATCTGTAGAGCATGTTGGCATATAACAGCGGTATGTGGGCGAGCGTTACCCTGTTGGAAACACCCCCTGGAATACTGCTCATGAATGGCAGCACAACAGGTCGAATCACTAGACTGACGTACAAATTAGCAGCCAAGGTGCCTGGGCTAACTACGAGATAGCTCCTGCTGTCACACGAAAACGCATCCCAGACCATAACTTCAGGTGTAGGTCCAGTGTTCCTAGGCCCCAGACAGGTTGGTTGCAGGCTCTCACCCGGCTCTTTTCGAACCAACACGTGGCAATCACTGGCATTGTGACAGAACCATATTTCATATGTTTTTGGATGCAAAACACAATTTTGTTTTTTATCCTAAACACAAAATTCTGTTTTGCTAAAGGCGGACTCCATCCAAAAACAAATGTATTGTTAAAGCAAACATGAAGAAAAGAGCTTCTACCTCAAGATGATCAGAACCACATTTCATCAGAAAACACAACAGACCTACCCCCTGCCCTGCAGTACGCTCTCATTCGACACTACTGAAATCGCAAACTGTGATAATTTGGGGTCAGTGGCGTTTGGTTCGGAGCTGTCCTAGAAATAACAGATTTGTAACAGTTCATTGTGTCACTGTGGCGCCAACTGCTGCTGGAACTGCTGCTGTAGATGCAGTACGATGCGCCACAGCCACACTCCGAACACAATGGTCTTCTCTATCGATGTGCCTCGTGGCCGTCCGGAGCCCGGTCTTCTGGCGACCGTACATCGCTGCTAACAATCGTGTAAAGCGGCTACATTCATGCCAAATCTTTGTGCAATATCGTAGCTCTATTACGCGACGTCGTTCAAACACAGGTGATGATTATGGCATCTTTTTCGCCTTAAGACATTACTGACTAACATCAACTCACAACGACCAATCTCAAAAGGTAGCTAACGATCACGACTGTTAGGGCGTGCATTTAAAGATATAGAAACTCGCCTACCAATTTTCTTTGATGTCACCCAACTCCTTCTTGGTGTTGTGATTCTTTTTTCCCCGTAAGTGCGTTATGAATTGCTAGCAGTGCCCAAAACTCGGGACCTTTGAGTCCCCACGCAAAACGTAAGGCGGATCGGGTCACGACACTCCGTAAAATTGGGTCCGCCCGCAGAAATCAAGACACCTACGGACACTGCCCGCAAGCCACATACGTATGATGTGGAGGTATTTGCAATAGCAGCATTTCCCCCCTTTCGAGATTCATTGGAAGGGGTGCACCAGAAGAACGACAGTCGGTTATCGTCTGACTGAGCTCTAATTCCCCTTATTTTCCCGTAGTGGTCATTTCGCGAAATGTGTATGGAAAGGAGTAAGATGTAGCTTTATCTTCTTGGAACGTACGCTCTCGGAATTTTAGTAGTAAACTACTACATGGTGCATTACACACATCTCTTGTTGGTCTACATCTTTATCGTTCTCGCGGCTGCTAATTGAAAGCGTGATGCAACGTGCAGCTCTTGTTTGGATCTCCTCTATCAATCTCAGGTGGCATGGATCCTACAGTACTCAACAGTCGATCGAAAGAGAGATTCCTAAGCTACCGCTTTCGTAAGTCAGTTATATTTCTTTAACGTTATTCCAGCGCTCTCAGTTAACACTGGTTTTTCCTGTGACTAGTCTCATGCGGTCCTTTTATTTAAGGTCGTTCCACTCCCATAGTCCTAGATCTTATAGTTGTTACAGTAGAGACCTGCGTATCACCAACAGTGTAATCCAACCTACCATATCATTTATAACCAACTGCTGTGTAACACTCCTGTGGCTACACCCTAAGTTGTTTTCTAACCTGCCCGCACCTCGTGATCGTGCGGTAGCGTTCTCGCTTCCCACGCCCGGGTTCCCGGGTTCGATTCCCGGCGGGGTCAGGGATTTTCTCTGCCTCGTGATGGCTGGGTGTTGTGTGCTGTCCTTAGGTTAGTTAGGTTTAAGTAGTTCTAAGTTCTAGGGGACTTATGACCACAGCAGTTGAGTCCCATAGTGCTCAGAGCCATTTGAACCATTTTTTTTATTTTCTAACCGCTACAAAGTTAAGAATCCAGTCATAAAGCTGGTCCGATATTCTGCAAATTTGTATTTAGTTCACTAGGCGACAATTGAGAATTGTCTCGAATACATTATAGCACGATCAGGGTACGCGCCGTTATCTACTACTTTTTGGATCTCGTGGTCGAAGATTCAGCAAATTTTTAGTCTACAAAAATGTCGTAATATGCGAACAGAAGATGTAGTCCACAATTCTACAAAGTCGGCGATACACGCCCGCAGTTAAGTACATACTTGTAATGACTCTTTTTGAAAACAGGACTTATATGCGCCTTTATCCAGAATATTCTGAATGAAATTCTGGTAACAAGCTGAATGAGCGCTGCTTTTGTCGAAGCCAGAAAGAAAAAAAAAAGTTCAATGAAAGGCATTAGCAAATCCTGTCTAGATACGTTTGAGAATAACGCGATGGCCCTCTGATGTCGTTACGTGATTGTAGGCAAAACTGCTATCTGAAGTGTGGATTAGCCGCGCGGGATTAGCCGAGCGGTCTCAGGCGCTGCAGTCATGGACTGTGCGGCTGGTCCCGGCGGAGGTTCGAGTCCTCCCTCGGGCATGGGTGTGTGTGTTTGTGCTTAGGATAATTTGGGTTAAGTAGTGTGTAAGCTTAGGGACTGATGACCTTAGTAGTTAAGTCCCATAAGATTTCACACACATTTCAACATTTTTTTGAAGTGTGGATTGAAGAGAGTAAATGTGCACTGAGAAGAGGAAAATCCGTTTTGTCGATAGCGAAGGTTATGGGTCGTGACAGTTTATGGCGCTCGTGTAGTATCGTCATGACTGACCATCAAAAAAGTGACTTCTCCGTACGTTGCTCTCAGTGGTATGCACGAGATGACACAAGCTGGTCCGCAAAAGTACCAGAGAGGTTCGAAAAGGAACAGGAACGTAAAGGAACAGTTAGAGCCACAAGAAATTCACATTATGTCATTACAGTCGCTGATGAATAGCGGCTGGGAAAATACAGGAGTAGAGTCAACCACATATATCAAATGAAGCAGGATCACGCAACGATGCCGCAGTGCATAATCTGTGAAATGTCTGAATAATAGCAGGATAAATTGGTCAACAACACATACGACATAGTGAGTAGTACTGGTATGGACCAGCGTAAATACCTTACGTAAATACTGGCGAGCCTGCTCAGAAGCGTCGAATGAGTTTTTCGTTGCTGTCAGTATATTTTACTTCAACGGATTCTCCAGTGACAATTTCGTTTGAAAATTTTTTGGGTGGTATATGGCTCCAAGCACTACGGGACTTAACATCTGAGGTATCAGTCCCTAACTAACTTAAACCTAACTAACCTAAAGACATCACACACATCCATGGCCGAGGCAGGATTCGAACCTGCTACCGTAGCAGCCGCGTGGTTCCAGACTGAAGCGCCTAGAACCGCTCGGCCACAACGGCCGGCGTGTGGTATATGGTCAGAATGCAAGTGTTGTACTCAGTACGGGATTCCTGGCGCTAAAACTTATTGAAACCTGGTAGTCAAGGGAAGGCAGGATTCGTTTACGATTGAGGAAGGGGCCGTAATCAGTTATTATTGGTCGCCTTTTACAGTTACACACAATTTATTTTAAACCAGTAATTCCAGATTCAACAATAAATAAAAATACCACACGTTATTAATGAAGGAATAAACAACTGTGTAAATATTAGTGTTTTCAGTGAGTTACAATTTAGCAAATCACCATTAAATACAGGTACAGCAGATAATGTTTTAAAAGCAAGCCACTCTGATCTGGGCAGAAGGCCTTACACGCTAAGAATGGCAATAATATAAAAAATTTAGAAACCTGCTGTAAAACAGCAAATACAATAGTAAAGGTTAATTAAACGCAACTGATCACCAAACGGGTGAAATAAGATGATCGTAAACACAACCCTTAACATCCACTGAACACTACACTGCTAGATTTATTCCAGAAGGCGACCAGAACTATTAACTAGACATGTATAACCTTTAATGTAGGCATTACAAAGTATCGTAATAAATAACACAATAATAAAACACAAGGCCAAGTACGTAAGTTCCTCAAAGGGTACTGAGGCAGATTATACCCGTAGAAGGTGTGGACTGAAGGAGTGTGACACTGAACCACTGCCATCAGACCTTTTAGAACACACATGTCTTACAAGAACCAAAGGGGCCAAGACAGTGCTCCAGGAATCGACCTTTGAGAAGAACCGGCAACAAACACTTTCGCGAGCGATGAGATAGGCAGCCGAGAGTTGCATTCACTTCACAAGATGCTAACTCAGACTAGTGACAGTCCAACGAATGACTAATGTTGATCTTTCTGAAGCTACCTGACGTCTGATAAACCAAATGCAACGATGGAACAATACGCCAAAGCCGGAACCGGCGGTCTGCACTACGTCCCCAGAATACTGTGCTTAGAGCGCCCGGAACGAGAAAGAAATCACTACCACCGGAGTGGAAGAATCACCAACCGGCCCCCAGGGCAGGTAACTGGGGCGTTAGCGGCCACCAGGCAAGACAAATTACCGCTGGTTGAACTTAACAAATTGTAACAAGTTGAACGCAGTAAATAGTAATAAGAAGTCGAGGAAAGCTAATCAGATGCGCCTTCCCCAAGCACTCTATTTGTTGTTCTTCGCCTCGGCGACACCAAGAGCAGCAACACGAGCCCGAGTCACTGGAGAATCGCGCGATATCACAATAGTGGAGGTTTCTCTGCTTGGATTGAAATGCACTCATCTTGAAGCTTGCTGGGTCCGGTTTACGACTAGGTTGTGCACCCTCGTGACCACAGCCCTTCCATCCGGCAGTCCATGCTTGCCGCCAGCGGTCCCGGCGTGTTCTGGCACTGCACGGACCTGTCTCCTCCTGAATCCCCAACCGAACTGGCACACTCACACGATCCGGAAAAACAACTACGTCGCCCCAAAGATAGGGAAACAGTTACTACATATCGATAACCGCCGGTGCTGCCACCAGCTGACAGTCAATGCTTGCGAAATGGGTGGCCCGAGGCAAGACGAGAAGAAGGCAAACAACCGCAACCATGCCAACTAAACGATACCGTCTGGCCGCCAACAGAGGGCAGAACCCTACAAACAGCACCAACACGAGCAGCAGCACGGATCACTTATTTAAAGTTTTTCAAGTGCATGACCAGCTTGGGATTTCCGTTTCCTCAAGGACTGTTGCGTCATATTACGAAGAATAGATGACGTTTCATTCGCTTTCTCATACCCCTTTCCAGTTTTTCGTCCTCTGAACAATGCAGTTTACCGAGACCGTCTTAGATACTATTGAAAGTATATGCTGATCTAACAAGTACCATGGGATACCTCCTAATATCGTGTCGGACCTATTTTTGGCCAGCGCAGTGCAGCAGTTCAACGTGGCATGGACCAAGAAGTAATTTGAAGACCCATGCGGAGCTATGTTGCCTTTATAGCCGTACATAACTGCGAAAGTGTTGCCGGTGCTGAATGTTATGCACGAATAGACCTCGCGAATATATACCATAAATGATTGATGGGATACTTTTCGTGTGATCTGGTTGGGCAAATCATTCGCTCAACTTGTCCAGAACGTTCTTCAAACCAATCGCGAACTCTTGTGACCCAGTGACGTGGCGCATTGTAATCCGTAAAAATTCCATCGTTGAATGGCCGCATATGGCCTCCAAGTAGCCGAACATAACCATTCTTAGTCAATGATCGGTTTAGTTGAATCAGAGGACGCATTCCATCCCATGTAAACACAGCTCACACCATTGTGGAGTCACCACCAGCTTGCACAATGCCTTTTTGATACCCTTTGTCCATATCTTCGTGGTGTATGCGCCATTCTCGGAAACTACCATCAGCTCTTACGAAATGAAATTGAGACTCACCTGACCATCCCACGGTTTTCCAGACTTGCAAGCGATATGGCCAAGAGGTCAAGAGAGGCGCTGCAGGCGATGTCGGGCTGATAGCAACGGCACTAGCGTCGGTCGTCAGCTGCCATAGCACATTAACGCCACATTGTCCTAACGGATGCGTTCGTCGTACATCCCACATGGATTTCTGCTGTTATTTCACGCAGTGTTGCTTATCTGTCAGCACTGTCGCACCCTAAGCAAACGCCGCTGCTCTCGGTTGGTAAGTAAAGGCGTTGACTGTGGTGAGAGCTAATGCCTGAAACTTGGTATTCTCGGCACACACTTGACACTGTGGATTTTGTTTTGATATACTGAGTTCCCTAACCATTTCCGAAATGGAATATCCCATGCGTCCGGCTCCAACTACCAATCCGCATTTAGAGGCTGTTAATTCGCGTCGTGTGGCCGTAATCATGTCTATAACCTTTTCACATGAACCACCTGTGTGCAAATAACAGCTCCGCCAATGCACTGCCGTTTCATGTCTTGTGTACGCGATACTACCGCCGTCTATATATGTGCACACTTTATTGTATATCCCACTTGCGGCCCATACAGTGCCGCTTTTCTTGTGGTTAGAAAAAATGTAACAATGAGTAAACAGCTGTAATGCTAGTATTATATGTTAACCGGAGACCTAGAAACGACGGAGAGGCTCCGTCCCCACCGCAGCCGAATTGGTCCACAACCCCACGACGACTACCGCAGTCCACTTCACCCCTCCGCCGCCCCACACCGAACCCAGGGTTATTGTGCTGTTCGGCCCCCGGTGGACCCCCTAGGGAATGTCTCACACCAGACGAGTGTAACCCCTATGTTTGCGTGGTAGAGTAATGGTGGTGTACGCGTACGTGGAGAACTTGTTTGCGCAGCAATCGCCGACATAATGTAACTGAGGCGGAATAAGGGGAACCAGCCCACATACGCCAAGGCAGATGGAAAACCGCCTAAAAACCGTCCACAGACTGGCCGGCTCACCCGACCTCGACACAAATCCGCCGGGCGGATTCGTGCCGGGGACCAGGCGCTCCTTCCCGTCCGGAAAGCCGCGCGTTAGACCGCACGGCCAAACGCGTGAGCCTGTAATGTTAGTAGTCAAATCTACTGTTTT
Organism: Schistocerca nitens; assembly: GCF_023898315.1. Lineage (NCBI taxonomy): Eukaryota > Metazoa > Arthropoda > Insecta > Orthoptera > Acrididae > Schistocerca > Schistocerca nitens. The sequence continues at coordinate 309,170,889 of NC_064615.1, read as the reverse complement.
CCCAGAGAAAAAATTTACACTGAATAGGAGAATGGCGCATAGGCTGGCAGGGACAGCTCTACATGCAATAAGGTGCGTTGTTTGCATCGAGGTGCATATTATAGAAAAACAAATAGAATGCTGCAGGACTTAGTAATGCTTTATTGACCAACCGCTGATAGGGAGTTCAGAGAACAACAGATAATGACTTCGTAACTGGTAAGCCAATAACAGTTGAAGTTACTGTTTATTAGATTTATTTTGAAAATACACGACGGCCGCTGTGGCCGAGCTGTTCTAGGTGCTTCAGTCCGGAACAGCGCTGCTGTAGCGGTCACAGGTTCGAATCCTGCTTCGGGCATCGGCGTGTGTGATGTCCTTACGTTAGTTAGGTTTAAGTAGTTCTAAGTCTAGGGGACTGATGACCACAGATGTTAAGTCCCATAGTGCTCAGAGTCATTTTTGAAAATAAACGGTAATAATAGATTAATGGCCATCACAACCATTACACTGAAGAGCCACACTACGCCAGCTTTATCAGGCCTACACCAGAATCTGACACATACAGTGGCGACATTCCTGCTTATTTCTGTTGTACAATGCGATAGAAACTAGCCAAGTATTCGATAAGCTACACCGTGAACACGATATCCAATGAACGTGAATACTATCGTTTGTATTCGTAAGACGACTTTTACTAATAGCAGCATATCTAACGCAAGAAACTGCAGCAATAACATAAAGAGGACACAACATTTGTCATTCCTTAGGTTTCCCAACGACCATAAGAGGCATCGCGTTGTGACCACTTAATTGCGCTTCTCTTGTAACCTAGAGACATTTAGTGAAGATTTACGTTTCTCTTAAGGAGCACGGAATGGCTAGTGAGTAGCAGAAGACATGTCATTTTGCAGGAAGACTTCGTATATCTTTATTAGAAAGTGAACTTTTGTTCGCTCGCTAGGTTGGACTTTCGCTGTAGAGAATCTGCCACACAACTGAGATGATATAACGTCAAAACCAATAAAACAGTTTCCCGATAAAGAAGAAAACAATTTCACAATTACTGACACACCAAAGGCAAAAACATCAGAATGTCCTACACATATGGTTATTAAAGATTAAGTAGTTAGATTAAACAAAAGTGTTCATGTGTTTGAATAGCTAGCGAAGCGTAAGAATGTTTCAGTGACTATGTGACAAGGGAAGTACCTGTCGTAATACGGACAGGGATCTGGATTCGGAGGGGTGTCAAGGAGTTGTCTGCCTATAGCCGCTTAGGACAACTTCACAGACTGTCTCTGTAAAGGTACACTTTTAAAATTGTCAGTTAAGACTGGCGGGTACCCCAAGGGTGTTGCCGAACTGGGCTTCTTGTGGGATCTGTTGCCATTTAATTGACGAATTTGTCAATGCGCTCCCCCCCCCCCTCCCTTTCCCCCCGTAATCACGCCATAGGACGCCAGACACGAGATTTGGAAAAGCATAAGCACCCTTTTCTGATTCGGATCACACTCAGATTTCGTCGAATGATTTTGAACCTGATCCAACTTGTATACCAAGACAAAAAATGTGCAGTCGCGCTGCACTCCAAAGGAGTCATCTCACATTCAGTGGGGATGCAGCCCCACAGTGCCCTTGGAGAGGGACTGAAATGCCTGGGTGTGTCAGCGGCGTTAAAGTTAGTCAAGAGCCTCGTCCTGTGGCTAATCGCACTGCAAACCGTCATTCTCGACCTCGAAACGTGTGGAAATCTACTCCCCAAGAGAAGAGGTGATCTCACTGACACTCTTTGTGCCACTTCCTGAGGGCTTTTCGTGTCGATTCTTAGCAGCGGTGTTTCTTAAATGTTTTCCTCGGCCACTCATAAGAAAAGCGCGATTTCACCGCTGGGCGTCGCGTTTCTGACCGCCACAGAAGCGTCATAAGAAGAACTGAAATGCGGGTAAGAGAGGGTTTGACGACATTCCCGTCGTATGACACATCCCCAAAGTGGCGTTGGGCAGACTTTCGGTGAAACGTGTCGCCAACGTGGCATCATTAACCTATCTCACACGACACATGAATTTCGGAGCTGTTGCCTTTTTTCGCAGGGCTCGAGACCTTCCAATTCTTAGCGTCACCGAGCCCGAGAGTGACATCGCAGGGCGCTACGCTTTACACCATTACAGAGGATGGTTGTAGGTTCCTTTGAGCCAAATTTCAAATGAAATGATAATTAAATCGACACCCTACCTGCAAACAGGCGTTGATACACATCATAGGGGACATGTTGAAAATGTCTGCACCGACTGGGACTCGAACCCGGGATATCCTACTTACATGGCAGACGCTCTATTCATCTGAGCCACCAAGGGCACAGAGGGTAGTGCGCCTGCAGGGACTTATCCCTTACACGCTCCCCGTGAGACCCACATTCCCAACATATCCACACCACTACATTCGTAGTGCGCCTAATAGATGTTTGCCCATCGCACTCATTACTCGTGGCAGATTAATCTACCAAGTCCCGTACGAGTTGGGGCATAGCGTGCGTTCATCAATGGTATCTGTTCTTTCGGGAACAGATACTACCTTCACATATAGTAAAAATATGGCTACCCGGCCGTTGACCTTCTTTTGCAAACGCACACGCTATGCCCCAACTCCTACGGGACGTGGTAGAGTAATCTGCCACGAGTAATGAGTGTGATGGGCATACATCTATTTGGCGCACTACGAATGTAGTGGTGTGGGCATGCTGGGAATGTGGGTCTCACGGGGAGCGTGCAAGGGCTAAAAGCCTGCAGGCGCACTATCCTCTGTGCCCTCGGTGGCTCAGATGGATAGAGCGTCTGCCACGTAAGCAGGAGATCCCGGTTTCGAGTCCCGGTCGGGGCACACATTTTCAACATGTCCCCAATGATGTATATCAACGCCTGTTTGCAGCTAGGGTGTCGATTTAATTATCGTTTCATTCTGAGAAGCTGCACGGCCAACAAAGGTATCTGTTCTTTCGGGAACAGATACTACCGTCATATATAGCCAAATTTGAAACTTCTGCGTCGCAGTGGGAGACAATTATGGCATTTCAAAATGTTATTTTTACTGTGCTGCGCGATGTGTGTGTCTGTGTCGTCGTATTTCATATAGTGCCCGTCAGTTAAACAATGCTCGGCCACGACTGGTTTTTCCGGTTGTCGAAATATTGTGTTGCTACTACGTTCTACAACTACATCTACATCTACATTCATACTCCGCAAGCCACCCAACGGTGTGTGGCGGAGGGCACCTTACGTGCCACTGTCATTACCTCCCTTTCCTGTTCCAGTCGCGTATGGTTCGCGGGAAGAACGACTGTCTGAAAGCCTCCGTGCGCGCTCTAATCTCTCTAATTTTACATTCGTGATCTCCTCGGGAGGTATAAGTAGGGGGAAGCAATATACTCGATACCTCATCCAGAAACGCACCCTCTCGAAACCTGGCGAGCAAGCTACACCGCGATGCAGAGCGCCTCTCTTGCAGAGTCTGCCACTTGAGTTTATTAAACATCTCCGTAACGCTATCACGGTTACCAAATAACCCTGTGACGAAACGCGCCGCTCTTCTTTGGATCTTCTCTATCTCCTCCGTCAACCCGATCTGGTACGGATCCCACACTGATGAGCAATACTCAAGTATAGGTCGAACGAGTGTTTTGTAAGCCACCTCCTTTGTTGCTGGACTACATTTTCTAAGCACTCTCCCAATGAATCTCAACCTGGTACCCGCCTTACCAACAATTAATTTTATATGATCATTCCACTTCAAATCGTTCCGCACGCATACTCCCAGATATTTTACAGAAGTAACTGCTACCAGTGTTTCTTCCGATATCATATAATCATACAATAAAGGATCCTTCTTTCTATGTATTCGCAATACATTACATTTGTCTATGTTAAGGGACAGTTGCCACTCCCTGCACCAAGTGCCTATCCGCTGCAGGTCTTCCTGCATTTCGCTACAATTTTCTAATGCTGCAACTTCTCTGTGTACTACAGCATCATCCGCGAAAAGCCGCATGGAACTTCCGACACTATCTACTAGGTCATTTATATATATTGTGAAAAGCAATGGTCCCATAACACTCCCCTGTGGCACGCCAGAGGTTACCTTAACGTCTGTAGACGTCTCTCCATTGATAACAACATGCTGTGTTCTGTTTGCTAAAAACTCTTCAATCCAGCCACACAGCTGGTCTGATATTCCGTAGGCTCTTACTTTGTTTATCAGGCGACAGTGCGGAACTGTATCGAACGCCTTCCGGAAGTGAAGAAAAATAGCATCTACCTGGGAGCCTGTATCTAATATTTTCTGGGTCTCATGAACAAATAACGCGAGTTGGGTCTCACACGATCGCTGTTTCCGGAATCCATGTTGATTCCTACATAGTAGATTCTGGGTTTCCAAAAACGACATGATACTCGAGCAAAAAACATGTTCTAAAATTCTACAACAGATCGACGTGAGAGATATAGGTCTATAGTTTTGCGCATCTGCTCGACGACCCTTCTTGAAGACTGGGACTACCTGTGCTCTTTTCCAATCATTTGGAACCCTCCGTTCCTCTAGAGACTTGCGGTACACGGCTGTTAGAAGGGGGGCACGTTCTTTTGCGTACTCTGTGTAGAATCGAATTGGTATCCCGTCAGGTCCAGTGGACTTTCCTCTGTTGAGTGATTCCAGTTGCTTTTCTATTCCTTGGACACTTATTTCGATGTCAGCCATTTTTTCGTTTGTGCGAGGATTTAGAGAAGGAACTGCAGTGCGGTCTTCCTCTGTGAAACAGCTTTGGAAAAAGGTGTTTAGTATTTCAGCTTTACGCGTGTCATCCTCTGTTTCAATGCCATCATCATCCCGGAGTGTCTGGATATGCTGTTTCGAGCCACTTACTGATTTAACGTAAGACCAGAACTTCCTAGGATTTTCTGTCAAGTCTGTACATAGAATTTTACTTTCGAATTCACTGAACGCTTCTCGCATAGCCCTCCTTACGCTAACTTTGACATCGCTTAGCTTCTGTTTGTCTGAGAGGTTTTGGCTGCGTTTAAACTTGGAGTGAAGCTCTCTTTGCTTTCGCAGTAGTTTCCTAACTTTGTTGTTGTACCACGGTGGGTTTTTCCCGTCCCTCACAGTTTTACTCGGCACGTACCTGTCTAAAACGCATTTTACGATTGCCTTGAACTTTTTCCATAAACACTCAACATTGTCAGTGTCGGAACAGAAATTTTCGTTTTGATCTGTTAGGTAGTCTGAAATCTGCCTTCTATTACTCTTGCTAAACAGATAAACCTTCCTCCCTTTTTTTATATTCCTATTAACTTCCATATTCAGGGATGCTACAACGGCCTTATGATCACTGATTCCCTGTTCTGCACATACAGAGTCGGAAAGTTCGGGTCTGTTTGTTATCAGTAGGTCCAAGATGTTATCTCCACGAGTCGGTTCTCTGTTTAATTGCTCGAGGTAATTTTCGGATAGTGCACTCAGTATAATGTCACTCGATGCTCTGTCCCTACCACCCGTCCTAAACATCTGAGTGTCCCAGTCTATATCTGGTAAATTGAAATCTCCACCTAAGACTATAACATGCTGAGGAAATTTATGTGAAATGTATTCCAAATTTTCTCTCAGTTGTTCTGCCACTAACGCTGCTGAGTCGGGAGGTCGGTAAAAGGAGCCAATTATTAACCCAGCTCGGTTGTTGAGTGTAACCTCCACCCATAATAATTCACAGGAACTATCCACTTCTACTTCACTACAGGATAAACTACTACTAACAGCGACGAACACTCCACCACCGGTTGCATGCAATCTATCCTTCCTAAACACCGTCTGTACCTTTGTAAAAATTTCGGCAGAATTTATCTCTGGCTTAAGCCAGCTCTCTGTACCTATAACGATTTCAGCTTCGGTGCTTTCTATCAGCGCTTGAAGTTCCGGTACTTTACCAACGCAGCTTCGACAGTTTACAATTACAATAACGATTGCTGCTTGGTCCCCGCATGTCCTGACTTTGCTCCGCACCCTTTGAGGCTGTTGCCCTTTCTGTACTTGCCCGAGGCCATCTAACCTAAAAAACCGCCCAGTCCACGCCACACAACCCCTGCTACCCGTGTAGCCGCTTGCTGCGTGTAGTGGACTCCTGACCTATCCAGCGGAACCCGAAACCCCACCACCCTATGGCGCAAGTCGAGGAATCTGCAGCCCACATGGTCGCAGAACAGTCTCAGCCTCTGATTCAGACCCTCCACTCGGCTCTGTACCAAAGGTCCGCAGTCAGTCCTGTCGACGATGCTGCAGATGGTGAGCTCTGCTTTCATCCCGCTAGCGAGACTGGCAGTCTTCACCAAATCAGATAGCCGCCGGAAGCCAGAGAGGATTTCCTCCGATCCATAGCGACACACATCATTGGTGCCGACATGAGCGACCACCTGCAGATGGGTGCACCCTGTACCCTTCATGGCATCCGGAAGGACCCTTTCCACATCTGGAATGACTCCCCCCGGTATGCACACGGAGTGCACATTGGTTTTCTTCCCCTCTCTTGCTGCCATTTCCCTAAGGGGCCCCATTACGCGCCTGACGTTGGAGCTCTCAACTACCAGTAAGCCCACCCTCTGCGACCGCCCGGATCTTGCAGACTGAGGGGCAACCTCTGGAACAGGACAAGCAGCCATGTCAGGCCGAAGATCAGTATCAGCCTGAGACAGAACCTGAAACCGGTTCGTCAGACAAACTGGAGAGGCCTTCCGTTCAGCCCTCCGGAATGTCTTTCGCCCCCTGCCACACCTTGAGACGACCTCCCACTCTACCACAGGTGAGGGATCAGCCTCAATGCGGGCAGTATCCCGGGCTACCACAGTCTTAGTCCGATCGGGGGATGCGTGGGACGAGCTGGCCGTCCCCGACAAACCCCCATCCGGACCCCCACAGTGATGCCCATTGGCAACAGCCTCAAGCTGTGTGACCGAAGCCAACACTGCCTGAAGCTGGGAGCGAAGGGATGCCAACTCAGCCTGCATCCGAACGCAGCAGTTGCAGTCCCTATCCATGCTAAAAACTGTTTTGCAAAGAACGTATGAACTAATCTACAGAGAGCGCAAACAAATCGACAAAATTTAAACGGTTATTAAAATACAAGATTGCCTAGTAAATGCAGTAATGCTGCTACTTGCGCACTGCTGACACACTGCTCGGCGGCGGAAGGAGACTACGCGATTTTACACTATTCAGGTACGAAAACGCGATGCTACAACTCTCAAATACTATAATACGCCAGAAATTTATGTATCAAACAATGCAAGTACCAAAAACACTCAAAGAAATTAAGAATTAAACTATGTAACAAATGAGTGAGCTAGGAGTATACGACTTGCTGCTGCAGCTGCTTATCCAACGGCGGCAGGGAGCACACTGACTGTGACCAACCGACACTGGCCGTTCAAAACAAAAACAAAAGACAAACGACTACGCGAATTTACACTATTCAGGTACTAAAACGCGATGCTGCAACTCTCAAATACTGTAATACGCCCGAAATTTATGTATCAAACAATGCAAGTACCAAAAACACTCAAAGAAATTAAGAATTAAACTATGTAACAAATGAGTGAGCTAGGAGTATACGACTTGCTGCTGCAGCTGCTTATCCAACGGCGGCAGGGAGCACATAACCTGAAACCGTCCATTTTGTCTAACATATGTAAGCTTTGCCAGAGGAACGTGGAATTTTGTAGGCACCGGGCCTTCTGGGTCCCAAATTATCCTAAACAGAGGCAGCTCTAGTCTTGGGTGACAGACCGAACAAAGTCTTGGTGATAAATCTTCTCCCAGTTTCGGAAGATACGCCCCCCACCCAAAAAAATAAATAAATAAATAAAATAAAAATAATGGTTCAAATGGCTCTGAGCACTATGGGACTTAACTTCTGAGGTCATCAGTCCCCTAGAACTTAGAGCTACTTAAACCTAACTAACCTAAGGACATCACACACATCCATGCCCAAGACAGGATTCAAACCTGCGACCGTAGTGGTCGCGCGGTTCCAGAGTGTAGCGCCTAGAACCGCTCAGACACTTCGTCCGGCCGAAAGAAAAAGATTTACATCATTTTTCCTGTGCTTCCGGTGATGGTCCAGACTACAAGGCGCGGTATATTTGCTTATCAGAATAGTTCTGTTTGAACACACACTTCAAATGTTCAGCTTCTTTTCGCAATTTGTCATCGTCGGAGACGGAGTTGCCAGCGTTATAAGGACCCCACTATTCCTAGCTCATTAACGGAATTTTTTGAGAACATGACTCTGAGGACGGCAGTTGAGGAACCAAATTGTATTTGGAAACATGGCGGACACCTCATTGTCTGATCTAATGAAGTGGTTGCTGTTAACAGGTTCCTGAAACATTAACAGTCCTCATCCCAGCATAAAGTCCACGACGGAAGCTGAAAGTGGAGGATATTTTGGTTTATAAAATGGTTATGGAACTCTAGGACGTAGCGTTTACCACAAACACACGAACGCCAACTGGAATCTGCGTGATCCAAGCTGGCATCCACCGCATCAACTCAGTATGGTTTCCCTCTGTATTTTTTCGCTTTGTAAGAATTCAGTTAACTACTTCCCGTACGACAGAACACGTTGACATCGAAACATCTCCCGTCTGACCACCTTTTTGGTGGCTCTAGCGAGCGCCAGGTGTAATTTTGTTTCTATGAGGCTAAATGGCGGCGAAAGGCGAGTTGCGAGGTGCCGTCCAAACGCCAGCTACGGACGAGGCAGCGACGGCCGTCTCCGCGGGACTGGTCTGCTGGTCTGGTCGCAAACGGGGTTAAGGGCGGCGCGGGAAGAGCCGACCAGCTGCGCGCCACTCCTCGGCGCCACTGCGCGCTCCGTTTCCTTTGCCGGAATAACTGTATCGCGCACCACAGCACAATTCGCAGTCACCTAATATCCGTCACGTATTTGAAATGTCACGCATTTGCAGTGAGTGCTCGGCAGTAAATCTCCCTAACACACTGGAACCGTCTGTCGGCCCGATACCCGGACACAAACTCGTACTCTAACCAACTGACATATCCAAGCAATGTTTAACGAAAATTTAAATGTGCCCATACCTTACCCACTGATCAGGCTGTAAACTTCCCGTGAAAGGAAAGAACTTCTGTGTGCCCTTTATTCCTAATGCTGGGGGAATTTCCTTACAGCCTGGATGTATTTTAAGAAGATTTATTAACAATTTGTTCAGTTCAACTGCCAAGATTAGGTCACTACGGGGCATAGTCAAGAGTGATTTTGGACTTAGGAAGCCTGTAATATACAAAAACCATGTTACTTTGGGAAAGCTTAAATCTGCTTGTCGGTTCGGAAAGTTCAGGACAGTTGCCGTCACACTAGCCTACAACACCCAAAAAAACCACCGGCAGCAAACATTGTTTAAACGAAAGGCACAGAATGAAATCTGACAAGATCCTAATAATAGTACGTCCAGTTTTTGGAACAGTGTTTATAAAGAGGCAACAGAAATTAGATTGGCAGACAGTTTGATTAACACAGACAAAAAGTTTCCTTTCAGCAGGGCGAGAAACCCTCTACTGTCTTTAATCGAACATAACATTCTTTGGTACGGTCGGACTGCATATTTAAGGATAGTCTCTGAATACGATACATCGTTGGCGCCGGCTTTCTACCAGCGGCGGTGATACAAGATCTGTTTTGGGGGCAGCATCTGTGGTGGGCGGCGCATGAACTGTGTACAGTTCTGGGATTTACTCGTATACTGAACGACGGATCCAGCCTCGGCATCAGTTTTCAACGGGACTCAGCAGCAGCAGCAGCGTTTGTCCTGATCGCCGAAATATCGTGTCTGGTTGATTTTTGTATCTGGCAGCAAACCCTAGGAGACTACCGTTAATTACAAGCCGGGAATGCCTTAGTCTTTGTTTTCGTGACATTATCCGAATGGTAGCATTACACTGAGACTGATTTTTGCTGCTTTTTTTTCGGAACGTATTTGTCTAGACGGCGTTTCTAATTTCTCTGAACTTTCTCTGCTACCAGTAAATGTTTGTCTTTTAAGTGGCGGTCTGTCAGTTCCACCAAAGAAATTTCCCATCATCACGTTTTTGCCTTTAGTGATCACGGTTCCTGTAATAGCATTATGATGGCTAATCCCTCCCGCACTGGCGACATTCTCGAAAAGATCGGTTCTGTCGGTAGCCAGGAGGTCTAAAGTATTGCTTTCGCATCTGAGTTGTGAGATTCATTGTTCGAGGCAGTTGTCAGACAATGTATTCAGTGTTACTTCACAAGGAAGTTTGTCCTTACCGCCGATAAAGTATGCATCACTTTCCAAGCCGAAACTAGGCAGGTTTAAGTCACAACCTACTACTATCGTACGCTTGAGATATGTTCGTGCTGTCGAATTTAGCCTGATGTGTCGAATTCTGGTGGCCGGTAGGCACATTCGAGTCATAGTCTAACCCGCCGACCACTTCTACTCTTGTTGATATTAATTCGCAATCGACAATATTTTGGACCTGGTTAGACGTAATATTTCTGCCTGTTGGTATAAACACTGCTCTTCCTCGGAAATCTAACGTATGCATCTGATATACGCTCCACATGTTGTGGAAAATTTTCCTGTTCACTGTTTCCCAATTCAAGCAACTCTCAGTTCCTAGAATGGTGTCAGCCGACTGGTTTCTAAGAGAAACGTTAGTTCTAGGACTTTACTCTGAACGCTGCGGCAGTGAATCACTACGAGGGGCGTTGAATAAGTAATGCAACACACATGTTTGTCGCCCAGTTTCGGTTCAGAAAATGCGGAATATGTTGTGGGACATCGTGGTCTATTCCCGCTTCAGCCCTTATAATTTTATGAAATTCCGATAGGTGGCAGCGTTACACGTAGCTTTAAAAATGGCGTCTGTAAAGTGCGTTCCAAGCAGAGATATGTTATGGAGTTTCTTTTGGCGGAAAACCACAGCATCGCAGATATTCATAGGGGCTTGGAGAATGTAGACGCTGCAGTGAACAAAAGCACGGTGAGTTGTTGGGCGAGGCGCCTGTCATCATCGCAACAAGGTCGCACACACCTGTCCGGTCTCCCGTGTGCCGGCCGGCCGCACAGGACTGTGACTCCTGCAGTGTTGGAACGTGCGGACACTCTCATTCGACGTGACTGACGAATCACATTCAAACAACGCACTGCGCAACTGAAAGTCTCTGTTGGTAGTGCTGACACGGTCGTCCACCAGTTGGGGTATTCAAAGGTGTGTGAGCCCGCTAGGTTCCTCGCCGCCTAACAGAAGACCATAAAGAGCAGCGGAGGACCATGTGTGAGGAATTTCTTGAGCGCTACGAGGCCGATCGTGGACGATGCAGTAAGACGTTGGTAGAGTGGTACCATGCGGGCATACAGGTCTCACAGTAAGTTGGCGTAAGGTCGCCGCATTGAACGGAGATTTTGTTGATAAAGAAAGGGTTCCTAGCCGAAATATTAGGAAATAATACGGTACGTTGGAATCCTGAATAAAACCAAACCGATTTCAGAAAAAAAGTGTTGCATTGTAACTCTTCAGGCTTTCCCGGCGATCTGATGACATCTTGGGTTGTCGGGTGTTCTGCCGGATATCAGCGTCGTACTTGCACGATATTTCGGTCACGTAGCTCGTAACCTTCATCAGGTGCGACCTGAGACTGCTCCTCGAGTGGACCTGGTCCAGTATTTATGCCTATGGCCTTCCCCCTCCACCAACGGCTGCAAGCGCTTCCTCTGTGGTCCGCGCCCATTCCCTGCGACCTGCTGGAGCGTTGCTGCTCCGTTTTCCGTCCGCTGCGGTTCTAGGTGTTCCCTCTGCGGTCCGCGCCCACCAACCCCGCTCCTGGGGGTTTCATCTACGGTCTGGGGTACCAAGCGTTCCCCTGCGGTCCGCGCCCGCTCACCACGACCTGTTGGAGCGTTGCCGCTCCGTTTTTCGTCCACTGCGGCTCTGGATGTTCCCTCTGCGGTCCGCGCCCACCAGTCCCACTTCTGGGTGTTCCATCTTCGGCCTGGTGCTCCTGGCAGTCCGTCAGGGGGCTCGTTTCAATGGGCGCGGACCGCAGAGGGAACATCCAGAGCCGCAGTGGACGAAAAACGGAGCGGCAACGCTCCAACTGGTCGTGGTGAGCGGGCGCGGACCGCAGGGGGAACGCTTGGTACCCCAGACCGTAGATGAAACCCCCAGGAGCGGGGTTGGTGGGCGCGGACCGCAGAGGGAACACCTAGAACCGCAGCGGACGGAAAACGGAGCAGCAACGCTCCAGCAGGTCGCAGGGAATGGGCGCGGACCACAGAGGAAGCGCCTGCAGCCGTTGGTGGAGGGGGAAGGCCATAGGCATAAATACTGGACCAGGTCCACTCGAGGAGCAGTCTCAGGTCGCACCTGATGAAGGTTACGAGCTACGTGACCGAAATATCGTGCAAGTACGACGCTGATATCCGGCAGAACACCCGACAACCCAAGATGTCAAGTGTTGCATTACTTACCGAACACCTTTCGTATTATTGTAAGATTCTCACTCTCCGTATTTGGTATCCTGTGTAGTAATTGCTTTATATGATGCTTGTTCTACTACCGGTGGGAGGGGAGGGGGGCTGTGATGGGAGGGGAAAGGCGAGGGAGAGGTAAGAGGGGGACACGTCGGAGCCTAAACCGCCAACATGTGTTCCACACTTACTGAACTCTGTAGGTAGCTCAGGTCGTGGAATCGATAGCCCAGCTTGCCACTGAACCACCTAACTCTGGTTTAGACCATACATTGACAGTAAAACGGAGAGTCCTCATAAGTCCTTGGAACGTAGCTGCAAGTTAACAGCTCTGCAGAGACTCAGTTACGAATCTCTCTCGAGATGGGCTGGTTGAATATACCTCTCGTGGAGTCGGCTGGCAGACTGCGTTACTCGGGCAGCCCAGTCGCACCTTGGAAGGCGACCCTGGAGAAGAGCTCGTAGTGGCCTCCACCGCGAGCAGTTGTGTAGCGCGAGATAGCATCGCCTTGCTGCCGCCTTGGAGCCGGTAGGGCGGACAGCTGCTGGTAACTTATCACTGCGGACTGATGGCGCGAGGGACACCGGCCTCCGCCTCTAGAATGTTCGACCTGCTGACAAATATCGGCCACCTCGACGTTTCTGCTAGCGCCAGGCAGCACCTCTGCGAAACTTATTCTCCTTCAGAGAAGAGGTGCTCACACTGTACTGTTGCTAATGGAACTACCTCCAGGAGTGTCCTGTTCAAAGGGAAACACGCATACGACATCGATGTCAAAATATAAATAACAAGAAAAAAGTTAAGAGCACGCAAGTAATCGAATTTTTGAAGACGAGGGGGCAGGCTATAGTTTAACGTGTCGATATGCAGGTCATTAGAGATGGAGCTTAAGTTCACTAGGATAAGAGTGGAACCATCCGAGAATGCGCCATAAGCTGTTTGGAGAAATTGCCAGAAATGTGAGGAGGATTGCCAGACGGTAATGTGATCACACTCGGCACTGATAAGAGCCCAGTATCTTAGTCAATGCATAACGGTATTCCACGGAGATAATGGCTAAGTACTAAACTGTTAAAGTAGCAGTTCCTTCATAAAATGAGGTTCACTACATTTGTTGTTGCAAAGAACCCTGTAACGTGACTTACGAACTGCTGTGTAACAGTACTCCGCAGTATCGTTATGTGTACCTGTAACTGCATTTTTTGTAACGTTCGCCTTGTACCAGTCCAGATACTGAACACTGTTACGAAAGATATCAATTGCCAGCTAAATTATTAAAACGTCCTTAGCACATGTAAAAAATGCACACATTGATTTAGTAAGCACGCAGACTGTCATACAAAAAAAAAATAAAACATTGTATAGTGCAAGTAACAAAGTAAAAGAAGATAGGATTTTGTATTTCCTGCAACGTAATGTGCCAGCTGCAAAGCGATAATTGCTTACAAACTGAGAATTAATGTGGCTGTAGTACCTTACATGTATTTCCCTTGGTAAAGAGTTTCCTACATTCTTGTTGCATTCACATATTATTTAAGAGGGATGACGTGTTCATCCTCGTGCATAGGAGTCAATTTGGGAAACAATTTACTGCGCTTTACATCCTCAGCATAAAAATTATTGCTTTACGTACTTTTCGCAATTATATTCTATTCGTTATTGATAACTAGCTGAGAAAACTGAGTTGCCAAGAATTTATTTATTCCAGTCTTCTATTAAGCCAACTCCTCCTGACTCCTGTCTTTGTCCATCTTCTCTTGTTCCCTCTCTCTGTCCATCTCCTCTCTCCCCATTCCCTCTGTCCACGTCCTCCTCCCCCTCTCTACCCACCACTCTCTCTTTATCCAGCTCTCCTCCTTCCTCTTTCTGTCCATCTCCCCTACTCCTGTCCGCAGTCTCCATCCGTCCCTCTCTCTGTCCACCTCCTCTACCCTCTACACTCGGTCTACCTCCTCCTGCACCTCGCTCTGTCTATCTCCTTCGCCCCTCTCTCTGCCCATCGCCTTCTTCTCCTCTCTCTGTCCATCTCCTCCTCCCTCTCTCTTTGTTTATCTCCTATTTTCCCTCTCCCTGTCCACCTCCTCCTCCTCCTCCTCTCTCTCTGTTCGTCTCCTCCTCCTCCATTCCCTGTTCATCTCCATCCCTCTCCTTCCTTTGTCCATCTCCTCCTCTTCCCTCTCTCTGCCTATTTCCTTATCTTCCCTTTTCTCTGGCAGTTTCCTCTGCTCTCCTCTCTCTGCTGATGTCCTCCCTCCTCATCTCTCCCTGTCTCTCCCCCTCCCCCCAATCCGTCTCTGTTCATCTTCTTTTCTTTCCTTTGTCTGTCCATCTCCTCCTCCCCCCTCCATATCTCTATCTCCTCCTTCCCCCTCACTGTCTCTCCATCTCCTCGTTCTCTCTCTACGTTATCACACTCAACTCAATAGGAGGCTGATGGTTCTTACCCCTACTGTATTTCCTTCCGGATTGTAAGCAATATGTGCACAAAATTTGATTGAAATCGTTTCAGATGTTTAGGATGAGCTTCTTACCGTGGATTTGCTCGCATACGCACGTTTAAAACGTATTTCACACATATTTAACATATCACCTGTATGTCTAGCGAGCCGGCCGCGGTGGTCTAGCGGTTCTAGGCGCTCAGTCCGGAACCACGCGATTGCTACGGTCGCAGGCTCGAATCCTGCCTCGGGCATGGATATGTGTGATGTCCTTAGGTTAGTTAGGTTTAAGTAGTTCTAAGTTCTAGGGGACTGATGACCACAGATGTTAAGTCCCATAGTGCTCAGAGCCATTTTTTTATGTCTAGCGAATTTCGCCCTTCAGTTTCATTTTCGCGCAGCTTGATGTTTATGACGCCATAGCTCTTGAACTATGTGCTGTACAATGATATAACTTTTCGAGCACATCCAGTGATACATGTGCTTACTGACCGTGACATGTATTGTGAATATAATTAAAAGACGAAATAAATTAAAATGTCATACATAATGCTGCGTCTCTAACGTATCTCAGTGATTATGACGTGATATCTTTTGACCTACGTATCGGACAATGATATATTTTTGTAAGTAAGTTCAGCGACAAATGGGTATGCTGAGAAAATTACTGCGAGTAGAGGTAGTAGCAACGAAGTAATTAATTTAAACGCCTTGAATGGTGCAGTAGTTTTCCACAGATTCAGCGTTCATGACGTCTTGTCTCCTGCATTAAGTGCCGTACATTGATGTAATTTTTCTTTTACATTCAGTGGTACATACGAATACTGTCTGCGCGATGTGTCGCCAGGACAGTGAGTACTAAACAAGTAATAAATTAAAACGTCATGGTTCATGTGGCAGTTTTACTGTACGAACAGCAGAAATGTAGTAACCGAGGAACTTTTGCCTTTTCATTTTGTGTGAGTCGTCAGCGAGAAAAAATGTCGAAGAGGTTTGAAATTTCGAGGTAAAGTTCATCCAAAGTTTCTATGTGCTCTCATACTCAAATACTGGATGAATAAAATATGGGTATTCTCGCGTCGTGGTCTACACTGCTTTTTCACCGCTACCCCTATCCCTTTGACAAGTGGGTGATTCTTATACCCTCACAGTGATTTTTTTGGTCTACACTGCTTTTTCACCGCTACCCCTATCCCTTTGACAAGTGGGTGATTCTTATCCCCTCACAGTGATTTTTTCCAGACAGTAAGTGATACATGTGCCAAGTCCGGCTGAAATCGGTCCATGATTTAGGAGGAAACATGGAACATACATATTTACGTACATACGTACATCCATATTTATAATTTGTATGGGTTAATGAGATCCAACACACAGTAAGATACACAAATATCTCGCAGATGTACTTTATCTCCCATTACAATAATTGCTGTAATTTGGTTTGGCCAGTTCTGAGGCAGGCAATTTAAAGGCATCCAGTTTACTGCCTGTTACTATTCTACAGACTACCTAAATTGCGACTCATGATTGAAGTACTAGCCGGCCGGTGTGGCCGAGCGGCTCTAGCCGCTTCAGTCTGGAACCGTGTGACCGCTGCGGTCGCAGGTTCGAATCCTGCCTCGGGCATGGATGTATTAGTTAGGTTTAGGTAGTTCTAAGTTCTAGGAGACTGGTGACCTCAGATGTTAAGTCCCATAGTGCTGAGAGCCATTTGAACCACTTGATTGAAGTACTAGGTGTTAACATGGACAGTAAGTTGTAGGAGATTAGAATTTTGACCACGAGAAAAGGTAAACAGCCGAAGTTCAATCAAGCTTAGTACTTTGTACTGAACGTATTTGTTAACAGGAAAGGAGCGAGTAAACAACGCGAAATCGGTTGTCGAAAAACATGGGACAGCTCTCCTGGGCGCCTATGAACAGAAACCTTTAAGGGGAGTTTACAGCTCATTTGACGGTATTTTTCACATACGAAGCTGTTTCACTGAACGCAACGAATGGTGAGATGAATAACGTAGACAAGGCAGAAAGTGCTTCGCAGGCAAATTAACACCCATACCAGATTTATGGAGAAACAGCCCAATAGAAACCTCATGAACATTAATTGCGAAAGTATTTCTATGAAATGATTGCTGGTCCTTAGTTTATTTGAATCGGTTGAAATGGTTCTGTGGTTAAAAAACAGGACTCCCATTTAGGTGGAGCGGTTTTCAATCCCGAACTGGGCTACTCACATTCAGATTTGTCGGTATAAAAGGAAGATTAGGGTTTAACGTCCCCTCGACGATGAACTCATTAGAGACGGACCACAAGCCCTGTTTGGGGAAGGACATCACGGAAACCGAAATTTGGATGGCTGTACGGCGATTCGGGCCGGCGTCCTCCTGAACGCGATTTCAGCCCATTGCGCCACCTCCATCGCTGCTGTCTCCATCGACACCTAGACTCTGAAAACCACTGTGGTGTCCGTAGCAGACGGCACGTCCCAATGTGTCACGTATTCGAAATTGTTCCTGTTTCGTGCTCTTATGGAGTGCGAGAAGAATGACTGCTTGAGTGAGTCTGTGCAAGCTGTAGTTAGTTTAATCCCATCCTAGTGTTCTTGACTGGAGCAGTATGTAGGGTTCATAAACGACCCAGACAAAATGATGTGACCACCGCTTATCTTCGACGTCAACATAGAGTAACCGCTCATAGCCGGCATGTCGCAGTACTAGCATTGGATGATATACAAAGCATGTCGGGGGACGCGGATAACAGTGTAGTTGTCGTATTGCGGAAACGCAGCGATTTATCTGACGTCCAAAGGGGCATGATCAGTGGCTTTCGGATCAAGAGAAGAAGCATTCCCGAGACAGCTAAGTTTGTGAACTGTTCCCATGCCACTGTGGTTACAGTATACCGTGCTTGGCAAAATGGTGCTATCCACAAGTGGCGCCGAGGCAACTGCGGAGTACAATAGATGACAGGACTGAAAGACGGTTGCGTAGATGTGTACGAGCATGGAACCGTTCAGCAACTTATGGTCCAGATGAACGAAGGTGCTACCAACAGTTTCCCCTCAAAGACTGTTCAGCGAATGTTGCTGCATATTAGTATCCATGCTGATTCCAGTTCATCGGCGACGAAGCCTGGAACTTCCACACCAATACTGCAACTAGACGTCCACTAACTTTCGACAGATGGTCTTCCCAGGTGAATTATGTTTTATAACCCATCGGATTGAAAGTAAAGACCCTGCAACTTTCGTCGAAAGGGTACCTGCCGGAGGTTAGTGCGTTATGGTCTGGGGAACGTTTTAAAGGCACTCCCTGGGTGACCCTGCCACTCTGGAAGGCTCAGTGGATTAACGCAAGTACGCGTGTATCCTTTGGGACCATTTCCATCCTTACATCCAGTTTTTTCCCCTTAACACTATGGAATCTAGCAGTAGGACAAAGCAACGTGTCACACGGCTCTCAGTGGACATGTATGGTACGAAGAGAGTCTGGATGAGGTTACCGTACTCCCCAGGTCCCCAAACTCGCCGGATAGAAACCCAACCGAAAAATATGTGGGGCCACTTCGATCGTGTTGTTCGCGATATGGATCCTCCACAGAGAAACGTAGCGCTGCTGGCTTCGGCGCTGAAGTCGGCATGGCTCTACGTCCCTGGCGTTACCTTCCAAGACCTCACCGACTCTCCTACTGAGTGCCTCGCAGCGGCCCGCGCTGCAAAAGATGGTTATTCTGGTTTTTGACAGGTGTCAAAATGGTTCAAGTGGCTATAGGCACTATGGGACTTAACATCTGAAGTCATCAGTCGCCTAGACTTAGAACTACTTAAACCTAGCTAACATATGGACAGCACACACATCCGAGGCAGGATTCGAACCTGCGACCGTAGCAGCCGCGTGGTTCCGGACTGAAGCGGCTAGAACCGCTCGGCCACACCGCCGGCTGACAGGTGTCAGATTAGTGCCACTCGACAGTGTAGTACACTTTGTAAAAAGTGCAACACGAAGCAGAGAACATGTGATTACAACGACGTTTATTTCACAGATTAGGAAAGTGACAATACGCAAATGATTGGAATTACAGAACTGTATACGCACTTTGACTTTGAGAATCCAGTCCGGTATGAAACCAATACGTACTGCAATCCAGATGTCGTGGCGTGGAATCAAAAGGAGCGTAGATATGCTGCTGGGGAACAGACTGTCGCGCAGTTTGTAGGCCGTCCACAAACCATCGACAATGGTGAGTGGGGAGGCAGAAAGAACAAGTTGTCGGCTGACCATGTGTCACACATGTCCGGTGAACGACATGTCAGACGAACACGACGGTAAGGAAAGCACTGCTTCCAACGTTTTCAGACGAAGTCTTGCACATTCCTCGCCAAATGTGGCCGCGCATTATCCTACACAAATCTGGCTTGTAGAGCTACCTGGACGAGAGCAAGTGCTTCGGGCTCTAAACCTCCTCGATGTAGCGGTTGCTTGTTAGTTTGCGTTCAGTGCGCGGAGTCGAAATCGCTTCCCATAGTTAATGGCGTTACAAACCATCAAACTTAGCATTTGTCCCCTAAGGCACTCAAAAACGCAGTCTGCCCGGTTGCGTTCATCGCGGGTAGCGTCTAACACGTACGCGGCCGTCGTTGTAGGACGAACTGAAAAGGGATTAGTCTAAAGTCACTACAATCTGCCACTCAGCACCCAAACGACGGCATTGGCGTGCCCACTGGAATCTGAGACTTTGGTAGTTTCTGGTCAGTGGAAGCTGACACTATGGAATGCATGCTACCAATGCAGCGATGAGCAGACAGCAACCAAGTGTTGACTCAGACAAGTCCACATTCGTTACAGTCCTCCATCGTAGAGCCAATATTGTGGAAGAAGCTGTCCTATCGGTTGCGGCTATGCGAAGCGGAGAAGATGGCGGTGATCTGCGCAGTGGTTCAAAATGGTTCAAATGGATCTGAGCACTATGGGACTTAACTTATGAGGTCATCAGTCCCCTAGAACTTAGAACTACTTAAACCTAACTAACCTAAGGACATCACACACATCCATTTCCGAGGCAGGATTCGAACCTGTGACCGTAGCAGTCGCGCGGTTCCGGACTGAAGCGCCTAGAACCGCTCGGCCACCGCGGCCGGCTGCGCAGTGTACGCCAATCTCTCTGTAATATTAATCACTAATCATGGTTCCACTGTTGAACACGTCCTCCGGATTTGGAGTGATTCGGACCACTGTTTGAAGGTGTTGCAATTTTAAGAAACAGCATAGCATTTTCTTAGATTCCTCAGTTAACACTCGTTCTTCAAAGTTTACAAGTAGACTTTTAGGTATCGTATTATAATTATAATAATTAAAAATATTACAGAAATTTGCCAATGTAGCAACATTGTTTTCTATCTACTTTGCACTTACTAGCTCTCAAATGCCAGTTTCCCCTACTACAATGTACAAAAATGTGCGTGAAGTAAACACGACAGGAGAAGGAGCATGTGGTCATGGGAGGTATTTACATTTATATCACTGTCCCTCTTTGAGCATTGTTTTAAAATGTACAGTTCAGGCCGGATCTCCCATTCCGTTCGATGCTCAGGTGCTATTCCAATGCAAGTGGAGATCCTCTGCAATGCTGTTCCAGTTCTAAGGGAATACCAAGAGGGCTGAGGTGTCAGTGAGAATTTGCGTTGAGTAGGGAGGCGTGCTACAGTTGTCCGTGCAGATGTGGAAAGCCACTGTGACAGGCTGCCGTGGTGATAAGCGCATCTGCCTAGTGATCATGAGGTCCGCGTTTGAATACCGGCCTTAATAAAGAAATTTTCATTCGTCGCTTTAGTCTGCATATGTGCATCTTAGATGTTTGGCACTTGAAACAGTGGAAATAAAAATAAAGCATGACTGGTTAAACTCACTTGTAATTTCGGAAGATAAAAAAAATATATTATTTAGATACAACACCTACTATAAGTAACTAAGTAACGAGCTAGAAATAAATTAGGTTGCGTTGAGTCGTTCGAGATGTAGTAAATGTTGAAAATTTCATAGAGCTGTTAGTCAATTGTCGAGCAGAAAACATACACTACTGGCCATTAAAATTGCTAAACCACGAAGATGACGAGCTACAGACGCGAAATTTAACCGACAGGAAGAAGATGCTGTGATATGCAAATGATTAGCTTTTCAGAGTATTCACACAAGGTTGGCGCAGGTGGCGACACCTACAACGTGCTGACATGAGGAAAGTTTCCAACCGATTTCTCGTACACAAACAGCAGCTGACCGGCGTTGCCTGGTGAAACGTTGTTGTGATGCCTCGTGTAAGGAGGAGAAATGCGTACCATCACGTTTCCGACTTTGATAAAGGTCGGATTGTAGCCTACCGCATTTGCGGTTTATCGTATCACGACATGGCTGCTCTCGTTGTTCGAGATCCAATGACTGTTAGGAGAATATGGAATCGGTGGGTTCGGGAGGGTAATACGGAACGCCGTGCTGGATCCCAACGGCCTCATATCACTAACAGTCGAGATGACAGGCATCTTATCCGCATGGCTGTAACGGATCGTGCAGCCACGTCTCGATCCCTGAGTCAACATATGGGGACGTTTGCAAGACAACAACCATCTGCACAAACAAAACAAAAATGGTTCAAATGGCTCTGAGCACTGTGGGATTTAACATCTATGGTCATCAGTATCCTAGAACTTAGAACTACTTAAACGTAACTAACCTAAGGACACCACACAACACCCAGTCATCACGAGGCGGAGAAAATCCCTGACCCCGCCGGGAATCGAACCCGGGAACACGGGCGTGGGAAGCAAGAACGCTACTGCACGACCACGAGCTCCGTACTCTGCACAAACAGTTCGACGACGTTTGCAGTAGCATGGACTAGCAGCTCGGAGACCATGGCTGCGGTTACCTTGACGCTGCATCACAGACAGGAGCGCCTGCGATGGTGTACTCAAAGACGAACCTGGGTGCACGATTGGCAAAACGTCATTTTTTCGGATGAATCCATGTTCTGTTTACAGCATCATGATGTTCTAGTCCGTGTTTGGCGACATCACGGTGAACTCACATTGGAAGCGTGTATTCGTCATCGCCATAGTGGCGTATCACCCGGCGTGATGGTATGGGGTGCCATTGGTTACACGTCTCGGTCACCTCTTGCTCGCATTGACGGCACTTTGAACAGTGGACGTTACATTTCAGATGTGTTACGACCCGTGGCTCTACCCTTCATTCGATCCCTGCGAAACCCTATATTTCAATAGGATAATGCACGACCGCATGTTGCAGGTCCTTTCTGGATACAGTAAATGTTGGACTGCTGCCCTGGCCAGCACATTCTCTAGATCTCTCACCAATTGAAAACTGGCTCGTCGCAATACGCCAGTCACTACTCTTGATGAACTGTGGTATCGTGTTGAAGCTGCATGGGCAGCTGTACCTGTACACGCCATCCAAGCTCTGTTTGATTCAATGGCCAGGCGTATCAAAGCCGTTATTACGGCCAGAGGTGGTTGTTCTGGGTACTGATTTCTCAGGATCTATGCAGCCAAATTGCGTGAAAATGTAATCACATGTCAGTTCTAGTATAATATATTTGTCCAATGAATACCCGTTTATCATCTGCATTTCTTCTTGGTGTAGTAATTTTAATGGCCAGTAGTGTATTTTCTGACGGTTTCCATAGAGACGCCTGGTGAAATTTTTTTATGATCTCACGTAACCACTAGCTGTATATGCAAGCGCATGCCACAGAGGCACGGCTCAAACAAAAGAGCAAGGAGACGGCGTGACGCGTCGCCGTTCACGCCCCCGCCCCCGCCCCCGCCGCAGCGTGTGACAGACGGACGACCTGCCTCGGCGCCTCGCCACGCCGCCACTTTCACCGCCGCGGGCGCCCGCCTGCCGACAGCGGGGTCGCCGCACATTACCCCGGCGCGCGGCAGCCGCTACTGTGCATACGCCGCTTCCTACGGTAGTGTTTGCAGCTCTCCGTAAATCTGTAACGGGGGAGGTACAAAATTCCCAGAGTCGTACATGCGAGCCTTTAAAACCGTGTAATAACTTTGTCGGAAGTATTGTTACTGTATAAAAGCGTAGCTAAGTGTGTACGCACGGAGAACATGTAAGGGAGGATAGTGACAACAAACGTACCTCCAGAATGGTTTCAGTTGCGCTGCAATAGGTGTGAGACTAGACTTATAAACTGTAATCGCTCATATGCCGACGGAAAGTCTTGCACCATGAAGCACGACTCAGGTAAATATCAGACTTCGTGGAAATGTTCCTCACATAACGAGTATTAGATGATTCGGAACTGATGTCGATCATCAGTTACAGTGTGTGGTGTGATCCTCACAGACAAGAGTACACATGGAAGCAATCAAGCCTCCGAATGTCATGACGAGGAATTTATAACCATGCCTGGATCGTTTGAAAGTATACGTCTTCCCACTATGGTCTGTGGGTGACAGATTAATTTTAAAGCTTACCAACAGTCTGCCTATTCTTCGACGAGTTTGCAGTGTGAACCGCCTTGTCGGATCTTGCGCTCCTCCGCTGCAATGTGCCATTTAAACACATGATGACGAGTATGACAAGAAGGTTTATCATTCTTGCGATCGTTCAGCCCTCGTTCAACAGTTACCAAATCAGTCATAAGCAATAGTCCCTATTCCTAGATTCCAGTTGTTACAGATTACGGACCTCATGACTCACTGCTTCGTGTAACTTTTCTGTTGTCTGTGGACACTTTGCCGTCGACCTTACCACCACAGATAGGAGCAAGATTCATCATTCAACATCACTCTACACCACTCAATTCCTTACTGGCACTCGCTCTGGGCCGTGCAAGTCGCTACTGCCTATGGTATAGTATCAGCGGCGAACGTTCGACATCCTAATCCAGTTTCCAATAATGTGTTCCCGACGGTTCGTGGAGATCCTCTGGGTCTAATATCTGCCCAGACTTCAACTTTGGTTCAAATGGTTCAAATGGCTCTGAGCACTATGGGACTCAACTGCTGAGGTCATTAGTCCCCTAGAACTTAGAACTAGTTAAACCTAACTAACCTAAGGACATCACACACATCCATGCCCGAGGCAGGATTCGAACCTGCGACCGTAGCGGTCTTGCGGTTCCAGACTGCAGCGCCTTTAACCGCACGGCCACTTCGGCCGGCAGACTTCAACTTTTGTCACCCGTCTAATCGTCAGAACCAGTCGATCTTCTCGCAATGTAATCCTTCTGGCAGGATCCATGTCCACATTTGCTGCTACACTCTTGCCCTAAGACCATTTCGTTTCCACTGGCGCTGCAGTCATTGCGCTACAGCCAATTACCTTTCAGTTTGTTGGTACAACGTTCCAACGCCTTTTCCCAAGTCCGAAAAATGGCGACAAGCTTCAAGTGACCGTCCTCTGCGCATACTGTGTTAGGATACCCGTCTGAATTTTAGTAACGTTAGATGCATCCAATAACCACGATGTACTCACACAATTCTTCATCTGTAGAACTGTCTTTCGTTTTTTTAGTGAAAGTGAGTTCGCCTAAGGTTGAAATTACACTATCCAGTCACCTGAGCACCTGTCAGAAATCTGAAAAACACCTTTTGCACTGCGAGACGTGTAAGAAGAGAGTCAGTGATGGTCTGGAAGGTAACGACAGGGATGTGGAGTCATGCCGCCTCCAGTGCTGTGGTCAGTTGCGCTATGTTTCTCGGCTGTGCGATCCATGGTGCGAGCAGCTCGATAACGACGAGTTTTGTATTGGTAAACTCCCGTTGTTATATGTTTGATGATTCTGCTTCATACTAATGAGACAGTGGAACACATATTGGCTGTAATCAGTCACAGCTGCTAGTTTAACAAAGATGGATTTACAACGACACATTTTTACGCTAGAAGTGAACATCCTTTTGTAAGAGCAGAACATTCCTGCATCCTACAGAGCGGCTCAGTAACAGCAGTCCGCAGCAGATGTGGCTGCGAAATGAGGCATAGTAGGTAATGTTCTGTTATAAAGCGTTTTAATTTTCGCAGAAGATAGAGCACTCGTGAATGTTTGACACACACAGTTACATGTGCTCTTTCCAAGTTACTTTACTGTTGATGAAGCAGACGAGAAGTTTAAAAACTTCAAAATTTCCCGTTCCTTCAGTATCACTGGGGCTACACGTCTCTGTCTGTGTTTTATTTTCATTTATTTTTCACGTTGTTTGCATTAAACCACCCTTGTGCCCATCGAACAGGACATCTGCCTCAAGTAACAGTCTGCGTATTAGTCGTCCTACTGTCCATGTTTGCTTAGATCTTATATATATGCTGAAAAAATAACAAATGACGGAAAAATAAATGGGTGGCGCCGTCACACAACTGGCAACAGGCATGTTCGCTTTGAAATGTGACAGATAACCAGAGTCTGCGCAAGGAAACCACAGTCATTATCTTCGATGAGCAATGTTCGCCTGGTAACTCTTCTGACAAAAACGATTTAAGTTTAATCAGACGAAAATGGCTTGGTACAACATTAAGACATTAAGTTATGCCAAATGGATTTAAAAGTATACGAAACAATAGAACGAATATTCAGTGCTACAGTTCTGGTTTTCTCGAACACAAATCAAGGCACTTCTTAAAGGGCACCTGCATTTTGTTAATTTATTCACCAATAAATGTGTTCAGTTTAGTAGAGCCAACAAACCGCCTCTTTGTAACATACACTCCTGGAAATTGAAATAAGAACACCGTGAATTCATCGTCCCAGGAAGGGGAAACTTTATTGACACATTCCTGGAGTCAGATACATCACATGATCACACTGACACAACCACAGGCACATAGACACAGGCAACAGAGCATACACAATGTCGGCACTAGTACAGTGTATATCCACCTTTCGCAGCAATGCAGGCTGCTATTCTCCCATGGAGACGATCGTAGAGATGCTGGATGTAGTCCTGTGGAACGGCTTGCCATGCCATTTCCACCTGGCGCCTCAGTTGGACCAGCGTTCGTGCTGGACGTGCAGACCGCGTGAGACGACGCTTCATCCAGTCCCAAACATGCTCAATGGGGGACAGATCCGGAGATCTTGCTGGCCAGGGTAGTTGACTTACACCTTCTAGAGCACGTTGGGTGGCACGGGATACATGCGGACGTGCATTGTCCTGTTGGAACAGCAAGTTCCCTTGCCGGTCTAGGAATGGTAGAACGATGGGTTCGATGACGGTTTGGATGTACCGTGCACTATTCAGTGTCCCCTCGACGATCACCAGTGGTGTACGGCCAGTGTAGGAGATCGCTCCCCACACCATGACGCCGGGTGTTGGCCCTGTGTGCCTCGGTCGTATGCAGTCCTGATTGTGGCGCTCACCTGCACGGCGCCAAACACGCATACGACCATCATTGGCACCAAGGCAGAAGCGACTCTCATCGCTGAAGACGACACGTCTCCATTCGTCCCTCCATTCACGCCTGTCGCGACACCACTGGAGGGGGGCTGCACGATGTTGGGGCGTGAGCGGAAGACGGCCTAACGGTGTGCGGGACCGTAGCCCAGCTTCATGGAGACGGTTGCGAATGGTCCTCGCCGATACCCCAGGAGCAACAGTGTCCCTAATTTGCTGGGAAGTGGCGGTGCGGTCCCCTACGGCACTGCGTAGGATCCTACGGTCTTGGCGTGCATCCGTGCGTCGCTGCGGTCCGGTCCCAGGTCGACGGGCACGTGCACCTTCCGCCGACCACTGGCGACAACATCGATGTACTGTGGAGACCTCACGCCCCACGTGTTGAGCAATTCGGCGGTACGTCCACCCGGCCTCCCGCATGCCCACTATACGCCCTTGCTCAAAGTCCGTCAACTGCACATACGGTTCACGTCCACGCTGTCGCGGCATGCTACCAGTGTTAAAGACTGCGATGGAGCTCCGTATGCCACGGCAAACTGTCTGACACTGACGGCGGCGGTGCACAAATGCTGCGCAGCTAGCGCCATTCGACGGCCAACACCGCGGTTCCTGGTGTGTCCGCTGTGCCGTGCGTGTGATCATTGCTTGTACAGCCCTCTCGCAGTGTCCGGAGCAAGTATGGTGGGTCTGACACACCGGTGTCAATGTGTTCTTTTTTCCATTTCCAGGAGTGTATTACAGAAACAAAGCTTGCACATATCTTCTGTTAGTGTTTGACCACATCTGCGGATACCAACACAAGAGTAGTTTTCACTCTACACTCTTTTCTTTGAAACGGTAGTAGAGGGGTGTGGCGTAGGAGAAAATTAGTTTAATGTAATTAACAAATCCATTCCTTAAAAAGTAGACACCAAAGACGGAAAAGGAAGTGACAGCAACAAACATAAGTAGGACTATAGAAAGTGGCATTTAAAGAAGGCAAAAGCAAAGATGTAACGGTCACAACGAGTTAAATGTGTGAACAAAGCATCAGCGTACGTATCTCTAAATTCGAACTAAATTCCAATTTCATCAACCTTGACCTCTCGCCCCCCCCTCCTCCCCACCCGTTTCCCATCCGCGCCGCCGTTCGTATTCGGTTCATCAATCCGTATCACACATATCTGAAGAGACGTCGACAACGAACTAAAGTATTTCCCATTTATACCTAAAACTGTTTTCATCATCAGTGCTGCCGCTATTTGGAATTCTAGGTCTAGTTTTCCCTTCATTATCTTCTGTGGAACTGAACATGAGTTGACGTTTATAAGTACAGGTTCCTAATTTTAAGTTTACTTTGCGTTTCAGTTCATCTGTGGCATCATCTCTGGATCCTTAATCCATTGAATACAACGTTATTTGTTCGTTAGTTTAGTAGAGCCTCCATTAAATGGCTGGATAGTCTGCCGTAATTTGTTTTCGATGTGTTTATCCTCATGCAGACGTTTCTCTTGTAGAGACAGGATCATAAAATGCTGAACATGCTACTAATGTCGCTTCAAGCCCTTTATATGCTATCTCCAAAAACGATTCGTCTATTCTCGTACTATAGTCGGGCGCAAAGAAAAATCATCACGTATTGTGTTTCTTTGTCTTAGTCTTTACGAAGGGAACAAATATTTGACGATAAGAACCTCGAAAAAATTGTGACAGGCTATCCAACCATTTAATGAAGGTTCCACAGGACGTAATCAACTAGTAATTATATTGTTTCTAGTGTATATATGCATTTATTTTACCTGAAAGCTTAGAGCCTTCAGGTTCTTTCTTAAATGCAAGCAGCCACCCTCAAGCCGTCCTCACACAGGACAAGAAAGCATTCGTGGACGAGGAGAAGGTCGAGTTTTGTAACGTCACGGCGTAGAATTCCACGTTCCATTGCGTTCCCTAACATGAAAGACTGACTACAAGTGAAAGAGGAATGTGGCCAATGAGATACGAGATCATGTTCCATGCCCTAACCAGAAATTGGGAGTTGCCATACTGGATTTCGTCGTTTTCGGTCCAACTTCTGTTTGTTGTAATAAAATGCCGGGAACGTCATGTGGGTCATTTTCGTATTGGTACTTGGAAGTTATGAAAGTATGCCGTTCCTAGGCAACACCACACGGAAGGTATATCAGAAACGCTTTTTTCTTGGTTCGATTCGTTTTAATTAGCCGGCCGAGGTGGCCGAGCGGTTCTAGGAGCTACAGTCTGGAGCCGCACGACCGGTACGGTCGCAGGTTCGAATCCTGCCTCGGGCATGGATGTGTGTGACGTCCTTAGGTTAGTTAGGTTTAAGTAGTTCTAAGTTCTAGGGGACTGATGACCTCAGAAGTTAAGTCCGACAGTGTCAGAGCCATTTGAACCATTTGTTATAATTGAATGTCAGTTATTAACACACTGGCGGTTAAAGCGTTCAGGAGATGGTAACATTCAAGTCGTCCGTTACAGGGATTGTGTAGTATAGTGAATAGACGCTCAGTGTTATAAAGTTATACACGGTTTGCATGGTACTGTATATGTATATTTTTTTATTCCTCTTCGAATTTTCTAAAAGGTTCTGGACTTTCTAATTACTTTAGTATAAGTATGTTCTGAAATATTCTATTTTATGTAAAGTTAAGACTGCTCCCTCATAGCAATGAGTTTCTTCGGTTTTTTTTTTTTATATCTAGGGAACATGGACTAACACTAATTGCAAAATAGGTTTTCACTTCACTACCTGATTCGATAGCAATTCTGTATTTATTTATTCATCCAGAAAACGTCATAGACACTGCGATATATAATTCCTGTACAAATATTGTTTATGATTGTGTGCACAATCATGTATGTACACACAGACACACACACTTGCATGATGCACGGAAAAAGCAATAAATAAATTATTTTTTGCTTTATCTACAAGTTTGACAACTTTACGGAGGACATTTTGCAGTTTCTTGTTTCAAGTCTTGTATTTCATATGTCCTAGAAGTTCTGCAAGTAAACAGAAACTGAGGTGTGCCCTTGGGATTTACTGAAAACTGACAATGATAAAATAATTTCCATCGTGTGTGGAAGACTGTTGTAAATTCGTATCGCACTATTTTTGATAGAACTTTTTAAGCTAATATCCTCCCAGACTGGACTTGGAACTTCCCTTTCTGCTTTATAACACAGTCATGGGTACTGAAGAAGACAAGGATATTGACAAGAGAGAAAATGTGCGTTTAATGCTCCTAAAGTATGAATTTTATGCCCGTCTATTTTCGAAAAGAAAGTGTGATTTGCGAGCCAACTACAGCCAACAACTGCCGGTGGAGAGCTCTGCATCATCATGATGATGATGATGAGGATGACGTTCCACAGGAACCAACTCGTTTCTAACCGTGCTCCAACGACGGCGCAAACCAGTCTGGTGTGCTTAAAGATAGGAAACACGTCCCGTGTGCGCATGGCTTTAGACGGTTGGAAGCTTTAGAGGATGAGGAAAGCTGGAATAAAGTGGCATAAATGTTGTTCGCTGATGGTGTGGTCAAGAATGTTGTTATGTGGCGAGTGGGGAGTTACACCAATGATAATAGATAGAACTTTAATCTCGTCTCTAACACAGTGTGGTACAGGTTCAGAGCATATTTATGGGTTGGTTCAAATGGCTCTGAGCACTATGGGACTTAACATCTATGGTCATCAGTCCCCTAGAATTTAGAACTACTTAAACCTATCTAACCTAAGGACATCACACAACACCCAGTCATCACGAGGCGGAGAAAATCCCTGACCCCGCCGGGAATCGAACTCGGGAACCCGGGCGCGCAAAGCGAGACCTCACGACCACGAGCTGCGGACTATTTATGGGTGGTTTGTTCCTAAGTCGTATGGGTGAAATGAAGAAGGAGACAAGACGCTGGGTACAGACAAGACGCTGAACGTATCAAATCTTATACTGCATTTGTGGAATGATGAAAGTTATTTGATATGCGAGGAGAGGTATCCAGTACATCAGCGTCACCGATCAAGAAAACACAGAATATGAAACTCACTTCGTTCATCCATTCGTGTCCACCCTAAAATATTTAACAAACCAATGTCACATCCCCTCATCAATTTTCTACAAACGTAGCTTGAATAGTAAAAAACTGACGACGAAATATGAAGTATTTCTTTATTTTTTAAAATTTCTTATAATCTCAATGGCGACGTCATCTTGCATTACCAGTTACCATTGAGGTGATATGATTGTCTCAGATGTTTTTCGTTCTTATATATTTATTGTCCCTGAAAAGAGACAGCGGCACAGATAACAATCAGGTAAGGATATCGCTCTCAGGCTGAAAAAAAATAATGCAAGAAAATATAGGATATTGATGACAGGGTCTAGGTGGGTGCGTCAACCGACTTATGATTATAGAAATGCAGTGAAATATGTTTGACCACAAAGAAGAATGTGTGTTTTTGCAAAAATAAATAGAGCCTAGTCCTAAAGTTTACTGGAAATACGTATACGTTTATAGTATCACAAAGGATGATTATTTATTCTGATACCTAGGTTGATGTAAATCAAGCACCTTGACCCGCTCTGAACAGCTTCTAGATACTGAAGGTTATGAGTCAGATCAGTTTTGGGGAAAGAAAATTAAGAGCACCAGGAGCAAGTGATTTTTGATTGGAAAATTCCTGCAAAACGCCCCAAGATTTATGAACTAGGAACCAGAATTGCTGCTGTAGTGTCGGCAGACTTGCCAACACTACGCACACTAATTGAAAGAGGCGGCCAAGATTCACGCGCTAACTCACGAAGGATGGAGTGAGGTCTGAAACAGGAGACTTAATGAATGCTATAAAGAAAAGTACGTAGCTTCTGGACTACTTAACTTTTAATCCGTCCTTGTATACGGCCGATTTAAGCTACCGCCTAGCAAGTGTGGTGTCTGGCGGTGACACCACATTCCTCCCCCGCAAATCGGCGAACGGTCGTGTGATAAGGCTTCCGCCCGCCGTGGGGAGGACCCCATGTTGACGTATGCGATGAGGCGGGGAGCCTAACAACAGGCGAAGCTGTGCCACCCGCACCCGGCCATTCGGTCCGAGGGGAGCTAGGAAACGCCTGAAAACCTAGTCCAGGGTGCACGTCAACATGCGGTGTATGCGCCCGTAGAGAGACAGGAGGGGCCGAAGGGTCGACCTCCATGTGGTCGGGGCACCCGACGGGCGAAGACGACATCTGGTCCGGAGCGGGCAAGAGTTCCATGGTGGAGGACATCTGGGCACGGGAAGCGAGCGGCGGCGCGTGACCCAGGGAGGCGCCAGGCGGTTGCAGCGACGCGTCCACTGCGGGCGGCGCCGGCGGGAGCACAGGCGGCGGCGGCGGCGCGTCGCCATGAGGCAAAATGGAAGGCAGCGTCGGTAACACCTGGGGATGAGGCGAGCCAGTAGATGGGTCCCCAGGGCGCTGACCGGACGGCACCGTCGCTGAAAGCAGACGGGGAGCGGCAGAACCCAGGCGACGACAGAGGCGCAGCTGATTGAGATGCCGACGCACCTCACCAGAGGCCCCCAAAACCAAATACATCGCGCGGCCGAGGCAGCAAAGAATGCGCCCCGCGAGCCAACGCCGTGAACCGCGATAGTTGCGATAGAAGACAACGTCGCCAGGAGCAAAAGCAGGAGTCTGCCGCTGCACAGGAACCTGATGCGGCGGATGCAGCATAGACATCAAGGTTCGATGAGGACGACCATGGAGCAACTCAGCCGGCGAGCGACCATCTCGGGGCTGAGAGCGATACGAAGACAAAAAGAGCAACAATGCGTCCTCCCTAGAAAGCGACTCTTTCAACTTCAACATCTGTGACTTGAAAGTCCGGACCAACCGTTCAGCGGCACCGTTTGACTGAGGCGAAAACGGCGCGGATGTCAGATGTTGAATACCATTGGCCTTGCAGAATGACTGAAATTCTGCGGACATGAATTGTGGGCCATTGTCGGAAACAATAGTCTGGGGAAGACCTTCAATGCAAAAAATAGCGGACAACGCTTGGATGGTGGCAGATGACGTCGTGGAAGACATCCGGACAACAAAAGGAAAATTACTGAAGGAATCCACCACAACCAACCATCGAGCATTCCAGAATGGACCAGCAAAATCGATGTGCAAGCGTTGCCAAGGGGAAGTGGCTGTCGGCCATGCAAAGAATTTCCGCGGCGGGGCGGATTGTTGTTCGGCACACGCCACGCAAGAAGAGCACATATTCGCAATCGCAGCATCGATTCCGAACCAAGTACAGTGCTGACGAGCAAGTTGTTTCGTACGCACTATACCCCAATGTCCTTGGTGAAGAAGCCGTAAGACAGAGGACTGTAACGAACGTGGAACCACGACTCTGGATTGATCATTACCCGAACGCAACAACAAAACACCACGTCGTACAAAAAGTCTCTCCTTGTGAGCAAAAAATCGGCGAACCAGCGGATCCTCGATCCGTGACTTTGATAAGGGCCATTGAGTAGCAACAAAACGCAAAACAGTAGCAAGGACAGGGTCAGCAGCTGTGGCTGTAGCGACACGACGAAAATCAATCGGAAACGATTCGACCACGTCATCGGTTTCCGAATCAATGAACATGCAAGCAAGTTCGGAAGAATCGAATGCTTTATCCTCAGCAACAGGCAAACGGGACAACGCATCAGCGTTTCCGTGCTTAGCAGTGGACCGATACAAGATATCGTAGCGGTACTGCGAGAGGAAAAGAGACCAGCGAATGAATTTCTGCGCTGTACGTGGAGGTACAGGCTTGTTCGGATGAAAAAGCGACGTCAAAGGTTTGTGGTCTGTGATGATGGTAAAATGACGACCATACAAGAAATCATGGAACTTAGTAACACCAAACACGAGAGCTAAAGCTTCTTTCCCTATCTGGGAATAATTGCGTTGCACCATCCTTCCGTAATTTTGATTCAACGCAAGAAACGTGGCCCGAATGGTCACGCCAGTTTGGATACCATCCTCGTCGCCAAAATTGTAGTGTCGACAGACTTGCCAACACTACGCGCACTAATTGAAAGAGGCGGCCAAGATGCACGCGCTAACTCACGAAGGATGGAGTGAGGTCTGAAACAGGAGACTTAATGAATGCTATAAAGAAAAGTACGTAGCTTCTGGACTACTTAACTTTTAATCCGTCCTTGTATACATCGTTCTTGATGAGACATCTGGAGATTGTGGCGATACAAGTGAAGCTCTTTAAATACAAGCTATCTAAGGCTAATGGCGCCTTGCTAGGTCGTAGCCATGGACTTAGCTGAAGGCTATTCTAACTGTATCTCGGCAAATGAGAGCAAAGGCTTCGTCAGTATAGTCGCTAGCAACGTCGTCGTACAACTGGGGCGAGTTCTCGTACGTCTCTCGAGACCTGCCGTGTGGTGGCGCTCGGTCTGCGATCACACAGTGGCGACACGCGGGTCCGACTTGTACTAATGGACCGCGGCCGATTTAAGCTACCACCTAGCAAGTGTGGTGTCTGGCAGTGACACCACAGCTGCCTACAGCAAATGAAGGCGCTGTGCAGTAAATATAACTTACCTTTCCATGCCTAACGGCTAAGTTCCAAGAAACTGCAATGTTTGTACGTAAATGAGCCATAATTCATCGTTAATGGAATCGCAGTTAAGTGACTTCAGAGGTGAACATAAAAAGGCGCAGAGTTAAGTGTAACATTAAGGTCTAGATCATTCTGCGTGCTTCTTATAGTCAAGAATGGCACTGCCAGTATTTCTCCTCTTTCACAAACGGCAGCCGCACTCGTAGCTTAACTCTCCAACCAGATGCCGTGCACCTGCTCGACACTGTGACGTGATTATTAGGATGATGAAATCACCTGAACGCACGTGAGTAAAACAGTGTCCGTTTATGTGTCGTACAGCTGCTTCTCTTTCGGAATAGCCGCATAAGTCTGCCATTTGTGGACGATTATTGAACCATTGACGTAATGCACCGCTTAATTCTATCAGCGATGATCAGGAGTCCCCCATCAAGGATCGTTAATCGCGTTCGAGCTGGGTAACTGTCTTTGGTAGGAGCGGTGTTCAAATACATTTATATCTTCTTCATACCACTACTGAATGCAGCCACTGGTTTCAGGAGGAGGTCTGTCAAGATAGGGCGTTTCAGGAATATCACTGGAAAAATACTGCAAATATAACATCAAACAAGGTTATGCCAAAAGTGAGTTTCGTTTCAACGCTGACACAATTGCGCTGGAATGTGTCTAAGGAAAGGATCGTCGATAACACACTTTCATTATCCATACTGAAATATTACTTAGGTATCGGGTCCATTTCACATTATACTAACAAATATCGCTGAGAGTATACGGTACAAAGGAAAGGAGTGCAATTGGTCACAGATTTGTCTCATTCACTAGACAGTGTTACAGAAATATTAATAAATTGAAACTGACAAACACTCCAACAAAATTCCAACGAGATGCGAGCGGGACAGACGGGGTTTTCAGCTGCTAATACTTGAGAGATTTCATTTGTTCTCATCTAGGAAGACTACATTGGTGGAAGAAAGTCAGGTGTCTACTGGCAGTATGTCAAAGAGGCAGCTTTTATATTATCTTACATAACTGTAGATCGATGTTTCAACGAGTTTGGTTTGTGTTTCGTGAGATGTCCTCTGAAACGGTTTAATTTTAAACTTAATAAATTATACTTTTCGTAAAACTTATTACTAAATTATATTTGTTCTTGTTGTTCAGCTTCTTCTTCTATGAAGCATAAACAACGCTATAACTGTAATACTCCGCAGCCGTATGTAGCCTGGTGATTATGAAATTACATGTTGGTAAGCAACCAAAACCCATAAACAATCGCCGTCCGGCGTGGCAGAGCGGTTCTAGGCGCTACAGTCTGGAACCGCGCGACCGCTACGGTCGCAGGTTCGAATCCTGCCTCGGACATGGATGTATTTGATGTCGTTAGGTTAGTTAGGTTTAAGTTCTAGGGGACTGATTACCTTAGAAGTTAAGTCTCATAGTGCTCAGAGCCAGCCCATAAACAATCCAAATATACAAATTAACCACGCCAGCATGACTATCAACTATCTGGCCCACTTTGACCATTGTCAGGCATATTGTGTACGGGCCGGGATAGGAGCAACAAACTTGACAAATGCATTCATGACATCATCAAACCATACTCCTCCTCTCACCCTAACCCTGCCCTTAACTACATCCCTCCTCTCCCTCCCCTTCTTGAACCAATCACAGTGTAGTGTTAAAACAACCAATCGAAATCCAAGATTGAGAACAAGCCCAAATGTACTAGAGGGAAAATTAATAACAGCCGCATCCCTTTCCCACTCCCCCTCCCCCTCTCTGCCAGTCACAACGTTCTAAAAAAATGATCACCCAAATCAGAACATAGTTTCAGTGAACAAATAAATAAAATAAAGTTTTAAGAAATAAACATCTCAGTTGTGCTTTGTACTCCCTTCCTCTCCAGTTTCTCACAGCGCAGTATTAAAATGAGGCAGCCCAATAGAATGTAGTTTCAATAAATAAATAAAATCAATTTTAAAAGAAATGTGATCACTGCACATAATACGAGGTGTGGCTAGAAAAAAATCGGACTAGTACTGGTGAAACAATAAAACGAATGCAATAAGGCTGAAAGTCGCGTGGCCTGTCACGTGACTCTCGCTCCGCCTACTGCTCGAGTTTCATCTGCCTCCTGCACTCAGTCTGCCCGTGGCGTCTGTTTTAAGTAGTTGACGTTTTGTCTGTGCGTCGGAAAATGTTGAGTGTACAGAAAGAACAGCGTGTTAACATCAAATTTTGTTTCAAACTAGGAAAATCTGCAAGTGAAACGTTTGTAATGTTACAACAAGTGTACGGCGATGATTGTTTATCGCGAACACAAGTGCTTGTGTGGTTTAAACGATTTAAAGATGGCCGCGAAGACACCAGTGATGACACTCGCACTGGCAGACCATTGTCAGCAAAAACTGATGCAAACATTGAAAAAATCGGTAAACTTGTTCGACAAGATCGCCGTTTAACAATCAGAGCAGTGTCTGAGTTAACAGGAGTTGACAAGGAAAGTGTTAGGCAGATTCTGCATGAAAGTTTCAACATGAACAAGGTGTGTTCAAAAATGGTTCCAAAGTGTCTCACAATTGAACAGAAGGAACGCCGAAGAATGATTTGTTCTGACATCCTGGAAAACATTGAAAGTGATCCCACCTTCTTACAAAATGTTATTACTTGCGATGAATCGTGGTTTTTTACTTACGATCCCGAAACTAAACGCCAATCGATGCATTGGAAAACTCCTGGTTCTCCACGACAAAAAAAAGCACGAATGTCAAAATCGAAATTCATGGCAATGAAGATTGTTTTTTTTTTTTCACATCAAAGGGATTGTGCACATTGATTGGGTACCAGAGGGACAAACAGTGAATCAGCATTACTACATTAGCGTCCTGGCTACCCTACGTGAGCGAGTACGGAGAAAACGGAACGATTTGTGGAGAAAAACGTCATGGATCCTTCACCAAGACAATGCCCCAGCTCACAGTGCGTTGTCAGTGAAGACGTTTTTCGCAAAACACAACATTCCCATCTTGGATCATCCACCCTACTCACCTGATTTGGCCCCCTGTGACTTTTTTCTTTTCCCTAAAGTCAAGTCAGCTTTGAAAGGAATTAGATTTGAGACTGTTGAAGCAGTAAAAGAAAAAGCGACGGAAGTAATGTATGGACTTACCGAAAATGATCTGCAGCATTGCTATGAACAGTGGAAAATTCGTATGGAGCGGTGTAGAGACCGAGGAGGAGAGTACATTGAAGGAGATAACATGAAATTGTAAATAATTGTAAATAAATTTTTTTTCCAGCATCAGTCCGGCTTTTTTCTAGCCGCTCCTCGTATCTCTCACAAAATAATTCACTAATTGCGTATGGAATGCTTCAGTTCCTTTTCGTCATACACACGCTCGCACGCGCCCATACACACACACACACACACACACACATGCATATTTATCCCAATATTATCTAAAGTGTGTGACTTGCCGTCTTTCATAATACTTTAAATGGCGCTCCAAGAGATTCAAATGTTGTGAATTTTTTTGTCTGCTAAACAGGCAGGTAAACATCTTATGGAATATGAAACAAGCATAGAGCTTTTT
Source organism: Schistocerca nitens (assembly GCF_023898315.1). Taxonomy (NCBI): domain Eukaryota; kingdom Metazoa; phylum Arthropoda; class Insecta; order Orthoptera; family Acrididae; genus Schistocerca; species Schistocerca nitens. The sequence goes on along the minus strand of NC_064615.1, from coordinate 309,133,305 downwards.
CCATTAATAGTTAAAAACCGACATTCGCTTAGGCAGTGTAATTAATTATTTAGTAATATGTAGTTGTCGAGGATGAGTTTACTTTAAGTACTATTCCGAAGACCTTCAAAAACTCGAAATAAAATCATTGCTGCTTTAAGCTCCTGTTGCTTGTCATCACTAACAGGTGGTGGCGTTCATACCTCAGTCTGAATACCGGGCTTGGTTTAAGACACAACACAGCCTCAAATTAATAATTTTTCACATCCATTATGGTTGTCCTAAAATATCTGCAAAAATATGTCAGTGTCGCAAAAAGGTGCAATGCGTACGTCATGTAATGCGATGTTATTTTCCAGATATACATATATCCGTCAGACTGATATCTAAAACATGACTGTGAACTCTATTCTTGTTTTCATGCCTAAACTGTTACAAATAAAATGCTACAGTAACAGTTGACATAAGTTAGGCCTAAAAAACGATGTCCTAAAATTAACCTGACAAGATTTATAACTGCAGATAGTACGCTGCCGTAAAAAAACTGTAACACCCTCAAGTGCTATAGGGTATAATACGTGCATACTTGGTAGTTGTCGTGTTAGTGATTCATTTCTTATGGTCATAGGTGATCAGATAGCGCTCTGCAGGCCTGTCTGTTTCTGCGCACCGTCTGGTTTGACTCTGCAGGTAGTAACAGTGCTGCGTTTATAGCTGCAAAGTGTATGCATCATTCATTCTAGGTTAGGTTACGTTAGGTTAGTACGTACTCCTGCTGAACTATTTCAGGCATTTGAACAGGGTCGCCTTATAGACCTGTAGGTAGCTGGATGGACATATCGACTGGGCTGCTGCACACGCTGGGGGAAATGTATTGGTGGAGCGTTGCCGCTTTAGCAGTAGTCTGTAGACGTCCATGTAGTAAAGATGCACATCAAGCTCGAAGCGTTCTGAGAGCAATACTGACTGACCAGACATCATCCAGGGACGAAGCACGGGCACATGTGGCACCTGCTATGGCGTCAGAGACCATTGGGAACTGTCTGCCTGCAGCATGATGAAGATTACGTATGCTCTTGCCAGGCTACCTCTGACAACATGACACTGTCGAGCACAGCTACTCCTGTATCATGAAAGAGTCGACTGAAGACTGGGGAACTGATGATAATAGGTTCTTTCTGTATGCGAGTGATGGGCGTACAAATGTACTGCATGGACCTAGTGAGTGGCCTTAGCTGGAGGCCCACGAGCACACGTCCTGCCCCAGCCTTCACGGTGTGGGCGGGCTATCTGTTACAACTCTCGGTCACATCTGGAGTTTTTGCAGGGTAAAGGAACCAGGTTTTTATCCCTGTGCTACTGCCATCTCTTCAACAGAAAGATGATGTGTTTTCCCAGCATGACAATGCACGTGCACATACGGCTACTACGGGGCAGTTTGTTCTTCACGTTGTGCAACAGCTGTCCATGCCAGCAAGGACTCCTGATCTTTCACTAATTGAACACGTATGATACAGGCTCCCAGGTAGATGCTATTTTCCTTGACTTCCGGAAGGCGTTCGATACAGTTCCGCACTGTCGCCTGATAAGCAAAATAAGAGCCTACGGAATATCAGACCAGCTGTGTGGCTGGATTGAAGAGTTTTTAGCAAACAGAACACAGCATGTTGTTCTCAATGGAGAGACGTCTACAGACGTTAGAGTAGCCTCTGGCGTGCCACAGGAGAATGTTATGGGACCTTTGCTTTTCACTATATATATATATATATATATATATATATATATGAGCTAGTAGATTGTGTCGGAAGTTCCATGCGGCTTTTCGCGGATGATGCTGTAGTATACAGAGAAGTTGCAGCATTAGAAAATTGTAGCGAAATCCAGGAAGATCTGCAGCGGATAGGCACTTTGTGCAGGGAGTGGCAACTGACCCTTAACATAGACAAATGTAATGTGTTGCGAATACATAGAAAGAAGGATACTTTATTGTATGATTACACAGTATGACAGCGGAACAAACACTGGTAGCAGTTACTTCTGTAAAATATCTGGGAGTATGCGTGCTGAACGATTTGAAGTGGAATGATCATATAAAATTAATTGTTGGTAAGGTGGGTACCAGGTTGAGATTCATAGGGAGAGTCCTTAGAAAATCATCAACAAAGGAGGTGGCTTACAAAACACTCGTTCGACCTATACTTGAGTATTGCTCATCAGTGTGGGATCCGTACCAGATCGGGTTGACGGAGGAGATAGAGAAAATCCAAAGAAGAGTGGCGTGTTTCGTCACAGGGTTATTTGGTAAGCGTGAGAGCGTTACGGAGATGTTTAGCAGACTCAAGTGGCAGACTCTGCAAGAGAGGCGCTCTGTATCCCGGTGTAGCTCGCTGACCAGGTTTCGAGAGGGTGCGTTTCTGGATGAAGTTCAAAATGGTTCAAATGGCTCTGAGCACTATGGGACTCAACATCTTAGGTCATAAGTCCCCTAGAACTTAGAACTACTTAAACCTAACTAACCTAAGGACATCACACACACCCATGCCCGAGGCAGGATTCGAACCTGCGACCGTAGCAGTCCCGCGGTTCCGGACTGCAGCGCCAGAACCGCACGGCCACCGCGGCCGGCTTCTGGATGAGGTATCGAATATACTGCTCCCCCTACTTATACCTCCCGAGGAGATCACGAATGTAAAATTAGAGAGATTCGAGCACGCACAGAGGCTTTCCGGCAGTCGTTTTTCCCGCGAACCATACGCGACTGGAACAGGAAAGGGAGGTAATGACAGTGGCACGTAAAGTGCCCTCCGCCACATACTGTTGGATGGCTTGCGGAGTATAAATGTAGATGTAGATGAGACATGATGAACTGGCAACGTAATAGTTTTCCAGAGCTTGGAAGCAACATTGCTGAAGTACAAGAAAAGGTGCAAGGTGCTTGGGACCGTCTAATGCAGGATACCATTCCACAACTTTATGATTGTTTGCATGCCTTCAGTATTTTAACTAACATGTACACTGTCGGAAAATAATATAACATCCTCAAGGACAAAGACATTTTATTGACATGTCATGTGACAGGTAGTTCATCATTGCAGGAGTTGCCGCCATTATTCATGCAACCACTTGGGCACTATTTACTGTGATATGTTTGTATCATTTGGTTTGAATTTGCTATCGTATACTCTCATAATGATTAACTGCCTATCACATGAGTTGTTAATAAAATGGCATATTACATTTTGCGTTGGTCCTAAGTGATCTTTCATAGCTACATTTGCCATGTCCACTGAAGATATAATTCAGATGTTGAGTCTCAGTAATGTTTGTAATCCAGCCATTCGTCATCAAAGTTCTCCGACAACACATTATAAGGGCACTTCAAGTACTTTACTCCGTTTTCGTGGGCATCATAATCACATCCATTTCTCTGTATGGCTAATATGTCAGTTGCGGTATGCATCGTTTCCTTGGCCCTCTCAGGTGTCTTATGTCGGTTGCCCGATTTCTTCGAGCTTCCATACAAGGCTATCTGGGTAACACACGCTTAGATGGTCTCCCATACTCTTTCTTTACTCAAGTAACATATCTATTAGCTGTACATACTTGCTACATAAGCGCTCTACTATGTCCTCGACGCTAATTAACACGGTGTAGATGTATATATAGTGCATTGATGACATGTATGTATAGTGTATTGCTCACGTGTACTGCTTGACCATCACTCGTCTTTGAAGCTAATTCATATTAAATACGAATATAAGAGTATGCCACGGATGATGCGTAGAAAGTTAGGTGGCGGGATAAGGGGGAGGAGGTGGGGAGGTGGGGGGAATTGTCAGGGAGAAGGGAAACTGAAGATGCCAAGCGGATGGGAGTATGTACACTACTGGCCATTGAAATTGCTACACCACGAAGATGACGTGCTACAGACGCGAAATTTAACCAACAGGAAGAAGATGCTGTGATATGCAAATGATTAGCTTTTCAGAGCATTCACGCAAGGTTGGCGCTGGTGGCGACACGTACAACGTGCTGACACGAGGAAAGTTTCCAACCGATTTCTCGTACACAAACAGCAGTTGACCGGCGATTTTATTTCCATGGATTTTAATACCTACTCCGAACTTTTCTTTTGCTTCCTTCACTGCTTGCTCAATATACAGGTTGAATAACATCGGGGATAGGCTACAACCCTGTCTCACTCCCTTCCTAACCACAGTTTCCCTTTCATGTCCCTCGACTCTTATAACTGCCATCTGGTTTCTGTACAAATTGTAAATAGCCTTTCTCTCCCTGTATTTTACCCTGCCACCTTCAGAATTTGAAAGTGAGTATTCCAGTCAACATTGTCAGAAGCTTTCTCTAAGTCTACAAATGCTAGAAACGTAGGTTTGCCCTTCCTTAATCTAGGTTCTAAGATAAGTTGTAGGGTCAGTATTGCCTCACGTGTTCCAACATTTCTACGGAATCCAAACTGATCTTCCTCGAGGTCGGCTTCTACTAGTTTTTCCATTCGTCTGTAAAGAATTCGCGTTAGTATTTTGCAGCTGTGACGTATTAAACTGATAGTTCGGTAAGTTTCACATCTGTCAACACCTGCTTTCTTTGGGATTGGAATTATTATATTCTTCTTGAAGTCTGAGGGTATTTCGCCTGTTTCATACACCTTGCTCACCAGATGGTAGAGTTTTGTCAGGACTGGCTCTCCCAAGGCCGTCAGCAGTTCCAATGGAATGTTGTATACTCCGGGGGCCTTGTTTCGACTCAGGTCTTTCAGTGCTCTGTCAAACTCTTCACGCAGTATCGTATCTCCCATTTTATCTTCATATACATCCTCTTCCATTTCCATAGTATTGTCCTCAAGTACATCGCCCTTGTATAGACCCTCTATATACTCCTTCCACCTTTCTGCTTTCCCTTCTTTGCTTAGAACTGGGTTTCCATCTGAGCTCTTGATGTTCATACAAGTGATTCTCTCATCTCCAAAGGTCTCTTTAATTTTCCTGTAGGCAGTATCTATCATACCCCTAGAGAGATAAGCCTCTACATCCTTACATTTGTCCTCTAGCCATCCCTGCTTAGCCATTTTGCACTTCCTGTCGATCTCATTTTTTAGACGTTTGTATTCCTTTTTGCCTGCTTCATTTACTGCATTCAAATTCAATATTTCTTCTGTTACCCAAGGATTTCTACTAGCCCTCGTCTTTTTACCTACTTGATCCTCTGCTGCCTTCACTACTTCATCCCTAAAAGCTACCCATTCTTCTTCTACTGTATTTCTTGCCCCCATTCCTGTCAATTGTTCCCTTATGCTCTCCCTGAAACTCTCTACAACCTCTGGTTTAGTCAGTTTATCCAGGTCCCATCTCCTTAAATTCCCACCTTTTTGCAGTTTCTTCAGTTTTAATCTACAGGTCATAACCAATAGATTGTGGTCAGAGTCCACATCTGCCCCTAGAAATGTCTTACAATTTAAAACCTGGTTCCTAAATCACTGCCATAACATTATATAATCTATCTGAAACCTGTCAGTATCTCCAGGCTTCTTCCATGTATACAGTCTTCCTTTATGATTCTTGAACCGAGTGTTAGCTATGATTAAGTTATGCTCTGTGCAAAATTCTACCAGGCGGCTTCCTCTTTCATTTCTTCCCCCCAATTCATATTCACCTACTACGTTTCCTTCTCTCCCTTTTCCTACTACCGAATTCCAGTCACCCATGACTATTAAATTTTCGTCACCCTTCACTATCTGAATAATTTCTTTTATTTCATCGTACATTTCTTCAATTTCTTCGTCATCTGCAGAGCTAGTTGGCATATAAACTTGTACTACTGTAGTAGGTGTGGGCTTCGTATCTATCTTGGCCACAATAATGAGTTCACTATGCTGTTTGTAGTAGCTTACCCGCATTCCTATTTTCCTATTCATTATTAAACCTACTCCTGCATTACCCCTATTTGATTTTGTCTTTATAACCCTGTAGTCACCTGTCCAGAAGTCTGGTTCCTCCTGCCACCGAACTTCACTAATTCCCACAATATCTAACATATCCATTTCCCTTTTTAAATTTTCTAACCTACCTGCCCGATTAAGGGATCTGACATTCCACGCTCCGCCGGCCGAAGTGGCCGTGCGGTTAAAGGCGCTGCAGTCTGGAACCGCGAGACCGCTACGGTCGCAGGTTCGAATCCTGCCTCGGGCATGGATGTTTGTGGTGTCCTTAGGTTAGTTAGGTTTAACTAGTTCTAAGTTCTAGGGGACTAATGACCTCAGAAGTTGAGTCCCATAGTGCTCAGAGCCATTTGAACCATTTTGAACCACATTCCACGCTCCGATCCGTAGAACGCCAGTTTTCTTTCTCCTGATAACGACATCCTCTTGAGTAGTCCCCGCACGGAGATCCGAATGGGGGACTATTTTACCTCCGGAATATTTTACCCAAGAGGACGCCATCATCATTTAATCATACAGAAAAGCTGCATGCCCTCGGGAAAAATTATGGCCGTAGTTTCCCCTTGCTTTCAGCCGTTCGCAGTACCAGCACAGCAAAGCCGTTTTGGTTATTATTACAAGGCCAGATCAGTCAATCATCCAGACTGTTGCCCTTGCAGCTACTGAAAAGGCTGCTGCCCCTCTTCAGGAACCACACGTTTGTCTGGCCTCTCAACAGATACCCATCCGTTGTAGTTGCACCTACGGTACGGCCATCTGTATCGCTGAGGCACGCAAGCCTCCCCACCAACGGCAAGGTCCATAGTTCATGGGGAGAGGCTATCCCAGGGATAACTGAATAAAAACTAAATATTGATTCCGACGTGTTCTAACGAAACTGTGGAGGACGAATACTGGCCCGCGTTGAATACGACTGGAATCCATCCCTCGTAAATAAATCTTATGTGTCACAAAGTACAGCTATGCAGATGTAGATCAAGCAAGCAACTAACCATTTCACCGAGCGAGGTGGCGCAGTGGTTAGCACGCTGGGCCCGCATTCGGGAGGACGACGCTTCAAACCCGCGTCCTGCCATCCAGATTTACGTTTTCCTTGATTTCCCTAAATCGTTCCATACAAATGCTGGGATGGTTTCTCAACGTTGGCATAGTCTGAGCTTGCGCTCCGTCTATATTGACCTCGATGTCAACGGGACGTTAAACCCAATCTTCCTAACTAACCATTTCACCATAACCCAAAATGATGCCGTTTCAGGTGTGCCCATTTCTTTATCGCAAGACAAAGAGCCTTTATTAAACACGTCCTCACAGCCTCAGGAAACAAGGCGGAAGAAAAGAGAATATTCTTGCAATTACCAACCATAGACTAGCTACTGTGGCAGACAGATAAATGAGTACAGGTTCTTTGAGGCAGACAAGTACTTATCAATGTGAGCATGAATACAGCAGAAGACTTTCAGTATGGTCACTGAATGACTGTAACTAGTAAAAATTTAGAATATATTCAACTAAGACCGCGAAAATAACCATTTCTTGAAATATGCAGTTGCAGTATCCTTCGTTAAAAAATATTGTTTGTTATTGTCACTGGTCTACATTATTCCTTTGCAGAGGATGTCCTTGTTGCTCGGTCTTAACGTCATTTACACCCTACGAGTACTAACGTGTTCACGGTGATAAAGAGGCATGCGACTGAACCTGGCTGTGGGTCTTCAACTTTTGCAGCTCACGTCGAACTGCTATTCCGGAAACTGTTGTTTTCTATGTTTTGACAGCACTTACGTCACTGATTCTTCGATGCTTCACTTAGTGGTTGCAGGTTGCCTACATAACGGCTGCCAGGAGTAACAAAAATTTGATTTTCATTATTTCATATAATTATTGACCTGATTAAAAATTTTAAATGCTGTAATAATGTACTCATGAAGAGGTAGAATTGTTTCTTAAAGTTTTTAACACAGTAAAACAAGTTTTATAGTTACAGACTATGTATGTGTCTTGAGGGAGCATAGCTTATTACGTGCAGATTAGCGCACTATCTAATATTTGAGAATGAGAGCTAATTTTCAACAGACTTTCATCAATATTTCAAGTATCTCTAAACTTTTTCTCTCTTACACACTTAACGTCAGATATTTAATACATTAACTAATTTGTAAAACAATCAGGCGTTTGAGGCTGTTGAGTTCGATTCTTTAAAGAATCAGGGTTTATTGGTAGTGACAGAAGCACATGACAGTTGGAGTAAAAATTTAACACAGTAAGTAGAGAATAAATTCCGCGCATGATTGATTCATCACAGACAGCGTAATTTTTACATCAATCTGCGTACTATCCCATCTCGAATGTTAAAAGAGAATGGATCCGTGGCTTGACCATCTGCACACACACATTCCAAAACGTAAGAAAGGGGCGTATTATGTACAAGGAAGCACAAACTGCTGTGATTTGACTGACGGTTACTAGACGAAAGAGTACGAAAATATCCAAACATCATTAATTCTCGAATTCCAGAATCTTAATGTTTGTTTTTCCAATTTCTGGAAGCTAACTTTTTATTTTCTTACCACGAAGATGTCAAAGCATAATAAAAGGCTGACTACAAATAAAGGCAGCAAACACTCAAGTAAGGAGGGAGGAAGAAAGAAAGATTAGAGTTTAACGTCCCGCCGGCAGCACGGTCGTTAGCGACGGAGCGCATGCTCGGATTACGAATAGATGGGGTACGAAATCGGCTGTGTCTTTTCAAAGGAACGATCCAGGCACTTGTATGAAGCTATTTCGGAAAATCCCAGGAAACGTAAATCTGGTAAATCTGGACGTCCGGACAGGGGTTTGAACCGTCGTCCTCCCGAATGTAAGTCTGGTATTCTAATCAATGCATCACCTTACTCGAGCTCAAGAAAGAAAGAATACGAGAACTGAGGAAAACCAAAACTTTTTTCGGAGAAAAAGTAATGATATCTCAAGACGTGAATTCTAGGTTAAGATAAAAAGGTTGTATAAGATACTGTAAGCAAGATGTCCATTTTAGTAACACTACCTAGAAAGAATGCATAAAAATAGGTGGTCGACAGAAGATCCCAAAGCAATACTAAAACGTGGAAGTCCGCAAGTAACTGAAAGAATGATGTTTATTATGCTATGCCAACGGTGTAAAGCTTCAGGAAGACCACTGGATGTATAGGGGAATGTGAGGACCGGGAAGACAGGCAGCCGTAAAAATAATGATTCGCAAATGCATAAATAAATTAAGGAGATGCGTAGCAGTAGTAAAATATTTATTCTTTGAAGGCCACTTTTTGAATAGTGTTTAAATGATAGCGCAAAACTTCAATTTACTGCTGAGGATGTCCGAAGGAGCAAATTGACAATTGAAATCTATATTCTCAAACGCCACTCAACGACATTACAATGTATGGAACATATAGGAGCCACAGCCTATCTTTAGTCATCTGACTAGCATGGACATTGCAGAATATCACTCGCGGCTGATATGTAGCACTTTGGATTTACCTAACGTATTCGTAATTTCATCACTACCCTATTTAATTTCAAGGTGTGCAGTACAAGGACATTCTCAAACTTGATGGTGATAGTACATTTGCGTTACGTTCATTTGTAAAGCACTTATTCAGCGTTGTTTGCAAATCTTCATTAATGGCTGACCTTGTAGAGTTAATTACTTTTGCAATCTTTGCAGCATGTAAGAGGAAAACCTTAGTGCCATTTCATCGCCTGTTACTAGGCTGCAGTAGTTGAGCAAGTAAAGCAGCTGAAAAATATCCGGGTCGTCACCTATTGCACCCACCAACTAATTTTGAAATAGATGGGCGAAATTACACCACAGATTTCTCACCAGCTTTGCGTTAATTATAGGGGCCAGGTGAGGTAAGGAAAAAAAGGGAGGATGGGAGTGGAAGAATTCAAAATTTTCATCATCTTGTTATTCGAGGCCTCGGCGACAACGAGTTCATTAGATGTGATGTACAATTCGGCATGGACTAGAATGCAGAAGGAATTAGGCATTTTCAAAGGAGTCATCGCAGCATTCGGATTAAGCAAAGTAGGGAAACGACAGGAAACTCAAATTCTGATTGGTGGGCGGTGAATGAAATCCTCTCCTTCCGAATGTAAGACCTGTGCCGAACGTACACTGTTACACCTCACTCGGCAGCGTTTTTCGAGTAGTTCTGCAGCTCAGCCTGTCCTGCACAGTAAACTCCATACTTCAGGTCTTGATTTGGGCACGTCATCGAATCTCTAAAGAAAATTTTAGAGATGTAACTGAAACCTTAGGACGCCCTTACGCAGCACGAGGCAGCTGACGTCGACGTGGACGTGAACGCGAAAGTCATTTGCGCGAGACACAGCGCCGGCGTCACACTGGACGTGCTAGTTAACGTTATTTGCGACAGAAGCATTCTCGGGCGGCAATTATCAGCTATATCTGGTTCACGAATTACGTTCCCTTACGAAAATTGAGAGTTATAAAATTCCTGCGTCAGCTCTTTCAAAATGCACATTTCCTTCCTTGTCCTTACACTAGTCACGTTTTGTCTGCTGTATACACAAATAAAAACTTCAGTGTTCATGAACATGTGCTGAGGTAAAATGATGCTTCCACAGCCACTCAGTACGAGCTTGAGCTTATAAAGTTTCTATAACAAATAGTAAGACACAAATTTGCAATATTCTCCCACATAAGATAAAATTATTTCGTGATTGTCACTTTATAGTAAAATCTTAAAAGTCACTCTTATTTGTACACTGTTTGTATTCAGTAGCAAAATTTTTAGAACGTATGAAAAAGAAGACTTGAAACAAGAATGTGCCAAAAAAGAAATCATTGATTTACTGCGGTGTTACTGTTGGATATTCTGTACATTATGTGTGTATGTTTGCACTTGGGGTGAATAAATGAAAACTGAATTGTTATCCAATCAGTAAATGACTAGAAAACAATCTTAGAAATCGTTGATTCGTGTTCCTCGACATTTTCTCAAAATCAAATAAACCAACTCCAGAGAGAGGGGGGGTTCTTGTATTTAGGTAACATTGAATGCTACAGAATAGAACATACATGAAATTAATAAGACATTCCCATAACCTTTTAGAAGAAGAATAAAACGTTTTTGGTTATAGCGAAACACGATTCAGTTGCGCATTACTTTGTAACTCCACTAATCCATCCGATACGCTTCGCTGAACCTGTGTATCATATGACCATGTCTTTTATGTTAATATCTGCTGAATACTGCAGTCGCCAGTACGTCACTAACTGGCACGTAATTATAACAAATCCTACAAAGAACGACCCATCTGCGACGAATCTTCAACTTGCCGTCCCTTTGAAACGCGATATTTTCACAACACGCAAATTATAATATGAAAATATCCAAATACGAAAGTTCTTTAACTATCCATACAACGTTTCCTGCCGTTTTATAACAAGGAATCGTATCAATAACGACACGTTTTCGAGATATCCTCAATGTGTTGTTGCTCTGCTCTGAAACGACATACATCCAAAGGACGCAAGTTATATTAAAAAACTCAATAAACAGGTCTCAACAGAAAATGACGAAATCCAATATGCCATCTCCCAAGTTCTTGCCTCTTATTGGTTAAACGCTTCGTTCCACGTTGCCGAAATATCGCAGAAGTCATTTCGTGTTTCACGTGCTGTAATCGCTCCTCAACGTGGAATAACAGGGACTGTCGTCGCAAAACTCGTACAGATCCAGCTACACATCAGAAAAAGCCTGGAAGGAAAAGATATGAATTCTTGCAAGAGGGAGGGAAGGTGCGTTCGCGTACATCTCCAAAAGACTAGACTGTGCGCCATTGTCCCAAGTTATGTCACAAACATCTCTGCATTATTTTGAGAACGCTCGATGACTGGTACGTTAAAACGGCCGCAACTTAGATGTTTATACCGCCAAATACGTTCTGGAACATTTGCCCCACGAGAAAAATTACAGCTTACGCCTTACTAAAAATAAAATATAAAAAAAATATAATGATACTGTTCTGAAAACTGGCGTCATTAGCGTTAACGTGAGCCATTTGAAAAGTGCGAACTCTGCATCATTGTGTCCTTCAGCGTTCGGCTTTCCTATTTAGACAGTGTCTGACAAGCAAGCATGCTTGCAGCTGCAGTTGAAGACCACCTAGATTTTTGTCTCCAGAATAAGAATGGATTTCTTCATTCCCTTCGATAGCGGTTTTCGCAATCGCCGGAGCGGAAATTACCATGGCACGAATAGCAGTCGACAACTGTCGTGGCCACTGCTGTATTTGTACCTGTAAGTCCTTTCTTTGCGACCTTTTTTTAGGTATATTAATGATGGAATCGTTCAGCGGCGGCGACCACATTTTGACATACATTGTGAGACTATGCTTGTGTTTAATTCTGCAAATATTATTGCTGGTAATGTACTAGAATAACAAGAAATTTTGTGTTATTGTATGTATTCTGCCTGATCGTCAGGCCGGCAATTATATATTCGGAACCAGTAAGTTTAAGAGTAAATAATTTGTTCATGGTTAACACATTGGCTGTCGGACACAAATCACCGAAGATTTTGTACCAAGCTGAGGCATTTTTCAGGTGTGTTAAATTGTTAGACACATGGCCTGTGAAGTTAATTTCTTTAATATCATACCTGCTAGGCCATATGTATAGAAATGGTGTACCATCTATAATAACAAATCAAGACGCCTTTCAGTATTTCAGAAGAACGACCTTTAATTTTTGTAAGAATAGAGCAAAAATAATATAACTCCTGAATCCGTAATACTGCAACGGGCTGTTTACAAATTCACAGGCTGTAACAACATATTTGTATCAATTAATAGGTTGTATGCTTTACTTTACAAATGTGAATAATGAAAAGACTGTCCGAGCACATGAACTTTTCAATAGGGCAAACCTTACTCACAGCTGCCCACCTTGAGAAGAGGTGTCAGTAATCACGTGACAAGTATGGAAAGGTCCGTCAACGAACATCGCACCCAAAACGCAGGCCTCTTCAGGAGGCCTCGACAACTATACATCTATCTGAATTTAGTGCAGCTGCATATACGAACGGTACACACAGCCTGAAATATATATGTGTATCAGTTTGATACACATGGCCTGCCAGGGAAGGCACCTTCTGTATCAGTTTCATACGCATGGCAGCCAATGCGTTAATTTGCTCCATCTTGACAGCTGTAACAACAAACACGTACGTAATACGTCATTGGTCAGAAAAGTATATGAACCTGACTAATGGGGCGGTTGTCATTGTTTGGCACCCAAAACAGCAGCAGTTCGCAATACTACTTTGTACAAGAGTGAGGTCAAGGTACACATCAGGTGGTTTCTGTAGATTACAGTGACATAATCCTTGAGGTATAACATAACAGATGCACTCAGTATAGCGTGTTTGTGGTTGGAGTTCACAGTTACGTTCCCAAACGTCTGTAGCATTATTCTGTCCTTTTGATACGGACACCTTGTCATTTTTAACAGTAGTGAATTGTTATCTGTATGTCTGTCGATATGCTGAACATCGCTGTTTCGAAAATCCAGCGTAGTGTGGCGCTCGGATATAGTTGCGTAGTGTAATCTTGAAATCATCTCTGAAATGTATTTTCGTTTTTATATCACTTTACTAATTGTGACCAATTCACACAAGATTATTGTTGTAACAGTTTATATGGAGTACATGAAATGATGTGATTTACAGAACAACGACACAAGCGGTTCTGAGGTATCAGGTATCGACCCTTGCTGAAACACTCATTTTAGTACGTGGTGTAGCCTCCACGGGCGGCAATGCAGGCGCTGACTCTGGTATCCAATCGTACAGATGGCGCATACTGTCCTGTGACACGTTATGCCACACCTGCTCGACATATTCACGTAGTTCTGTAAGAGTTGTTGCTTGACGTGTCGCACGAGTCACTTCTCATCCCATTATATGCTCGACTGGAGGTAAGTCCGGAGATCGTGATGGTCAGGAAAGTTGCTGCACGCGTCGCAGAGGTCGTTGAGTTTCACGAGCAGTGTGCGGGCGAGCATTATCCTGTTGGAAGAACACATCATATTCCCTTTGCAAGAACGACAAAGAACGGGTCTAACAACATTCTGCATGTACCGAGCGATGGTTAGTGTCCTTTCCGGAAACACCAAAGATGAACGAGAGTTGTAGCTTATCGCACCCCACACCATAAAGCCTGGCGTGGGGCCACCGTTTCTCGGACGAATGCACACTACGAGACAGCGCTCAATTGGTCTACGTCGTACGCGCAAACGATCATCAGTTGCATGTGGTCAGAATCTGCATTCATTGCTGACGACCATGGCGCGCCATTCCATCTTCCAGGTGATCTTCTGAGGCACCAATGGAGCCCTGCAGATCGATGCTGTGGCGTGAGTGGAAGAGGGGCTAGAGGTCACCGTATCCTTAGTCCCACGTCTGGGCTCACAAGCCCTCTTATCTGTGCTGTGATGTCTGTATGATATGCCACTGTTGCCCTCACAATACGACGATACCGGAGGGCGTATGTGTTGCGTGGACGTCCACAACCTCCTCTACGGGTGGGAAAATGTTCACCTGACTGTTGATACAAGCATCGTTGCACATCTGACGCAGCACGTCCAACTTGGTTGGCAATTCTTCCAAAGTACTACCCCACCACTCGGAAGGGCACAATTAGATCCATTTCAAACTTGGTCAGTTTACTGTAGGAAGCACGAGTGTATTTCCGTGGCATGGTTGCCTGCTTGATTCACACGTTTGCACTACCATGAGCCTTCTGGGTGTGACCATTCCCTATTAAAGGGTGGACACAGATGGCCTCTAGTAACTATCCCATTATGCTATGTGTTGGCGAACGACGCTGAAAACATGCGTAGAGGTGGATCATCGGATCAGACTAGACGCCGTCTTTTCCACTGTACTAATTTTTCTGTTGTATATATATATATATATATATATATATATATATATATATATATATATATATATATATATATATATATATAACCGCCCCATTAGTTTACTCCCCGTTGTCTACAAAGTTTTTACTACTATGTCGACAAATCGCATCACATCGCGTTAGTGCTATTGTGTAAAACTCATAACCCATAGAAAAAGCTGGATTCCCCAGTGGTTGTAGCACAATTGACCACATACACACCCTGCGTGAAGTAATTAGTCGAGCCAATGAATATGAAACACTACTTTTATAGACTTTGAAAAGGCTTTTCATTCTGCCAGACACACTGCAGTTATAGAGACACTAATCGAAAAACGTGTGAGCCATTACAGAACATCTTCAATTTATCAGTTGTTTCTGATAGCACAGGAAAACACATGAGGGATTTGTTCGTTGGAAGAGGAGTGACGCAGAGCGACCTTATATCCCCGGAACTATTTATATCACTCCTTTATATGGATATGTCCAAAATTATTTGGACAGAAAGAGGAATGAGAATAAATAGGAGAAGACTTACTAACTTGAGATTTTTCAGAAGACAGGCTATACCAATCCTAGTCAACAATATGACATCCCCTATACATGATTTCTCAGATAGTTGCGAAAAAGTGGGCCCTGAGATAAATCTGTGCAAAATGAGTAACTGTAAGACAGATAATACTGAAAAACAACTGTCTAAAATGTTGATGAATATGTTTATCTGGACAATTGAGTGATTCCAAGTTTATTTGGGGGTAGTTAACTGATTCCTCAGAGACTTAAAATCTGAAATTTTTTGCCGAATCAAGCTAGATTGGAGGGCTTTGGATAAAACGCAACCGTTTTTAAAACTAACATGCCAACGAAGTTATGAAAAGTTATTTTCGACCAGTACTGACATAAGGCTGTGGAACTTGCATTTTAAACAATTTTTTTTTTCAAAGAAAACTACGAACGGCCCAGAGAGCTATGGAACAGTCATTTCTAGGTCTCACTAAGAAAAATCAGAAAAGAAGTGAAGACACAGCAGAAACTCAGGATGTTGTGGAAAGGGTAAAGGCTCTGAAATGGAAATGGGCAGGACATATCGCACAAAGAAATCAAGGAAGATGGACGAAGACATTAGAAGAGTGGAGTCTGGAGTCCCAGGGAAATAAGAAAATTATAAGGCAGACCACGGCCTGAAACGTTTAGGAGGAGGAAGCGTCAGTGCCTGGTAAATGTTTTCATGGTATTCGTTGTGTGTCGTCGTCATTCTGGAAGACGCAATGGATCCACACAAGCATGCGACAACGTCCAGCTCTACATGTAATTTCTTTTTCCTCGGCTCAGTTGCTTCTGCCAGTAGGACAATGCAACGTATCACAGAGCTCACAGTGTACGCGCGTGGTTCGAAGAGAACCAGTGTGACTTTATCGTACTCCCCTGGCCACCGAACTGAGCGGATTTAAACCCAATCGAGAATCTTGAGACTTCCTCGACCGGGCTGTTCGCGCCACGGATCCTCAGCCGAGAAGCCTAGTGCATCTGGCCATGGTACTGCAGTCGGCAAGGCCACACATCTGCCGCGCGGGGTAACCGCGCGGCCTAGGGCGTCTTGTCACGGTCCGCGCGGCTTCCCCCGTCGGAGGTTCGAGTCCTCCCTCGGGCATGAGTGTGTGTGTGTGTGTGTGTGTGTGTGTGTGTGTGTGTGTTGTCCACAGCGTAAGTTAGTTTAAGTTAGATTAAGTAGTGTGTAAGCTCAGCGACCGATGACCTAAGCAATTTGGTCCCATAAGACCTTACCACAAATTTACAATTTGCTACACATCCCTGTCGGTACCTGCCAGAATTTCGTTGAGTCTCTTGATGCCATCCTCACAACGGCCCGCGATGCAAATGTGGTTACTCAGGCTTTCGATAGGAGTCACATTAATGCGGCTGGACAGTGAAGTACCCCTGCACCATTGAGGAGTTAGATTGTCTCACCCAGTCAATACTGAGGTCAATAATCGTTTGTAATAAATCTTTCCAGGGACAGTGAACGAGTTGGAGGCACTTTCTAACGCTCATTCAAAGGGACTTTCTGTCAAGCCCAGTTTCGCAACAAGTCAGTGATAAAAAATGGCTAATAAAGAACATAATGATTTGGAGGTGCAGAGTTTTTGGGCATGTTGCTGAAAGAATCACAGGAGTAAGTCTAGATCCAAGTGTGTAAGGGAGATCATTGATGCGGGAGGAAGCACTTTTGTTGGCATGAAGACTATCACTGGTGAATCGCATCAAACCAGCATTGGAGTCCGTGGCCGAAACTATCTCATTCTGTCGCGTACGTACGTACGTATCCGTAAGGCCACAACAGGAGTGGAAATACTGGGAGAACTTGCCAGTATGAATATTTTTCCTTAGTCTATTATATACGGTAAGCTGTCAGACTACTGATTAGCGCTCTGACGCGCCGCATCGTGGTGGGAGCTGCCACCTCGTGTACCAAGTGTGGCGTGGCTCCGTCAACAGCTGCTCGGCCGCCCACCCGTGGCCCGCGGGTTGCTCGTGGCGCGGCCGGCGCTATGGCCTTGCGAGCCGCAGCCACCAGCCTTGGGCGGGCGGGCGCCGGTTAGGCAACAGGCGGCGGGAGCGTCTGCCACACGGGCGCCCGTACACTGCAGGGTCTGCGTTCCAGTCGCGAGTAGCCGTTCCCGATTTCTGTCGGCTAAGGCAGAACTCTTTATAGGCAGGCAACGTGTTCTCAGGCGGACAACAGCGGAGGGCATAAAATTAATGTACCAACCATCAAGCCACCTAATTTCATGTGTGTACGAAGATCTCAACTTTACTGAGCTATTACGTCATTTCATCTAGAGTGAACCAATAAATGAGTGAATCCCAGCCGTAAATCCCTTCCTTTGGTCACGACATTAGGGTCTGTGTGGTAAGCATGACTTTACTCATTATGGCATCTCTTGATTCCAGCAATACAACACTCTTCCCCCCCCCCCCTCCTCCCTATGAACCATGGACCTTGCCGTTGGTGGGGAGTCTTGCGTGCCTCAACGATACAGATAGCCGTACCGTAGGTGTAAGCACAACGGAGGGGTATCTGTTGAGAGGTCAGACAAACGTGCGGTTCCTGAAGAGGGGCAGCAGCCTTTTCAGTAGTTGCAGGGGCAACAGTCTGGATGATTGACTGATCTGGCCTCGTAACACTAACCAAAACGGCCTTGCTGTTCTGGTACTGCGAACGGCTGAAAGCAAGGGGAAACTACGGCCGTAATTCTTCCCGAGGGCATGCAGCTTTACTATATGATTAAATTATGATGGCGTCCTCTTGGCTAAAGTATTCCGGAGGTAAAATAGTCCCCCATTCGGATCTCCGTGCGGGGACTACTCAAGAGGACGTCTTTATCAGGAGAAAATAAACTGGCGTTGTACGGATCGGAGCGTGGAATGTCAGATCCCTCAATCGGGCAGGTAGGTTAGAAAATCTGAAAAGGGAAATGGATAGGTTAAAGTTAGATATAGTAGGAATTACTAAAGTTCGGTGGCAGGAGGAACAAGACTTTTGGTCAGGCGAATACTGGGTTATAAATACAAAGTCAAATAGGGGTAATGCAGGAGTAGGTTTAATAATGGATATAAAATGTAGACTGGCAATGGCAAGGAAAGCGTTTCTGAAGAAAAGAAATTTGTTAACATCGAGTATAGATTTAAGTACCAGGAAGTCGTTTCTGAAAGTATTTGTATAGAGTGTAGCCATGTATGGAAGTGAAACATGGACGATAACCAGTTTGGACAAGAAGAGAATAGAAGCTTTCGAAATGTGGTGCTACAGAAGAATGCTGAAGATTAGATGGGTAGATCACGTAACTAATGAGGAGGTATTGAATAGAATTGGGGAGAAGAGGAATTTGTGGCACAACTTGACTAGAAGAAGGGATATGCTCTGAGGCATCAAGGGATCACAAATTTAGCATTGGAGGGCAGCGTGGAGGGTAAAAATCGTAGAGGGAGACCAAGGGATGAATGCACTAAGCAGATTCAGTAGGATGTAGGTCGCAGTAGTTACTGGGAGATGAAGGAGCTTGCACAGGATAGAGTAGCATGGAGAGATGCTTCAAACCAGTCTCAGAACTGAAGACCACAACAACAGCAACAACACTCTTCTTCTGTATTATTATTATTATTATTGTTATTATTATTATTAGCAGTGTAGGTGAGGAAGAAATCACGTATCTCTTACAAATCACTGCCGTGCGGGGATGCCGCGCGGTCTAAGCGTCTTATCATGGTTCGCGCGTCTTGCCCCTTCGGAGTTTCGAGTCCTCCATCGGGCATGGGTATGTGTGTGTTGTTCTTAGGGTAAGTTAGATTAAGTTAGGTTAATTAGTGTGTAAGCCTAGGGACCGATGACCTCAGCAGTTTGGTCCCATAGACCTTACCACAAGTTTTTTTTTGTTTTTACAAATCACAGTAGTAAGTTAATGCAGATGAGTAGGAAGAACAAACGTGTAATGTTCAGTTACTGTATTACTAGTGTCCTGTTTGAGACAGTCACGTCGTTTAAGTATCTGGGCATAACAGTGTAATGTGGTATGAAACGGAACGAGCATATGAGGATTGTAGTAGGGAAGGCAAATGGTCGACTTCGATTTATTGGGAGAATTGTAAGAAAGTGTAGTTCATCTGCAAAGGAGACCACATAAAGGGAGAGAGTGCAAGCTGTTCTAGAGTACTGCTCGAGTATTTGGGATCTGTCTGATTTAAGGAAGACGTTGAATCAATTCAGAAGTGAGCTACTAGACTTGGTAACGGTAGGTTCGAACATATGGAAGTATTGCGGAGTTGCTTCGGGAACTCAATTGGGAATCCCCGGAGAAAAGACGACGTTCTTTTCGAGAAAATTGCTGAGAAAATTTAGAGAACCGGCATTTGAAGCTGACTGCTGAACGCTTCCGTTGCCGCCAACATACATTTCGCACAAGGATGACGAAGATGCGAGAAGTCAGGGCCCATGGGGAGGCATTAAGACCTGTTTCTCCCTCGCCCTGCTTGCGAGTGGAAAAGGAAACGAAACGACTAGGAGTGACACAGTGTACCCTTCGCCAAGCACTGTACGGTGGCTTGCGGCGTCACAATAACAGCTTAACAGTGTGTTGCTGGTGATTTCAGTCACAACTGGAAACTAGAAGTCACAAGTAGCTACTAAAAGTAACACTTCACTTTCAGCGTAGTGTGCCACCTACTGACCGACGTTCGTACTCCGTTCTAAGAACCTTGTGTCTCCCGCTGTGGATGTGTAACCGAACTATGGTCGAAGGAACGAACCAAGCAAATAATTCGTTCTCAGAAAAATTTTACACTTGGTGTTTTACCTGATATGTTTGACTAGAGCGCGATATCAACACCCTCTCCCTCTGAAATCTTGATTGTGTAACGTAGCCCGAGGTTTAGGTTTGGTGGAAAGGTGAAGTCAACGAATATCATTGCCATATAGAGGTGGTGCTAACAGATTGGCCTATAGCGTAGTCTCATGTTCTAATGTTCACGTTTGCGCCATATTTAAATATAGTTAACGCACTGCAAGGTAAATGCAGGAGACAAATGTAACATAATGAATAAGGTCCCGACTAGTATTTTGATGTGTATTATACACATTATCGTACATAAACTACGAAAAATACAAGGGGGTGATCCACCATGTAACTTACCAAATGTTTTAACCGTAGTATATTCACAAGATGAATATCTTTTTTAGTACTAGAGTACACGCGTACCCTTTTGTGTATATCTTTAAGTACTGCACTTAAACTACTCTCAGTGCAGCTTTTAACCGGAAGTTCTGCACTTCACACTCTTTTCACTTTCTCATCATCAACCTTAAAGCACGTAACCAAGTCTTTATCAGTAACTACTTGTCAGAGAGTTTTGGGATATGGGCGGCATTAACAAGGGACGAATGAAATTTTCATTATCCACTCACACTGTATTTCACATTTATTTATCATTCCTTTCAAATCGCATAATGATTCAATCACACTTCGTTGAATACTCAGTTTGCACACTTTAAACCGAGAACATATCACTTCCGTTGCATGGAGACACCTAACCCGCCCAGAAAAAAACAGTTAGCAGATACAATTGCTGTTATATCCCAGCCAGTAATGCCAACCGAGCCCGCTGCCAAAAAGGTTGGCAGCATCAAAGTCCGGACGCCGTCCGCATAAGCAGCGCCAGCGATACAGGAAATCGCCGCAAGTCTGCGCGCGCCACCGCTGGCTTCTGGCTTCTTAAGCGCTGGAGTCGCGAGCGCTAGGACAGTTCTGGATTCGCCGCTCAGTTGTATACTCGCCACCGAATTGTGTACCTGCTAGTCAGTTGTGTGTTCATCGCAGCAGAGTTGTTGTTTGTCGTCAGCCGACGCTGACCTAGCCGCTCCGACTCGAACTAGACAGTTTTCTGTAGACCATGTTCACCACTGTGTTCTGTATCGTCGTTAATAAAGATAAGTACCGACTTTCATTTAATCCGAGTGTTTGGGTTATCATCTTTCTGTTCACTGTTCCAGCGGACCGGTCGGCCCGCTATTAAAAGTGTGGCGGTGACTTCGTAGGCCGTTTCTACAGCGAAGTGTTGTCGCTACGAAGGCCGTCACAAAAATTGCCAGAGCCTGTTAGTTGCTGCTTGCGAGTAATCACGGTTAAACATCTACGGCAATAAATCGGAGAAATCTCATTTTAACTTTGCGGAGCGATACAAGTTATAAATTCTTAAACTCGTTTCTGAACTGTAACAAATCGCAATTAAAAATTGCAGTTACCGATAAATAGCATTCACAGAAATCACTGATATTGGAAAGTCAGAGTTTAGCCCGTTTCTAATTAGTAAACATCACAAGCTATGTAAGCTCCTTGCTGCTGACGTCACAGTGCTTTGCCAAATAGTTCTGTCTTGGTATTTAACTTTCCAATTCCTCACATGTAAGATTTTCGTATCTTCTCTGATGTTGACGAAGTAGCGTAGCCTTGGTGTTCCAAGATGTCTTATTCCTTGAACATACTTGATATATTTTCTTTTGTTCTGAGACTCGAAGCGCATGTCTGATAGAAGTCTTCAGGCTTTAATTGTGAATACTATGTCTGATTCTTCACAAAGATCATATACTTCTTTGTTAGTATTCTCCATTCCGCACTATTCTTACAGTGAATCAGGTCAACTATTTTCCCCAAAATTTTCCCTCACAGGTTTTGATTTCTGCTTATTCAGATTTATTAGTGTCAATGCCTCACAAGCGTATGCTAGGATAGGCATCATAAGCATTTTATACATGCTCATCTTAGAATTCCTTGAAATAAGTTTTCTTTTTAACTCTCTAACTGGAACATCGTTCTTTCGGCAGTAAAATGGAACATCGGTCTCGTAGACCGGTAAGCCTTTTAAGCTATATTTTTCTCTCCCTGTTTGACTTTTTCGCTCTTCCACATCGTTTTTATCCCTCTTTAAGATATAAATACACACAATAATAAGTTTTTAAACGATAAACATTATTAAAATACCAATTAGTAGAAATTTATTACTAGAAAGAAATTTAATTTTCAGTATTTGTTTCTTTACACTTCACTCACTTAGAAATGCATTATTACAGTCACAGCGTAAAGAAATTAAATACCCAGAAGTGATGCAAGAAGAAAATTTAAGGTTTACCTCTCATCGCACAAGTTTTGCATACCTTTCGTGAGCACTTAAAGCACGTTGGCTCTTCGCAAGAAATACACTTGTAGACAGCTTTCCTCTTTTTTTAATATGGACAAAATTGACAAGTTTTTCTTTTTTCCAACTTGTCCGCTGGGCATGAAGTGCCACCAACTCGAACTAAAATTTTATTACGTTGGCTAAATTTCTTCTTTTCTTTTTCTGCCCCTTTTTGTTCAGTTGGAACAGTATTGTTTAGCTCTTGAGGCAAATTGGAGATTACTAGTAGGGATTTCACGAAGTTGTGAACGAAATGTAGAGGATGTTTCCTCAGGGAATCAAAACGTGATATGGTTTTTTCTTCAAAAATTCTATAAAGAATACTTGCTTTTGATCCAGCCATGGCCACTTTGTGGTAAAAAATACGATCAGCATAAAAAACGCTGCACTTCATATCTAATGTGTCTATTCCACTTTTTGTGGCTTTATAAAAAACATATCATTATCTTTCCAACGTCACTGTAATTGGAATGATACATTAATGAAAGAAGTAGGACTACCTTTTTTTTGGGGGGGGGGGCGGTCGACGAAAATCAAAATCAAGGACATCTCTTTTGTGAACCTAAAGGGCTAGATCCAACGTATTTTAAGGACATTTTAATGCGGATGTATCTCTTTCTGTAACAAAATTGCGTTGTAAATTAGAACATGTGCTTGAAAAAGAAATAATTAAAACTAAAAGGTAAAATGCGAGTTTACTACAATTTTTTTCGTTCCTCTATGAATACAAAAATATCAACCGTAGTGTGCTAGCAAAACTTTCAGTCAAATAGATTAAATTTTTCGACAAAGAAAACAGAACTCTTGGAAGAATGGAACACCGGTCAAACAGGCCGACTAATATCTGATAGTTTAGGAAACAGAAGGTCGGAGAGACCTGCAAGAACTTGACACTTTCAGGAACAGCCGGTCTGTCAAACCGGGCAGAGAATGTACATTTTCGGAACACGGTCTCACAGGCCAACAATGCGCAACAAAAATCTGCTTCCCGGAAAACAGTAAATGCACCGACAATGGGTATTTGGGACCCATCTAAAGACGTAGAACGCCGCTATCGTATTCAAAGCAAACTGGCGCAGATCATTTACGAAGTGGAGTGTCATACGGTAATTCGTTTTCTGTAGTAGATGGGAAATAACGCTGCAACCCAGTCCATGCTGACTTGGCGCAAAAGTTCGGCGACAGCATTAATGTATCATACGTTAGTTAGATGGTGCTAGGACACAGATTGTGATCAAACAAGTCTGAATGACGAACACCAAAGTGATAGAACATCTACCTGTGAACAACTGGGATTCGCAAATTGATTGGAGGCCATGCAGCTCGAAGAAAAGCGTGTCTAAACTGAGGCACTGGTGGAAAAAAATGATAATCGGTCATGGATCAGTTTTCATTATCTTGCACGAAATTTAGAACATAACCGAAGTCGCCGACTATAGGGTTCCGCTAGCGCTGGTATCTATTCACACACATTCGCGTTTTGAACTATAAAATTTTGCCTGACCCTCCGTATTCTCCTGACAAGACACCCAGTATGAGGCTGCAGGTATTACCAGAATGACGATGAAGTGAATAGCCTAACGCTCTCTTGAACTGCCAAAACACAGGCTTCAACAACCAAGTCATCCGTCGTTGGGACAAATATAACCATCTACACTCCTGGAAATGGAAAAAAGAACACATTGACACCGGTGTGTCAGACCCACCATACTTGCTCCGGACACTGCGAGAGGGCTGTACAAGCAATGATCACACGCACGGCACAGCGGACACACCAGGAACCGCGGTGTTGGCCGTCGAATGGCGCTAGCTGCGCAGCATTTGTGCACCGCCGCCGTCAGTGTCAGCCAGTTTGCCGTGGCATACGGAGCTCCATCGCAGTCTTTAACACTGGTAGCATGCCGCGACAGCGTGGACGTGAACCGTATGTGCAGTTGACGGACTTTGAGCGAGGGCGTATAGTGGGCATGCGGGAGGCCGAGTGGACGTACCGCCGAATTGCTCAACACGTGGGGCGTGAGGTCTCCACAGTACATCGATGTTGTCGCCAGTGGTCGGCGGAAGGTGCACGTGCCCGTCGACCTGGGACCGGACCGCAGCGACGCACAGATGCACGCCAAGACCGTAGGATCCTACGCAGTGCCGTAGGGGACCGCACCGCCACTTCCCAGCAAATTAGGGACACTGTTGCTCCTGGGGTATCGGCGAGGACCATTCGCAACCGTCTCCATGAAGCTGGGCTACGGTCCCGCACATCGTTAGGCCGTCTTCCGCTCACGCCCCAACATCGTGCAGCCCGCCTCCAGTGGTGTCACGACAGGCGTGAATGGAGGGACGAATGGAGACGTGTCGTCTTCAGCGATGAGAGTCGCTTCTGCCTTGGTGCCAATGATGGTCGTATGCGTGTTTGGCGCCGTGCAGGTGAGCGCCACAATCAGGACTGCATACGACCGAGGCCCACAGGGCCAACACCCGGCATCATGGTGTGGGGAGCGATCTCCTGCACTGGCCGTACACCACTGGTGATCGTCGAGGGGACACTGAATAGTGCACGGTACATCCAAACCGTCATCGAACCCATCGTTCTACCATTCCTAGACCGGCAAGGGAACGTGCTGTTCCAACAGGACAATGCACGTCCGCATATATCCCGTGCCACCCAACGTGCTCTAGAAGGTGTAAGTCAACTACCCTGGCCAGCAAGATCTCCGGATCTGTCCCCCATTGAGCATGTTTGGGACTGGATGAAGCGTCGTCTCACGCGGTCTGCACGTCCAGCACGAACGCTGGTCCAACTGAGGCGCCAGGTGGAAATGGCATGGCAAGCCGTTCCACAGGACTACATCCAGCATCTCTACGATCGTCTCCATGGGAGAATAGCAGCCTGCATTGCTGCGAAAGGTGGATATACACTGTACTAGTGCCGACATTGTGCATGCTCTGTTGCCTGTGTCTATGTGCCTGTGGTTCTGTCAGTGTGATCATGTGATGTATGTGACCCCAGGAATGTGTCAATAAAGTTTCCCCTTCCTGGGACAATGAATTCACAGTGTTCTTATTTCAATTTCCAGGAGTGTACACTTCTTGTTTATTGTCCTGAGTACATGAAAGAGTCTTCAGGAAAATTTCCGGAGATAGTGGTCCCTTTTACATGAAGCTTTGAGCCAAGACATGATTTATTATGTAATCTGACCATATTTTAAAGACATATGCAAGAGTGGTTAGTACTTACTTTGCGCAGCGGAAAGAATTGCGGGCGTAAAAGAATATCTGAGCAAATTTTATGTGCTAACGACGTTCAATATATACTCGACAAGAGTCAGTGTGCCAGGAGTATACCTTTCGAGGCTTTCTTAATAACGAACGCTATAAAACACACACTATACGTGGGCGGTTGGCACATATGTCCGTTTCTGTTCCACCACTTGCATTAACGAAGTGCGGTAAGTACAGCTGTCATGAGTAGGAAAATTACGCCAAAACATGAAGCCGGAATGCAAAGCGATGAGATGGAATGCAGGTCAACAGACGCTCCGATCACTTTGAAGTAGCAGACAAAAGAGATATATTTATATTGAAGACATGCCAAACAGACGCACTTATATCAGCTGTGAAAATGGACCGCCGAACTAATGTCGAAAAATTTAAACCAAAATGTGTGATGTATTATGACGAGTCTATGGATGCAGCGGACAAATACGAGACGCTACTTAGCTCAATGGTATGTGTTCGCAGAATACTGAAATGGTAGAAAGAATTCTTTTTTTTTTTTTTCACTCCTTAGGCACGTGCATGCTGAATTCCCATTTATGTACAGGGTGACAGTTATTGAACTATATGAAATAAAATCGTTATAACTTCTGAACGGTTTGCCTTAGGACGTTCAAACTGCGCGCTTGGCCGTGGAGCATGATGGTAATTAATATGTGCACGCATGATTTGGTTTAGCGACGAAGCCCACTTTCATTTGGATGGGTTCATCAATAAGCAAAATTGGCGCATTTGGAGTACCGAGAATCCGCAACTTGACGATCGAGAAGTTTTTTCCCTCTCAACGGGTGACTGTGTGGTGTACAATGCCCAGTCAGGGAATAATCGGTGC
Organism: Schistocerca nitens; assembly: GCF_023898315.1. Taxonomy (NCBI): domain Eukaryota; kingdom Metazoa; phylum Arthropoda; class Insecta; order Orthoptera; family Acrididae; genus Schistocerca; species Schistocerca nitens. Next base: position 309,106,570 of record NC_064615.1, on the reverse strand, counting down.
GATATTCCTTGCTGGCACGGTAACTACCGAACAGTGCGTGAAGATTTTGGAAGATGATTTCATACCCATTATCCAAAGTGACCCTGATTTAGAAAAAAAAGTGTTCAAATGTGTGTAAAATCTTATGCGACTTAACTGCTAAGGTCATCAGTCCCTAAGCTTACACACTACGTAACCTAAATTATCCTAAGGACGAACGCACACACCCATGCCTGAGGGAGGACTCGAACCTCCGCCGGGACCAGCGGGTCCATGACTGCAGCGCCCCAGACCGCTCGACTAATCCCGCGCGGCCCTGATTTAGACATTATGTGGCTCATGAAAGACGGAGCTCGACCCCATCGAAGTAGGACAGTGTTCGATACCCTGGAGGAGCAACTTGGACACCGCATTCTCGCTCTGGGGTACCCAGAGGCCACTGGCATGGGCCTCGATTGGCCGCCATATTCTCAGGATCTGAACACATGCTACTCCTTTTTGTGGGGCTATATTAAAGACAAGGTGTACAGCAATAATCCAAAAACCACTGTCGAGCTGAAAACAGCCATTCAGGAGGTCATCGACATATCGATGTTCCGACACTGCAGCGGGTCGTGCAGAATTTCGCTATCGTCTGTGCCACATCATCGCCGATGATGGCAGGCATATCGAACATGTTACAACCTAAATCCGAATATCTGTAGTGACGTTTACATGTTGAATAAAGTGTTTGCACGCCTTAGTTCGTAACTAATTTACGTTTCTTTTACACAGTTCAATAACTGTTACCCTGTACAAGGTTCATACCGGAAAGAATACTTAGGTCACCCAATGTCATCTCGTCTCACTCGTGAGATTTTAGAGACATACCGCCAAGAAAGGAAAGCATCAGGAGGTCGCCGACCAGACGAGGGAAATCCACTACGAATTCTAGAAAGGCGCTTTCCAAGCAGCACTGAATCGTCAGTAAAACAACTCGGACATGCAACGGGATGCAACGTATGCAGCAGTGATCACAAGGTCGTTGTAGCTAGGCTCAATACCGTTTCTTCCAAATCCACCAGAAACAAACGCAAAATAATTTTATTTAAAAAAGCGGATAAAGTGTCACTAGAAGCCTTCCTAAGAGACAATCTCCATTCCTTCCGAAATGACTATGCAAATGTAGACGAGATGTGGCTCAAATTCAAAGATATAGTAGCAACAGCAATTGAGAGATTCATACCTCATAAATTGGTAAGAGATGGAACTGATCCCCCATGGTACACAAAACAGGTCCGAACGCTGTTGCAGAGGCAACGGAAAAAGCATGCGAAGTTCAGAAGAACGCGAAATCCCGAAGATTGGCTAAAATTTACAGACGCGCGAAATTTGGCACGGACTTCAATGCGAGATGCCTTTAATAGGTTCCACAACGAAACATTGTCTCGAAATTTGGTAGAAAATCCGAAGAAATTCTGGTCGTATGTAAAGTACACAAGCGGCAAGACGCAGTCAATACCTTCGCTGCGCACAGCCGATGATACTGTTACCGACGACTGTGCCGCTAAAGCGGAGTTATTGAACGCAGTTTTCCGAAATTTCTTCACCAGGGAAGACGAATGGAATATTCCAGAATTTGAAACACGAACAGCTGCTAGCATGAGTTTCTTAGAAGTAGATACCTTAGGGGTTGCGAAGCAACTCAAATCGCTTGATACGGGCAAGTCTTCAGGTCCAGATTGTATACCGATTAGGTTCCTTTCAGATTACGCTGATACAATAGCTCCCTACTTAGCAATCATCTACAACCGCTCGCTCACCGATAGATCTGTACCTACAGATTGGAAAATTGCGCAGGTCGCACCAGTGTTTAAGAAGGATAGTAGGAGTAATCCATCGAACTACAAACCTATATCATTGACGTCGGTTTGCAGTAGGGTTTTGGAACATATACTGTATTCAAACATTATGAATCACCTCGAAGGGTACGATCTATTGATACGTAATCAGCATGGTTTCGGAAAACATCGTTCTTATGCAACCTTCTTTATTCGCACGAAGTAATGGCCGCTATCGACAGGGGATCTCAAGCTGAATCCGTATTTCTAGATTTCCGGAAAGCTTTCGACACCGTTCCTCACAAGCGACTTCTAATCAAGCTGCTGGCCTATGGGGTATCGTCTCAGTTGTGCGACTGGATTCGTGATTTCCTGTCAGGAAGGTCGCAGTTCGTAGTAATAGACGGCAAATCATCGATTAAAACTGAAGTGATATCATATGTTCCCCAGGGAAGCGTCCTGGGACCTATGCTGTTCCTGATCTATGTAAATGACCTGGGTGACAGTCTGAGCAGTTCTCCTAAGTAGTTCGCAGATGATGCTGTAATTTACCGTCTAGTAAGGTCATCCGAAGACCAATATCAGTTGCAAAGCGATTTAGAAAAGATTGCTGTATGGTGTGGCAGGTGGCAGTTGACGCTAAATAACGAAAAGTGTGAAGTGATCGTAGTAATAGACGGCAAATCATCGATTAAAACTGAAGTGATATCAGATTTTCCCCAGGGAAGCGTCCTGGGACCAATGCTGTTCCTGATCTATGTAAATGATCTAGATGACAGTCTGAGCAGTTCTCTTAGGTAGTTCGCAGATGATGCTGTAATTTACCGTCTAGTAAGGTCATCCGAAGACCAATATCAGTTGCAAAGCGATTTAGAAAAGATTGCTGTATGGTGTGGCAGGTGGCAGTTGACGCTAAATAACGAAAAGTGTGAGGTGATCCACATGAGTTCCAAAAGAAATCCGTTGGAATTCGATTACTCGATAAACAGTACAATTCTCAAGGCTGTCAATTCAACTAAGTACCTGGGTGTACAAATTATGAACAACTTGAGCTGGAAAGACCACATAGATAATATTGTGGGGAAGGCGAGCCAAAGGTTGCATTTCATTGGCAGGACACTTAGAAGATGCAACAAGTCCACTTAAGAGACAGCTTACACTACACTTGTTCGTCCTCGGTTTGAATATTGCTGCGCGGTGTGGGATCCTTACCAGGTGGGATTGACGGAGGATATCGAAAGGGTGCAAAAAAGGGAAGCTCGTTTTGTATTATCATGTAATAGGGGAGAGAGTGTAACAGATATGATACGCGAGTTGGGATGGAAGTCATTAAAGCAAAGACGATTTTCGACGCGGCGAGGTCTATTTACGAAATTTCAGACACCAACTTTCTCTTCCGAATGCGAAAATATTTTGTTGAGCCCAACCTACATAGGTAGGAATGATCATCAAAATAAAATAAGAGAAATCAGAGCTCGAACAGAAAGGTTTAGGTGTTCGTTTGTCCCTCGCGCTGTTCGGGAGTGGAACGGTAGGAAGATAGTATGATTGTGGTTCGATGAACCCTCTGCCAAGAACTTAAATGTGAATTGCAGAGTAATCATGTAGATGTAGATGTACAAAAAACGAAAAAAGGTCATCAGTCCCCTAGAACTACTTAAACCTAACTAACCTAAGGAAATCACACACATCCATGCCAGAGGCAGGATTCGAACCTACGACCGTATCAGCTGCGCGGTTCCGAACTGAAGCGCCTAGAACCGCTCGGCCACAGCGGACGACTAAGGCGTACTCGGCAATGAATTCATTAGTGACAGAGGAACGTAAATAAATCACAGAAGCCTCAATTTAGTGCACAGTTATTACGAATCAAACTGTAATAATGGGTACAGGGAAGAGTGCAATTACAGTTTCGTGCTCCTCGTTGCATACAAGGCCGTCACATAAGAAGAAACTGAACGAGAGGAGTTGTAGACGCTTAGAAAATCCAGGAATCTTTTAAACAAACGGGAGTGTGATGTATTTAAACTTCTACTGTTCGTATGGATTAATGGAAACCCGATTCTGGATCTTGTGCATCGAAAAACTGATAATCTCACAGAAAGACGAATGTTAAGTTTGAAAACAAGTAAAGGCACATTAAAGACCTGAAAATGCTGCAAGTAAATACCACATCATGCTGCAAAAATGCTAACCGTAATCACACCTCTTCGTTGCAGGAGAAGGACCGTCAGAAAGCAGCTTCAAAGGAAGCTACTACATCAGTCATCCACGGCAAAAACAAGGACACAACAGCCAGAGCCGTTCACGGAAATTGCCCGGAAACGCAAACAGGCTAAGCACAGGTGGGCACCCGATGAAACTGGTTGAAGGTAGCGGGCGCCTCAAACCTTCAATGTTATTGCAAAGCATCAACAAAATAAGCGTGTGAGGCACTGTCAGTACTGTCAGTAGGAGAAATACTGTAATGATGCCGCCCTAAATAATCTCAGTGTTACCAGTACGTTCTCAGTGTGTGAGCGCGAGTATTATTGGTTTGACATTGCGCCGTTCTGTTGTTCGCATTTTTCCAGTTTGGTTTCTGTATAATACAGCCGATATACAAAGGTCAAGCGACAGCCTATATACTACGGTCAAGCGATTTAGCCTTTTAAACTTTTTAAAAAGAACAAATAAACAGTCATTTAAGTTATTTAATGGTACAGAAGCAACCCATGACCATGGGATCAGTAATCAAAAGTATTTTCTGACAAATATTTAAAAAATGGTTTCTAATAGATTTTGTGGATATTAATACACTCGAATGACTTGCCTATGGCAAAAACGGAAAGTTACTCCTGACTGCGATTGTCTATCCTGTGGTCGTATTTTTTTCTGTAATTTCTCGTATTAAAATTAGTAAATAGTTCTTGTGTGTTGTGAATGTATTGAAACTTTGCAACTGTTGAAACTGATGGCAATACATAATGAATTAGTTGCAACCAGTTTCTTATATAAGCCTTAGTTTTTACTAAGACGCTCCAAGATGCCTGGCATCCTGTCTCCAGATGTTTACATTTATTTACGTGTCGCGAATGTAGTTTCTTTACCAATGGCGTTGCAGAGTTTTGCGACGGAAGTCTTTAGGACAGCGATTATAAAACATCGTAACTACAGAATCAATGTTCACGATCTATAAATAAATGTATGATTGTACTCTCAAAAACACGTATTTGAGGCATAGTTTGTTGACGTGACGTGTCGAGAAGGGCGTACCATTCACATCGGTGCTTTACCCCATAAGCATTAACGTTGTGGACGCTATAGTTTTAACTGTGCGCTAGGAACGCTTCTGTCGCGTCACGTGACGAGACGGCTCGCGATCTTAATTAAGTGCGTGTATTAGGCCCGCCGGTCACCAAAGGCTGGACTAGAGTCCACTTTGTGCGAAGTGCTTTGTGCCATTCAAAGGGGCCGCAGCGCTGAGGCCACGGGGTCAGCGCTCGCTTATATTTGGTCGCACCTCTACTGACCAAATTACATATCTCTCGGAAGACATAACTTCACCCAGCTAGTCAATGGCTCTGATATCTTCTGTGATAGATCATTTGGTACAGAACATATTTCTAATACCAAAAGTAATTACATGATTTCAGAGACGTTTTCAAGTCTCAAACATCTGTGATGCATATATTCAGACTGAAGGGACGAATTAAAATTTGTACCAAGGTCAGTATTCGAAAGCATATATGTAGGCTGTATATACGCATATTTGTAATATGCTTACGATTCAGAATAGAGGATAATTTTGAAAGTTGAAATTGTGACGAGCAGCTTTCACTGCATCTCATTCAAGGGTGAATATGTAGCGAAGGACAAGCACCAACATCAAGCTGCATGGTCATAACTTGATTTTTCGAGGTGAGAATTACAATAATATCTCGTACTTAGCAAGCTTCTGTGCAGTCATGGAAGATGGTCACTTTGTACGATTATTAGCGATTTTGTGTACCATTATGATAGTGTGCGAGGGAAGAATAAATGTCTATTTTACTTTGTAGGTTACTAATAACTTCTATATTAGTGACATGATACTTTCACGAGATATACAATAGCAGCAGGATAAGTGTCGCAGTCTTCCCCAAAAATTGGTAGCACACAACATAGTGCAAAGGTATGACACTAGACTCGTATTCTCTAAAACACTTAGGGCAACTGCCGGAATGATTCCTTGAAAAGAACGTGGCTTGGTTCTTTCCGAATCAGTGCTCAATCCGAGCTTGTGATCTGTCTTTAACTACCTCTTCGTCGACGGAGCGTTAAACCTTATCTTCCTCTTTCCTCCAACTTCAAATACTCCTCAAAATATAACCAACAGCACTACGCGACAATAACGTCGCCTTTCCCGTATGGTATAGGGTATACTGGTCTGTTACGATGATTCTACAACTGGTTGCGCAAGCACTTTACATGCGGCTTTTTTCCAGATTCACTGTATTGTCCCAAAACCCCCTACCCTACTACTGATTTCGCGAGTTCGCCCCATTCCCATGTAGTTTCTTAGTGTTACTCCTAAACATTGGAACAATGTGACTGGCTCCAGATTGATTCAGAATGGCTTCATATGCTTACCACTGTGTTCTCGTGATGTGATTCTATCGTGTGCTTTCTCTTTTTTTCGAGCTCCGAAAATGCAGTGGAATATATCAGAGTGCCAATGAATCCCTAGTTAAGTTCGACAATACCATCCCAAAACATGTATTTTTTGTTTCAATGCTGGGGAGGGAAATATAGATCCATTAGTGAAGTAAAACTGTATCACTAATAAGCATTCTCCAAATATAGCGCCTAACGTAATTTCGTCACTTTCTTTTGCTACTGTGATATTTACGCCCATAGAGCAAAAAATCACTGTTCTTGATTGTTATTTTCTCTTCTAAAGTAGTTTTCCTCTCATGTAGTTTCATGAACTTTTTGCGGCAGTTTAATTGGGCCCTACATAATGTAAACAGTATCAGTTGTCACGTGCGTAACTGAAACACACCTAACGTGACGTTAACCGACGATTATTATTGAGCTGGGTCGTTAAGAAAGCCAGAATAAAGATGTCCAGTCGCCGAGTCAGTGGGGAGTGTACTATTACATGCCTTGCAGATCTGTTAAATGTGGTTGTAATTACACCCGCTGCTTGATTCGAGTCCCTCCTTGCCTCTTGCACAATGCAGTGGTCATCTACTGCTGTAAATGAATAGGGCCCACTACCTCCTATCCTTCGGGCAGCAGTGCTCGTGGTTTGGAATGCTCATGTAAAACAATGCTGCGAGTAATACCACACTCCTGGACTGCGCTCGTCACACTTCGTCCTTCTTCCCGTTTCCCAATGATTCTTCCTCGAGTGAAATCAACCAGATGTTGACTTCGTACCATATTGCAATAACGAACACCACCATTGTGCACCGTAACTGCTGGCTGCCTTTTCCTGTTGCTTGAACTGTCTCATGCTATGGGGACAGCCCCTTTTGGCGCTGTAGCCGCGCTGACCTCACGTAATGTGACGTCCAGTTTTCTATGCACGACTGTTAATGTGTCATGTTACGTTAATACGTTATGTTACTTATTTGTAGAGCAATGTATTTAACAGAACATCCGAATATTTATTCGGAAGTAAATAAAAACCTTCTGAAAGACAAGGAACACAGCAACCAGACGATCGCTGTGGAACGTTATGAGTACAAACAGCAAGCAGTTCACAGGATCATTACATCCTAACTCAATGCTTAGTTTGACAGAGACGTTTTCTATCAAAACTCATCATATTTGGGTACAATCTATGATGGGGAAATCTACAGCGAAGTGATTCAGCGATGTATGCTTGTAATTCTGTGAATCTGCTTTGCGGTTCTTCCTTAAAAAAAAAAAAAAGTAAAAAATAAAAAAAGTGACTTGGACTCTTACCCAGTCATATAAAAAACACCCATGCTCGAGCAACCTGACGTGAACAGCAAAAGCAAGTGTTCCCAGCTCTAAATGCGAACTCAGTGCAGAGTGCAACAGGAACTCCGTCAGATCCGGATAACTATTGTGCAGAAATTTCCGCTTCGCCGACAGACATCTGTGTGTATCCGATTTTCGCTTGAATTCAGCTCCTAACTGTATTCGTTTCGGAAAACTGAATTCAGGCTTTATACTTGTCGACACAAGCGCCATCAGCAGGAGACTTTATGACACGACCCTTGATTCCTATGTAGATACAACTTCTCAACATCTGGTTGCTCGGAGGCGGAGGACCAATAACGTATCGTTGACACTAAGGGTAGTTTCGTTAGGCGACCTACCGTTAACAAACCAAAAGCGATTAGGCAACAAAGTGCAGTAGCAAAGTATGCTTTCGAGCATTAAGCTTGCAAGAAAAAGAGTAAGTTGACCATATGTATTTATCTACAATACTTTAGCATTAGTACGTTTGTTTCAGGGACTGGCAGCTGGACCTAAATACCGACGAATGCAATGCGTTGCGCATAAATAGACGGAAAGACCTACTGTTATGTGATTACACAACTGACGATCATTCACTAGAAATATACATTTCTGTCAAATTAAAGCAATGTATATATTGTAATACAAGAACTTCTTTGGCACTGCTTTACACCAAAGTATAGCTACCTGCCTAGTCACAGTTATTACAACTATATTTGATTCAAAATTTCAGTGCGCCGTATGATGTTAATATAATTGTTGCTGTCATATTATACATTTTCTCTCACCTCTATTTTGCTCCCTGTTCAAAAATGGTTCAAATGGCTCTGAGCACTATGGGACTCATCTGCTGAGGTCATTAGTCCCCTAGAACTTAGAACTAGTTAAACCTAACTAACCTAAAGACATCACAAACATCCATGCCCGAGGCAGGATTCGAACCTGCGACCGTAGCGGCCTTGCGGTTCCAGACTGCAGCGCCTTTAACCGCACGGCCACTTCGGCCGGCCTTTGCTCCCTGTATATAGCACACTATTTACATAATACCGTGTAAGTAGCATTCACACAACCTGGTTACTACATCTGTCAACTTCATCTCTAATATTATATGCTCGTAATGTAAGGTTTATCTTTCTGTTTTAATTTTCATTATGTTATGTCTATTCTTTAGAAACAGTCATACTGTGAAATCAAAGCAATCCGTACGTTATAATATCTCTGAGAGAGAACATCTCTGTCGCTGTTGTATTTGTAAAACTGCAATCTATGTGCCATGTGTCAACTTCACATGTGGCAAATACTTTTTGGTGAGTGCGTGTGTGTGTGTGTGTGTGTGTGTGGTGCTTTGCACAATATGCTGATGTGCAAATCATATAAGTGCTGCATTATTTCGGAATACTTGAAAAATGCAATCCTGCAATTTCGCAACAAAATTGCGCCGAATTTTCGATGTAAGTACGATAACCACTTAACCTCGCATATTTGTTTACTCTATATTTCATCGTTTGGAGGTTAGTTATTTTCACCTAGGGCGCTTCTAACACTGTTTTCTACCGTAGGTCTCCAAAACACCAAGAACATTTCGCCACAGTGGAAGAATAAAAATCGAAAACTGACGATTATGTAAAGTGCATCTTGTAAATCTTGTGAACAGCCGTCTGATGATGAACCGGTTACGGCGCTATTTACTCAAATAAATAGCACTATTAATAGTGGCTGGTTGCTGTCTTCTTATTTGTAAGAATCAACCTACATTAATTTTCAGATTAGCTCGCATAACAGAAAAGAATATTAACTTTCGTAGTGCAGCTAATGTCGGAGGTCCAGTGTGGGCTGAAATTATCGTATGGCAGCGAAATTTGGTCGATATGCTAACCCGTTAATCCGGAACCGATTTACACTGAAAAAAAAATAGTTCAAATTTTGGCCACAAGATGCAAATCTGGTTCTGTACACTCTTTGGCTTGACGGTAAGACATATGCGCTGTCATCTGAAAAATCATAACGAGTGAACAGTATGGCTATCAAGAAGAGGGTGCCGCGCTATGCTAGTGAAACTCTTTTATGGGAAAGGCAGCATTTACAGTGCTGCATTGAGAAAGTAACCCCGACTGACAGGTCTGAGGATAGAGCGGATGTCATTAAATGGTTTAAAAAAGATGATAATTAAATTCGAAAACACGGGTGAGCTTGGTGTGGCAGCTGGAAGGGGAAGGCGACTTGTCCCGGTGAAAGTTATTGACGAGACTGCAGTTGCTGCAACTGACCATTCAGTACGTGCCCCGGGCAGTGCTAGTGCGCGCGCAGCGTCACGAGAATTGTCCATCCTATGGTCAACAATAGGAAACGTTTTGCGGTCTATTTTACACTGGTAACCTTAGAAGATCCAGATATTGCAGCAACTGAAACCTCATTATCCAGAGCGACGTTCTGAATTTGTTCTTCGATTTCTGTCACGTATCAAAGATGATTACATGTGGCTGGGCAATATTCTATGGAGTGGCAAGGACATTTCACACTACAGGGTGGAGTGAATACGCAGAACTGCCGACTTTGGGGTATTGTTAAAACAACATGTGTACGAATAGCTATTACCCTAGCCGTATGTGATTGTGTGGTGTGGTGAGAATTCACAAGCAACTTCGTTCTCGGTCCACTCTTCTTTGAAGAGAATACACCCAGAGGGCCTCTCAGGAGGGTCTTGACGTCTGCACGTTATCGAGAACTCCTTGCACAGCATGTGATTGCTTCTTCGGAAAAGCGCGACTTTGTCGAAATCGCTGTTTTCACGCAAGACGGGCAATACCTCACGTCCCTCGCTCAGTGAAATATCTGTTTAATGCACCTTTCCGCGAAGTGCCATCTCCAGAGGTTTTCCAGATGCATTGACTTGAAGATCACCTGATCTGTATCCATGTGACTTTTGGCTCTGCGGATATCTAAGAGAGCGCGTATACCAGGGACATGTTCGGTCTCTAACTGATTTGAAGGTCAGGAAAACGTTGCTCATATTCCACCGGAACTGCTGCGAGCAACTGTTGATCACGTCGTTTAACGGATGCAGCATCTCCTCGACGTCCACGGTGCTCATACTGAACACACTGTGTAAACGACGGTGAATAACAAAATCAATATTACGCCTTTGTCATATGTTCGACGTTATCCGCCCACGTCCTGTTCCTTATCCATTATGTATGGAAGCACTTCTATACGGCTTTCTTGCATTAAGAAATGCACTTGGTAGCCAAAATTCTAAGTACTTTTGTGCAGAGTAAATCGTTTCTTAAGAATACTCCACCATATGACTATATTTCTGCATTTTTCTTCGGTGCAGTCTAGATTTCGATTGTCACGCCATTATCGAGTACAATGTTAAATGCAGGAGCATGAAAATAGTAAGACGTAAAGTAAAACTGATTTTTTAAAAGAAATATTACATACAAGCTAAATAAAATTACGAGATATGCACTTGCTTCTTAAATCATTAACATCATTTCACTGTGTGCTGTGCTATATGACAAATCAGTTCAAAACATTTGGTTAACATTGATATTTACGTCAATGTTAAGCAAATGTGTTCGACTGTGTATTTGTCATCCTCCACAGTTCACAATGAAATAATATTAATGGTCTAAGAAGTAATTTTATATCACCTTGTACCTAACATTTTTTTAAAATTATTTAGTTGTTTTCTGTATGTCTTACTGTCTGTATAGCCGGCCGCTTTGGCCGTGCGGTTCTAAGCGCGTCAGTTTGGAACCGCGTGACCGCTACGGTCGCAGGTTCGAATCCTGCCTCGGGCATGGATGTGTGTGATGTCCTTAGGTTAGTTAGGTTTACGTAGTTCTAAGTTCTAGGGGACTCATGACCTCAGTAGTTAAGTCCCATAGTGCTCAGAGCCATTTGAGCCATTTGAACTGTCTGTATATTTCTGATTTTAGTACTGTACTTGATAATGGCGTAAAAGCCGAAATCTCTATTGTGCATAAATATACGGAAATGTACATTCAAATGGCGGCGCATCCTTTCAAAAAAATACTGTGTGAGAGTGGCTCTCCACCCTCAAAAACTTTTTAAATCGTTTCCGCGTTAACGAATTAAAATATCTACCAACTTTCGCAGCCATAAGATGATTGCGGCCCACACTGGACCTATATAAGCAGCTGCACTTTAACTACACTGACGGGGAAAAATCGCAATACCAAAAATTAATTAATGTAGAGTAATGAAATTTCGGGAATAAATTTGCCTAGGTCACGTATTTAAGTGATTAACATTGCAAGATCGCAGGTTAATGTAACCGTGAAATAAGCCTCTGCAAATGTGAAAAAATGGTACAGTAACAACCGCTGTAACCACTGCAAACGTGTATACATTATGTCATACAGGTAGCGAAAGTCAGTTTGTGGGCTGGAGGTCCATATCTGTTTCACTTGGTCTGTCGATACAAGTACGGTTAATGCTGTTCGTGGATGACGCTGGAGTTGTCGCCCGATCATGTCCCATATGTGCTCTACTGGAGGCAGATCTCGTGATCGAGCAGGCAAAGGCAACATGTCGACATGAAACTTCCTGGCAGATTAAAACTGTGTGCCGGACCGAGACTAGAACAGGAGGAGACGAGGTAATGGCAGAAGTGAAGCTGTGAGGACGGGGCGTGAGTCGTGCTTGGGTAGCTCAGTTGGTAGAGCACTTGCCCGCGAAAGGCAAAGGTCCCGAGTTCGAGTCTCGGTCCGGCACACAGTTTTAATCTGCCACGAAGTTTCATATCAGCGCGCACACCGCTGCAGAGTGAAAATCTCATTCTGGAAACATCTCGACACTCTGTAGAGCATGTTGCGTTACAACAGCGGTATGTGGGCGAGCGCCATCCTCTTGGAAAACACCACCTGGAATGTTATTCATGAAGCCGGCCGAAGTGGCCGTGCGGTTAAAGGCGCTGCAGTCTGGAACCGCAAGGCCGCTACGGTCGCAGGTTCGAATCTTGCCTCGGGCATGGATGTTTGTGATGTCCTTAGGTTAGTTAGGTTTAACTAGTTCTAAGTTCTAGGGGACTAATGACCTCAGTAGTTGAGTCCCATAGTGCTCAGAGCCATTTTTTTGTTATTCATGAATGGGAGCGCAATAGGTTGAATCACTAGACTGACGTACAAATTTGCAGTCATGGCGCGTGGGATAGCAACGAGAGTGTTCCTGTTGTCATACGAAATCGCACCGTGTGTCTGGTACGAAGACTGGTTGGTTGCAGGCCGTCAAAATGTGTGTGTTAATTTGTAAGGGACCAAACTGCTGAGGTCACCGGTCCCTAGACTTACTCACTACTTAAACTAACTTATGCTAAGAACAAGACACACAAAGGGGCCACGCAGTACGTGACATGGTGCCTCAAACTGCACGGCCTCTCCGCGTGGCCTGCACGCCATCATCTGGCCTCCTTCGAACCAATACACGGCCATCTCTGCCAACGAGGCAGAACCAGCGTTCGTCAGAAAAACAACAGACCTCCGCCTTGCCTTCCTATGACCTTCCGCTTAACATCACCGAAGTCGCAAATGGCGGTGGTTTGGGGTCAGCAGAATACACGCTACAGGTCGTCTGGCTCTGAGCTATCCTTGAAGTAACAGATTTGTAGCGGTTCATTGCGTCACTGTGGTTTGTAGCAGTTCGTTGTGTCACTGTGGTGCCAACAGCTCCTCAAATTGCTGTTGCAGATGCAGTACCATGCGCCAGAGGAATACGCTGAAAACGATGGTCTTCCCTCTTGGTAGTGCATCGTGGCCGTCCGGAGCACGGTCCCCTTGTGACTGTACATTCTCGTGGCCACTGCTACCAGCAGTCATGTAGAGTGGCTACATTCCTGCCAAGTCTTTCTGCAGTACTACAGAAGGAACATCCAGCTTCTCGTAGCCCAATTACACGATCTCGTTCAAACTCAGTGGAATACTGATAATGGAGTCTTTGTCGCCTTAAAGACGTTATTAATTACATAATTCACCACGTCCAATCTCAGAGTTAACTAACGAGTACTACTGTTTTAGCATGTATTTAAAACAAACCATATTAGTGTCCTCCTAATGATGCTACGAGTGTCACTCTTATGCGAAGAGGCACTGCATCGAAGATTTATACTGCGTAGAGAAAGAGGAAAAACGTATTCTGCGAAGTCACAACGCGCAGGAAAGTATGAGTTGAATGACCGTGACGGACGGCCATTGAACAGGACTGCGAAGGAAAATAAGGGGGCGACAGCTACAATCGTCATTGTAGAACTGAGTGTCGCACTCCGAACCCTGTCAACACCACAGTAACACACAAGCAGCGAACTGCAAGGCGAGCTGGAATTAAAAATCCACTCACAGTGACGCTAATGCCTGTAACAGGAAATCGTGGTGCCGAATCCATAAAACCTGGACTGTGGAGCTATGGAAGAAAGTTATTTAGTCGGATGAGTCTTTTTGACACAGTTTCCAACTTCCAGATGAGTTTACGTCCCAAGAGGGAAACGTGGCGGGGATTTGGTGATGATTTGAGCAGCCATCTGGGCAGCACCATGGTTATTCTGAAAGATCGCATTACTGCCAAGGATTATGTGAACATTTTGGCTGATCAGATTCATACAATAGTACAGTGTTCGTTCGTTTCGCAGTGGTGACGACAGGGCTTTGTTAGGCAAATACAGAGACAAACAGGCAGAATACGACGCTGCGATCGGCAACGCCTATATAAGACAACAAATGTGTGGCGCAGTTAGTAGATCGGTAACTGCTGCTACAATGGCAAGTTATCAGGATTTAAGTGAGTTTGAACGTGGTGTTATAATCGGCGCACGAGCCATGGGACACAGCATCTCCGAGGTAGCGATGAAGTGGGGGCTTTCCCGTACGACCATTTCCCGAGTGTACCGTGAATATCAGGAATACAGTAAAACATCAAATCGCCGACATCGCTGCGGCCGGAAAAAGATCCTGCAAAAACGGGATCAACGACGACTGAAGGGAATCGTTCAACGTGATAGAAGTGCAACCCTTCCGCAAATTGCTGTAAATTTCAATGCTGGGCCATAAAGAAGTGTCAGTGTGAGAACCATTCAACGAAACATCATCGATACACTCTTTCGGAAGCGAAGTCCCACTCGTGTACACTTGATGGCTGCACGATACAAAGCTTTACACCTCACCTGGGCCCGTCAACACCGCCTTTAGACTGTTGATGATTGGAAACATGTTGCCTGGTCGGACGAGTCTCGTTTTAATTTGTATGACAGCAGCGGACTGTTCAGCCTGGTGGAGGCTCCGTAATGGTGTGGGGCGTGTGAAGTTCGACTGATATGGGACCCCTGATAACGTCTAGACACGACTCTGACAGGTGACACGTACGTAAGCATCTTGTCTGATAATCTGCGTCCATTCATGTCTGTTGTGCGTTCCGATGGACTTAGGCAATTCCAGCAGGCCAACGCGACACCCCTCTAGTCCATAATTGCTACAGAGCGGCTCCAGGAACACTCTTCTGAGTTTAAACGCTTCCTCTGGCCACCAAACTCCCCAGACATGAACATTATTGAGCATATCTGGGATGCCTTGCAGCGTGCTAGAGAAGATCTCCACCCCCCTCTTACCCTTAAGGATTTTTGGACAGCGCTGCAGGAATCATGGTGTCGATTCCCTCCAGCACTACTTGAGACATTATTCGAGTCCATGCCACGTCGTGTTGCGGCACTTCTGCGTGCTCGTGGGTACCCTAAACGATATTAGAGAGGTGTACCAGTTTCTTTTGCTCTTCAGTGTATTTACCAAAAGGTTCTGTGATCGCTGTCCACCGCTGTCCAGTTCCATCATCATTATCTGAGATTACCAGTATTTTACAGGAAGAAGGTATGAAATTCCCTTGAAAGCCGTACAGGACCTGTTTGGAAGTTGTTTTAAATGCCAAAGGATTTTCAACACCGTGTTAGGCATGATAATGTGTTGCGGTTTTCAGGTTTCCACATTTCTCTATACCCTTCGATGTTATCCTTTAACAGTAAATAATACTGTGGAACAGATGGAGTTAAGCAGACGGAACCGTTTTAGATTACGTTCAAACTTAGCTTATAGAAAAATCAGCTATCAGGCTGGGATTATTGAAAGAATCCCAAGGAAAATATAATCAACCCGCGAAAGAGATAACTTAGAGCACTATCATTTACCCTATACTTGAGTTCTGCTAATCAATTTGGGAAAATTACGGGGCAGGACTGATACAGGATGCAAACATGATCCAAACAAGAGCGATGCGCCACGGGTCCGTTTAGCAAGCGCGGAGTGTTACCGACATGTAAATCCAACACTAGCAGCAGACACTGTGAGATAGGTGAACTGCATAATTTTACTGTTCCAATAAGTCCGATGGCGTACGTTCGAAAAAAATTAAATCTATATAATACTGCCTTGCGCGTACATCACGATGACGATAAGATAAATAAGAGCTCACATAGAGGCCTACCATTGGCGAATGGAATCGGAAAGTGGGGTACCTGGAGTGCACACAGGAAGTTGACTTGCTATTTATAGGCATAGATGGATATAGTCGTCAGTAATAACATCTGAAACTTACGGCACCGCCGGAAAGAAAGTTTTTTTTCCTCTCCTGACCCTGTCACAGAGACTGAATGCCTCTTAGCTGCGGAGCAAAACTCATGTTCAGTTCCGTACTGGCAGAGGAAACCAACAGCGAAATCGATTATCAGAATGTGTGTACTTACAGAAATGTTTTTATGAGACCTTTTACTTTTCTGAAAACAGCTAGTTAGCAAGCTGCACCTCTGACAGAGACAGGACGCGGAAGCAGCTGAGAAGGTAGGCCGCTCTTTGCTGGTCTCAGTTGCGGCGTAAACAAGCTCATAAAGTCGGCGATGTGCAATTCTCAAATGAAGCTGTTATGACACTAGCAGTAAGCAGTACTCGTCTCATTCAGCCACTTATCGCGAGAAAATCATATTACCAGCCCAGCGATAGAAATCACTTTGCAGTCATGTATTCATCGCGGGAACGTGTTACTTCTAAGCGTGCTACGGTTCACTCTGGTTGTAACTATGATCTCCTTCCGTTTACTCTTCCTCTTTTCCTTGCTGTTCTCTTTTCTAGGTAGTTTACATGCCTTTTTCCGTGTGATATCCGCAGCCGAAATGGTGCAGTTTTTATTTATATGCCCCTGTCTGTAGGTGATTACTACACGAATGTTGCCTAGTGTATACTGATGTAATGCCGTCCTTATTCGTCTACTAATTGCATATGAGGCGAATGAATTAAAAAAAAAGAATAAACTATTTGAAATTGTTTTCGGCGAAATTCCTGTAGTGTATCTTGATTCATAATCAACTGCAAGCGCCAGTTTTCGGGAAAAGTCATCCCTTGTGCATGGTTTGCAGAGAAATTATTGTCAGTGTGCGAAATCTTTAGCAATGTTAACGATGTTTCTTTCCCGAGTGAGATTCATATGAAGAAATTCACTGCGGCAGCCGGCCGGTGTGGCCGTGCGGTTCTAGGCGCTTCAGTCCGAAACCGTGCGACCGCTACGCTCGCAGGTTCGAATCCTGCCTCGGGCATGGATGTGTGTGCTGTCCTTAGGTTAGTTAGGTTTAAGTAGTTCTAAGTTCTAGGGGACTGATGACCAAAGATTTTAAGTCCCATAGTGCTCAGAGCCATTTGAACCATTTTTTCACTGTGGCAAATCTGACTCCGCGCGATGCTCGTGGTGTTCCGAATATCTGTGTTTCGAATGTTTCAATGATCGGTGTGATTCAAGTGAATACATGAAATCTACCTGAAGAATAAACATATGAATAAAATATAACAATTAATGTAAGAATTGATATGTGGAGGAAATACCTGGATATGAGAAATTAAAAAGATTGTTAATCGCTAAACATACCGTACACACATATATTGCATAGTAAATATAACAACATTCTACGGACATGATAGATAAATGATAAAATAGATAAAGACCATAAACGTGTTTCGAAACTGAAGCTTAAAATTTTGAAGCAGCCACGCTAACCACTTTTTTATTTTATGTTTTATTTTTATTTATTTGTTTTATTTTATTTATTTATTTATTTTTGCGCTTACTGTGTACCTACATGTATATTTTGGACTCTGATACCTACATCAGAATATTTTATGATCTGAAGATAGCAGTACAATAGCCGAAATCGGTAATAGTGAATTGTAAAAGACACGGTAAATCTCAGTCTTTTGTGGTAAAGTGGAACAATTGCTACTAGTGTAAAATAAGTGCTATACGAAGGTTGTGCACATGAATAGAAGATGTCGCTAGTGCCGGCAGTTGTGACCGAGTGGTTCTAGGTGCTTTAGTCCGGAACCGCGCTGATGCTACGGTCTCAGGTTCGAATCCTGCCTCGGGCATGGATGTGTGTGATGTCCTTAGGTTAGTTAGGTTTAAGTAGTTCTAAGTCGAGGGGACTGATGACCTCAGATGTTAAATCCCATAGTGCTTAGAGCCATTCGAACCATTTTCTCATGTCGCTAGTAGAGGTCGGAAATTATGCTTCGCCCTTACTGCACCAGATTATGACGACTACTGGAATGGAATTGTTGTTTGCTCCCTTAGCTTCCGCAGTGCTCCAGAACTCGAGAAGCCGTCGTTTCAAGAGTAACGTTCCGAAACCTGCCAAAACTACATCCCATCCGCTTACCAATTTTCTTTTTTAAGCTTTCGCTTGAGAACGTTAGAAGTAGAAGAAAGGAAAATGTGAGAAAAAAAGGAATCCTTAGGGTATATGAACAGTGCATAGAGCACTTGCCCGTGAAAGGCAAAGCTCCCGAGTTCGGGTCTCGATCCGGCACTCAGTTTTAATCTGCCAGGACGTTTCTTATCAGTGCACGCCTCTCTGCAGAGTGAACATTCCATTCTGGAACAATACGTACAAATTAATTCATGACAAGTTCTGCATTTATTTTCTTAGTGATGGCAGCAGCAATGCAATTATAATTTATTCCCATTTGATGATTAGGAGTCTTAAACTTAGTGTAGACGACGCTCCGCTCTGTGGTAGCAGTCTCCTATCTCTAGTCTGCGCAACCAACCTGACAGAATTTTTTATTTCAACAGGTCTCGTCCAACAGTGTTATATATATGTAACAGGAGTGTTATATTGTGATTCTGCAACTTCTCCACGGTTCTCGCGCAGTGCCACTGGAATGCGTACGTAATTGTTTGTGTTGTGTGTTTCTGATATAGATAGTTGTCTTCCGATTACGGATTGCAATTTTGCCGCAGCTTCTTTTGTTGGCTCCCATATTGGTGAACGTATGAAAGTACATTATGTTATGACATATTTTTGTTTATAATCTTCATTATCGTAATCATTCGGTGTAGTTTCTAATCTCTTATACATATTTACTTAACCACGAACACCTGTTAAGAGGCAATCTTCTCATGACGTATTTATTTTTATCATAAGAGAACTTTCACTAAATAATGATCAGAATTTTTTTTCTTCGAGAAGGCACATAATTTGAAAATGCAATAAACTTAAATTTTTGCTCTGTATACGAAATATTCTTCCCTACATTTTACTTAGTAATACAATTTTTGCCAATGTTGGAATTTTGAGCAGTAATTAATTTACGTTTTAAGAAAAGTTTGATACGATATCTCAATGGAATTTTTTCGTTCATAATGCTAAGTTCTGTCTTTATTTATTTTCTTACCTTCCCGTTATGTAATCTGTTATTTTCTTACCTTACTAAATAGTAAGCTTAACTTTCGTTCTCCTGTTGGTTTCGAATAGCATGATAGTTACGTATGTGTTACAATACGAATAAAATGTGAATTCTTGTTTTCATTTCAGATCAGTCAACATCACCGCAGCTCTTTCTGTTTGAAGCTGTTGTTCAGCACGACTCTCTTGTTACAGTCTTTTTGGTAAGTAGTATTTTACATTTTCTGTTTTATATTACTTACGTATGTCTGTTTCTGTATAAGATCACTAAAAGCCAAGTTTTATTGACATTTTGACGGGATAGTAACGTTTGCCTTCCTCTTCTTTTCTCTTTTTTCAAACACTGTTTTTCGTAATTTTCTCTCTGTGATCGCATGCCATTAAACATCGTTATAATGCACATTTGCAGGTGGTTTTTATATTCAAACAGTAAGGTTTGTACGCTAGCTTATAAACTTGTTGATGTTACAACAAATTATTCAATTGCAACGGCCGTTCTAAGATCACGTGTAGATTAATAACAACTCAATGCAGCAAATGTTATGAAACTGCACTGTGGTTCTTCTAATTCCAACAGACGTTTCATGCTCGTGTGCTTTCACACAGCTCAAATTGTTTTACTTTTTGGAAATTCTGTTTCAGTGCACCAGATAAATAATTCGTCCCACATCTGTCAGGCCACCAATTTTTTTTATAACAAACAATTTCCAGTGATCTCCTGGTAATACCATGAGAAGTTTGCGCCACAGCGCATCTGATCGTAGTAATTCAGTTCTATCGCTCTTCGTAGGGTACTTGAGGTTTTCCCGATTAGTAGTATCTTCCCTTCCAAAATTATGTGTTACACCACTTTCTCAATACCTAAGACCGTTCATCCGACCCAAAGCCATTAGTGGCCCTTTGTTACAGTTACAGGGCTCCGGCATGAAAATACCCCATGTTTCTTTATTCTCACTCAGCTACCAGTTGTGTTTAACGAACTGCGTAAAATCTGCCTCTTGTCTGTAACTAAATGATCTTATACAACACGAAGGACTCTTTCAGGCAGGCTTCACTCAACCATTTCACTCTACCGACTGTCAACAGCAAAATTTGATGACAAGCGCAGCCAGGGCTGAGATAGTGATAACTTTCACATTCATGTGGCACCCTCAATGTGACTGAGAAGTCACCGTGATTTGGTGAACTTTAGAGTCACCAAAAACATATCAACTGGCTCAGGGGTATCAATTTGACCTAAGCTGTAACAGAGTAGCGATGACACAGAAATAATGAAATAACGAATTGTTAGATTTTCATCCTTGATTATAATAGCCTTTGAAAATTTTCTCCTTTATTTAAGACATTTTGTGACAAACATTGATAGATTTTAAAACATAGATGATGAAAAAGTTGTTAAGTCAGAAGTTTGAACATATTTGTCTTCAGTGTTGAGTTGGCTAGTGACCTTCGAATTATCCGTATTGGTATCACCTGCTGATGATCAAAAATATTATATTATAGAATACTGCTGTTTGATTTTTTCATTTCTTGTTGTGATATTGCACATTCCCTTCAGCAGCAGCACTACTGATGGACTTAAAATCACTGACAGTTGCTTCCACGCATAAAGAAAGAACTGATTTTTTCCCAATACTTGTCAAACAAGATATTGCGTGTTAAGAGATGCGCTCTATAATAATCGATGATAAAGCTATTAAATTTGCATATTAATGGCTGGCACATAAATTATGACACGCTGAAAATGTAATTAGAAAATAATCTTCATCAACATGAAGAGACGAGCAATGTCTGGGGTTTCGCAATTTTGTAAGGACGCACATTTACTTTGTCATTATAACAGATGCCCATTGTTTGTTTAAAATAAAGAGTTTACGACACTATAAACGAAATATAAAGGCCGAGTGAATGTGCTAGAATATTGTATCTCTGTTACATAGGTATTTATGGTTGCATGCTTAACTATCGAAAATGATTCGAATATCATGCTACGAACAGTGGAAGTTTGATGTTTTCGCCTCTATCAGAGTGGAGCGGCTTTACCACACCAGTCTTCTTCGATACGCATTTCGCAGACGGCCTGTACGACGTCGGGAGTGTCCAGATCGTTTCTTTTTGGTCTTGCTCGATGCACCTACTGGAGTGTGTAATCATAAAATCCTCACAAGATGGAAGGAATGATGAACGCTCCTTTCCTGGTGATGTGTGAAGAAGGGGAGGTTTCATATGTTTTGTAAACAGTAATCAGAATTGCGTAAAATAAATAATATGCGAAAATATGCTGAGCGTGTCTTAGACTTCCGTCCATTATAGTCTAAAGATTATTCATGGTACTCTACACGTTAATATTGCATTGCCTGGAGTCACAGGTCTGAAAAAATTTTTTGCGAAAGAGGTGCTGACCCTGCAACACAACGGTCATCAATACAGACGACAAACAAAAAATAGGCTGGTTTTGGTGGTTTTGTGTTTGGGTGAAGCACTGGTCTTCACAGTTTGCCATTCCCAACTGCTGCCAGTTACCTAATATTAAAGAAGGAACTAAAGAATAGATATTCACGCAAATTCAGTGGCCATACTAGAGTTGGAGGAGTTTTTAGTTCAATGATGAATGACTTTATCCTTTTTTAAACAAGCGTTTATTAAGTTCATGAACGATCTGCTATCCCATCGGCATCTTGGGAAGAATATGTTGCAATCATTCCGGTAGCGTCTAGCGATATTCCTCATAATGGTTCCAAATTCCTCTCTGAGCGCTCTGGCGCACTGCTAAGGACACACGACTTCATTTGAGACAAGCAGGGTTCAAATTCCTATTTGACCATTCTGATTTAGATGTTCCTTACTTTTCATAAATCACTTAAGAGAACCCCCAACTAAGCTAACGTTTCGGCTGTAATAGACTTACAATCGATACAGTGTCAGACTGTAACCTTGCTTCCTTCTGTTTTTGTTCAAGAGCTGTGTGCTGAGACACCTTTACTATCGGCGACACCATTTAGGCATCGCAAGTTTATTATTCAGCCAATTTATCTCATCTCTTTTCGTATTCCGTGGCAGACGAAAACTCTCTCACACTTTTGGGTGACTCTGCGAGCGTCCTGATTGACTACTTTTTTGCAGGGGTGACCTTCGGAGTATCTGCCTGTCCAGGTGTCGGCTAAACTCAGCTATTACAGGCACTGTTCCGTTTCTCATTTCTTGGTTGGATGCTTTCAAGGAGACGCAGATCCTTTCGAGCGAGAATGTAGCGTGCAACACAGCATCGAAGCTCCGTTACCACTGAGCGTAGTTACCGGGCTGCCAAACTCTTTTTGTTCGTGACGAAGCAGCCCTTTACCGGCCACTAAATAAACGAGTATTTTGTAGCTACCGCCTCACTTCATACCATCGTTTGGAAATTTACTGCATTAAACTAATACTTTCGTTGTATTCACCTTTGTTACATGCTTTAATTAAACCCCGCTCGTTATATTTAATTTTGATTCTTTTTGCGTTTTTAACACCTACATTCTACATGTTCTACAGGTAAACTCACTTTTTCAGCATATTAAATTCATGTACATCTCCCAAATGGCACAAAATCTTTTTTTTTTTTTTCAGAATGACACCACAACAGTGACTAGTTAATCTCATAATAAATTCTTAAAGACCTCTGTGAGTGTTAAATGCCTTTGAATTTTTGCGAGATAGGAAGAAATTCTTTGAAATTCCTTTATCGAAGAAGGTTCTAAACTGGTGACGTGAGGCACGTTAATTCTTGACGAGTGTTCCTGAAGATCTACTGGACACGAATAACAAACTTAAATACCGGTAAAATTGTGAATTTTCCACACGTTATATAATTAATCAGATGATATACCCGCGATAGTAGTGCAGTATTTATGAAGTATTATAGATTCATTTATTCGCTGGTCATACACAATCAAAAATCTATGTTAAGAATAAATCTGTAGAACAGTTGTGTCTGTCTGTTTCTCTGTTTGATCACGCTAATCGCCAGAAGTACTACACGAATTTTCATGGAGTTTTCAGAGATAACTAGAGCATAGCTTGTGACGCCGTATAGGCTTTATTTCATCAAAATTGGATATCGGGAAAAAGCTACCGTAATTGAAAGTTTTATCCACCCTAATATTATAAATGCGACAGTAAATCTGACTGTTGCGTTTTCACGACTAACCCGCTGAAGTAACTTCGATGAAATTTGGTATGGAGATAACGTGAACACTGAGAAACGACACAGGCTACATCAGAAAGTATGTACCACAAGATACCCACTGATTTTAAGAATATAGCGCAAATTAGGGAAAAATATTTACCCTTTGGGGTAATCTTTGACTTTTGAACTTCATCATATTGTGAAAACGTTCTTATTGGTTGATATGTACTACGTGATACGATTGAAATTAATGAGTACAAAGCTTGCACTATCTTCAGTGTGTTTAATCCATGCTTGCACGCTATTTGTTGCATAATGTACACTTTGTACAATGTATAGCTACTTCAGTAGCACGATGCACAGACGCACGCTCCTGCCCAGAATCCTCTGCACTCACTGCTGGGCAGCAATATTGCACGTGCCAATGCATCATGCGTTGAGACAACTTGGGTGGGTGGAGAGCAGGGTGCACAACACGTGCTATGCTCATCCGAAGCGCCACACAAGTGTGGGCAGCTGATGTTATTGAACGCACAGTAGTTTACTTACTCAGCACGAGTCATCATAACAATGCGAGCGCAGCCACGGGTAACAACTAGTATATCATAAATCGATATCCAAATTATTAATGTTCGCGATAATTTATTTCACTTTCGCTGTGAACTGACTTTATGCTTTCTAGACCATCATTAGACAACTTAAAATTTAACAGACAGTCCACGTAACATTAGCGACAGTTTCTGACTATACAAAAATTGTTATGTACTAGGTGTGGGAGAAAAGTAGTTTTACTGGGTTTTTTAGGTACCAAAGATTTTAGTTTTTCCAGCAACAATGTTGTCCTCTTCAAAGTAGTTCCCTGTGACAGCTATACACCAGCGGAGTCGTTGTTACCAGTCTTGGTAAACGCGCTGAAAATTTTCAACTGGTAGGGTCTTTAACATGTTGGTCACATTCTTTCGACTGCTCTCTGAAGTCCTAAAATGAGGTCCTTTTAAGACTTTTTCAATTTCGGGAAAAGAATAAAGTGACAGAGATCAGATGGAAAGGGGGCTGTGGAACAACAGGAATGCCTGTTGTCCTGGTGCAGCATAAACCTATCTGCAGTGTCCGGTATCACGCGGTTCACACTTTCCCTGAGCTTTTCAATGATATCTTTGTAAATCAGTTGATTGACAGTTTGTCCTGAAGGGACAAAATCTTTATGCACGATACCCCTGTTCTCAGAAAGGCAAGTAGTCATTGTTTTGATCTTTGATTTGTTCGTTCGAGCTTTTCTCGGTCGAAAATATGCCTCAATGTGCAATTCCTCACATCGTACACAAAAATCCAGGATTCATCACATGTGATCACAAGAAAGAATCGTTCATGGTCATTGGCAGTCCTCACAAGAAGATAAACACACACTTTTCTTCGATTGCACCTCTGTTCAGAAGTGAGGTTTTTCGTCACCATTGTTACGCAAACCATCCGCACGTGCCAATCTTCGATCGAAATTTGATGTACAGTGAAAGTGTTTTACAGGTCATCAAAATGGTTCGAATGGCTCTAAGCACTATGGGACTTAACACCTGAGGTCAGCAGTCACTTAGACAGAACTACTTAAACCTAACTAACCTAAGGACAGCACTCGACACCCAGTGATCACACTCAATGTTACATACACTAAATAACTTACCACTGAAAAAATAAATAATTGAGAAAAGCCAAAGATCTTCTCCAAAATGCAGCTATAAGTAATGGTTATCCGAAAAACTTAGTAGACACAATATTCAAAAAGAAAACCAATCAAACATATGCCAGTCCCATAGATGAAATAACTTTAACCACAGACGAAAACGAACTACAGAAAAATAAAGTTTTTTATGGCCATATCTAGGTACTATTTGCCGACCGCGGTGGCCGAGGGTTCGAGGCGCTTCAGTCGGGAACTGTGCTGCTGATACGCCTCGCCTGCGCCTGCTGCCATGCCTCGGGCATGGATGTGTGTGATGTCCTTAGGTTAGTTAGGTTTAAGTAGTTCTAAGTCTAGGGGACTGATGACCTCAGATGTTAAGTCCCATAGTGCTTAGAGCCATTTGTAGGACGTAAACATATGCAACATGCATAAGTGTAGACAAAAATTTTCATCGTTTTCTCCAGCTTAACAGATTTTCACATACATTTCGAAAACTGGTTATTGTGTTCAGTATGGGTATGCTCACATCTGGCAGCAATACAGGCCTGACAACGACGAATAGTGCTGTGAATGAAGTCATCAGTCTCATGTTGAGGCAATAACGCCCATTCTTCCTGAAGAGCTGCTCGAAAGGCTTGGAGAGTGGCTGGTGGGTGCTGACGTTATGCATCCCATCTCCCTTGTGCATCCCAGATGTGCTCTAAGGGATTCAGATCGGGAGAGAGATCAGGCCACGACATGTTTAAAATATCTTCCATTTCCAAGGAAACATCAGCCACCTGTGCTCAATGAGATCGAGCATTACGAAGTCTTGGCCCAGAGCACCTCACAACAACCGCATATGAGGCCCCAAGATCACGTCACGGTACCTGACAGTAAATAAACCTTGCCGATTCACCGATACAGTTTTATGAACTGGTGTTCGAGTGGTCAACATAATCCCGTTAGGGATCCATCTCAGTATCGGTCTATATCCACAACGTTTGGGTCCCGAAATCGTGTTCCTCATACCCTCGAGATGCGAATCCACCGAGAGTCACCAACATAATCCCGTTAGGGATCCATCTCAGTATCGGTCTATATCCACAACGTTTGGGTCCCGAAATCGTGTTCCTCATACCCTCGAGATGCGAATCCACCGAGAGTCACTCTCCAGACCAAATCGGGACTCATCTGTGAAAATTATATTGGCCCACTGTTCGATCGTCCAGGAGGCACGTTGTCGACTCCCCTCAAGAAGTTCCCTTCTGTGAAGAGGCGTCATGATTACACATACAGCAGGTCTCTGACAATAAAGGCGACTCAGTCGCTGGCCGCAGTGGCCGAGCGGTTCTAGGCGCTACATCTGGAACCCCGCGACCGCTACGGTCGCAGGTTCGAATCCTGCCTCTGGCATGGATGTGTGTGCTGTACTTAGGTTAGTCAGGTTTAAGTAGTTCTAAGTTCTAGGGGACTGATGACCTCAGCAGTTAAGTCCCATAGTGCTCAGAGCCATTTGAACCATCGACTCTGTCGAAGCCTTCTGTACACTGATTGCCTCGATACAAGTCCTGTGGATGCTGCAAGGTCTTCTCTGTCTGATGTCAAATGTGGTGGGCCCTGCCCTGATCTCCGGGATAGAAAAAATGGTTCAATTGGCTCTGAGCACTACGGGACTTAATTTCAGAGGTCATCAGTCCCCTAGAACTTAGAACTACTTAAACCTAACTAACCTAAGGACACCACACATCCAGGCCCGAGGCAGGATTCGAACCTGCGACCGTGGCGGTCGCGCGGTTCCAGACTGTAGCGCCTAGAACCGCTCGGCCACTCCGACCGGCTCTCCGGGATATAGTTTCGTCTCTATAAACTGTGGCCAGTCCGGGAAACAACAGAGCGTTTCACATTAAGCCATCGCGCCACATCAGTTTGTGATTGCCCTGCTTCCATTCTTCCTATGGTCCTCCACCACAGAGTCTGGAAGGCTCTTCTCAATGCCATACTGCACCGTCTGTGACTGTGCACACAGTGATTGTGGATGTGGACTACTCGGCAAACTCTACTCCGTTTTATAGGTGCCCTGACGTCATCGTCGGCGTGTTTGTCTGTTGACCGGAATGCCATCTGCCGTGCAGAACACGATCGTACGGACATCTGTTGACAGTCTGAATGATTATATCGTGAATTAGACACAGGACGGGGAAATAGCAGTTTGTTGTTTTAATTTTGGACACCAGCGTAGGTCTATGTTACAGGCGGAATATGTGTTAAATCTTAAAATACAGTAAAAATGATCACCGTCAGCCATTTTTATGCATTACCATCATTGGCGGATTTTGTCTAAGTTGTTTCTGCGCCTCCTCGGTCTCCTTCTTTATCTCGTGAAATCCAGGCAAATCTTCTCTTGATCCATCTGGCAGCCATTCCTCCTTTAGGGATAGAGAGATACATGTTGAGAATTAAATTAACGAACTATAATCATGCCGAAATATAATACGTCTATCACCAAAGTCAACAATTCCTTTACTGTCATCAATTATGGAACATCGAATGCATTTCACTGCCCCTATTGTTTCATTCGCGAGTACTACTGTTTGTTTTTCCCAAGAACCTGAACGAAGTCATCGGGAAAGCGTTGTTGAACGTATCCTACGACAATCTTTGTAAGATGAGCCGATCATATATCGAAGACTTAATGGTTTCAGCGCGACCATCCGTCCGCGCAGTTGGCACATGACGTTATGATCCCTCATTGTCTCTGGGTTAATGTTGGACTGGTCGTGGCGGTCCTGATTGATTGGTTCAAATGGCTCTGACCACAATGGGACTTAACATCTGAGGTCATCAGTCCCCTAGAACTTAGAACTACTTAAACCTAACTATCCTAAGGACATAACACACATCCATGCCCGAGGCAGGATTCGAACCTGCGACCGTAGCGGTCGCGCGGCTCCAAACTGTAGCGCCTAGAACCGCTCGGCCACTTCGGCCGGCCCTGATGGATTGTCAGCATCGTCAACACATGTGGCGCCAACAGATTTATCCTCTGGCACTATAATACAAAAATAGTTTTCGAATCTCAGATCGATGCACTGCGTGAGGCGACACAAGGCTGAGTTTGCGTTCAGTAGAAGCGTAGTTCAGTTTCCCATTCCGCTGTTCATAATTAGGTTTCCCGTGATTTCGGTATGGTTTCTTCCACATTCGACCGTGTGGCCTGTCACTTAAACCCTAATCTTCTTTTCCCGTCGACGGTTTTAGGAACCTAAGAACTGCGCTTATCGCAACCTCTGAAGTTGGCAGACAGTCGTCGTGGAAGGGTCTGTGCGACAGTCCACAGTGCGTACCTGTCGTAGCCGTGGAGGCCTGCCTATCGAAGTGGCGCAGAGGTCAAGGAACAGAGTTAGTGCTCAGAAGAAGCATTATTCAAGCTTCCGCCAAGTTTATTCAGGGTTCTCTTGCCAAACCACTTGCGGCGAATGCCCACTTAGTTATTAAACAGGCTATACAGCATTTTTCTTCATCCATCTTCAACGGTGCAAGTGCTCGGTCTGTAATTATAAATTTCTGCCTAACTTATTTAAACTCCAAGCTTCCGCGTTTCCTTCATGCTTGTGGACGTTTCGATCAGAGCTTTGAACAGATACTGAACAAAACTGTTCATTATTCTTCCCACGTTTGCTGGAAAATTAATGTAGTTAGTTTACAAAAAACAAATGTGTGTGAAATCTTAGCGGACTTAGCTGCTAAGGCCATCAGTCCCTAATCTTACACACTACGTAACCTAAATTATCCTAAGGACAAACACACACACCCATGCCCGAGGGAGGACTCGAACCTCCGCCGGGATCAGCCGCACAGTTAGTTTACAAAGTTTTTGTTATTCCTTCTTGTATACATAGTATTGTATTCGTTGTAGCTTAACGAGAAGTTTATTTTTTTCATTTAATACAGGCACGCATGATACAAAAACACTTCACGAATCTCATATCGATGCACCGGATGAACGCCACAATGGTTAAGAGACACGATACACGTCAGCATCGCCGGCCGGTATGGCCGAACGGTTCTAGGCGCTTCACTCTGGAACCGAGAGACCGCTACGGTCGCAGGTTCGAATGCTGCCTCGGGCATGAATGTGTGTGATGTCCTTAGGTTAGTTAGGTTTAAGCAGTTGTTAGTCTAGGGGACTGATGACCTCAGATGTTAAGTCCCATAGTGCTCAGAGTCATTTTTGAACGTCAGCATCAAATTTGTCAGTATAAAGCCAATGATGACTGTGAATTTCTCATAAAAAAGCAACCTGCTTCATATTCCGTTTCTGCCTCTTAAAGTTATGCGTCGAGTTCGTATCCACTATGTTGATCTGTTGTCTGATAACGGGTGGTGAAAAATTTCGTCTACATAATGAAAACGTATTACTTTCTGAACTATAACCGATAGACAACTGTCACCGTAAGTCCTATTAATAGATTCTTCTTACGCTTCATGGTAGAGCAGTTCTGCGTCAAAGAACACTCAAACTGCACTGTACTCTCCTGCAATTTATTTCAAGGTAACCAACACCTACGGTAACAAAACCAGTAACGACCACCTTATTTTTTTAAAGAATCGAACTCCCATCTATAAAAAACTTTAAACATCTGACAACTTTACAAATAAAGTTAACATGTTAAATATTTGACGTTTGGCACGTAAGTGAGAAGATGTTTAGAAAAAAATCTGAAGTTATGTTTGTTAGAAGTCGGTTATCAAACATTGGACGAGTGTGGTCTCTATGATTTGTGCTCAGTTTTAAGCAAAAGCTAATCTTTTCACACATCGCAATATTTATGACATCATACCTCTGGAAATATGTTTTATTGTATTACTCGATGCCTCGTGGTTCCATCGTACAGGCGTAATTTGATTCGTAGATTAGTTCTCATGCTTGAACGAGATGAGTTCAAGTGCTTTCCAGAACAGCTGGGGGGAACAGTTCTTGCCGTCAACGTAATGAGTATTTGTCACTGAAGGCGTAAGGTGTACTTCACGCATGTTGAATGCAGTCACGTTTGTAGCTGCCAATCATAGATAAAATTAGATTATAATAGATACTTTAAGGTGCCTAATAAGTCGAACACAGATCTGTAATATTTAAATTCTGGCGGGACGAAATGAATTTTGTTTGTATATCAAGTCTTAAAAATCTGTCTTACATCTCCTGACCAATACAATACACCTTTATTTCGATGAAGCAAAACTGCGATTACGATATAACCCAGCTATACGGTTTACTATGTACGCATTCCTGTCCTGTCAAAGACCGACATTGTATTAACTGTATTTCATGCCAAGCAAGGCAACCAGACGAGAAAAGCTTTGTCTCTCGCTGTGAGGCAATCACACAAAAGGCGTGGGAACCTTAAGAGGCCGCGCGGGGTGGCTGCGCCGTTCGAGGCACTGTGTCACGGATTGCGCGGCCCCTTTCGCTGGAGGTTCCAGTCCTCCCTCGGGCATGTGTGTGTGTGTGTGTTGTTCTTAGCGTAAGTTAGTTTAAGTAGTGTATAAGGCTAGGGTCCGATGACCTCAGCATTTTGGTCCCTTAGGAATTCACACACATTTGAACATTCTCTAGCATTCAGAGGCATAGACACAATGACATATAGAAAACTGGATCGACCCGGAAGGCGTGCACATGTAGTCGAAGTGGTTATTTTATAATTTAATACGGCTGTCGATCGTCAGTGATGCCTGTTCCTCCACACATTCAAGACGTCTATAGGACATTTGCATCGAATTATACTGTCCGGCTCCTTGGTTGAGTGGTCAGTGCGTCTCACTGCCATGAAGCGTGCCCGAGTTTGATAAACGGCTGGATCGGAGACTGAGTGTTGTGTTGTTATCATCATCTCATAAACATTGACGCGCAAATCGCCCAGTGTGACGTCAACTGGAAAGACATGCAAATTCCCCTGGTAGGGGACACCCGGCCATCAATGCCATAAAATCATTACATTTCATTGAACTACACATAGAGTGTCAAATACAGACACTGCACTAAGTGCTTACAAGAATTCGCAAGAGCGTTTCTGTGAGCGGTCACGGATTTCAAATTAGTCAGTTCCGATTTCATAGGTGAGCGTTGTGCGTTCGCACATACCACGTGATTTGTCGAAAGAGTGTTGATACCTAAGAATGGAGCCATTAACTATTTGGGGGTTGTATTTAATAAAAGAGATGGACTTGACGTGATCTAACTGAAGCCATTAAACAGCATTTGTTTGTGTAGCAACTTAGAAGGTTGTGTTTTTTTCTGACTTTCGTCCTATAGGAGTTGGACTGTTGTCCTGTTTTTGTGTTTGCGAAAATTATCTATAGAAATTGCTAGGAATCAGCTGGAAGCGGCTTATTAACAGCGGGGCATATTTTCCAGTTCAGTGATCAGATCTCAGATCTGAATGACATATTACTGAAGACCCATAGTCTTGTGGTACTGATAAGATTGGTTGGTGGTGATTTTGGTGGGGAGGGGGGGGGGGGGGGGGAACACCATACAGAGAGGTCATCCGTCCCATCAGATTAGGGAGGTACAGGGAATAGAAGTCGGCCGTGCCCTTTCAAACGAATCATCCCGGCATTTGCCCGAAGCGATTTAAAGAAATCACTTAAGACCTAAATCAGCGTTGCCGGACGCGGGTTTGAACCGTCGTCCTCCCGAATGTGAGTCCAGTGTGCCAACCACTGCACAGTCTTGTTCGGTCTAATAAGATTCAGCACGTAACTTGTCGAGTATTCATTTCATTGTATTTAACCGATTTGTGGAAATTAGGGAGCAAATTCCCTTCCATGCAAATGTTAACTGCGAACTGCCGGCCGGTGTGGCCGATCGGTTCTAGGCGCTTCAGTCCGGAACCGCGCAACCGCTACGGTCGCAGGTTCGAATCCGCCTCGGGCATGGATGTGTGTGATGTCCTTAGGTTAGTTAGGTTTAAGTAGTTCTAAATTCTAGGGGACTGATGACCTCAGATTTTAAGTCCCATAGTGTTCAAAGCCATTTGAACCATTTTAACTGCGAATTACAATAGATATTGAGCTTATAGTGTCCTCTGCCTTTGGATATCGTTGTTCTGATGCCTTACTAACTTAAATGGCCGTCGACGTTCGACCTTTCTTAGGCTGATTTCCCATCTTTTCCAGAGTCATAAGGCCTTAGTAACATTATAATTGTGGCCCGCAGGACGCTACACATTTCCATACCATTCATACCAGTCGACCTGTAAATCAAGGAGCCGGAAGTTGCAAAAACAGGAACTAATCGTTAGGTCACAGCTGGGCCCCCTCCGATTTCGTGAGTACAGAGTTTTCATTTTAATGCAACAGTGAGAGCTGTCGTTTACAATTCGCTCCACGACTGAATCTTAGCACACAGACCGGTTGTAAACGAGAAACACGTTACTTCACGGAACAAGAGTTGTTGCAGAAGGATAGAAAGCTGAAACACAGCGTGGCAATTCCTTGTAACTTTTGGAAGTTACCAACGTTCCGCATTTTTTGTTCCAGTGGATTTCTTCCATTGGCTGTCACTTATTTTCTGGGTGTGTCTCGAAACTTGGCGCACTTTTAATGCGCTTAGTTAATAGGAAAACAAAATTTTTGGACCCACTGATGTTCCTTCTGGACGGAGACTGTCGGAAAAATTGCATAAAATACGAATTTTAATAGCTTATACGCACAGTGTTGCGTATGGAAAGGAAGTCGATCATTGCTTCTTAGTCTATGAAAAATCGGGGAACTCTTTACGGTTTGTACAGCTTTGTTATGATCTTGTGACGTTTAGGATAGGGAAGTGTAACTAGTCAAAAGTGTCATCGGATTTGACACACTTTTGTTTGTTGCAATAGGATTATTGAAGCAACAGTACCGATGGTTGTCTCTGACCAGGTTTGGTGAAATGCCTAAAAATGAATAGGCCATGTGAAGGTCTGATTTTGGGACAACTTCCTGATTGTAGTACCCAACTGTTAGCATCGTGTATCGAGACCGTATCGGCCTGGAATCTCATTGACTGGGGTACAATTCCTTCAGTGGTGAGTCTCACTTTGAAATGAGACCCTACGACCAGTGAAGACGTTTTTGGGGATACCCCGGAGAGCGGTGGGGTACCAACCTGACTGTCGACCGCCATACGATCTGACAACCAAGAGAGATGATGATGTGGGGTGACGTTTCTTTTTATAGCAGGGCCCCTTTGGTCTTCATCCGCGGCTCCGTTGCAGAACAGAGGTATGTCGAGGATATCCTACGTCCTGTCTTGTTGCCCTTCATGGCAAGCCATCCCGGATTTACATTTTAGCGAGAAAATACCCACCTGCGAACGGCAGCTCATTTAATTTATATTCTAAGAATAAATGCTGTTTCAACACACCAGCACCTTGAGGATCTCTCGAAAATGCGTCGTTATCGGGACAATTTATTTTAATAAAATGACGAAAAATGTCATATTGGTGGTTAAAAATGTACTTTACGTGAAGACATTCTTGTTTCGCAAAGCAGTGTCGGGAAATAACTGACTCGTAAACTTTCTTTTATGCTTTATAGACGGCTGAGAGCAAGTTACCTTTTAATTCTGTTGCAACTGTGTCAGTCTTTTCTGTGCTGTTTATTCTGAGTGGCAGTTTCTTTTACAAAATGGTTCAAATAGCTCTAAGCACTAGGGGACTTAACATCTGAGGTCATCAGTTCGCTGGACGTAGAACAACTTAAACCTAACTAACCTAAGGACATCACACACATCCATGCCCGAGGCAGGATTCGAACCTGCGACCGTAGCAGCAGCGTGGTTCGGGACTGAAGCGCCTAGAACCACTTGACCACAGCGGCCGGCCTGTGTTTTACCAGATGATATATATATACAAGGCTGGAAGTCGCAGAATATTTTAGAAATGCAAAGTCGGGAAAAAAGTTAGAAACGGCTGGCCCGAAACTGCTGCTTCATTAATTTCATAACTTGACGCTGATAACTACTACCCCCTGTGGACCTAACTGAACATTTTTCTCTATGCTGATCTTAGACCTTTAACCGCCAATGTGTCATTAACACGCCATTTGATTATACAGGTAGTACCAAGAACGATGTGTTTTTATAAAGCTTCTGTGTGCCGTTGTCTTGAAATGGCATAGCTTCACAACATGAAACACGAAAGTGTCCATACGAATACAATATGGCGAGCCCCAAGTACCTCACATCGGACACTAGGGAAAGTCGACAGCAGTACCTGCTGTATTTCAGACTGCGTGAGGCGTCAAAATGACGTCACATGGGCATGAACGGGTCGCTAGGGAAATATTGCCCCACCGCGCTCAACGGACTTGTGACGTCACACTAGTGACATCGCGAACGTTCGGCTACGTCCGGGACCAGGCGGGAAATCAGTTTGTCAATGAAAAGATACCCAACAAATTCTTTAATTTTGTCGTTTGATATCGAGAACGTGAAGTTTAACCGCGGAACTACGAAGTATTAAAGTGGTCCCAAACAGTAATTGGCTCCTCACTGCAACTCGTAAGATCTGTAGTGTCACATGTCACAGGGGTCGTATATCTTGTTGGCCCCGTGCATGAAGTCTTGTGAAATGAGTGTTGCGCATGTGAACCAAGTGCACTGTTGCCACATAAACCATGTTATGACGTCCGTTCGGCAGTACTCGTTTCTTTACGATGCTACTTGGACGAAATGCCACTGTGTAAATGGCGTGCGTTCTCGGTCGCGGGCTGAGAGAAAGTTTTCTTTTCGAAGCAAAAATAACACGAATGGTTCCTGACTCACACACCTCCCCTAATTCTTATAGCGGCTCTCTTCCTTTCCCTCCGCTCCCCGGATTTGTTTTTGCGCCCCCTCTGTGCCTCCGTCCTTGGCGGGAACCTGTCTCGCCAAACCCTCAGCACGACCCCGAGTGTAAAAATGAATAGTAAACCAAGGGCGCCAGCCTATTGTTGAAGCGCCCTCGGCGTGACGTCACTTCGCAACCCCGTTAGTAAGGAAGCCACCTCTCCGGCAGGCAACTGCCAGCCCGCCCCCGCCCTTCGCCTCACGTGCGGCCACCGCCAGTCCGCTTTACGACGGTCCTAAACTTTACGAGTCCCCATAAATGACGCGCACGCCTCTCCTTGCCTCGCCTTGCCCCGCCATTATACCGGATTCCACGCTCGCGACGCGCGGGTGAACCACCGGTTGCCCTCGTACGTTACGTCGCGGTCGTATGGCCCTCCGAACTTTGGCCACCGTTGTTTCCGGGAAGCATACCTGGCGAACAATTTTGCCAGTGCCATTTGAAATACCCTGGGAACCACGAGCTGCCGACAATTGTACATTTTTTTCTTGTGGGAGCTGCAGTGACGAAGATAAAGCTCATTTCTCAATTACTTCTTTTGTGTTTAGCTTTATGAAATGACAATGGTAAAGGAGTCCTTTTATTCAAGGGCGAGGTCAACATACAAATTGTGTTTCATTACCTGCCACCTGGTCTTCGAAAGTTTCATACAGATCTGAAGCTTGAGGTATGATAATATTCGCACTGTAATCTTCATTTAGATTCCAAAATGGCATGTCTGTTAGTACTCAACACAGCACAAGGTCTCTGAAAATAGGTCCTCTAGATTTCAGGTGAATGTCTTTACACAACACAACGCAAACATTAAAAACCTTGCTGACTAAATTCCTTATCAGAAATAAATTTTTCAATCAGCTTCAACTCTCGACTTACTGATTTATTCTCAATGCATTTGAAAATTTTTGACCTTACGCCATTTTCACGTACACTAGCCGTAAATTATCATACACAGTCATCTAATCTGCAATGGCAAATATTGTCTTCCTGGCGATTCACTTTTCTCTCATTCTCTACCCCTAAAAGTGGAATGGGTTGTTCGACTTCTGACCCACTGTATAGTCAAGGTATTTTCAGCCAACACAGGCGAGCCACCCTAATAAGGGGAGCAGAGGAAATCCAAACTGAGAGTATTTGGGAGGAGGTTTCCACTTCTGGCATTTGCCGTGCGACCAAGGAAAACCTCGCGAAAACTGTGCTTAGAAGCGACGTATGGCACTATTATTAATTTTAGGAGAAGACATCACAGACAAAATCATTAATTTATTTGTATACAAGGTATTAAAATACCTACTTACCATTCATATCCTGTAAGGCGATAGTGAATACAATTACCTACAAGGGAAACTCCCCATTGCAGCCTCCCTCAGATTTAGTGGTAAAACGGCCCATTGGACAGCCCATCAAAACCTGAACCCAGATCAAGCATGAAAACCGAAACAAGTTGTACTGAACTGTGAAAAAAGAAGCAAAATAGAAACAGTGAACGGTTCAAGTTCAAGATGTGTAACATCGAGCTAACTGCAAGAACCAGGACCTCGTGGTTGTAGAGATTAGATTAGATTCAGTTTTCGTTCCATAGACCCAAAAAATGAGATGATTGTCGTGGGTGTGGAACATGTCACAGAGTATAACATAAAAACATAAAACATTTTAATATAATGCTTACTATCCTTATCATTTGACAGGAGATTGTCGAAATAGGTGAATACAATGCGATCAACTGTAACAGCTAACATTTACAGAATTAACACACTGTCAGAATGAAACGTTGTTATGTACTATTAATAAATTTATCGCACACAATATAAATAATCTTGACTGTTGTGACCAAGTGCTGTCAAAACTGAAATCTAACAGACATTTTTACTTAAGCTGGCTTAACAGTCTCTGTTAAGATAGTCATCATAGAGTAGAAGGAGTTGCCTATCAGGAAGTTTAAACCGTGCTTTATCTGAAACCAAGTTTTTAATGGTTGGTGCAATTGATTGAAAACGTGTGTTCCTGATTTCTGGACCCCATTTTGGGCCAAGGTAAGTGATTTAAGTCTTTATGTAGATTTTTCTTATTTCTAATGAAACCAGGTTGGTAGGTACTCAGAGAGTGCATAGAATAAAATTGGGGATGGGGCCGTAAACAGTTACTGTGAGTTGCACAAACAAACACACAACTTTATTTTTCTAAGAACCACTTATTTACACATTGATTTAAAAGATCACAATTAGACAATATGGCTGAAGGCCTAGTTAAAGAAAACTTGAGATGCTTTCTGGGCTGAAGGCCCAAAACCATACCAAAAACAAGAATGGCTGAAGGTCTGGCTTAGAAATCAAAAACAATTAAAATAGAAGAAAAAATATTTTAAAAAATGCAGTTGAAAACAATTATCGGCTGAAGGCCTACACTACACGTCTGAAGGGCAACTACAATCAAAACACATTAATAAACAATTTTTTCTAACCAAGAAATTTCATCTTAAACTTACAACAGAATGACCAAAAGCCTAGTTAAAGAAATATTAACTCATTGTACCGCTGAAGGCCACAAACAAATTTGAAACAATGGCTGAAGGCCTGACCAACAAGTCAGACAAACAATTTAAAATAACCCCCTTCCTTCCTATAAAAAATTTTCCTTTAAAGAATACACACGGCTGAAGACTTTATTAAAAGAGGTTCACGTAAATCCTCGGCTTAGGGCCTGGATTACAAACAATTTCAGATATAACAAATTTTAAGGAAAAAATTTTTTTAAAATAAAATCAATATTTTAATTTAACACGGCTGAAGCTCTTTATGTAAAATTTAAAAAGAACTGAATTAGTACACGGCCGAAGGCCTTGCACAATACTTCAAACTAAAATGAAAATCACATCTAAAACAAACAGAACAAGTGGTGCTCAGAACTGTTCCAAGGGTCGGCCTGAGAAGGTAGCTCAAACGTAAGGTGAGATGAGACATGCAGCCAAGAGTTGAAGTTAAATAATCGGATGGCAAACCAAACTAGGGACGGCCCAAGGACCGACCAACAGTTCAACCAATTCCCTTCGACCGACCAACGGAACAACGATGGAAGATATCGGCCGAGGACGAGGATACGAACAGTACTAGTCTTCAGAGATTGGCGTCTAAAAACAGCCATGGGAACAATAACCACTCTAAGCAAAATACGAACCAAACAACTTAAAAAGGCTGTTGAACTACACGCCGTCCGTACAGCATCAACACGACGAAGAAAGGCACGCTGCCGGAAAACTACACTAACGATCAGGGCAGGTAACTGGGGAGTTAACGCCCACAGGGCAGAAAATACCGCTGGTGCACTTGACTGGCAAGTAACAGTCAAATGATTCAAATGGCTCTGAGCACTATGGGACTTAACTGCTGTGGTCATCGGTCCCCTAGAGCTTAGAACTACTTAAACCTAACTAACCTAAGGACATCACACACATCCATGCCCGAGGCAGGATTCGAACCTGCGACCGTAGCGGTCGCGCGGTTCCAGACTGTAGCGCCTAGAACCGCACGGCCACGCCGGCCGGCAAGTAACAGTCAATTTAATAATTAATCACGATATAGGAAGACGGCTGCAAGATTTCGCCGACTCCAACACATCATACGTTGCTGCTAGCCCGAACGGCTCAGGGTGCAACAACCCGCAAATGAACGAAGAGATGTCACAATAGTTGTGATTTCGTAACAGGTTAGCTGATAACTCAACTTCAGCGACCAGGTTCGGTGGGCAATGAACTTTGTCGCTCTCGCAGCTAGCGTCTCACGACCCGACACAAATTTTAATACAGCGAACACACACGTCAGTCACCGGACAGACAGTTCATAATTTTGAGAAAAAGAAAATAGGGTATGGGGCACAAGAGAGATTTGAACGCGGATCTCCACCTCTACAGTCCGACACCGTGACTACACACCACGACGCCGTGGGTAGTCAAATTCGTTTGATGTTGCACATCTTGAGCTTGGATTGTTCACTGTTTCTGTTGCGCTTTTTTTCACAGTTCAGTATACCTTTGTTCTGTTTTCATGCTTCATCTGTGATCAGTTTTTGGCGAGCTATCCACTGGGCCATCTTACCACTAAATCTGATGGCTGTGATGGGGAATTTCCCTTGTTAGAAATAGGCGTAAATTTAACCTCGTGACATGTTGCCGTAACTAACTGTACCGGTCAACAGTTTTAATTCTACATCTACATCTACATCTACATCTACATGATTACTCTGCAATTCACATTTAAGCACATGGCAGAGGGTTCATCGAAACACAATCATACTATCTCTCTACCATTCCACTCCCGAACAGCGCGCGGGAAAACGAACACCTAAACCTTTCTGTTCGAGCTCTGATTTCTCTTATTTTATTTTGATGATCATTCCTACGTATGTAGGTTGGGCTCAACAAAATATTTTCGCATTCGGAAGAGAAAGTTGGTGACTGAAATTTCGTAAATAGATCTCGCCGCGACGAAAAACGTCTTTGCTTTAATGACTTCCATCCCAACTCGCGTATCATATCTGCCACACTCTCTCCCCTATTACGCGATAATACAAAACGAGCTGCCCTTTTTTGCACCCTTTCGATGTCCTCCGTCAATTCCACTTGGTAAGGATCCCACACCGCGCAGCAACGAGTGTAGTGTAAACTGTCTCTTTAGTGCACTTGTTGCATCTTCTAAGTGTCCTGCCAATGAAACGCAACCTTTGGCTCGCCTTCCCCACAATATTATCTATGTGGTCATTCCAACTGAAGTTGTTCGTAATTTTAACACACAGGTACTTAGTTGAATTGACAGCCTAGAGAATTGTACTATTTATCGAGTAATCGAATTTCAACGGATTTCTTTTGGAACTCATGTGGATCACCTCACACTTTTCGTTATTTAGCGTCAACTGCCACCTGCCACACCATACAGCAATCTTTTCTATATCGCTTTGCAACTGATATTGGTCTTCGGATGACCTTACTAGACGGTAAATTACAGCATCATCTGCGAACAACCTAAGAGAACTGCTCAGATTGTCACCCAGGTCATTTACATAGATCAGGAACAGCAGAGGTCCCAGGACAACTATGTTGTTCTCGACAGTAATACGTGGTGCAAGACAATGTAAGATGACATCATAGGTGTATTTGATGATTTCGCATCATAATTTACATCTTGTGTGCTTGGAAATGACTTAAAGCACGACTCTGCTGAGTATAAAGTAAGAGTTGACAGTTGCAGCCGTAATGCAGCATTTCTAAAGTTCCTGGAAACTGTGGACCCGCGCGACTGCTACGGTCGCAGGTTCGTATCCTCCCTCGGGCATGGATGTGTGTGATGTCCTTAGGTTTAAGTAGTTCTAAGTGACTGATGACCTGAGATGTTAAGTCCCATAGTGCTTAGAGCCATTTGAACTATTTGAACTGTGGACCCTTGTTTAAAGAAAACATTGTGGTTACAGTTTCTACACCGAGTTCTAGTGAAAAGTTCAGAACACGAAACGTCCCTGCCAACAAGAATTCGCCACAGCGACGACGAACGCTGTTCCAGGCGCTCGCAAATCTTACGCTAAAACGGTCCCACCAGCTTGCTGCTACCAATTTATCCATTTCAGCGTTTCTGTGGCCTCTAAAACCACCTGCCTTACCTCAACCACCAAGTTCTGGTGTTGCACTCCCACTGCCAAAATACGCACTGTCTTTGAGCGAAGTTACATGCCCTGGGAAGGAGTTGGCTGTTTAGCAAATAAGTAACGAACGCGTATCGTAAAAAAGACTATACTGTAGGAGCCCTGTGTCCTCAGATTCAGCTGGTGTACATCACTGTCTGTTTCAAATCAAAGATAAATGCGCATCACACCAGAATTAAAGGAGCTTTCACGGATGCCTCTAACTCAAAACAATCGTCTTCCCAATGTACGTTTGACGAACTAGCAATCCTCTAAACATTCTGCGTGGTGTCTGTTTGTTCCATATCGTGTCTCCCTACCACTTTCGCGCAACGACGCTCTGAGCGTATTTTTTAGGGAATTGACTAGTTTGAACCTGGGACCTGTTGCTGGTAAGGAGACGCCAGACCACACATGACTTGTAGAGTGCAGAAGAGTTCAGTGAGACTAACGATGGTATAACCAAATACTTAATGATTTCAGTGTCTGCTCCACTGCACTCCCTGTAAAAGAATCTTAATACTAACTAAATTTAGTGGAAGGGGTTCAAGGCTTTCCTATTTTTAGTTAGCTGGTAAAATAACGTCGAAAAAGCAGTTAAGTTTACCATTGGAAATTTTATTCTATTCACAAAACATTGTTTCTAAATTTCACTATTGATAAAAGGAAATATTTTAATACAGGATGGTAAAAACCAACTGCGTTCAACAAAAATGTGAACGAATATTCCCTGAATGGGTTTCCAAGTTCTACAATGGATCGAAGGATGACCTATGCAATGTCACATCTATAATCTAGGTTTAAATTAAGTTTCACAAAAGAGAAAACTATCAAAATGGTCTACAGTGACCCTCAATTATCTTTAATTACTCATCTAACTTGTCGTAAATTACAGTGGCTGATGTGGCTTCTCAATAATTATATAACAGAAAAATCATCGCGTTCCGGATTTTTACTTCAAGTGGCAAATGTGAACACCATGAGTTTTAATTGACGATCGACACTAGTATTACGCAAAAAGGGGATGTAACAGATGAGACTTCTGCAGTTCTAAGTGAAGCCTTATGCGCTCAAAAATGCGGCATCGCGTGCGTTTATTACCTTGTCGGTGTTCGTCAGGGGGCGGCGGGCAGCACTGCTCCGCTGACCTCACCGTCTCGGAAGCAACTCTCGCCTAACTTCTCCTTACTACAATTTACCGAAGTTGGTTTAAAAAATAACTATCTGACTGTGTTTTCATCTGACCAATCAGGGTTTCAGTGTTAACCTTAAGCTCCACCTACAAAAATTCTGTCTATCCAATGAGAAACGTTATACTTTTCGTGGTGGGGCAATGTTTTTAAAGTTTGCAACGTAACAGAGACGCGAAAAAGTCTCACGCTGAAACTTGCAGTTGGTGTGGTCCTTTAGTGTTATCGAAACATCTATACTGTTCTTTTGGAGGGCTCTATCTTTTAACATGGGCTGGGGCGTGGTCCTAACGTAACAGAGACGCGAAAAAGTCTCACGCTAAAACTTGTGGGTGGTGTAGCCCTTTTTGTGTTATCGTAAGATCTATACTGTTCTTCTGGAGGGCTCTAGCTTTTAACATTGGCTGGGGGGTG
This sequence comes from Schistocerca nitens, assembly GCF_023898315.1. Taxonomy (NCBI): domain Eukaryota; kingdom Metazoa; phylum Arthropoda; class Insecta; order Orthoptera; family Acrididae; genus Schistocerca; species Schistocerca nitens. The sequence goes on along the minus strand of NC_064615.1, from coordinate 309,064,129 downwards.
GTCCTAACGTAACAGAGACGCGAAAAAGTCTCACGCTAAAAACTTGCGGGTGGTGTGGTCCTAGCGGTTAGCTGGCGACGTGGGTGTCCGTCTTATCGTAGGGCCTTCCAGCTTAACACGGTTCTGCTCTCGGCTTCTGTTCTCGCTTCTCCCCTCGGAACTGCGTCTGTCTCACAATGGGAAGGTATGACATGCATTTAGGCATTCTTGTGTTAGTCTGTGGTATTCCATTTGCTCACTCGTTACTCGTATTACTTTGGTTAATTTAATGTCACGATTTATTCGGAGCTATGTGACATACTACTGGATTTGCTTATCATGTCAGGGTTTTCATGGAAGGTGTTGGATTTGCCTGACACTTTACAATCCATTAGGCTATCATACAAAAATAAGCTGACATCTGGGATTTTATACAGGATAGTTCTGATACTGGCTATTACTGCGCCACACAAAGCTCTTAAACTTACACACTTAATCGCGAACAGAAAAACCATCTGTGATTGTCCACCACAACACTGAGCACACGTACAATAAGATAATAAGCGTAGCCTCACTTACCAGCACCAATGTGAGCCATGTGGTAATAGCATGCCAGAAGCTTTGCCCATCTTATCCAACAATGTCTAAACCTGCAGCTATTGTCACAGTTCAGAATTTTTGAGCACCAATGAAAGCAAGTCTCTACGCGACTGTGCATGATTGTAATTTGTTAACATCAGATGAACTAACAATAAAGCTTATTACGCCCCTGAGGTTGACCTGCCACCAGTTACAGTGACTGACGTCAGCCAAGGCCTGCAGCAGTCTCCTGAGAAAAAGCGGACGCTACCCCTATATGTAACATCTGTTCAGCCTGTGATGTCAGACACGTCACTATTCCTAATATTTGTGAAGAAACTAGTTTTATGAATCACAACAGCGAATCGCTCTTATACTCAATGAAGCCCTACTTGTAATAATTTTAGGATCGATCTGGCCTCTGTAAAATGCACTTTTACGGAAAGATTATTTATTTTCTCCCACCCTGCTATTGACAGGGGTGTCTTTCTCTCAATTGCATGTTACTTTTTAATTTTTCCAGTAGTATTCCTATTCTAAAGTTCTAGAATATTCTGACAAGCTACCCTTTCCATTAACTTAAGAGAATACATAGTATTAGGTTCGGAAATGAGCATGGAGAGGGAAATACCATGTCACGGCCACGTGTCGAGGGTACTCCGACATCAAAAAATGTTATGAGCATTTACTGAATATAAACACCTCTTTCTCATCGATCAGTTACTCAATCTAATACAAAGCACCTTGGCATCTCTTGGAATGACATGTACGTGACAAAAGTGCAATATGAGCGCTCTTTTCCCATCGAAAGTTGGTGTGTCTGTACCATCCAACCAAATAGCATGCTCAGCCATCCTGTTCAGTACCTCCTTTCATGTATAACAATTGTAATGAATACGTATGACCAGTACTGGGCCCCAAATGTGTATTTGAAACAGAGACTATGAAACACACTGTAATTGCTGTAAATGAGTGATGAATACCACCTGAAAGACAAAGAGTGAGGGCATGAGATGTCTCCTTAGTATCTATTGAGTTGTGGACAGTAACAGCATAAAGCAACGAATATTGATTACGAAGGTGGTTTGAAAAGTTCTCGGAATCACCACGAGAGGTCAGCGCTAGCGTAACGAGTTGTTCACGTAGTATTCATTGGACTGTTGCCTGTAAACACGTGCCACGTCAGTGCTCTTGAAAGAGAGCTGTGGCGGTGAAGTGCAACTGTTGTTGTTCCCGCGTAATGATTTGCGAAGATGGAAAAATTCGAGATTCGAACAGTGATTAAGTACTTCTTAAAGAAAGGTATGAAAGCAAAGGACATTCATGCCGGTTTTCAGAATACACTGGGGGACTCTGCTCCTTCATATTCAACTGTTGCCAAGTGGACAAATTTCAATTTGATCGGGAGAACTTACATGATGATCCGCGCAGTGGTCGACCAAGATGTGTCACTACTCCAGAAATCATTGCGAAAGTGGACAAAATGGTCACGGAGGATCGCCAATTGAAAGTCCTGAAATTGTTCACGCTTGCCAGATGTCATCTGAAAGGGTATATCACATTTTACCTGAAGAATTAGAAACGAAAACATTGTCTGCAAGATGGGTGCCACGACTCTTGAAGCCGGATCAAAAACGCATGCGAATGGACATATCGCAACAATGTTTGGCCCGTTTTAGGAGAAAAGAACAAGATTTTTTTGCGCCAGTTTGTGACCACAGTTGATAGTTGGGTGCACTGCTATACCCCAGAGACAAAACAACAGTCAAATCAGTGGAAACATGCTGATTCTCCGCCACCAAAGAAAGCAAACACAATTCCTTCGTCAGGAAAGGTCATGGCATCAGTGTTCTGGGATGCGAAGGGGATTCTGTTTGTAGATCATCTTCCCACTGGACAACTAATTACTGGAGAATACTGTGCTAACCTCCTGGACAAACTGCAACAAAAGATACGCAAACAATGCCATCATCTTACGATCTAATGCACCGCCTTTTTAGGCGGAGCTGAAGCTCGGATGAGGAAGAAAATGAAACTGGCTGTGCCTCTTTCAAAGGGAACATCCTTGCATTCTCCTTAAACTGTACAAGGAAATTACAATGAAACAAACACCCTTAGCTGCTTACAGGCGTTGACCATCTCCTTCTTCTGTGTGAATGCACAAACAGTGCCCGAACTCTTACGGGAATCGGCAACGCGCCGCGAGTAATGAGTATAATGGGCGGGAGCACTACGAATGTAGTGCGGGACAATACGTTGAGAATGTGGGTTTCGCGAGAGGCGTCCCAGAGATAAATCCGTGCAGTCGCGCTATCCTCTGTGTCCTCGGTGGCTCAGATGAATACAGCGTCTGCCATGTAAGCAGCAGATCCCCGATTCGAGTCCCGGTCGGGGCACACATTTTGATCTGTCGCCGTTGACGTATGTCAACGCCTGTAAGCAGCTAAGGGTGTTTGTTTGATGGTAATTTCATTCTAACGAGCTGCTTGGTCACCGAAAGAACAGATACCATCTTAGTAAATATATGTACGAGGAAATCACGAAAAACCTAAATCTGGATGGCCGGACGGGAGTATGATTCCCGGTCCTCCCGAGAGTTAGTCCAGTCGACTGGCGACTGTAACACCTCGCGGACAAGAGGAAGCCCGTCCCGTGACAGCAAGGTTAACTTGTAGCGCAGTCCTCGGAAGATGTGGGAAGTAATCGGCAGGTGTGACTGCCAACATGGAAGCACGGAGGCGGCGCAATCGTTATAAAATGTGCGCGAGTTGAGTTGTTACGGGGGCGACTTTCACCGACGTTTCCATTCAGACGTCCACGCTTTCACGCGAAGCTCGCCGCGCCGACTCCGGCGCCGCACAGCCGCAGCACAGACCACTGTGCTCTGCTCCGATCGAAAGCGGCGGCCAGCGGTCTGCCTGCAGCTTGTCGCAAGCGTAGCCCAGCCGCGCCCGCCCGCCTCTCCGGACACCTTGCGAGTTGCGACACTGCCGTCAATCATGGAAACTCCACGCCACAGCCTTCGGTTTCTGTTGACACACCGTAACGACGCCACCTAGACCCCTTGGTACTCTCCTCTGTGTCTACCATTTATGAAGACAAGTTTGATGACCGACTACTAGTTGTTCTTGGTATTATATGTTAAAGTCATTCTTCGTATTTTAGGAGAGGGTAAACGTGGATCATCTGAAGGCCTGAAAGAAAATAAACTAGAAGTATCTAAAATATGCCGATACTGCTAAATGTTGAAGTGAATATTATCGATGTTAAAATTAAGTGGACGGATAAAGTACGAAATGAAGGAATATTAAAGGAATAGCTGAGGAAAATACGAGGGGCGTTCAATAAGTAATGCAACACATATTTTCTCCGCCAGTTTAGGTTGAAAAAATGCAGAATTTGCTGCGGGACATCGTGGAATATTCCCGGCGATGCTATACGTAGCCTTCAAAATGGCTTCTGTAACAGAGGTGCGTGCCAAGCAGAGACCTGTCACTGAGTCTATTTTGGAGGAAAACCAGAGCATTGTAGGTATTCACAGGAGCTTGCAGAATGTCTAGGGAGACATGGCAGTGAAGAAAAGCACGGTAAGACTTTGGGCGACGCGTCTGTCATCATGGACTGGACTGTTCTCCCTCATCCACCCCACAACCTGGATCTCGCACCTCCCGATTTCTATCTGGCCCTATGATGGTTGCGCTTCGTGGAAGAAGTACATGTATGATGGGGAGGTTATTGATGCAGCAACACATTGGCTCCACGGTCGACCAGTAGGTGCTACCGTGCAGACATAGAGAACCTCCCATTAGGGTGGCGTACGGCCGTCGCATTGAATGGAGATTCTGTGAAAAATAGCGGTTTGTAGCCAAAAGAGTGGAAAATAATACCAGTATTGTAATCTTGAACAAACCAACCTGCTTTCAGAAAAAAATGTGTTGTATTACTTACTGAACGCTCCTTGTAGTCTGTGCAAACCCTTCCCTGAAGAAGGGACAGTGTAACGGGACATCTACTACGACGCCCAGAAATAGTTGATCTGACGCTGGAAGGAGTAATAGCGGAGGATATTACAAAGCCTGCCAAAAAAATTGAAGACATGGTCGGGTTTTAATGTAACTTCGTACACGTACACACCATCAGCGGGTATGTAAATGATTAGAGTTGCAGTTCGCTGTAGAATGGCCTGCAGAGGTCGTTAGTGTTGTTCGTCTTTAGTGTTGTTACAAAGTGTGATGGGGTATACAATAAGAGACTGGACTACTCATATGTTGTGTGGTCACTGTGAAGGACACAGATTTTGTATCCCGCCTGGAAGGCGGAGCGTGGGTCTGCTCCTGAAAACTTAAAGGTTGGCCGAATGAAGGAAGCGAGTAGGAGCAAGTGAGGTAAAACACGTCGGTACTGCCAGTAAGTGAAAGTGGTTTACTGGTTCATGAATATATACAGTGGCATACATAACTTTGTACAGATGAGCATGTAGGTGCGAAGCCTTAGACCCGTCGTAAGTAGTGCAAAGTCTCTAAACGAAGCGAAGTGTCCCGGCCGTCTGCTCCTGATGAACTAAGAAAGTGGAGCGGCGCTCGTCGGCTAGAGGGCGCTGCAGTCGGCGAAGATCTTCCGCTCTCGTAGTGACAACCTACCAACGGGCACCTACGCTGTTGCATCGTAGCTGTCGATACCACAACAGAGATGTTTGAGGAAGCGTGATCAACACGTAACAGAGTGTGAAAGGGTATCAGTGTTGGTTTCCATTTGGCCGGCTGGTCGAATTGTGCAGTATCGAGATTTATAAGACGCTCCGATGTGACAGTGGCGCCGTTTTGGACCACATGGGAACCTGAGGGCAGACGAACTCTTTGTCAAGGTTCCAGTCGACCACTTCTGACCATCACAAGGAAGAATCACCGATTTGTGCACAAAGCACATCTTAACCCCTTCACATCTCCGGTTGTCATCCAACAATTAATGAACTCACTGCAACATTATGTTTTATGCAGCACCGTTGCTCAAAGATTAGTGGCAGCTCAACTAGGAAATTCCGGTCGCATGCGTAGACTGCCGTTAACGCCACAACACAGAAAGGATGCATTTGGGGTGGTGCCCTCACTAGGAAGCATGGACTGCTGAGAAATGACGTCGCACTTTGTTAAGCGATGAATTAGGATGACCATCGTCGACGAGTATGCCAGCGACCTGGACAGATTTCCCATTCTTCCAATGTTTTGGAGAGAGACAGCCGTGTTATCCCTGGCATGTCACGACTGGTAATGACTGAGGATACTTTGAAGGCACAATGGTACGGCATGGACATAAAGCATCCTCAAGTGTTACTTCTCATGCAACAGTAGCGTGCTGCAATTCTTCAACAGGAAAACTTGTCGTTCGTGTATGGCACGTGACTCTATGAAATGTATGTGTGATGCTGAGTTACTCCGGCGGCTAGCAAGGTCCCAGATCTGTTCCCGGTAGAACATGTGAGGCACCAGCTCTGACGTCATCTCCGTCCGAGTACCAGTCACCAGGACATCAAGGACCAGTTACAACAGCTTGCCTCATCAGAGGATATAATGGTTTTATGACACCCCTCTCAACTTAATCACTTCATACACCCAAGCCAGAGGGGCTGTTACGTCATACTCAAAAGTGAGCTCACACAAGTTCTTTGTAAATCTGACTTGATTTTGTAATCACTGAAATAACGTAATATACCTTCTCAACCCGAGAAGTTTCATGTCGATTCCTCCTCTCTATCTAGGTGCACTTCTGTTTATCAGGTAGTATGGTTGGAGAGGGCCAACACCACAATATATAAAGCAGGCTATACAAGAAGTTGGATGTACTAGATCTTTGAAGATTAACACCCAATAGCAAAAGATGTAGAGCACTATCAAACAAATCGAAATGATAAATTAGAAAAAAGGAGTTAGCTAATTTTGAAGATCTGCTCAGTGGCCCATTTGGGAAGGATTTCTTTATTCGGTCATATGGACACCTCTTTTGATCGGTCTCTGAATGTTGTGTACAGTGCACATTTGTTTAGTGTCGTTGCTCGGCAATCTAGAGAGTTAGGAGGTCTCATTACTGTTCAAGATACTCGTATTACTTCGGAAGTTCCATGAAGCTGGGTGACGCTGTTGTGTGTTGTTGTTGTGGTCTTGAGTCCTGAGACTGGTTTGATGCAGCTCTCCATGCTACTCTATCCTGTGCAAGCTGCTTCATCTCCCAGTACCTACTGCAACCTACACCCTTCTGAATCTGCTTAGTGTATTGATCTCTTGGTCTCCCTCTACGATTTTTACCCTCCACGCTGCCCTCCAATGCTAAATTTGTGATCCCTTGATGCCTCAAAACATGTCCTACCAACCTATCCCTTCTTCTAGTCAAGTTGTGCCACAAACTTCTCTTCTCCCCAATCCTATTCAATACCTCCTCATTAGTTACGTGATCTACCCACATTATCTTCAGCATTCTTCTGTAGCACCACATTTCGAAAGCTTCTATTCTCTTCTTGTCCAAACTGGTTATCGTCCATGTTTCACTTCCATACATGGCTACACTCCATACAAATACTTTCAGAAACGACTTCCTGACACTTAAATCTATACTCGATGTTAACAAATTTCTCTTCTTCAGAAACGCTTTCCTTGCCATTGCCAGTCTACATTTTATATCCTCTCTACTTCGACCATCACCAGTTATTTTACTCCCTAAATAGCAAAACTCCTTTACTACTTTAAGTGTCTCATTTCCTAATCTAATCCCCTCAGCATCACCCGATTTAATTTGACTACATTCCATTATCCTCGTTTTGCTTTTGTTGATGTTCATCTTATATCCTCCTTTCAAGACACTGTCCATTCCGTTCAACTGCTCTTCCAAGTCCTTTGCTGTCTCTGACAGAATTACAATGTCATCGGCGAACCTCAAAGTTTTTACTTCTTCTCCACGAATTTTAATACCTACTCCGAATTTTTCTTTTGTTTCCTTTACTGCTTGCTCAATATACAGATTGAATAACATCGGGGAGAGGCTACAACCCTGTCTCACTCCTTTCCCAACCACTGCTTCCCTTTCATGCCCCTCGACTCTTATAACTGCCATCTGGTTTCTGTACAAATTGTAAATAGCCTTTCGCTCCCTGTATTTTACCCCTGCCACCTTCAGAATTTGAAAGAGAGTATTCCAGTTAACGTTGTCAAAAGCTTTCTCTAAGTCTACAAATGCTAGAAACGTAGGTTTGCCTTTTCTTAATCTTTCTTCTAAGATAAGTCGTAAGGTTAGTATTGCCTCACGTGTTTCAACATTTCTACGGAATCCAAACTGATCTTCTCCGAGGTCCGCTTCTACCAGTTTTTCCATTCGTCTGTAAAGAATTCGCGTTAGTATTTTGCAGCTGTGACTTATTAAACTGATAGTTCGGTAATTTTCACATCTGTCAACACCTGCTTTCTTTGGTATTGGAATTATTATATTCTTCTTGAAGTCTGTGGGTATTTCGCCTGTCTAATACATATTGCTCACCAGATGGTAGAGTTTTGTCATGACTGGCTCTCTCAAGGCCGTCAGTAGTTCTAATGGAATGTTGTCTACTCCCGGGGCCTTGTTTCGACTCAGGTCTTTCAGTGCTCTGTCAAACTCTTCACGCAGTATCTTATCTCCCATTTCATCTTCATCTACATCCTCTTCCATTTCCATAATATTGTCCTCAAGTACATCGCCCTTGTATAAACCCTCTATATACTCCTTCCACCTTTCTGCCTTCCCTTCTTTGCTTAGAACTGGGTTGCCATCTGAGCTCTTGATATTCATACAAGTGGTTTTCTTCTCTCCAAAGGTCTCTTTAATTTTCCTGTAGGCAATATCTATCTTACCCCTAGTGAGACAAGCCTCTACATCCTACCATTTGTCCTCTAGCCATCCCTGCTTAGCCATTTTGCACTTCCTGTCGATATCATTTTTGAGACGTTTGTATTCCCTTTTGCCTGCTTCATTCACTGCATTTTTATATTTTCTCCTTTCATCAATTAAATTCAATATTTCTTCTGTTACCCAAGGATTTCTATTAGCCCTCGTCTTTTTACCTACTTGATCCTCTGCTGCCTTCACTACTTCATCCCTCAGAGCTACCCATTCTTCTTCTACTGTATTTCTTTCCCCCATTCCTGTCAATTGTTCCCTTATGCTCTCCCTGAAACTCAACCTTGTGTGTAGGAAATATAATAATATCGACCTGCCAGAAGACCTGGCAGGTTACACCCAAGAAAAAATATAATATACTGCTCGCAAATATGTATACTACTGGCCATTAAAATTGCTACACCAAGAAGAAATGCAGATGATAAACGGGTATTTATTGCACAAATATATTATACTAGAACTCACATGTGATTACATATTCACGCAATTTGGGTGCATAGATCCTGAGAAATCAGTACCCAGAACAACCACCTCTGGCCGTAATAACGGCCTTAATACGCCTGGGCAGAGCTTGGATAGGGTGAACAGGTACAGCTGCCCATGCAGCTTCAACACGATACCACAATTCATCAAGAGTAGTGACTGGCTTATTGTGAAGAGCCAGTTGCTCGGCCACCATTGACCAGACGTTTTCAATTGGTGAGAGATCTGGAGAATGTGCTGGCCAGGGCAGCAGTCCAACATTTACTGTATCCAGAAAGGACCTGCAACATGCGGTCGTGCATTATCCTATTGAAATATAGGGTTTCGCAGGGATCGAATGAAGGGTAGAGCCACGGGTCGTAACACATCTTAAATGTAACGTCCACTGTTCAAAGTGCCGTCAATGCGAACAAGAGGTGACCGAGACGTGTAACCAATGGCACCCCATACCATCACGCCGGGTGATACTGAAACCTCCCCTTAGAAAAATTAATGAATTACTGTGCTGACAAACATCTTGTGTTATTTGATTTTCAAACAGCTGAGCAGAACTGAACGTACTCAGACATTTCGCTCTTTACCTGTTCTGATCAACACTAAACTGACACACAATATTTTTAGCGCAACGCAATCTGACTTTCAATAATCCCTACAAAAAAAATGGCCCTGACTAACAATAGCCTATACCCTTCATGAATCACTTACCTCACAAAAATCTTCGTTACTCGAACTACTGCAATACAGCGAGCGCCAATACTGCCAGCTAAATAAAAGATTCAAACTACTGAAGGCACTAACTGCTGATAGGCATAGTTAGCAAATGAAATATTTTGGTAGAGAACAAACAATGTATTTACCTTAATAAGGCACTAACTACTGATAGGCATAGTTAGCAAATGAAAGATTTTGGTAGAGAACAAACAATGTATTTACCTTAATAGTGTTCAAAAGTTATAATATATATATCAGTCCATGATATCCAATATTACAAATTTACTCTTTCTGATGGACACACGTCCAAATCGTCCGCTCTCAAAATTCCGCCATCTCTCTCTCCACATCCACCACTGCTGGCGGCTCACCTCCAACTGCGCAACGCTACGCGCTGTTTACAGCCAATTGCCCAACACTACAATGGCGAATATTACTCCAACAATGCAAACTAACCACAGACTTCACACAGCAGTCAGTGATTTTCATATAGAGCGCTACATGGCGTTACCAACATAAAAACCTAAATAGCCTACTTACAATACGCCAGTATGGCGATGACGAATACACGCTTCCAATGTGCGTTCACCGCGATGTCGCCAAACACGGATGCGACCATCATGATGCTGTAAACATAATCTGGATTTATCCGAAAAAATGACGTTTTGGCATTCGTGCAACCCAGGTTCGTCGTTGAGTACACCATCGCAGTCGCTCCTGTCTCTGATGCAGCGTCAAGGGTAACCGCAACCATGGTTCAAAAATGGTTCAAATGGCTCTGAGCACTATGGGACTTAACTGCTGAGGTCATCAGTCCCCTAGAACTTAGAACTACTTAAACCTAACTAACCTAAGGACATCACACACCGTAGCGGTCGCGCGGTTCCAGAGTTTAGCGCCATAGAACCGTTCGGCCACACTGGCTGGCGCAATCATGCTCTCTGAGCTGACAGTCCATGCTGCTGCAAACGTCGTCGAACTGTTCGTGCAGATGGTTGTTGTCTTGCAAACGTCCCCATCTGTTGACACAGGGATCGAGACGTGGCTGCACGATCCGTTACAGCCATGCGGATAAGATGTCTGTCATCTCGACTGCTAGTGATACGAGGCCGTTTGGATCCAGCAGGGCGTTTCGTATTACCCTCCTGAACCCACCGATTCCATATCCTGCTAACAGTCATTGGATATCGACCAATGCGAGCAGCAATGTCGCGAAACGATAAACCGCAATCGCGATGGGCTACAATCCGACCTTTATCAAAGTCGGAAACGTGATGGTACGCAATTCTCCTCCTTACACGAGGCATCACAACAGTATTTCACCAGGCAACGCCGGTCAACTGCTGTTTGTGTATGAGAAATCAGTTGGAAACTTTCCTCATGTCAGCACGTTGTAGATGTCACCACCGGCGCCAACATTATGTAAATGCTCTGATTTGCATATCACAGCATCTTCTTCCTGTCGGTTAAATTTAGCGTCTGTAGCACATCACCTTCGTCGTGTAGCAATTTTAATGGCCAGTAGTGTAGAATGACCGGTTATTGTGCCCACGATTCGTGATCTATCACAAGACAGTCACTATCGCTAAATATTTTGTGCTATGAGTCCGGAAGAGTCCAGAGCAGTATGACTACATGAAGTGTGGAAGGTGTTGTGCCGTGCGTTCATACAGCGCGGTCGCCGCATGAAAATTACCATTCATATTTGTCAAGAAAATTTGTGTCAAAGGTTTCTAAAAATCTCAGTTGTACAGAACATCACATAAGAGATATTTAATAAACTGATAATATACATTTGACAATACCTTTCTATTTGTTCTACATAACATGTACTGACGAAAACTCACATCACTTAGCCTCTTATGGGCGCCAGTATATATCACAAAGTCGCGGAATGTGAAGTCGCCTTCGTGACTGCAGGTAGTTCAACATCGAATCTGCGTACAGTAGACGAAGACAAATGAAACAGTCAGTAAAAGTCATTTCGGCTCGAGATAACAACCTTGTCTGCTTGCCAATGGTTCACTATAGATGTTAACAAAAAAACATCTATAGGTACGTTACAGTTTATCCCCTCAGTTTGCCGACGATTCTTGCACCATTTACTAGGTCTACGTACACATATTCCTTTGCGCAAGATATTCATGGCAGAAAACAGAGAGCTGATCAGTAAATACAGTGGAGTGCCAGGCGGGAACGCTTTCTCTTAGCGCACGTTATCTACCGTCATACCGGCAGTTACATGTTTTGACTGTTTGGGAAGCCGCCATGAACCATGAATACTCCGTCGTCTCGTAGAATCGAGTGTACTGCTGTTGGTCCGCGTGTTCCCACGACGATATTTCAGCGTCGCAACTCGGCGCCTTCATCAGGTGTGAACATGAAATTTCGACATCGTCGAAATAGCGTGTTGGGAAGTCGTGGACCACCGGCAGTACACCAGATTCTACGAGATGACAACGAATCACCGGGAAAGTCTAAGAGGTTACGTGGCTGCTCTGCTTACACCGAAACATGCTGCTCTGAATCCTGACTGCTATGAACCTCCAATGCATCTGTGGAGCTCTAATAGAAACAGGCTCTTCTACATGTTTCTCTATACAGTATACACCGTTTCCTATTCATTCAACCGCCATACCGTCCTTCGAGATATTAAGTTCCAACATTTTAGCATGCATCAGTCATTTATTTATAAATGGACAGCTTATTTTGGTATATCCATCATGCACATACGTAGCTGCAACGTATTTCATTAAGCACAAGTAAATCCGGTGATTCAGAATTAGATTCCGTCGTGTTATTGCCATTTTCCTTGTCACGTGGTTTGTGGAGACCGTCTGTCTAGTAGTGACACGGCATGTAGAGGTTGATTTATTTATGAAGAAGCTGATGTTTAAGATAGGAGTTACTTCAGTAGTAACATAAAGGCCTTGCACCAAATACACGTCTTTCCTATACCGCCCCGTACCTCTAACATAACGACATCTCCGAAATAATGGTATTAGCCTTCCGAAATGTGTACGATAACGATACGTAACGTAAATTGTTTCTTTTAGTTTTTTCATAAGTATATCAACCTTGCATGTCGTGCCACTACCTGACAGACTGCGTCCATAAAACACTTGACAAGGAAAATGGAAATAAAACGACGGAACCTAATTCTGAAGCGCCAGATTTATTCGTGCTTAATGAAATACATGCACCTATGTATGTGTATGAGGGATATAGCAAAACAACTGTTCGTTTATATTCCCGGGTTCGATTCCCGGCGGGGTCAGGGATTTTCTCTGCCTCGTGATGGCTGGGTGTTGTGTGCTGTCCTTAGGTTAGTTAGGTTTAAGTAGTTCTAAGTTCTAGGGGACTTATGACCACAGCAGTTGAGTCCCATAGTGCTCAGAGCCATTTTTTTTGTTCGTTTATAAATAAATTCCTGATCGATGCTAAAATGTTGGAACTTAATATCTTACACTCGTTTCGCTTTTTATTGAGGAAAGAAACTGTTTCGGTGTTGGCCTGGGATGATTAAAGGAGAAGCAAACCAAATAACAATGACTGCAGTCGATTGCAAGTTACGAATTTTAGTACGCGTAAGCTTGTATTTATATCTGTATTGTTAAAATCCGTCTGTTTTTATAAACTCACTTGCTTATTAATTTTACCTAAGCAGACAGACATAAACTGCCAGAGCAGTTGGGAAATTTTGATACATATAGCGTCATTCTCTTCACGAATTACATTTTTCGTTGTTTGCTTAACCCGACATTTAGAAGAGAGCCGAAATAACCCTATGCGCCAAATCGTCCCAGTTTCGTTCGCTTTTCTCAAATCACAGAAAGTAAAACGTTTCATAGGTACCTCTGGTGTTTATAAAGCGTCTTGCGACACTAATTCATTAAATTTCGGAGTGCCTGAAAATTCAAGTTGCTGTGGATTTATTTAAGAAACTGTTTCGGTGTTGGCCTGGGATGATTCAAGCAGAAGCAAACCAAATAACAATGACTGCAGTCGATTGCGAGTTACGAATCCTGCCCTCTCCCTCTTCCTTGTGCCACTATCGATTGTAATTTAACCCAAATAAGCGATGAAAGAAACATGCCAATGTACGAAGAGACAGTGACAGGCGATGTCAGATTGGCATATCTCTTTTGAACGTTGTGTGGAATTTTCCGTCCACCTAATGAATGACGCAAGGCATGTAACTGTTTTTGGACCATCCTCTCTCCTCGATCCTATAAACTGCGACGTAGTGGCTGTTGGCTATAGCGACGTTCAGACCTACGTCAGACATTCCACGTTTTTCGATGAAATCTTTCTTCCATAAGGACTGACGTCCAAATACATGGAAGATGACCTTGTAACGGAGAGTCGAGTGTTCTCCACTCACGTTCTGTCTTTAAGGCATTGACATTCCATTCCGTAAGTGCACGTTCACTCAGCATTTGCTTCGAGAATTCTGTTAACCATCTCATGAAACTCGCAAAAACAGGAAATTAAACAAATAGATGACTCAGTCATAGCAACACACGTCACTATGACCTGTTACTGGAAATTCTCGAATCGCTGGCGTCCGTATTAAAGTTTTCACACAAATAAAATTCTGTCAAAGAGTAAAAGAATTCATAGCATTAAAAAATTGAAAGGTTTAACCAGAGCATAGAGAGAAGAATTATATGACATTGATCCATCTTTCAGATGCAATGACGCATTCTCTCGTATTGTTATATGTTAAAACGAGATAAACCTGTGCTAAGAACTCAGGAAGAATGTTTTTGACATTCGCAGACTGTATTGAATTTGCAAACCGAGTTTCCTAATTTTACGATGGAAATCAATAACCAGCCATTCATGCATAAACACTTCTCGGCTCAATTGCCGCGTCAGATTCGGATAAAATTCCAAACTTTCAATGATACTCTCCATCATCGTCGTCAGGAACTAAAACTTTTAGTCCTCACGACGATGATGGAGAGTATCGTTGAAAACTTGGAAATTTATCCGAATCTGACGCGGCAAGTGAACCGAGAAATTTTTGTACAATGACTCCGTCACGAAAAAGCTTCGTAACCACCAGCCATTCATATTCATCATTATGAAAGGATTCATGCGCGTTCAGACTTTTTGTCCTTTTTAATCGAGTGTGGTGCTAGTAAAACTTTATTATTATTTGGATCACACTAAAGCATGAAAAAACTAATGAGACTGAATAACACACAACAACCAGCTTTCCCCGCGCAGACAAGTGTGTATTAACGGTGTGATAGGTTGCAAGTACCGCATGCAGGCCTGTGGCTTCCACGTAACAATAGTGCGACAAAACACAAAGCCAGTGTCTCGTCACGAGTTCACCGTTCAGTCTGCGGAGCTTTAGTGTTTCCTCGCAACGGACTTTCACGCTGTCAACGTATCGCAGTGCAGCGTTCCTACATACCGTTTCAAGGACGCAAGTACTGAGGAAAATTCTGTTGCGCCACTTACGAGCAGTCACACACAGTATTGCACACCAAACTACAATTACAAGTACTGAGAGAAAACAGCAGAGGTGGCCATAGCGTCGTGGCAAACAGATGTTTCAGACAGCGGATCCGACATCAGGAAAGGCTGAAAACAGTCTGCTGCAAGATTTTTATGTTACCATCAGTGTTATGATACTCTACCGACCTATCTGATTGTCTGAGCACTCTACACGACTGTTCCCGTACGCTCAAACACCTCTGACGTATGCAAGAATGGCAGACGGATGCTTGTGTAGCGTTTATTCGCAACTAACCTCACTCCTAATGTGTTCTCACAACGGCGATGTAAGGCACATACGCACATACATATTCACATGAAAGCAGAAATAAGTGCAAATATAAATCAGAATGTCTTATATTCACTCATGCTCATAAATTAAGGATAATGCTGATACATGGCGAAACAACGCTCTGGTGGGCGGTTTGCGGGTTTAAATCACCTCGGGGTATGACCATGCGGTGCATTTGACCTGCGGCCGTTGCATGGTGGCGCTAGCAGCAGTCCACATACACAGAGGTATGTTGGTGCATGTCAGAGTACGGTGCAGCGAGTAAGTGTGCAGACGTTTTCAGACGTGCTAATGGTGACTGTGTGTTGAAAATGGCTCAAAGAACACATACTGATGACGTTATGAGGGGTAGTGTACTAGGGCGACTGGAGGCTGGTCAAACACAGCAGGTCGTAGCACGGCCCTCCGTGTGCCACAGAGTGTTATATCAAGATTGTGGCAACAATTCCAGCAGACAGGAAACGCGTCTATGCGCTACATTACGGGACGTCCACGGTGTACAACGCCACAAGAAGAGCGATATCTCACCATCAGTGTCCGCCGACGGCCACGGAGTACTGCAGGTAGCCATGCTCGGGACCTTACCACAGCCACTGGAACAGTTGTCTCCAGACGCACAGTCTACAGACGACTGAACAGACATGGTTTATTCGCCAGGAAACATGCAAGGTGCATTCCACTGACCCCTGATCACAGGAGAGCCCGTAAAGCCTTGTGTCAAAAACACACTACATGGTCATAGGAACAGTAGTCCCAGGTTATGTTCAAGGACGAGACCAGGTATAGTCTGAACAGTGATTCTCGCCGGATTTTCATCTGGCGCGAACCAGGAACCAGATACCAACCCCTTAATGTCCTTGAAAGGGACCTGTATGCAGATCGTAGTTTAATGGTGTGGGGTGGAATTATGATTGGTGCAAGTACAGCCCTGCATGTCTTTGACAGAGAAACTGTAGCAGGTCAGGTGTATCGGGATGACATTTTGCACCAGTATGTTCACCTTTTCAGGAGTGTAGTGGGTCCTACCTTCCTCCTGATGGGTGATAACGCACGGCCCCACCGAGCTGCCATCGTGGAGGAGTACCTCGAAACAGAATCTTCTGTTTGGCGAATGGAGTGGCTTGCCTGTTCTCCAGACCTAAACCCCATCGAGCACGTTTGGGATGCTCTCGGTCGACGTATCGCTGCACGTCTTCGAACCCCTAGGACACTTCAGGAACTCCGACGGGCACTGGTGCAGCTGCTCGACCACCTGATCCAGAGTATGCCAACCCGTTGTGCGGCCTGTGTACGTGTGCATGGTGATCATATCCCATATTGATGTCGGGGTACAAGCGCAAGAAACAGTGGCGTTTTGTAGCACATGTGTTTCGGGACGGTTTTCTCAACTTATCACCAATACCGTGGGCTTACAGATCTGTGTCGTGTGTGTTCCCTATGCGCCTATGCTATTAGCGCCAGTTTTGTTTAGTGCCACGTTGTGTGGCACCACATTCTGCAATTATCCTTAATTTCCGAGCATGAGCGTACATTGGTGAGCAGAACTACAGGACGAAAGTAAGTTTCTCATGATGTGGCACTACCAAGAAACATAGTTTGATGAAACTTGGACCATGCACAGAAGGAGCTGCTACAGGGCACTACAGAACGTAACAGAAAGAAATACTCAACTAGACGAATAGAAACGACACTTTCATTCAAAAACAATAATTACACTGGAGTCACCGTGATTCATGATGGCCGACTGGACATTCAAAGGGCGGGTCGTGGTTCTTAATAGGATGTGCGGTCACCGTCGACGGCTATATATACTCTGTAACGTGTTCCCATGTTGGGTTCAAGGTTGGTAAGGAACTCTTGTGGTAGGGCGCTACATTCCTCCACCAGCGCGGTTGACAACTGCGGTATGCATATGGTGCATATGGACGTACTGCAATACGTCTCCCCAACTCATCCCACACGTACTCGAGGGAACGGGTAGGCCAGTCCATTCACCGGATATCCTCCCGTTCCAAGAGGTCCTAAAGTTGAGCAGTTCGATGCGGTCACGCGTTGTTCTCCATAAAAATGAATTCAGAGCCGAATGCACCCCTGAAAAGACGCACATGCTGAACGAGTACAGTAGTATAGCGTACTGCAGTAGTCGCCAAACTGCGGCCCGCGGGCAGCATGTGGCCCGAATCAAGTATTCGTGTGGCCCGCGAGTCTCAGCCGTATTTTATAACAATATGCATCTGACAACTTACAGCCGAATCCAAAACGTTAAATAATGTTAAAAGCTGTAGTTTCCTTGCTCAGTAACAAAAAAATACTTACACAGCGAGTTACGATTTTAAGATGTGCTTAATTTTAATCGATGTTGATGAATTCGTCCATGAGCTAAGTAAAGTTGGCCGCTTACCTCAGGGGTATGGCGGTCAAGAAGCGCGGTCACTGCTGTGTTCAAAGATTTGGAGGTCAGTACGCTCGTGCAACATTAAGCTCCCCACAACATAACACGACCGTCACCACGTTCGACAATGTTCCTGGGTGCTTTACGTGTTCCCACCTACCACCATGTATGGGTACGTCTAGAATCACTAAACACCGAAGTGTATATAGTTAACATATAAATTACACAACACTAAATTTACATAAAAATAATACAGCAAATTCATATGATACATTGCACTCCATTCACATTAAAAAATAAAATAAATAAAAGGGGCTAAGAAGTTCAAATAATTACAATATTTATTATACATGTAGTTAAACATTGAAATGACGTTATATTGCCTTGTAGTAAAAGAGAAAGAAAAATATACTCGATACAGTCTAAATCTTCAAAAAACCAAGTGCCCTTGTAACCTCCCAATAAAAAAGGGTGACTAACTTCTCAATAAAAATGGGAGTCATATATAACCTTTCAATAATTAACTGACTGTGAATCCAAACTGGTAAATCTAGACGTCAGCAATGCTGCGTCATGACCCTTGAAAGTCATTCTGAATAAACTGAAAATTCTTACCTCAATTATGTCGCCGGATAACGCGTATATACCTGCTCCTTTAAGAAATTTTTCTGGCACGGCACATTGCAATGCTGGCCACTAGATTTTGTTATGTATACAAAACAACTGATTTTATTTACGATAATTGGCATGACTATGGATAGGAGAAATTAGTAAAAACTTTAAATTCAGATGAATGACTGTCAAAAGTTATCTTTATAAGAAAGACTATTATTGAAAAATTATTTAAAAATATTTACATTTGACTTTGATATAACATTAGTACATAATGAGTTGCTGCAAATTACATATGCGCGTGGCAGTAAATAATAATAATCTTTGCTTTTACCTTATACTATATCGCTCAGGCACCGCCATCGTTCTCCACGACCGGCCTTGGTAATTCCTTACAGCACATAAGTGCTCTCTGTGAGCTGTACAACTAGACAACTTCTCTCTAAGAGGGACCTGACACAACCGGCCGACTGCGAGCCGATACTGCTCTCTGGTCTGCCAGTCTACTGTAGCTTACATATCGCAGGCAGCACGTGAGCAGTCCATCGAAGTTACAGCTGCTCGATTGCTCTAGCAATAAATTATTAGGCATGGACCTCTTACAACCTTAGTCCGTGACTGTCTAAGGAAAGCCCTTCTAATCTAATAAGAAAACGTATCAGACCTACTGGTCTTTCGAGTCTTTGTTGAGAGCTGTCGTGAAATACAGGAAAACTTGCAAAGGATCAATGCGTGGTGCAGGGATTGGCAGTTGACATCAAACGTAAAGAGATGTAACTTATGGTTGCATGTTTACACGAGTGCGAAATCAGTGCAAGCAGTCACATCCATTAAACACCTGACAGCATGTGGACGGAGAGCTTATAAAGTTGAACGACATACAACTAATTATACAAGAGGCACACGTCAGACTGAGATTCATTGGAAGAATCCTTGGATGTGTAGTCCACTCGCTAGAGACACAACTCTCGTAGGGTCGATAGCATCAAGCCTAGTAAAGCACTGACAAAGGAAGATTGTGTTTAACGTCTCGTCGAGATCGAGATCATTGGAGACGTAGCATGAACTCGGAGAGTGCCAAGGTAGGGGAAGGAAATCGGCCGTGCCCTTCCAAAGGAACCATCTCGCAATTGCCCAGAAGGGATTCAGGAAAATCATGGAAAACCTATATCAGGATGGCCAGGCGCGGGTTTGAACCGTCGTCGTCCCGAATGCGAGTCAAGTGTGCTAAGCACTGCATCACCTCTCTCGGTGATCTATTGCACAAATAATTCATAATCCCCTAAAACAAATCAGTGGCCCTTAACAATCTCTACCTCTTCTGATTTTACTGATGAGTTGGTAGTAGATTATATGTACACGCTGATAGCTCCAGAATACTCGTGATACTGAGATTACACAGTTGTATAAATCATTGCTGGTCTGTTCTCAGATGATCATATCATGTTAACTAAATGAACGGCTGAACTATCAACACATAGGCGGCAGTTTCCTACTGAGTAATCTTGACTCTCATTATCCCTAGCAAGTGTTTTATCCTGTTGTTTGCTACTTCCGTTGCACAGCTTTGAATCTGCAAACCATCACTCATTGTTGAGAGCGCAGTTCAACAGCTGAAGCCCTTCTAACCGCACGCTGTTGCGATTTCGTTTTCTAAAACTATTGACTTACCTGTAGTAAAACAACGAAGCATCTTGTTTTGAATACGACAGAGCTTGTAATTAATCAAATATTGGCGAACATGAGCGTATTAATGTCGCTAAAAATGACGACAGGAGAGGTTTGTACGTCTAGTGGATGTGAATAATATGTTATTGCAATTTGGAACACTCAAAATGTCTGTTAACTGGACGGACTTACCTTAAATAGCGAAGCGTCGATCTGGCAAAGCATAAACCAACCGAAAAAGTTGTGTAATGTATTCTACATTCGAGGTAAGAAAAACAGATGTTTGGTTTACATCTTAGAGATACGAAACAGTGAGTGTTTTATTTTCATCTGTTCGCACTAGTAGCCAAATTCCCGCTTTTAAGGCCATTATCGGGTAGTTATTAATTGCCGATCCATTTGTTGAGGAAGCCCTATGTTGGTTATGAGTCTGCTGTCTACGACTCAGTTGGTCATTAATGTAAAAGTGGTGTACGAGTCTTCTGGGAGTGGGTGACACGGGAGACAGTTAACCCTCCGACAGTCGCGCATGTATCTGTGAGATACATGACCCACTTTTTCTCTAATGTTACCGCAATGAACAGTGGTAACGGTTTGCTGGCCCATGACATCTTGTGTCATACCTTTCTTATTGCTTCACAGGAATTTCAGTCTTATCCCGATACTGACAAGGTCAAAAATGAGTCAGGTGTGGGAACGTGTACTGCCTGTATCTCTCAGATACAGCGCGCCTACTCGGGTAACGCTTTGTCGCCGCTAATGACTGCAGCTGTTGCATTGTTTGCAGCGTACGCAAATTGGCTGTTGCGTTGTTGTCTTCTAAATGAAGCAACGTTTCGTTGTAGCTACGTGTACTCTCTTTCAAAATGAGTAAACGATATGATCTAGAAAATCCTAAGGATTTGGAAGAAGTACATCGCCTTCTTCTCGACGACGAGGTATCCATTGAAGATGAAGATGATCTTGCAGAAACTGATTCAGAAACCGAAGATATACTCGAAACACGATCTGTAGACTCAGACACAGATCATGAATTTGATGAAGAGGAAAATAATGAAGCGCAGGAAACTGATGAACATTACTATTTTGGTGAGTAGAAAAGACAATAAATATGCTTTCAGATGTAATAATAACAATATCTAATAATGGTATAATGTACTTATTTTTTATTTTAGGTAAGGATGGAACTAAATGTAGGAAAGTGCCTTGGAAAGCAACACAGACACGGCCTCATAATATACTAACCAAACTGCCTGGAGTAGCTGGAGACGCAAAGAAAATGGTAACTGAAATTGACTGCTGGAGCCTATTCATCAGTAATGATATCCTAGATCTAATTGTGGTCAACACTAACAGGCGTACAGCTGATCTAAAAGGAAACTTTGTTCGCGAGAGTGACTGCAAGGACACAGACGCAATCGAAATAAAAGCCTTTCTTGGCTTGTTATACCTTGCTGTTGTGTTCCGTGGTGGACGACAGAATGTTCACGACTTCTGGACAGCAGATGACCTTGGTCTGAATATTTTTAGAATTACCATGTCCGAAAAGCTTTTCCTGTTCCTAATAAGATGTGTTCGTTTTGATGATGGAGCCACAAGACAAGAACGGCGCAAGACAGACAAATTAGCAGCCGTGAGGGAAATGTTCACCGTGTGTTTGAATAACTGCAAGACACATTCTCCCTCGGTCAGAAAGTCACAGTTGATGAGCAGCTACCAGCATTTCGAGGCCGGTGTCGATTTCGCCAGTTCATACCATCCAAACCATCTAAATATGGCATCAAAATTTTCTGCCTACGTGATGCCAAGCTTTATTATACTTACAACATGGAAATATATTGTGGATTACAACCAGAAGGACCCTTTCAGAATAACAACTCCGCCAAAGAAGTAGTTCTGATACTTGCCGAACCAATATATGGGACGGGTAGAAACATTACAGCAGATAACTGGTTCACTAGTTTGGAGTTGGTAAGAGAACTGCATAAAAGGAGACTGTCGTTTGTAGGCACAATTAGAAAAAACAAGGAGGAACTGCCATCGAATTTCGTAGCACCAAAAAGTAGACACCAGTATGATAGCGTATTTGGCTACAGCAAGAATGAAACCCTTGTGTCGTATGTCCCGAAAATAGGGAAAACTGTAGTCCTCCTTTCGAGTATGCATATTTCGTCAAGTGAGGTTTCGGAAGGTTTAGAGAAAAAACCAGCAATTATTCTACACTATAACGACACCAAATCTGGAGTTGATGTAGTTGACAAACTCTGTGCAACATACAATGTAGCTAGGTCAAGAAGAACATGGCCTATGGTGATTTTTTTCCACCTGTTGAACATTCCAGGCATCAACTCAAGAGTAATTTTCTTGGGCAACAAGAATAAATACTCAAATCGGCGCGAGTACCTCAAAACTTTGGCTCTGACTCTACTGCAAGATCATCTCAAAAGAAGAGCTCTTATTATGACTCTACCTGATGATATAAAGTCAATGCTACTAAAGTATAAACCTAAAGGAAAAGAGCAAGAAAACGCTGAACAATCCTTGGAATCAGAAAACAAAAAAAGAAAAAGGTGCCAGTCATGCTACAGGGAGACAAAAAAGACTTGTCTCAGAAAGTATACATGTGAAAAATGCGGTACACATCTTTGTTTGCAAAAGCACACAAAAATAATTTGTGAACAATGTCTTTCTGTAGAAGGCAATCAGTAAAAAGAGACATGCTTTGATTAGTTCAATAATTTATTTCTATCTATAATAAAATCAATTTGTAAAAGGATTTCGTGTACTTCTCCATTACAAAATGTCAAATATTTCTGTTAATTTGAAAGTGTAATGAGCCTGATGTTCACTTCTGTATTTGTAAAATCTGTAACAATAAAGGTAACTGCAATTTAAAACAAAAGCAAAAGAAAAACAACCTGTAAACAAACAAAAAACCACAAAAATCGTCGCATGTATCCACGAGATACATCGCGACTAGTGGTGTCATGAAAGTTGACGCGCCTGCTGGAGGGTTAAGGGTAGGCATAGGATCTTCGTGACAATGCAGTGGGGCATGCGCTGGATTTCCAAAGCGCTTGCAGCTGGGATGTTCTTCTTTTACTGTCTGGGTTTCCCTGAACTGGCCGTAGTTAGCTTCAGGTGCTGTCACAGAGTTCTGGAGGATTAACTGGGGTGATCCTGATTTAGTCTGTTTGTCAGCGGTTTTCCCACGTCCTCGCTGGAACTTTTCCGATACTGAAACAGTTACAAGCAAGAAGATTACGAGGTCCTAGATATTAGTGAAAGAGGAGCCATACCCAACGTGAATGCTATGACTGTGGCGAAACGAAATGAAATTGTTGCAACATCGCTAATTAACTACAAAGTCTGACTGTTTAGCAATTTCCTGGTTTATATTTCGAGTGGAATCAATCCTAATTATAGTTTCCTTGGAAGCTGATATTTCTGCGCCGGCGCACGTGATTTTTACAAGAGCAATTTTGTTTAAGAGCTGCTGATTGTTTGTTGCTGTTTTAAAAGTAGTTAGGGTGATACAGTCCATCTGTTTGTTACCATTCGGTTGCTCGAAGTAGCGGATTTGATGAGGGATACTAAAATGAAGTGTTAGATTTCGATGTATCTTCCTGTCGCTCATATCTCTAAACCGTTACCTTTAGACCCTTAATTCTCTCTGAGACAAAGTGAAGAATCCAGCTGGTAGTAAGTCTGTTAGCGCTGCATGCTTCCCGTGCAAGTCCACTGTTGGAGTGTAATCATATTGTTGCAGAGCAGCGACCACTGATGTCAAAGTTGTGAATTATTTACCTTGTTCCATCTGTCATTGTAAGGCTGGCACTTCTTGTCAGAACTATTTCACTAATATAGCTCTCCACACAGGTGATGCGGGTCCGCCAATTGTTAACTCCTTCGGTGACAGGGGTTCAGTTACATTCGTTAAAGAATGAATGCGCTTTGCCGGCCGAAGTGGCCGTGCGGTTAAAGGCGCTGCAGTCTGGAACCGCAAGACCGCTACGGTCGCAGGTTCGAATCCTGCCTCGGGCATGGATGTTTGTGATGTCCTTAGGTTAGTTAGGTTTAACTAGTTCTAAGTTCTAGAGGACTAATGACCTCAGCAGTTGAGTCCCATAGTGCTCAGAGCCATTTGAACCATTTTTTTTTTTTGAATGCGCTTTGGTAACTTCGAGCAGCAGATCGGGTCTCATTTACCATCTTGCATCATAAAGAAATCTTTTCCAGTAAAGGATGAGAAGCTCTTGAGATCATTCTACTATTTGTGTCGTCTGCCGTCGTCGACAGCCTCCGATCTCAATGTTCGGACGAAAATATGCGCGACGTCAATAAAATAGTTCACTTCGCCGCCGAAAAGACTTCGCGCTCCAGACAATCAACAGCGTGGCGGATCGCTCTCCTCCGTTACGTTAGGTCATCGGCACAGATCTGGGCACCTGGTGTCATCGGCCAGGAATCGCACAACGTAAATCCAATCACACGAAGGGCTCAACAGAGCTTATCATAAGAAGAGTTCTGGAAGTGTAAGAGAAATGCTATCCGCACGCATCGGCAAGTGCTTTGTCCGCATTCGCTAGTCTTCTATCCGCATCCGTGTATATTAAAATTCAGCAAACCACTTAAAATCGCTCGGTCGATGGTAGACTTGCGCCTGGTCTGAATTTTCGTCTGCTGAAGTCAAGTCTCGTGTTTTACGATACTACGAGCGTAATGGCAGATCGTGAGCTCATTTTAATAATGTCATCTTCTGGTAATTGTGGTCTTCAGTCCGAACACTGATTTGATGCAGCTCTACACGCCAGCCCATCCTGTGTAAAATTTTCATTTCCCAATAACTTACTTCAATTTCAACCTACTTACTATATTCTTTTCTTGATCTCCCTGTACAGTTTTCACCCCACACACGTCCTTCCAATGCCAAACTGACAATTCCTTGATGCCTCACAATGTCTCCTATCAACCGCTTCGTTTTTTTTCTCATCTTTTTTTGTGAAGTTCTGCTTTAAATTTCTTTTCTTTCCTATTTAATTCAACATCTTCTCATTAGCTACACGATCCATACGCCTGATCTGCAGCATTCTTCTACTGCACAACATTTCGAAAGCTTCTACTTCCTTCTCGTCTGAATTGCTTATCATCCGCGTTTCACTTCCGTACAAAGCTGCACTCGAGACAAATATCTTCAGAAAAGACGTCCTAACACTTAACTTTATATTGGATGTTAACAAATCCCTCTTCTTCAGAAATGCTTTCCTTGGTACAGCCAGTTTCCAGTTTATGTCCTTTCTATGGTGACCATCATGTTACTTTACAGCGCGAATAGTAAAAACTCATCTACTACTTTTAGTGTCTCATTTCCCGACCTAATTCGCTCCGCATCACCGATTTAGCTCGACTACGCGCCATTATCCTTGTTTTACGTTTTCTGCCGTCTTATTTCTTTTCACGAAACCATCTATTCCGTTCAACTGCTTTTCTTAGTTCTTTGCCTGTCACTGACACAGTTATGATAACTTTTTATTTCCTGTCCCCGCACTTAAATTCTCTTTCCAAATTTCTCCATTGTTTTCTTCATTGTTGGCTCAATGTATAGATAGAATAACATCGGCGATGGGCTGTAAACCTGCCTCACTCCCTTCTCACCTACTGTCCTTCTGCCTTTCAGGCTCGGTTCATGTAAGCTGTATGTAACATTCGCTCCCTGTATTTCATCCCAGCTACCTTCAAAACTACAAAGAATGTAATCCCGTTAACATGGTCGAATTCGTTCTCTAAATCTACAAATGCTATAAATCTAGGTCTACCTTTCTTCAGCCTGTCTTCTAAGACAAGACTTACAGTGAACAATGCTTCGCGTGTTCGTACATTTCTCTCGAAGACAAACTGATCCTGCCCGAAGTTGGCTTCTACAAGTTTTTCCATGTTCAATTATTATTAATTTACCTATGATAGTATTGCACCAGGATTGATCATCTGCAAATCATTCCCCATTCCGTAAAAAAAAAATTCTTGCATACGGGAGTTATGTCTTTTTATAATAGCGTCTCTCACATCAAAAATTTTACGTTCTAATTTCAGGAGCTAGCAACATTTGTGGGATCCGATGGTAACTGAAGTGTCTTACTCTTAGTTAGCTATGGTATTTTACGAGTTCGACGTACCCGTTTCGGTCCATTTGCTTTATTTGCCTGGCGTGGCAGTGAAAGTGCCGGCGGATATCCCGATAACCGCTTCATTAACCGCAGCGTCGACTTATTCGGGTCGCCCGCACACCGCACTGAAACCCACAACTGTCGCCTCAGCTGCAACCAACACTTCTCGTTTATCAGGTGTATACTTGCACTTGTAAGCATTCGTAACATCAGTTAACAAGTGCTCGAAGGAATGTTCTGATACAGGATGTCCCACATAAAACTATTACGCCTCACACCCGAGATTCAAATAACAATGATGTAAGTAAATCAGTATAGATAATAGTAACGTTAAAAAACAAGTAGTTACCTATTTATAAGAGATGCTGAAAGTGGTGACCCTGGGCATCCAGGCATCGCTGACTTCGCGTAATGGCGTTACCAGCAGCACGCTGTAATTGTGCAGGTATGACGTTAATTTGTCTGGAAATTTTCTGTTTAAGATCGCCTTTTGTATGAGGACTGTCAGCAAACACTTTGTGTCGTCTGGCTGGAACGCCAAAGGTGGCTGTTGCAGTATCGGGAAGCCAAACTTAGGTTCCAAAAGAAACTAAAAGCCGTAAGGACAAGAAGCTGGGAGAGCTTTGTTCAGAATCAGTTAGCATGAGACCCCTGGGGCACACCATATAAATTAGTCAGAGAAAAGATCCGCTCTCCTATGGAATTGTCAACAGTCAGGCATGGGGACAGGATGACGGAATCCTGGCAGAAGACGGATGGGGAATCTGAAGGACAGAGGCAGCTACGACATGATGACCTCGAAGAATACAACAATAATACGGCAGTCTACCCTTTCTCAGAAGAGGAGGTGGCTGTCCACATACGATCACTAAAGAGGGGTAAAGCTCCCGGGCCAGACGGCATTGTGGCGGAGGTAGTGCAATTCCTAGCTCCCCAGCTAACTGCACCACTCACTCACCTGTGTAACGAATGCCTCAGACAACGGAAGTTCCAGAAGATCTGGAAAACAGCAAATGTTGTGATCATCAGTAAGGGCCTGATAAAGATCCAACAGAAACAAAATCATATAGACCCATATGTTTGCTGGACGTACTTGGGAAGATATTAGAAAAACTACTGGCTGACAGACTGGCTGCACACCGAGTGCTGTGTGGGATGAGCAGCAGGCAGTTTGGCTTCGGGCCTGGGCGATCGGCATCTGATGCAATCGCCCCATCATGGTACACATCAGTGGCGTCTTCGACAACATGTGGTGGCCTTCGCTCTTCACCTGCTTGCGGGAGAAAGAGTGTCCATGGCTGCTATATGGCTGCCTGAGGAGCTATTTTGAGGATCGAGAGGTCTGGCTATCTTCCCCTTGCGGGAGAATTAGAAAATCAATAACAAAGGGATGCCCCCTGGGTTCCGCATTAGGAACCCTGTTTTGGGACATCCACATGGAGTCGCTATTGGATACTTTACAACAAAGTGAAGAAGTGCTAGAGGTGATAGCCTACGCAGATGACCTCCTCCTGTTGGTTGGCGGCCGTAGTCGCGAGGACATAGAGCCCAAAATAGAAAGAGCCATGAATAAATTGCAGCTATGGTGCCAAAACACGAAAATGAAAATATCACCAAGTCAACTTACATATTACTAAAAGGACAGTTAATTAGAAACCCAACTCTGAGAATTGAGGGCTCACCGGTTCTTCGGCGACGTGAGACATTGATGACAGGTGGAACTTCGGGAAACACATTGACACCGTAACCCAGTAAGCCCTTCAAACACTAAACAATCTCATCTCCATAGGACATTAAAGATTTCATCTTCCCACTCATCTCATAAAACTATATCACAACAGTATTCTAACATCAATAGTGGGTTACTGCTCGGGAGTCTGGGCACACAGGCTCACGAGGTTGTGCCCGCCATGACAGTGAGAAGGATTCAGAGAAATATGATACTAAGATCTGTGGGGGCCAATAGAACATCCCCGGGAGAGCCCTATTAGTCATAATGGGGCTCTGCCCCCTGGACATTAAAATTCGAGAACAGGCTGTGTGGTTCTGGGCTAAGAAAGGGAATACCGCGAAGGCTGCAGAGATATTAGGCACTGGGGTTGAGGATAAGGGTAAGATAAGGTTAAGAGGCGAGCAATTGTGGCAAGAACTATGGGAAGCTGAAGAAACAGGTCGTAGAACTTTTGAACTTCTTCCTAACGTCAGGTAACGACTGGACATGAGATACTTTGAACCTACTCGATCCATTTCCTCACTGGTCATGGGCCATACCCGACATACTTATGTCGGTTCGGGAAAAAGGGCCACACCCGCGTGTGAATGTGGTGAATCAGAGGGTACTCCCGATCATGTGGTCTATGAGTGACCCCTTTTCAGTGATGTAGCATCCACATCACGTGACCAATTACCTGAACATGACACATATTACTTACTAAGACAAAGAGACACTTTTCAAACTCTTAACCAACTGTCGGATGAGGTATCACGAAAAGTGTTAAAAGAATACCTGGGGGACATAAACTAACTTAACAATTTGCGACACACCAAATACTGAATTTTGGGCCCTATTCCCATACCGCCTGTGCGTGGACAGGTCGACTTTCTTCATAGTCTGGAATCTTCCGCGTACAGGACTAGGGGGCGTAGGGTACGACATCACCGATACAGGACAAAGCACCGGACTTAGGTTAGAACTAGTCAGTAGCACTTAGACTAGGAAATTAGCTATTTAGGAACCTGCAGCGAATAACATCCTTGCCCTGCCCAGTGTCAGGGGCACGCCCATCGGGATTAGCTCGATGGGCAAGGCTCTAAAAAGTAGGTTTATAAACTACTGACACAACTGTGACGCTGGAGGCAGTAGAGTTTAGTTAAGCGTAGGTAATATAAACTTAGCATTAACAATAATAGATAAATTAGTTGCCCATTGTTATCTAGTTATAGCTGTAGCTCACTAATTAATCAAATCTGTATCTAGCTGCAATTAATGTTTGGATAAAATTAGGACCCACTAATCACTTAAGGAAGTGGGTTACGTTTGTATAATTATTATAAAATTTGCAATAAAGAATTTTTTTTAAAAGAAAACACTTTGCGTTTTACTGTGCCCCCAAAAACAACAACCACGCGATGTAAGCCCGGGGACCTTGGGGGCTAGAGGCCTCTACTTACAAGCCTGTCTTCAGGGAAGACGTTGGTGATGAGGGCCACACTTTGGTTGGATGTGTGAGCAGTTGCTCTGTCTTGATGGAATACTGCCTACAGCTTCTCTGCAGGTGTTAATTGTACATAGAAAGAGTCAACAATCTCTAGATATCTGGCACTGTTTAAGGGCCAATAATGCACATGCCGGACAGCGCACACCGAACACCTATATTCTCTGAGTCTAGAGGTTCTTCATGTAGAATATATTGGTTGTCTTGCGACCCGTATCTACAGTTCTGGGACTTCACATAACCTGAAAAATGAAACCAAGCCCCATCTGGCATGAAGTAAAGCAGGAGGTCCAAGACCGTTAGCAACTGCCAGTTACAGTAATGAATTTTTTTTCCTAATCCTCAAATTTCAGCTCTTGCACCACACTCACACGATAGGCTTTTAATTCCATGTCTTTTAGCCTCGATGACACGATGTACGAGATACACCAACCTGCTTCGATAATCTCTTTACCGACTTGCGGGTACTTCTCGTAACGTCCGTGCGAATTCTGTCTATAATTTCAGGAGTCCTCACTGTCGGTCGCGTAACCCTCTCCACATTCTGAACGGATCCTGCAGCCCTCAATTTCTTGCACAGATCTCGAATAGTGATAGTCGTTGGAAGTTTCCTACCAGAATACCTCACTAGTAATGGCGCCTGTTTTATATCAATTAGCCGTTCTAATGGAAACTACCACTTCTATAACAACTTAACAAGCTTCTCACAACCATGACGCACGAACACACAGCTGCACTCTAATATTCGATAAAATGCAGTATATCCAACTTCCGAGACAGTGTTGCCACTTCATAAGCAATTAGAGTAGAGGTGATTAACCAGCACGTGAAGCATACCACTCTTATTTGGGACACTCCGTATAGCCAGGTAGAATGCGCTGATAAGGGTAAAATATCGACCACAATAAAAGAAAAGTAGCGTTGATGCACTTTTTAATCAAGGTATGTTTTCACTGTACACAGCCTATCGTTTAAAAGTATTACACCACGATATTACATGTACCCATACTGCAAATAAGAAGACATTATTGCAATTGTTCCATAGCTGATCAGCATGTCTACCTTCCTTTCGTTGGTATATATTACACTCGCACAAGCCTTCAACTACAGACGGTTGACCGAACGGCGGGTGTGCATTTCCTTGTATCCCCATTAGTTCACTGTCAACTTAAAGATACTCAGGGTATTTGCACTTTGTGCTAGTATTTATGAATTAAAGTCAATTTTATGTTGCGTTTTTAATAATTTTATGTTCATGTAAATGGCACACTGTGATACATTTTTGAACAGACACTTTCTTGCTTAACGACACTTTCTTGATACATTTTTAGTTTGCTTCAGGACAAAAAGCTATTTGGGTGATCAAGATAACCGGAGAACCCTGTGCAAGCGCTTTATCTCGTTACACCTCGACGTCGCCGGTTGATGACATGGGGAAGATTGAGTCAACATCCAGCGAAGACGTGCAAAACTATAGAGCGTGGCTAAATCATTCTATGCCTTACGAACCAACGTAATTGTCCGCATTGTTATAGTCCACAAAAATTTATAAAAATTTAATTTTTTGCGATTCTAGGCGCTTCAGTCCGGAACTGCGCGGCCGCTACGGTCGCAGGTTCGAATCCTGCCTCGGGCATGGATGTTTGTGATGTCCTTAGGTTAGTTAGGTTTAAGTAGTTCTAAGTTCTAGGGGACTTATGACCTTAGAAGTTAAGTCCCATAGTGCTCAGAGCCATTTTTAATTTTTATATGTGGTGATTTTCTTGTGTATGTGTGTGTGTGTGTGTGTGTAAGCCCATAACACACGACTGTATTTATTGTTTCAATAACATAAGACAAGCTACATAAACATTCATTATTTTTCATTAAGCCAAAAAAATCAGCACATGCTGAAATTGACAATGAACCTGACATTTACATAAAGCAAAGGTGAGCATACATCAAGAATTGTACTGTACGGATCCCATGAAATGGGGACTCTGGGATGAGGAAAGAAAGATGTGCATTTTATTTAAATGCAATACAGCTAAATGGATCATATTTATTAACGGTTAAAAACTACAGTGGTAGTGCTAATTAACTGTACAGAGCATTATTGACAGTCGTTACTGAAGACCACCATTCACAAATGGAACACGAGGAAATACAGGGTGATTCAAAAAGAATACCACAACTTTAGGAATTTAAAACTCTGCAACGACAAAAGGCAGAGCTAAGCACTATCTGTCAGCGAATTAAGGGAGCTATAAAGTTTCATTAAGTTGTACATTTGTTCGCTTGAGGCGCTGTTGACTAGGCGTCAGCGTCAGTTGATGCTAAGATGGCGACCGCTCAACAGAAAGCTTTTTGTGTTATTGAGTAGCCGGCCGTGGTGGCCCTGCGGTTCTAGGCGCTCCAGTCCGGAGCCGCGCTGCTGCTACGGTCGCAGGTTCGAATCCTGCCTCGGGCATGGGTGTGTGTGATGTCCTTAGGTTAGTTAGGTTTAAGTAGTTCTAAGTTCTAGGGGACTGATGACCACAGCAGTTGAGTCCCATAGTGCTCAGAGCCATTTGAACCATTTTTTTTTTGTTATTGAGTACGGCAGAAGTGAATCGACGACAGTTGTTCAGCGTACATTTCGAACGAAGTATGGTGTTAAACCTCCTGATAGGTGGTGTATTAAACGTTGGTATAAACAGTTTACAGAGAATGGGTGTTTGTGCAAAGGGAAAAGTTCTGGACGGCCGAGAACGAGTGATGAAAATGTAGCACGCATCCAGCAAGCATTTGTTCGCAGCCCAGGAAAATCGACTCGCAGAGCTAGCAGAGAGCTGCAAATTCCACAATCAACTGTATGGAGAGTCCTACGAAAAAGGTTAGTTATGAAACCTGAACGTCAACTACCCGAGGCGATGGATCGGCCGCCAGGCAGCCCGTGACAGAGCACTTCATCACTGGCCTCCAAGAAGCCCTGATCTTACCCCCAGCGATTTTTTCTTATGGGGGTATGTTAAGGATATGGTGTTTCGGCCACCTCTCCCAGCCACCATTGATGATTTGAAACGAGAAATAACAGCAGCTATCCAAACTGTTACGCCTGATATGCTACAGAGAGTGTGGAACGAGTTGGAGTATCGGGTTGATATTGCTCGTGTGTCTGGAGGGGGCCATATTGAACATCTCTGAACTTGTTTTTGAGTGAAAAAAAAACCTTTTTAAATACTCTTTGTAATGATGTATAACAGAAGGTTATATTATGTTTCTTTCATTAAATACACATTTTTAAAGTTGTGGTATTCTTTTTGAACCACCCTGTATAATTGGTACTAAAAACAATTTTTTATTTCCTGCCAAACTTTTAAATTACAGGTTCCAAACAGTCAGTCACATGGTCAGCTTTATGTTAGTTACAACATAGTAGTCTTAATTTCGTTTAGGATCGTTGATTGTCACTCCTGATATGAGAATGACCATTTGTCACGGTTGAAGCTGAATGTTAAAACGTGTGTAAATTCCTATGGGACCAAACTGCTGAGGTCATCGGTCCCTAGTCTTACACAATACTTAAACTAAATCAAGCTAACTTTTGCTAAGAACAACACACATATCCATGCCCGAGGGAGGACTTGAACCTCCGGCGGGAGGGGCCGCGCAATTCGTGACATGGTGCCTCTAACCGCGCGGCCATTCCGCGCGGCGTTGAAGCTGATTAAAAATGTAATACAGGTTTCCTCAGAAAATAAAAATTGTTTTTATCAAATACAGCAATCACAAGCGTCTTCACACGAGCTGTACTTCGGAAATAACAGCATTACATGATGTACCCTCAACCACACACCATAAGGCAGTTGCAGATGTAGATGTCTAAACAGCCTTTTCGCTGATGCCCTCGCAACGTTAAACAAGTTGTCATCTTAGTGCATGCAATTTGTTGCCGCTGTATAAACTTACATGAGAGACGGACACCAGGGACGCGAGAGACGTTGAACTTCTTTGCTTTGGTGTATAAGCATTGTCTTTAGTAGTTTGGTGACGCATTTATAAGGTAGACGGTGCTACTTTTTTGCATTTTCTTCAAGTATAATCGACACGAAATAAAATAAATATTGCCTTTCCAGAAAATTTTGACAGAATAAATTTGGTACACTCATTGTCATATTAAACAGGAACCACTTCCTAATGTTTAGCTAAATTATATTTATTTAGTCACAAACCGGTTTTCCACTTCTTAGACAGTATTCAGATGACAACTGGATCACGCTAACACGTATAAAATAGCGTAAGACTTAGACAAATATCATTTATACAGAAGACACAAAAGATATAAATTGTTTAAATAGGAAAGTTTTACATTTTTTGTCTCCCAGAAATAATTACGTTAACTCAAAAAGGAACCAAGCTTTTTAGGTGGAGATGTATTTAACAAGCGATGAAAAAATAATTCTGAACTCGTAATTTCAGTCTATTATTTCTAACGAAATCTTAATTTAACAGAGGGGAAAAAGGAAACTGATTGTTATAATTTAACACTAAGCTGTGTCATGTAATTGTTGATTTCCAGCAGAGTCTCACTTCTGTTTTTCTTTACAGGATAGAAAGCTTCGCTTTCTACATCATAAGAGTGGTTATGTTTTAAAAGGTGATCCGCAGGGGCTGAATCTTTCCTTTTTAATTTCCAGCTTCTCTCGTGTTCAGTTAACCTATCATAGCTCTGCCTGACTGACCAATATATAGTTTCCCACAGTGATTGCATGTGATTTTATGTAGGTTGGGACTTAAATAGTGGCAACACTGCTGAAGAGACACTATGCAATGAAATCTACTATTGTCGCTGATAGCGCAAATTATTGACATACCCACCTTGCCTCCGAGCAAATGGACTTGCCCGTCCCACGTCACCGGCGTGCGCACAAGCGAGGGAAACAGTCACTTTTCAGCAAGCGGTCTAACGTAGCGGCGTCACTATGTTTTCGAAACAGAAACAACGGAGACCACGGCAGAACGTCAATGCGCAGTATTATTGTTCGTTTTTGGAGCATCACCTGCGACCAGCTTTGCGAAAGAAGCAGCGACACTTTCTGGGCAACCCACCCATCATTTTGCACGACAGTGCGCAGGCGCATACAGCGCAAGCTCTTCCTGCTCTGTTCGGTCGATGGGACTGGGAAGCACCGTACCACCCACGATACTCCCCGGCCTTAAGCCCTTGTGACTTTGATTTGATTCCGAAGATGAAGGAACCACTTGGTGATATTCGCTTCAGATCTGTTCCAGATATTCGACAGGCAGTGGACCTCTCCATTCGCACCATCAACAGAACAGGCTCTGCTAACGGTATACTACGCCTTCCACATCGCTGGCAACGGGTCCTACACAATGCTGGTGACTACTTTCAAGGGCAGTGACAGGTGCAAACATGTAACTCTTTTATATCGGTTGTGAATAAATAGTTGCCACTATTTAAGTTCCAACCCTCGTATATACGCCACTATGTTCCAAGGACCGCAATATGTCTTTGCTACTGCATAAAATTTTGTATATAGTGTTCGAGCTACAAAATGCTGTTATATAGTTACGAGACTTCAACTTTTTACGGAGGTTATGAGAAATTTTGCGAGGATATGGGATGACGCATCAGCTTTTGTTATTGATGACTGGTCCTTTTTGCCAGCGTACAGAAGTGGTGTAATTTCACGCATTTTCTTTTTTCATAGCATATTATCAATTATGGCAGAACTCTCGTCATTATTGGAAGCGTTATCTTCGATGGTCTGCAGTTCTGTTTGAATGGCAGTTACAGATAATAAAAGAGACAATAAAAGAGAGATTAGGCGATGCAGCTTTGAATGGAAAGCTGCATGTTTGTGGCTGTGTAAGTTCAAATGGCTCTGAGCACTATGGGACTTAACATCTGTGGTCATCAGTCCCCTAGAACTTAGAACTACTTAAACCTGACTAACCTGAGGACATCACACACATCCATGCCCGAGGCAAGATTCGAACCTGCGACCGTAGCGGTCTCGCGGTTCAAGACTGTAGCGCCGAGAACCGTTCGGCCACCACGGCCGGCGGCTGTGTAGGTGCTGGGAGCTTGCAGGGATTACTATATCTGGGAATACGATATTTCTGGAAACGCTAAATAAGTGTCTCTTTATGTTGATATGCATACAAGATCCAAGAAATTTATAGAAGAGCCTCTCAGATCCGTTGTGAACTGAATTTTCTTATGTTAGGAGTTCAGTTGCTGTAGTACCAGTCCATAAAAACAGCACATCATTCTCATATATGAAACAAATAATTTTGAAATTCAGTGCGTATTTCTGTAAGAAATTTTGTTTGAAATTGTCCTCGAAAATTTCGGATGTATACGATTGAGAGGAGAACCCACAGCTTGGTCACCAGCCAGCTGACTATGAAACTTGTTCTGAAAGTGGAATTAATTCTGTTTTTCATATATTTTAGTAGCAAATATTATATCATGTATTTCTACAGGATTTACTTTGGATTTGTGCAAAAGATCTGTTAATATGTTTATACACGGATGATTAGGAATATTTGCAAATATGCTAGTGATGTAAAACGATTTTGGTTTAGAAATGGGTAGGATTTGTATATCTTTTACTTTATCAACAAGATCTATGAATTTTTGATGCAAAACTTAGGTTGGTTTAAAATTGGTTTCCTTTTGTTGATGTAATCTTTCTCTTTCGCTAAATGTAACAAGGATCAGAAAAGGATGACACTAATGGGTTTACTGGAGTGTCATCTTTATGTAATTTAAGTGAGCCGTATCATCTAGAAGTCACTGGATTCATATTAACAAGCATACAACTGCTGATTCCAGACATAATATTTTCATATGATTTGATGGTAATGTTTACTTGCTTTTTTTCAATTTGTTAATGGCTTTTGGGCATCACCCATACAGCCAGCTTCAGACCAAACAATTATCTGTTACGTCCCTTTAATCTGAACTTAAGTCAATGATACGCAAATTAACATATTTACTACGTCATAATTAAAAATTCTTTTTTTCTATATTTTTATTTCCCCCTCTACAATAGAATCGTACTTTTATGTCTTCTGTTACTAAAAGAGTTTAAACGATTGTTGGTAAGACATTTCGAGAGTTCATCAGATGCTGTATTGGTTTCGTAGTTTCTTGATATCTTTTGTGGCAACCAAAGAAAACGTGTCTGACGTCTTCTTCACTGCCCCAGTCACGTAAAGAAGATGTGAGCATGTAGTGGCGTTAGAAATGTTGCCGAAATCTCCATTGATTGAATCGAAGACGTGCCATTGTCACTATAAACTTTTTTGCTGTATCTGCTATATTCGTACCCAGGACGTGGTCGGAGATTACGTATCATCGTGGCATAACGTGTTCCTTTAATTTCATAAGATCGTTTAGATGTTATAATCCTTATGGTATGAAGAAGGTCGTCAGGTAGCACTTTAACATACTTCAATGAGCCAGTGCATACAGCTTCTTTAACCTTGTTCATTGGATATTGCAGTCGGATCTTTGTGTAGATGCGGCAGACCGGAACTATCATGCAAATTGTTCACTTCGATAACGTAATCACTTTATAGGGAAGAACTGAACCGTTAAAGTTGTGACGTTGCTCTTCTTAAACTTGCACAACGTACTAATTTCACTGCGCAAGAGAGCGTCACTACAGGGAACAACAGTTTTTAAAACGTGGGCTATCAAATGTTTCGTAGAAATATCATCGCCTGAACACACCCGTAAGATCTACTTTTAGTTCATCTGTTTATCAGAGATTTTACACGATATTTAATATATTTAACACTTTGAGCTCCTTCGTGGTAATTGCTGTTATATTAGTTCGTGATTCGATCAGAAAGCTGTTAATTCTGAACGGGTGTTGTTGGTGGTCTATCTTTCTTTAACTGTAACCGTTTTTCATTTAGGCGCCGATACATTTGATGGACGATTGCAGTTTTGTCCTCTGTGTAAATAACATCTGTGTAAGTTGTACATCAGTTTTATCGACGTTTGCGACATTCAGTTGTCACCGGAAGATGGCCTAAGAAACCGAAAGCTGGTTCGTGACCACATAAATATAATTTTGTAGAACATAGTAAGTGTTTCGTATTAAATATTATTCTCATATTCTGCCAAGCACCGACGGAAAATTCAGTTAATATTTCATATGTAGGACTTATCTTCATTCTCACTCCAATACCCTGTTAGCAGACAGGGCCAAGAAAAGCAGTAGACCACGGAACGTCATTGAGTCGACGGTAACAGGATATCTCGAGCAAATATCACGGAATAGGAGCTGTGGTGGCGAATAAAAGCAGAGAGGTGAAACGCCAGCTTTTCGCTCCAGTGGACGCTCGGCTGGACCGTGCAGTTTAGCCTCCGGATCTGAGAAAGCTGGCCGCCTTACGTCAGATCCGCCGCTCCACCGAGCATTACCCAAAAACAATGAATCACTCTGAAGCGTGCCGACTGAAAGTGTCACGATAGAACGTAAATTTAAAACGCGCCGACTCATCCTCTCGGCCTTGAACGGAGTCAGTGGAAGAATCCAGAAAGACTCAGAAAAACGAGCGGAGGACTTCTACAACAATAGCCGTTAGTTACGCTTCGGAGGACGGACCTGTCACTGGGCAAAATGCTGTTGGCAATCGCGAGAGAAGCGGGAGCCTTTTTTGTTACATCGGGCCACCGGATCTGCAAATGTGACGCAAGAGACACGCCCATGATTCGCATCAGTGATGTAATTCGAACTGATGTCAATGGCGTTCCGTAAATCACTGTAGTAGCTACTTTTCCTACATTCAGGGTGATATGATAGTGTTCCAATGTCTTGCCTTGTCCCTCATTTAGCCTTTGGAACAAATGAAAATACCTAAATCTGGACTTCTTCTGAACGGTGATGGGCTGGGCGCATGTTTTACTATCTAAAGTGATTGACGGTAATGAGTTTTGTGAAGTGTATAAAAATTACTGTTACGTATATGATTGTGATAATCCTCACTAGCTTTCTAGCTACTCTTTACCACCCTGTGTTCCGCTTCCGATGCGTCCTAACAAAAATGCTACAGTTTCTAAATCCGAACTTCTTGAAACCTTTGATTCAACTGCCGTAGAAAAGCAAAGAGATGTGCATTTAATTTCGCAGATTTCATTAGAAGATCAGCGATCATCTCATTCATCGATAAAAAATTGCTCAAGGGCGAGTAGACCTCACACACCGATGGTTCAGTAGAAACTTAATTATGTATACAGACATTTCATTCATCTCAGATATCGGACCCAAGAGTTCCAAGACTTTCGAGAATGTTTTAATTTTAAATTCAATTTTTTTTTGTCTTAACGAACTGACAGACACACAGTCGTGTAATATGACAAAAATATATTTTTTTCGTGTGATACAATTACAAATTGACAATTTTCGTATTTTTTTCCTTTACTTGTATTATGGAACCTTGTTTCTTGCCAAATTTCATGATTCCAGGTCAATAGGAAGCACACTATACGTTTTGGTGAATGAGTTTGCAGCTATCGAAATACACTGAGGTGTCAGAAGTCATGAGATACCTCCTAATATCACATTGGGCCTCCTTTTATCCAGTGCAGTGCATCAACTCGACGAGGCATATACTTGTAGTTGGGAGTCCCCTGTAGAGATATTGAGCCCTGCTGCCTCTATAGCCGTCCGTAATTGCGAAAGTGTTGTCGGAGCAGGATTTTGTCATGAACTGACCACTCGAAATTTCCTCGTCGTTTGGCTGAAAATCGTCTCCAAGTAGCCGAGCGTAACCATTCCCAGTCAAAGAGCGGTTCCCTTCAACCAGGGGGCCCAGTCCATTCAATGAAAGCACAGGAGCCGCCACCAGCTAGCACAGTGCCTTGTTGTCAAATTGGGTCCATGGCTTCGTGCAGTATGCTACTATCAGCTCTTACTAACTGAAAACGGGACTCATCAGACCATTCCACGAATGTCCAGTCGTCTAGGGTCCAACCGATACGGTCACGAGCCCAGGAAAGGCGCTGCAGACGACATTGTGCTGTTAGCAAAGCCACTCGCGTCGGTCGTCTGCTGCCATAGACCATTAACACCGAATTTTGCCCCACTGTCCTGAAGGATACGTTCGTCGTACGTGCCACATTGACTCCTGTGGTTATTTCCCGAAAACGCCGCTGCTCTCGGTCGTCAAGCGCAATCCGTCGGCCACTGCGTTCTCCGAAGTAATGCCTGAAATTTTGTATTCTCGGAACATTCTTGACACTGTGGATCTCGGAATACTGAATTCCCTAGCGATTTCCGAGAACACATGCCCCATACGTATAGGTCCGCCTACCATTTCGAGTTCGATTTCTGTTAAATCCCTCCGTGCGGCCATAATCTCGTCGTAAACGTTTTCCTATGAATCGCGTGAGTACAAATGACAGCGACGCCGAAGCACTGTCCTTTTATACCTTGTGTACGCGATGCTACCGCCATCTGTATGTGCGAATATTGCTATTCCGTGACTTTTATCATCTCGGTGTGTGTTACATAAGTGGTCGTATCTTTTGATTGCATTCACTTAGAACCTTAAATTTTTTACATCGCCAAGACATAAATTGCAACTTGATTCGTGTACCCTTTTATGAGAAAAAGGGTTCTTAACAGTCGGACAGCAGAGAGACGGATGAACGAGAAATGGATTTTTTAAGAGCTTCGTTTTTACCAACTGAGACACGGAACCCTAATAATGAACAACGCCACAAAGATCGAACCCAAAGAATGCTCATGTGTGACTTCGTCCTGAACATAATGAGTTAGCCGGCCGTAGTGGCCGTGCGGTTCTAGGCGCTACAGTCTGGAGCCAAGCGACCGCTACGGTCGCAGGTTCGAATCCTGCCTCGGGCATGGATGTGTGTGATGTACTTAGGTTAGTTAGGTTTAATTAGTTCTAAGTTCTAGGCGACTGATGATCTCAGAAGTTAAGTCGCATAGTACTCAGAGCCATTTGAACCGTAATGAGTTAGAGTACACTCGTGGGGCGGGCCGATGTGGCCGACCGGTTCCAGGCGCTTCAGTCTGGAACCACGCGACCGCTCTGGTCGCAGATTCGAATCCTGCCTCGGGCATGGAGGTGCGTGATGTCCTTAGGTTTGTTAGGTTTAAGTAGTTATAAGTTCTAGGGGACTGATGACCTCAGATGTTAAGACCCATAGTGCTCAGAGCCATTTGAGCCATTTTGAGTACACTCGTCGACCCGATCACCCCTCGGACAGCTACCCGCGACTCTTCATATTGACAGCCTGAACACTTGTCAGATTTCGTTAGTAGCTCCTGTTGCGGTTTTCCCCCTTACAAGCAGAAACTGTTAGCACCACTTCATGGCAGTCCCAAAGAAGACAGCATCACCTTGCCTGATGATCGCTAAATCCCTGAATCTTTCTCGGCGGTCAAGAAATCCACCTGATTTCGTTGCTTACTTTGCTTCATATGTCAGAGTAGTGATACACGCAGCACTCGCCCATGTCATTAGGCCGCTAAAGATATCATCCGTCACGGTCAGACATAACTGTGACATTTCCGCTGCTACCTATGTTCGGCGGGCCTTTTGAATTTTGGTTTTCGCTGGTGTCCCTAAAGTATGTCGGAAGGGATCCTTTGAAAACTCACTGCCAATTTCCCTCCATGCGTTACCGTACTGAGTTCGTCCTTTCTAAGGACCACGTCGTCCTTTCCTCTCCCTCGCTGTCAGAAATAGAACACACAATTTGATGAAACATGAAAACACGCAGAATAAAGTCTACCTAATTCCTGAAAGACACTCATCCAAATACGTTAAAGTGATGTTATAATGTGGAAATACTCAGCAAAAATAATACTTCATTGACGATAACCAATATATACATCTAATATTTACTGTCCAATAAAAGACCGATAACGAGAAGAGACTTGTATTAAAAAACAATTATGTTTCGTCCACCATTCTTCCAACCGGCAGACCATCCTGAACGAGAAGACCTAGGAGGCAGCGCTCAGACGGCGGGAGAACGTACGTTGTACCTGGACCGCGCGCGGGGCGCGGACCGCACCGACTCATAGGAAGCGCCTGAGGGAGGAGCGGGAGGGGGATTGTCCTATATATACATTGCGCCGGCCCACCGTCGTTCAGTCGACGACTAAGTCGAAGAGAAAATCCCAACACCCAATCCATCATCCTGTTCCTTCCCATATAACACCAAACTTCTCGCCTACCTCAGGCAAGTACCAGACACACTCACAACAATCATCACAAATCACAGACACCAAATCTATAGAAAAATCACACACACACGTTCACAGGGGAGTAAAAGCCGAAAGGCTACAGACTCCCCCTCACACTTCCCCAAAGAGGGGAAAGTAACAGATGAGAGCAGCAGCGTCGTTCAGTACATCAGCGCACCTGATGATGGCAACGTGGTCGATTGCCGAAATATTGTGTCCTATGCACACTCATACCAGGCTGATCATCCGAGATTTATTTCGTTATAAGATACGCCTGGAAAAATTGAAGAATCACATCGAAGCATAGGCTGATACAATGAACCAGACAGCTAGTTATGAATAATAGAACGCTTTTTCGTTATAGAAATTCTGTTTTAGCGTCGAAGTCACTGCAGAAAGTCCTTATACAATCTGTTATCCTTTTTTCATATATTCTATACTGCCGGAAGAAATAAACATCTAGAGGCTGTACGTATTTTCTTCTTCTTGGCGGAGTGATCACGCATTCAATGTCTTTACCCACAAATGAGTCATTCACTATTGTTGCGTCCTTATGAGCATTCCAATACTCACAAAGATATATACTCTTCTCGTTTTTGCGGTACTGTCATTAATAACAAACACAAAAAAGCATTTTCAACGGTCTTTTGGCATTTTCTCGCTCGTTATAGACTCCAAAATATACACTCCTGGAAATGGAAAAAAGAACACATTGACACCGGTGTGTCAGACCCACCATACTTGCTCCGGACACTGCGAGAGGGCTGTACAAGCAATGATCACACGCACGGCACAGCGGACACACCAGGAACCGCAGTGTTGGCCGTCGAATGGCGCTAGCTGCGCAGCATTTGTGCACCGCCGCCGTCAGTGTCAGCCAGTTTGCCGTGGCATACGGAGCTCCATCGCAGTCTTTAACACTGGTAGCATGCCGCGACAGCGTGGACGTGAACCGTATGTGCAGTTGACGTACTTTGAGCGAGGGCGTATAGTGGGCATGCGGGAGGCCGGGTGGACGTACCGCCGAATTGCTCAACACGTGGGGCGTGAGGTCTCCATAGTACATCGATGTTGTCGCCAGTGGTCGGCGGAAGGTGCACGTGCCCGTCGACCTGGGACCGGACCGCAGCGACGCACGGATGCACGCCAAGACCGTAGGATCCTACGCAGTGCCGTAGGGGACCGCACCGCCACTTCCCAGCAAGTTAGGGACACTGTTGCTCCTGGGGTATCGGCGAGGACCATTCGCAACCGTCTCCATGAAGCTGGGCTACGGTCCCGCACACCGTTAGGCCGTCTTCCGCTCACGCCCCAACATCGTGCAGCCTGCCTCCAGTGGTGTCGCGACAGGCGTGAATGGAGGGACGAATGGAGACGTGTCGTCTTCAGCGATGAGAGTCGCTTCTGCCTTGGTGCCAATGATGGTCGTATGCGTGTTTGGCGCCGTGCAGGTGAGCGCCACAATCAGGACTGCATACGACCGAGGCACACGGGGCCAACACCCGGCATCATGGTGTGGGGAGCGATCCCCTACACTGGCCGTACACCACTGGTGATCGTCGAGGGGACACTGAATAGTGCACGGTACATCCAAACCGTCATCGAACCCATCGTTCTACCATTCCTAGACCGGCAAGGGAACTTGCTGTTCCAACAGGACAATGCACGTCCGCATGTATCCCGTGCCACCCAACGTGCTCTAGAAGGTGTAAGTCAACTACCCTGGCCAGCAAGATCTCCGGATCTGTCCCCCATTGAGCATGTTTGGGACTGGATGAAGCGTCGTCTCACGCTGTCTGCACGTCCAGCAGGAACGCTGGTCCAACTGAGGCGCCAGGTGGAAATGGCATGGCAAGCCGTTCCACAGGACTACATCCAGCATCTCTACGATCGTCTCCATGGGAGAATAGCAGCCTGCATTGCTGCGAAAGGTGGATATACACTGTACTAGTGCCGACATTGTGCATGCTCTGTTGCCTGTGTCTATGTGCCTGTGGTTCTGTCAGTGTGATCATGTGATGTATCTGACCCCAGGAATGTGTCAATAAAGTTTCCCCTTCCTGGGACAATGAATTCACGGTGTTCTTATTTCAATTTCCAGGAGTGTATATTCGGTGGAAGATTGTCTTGATTTTTAACTTTCGGCCGAATGTTTTTCGTCGAGACAAATATACAGCTTTTTTTGTTAGGTGTCCACTCACTGAAAGTCCAACATCTATTGTATAACTATGAGTTGTATTGCGTGCGGAATGTATAAAGGCAATTGTTGCTTTCTCCCCTTTTTTACATAGCCTTCCCCTCCAAAATGTGCAAGAATTGATTTACAATCAGTCAAAAACCACTTTGGCTTATAATTAAACACAACAGACCAAAAATAAATCACGGAGAACTGTAATAAGACGTCGAAAGTCAATAGTCAGTTCACACGACGCAGCTGAATCAGTTCTCCATAAAAGGAGACAACGGAAAGAGAATAAATGCTTTCATTCAGAAAACGTTTCATTACACCCACACTACCATTTTGACACGCACATAGAAATCATAGTGCGCAGTCA
This sequence comes from Schistocerca nitens, assembly GCF_023898315.1. Lineage (NCBI taxonomy): Eukaryota > Metazoa > Arthropoda > Insecta > Orthoptera > Acrididae > Schistocerca > Schistocerca nitens. The sequence goes on along the minus strand of NC_064615.1, from coordinate 309,019,827 downwards.
TAGTAATCATTGCAGACACTTGATAGCTCAAACGCAATTTTGCAAGTGAAGATCCACAGTTTTAAGCAAAATAATTTAATGAAGTTGCTCAGTGTAATGCAATGTGGAACAAACTTTAAATAGTTTCTTACTGGAAGTGTCCGCAAGTATTTGCAGACTTGCAAAGTTTCGTTTCTGTAAACTGTTAACGGCATTAATGATTTGTGGAATTCCAACATTCTGCTAACAAATGAATCAATGAATCAATGATATAGAATACTTAAATGTGAACTGTTTAGCTGTAAGTATATAAATATTTTACCGGGAAATTATATCATAAATCATGCGACAAAGCCTCAGGCAATGCTTTGAAAATGAACAAATACGGTCGAAACTAATCATCATTAACTCAAATTTGAACGCATCTAAGACAGAAAATTAAAGAAAAAGTAAGAATACGGACTGCTTGATTACTCAACACACAGGACTGATTGTAATCAACATGAATGGACGGAGTAAGGAGGCCGAAAACTTGGTTTTAACTTAATGTCATATCTGCGTTTCATAAACATTGATTCTAATCAAGTGATCCGGATTCACACAGAAGCGACACCCTTTCATAAGTTGCAGAAACAATGCTGACGTTTTAACATTGCAGGCATTATAAAATATCTGCAGTGGGCATCTCCATTCCCAGGCCATAATTATGAGCAAACCACCGCTCATTTAAAAATCTTGGGCGTATTTCTGACTCAGCTTTCGCATCTTTAACAGGACAATGAGTATGTTTTGAAAATTAATCGCAGTAACCGGGCCAGGAAACTTGCGTACGTCTGCTCTTGTTGTGTGGTGGTTCTGCATCCCCCTGTATCTCGCTTCTCACTGCGCTCCGCGAGCACCAGCAGTCAGAAAGCTATTACGACAATTCGCACATGACAACTCGTCTCAGGCAAGCACATTTAACAGCAGTTACAATTAGCCTACTGTCAGCTGGGACAAGTTTGCTACGTGGTTCAACAGTGCTAGTTTTTTAAAACGATTACGTTTCGTACTCTGACAAGATTCTTGAACTAACCAATACAGGCTTCACTGTTTGCATCGCAAGCAGAACGGATTTAACAATCGCTGTTTCACGCGTTTTCTAATTGTCACTAGATTAATAGTCCTTATAAGAGTTACTGCTTTCGATTTGGAGGAAATTTAATTTCGATTGTAAATATTACTCCACATTTAGGTTAATGCACCATGAAACATGATGAAAACGAGACAACTCTGACAGCCAAGAAATTTGTTATTTTCTCAGTTGCTGTCACTGTTCTCAGATCGTAGGTTTTTCGTCTTGTGATAAAACGTCAAGACTTATTACTATCAATCTGGAGGCCGTGGATACCAAAATTATGACCATATTAACGCTACTTAGAAGCTTGCTACCTACGCAGTAGCTAGTAACGAAAAGGGCAAGTGAAAGGTACAGTGTTCCGTTTAGAACCACTGAAAAGAAAGTGGCTCCATTCAAAGACGCTATACTGAAATGAGCAGTGATGAGGAAGAAGCAGTGCCGGTTTAAGGCGCAAGCGATACATGCCACCGCTTGGGGCGCCACAATTACGGGGATTTCTATACAGGACGTATTACTAAAGTAACGACGGCATGGTGCACCAAGCTGAGAAGAGCGCCAGAGCCGCCCAAGTGCAAGATATGCACGCAGTGCGTATCACAATTAGTGGCGAAAACCGACTCGGATATCCACGAATCGACCCTGGAAAGAAGAGTGCCTCAAATAAGTCAAAAAATGTTCAAATGTGTGTGAAATCTTGTGGGACTTAACTGCTAAGGTCATCAGTCCCTAAGTTTACACACTACTTAACCTAAATTATCCTAAGGACAAACACACTCACCCATGCCCGAGGGAGGACTCGAACCTCCACCGGGATCAGCCGCACAATCCATGACTGCAGCACCCTAGACCGCTCGGCTAATCCCGCGCGGCCTCAAATAAGTCCTTGTCCTTCTACGGAGCCGGAAAATTCGAGGTTCCATATGTTTGCACAACTGAAAAAGAGAAAAGGTTATACTTCCCAAACTTGCCTGATGAAAATTTACTAAATGTGCAAAACATTACGTGTATAACCGTCTTTACAATTAAATCTAGCAGAAACTGGCCTTTCTAGATGAAAATTTTCCTTTACTCTGTCAGTTTCAGATGTCTGTTTCAACAATTATTGTGCAACATTTATGACACGTCTGTGGCATCTATCAACATAGGAAAAAACAAGTGCGAATTTCCCATTGGAGAAGGAGTAAAGCAGGGCGATCCTGTATCCCCGAAGTTGTTTATAGCAGTTCTCGAGATGGCTATGTCCAAAATAATTTTGAACAACAGAGCAATAAAGATAAATGGTAAAAGGTTCACCAACCTGAGATTTGCTGACGATACAGTGGTCCTAGCTAACAGTAAGATGGAAATGCAGTCCTCTTTAAAAGACTTAACAGATCGTTGTCAGGAAGGTGGACTTAAAATAAATCACTCTAAAACTAAGGTTATTCATAATAAGTTGGTAGCTGCAGGACAAGTAACACTGAACGGCAACATCCTAAACAATGTTACAGAATACATTTATCTGGGGCAATTAATTAACACAAAAGGGGATTTGAAACCTGAAATTTTTCGTCGTATTAAACTGGGTTCGAGGGTTTACGGAAGGAATGCAACAGTTTTCAAATCTAACATGCTAGTCTACTTAAAGAAGACAGTTTCTGATCAGTGTGTCCTACTGGTTTTAACGTGCGGGTGTGAAATTTGTACTTTAAATGAATTCTTCAAAAGGAAACTTAAAACTGCTCAGAGAGCTAGGGAAAGGCCAATGTTAGGTCTCACTAAGAAACATCGACAGGAAAGTGAAGACATTCGACCATTAACAAATGGTTCAAATGGTTCTGAGCACTATGGGACTTAACATCTGTGGTCATCAGTCCCCTAGAACTGAGAACTACTTAAACCTAACTAACCTAAGGACATCACACACATCCATGCCCGAGGCAGGATTCGAACCTGCGACCGTAGCAGTCGCGCGGTTCCGGACTGACCAGTAACAGGAGTAAAAGATATATAGAACCGGTTAAGGCTCTAAAACGCAGTGGGCAGGACATATTCCACGAAAGAAAGATGGAAGATGGACAAAATCGGTTTTAGAGTGGAGACCCAGAGAAAAACGGAGACCACCAGGAAGAACACCTGATCGCTGGGATAAGGAACTCAGGGAAGTTGCGGGCTTCAGCTGGCAGAAGACAGCAGCGGACAGAGATGCATGTAAAAAACCCTTAAAATGTATTTAATAATCTTGTATAGATTGAATTAGCTGAACAATAAATAAATAAATGTACATACCCTTCTAACAAAGTATTTCAGGAGTTTTAATGGTTTAAATAATCTTTTGTCTCGTATATTTGGTGATTTCCACTGGTTTCAAGACATCTGGGGAACTTGCTCGGGTTTTTTTGGTGATTTTGCCATCACTGTTTGCGGTGCTTCCAAAATTTATAATTCTTCCATAAACTGTGAAACTAGAGGTAAAGGCTAACGGTTTATGATGATCTTAAAGCAATTCGTTCACTTATCACTATAGTCGAAACAAAGAAAACGTGGCAAGGTTGTCTGTGTTGATGGTACAGTTTCCGAATGTTTAATTTCATAAATTTACGTCGAACAATTTTGAGAATTTAACTTTGTAAACAAAATAAATACTAGTAAATTATCGTCAAGGCATAAAATGCATTTACCTGAATCGATTGCCTTATTTACAAGACAAAAATTAAGGATGATTATAGTTACAATTTCTCAGTTTATCTGAATGAATATCTTCCAGTGCGCTTTACTATGCTGACACTGACGCACAAGAAGGACCTTGATCCTGCTGTCATGTCCCGTCATCTGGTTATGGTCCACGGCAAGGAGAGCTTAGCCTTTCTAGTCACGCAAAACGTGTAGGAAGAGAGTACATGTCTTCCAGTATGACAAATGATTATGCCATACGCCATAAGTAGATCCAACACACTTCGGTGCACTCGTAATGCAAAATGTTCATGTCGCCGTCCCCATCCACTTCCATCAGTCCTGAGATGCGATGAGTCAGAAGACGTAAGGTTGTTGAACATAACCAGTGCATAAGAAGCGCAGGTGAAAGCCCGCGAACCGTGCAAGGCGACGGAAATGCCGCACGACCTTCTGTACTGAGATGAAGGCCGGTCGTGTTAGTCGTATTATGCACACCCAGAAGGACGAAGAAGAAGACTCAGAACAGCAGAAGCTCCGCCGTCGCTCCTCTGATCTAGCAACATTGCTTTTAGTCTCTGGGTCCGCCCTAGTTTGTAAGTTTCTGATAATACGCAATCCACATTCTTCATCTACATACACACTCCGCTAGCCACCAAGCGATGTGTGGCGGAGGGCACAATTCGCACCAAAGTCATATCCCCCCCCCCCCTCCTCTGTTCCACTCGCGGATGGCACGAGGGATAAACGACTGTCTGAACGCCTCAGTACGAGCTCTAATTTCCCTTATCTTTGAATGGTGATCATTGCGCGTTTTGAAAGTTGGTGGTAATAATATATGCTCTACATCCTCGGCGAAGATCGGATTTCGGAATTTAGTGAGCAGCCCCTTCCGTTTAGGGCGTCGTCTATCTGCAAGTGTATCCCACCTCAAACTTTCTAAGAGATTTTTAACGCTCTCGAGATGGCTAAATGTACCAGTCACGAATCTTTCCGCTCTTCTTTGGACCTTTTCAATCTCTTGAATGAGACTCGACTGGTAAGGTTCCCATACAGACGAACAATACTCTAAGACTGGACGAACTAACGTATTGTAAACAATCTCCTTTATTGAAGGATTGCATCGCTTCAGGATTCTACCAATAAACCGCAATCTAGAGTTCGCCTTGCCCGTTACTTATGTAATCTGATCATTCCATTTGGGATCATTTCGAATAGTCGCACCCAAATACTTGACGGACGTTACCGCTTCCAAAGACTGGGCATTTATTTTGTACTCGTACGTTAATGGGGATTATCGCCATGTTATACGCAGTAGGTAACACTTCTAATATTGAGAGATATCTGCCAGTCATTACATCACGCATTTATTTTCTGAAAACCTCATTGATTTGTTCACAACTTTCGTGTGATACTACTTTCCTGTAGTTACAGCGTCATCGGCAAACAATCTAATGCCGCTGTCAATACCATCAACCACATCGTTTATGTAAATCGTAAAGAGCAGCGGACCTATTACGCTGCCCTGGGGCACACCGGAAGTTACGCTTGTTTCTGTTGAAGTCACCCCATTCAAGACGATATACTGCTCTCTGTCTGTTAGAAAACTTTCTATCCAACCGCATATGTCATCGGATAGACCGTAAGCGCGCAGTGTGCTATCCTTCTATATTTCTCTCTGCAGCCTTAACATACTGCGCTTTACTGTACATGCCTTACTTCAAAGAGACGAACTTCTTCGTCACTTTAAACTTCATCCTATTCTCAGAGATTATAACGTCTGCTCGAGCATGCTTTTCCATATGATTCTACTTGCGTATGGATTTCGCTGCTTATTTACTCAAACATCCCATTTGGCCTCTCGCGCCTGAACAAACCCCGTCGCGCACCTTATCACTGCAGACTAGCATAAGATTGCAATCCAACCTAGGACTTCGTCTCGACAAATAGTGCCTCTAAGTGCTAGTCTTATCTTCTTTTTTACAAGCTGTCATAGTAAAAAGCCAGTCCTATATCATTTCGAAGAAATGTCTACACCGCTCCAGCTTAAATTGCAACTCACACTAACACATCCACAGAAAAATCCTTGATAATTCTTGCACTCTCATTTGCGGTTACTTCACTTCACGAGATTATACGATCGGAGTAATACGAGAAAGGCACATTTACCTAGAGCACATTGAAGTCGGAGTGTGAAAGTTAAAGATTAGGAGGTCAAGAGCCATCTGCTATTCTAAAGGCTTTGCCCCACTCTTGCGGGGAAAGGGCAAAGGGAAAGACGTTGAGGAGGCAGTAGTCAAGTATGACGACACCTTAAGGTGGTCAGTGAGCTTCAGGTTCTGGTGAACTATTGCTGTTAGAGACGCCTTAATACGGCTTCTAATTCGCTAATGCTCCAAAAATTCCAGCATTTCTTGGACAGATAGACTGCACTGGACAGAGAGGCACGTCGCAAAACTAGAAAACATATTTGTTTGACGTAACACCAGTAAAAAACGCCTGGCAGTAATTAATGATCACATCAGTCTGAATCAGGAGATAATTACGTAGTGCAAATGAGTATAATTCAAACACATAGTTTTTCGCACCCAATCACACAATTCACTTCGGGGTGTTATGGAATAATATTTACATTTATAAGCACAATTTACTTGTGGGACGATTGAAAAGTACAGACAAAAACGAATAGAAGCTGTAACTTATTTCTCTTAGTTACTTCTTGTGAGAATGTAGTTTATAATTTTTTTCTGTACTAAAAAATAAAATAAACAATGTGTCAAACATGAAAGAGTAGGGTAATACGTAATCTGGGTGGGGGGAGGGTAATTAGGAAACAGATCACAATGCACATTTGAAAAAAAAACGTGTACAGAGGCTTAGACGATACATTATGTGCAATATAATTCGCAATAGAGTTTTGCAGTTTAGTAAGAGAACTTATCATTTACAGTTGAGGTGGACCCACAGAAAGCGGGCCAATCTCTCGCTGTTTGGTTTCGTAAATTTTTCAGTGGCAGAGGAGACTTTAGACATTGTCGTCTTCCGTTGCAGTAGACGGTATGAAGTCGCATTTCAGGCGACCCATCAGAATGGAAAGATTTATCACCGCCACTTGTACCATTGCAGTTTCTTAAAAGATATCTGTTACTTCTGTTGTCGAATTGTTGAGAGGTTTCCAGTTTCTTGCATTTTAGGTTTTCGTACTTAGGAACGTTTGTCGCCTTTGGGCTGTTGCCTAGCTCTCAGTTCGACCCCTAGCTGGAGGTGAGTATCGATGATTTCCCAGCTTCACAGCTTTTCTATCTCCACTAAAACCTTTTTTTCGGTAGTGATCATATCTCCAAGTCTAGAAGCAAAGTTTTTGATGAATAATGAGCAGGTATACAAAAGCACTTTTTAGAATAAGGAATAATTGCATCAGAAATTTTAGATGAACAATGAACAGGGTATGTTGCTGTTTGCAGCGTAACGGTAGCGAGGGAGCAAGAAAATCTCCACTGGAGAAAACATCCCTATTTAAAAGGAAAATGTCAGACAGTTCCATGGCATCATAAACTTTCAAGGACTTTTAATGGGCCCATATTTTCTTATTAAAATACTAAATTTATAACATCATTGTTGGGCTTTTGTGCTGCACGCAACTCTAGAAGAAGAGCGTGGTGCACTACTTAAAAGTTGTTCATTCGTAGTTTTTCTTGGAAAAATCACTAAAGGAGGGAGAAAATTGTCTCTGTACCAATAAATGAACTCATTTGAACAGGGGATTTGTTCCTTTCCTTTTACATCATTTATGTGGGAAACTTTACTTTGAGAAAATTTACTTTGTATTAATGATCAATCAGGTGCATGTGCATTATCCAGTTACCATGATAATTTTTTTTATTTTTGAAAAGGTTATTCAAGAGGTCGGAAAACTTGTGAACTTCCTCCTCCCTAAATCCTCTGGCTCTTGCAAACGAAGTACGTACAGGCTTCCAGATGTATAGCTCGGGATTTACTTTCATGAAGGCATAAAACCAGTCCTTTTCCGTCATTTCATCCTTCAGAAAAGGGTGAGATATGTTGTTACAGATAGTAAGTTCATATGCTAATATGGAAACGTCATTTTGGTAAATCTATAATACATAGCCCCTATTTGAATGGGTAATTCGGCAACTCTTGCTCTAATTTTTTAGAAAACCGGCTTACATACAACGGTGATTGATGGTGCTAAGTTCGCATCTTGCTCTTTATTGTTGGCAACGCGAAAAAGACAAGCTCTTGGGCAGCCCATCTTGTTCTCACATGCAGCGGTGATAGATCTGGGCATCTAGGCCGGACTCCAAAGCTTCCGCCTTTCTCGTCTGCCATCTTCAATGGCATATCTGAAAACACAAGGATATTTTTCTTCTTTATTTCTTTAAAACATGTTAAATTAACAAATACTTTTGGTCGGATAATCGGAAAACTTAGTATGCCACGCAATTTGTTAGACCATCGTGGAAAAACAACCTTTCTATCAAACTTCCTGGCAGATTAAAGCTGTGTGCCCGACCAAGACTCGAACTCGGGACCTTGCCCGCGAAAGGCAAAGGTCCCGAGTTCGAGTCTCGGTCGGGCGCACAGTTTTAATCTGCCAGGAAGTTTCATATCAGCGCACAGAGTGAAAATCTCATTCTGGAACCTTTCTATCATTAAGAATAAGTCGGCAACTAAAAGTGTGCTTCACGTGGAATGTCAGTGTCCACAGTACTGTATGGTAAGTAAATTCAAACACTTGTAGGTTGCCTTACTTGTGAAGAGACTTGTACAGGATAGAGTAGCGCGAAGAACTTCATCAAACCAACTTTCGGACTGAACATTTGGAGCATCGTGGCCAGGGCCCTCGAACCATCTCGGGATTTTGACGCTCTAAAGCGCCAATTGGCCAGAACTTGGCACGTTATCCCTCAGGAGGCCATCCAACAATTCTATCAATCAGTGTCAAGCCGAATAACTGCTTGCACAAGAGCCAAATGTGGACCAACACCTTACTGAATTGCTCAATTGCAGCGAAATGCAGGAAGAGCTGCAGCGGATAGGCACTTGGTGCAGGGAGTGGCAACTGACCCTTAACATAGACAAATGTAATGTATTGCGAATACATATAAAGAAGGATCCTTCATTGTATGATAATACGATAGCGGAACAAACACTGGTAGCAGTTACTTCTGTAAAATATCTGGGAGTATGCGTACGGAACGATTTCAAGTGGAATGATCATATAAAATTAATTATTGGTAGGGCGGGTGCCAGCTTGAGATTCATTGGGAGATTCCTAAGAAAATGTAGTCCATCAACAAAGGAGGTGGCTGACAAAACACTCGTTCGACCTATACTTGAGTATTGCTCATCAATGTGGGATCCGTACCAGGTCGGATTGACAGAGGAGATAGATAAGATCCAAAGAAGAGCGGCGCGTTTCGTCACAGGGTTATTTGGTAACCGTGATTGCGTTACGGAAATGTTTAGCAGTCTCAAGTGGCAGGCTCTGCAAGAGAGGCGCTCTGCATCGCGGTGTAGCTTGCTGTTCAGGTTCCGAGAGGGTGCGTTTCTGAATGAGGTATCGAATATATTGCTTCCCCCTATTTATACCTTTTATACCTCCCGAGGAGATCACGAATGTAAAATTAGAGAGATTCGAGCGCGCACTGAGGCTTTCCGGCAGTCGGTCTTCCCGCGAACCATACGCGACTGGAACAGGAAAGGGAGGTAATGACAGGGGCACGTAAAATGCCCTCCGCCACACACCGTTGTGTGGCTTCCGGAGTATAAATGTAGATGTAGAATTTGTGAAGCCCTTTCTATTGAATAAATCATCCAGTTTTTCTCAAACTGTTATCATTTTCTTGTCTGTACTTGTTCATCAAATCTTCCGATTACCGTCCCATTCGGGTAATTGCTTTGTGGTGCGTCGTTTTTGTCTTCGCGTGTTTTTACTATTCTTCCAAAGTACCCTGTATTAATTTGACAGTTATTCGGACACAGCGCTTCCTAATAATTATTTCGCATCGTACTGCTTTGCTGCTTCGTTTGATGTTAATAACATTTTCAAGATTTATAGACGGTAGTAAAAGTCAATGCATAGAACATTTCGGAAGAACTGCGTTTGTTTTATTGGCTAACAATGATGCATGGCGTAGATGGGGCCATCACGTTCTCCAACGACTACAGTGTACATATTTTCCACCAGATAGCAGTTGGGAATCAAAATTTGCAGACCTCTTGGAAGTAGTGTTAGGTTTTTTTATTAATTTTTCCCCAGTTGTTACGTGTATGACTAACTTTTCTAATTAGTTACGATCTGGCTTACCACATCTGCTTGCTCGAAGTTACCGTCAATAAAATATTAGTGTAAATACCTTCACACAGAGTTATCTAAACCGACAGGCTTAAAATGTCACGTAGTACAGTTCCTTCAAAATGCGTCAAATTTCACAATGAAATACGCTGCCCCTCTCCAAACCAACCGGACTCGTCTCAGCGAAGACTGCGGTGTTGTTTCGACAAGGAGTTCTTTATGGGCGTCGTTACAGCAGGAACATACAGCGCTGTTTCTAAACCAGTTAAACGAGTGCCATTGCCAAACCTGCTAAGCGACCGAACTTCCTGCGCCAGTACAAGTTACAAAAAAATTTGTTATTTGGGCCAGATCAAACGAAGCGTGTGCCATTAAGGACAGCGGAACGTCTTGGAAATGTTCCGTGTGCAATATGCGCGGGTTATCTCGGGCATCGTTTGTATTTTTCCCCAGAGACAAGAATAATCTGAAAAATAAAAGACAATACTTTATTTTATGGTTTCCATCAGTCTAGAATATTGCTGAAATGTGTGGGATCCATATCAAATAGGACTAACAGAATACTGAATGTATACCAAGAGGAGAAACATTAGTAGACATAGAGTTGTTTAGTAACGGAAGATCGTAACGGAGATACTGAAAAACCTAAACAGCTAAACGCTTCAAGAGAGACATCAACTGTCCCCTGAAAAACTGGTTTCGAAGTTCCAAGAAAAAATATTAACCCTCCCGAGAAGAAGGGGAGGGGGCACTTTGAATCATTTATTTTATATTTTATTATTTTGAAAAAATAGGCATTTAAAGTTTTCAGTTAATTCTTCTACCACGTTCCATAAATGTTTTAAATTTTTCAGTAAAAAGTGGTTCAAATGGCTCTGAGCACTATGGAGCTTAACATCTGATGTCATCAGTCCCCTAGAACTACTTAAACCTAACTAACCTAAGGACACCACACACATCCATGCCCGAGGCAGGATTTGAACCTGCGACCGTAGCGGTCGCGCGGTTTCAGACTGAAGCGCCTAGAACCGCTCGGCCACGGCGGCTTTTCAGTAAAACTTAACCCAAAAATTTAAGGCTTAATCGTAGAGGCCACATGCCACAGTGAATGACATAATCAGTATGTTCAGGTTTGGACCTTAATTACGAATCAATATCGCTAAACACTGTCCTGAGTAAAAGTCAATAACAATAACAAAATTTGCATTTCTAAATTATTTTTGTGGTGGTTAAAAAATGCCCACAGCTTCGTAGCACGCGTTATTGAAATTGTGGTGGTACTGATAAGAGTGTGCTGACGGATATTTTCTGGTTCTGGTCCCCACTTACACATCAGTACATCTTCAAAAAGTATATTGTTAATATAGGTCAACAACAATTAAGGAATTTCGCTGGTTTTAAACTTTTATGTGAATGGGCATAAAGTACCCCCCTCCTCTCCCCTTCCCACCGCCTTGGTTTTTTATTGATTCATCATTCTTTTGACTGATGTCATGCTATCCATCCTGGCCGAATTCCTCACCTGCGCGAACCTCTTCATTTCAGAGAAGCACTTGCACTCCGCGTCCTCAATTATTTGCTGGATGTATTCCAATCTCTGTCTTCGCCTACAATCTTTACCCTCTACATCTCCCTCTAGTACCATGCAAGCTCTTCCCAGATGCCTTAAAAGATGTTCAGTCATGCCGTTCCTTCTTCTTGTCAGTGTTTTCCATCTGTTCCCTTCCTCGCCGATTCTGCGGGGAACCTCCCCATTCCTTACCTTATCAGTCCAGCTAATTTTCAAATTTCGTCTGTATCATCACATGTCCAAGAATTCGATTCTCGTTTGTACCGATTTTCCCACAGTCCATCTCTCACTACCATACAGTTCTGGTCTCAAAACGTACATTCTCATTAATTTCTTCCTCAAATTCAGACCTTTGTTTGATACTAGCAGACTTCTCTTGGCAAGGAATGCCCTTTTTACCAGCGCCAGTCTGGTTTTTATGTCCTCCTTACTCCGTCTGTCGTGGGTTCTTTTGTTGCTTAGGCAGCGGAATTCCTTAACTTCGTCTACTTATTACAACATATATTTCCCTTAAGGAGCGTAGTTTAATTACAGTGCGCTCAGTCATTCCTTACGTGTTCCAAATGCAAATGGAAAGTGAAGATACCCAAATACATGCTGCAATAGAAAGAAAGTTATATCACGCATTTCAGAGTGATTTGAACAGTAATGGTGAACGACCAGCTATGTGACAGTTTGGTAACATACCTGGCCTGTAAACTAACAAGTAGCTGCGTCTCGTTCAGAATGGTGAGCGCATATATTGGCCTATTTACAGACCTGGAAGACCACCCAAATGCGTGAGAAACAGTTGTTCTCTCGCTCGTTTATTGTGTAAGGTGTGCTAATTTATCATTCGAGAGTGAAAAAGATAGTGTTTTTGCTAAAACAACACGAAAATCAACACGGGAGCATAGCAGTTCCGTATAAAAAATAAAAAAATAATACAGGGCGAGTGTTACCGCGGGGTGGTGTACATGTTTACCATAAACGTTCGTGTACGAGAGTAAATGAAATGTAAGAAGACTTCTTTCTCGTGACGTGTTGCCGTCAAAGGACTCCCAAGGTCAGTAGGGCGAAGGGGGAGCGTCCCCACCACAGCTGTGGGGCTCGAGCAGCTGCGTTCTGTTAGTGGCTGCGAGGATGAGCGACAGGGAAGTGGCGTACAAGATTGCGCAACGTACAGTCATAAAACTTGTCGCGAACAAAAATGTTTGGTCGAGTGTTATTTGGCGTGGACTACGAGTACCGCGTGCTGATTCGACTCTGCCGAAATCACAGGCCAGATATTGGCACCGAGGGCGCTGTGAACGGCGAGACAGCGAGGAAGATACGAGCCATCGCCGCCATCCGAGGATATCATTCCCAACAACAGAGAAAGGTGCGTAACGTCGCTGATGGCGATAACGAAAATTCTACACACAAATGCTATCAATTATAAAAACATGGAAGCATACTGTTCCCATTTATGACGAGAGCTGGGTGCATTATTACACGCCACATTTTAAATTGACCTGTAGAGAGTAGTGAAGGGTCGTATTAAATCTTGCAGGACAATGCCATGCCACAAACTAGAAAGGAGATGGAATAACTCTTCTGGGATGTCCTGTTAGATACCTTTCGTAAAATCTTTGTTTGTTGCTCTTGTTCCTGTTATTTTGCCTGCAAATAGCAGCTGGACTTTTACAGCTGTCGATACAGCACTTAGTATAAGATGGTGAACATGATTCCATATAAGGCTCACTTTCCTTACAATATAATGGAGATTATCGTGCAAAAAGTGTTCTTGTTACTTGAGTAGGTTCAAGCACGTCGGTAGGTGAAATGGTCTGAGCGATTAACTTCCTTTTCATCATAAGATGTCCGCCTCGATAGCTGAGTGGTCAGCGCCATGGAATGCCATGCAAAGGGGCCCGGCCAATTTCCGGCTGGGTCGGAGATTTTCTCCGGTCAGGGACTGGGTGTAGTGTTGTCATCATCATCATCTCATCCCCATCGACGCGCAAGTCGTCGAACTGGCGTCAACTTAAAAAGACTTACACCAGGCGACCAGTCTACCAGAAGGGAGGCCCTAGCGGCACGACATTTCATTTTCATCGTTATGATTATTACGAAACTGGAATTAACAAAAAAAACTTGCTATCCGCAACAACAAAAATGCCAGAAAAGAATCGAAAGTGATTTTTAGAATAGGATTCTTTTGTAAAATAACGTTCTACAAAAGGTGACACATAAAGATTGTTTTCGTTATTGTTAATTATTCCACACGGCACTCAGTATGCCACGGTAACGTAATCTGTAAATTATCTGTTTACCGTTATTTTTTCCATTCTGGATCTGATGAACTCCGTGGCCGTTAACCATTGTTCGTGAACCACGCAAACAGCCATAAAATCCAGGAACAGTTCTATTTCAATACCATAACCCGTTTCGGGCTATCACGCATATTTTCAGATGGCTGACGTTTGTGCAATCGGAAATGCTAATCAGCTGAAGATGGGTATGATTGCCCGAATCCGGTTATGACACTCGAATAAAGAATTTTAAAAAAATTTTTCGCTTGTGGCGTTATTTACCAATAATTGTTTATTTGCATCCCGATTTCTACGCAACGCTGGGTGCTGTGGGCAGCGAACAATCATTAACGCCCTTTAATACTGCTATATATCACAAAAAATCATGAAAGTAAACAACTTGAGGCCATTAAGGGAACACTTCACTGTGCAGATCTTGTACGGTAGAAGGGACTTTTTATTTATTCAGCTCAGGATTTTCCGTGGAATAAACAAAATAGAATGTCAGCTTACACGGGTGGGAAGAGGATGTTGCTGTCACGCCCATCTTCTTCCCACGCGGGAGAAGCTCCATTTTCCGAGTTGAAAGCAGCTATTGAATTTCTTATAATCGAAACAGTGGAAGCGTAACAGAACCTCCACCGTTAACGGCATGCATAAGCGATTCTTGTGACAGGATCAGAAGCGTTCTCAGAATGTTCGCTTACGATACTGATATCGACAGCAAATTACTGTCCTTGGACGCTCATATGTAAACGCAAATCTGCTTAGACAATATTTACAGCTGGAATACTTGTTGGCGGCAGCATTTAAATCTGTGTAACCGCTACATAAAGCATACGTGTATAACAAAAAGAAAAAAAGCCTGTAGTATACGATTAAAAGATAGGTGCTAAATTTCTGAAATGTTTCACATCGTTAAAACCTAAGGGCAATAATACGTAATAACGATATGAAAGGAGTGAACACTTGAAATCAGGAGGGAGGAAGCCGATCTGAAGGGAGAATTCTGCGAATGTGCAGTTCGTCTGGAAAAGAAATGCCAGCAAGACACTAAGGTCACAAATTCTAGAATATTGATCGAGCATTTGCAGTACTTACGAATTAGACAGTGCAGCAGACAGCGAATAATTTCAGAGACGAACTGCTAGGATTGTAGTAGCTGAGTGCAGCCCACATGATGTGGTAATGGAGATGCCCAGAGAAAGTCACACTGTTCTCGCGAACCCCTCCTGCGTAAATTTAGAGAATCTGCACTGAAGGTATTCTGTGCGATTATATCGTCTCCATCGCATATCTGATAGGTCATTGCACGCGTATAGAATGCAACAAAAATAACAATAATTATGCATCCATGCGCAGTTTGATTGTATAGGACTGCGTATGGAGTAATATGTTGCAAACTACACTCCACCACGCAGTGCACAGTAGAATGTTGGCTATGTATTCGTATGTAGATGAAAAACGTGTTGGAATGCTACAGACAACAGGGCATTAGACAGACGTAGCTGCGTGTAACAGAACAAAAACAAATGTATGTGGAATCTTATGGGCCTTAACTGCTAAGGTCATCAGTCCCTAAGCTTACACACTACTTAACCTAAATCATCCTAAGGACAAACACACACACACCCATGCCCGAGGGAGGACTCGAACCTCCGCCGGGACCAGCCGCACAGTCTGTGACTGCAGCGCCTTAGATCGCTTTTTTTTCCGTTATGGTTCGTTGTATTTCGTTGTAGCGGACGTCACATGACATCCGTTGAAGTTCGTTCTTGATCTTTTCACTCAGTTTTTTTATTGCAGAGGCCAGCCAGCTCTCTGACCGAACACACAGAGCTACCGTGCCGGTAGACCGCACGGCTAATCCCGCGCGGCGTAACAGAATCGTCTAAAAGTTGTGTGCGCTTGGAACCAATGTTACTCTGGTTGGTAGTCGGTGAACTCAACAATGCAACTTGAAAATTTTATTTCGCTGGTATTCATATGCTACGTTCGTATTACATACTTCACATTTCTGCTGATCAGCAACATTGTACTAAGCTCTACTAGACAATCAGAACATTGCTCCACGTTGCGTTCTACGAAACAGACGTGTAAGATAGCGTCCCTGCACGCACACGTTATTAGATCAGAAAGTTACGAATGAGGACACATGGCAGCGCAAACAAACTGTCTTCATAACATATTTCATACGATGGTCGGAGCGTTATTGGACTACAATTCTTAAAATACTGAACAGCTTATCGTGGCACAGGAGTAAAATTCGTGTCGTATGTTATTAATGAAATCTTATATATTCGAGGTATCTACGAGTTAATATTTTTTTCCTTCGAGGCTCTGAATTGACATTCTCATGGGGCGAACTTGGCAGTCGTCTGAGGTAATTTTCTCTTCTCTTGATACATTTACAGTTTGTCTAATTTTGCGACTAATAGCATACAAAATATTAAAAAAACGCGTTTTGAGATAAACTTGCATAAGTACTACTGAAACGGTATCATAGTAATGACTAAACGATCGCGAAATTTCTCAGGTATCCCGTATAAAAAGGAGTAAAAACTGCAAACTGCTGGGAGTTGAATGGGAGAGGGTATTTCCCTTTGTACCACTTATTCGTATTAGAGTTTCTTCCGATCCCATTCGCGTACGGAGCGCCGGAAAAGGGACTGCGTTCATGCCCCTGTGCGCTATAATTAGTCTAATCTTGTCTTGGGAGGACCTTAGGGGAGCGATACGTAGGGGGTTGTAGTATGTTCCCCGCTTCCTTTGAGGCTACGGAGTATGTTTTTGTGGGATATTTGGCATTTCCAGGACGCTCTCCTGTTAGTCTTTGTGTAGGTTCAAAGTCACCTGTTAGTCCTTTTTAGTATAAGTACTGCAGATTCAAAGACAGGTATACATCACATCACTTCTAGTGACATGATAACGCTGTAGCTCATAAGAAGTAGGTAATCAGCCCAATTCTGGCCTAAATAACGATCTTATCAATTCCGCTGTCAGACTACACATGCAGTGTCAGGGTAAACACTTGGGTCAAAATCATCCCTACACCCCTCCCCAGGATACCACTCGGAATTGTTCAAGGCCAGCCAGGGGAATCCCACTCCCCTTCCCCTTTCCCCATCCTCCATGGACCAATGAGATTGAAGCACCCCTTCCCAACCTCATCTTTTCTAACTAGGCCACTTCAGTGGATGGGACTCACTTAGCAACTGGCCACCAAAGGGAGGGGATTTGATTGTGTCTATTTCTTAATAACAGATTACATTAAGCCACATAATTTGAGGTCTATTTGCTAATAAAAATTTAATATTACATGATTTTCGTCATTTGAGGCACCAGCAGAGACACCCATCGGTTATAACTGCGGCACGTGAGTGGGTTTGTCTCAGTCTCGTAGGTCCGTGGGGGATGGGGAGGGGAGGGGGACAGGCAAGGAGTGGAGGGGGTTAGGGCTCCTGTAGCTGACCTCAATCAATTCCTGGTGTTTCCCCAATGATGGGGAAGTGTGGGGAGGCGACCTTGAATATAATTCGCCCTAGTAAGTAACTTCACAATGGATGTGTAATTTGACACCAGAATTATAAGATCATTATCTGGGCCATAACTGCCACTGATTACCTTCTGTTTGTTACCTATGGTGTCGTCATGTCACCGGAAGTGATGTGTCACCTGATGCATACCTGTCGTTGAACCCACTAGTATGAGTCCAAACAAACTTGAGCAAAATTCTAGGAAGAGTCGCACGAGTTATTTCTAAGCTGTCTGGTCTGTAGACTGACAGCATTTTGCCAGTATCCCACTAATCAACTCAAGTTTGCCACTTGCTTTACCTACGATTGAGCCTATCCAGTCATTTGATATCTCTCGAAATTTTCATATCCAGATATCTGTTTCGTCTGAATGATTCCAGTGGGAACTACTAAATACAGTCGTAGCGTACTATTTGCTTGCTTTTTATGAAATAATTTATAATGCTTCAGTCACTTTTTACTAATATTTAATTAGCAGATGCATGCCGGCAGCATGCTGTCATCATCAGCTGTGTTACAGTTACAAATATATATTACATTAATCTGGATGTGGGGAGATTCATTTACTGGGTGTAGCACTGAGGTTATGTATTGAAACATGACCTTTTTTTTTCTGGAAATTTAGTTGTCTGGCACACAGAGCGCAGCAACACACACATCAAAACTTGACACTTTCTCATACTACCAAAATGTCTCATGCTAATTACATATTAGTAAAAAGTGACTAAATCAGCAGAAATTACCTCATAAATTTACAGTAGTCACTGACCTCAAACCTTTCAGTATTACACGGGTAAATTTAAGTGTTTGCTTTTAGCGAAGTACACTGTTTTACTTTTCTGAACATTTAAAGCAAGTTACCAATTTTTGCAGTCTTCGAAATCTTATCAAGTTCTGACTGAATTTCTGTGCAGACTTTTCAGCTAGTACTTCATTGTAGATAACTGTATCACCCGCAGGAAGGCTGGTGTTGCTGTTAATAAATGCTTGACAAGTCATTAGTATATAACATGAACAGCAAGGGTCCCAACACTTCCTTGGGTCATCATGCCTGATGTTACTTCTACCACTGTCGATAAGTCTCCTAGCAATATAACACGCTGCCTCCTCGCTACCAAGAAATCCTCAATCCTGTCACAAATTTCATTTGATACGCCATATTCCAGCACTTTTGTTAATAAACGTTCGTGAGGTACTGAGTCAAATGCTTTTCGGAAGTTTAAAACTGTTCCATTTACCTGGTTGCCTACATCCATGGCTTTTTTGGTGTCACTTGAGAAAACAGCTAGTTATAATTCATATGAAAGATGACTGCGAAATCCGTGCTGAATGGCACCGAGGATGCCATTCGCAAATAGATGTCTCAATTATTTTTCGAAAGTGTAAAATGACAAGGCGGTGCCTTGATAGACCTCGTAAGCTCCGTTAGCGACAAAATATTTGTTAAGACAAAAACCTAAGACTTGGTGAAATAAAAATTAGGAAATGATAATAGTGCTTTAAATGTTAAAACTTAATGAGGGACATTCGCCGTTCTTTCAGCGGCAGAAACAAGGCCGTGGAGGAACCGGTCTGCTATGCAAATACTGCCGTCGGCGCACATCACCGCTGAGGCAGACTGCGGCCGTCGTTTCTGCTGTGGATATCGCACAGTTTTGCGATTGGTGAATAGTTGTATACGTATGCCCATACAAGCTGTTCTGCGTTGCTCGCTTACTGTATTATTCCTCGGTTCTAACTTGAACAGCCAGAAAACTTATTCCGAAGCAATATGAAATGTTAAACTTCACACAACGTTGTGAATATGACACAGTGATTACTTCCACGTTCGCTCATACTCTTTTCATCGCCCTAGTACAACTTAACCTTTAAGAAATGCGTCATTGCTTAACTCTTTATCCTACATAAGGGAGAGGGACAAAACTAATTACATCCATAGCAGTTTCCTGTGGCATCTTTCTCGTTGTAAACGTGCCGCAATTACCTTCGGAGAAACCGCAGCTGTCAGAGCCAATTGTCATGGGCAAGAAAGCGTTGATGACAAGGGTCACAGTAAACTATCGAGGATTGTAACAGGGCATATACGGGCCACGGCGCAGCAAGCCTCCCACCAGGTTCATTGCTGGGAAACGAGTGTCGATGACAAATCCCACCATCCAGAACCCTGCACGTAACGTCTGCTCATCGCATGTTGCAGCACAAGAGATCAGCACAGGCACAATAATGACATTACTCGTTCTAAACCTGGACTCATGAGTTGCAGGGTATGAGTATGCCGAAACCCACAAAAGGCGTGCATCGCTCTTAACGTTCAGGCAAGTGGCGCAAGTATTCCCGTGTGAGGAACGTTTCCATGGAATGATTTTGGGCTCTTGGTGTGCCTGCACTCGCCCGTCACTGGCGAACTATACAGGGCATAATCGACCCTTAGTTTGCCAACAGTACCCAGCCAGTAACCAGTGTCTTCGTGGAGACGATCCATTACTCTGTCGCTCCCAAATACAGTCCATGAATATGAGACTGTCTGAATGGCTCTCCTGGTCCGCTAACCTCTATCTAATTGAATGTATTTGCGATACTGGAGGCAGGTCTGATTAGTTTCCGTGGAGGGAAGGCGGCGATTGAGTAGTCAGATACTAAGATATCTCCTTAACACTTTGTGTGTATCGTGGGATCTATGACGTGTTGCTGGTTTCATCAGGGGTAAACAGGGTCTACACGTTACTAGGCAAGTGCTTGTTCTTAAAATGCTCTTGGGTGTTCATCCGTCCTGAACACCAAATAGTCTCCATATTGGCGTCAAAGGTGTCAGGTGAGAATTTCGCAGACGGTGACTCTAAACTGGTATTTAAAGTTTCTCTGTCAACATAAGACCACATCTACATCAACACACATACTCCGCAAGCCACCGTACGGAGCATCGCAGAGTGTACCATGTATTACTATTTGTCATTTCATTTCCTGCCCCACTCGTAAATAAAGCGAGGGAAACACTACTGTCTATAAGCCTCCACACGAGCTCTAATTTCTCTTATCTTCGTGGTCCTGTTTTTAAAAAAAATCTTTATTAATACAATATAATGATACAACAAAACGCGCCACCTTAACGAATTAGTGGGTCTATATATGATACGACATGAAGCAAAGCAGCATTGTTACAAAAATTTTCAAATAATGGCATAACTGAGTAAAGTTAATCTATTTTATTAATCAATTCAAATTCTAATCTAATCTACTCTGCAGCGATTACAGTTGTGCCAGTTCATACATGAACCTACTGTTGTGGCCTGCTCACTGCCCAGTGAGCGTGCCCCTGGCATTGGGCTGACCAAGATGGTTGGAGTCGCTGCAGTTCCTACTTGGTTAGTATTGTTAGTGTTACAATTCTACCTAATACTTG
Organism: Schistocerca nitens; assembly: GCF_023898315.1. NCBI lineage: Eukaryota > Metazoa > Arthropoda > Insecta > Orthoptera > Acrididae > Schistocerca > Schistocerca nitens. Next base: position 308,998,978 of record NC_064615.1, on the reverse strand, counting down.
TGCGAAATGTACGTTGGCGGCAGTAAAATCGTTCTGCACTCAGCCTCAAATGCCAGTTCTCCAAATTTCAGCAATAGTGTCTCGCGAAAAAGAGCGCCACCTTCCCTCCAGGGATTCCCATATGAGGTCAGTTGAATGTTGATCTAACCTACCGGTAACAAATCTAGCAGCACGCCTCTGAACAGCTTCAGTGTCTTTGTTTAATTCGACCTGGTGGGGATCCCAAACACTCGAGCAGCACTCAAGAATAGGTTGCCCTACCGTTCTATATGAAGTCGCCTTTGTAGATAACCTACGCCTTCCCAAATTCTCTCAATAAAACGAAATCGTTCGTTTGCCTTTCCTACTGCCTACCTTATGTTCTAACTCCATTTGATATCGCTTTGCAACGTTACACCTAGGTATTCAATCAGTGTGTCTGTATCAAGTATCACACTACTAATGCTGTACTCTAACGTGACAGGTTTTATTTTCTACTTACCCGCATTTACATATGGGAACTCTTGTCTACACTTAGAGCAAATTGTTCATCACAGCAACTAGAAGTTTTGTCTCAGTCATTTTGTATCCTCCTACAGTCACTCAACGACGACACCTTCCCGTACGCCACACCGTCATCAGCAAACAGCTGTAAATTGCTGGTTACAGAGCTTGGTCCAGTCACCAGGGAAGTTAGGCACACAGGATCAAGCAGCGGCCGAACTCGGTATCAGGCTTGCGGCGACGCGGCGTCTTCGCTAGCTGCCGTTTCTCGCATTTCCTAAGGCTGCTGCTCGCCTTGCTGTGAAGGACTGCTTTTTTTTTCTTTTTTCGCCTCTCGCCTCGCTTAATGGAGCACGCACCGAGATGCGGCCTTACATTTTGTGAATAGCTGACCCAGAGTGCATTTTAAAACGAAATGTTGCTTTCCTTGGCAGCGATCATGGGCGGACGCTAGAGAACCTTCAGTCAGCCAAGTTCTCGAATGACGGACGTAACGCGCAGCAGAGGAACACGTAAGGCGAGAACGGACTTAAACGACGCGAAGCACCGCGTGCACCTAATTTGATCTCGTCTAATTAAGTGTGAACCCCTGAGCCCAGGAATACCAGGCCTTCGTCGCCTTGGGACCGGTTTCGCCTTCAGCAGAAGAGGAAGGCGCGCCGAGTCCTCGGCCGTGACGGATGGTGCTTCCTACCACGGTTTTCACGGCGTTCGATATCTTTTTTTTTTTCCCCTCAGCTACCGTTGTAATTCTCCAGATAAATTTTCTACCTCTTCAAGAGTTTCTTTAGCTACTTTGTAATTTGACTGCTATTACACACATTTATACTTCTACTGTAGTGTCCTTTATTTGTCAGATTCGTGGTTTTTCTTCTTTTTTTCTCTCTCTCTCTCCCTCTTCAGTGAATGGTTTAACGACCTTCCAGCTGCAAGGTATGCAGAGTGTATGCAGCATCGATTATTTAAGGTTGGAGAAAGCAACCGGCCTTGGCCTTGGTGGAAGAGAACAAATTTTTTATACTTGATGGCTAATTTAGGTGTAATTATCACTTACAAGTGTTCCATTACTTATGCGATTGTACGATCAAGCATTTTGTTTCGACGTATATAGTATTCGTAAGCCGTCTACTACATTTATACTTGAATTCCATGAGATCACCATAGACATAGTCACAATGTTATACTGGGTAGTCAGAAATAATCCGAAAAGCTTGCAAGGGTGTTGCACAGGAGGTTGTGCTGAGAAGTAATTGTAGAGAGAAAAAATCGATACGCTGGCCGTTTCCGAGTAATTTAACATCGAAGTTAGTCTATCAGGTAGTAGCGCGCTCAAATTCAAGCACTTGCACGTGCTAAAATGCGGTAATGCACAGACATCTGTGAGTTATCACTTCTTGGAACGCTAATTACGAGTTAAAAACGTTCCTTTTTCGGAAAAAATGAATCTAACCTAGGCGTGGAAAAGTTACGTTTTTCGGTGTGAGGAAATCAAATGAAGAACACCTTTGGTGACATTGTCTCTAGCAATCTTCTTTAATTTGCGCACGCGACGACTTCAGTGCTAAATAATGCGGACACGGCGTAACTTACCACACGAACACCTTGACCAAATGTTAACAAAAATGATACTTCAGTATTTCTGTGTCTCTAGGGTATGTTAATTGACAATTACACAGTTTTGCAAGCTTATTTTTCATATTTTCAGTACAGAAAAGAAACATTCTTACAGACGATGAAGGGTGTGAAGACGCAATGGCTATTTAGTGTGTATAACGTGACTGTAATTTTTCAGTTGGGCATTGCTACACATCGTATCGAGAGAACGTGCACGAGGGTATAGTAGAATAAACGCCTATCGAGCGTTGACGAGTGGGGCAAGAGGTAGCAGGAAGATGAAGCTTGTCCTTCCAGGAGGATTACGACAAGGAACGACAGTAGGATTTTTCGACTAGCCGTGACAAATAAAGCGAATGACGACAGCTTAAATCCGGCGGAGCCAAAGTGTCACCACAAACCTTTGGGAACGCATTACCCAACACTGGATGGAGATCTCGCCTTTCCGTGTGTCGTTTAGTGCTGCGCCTCGCCACAGACGACAGCGACTTTTTAGAGTGTAGTACCAGACTCAACTGGGACATCTACTGGCATTCTGTGACCAGTCAGATCGATACTGACATGTGCCCAAATGACGTGGTGAAAGATCAAAGGAAACACCGGTTTTTGGTACCGTTACTTGTGCAACTCCTGGAATATTGGTATAGGGAGCTATTGGATATGACAGAATGACTGATTTCGTAATTGTTGGACGGGGGTTGAATGCTCGCCAGTATGTTACGAGAATAGTCAACCCTGTTCCGGAACCCTTCATAACCAAGGTAGCGAATGCGATATTCTAGCAGGATACAGCGAGACTGCACACTGCAGTTCACACCACACGTGCCTTAAGGAAAGTACAAAGCCTCCACAGGCCTACACTGTCGCCTGATTTGTCTCTCATTAAGTATGTTTGAGATGCGTTGGGAAAACTTCCATACCAGCCTCCAACCAGCAGTCTTCATGGGTTGACGCAAAACATGTGTCAGACACGGCAAGTAATTCCTCAAAGTGGCTGTTTGCTTCCATGACACAACGAATACAGGAATGTATTCGTGCCCGTCGAGGTCATACCTTGTACTAATGTTTATATGGAAGTTTACGAATAGAATAAAGTTATTTACTTGCCATTATGCGATGGACATCTCACGACGATACCTATCAGACTTGTTCCATGGCACAACACCTTCCATTTCCGTCAGAGTAAGATCATGTTGCAAGAACTATCGTAGCATTTCTACGATGGTGAATCAAATATAAACCGGTATTGTATCTATAAGTTTGTTTCAGCTTCAGAAAAATTCATACAGGTGAACTTATTTTTTTTATGTGTCCCCCTGAATGGGAAGTAATTTTTTTCCAGCGGATAGGCAATTTCTTGATCGCGCTTTCGTAAAATGAATGTGGCTGTGGCAGCAGCCAGCTGCAAATGAACACTTAGACAATGTCATCTTTGTCAAATCTCTGACCTCCAACTGCCTCCTTTAGTTGTAAGAAAACGAAACGCCTACAGCCGTCCTTAGCCGGCCGGAGTGGGTGTGCGGTTCTAGGCGCTTCAGTCTGGAACCGCGCGACCGCTACGATCGCAGGTTCGAATCCTGCCTCGGGCATGGATGTGTGTGATGTCCTTAGGTTGGTTAGGTTTAAGTAGTTCTAAGTTCTAGGGGACTGATGACCTCCGATGTTAAGTCCCATAGTGCTCAGAGCCATTTGAATCATGATCTTATTTATTTTGTAGCTACTAGTGTCGGCTCTTCAATGCGCCATCTTTTGGCCTTAGCTGATGCTGAAGGGGTTATCACGATCCATATATACGCTGCATTAGTGGCCAACATTTACGCAGACTGCCTGTAACTGTGATGTCAGCACTCCAACCATCAACTGCCAACTGACTGGACGTTGTATTTTCAATGTTAATCCAGTCAGTTGGCAGTTGATGGTTGGAATGCTTACATCACAGTTACAGAAAGTCTGCGTAAATCAGTTATGCTGGATACTGATGCAGCGTATATATGGACCATGACAACACCTCCAGCATCAACTAAGGCCTGAAGATGGCGCACTGAAGCTCCGAAACTGGTAGCTACACAAAAAGATCATAAGGACGGTTGTAGGCGTTTCATTTTCTTACATTAGTGAACGGCCCTGTTGCCCAAGAGCTCCAGTCAACAGGATGGACGTACAAAACTTGATGTCTCCTTTAGTGGTCCAAGCAAACGAAAATCGCAGGGTGATAAGTCCAGACTGTAGGGAGGATGTTCTAGTGTGGTCCAGAACAACTTCTGAATTATTTGTTGAGTTAGGGCAGATGTGTGGGGTCGAGGATTGTCATGAAATACAGTCAAATCCCGAACAGGAAACGCGCCCCTTTTCTGACGGTATGCACGTTTTGTTTGATCCAAATGTTTGCAGTAGCACACAGCGTTCAAAGTACGACGTTCTTGGTGAAAAGTGATGAGAACTCCTTTCAAATCAAAAAAGGCTGTTGCAAGAACATTTCGCAGTCATTATAGTCCTCGAATGACGTCGCTGAGCTGCATCCTGAGTTATTTGTCGTCCTCTTAAAAACTTCTTGTCCCATGCGTGCACTTGCGTTTTTCTCAGGGTGTTGTCCCCAAACTTTGACGCATGTCTTTACATAATTTCGGACGGTTTTACACACACTGTTGTGAAGAACTTGATTCTAATGCGTTGCGCGACACATGACGGTACCTCTTGATCTGACATTGACACTCGTGACCAAAAGTTCCATTTTTCATCACAGTGATCGCTAATATCACACGCCATCACAGATTTAAAGTGGATGTTCGGCCGTCGGAGACAGCCCGAATCCATTAACAATAGCCCATTTGATAGGTGGCTGTGTTATAGTGTATCTTGTATCATGCAACAAGCAAGGATCTTATCAGCAATTTGCTCGCATACAACACCATGCTTCATATATTATGAGGAAGCCAAAGCACAAGCGGGCTATTCATAATGACAGTTAAATCGAAATCCTTACAGTCATATCATTAGTTTGCGGGTTTTCATCTGCACATTTTATTGTTCCAAGTGCACTCACGGCTGCTAACGCTTAATATGAACCACCCACAATGCCTCAGGGACTAGGAACAAGTTCCAGTCAGCTACTTATCCTCTCTTGAGGCTTAAATGTCCACAGTATGGGAAATACTGTGGAGGAAAAGCGAGAATATAGAAATATACTGAAAAAACTGTTGGCCCTAGTTGTAGACCGCACTCACAGAGATACGGGAATATAAGTTAGACTCAGTTTGAACGACTTTTGTACATGATCCAGGCAGCCTGTATTTTTTGGTGGTTTCCCACATTTCTCTCAATAGATGCTAAGCTGCGCCTTCCTTCCCAGTGACCACCCTTACTCTCCGGGCCAGCACGGCGAAGCAGCATTCAGCTCCAATGCAATACATAATTCATTAACTGCTAAAAAATAAAGTTACGTGTTTGATCTTCCTTTCAAAAATAACTCGTAGGGTTTTTTCGCTGGCTGCAGCATCTCCTTAATGGTTTCAGCTTCTCATCAGACGAGCCAATATGCACTGTCCTGAATGACCACCGCTGCAAGACGTTAGTGAGGTTCTGGAAGGTACAAACAGAGATGTAGAGCCCTGACGCTTCCAGGGCCGTGGTCAGCTGCTCTAGGTTTCCCGGTTGAGGATCGATTGCACGAACAGCCCGATCAAGGTGGTCTCACAGATTCTCGATTGGGCTTAAAGCCGGGTAGGCGGTGGTTAGGGGAATACGGTAAACCATCCCGGTGCTCTTCTAACCATGCAAGCACATTGCGAGCTGTGTGACACATTGCAATCATGCCGAGGAAAAAACAGCTACACGCAGATGTGGACATGGTCCCGAAGGCAAGATGCGTACTTGTATTGATCCATTGTGGAGAATAACGAGATCACACAGCTAATACCACGAGAACATCCCCCACACCACAACGTTCCCTCCTCCGGCCTGGACCTCTCTAATAATTGTTGCAGCGTGCTCACTTTAAGACGTTTCACGCCACTGGAGCATAAAACGTGATTCATATGAAAAAGAAATGGCTCTGACATAACTTCTGAGGTCATCAGTCCCCTAGAACTTAGAACTACTTAAACCCAACTAACCTAAGGACATCACACACATCCATGCCCGAGGCAGGATTCGAACCTGCGATCGTAGCGGTCTCGCAGTTCCAGACTGTAGCGCCTAGAACCTCTCGGCTACCCCGGCCGGCGATTCAAATGAAAAGGCCACCTGTCACCTCTCGGTGCTCGTCCAGTTATGGTATTGGCGTGCAACTACCAGCCTGAGTCGCCTATCAACAGCAGTCAGCATGGGTGCATGAAATCAAGCTGCCGGCCGTTGTGGCTAAGCGGTCCTAGGCGCTTCAGTCTGGAACTTCGCGACCGCTACGGTCGCAGGTTCGAATCCTGCCTCGGGCATGGATGTGTTTGATGTCCTTAGGTTAGTTATGTTTAAGTATTTCTAAGTTGTAGCGGACTGATGACCTCAGATGTTAAGTCCCATAGTGCTCAGAGCCATTTGAACCATTTTTGAAATCAAGCTAGTGCTGCGGAGGATCATAAACAGCAGGTGTACTGAACGGAGAACACCCTGTTGGTAGCCTTTTGATCCATCTGGGAGGTTAGTTGCTCAACAGTTGCACGCCTATTCATCCGTGCACATACACTCCTGGAAATGGAAAAAAGAACACATTGACACCGGTGTGTCAGACCCACCATACTTGCTCCGGACACTGCTAGAGGGCTGTACAAGCAATGATCACACGCACGGCACAGCGGACACACCAGGACCCGCGGTGTTGGCCGTCGAATGGCGCTAGCTGCGCAGCATTTGTGCACCGCCGCCGTCAGTGTCAGCCAGTTTGCCGTGGCATACGGAGCTCCATCGCAGTCTTTAACACTGGTAGCATGCCGCGACAGCGTGGACGTGAACCGTATGTGCAGTTGACGGACTTTGAGCGAGGGCGTATAGTGGGCATGCGGGAGGCCGGGTGGACGTACCGCCGAATTGCTCAACACGTGGGGCGTGAGGTCTCCACAGTACATCGATGTTGTCGCCAGTGGCCGGCGGAAGGTGCACGTGCCCGTCGACCTGGGACCGGACCGCAGCGACGCACGGATGCACGCCAAGACCGTAGGATCCTACGCAGTGCCGTAGGGGACCACACCGCCACTTCCCAGCAAATTAGGGACACTGTTGCTCCTGGGGTATCGGCGAGGACCATTCGCAACCGTCTCCATGAAGCTGGGCTACGGTCCCGCACACCGTTAGGCCGTCTTCCGCTCACGCCCCAACATCGTGCAGCCCGCCTCCAGTGGTGTCGCGACAGGCGTGAATGGAGGGACGAATGGAGACGTGTCGTCTTCAGCGATTAGAGTCGCTTCTGCCTTGGTGCCAATGATGGTCGTATGCGTGTTTGGCGCCGTGCAGGTGAGCGCCACAATCAGGACTGCATACGACCGAGGCACACAGGGCCAACACCCGGCATCATGGTGTGGGGAGCGATCTCCTACACTGGCCGTACACCACTGGTGATCGTCGAGGGGACACTGAATAGTGCACGGTACATCCAAACCGTCATCGAACCCATCGTTCTACCATTCCTAGACCGGCAAGGGAACTTGCTGTTCCAACAGGACAATGCACGTCCGCATGTATCCCGTGCCACCCAACGTGCTCTAGAAGGTGTAAGTCAACTACCCTGGCCAGCAAGATCTCCGGATCTGTCCCCCATTGAGCATGTTTGGGACTGGATGAAGCGTCGTCTCACGCGGTCTGCACGTCCAGCACGAACGCTGGTCCAACTGAGGCGCCAGGTGGAAATGGCATGGCAAGCCGTTCCACAGGACTACATCCAGCATCTCTACGATCGTCTCCATGGGAGAATAGCAGCCTGCATTGCTGCGAAAGGAGGATATACACTGTACTAGTGCCGACATTGTGCATGCTCTGTTGTCTGTGTCTATGTGCCTGTGGTTCTGTCAGTGTGATCATGTGATGTATCTGACCCCAGGAATGTGTCAATAAAGTTTCCCCTTCCTGGGACAATGAATTCACGGTGTTCTTATTTCAATTTCCAGGAGTGTATATGTCAGCCGTCATTCATAAATGTCACCTGTGGCCCATAGTGCACCAGACTTGCTTTGGCGTCTGTTTTAAATAGCGCAATTTTAGTATGCACCCTAAATTTAGTAGCGGCGACGCACAAACAGTTTACAAACTTAGCCGTTTCGTAAATTGTTCCACCCTTGGCCCGAAAGCCAATGATCATTCCCTTCTAGACGTCAGATAAATCGATCCACTTCGGCATGACGATAGCAACTGCACAGTTTTCCGCGTCCTCTAGACACGCTTTATAAATCCTCCACTGCTAGTGCTGCCACTAGCCGTCTGTGAGTGGTTATTGCAAAGGCTATGGCCACATTAATGTGACTTGACCGTGCATTACTGTCAGTGAAGGAATATGCTATACGTATATTCGCAACTCGTCTCTCACTCCCTCTCTCTCTCTCTCTCTCTCTCTCTCTCACACACACACACACACACACACACACACACATACACGTGCGCAAACTGGGGCGGATCTTCGTGTCAGCCGGCCAGGGTGGCCGAGAGGTTCAAGCGCTACAGTCTGGATACGCGCTACCGCTAGGGTCGCACGTTCGAATCCTGCCTTTTGACATGGATGTGTGTGATGTCCTCAGGTAGTTAGGTTTAAGTAGTTCCAAGTTCTAGGGGACTGATGACCTCAGAAGTTAAGTCCCATAGTGCTCAGAACCCTTGGAACCATATTCGTGTCGTAGAAGGTAACTAACGTGTACCCACTGCCAGATGTCCAAACCTTCTAATATAGACGCCTTAGCTGTAGTCACGGGCTCTTGCTGGAACGATCTAGTACCGCCTGTGCAATGGATTCCTTAGCTTTCGTTCAGCTAGTTTATTCTCTGGGATACCCACAAAACTTAGCACCCTAGGTAAGACTAGCTCATCACCTACACTTTGAAGACTCTTCAGTAGGTCCTAAATGTATGTCTCCAGTACATTCCGTGGGTAAAACTGGTCCAGTGCCTGAAAGCAGCTCAGTGAATCGCATTTGTCCGAATATTCTGTAATGCTAGCATGATAGTTACCGACTCGGCCGTAAAACTGCAGCAAGCTTTCAGCAGAGACTGCAGTCTCTTCGATTGTGCACAAACGTGCAACTCTTTTACCGTGGCATACGTATGGATCAGAACCGGGTTCTGTCATTTGAGCTGCTGTTTGCACACAACAGACTGGAACTTTGTTTACATTCTCCGATAACGTCGACCCTCAGTGTGAGGGTCACATTTCCATAAAACGAGTTGCTTCGATCCCACAGCATGTGAAAATACGATGAGAATAGGTATGAGGTGGTTGGTGCTCCTCGTGAGCACAATAGAGAGCAAGTAACGGCTCGCTCATTGTGACGCGTCCGTGAGGTGGGGAGCGTATTGAGCGCCGAAGGATCAGCAGTGGTCGTTGACTCTGGCCGACGAGAGACGAGGAGAGGAGAGGAGAGGAAAGTAGAAAGCTGGCGGAGGCTGCGCCGCGGCCATCGGGCTGCCGGTCACGTTGGCCCGCGGGCAATTAGGGGGCAGGCGGCCGCTCTCCGGCGCGTTGCGGAAACACCGGGGCGGCCGCTTCCGAGCTCCTCTCCGCCCTTTGCGTCACTGCGGCTGCGGCTGGCACTTCGGTAATCCCGAGCTCAGCACGCAAGTAACCTAATCCAGTTTGCTGCTGTACATCGTCAACTATTTACGTCGAGGTGACCAAAATAATGGTACACCTCCTAATACCTTGTCGGACATCCTTTTGACCGCCATAACGCAGCAACTCGAAATGGCGTGAACTCAATAAGTCATTAGAAGACCCCTACAGAAATATTGAACCATGCTGCCTGTATATCCGTCCATACTAGCGAAAGTGTTACCGGTGCAAGGATTTCGTGTACGAACTGACCTTTCGATTATCTATCATAGGCCGGGCGAAGTGGCCGTGCGGTTCTAGGCGCTGCAGTCTGGAACCGCGAGACCGCTACGGTCGCAGGTTCGAATCCTGCCTCGCGCATGGATGTGTGTGATGTCCTTAGGTTGGTTAGGTTTAACTAGTTCTAATTTCTAGGGGACTAATGACCTCAGAAGTTGAGTTCAATAGTGCTCAGAGCCATTTGAACCATCTACCATAAATGCTCGATGGGATACATGTCGGGCGTTCTGCGAGACCAGATCATTCGTTCGAATTGCCCAGAACGCTCTTCAAACCAATGGCGAACAGTTGTGCCCTAGTGACATGCAGCATTGTCATCCATAAAAATTTCGTCATTGTTTTGGGAACATCATGAATGCCTGCAAATGGTTCCAAGTAGCCGAACATAATCATTTGCAGTCAGCTATCGGTTCAGTTGGACCAGTGGACCCATTCCATTCCATGTAAACAAAGCCCACACCATTATCAGAGCCACCACCAGCTTGCACATCGCCATGTCGATAACCAGGATCCAAGGTTCAAATGGTTCCAATGGCTCTGAGCACTATGGGACTTAACTTATGAGGTCATCAGTCCCCTAGAACTTAGAAATACTTAAACCTAACAAACCTAAGGACATCACACACATCCATGCCAGAGGAGGATTCGAACCTGCGACCGTAGCGGTCGCGCGGTTCCAGACTGAAGCGCCTAAAACCGATCGGTCACAACGGCAGGCCAGGATCCATGGCTTCGTGGGGTCTACGCTACACTCGAACCGTACCGTCAGCTCTCATCAACTGAAATCGGGACTCCTCCGACCAGGTGACCGTTTTCCATTCGTGTAGGATCAAACCGATATGGTTACGAGCCCAGGCGATGTCGTGCTGTTAGCAAAGGCACTCGCGCCGGTCGTCTCCTGCCATAGCCCATTAACGCCAAATTTCGCCGTACTGTCCTAACCGATACATTCGTCGTACGTCGCACATGATTTCAGAGGTTATTTTATACAGCACTGACAACCCTCCGCAAACGTGACTTCTCTCGGTCGTTAAGTGAAGGCCGTCTGCCACTGCGTTCTCAGGGGTGAGTTAATGCCTGAAATTTGACGCTATGAATCTCGGAATATTGAATTCCCTAACAATTTCCGAGAAGGCTAGTCCCATGCGTCTAGGCCCGACTACCATTCCGCGTCCGATGTTGTTAATTCCCGTCTTGCGGCCATAATCACGTCGGAATCCTCTTCACATGAATCGCCTGAGTACAAATGACAGCTCCGTCAATGCACTGCCCTTTTATACCTTATGTTGGCGATACCACAGCCATCTGTATATGTGCATGTATCGCACGACTTTCGTCACCTCAGTGTGTATAAGACCAGAGTACCTGGCAATGCTTTGCAACTGCAAAATATGTAAAAATAATACGCCGGCCGGTGTGGCCGTGCGGTTCTAGGCGCTTCAGTCTGGAACCGCGTGACCGCTACGGTCGCAGGTTCGAATCCTGCCTCGGGCATGGATGTGTGTGATGTCCTTAGGTTAGTTAGGTTTAAGTAGTTCTAAGTTCTAGGGGACTGATAACCACAGATGTTAAGTTCCATAGCGCTCAGAGTCCAAAAATAATTGATTATGCTAACATTCGCAACTGAGGTACATGTTAACAGAATTTTAGAGAATCCTCTTCCGATGCCAGTAATTACTTATTTATTGCTCATCTTCAGGTCCCACCAAATAATTATAAAAACAAAAGTGTGGCGGTGACGTTCCATCCTCTCCCATGCCTGTCCGGCCACACCACCATTTATGTTGCCTTAATAGCCTGGTTGCAACTGGAAATGAAGCTTTAAACTTCGAAAGGGGTAGTGCAGTAAATAAGAAATTACTGGGAATTGTAGCAGATTTTTTATTCTATTAACATGCTAAATATGATGGGGACTGGATGTATGTCCTAATCTAGGGTTGTCCTTTGGGTGAGTCACGACGCAAATTTTCTCTAATCGTTCCGAATACGCCCACTTTAAAGGCATTGAAATCGAAGTTATAGTGAATCACATTAGGCCAGTCAACAAGTACCAAAAAAATGTCGATTAGGGGAAAAAATTGTGCAGCACAAATTGTTATATAGTGCTGGGAGGGAGTGTCCTAAACAACACGCTAAAAATCCTGACCGGAGGGTGTAAGTGTTACGGTGGGCGGGGGTAGGGGGGTGGAGGTGTGGGGGGAGGGAGGGGACGGGGGTGTTCAAAGGTCACTTTTTATGTTTTTTCGAATAACTTGAAAACTGAGGCTCCTAGAGAGAATGATTCGCGGTAGAATTGTGGTGTGCGTACTGTAAGACCTTCGGTACACACACAATCAGATTATTTGACTTGTCGCTCTAACAAAGTAAGCGAGTGTCAGCAATATGTCTCGTGGTCTTATTGTGGCGTGTTTATCTTCTGCCATTCGGTCAGACGATAGAAATGCCACTTGCACGCTTAGAGTAGCAGATTGACGGTGACCAACTTTAAACAGAACTTGATTAATTTTCACACACATTCGTTAAAATAATAAACATCATAAACCTCACTTAACTTGATTCTGGATGCTGTTTACAATTGACAATCTGAAGTTCCTTTGGTCTTGGTACGTTAATCTTATTCTCACATATCTCTGATACTTGACAAAGTGTCTATACATTTCTCTTCAACGCTATGTACAGGAATATGACAATCTTATTAGGCGCAGACTGAAACTTGACTACAGACTAATGCAGACTGGTGCAGACCGACTAATCGGAGGCCTGTACACTCGTTATAATACCTCGCACGTTCAGGTATCACTGCGCGAGTGTGATCCGCGAGGAGAAAACGTTTTACGTTAGCAGCAATCTCATTGGCTGCATTACATATTAATACGCGGATCGGCGGAAGCAGAATTTGGTCCGTCTTTATGGCAGCGCCATCTCGTAGTGTGGAGACGGACGAGCGCTGCGCCTGCGCTGTTGTGCTTAGCGGGGCGCGCTCTATTGGGAAAGTTGTGTACGCGCTGACTACGCGGAACTATGTACACAACAAGAATATTAAACTACATGACTGCATTAAATACAATACAAAAAAATCTTGTTTATTTTTTCTAGGACTAATGGTTTCCGCGTTGCAGGTTACGGAAAACTTGCAGATTAGTAAGAATATCTCTGTAGTCTCCACATCTTTGTACAGGATGGTTGCGGGACCTTGGCTTTTCAGTATAAAATGTCAAGTCAAAAACACCTTCAGCCGTCTTCTATTTCTCCTCCCCCCCTTCCCTCCTGTGTTTTCTCCCCGCCCATCCTCCCCCTAGGTCCCTTCTCCTCCCCCCCCCCCCTGAGTCCTTTTGCATTCCCCTCATCTGCCTTCCCCACTCCCTAGCCCGTCTGCTCAGCGCCCCCCACCCCTCTTATGGGTCCTCATTCTCCACTGGCTTCTTTCCCCCCTCCCACCCTTCCCCTTTTCCTCTCCTTCCCCCCCTTTTTTATTTCTCCGTCATCTGTCCTGTTTCCCCCCCACCTGCTCTCGGCTGTGGTATGTCATGTTTGTGCCCACTTTTTAGTGCCGTGTTTAAGTGAGTGTTCAGTGTTGTGCGTCCTTCCACAGTGATGCGAACAGAAATCATGCTGTCGCTGGGTGTGCATTTTATATTTTGCGAACAGAAACCAGACTGTCGCCGTGTTTTTTTAACTGTCTGTCTGTTATTTTTCTGCTTCTTGTGTATTTTCTTAGTATCATCAACCCTGTGTTTTATGTTTTAAGTTCTAGAATCTTCTGCCATTTTACCTTTAAATCACCGATTTTGTCGCCAACTGTTATTTTTTTTCTTATCTTCATCTTTTTAACACAACTTCTGTAGGCTGAAGAGCGGCGTAGTAAGCTGCTGCCAGCCCGCCCCCTTCGGGGGGAATTGAAATTCAATAAAGAAAAAAAAAAATCTTCTATTTCCAATTTCATGTTATTTTTGCTGCCACTGATATCCATAAAATTCTGTTGGACAACGTGACCACTCCGTTCGTCAATTGCAGACTGTTAGTAAATCAATAGTCTGCAGCTGATAAACGAAGTTATCGCGTTATTAAAAGGAAGTTTACGGATACCAGTGAATGTGCGCTGGCTCCTATTTCTGAACAAGAGGTGGGATTCTTCCCAGACGCCGGTCAGGTGGCCTGAAGATAAAATAAAATTGGAAACATAGGCTGCTGAAGGTGTTTTGATTTAACGTTTTACAGTAAAAATATTGTTTCCACAGTATAAGAGTAATGTTTATCTTTAAATGAAGCGGACTAAAAACAAATATTAAATGTGTGTACTACTTCTAAGGACAGTAGAGCAGGATTAAGGGAAAAATTGCGTTCTGCGGTGTTAGAGGGTGAAATGGCGCATGCGTCAGGTAGAAGCGCAAAGAAAGGTAGGTCGCTGGAGTGTCTTGATGCGCTTCCCTCCGCCATAGGTATGCAAATTGTAGATCGAGCACGCGATTCCCTACTCCGTCTACCCTACTACATCACAAGAAGCAATGAGGGTGTCGTACAAAGTTATGCCGACCGTCCACATGGCGCCTTACCAATCACTGGCAACACAGGGCGCAGACATGACCGGGGAAGTTTATTTTCCACAAAATGCGTTAACACTGCACGGAATGCATATATGGGTTACTAATAACACAGACGCCTGAAACGCATATGAACAGTATCAACGTAAATCTGTGCACACGGTCTACGAGGGCAGTTCAATAAGTAATGCAACACATTTTTTTTCTCGGCCAATTTTGGTTGAAAAAACCGGAAATTTCTTGTGGAATATTTTCAAACATTCCCGCTTCGTCTCGTATAGTTTCATTGACTTCCGACAGGTGGCAGCGCTGTACGGAGCTGTTAAAATGGCGTCTGTAACGGATGTGCGTTGCAAACAACGGGCAGTGATCGAGTTTCTTTTGGCGGAAAACCAGGGCATCTCAGATATTCATAGGCGCTTGCAGAATGTCTACGGTGATCTGGCAGTGGACAAAAGCACGGTGAGTCGTTGGGCAAAGCGTGTGTCATCATCGCCGCAAGGTCAAGCAAGACTGTCTGATCTCCCGCGTGCGAGCCGGCCGTGCACAGCTGTGACTCCTGCAATGGCGGAGCGTGCGAACACACTCGTTCGAGATGATCGACGGATCACCATCAAACAACTTAGTGCTCAACTTGACATCTCTGTTGGTAGTACTGTCACAATTGTTCACCAGTTGGGATATTCAAAGGTTTGTTCCCGCTGGGTCCCTCGTTGTCTAACCGAACACCATAAAGAGCAAAGGAGAACCATCTGTGCGGAATTGCTTGCTCGTCATGTGGCTGAGGGCGACAATTTCTTGTCAAAGATTGTTACAGGCGATGAAACATGGGTTCATCACTTCGAACCTGAAACAAAACGGCAATCAATGGAGTGGCGCCACACCCACTCCCCTACCAAGAAAAAGTTTAAAGCCATACCCTCAGCCGGTAAAGTCATGGTTACAGTCTTCTGGGACGCTGAAGGGGTTATTCTGTTCGATGTCCTTCCCCATGGTCAAACGATCAACTCTGAAGTGTATTGTGCTACTCTTCAGAAATTGAAGAAACGACTTCAGCATGTTCGTAGGCACAAAAATCAGAACGAACATCTCCTTCTTCATGACAACGCAAGACCTCACTCAAGTCTTCGCACCCGAGAGGAGCTCACAAAACTTCAGTGGACTGTTCTTCCTCATGCACCCTACAGCCCCGATCTCGCAGCGTCGGATTTCCGTATGTTTGGCCCAATGAAGGACGCAATCCGTGGGACGCACTACGCGGATGATGAAGAAGTTATTGATGCAGTACGACGTTGGCTCCGACATCGACCAGTGGAATGGTACCGTGCAGGCATACAGGCCCTCATTTCAAGGTGGCGTAAGGCCGTAGCATTGAATGGAGATTACGTTGAAAAATAGTGTTGTGTAGCTGAAAGATTGGGGAATAACCTGGTGTATTTCAATGCTGAATAAAACAACCCCTGTTTCAGAAAAAAAATGTGTTGCATTACTTATTGAACTGCCCTCGTATAATACTAGAGGGCAAATTCAATCTCAAACGTCCTGTTCGACAGCTGTAGTGTTTTTCAGGGAAAGGCGCCTTCCTCCACTGCGAGTGCTGCTCTGTTTTCAGTTTACAAGCACAATATACCTCCCCAGCATTTTCTGTCCAGTTCTAGAACGTGAACAGACAAAATAACTTCACTGAGCTCCTGTTTATGCAGTGGAGTTATCTTACGTTTCTTTAAATCAGAACTTACTTGCAGTTGCTACGTGAGCTATTATGTAAAAAAACTCAACGGCTGGAGCTCTCAGTTGCCTACCACACTGAATGATGTGTCTCAAATATGATATGCTTTCAGGATATATTCGTCAATGTCAATTACATTGTACCCACTGTCAATGGCTGGAACATTTTTCACAGCATGAGGGATATCAAATGCGCCATCCCAGTCTCAGTTGTCCCAACCATATGAAGAGATCCAGAAGCTTAAATTGCACCCCTCTACTGTACTGTGGATATGTGGTTAAGTGGCTCCACTCAGTGCAGCCAACTCTACAAGTGCCAGAAATTTCTTGTTGCAAAAAATGTCTGCAGCCTACCAGTAACACAGTTAATAGCGAGAGGGGAGCAGTAACCTTCTGGACATTCATTAATTCACAACCAAGCAACTACAACACAGTTGCACCGCTTTAAAATATGCTGTCAACGACACACAGCAGCAATGTGTCACATTTACCAATCAATTCCCTTTCCCACCAATACTACATAGGTCACTGACAATATCACACTTACAAATTAAACACTTTTCAGCGTGTACTTGTATAAACGTATTTTCCATGAAAGCTCATTTAACACCTGCAAAAGGTGCTTATTTAATAAACTTAAAATGGCTTCACAATATTATGTGTATTCACATAAGAGAACTGGACAGGAAATACTGCAAGCTAAAAACCGAGCAGTGCTCGTGGGAGAGGAAGTTGCCTTTTCCGGAAGAACGCTGCAGCTGCCGTACCGGATGACTAAGAATCAGTTTTCCCTCTAGCAGTGTCGAACAATGTGCAGGGATTTACACAGTTTTTTTTCTGTATGTGTTACTAGCATTAGTATTATTCCATGTAATATGAAATAAGCATCCCCCCTCCCCCAAGGAATGTCTGCACACTACGCTGTCGGTGCTTTATAAGACTCGCTGTGGACTGTGTGTACTTTATGAAACACCCTGTAGTTGCGTCTTGTGACGAAGCAGTGCGGTAAATATAGTGGGGAATCACCTGCTCCATTTTCAGTTTGCAGGCTTATAAAGGAGGGAAGTGCATGAATATAATCCAGTGACCTACCTTCCCTCGCACTTCTATGCCACACATCCCCCCTTCAACCTGTTAAAAAAAAAATGGTTCAAATGGCTCTAAGCGCTATGGGACTTAACATCTGAGGTCAACACTCCCCTAAACTTAGAACTACTTCAACCTAACTAACCTAAGGACATCAAACACACCCATGCCCGTAGCGGTCGCGCGGTTCCAGACTGTAGCGCCTAGAACCGCTCGGCCACCATGGGCCGGTGCCTTCAAATATTTAAAGGCGGTACTCTCATCGGTCAACATGAATGAACTTAACAGAGGCCCGTCTACAGCATTCGGGCCCATGAATATAACGCAGCAGTAACATTTAGGTGCAACAGGTATTTATTTCCGTATAATAATCCTAGTTTGTATTTTCTATGGTTTCTCTAAGTCCCTGCAGACAAATACTGGGGTGACGCCTTCTGTATGACTGCGCCTTATTGAATGTATTTCTTACCTCTTCATTCTCGTGCTGAGATGGTGCATTGACAAATGAAGTCAGTGTTGACCTTTATTAGTCCTTCCTTCAAACCCAATAATCCTCTCGATTGTATTTGAGATTACAGACTGTTTGGCGAAGCAACAGACACTGAAGACAGAGTGTTCCTAAGTGTAAGAGAGCGCAAAACGCAGTCGCCAGCAATTAAAACGCTCCTGTCTCCTGTAGCGGCTGAAACTGGAATTTTGCTCATAAAGTCCTTCGTTCAGCGTGAATCCACACTGGCAACGTTCTGCGTTGCACTTTCCGAGCCGCTGAAGCAGCATATTGTAACACAATATCCAGACAGGCTTCCGGGAAGAATTCCGCTTCCTTAGACCACAGACGTCCCTGACAATACTATCACTACGCAGCAGAGACCGTCATTACTTTATTTTCACTCTTTGAAAAATGCAGTAAGCTCAACATCTGAAGACGGCACTTACCGTAACTGTATCAAAGACGAAAGAAATTCACTGACAACGGGACCTGATGGGCTATCCCTTTTCGATTTTTTTTCATACTTACAATATTTGAAGGCCAGTGCCCGAATTTCGTAAAGTAGTAAAAAATTCGAAAAAATCGTCTGTGATTACTCAAGTTGTATCATTTTCTGCTGCTGTTGATATTACTCTGTACTCGTCTGACCAGAAATCCTTGTCTTCTTCATTTCACTCTCACTGATCCACACTATATATAGGATGTCCCTTTGGCTTTTCCCTTCTCAGATTTTCTAGTTTCCCTACAACGTTCAAACTTCTAACATTGCACGCCCCGATTCGTAGAACGTTATCTTTTCGTTAGTTATTCAGTCCCTTTCTCGTAGTCACCTCCGTCTCGGCAGTCCCTTCCCGGACCGAATGAGGGCTATTCCAGAATCTTTTCCCAGTGGACAGATCATCACGATATTTTTTCACTTACAGGTCACATGTCCTGTGGATACACATTATGTGTCTGTAATGCAGTGGTTTCCGTTGCCTTCTGCATCCTCATGCCGATGATCGTTGCTGATTCTTCCACCTTATAGGGGCAGTTTGTCACCGCAAGGGCAGGAGATTGCTCTCAAAGCCTTCTTACCCCTCCTCCAGCCTTTTTGACAATATCGATGGCAGAACGTGGGCGATTTCTTGTGCCGGAAGTCTTCGGCTTCCATTGCTGGCGATTTTTATTCACAGTTTAAGCAGTGGCGATTTTGGAACCCGGGACCCAAAACGTTTTGATTACTACTCAAAGACGTTACCCTTAGAGCATGTAGGATACCTAGTCATAGTTGCTCAATAAAAAGAGACATTGGGTCTCCTATACTTTTTTGAATGTAAGAATGGATCTCAGATGGAACATACCTAGCGATTTTTTAGAGTTTAGGTTTTGTAAGCTGATGTTCGCTCATCAGTGTTGCTTTCAATAAGCCTCTGCAGCTGTGGTCGCCTACATGTATCACATGGCGACGCTTAACTTGGTAGCAGCCAGTTCCAAACCTGGTTACGGAAAAGAAGTCTCGTTACCAACAGGGTGCCATTCGTAGAGAAAGGCGCTGCTCCAGAGGTACATCGTTTAGTTCAGTCGTTTTCCTATGTGCTTCTGAGAACAAGTAAACTGTAACTCTTTATTTACAAGTTTTAATAGAGTTATTATTTTTTACTAAGGCTTTACGAATTTTGCAATCGCTAGTGTAACTGAAATAATTACGTACTACATTTGCACGGCGTCATAAGCGCTTTTGTCGCCAGACTCACTTGAAATTTCTGCTGTTGGAAATAGTTACGTGTAGATAGGACTATGAACTGTGGCCAGCACAAGACAGTGATCAAGGTGCTGGCGAAGAGGTGGAGCCGGCCGCGGTGGTCTAGCGGTTCTAGGCGCTCAGTCCGGAACCGCGCGACTGCTACGGTCGCAGGTTCGAATCCTGCCTCGGGCATGGATGGGTGTGATGTCCTTAGGTTAGTTAGGTTTAAGTAGTTCTAAGTTCTAGGGGACTGATGACCATAGATGTTAAGTCCCATAGTGCTCAGAGCCATTTGAACCATTTTTGAAGAGGTGGAAGCAGCGTTGACCAATGTCGACCGACTTCAAATGAACGATGCAAATTACGCCGGTGTTGGAATGAGGGCTGCATCCCGTCACCACGGAGTTTGCCAGCTATTATTTTCGTTGTCGCGCTCCGCAGAGACTCTCGGTCTGATACCTAGGCGTCACTGGCTGTCGGATTGTGGGACGTACCCAGATCTGGAGCTGACCCGCGAGGAAGGTATGAGCTGAAAGGCAAGCCCCATAGGTTTCATAAATTGACTACCGCTGATAATGAGGAAGAACCAGAAGCTCTTTGCTCTCCTGCTATGTAGCTGTCTCTCCACTGTCCCCGTCCGGGTACTCAAATTATTAAAAAATTGAAACATAAAAGAATAGGTGACATCTCGAGATCCCCTGCAGAAAAACCAACATTATGACTGCTAACGAAGGTACAAGCGTACAGAATACGTTCCTAGATATGTCAGTGCCTCGAAGACTTCTTAAGTAATGGAACTCAATACGTTTGTCCTCGACGGCGAGTCTTTATCAGAGACAAGAGCATCGTCAGAGCTTTTATTGTCTTCATACTTGAATGATCTGACAGGGAGGGTGAGCAGCAATCTGTGGCTGTTTGCAGATGGCGCTGTGATTTACGGGGAGCTGTCGTCATCAAGTTGCTGTAGAACGATAGAAGACGACTTACACAAAATTTCTTGTCTTTGTGATGAATGTAGAAAAATGTAAGTTAATGCAGATCAGTAGGAAATATAATCCCGTCATGTTCAAATACAGCATTGGTAGTATGTTGCTTGGCACGGTCACGTCGATTAAGTATCTAGGCATTACGTTGCAAAGCGATTCGAAATGGAAGTAACAAGTAAGAATTGTAGCAGGGAAAGTGAAAGGTCTACTTCGGTTTATTGGGAGTATTCTGACAAAGTGAAGTTCATTTGTAAAGGATACCTGTATAGAGCAAGAGTGCGACCACTTCTCGAGTACTGCTGGAATGCTTGGGATCACCACCAGGTCGGGCTGAAGGAAGACATCGAAGTAATTAAGAGGCGGAGTGTTAGATTTGTTACCGGTGGGTTCGATCAACACCCGAATGTTAAGGAGATGCTTCCTGCACTCAAATTGGAGCTTGACTGCCCGACAATTCTACCGTCGCCAACGTACATTTTGCGCAAGGACCTCGAAGATGAGACAAATTAGGACTAGCACGGAGGCATACAGACAGTCTTTTTCCCTCGCTCTGTTTCCAAGTAGAACAGGAGAGGTAATAACTAGTAGTTATAAAAAGGTACTCTGCGCCATACATCAACCGTGACTTGCGGAGTACGTGTGCAGATGGATATGAATCATATAAAGTAATTATTCCGACAGACTGTCTAACAAATCCTGAACGTGAGAATCTTAGAATGTTTGTTGTTAACGGCGAAAAAATTTGCAGCCAAATCCCAAGAGCTCACGTCTTTCGCAGAAATCAATCAGTCAGGGAACTGAAAATTGTAACCGGGATTAGAGATCAGGGAAATCCTCAGCGCTTGGAACGTATATCGGGAAGACAGACACACTAGGAGGAGGAGTGTGTATAGCGAGAATGGAGGAAGTTCAGATCCAGCTAGTTCCAAAATCAATCCAGTTGCGACCTAATATAGTTAAGAATAACCGGGGTTGGTGGACTTTAAAGTTATCGCCAAACGATGCGGAGTAAATTCAGAGAACCTATGTTCGAGGAACCCACTAATACAGTTCTGCTGCCATCGTGAGATATCTCGTATTAGCATCACGATAATGAGATATGAGAGATTAGGGCGTATATTGAGGTATCTAGATAGTCATTTTTCCCTCGTTCAATATGCGAACAAAATAAATAGAAGTCGATATTATTGGTATGATGTGCCCTCGTCATCCACTGTCGATTCTTGGCCAGTATAGGAACGAGACATTGTACCGCATTATACTCTGTTCATATGGTACATATTTATCACATACGTCTCTAAACTCCAATTATTCGTGACTGTAGTCAATTCTGATATCTGTGAGATTTTAGTTTTTCCCGGAGTAGGAAGATTTTGAATATTTTCAGGTATAGAACAGGGTGGCGTCGTGCACCCTCTGGATAACGCCGCTCTGCTGAATAGCCAAAAATATTATGAAATAAATTATAGTATCTGATTGTCTCTGTTATTTAGGAGTACTTGCAAAATGTAGAGACGCAGATATAAATATTTTTAGAGGTTTAATTATTACTGGAAATTACAAGTTAAGCAATTTTAGTAATGAGCAACGAAGCTTTATGAATTGGCGATTTAAGTAGGTCTTGGGATAGGCCAACAATTTCGCCCACAACAAACTTTAACAAAATTAAACTTATTTTCCTGGATAATTATTACGTTAAAAGAGTGAAGGCTGTTACAGTTTAAACAGAGGCCTTCCATCTCTGTTACGAAGTGCAGACCGTGATCAGACCAAACCTCCATCTCGAACAGGATTAGGCTCATTTCTTTTGCTGTCTGTATCCAGTTTAACTAACGCAATCGCAATGCACTGTATTGGCAGACGACCAAGGTATTAGGCTCATCACTTCCACATCTGGACTGTTACCTGAACGTATTCCAATCTATGTCTTCCTCTACAGTTTTTACTCTCCAAACCTCCTTCAACTACAATGGAGGCTACTCCCTGACGTCTTAACACGTGTCCTATCATCCTGCCCCTTCGTCTTGTCATTTTTTCCGCATGTTCCTACCTTCATCGATTCTGTGGAGAACCTCCTAGTTCCTTATATTGTCAGTCCCCCTGATTTTCAACATTACTCTTTTGCATTGCATCTGAAACGCTTGGAGTCATCCACTCCCCAAGATGCACTACCATGAAATGCTGTGTTCAATCGTACATTCTCAAAAATTACTTACTGAAATTAAGACTTATGCTTGGTACCAGTAAACTCCTCTTTGCCAGTAAAGCTATCTTTGTCTGTGCTAATCTGCTGTTTACGTCCTCCTTGCTTCATTTTTACTGTACACACGTCTGTCAACAATAACAGTAATGACATGCACATAAAAAAATTGCCAGTCAAACACATTTACAGATAATTTACTTTAAAAAATCACAGAAATTATGCACGTCAAGTTACTGAAAGCCCTTGCAATATTGTATCACACAGAGTTTATGATTCAGTTAGACTTAAATGTGCATATTTGTTCATAAAATTAGATAGGGTGAATCGAAACTCCACCGACAAAGTTCCGAAGGATGTTCAGGGTTAAGGTCTGAGTCTGAGTATTCTGGTATGAGGGGCCCGTGGTATCCCGTGATTCGTCGCATAACAACAATGTAATTATGCAGTTGCAAGAGAGTCGCTACAAAATTCACAGTTCTGTAACGTTCCACCGAATACCACCGGACGCTAACACCAAAATACTTAGAAAATATCCCAGAACAACTTCCGAAATTTTGTCGACGGCGTTCGGTTTCAGCCTTTTTCATAAATACACTGAGTTGTCACGTTATAAACACTTCAATTTAAAATTCATTGCTTAAAATACAGTTTGTATTTTAACCATCGAAGGAACTTTGTAGGACATCGTCCATATCATTCGCACCTTACGGTTTATGCTAGAATTGTTATTACAATAAATACGGTCGTTCTACATGTGGCGATTTTGTTGGCTTCACGGTTTGCAACGTATAGAAATTCTATGATAAAAAATTAGTGCTCATTTTAGTCTTCTGAGCCGCTATAAACGTTTTTCATCGCATTTAAATAAACATATGCCACGAGTTTTAAGTACTGCAATAATCGAGCATTGTGTATAATATGTAATCGTGTTTCT
Organism: Schistocerca nitens; assembly: GCF_023898315.1. Taxonomy (NCBI): domain Eukaryota; kingdom Metazoa; phylum Arthropoda; class Insecta; order Orthoptera; family Acrididae; genus Schistocerca; species Schistocerca nitens. The sequence goes on along the minus strand of NC_064615.1, from coordinate 308,975,168 downwards.
AAAGTACTAACATGAGACGCTGGACTCTGTGGAAGATCACTAATGTTCAGATCTCTCTTCATTCTCTTCCATAGATCTAAGTGACACATCAAGATATATGCCACTGTAGGCCTTTTGAGAAGAATATCTGGTCTGTAATCAGATGTACTTTGTGAATCGGAGTCTTTATTTACTTCTAAACGGCTGTGCAACAGAGTAACTTCAGAAACACGTTACGAAGCTTCATGCATTAGGCAGTCTGGAGTTTGCACAATTCCGCTCTTGTTTTGTTAGCATCTTACCCCGTTTTCTTATGGTACGCTACGTATTTATTTGTACCCTGGAGAGGTATCGAGTTCTCTGGAAATGCAGAAAGGGAAGTGTGAGGCCATTTATGTCAAGCTAATTGAACGACTTCGCTGATAAATGTCCTCACTTTATCGTGAAACTTGACAAACGACGCTGAAAGTACTGTGTTTACCAAATGACGCGTTTTGCTGTAAGCGTAACCATTCTTACCTTTTTATCTCACAACGATGCGGAATAATGCCAGGCACTGTCCGTAAACTCAGTACTCACACGACTGTGTAGCGCCTTGGTCGCAATATTAGAATTTGATTAACACTACAAACAACGTCTTCCCTGTATTGTCCCATCGACATTAAAAATCAGTTTCCTTATTATCGTAAGACAATCTCTGGATTACTATCCGCTTTCAAAAGCAACATAAGCCACATTTCAGTAAAGCAACACTTTGCACACAAAAAATAATGTACTGTGTGCCACTATACAGTTCCAGCATCGTCTGCTTATTCGTATGGTCTACGATCACAATTTATTTACAATAACACAAATCTAACAAAAAAAGTGGCATACGTGTATAGTCCAATGAACAATATTAATTTTTAAAAGCACCAGTCTTAAACTGCTCTGTTCTCCCTTGTGTCAACAGAACTGAAAGACTGAATTGACTCGAAGCGCTTCCACCACTTTCTTGAACAAAAGCAAACAGACGACTGTGTCATTTCTGAGGCAATCTTCTGCTAGTCTGCTACCACACAAGATTCTAGTCAAGTTACACGTAATTAACTCACAGTCTACCTTCCTTTTTTCACCGTTTCGTTCTCAATTAATTTCCAAACGCCTTTCGACGTTTAACAAAGAGAACCAAACTACGTCACTTAATTTTCAAAGTAGTTCATTGATTCTCTTAGCAACCAAGAATGTAACAGATATTTTAAAATGTTCTGAAGTCCACAGAAGAAAAAAAATTAGTAAATGACCTAATGATCACATTAAAGGAATTTAGAGAACAAAGAACACTATTGCGAAACAATTCTTCCAGTCATATACGAAGCTTTATTTGTTTATTTATTTTGAAGCTGATCTGGAATTGTTGACAGTAGCCTGCATTATGTATAGATCTAGTTGTAATGCAAGGGTAATTTTCTTTGTCACCACAGGCCTAACGTCGACATGAAGAATGCGATTCACAAAAAATTATTAACGAATTTATTTCGTAGACACAGTGACTTAAGTTTCACAACCTCCTCCTGATTAGGACCAGTCAATCACTATGTTCACTTCTTAGTATACGAAGCAGCATTCTAAAACATCTTGCACAAGTATCAGGTAAGCACTGTGAGTGATCGACTGTATGAGGATGATCAGGTGTTGTTGGAGTCCGGTAAAAAGTGAATGCATGAATAAATACTATAAAATGTTGTTTGTCACGGTGTTTCTAATTACAGAGTAATTATATTTAGGTGATTTTACGTGCACGTGTATTAAATTACTACGTTAATTAGCTATACGAGCGCGCTTCACAACTTGAGACCTTTGCATACCATCGCTGTATAGAGTTCCGTACGTCCATCGGTGCAAAGGAAATTCTTATAGAATCACCTTGTCAATAAATTCGTTTTACGTCGCCGAGAAGTCAAATATAAATGACACCTATCGAAAGAAACAAAATACTTTCATTGTGGTTTCAATATACAAAGCGAAATCAGTTGATTATCTATATCCTAGCAAAGTAAATTCGTAGTTAGTTTGTTTTCGTAAAGATAAAATTAATGCGCTAACTTTGTCACTGCCATAAACTTACGAAAATGCTTCTGTCACTTATATAAAAAAAAGTAACATCACCACCTAGTGATCTTTTGGTGCACTGTGAAACTAATAGCGGCATCTATCGGTTCTTCAGTATGTTACACCGTCACTAAGGTAAACACCCGAACTACTAAGCTGATCAATCCGATTTTAATAAAATAAAGCCTATATGTTGGCTGAAGCTACGCGCAAGATACGCCATGAAAATTCGTCTAATAGTTTTGAATATTGGCGTGTTCAGACAGACAAATAGGCAGACACGATGGTTTTGCAGTTGTATTATTTGTACAGAATAGATAACTCAGGAGTATAATACCTGCAAGATGCTGTTCACATGCAATATTCACGCTTCAGAACATGAAGCTGATGTGACGTCTAAGCCGTATCTGCATGATGCTCATACTTCCAAGGCAGTTCCACTGTAAGACTGGTCATGACACATAAAGAAAACTTGCATTGCAAGTGGAGCAGAAAAGTACACAAAATTACCATAAAAGTATAAAGAGAATTATTGATAAAAATAACACTTTCTCAGCTTCGGTCACCTTCTTATTGTAGTATGTACTGGTATGACACGTTTAATAGCATGCTAGTGCTTAACTGTTACTTATAAATCAATTTATTTCTTTGGGTGTGTCATCGATGCGTTTTCTTCGAATATTATTACCCCTTTCCAGAGTACACACTTTAACAGTTAAGATACTGAATACACTTTGAATATAGACTTTTTGACAAGATTGTTTACGCCATGGCAGATGTTATACAGAGAAAATTTCGGAATACGTTCATAGACGTAGACAAAGAGCTAAATAGTGTTATTTTCGGCTACAATTAAATTTCGGAATGCAAATTATTGCAGCGTTGAATATGTTTCTGGACAACAAATATTCAGTATGTTGTTTCCGTTATTAATTACATGTCGATGGCTCACAGGTAGGATATTTCATGCCGAGATATTTGCAGTAAGATAGCTATTGCAAATGATCTGTTCTTGCTATTTTGTCGAAAACTGACATTTTGAGCCCGTGGCTGTGTAAACAATACACGTTGATTCTTCCAAAGAAGATAACAGCAAACAGCGACTTTTTATAACGCTATTTATTTACATGAATAGCGCCGTTACCGGTTTCAAAACGATAAGTTATGAGCAGGTGGCTTTGTATGTAGGCTGTTTAGGTTTTTATGTTGGTAACGTCACCTACCGCTCTGTATGAAACTCACTGGCTGTGCTGTGTGCAGTCTGTGGCTGGTTGGCATTGTTGGAATATTCGCCATTGTAGTGTTGGGCAGTTAGATGTGAACAACGCGTAGCGTTGAGCAGTTGGAGGTGAGTCGCCAGCAGTGGTGGATGTGGGGAGAGAAATGGCAGAATCCTGAGAGCGGACGATCTGGACGTGTGTCCATCAGAACGAGTAAATTTGTAATATTGGGTATCATGAACTGATATATATATGATGACTTTGAAACATTATTAAGGTAAATACATTGTTTGTTCTCTATCAAAATCTTTCATTTTCTGGCTATGCCTATCAGTAGTTAGTGCCTTCAGTATTTAGAATCTTTTATTTAGCTGGCAGTAGTGGCGCTCGCTGTATTGTAGTAGTCCGAGTAACGAAGATTTTTGTGAGGTAAGTGATTCATGAAAGGTATAGGTTATTGTTAGTCAGGGCCATTCTTTTGTAGGGATTTTTGAAAGTCAGATTGCGTTGCGCTAAAATTATTGTGCGTCAGTTTAGTGTTGATCTGAATAGGTAAAGAGCGAAATGTCTGAGTACGTACAGTTCTGCTCAGCTGTTTGAAAATCAAATAATGTAAGAGGTTTACCAGCACAGTCACTCATAAATTTTTCTAAGGGGATGTTTCAGCTCGTTCATGTTAAGAAAAATTTTGGTTGTTTATGTTAGTTTTCACTTCTTATCCCCACGTACGATAAGAATTCCTTCGAGTGGTGGTACACTACAACCAAACCGTGATGTGAGAAACTGTCTACTTAACTCTAACTGTGCCTTATAACGATTTCAAACGATGTAAACAAATTATTAAACTGAAAACGTTTTAGTCACTTACGTCGAAAATTCCTCACCATTACGTCGCAGTGCTAACTGTTTGTGTTCATACAGTAGCGAAGAATATATGAAGCAATTTCTTTACATATATGTACACACATAACGCAAAGCGCCACTCATACAGACCAAAAAGTTTCGCCACATGGAAGGATGTATACAAAGATCAAAGATGGCGATATCACAATCATAACAATGCCAAATAATTTCTCTCGGAGGTATTTGCATATATACATTGATGTGACAGTAGAAATTTACAAACTACAAACGTTCCATTACTTACAATTTATATAAAATGGGAAACTGATTACAATTTAGGTAAACTAATAAAGCAGCCAGTTTGTTATAAAGCGTTACTACGATTACATTATGTACATATTATGGAGACGAAGTAAATGATGAAGGGTAGATGTACATAAAAATATTACAACAGTGAACGTCATATGAAAATTTTTGATTGCTAGTTGAAGGTATTGTACAACTAAGCAATCTCTTATGTTCTACGCACTATTTCATGTTGGCTTAGTGTCTGCATATTGTTACTGTTAAAATGAGCAGTGTTTATTTTAAACTGGAAAGCAGATGAACGAAGTTTTGAGGAAAGGCTGCATTGGCTAACTCGGTCTGTACTATATTTCGAGTAGATTTCCCCACCATGTTATAGTTCTTGGTGGAGATTTTAATTTGCGGGATGTAGACTGGGAGGCTCAAATGTTCATAACGGGTGGCAGGGACAAAGAATCCAGTGAAATTTTTTTAAGTGCTTTATCTGATAACTACCTTGAGCAGTTAAACAGAGAACCGACTCGTGGCGATAACATATTAGACCTTCTGGTGACAAACAGACCCGAACTATTTGAAACAGTTAATGCAGAACAGGGAATCAGTGATCTCAAAGCGGTTACGGTATCGATGATTTCAGCCGTAAATAGAAGTATTAAAAAAGGTAGGAAGATTTTTCTGTTTAGCAAAAGTGACAAAAAGCAGATTACAGAGTACCTGACGGCTCAACACAAAAGTTTTGTCTCAAGTACAGATAGTGTTGAGGATCAGTGGACAAAGTTCAAAACCATCGTACAATATGCGATAGATGAGTATGTGCCAAGCAAGATCGTAAGAGATGGAAAACAGCCACCGTGGTACAACAACCGAGTGAGAAAACTGCTGCCGGCCGAAGTGGCCGTGCGGTTAAAGGCGCTGCAGTCTGGAACCGCGAGACCGCTACGGTCGCAGGTTCGAATCCTGCCTCGGGCATGGATGTTTGTGATGTCCTTAGGTTAGTTAGGTTTAACTAGTTCTAAGTTCTAGGGGACTAATGACCTCAGCAGTTGAGTCCCATAGTGCTCAGAGCCATTTGAACCATTTTTTGAGAAAACTGCTGCGGAAGCAAAGGGAACTTCACAGCAAACGTAAACATAGCCAAAGCCTTGCAAACAAACAAAAATTACGCGAAGCGAAATGTAGTGTGAGGAGGGCTATGCGAGAAGCGTTCAATGAATCCGAAAGTAAAGTTCTGTGTACTGACATGGCAGAAAATCCTAACAAATTTTGGTCTTATGTCAAAGCGGTAGGTGGATCAAAACAAAATGTCCAGACACTCTGTGACCAAAATGGTACTGAAACAGAGGATGACAGACTAAAGGCCGAAATACTGCTGTTTCACAGAGGAAGACTGCACTGTAGTTCCTTCTCTAGATTGTCGCACAGATGACAAAATGGTAGATATCGAAATAGACGACAGAGGGATAGAGAAACAATTAAAATCGCTCAAAAGAGGAAAGGCCGCTGGACCTGATGGGATACCAGTTCGATTTTACACAGAGTACACGAAGGACCTTGCCCCCCTTCTTGCAGCGGTGTACTGTAGGTCTCTAGAAGAGTGTAGCGTTCCAAAAGATTGGAAAGGGGCACAGGTCATCCCCGTTTTCAAGAAGGGACGTCGAACAGATGTGCAGAACTATAGACCTATATCTCTAACGTCGATCAGTTGTAGAATTTCGGAACTTGTATTATGTTCGAGTACAATGACTTTTCTGGAGACTAGAAATCTACTCTGTAGGAATCAGCATGGGTTTCTAAAAAGACGGTCGTGTGAAACCCAGCTCGCGCTATTCGTCCACGAGACTCAGAGGGCCATAGACACGGGTTCCCAGGTAGATGCCGTGTTTCTTGACTTCCGCAAGGCGTTCGATACAGTTCCCCACAGTCGTTTAATGAACAAAGTAAGAGCATATGGACTATCAGACCAATTGTGTGATTGGATTGAGGAGTTCCTAGATAACAGAACGCAGCATATCATTCTCAATGGAGAGAAGTCTTCCGAAGTAAGAGTGATTTCAGGTATGCCGCAGGGGAGTGTCATAGGACCGTTGCTATTCACAATATACATAAATGACCTGGTGGATGACATCGGAAGTTCACTGAGGCTTTTTGCGGATGATGCTGTCTGTGGTGTGTCGAGGGGTTGTAACGATGGAGTATTGTACTGAAATGCAAGAGGATCTGCAGCGAATTGACGCATGGTGCAGGGATTGGAAATTAAATCTCAATGTAGACAAGTGTAATGTGCTGCGAATACATAGAAAGATAGATCCCTTATCATTTAGCTACAAAATAGCAGGTCAGCAACTGGAAGCAGTTAATTCCATAAATTATCTGGGAGTACGCATTAGGAGTGATTTAAAATGGAATGATCATATAAAGTTGATCGTCGGTAAAGCAGATGCCAGACTGAGATTCATTGGAAGAATCCTAATGAAATGCAATCCGAAAACAAAGGAAGTAGGTTACAGTACCGTTGTTTGCCCACTGCTTGAATACTGCTCAGCAGTGTGTGATCCGTACCAGATAGGGTTGATAGAAAAGATAGAGAAGATCCAACGGAGAGCAGCGCGCTTCGTTACAGGATCATTTAGTAATCGTGAAAGCGTTACGGAGATGATAGATAAACTCCAGTGGAAGACTCTGCAGGAGAGACGCTCAGTAGCTCGGTACGGGCTTTTGTTAAAGTTTCGAGAACATACCTTCACCGAAGAGTCAAGCAGTATATTGCTCCCTTCTACGTATATCTCGCGAAGAGACCATGAGGATAAAATCAGAGAGATTACAGTCCACACAAAGGCATACCGACAATCCTTCTTTCCACGAACAATACGAGACTGGAATAGAAGGGAGAACCGATAGAGATTCTCAGGATACCCTCCGCCACACACCGTCAGGTGGCTTGCGGAGTATGGATGTAGATGTAGATGTAGAGGAGATTTTGTGGGGGTTACCTTTTATGTACATATATTTCAGATTTCAAGTAAATTCATAAAGCTACCTTTCTCAGCATGATGCAATACCTGGAAGTGTTCTTCAGTGCTTTTTATTCCATGATTGTTAAAAGTTGTGTGTGTTGAAAATGTGGATTTCGCTAAGCTGTTCAAATGTATGGCATCTATATGCTCTTTGTAGCGAGTCTCAAAGCGTCTTCTTGTTTGTTCTGTATTGTAGAAAGGGCAAATTTGGGAGCTGAGCTTGTAGCTGAATGACTTTTTGGGTGGGGATGGGGGGGGGGTTATTCTTTAAGTTCTGAATTGCTATCTACTGAAGTTTGTTGTTTATGTGGAAACTTATTTCAGTGTTCGTGTTTTTACATATTGTAGAATATGCTCCCTGATAAAGATTGTGCAACACATGTGTCTTGTGTTAAGTGCATGGTTGTCTGGTGTGCAGCTTTATTGTCTGATGGTTTTTGGATTTTTGTGATAGTCTGTCTATCATGAGAGGACTGTATTCATTGCTTGAGGCAATAGTTTTAATGATATTAATGTATTATTCTTTTTGGGCTGGTTCAAGTGGAATTTTTGCGGTCAATTCAGTGTGGGTCTAAAATATGCCATCTTTTCCTGGTTTGGATGATAGGATGAGCTGTTACACAGTCAGTGGATGTTGGTTTTCTATAAATCTCAAAATGGCGCTTATGGTTTTTGTTGGTTAGTATTATGTCTAAGAAATTGATGCTGTTTTAGGTCTCGTGTTGCATGTGAATTTAATGTTTTTGTGCATGCTGCTCAGATTTGTTGCTAATGTGTCAATTTCCTCATTGGTGCCATCAAAAAGTATAACTGTATCATCAACATACCTCTTGTGCTATATGACTTCGCTGTTGTTGTGACTGTTAGCTACGAAAAATGTTTGCTGGATGTCAGTGTGCAGGTTTACTATGTCTGGCGATGCGAATCTGGCTCTTGGTGGAATACGCACATCTTTAATTTTGTTAATAAGTTCACATGTGTTCTTAATTTGTTTTCAGAAGTACAATGGGCTGTTCCTAGAGTTAACAATCGGACTGATAGGACAATTTTCTTTTTGGGTGTTAGGCTATGATCGGAGGCGACGTGCACTGGGGTTCATCAAAATGAAGTCACGCACTTCTCGTTTAGTTAGGAGGAAATTATAATTCTTAAGCATTTTCTTAATTTTGACCTGAAATTTAGAAGTAGGATCAAAATCTAATTCTGTCATGTTGTTTCTATTACAGAATTCCATGGTTTTATCACAACATAGTCATTTTCATACATTATGACTGCATAGTTCCTTTCATAAGCCTTGACTAGTTGATACAGTTTGGAATCTATAGGCCACTGTTTCTATGTGAATTATTCTTTATCCAGCGCCGCACTTTACCGTCAGATATTATCGCTGTTGCGCTGGATAGAAGACCATGGGTGAGCTACTCAAGTAACACGAAAACAATGAGTCACAAAAAGGAGGCAAGGGAGCGTCATGGAAGGAGAAACCAATTCACGTTAACGTCAGAGCATAAGCGCAGTGCTACCCGGCAAAAATTTTCCATTAGCTGGAGCTGCAGGTGGCCGGTGGTTGGAAAGCGGGAGAGAAATAAAAGGAATGCACGAAGTGTCGAAAGGTGGGCTACAAATGAGAAGCCGCGGGTATTTGCTCCTCGGGAGGCGCGCCACGCGTCGAGCACGCGCCCGACCGTCACGCCGCTACCTGGAACCCCGTTGCGTCATCAAAACCCGTTCCACTTGTCCAGCGCGCCCGCGGAGTCCCGTGTCGGTTGCGGGGCTCTCTGACTTATGTACACTGACTCGCCCGCAGTCGTCTGTCTGCGGCGTAAACATGCCCAGTACGAGGGGCTTTTGTATGCCTTCTGAGAACTGACACATACCGGCATCCTCCAGGAGGCAAGTGGCAAATCTTTGCTTTGTGCATACCTGCAACTTTGCCTCATTAGCGCGAAGCTTCGAGAACAGTAGATTTCCTTTGACTAGAATTGCAAAGCTTCCAAACAGACAACAATGGAAGCAAATGAACTTTGTTCTACAGGTATATCCCAGAGGATTTTTGTAAACGCTCGCCGCGCGGGATTAGCCGAGCGGCCTAAGGCGCTGCAGTCATGGACTGTGCGGCTGGCCCCGGCGGAGGTTCGAGTCCTCCCTCGAGCATGGGTGTGTGTGATTGTCCTTAGGATAATTTAGGTTAACTAGTGTGCAAGCGTAGGGACCGATGACCTTAGCAGTTAAGTCTCATAAGATTTCACACACATTTGAACAATATTTTTTTTATTTCTATTTTTTTGTAAACGCTCGTCGCCAGTCTTGCAAAGGCCTCGTCACTACTGCTGTGGAGACCGAGTTGGCACTGTTGTTAAGGTGGGCAGAGTTTGAGAGTTCGTGAAACGGCTTCTGGTGCAGCACACCGCTAAGAAAATTTTTCCCTGCCACTACTACACAGCTATGCCCCAGGGTAAGGTAACAGGATAGGAGAATGAAAGTCCTACAACACTCCAACAAATTAGTAACAAAGTCACACAAATGAGTTAAAAGGTTTACTTATCTTCGTGACTTGTTGAATAATGAAGTCTGCAACACTGTCCGTTTACACAAAAAAAGGCCCTCAGTGGCTAAGTGAAACAATCGTAGGTAAAAAGGCAATTTAGAAACAACTATTTGTTCACTTCTTAGAGTTCACTAAACGACGTTCCCTGTCTGAGCCAGCCCTGGACAATGGTTTATAGACTATAACCAAGTGCTCTTCTGTCTTCCGAGTATGCTTCTGTCCGTTGTCGTCCGATCATTGGCAGATTACACTCGGCCAGCATTTGGCCGAGGTGAAGTCAATCTCTTCACCCTCAGCGCCGCTCGTGGCGCTGGTGGAACTCGCCCAAGTGGTGAGTCTCTATGGCACTGCCACCAGCTCGCATCTTTGGGCCTGCGGTGCTTTTGCCCTGGCTGTGTCGGACAACACGGCAAGGATATCGTTTAACACCATTAACACTGACAAATCCCGATCTAGTATACGTTCAGTTCATCTCTTGCCTACATCCGCGTATACAGGATGAAAAGCCGGCCGCTGTGGCAGAGCGGTTCTAGGCGCTTCAGTCCGGAACCACGCTGCTGCTACGGTCGCAGGTTCGAATCCTGCCTCGGGCATGGATGTTTGTGATGTCCTTAGGTTAGTTAGGTTTAACTAGTTCTAAGTTCTAGGGGACTAATGACCTCAGCAGTTGAGTCCCATAGTGCTCAGAGCCATTTGAACCATTTTTGAAGTGGTTCTAAGTCTAGGGCACTGATGACCTCAGATGTTAAGTTCCATAGGGCCATAGTGCTTAGAGCCATTTGAACCATTTTGAACAGGATGAAGAAAAATTCGCGCACTCGGACTTCGCAGCGCTCTTCCTCACACACTAGCGACACAAAAATCACTCTCACAAAATTTCGTCCGGCGCATATTTCGGGCAGGAATGGGCGTTATAGATTGCCAATCTGGCACCACTTCAATCACGTGTGCAGTAACTATCTCCGTCATGTGATAGCAGTAGTGCTGCGCAGTTGGTGCAGAAGATAGCGTTATGCGTTAGCTTGCAAGAGGTTGAGGGTTCGGTTCTCAGTCGAGGCATACTTGATTTTCGCAAATATAATGTACGAATTGGCCAATCAGTTATGTACAGTAACAGTATGTCGTGTATGAATAAATCAAGCGTAAGGTACGTTTTTCATATCAACGACAGAATAGATTGTTCCATTTCGTTTCTCTTTCTCTGATCTGGATTATGTATTGTCGGCTCCAAACTGAAGTTACGAGTTTGCTGACGAAGGGTATTAAATCTGCATTTGTAAATGGCCACGGGCCGAAACTGGCTAGTAATTCAAAATAAATGTTGAAGTAAAATGTCATCTCATTCTAATAAAAGAAACATCCTACAGTGAACAAGATGGTTTTGTTGTTCATAAAATAAGTTGACTCTAATATGAGGAAACAAGTGATCACCTGCTGACGTCGTCCGATTATTGCCGGTTCTTTCCAATGCTAGCAAAGGAAAGTAGGCTAACAAATAACATGTAATGACGCTGTCTGCAGAGGAAATTTCCTCTTCGCTTTTCTTAATTTATCTTTTCAGATTATTGTAATGTGGAGCCAGGCACTTAAGGTTGATTTGCATAGTATCCATGTAGATGTAACATAGACATAGGTGTAGATAACTCCAAAGTCAGTTATGAAACGCCGTGTACCTGTCTAACTACTTTCAGGAAAGATTCAGAGATCCGGGTACGACTGGAATATGTTCACCCCTAACAGTTCAAAACACTGCCTTCAACTGGCCACTGACAACACCCACCGATAATCACTACATCAACAAAACGGTAATACAGCTCAACGTCAGTAGGGAGAGAGTCACACAAAGGCGTCACTCTCAATTTTTTTCGGAAACAAATATAATTTACTGCCTTCTACTAAACTTCGCCATATCTATCTCGTTCACTAAAACACTACCGTCCGGCTAGCTACTTGCTCAGTGATCAGCTGTAAGTGCCTACCGAGCATGTGTGCGCGTTCACTTAAAGGCAACACGTGCCTAGAACACGGGAAGTTTAGCATGAAATCTACGCCCGCCCACTTAAAACCCTTCCGAAATCTCTCTGCGAGAAACCAGCTCGTTTGATTACTAGAGATCACCATCTCCCGAATTCTGAAATACGCCACGATAACATCACTTGAAGGGAGGATATAAGATGAACATGAACAAAAGCAAAACTAGGATAATGGAATGTAGGCGAATTAAGTCGGGTGATGTTGAGGGTATTAGATTAGGAAATGAGACACTTAAAGTAGTAAAGGAGTTTTGCTATTTGGGGAGCAAAATAACTGATGATGGTCGAAGTAGAGAGGATATAAAATGTAGACTGGCAATGGCAAGGAAAGCGTTTCTGAAGAAGAGAAATTTGTTAACATCGAGTACAGATTTAAGTGTCAGGAAGTCATTTCTGAAAGTATTTGTATGGAGTGTAGCCATGTATGGAAGTGAAACATGGACGGTAAATAGTTTGGACAAGAAGAGTATAGAAGCTTTCGAAATGTGGTGCTACAGAAGAATGCTGAAGATTAGATGGGTAGATCACATAACTAATGAGGAAGTATTGAATAGGATTGGGGAGAAGAGAAGTTTGTGGCACAACTTGACCAGAAGAAGGGATCCGTTGGTAGGACATGTTCTGAGGCGTCAAGGGATCACCAATTTAGCATTGGAGGGCAGCGTGGTGGGTAAAAATCGTAGAGGGAGACCAAGAGATCAATACACTAAGCAGATTCAGAAGGATGTAGGTTGCAGTAGGTACTGGGACATGAAGGAGCTTGCACAGGATAGAGTAGCATGGAGAGCTGCATCAAACCAGTCTCAGGACTGAAGACCACAACAACAACAACAACAACATCACTTCCGCACCAGATGGCACACGACTTCTACACTCTACGAGCAAGGAAGCAAGGTATGGGATTAACGTCCCGTCGACACTGAAGTTGTCAGAGACGCCGCCCAAACTCGAATCAAGGGCGGAACCGGTTCAAAGGAACCAACCCGGTATTTGCCTTGCGCGGTTTATGCGAGACTCCAAAACGCTTTACGGAATTATTTTACCTTTAAACATTCCAGTCAATCATTTTTTTCTTAAATCTTACAGAACGAAATTATGGAGCATGTAATATAATTTCAAGTGTGGCGTTATAGCTGTAAAATGTTGAGCGAAACATTTCTCTTGAAGTTAGGTCGCTAAAAAGTCGTAGAATATTTAGTTGTCGTTTGTGAAAGAGAAAAAAGGTTTCTTATCAAATGAATGTCAACGTATGCTTTTTGTATATTTGTAGGTTCGTGAATTAAAGGAAAAAGACAGAAAAAATGTTCTAATTGGTTAATTAGAGACCGTGCCGACAACTGTTCCGACCACCTGTAGTGAGGACTAAGGTTTGTAAATTGGCTTCAAATTCCAAAGATCCTATCTGTTACAGTCTACCTTCCGTAATTAGTCAAGTTCAGGCTACATTGCAGCAAAAGTAATTTGAAACCAACTTGCTCTTAAGTCGTATGTGCTATGTAACAGGTAACTGCAAAAACGGTTCAACATTTTTGACTGCGTGCAGTTACTAAAGTCCAACTTCATGACGACTGCGTTGGGATAAAAATTTAACAGCGACAATTTTTAATTAGTATTCCGTTCCTAATTGTATTCGTTCAGCTAATAAACGTATTTACTGCTCACGGAAGTAGATACCACTGTGAACAGATAGCTGCATATGACCTCTCTTGGATAACTTATCGTGAAAGACAAACCTGCCCTCCAACTTACCAGCTGATACACCTATCACGCTGTAGTCGAAATCCTTGAAAATTGCGACTGTCTTCCTGTGGACAAGTTACTTAATTTCTTCCGTCTTCCGAGTTGTATGTAGATACGTAAATAAGTGGACTATCGTTTCAGGAAAAAGAGGCCTTAGATTCAGCTTTTACTCACTGACTCAGTCTTAAAAGTTGTGAAGTTGGTTTTGAACTAGTAAATGGTGCAAAACCTCTATAATAGTCAGGTATCTTCTACAGTTCTAACAGAACGTTTCAAAGTAGTGGAATTTGCACAAAAGGGACAGTATTTCAACGTTTCGTTTACGTATCACTTACGTATTGGATAACTGTAACCATTAATTTGTGCCTGCGAATATGGTCCTTGGAAATTACTATTACTATACATTTCTCGTTCGTTCTTTTGTACACAATCAAAGAAAACGTTTAACATAGTTTCCATCTGCGACGATACATTTGTCATCTACAGAATTCATATGTTCTGGGCGGCTTAAAGCACACTGACATGCGTTTCTTGACACACCTATTAGAAGAAGATAATACCATCCTGAAAGTCTACCTTGCGTGATTACTTTCAAATAATATATTTTTAATCGACTAACTTATATTTGTGATTAGGCCTCTGGACCAAGTACGGATTTACAGGAAAGCATCAATTTTGGTTCTGTCACGCCTAGATGTAGAATGTTTTTTACTGTGTTTTCTTTCCTCGAAGAGTGCGAGCTGATAAGCCTGAACGGGTGAAAACACACACACACACACACACACACACACACACACACACACATTGTATCGCTACAACATGTGATATTTATGATGATGTCGACATGTGCAGCGAGCGATGTGACGCTGTTATTGTGCTAGATGATAATTTTGGTTCTCTTTAGGTCGTTTGGAAAATGACGTTCAAAGTCTTTATCCTCAGCTCCAAGTCAACAACGGTGAGCTGATGTTGGTCCTGGCGAATGGAGTTTTTGTTCCGAGGGCTGGGGAAAGGAACACGATCTGGTTGTTCTCTTGCTGGTAACTGAGTGCAGAAGGATTGGAGATGCTACCCATGGTAGGGCTTAGAATGGATCAAACAAGAGTATCGAGGCGGGAGAAAGTGAAATGTGAGTGGTTCTAGGAGTACACGAAAGCACGTTTTAAATACCAGAGTTTTCAAAATTTGCATTGTGTTGTCGTGTAAACGATTTGATGATGACACAGTCGCTATTTTTGTTTCGCGAATGGTAACATCTACAGTATGTGAGTGGTTCTAGGAGTACACGAAAGCACGTTTTAAATACCAGAGTTTTCAAAATTTGCATTGTGTTGTCGTGTAAACGATTTGATGATGACACAGTCGCTATTTTTGTTTCGCGAATGGTAACATCTACAGTATGGTCATTCATGACATAGCTCGTGCTTAGACTCAACAAGCACCAAGAAAGAACTCGTCCAAAAGAATGGGACAATATCATTATTATCTACTCTGGTAAGAAGAAGGAAGCAAGATTTTGATTTTAGCCCTGTCAACTGTGAACTCAGTAAAGTGGTAACCCAAGACGGAAAAGAATGCAGACGGAATTCCATCCTGGCTTATTCACATAAACTATCTCGCATTTTTCATAATCAGTTTAAGGAAACCGTGAAAAACCTAAGCATGGATGTGCCTACAGGGATGTGAACACTGCTCCTCCCGAATGTGATCCCACTTTCTTTACCTCTGTGCCACTATGCTGTTTCCTGATAACTTTCTTAATTAGCTCCACATTACAATAATCTGCAAAGACACGTTAAGAAAAGAAAGAGGAAATTTCCTCTGCAGCAGCGGCGTTACGAGTATTTAGTAGCCTATTTTCCTTTGTCAGCAATGGGGAAAATCGGTAATCGGGGAAAACGTCAACTAGTGTTCACAGTAATAATCATACGATGACAGCAATTGTTCATTTGTTTCTTCATCTTAGAGTCAATGTATTTTGTGAAGAGCAAAGCCATGTTGACCACTGTTGGATGTTTATTTTATTGGAATAAGCTGACGTTTTGTTTCAACATTTATATTTAATTACAAACCAGTTTCGGCCCGTGGCCATTTACAAATGCAGATTTAATACCCATCGTCAGAAAAATCATAACTTTCATTTGGAAGCGACAATCCCGCCCAGAAAAAAAGAAATAAAACGGAGCAATCAATTATGTCGTTGATATTTTAAAATTACGTTGCGGTTGCTTTATTCATACACGACATACTGCGACTATACATAATTAATTGGCCAATTCGTACAGTATAACAGATGTTTGCATACATGTCTTAAAACTATTAAAATACAAAACTGAATGAAAAATCCAATATCCCACTGTAGGATTATTTTAAGTCGACTAGAGACCCACAGGACCGGTTTCGCAACTTTTAAGTTGCATCTTCTGGTGTGTTAAATGCTGTGTCATATGGTATAGGAAATTGTTGCATAATTCACAGAATAACAATTGGCGTAGCTAGGCAAAGTTCTTAGCATTCTTCAACTGATAAAAGCCTCGTCAATGATGCATGTCCAATCTATGTTAAAATCACGATCTGTGAGCCTCCTAAGTCATTCAATGACGACACCTTCCCGTACAACACAACATCATCAGCAAACAGCTGCAGATTGCTGCTCACCCTGTCCGTTGCGGAGAGTGGTTGTAAAAAATCGCATAAAATCAGCGGGACGAATCATTCGTGAGTTCCATAGTGATGTCACCAGTCCATATAGCAGAATGACTGTGCGTCGAGAGTTAAAGAGAATGGAGTACAGTTGTAGAGTGGGTCCTCATAAGTCACACATTACCTTAATCAATGCTTAGCGACACCTGAGGCGCTGTGAAGAGCTACGGCAGTGGACAATCAATGACTGCAAATAATCGGATTTCTGAATTAGGTTACATCCTATGGTTATCAATGGAAGGGTTTGAGTTTGGTGACTGCCTCGAGCATGTTACTTGCCATCAATGTAGTGCCAACAATGAAGTAGAGAGGAGGTGGTGTTATGGTGTGGGGGCATTTTTTCGTGGTTAGGGTGCTCCCCTATCGTTCCAACAAAGCGCTACGTGAAGAATAATATGAATATATTATAGAGCATTATGTACTGTGTACAGTGTATGGGCCTGCCCAGCATCTGCTCTTGACGGACAATGGGCTGCTTTTCCTCCAGGCATTCATGTACCTCACTGAAAGTGTCGCCAACAGAATTCAAGCCGTCATAAAAGCGAAGGTTTGACACACCCCATGTTAATGTCCACTAACAGGTGTCTAATATTTTTAAACGATTGCTGCATTGTTCCTTCGGCCATTCCGGATCATACGAACAAGTCACATACCATGAGATAGGAGATGGGCTTGTTTGGAGCAAAACAACTACCCACACGTATTGTGCAAAAATACCTTTAGCAGCACAGCGTGTCAGCACGGCGACCATTATTGTTTCCGTTGACGCAGTAGCAGGAAGAGGCGCGTCGACCCAATAACAACGCTGGAAAGATGAATGGGTACCATGTCGTCTTCTCGGACGAGTCTTGGTTTTGCGTACAGCATCACGTTGGACGAATCCGTGTGTGGAGGCTTCGAGGCGAATGGACGTTGTCAGGTGGTATTCACCATGTCACGCGGGCCCATTGGGTTGAAATTAGTACACAAAACGATGGTGTCTGTTTCCGACACCGTGTCTTTATTACAGTAGACGCTTCATTTCTGGCATGGTAAGGCCGGTGAGCATGTTCTATCTTCGAGGACTTCGTGACGTTATATTTCAGTAAGACAACGCAAGACCTCATGTTGCCTAAGCTTAAAACGTTTCTTGCATCCGTGCCTCGGGGCTTCCGTGGCGTCGCGAGGAAACACAGTCGTGGCCACTCCTGAAGCCAAGATATGCGACGCTTGAGACAAACAACGCGATGTATTGCTCCGCATTTTTCCTTTGGAAACGTTTATTGGCGCCCACTAATTCTCTGCTCTCCTAGACTACCAACCATTTTACGTAAGGGCACTCGGTCTCGCTTTGAGCCGTGAGACAGGGTTAAACTTCTCACAACTTCAAAATCAATAGTTAAAAAACCTGTAGCTATCTACTATGAGGAATGATTCCAAGCGTCGACCACTCGACTGGTTTAAGTTCACCGCAAATTATCGCGATACGAATGATATTTATTGGTATCAATTAACGCCAGCTAAGACGATCACTTTTATCCAAAATCACCTCCAGCTCGGTCCACGCTCGGCTCTGAAGCCATTTTTGATCGATCAAGCTCACACTCACTAACCCATAACAATCATTTGAGAAGAAGAGGAAAGAACCTAAGCAGAATTCGACGCCTGCGCATGGGAACGCACTTTTTCATGCTTCGTAAGCTTTCTGCACTGGAAAAGGAACCTCGCCGATCTCGAATGAACATTAACTCCAGCACTTCGAAATGAGAACCACATTAAAGGGCTGCCGACTGACTCCTCGAAATTGTTTAACCTTAGGCACTCCAAGAACAGAATGCAGGCGTTTTCGTTGGCCATTACCTGCCTCCGCTAATAGCGTTCCTGTAAGGCGTTGCATCCCATCTCTGCCAGGATGTTGGAAACACCGGCCATCATGGAGACATTATTCGTCCTGTCAGCCAGCCATGTAGGCTCTGGCCACAACCTATTTGGGAGGATTAAGGAAACAAGCCTATCAGCTTCAGCCTAAAGAAAGGCTCCTACCCCCAGAACCCGTCTCTGCGACGATGGTTTAAAAAGTTCTCAGAATCACCACGAGAGGTCAGCGCTAATGCAACGAGTTGTTCGCGTGATATTCATTGGACTGTTGCCTGTAAACACGTGCCACGTCAGTGCTGTTGGAAGAGAGTTGTGGCGGTGACCAGGCTCTGTTGTTGTTCCCGCGTAGTGATTTGCGAAGATGGGAAAAATCGAGATTCGAGCAGTGATTAAGTACTTCGCCGATTTCCAGAATACACTGAGGGACTCTGTTCTGTCATATTCAACTGTTGCCAAGCGCACAAATGATTTTAAATTTGGTCGGAAGAACTTAGACGACGATCCACGCAGTGGTCGGTCAAGATGTGTCACTACTCCACAAATCATTGCAAAAGTGCACAAAATGGATCGCCGATTAAAAGTGCGTGAAATTTCTCACGCTTGCCAGATGTCATCTGAAAGGGTATATCACATTTTAACTGAAGAATTAGATATGAAAAAATTATCTGCAAGATGGGTGCCGCGACTCTTGACGCTGGATCAAAAACGCATGAGAATGGACAATGTTTGGCCCGTTTTAGTAGAAACGAACAAGATTTTTTGCGCCGGTTTGTAACCACAGATGAACCTTGGATACACTACTATACCCCAGAGACAAAACAAGTCAAAGCAGCGGAAATATGCTGATTCCCCGCCACATACGAAAGCAAAGACAATTCCTTCAGTGGAAAAGGTCATGGCATCAGTGTTCTGGGGTGTGAAGGGGATCTTGTTTGTACAATATCTCCCCATTTGGCAAACAGTTCCTGGAGAATACTATGATAACCTCCTGAACAAATTGCAACAAAAGATACGTGAAAAAAGGCCAGGTTTACCAAGGAAGAAAGTCATCTTCCATCAAGACAATGCGTACCCGCACACTGGTGTCGTCGCCATGGCAAAACTACACGAACTGAGGTATGAATTGTTGCCATATCCGCCTTATTCACCTGATATGGCTCCGTCAGACTTCCATCTGCGAAAATTTTTCTTGTTGGACGAATTTCACTTCAAACAAAGAATTGATAACCGGAGTTTTGCAGGCCTGGTGGAAACTCATTTTCGAGATAGGATCAAGGCACTGGAACATCGCTGACCAATTGCATTAATCTACAAGGAGACTACATTGAAAAATAAAAAAAGTTTCTGTGATGTAAGTACTTTTTTTCTATTCCATTCTGAGAACTTTTAAAACCACCCTCGTAGTAGACAGTATCCAAGGGTGGAGCACATTATACATTAGTTCAGTGTCTCTATTTGACGGTATCTGTTAAGTTCGATGTAATGTTCCTTCGGACAGGAATGCGTTTCCGAAGAAACAGGCACTGCAGACTATTTATAGCGACGGATTGCGAATTATGAATACGGTACCACCTCAACTATTCAATTTACTGGAGACAAATGATAACTTGCGTCAAAGAGGCGGTTCGAACCCGGACTTCCCGCTTTACGCGAGACGTCACCTTAACGGCTTCGGCTGTTTCATGCCAAAACCAAGACATCACGAGAAAATTATGAAAGAGTCTCCTTGTGTGGGAATCACGTAATTGTGCAGACACCATGGGAAGCAGAAACTGGTACACATGGATATTTGGGTCAGTCCGTGAAGCGTGCTCGGATAGCCGAAGTGATTAAGACGACCACTTGAGTAAAGCGGGAAATCCGGGTTCGAGTCCCAGTGCGGCAAGAATATTCATTGTTTCCAGTAAATTGTATAGCTGTGGTGCAACCGTATTTACAATTTGGAAATACATTTCATGAAAGGTGGTGCACACACGCACAACCAGGAAATGAGAGATTACATGCCGTCCTGATCCAGTTCTATTTAGAGTAATCGACTGTTCCCTGACCAGACCATTCCCTAGATCTCTCACCGATTGGAGAAAGGCTGATACATCTCAACAGGACAGCCGCTATCATTGATACTCTGTGGCATAAAGTTGAAGCAGCACGGAATGTACCCACATCTCTCAACAAAGCTCAAATCAGTACCTGTCGGGGTTAGAGCCGCGTTTCTGCCTGATGTGACTGTCATGTGCACTAAGTTTCGCACCCTGTATATCCCCAACCATAAACTAACTAAATTGGTAGGCATGCGACAGCAAGCATTATCTAGTACGTCCCAAAACACCGCGATGAAAACGGGATCTTCCTGGGGCTCATACCTCGAGTACTACTGGTGACATGAAGGTAGAGTCAACTCTTCTGGATAGCCCTTAGACCCAGCGGAAGAATCGTCTTACTGTAACCATCCTACAATGCAGTGTCAAAATTTGAATAGTACATATTTCCTCCAGCTTAGGCAAATCGAGCAAATCTCTTGGTTCTTTTTGCATTATATGTGATCTGCGGTGCGAAACGTATGTTACAAAGTGATATAGCACGGAGAAAAATCCTGTAAAGTGTCTCCGTTATCATGAGAATGTTCCTGTGAACCACAAGTTGTAGTACAGATGCATACGCAAATTTTTTGTGCTCGTAAAATACGGTCTGAGGTGTAAAATTAATTTGGCCTTATTTCTGTTTCACTTAAAGAAAGTAACAAAATTTTACTGAACCCATGAATTTCTGTTCATATGAGTAGCATGCCATGCTGTAGCAGGGAAAAGAAGGGAGCCAGCAGAAAAATGCTCCTATCGAACCACAAAAAAGGCTAATATGCTACTGCTTTGAAAAGTGGATACCAACTGCCTCATTCTACCGCCCTCAGGACGTTTAAATATTTTCCCAAAAGTTCTGGCTAGTGAACATATTCGGCTTTTTTATATGAGAGAGGAGGCCGTGGCAGTGGGAAAGAGATGAAAAAGTAGACAGTGGTTGTGGTACAGAAAGAGTGAAGAAGACAATATCAGTGCTAGGGAAAGAGAAGGACGCAGTGGCAATGGAACATAGTCGATAGTGACAGAACAGTGCTGGGAAAAAGTGAAGAAGACAGTGCCAGTAGAAGGGGAATAAAGACAAGGAGGCGTTGGAAATAAGTGAGAAACAATGATAATGAGAGACAGAGTCGATGACAATGACAAACAGGAAGAGAGAGATAGTGACTGTGAGAAGAGACAGCAGCAGTGGGAAGGAATGAATGAGATAGTAGCAGTAAGAGAGAGCAAGAGGCAGACAGTGACAGTGACAGGAGATAGTAGTATTAGGACAAAACGAAGGACAATATGGCAGTGAGACAGGAGAAAGTGGCACTTACAGAGACAGAAAGAGATAATGACAATGAGTTGGACTAAATGAGTGAGTGACAATGGCAAGTGCGAGGGGATGGATATAAGGTTCAAATGGTTCAAATGGCTCTGAGCACTATGGGACTTAACATCTTAGGTCATCAGTCCCCTAGAACTTAGAACTACTTAAACCTAACTAACCTAAGGACACCACACACATATGGATGTGGCAGGATTCGAAACTGCGACCGTAGCGGTCGCGCGGTTCCTGACTGAAGCGCCTAGAACCGCTCGGTCACACCGGCCAGATGGATATAAGGGCGATGGACCTGTGAGCGTGAGCGGGTTAAAGTTAGCGGAGTGCATATTAAAAAGAGCGCCAGTATGTTCACCTGCCAAAATATTTGGGAAAATTTTGAAATGTGCTGAGGAAGGTAGAATGAGGCAGCTGGTACTCCACTTTTCAGTCAGAGTCCTTTAAGACAGGAGAACATTAGCCTTTTTTCCGCTGGTAATGTATTCCTCTTACTACACTGTACAAGAACAATAAGCAATGATTCGTTATTTCCTATCCGTCGTAGTCTTTCAATTTTAATGGCCACCAGTATACAATGAGGTGACAAAAGTCATGGGATACCTCCTAACATCGTGTCGGACCTCCTTTTGCCCGCCGTAGTTCACCAGCGCTCGACGTGGCATAGTTTCACGAAGTCGTTGAAAGTCCCCTGCAGAAATACTGAGCCATGCTGCGTCTATAGCCGTTCATAAGTGTTGCCGGTGCAGGATTTTTGCACGAATTGACCTATCGATTATGTCCCATAAATTTTCGATAGATTAGTGTCGGACAATCTGGGTCGCTAAATCATTTGCTCGAATTCTACCGAATGTTCTTCAAACCAATCGCTAACAGCTGTTGCCCGGTGACATGGTGCAATGTCATCCATAAATATTCCATTGTTATTTTGGAACATGAAGTCAATGAATGGTTATAAATGGTTTCTAAGTAGCCGAACATAACCATTTCCTGTCACTGATCGTTTCACCTGGACCAGAGGACTCAGTTCATTCCGTGTAAACAGACCCTCCACCATTTGGAGCCGCCAACAGCTTCCATAGTGCCGTACTGACGACTTAGTTCCATGGCTTCGTGAGGTCTACGCCACACTCGAGCCGTACCATAGCTCTTATAACTGAAATCGGGACTCATCCGACCACGCCACGGTTTCCCAGCTGTATGTGGTTCGAATGATATGGTCACGAACCCATAAGGGGCGTTGCAAAGGATCTGTTAGCAAAGTGATTCGAGTCGGTCTTCTGCTTCCATAGCCCATTAACGCCAAGTTTTGACGCACTGTCCAGGCCCCACAGTAGTGCTGCGGTTCTTTCACGCAGTGATGCTTTTCTGTTGGCACTGACAGCTCTACGCGAATCCCGCTGGTCTCGGTCAGTAAGTGAAGATCGTCGGCCATAGCATTGTCCTTGAGGAGATGTAATACCTGAAATTTGGTATTCTCGAGACACTCTTGACACTTTAGACCTCGGAATATTGAATTCCCTAACGATTTCCGAAATCGAATGTTCCAGGCGTGGGGCTCCAACTACCATTCCGCGTTCAGAGCCACAGAAAAATATTTCCAGAGTTGAACGGATCAAATGCTAACGCAGTACATTGATAAGCGAGAGTAACTTGTGCTGTGTGAAGGAAAGGTTAGCAGATGTGGGAGCTTTTAGGGAGGGGCAAGGGGTCGCCAACAGCGGAGTGCGGGCGCCTGGCGGTCCGGGTTCGCGGCCAGAGCACGGAGCAGGAACCCCAGTCGCCAAGGTCAGGCGAGCCGCTGCTGGGCGTGGTCCTGTCATCCCGAGTCAGCCCGCCCACTCGCATCCGTGTGCCTGCCCGCTTCTGCTGAGCAGGCGCCCAGCTGCGGCTGCGGCTTCCTGGTCGCTGCCCTGCCGACGCGCTCCTGTCGCTGACCAAAAGTGCCCACCACTCTGAAGGTAACGCTGCCTGTAATATTGAGTCGACTGTCACCAAAATACAAGGACTTCGTTTCATCAAATACGAAAATTTTGAAAAAGAAGACTTGGTATTTTAGCCACAGTGATATATGTTATTACGAAAATGGATTCGCATTTAACGAATGGTTCATATGGCTCTGAGCAATATGGGACTTAACATCTAAGGTCATCAGTCCCCTAGAACTTAGAACTAATTAAACCTAACTAACCTAAGGACATCACACACATCCATGCCCGAGGCAGGATTCAAACCTGCGACCGCAGCGGTCGCGCGGTTCCAGACTGAAGCGCCTAGAACCGCTCGGCCACACCAGCCGGCCGCATTTAACGAATTCGGATTGGCGTCAGCTGTTTGCGACACATGAAAATCCATAACTGAATCAATTTTTATAATATCGGGTAGTTACAACTAATCTGCAGCTACTCACTGAGGTCCAGTGTGGTCGTAATTATCGTACGGCAGTGAAACTTGGTAGATATTCTGATGCGTTAATGGGGAACTGATTTATGCTGAAAAAAATTAGTTCCAGTTTTGGCCACCAGGTTCACATCTGTGTTGTGAGGTTCACATCTGTGTTGTGAATGCAAGAAAGAAGTATAGAAATGTTTCCATTTGTAACGGATTAGAAAATGAACGTGGCCAGAAAAAGGTTAACAAGTGACAAGGGCATAATGTTGATTTTATTGTTAACTGCCGCTTACCCAATTTTTGATGTCTACGAGATCTTGTCCAGCGCCAGATTTGCACCTGCTAGCCAGAATTGCAATACTTTTTCCCCGCTGCCGTACGATAACTATTAGCCCACAATGGACATCCATGAGTAGCTGCATTTTGATTATAGCCAACGGGTATTTACCACAGCTGTAACTGGCAGAACGGTGTTTGTGTAATGTGAAAATACAGGTACTGTATATACATAGACTTTGTAACGATCTATACTACTGGCCATTAAAATTGCTACACCACGAAGATGACGTGCTACAGACGCGAAATTTAACCGACAGGAAGGAGATGATGTGATATGCAAATGATTATCTTTTCAGAGAATTCACACAAGGTTGGCGCCGGTGGCGGCACGTACAACGTGCTTACATGAGGAAAGTTTCCAACCGATTTCTCATACACAAACAGCAGTTCACCGGCGTTGCCTGGTGAAACATTGTTGTGATGACTCGTATAAGGAGGAAAATGCGTACCATCACGTTTCCGACTTTGATAAAGGTCGGATTGTAGCCTATCGCGACTGCGGTTCATCGTATCGCGACATTGCTGCTCGCGTTGGTCGAGATCCAATGACGGTTAGCAGAATATGAAATCGTTGGGTTCAGAAGGGTAATACGGAACGCCGTGCTCGATCCCAACGCCCTCGTATCACTAGCAGTCGAGATGACAGGCATCTTATCCTCATGGCTGTAACGGATCGTGCAGCCACGTCTTGATCCCTGAGTCAACAGATGGGGACGTTTGCAAGACAACAACCATGTGTACGAACAGTTCGACGACGTTTGCAGCAGCATGGACTATCAGCTCGGAGACCACGGCTGCGGTTACCCTCGAGTCTGCATCACAGACAGGAGCGCCTGCGATGGTGTGCTCAACGACGAACCTGGGTGCACGAATGGCAAAACGTCATTTTTCGGATGAATCCAGGTTGTGTTTACAGTATCATGATGGTCGCACCCGTGTTTGGCGACATCGCGGTGAACGCACATTAGAAGCGTGTATTCGTCATCGCCATACTGGCGTATCACACGGCGTGATGGTATGGGGTGCCACTGGTTACACGTCTCGGTCACCTCTTGTTCGCATTGACGTCACTTTGGACGGTGGACGTTACATTTCAGATGTGTTACGACCCGTGGCTCTACCCTTCATTCGATCCCTGCGAAACCTTACATTTCAGCAGGATAATGCACGATCGCATATTGCAGGTCCTGTACGGGCCTTTCTGGATACAGCAAATGTTCGACTGCTGCCCTGGCCAGCACATTCTCCAGATCTCTCACCAATTGAAAACGTCTGGTCAATGGTGGCCGAGCAACTGGCTCGTCACAATACGCCAGTCACTACTCTTGATGAACTGTGGTATCGTGTTGAAGCTGCATGGGCAGCTGTACCTATACACGCTATCCAAGCTCTGTTTGACCCAGTGCCTAGACGTAACAAGGCCGTTACTGATTTCTCAGGATCTATGCACCCAAATTGCGTGAAAATGTAGTCACATGTCAGTTCTAGTATAATATATTTGTCCAATGAATACTCGTTTATCATCTGCATTTCTTCTTGGTGTAGCAATTTTAATGGCCACTAGTGTATGATGTACCCATGCCTCAACGAGCTAAGATTATGATAAAATATTTGTTTGTCTATGTGTTCAAACCATGAAATATGCGAGCGTAACGGTTGTGGACTCAGTAACATAGGGAATTTTGGAGAGGGGGGGAGGGGGCGCTCGGAAAGTCGAATCAGTTATGGCAAACGCTCGCGATAAGCGGGAAATCCTGGTTTGTGTCCCGGTCCGGCACAAATTTTGACTGTCTCTCAAACTGTTGGCATCAGTCCGAAATAGCGAAATGCGAATCCATTTTCGTAATATTTACCACAGTAGTAATCGTCAGAACAGTGTCTGTTCCTTCAGACGTACGTGCGTATCGGAAGGACAGTTTAATGTGAAGATACAGGCAGTGTGTAATCAAGACTTTTGACTCAGAATCATACAGGTGATAAATCATGCCCAGATGACTAATTTGAGACAGTGAACTATGGCCGCCTAAGAGAGTTGCGAGCAATGCGCGAGAAGTAAACTTTTGTAAATTGTTTATCTGTCATATGAATTAAAAACCTGCCGTCTCCACGTTGATGAAACAATCTAAAAAAAACTATAGAAACTGTCTGTGACTCGTGGGCTGCAAGGCTGACCTCTGTTAAGTTCATGCCTGGTTGTCGAACATGGAGTAATATTCGTTACAGCTTTCTTCAGATTTATTTTCATTCCTGATGCTTGCAATCTCATTGGGAATTCGTTTATGCTGTCATTACCCCATTCGTGGCATATGGGAAACCTTTCAGGTGACAGTTAAGTGAAGGTTCATGCAGTGGAATGTAATCTGCGTGAAATGGATGATGTATGACTGTGTGCATGTTCCCACGAAAATTTCATTGCACTCTACTACAAGCAGCGTTGGCCGCCTGCCTGTGCTTAGCACTCAGACTGTGACGTCACCATAGTCGAGTCAACATAATAATCTAGCAGCACTGTCGTCAGCTCTCAGCAGCGAAGCACAAACGGCTGCCGGTGAAAACAGTAGCCGTCTATGGAACTATGACAACACTGGGGCAAGATCGCGTTACGTGATTGGTTGAGTTAGATGCACAAAGTTACCTGTCCAGCCCACTGCTACCGTCAGGCATCTTCTCAAGCCGACTCGTCTGTAGAGGCAGTCCCAGCCCCCTCCCACATATGTCTCGATACGGTTCTCTGTGAAACAGCATCTACATCTACAATTCACATATGGAGTGTGGCATGAATGTTTAAATGCCTCTGTGTACAGTTGTAATTAGTCCAAACTTGTCCTCACGATTCCTATGGGAGTATGTTCTTTGCGCCATCATTAAAAGCCATTACTTGGAACTTTGTAACTAACAAGGGGACCCTCCATACTGTAAATCACGGATTTTGATGCGCTTCAAATATGTTTAACCTGAGTACCTGGCTATCCTGTTTTTTAACGACTGGCTTTAGTTTTTGAGAAAATCGATTTTGAAGTTCATTACGCGCTTCGTATACCTGTAACATTACATATGTATCGAGCAAGTCAGCGTAGCGCTGCGGCTGAAGTTCACGGCTACCGCGCTGGAGGTACCGTGCTCGAATCCTGCTCGTGTACTTTGTTTTTCCAAAATCGAACGAATTTTTCAAACTTATTTCAAAGAATATCAACAAACAGTGTAAGGCGTGCGAAATTATAAAGACATTTTCAGTTATAAATTTTTTCAAATATTCATTCCGTTTGTGGTTCGCAGTTGAAGTTGCAATGTTCGTACAACAGTCGCTTCTTGTATTATCTGAAATCGATCTCCGCCCATTATCGTCCCCTCTCCCGTGAATACCGTTAGCCATAACGGGAACCCCAGCTCCTAGGCCAATGAGGATGCGAGTTGCATTCCTTTACGTTCGCATCTAACTACAGCGTCATTTGCTCGCAAAGCGTCTCCAGTGCCGTGTGTCAGAAAAATTCTGTGAAATGGAAGAACCAAGTGTTTCTGCAGTAGTGCAGACAGAAGAAGATCCTCAAGTAGAGGAGTTGAACGAAGAATCAAAAGGCGAAATCACAAAAGCCATTAAATACGCCGAAAATCTACTCCGCGATTTGAATCTCGTAACGAATACACCGCCTAGCGTGATCTCTGCCAATTCTGTTGCAATTGGTGATGAGATATCTATCGCAATACAGGATCTCTTGGCCGAAAGACAGATCATTATTGACGATGAATTGATAGATTTCAACGAAGAAGATGAATTGGGAGAATATGATGCGAACCACAAACGGAATGAATATTTGAAAAAATTAATAACTGAATACATCTTTATAATTTCGTGCACCTTACACTGTTTGTTGATATTCTTCGAAATAAAATTGAAAAATTCGGTCAATTTTGGGAAAAAAAGAAGTACACGAGCAGGATTCGAATACGGTACCTCCAGCGCGGTAGCCGTGAACCTTATCCGCTGTGCTAGAAACATGCGTAATATTACGGATATACAAAGCACGCAATGAACTTCAAAATCGATTTTCTCAAAAACCGGATAGCTAGGTACTCAGGATAAGTGCCTCTACAACATATTTGAAGCGCATCAAAATCCGCGATTTACAGTATTGAGGGTCCCTTGTAAGCTTTATCTTGGTAGTTTCCTTATGTTTTCATGAGTGCCAGTTCAGTTTCTTCAGCATCTCAGTGACGCTCTCCGACAGGTCAGACAAACCGATGACCATTCCTGCTGCCCTTCTCTGTATA
This sequence comes from Schistocerca nitens, assembly GCF_023898315.1. Classification (NCBI taxonomy): domain Eukaryota; kingdom Metazoa; phylum Arthropoda; class Insecta; order Orthoptera; family Acrididae; genus Schistocerca; species Schistocerca nitens. Next base: position 308,946,436 of record NC_064615.1, on the reverse strand, counting down.
CATTCAGTATCCCCTGTTGGTTCTGTTTCGTACGGCTCCTAACCAAGAGCATCCATCTCAGTACCTGAGTGGCCCGCACAGCTGACTACCTTGCGGAGGACCCGGTTTCCCTTCCTGGTAGTACCACGGATGTCTCCTTGACGTGAGGATTGGTACGGGGTGCACTCAGCCTCGTGAGACCAGCTTAGCAGCTATTCGATGGATTAGTTGATGTTCTGAGGTCAAGAAACCCGACAAAGACCGGGAGGACGGTGTTCTGACCTCATGGCCCTCCAAATCGCATCCAGTGACTCCATTTGCAGAGGATGAACGGCGGTTGCTCGGGCCCGATTTCCCAGTAGGATGGCCATGAATGATTTTAAGGGATTCTATTTTGTAGACTAATTGTTTTTCTCCAGTATTGTATCAATACATTGAATCTGCCACGTGTTTTACCTACGAATGATACTGTATGATCGTTCCATTTCATACCCGTACAAAGTGTTACATCCAGGTATTTGTACGAATCGACAGATTCCAACTCTGACTCACTGATCTTGTAATCGGAGGAACTATGTTTTCTCTTTTCGTGAAGTGCACAATTTTACGTTTCTGAACGTTTAAAGCAAATTGCCGATCTTTGTAACACTTCGAAAGCTTATCGAGATCTGACTGAATATTCAGGGAGATTCCTTCATTATAGATAAGTGGCTTATCTGTGAAAAGTCCGAGGCTGTTATTGATATTTTCCGTGATGTCATTAATATAAAGCATCAACAGCAATTGTCCCAACACACTCCCCTAGGGCACAACCGTAGTTATTTCTACATCTGTCGATGACTAGTCATCCAACAACACATTCTCCATCGTCACAAACAAAAAATTCTCAGTCCAGTTACCGATTTGGCTGGAAACCTCATATGGTCATATTTTTTATAATAAGCGTCTGTGTGGTATTAACGATGAATGAAATGCTTCTCGGAAATCGAGAAATGCTGTATTTAGCTTTCTTGATCTAAGGCTTTCAGTATGTCATGTGAGAAAAGTCCGAGTTAGGTTTCACATGACTGGTGTTTTCGGAATCCATGCTGGTTGGCATGGAGGAGGTCAACGGTTCGAGATAGATCGTTACGTCTGAGATCAGACTATGTACTAAGATTCTACAACAAATCGACGATAATGGTCGATAGTTCTGCGGATCACTTCTGCTACCCTTTATGTAGACGGATGTGACCTGTGTTTTCTTCCAACTATTGGGCTGGTTCAAATGGCTCTGAGCACTATGCGACTTAACTTCTGAGGTGATCAGTCGCCTATAACTTAGAACTACTTAAACCTAACTAACCTAAGGACATCACACACATCCATGCTCGAGGCAGGATTCGAACCTGCGACCGTAGCGGTCGTTCGGTTCTAGACTGTAGCGCCTAGAACCACACGGCCACTCCGGCCGGCCAACTATTGGGCATTGCTTTTTGTTTGAGAGACCTAAGATAGATTATAGGTCGAAGAATGGCTAACTCAGCCACAAATTCATTGTAGAATCTGTTAGGGACCCTATCCGGCCTTCGGGCTTTGTTCAGTTTTGACGATTTCAGCTGTTCTCATGTTCTCATGGTACGAGGATTAAATTGGGGCAATACTCCTGGGTTTTTCTTTGTAAAGGAACGTTTGAAATCGGAGTTCAGCACAGGGATATTTGGTAAGCGTGATAGCATGACGGGGATGTTTAGCAAACTCAAGTGGCAGACTCTCCAAGAGAGGCGCTCTGCGTCGCGATGTAGCTTACTGCCCAGGTTTCAAGAGGGCGCGTTTCTGGATGAGGTATCGAATATATTGCTTCCCCCTACTTATATCTCCCGAGGAGATCACGAATGTAAAATTAGAGATTCGAGCGCGCACGGAGGCTTTCCGGCAGTCGTTCTTCCCGCGAACCATACGCAACTGGAACAGGAAAGGGAGGTAATGACAGTGGCACGTAAAGTTCCCTCCGTCACACACCGTTGGGTGGCTTGCGGAGTATAAATGTAGATGTAGATGTTCTGCTTTGGCTTTGACATCGTCAATATCAGTCCTGTTTGATCTGTGAGTAACTGGACACTAGCTTTATCGCCACTAAAATCCTTTACCTACGATCAGAATTTCTTTGGGTTTTGCATCGGGCAACTCGTTTAGCACACGAGAATTGGCTGGTGAAACTATTGCGCGAAGCTGTTTAGCCTAGCGTAAACGCAGGTTTAAACACGTAGCTAGTGAGGCGTGGCCAGAGCGAGACTGGATGGGACGAGGGCCAGCGGCGGCGGCTTGCGTGGGTTGGGAGCGCCGGGCTGCGCCGGTCACGCTCGGCGCAACACAAACAAAAGTGTGGCTGCCGCTGCGACTGGCGGCGCCTCTGGTTCAAGGGCAGCGCCGGCCGACGCCCAGGGCCGCCACCGCCGGCCGCAGCACAGCGCCAGCTTCCGGCACGCACTGTCGCGCCGGGGGCCTCTCCGCTGCCTCACTGATTCACTAAAGTCTCACCTGTCTCCCAGCTCGCAAAACATCCAGTCACTGTCACTTGGCCACCCTCGCACTGGACGAACTGCCAACGTCGACGTGGAGTTGTACGAATATTGTGACGTCACTCCCTGCTATTTGACGTTGAAGTGTCATTTCGTCGTGTGAAACACAAAAAAGTTCTGTGCTATTTCGGCAGCCACAGAAACTGGTAAACCCATCTAATATCGTGTAGGGTCCCCGCGAGCACGCAGAAGTGCCGCAAAACGACGTGTCATGGAGTCGACCAATGTCTGAAGTAGTGCTGGAGGGAATTGTCATCATGAATCCTGCAGGGCTGTCCATAAATCCGCAAGAGTACAAGGACGTGGAGATCTCTTCCGGACGGCACCTTGAAAGGCTCTGTAGATATGCTCAATAATGTTCATGTCTAGGGCGCCACGTGGGATTAGCCGAGCCGTCTGAGGCGCTGCAGTCTTGGACTGTGCGGCTGGTCCCGGCGGAGGTTCGAGTCCTCCCTCGGGCATGGGTGTGTGTGTTTGTCCTTAGTTTAATTTAGGTTAAGTAGTGTGTAAGCTTAGGGACTGATGACCTTAGCAATTAAGTCCCATAAGATTTCACACACATTTTCATGTCTAGGGAGTTTGGTGGTCAGCGGAAGAGTTTAAACTCAGAAGAGTGATCCTGCATCCGCTCTGTATCGGTTTCGGACGTGTGGGTTGTCGCATAGTCCTGCTGGAATTGCTCAAGTACTTCGCAATGCACAATGAACATGAATGGATGCAGGTGACCACATTGGATGCTTACGTGTATGTCACGTGTCGGAGTCGTACGTAGGCGTGTCAGGGGTCCCATATCACTCCAACGGCACGCGCCCCACACCATTACAGAACCTCCATTAGCTTGAACAGTCCCCTGCTGACTTGCAGGTCCATGGATCCATGAGGTTGTCTCCATACCCGTATATGTCCATCCGGTCAATACAAATTTAAACGAGACTCGTCCGACCAGGCAACATGTTTCCAGTCATTAACAGTCCAACATCGGTGTTGACGGGCCCAGGCGAGAAGTAATGTTTTGTGTCGTGCAGTCATCAAGGGTACACAATTGGGCCTTCTGCTCTGAAAGCCCATTTGATGATGTTTTGTTGAATGGTTCGCACGCTCACACTTGTTCATGGCCCAGCACTGAAATTCAAAAATTCAAATGGCTCCGAGCACTATGGGTCTTAAGTTCTGAGGTCATCAGTCCCCTAGAACTCAGAACTACTTAAACCTAACTAACCTAAGGACATCACACATATCCATGCCCGAGGCAGGTTCAAAATGGCTCTGAGCACTATGGGACTTAACTGCTGTGGTCATCAGTCCCCTAGAACCTAGAACTACTTAAACCTAACTAACCTAAGGGCATCACACACATCCATGCCCGAGGCAGGATTCGAACCTGCGACCGTAGCGGTCGCGCGGTTCCGGACTGTAGCGCCTAGAACCGCTTGGCCACATCAGCCGGCGCCGAGGCAGGATTCGAACATGCGACCGTAGCGGTCGCGTGGTTCCAGACTGAAGCGCGTAGAACCGCTCGGCCACACCGGCCGGCAGTACTCAGATCTGCAGCAATTTGCGGAAGGGTTGCAATTCCATCACGTTGAACGATTTTCTTCAGTCGTCGTTGGTCCTGTTCTTGCAGGATCTTTTTACGGCAACAGAGATGTCGGAGATTTGGTTTTTTTTTGTTTTTTGGATTCCTGATATTCACGGTATACTCGTGAAATGGTCAAACGGGAAAATCCCCACTTCATCGCAACCTCGGAGATGCTGCGTCCCATCGCCCGTGTGCCAACTATTACACCCAGTTCAGACTCACTTAAATCTTGATAACTTGGCATTGTAGCAGCAATAACCAAACTAACAAAAAAAAAAATGGTTCAAATGGCTCTGAGCACTATGGGACTTAACATCTATGGTCATCAGTCCCCTAGAACTTAGTACTACTTAAACCTAACTAACCTAAGGACAGCACACAACACCCAGTCATCACGAGGCAGAGAAAGTCCCTGACCCCGCCGGGAATCGAACCCGGGAGCGGGAAGCGAGAACGCTACCGCACGACCACGGGCTGCGGACCCAAACTAACAACTGCGCCAGACACTTGTTATTTAGGCGTTTCCGACCGCAGCGCCTTATTCTGCCTGTTTACATATCTCTGTATTTGAATACGCATGCCTATACTAGTTTCTTTGGCGCTTCAGTGTGAAGTAGCATGTTTTTAGGTTGGTTAGTACCTCCAAGTACATGTGGCTGGAGCAAGACATTCATGCTTATTTTCCTCTGGTCTGCAGGTCAGGTGATGAAGTGTGGACGTGTTGACTCAAAACGATTAGTCTACACCAGAGGTTCCCAAACATTTCCTCTGGCACGACACTTTGAGATTCCTGGCACATTGATGGAATACCTTGTTCATTTCAAAGTTTAATAAAATTTTAAAAGATGAGAAAACTTACGTTATTCACTGATTACTTCAATTATAAATCATAAATAATAAACTGTTTTTGATGTTGCTGAGCAACAGTCATACAATATTTTTAAAGTAACATACCGAGATTTGACTGTTTTATTGTTTTTTGAAGTACAACCCATGTTTCCGCCTTTTAAGACGTTTTCAAGTATTTGCTAAAAACAAAAATTGCATACAGTAAGAACACGTAAAATTTCAATATTGTATGCAGTTTTTGCTTTAAGCAAACACTTGAAAATGACTGAAAAGGCCGAAATCTGAATTGTACTTAAATAAACAATAGAACAGTCAAATGACTGTGTGGTCCTTTAAAAAATATAACCGATAACAATGGAATCGTAATTAATTTTTTTTAAAGTTAGTATTATCAAAATGTCAAAAAAGCATGTTATTAATAGTTTCTTCACGGATCAGTTGTTCACTTACCGTGTAATACCACTTTGTGGTGTAGTTACGACCGTAAAATATAAGGTAGTAAATTATGTGACGTGTTTGTGGAAGACTGTTAGACGCAGGGAAAGAACAACTGACATACTGAAATGGGTGCATATTAAATTATCAATATCTGCATTTATACCCCTAACATTGTGTATTCCGTTTCTAAGCACCAGCATGTTGAGGGTCTCTCGAAAACGCATACGGTTTTTTGCAACAAAATGGCGGTAAATATATGGCGGTTTTTATGTAGAACAATATAACTAACGTATGGACAATGGAGTAAATATATATTTTAATGCATCTAACGTAGGAGTTTTACGTGCGTCCGTTTTCGTAAACGAACTTTGTGTTTTACGAGCTAAATAAAGCCGACAAGTGTCGCCGGAGAGCTGAAATCACGTTAATCAACTCGTCCCGCATGCCGGCGGTGCTGTTTCTCGTGTGTACGGATGCCCCGTCCGCATCCAAGTCAACATCAGCTATCTCGTGCCGTGTGAGGACGGCTTTAGGCTACGTTTATGATAGATAAGAGCGTCACAGAGAGCAGCGACTAAAGCGAAGCGTTGGTCTTGGCTTTTACCAGGCACTGCCCAAAATTTCCGAACATATCCTCTTAAAAATCAGTAAACAAACCTTACAACTTCATTTCCACCATCCCTTCAAATTAATCCCCTCGTAGTTGAGTGCATCGCCTCCAGCGATTATCCAATTTTGCAAACAGGGCTGTAAATCTGCTGGCTGAATAGTGTTCAAAATTATTTGCTATTCCGGTTGAATCTCTCCTGTTGATTCAAAATTCCGCCATTTAAACTTCATTTTCAAGGAGAGGAAGAAGTCACGAGAGTCCAGATTACGGTGTGGGACTGTTGTCACGTTTTCTGCCATAAATTCGCACACATTGAGCGAAGTGTGAGAGGTTCAAATGTCGAGGAACGAAGTTCGCTGCAATTTGTTCAGTTCATCAGTTTGAATGGGTTGACTTGTCCCGTATGAGATTCCGACAATTTCACCAAAAACCGTTGACTGTCTGCCTTTTCTCCTTGTGGGTCACTTCTCGGACTTCAGCGATCGTTTACGGAGTTGTGCATGATGGCCGTCGGCCCGAGTGTTTGTCATCCTCCACAGAGTCCCAGCCATATTTAAATCTCTTAAACCACTTGCTTGGTTCAGAGCTTGCTTGCTAAAAGCCTCCCTTCGCGTGCGGTGGGTTCCACCTGCAGTTTAACAAACACAGCAGAAAGGTGTAAAAAAAAATATCAGCAACAACGTTCACACGAATACACTCACAGTAACGCCAGGTAGTTTTTTTCTTGCAGGCTGGCAGTTGAAAGACATATAGAGACGTATAGCTGCGGCAGTTCATACTGCTGATTGATTGGTCGCAATATTAAATTTATCGGGAATTTTAGATAGCACCCAATAACAAGTATTCAAAAATGTTCAAATGTATGTGAATTCCTAAGGGACCAAACTGCTGAGATCATCGGTCCCTAGACTTACACACTACTTAAACTAACTTATGCTAAGAACAACACACATACCTATGCCGGAGGGAGGACTCCAACCTCCGGCGGGAGAGGCCGCGCAATCCGTGACATTGCGCTTTTTTTTTTGCAGACGCTTTATCCAATTTTTTTGCAAGTGCTCTACCAACTTTGTTTTTTTATCAATCCATCTTCTTTTTTTTTGGGAGTGAGGGTTTTTATTTATTTATTTTATATGAAGGAAGGTAGGAGAAACAGAAACCTTTATTATTCACAAAATAAACATAGTACGTCCTGACACATGATAACTGTTCTGGAAGGAACCTCGCTGCCGTCCTACCATGCTGCATGAAATAACAACAAAATCGAAGTGGGGCCACCTCCGGCACCCTAAAGAAAAGTATTTTGGATATGAAAACAAAATTTGAAGTACATCCATTTGCTAACTGTTCAAGCGTGAGTTTTTCGTAGGTCGCATACTCGCATAGTGTTCTTAGTCGATCACATTACTTGGTCGGTTTCACAACGAAAGCACCGCCGCTCATCTTTGCGCACCCGGCACACCCCAAGTATATGGCGGGTCCGCAAAAACCATTACTAGGAAATTGGTATATCAATCCTTGTACTTTTGTAGTCGTAATAGTTTTGTGTGTCCATCTTGCAGGTATTGCCAGTAATCCTGGACGTTCAGTAAGTTCGGACGTGTGTCTCTATAGATGTAATGGACCGTCATACCTGTGATCCACGCCACTGCGTTCGTCTTATGACGCGAAAAATATGTTTCCTCTGGACAAAATACTATGTCAGAACAGACTGCTGTATAGATAGTGCGCCGCATGAACGCTATTATCTTTCTTGCGAGAGTCCAGACAGCCAATGCCTCGCCGCAGACCAGTCGATGGTCGTCCGCATCCAGCACGCCGCATTGCTGACACAAGGGCGAATCCGCCAAATGTATTGCGTACTTTTTATCATTTGTAGGGTATTTTCGGTTGACGACAATGTACCATGTTGATCTGAATGATGTAGGTAGGTGGGGGTGGTGGACCGTGCGCCACACCACGTGCCAATTAACAGCTGGATGTTTGCGTTCCACCCTGTTCCGGGCGATCTGTCGAAGAGGCAGATGGTACACGTCCTACGATGTCGACCGTCGGGTCGTCGGTAAACGCTCTCGAACGTAACTGTGTTCCACGATGAACGTGCGCACATACGTTAAAGGGGGCGATATATGGCCGACACTGGAGGAAGATGCGATGTTGGTACGAGTTCTTCGATGATCGTCCCCGTAAGCGAGTGGTTCCTGTTGCGCCACCGTTTGAGCATAGTATTAATAAACATGGCACGCGCCTTCTCGTGCACGTTCACTAAACCAACGCCCCCCTCTCACGCTGGGAGGGTAAGCGTGTTGTACTGTACCTTAAAGAGTTGTCCCAGGCACACATATTACCCAAAAGCCGCCTGAATCCTTATAGCCATCGTGAGCGTCAAGGGGAGAAGGTGTGTCAGCTGGCACATCATGGGCGCGAGATAAAGGTTGACGAGTAACACTCGCTGCAGCATATCCATCGACCGTAGGGCGTTTAGTCGTACTGCCGTGCGGACTCTGAGTAACAGTCTTCGGTAGTTGTCCGCAGCCGTTATCGCTGTCTCTTTATGAAAGGTGATACCCAAACAGCGGAGGGTTTCCACCGCAGGTGGTTCTAATCCACGCCCTACTTGCATGAATTGTGAGTTTCGGTAGTTGACCACACTTCCAGCTGCCATCCCATACGTCTGTAGCCAATCCAGTGCTGTTTGAGTCTCCCTCTCATTCCGTACGAGGAACACAATATCATCCGCGTATGCTCTGCATTTGAATGATAAATGCCGTAGGGAGATCCCGGTAAGACTGCGGTGAAGGCCTGCGAGACACGGTGTGGGGCGGCGGTGGAATTTATGTTGTGTTTTATATAATGTTTTGTGATGTAGAAATTATGCATTTCCTGCCGTTCTAACCATATGTGGGGCGGCGAGTGGAATTAATTGTTATATAAATGTTCCTATTATTTATGCTGTTGTTTTGCCGTTCTCAACACTGGCTCTCTAACTACAATATTGGCAACCAGAAAGTGATTAACAAAACGTGAAGCCTGTAATTAGAATTCCTAGTGCCCACTTCATCTGAGAAATACACTTATAGCTGCAGCTTATAGCTCTGAGAAATTAGGAGATTGTCTGGGATTCGTAATCAAAAACGATTTTCTAAAAATTCTCTGTATTCTGAAAGTCACAGATGAAAAGAAAAAGAAAAATCCACACAATCTAACAGAGCCGTTCAGAGTCTAATGCGCTGATGCAACTATAACTGTCCAAATTAAATGTTGAAATGAATGCTCGCCATAATTTGATGATAATGTTCATCAAACGCCACGCTAAATAATGGTAGAATGTCTGTCCCGCGACGGCACGTGAAAATACGACATACGCAAACTGAAGCTAGATAATTAAAATCATCCCAGAATTAACACTTCACTCGAAAATGATTTCATTGTTACGCGTATCCCGAGTAACTTAATACGGCATCCGAGGCCGTTTATAGCAATGATACCGACGCGACGCGACTCCCGACGCAGGTGGTGTGCTATTCAGCGTCTGGAGAGAACTGGGGCCTTCCTTCCTCGCGCAGCGCTCTTATATACACTCCTGGAAATTGAAATAAGAACACTGTGAATTCATTGTCCCAGGAAGGGGAAACTTTATTGACACATTCCTGGGGTCAGATACATCACATGATCACACTGACAGAACCACAGGCACATAGACACAGGCAACAGAGCATGCACAATGTCGGCACTAGTACAGTGTATATCCACCTTTCGCAGCAATGCAGGCTGCTATTCTCCCATGGAGACGATCGTAGAGATGCTGGATGTAGTCCTGTGGAACGGCTTGCCATGCCATTTCCACCTGGCGCCTCAGTTGGACCAGCGTTCGTGCTGGACGTGCAGACCGCGTGAGACGACGCTTCATCCAGTCCCAAACATGCTCAATGGGGGACAGATCCGGAGATCTTGCTGGCCAGGGTAGTTGACTTACACCTTCTAGAGCACGTTGGGTGGCACGGGATACATGCGGACGTGCATTGTCCTGTTGGAACAGCAAGTTCCCTTGCCGGTCTAGGAATGGTAGAACGATGGGTTCGATGACGGTTTGGATGTACCGTGCACTATTCAGTGTCCCCTCGACGATCACCAGTGGTATACGGCCAGTGTAGGAGATCGCTCCCCACACCATGATGCCGGGTGTTGGCCCTGTGTGCCTCGGTCGTATGCAGTCCTGATTGTGGCGCTCACCTGCACGGCGCCAAACACGCATACGTCCATCATTGGCACCAAGGCAGAAGCGACTCTCATCGCTGAAGACGACACGTCTCCATTCGTCCCTCCATTCACGCCTGTCGCGACACCACTGGAAGCGGGCTGCACGATGTTGGGGCGTGAGCGGAAGACGGCCTAACGGTGTGCGGGACCGTAGCCCAGCTTCATGGAGACGGTTGCGAATGGTCCTCGCCGATACCCCAGGAGCAACAGTGTCCCTAATTTGCTGGGAAGTGGCGGTGCGGTCCCCTACGGCACTGCGTAGGATCCTACGGTCTTGGCGTGCATCCGTGCGTCGCTGCGGTCCGGTCCCAGGTCGACGGGCACGTGCACCTTCCGCCGACCACTGGCGACAACATCCATGTACTGTGGAGACCTCACGCCCCACGTGTTGAGCAATTCGGCGGTACGTCCACCCGGCCTCCCGCATGCCCACTATACGCCCCCGCTCAAAGTCCGTCAACTGCACATACGGTTCACGTCCACGCTGTCGCGGCATGCTACCAGTGTTAAAGACTGCGATGGAGCTCCGTATGCCACGGCAAACTGGCTGACACTGACGGCGGCGGTGCACAAATGCTGCGCAGCTAGCGCCATTCGACGGCCAACACCGCGGTTCCTGGTGTGTCCGCTGTGCCGTGCGTGTGATCATTGCTTGTACAGCCCTCTCGCAGTGTCCGGAGCAAGTATGGTGGGTCTGACACACCGGTGTCAATGTGTTCTTTTTTCCATTTCCAGGAGTGTATAAAGCCGTGGTGCGGACGGCTAAGGGAACGCCTGATCAAATCGGCTATCCCGACTAGCCGCTGGGCTAGTAATGCACCACATTCAGTTATTGAATAAATCATTGCTTCCTTTGCTGATGGCCGATGAAGCTCTCAATTTAAATGCGCAATCATCACACAGGTAAGTAATCATAATAAAAGTTTGACGTGACTAAGTTTATTATTTTGGGCGAGAGAATTAATTTAATTACACTGCACGCAGTAGACGAGCTCTGAACTTACCCTTTGGAGATACGCTATCGCTATAGTTTTATAGTTATTCAAATGAAACTTCTCACATCTTTATGGTTATAGCGGATCTCCATTCTACTTAAATATAAACATCCTAGCCTTATTTATTAGCCTACTTAATCTATCTTGCTTCCTTAATTTTTAAGACAAAAACCAGAAAATTATGAATTTCAACAAAAATCTTAATTTATGAGATCCAAAGTACTGTTTCTATTAAATTATTATGGAAAAGGAATCTAAATATAAATTTTTAAGTCTCTAGCTCTTTTTTGTTGGGCCAATGATTTTTACAGAAAAACGCTCAAATTTCGAAAACGGTTAAAGTTATCGAACTGATATTCAACACATATTAATTTAGTATTACTCCTGGCATGCTAGAACAGTTTCAGGTTATTCACTTGATTTTTAAAGTATTGCGCAACATTTATGACGTCAGAGCTAGTTACAGCGGACTGGCTGGCACACAATGGAAAGACTGATGTGAAATTACTACGGCGTGAGTAGGCTGCTTCCCTACAATGGTTCTAAGGCGATCGCATAAAGGAGGATCGACGAGGGGCAACCCTGTCTCACTGATCTTAAGATCTTAAAATACTCAGTTCTCCCTCCGTTGACCACCATCGCTGATCTGGCGCCGTGCAACAGCCGCATCACAGCATCGGTCAATAATGGCGACACATCCATCCTGTTCATCACCGCCGCGAGGTACACATGATCCACGCGATCAAAAGCATGATCGAAATCTACTGCAACCATCGCCCCCCGGAGGCGGCATGCAGCCGCGAGGGCGACGACGTCACGATAGTCTCCCAAGGCTGATATTACTGATGCCACCAAGACAAGTCTGATTGTCATGTATTCGATTCTCCAGCGACTTTTTGATACGACTTCCCAGGATGCGCATGAAGATCTTGTAGTCGCTATTAAGGAGGGTCAAGGGGCGATAATCACAAGGCCGTTTGCCACAACGGGGCTTCGGTATCGGTATCATGAGCCCTTTCGTGAATTGAATGTGAACCGGTACTTCTTGCCGCAGAAGCTCGTTAAACATACATAGCCACATCGGTGTCATAATGGTCACAAAGGCACGGTAAAATTCCAACGGGAATCCATCTGGACCTGGGGACTTGTTGCAAGCACCTCGTGTAATCGCTTCCTCCAGCTCCTCACACGTAATTTCAGATAACCCGTCTGCATCCCCGTTCACACTCGTCGCGTCTGGGATCTCTTCCAGGACGTTCCCCAGCTCCCTCGGACCCTCCCCATTGCACGCATAGAATCTGCTAAAATGATCCGTGAACGCCTGTGCTATGCCCCTTTGTGTTGTAAAACGACGGTCATCGCCGAGATCGATCTCATGTATTAAATTCCTGCGTCTTCTTCGTCTTTATCACGTAATGCATCGAGGGAACCTCGTTGGGCAGGAAATCCTTCGACCTCGCACGTATCATCGTACCTGCCATCCTCTGCGTCGCAAGTTGTACCAGCTTCGCCTTAACTCGGTGGACGGCCGTCTGGCGTTCTGGTGTAGGTGGTTGAGCTAACAGTTCCCGGAGAGCCGTAAAGTAAAACTCAGTGCTCGTGCGCTGCCATTGAGAAACCTCCTTCCCGTAACCTATTAACGTCCTCCGTAAAGCTGGCTTCGCGCACTCGATCCACCACTGCAGGACAGAACCGAAAGAATTTCGTCGACGGAGGCAGCCATGCCACGCGTCCTCCACCATGCGTCGGCATTCTGCTTCTCGCAGGTGGGAGACTTTCATCTTCCAATTACCCCTCCGTCTCCATACCTGCTGTCTATCAAGGTTAACCGTACAAATATATGCCTCGTGGTCTGTAAACGCTGTCGGCCATATTTCTGCGTCCACCGTCGACATTGCTAACGCCCTTGAAACGTAGATTCGGTCCAAACGGCCCGCGGAGTGGCTAGTAAAAAATGTATATCCTGGTTGGTTGCGATACTTCAGGTCCCATGTCTCGACTAATTCCATCCCGTTGACCAGCTCCCTAAGTTCTTGGCTAGTAGTATAGTTAGGTTGTTGGTCCTTTCTGTCAAGCACACAATTAAAATCTCCGCCCAGTATGCAACCATCGTATCGTCCCTGGAACAACGGTGCAACCTCATGGGCGTAAAAATCTGCTCTGTCCCTTCTCTTATCCGAGCCTGACGGTGCGTATATGTTGATCAAACGTATTCCTCCTATGGTCACGGCCGTACCACGGGCAGAAGGCAAATACTCTACTTCGTCTGCACGTATCCCGTCCTTTAATAGTATAGCTGTGCCAACGCCTCTCTCGTCACACGGGGAACAGTAAATGTCGTAACCGTAAAAGTCCGAGGGGGGAAGTACCGGAACTTCTTGTAATAGTGCGATGTCTAAATCCGCAGCCTTTATCATGTCACTGAGCATCTTGATTTTTACCGGCGTCCCAATGCTATTGATGTTAACAGACCCTATCCGATAAGCTTGTTGCATGGTGGTCAACGTAGATAGGGTACCGTACGGTCGCTAATTTTGCCGTACATAGGCTGCTGTCGGACTAACGTCTCCCGCCGTCCCCTCATATGGTCTGCCATTATTCCGTGCACTCTGCCGGTCTTACACCGGGAGAGTGCGTGGGAGCAGTTCCTCCGGCATCATCTGTTCCCCACGGGGGTGGCTATTCTGACCAGTCCGCTAGTGTCCCATCGATGTCGTGCGGTGCAGGCGCCGTAGCCTCCTCAGTAGCCTGTTGCCGTCTATCGAGCTCCTTCGCTGTGTCTGTAGCATAGGCAGCAGTAGGTCGTGTCGCCGTCCCGCTGGCCACCGTTGCATCCACGCTAGGCAGTTCTTCTGTATCCATGGTCGTCTGTTCTGTACCCGTAAACGTCTCAGAATTATCTGCTAGATCAGAGTGGGTGTTCTCCACCGTGAGGCGGCGCTTCTTCCGGCGTTTTGGTGAGCGATGTTTACGTTGCCGGGCCTCGGAATCAGAGGTCAGCATGGTCTCCAGTTGTTCGTGGGGGACATCGGAATCGTGCGCCGTCGTATTATCGACGTCTCCAAGTGCCTTATCTGAAGGGGCCGCAAGCGGAACCGAAGAGAGGGCGTCCTGTGACTGCTGCAGGCGGTCCAGCGCAACGTCGTCTTTCTGTGGCTCGCCACGATCCGCCGCTGTCTGTGTGTTCTGGTACGCGTCTGTCTCGCGGTCCACGTCATCGCGTAATGCGGCGACGTAAGTCATGGGGAGCACAGTCGGATGCGGCGTGAGGGGTGGATCATCCCGTGGCAGCTGTAATAACCTTCGTTGAGCGCACTCAGAACGTATGTGTCCCTCCTTCCCACATCCAGAGCACGTCCTTGGTTGTCCGTCGTAAATGACAATCGCCCTACAACCGGTGATGAACACGTATGACGGGACGTGTTTTCGGAGTTCGATCCGTATTTGTCTGACGCCATTGAGGACAGGATACGTCTTGAAACTCGCCCATTTTTCAGCCACGTGGGATAGGACCGTTCCGTAAGGACGCAGGGCGTCTGTCACCAATTCTTCTGGCACTTCGAATGGAAGCTCAAAGACGCGGATCGTTCGGAGGCCTATGCCGGCGTGTTCAACTGTTACCGCTCCAACATTCCCGTCCGAATGACAGAAACGAAGTCCTTGTCGGTGTCGAGGTAGTAGTTCGTCACATGCAGCTTCATTTATGAGCTTGACATAAACCACGCTGCTGACTATAGATAAGTGTATTCCAATTAGAACGTCAGGTTCGATTTTCACCTCGTCCCGTAAATAACGTTCGATCTCGTAAGCCTTTGGTCGAGCATATTCGTTAACAAAACTAGATTTCAGTGTCGATTTGCGGAACGACAAGGCCATGATTCGTTCTATGTATACCGCGACACACCGCTACACACTTAACGTAAACACCTCTCGCGCAGACGTGCGGCAGGGACGTAAACACCGTCCGAACCGCTGCGCCATCGAAGGCTGACTGCCTTAAACCGCGCGGCCACTCAAGGGGCTATAGGTATTCATGAGGGAGCTTTGATAATAGCGTGGGGCAGTGTTTTATTCTGTCTTTGAAATGGTAGCATAGGTAGAACTAAATTCCTCACGCAAACTTTTCCATTTATTTCATACCGCATTTCCTAAAAAACTTTAACAAAGCTCGAACGACAATATTTTGCTGTTTGAAATCATACTGCATAAGCATAAATACATAATAAATTGGAAAAGAATCATGAGTTTTACTGAATACTCTTTTCACTCGTCTGTATACTGGATAGTTAAGTCTTATCAGTTTTGCATTTCACTTCCTGCCGGCTGCGGTGGTCTCGCGGTTCTAGGCGCTCAGTCCGGAACCGCGCGACTGCTACGGTCGCAGGTTCGAATCCTGCCTCGGGCATGGATGTGTGTGACGTCCTTAGGTTAGTTAGGTTAAAGTAGTTCTAAAGTTCTAGGGGACTGATGACCACAGATGTTAAGTCCCATAGTGCTCAGAGCCATTTCAGCAATTTCACTTCCTTGTTGGAGTTGCAACGCTGCGAAAATCGTTAAGAGTATTAACCAGAGTTATATCGGAAGACTGTCAAAAATGAAATTTGCAGACATTAACAATTTCAGAAAAATAGTGGATGACTATTACAATATTTAGATTTTCCTAGTGGTCTAGAAAGCGTAGATGGAAAATGTATTCGAGAGATTTGTGGTGCCAATTCTGGCTCTATGTTCCGAAACTACAAACATAATGTGTTATAGTGTCACGAGGACTGGCTGAAGCTACTTATAAAGTCACAAATGTTAATCGAGCTAAGGGAAGGCATCAGTCAGATGCTGAAGAAGAATATTTAAGTATTGGGATATCACGAGCATGAAGAAACGTTGAATTTGGTTTTGATTTACTGTACAGGGTGTCACAGCTATCTTGTCCACCCAAAATATCTCTGGAACAATAGCAGCTATTGGAAAACAACTTTCACCGGTATCAATGTAGGGCTGGGGCCCATGAATGTACATATTTGGAAACATTCTAAAACGAAAGCATATGTGATTTTTAACACAAACTTATGTTTTTTTAAATGGACCTCCTATATTTTTTCTTCAGCAATCCATAGCATGACAAAGCACATACACAATGGCGTTGATTGCATCACAATATTCCCATTACAGCCCGAGATATTGAGACGCGAAGTTGAAGCTTGAAACACCCGACATGCGCTGCTAGCGCACGTCCTGAGGCTCAGGCGTGAACCCCATGCTGCCGGTAATCGCGATGTGATTGACACGTGTAATCACACCTCCATACTTATCAAGAAGTCCGAAACAACGGTAAAACTTTTAGTCCACTTGCTCGTTGCACTAAAACCATCAACATGAATTTTGCTATTGCGAGTGAATGATTAACTGTCACCTGCGCTAGATCTCCAGTAAAGTAAAGTTTTAAGGTTGAACGGCATTACCTTTATGGTAACGGATTAACGATAAGCGAAGTTAACTTTGTGACTAACGTTGCGGTACACAGATATGTTACAGAACCGCATCACCCCTAGCCTATGGGATAAATACCTGCTGGAATGTACGACGTTAATGCAGGATGGCAGCAGACCGTATTATTCGTTTCGGTCCTCTTGATAAGTACGGAAGTGTGATTACGCATGTCAATCACATCGCGATTACGGGCAGCATGGGGTTCACGCCTGAGCCTCAGGACGTGCGCTAGTAGCGCATGTCGGGTGTTTCAAGCTTCAACTTCGCGTCTTAATATCTCGGGATGTAATGGGAATATTGCGATGCAATGAACGCCATTGTGTATGTGCTTTGTCATGCTATGGATTGCTGAAGAAAAAATATAGGAGGTCCATTTAAAAAAAAAAACATAAGTTTGTGTTAAAAAACACATATGCTTTCGTTTTAGAATGTTTCCAAATATGTACATTTATGGGCCCCAGCCCTACATTGATACCGGTGAAAGTCGTATTCCAATAGCTGTTATTGTTCCAGAGATATTTTAGGTGGACAAGATAGCTGGGACACCCTGTATTGTAAATGGACAGTATTAGCCACATAAGTACAAAACTTTGTAGATGTGGCCAACAACACTGTTAAATGCATTTGCTTACTGCATAATTCAATAACCGACAGAAAATGATTGAACATTATCTTACACTGAAAATAACTTCACAATCAGCCAGTAATCGTGCTCTCTTCAAAATTTTCCTTCGTCGGAATCCAATGTTTTGTTATGCTACAGTGACTGCAGTGAAAACAAATGTCTTAACAAATGTGTTATTCTCAATTAAGCTGTCACTTCACACCAAAATTTGTCCAAAACCAACCTATTATTATAGTTTTTGGTTTTCTGGTACGGGAGTGCAAGCCTGGTGAGTATTTCAGAAATAAAACTTCCAACATCCATCCTTGTTGATACTAGTGAAGAGAGTTTATAGGTGCTCTCGTCGCTGTTCCACTCCTGTGATAACGCGCGGCTCGAAGTTAAGACGAATAAACACGCAACAGAATTACTTGCCCATTCACATACTATCATATACTGTAAACCTGTTTCTGTATCTTAAACTGTCCACAAAATAAAGAGGACTTAATTTATACTTTTGATCGGAGAAACAATGAAACAATGGACGCGGAGACTTGATTTATTAAGGAAAGTAATTACCGAGAGATAAACACAAGTCGGTACACGTTGAAAGTTTCTAAAGAAAGTAAAGTTACAGCTGATGTGAACACCTTATCTTGAAAAACACCAGAACAAAGCAATCGCCGTTTTGAATAGGCTAGAAAGCACCTGAAATCAGCTTGTGCGGGGTTGCCAAAAGTGTTTTCAGCATTTCCTGCCGACGTAATGCTACAGTTAAGTGATGATCAGAGTTGGGTGTGTTTCTTTGTAAACAGCCTGTTCGGCGTAGTGCGCTCATAGGCAGCACACCGCGCCTGGTACACGCAGCGCTCGGGGACCACAGCACAGCTACGACACCTGAGGATAGGTTTATAACAGTCCGAAACCGGTCGTGTGAAAATAAAATAATTTACAGCTCAAGCGGTATTTTCAACCTCTGCTATAATGTTCAGTTGCGGATGTTCTGCCAACAGGATTGTTTGTGTTAATAAAGAGTTTTCGCGAAACGTTTCATATGTTGATAAGACATTGGTGCATGTACATGATGCTTGTGATAATAAATAATGTTGTGGCGAAAGCAAACCGGAGACTGCAATTTATTGGCAGAACACTAAGAAAATGTAACAGGTCTACTAAAGAGACTGTTTACAGTACGCTTGCCCACCCTCTTCTACAGTATCGCTGTGCGGTGAGGGATCCGCATCAGACAGGATTCACGGAGGACATCGAAAATGTTCAAAGAACGGCAGCTCGTTTTGTGTTATAGCTATATAAGGGAGAGAGTTCCATGGACATGACATGCGAATTGGGTTGGCAGTCATTGAAACGAAGGTGTGCATCGCTGCGGCGGGATCTTCTCATGGAATTTCAGTCACCAACTTTCTCCTCGGAGTGTGGAAATAATTTGTTGGCGCCCACCTACACAGGGAGTAATTATCATCATAATAAATAAGAGAAATCAGAGCTCACACGGAAAGATTTAAGTGTTCGTTTTTCCCGAGCACTGGGACGGTAGAGAAGTAGTTTAAACGTGGTACGCCGGCCGGAGTGGCCGTGCGGTTCTAGGCGCTACAGTCTGGAGCCGAGCGACCGCTACGGTCGCAGGTTCGAATCCTGCCTCGGGCATGGATGTGTGTAATGTCCTTAGGTTAGTCAGGTTTAATTAGTTCTAAGTTCTAGGCGACTAGTTAAGTCGCATAGTGCTCAAAGCCATTTGAACCATTAAACGTGGTTCGATGAACACTCTACTAGGCACTTAATTGTGAATTGCAGAGTAATCATGTAGATGTAAATCGACGTGGGCGGGTTTGTGTTTAACGAGTAGACGAGGAAAAGAAGACTGAGGAAGTATTTCTTTCCTGCCACTGCGTGAACCTGACTGGTTTGACGTTGCCTACTACTTAGGCTAAAACGAATCTGCAGTTAGACCGAGTAAACTGCGCGAATACTGCCCATCGCGTTCACGACCTCAACCTAGGACGTCATTCAACGGAAAACCGAAGGGGCATGCGATTAACAGACCGTTCGCCTTTCCGTTGATGTGGATCCTGGTTCAATTCTCCGATGAAGATAGAACCGCGGATCAGACCTGGAGACATGAGCTTCGTGTGAGTCCAGTATTGCGGATCTAGTACACATACTCACCGTGAATCTTTATAGGTCAACTGCAGGCGTAACTCACAATAAGTTTTGCCCTGTTGAAGCCTCTGGCTACACAGACAGATCACGAGCAATCCGGTTTCGCGGCATGGTCCGGTGCTGCGCTATGACGTCAAAGTCGCCACGCGGGTGCCTGGCGCAGTCCGAGACCCGTTCGTGGCAATTTCGCCACTCGTCAAGCGGGACGATGACGTCATGTCCGTTCCTCTAACTCCGCTCCCTCTGTTAAGTCTGCCTTTCCCAGAAGTAGACGTGCAACGACAGTGACCTTCGGGATTACTGCAGCTGGTGGTGGTCACACACATCATCCTTGTAATGAGGCACCGGAGCGGCTGTTGGGATGGGACTTCAGTCAGCTGATTTGGCGCATCTCGAATGCGTGAACGACAATCCATCTGCATTTGTATCTACATCTATACTCTGCGAGCAACCTCACGGTGTGCGGCGGAGGATACTTTCTATTCAAGTCCAGCAGAACCCTTTTACTATTCTCTGAAAGAACGAGAGCTGGAAGCCGCTGTGTGGACTCGAATCTCTCTGATTTTATCTTCATGGCCCTTTCGCGAGATAAACGTAGGACGAAGCAATATATTAATTGACTCTTCTAGAAACGTACGCTCTCGAGACTGTAACAGTAGACCACAACGTGATGCAAAACGCCTCTTTAGCAGCGTCGTGACACTGGAATTGGGTGAGCACCTCCGTGAGGCTTCCGCTCTCACTGGATCTGTAACCAAACGTGCTGTTCTTCTTTGCATCTTCTCTATTTCCCTTATTAATCCTACCTGGTACGGATCCGACACTGACGAACAATAGCCAAATATTGTTCCAACGAGTGTTTTTAAGCTACTTCCTTTGTTGATGGAGTTTTGTCGTTTTGACTGGTTTACTTAACGCTGCTCAGAAATAACTTCTGACGACCAACGATCAAGCTAAAAATCTCGAAGTTTAGCATTGTCACCACATATCAACCGTATTCTGTGTGTATTTCTCTGGTGGTTAAATCAAATGTTTCTGCGGGTGGAAACCTCTGTGGAAAATTTGCAGTCATTTAGTGTGGCCAGAAACGCTCTGACAAGTATGTAAAGGTGTTTCAGGGTAATTTGTGCTGAGATAGTGTCGCCAAAAGTGTTTATCGTTTGGTTTTCTAAAACCGAACAAGACAGTCATACAAAAATCGGACATGGGACGCTAGTAAAGGTCGAACCCGACACAAAGACTGAGCAGTTTCGTGCGTTATATTCTATACTATGAGAACATCTGACGCTGATTGTATCTAGAGGACCGCTTGAATTTTCGTCCGCAACGAATTGATTGGCTAGCTTCAATTTTAATTAAGTCGGAAATGGTGCAACGTATCGAATTTTTTTTCTGAACAATTATTCTCAGCACAACCTACCCTGCAACACCCCAACAAGCTATTGAGCCTGTTCCTGATCACCCTCTATATACTGAGCCTCTTTTACACCTAAATCTCCTTGTACAGGGTGTCTCTCTGGTGATTCGGCACATATTTCCACTTTCATTTTTGCAGTGTGTAGGTAGAGCTAACCCAAACAAATACTGTTCATCATGACTGTCATGCGATGCCCGTGACGACAGAAACCGTCAGCTTATTTCCCACTGCAAAGAAAATGATTTTTGAAACAGACAATGTGCTCTTTCTACATAGTAGTTCGTTTTAGTGCGATATTTGTTTTTCGATATGTTGTTAAACCCGATGCTTGTGAAAAGTTACACAGACCCAGAAAACTAATTGCAAGTCGGCCACACCTTTAAGAGCTAAGTTATAAATTTTTGGGTAACGCGATTTTTAGGAGCCGGCCAGGGTAGCAGAGCGGTTCTAGGCGCTTCAGTCTGGAATCACGCGACCGCTACAGTAGCAGGTTCGAATCCTGCCTCGGGCATGGATGTGTGTGATGTCCTTAGATTAGTTAGGTTTAAGTAGTTCTAAGTTCTAGGGGACCGATGACCTCAGCTGTTAAGTCCCATAGTGCTCAGAGCCATTTGAACCATTTTGATTTTTTAGTCTCTAGCTGTAGATCGTAAAATGGAAATTTACACAAAGAATGTTTTAATATAGATGGAAGGTGTCTAATAGAAACAGTCTTTCAACTAACATATTGATGTAATCAGTAGATATATTCTTAGTGAATCGATTATGAAAGACTGCGGAATGTTTTACAAACTCTATACACATAAATTCGCAAATAGTGTATTTCTACCGATTCGCAGAGTTACTTTATTGAATGAAAAATGTATCCCCTCTTAATGCACGCATCGACGTGAACGAGAATCTCGAACTTCATTACCCCCATGATAGCCGGCCTCTGTGACCGAGCGGTTCTAGGCGCTTCAGCACGAAACCGCGATGCTGCTACGGTCGCAGGTTCGAATCCCGCGTCGGGCATGGATGTGTGCGATGTCCTTAGGTTAGTTAGGTTTAAGTAGTTCTAAGTCTAGGGGACTGATGACCTCAGACGTTAACTCCCATAGTGCTTAGAGACATTTGAACCATTTAAATTTGTATCCCAATGATAAAAGTGACACTAAACCTGCTGGTTGATCAAGAAACTCAAATATTCAATTGAGCAATGGTGGACCTGAGACAGGCGATGATACAGATGTCTGCGAGTGCGGACCAAGAAATACCCTACCACGCCGGTGCTGCTACTTAGCTCACCGTTGCTATTCACAGATAGCCGTGGCAAACGCCGCTGTCGTGCGAATGGCTCTGCCGTAGACAAGCCGAGGGCGCGTTGCTGCTCCCGCAGCTCTGGACACTACTCGTCTCCCACGATCTCTGTCTCCAACGTACACGGCTAATATGCACAAGATATACACAGCTCCATATCTCTTCTGATCTCCTCTCCTACGCACGTAGTCACTGACTCCACAAACTTCCAGTGATTGCTAAGCCTGCTATCATTTCTCGCGAACAGCACTGCATGCCTGCCAACAGAGAAAAATGCGTACACTCTGGACCAATAGCGTGGATCCTTCCACCACATAAAATCCTCCAAGACAACGAGTTGCGGTACAACGCCAGCAACGTGACAAAACGCCTTCCCACTTCCAAAAAACGGCAGCCACAGCTTCGTCTCCATGACGTCACTGACCAAACAGCTTCGTCTCCATGACGTCACTGACTAATTTACCAATGGAGCGTTTTGCATCAGAGGTTTTCTGAATGTGGAAAGCAGCTACCGAGGCCACGCTTTCTTTCGGAAAGCGAGCAATGGTTACCAACAAAAAGCTCTCAGTAGAACATGAGGGATCGGAGCGCGCTCCTGCTGCTAGTGCGGCCTTCCAACCACACTCCAGGTGCTGGGCAGGGCCCAGGTTGTAAATACACAGTAGCCAGCAACCGCCTGTCTCGCCCCTGCCGTCCCGACTTCTGCAGAGGCAGACATCTGAAACTCCAGTCTATACTGATGACGAGGGATCGCTTCTTACGTAGCATTCTCTTCCCAAACTGTCTCAAAAACGACGTGCTGTGCTTTCCCGAACACAAACGAAAATCGTCCAGATGACAAACCATTCCAGCACCATGCTAATGAAGGGAAAAGGACATGGAAAGAGTGCAGTATGTCCACTCATTATCGTTCCATATACTTTAAATGAAAACATTGCCCACGAAATCCGCACAGTTTTCTCCGTCTAATTACCCAATCAACCTTGAACTGAATGAGGAAGGCATGTGAATTACCTTGCCTTGTTTCACTATAAAAAAGGAAAAATAACCAGTACCTCAGCAACAGCAATTTCCTGGCCTGCACTGGACTAATAGCCGTGCATTACTGCAGCTCAGTTGCTGCTGGACTGCTAGTTATTCATCATATTTCACTGTCCTTGTTAATACATACCGATAAAACAAACGCCACACTAGAGTATTTCACTGTCCTTGTTAATACATACAGATAAAACAAACGTCGCACAATAATTTGGGACTGCTTTATCAGATAGGGTCGTACAATTCCACTTCAGAAATAACTTTGATTGTAAATGGAAACCAACCGACGTTTTCTGCCGCCTCAGGGCGTCGCGTGAAAGATGTGATGAGCAATATTTGTTTGGGCTACACATTGGGAAGCTCCAGAGAAAATGCGCCTTATGATTTAGAAGAGGCATCCCGTGTACTGCACAAGCCACTGTAGAGGGCATGGCGGAATGTACTACATATAGCACCAGTATTTTCGACATTGTGCCCTGTTCCAACCGCACATTGAGTGAGGGGGCAAATACCTCTATGTTTCTGTACGTGCACTGATCTCTCTGTATCTTATTCTCACGATCCCTGTGCGTGATATACACTGGTGTCCAAAATTACAGCAACAAACCATTTCCCCAATTTGCTTCTAATACGCAATATAATCATACAAACTGTGAACATACGTCCGTACGATCGCGTTCCGCAGGAGCGTAAAATCGTAGAGGGAAACAAAGAGATGATACGCTAAGCAGATTCAGAAGTATGTAAGTTGCAGTAGTTATTCGGAGATGAAGAGGCTTGCACAGCATAGAGTATCAAGGAGAGCTGCCTGAAACCAGTCTCTGGACTGAAGACAACAGCAACATCGCTAATCCGAAGATGTCCATGAACGTGAAACGCGTTGTGAATAAAAAAACTAACTACAACAAAGACTGCCGGCCGGAGTGGCCGAGCGGTTCTAGGCGCTTCAGTCTGGAACCGCGCGACCGCTACGGTCGCAGGTTCGAATCCTGCCTCGGGCATGAATGTGTGTGATGTCCTTAGGTTAGTTAGGTTTAAGTAGTTCTAAGTTCTAGGGGACTGATGACCTCAGATGTTAAGTCCCATAGTGCTCAGAGCCATTTTTTTGCAACAAAGACTGTTTTTAATTCAAATATTCTACATATTGTTGCTCTACCAGACGGCCTAGTGGAGTGGAAAATATTTTACAAGAAAACAAATCACTAAAATCATTTTATGCAATAGAGAACATTTACAGTAATGTCGACACTGATACAGAAACAATTGCTTGATATCTCGGTTGCAGATGAGATTAGGAAAATTGTTTTCCTGTTCCAAGAAAATACCTTCCTCTGTAGACATGTCCCTTTCCCTACATATCTGAAGAAATGTTACTGTGATCAATCAGTATAACCACCCAGAAAATTAATCATTTACCGCTTGCCAGATATTCACTTAAACAGAACGGAGCAATACCGACAGCAAACTATGCGTTCAAAATGACGCTAATGTTGGCGGAATCAGATTTCTATGCACTGAGTCAACGATGAACCGTAGCTCTCGTTAGAAAGGAATTATCATCACTCTCTAATGACTCAACATGGCGGTTCATTAGGGCTGAGCAGTTTGTGTGTGAAATCTTATGGGACTTAACTGCTAAGGTCATCAGTCCCTAAGCTTACACACTACTTAACCTAAATTATCCTAAGGACAAACACACATAACCATGCCCGAGGGAGGACTCGAACCTCCGCCGGGACCAGCCGCACAAGTCTATGACTGCAGCGCCATAGTCCGCAGCTCGTGGTCGCGCGGTAGCGTTCTCGCTTCCCGCGCCCGGGTTCCCGGGCTCTATTCCTGGCGGGGTCAGGGATTTTCTCTGCCTCGTGATGACTGGGTGTTGTGTGCTGTCCTTAGGTTAGTTAGGTTTAAGTAGTTCTAAGTTCTAGGGGACTTATGACCACAGCAGTTGAGTCCCATAGTGCTCAGAGCCATTTGAACCCTATTTTTTTTTTTTTTTTTTTTTTTTTTTTTCAGCGCCATAGAACGCTCGGCTAATCCCGCGCGGCCCTGAACAGTTTACAAGCATGCATTCTACAGCAGCAAAGTCGTACAGAACTACGTGTTATAAATACGAAATATCAGAAAATCCTTAGGTTAAATGACGCCAGCTCAACACAACACCACATCGCAAGTTACACGAGGATAGTCTTGAGTGCTCTGTATTCGACTCTGCTTGTTGAGTGTTACGTGGATGAACTCCAATAACCGGTTCCGACATTCAGAAGCCCCGGCTGTGAACTTCCGTCGTTTCTCCATGTCATGTCACGTCATCTCAGGCACTAACTCTCACATTGATTTCAGTTCAGCGGCATTGTTTGCGTAACTAAAAGCGGTATCAATAAAATGAGCAGGATCCCGCTTGTGGATTTCATTAACCTGGGTCCCCTTTTATACTATGTAATGGAAATAGGTTTCTTCTTCTTGTCTCCGTGTAAGAAAAGCAACAGGCATCGTCAACAATGTACTAATTACAATATGTGGTTGGAGCTGTTAGTTCACATGCTTATGGTTGCACGATTTGCCTGAGAGGAAAAAAATATGATAGGAGATATAGAGCCCGAATCTAATGGTTGTGAGGCTTCTAAAATTGGAGTTAATAAACAGAAGCAAAATCTATATTAAAAAGCCAGGTACCAACGACCTTGGGATTTAAGAATTTAATTATATCTACTTAGAGGCAGTGACAGTCTAAGTAGAATATCGACAGCTTTTCAGAAGAAGAGTTGAAGATAAAGGAGAGAGTAATTAAGGCTTTACAAAAAGGCCATGTGTAAAAAAAAAGAAGTAAAAGAGCACTGTCCATTTACTACTTCGAACTGATTAAGAAATATAGAGGAAGGCTCTGAAAAACAATCGTTTTAGGAAAAACAGGCTGTAAGCCGCATGAATGACAACAATATCAGGTGCAGGAACTGCGTTACCACAAAAAAGGAAGACGGGAAGCCACTATCGACGAAAAAGGAGAGCACAGCGTGGACTAGAGAGGCGATAGTCTACTGTCATCATAGGAGTAATGGCTGTAAAACAAATTTCTCCCCTGCTGTGACCTAAGTGACAGAACCTAAGCAGTGCACCGCTTATTGCTGAGGTACCATAGCAAGAAGTAATTCAGTGGGATTTAGAAAGATATTTCGATTTAACAGCTTCATATCGTCGTCAAGGTAGATAAAGCCATCGGTAATACAACAGTATCACAAACTATACGGAATTTCTGTTCACAACAAAAGAAACAGCACAGTAAAAACTGAGTATGTATCTCTCCACCACTCTCTCTCTCTCTCTCTCTCACTCTGTGTGTGTGTGTGTGTGTATGCGTGTGCGTGTGTGTGGGTCCTTTGTTTCATTTATGGGTTTCTCTGCCTTGTGATGACTGGGTGTTGTGTGATGTCCTTAGGTTAGATTTAAGTATTTCTAAGTTCTAGGGGACTGATCACCATAGATGTTAAGTCCCATAGTGCTCAGAGCCATTTCATTTATGGGGGGAATGGCGATAAAATTGAACAAGGAAAGTTCTGTAGTGCCTTTAAGAAACTAATAAATAAAAAAAAGAATAAATAATCAGTTCTTCATTATAACGATGTATAATTTGTGGGTGTGCCTTTAATTACACAAACTAATCGTATCGATCAAAGCAGGGTTATGTCTTAGGAACACGCGGCTGTAACTTGATCTCGAACAAGAATTGCCGTTAGTAGAAGATGAGTTGTTTCGTTAGTTACTTCGTCTATGAGTGACAAATCCGATATATTGTAACGACGTGGAATAAGTGAATTTACATGTTATTTACTCAGTTTATCCCAATTTATATTTAAATATGGCTACATTCTGAGTATTTGCAAATAAATTCACTGAAGAAAAAGGAGTCATTAGCTTAATATTAAAGCACCTTGAACTGCTTAGGCGAAATTATTTTTAGTTTACTTTGTAATTTAATCTGCAATGAATCTTTACGTTTTCGGCAAGAATGCCTCTACTGACAGTAAGTGCTCATGTTACAAATGGCACGTGTACTAAACATACAAAATTGTAGTAATTTGGTCACAGAGCTACCGGCAATATATTGTTGAATCTAGCTTGTTGAATACAAATAATAGTGTTCACAGCATAGTTGGACTGAAAAAACCGACATTGTTTTCTGCAGACACGGACCACTCTAGAAACGACTAAGAATTGAACAATGACTGTCTCCAACGAAGATGTTTCAAGTTTTTTTGCAAGCAATAACGATGCTACGGAATCCATATGAAAATGTAGATCTCAGTGTAACAGGCTGAACAAGTCAGATCAGGGCACAACATTTGTATAGGAAATCTGTCGTTTCTCATCCGCTCGAAATCCCCAATGCATCTGAGCTTGTAACCAGTAAAGGTTTCTCTACTGCACATCTTCTTCTTCTCAGGAAGAGTTGGTTGGTATGAACTCATCCCATTTGACGCATATAGTGTATATACAATATGTTTCTGTTGGTTGAAGCAGTCTAGTTGCTTAAGCTCACGGCGATGTAGCGTCCAAGTTTTGCAGCCGTAGAGCATGGTAGAAGAAAACAGTTGATCGATATACCATCAGTTTGGTTCATAGGTATTTATTCAGGAAGACCCAATGTATGAGAAGTCTAAAAACAAAATAGCAGCGCATATTCTTTACTCCACGTTATTTCCCGGTGAGCAATTAGTTGATAATATATTTCCTAAGTAGAGGAAGTGAACTTCTTTTTCCAAAGGTATGCTGGAAACAGTGATATTGAGAGCCAGAAATACAGTTGGAGGAACTGGCTTTGCGAGTACTTTTGTTTTTGGGATGTTGGATGGTCAGGCCAAACAGTTTACTTGCGAGTGTATGAGCCGCTGAAGCATTGACGTCTGTATATTACAGTTCAGTTACCTGGGGGAGACTTCTGAACATTTTAGAGTGGAGTCTGGGCTGATTAAATAGTCCTCCGCCGAATCTGAATTGAAGTTCTAAACCTGCATCGTTTATAGATGATGTCTCATAAAGCATGGCTGCGAAGTACGGGGCAAACGATGTAGGCGCGGGAACTCGTCCTTGTTTGAGCCCCTTAGTAGTAGGGAAATTGTTAGATGTTTCATCCAAGTATAGCACTTGCCCAAATATGTCATCATAGAAAGCTTGCATCAGACCAACTAAATGTTCAAGACAGGCGAAATATTTTCACATACCTTCTCAGAACGCCGTATCAGAGGCCTCTCCTAGGACGAAGAACACTAATAGCATAGGTTTATGTTGTTCCCTGCACTTTTCCTGCAGTTGTGTTCAGAAAATCATATCAACAGTGCCTCTGGAGGGGCGAAATCCATCTAAGATTCAGGAAGTACAGTCTCGGGATAGAGTCCGAAGGCGATTCAACAGAATTCTGGCATAAATTTAACCGGCCACGGCGGACAGGGATATGCCACGGCAATTATTACAGACGGTAGCCTTTTTTTTTTAAGATGGTGACAACTGTGTTCTTCATTTCTGCTGGTAACTTATAGGTTTCGAACATTAGAAGAAACAGGAAGAAGAGTCTGATATTTAGAGGCAATCCACCACTTTCAGTGCTGTCCTAGGTATGTTGTCCGGTCCGGGTGCCTTTCAGATTATCTGAAGCAGTGGTTTTCATCAAAGCATGGTTATTTATAAAGGGTAACCACTTACACATTTTAGCTATATATTATAAGGTACCAAACCACATGAAAATATGATAAAGAAAGTAATATATTGAAACCATTCGCATTTTGCTGAAGATTTAATAGTGACTAGTTTTCCGCATCTATCGGGAACTATAATCAATGCCGCCGCAGCAGGATCACACGTTTGTTTTTCTGACTTCCGGACACATTTTTTAGGTGTTTTCACGCCCTAGTATCTGAAAGAATACTAAGCGGCTACAGCAAACCGTTTACTATCGGACACTCGTATTAGTCCAGATATAACAGAACAGAAACGGTTTTAAATGATAGCGTACAACTTAATTAATTCGAAATTCTCACAAAGAGATAGAAGGGCTGATGATAGCTCTTTATATGAAAGTGTTTAGAAGTCAGATCTGTTTGTTGTATTATACATGTTTTTTGGAAGTAAGTAACTCTTACTGGCCACTTCTCCCAACGAGTAAAGTGGCACTTTTCCCAATCGGACGCCATGTAGACAATACTAATCCACAGAAACCACTATGAAAGTGAAATTAATAACAAGGAACCACATTTGCATGCCAAAAGACAGTGTTTAAACATTGATATTGTAAAAAATTATTATTCTCCATGCAGGTGGGGTAACAAGAAGAATATAAAATGATTTGCCTTACATCAGATGACTCAAAAACAAAAAGGTTTCTACCAAAAAATAACAGACAAGCTTGTGTCAATCTCACTGACAACAATGGGTATGCGTATTAGAGCCATCTCGACCACTGTTCGGCAGGCCGCTACGTTGTTCAAGGCAAAAAATATGCAATGGCCACTTTCTCACGTCCTGGCCACTTTACTACACCTTCCCTACTGATTTTACTATTAACTAGTGACCTACATAAATTAGTATGTTATATTAATTAATAACAGCAATGTCAATATGGGTCACGGTCACACATGTTTAAAAGAAAAATGATAGTCAAAACATTTGGCAGTCATAGCACAGTATTACAATAACCTTAATTTGATTTCGTATTACCTGCTACAGACATGTACCACATTTGACGACCATGTCTATACTGTACATACGCGAATGTATGTTACTTCCGCTTGACATTTATACCATAGAAGATGATCGGTGCTAGTTGCGTGCGCGGATGAGTTGTCAGCATTGGAAGACAGCCAGCCGTTGTGGCCGAGCGGTTCTAGGCGCTTAAGTCTGGAATTGCGCTACCGCTACGGTCGCAGGTGCGAATCCTACCTCAGGCACGGATGTGTGTGATGTGCTTAGGTTAGTTGGGTTTAAGTAGTTCTAAGTTCTAGGAGACTGATGACCTCAGATGTTAAGTCCCATAGTGCTCAGAGCCATTTGAACCATTTGAACCACTGGAAGACAAACTCGCCCCCTCACTTTTACTAACCCTAAAGTAGCCGCTACCATACCACTCTGACCCTGACGTACGCGTTAACTTAGCTCAAGGGCCGATTTCACCGTCAATTAAAATTAAGCACATCTTAAAATATTACTATTTTTTTTATACTGGGCAAGAAAAATACACCAGTAAGACGTCAGTTAACTTTTTTGGATTCTGCTGTTACCTGCTAGAAGAATATCATTATAAAATACGGCTGAATACCGTAGGCCGCACGAACACGTGATTAGGGCGGCATGCGGCCTGCAAGTTGCAGTTTTGACGACCACTGACCTACAACCTTGCTAAATTCATGAAATTACGGTAGTACCACCATCCGGTGTTGCGCTGCATGTTGTAGGATATGTTTGGGGAAGACGTCAGCAGCAGTGGAACTACGGTTTATGGGTGAACGGAAGTGCTCTACCCAGCGACTCGAAATGTCCTGACTGTTAGTGAGAATGGCCGTACTGTTTGCGGCTTTAAGGGTCCTGATGAGATTGCCTATTACATTTACGTAAACCGCCAACTACTGGGGGTGGGCCTTTGTTGTTGTGGAGGTGGGGAAACTGGACAATTCGGAGGCGAAGCAGGCCGGGACGCCGTCTGAGTCAGCGAGCGGGGCGTCCTGACTCTGCTGCCCCGCTTTCACCTGCGCCGATGACCCGCCGCGCCGCTGCTGCCGGCACAAGTCTGCCGCGGATGCCGCCTGCGGCGCTGCGCGCGCAGCGTTTCGCCGTGACGTCACCTGGCGCTCCACTACCTGTCCCCGTGCGCCGCAGCCAGCTGGGCGGAAGAGCGTAGCCGTCGTGATTCAGGAAACGACGCACCCGCCGCCACCTCCCAAAACACGTAAACGAGAGCCTCCATTCACGCTGTAGATGTTGCTGTAGACTCTCCACGTAGAAGGCCTTAGTTTATTGCCAGGACGCTGTGGAAATTGTGCTTATCAATGAGAGATAAATATGAATCTGTCTGTTATCCACCAGAAGGTAGGTTCGAACACCATAGTGCGCAAATAACAATGCTAACCAGCTTTATAAAAAACATTACACCATCTACTCAAAATTATCCTGACACACCAGTGTAATGCGGCACAGACCACTAGATGTCACGAGAGATGTGCCCACCATTATAAAAGGAGGCGTGGAGTAATTTGTTATCAATATACACACATCAAAAACAGTTTTGCATCACCCCGGTTCCTAGAACTCCTGAAGATAGTCGTTGACTGTGGATATTGTATCACAGAGAAAGTCCCTTTGACTGTTCAGAGATGTCACTAAGCCCGCGCCGGCCGGAGTGGACGAGCGGTTAAAGGCGCTACAGTCTGGAACCGCACGACCACTACGGTCGCAGGTTCGAATCCTGCCTCGGGCATGGATGTGTGTGATGTCCTTAGGTTAGTTAGGTTTAAGTAGTTCTAAGTTCTAGGGGACTTATCACCACAGCAGTTGAGTCCCATAGTGCTCAGAGCCATTTGAACCATTTTTGAACTAAGCCCGCCCAAAGATGTAAACAACCATGCATGATCAAGCGCCTATTAGACGGAGGGGGTCCGACAGACGATCAGTTCCAGTCATTCCACCATAAAGGAGCTACACGGCTCGTGTTGTCTGTAGTTCAACCATGTCTAGACGGCCAATACCGCGATTCGATCGTACCCGCATTGTTACTTCGTTCCAGGAAGGGTTCTCAACAAGGGAAGTGTCCAGGCGTCTCGTAGTGGACCAAAGCGATGTTGTTCGGACATGGAGGAGATACAGGAGAGACAGGAACTGCCGATGACATGCGTCGCTCAGGCCGCCCAAGGGCTACTACTGCAGTCCATGACCGCTACCTACGGATTGTGGCTCGGAGGAACCCTGACAGCAACGCCACCATCTTCAGTAATGCTTTTCGTGCAGTCACAGGAAGTCGTGTTATGACTCAAACTGTGCGCAGCAGGCTGTATGCTGCGCAACTTCACTCCCGTCGTCCATGGCGAGGTCCATCTTTGCAACCACGACACCATGCACCGCGGTACAGGTGGATCCAGCAACATGCCGAATGGACCGCTCAGGACTGGCATCACGTTCTCTTCACCGATTAGTGTCGCGTATGCCTGCAACCAGTCAATCGTCGGAGACGTGTTTGGAGGCTACCCGGTCACGCTAAACGCCTTAGACACACTGTCCAGTGAGTGCTGCATTGTGGAGGTTACCTGTTGTTTTGGGATGGCATTATGTGAGGCCGACGTACGCCGCTGGTGGTCATGGAAGGCGCCGTAACGGCTGTACTATACGTGAATGCCATCCTCCGACCGATAGTGCAACCATATCGGTAGCATATTGGCGAGGCATTCCTCTTCATGGACGACAATTCGCGCCCCCATCGTGCACAACTTGTGAATGACTTCCTTCAGGATAACGACATCGCTCGACTAGAATGGTCAGCATGTTCTCCATACATGAACCCTGTCGAACCTGCTTGGGATAGATTGAAAAGGGCTGTTTGTGGACGACTGACTGTGTTCACGTAAATACGTACACATTTCAAGTCACTGATGATGACTTTCAAAAAGAAAAGCGAAACGCGTATGGCATGATAAAACTGGTTTTATACAGCTGCCCGTAAATTGAACTAATCTGAAAATTAAGAACACCGCACTTAACATCACATACACTTAGTTCCACTGAAGTCATTAGAGGTGACGTATTAGAAGCTAACAAAAGTAAAGAACAAAAAAAAATCTCAGCGATACAATGTTAATTTGATGTTGTATGTAACGTGAAAACAACAGGGAGAGGGGCCTGCCAATGCTGGAGGTACTTATTGCTAATCTTGGAAATCAAAGACCTTCACCAAACTTTGAGCCTTATACTAAAAAAGCTTTCTTTTCCTGCTGCCAGACTATGACACGAAACACGTAGCGTAAATAAAATAAACTGCAACTAGTTACAGTAAACGTGTAGTTTGAGGTGAAAAAATGCATCTTTTTCTAAGCTTATGTAACTTTGGAAAAGACCCTCAGTCAAATATTAAAACTGACTCAACCACATAAAATTCGTGATAACATCCTAAGTCCCATGACACATTTCGTTCGGAGCAGGCTCTCATTTTTGGGTAAAATATACTCTGAAGAGCCACAGAAACTGGTACATATGCCTGATAAGGTGTAGGGCCCCTGCGAGCACGCAAAAGTGCCGCAACACGATGTGGCAGGGACTCGACTAATGTCTGAAGTAGTGCTGGAGGGAACTGGTACCATGAACCATGCAGGGCTGTCCGTGAATCCGTACGAGGGGATGGAGATCTCCGTAAGAGTACGAAGGGGTGGAGATGTTTTCTGAACAGCACGTGGCAAGGCATCCCAGATATGCTCAATAATGTTCATGTCCGGGGATTTGGCGGCCAGCGGAAGTGTTTAAACTCAGAAGAGTGTTCCTGGAGCCACTCTGTAGCTATTCTGGACGGGTGGGGAGTCGCATTGTCCTGCTGGAATCGGCCAAGTCCGTCGGAAAGCAAAATGGAAGTGAATGGCTGCAGGTGATCATACAGGATGCTTACGTATATGTCACGTGTCACACCGTTACAGAGCCTTTATCAGCTTGAACAGTCCCCTACTGACTTGCAGGGTCCATGCATTCATAAGGTTGTCTCCATACCCGTATAGGTCCATCCGCTCAATACTATATGCAACGAGACTCGTCGGACCGGGCAACAAGTTTCCAGGCATTAACATTCCAATGGTGGTGTTGCCGGGCCCAGGCGAGGAGTAAATCTTTGTGTCGTTCAGTCGTCAAGGGTACACGAGTGGCCCTTCGGCTCCGAAAGCCCGTATCGATGATGTTTCGTTAATGGTTCGCACGCTCACACTTGTTGATGGCCCAGCATTGAAATCTGCAGCCTTGAAATCTCTCACGTTGAACGATTCTCTTTCGTCGTCGTTGGTCCCGTTCTTGCAAGATCTTCTACCGGCCGCGGCGATGTCGGGGATTTGATGTTTTACTAGATTCCTGATATTCACTGTACACCCGTGAAATGGTTGTACGGAAAAATCCCCACTTCATCGATACGTCGAAGATGCTGTGTCCCATCGCTCATGCGCCGACTACAACACCAAGTTCAAACTCATTTAAATCTTGATAACTTGCCATTGTAGCAGGAGTAACCGATCTAACAAAAGTATCCGGACACCCCCAAAAACGTACGTTTTTCATATTAGGTGCATTGTGCTGCCACCTACTGCCAGGTACTTCATATCAGCGGCCTCAGTATTCATTGGAGATACTACCGTATATAGATAATTTTCACTTATGGACCGTCTGACAGCAACTGAATAAAACACAATTTTAGTGCCATACCGTTTCGCCTTTATTTTCTGCAAGGCATCATCAGTGGCCTGGAATATGTACATATGTTAGCTATTTTATTTACATTTTTGTCACTGTGCCTATAGGTTATAAACAGTTCTGGTGGTTGGTATTTCCTATTAAGTAGTAATGTTTTGAACTGTACTTACAGGTTGTGTAGACAGTTTCTTACATATTACGCTCCTGTTGCATTTTTTGTGTTGTTCTTCTTCCTATGAGCGCCGATTTGCTGTTTTTTCCGCATTCCACAGCACTATACACTGAACGCTTGTTTTTATGCAATGTTTTGGTTTCTGTTGCCGACTGTCAAATGTTTTTGTCAAAGATCGAATATTACTGCCAAACTTATGAGTGTAACTATTGAAGTATCTGTGGTTTGTTCGTGTATGCATTTGTGCGTGCGCGCGCGCGTGTGTGTGTGTGTGTTTTTTGGTGTCGTATTAATTTAATTTAATTTAATTTTATTGTATTTATTTATTTAGTTTTGTTTTTGTCCTGTGTATGTGTGTGTGTGTGTGTGTTTTATATATATATATATATATATATATATATATATATATATATATATTTTTTTTTTTTTGTGCTGTGTGTGTGTGTGTGTGTGTGTGTGTGTGTCTGTATTTTGGTGCCACGATTTTTTTTTTTTTTTTGAGGGGGCTGTGTTTGTGTATGTGTGTGTGGGTGTGTGTGTGTGTGTGTCTGTATTTTGGTGATATATATATATATATATATATTTTTTTATGTTAACATTTCCTTTATTAAGTGTAGTAGGGAGCCTGTGTTGATGTGTGTTTGTTCATTTATCACATGTTTGTTTTCTGCTATGGCTTTCTGGATGTGGAAGTTTTCTTGCATTTGTATAAGATGTTTGTCATGGTTGCTTATTCTCATTATTTTCATTTCTTGTTCCATGTTTGTAGGATGATGGTTGTAGTGTTTTAAATGCTCTGCAAATGTGGAATGGTTTGTTTCATACTTCCAACATCTGATATGTTCTTTGTATCTTGTTTCAAAATTCCTGCATGTCATGCCTATGTATACTGCATCACAACTTTGACATTCAAGTTTATATATTCCTGATTGTTGGAATTTGTCCCTTTTGGTAGCTGACTGGCTTAGGTGTGATTGAAGGGTTTGCCCAGGCTTATATGCTATTTTGAAGCCCTGTCTCTTTAGGATGTTTGCAACTCTGTGTGTTAGTTTATGTGTGTAGGTCATGGTGTACCATCTGGTTCTTTTCTGTGTGGTGTTGTCATTGTGTGTGTTTGTTGAGTGTGTTTGTAAGTTTTCAGCTTGTGAGTTCTTTTGTATTGTGGAAATGTTGTGTTTGTTTTTTATTTGTGTTTTTATTTTTTGATTGAGCCTGTGTACCACATGTGTGTCATACCCGTTGTTCCTAGCTATTTGTATGATCGTGTTCATTTCTTGTTCATAGTTTCTCTTGCTGAGTGGGATTCTGTTTAATCTATGTAACATGTGTCTTAGTGCTGCAAGTTTCTGGCTTTGGGGGTGGTTGGATGTGGAATGTATTATTGTGTCCGTGGCTGTTGGTTTTCTAAAGATGTTAAATGTATGTTTTCCATTTTCTTTTTTAATTGTAATGTCAAGAAAATTTATTTGATTTTCTTTTTCTTTTCCAAGTGTGAATTTTATGTTCTTATGAGCTTTGTTTATTTCTGAATGGAGTTCATCTATTTTTTCACTTGGCTCGTCTACCAGACAAATAATGTCATCCACGTATCTGTACCAATATATGATTTTGAAACTTTCATTTGTGGTTATCTTATCAAATATCTGATTTTCAAGGTGACTGATGAAAATGTTTGCTAGTGTTCCTGATATTGGGGATCCCATGGGCAGTCCATCAGTTTGTAGATAATATTCTTCCTCAAACTGAAAGTAGTTTTGTTCAGTTGTCAGTCTGAGCATATCTGTTATTTCTTTTATTGCGTCTGTGGTGAGGTTGCTGTGGGATGAGAGATTTTGTTCTATGATTTCTATTGTTTCTGTGATAGGGATGGAGGTATACATATTTTCAATATCGAATGAAATCAGTGATGCTGTGTGTGGTACCTGTATGTTCTGTACGTTTTCTATTAGGTTTCCTGTGTTTATCACTGTTCTGTTGTTTTCTACTTTATAGTGTTTTGTAACTAACTTTTGGAGGTGTTTGGCTATGCGGTATGTTGGGGCTTTCTTGAAGTTGATAACAGGTCTCATTGGCATTCCGTCTTTATGTACTTTCGGTTGACTGCGGAGTGTTGGTGCTTGTGGGTTTTTCTGTGTTAAGTAGTATTTCTGTTTGTCTGTGAGTGTGTGTTCAATGTTTTTCAGTGTTCGTTTCACATTTGCCTGGAATCGTGTAGTTGGATCTGACTTCAGTTTATGTATTGCGTTGGTGTTTATGTATTCCTTGGTTTTTGTGATGTATTGCTCTTTATCCATGAGTACTGTTACATTTCCCTTGTCTGCTCTTGTTATTCCAGGCCACTGATGATGCCTTGCAGAAAATAAAGGCGAAACGCGTATGGCACTAAAATTGTGTTTTATTCAGTTGCTGTCAGACGGTCCATAAGTGAAAATTATCTATATACCGTAGTATTACGCGCAACTGAGGAGGACAGGACCACAAAAATTGAAGATTCATTGGAGATCTTGAGAGAGCAGAATGAGGAGCTTCGCGGAACTCACGGACTTCCAGCACGGTCAGATAATTGAGTGTCACTTGGCCCATACATCTGTATGCGACATTTCCACGTTTCCGATGTGATAGTGAAGTGGAAACGTGAAGGGACACGTACAGCACAAAACCGTACAGGCCGACCTCGTCTCTTGACTGACAGAGACCGCCGACAGTTGAAGACGGTCGTAATGTGTAATAGGCAGACATCTATCCAGACCATCACACAGGAATTGCAAACTGCTTGGTTCAAAAATAGTTCAAATGGCTCTGAGCACTATGGGACTTAACTTCTGAGGTCATCAGTCCCCTAGAACTTAGAACTACCTAAACCTAACTAACCTAAGGACATGACATACATCCGTGCCCGAGGCAGGATTCGAACCTGCGACCGTAGCGGTCGCACGGCCACTTCGGCCGACAATTGCAAACTGCATCAGGATCCACTGCAAGTACAATGACAGTTAGGCGGGAGGTGAGAAAACTTGGATTTCATGCTTGAGCGGCTGCTCATAAGCCACATACCACGCCGGTAAATGCCAAACGACACCTAATTGGTGTAAGGAACGTAAACATTGAACGATTGAAAAGTGGAAAAACGTGGTGTGGAGTGACGAATCACGGTACACAATGTGGTGATCCGCTAGCAGGGCCGGCCACTGTGGTCTTGCGGTTCTAGGCGCTGCAGTCCGGAATCGCGGGACTGCTACGGTCGCAGGTTCGAATCCTGCCTCGGGCATGGATGTGTGTGGTGTCCTTAGGTTGGTTAGGTTTAAGTAGTTCTGAGTTCTAGGGGACTGATGACCTAAGATGTTAAGTCCCATAGTGCTCAGAGCCATTTGAACCATTTTGAACCGATAGCAGGGTGTGGGCAAGGCGAATGCCCGGTGAACGTCATCCATCTGCCAGCGTGTGTAGTGCCAACAGTAAAATTCGGAGGCGGGGGTATTATGGTGTGGTTGTCTTTATCATGGAGGGGGCTGGCAGACCTTGGTGTTTTGCGTGGCACTATCACGGCGCAGGCCTACATTGATGTTTTAAGCACCTTCTTGCTTTCTCACTGTTGAAGAGCAATTCGGGAATGGCGATTGCATCTTCCAACACACACGGCCTATGGTAGAGTGGTTACACGACAATAACATCCCTGTAACGGACTGGCCTGCACAGAGTCCTGATCTGAATCCTATAGAACACCTTTGGGATGTTTTGGAACGCCGACTTCGTTCTAGGCCTCACCGACCGACATCGATACGTCTCCTCAGTGCAGCACTCCGTGAAGAATGAGCTACCATTCGTCAAGAAACCTTCCAGCACCTGATTGAACGTATACCTGCGAGAGTGGAAGCCGTCATAAAGGCTCAGGGTGGGCCAACACCATATTGAATTACAGATGGAGTGCACCACGAATTTGTAAGTCATTTTCAGCCAAGTGTCCGGATACTTTTGATCACATACTGTATTGGCGTTGTCGAGCACTGCGCCTTATTTACATAACTCTGTATTTGAATACGCATGCCTGTACCAGTTTCACTGGCTCTTCAGAGTATGAAAACTCTTAATAAATTAAATATTTTCAAAAGCTAACAAAACAGTAAATCTGTCTGAGTAAGCAGTTTCCGTTTTTATTTGACATCCATTCGTCTTCACATTGCATGGGTACCGTTGAACACAGACCCTTGTTGCTATCTGCACATCGGCTGGCACAGTCACCTCGTACCTCGTCTCCTGCTGCGCTTTTACTGGGAAACGTTTATTGGCGTCCTGGCGCAACCGTCACGCAGGTCAGCAGTGCGTTGGGCTGCTTGCTGTCGTTGTGGAATACGCTTGACTGGAGGATGGGGAAGGAATGAACTGCGGGCTTCTGGGAGAAATCGTGTAGTTTCTCTCCAAAGCAACATAGCGTAACTTTAGGAGATGTAAAGGAAGGTGGCTAGACAGTTATATAACATGTTTCTCCTGAACGATGGGTCATTTCAATCCCTATCTGAAAATTAAAGTAGAGTACTAGCCACTTGCATCTGCGTGTTTTTGTATCATAAGAGGACGTCACAACTAGTATGATGAAGGTATAAATCTGTGCTTGAAAGCAGACATAAATGACAAAGTGCAAGGATGTGCAGAATGATGTGTCAGACTTGCTCATATCCGGCGAGTTCCAGTGAAGCTTGACATAGCAAACAAAAAATATGAAAACCTACAATTCTTGTAGTTATTTTAGAAATTAGTGGAGACATTCGTGTTGTTTCTCACAGCTCATTAAATACTTTAACGAAAAAGAAGAAGAAAGGAAAATAAGATCTATGAGTTGACGTTAGTACATCTTGCAGATTACAACGTTGGTATTTCTAGTTCTAGGAAGTGGTAGGACTTTAATCTTTTCCAGACTTTAAGCAAGAGACACATTCGACTCAAACTTGGTAAGCAAGAATTCCGGACCAAGTCAAGACGTACAATAAACAGCACACAAACCCTCCAAACATTATTTAGGGCTCTAACACAAGCCTGGAAGAGTAGCTCCATATAGGAAGCTTTTTTCGAATTTTCATAGTGTGTGCATTTTTATTACAAAAATATAGCGAAGAATTCCGTACAATGAGACAATGTATAAGTTCTAGTTACTCGCACAGCATCAACTATTGCATTTTTGTGAAAGGTAAATTGTCAATGCTGTTAAGTAACATT
The DNA here is from genome assembly GCF_023898315.1 of Schistocerca nitens. NCBI lineage: Eukaryota > Metazoa > Arthropoda > Insecta > Orthoptera > Acrididae > Schistocerca > Schistocerca nitens. The sequence goes on along the minus strand of NC_064615.1, from coordinate 308,906,344 downwards.
TTTCTAAGTATTTTCGTAGCTTTTGCTAGTAACTTCCATGTTAATTCATTCCTTATTTTGGTTCGTTCGTCTTTATTTTTTCCAGCTGTCAATAGAATTAATTATTCTGTCATTAATGGCTTTATAAAGTGTCGCAAGTACGCAAACAGGTGGCATGTATTTGGTTGCGTATGAAAAATATATTTCTTCTTCTAATAAATTAATGGTAAATGTTAAATACTGAAATAAAAGCTACGCAATTACACTCTGGGAAGTTCTGTGTTTAGTTCAGTACACATCCTTCAGCAGATAACGGAGACATAACGACAGAATTTTCGTTATTTAGGGAATGAACTTTAGACGCTGAATTTTAGTAGAACATTTTGTGTCATAATCCTAAAAAGGATATAGAAACACTACAATACGAATAAGAACATATGTACCCCTATCACATCCCACCCTCCCCACTCAAAAGCAGGCAAATATCATGAATTTAGTTAAATACCATGAATTTAGTTAAAAATATTTTTCGGAACGTTAGTTGACTTGTGAGGTGTACGAAGGGTCTTACAGTAAATACTCTACTACCTCCATACTGCCAGGTCTTATAGTTTTCTACAAAAACCGGATCGTAGGAAATAGCTGCATATTTATAACCTCAGATGTTGTAAGGAATCTCTTTCAAGTCACCATCACAATGTCATCACTGATGAAGGAATGAGAAAGTGCAGCTTTTTGTTACCGCAAGTACCGTACGTCAGACTTGGATTACTGAAAAAACTGAAAAATAACAAGCATCTTCAAAGATTGAGGTAAACTACCCAAAAATTTCCCATCTGATAAACTGTTAGACAAGATATCGAAGAGTGCATGAAAACAGGGCACCTATCCCAGGAGATTATTACACATGGTGGGTTGCTTTGAGACACTACTTTCGAAAGCCCAACTCTCTTCCAGTATTCAATTTATAACAGAGCACTATCTGTCTCTTTAAAATTGAAATGCATTTTTATATTATAACGATTTTCTGCTTACAACTAATCGGCTAGCATTAAACGAGTTCCAAGTCAAGGCACTGAAGGTCGAAGGGACGTCGACCGGCCGCCATGTCACCCTCTGCCATTCACCGTCATAATGTGGTATCGACGGGCGTGTGTTGTCTGCACACCGATCTCCCACCCGTTTTGCCGACATCCCAGACCTGTGAGCTGTTACTTCTCATTCAAGTAGCTCTTTAGATGGAGTCTGGAGGCTGAGTGCAATCCCACGAAGGAAAAACCATTGACAGTACTGGGAATCGCACCCGCGTCTTCCGCACACCAGCCATCTACGTTGACCACTCAGCTCCGGAGGCAGACTCTACCTAGCAATATCGTCTTCAAAAACTGCAATAAAGAAATAAATGGCGAGAGGAGCAAAAGGATTAGTCCTGGCAGCCTCAGACATCTCACAGCGTCACCGTTGCAACTCACGGTACTTAATGGTGCAGCAGCTTCTTCTATCCGGGTCAGACATCATTGGAAATCTAATGTTAATGCCGAAACCATTGGTTTGCACAGCTTTCGTATACAGACTGTTCATTCATGTTTCCGGTACACTATCTTCTTAGTGTTGTCTTTTTCCTGATGCTTCACTGCTGGAGGAACAGACCATAAATCAGCATTCCCATGCATCACTACATCGCGAGCATAAAGATTCTGTACTAATTCATTTACTTAGTTGTGGAAGCTACGCAATCCAAGCATCCTTCGCGATCACGACTGTTCCTAAAGCACTTTTGAAAGTTTCATGTGTTACACCGAACTCAGTCAGAAATACTGCTATAATTTTATGATTGGCGCAGTTTCGGGAGTTGCAAGGCTCTTCGAGCGGCAGATCGTCAGAGAATCTCTCTTAGTGCGAGTATGTTGTGCCTTCCGAGAGCTGTAGCGCAGTGGTTAAGACTCTGCTATCCCATTCTGGACGATCAACATTCGAATTTGCGTACGACTACCCATACTTTCCTTAAATCTCGTGATAAAATTTTTCTGATTTATTCCCCACGCCTCACTAATCAGTGTTTCTGAAAGCTTCACACGACGTCATCATCGACAGAAAGCTAAGCGCTGACGTTCCTTCCATATTATGCCTGCCTTGCCATAACCTAAAAGTTTCTAGAAATGTTGTTTTCTTGACTCAGGTCCAACGTTTATCCGATGGGGGTCTACGAAGATTTGACACTAGTGATGTTCAAAGTCGGTGTTCAAACTGCCGTGTGATGAGAATGGCTTTTAGAGATGTTGTTAACCTCTTACGGATTTATTTTTCTGCGGAGAGATGAAGCATTCGGTTTGCGCGACACTGCACAAGCACTCCAGAAGAGCTGGTTGCCTGTTTAATTGAAGCTGCTGTCTTTCTTCGTGAAACACCTGGTTGTTTTTAGCGCGTTAATCATTAGCACACAGATGCCAGATGTAAGCGGATGATTTTTTTCAACAGCATCCCTAAAACAATACTCATTACACCACAAGTCACTCCAGTTGAACTAGCATCTCCGACATGTTACGCCATTAGTAAACGAACGCATCAAGCACACGTGCTCCTGCTGTTTTTTTTTAAGTTTTTTTTCTGTCTGTCCTACCACTATGGATCTCAATCTCAGAACGACGAGAAATACACAAGAATCGCACTAATTAATTCGTTGCTGGGGGAATTATCTTTTCTTTGGATTCTTGTAATGTATGTGTCTGGTATCTGTCTTTCCTACAATTACGTAAGTGGCCGTTTCACTTCGAAAGGCGTTCGAAGCTGCACGACATCGCCGACTGTTAACCAAGATACAATGATAGGGCCTATCTTCGTGGATATGTGACTGGCTCGATGAATATTTGCACAATAATATCCAGTACTTGATACTGGACGGTGAATGTTCAACAGAAACGAATGTGACATCGGGTGTGACACAAGGGAGCGTAATAGAATCTCTGTTGCTTTACATAATCTATTTATCAGATAGGATCAACAGCCCTATAAGATTGTCGGCTGAGAATGCCTTCATTTATAGGAAAGTATTATCTTTTGTATGTTTTAACAAGGACTTTCAAACATCAAGAATAACCAGTACTCCAATGCAACACCATCGCCTCGCCCACGCCGACTGTGACCGCTATGCAGCGGTGCTGCTCAGTCGCCCTTGGAGTTCTGTTTATTATTCGTGTTTTACTGTTGCTGCTGATGCATATAAACAAAACGAATATCGCATTAAACTAACTTGGAACTGCTCTACCGAATGGGTACGTAATATTCCACGATAAAAATCATTTTGTTTGTAACGGGAAGTAAACTAATGCTTTCCGTCGGCACTGGACGTTGCATGAAAGACGTGATGAGCAGTTTTTGTTTGGGCTGACTCCAGCTACGCGTTTGCAAAAACGAAATTGTAAATATCTGCGCCGGCCGCTGTGGCCGAGAGGTTCTAGGCGCTTCAGTCTGGAACTGCGCGACCGCTACTGTCGTTGGTTAGAATCCTGCCTCGGGCATGGATGTGTGTGACGTCCTTATGTTAGTTAGGTTTAAGTAGTTCTAAGTTCTAGGGGACTGATGTCCTCAGATGTTAAGTCCCACAGTGGTCAGAGCCATTTGAACCATTTTCTTTAAATATCTGCCAAAACACTAGCGAAAATGCCTGTGGAGACTCTTAGGAGGGACACCCTGTATTTGTATATGTAAAGAGCTATCAGTCTCTGTACCAAGCTGTCCAGGTCTTCCTGTCAAAATGGTTCTTCTCTGAATTTTGATAAACAATAACGGACTGCAACAAAGAACTTCATAGTCTGCAGGAGGTGTCATAGGAGTACACTTTAACACTCTCACAGAAAAGGCAACGTCACATTAATCCTTCTTTCTTATCCTACTCCAACCCTTCCTTATCTTTTCTCAAACTCAAACTGTCATGTAATTGTATTGCTTTAATGGTATTGTGAAATTTTTATTAGACGATGACGAACACAATGGAGACTGTTAAGTTCGAATTTTCAGTTCTAGGTAACAGTCTTTTTTATCTATTATCTCGTTTGCTACGCAAACAACAGTAAACGAAACTACACAATGTCTGAGAAACGTCGGTATGCCAAGACTTTCGAGATATTCTTTCACGCTGAAGCTTCAGTTCAGCCGAAAATTCTGACACGACTAAATAATATAACATCGAACATCCTGTCCGAGACAGTGTACCTTAACAAACGTATCGACGTGTCTCCCCACTGCTACCGACTAACTGAACTACCGACTGCAGCTAACGACAGGCCTCAAATATTACACCAAACGGCAAACAGTGGGAACAATACCAGTTAAGCACGAAACATTGTCAGCAGGCAAAGATTATTTTTCACCACTGGATACAGCTTAGTCAGCTGTTGCTGTATGACTATCGATACATAAAGATATATGCCTCGACAGGAGAAAGTGCACTTAATAAAAATTTCTTTTGATAAAATACCTCACAATGACTAATCCGAAGTGCAACTAAGCGGTTTAGAAATCCTGGAAATAACGGGAACTAATCTGATTTGCGGTTGACCACTGGGAGGTAATGCAAAGAGCACTTCTTCTACAACTTACCTTTCCAGGAAACTTCAGCTCCACCGGTCGCGATGCAGTTCGCTACATGGAAAACGTACGGCTGCCTCTCTTACCTCATCTTACGCAACACGGCCGCAGTGGCACTACGCGTCCCCACGCGCACTGCCGCCGAGCCAGCTGCTACGAGACCAGTTTTTTCCCCTCCTCGTTCCCCTTCTGCCTGACAGTCTTCAAGAGATGCGTCTCTGGTGCAACGTAAATACTGTAGCCAGCAGTCTCCGGTCATTAATTGCCGCTCGTTCCAAAGACGCCAATCGAGCGGCTGACAGAATGAAGGACCTCCGAATGGTCGAGAAGGCTTCCCACCCAGTTGTGAAACGAGAAAGGGGAAATACGTTTCCGTCCTTCCTGAAACATACTGAGTAGGTTCTTACGGATTTTCAGGCTAATTTATGCTGTTAGTCGCAACCGACGTTCAACACACCCGTGTTTAGTGGGCTTCATTTATATCTACATGTATACAGGGTGAATCCTAATTCAACCAATAACGTTTCGGAGGCTGTTCAGGGATACTTGATGAGTGTTTTGCCACAAGGTACTCGTGGTTTTCGGTGGTTCGTTACAGACTAATTTCATTTCGTTTGATTTATTATCCTCATTTATCTTCGTATCTGGATTGCACTGAAAACATATGTGCAGCAGTGCAAGTGTCGACGATATGTGCTTGTGTCGTGTTCCAGTCACTCCGGCACTTGCTGTTGAAAACAGTAATGCCCTCAGTTCTGTCGTGGGTTTGTTTTTCGTATAGTGTTATTAGGTCTACAACTTTGCTTCCGCCGTTTTGCAATAGACGGCAGTAGCGGCACGTGGGGTTTGGGTGGTTGGTCATAGGTGTAATGCAATAAGCTTAGGCGTCTGTAAACATAATGCCATAAAAATATTAATCGATTTGTGATTGCATCAAAAACGGTTCAAATGGCTCTGAGCACTATGGGAGCCGGCCGGAGTGGCCAAGCTGTTCTAGGCGCTACAGTCTGGAACCGCGTGACCGCTACGGTCGCAGGTTTGAATCCTGCCTCGCGCATGGATATGTGTGATGTCCTGAGGTTAGTTAGGTTGAAGTAGTTCTATGTTCTAGGGGACTGATGACCTCAGATGTTAAAGTCCCATAGTGCTCAGAGCCATTTGAACCATTTTTGAAGCATTATGGGACTTAACATCTGAGATCATCAGGTGCCTAGAACCTAACTAACCTAAGGACATCACACACATCCATGCCCGAGGCAGGATTCGAACCTGCGACCGCAGCGGTCGCGCGATTGCAGACTGAAGAGCCTAGAACCGTTCGACCACACCGGCCGGCCTGTGTGATTGCATCATAAGGTTATTCTCGATTGAGTACTTCAACATACATACCCGTTTCTCGCCATTTGCGGGAAGTTTTAATGAAGAAATCTGCGGCTGTGGCTCTTAAAGTGCTGGGTAAGACCAATGGTGAGGGAACTATTAGTGGAAGAACGTCAAGAGAATGTTTTCAACGCCTTAAGAACGGTGATTTTGATGTCGAAGACCGGCATGGCGGTGGAAGACAGTACGTTTTCTTAGCTACTGAAACAGACGAAGACACTCACAGGAAATCATTATCGAAAGCAATTGATGCGTTCGAGCCCAACACTGAAACACAAACGGCCACAATACAGCGGTAGACACGTAAAGGTAATTTTGCAGCAGGTCAGTGCTCGACCCCTGTCGCAAAACCCCTCAAAATATACATGGAAACGTTGAAATGAGAAGTCCTATCCCTCCCACCGTATACTTTGCTCTCTCCGACTACCACCTTTTTCGATCAGTGGCACACAGTCTGGCTGACCAGCACTTCCGATCATATGAACAATTGCAAAATTGAATCGATTCATGGATCCCCACAAAACACGCCCAGTTCTTTCACCATGTGATTCGTATGCTATCCAAAAGATGGGAGAATGTAGTGGCCAACGATGGGCAATACTATGAATCATAATTTTTTGGTAAGTTTTTCACATTAAAGCCCCGAACTACGAGAAAAAACGTCGGAAGCAAAGTTGTAGACCTAATAGTTGTACATTAACAGTGTTACTCAGGAGTGAGGATAGATTTACTGGTGAACCGTTGGCCGATATGCAATTCCTGTATGGGTTCACTACATTCGACGGAAGAGTGGCACAACGACGTCATATTGAGCTGAATGGCCGAATAACCGCACCTGTGGCAACTACGTCACAGCACTTTTACATCTATACATAGGTGCCTATGGGAAACCATATACATCCGCGTTCGAACGATGGCATATTAGAAGCTCTTTCGCTGCTCTAAACGTAGGAGGACATGCTGAAAAGTAATGCCTCCTAATTTTTTATGTGAAAACTCCTTTATTTTTAAAAATAAAACAGATGCTATTAACATTCTACATATTTATCTATTATTTTCACAGAAACGAAGATAATGGGAGCAACAAACTGAATAAATCATCATTACATTATTACTCTGTTACGAACCACAGGACTCCTCGGATACCCGATAGCAGAATACTCATAAAATATCCCTGAACAACCTACGAAATTTTGTTGGTGGAGTTCGCTTTCAGCCTTCATACTTCACAAACCACTGAACGGTATCAGGATTACTTTAACAGGATTGCTTCGGGTACCAGTACCGTACCCACTCCTATTTTGTTCAGTTTGCGAATGGGGCCCAGGATGAGACAACTGTCGGTTAGGCTTCGTACGAGTTCTGATTCCACCGATCTACCCGTAATTCTCATGTTCTGAGATGTGTGACGTAAGAAGTAATATGTTGTCCGTCACTCCTTGGAACGTTCTCTCTCGGATATTAAGAGTAAACGTCTCCGTGATGCACGACGACTCTCCTGTATCGTCTGCCACTGGATTTGTATATTAGTAGCGCTCTCGTGCTTACTAAACGTACAGATGACGAAATATGCCACTGTTCCCTGGAAGTTCTCTATCTCTTCTATTAATCCCATTTGTTAATGTTTTCAGACTGCGGGCCAATACTAAAAAATTGGTCGAACGAGGGTTTTGTAAGCTATGTATCTTCTGAGTGAATTCTCCTTTCTTTCTTCATTTACGTCGTATAAGGACCACGCACTGATTTCAATGCTTCCTTCTTTGTTGTTCTTTCTTTTTCCTCCAGTATTCTTTCATCTTTTACTATGTATCCTTTTTCTCTTCTCACACCATTTTGACCCTGTCTTCTCCCTCCTGCCTTGGAATCCTTCCATTTTTAACACTTTCCTCTTGAAAATCTCTCTTTCTGTTGCATCTTTTTCACTTATGTTGTTTCTTTCCAGATCTTTCTTAACTTCCAAATTCCAAGCTATTGTTGACTTCTTGTCCCAAAGATATTTAAAAATCTGTTTGGTTAGCCAGCTGCTGTTCATTCTGTATAAGTGTCCAAAAAATATAAGTCGCCTCTTTCGTAGTGTTTCATTTATATTTTCTATGTTGCGATAAACTTCTTCATTGCTTCTTTATTTCCATACTTCTGTATTTTTTGATGGCCCAAGTATTTTTCGTATGATTTTTCTTTCTAGGACTTCAAGTTTGTGTAATTTGTAGTTCAGTACTAAACATTCGTCTGCATAAAGACATTCTGGTTTTCTTACTGTGTTGTAGTGCTGTATCTTAAAATTTTTAGACAGACACCTTTGTTGTAGATATTCTTAGTTATTCCATAAGCTCTCACCATTTTATGTACTCTTTCTTCTACAGCGAATTTTTCTAAGCCATTTTCTTGAATAATTTCTCGCAAATATTTAAATTTGTTTACCCTCTTTACCTGGCTATATCTGTTGCTAGGGATTCCGGAGCATTTTTTATATTTGTCATAAATTTAGTTTTTTCTACATATATTCTTAAACCTGCTTTGTTGGCCATTTCTTCCAAGAGATTGATTTGTTTTACAGCATTTGTTAGGTTTTCAGAAAGAATTTCAAAATCATCCGCAAATGCTAAACAGTGAATTCCAATATCTTTGTTTTTAGTTACCAGTCTAATTGGTGATTGCTTCTGTTCCTTAGTTTTTATTTCCATTCTCTTACTATTTTCTCTAGTACGCACTTAAAGAGGAGCGGAGACAGGCCATCACCTTGCCTTACACCTGTTTTTTATGTTGAATGCCTTCGATATTTCACCCTGAAACTTTGCTTTTGATTTGGTGTCTGTGAGCGTTTGATGAATAAGATTTGCTAATTTAGATTTGATGCCAAATTCTCTGATCACTTTATCTAGTGTTTCCCTATCAACCGAGTCAAATGTCTTTTTAAAATTTATAAATGTTACAACTATATATTTGGATTTTGTAAGTCTGTGACGAATTATGGACTTTAGGTTAAAAATCTGTTCTGAGCAAGATCTGCCCTTCCTAAATCCACTCTGATATTGTCCCAAATGGCTACCAAGTGTTGCTTCTGCCTTGTTTAGTATTATTGTTGAAAATATTTTATAACCCACTGCCAACAAAGATATACCTCTGTAGTTATTTACATTTTGCTTATCACCTTTCTTGTGCAAGGGATGGATGTGAGCCACTTTCCAGTCTTCTGGTATCTTTTCAGTTTCCCATATTTCTTCAAACATGAGCTGAAGGTGAGCTATAATTTTTGTCTGTAATAGAGTCTTCTCCACTGGCTTTGTTGTTTTTCAGGGTACTTATTGCTTTTTTAATTTGCATCGAGATCTGGAAATTCTAGCTTACAGTTTGGTTCTTCACAGTTCAATAATTTTTCAAAGCACTTTCTTTGTATTTCACAATTCTGGCTGTTGCTTAGACCTACTTTACCATTTTCATCTGTGAAGCAAATACTTAGAGCTTGGTAGCCCTTTAGATGACTTTTAAACATATGATAGAAATTCCGGGAGTTATTTTTTAGAAAGTTGTTTTGTACGTCAAGAAGTTGTGATTTCTCAAAAGATCTTTTAGCACTCTTTATTGTTCTTGCTGTTTCTTTCGTTTGCATTCTAAATTCATCAAGGCGTTCAGGCTTCCCAGAACATTTACATTTCTTCCACTGTTTCGTTCTTTCTGTAACTGCTTCTACACAGATTTCATTCCACCAGACTTTCTTTTTCATTTGTCTTGTTCCAAATATATTTTTCGCTGCCCTGTTGATTTCTTTTGATATTCTTCCCATTTCCCTGATTTGGTTACTTTAATTTCTTCCTGAAATTTTTTTATTGCCTTTTTGGTAATGTTGAGCCTATCTGTATTATATTTAATTAATTTTTGGTGTCTCTTTTGGTTTTTATTGGGGAGAAGTTTCAGTTTAAATTTAGTCAGGTAAAGATCAGAAACAAATTCCCTGTTTCTAGCTATTGTTACATTCATGATTTCTTTAAAATTTCATTTGGAAATAGCCACTTGATCTAACTGGAACTCCCCTAGCATTGGATTCGGAGAGATACATGTTTTTGCCTTTCTTGGTAATTTTTTGTAGAAGGTTGACATTGCTTTCAACTGAAATGTTCTATTAAGACTTATTAGTCTTCTACCATTTTTGTTTCTTCTTTTATGGGCTGGATAATATCTTACTATTTTTCGAAACTATTTTTCCCTCCCTATTTGTGCATTAAAATCCCCCATTAACCTAACTACATTTGATTTTGGAATTTTTGATATTTCTTCTTCTAGAAGTTCCCAGAATGCTTTACTCGGATTTTTCTTATTGTCGCCATTGATTGAAGCATGACAATTAACAAAGGTGTGCTGTTTATTTTTGCATCTAACTGTGCGAAGAGATAGTCTTTCTGAACTGGATTTGAATTCTGTAATGTCTACTAAATTTTTATGAACATAGAAAGCGGTACCAAGTATTGGCATGCCTTTCGTGATTTTTTATTGCTGGTTTACCCTTAAAAATTGTATGGTTTTTGGTTTTTGTAACATCTTCATCCAAAAATCTTGTTTCTTGGACTGCTAAAATTTGTATTTCATGCTTATTTAAGAGAATTTCAAGGTCTTTTTGTTTACCAATTTTTAGTAATGAGTTTATGTTCAAGGTGCCTGCAAAGAATTTCCTTTTGAACTTGAGTTTGGAAAGATACCAATGATGCTCCGACTCATCCTTAATGCAGATATTGAGACTTCCCAGATCCCTAGGTTCCGATGCATTGCATAAAGCAATGGTGGATTGCTCTTTCGAGCTACCACCTGAGGTAGTGCTTTCTTCTAGCGGACTTTCCGTTCTGCAATTGAAATTTTACATTGTACATGGTAGGAAATAAATTCCAAGGTAAGACCCAATTTTTTGTACCCCACCTGGAAGGCGGTGCGTGGGTCTGCTCCTGTAACTGAAGGGTAGGCCGAATGTAGGAAGCGAGTAGCAGCACAAAAAGGTTAAATGCTTGGTACTACAATTAGGTTATAACTCTTTTACTAAACTTTGCGTACAGATGAGCATACATCCATCAAATCTAACAGCTACTAGTAGTTGGACAAACTATCATTGAAGTAACACAGTCTGTAATTGCTAGCCCCCTATGAAGTAGAAACAATGTTGCTAAGTCGTCTCCTCGGAATCAAATGGGCTGAATCTGGAGCGGAGCTCGTAGATCTGCACAGCGCCGGCTAGAGGGCGCTGTCGTCGGTGTCGGTGTCGTAGTACCAACCTAAGAACTTGCACCTACGCCGTGACATCGTAGCTATCGATACCACACGATTGTTAGTCCGAAATGATTATTTTTCGTGATTTTCTCCATTAGGTTCTTCCGTTCTCTCTGCCGTTGGGAGTTAGGATTCATCTTCCGCCTTTGAGACCGTTGACCGGGCTTCACCTGTAACCCTAGGCCGGGGTCCTCTCAGGGTGCTACCATCCGGAGCCAGATGGACGTAGGTTTTTTACGAGATGTTACTCCTCCCCCTCCTCCTTCCTCATCACATGCGGGATGAGGCCCCGGGCTTGGGACCGTCAGTGGCGCAGTTTCTGAGTAAATTATGTTTGTTTAGGATCTTTTATATGAATCACATTGTCATTCTGGCATCTCCCTTGCCTACAGTTAGTTTTATGTGATTATTCGGCATTACGTCCCTCTGGATCCATACTCCTAGATATTTTACTCTCTTTGGTGTTAGCAGTGACTGATCGCCAAATGTGTAATCTAACAATAATGGATATCTCCTTTAAACTGCGAGTGTGAGTAGGCAACTCTAATTCAGCCATACCATTTTCTTCGCATTACACTGTAATAATTCTTCCTTTGTGCAGTGAAGTATTACCATGCTAATAAAAAAGAATTCCAAAACTAAACTTTTGCTACGCTTTTTAAAATATTTTACTTTGTTCGACGTTTTCATAGATCTCTTGCTTTGAATTCTTCTATCTCACGGTTGTATGCCTCCCCTCCCATTCACCCAAGCCCCCACCCCCTACAGCTTCCGAAAAACATCTAAAACATACAAAGTTCAAATGCACGAACCCGATAGAGTTTACTTAAAGACAAATGGAGCACAACGCTTTCCCTCCCTTAGGTTAGATGACCGTTGTTGCAACGGGAAGAGTATACAGTCATAGATCTAAAAACGAAACAAAATGTCATCAGTGCCTCTTGCATCAGACAGGTCCGCTGCTAATGATCTAAGTCGAAATGTGCGGAAATTCAGGTCCAGACCATTACACCTCCAGCGGATTTCAGCACTACCACCTTAAACTCACCGTGACCCGCAGCGCTGATGTTTATGACACCATACTAAGATTCTCCAACAGCGGGATTCATGTCGCCGGCAGTTCATTCACATTTGAGTTTAACCTGGTTCCTCTGAACTCTAAGGTATCAAATGCGAAATCCGACATGTTTCTTCTAAAAAGCGCACCTCTACTTTCCTTGCCACATTATTGTCCAGTCTTGTCTGCTTCTGGGTCGGTAGACCCCCTCAGTCTCCAGCATTCACCCAGGCAAACGACGTAAGTTATACCTCAGGTTCAGCGCGCCGAGTGTGACGTAAAATCTTGAATCGGTATATGACATATAAACTACTTCCAACGTTTCTTTCTAGCTCAGGGAATGAACAAAACTCCTGTACCTGAGTGTAGAATATATCCTAAAGCACAAAAGACACTGGTACAGGCATGCGTATTCAAGTAGAGGGATACGTTAAGAGGCAGAGTATGGTGCTGCCGTCGGCAATGCCTATATAAGACAACAAGTGTCTGTCGCTACAATGGCAGGCTATCAATATTTAATTGAGTATGAACATGGTGCTATAGTTGGCGCACGAGCGATGGAACACAGCATCTCCGACGTAGTGATGAAGTGGGGATTTTACCGTATGACCATTTCACGAGTGTACCGTGAATATTAGGAATCCGGTAAAACATCAAATCTCCGACATCGCTGCGGCCGGAAAAAGATTCTGCAGGAAGGGAACTAACGACGACTGAAGAGAATCGTTCAACGTGACAGAAGTGCAACCCTTCCGCAAATTGCTGCAGATTTCAATGCTGGGCCATCAATAAGTGTCAGCGTGCGAACCATTCAACAAAACACCGTCGATATGGGCTTTCGGAGCCAAAGGCTTGCTCGTGTCGACACAAAGTTTTACGCCTCGCCTGGGCCCGTCAACACCGACATTAGACTGCTGATGACTGGAAACATTTTGCCTGGTCGGACGAGTCTCGTTTCAGATTGTATCGAACCGATCGACGTGTACGGGTATGGAGACAACCTCATGAATGCATGGACCCTGCATGTCAGCAGGGGAGTGTTCAAGCTGGTGGAGGTTCTGTAACGGTGTGGGACGTGTGCAAATGGAGTGATATGGAACCCCTGATACGTCTAGTTACAACTCTGACAGGTCACACGTACGTAAGCATCCTGTCTGATCACCTGCATCCATTCATGTCCATTGTGCTTTCCGACGGACTTGGCCAATTGAAGCAGGACAATGCGACACCACACACGTCCAAAATTACTACAGAGTGGTTCCAGGAACACTTCCACTGGCCACGAAACCCCCAGACAGGAACATTTTTGAGCATATCTGGGATGCCCTGCAACGTGCTGTTCAGAAGACATCTCCACCCCTTCGTGCTCTTACAGAGAACTCCACGCCCTCTTACTCTTACGGATTTATGGACAGCCCTGCATGGTTCATGGTATCAGTTCCCTCCAGCACTACTTCAGACATTAGTCGAGTCCCTGCCACATCGTGTTGCGGCACTTCTGCTTGCTCGCGGGGGCTCTACACGATATCAGGTAGATGTACCAGTTTCTTTGGCTCTTCTGTGTATTTTGCACCGTGTGCTTTCTTTCAAGTACTTGTTTTAGTTTTGGGGTGTTCCTAGTAGGTGACACCATCTTACTGAGAAATAGGGGTCATTTCTGTTTGTTTTTAGTGATTATGGTCTAGAATGTGTGTATACTATGCTAGCATATGCTAATATACCTTACACTATCTAATAAAAAGATGGCTTATTTCATCACGACAATACAGTGATATCTAATCGTCATAAGAAGAGCTGCACCAAGGAGAAAGCGGAATGCGGCGACCATTGTCGGCATGCAGGTAAATGGCATCACACATATGAAATGATTACGCTTCCAAGTATGTAGGACCAATACGTATTGCAATACGTGGCCACAAATTCTACATATTAGTATGACATCGGGTCCCCATGATTGTGGTTACAAACGTCCAGACGTCACAGCAAAAGGTCTCGGATGAAGCCCTGTGATACGTGCTGCTTGCACCTGAGCGCGCAGCTTTCAGACTGGTGGGTGACACGTCTGTCCTGATGAGACTCTCCATTGCACCTCACACATTCTCGATCGCGAATGGAGCTGGCTATGCCGCTGGCTATGGCAGATTATCCACACCCGCAATATAGACTCTGGAGGTGGCAGCGGTATGAGGATGGGAGTCGTCGAGTTGAAAAAGGATATAGACGTGGGCGTTCATGAACAGCAGAGCTACCGGTTGCAGGACCTCACACATGTACCGAGCAGCTGTCACCAACGGTAAATTCACGCAATAGGATATCGCTTCCCACACCGTAGCATAGCCAGGTTTGTGGGGCGTGTGATGGGAGACCACAAACTGCACTTGGAGCACTTTCCACAGCGTCCCCGTACCAGGACACGGTGGTTGTCGCCTCCTATGCAGAAGCGCGACTCGTCCGGGAGATAACACGCTGCCAATCTACACGGCCCCATGTCCGTCGTTGCCGATACCATCAGAGCCGGGCCGGACGCTGCGGGAGTGTGAGTGGCAGACGTAATGGTCGGTGTTCGTTGAGCCCTACGTCATGAAGCCGCTTGCCAGTGGTACTAGCACATACGAGATACTGTTTATTACGCAGGACAGCCTGTCGAATGGCCCGTATCGTTGCCGCTGGATCTGCTCGCGCGTGGCGGACAACCGGTCGGTGGTCGCTCCTTGTGGTGCACGTCTGGCGTCCAGATCCTACATGTGCTGGCGTGTCTTCTTGTATACGTAGCTCCGAACAACAGGTAATAGTGGTGTCTGCACGACAGCGCGTTGCTCAGTACGACAATAGGACATCCAGCCTCCCTTAGCCCCACCGTACGACTTCTTTCGAAATCGTCTAGCTCAGTGATCGTCAAACTTGTCTGCTCAAGGGCCAAAACTCACACTGTGGAACGCGTATGTACCTATCTTATTATTAATTGGTAACATACTTAAATTAGTATGTTTTGACCCCAACAGCCTAGCTATAGTAAGGGTGCGGTAAGTTGGCCGCGGATTCCAGCTACTGGTCGTTAAAGTCGGCACCATTCGGAACACTTCATGTCGAGTATTCTGTGTTTCAGATGGCTGCGACTCTCAGCGACCCCAAAGTTGTGCCACTGGAATATTGCCAGACGAAGCGTTGTTGCGTCGTCTGTGTGAGCGGACAATTAATTGATTAATAACAGTAATTTCATTTATATTTAAATGCATTGTGCGATATGAGATACGATCAAAACTGTTTACTAAATGTTTTGAGTGTCATTTTTCTTATACTCATTGTGTTGTATTACAACAGCCTTAATTTAACTTCATATTCCTAGATGCAAATATGTACCGTATTTGAAGATGACCGTCTCTACGTAATGTGCAGTCACGAATCCAAGTTACATCCGTGTCAAAACTTATACCATAACAGGTCATTGATACTAGTCGCACACGCCTATGCAGTGTCCACACTGGACGACAAACTGTAAAGCATTCCCCCCTCACTCACGGCCTCTGACCCTGCAGTGACCACGCTACTTACGCCTATGCCCGTTAGGAAAGCAGCCAGATTTACTTAGCTCACGTTCGAACTCATCAAAGTCAATTAAAATTAAGCACATTTTAAAATATTACTGTCAGTGTAAGCATTTTTGTTTGTTTGCTGAGCAAGCAAGCTCTTAACGTTAGTTGGCGTTTTCCGATTCGGCTGTTAATTGCTAAATGCATGTTATTATAACGTACAGGTGAGAACCGCGGGCAGCAAGCGGGCCGTGGGCCGCAGTTTGACGATCACTGATCTAGCTACTGGAACTACTGTCGAACGTGTGGCCTGGGCATAGTGCACGTTCACGTGATGCTGTAATGATGCTTCCTGCCGTCGTATTGGTCGGCATTGCTGTCTCAGTCCCTCTTATATCAATCATTACCCGATGCGACCGAGTGAAGTGGATCAGTCACTAGCACACTGGACTCGCATTCGGGAGGACGGAGGTTCAAACCCGACCCTCCCATCCGGCTTTCGGTTTTCCGCGATTTTCCTAAATCGTTCCAGTCAAATTACGGGGTGGTTCCTTTGAAAGGGCACGGCGAATATCCTTCCGCAGTCTTGAAACATTCCGAACTTGTGCTCCGTCTCTAGTGACATAATATTGAGGGGATGTTAAAATCGAATCTTTCCATCCTTCCTTCCTTCAACCGATGGGCACAACGTTACGATCCACTCACGCTCCAAGACTGCAACAAACTGCTTTTTGATCTAGAACGAAACCAAAATTATGTTTTATTCCAGAGTACAGATGAAGTTTTAAATAAACGAAGGAAAATAGGTTTAACGTCAATGCATTTTCTCCACATCAGCTGCTTAATGGCCTCTATCGACAGTAAAATGGCGTTTCCTGTGTGTCATTGCGTGGCGGCATCAATATTATGTGCAGCATAACCAAGGGTGTAGCTTACGGAGTTCAACATACCCACCCAGTCTGCAGTGGATAGGTCAGATATTTTTGTGTGGAGCTCTCTTTTATGACGATGCGTGTGTTATTCTCGATGTAGCGCAGGATCTATGTTCGGCACCAACGTACTTTTTTCACATTCCATTGGCATTGTATTCATGACTTTTGAATTTTAATTTTAAGTGTTGGGTATATTCCAGTTATTTTATAAGATAACTAGTTTTCACATTGAACATATCCTAAAAGTTTGTGAATCACGTCAGTTTTTTTTTAGGTTTGGTATTCTAGTCTTATTTTGTCCCAGAACAATGCATTGACCACGAAAATAAACTTTGTTTTCATAAAATCTGAGCTCAAAATTCAGGAAGATTAGGCATTGTTACTCATCAATATATACAACCATTTTTCATTGCTTCAGGATGGTTGTAAATTACTGCTGTTATAAAATGTTTCTTATCTTTAAAAAAAAGTTATGCTGAGAATGCAGCGCTTTACTACAATGCACGAATAGCTCATGGATCTACAATCGGAGAATTTGAAGTGGAGCTGTGAGGACTGGGGTGGCAAAGGAGTTAATGAGTTTGTATACTGTGAAGTACACCTCCTTCTCTACACAACTGGTACCTCTCCAAGCAGTGTCACTCTTATTTCTGCTACATGACCGAATTTGTGCGTGCATTTCTTTAACATAGTATTCAAGTACTGCAACAACAGAATATAAACACTGGCAGGTCACATTATGCTACGCATAATACTGTTGCCGCTACAAAATGACACACAGGCAATGCCCTTTTCCAGTCAACAAATGCCATTAAGCTCTGATGTGGAGAGAAGTGCATTGATGTAAAATATTATTTCCTTTGTTCATTTAGAACATGGTCTGTGGTCTCGAATAAAACATAATTTTGGTTTGGTTCCAGATCATAAAGCAGTTCCTTGCAAACGCTATGTAAGTCTGAATGAAACGAAATGCATACGGTAATATAAACAACCATTTGTAGTAGCTGGAAGGATTGATTTGAAATACTTTATGAAATTACGCTGTTTTATGCATGATAACTTGTAGATGGACATCTTTGGGTGAGAAGAGCTAAGGAAAAGATAATGGGCTTCTACGGGTATTTGGGAGGAGTGCAGTTCAAATCACCGGATCATCATGACTAAGAGTTTCCTTAACTAAGTCAACCTGGTCAAATGTTTAGATGTTTCCTACATAAAGCAAAGTTGTTCCATTCACCTTTCATACCCCGAATGAGCAAGAACTTCGTCTCTAGGTAATCCACGATCGAGGAAACATGAATCCCTAACCTTACTTCCCACATTTCTCTATCTTATATCGGTATTACAATACCATCGGTTGAACTTCATCAAGAAGATATCATAAAACTGTGAAAACATCCCCCTTCAGCCCTGATTCCACACAAAGTTAGCTATTCGCCCATGCATGTTGCCAAAACGAATGAGAAAATTTGATCACAATGTTACCGAAGAGAATTTTCCGAAGCTTACCATATGTTCCCGTAACACTAGCTCCGACAATGGGACTGTAACTAACTGTGTACAAACGGAGATGTGAAACACATAATCGGAAAGTATATCACCCAGGTAAAGTAGGAAATAAAAGAGGAATCTGAAAGACTCAGTGAAAAAGAGTTACCTAAAACATAATAAATTATTTTCAGCAAATAAATAGAAATACAAAGTGAGTTTGAGTGTACACAAGTTAATAGTGCCTTTATAATCTCGTGATCAGATCTTGCACTTAACTGAAGAATGCTTTGCCGCATCATAGAATCCATTGAATTACACTGAACATTTTAAAAACGTCATCGTGTCAGCTATTCATGGTTTGTCTAGTCTTATGTAGATCATTGCTGCCTTCTTCCGTCATATTAATACGTGTGTTTACCAAAAACCGACTTCTAACATACAAATTCTGAATATTACTGCTTTTACACTCGGTATAAGCCTTATCTGAGAAACAATTGATCGTATTCTGAAATTCTGTATCATTCGAATTTCTCTCTTTCAAAGATTAAGTTTAATACATGCATAGCCATTGTGTAAAACCGAGCGCTAAGGTGCTGAGCTTCAGCAACTGAATTCGCGTTCGTGAGAAGCTTACTTCATATTCACTAACATACGTCCACATTCGATTTTTCCGTGGTGGAACTGATTCCTTCACAAAGGCTGCAGCCGAATTCCTTGTCTTCATTGTCCAGTTAAGCTGCTATTACGACGCTAATGATCTCAACATCGGCGAGATGTTAAAATCTAGTCTTTCTTCCATTTTATGGATATCACATCAACGTAAATCTGTTACTGATACGAGGAGTAAATCTATGCTTCGCAACGTTAGCATCATTGCGGAGTGTAGTTCGGAATTTCCTACACAAAGAAAACAGTTTGCAGTCTGTAATAAATTTGGTGTCAGGTATTACAAACATGAAGTATTTAAATGCTGAGCACATACAGGATAATTAATGCTGTTTACTACATTACGAACCATTATTCCGCTTAGCACGCAATCTTCTTGGAACGACGAGTCTAGGAAAGATAGCTAACGGTACGTAAAGCAAATAATGCCCGAAGATGTAGATTTGTGTGTTTGCAGTCGTAAAGTATGAAGCCATCTACGCAGCGAAGACTAAAGGCTCTACGAATGAAATATAAATTGTGATTATCCGTTCAATTTCAACGTATTTGTAGAAATATAGCACTGAATTACTCTCATCGTAGTTCTAAACGAGACTCTGGTGATGACTAAGTGTCCACTTTTTTTGTTTAATCGCTTATAGTAACATTTACGGCGATAATAGTCAATGTAACCACAAAGTTTCAGATCGAATTGAGAAAAATGCTTTTAGTATGGTGAATTAAATCTGTAATCCAGTAGCTTAGCTAATCCTTTGTGAGAGTAAAACTTTTTTATGTATAGAGAATGAAATCGTGATTTTTGCCTTCCGTAAGTATGGGGTATTTTTTTCCAGTCTATAATCAAGTCCAATTTTAGCCAGATACCAGCGAACTGGGTTTGAAGCGGAAGAGTAACCAGTTGGCAGTATTGGGGAGAGTTTCTCGAGTTCTAGTATTTGTGTTATAACTAAGGAAAACATCTTAGAGAGCGGTGTCGGAACTGTGAGACTGGTGTTCTACACATACATCCATACTCCACAAACCACTATGAAACTCATTGCACAGGGTACGTCGATTTGTACCAGTAATTAGGGTTTTTTTCTCGTTCCGTTTACGTACGGAGCGCGGCAAGGAGCATTGTTTAAACGTCTCTGCGCGCGTTGTAATTATTCTAATCTTGTCTTCGTGATCCCTTTGGGAAAGATACGTAGGGGACTGTAGTATCTTCCTAGATTCATTCCTAAAAGTTGGTTCTAGAAACTTTGAAAATAGGCATAGTCTGTCCCTATCTTCAAGTATCGGTCAGTTTAGTTCGTTCGGCATCTGCTTGACACGCTCCACGGGTCAAACAAACCTGACCAGTCGCATTGTCTTTCTGTGTAAGCATTCTATACCGCCTGTTAGTCTTATGTGATACGAGTCAGACATGCCTGAGCACTGTTCTAGAATAGGGCCGCAAGATTGATTTGTAAACAATCTCCTTTGTAGACTGATTGCGTTTCCTTAGTATTCTACGTACCAATGAAGCGCAGTCAGCCATCTGATTTACCTACGACTGAGCCTTTGTGATTTTTTCGTTTCATACCCCTGCAAATTACTGAACCAGATATTTGTATGAGTTGACTGATTCAACTGTGACTTATTAATGTTATTCTTAATCAGAGATACTACATTTTGTGATTTTGTGAAGTGTACAGTTTTACCCCTCGGACCTTTAATGCAAGCTGCCAATCTTTGAACCACTTTGAAATCTTAAATCTGACTGAATATTTTTGCAGCTTTTTTCAGGCAGTATTTATTTATAAATAACTGCGTCATGTATGAAAAGTCTTGGGTTACTGTTAATATTGTCTAAAACGTCTTAATATACAACATGAACAGCAAGGGTCCTATCATACTTCCATGGGCATACCTGAAGTTATTGTTACATCTATCGGTGACTCGTCGTTCGAGGGAAGTTCCTGTGTCTTTCTCAGCAGAAATTCCTAAATCTTGTTAATAATTTCGCTTGAGACCCTGTATGATCCTACTTTCGATAATAAGCATATGGATGGCACTGAGTCAAATACCTTTCGGCAGTAAGAAAATAGTGAATTGAAATGTATTTTTGTGGCAACCCTGCACGAACCAAACTTTTGTATACGTGATATGTGTTCGTGTAAGAAGTTTTTGTGTACCAAAATGTATAATCATTGAAATGCTCTACATATACCGAAGTGCACCTATCTAATGTACGTGTTAGTCGAAAACCCCTCTGTGAGTGTTCTATCTGTGAACGCAAATGACCACAACCTTGTAACTGAAGGTGATCCGTGACATGTATTTAGATAGCTAATTTATAGCTAATATAGCGAACTGGATGATGCAGTCACTGGAGGGACGAACTAAACTGAAATGTTTGCTCTGTTATCCAAGTTTAGATTCTCTTCAATCATTATCGATGAATGATTCTTCATACTTTATCTTCTCCCCATTCAAGAAAACCACTGCCAATTTCTCCTTTGACATGTGTTCCTTCTCTTTCTTTGCAGCATCACACCCGGGTGACAAACATTTTCGTGCGCAGTTTTACTCTTCCAGAAACGACAACTTTATATGGTCACTGAATGTACCTTCTGGTTTTGGCTACACCTGAGGTTCCAGTCACCCTTGTGCCAATGTTATCGCTACGCGCGAACCTCCAGCGTCACACGTGAACGTTACGGCCTTTATCTGTCGCCGCAGTTTTATCAACAACACACCACTGTTTTGCATACTTCCACACCCCTTTTCCAGTGTCTCGTTGTCGTATCGTCTTCACGACAGAGATACTCTGACCTTCGTTTCGTATCACCTGGAACTGTAGTTTCCTCTTACATGCTATCACGTCTTCGATAAATCGTCATTTATTTCTTCGACTGAATACTCATGGCAACGTTCTCGATTAAAAGACCTTGTTCGGTAGCTTGGCATTAACGTGTCTTTCTACGCATCAAGGCTAACCGGCACACGAGGACACGCCCGTATTGGACGACAGTGTTACACTTTGAGACAGGGTGGGGATGACTTGGTACACAGACACTGGCAAAACTGTCGTCTGATTGACCTTATGCTACACTTCTTCGCAATTGTGTCAGCGCCGAGTCTGATGGTAACGAAAGCGCTGACGCGCATACCGGTTATGACCGCTGAATCACCGTGGACAAGCGGTAGGACCTCTGTTGTTGAGCTCTGTACTAACGATGTGCCACGTAACCTTGATTCTAAACTTGTATTTCGTGCAGATGAGGTATCAAAGTAGTGTCAGACGCCTGAGGGAATATATTGTTTCCACAATGACAAAATTTCATCTCGGTTTAGAGTCTGAAACCTCCATATTACAAAGTCGTGTAATGTTACAACAGTAAAAAAGAACAAGTATGTAACAACAGGATAATTTTCACAATCGACACAACTAACATCAGAGAGAAATCTGGAATGGCTAAGATGAAATTTGTGATTGAGGCTGGGTTCGTTGAATGTACAGCCTCAGGCACACACTGAGGACTTGCACTGCGCTGGAAACTGTCCCTAATAAAATTCCCCTATCATTCCTTCTCGAATAGAACCCCACGAATGCTCGTCGGTTGGGTGAGTTTATGTGAAGAAATTAATGAATAGTTCAGTCGTCTGAAACGACAAATGCTCGAAGACCGACTAGCAGAAATGTACCTACAGAGTTGCAAGCAAGTGATTACCTTCGTGGACTTTTATAGGGTTTGCTCTACACTGCTCAGCACATCTAATGACATTAGCTAGAACAAGTCGAAATAGAACGAGAAACGTCTTCGTGAATTGAATGAAGCATAAATAATACAAAAGTTTTAAGAGCGTAAGATAGTACCTGACATGCGCATCATAGTGTTCTCAAATTATACGCTTAATATTCTTCCCAGTTGCGATCACGTGATCCTACTAGAAACGCTTAGGTTTCACAAATCAGCTTGTACCCACTAAAAACTTGAATTTATATTATGCAAATGATATTTTTCTTATGAAGTGGTTTATTCACTTACCGTTTCAGTGACCACGTATCGTTCATTGTTTTCTTAGAAGTAGTTACTTTTGATCACAAACATATTCTCGATTCAGTGTTCGGCTGTATATCTGCGAGTTTATCTAATACAGCCAGTACTGCACCCTACATTTTTTTTATTAATACTAGTTTTGATAAAATGGGCAGTACTGGCGAATTAACCTGTATAGACTTATAAAGAACTTGGCTGTTGATCCAAACATTTCAGTAGCATGACATTCAAATATTTCTTAAAGTAACCATTGATTTAGTTTTGGTCTTTTGATTTTTGTTGACGTATGTGTTGCACCTGTTTCAGTTCGACAGGAACGATATGTAGAAACGACTTGTTCTTTACTAGTGACAAATTTTTCCAAACGAAATACCATACCTCTTTTCCTAAGGAGCTTAGCTTGTGATGCATGTGTTACCGAAGTATCAGAGATTTATTTCTTCCTAGGAAACCTTTAAAAATTGTACGGTGATCCAGCATTTAACTACACGTAGCCACAGTAATCTAAGACTTCATTATGAACAACGTTTTTATGCAGCACACAGTAATGATTTCAGTCGTGGATGCCGACCTCTGCGATAAATACTCCCACTTTGCTCGCAGAAAACTGTTATATTAAAATCTAACTTTTTATTTTTATTTTTATTATATTTTTAACGTGAACCTACCTGGGTATATTTTCACAGTAAACAAATTAAACCAAGTAATAACCTACATCTTTCACACACTTATGTCGCTGCCAAAGCAGCGAATTCTAGTACTGTTTCTGATAGCAGCCTTGTGGCTGCAGTCTCTGAGGCGTTTGGTTAGAGAACAGCGAAACGTAGATTTTATCAGTGTCTCGACATGAGACTTGCTGTGGGCAAAATAAGCACTGTGGTTTTCTGTCTGAGTAAAATTAGAGGTCTCCTCGCAACAGGTGAAGAAGCTGAATTTAAAGACAGACGATGCCGGTCCGGTCGATATTTTGCTGTGTTCAATGTATCTCTTGGTTTAAGGATATTCTATTAGCTGTGGCCAGAATGTCGGTAAATATGTGCATAATTAAAATTGGGTGAGAAAGCCAACTGCATTCTGCTGATTTTCGGGTTAGGGCGTATACAGCTCCTTTTTTTTTGTAACAGTTGAATAGAGGGTAAACGGGAATTCCTCGAGACGGACGAGGGTGTGGAGGTTCAGACTAGCACCACGTCTCAATGAGCTTTCTGGTTTTCCCCCTTCTGTGTGTGGCCCAGCAACGGTCAACTCCTCGTAAGAGCTCGGGACTAGGGGATGAGACGCAGGTGGTGCGTGACAAATACAGCGGGAACTCCAAGGGGAAACAGTTACACTTCACACAATGAGTCCAGTCGGCGCGACCTAGTATAAACAAGTAGCCGCATAGTTCTACACCTACATCTGCATGATACTTCTAACGGTGTGTGGCCACTAACTGATACTCCCTTCACCGTTCCACTCGCGGATGGCGCGTTGGAAGAATGATTGTCGTAAGCGTCTGTGTTAGCTCTAATTTCTCGAATTTTCTCGTCTTGGGCATTTCGCGAGGTGTAATGGAAGGAAGTAATATGTTATCCGACTCTTCCCGGAAGGTGCTCTCTTACAATTTCAGCAGTAATCCTCTCCGTGATGCACAACGCTTCTCTCTAGTTTATTGAGTATCTCTATAACAATCTCGCGCTGACTAAACGATCAATTCGACTATAAAATCCATTGCAACCAGTGGGCTGTCCTTAATACAAAAAATATTTTCACGGTTGCTGCACACAGTTATGTTTAAAGTTGTCTGATGAGAGAGTTTCCGAGTATCAAAATACGTGACAAATATGGCCGTTTCTTTTGACGGCATTGGCTTAAAAGATTCAATTCTTTGCACCGCCAAGGGACCATAGACCTCAGTATGTGACATAATTTCCAACTTGACACGTCGTCGCGTTCCTGAGTAAAAATGTTTTTAACGTAAGGGCAAACAGACAGACGGACAGATGGACAAGAGTGCGATCCTATGAGATACGGAACACTAACAAATAGAAATTAATGAATGGAGTAGAGCCGTTTCGGTATCTTACGTGTGATCTGTCGTATCGAACTGAGAGTTTGTATAATTATCGGTAGGCATTGAGCTATAGTAGTCAGTGTTTCAACATGTTTGCTGGCACACACATGCAGAAGTGTAACTAGTTCAACATTCAGTTCTTACGAAATTGTGCTGCGCAGATTCACTAAATCCTCTTACGTCGACCGTCATATACTCTGTCCATATAATTAATAACTTGCACCAACAGCTGCGAGGGACTTTAGGATACAGACTGGAGGCAAATGTAATAAGCCTCCACTTACATTGGGTATAGAGGATCTTCGGTAGTCCTAATTGGATTCTTCCAACCTGTTGTTCTGAACTGGGAGATTGTTTAAAAATCCTACATCAATCGGCTATTGGAGACGGCGTTGTAATAAGACGAATTTAATTCATTTTGATTTTCTAGTCTTCAGCATTTATTCTTATTTATCGTTACCAAGTGTTCAGTAAGTAACATAGTAGAACTCCGGAAGATAGCTTCGTAATTGTACAGTTGATTTATTACTGAAAATTAGACTACGGAAGAGAGTAGAAATTGTTGCCGGTTTTAAACTGACAGATTCACTAGCAGAGAGCAACCCATGTGGATAATAATGAACAGGAACAAGCTGCTGTTCGTATTTTCTGTAAGAAATCTGCTTTCACGCAGCACTGTCTGTAACTGTAAATTCTCGGTAAGATAGCATTCCATTAACACCATCAAATCCACTTATTTTGAGCCATCACATCGAAATCTATAGACTTTGTTTTCTAAATTTTCTGCTTTGAGATCGTCATGAAAAAAGAAGGGATTCGAAATGAACGTAACGAAACACAAGACTTACATTAGTTTGTTCCTCTGTCCAACATTCAGCGCACAAGCTCGCTTTGTGTTTTCACGGACCATTGCTCAACACAAAACATTAAACTCTTGGGGCACGTCGGCAGAATGGCAAATTTAGAACTCAGAATTCAGAACTTGCATATGGATGCATCAGGCAGAGGCCGAGAAATGCTCACGCAACCTCATTTGCGCTTATACTATCTGTACATCTACACGACTACACAGTAATTCAGTTAAGTATACGGCTGAGTGTCCATAAAACCACTTTCACGACCTTTTTATACCGTTTCACTTGCGAAACAAAAACACCTAAAACCTTGTATGCGAGGTCTCATTTCTCTCGTTTTGTTACTACGGTCATTTCTCCCTATGTAGGTAGGAGTCCACAAAATATTTCCGCATTCGGTAGAGAAAGTTGGTGACTGGCATTTCGTGGAAAGATCTTGTCAGAATCTGAACATCTTTGCCCTGAATGACAGTTATCACCGACTAAAGGGGAAAAAATGGAGAAGTGATTTCTGTAGGATGGAGGAAAATCGCCTACCCAGACTGGCTAGATCCTACGAATCAAGCGGCAGGAGAAACGTCGTTCGACCGAGGAAAAGATGGAAGGAGGCCGGAAGGGGTCAAAAGCTCAACTTTGAAAGAAAGAGGAAGAAAATCTCGCTGCAAAGAAAAACGCTATTGTTTTGACAATTGCCACCCTAATCTGTGTATCATATCCGTGATACTAGCTCCCCTATTTCGAGATAAAACAAAGCGAACATTCTCGATGCCCTTTTTCAATCCTATCTGGTAAGGATCCCAAACCGCACAGCAATACTCCACAAAATGGAGGACAAACTTCGTGCAGACAGTGTAAGCGCAGACCTATGCCACAGCCCACTATCCAGCTATAGCCGATGTGTGTCACCTTCACTTCTCGGTATGTTATCGTGTAAACAAATCTTTAAAATGTGCCTAGAAATGCACCTTTGTGGCAAGAAATGCAGCATTGCTACTTACGTATACAGCTCAGTCGTTGGTAGCCTGGCAGCGAAAGACGTGAAACTTCCTGGCAGATTAAAACTGTGTGCCGGACCGAGACTCGAACTCGGGACCTTTGCCTTTCGCGGGCAAGTGCTCTAGGAGCACGGTAGCAAGGTAGGAGACGAGGTACTGGCTGAATTGAAGCTGTGAGGACGGATCGTGAGTCGTGCTTAGGTATCTCAGATGGTAGAGCACTTGCCTGCGAAAGGGAAAGGTCCCGAGTTCGAGTCTCGGTCCGGCACACGATTTTAATCTGCCAGGAAGTTTCAGATCAGCTCACATTCCGCTGCAGAGTGAAAATCTCATTCAGCGAAAGACGTGTTTAAAACACTGCGACTCGTATTCGAGAGGAGTGGACTCGAACCATATTTAGATTTTCCCTGGTTTCCCATCATATGAAACAAATGGGGGGATGTTCCCTATGACAAGCACATGGCCACTTACTTTCCGTTTGTCCTAACTGAGCTACTACTTTCCCTATAGTGACCTCGTCATAGATTGCAATTGTATCTTACGTCCTCTCTGAGACTGGCATAATCGTATGCAGTAAGAAAATTCTTGAAAAGATTGTCTAGAAGATATTTGTTACCAGTACGCTCATGCTTTTGTTATTGCTGTTTAAGAATGTTTGTGACCTTATATTATAGGAATTATAGTTCCTAACGCTGCTCAGGGATTAACTCCCCACAATTCTTAAGAAGTTCGTTTCTTACAAATTTCTTCGCTGCTATATAACTCCATTTTTTATGGTCGCAGTGTATCTTCTTATAATGCAGCATTCAAAGTCTGAGAAACAAACAGCTTTTTGCTCCCCGATAACGGAAGATTATATGTGATTTTCGTTTAAGTAACGTAGTTAATGCTGTATTTTTAATTGTCTTCACTATATAAAGACAATAAACACTACAGCACCTCAAATTCTTGCTTGTTTGCTTGTCATCATAGTAGTATGCTTCTACGAAAGAATACCAGAATATCTAAATTGTCAAATACTATTTAAACGCAACATATATCTGTATTGTGTCCATAGTTGAGTGGTTACCTTTGCTACCGCTCCCGACAGTCCTGAGTTCGCTCACGGTAATGGTGAGATTTTTCTGTTGCTTGAAACTTGCAAGTCATGAATTACAAATGAAGACATTATATTACATCTCCTTGTTTCTAGATTACTGCACCACACTAATACAAATATAACTGTTTTCACATTAGTCAAAGTTTTCTCGAAAAGTCATAGATAATTAAAATAAATTTATAAGACCTACAAAAAAGATAGTCAGCGGCCTTGCCGCAGCGATAACAGCGGTTCCTCTTAGAATACCGATGTTAGACGATGTCGGGCTTGGCTAGGTCACCGTCGGGGTCTGCAGCGTGCTGTGGGCATGAGGGGTGCGCTCAGCCCTTGTGAGGCCAATTGAGGAGCTACTCGATTGAGAAATAACGGCACCAGTCACAAAAACTGACAAAGGTCAGGAGAGACGTGTGCTGACCACATTCGCATCCGCATCCGGTGACGCCTCAGGGCTGAGGGTGACACGGCGGCCGGTGGGTGCCGTTGGACCTTCAAGGCCTGTTTGGATGGCGTTTGTCTGTTTTTATAACAAGGTTAAGTAATAACATGTTCACTATATTAAGATTACTTCTGAAATTGTAACGTTTATTATCAATCCTTATTAATCGAGCTTTTTGTCGAAATGTAGCGTATATAGGACTGTTAAACATCATTATTTGTCTTCATCCAAATACGGGTACTGTCCTACCATGGTCTGTGTTTTATTAGTTTCCATTCGTTATGTACCATCAGCTTTTCGTTTTCAGTTGATGGATATTAGTTTTTGCTTGCTGTGAAGTAGTCAAATTTACTAAAGACGACGAATTTACTTACCTATACCTGGTCGTATCACCTGGCTGTCAGATTTATGCTCCTCTGCATTTGATTTCATCGACATGCTGTATACTCGTATAGCTGTCTGTGATGGGAGGTGTCATGCATAAACACATTGAAGTAATACGATGTAACGAGTTCAAGACAAGAAATACTCTCACAATTCGGAGGAGTTTTCATATAAATAAAAATAATTGGGCCATGAATATTAACGAAGTTTTCAATATCTGTGGATGCCCTGTGATTGTTGCTTCTAGGTTCAAGTTTACATAATAATGCATCGTCTCCAGTCACTGTATAAGCCCCTTAGCGCAAGTGGTGTAACCTACCTTATTCTTGATTGGATATATTCAACGGTTTCCGAGGATTGTTAACAAAATTAAGCATTACTTTTTGTATTACTGTTTTCATACTTGTTATTAGAATAGTTTATTCTAATCCACATTAACGATTTCAATCAATCTTGTCCAGTTATAAATCTGAAAATAAGAACCCAAATGGTTACATTACTTATGAAGCAAATAGGTAAAGAATTTTATGTACTATAAAAATGTACATAGCAGACATCATTTCCATTCAGAGATCAGTGTCTTCAGCATTGTCGGAAGACAACACTATGAAAGTAGCAGCGATGAGCAGATGGAATGAAGGGCAAAAGTTCTTCCATGTCCTTCTCTTTTGTAAGGGTCCATGGTTCTGCACAAAGCTTTCTTTAAAAAAGTGTGTGCACATAGTTCCTTTGTTACTGTATCCATTAGATCATTAGTTATAACAGTAGATGTTTTTCAATGGCGTCTTCCTTTTGGTGATTGACTTCAGCAAGTTTTCCACAGACACGAAGTCATTGTTTGTCATTACAGGGACATGAAGCGGATTCTTTTCCCTTGACTTCGCAATAATGTTGTACCAGTCACTGGGACAAAATATCTGTATGTCTCCCAACGGTTCTCTCTCACCATCATTGGATAGATGGCTACTTTTCAAGAACTTTTGGCTTCTGATTAGTGTCATTCTTTTCACTTACAATTAGTTTCATTAATATTGTGGCTGTTTCCCAGTTCCTTATTCTGTAGTATGGAAGTTCCGTTCTGTAGTATGTAGTATGAAAGTGTCCGTTACTAGAACTTGTTTTGCGGACGGCTCTCTTGACGCGTTTCACCAAACAGGCACCACTTTCTTGGAAATCTCGAGATCCAGTCAGTTCATCCCAGCAGTACATGAATCTTACGTAAACATGTAAATTATGTTTGTAATAAGCTACTTGACATGCCAGTGTAGGAAAGGATAGATATTTTTTAAATCAAACAGAAAGGTATATTAGGCGCTATCAAACTGATTTTTGAGTGGACATTCTCATGCACTCCCAAGCTTTTTCAGTCTTACGTAGATGCAATTCGTCCTCTTGTTGAAGCTGTGCTTTTCCTTGTTCATCTGTTGAATGCTTGTGTTTATTAGCAAAAGTGTCACATTATACAAAAGTGCCCTTATAAGGTTTGTTGTATATGAGCCTAAGCCATTATAGTCCAAAAAGGAAAAATTATGTTCATAATTACACAACCAGAAGGAAAAACGACATTTATTACTCCACATTACGATCGTCTTTAGCAGAAAAAGGGGTGCACAGTGTTGCTACTAAAAGTTTTATCTTACCCAGTGACATAAAATTGAATGTTTCCAAGAAATATATTTTGCATACTACCGTATTTCACTTCTTCGACCAATGGTCACATCGAAAATGTTTTGTTGGTGGATGACATGGCGTTTTCTGTTTCACCAGGCCACGTAACAATGCATTTTGTGCAGAGAAAGACTCTGAATGTGATGAAAAGCATTCGTAGCTGGATTCTTTATCATACCAAATAACTGGTTTCGCTATACTGTTTTTTTTTTTTTTTCGCTGTAACTAATGGTGAATTACACTGAACATAATTCAAACAATAAGACAAGTAAAATCCTATGATTGGGACAGTCAGAAGATCGAACATCCACAGCGAACCGAAAAAAAAAAAAACTCAAAACAATAGCAGGCACAATGGTGTAACTCCCAATTACACTACTTCAGCTCGCAACAGACAGGTGTCTCCACTTACAGCAGAAACCTAAACAGTTGCTATGCATGTTATGAACTCTACCATTTGCGCAGTTAATAGAATGCCACTTGTTGAACAAGATCCCTAGCCTATCACAAAAATTAGTAAAGATGGAGTTGCACCACTTGGGTTCTAGAGAGTTCATACATTTATTCAAGGACTTACCCCGTGAGGTGCACGGGAGGACACATGCCTCGAACTCCCCTCTAAAAACAAAATAAAATACTTTGCGGGCAGCTCTCACTTCTTGCCCCGTCTGTTTCAAGAGAGGCAGAACATACAGTGGACACTGACTGGTAGCAAGCGTACGTGGAGTTATTTGTCGTGAAATAAAACCATTTCGTCATTCACCGCGAAACTGGTTGGGGTTAGAACTCCATACTCACTGTGCACAGTCTTGTTTACTTTTTCATATTGGCTGAGCCGCTCTGCATCAGTGAACATTACATTTTACAATCTGTGAACATTCTCTATGTTGGTTGTCAGCACTCCTCGTAAGACGACATTTGTAAAGGCAACGAAGAAGTAATACTCACGAAGCAAAGGAAAACAAGTTTATTTAGACTGAAAAGTTGGGCCTCGTGAGAAAGGCGTGTGCCTGCAAGACAATATTTCGGAAGTATCTGGAAGACGTGGCGCATTTTGCCGGGGGGACAGGGATGATCGACGTGACTGTGTGTCACCTTACCTGTCCATCCGAGAACTGCCAGCACACCGGTGCAGCAACTGGGAAACGTGGCTCGCGTGTGGGCTGCTTCACAAAGCAGGCGACTTTCTCCCACCGCTACTGCGAGAGCGCGCGGATTGTTGCACAGGAGTCACTGTGCAGAGGGTGGGGGTAGGGCGGGAGCGAGTGCGCATGCGCGGATCGGCGACCCGCGAGGCCGGCGGGTGCCGGCGCGGCTGTGTCCAGTGCAGCGCAGCTGCCAGCCGCCAGTAGGGTGCAAGCGCCGAGCCGGGACAGCAGGTCCTCACCTAACGCTGCGTCGCTCTTGTTGCAGATACGGCCAGGAGACCCCGGTGACGGCCGGCGTCCTTCCTCCGCTCGCAGCCCGTAGCGCCCAGCAGCTGCCGTGGAAAATGACATGGTCCTCGCAGCTCGGAAGGGACTCTCGTGAACTCTGCTGACATCGGAGAGCCTTCTTGTCGCGGCATATCTCTGCGGCCTGCACGTAACGAGCCGCTTTGTTGTCGCTGTTGCTCCTCAGGCGAAAAGGCAGCCATTTTTTGTGTTCTGTTAATCATTTTCGGGCAAAAATGAAACAACGGAAGCTGCCACTTTGAACAGTTCCGGACTCAGAGCCAGTTCTTCCAGTATTTTGTTGCTAGCGAGGGGAAGTGTCTTTTTTACCCAGGCGTAGAGCGCAGAGACAGTTTATTTCGGCTGCACTGCGTTGACGTATCGCGGACTGTTATCTGAGGAGGATAGAGAAACTGGATAGAGACAATCCCGTGCGGGATTTTGTTTGGTTCTTCCAAGTTCCTACCGCGCTCAGAAGCGGCATGACTAAGTACAAGATCCGGACTGGTGCGGCGCCGTTCGGCCGCTGCGCCGACGACGACCCGGCCGCCGTGGGCAGCCAGGTGACTCTGACGTCTTTCCTATCGGCGGACGGCGGCGACGAACCTCTACCCTCGCGGACTGCAACGCCCGACGCCGTGCGGCTCGCCGACCTGTCGCCGCCGCCGCTTACCTGCAGCACCTTTAACAACAACAACAACCTCGTAAACAACAATAACAGCATCAGCAACAACAACAACAACGTGCAGCTCAACAACCTCTACAACGGTCCCGCGTGGACGGGTGCGCTCAGCCGTAAGTACCCCACGCATTTCTCCGGCGCACGCGCGTAGCGGCCGACGCTGTACACTGCATGCACAAGAGGCCTGCGGGCGAGTTCTTGTCGAAGGCTTCCGTGTTCTCATTATGGTGGTGGTTTCTGATGTGCATGCCAGAGGTGGTCGGTCGGGATTTTGTGAACGGGGTGGCCTTATCGGCTGGACTGTCAGCCGAGTAAACAAACAATTTACCAGACGTGTAGTTGCCCGTATATAAAAGGCAACGAGTTGAAACTTTGGATTAGTTGTCAAACGATATACTGTTAACTTAGTGTCTAGCCTCCTACTTCCACAGGGTGTTTTGAGAAGTACGTAAAGACAACTTTATTTCCGACAACGATCAGACTATAAATTCTTCATTGAAATAATTGTTTCCGGCCTTTTACAACAATCTTCAGACCTGTTCCAAGTTACCACGTCATTTGGAAGAGTGTAGAATACTCAGCGAACTACTTTAACCGGTGTAAGAAGTAATACGACATTCGCAAGCAAGGTACCTCGTATTTTTTTTGGGCGGTGATAAAAGAGACCATTATGCTTGGAAAACGTAAAGGAATACCCCACCCCCCATCCAATTCCGATATTTTTCGAAGCTGTCATTATTGGAGATGTGTAGCTTTCAGTAAATAAACAAATCTTACATCTATATGTCTGTTCCTTCGGCCATGTCCGAAAGAACAAATACCACTCATGTAGATAAACAGGGCGGTTCATTTATAGTGACCGGGCCAAATATCTCACGAAATTAGGATCAAACGAAAAAACTACAAAGAACAAAACTCGTCTAGCATGGGGGGGGGGGGGGGGGGGAGACCAGATGGCGCTATTTTTGGCCCGCTAGATGGCGCTGCCATTGGTCAAACGGATATCAACTGCGTTTACGTTACCGCTGTATGTGAATGACGCTTCGTCGCTAAATAGAACGCGTGCAAAAAATCTGTCATCGTCCGGTAGTTTCTCTTGTGCCCAGTGGCAGAACTGTACGCGACGTCAAAGTCGTCGCCATGCAATTCCTGGTGCATAGAAATATGATACGGGTGCAATCGATGTTGATGTAGCATTCTCAACACCGACGTTTTTGAGAGTCCCTATTCTACCGCAATTTGTATGCTATTGATGTGCGGATTAGCCGCGACAGCAGCTAAAACACCTACTTGGGCATCATCATTTTTTGCAGGTCGTGGTTGACGTTTCACATGTGGCTGAACATTTCCTCTTTCCTTAAATAACGTAACTATCCGGCGAACAGTCCGGACACTTGGATTATGTCGTCCAGGATACCGAGGAGCATACATAGCACACGGCGTGTGGGCATTTTGATCACAATAGCCATACATCAATACGATATCGACCTTTTCCGCAATTGGTAAACGGTCCATTTTAACACGCGTAATGTATCACGAAGCAAATACCGTCCGCACTGGTGGAATGTTACGTGATACCATGTCCTTATACGTTTGTGACTATTACTGCGCCATATATCACAAAGTGGAAAAAGTGGTCCAACTTATTCATATTTCTTTACGTTCTACACGAAATGTAATAAAAAATGGGGGTTACTATTTAAGAAAACGCGATTGATATCCGCTTGACCTATGGAAACGCCATCTAGCGGGCCAACCATAGCGCCATCTGATTTCCTCCTTCAAGCTAGACAAGTTTCGTTCTTTGTAGTTTTTTCGTTTGACACTGTTTTCGTGAGATATTTGGCCCGGTCACTATCAGTGGACCACCCTGTATATGCGCCGTGGAGGCTAAGATGCTCATTCAGTACAGAGCACTCTTCGCCTAACCTTGTGCGGGGCTTCTCGTGATGCGACGATCAAAAAAAGAAGAAGAAAGGGCTAGGGTACGCTACTTTGGTAGTTTGCGACAAATAATGGGAATTTGGACTGAGGGGGGAAGGTGTGCATGGGTAGTCCGTGCAATTGTGTAAAACCACTGTGCCAGGGTGGCGTAGATGTTTAACGCATCTGCCTCTTAAGCAGGAGACCTGGATTCGAGTCCCGGCGTTGGTACAAATTCAATTCTTTCCTTGTCCAAACGCGGCAGAGATCGGAATTTCTCGTTTCCAACCAAATCGTTACGTGTTTTATTGCAGGTCGCGGTCGTGTAGCAATTAACAGACTACTGCTCTCCAATGGCAGTAAGGGGGCCGCCGAGTTTAACGTTCCCAGCCGACGGACGGAGATGCATCAGCGGTGTCACATGTCCTCTCTTCATGAAAGACTGCGGACAGGACTGAAATTTAGTCCATGACGCTGGCACAGAGACTGGTGATCGGTCTCCTCTCCTTACCGACCAAATACTGGCAATCGAAATTTCAGCCACCACCAGGATTCGAACCGGCCTCCCTCCGAGTTGAACGCCACCGTACTGCTATGGAGGCAGGCACTACCAGTTAATTTACCACAAACAAATATTTCGTTTCCGATAGCAGCAAGCTGCTATAACTAGAAAACTGTTGGTAGTAAAATACGCGTTTCTATTAACTGCTTTTTCTCCTTTAGAATGGTCCATACTATCACTTACTGACGTTTGTCTCCTCCTTACTGCAGCAACCTGCATGTGTCGAATAGTGAAGGTCAGCGCGACAAACCAGCTGCTGCATTGCGTTTTGCCTACTCTAGCAAAACAGAACACCTCTCTTACAAACTGTTACCCTGCAATTACTTACACCGGTTTAGTCTTTCAAAGAGTAGCAACTACGTAGAAATGCAGTACGCGGTCATCTGCACTGCTGATCTTCCGCTTGAAATTTCTGAACCTGCCGCTCCGAAATAAAAGTACTAGAACGAACACAGTCTACAGAGATGCGTCGTAGCAATTCCCAGATGAATTATTTACTGTGACTATCTGCAAATTTATATTTATAAATGAATGATAAAGTTATTAATTATATTGTAATTGAAGTTCTGTGACTGAGGTCCTCTTCCAGTTTCAGATCTTCATCTATTTAGTGTTGACAGTACATCAGTCACAATATCTCTCTTTGCTATAGTGTGAACAGAAACTAATTTGCGAAGTAGGTACACATGGGCTTCGTAGTATCTATCTAATCAACTTCTAAGTGGCAAAATTAATTTCCATAGTCTCCAAAGGGCACATCTACATTTGATATTCTTCGACATAATTTATTCTCTATTTGCGTTCCTTCTCGCATGTACAAAAAATTCGCTTCTTCGATTCACTCGCTGGCTACGCGACGAAGCGATATCAGACTTGTGCTTTTTGTATGAGATATAACAAAACGAAAGAATGAAGGTAATTTATGTGTACAGAACGCATATTGGCATGTAAACGTCTGTACCGCTTCTATCTGCAGATAGAGATGTGAAAAAGAAGTCCAAGTCGCCCAGAATTTGTCTAGGTGCGGGTAAATATACTCTAAAAATTTCGCTTGCACAGGTACGCATGTTGTCGACAGACCGTCTGAAAAGTTGAAACCCAAGTAGAAAATGGTGAGATGCACTTTCACGAGGGTTCCTATGCACCGTTCGGCATTGAGAAGGTCATAAACCGTGACATCTGTGAACTAATGCTGGGCGCCGTCGTATTAATTTGTGTGTCATACTTAGACTCATTAATCAACTCTGTATTCTCCTTTCTAGATCATTATGAGAATGATTTACTTACATATCTACACGTCATGTCTCACGACAGTTCAAAAATAAGACTGATATATGGCGAACAGCGGTTTTGCAATGTGTTGTGGCTAAAATTATCTATCGGCGTCGATAATTATAACTTTTCTGGATACATTTCGAAAATATTACAGATAGGCAGTGTAATAGTCTTTCCGCTGCCATCATACCCGTCATATATGAATAATATTGGAAATGTAACAAGAAATTAGAACGCATACACAGAAGCATTTTTCTTTCGCTCCATTCGGGAAAGGAATAGGGTGATCTTCAGGTACCTGTTTCATAATAACATCTCGCACCTCAACGCGCGTGTCTAGATGTGTAATTATTAAACATACTAACTCAGAAGTTTTTATATGGCCATGCTCCGTGGCAAAAAGTCAGATGATAGTATCGTGAGGGAGGCGTCTGTTATAAGTTTGTCACGTGTTTCAGTGATGCTGTTCTGCCGGAAAGCGATAAAATTGTGAAACTGTAATTAAACAATAGGTGTCTATAAAATGTCGCACACTGATTTTAAGTTTTCGATGAAATACATCTAGCCCATAATCACGGTGATAGTTCACGTATTTACATTTTGTAAATGTAGCAGTAAGCTCCTAAACTACGATATAAGATCGCTTAAACAGGAAACAAAACTGAAGATGTAAGAGCTGTGTGCCTCACAGTAACTTTTTTCACCTTAAAACGCCTCATATGAGACTTTACATACAGCGTTCCTGTTTTATTTTGTCCACGCTGGACCTTTTTGAACTCCATTGCTGTTATTTACTTGAAGATTGTTGGGAAAGGCTAAAACCAGGAACAAATACTTTTAAGAAGCATTATTTTACTGCTGCGACTGGTTTGGAACCATTATGCCCGTCTTCAGATGGCTACCTATGTATCAGAATCGCCTGTAGTAAAACAAGTGTAGTCATCTGAATATGAGTAAAATGGTCCGTAATCGGTCATCACTGTAAAATAAAGCTTCACAGAAGCATTAGCAGCTCGGTGCTCTCACCCTCAACAATCATTAATGTGTTACTGTATACAAAATGTTTTGTTTTCATTCTATTTTGTTACACAGTAAAGCTGCGCTAGGCCACACCTGGAAGTGGAAACACAGATTATTCAGTATTGCAAAAATCCAGAAAGTAAGTATTTTCTGACACGCCGCCAGCTATGACAGCGGCGGAATGACGAACGCTCTTGTTCTGTTGACGTAGTGAACAGAGATCGAAGGGAAACTGACGCACGACGTGTACCGCAGGGGGAAGGACACGGTGCAAACAGTCGATTCTCGGTGAAAGTTTCCAGCAACTCTGTTGCCTTCTCCCGTGGCGCAGCGAACTCTTTGTCCACCTGTAGGTGCAAATACCAATCGCTCTCATAAACCGCCTCGCTGCAGAGAACTTTTCTGCCAATGTTGATCTCCTTGTATGCTGACCTTGCTCAATTTGCATACCGCGGGGGAGAAACCGCTCCACATACCTAGTGTTCTGTGTTCCACAGAACTGCTGCACGCTTAACTCTTTCGCTGCTGTTGCAAGCAGGATTTGCGAGACATGCTTTTGCGAGGGAAAATTTTGCATTTATTCCTTTATTAAGTGACTAAATAATGTAGTGAAGAGGATGCGGTTGTATCTGCGGGACTGTACCTAAACTTAATTTGGCCGCAGGAATAATTTCCGAAGCAACATTCCACGTGATACACATTATTTATTTCTGAACGGGGGCTGTGTTCGGTCCTGGATCTCTGCTGTCGCGTCGGAGCAAGAAGGGATTCGTGAACTGTACTCAACTCACAAGGTGTAAAAGTAGATGAGAAACTTCGAAATAAATTCGCTGAATGCGAATAACTTCGCGTCAGCACCTGTTGGTGACGTACAGGGTGTTTCAAAAATGACCGGTATATTTGAAACGGCAATAAAAACTAAACGAGCAGCGATAGAAATACACCGTTTGTTGCAATATGCTTGGGACAACAGTACATTTTCAGGCAGACAAACTTTCGAAATTACAGTAGTTACAATTTTCAACAACAGATGGCGCTGCGGTCTGGGAAACTCTATAGTACGATATTTTCCACATATCCACCATGCGTAGCAATAATATGGCGTAGTCTCTGAATGAAATTACCCGAAACCTTTGACAACGTGTCTGGCGGAATGGCTTCACATGCAGATGAGATGTACTGCTTCAGCTGTTCAATTGTTTCTGGATTCTGGCGGTACACCTGGTCTTTCAAGTGTCCCCACAGAAAGAAGTCACAGGGGTTCATGTCTGGCGAAAAGGGAGGCCAATCCACGCCGCCTCCTGTATGTTTCGGATAGCCCAAAGCAATCACACGATCATCCAAATATTCATTCAGGAAATTAAAGACGTCGGCCGTGCGATGTGGCCGGGCACCATCTTGCATAAACCACGAGGTGTTCGCAGTGTCGTCTAAGGCAGTTTGTACCGCCACAAATTCACGAAGAATGTCCAGATAGCGTGATGCAGTAATCGTTTCGGATCTGAAAAATGGGCCAATGATTCCTTTGGAAGAAATGGCGGCCCAGACCAGTACTTTTTGAGGATGCAGGGACGATGGGACTGCAACATGGGGCTTTTCGGTTCCCCATATGCGCCAGTTCTGTTTATTG
This sequence comes from Schistocerca nitens, assembly GCF_023898315.1. Taxonomy (NCBI): domain Eukaryota; kingdom Metazoa; phylum Arthropoda; class Insecta; order Orthoptera; family Acrididae; genus Schistocerca; species Schistocerca nitens. The sequence goes on along the minus strand of NC_064615.1, from coordinate 308,867,430 downwards.
ACGAAGCCGTCCAGGTAAAAATAAGCTTCGTCAGTAAACCAAATGCTGCCCACATGCATATCGCCCGTCATCAATCCTGTGCACTATATCGTTAGCGAATGTCTCTCGTGCAGCAATGGTAGCGGCGCTGAGGGGTTGCCGCGTTTGAATTTTGTGTGGATAGAGGTGTTAACTCTGGCGCATGAGACGATACGTGGACGTTGGCGTCATTTGGACCGCAGCTGCAACACGGCGAACGGAAACCCGAGGCCGCTGTTGGATCACCTGCTGCACTAGCTGCGCGTTGCCCTCTGTGGTTGCCGCACGCGGTCGCCCTACCTTTCCAGCACATTCATCCGTCACGTTCCCAGTCCGTTGAAATTTTTCAAACAGATCCTTTATTGTATCGCTTTTCGGTCCTTTGGTTACATTAAACCTCCGTTGAAAACTTCGTCTTGTTGCAACAACACAGTGTTCTAGGCGGTGGAATTCCAACACCAGAAAAATCCTCTGTTCTAAGGAATAAACTATGTTGTCTACAGCACACTTGAACGTTGTGAACAGCACACGCTTACAGCAGAAAGACGACGTACAGAATGGCGCACCCACAGACTGCGTTGTCTTCAATCTTTCACATCACTTGCAGCGCCATCTGTTGTTGAAAATTGTAACTACTGTAATTTCGAAAGTTTGTCCGTCTGAAAATGTACTGTTGTCCCAAGCATATTGCAACAAACGGCGTATTTCTATCGCTGCTCGTTTAGTTTTTATTGCCGTTTCAAATATACCGGTCATTTTTGAAACACCCTGTATGTATGTATGTAGGAGACTGTGGTATAGAGGGCCGGGGGGGGGGGGGGGGATATAGACAGTGTGCCATATGGAAGTTTCTGTCCGTGCGGGAGTCGTGCTCGGAGAGCCTAAAAGTTAAGGCGAGCACATGCGATAAGCGGGAAATCCGAGTTCGAGTCAGGCATAAATTTTCATACATCACCTGCCAGTAGTACATCTATACGGGGTTTGGAGGAAGCCGAAAGGCACTCGTTTAAGCTCACGCAGGCTGGCGTGAGGTCTGAAAAATGACAAGGAATTATACTATCAAGAAAAGTACGTAGCTGCTGGAATACTTAACTTTAATCCATAATTGGTGAACATCGCTCTTGACGGTACATGTTTTACAATCTCAATATTAACTGGTAATGGCGCCTTACTAGGTCGTAGCAAATGACGTAGCTGAAGGCTATGCTAACTATCGTCTCGGCAAATGAGACCGTAATTTGTCAGTGAACCATTCCTAGCAACGTCGGCTGTACAACTTGGGCGAGTGCTAGGACGTCTCTCTAGACCTGCCGTGTGGCGGCGCTCGGTCTGCAATCACTGACAGTGGCGACGCGCGGGTCCGACGTATACTAACGGCCAGCGGCCGATTTAAAGGCTACCACCTAGCAAGTGTGGTGTCTGGCGGTGACACCACACTTAACACAGCTGAAGCCAAGCTATTTGTGTTCAGTGAATTTAGTTCGAAGTAATTTCGGGTTGCTGTCTTTCGTCAACAATGTCTGTTCTCCCAGACATGCAAACACACAGACTAGAAACACTGCCAAACCGAAGCTTCGAGTCGAATCATGAGGCGTGCTCGAAATACTCGAATGAAAGATTCCGTTGGCCATAGTATGACAATATTACTCTTTTGCCCCTGTCGACGTTCGGAGGGAGTAGTCTGGACATTAGAGAAGTTGGTGGGTGTAAATCTTAAATATTCGAAATTCAGTACACGTCTGTGCGACGAAGTGGTTAACTCCATGGCAACTGGCGTTTCCTCCCTCTCTCTGCATGTCGGCCGGCCGAAGTGGCCGATCGGTTCTAGGCGCTTCAGTCTGAAACCGCGCGACCGCTACGGTCGCAGGTTCGAATCCTGCCTCGAGCATGGATGTATGTGATGTCCTTAGGTTATTTAGGTTTATTTAGGTTAAGTCCTACACTGCTCAAAGCCATTTGTGCATGTCGTATCTGACGACAATTTTTCTGGTGTTCTTTGACGACATTCTGAAGATTAAAAGGTTTGGTCTTCAGGATTAAGAACGCAACTCTGTGAGTTATGACCACAGTGATTTCTTGCCTGAGTCAATTGCTGGACTGACGGAAATACTCTGTCACTTAAGCTTCGTCATCAGCAGTTCGACATTCACTGATGAATAAAGACCTACTCCCCATGTAGTACGGTCTTCCTACCGCATGGAATCCAGCAAAGATCTTCCGCGGCCATCGATCATCGCACGTCTGCTCGTCCCTACCGCCGTCTCATTCTCATTACAATCACAGTCTGTTTCCTGATGCAGTTGTTTGTTTTCCTGTCCCTCGAAGTAAATCCCAGCATGAATATTTCCACAGTTAGATGAGCACTCCACGTGGTTTTTGCATTATAATCCAGTCTCACTGTCGAAAATTTAAGTACAGTAGTAACAAGTGCAAATTCAAATACCGATCTGGAAGCATCATAAGTTATTACCTCTCACTCCCTTCCCACTCGACTTGCTTACCGTCACCCCAGCGTATGCCTAGGATCATAGTAAAGATGAAATAAATAGGATATTTTCATCATAAGAATAAGGAACACTTATATATTAGAGTAATAACACAACTTGGCATACAAGACAGAAATTAGGCAGAAATTACGACTGGATAGTTGGTCTGGGAGAAAAACCCAGGAGGACTGGAACGCCTTGGTCTGGGAGCCCATTCTGAGAGAATTACATAATGTAGGCATAAAGTGAAGCTAAAACAAAATCCTGAAAATGATTCTTGTTATACATCATTGGTCCTGAATGCACAGACTTAATTTTCATGCTTTTTTAGTCTTCCATAGTTAGGTGAGAAATTTGGAAACTTACATACGCAAGAGTATAAACGTTTTTAAGAAAATCGCCTGGGGAGGTGCGAGGGAAGGAGGGGGGGGGGGGGCCGCTACTAATGACATCAACACCCCACCTCCTTGTATTCGCGCCTCAGTGTCAACGACCAATCACTAATGGCAGTGACGTCAATTGGACGATCACACGAATCTTACAGTGGAGAAGGCGAATCTGTGTAGTTTCTATTTGAGGCAAGTAGCTTACGAGATACTCGCCAACCTACCCTCAGTTAGTGTTCTACATGATTTTGTATTAAATCTGGACGATTATAGCAAATGAAAAATTCAAAGAAGTGCAATGTGATTTGTCATTGTAGTGTTTTCAGGTTACTGAACGTCACCAAGAAACAGTGTAAACTCAGTCAGGTTACCTTGCACCAAAGGCATCCCATGGAATGTGCAAGACTGCTCTTAAAATTTTGGTAGCCTGTCCACACAAAAGATTCTTAGAAAATACTGCTACCTCGTGGTCTTATGAATTACCTCCCAGGGAGATGGTTCAGTGGCTAAAGACAATGTTTCTGCATTCGGAGGGTCAAACTTCAAATCACATTTAGGTTCTCCGTAGTTTCGCTGTATCTTTCAACTCAAATGACAGGATGTTTTCTTTGGAGAGGACATGCCTGACATCCTCCATGGCACGTTTGTACTCCGTCCCCATTCTGTAATTGGCTCCCTCCGAAAGCTAACAGTGCGTTAAAATTCCAGCGAATGAAGACCTCCACGTCTGGTGGTAAGCTTTTGTCCCAACTAAAATGCTTTTTTCCCTATAACGTCATGAGATGTAGTGCGGCTCATTCATCCTCGTGATCGCTGTCACGGTGATTAATTGAAATAATCAAGTTACGGACTTTACCAACTGGTTGCCCAAGATACAATCACTGTTTTCCAAGCGAAACGATGACTTGGCGACCTAAGTAGTGTTGCTTTTAGTTATCTGCCCCAAATGTCAAAGGAGTGCCTGAGGCAGCAGTTCGAATTTTTAACTTTCTGTGCTAGCTGGATAATATGTCATCGTTACACTAGTTAACACTAGAGTGCTGAAGGCACTCGTGGGCGTCATGCGAAGAAATATTCTCATCATTGGGTGCACGACTCTCATCAAACCTAAACACTGGTAAACAGGCTCGTTCTAGTCATATCTGAATTATTTTCCTTGGCATAAACCCTGAATTTTTGCCAGTTAACCAGTATCTGTGAACACTTGCCACCAAGGTTCGTTTTTTTCGTACTCATTGTGCGTGCCAGACAATATTTTACTACCTCCTCCTATCTGATCTTGTCACGGTAGCGTGTCAGCAACTGATTTCGAATTCGATTGAATGCATAGGTATCTGAACATTTATTGTCCATCGTATTTAGTTTCATGAATAAGTTGAAAAGATTAACCATTTAACGAGTTCCCGCTCTAGCGTGGCCCTTCGCATAGCGTTCTTATCATTTTAACTCTTTATTATGTCCATGTGATGCCGCAAAAGGTTACCTGTGCAGACGAGCTTAAGGTTTCTATTTCTGAACCTAAGCACGGGTAGCATTTGAAGGATGTGGTAGTCGTTTCAAAGCATCACTGCCGCTCCAAACATTTAGATCTGAAATTATAAACTGGTTGCAAATCTTAAACTGAGTACATCGAAATGAGGAACTGATACTTGGAAATGATGGCTCTGAGCACTATGGGACTTAACATCTGTGGTCATCAGTCCCCTAGAACTTAGAACTACTTAAACCTAACTAACCTAAGGACATCACACACATCCATCCCCGAGGCAGGATTCGAACCTGCGACCGTAGCAGTCGCGCGGTTCCGGACTGAGCGCCTAGAACCGCTAGACTACCGCGGCCGGCCTTGGAAATGATGACCGCCAGTTTCAATGCAAACACTATAAATGCAGTTCTGTGCTCGATAGTCTATTGACTTAACTGAACTCTGGTTTCGAAATCATTTGTTCCCGTTGCTTGCTTACGTTGTTAGTGACAGGGATGCAATTTCTGCTCCACCAGCACTCTTGCCACTGTATTCCTCGAAGTGTACACATCGCTAGCAAGCTGGCTGGTACTTATTGATGAATCTTCATTCCATCGTTTCCACACCATCTCCTCAAAATATAACATCTTGAAGTTCCGGGTATTCTGCCGGATACCAGTGTCGTCCATGCACAGTATTTTGACAACGCGATTTGTTGCCTTCATCACGTGCTACCTGAGACTGATTAAGACGAAGGGTCACGATGTCGAAACATTGTGCTGGGCACTCATATCCAGCAGAACACCTGATACCTGAAGACGTCAACACATCACCGAAAATGTCTGAAGAGCTCCCTCAACAACTGCTGTGCGAATAGTTTTATTGTTGAGAACCTTTTCCAGCTCTCTGAGATCGGCGCTGTTTCTATCCATGTCAATAAATTTCTTCCAGCTAGGGCGATACTTGTACATTCGTTCGGTTTCTGGGCACTATTAACTGCTGCATTATTTGCGTAAGACATTTTTCCTAACTCGTATGACGAGTTGTGGTCTGCCTTCGACATCCAGAAATGATCTGTAAACAATAAGAAACACCATAGTCACGTAAAAAGCGATTGTGTATTGTTCTAATAGTACCGTCAGTGTGGATGCGACAAGCATTTGCTTGTCATGAAACACACAAGTGTCTGTAAATATCTGCCTACCTGCATTGATCCTTCAAGAACTCGCGTCGCCGGGAATATTCATTTCCAACCATCATTTCCTTGTGTCAAAATATTCAGTTTAGCGTCCTGCATTGTCCGTGTCATTTTGACCCTCAAATCTTGGAGCACCCTGTTTAGCCTACTATTTTGCTCAATAATAGTGGCTCTAAGCAATATGGGACTTAACATCTGAGGGCATCAGTCCCCTGGACTTAGAACTACTTAAACCTAACTAACGTAAGGACATAACACACAGCCATGCCCGAGGCAGGATTCGAACCTGCGACCGTAGCAGCAGCGCGGTTCCGGACTGAAGCGCCTAGAACTGCTCGCCCACAATGGCTCAATAATCACTAATGTGATGTGGGTATACTAATGGACTGAAAACACTACCGTAGATACTTAGTGTACATTTAGAGTGATCAGCAAAACAGTTTCCGAACCAAACGTTCATGCGATGCAGGATGCGTTGGCAGTTTTCTGGTTATCTCCGTCTCACACTCACATTGACCGTAGAAACCCGTCGAGAGCCACAGTGTTATTCCGGAAAATCGTTCAGTTTATTGGTCTTACCGTCCTGATTCTGAACAGATTGTATCAGACTGGTAACCTGTATATTACTTCTGTCACAGAGTGAATTTGGCTCCCCATCATTTTCCATCTATACAGCGCATCGTGTGCCGCTTTAAACGGTGACTGCAATGTGAGCCTTGATATTACTGACCAGTTAGCGTCTTTTGGTGATACTTAAATCAGACTGTGTACATTCTTCACATTAAAGTGATATCTCCAGAGGTAGCTGTCGACAATTGCCCTTTCCCCCACAGTCTTCCCCCCCCCCCTCCTCTCTCTCTCTCTCGTACACACTCACACACACACACACACACACACACGCAAGCAAACAAACGTTGAGGGGCAAGACACATGATGTCATGGAACAACCAATTCGACTTCCTTGCACATAAATATATTTATTGTATCATCCGCCAAAACTGGATAAATAATCTGGAGTGATTTTAACGCAGATTGATTGCTTACTGCAGCAGTTGTATAATACATACTACGACTAGCTCAAGAAAAAAATAAGTCAGAACTCGTGTTTTTAACGACCCGCCATTGTTTTCTTTGCCCAGTTTAATCGGTTTTGGTATGCACAGCGATAATTTTTGTATCTGAATTTGCGTGTTGACGTTTACTCTATATTTTATTTTCTTATGCATATTGTGTAAGACGTTATGAAGAGAGAAATAAAACGTGAAGGTAGTACGCTGAACACGATACTCTTAAACGCGTGCACACCATTCCGTAATCTGATCGGTCGTCTCAAGGACATGCTCTAGAAGGATAAATGAAAGGCGTGAATGAAGGCACATGATCACGTTATTGTTTTCGTTGGATGGCTGTATTATGAATGTTTTGACGCGCTTGACTGACGGAACCTTGAAGCGTGCAGTTTGCTCTTTCTTGCTGTCTATCTGGAGCACGACAAAGAATGCATTTAAGATGTATATCGCGGGCTCACAGTGTAGCGAAAGTGGCGACAAACTTCTGGAATGGTCTGAAATGACAGCAAGAAGAAATCGAATAGATAAGGCCGGCGATAATACGCTAGACTACGATCTGAAAGGCCAAAAGTTAGAGGTGAGACATCCTGGCCTCCTGTGGTGGGAGATCCCGTCTTTCTTAGTAAATCAGGTGGTGATTATTGATCCCTACAATGTGATTTTAATGCGTACTGACTAGAGGCGAAGGTGAACAAGAGAATTGTGGTCTCTATAAGTCATTTTAAGTAGTTTAACGCCTTATTCACAGAGAAGGTGCCACTTGACTGAATCTTTTGTTAGCTTTATAGTGTTTTGCTTTCACTTTGTTCAACTTGACAGACCATTTGAATCATATCATCTTGAATCTCTGGAGAATGAATATTGTACATTTTGTTAAGAGACCGAGAAAACGTCTGGGCAAGCCTTTTTAATGCTCATAAATTTTCATTACGATCAAATCGAACTGATACCATCTTACGGACGATGTGAGCATTTTTATTTCCTTTATTGCAATTCCAGTCTTGCATCACAATGTTTATTTGTAATCAGGTAATGAATTCCGGTTGGTAATGACCATCATCAGACCTGAGTTGAAACGTTTTGCATGGCGTAATGTGTACAATGCAAAACTTTTATACTCAGGTATGAAGATGGTCATTACCGACCGAAATTAATTACCCAATTAAAAATAAATATTATGACGCAAGGCAGGAATTATAATAGAGCAAGTATTTTCCTGGATCGCTGGAAACATTTTTGTTGTCACAACTTGTAGCATTTTCATTGTTCACATATGGCCTTGAGTGCTCATTGCAGTGTTCTACGTAATGTTGAAAACCTCATACGATTTAAACAATGTGTGGATATTTCCCATTTACATTTCTTATCGTTATTACATAATTGCTGTGTTCAGCATTTCGTACAGGGACCCGTAGCTATCACGGCACAATTCACCTCCATTATCTTCTGGCCTGCCAGATGTGGTAATACGACTGCATGAACTTTTACTGTTCTCACACAGTCTGCAGTATCGCTTCGTAATTACGAACAGTAACGACTGCAAGCCAGTTCTGGGGTTTTGGCAAATCTTTTATGCAGGCTACCAGGCTAGTTCTGCGTGGTTTCTTTTTTTGCGATATGCTCAAATACTGAGACTGGGTGGCTTCCCTTTCTGGATCTTTGTGTGATAAGCAACGCGGATAGCTATGATGAGCCGGCCGGAGTGGCCGTGCGGTTCTAGGCGCTACAGTCTGGAACCGAGCGACCGCTACGGTCGCAGGTTCGAATCCTGTCTCGGGCATGGATGTGTGTGATGTCCTTAGGTTAGTTAGGCTTAATTAGTTCTAAGTTCTAGGGGACTGATGACCTAAGAAGTTAAGTCGCATAGTGCTCAGAGCCATTTAAACCATTTTTTGAAGGTGGTTGAAGTACTTTTTCCATCTTTCGGCTGGTTCACTATTGCTGGTCGGGATTCTATCATCTGAGTCTTTGCCAAACTTCAGTCTGATCTGGTGTCCTTTACTAAAACGTTTCACCTTTTGGAACATTTCCCTGGTCTTGTTTCCTCTAAAGTCTGCTTCCGTCTCAACGAAGGTGTCCTTAACTTACTTTGTCTTTGCTTTCCTGAGGGTTGCTTGGGTAGCTCTTCGAACGTCCTCAAATCGTGCTTTGCACTGCACCAGATCTGTCTCCTGCAGACGCATTCTCCTTGCTTCGAGTCTCCGTTCCAGAGCATCAGCACATTCCTTTCGTGTACTGAATAATACAGAAAATAAATAATATTGTACATTAAATGTTTTGTGTCTTGGAAACCATTCGGAACAAGGCATATATCCATGTGAAGTTTTTTGCTTCAGATGATCGTTCCTGTCATATCCCTGAATACTGATCATTCCTCCTGGGACACCCTGTGTATAGGGAGATTGTTGCGCTTTATCTAATTACCTTCAAAGAGCTATTCGTACAGCGTAACGTGCAGCGCTCCAGTTGACGAGGCGAGAAGGTGAGCCAGACCCATACTGAATGAACACGGAGAATTAACGACCATGGCTAGTGCACCGGCGTGCCTTTGGTTTCCAGACGGACCTCCACGCTCTTCTAGGCAAATTCCGCGCTGGTTCGCAATTTCCGCCTCAGAAAATACGACACACTCACGCTTAAAATATGATCGCACGCAGAACTAAGTTTACGCAAATCATAGACAGGAGACGCAAACGACTCTTCTACCTCCGATAACTGACGGCTGCGGGACAGGAAGACCGTCCGGCCGCAGAGTTAATGAAAATAAATTTGCCAATTCTTGAGTACAGTGGAGCCTGTGCTACGCGGTATTAATGCTAAGAAGAAGATCTAATTACCGTGGAAACGTTTTTCTTCCTCCAAGTGGTGTGCACGCTCAGTGAGTGCAAGTTCAAAGTATTCACACTGAGTAAGCTTTTTCTACCTACGATATTTTTAAATGAACGTAGACTGACCGTACCCGTATCGTAGCTGAGTGCTTAGCGTGTGTGATGGCCATGCGGAAGCCCGCGGTTCAGTTCCCGGTACTGCAAGGGATATTTCCTCGTTGGAAGGATTGGTACGTGATGCTAAGCTTCGTCACATCAATGAATGAAGTGGTAGCTGCGAGGTCCGGGAAGGTGATGACGGCCAGGAGGTCGTTGTACTGGTCTCGTATCATCCATACCGCATTCGAATGACGGCAATGGCAGAGGACGACACGGCGGCCGGTCGGTAGCCAATGGCTCGTCGGAGCAGGAACGCGAAGCTGGAAATAGATTGTGATAATATGTCTATTGGAGCAGTAGTTCTCAGGCTATTTTGGCAAATTTTCGAAAACTGGTTTTCAGTGAAATACCGTACATTCTTTATTTCAAATGGTTCAAATGGCTCTGAGCACTATGGGACTCAACTGCTGAGGTCATTAGTCCCCTAGAACTTAGAACTAGTTAAACCTAACTAACCTAAGGACATCACAAACATCCATGCCCGAGGCAGGATTCGAACCTGCGACCGTAGCGGTCTTGCGGTTCCAGACTGCAGCGCCTTTAACCGCACGGCCACTTCGGCCGGCACATTCTTTACTGCTGCAGCTGAGCTTCTGAAAAAATATCTGGTTTGTGAAAGAGTTAAATGATATTTAAGATAACAATAGATAATAGATAATTAGTAAAGAGACAAATTAGGTGCGTCTCGTGAGTTTCGAACACAGGGAGCTGCCTTCTTCAAGCCTCGTGCGGTTCGGTCACATGGCCGAGCCACAGTTACAGGCTTGAAGTTTTGATTTTCCAGTAGCCCCGATCCGTTCCAAGCTCCACAGTATATACCGTCGATACTGCGGGGCTATAATCTTTAGGAGGAATGGTCATAGCAGAAAGTCGTGGTTTATCACAGCCATGGGGTTCAAATATAGGAGAGCCCCTTGGCCTCGAGTATTTCATGCAATGACATGTTCTGCCCATTGTCCCTACAGTACAGTATTTTATGGAAACCAGGCTCAGTTGTATGGAAGACGTAGGCGCAATGGGCAGAAGCCATCACTGCTTGAAATATTTAAGACCAAGAGACACTACAACAGCCATCCTGAACAGCTACTGAATAAACAACCAGCATTCAGCTATTCTTCACTTCTCGATACTGCAAAACCTGCTGATTACCCAATGCAGTTTTGTTAAACCTATTTGTTCGCTACTTATTTTAGTGTTCTACGATCGCGAATGTATTATTTTGACTATTGCTATTGGCAATTAATTTCTTTGATGATTGTAAATTCTCTGTTCCTGTTCGCAGCATTATGTTGGACAATGGGTCGCAGAAATAAGTTATTAGTGAAACAAATGACAAAAAGGTTTTTTCGTGTATAATGTTTCACCAGGTAGGCCGTGCACTCGAGTGCCGATCGCGCAGTGGGAGAGGGGAAAGTGGTAGTGGTGGGGGCTAAATTGTGAGCGATGATGGCACAGTAGGGGAGGTGCAGTTCAGAGACAGCATCTTTCGCGCAAACGCATATCTCACACGAATTGTAAATTATAGCTAGCGAATCCGCAAACGATCATATTGACAGGTTATGTCAGTACAACAAATAATTTGAAAAATGTAGACGTTCGTTTTCTATACTTTCTCGTTACAGTATCGACAAATAAATAGTCGCATGAAAAAGGAGCAACCAAAGTAAAACACGTTCGACCACACGTTGCCAGAAGGAAATGTCATCAAACAAAGAAGGTACAAAAAATTTAGCGCAGCAGTCAGCATTGCTTACTACGATGCTGACATTGTGAAATTAAGAGCAGTGTGACATTTATATTATGTATAACTTGGGTGAAAAACTGTTCATCAATATTACTCAGATATGAAATTTTCTTCTTCCTATTGGAAATTTGGAAATACGTGGGACCAAACTGCTGAGGTCATCGGTCCCTAGGCTCACACACCACTTAATCTTAAACTAACTTACGATAGCCGGCCGGAGTGGCCGAGAAGTTCTAGGCGCTACAGTCCGGAACCGCGCTGCTGCTACGGCGCAGGTTCCAATCCTGCCTCGGGCATGGATGTGTGTGATGTCCTTAGGTTAGTTAGGTTTAAGTAGTTCTAAGTTCTAGGGTACTGATGACCTCAGATGTTAAGTCCCAAGTGCTCAGAGCCATTTGAACCATTTTTAACTTATGCTAAGGACAACACACACACATGCCCGAGGGAGGACTCGAACCTCCGCCGGGAGGCGCCTCAGACCGCTTGGCTACCCCACGCGGCGTCTCCTTATTCTTCGTGTTTCCCGAAGTAGTGAATCATTGCGAAATATTAGCAGCTTTTTTTCTACACTCCTTCTTTATTCTGTTTATTGTACTATTGAAATTTCTACCAGTTCCAGCAAATTCTTAAGCGCACTTTAAACAGTGAGACATTTGCTTCGTCGTTTGGCTCTTTCGACATCAGTTTAGTTGCACTGCATTTAATCACAGCAGCCTGATTATGAAGAGCGTACCAAGAGCTAGAGTGCGCGAAGTCTAGGGTGTCGCGCTATACAGTAAAGACAGAGCAACGAGAACACACCAAGTGCTCGGGTCGGCAGGCGACAGTTAACGGAGGCGGCCGCCCCTCTGGAGGAGAAGGGTGGAGTCACCCACGCCTCAGGGCGAGAGTGCGTCTCTGCGCGGGATGCCACGTTATACAGTGTTTTCCGCGAGCTCCACCCACAGTAAAATCGACAGACATCCGTTATGAAGGACTGTGGTGTACAAGCCAAGCTCTGAACTGTTGCCTTCTTTACTAATTATGACAGAACACTTGGCTCTGCTGTCTGTAATTAAGTGTACGAGCCACCGATGATGTTGTCAAAGAGGCGCGCAGAACTGCAGGCCTATATGTTTGATGTCAGTCCGTTGTAAAATCCTCGAAAACATTTTACGTTCTTGTATTACAACATTTCTGGAAACCCAAAATATCCTCTGTAGAAATCAGCATGGGTTTTGAAAACAACGATGGTGTGAAACCCAGTCCACTCTGTTCATTCACGAGACTCAGAAAGCAGAAGCTACAGGCGCACAGGTAGATGTCCTGTCCCTGACTTCTGGAACGCGTTCGATACAGTTCTGCACTGTCGCCCGATGAACAAAATACTATCAGGTGTGTGACTGAATTGTAGAGTTTCTAGGCAAATGTTCAAATGTGTGTGTATTCTTATGGGACTTAACTGCTAAGGTCATCAGTCCCTAAGCTTACACACTACTTAACCTAAAAGACAAACACACACACCCATGCCCGAAGGAGGACTCGAACCTCCGCCGGCACCAGCCGCACAGTCCATTACTCCAGCGCCTTAGAGTTTCTAGGAAACATTGTCATTCTGAATAGACAAAAGCCTTCAGACATAGAAGTAACTTTGGGAGTAAAGCAAGGAACTGTTACAGGACCATTACGTTTCACAGCATACAGGATCCAATGGAGATACATGGAGATATTTCTATTGGCGACTGAGGACAGTGTACTGAACAACATTACCTCAGTATGTACTTCATATTCGGACTGATAATTATAGCTTTTATGAGTAGTATGTTTTCAGGTTGGTTAGCATTTTCATTTATGTGTGGCAAGAGCAAACCATTGATGCGTATTTTCTCCTGGGCAGCAGGTGGCAGCTGTTGAAGTGTGGACGCTAAGCGTTTAGTCTATACTGGCAGGTCTAGTACACTTCGTGGTGCGTGGAACATCAGATACTAAATTATGTGACGTGTTTGGACGCAGAGAGAAAAAAAACAAACAGAAGCACTGATGTGCGTCCATATTAAGGTACCATATATACAAATGTCTGCACTTATACCTTCTGCAACCTGTGTATAAGTGTCCTACTAGATAATGTCAGAAGTTTCATGAGGCTTTTCGAGGATGACGCTGTTTTAAACAGAGAAGCTGCAACGCTAGAAAACTGTAGCAAAATGCAGGAAGATCTTCAGAGAATCGACACTTGGTGTAGGGAGAGGCAAAGACTCTCAACATAAACAAATGTAATGTATTGCACATAAATAGGCACAAAGACCCACTGTATGATTACACGATTCTTGGAGTATGCGTACGGAGCTATTTAAAGTGGAACGATCTCTTAAAACTAAGAGTTGGTAAGACAGATCCCAGGCTGAGATTCGTTAAAAGAATCCTCGGGAAGTCTGATCCACTCACAATCGAGGTAGCTTACAAAACCCTCTTTCGACCAATACTTGAATATTGCTCGTCAGTCTGGGATCTGTAAGGGTTAGTATTGGCAGATGAAATAGAGAAGATCCAATGAAGAGGAGAGCATTTTGTTACACATGTATTTAGTAAGCGCAGAAACTTCACGGGAATGATCAGCCATCTCCATTGGCATACGTTACAAGTAAGGTGTTGTGCATCACGATGTGGTTTACTGTTAAAGTTCCAAGAGCGTACGTTCGTAGAACAGTCAACAAATATATTGCTTCCTTCTATATACAGGGTGTCTCAAATCTTTAAGGTCAAATAGAAGTAGGTGATAGTGGGTTCACAACCGATTATGTTGAGATAGGTAACCAATGGTCGGAAATGCATACGAGGTGCGGCTAGAAAAAAACCGGACTGATGCTGGAAAAAACATTTATTTACAATTATTTACAATTTCATGTTATCTCCTTCAATGTACTCTCCTCCTCGGTCTCTACACCGCTCCATACGAATTTTCCACTGTCCATAGCAATGCTGCAGATCATTTTCGGTAAGTCCATACATTACTTCCGTCGCTTTTTCTTTTACTGCTTCAACAGTCTCAAATCTAGTTCATTTCAAAGCTGACTTGACTTTAGGGAAAAGAAAAAAGTCACAGGGGGCCATATCAGGTGAGTAGGGTGGATGATCTAAGATGGGAATGTTGTGTTTTGCCAAAAACGTCTTCACTGACAACGCACTGTGAGCTGGGGCATTGTCTTGGTGAAGGATCCATGACTTTTTTCTCCACAAATCGTTCCGTTTTCTCCGTACTCGCTCACGTAGGGTAGCCAGGACGCTAATGTAGTAATGCTGATTCACTGTTTGTCCCTCTGGTACCCAATCAATGTGCACAATCCCTTTGATGTCAAAAAAAACAATCATCATTACCTTGAATTTCGATTTTGACATTCGTGCTTTTTTTTGTCGTGGAGAACCAGGAGTTTTCCAATGCATCGATTGGCGTTTAGTTTCGGGATCGTAAGTAAAAAACCACGATTCATCGCAAGTAATAACTTTTTGTAAGAAGGTGGGATCACTTTCAATGTTTTCCAGGATGTCAGAACAAATCATTCTTCGGCGTTCCTTCTGTTCAATTGTGAGACACTTTGGAACCATTTTTGAACACACTTTGTTCATGTTGAAACTTTCATGAAGAATCTGCCTAACACTTTCCTTGTCAACTCCTGTTAACTCAGACACTGCTCTGATTGTTAAACGGCGATCTTGTCGAACAAGTTTACCGATTTTTTCAATGTTTGCATCAGTTTTTGCTGACAATGGACTGCCAGTGCGAGTGTCATCACTGGTGTCTTCGCGGCCATCTTAAAATCGTTTAAACCACTCAAACACTTGTGTTCGCGATAAACAATCATCGCCGTACACTTGTTGTAACATTACAAACGTTTCACTTGCAGATTTTCCTAGTTTGAAACAAAATTTGATGTTAACACGCTGTTCTTTCTGTACACTCAACATTTTCCGACGCACAGACAAAACGTCAACTACTTGAAACAGACGCCACGGGCAGACTGAGTGCAGGAGGCAGATGAAACTCGAGCAGTAGGCGGAGCGAGAGTCACGTGACAGGCCACGCGACTTTCAGCCTTATTGCATTCGTTTTATTGTTTCACCAGTACTAGTCCGGTTTTTTTCTAGCCACACCTCGTATTTATTATGGTATCAACATACACGGTGTACACTGCATAACAACAACGTAGCTCATAGTAATTGATCAAAGCGACGACCTCGAGTATCATTGCATGTATTTAATGTCTGGAGTGAGGACAACCCCCACACAGTCGCCACGCTACCCATATCGGTGGCCAACCAGCAACAATTCTTTGTCAGTGTATTGGCGGGCATCGTCCAAATTCATCTAATAGGACCTAACTTGCTGCCTTCCCTCTTGACCGGTTGCTGTGACACGTGCTGAAACAGTTCTTGGAGACTGTAAACCCTTATTGTCTGCAAAAGGATGTGGTTTCAACACGATGGTGCACCAGCCCACTTCGATGCAACTGAACAACAGATATGCTCATCATTGGATTGGAAACGGAGGTCCTGTCCCACGGCCAGCGTGATGGTCAGAGCTCACTCCTCTGGACTTTTTCCTATGGGGTTACGTCAAGACGCCGGGCTATGGATCTCCTGTAGAAAGGTTGAAGATCTGCTTGCTAGGGTCCAAGCGGCCTGTGTGCTGTGATACAGCAGACAACAGGGATCCCTGAGAGTGCCGCAGAACTTCATACGGCGTGGCCATGAATGCACCGAGACTGGCGGCCGTCACTTTGTACAGTTACTGTGAGCTACGCTGATGATATGCGGTATACGCTGTGTATGTCCATAAAACAATAAATATGCGCTTCCCACCAGTGGTTCCCTATCTCAATATGATCGGTTATGGACCGAATATCACCTGTTTCAATTTGAATCATAAGGTTTGAAATATCCTCTATATCTCGAGAAAATAACATCAGCGAAATATCAGCCAACATAGAGGCTTACTAGCGATCGTTCTGTCCGCAAACCATTCCCGACAGGAACACGAAATGGGGGAGGGACACTGGTACACGAAGTACCCTCTGCCACACAGCGTGAGGTGGTTCGCGGAGCACGAGTATACAGGGTGCTCCATTGATTGTGATCGGGCCAAATATCTCACGAAACTGCAAAGAAAGAAACTTGTGTAGCTTGAAGGGGAAAACCAGATGGCGCTATGGTTGGCCCGCTAGATGGCGCTACCATTGGTCAAACGGATATCAACTGTGTTTTTTTAAATAGGAACCCTCATTTGTTATTACCTATTCGCGTAGTACGTATAGAAATATGAATGTTTTAGTTGGACTACTTTTTTCGCTTTGTAATAGATGGCGCTGTAATGGTTACAAACATATGGCTCAGAACAGTTGGTAACAGGTAGGTTTTTTAAATTAAAATACAGAACTTAGGTACGTTTGAACATTTTATTTCGGTTGTCCCAATGTGATACATGTACTTTTATGAACCTATCATTTCTGAGAACGCATGCTGTTACAGCGTGATTACCTGTAAGTACCACATTAATGCAATAAATGCCCAAAATGATGTCCGTCAACCTCAATGCATTTGGCAATACGTGTAACTACATTCCTCTCAACAGCGAGTAGTTCGCCTTCCGTAATGTTCGCACATGCACTGACAATGTGCTGACGCATGTTGTCACGCGTTGTCAGTGGATCACGATAGCAAATATCCTTCAACTTTCCCCACAGAAAGAAATCCGGGGACGTCATATCCGGCGAACTTGCGGGCCATGGTATGGTGCTTCGACGACCAATCCACCTGTCATGAAATATGCTATTCAGTACCGCTTCAACCGCACGCGAGCTATGTGCCGGACATCCATCACGTTGGGAGTACATCGCCATTCTGTCATGCAGTGAAATATCTTGTAGTATCATCGGTAGAACATTACGTAGGAAATCAGCATACATTGCACCATTTAGATTGCATCGATAAAATGGCGTCCAATTATCCTTCCTCCCATAATGCCGCACCATACATTAACTCACCAAGGTCGCTGATGTTCCACTTGTCGCAGCCATCGTGGATTTTCCGTTGCCCAATAGTGGATATTATGTCGGTTTACGTTACCGCTGTTGGTGAATGACGCTTCGTCGCTAAATAGAACGCGTGCAAAAAAATCTGTCATTGTCCCATAATTTCTCTTGTGCTGAGTGGCAGAACTGTACACGACATTCAAAGTCGTCGCCATGCAATTCCTGGTGCATAGAAATATGGTACGGGTGCAATCGATGTTGATGTAGCATTCTCAACACCGACGTTTTTGAGACTGTTTGCTACTGATGTGCGGATTAGCGCGACAGCAGCTAAAACACCTACTTGGGCATCATCATTTGTTTCAGGTCGTGGATGACGTTTCACACTTCCTGTTTCCTTAAATGACGTAACTATCCGGTGAACGGTCGGGACACTTGGATGATGTCGTCCAGGATACCGAGCAGCATACATAGCACACGCCCGTTGGAACTTTTTGATCACAATAGCCATACATCAACACGATATCGACCTTTTCCGCAACTGGTAAACGGTCCATTTTAACACGAGTGATGTATCACGAAGCAAATACCGTCCGCCCTGGCGGAATGTTGCGTGATACCACGTACTTATACGTTTGTGACTATTACAGCGCCAGCTATCACAAAGCGAAAAAAGTGGTCCAACTAAAACATTCATATTTCTTTACGTACTACACAAATATGGAATAAAATGGGGGTAATAAAAATGGGGGTTCCTATTAAAAAAAAAACGCAGTTAATATCCGTTTGACCTATGGCAGCGCCATCTAGTGGGCCAACCATAGCGTGCCATCGAGTTTCCCCTTCAAGCTAGACGAGTTTCGTTCTTTGTAGTTTTTTCGTTTGATGCTTATTTCGTGAGATATTTGGCCCGGTCACTATCAATGGACCACCCTGTAGATGGTAGATGCAGACGTGCGGTGAGTTCCTACGCGGCTGTGACGCCTGGTTGCGCTAGCCCGCTAGAGCGCTGGCGCGTTTCTGCGACTGGCCGCCGTCTGCAGCCGGGCGGCGGACAGGTGCGCGACCCGAGCGGCACTGACCTACATGGCTTGACTGAGCGGCGAGCGCGAGAGCTGCGCTTTACGGCGCCTCTTATCTCCGGCCTGCGGAATCGCTCGCCCGCTGCACCCAGTAGCCTCAGCCGTGACGCGTCGCAAGGCTGCCTGTAATTCAGCGAGTCGCCTGCTCCTGCGCCTACCCGTCTCGGCGCGCAGTCCCTACGCAAGGCGTCTCTTGCTGCCGTTGCAGCACGCGGGCGCGGGGGTTGTCATTAAACACGCGAGAAAACAACGCGTACCGTCACTGCTCCGTATCGTCTTTTTCGACGTGTCATTTGATAGGCCACCTACCAGGCCAACAACTTAAAATCTACACTGCTCAAAAGAATTAGACGTGACTTAGGGCGTCTGCCACACTCCACTGAGCAATTACTGATGACTGTGTTTGTTATCGAATTATACCTTTTTCTTTTTTTTGGGGGGGGGGGGGTCATCAGTGTCCTGACTGGTTTGATGACGCCCGCCACGAATTCCTCTCCTGTGCTAATCTCAGAGTAGCACTTGCAACCTATGTCCTCAATTATTTGCTGGATTTATTCCAATCTCTAGCCGGCCGAAGTGGCCGTGCGGTTAAAGGCGCTGCAGTCTGGAACCGCAGGACCGCTACGGTCGCAGGTTCGAATCCTGCCTCGGGCATAGATGTTTGTGATGTCCTTAGGTTAGTTAGGTTTAAGTAGTTCTAAGTTCTAGGGTCTGATGACCACAGATGTTAAGTCCCATAGTGCTCAGAGCCATTTGAACCATTTTTATTCCAATCTCTGTCTTTCTCTGCAGTTTTTACCCCCTACAGCTCCGTCTAGTACCATGGAAGTCATACCCTTATCTCTTAACATATGTCCTATCATCCTGTCCCTTCACCTTGTCAGTGTTTTCCACATATTCCTTTCCTCTCACATTCTGCGCAGAACCTCCTCATTCCTTACCTTATTAGTTCACTCACTTTTCAACGTTCGTCACACCACATCTCAAATGCTTCCATTCTGTTCCGGTTTTCCGACAGTCCATGTTTCACTACCATACAATGCTATACTCCAGACGTACTTTCTCAGAAATTTCTTCCTCAAATTAAGGCCTATGTTTGATACTAATAGACTTCTCTTGGCCAGAAATACCCTTTATGCCATTGTTAGTCTGCTTTTGATGTCCTCCTTGCTCTGTCCATCATTGGTTATTTTACCGCCTAAGTATCAGAATTCCTTAACTTCATCTACTTCGTGACCATCAACTCTGGTGTTAAGTTTCTCGCTGTTCTCATTTCTGCTACTTCTCCTTACTTTGGTTTTTCTTCGATTTACAATCAGTCCATATTCTATACTCATCAGATTGTTCATTCCATTCAGTAAATCATGTAATTCTTCTGCACTTTCTCTCAGGATAGCAATGTCATCAGCGAATTGTATCACTGATACCCTTTCACCTTGAATTTTAATTCCACTCCCGAAACTTTCTTTTGTTTCCATCACCGCTTCTTCGACGTACAGATTGAACAGTAGGGGCGAAAGATAACCCTGTCTTACAAACTTTTTAATCCAAGCACTTCGTTCTTGGTCATTCACTCTTATTATTCCCTTATGGCTCTTCACCAAATTGTATATTACCCGTCTCTCCCTACAGCTTATTCATATTTTTCTCAGAATTTCGAACATCTTGCACCATTTTACATTGCCGAATGCCTTTTCCAGGTCGACAAATCCCATGAACGTGTCTGGATTTTTCTTTAGTCTTGCTTCCATTATCGACTGCAACGTCAAAATTGCACCTCTGGTGCCTTTTCCTTTTCTAAAGCCAAACCGATCGTCATCTAACACATTCTCAATTTTCTTTTCCATTCTTCTGTTTATTAATCTCCTCAGCAACTTGGATGCATTAGCTGTTAAGCTGATGGTCCGATGATTCTCGCACTTACCAGCTCTTGCAGTCTTCGAAACTGTGTGGATGATATTTTTCGAAAGTCAGATGGTATGTCGCCAGACTCATACATTCTAGACACCAACGTGGATAGTCGTTTTGTTGCCTCTTCCCCCAATGATTTTAGAAATTCTGAGGGAATATTATCTATCCCTTCTGCCTTATTTGCTCTTCAGTCTTCCAAAGATCTCTTAAATTCTAATACTGGACCCCTATTTCTTCTAAATCCACTCCTACTTCTTCTTCTATCACATCAGACAGATCTTCACCCTCCCAAACACTTTCAGTGTATTCTTTCTATCTTTCCGCTCTCTCCTCTGCATTTAGCAGTGGAATTCCCGTTGCACTCTTAATGTTACGAGTCTTGCTTTTAATTTCACCGAAGGTCGTTTTGAGTTTCCTGTATGCTGAGTGTGTCCTTCCGACAGTCATTTCTTTTTTGATTTCTTCACATTTTTCATGCAACCATTTCGCCTTAGCTTTCCTGCACTTCCTATTTTTTTTATTCCTCAGCGATTTGTCTTTCTGTATTCCTGAATTTCCCGGAATATTTTTGTGCTTCATCCTTTAAGCAATCAAGTGAAGTATTTCTTCTGTTACCCATGGTTTCTTCGCTGTTACCTTCTAGTACCTATGTTTTTCTTTCTAACTTCTGTGATGGCCCTTTTTAGAGATGTACATTCCTCTTCAACTGTACTGCCAACTCGTCTATTCCTTATTGCTGTATCTATAGCCTTAGAGAACTTCAAGCGTATCTCGTCATTCCTTAGTACTTCCATATTGCACATCTTCACGTATTGATTCTTCCTGACTAATGTCTTAAACTTGAGCCTACTCTTCATCACTACTATATTGTGATCTGAGTCTATATCTGCTCCTGGGTACGCCTTGCAATACAGTATTTTATTTCGGAATCTCTGTCTTACCATGATGTAATTTACCTGAAATCTTTCCATATCACTCGGCCTTTTCCAGGTATACCTCCTCCCCTTGAGATTCTTGAACAGAGTATTCGCTATTATTAGCTGAAATTCGTTGCAGAACTCAATTAGTCTTTCTCCTAACTCATTCCTTCTCCCAAGCCCATATTCTCCTGTATCCTTTTCTTCTACTCCTTCCCCTACAACTGCATTCCAGTCCCCCATGACTTTTAGATTGTTATCTCCCTTTACGCACTGTATTACCCTTTCAATATCCACACATACTTTCTTTTCTCTTCAGCTTCATCTTGCGACGTCGGCATGTATACCTGAACTATCGTTGTCGGTTTGCTGTCTTTTCTGATAACAACAACCTTATCACTGAACTGTTCACAGTAACACACTCTCTGCCCTACCTTCCTATTCATAACGAATCCTACCCCCGTTAATATACCTTCATCTTTCACAAATTAAGTACACGACGGGTCCGCAGCTCGTGGTCGTGCGGTAGCGTTCTCGCTTCCCACGCCCGGGTTCCCGGGTTCGATTCCCGGCGGGGTCAGGGATTTTCTCTGCCTCGTGATGACTGGGTGTTGTGTGACGTCCTTAGGTTAGTTAGGTTTAAGTAGTTCTACGTTCTAGGGGACTGATGACCTCCGATGTTAAGTCCCATAGTGCTCAGAGCCATTTGAACCATTTTTTTGAAGTACACGACGAAACGTCATTACATTCTCCATTGTTCATGCAAAAAGAACAGAAATGTCAGACAGGTGTCGAAAAAAGTGGAAAGAATCATCCCGTCATCCTCGGTGCTTTTCTTTGGAGTGTGAGAGCTTCAATGACGTGTATGCCCTCCGCGAGCGTTCAGAACTACCTGAACATTACGCGGCAGGCTCTGTGTAAGTCTGTGGAGTCCACCCACTGGTAATCGTCCCCGTTCTTCAATTAGTGCCCATGAGAGTTCTTGGAGAGTCTGTGGTCGAACAGCATGCACCAAATGTGCACGACGGGGTTTCGGTTGGGTCACGCCGCTGGCCATTCCATTACTTCAATGTCCAGGCTTCGCAATATCTCCCTGCTGACACCCGCCACATGTGCTATGGCATTTGCGATTTCCTGTGTGGCGACCAAGAACAACAACAAGATCCATATGACGATCAACACTGTAGTGTCCCTGTAACATCACAGAACTTTGGAAATCTGTCGGTTTCCTGGACAACATTTGGCAGGTACGGCTCACCACAGGTCTCGGCGTATGAGAACACGGCCATCACCTTGCGTCAGTGCATATCTGGACTCGTTTGTGAATAACACGTTTTCCAGTGACGGAGATGCCAGTTGCCATGGGAACAGCAGAACTGAAGGCGAGCAGCAAGATGTTGTCGTGTCGAGCGGGGTTCTCGAACAGGACGTAACGCCCTTTCTCGTAACCTGTTCACTACAGACTGTTCGGACACAGTTGCTCTTCTGAGATCGGCTTGCGGTGTTCTGTCGGTATCCGTACGACGCCGCTGCGCAGAGATGGCCAGAGACCGGTCTTCACGTGGAGTTGTACTGCGTCGGCATCTCCTCCATCTCGCCTTGTGTTGTGTACAGATCTGTCTCGTGTCGTCGTCCCCCCCCCCCCCCCCCCCCCCCGCCCCGCCGTGTGGATGACTCATGGAGAGCCAACGGCATCTGCAGCAACACGAACGAAAGGCGTCCTTTTTGCGTCAGACAGACCGCCCTTGCAACTTGCACTGCATTAAGATATATCGCATTGTATGTGAATATAACGTCCACAAATGACAACTGCCATCTGTGTGCCTCACTAGGACACCGATACTCGCTTCCTTCTGAGGGGTCACCTGACACTCTAATACATAACACAAACAGTAGATCGCAAATGATCTTAACTCTTGCCTACATTGAAACCGAAGCTCTGAAGCCATGCAATAAGGCCGCAGGTACCACCTGTATCAAAATAGATTCAACATACTGGACGTTGATTCACGTGTTCTCCCAGTTCTTATCAACAGTGCAAGTTGCATCTATAGCAATGCAAGAACGGGGACGTCAGTTGTGTCCATAATCCGCTGGACACCATATGGTGCATGTTGGAGGGTATCATGTACCACTGCTAGTCACTGTCTTTACTGTTCAACTTGCTAATGGAGCGAGTGGAAAACGACTGTTTATACGCTTCCGAACGAGCTCAAATTTCTGTTCTGTTGTCTCCCGGGTCCTGACACGGGATACGTGTTGGTAGCAGTAGGATTGTTGTGCATTCTGTAGCGAATGTCGATTCTTTGAACTTTGCCAATAATGTTTCTCGAAAATAACGCCTTCCTCCCTCCAGGAAACCTCATTTGAATTATGCAGCATATCTGTACCACTCGTCTGTTGATCGAACTTAGCCGGCCGGTGAGGCCGAGCGGTTCTAGGTTCCTCAGTCTGGAACCGCGCGACCCCTACGGCCGCAGGTTCGAATCCTGCTTCGGGCATGGATGTGTGTGATGTTCTTAGATTTGTTAGGTTTAAGTAGTTCTAAGTCTAGGGGACTGATGACCTCAGATGTTAAGTCCCATAGTGCTTAGAGCCATTTGAACCATTGGAACACAGAGCAATTCAGCAGATTTATCACACCTACCGTCCATTCCTACACTTCTCTGCTAATTTTGGAGCAGCATTACAGGCTTTAAAGAAACACACTACTCAAATATCTCTCGATGTACACTCACGTTTGGAAAAAAACAGAACCCCTTGAATGACTAGAGATAGGACGTTCATATTCACAGGTACATTCATATGTTCCACAGACATGATCAGCATTTCAGTCACCTGTGTTCAGTATGTGTCCTGTTGCCTAGTAGTCACAGGGTCCGCCATGGGCCCGGATAACTTGTTCCACGCGTGATGGTATCGACGCGTATAATGCGCGGATGGCGTCCTGAAGTATAGCCATCCATGCTGCATTCACGTGGTTCCAAAGTTCATCTACGTTGGTTGTCACTGGATCACAGTGCTGCACCCATCGTTTGACCATATCCTACACGTTTTCGATTCGTGACAAGTCTGGTCGTCTGGCGGACTAGGACAAAGGCTGACATCCTGTGACACCAAGAAGGCACATGTTCGTGCAGAAATATGTGGTCGAGCATTGTCTTGCTGAAAAATGGCGTATGGGCTGTTGTGCAGAAAGGGTATGACTATGGGTCGCAGGATATCTTTCATGTAGGCCACACTGTTCGCAGTGCCCAGGATCGCACCAAATATGCTTTGCGGTTATACCCAATAGGCCTTGAGTTTGCGCTGTATGTCTTGTTCGAATGCAGTCACTGTGATGCCGCTCCCCAATGTCTATGGTGAACAAAATTGCGCCCATCATTTTTAGACAAACGGAATTGTGGTTTCTGCAAAGGTAGGCGGAGAAGTGGACAACGAGCAAGTAACCCGCGCCATAATAAACGTCGACAGACCACTATCCCTGGTAGTGTACTATGTGCTACATTGTTCCACAGTTGCACCAGACCCGAGGAGGACGCAGATCTGTCCTGCAATACCATTCGGATGAGGCGTGGAGCTTCTCGGAGGGTGGTCTGCGTGGTGCGACCCATCTCGCCGTGTTCTACGGTCTTCCGTGAACCGTGCGGTACACATCTGTTGCACTGCGGAAACGCTTCGTCCCACACGAGGAGCAATTTCCCATATGGATGCATTACATTCTCACATGCCAATAACGCGCCCTCATTCAATCTCACTAATTTGACGGGGAGGTTGGTGCATACGTCTGCAAGGCATCCTGCTCGTCTACTCAAATCACACTGATCCATTGCCTTCGGTTTATAGCAGCAACGAGAGTTGGATGCACATTTTACCGGTAGGTGGGTGTTGACTTGAACCCGCGGGCCGGCTTGGTTCAAATGCTAACCATTTCTGCAGGACATACTCATGTACATGTCCTGTGAATATGAAGGTCGTTCAAGGTGTTCTGTTTTCTCGAACATCAGAGTAGAACTTGCTGCTCATTTGATTAGGTTCAAATGGCTCTGATCACTATGGGACTTAACATCTGAGGTCATCAGTCCCCTAGAATTTAGAACTACTTAAACCTAACTAACCTAAGGACATCACACACATCCATGCCCGAGGCAGGATTCGAACCTGCGACCGCAACGGTCGCCCGGTTCCAGTCTGTAGCGCCTAGAACCGCTCGGCCACTTCGGCCGTCTCACTTGATTAGGGATGTACTGGAATACAATTCCACATCATAAAATGGACAACTTGTTACACTACCCTTTTTTTATTTTCCCGTTGTCCCATTCTAGTTTTTATAGACAATTTATCTTTTCTTTTCAGAAGTCTGTGACGATCAGCCTAAGATGAAGTAGAGCGGACCAAATTTTCTTACGGACGGTGAATCGTTATATCAGCTTAAACTCTCTGAATGTTAGGAGACTAAGTTATTATTTTCTCAGAACGTGTAGATGACTCTATATCCGCAACGACTGCAACTGAACGATTCCTGTGTTGACAGTGTACTCGTAAATTAAATGCACATTTTTTGGTATTTCATTAGATGGCAATTAAACAAAAGAGCGATGCGAATCGTTCGGGCTACATACTTGTCGTCTGACTTTCGTAGTTTCAGGCACGGATTTCCCAGCACATGTTCGCGATGACTTGAAGAAATCAGAAACCCGACAGAAATACGTACACTGCACAGATTCCACAAATTGAGGTGTCTAAGCACTTTAGCGAGGAAGTAAACGGCTACGTGGAGACAACCTAAGCATTTTCATATCCGCAGTCAGACAGTGAGAACAGCAGAGAGCTGCCCCCTTCTAAGATTCATTATTTAGAACATTGTCTTAAGTAACTAATTCAGGATGTGAATTAGTGTACTAGACCGTATCTTGAAGTAGAATACAGTCAGCATTTTTCATCATCGTTAACAGTCACATTGCGATTCGTTACCGTCGTCCCTTTCTACCTTTCTTCTTCTGACCTATGGGTCAGAACGAATTATTTGCTCCCTAAAATTCATCAACGTCGTGCTGTCTTGACAGCCAGCTATTCTCAATGCATGAAACTAATAGGCCAAGTAAAACTAGGACGACATAATCACGTTGCTCCGTCTAGGAGTGTGCACATAGCAAGATGTGGATGTGGACAGCTGTTTTCTTGCGTCACGTCAAGCACAATACCTGCCTACATGCCATGGGTCTGGCTTCCCCGAACGGAGACCTCTGAATATTACGTCAGTAAGGATTTTCCTTGTCTATCAATGTCATAATACAAGTTTAAGTTCCATCCGGTTATGTCTTTGTTCGTTACGCTACGTTACTACACAGGATAGTTTTCCGTTTGCTTATTTGATATTCATTATGGTCAACGTACTACTTCCTGGTTCAGCTGTTTTAAGGTTACGACAAGTATCGTCTGTTTTCGATTCGTATTTTTTCCTTCGCACAGTAACTGGTCATGTACTGCTATATTATAATCGAAAGCGTATATGCAAAACACCATCGTGATATCTCAGATTCAGCCACAATACCTAGTATTAATGGAAGACGTCATTTTTTTATGACCAGCAGTGCTGCTCGAGGACGCACTGAGGATTTACCTCCTTTTTGATGTGTCTTACTGCTGCTTGATTCTTATTTGAAAGAGTGATTTTTCTCTTTTTTGGCATCGATGTTCTATAGTGCCATAGATCACACGGTTGTAAATGTAACTTCCGCTGTGGTAGTGAAAGAGACTCGCCCGTTATGAACTCGCGAGGCAAACCAACAGCTACAAAAAGAATTCTTGTCCGTGGGAGCAGAAACACAATTGCCACGCAGATGCCGGGTCCCAAGGCTGTAGTCAGCAGAAACTTCCAGACAGCGTGCTTGTATTTCATACCTACAGAAAACTGAATTAGTAAGTCAGCAAAATACAAAGACTCTTGTTTATTGTCATTGTTGGACCCAAAAATTCCTTTATATCACATTTCATATAATGAAAGACATTAAACATGTGGGAATTTAGCCAGTGATTTCGGAAAGATCTTACGTTTCCTTGTTGTTGTTGTTGTTGTTGTTGTGGTCTTCAGTCCTGAGACTGGTTTGATGCAGCTCTCCATGCTACTCTATCCTGTGCAAGCTTCTTCATCTCCCAGTACCTACTGCAACCTACATCCTTCTGAATCTGCTTAGTGTATTGATCTCTTGGTCTCCCTCTACGATTTTTACCCTCCACGCTGCCCTCCAATGCTAAATTTGTGTGTGACCCCTTGATGCCTCAAAACATGTCCTACCAACCGATACCTTCTTCTAGTCAAGTTGTGCCACAAACTTCTCTTCTCCCTAATCCTATTCAATACTTCCTCATTAGTTACGTGATCTGCCCACCTTATCTTCAGCATTCTTCTGTAGCACCACATTTCGAAAGCTTCTATTCTCTTCTTGTCCAAACTGGTTATCGTCCATGTTTCACTTCCATACATGGCTACACTCCATACAAATACTTTCAGAAACAACTTCCTGACACTTAAATCTATACTCGATGTTAACAAATTTCTCTTCTTCAGAAACGATTTCCTTGCCATTGCCAGTCTACATTTTATATCCTCTCTACTTCGACCATCATCAGTTATTTTACTCCCTAAATAGCAAAACTCCTTTACTACTTTGTCTCATTTCCTAATCTAATCCCCTCAGCATCACCCGATTTAATTTGACTACATTCCATTATCCTCGTTTTGCTTTTGTTGATGTTCATCTTATATCCTCCTTTCAAGACACTGTCCATTCCGTTCAACTGCTCTTCCAAGTCCTTTGCTGTCTCTGACAGAATTACAATGTCATCGGCGAACCTCAAAGTTTTTACTTCTTCTCCGTGAATTTTAATACCTACTCCGAATTTTTCTTTTGTTTCCTTTACTGCTTGCTCAATATACAGATTGAATAACATCGGGGAGAGGCTACAACCCTGTCTCACTCCTTTCCCAACCACTGCTTCCCTTTCATGCCTCTCGACTCTTATAACTGCCATCTGGTTTCTGTACAAATTGTAAATAGCCTTTCGCTCCCTGTATTTTACCCCTGCCACCTTCAGAATTTGAAAGAGAGTATTCCAGTTAACGTTGTCAAAAGCTTTCTCTAAGTCTACAAATGCTAGAAACGTAGGTTTGCCCTTTCTTAATCTTTCTTCTAAGATAAGTCGTAAGGTTAGTATTGCTTCACGTGTTCCAACATTTCTACGGAATCCAAACTGATCTTCCCCGAGGTCCGCTTCTACCAGTTTTTCCATTCGTCTGTAAAGAATTCGCGTCAGTATTTTGCAGCTGTGACTTATTAAACTGATAGTTCGGTAATTTTCACATCTGTCAACACCTGCTTTCTTTGGTATTGGAATTATTATATTCTTCTTGAAGTCTGTGGGTATTTCGCCTGTCTCATACATCTTGCTCACCAGATGGTAGAGTTTTGTCATGACTGGCTCTCCCAAGGCCATCAGTAGTTCTAATGGAATGTTGTCTACTCCCAGGGCCTTGTTTCGACTCAGGTCTTTCAGTGCTCTGTCAAACTCTTCACGCAGTATCTTATCTCCCATTTCATCTTCATCTACATCCTCTTCCATTTCCATAATATTGTCCTCAAGTACATCGCCCTTGTATAAACCCTCTATATACTCCTTCCACCTTTCTGCCTTTCCTTCTTTGCTTAGAACTGGGTTTCCATCTGAGCTCTTGATATTCATACAAGTGGTTCTCTTCTCTCCAAAGGTCTCTTTAATTTTCCTGTAGGCAGTATCTATCTTACCCCTAGTGAGACAAGCCTCTACATCCTTACATTTGTCCTCTAGCCATCCCTGCTTAGCCATTTTGCACTTTCTGTCGATCTCATATTTGAGACGTTTGTATTCACTTTTGCCTGCTTCATTTACTGCATTTTTATATTTTCTCCTTTCATCAATTAAATTCAATATTTCTTCTGTTGCCCAAGGATTTCTATTAGCCCTCGTCTTTTTACCTACTTGATCCTCTGCTGCCTTCACTACTTCATCCCTCAGAGCTACCCATTCTTCTTCTACTGTATTTCTTTCCCCCATTCCTGTCAATTGTTCCCTTATGCTCTCCCTGAAACTCTCTACAACCTCTGGTTCTTTCAGTTTATCCAGGTCCCATCTCCTTAAATTCCCACCTTTTTGCAGTTTCTTCAGTTTCAATCTGCAGTTCATAACCAATAGATTGTGGTCAGAATCCACATCTGCCCCTGGAAATGTCTTACAATTTAAAACCTGGTTCCTAAATCTCTGTCTTACCATTATATAATCTATCTGATACCTATTACTATCTCCAGGATTCTTCCAGGTATACAACCTTCTTTTATGATTCTTGAACCAAGTGTTAGCTATGATTAAGTTATGCTCTGTGCAAAATTCTACAAGGCGGCTTCCTCTTTCATTTCTTCCCCCCAATCCATATTCACCTACTATGTTTCCTTCTCTCCCTTTTCTTACTGACGAATTCCAGTCACCCATGACTATTAAATTTTCGTCTCCCTTCACTACCTGAATAATTTCTTTTATCTCGTCATACATTTCATCAATTTCTTCATCATCTGCAGAGCTAGTTGGCATATAAACTTGTACTACTGTAGTAGGCATGGGCTTTGTGTCTATCTTGGCCACAATAATGCGTTCACTATGCTGTTTGTTGTAGGTAACCCGCACTCCTATTTTTTTATTCATTATTAAACCTACTCCTGCATTACCCCTATTTGATTTTGTATTTATAACCCTGTAATCACCTGACCAAAAGTCTTGTTCCTCCTGCCACCGAACTTCACTAATTCCCACTATATCTAACTTTAACCTATCCATTTCCCTTTTTAAATTTTCTAACCTACCTGCCCGATTAAGGGATCTGACATTCCACGCTCCGATCCGTAGAATGCCAGTTTTCTTTCTCCTGATAACGACGTCCTCTTGAGTAGTCCCCGCCCGGAGATCCGAATGGGGGACTATTTTACCTCCGGAATATTTTACCCAAGAGGACGCCATCATCATTTAATCATACAGTAAAGCTGCACGTCCTCGGGAAAAATTACGGCTGTAGTTTCCCCTTGCTTTCAGCCGTTCGCAGTACCAGCACAGCAAGGCCGTTTTGGTTAATGTTACAAGGCCAGATCAGTCAATCATCCAGACTGTTGACCCTGCAACTACTGAAAAGGCTGCTGCCCCTCTTCAGGAACCACATGTTTGTCTGGCCTCTCAACAGATACCCCTCCGTTGTGGTTGCACCTACGGTACGGCCATCTGTGTCGCTGAGGCACGCAAGCCTCCCCACCAACGGGAAGGTCCATGGTTCATGGGGGAAGTTTCCTTACAAATACATATAATACAGACTGTCAGTTTTCCTGTTATGACATTGAGGACAGTACATAACACCCTGACAACAAAACCCTAAGATGCGAACAATGGGTACATTTGGTCAAAGACAGCTACAAAGTACAAATGTGGGAAAAAGATTTCAAGTAACTATGCTTGACCGACATGCAGCAATTATTTTTCGCAGGAGCACTTGATGAAGAATACGCAGGGTACACACGATCTCCACAAACAGAATCACAGAGGTTGTTCGGGGATATTTTGCCGCGCGGAGTGGCCGCATGGTTTGAGGCGTCATGTCACGGAATGCGCGGCCCTTCCCGCCGGAGGTTCGAGTCCTCCCTCGGGTATGGATGTGTGTGTTGTTCTTAGCATAAGCTAGTTTAAGTTAGTTTGCTAGTGTGTAAGACTAGGGACCGATGACCTAAGCAGTTTGGTCCCTTAGGAATTCACACACATTTGAACATTCGGGGATATTTTCTAAACACTTTGTACAAGGGACCGGTGGCTGATTGCAGAGTGTAATGTAAATATGATTTTAACACTATTTTCTGTCGTTGGTTCACAGAAGATGAAAAAAAATATTTAATAGGAAACACTTTCCTTGTGTTTTGTATAATATTATTTGTTTGATCACGAACAGTATTTCGGCACGTTAGACCATCATCAGGTGCCAACTGAATGCCGAAATTACAGACAAAATGATGTTCGACTTACACAGATAGTACTCTTACAAATAAATTACAGAAGATACATAAAATAATGAGGTGTAGAGTGTGTTTAATCTTTTTCACTGAATTCTCTGCTATTCCATCAAGGAAAATGGGAGTGCATCTGACACAAAGTACTTGAATAATGATAAAAAACCAACGGCCATATTTGGATCTACTTTGTTTATTCTTTTTAACACATGCTACCAGTTTCGACACCAAATGGTGCCATCTACAGATCCCAAGCATAACCTGTCATCCACAACCGTTTTCTTGTACAATGAACAGAATCGTATACAGCGAGCCAAAATTAACTCGATTCCTTACCTTCCGTGACAAGACAGACGAGTTGTTTCTCAAAATATGGCAAGCAATGAGATTGTTATAGAAGAGATTTGTTTCACGGTATCGAAGCTGAGCAAGTGTCGTAGCTGCATTTCCCAACCTTTCAGTATTCGCGACCAACTTTCCGGACATAATTTTCATCGCCCCCCATCACCACTCCTTTTCGTCATACGGTTATAATATACAATTAATTTTGACGCTAAGGCTACAAACTTCGCAAACTACCAAGAATCAGTAAAGTTATTGCTGTTTCGTAACGTCAATCCGCTACACTGACGAAACGAGAATTGATGGCCCTGTAGCTCTCTGTCTTACAGGTACCGTTTAGCGCGCGGAAGTAGTACCAAAGATCTCTGAACTGCCGAAGAAGAAGACTTATAGACATCATGACAAGTAACGAAATCAAAAGGCGGTTTAGTACGAAATGACTCTTTGAATTTTGGACAGGAATGGATTGATGAGTTTCCTGCATAGAAAACAAGAACATTTCGTATACTATTACCATTTTCATCATCATGTCTAACAAAAAATCAGCCTAAAAGCAGAGCAGTCGGACACCGGTAGCCTGAGCGAGACTTTGCATTTCTGCATACGCATTGAAGACTTATGCCCTGGACTTCCCATACTTGTAAACCGACACAACAATTATGTTTACAGGAGACAATACGTGCAGTATTTGTTAGTATTGTTTGTACTGAACGGATCTCGGGTGCATTAATCTTACTGAATTAGAATGAATCTTTACGTGGACTACACTCCGAAATCTGCCGTTCTCTATATGTACTTGACTGGGAGTAAGGTCGTACCTTTGCAGTGGTTAGTTAATACAGCTGGATATTTCGTACAAAATGAAAATGAATATTTATTAATCAGTTTTCTTCCCACGAGTATTTAGAATTCTGCGGACGATTACCTACTTTTTGAACCTTCTACTTGCAGAAATCGGAAAGGTGAAATGCATGACCGAACGTTTGGAACGACTTTGAGAGAATCACCTTGCTACAGTTTGAAATTCCTCTTGACGTTTTTCCGTGTTTGCGATTTAAATTTTGCGTTGCTTTGAAAATCTGCATTATGCAAACACTATTTATTTCTTTTTATTCACCCAGACATGTTTCGAAACCTAAGTGTCATGTCCTGTGTGTGCATATGGCGGATTTTCAAAACAACCCAAATTGTAAACAAATTTAATATTGCAAAGGGCTGACTGGTGCAACATGCACCATTTTAACTGAGCAAGCCATTGCAGACTTCACTTCAGATAGAGTAAGGTCATAGCAAACAGGTTGCCAAGTTTTAGAAGCCACTGAAGTGAGAGATCTGGTTGGAAATAATGTTCACCGAGGAGACAACCACAAGCAATTTCTGACGACTCTGAGCTGTTACTGCCTGTAGAAGAAGTACGAGCAGCGTTAGATAACTTGGTGTATTCCTTCCTTTACGTCACTAGCTCCAGTAACTCGAGCCGAGGAATGTAGAGTCTCCTGGTATTTTCCTTTCGCTTCTGTGTGCCTCGGACACTTTATGTGCAGCTACAATTCCATTGATTCCACCTCCACATGGAACTGTCAGTTTTATTCGAAACAATGGTTTTCGGTTTAGCTCGCCGTGCTCTACCTCCTCCATATTTTAAATCAGCAGGCGCGCGGAGATGAATAGGTAGAAGCAATATCTGAAGCCGAGTTACCTGTGGGGTTAATAAATGTCTTTCTTTATAATGATAAACAAATACAGAGAGATTTCAACAAATAACTCTGCCACGTGCGTCACAGTAACTTCTGTCGTATCTCATTTACCACGAACATCCCACAAAATGGTCAAAGCCAGTTGAACGGGGCCCATACATTGCGAAAGTCTGTGTGTGTGTGTTTTATAACGGTTACGGTTGGTTCAAATGGTTCTGAGCACTATGGGACTTAACATCTATGGTCATCAGTCCCCTAGAACTTAGAACTACTTAAACCTAACTAACCTAAGGACATCACACAACACCCAGTCATCACGAGGCAGAGAAAATCCCTGACCCCGCCGGGAATCGAACCCGGGAACCCGGGCGTGGGAAGCGAGAACGCTACCGCACGACCACGTGCTGCGGACTTAACGGTTACGGGATGACGTACTTGTCTACGAATCACTACTGACAACGTGGTGTATCTGTAAATCTAAGTGGGCGCCGAATCTGATATTTAATAAAAGGTAGAAGGGCAATCCTACCATAATGCACTTTTGGTATTGCCCCCTTTAAAGATATTGCAGGAAAAGAATAACAGTGGCTTCCTTACACTTTGGCTTCACCTCCTTGTTTGTAAATGTGCGACCAGGAATACATACTAATGTGGATTTACCTTCTGCACAAAAATCTTTTAAAATCATGCCTCTTCATTTATGCGAGCTCAAAGTCTGTTAATCAGGACCATCGATTATCTGTACAACAGTACCATGCTAAAGAACAACTGCTTCACATGCTGCACATTGCTGAATCTCCTATAGCAACAGACAGCAGACACTTGAAGAGTGGTAACAATGTTTAGAAGAACGACAAAAAAAGATGGTACATCCACCAGCTTTTCATACAAGAAAGATTGTTAGGATACAGTATGGCGCTGATATCGGTCATTAGAAACGGTACTTAAGATCAGAGTGAAAAAAGATGGGAAATGAAATCGGCCGCGTGCTTTTTAAAAGAACTATCTCAGCAGTCGCATTTAACGATTTAAGGAGATTGTGTCATTTTTCCCATAGAAGGTCGAGTAACCGTACAAACAGTGTTCCTAGAAATGATCGGCTACCGTCTCATCTGTTATTTGCGATGATGAAGAGTGACTGGAAACTGAAGAAGCGTTAAGTCGTTGTGGTCGCGGTTCTTTCTCTTGATTTCCAAGTAAGTCGTCACTCTCCGAAGACTGACTTGGAAGTTATAGTGCTTTATTAGGCATGATCCCTGTTTTGAGACCATTGCAGGGAGACAAACGCTACTAGGAAGTATAACATCACTGTATTGGTTTTGGGCTCGCTTAATTTAAGGAGGTTGTGATTTCAAGTAGTTTTTTGCGAATTTGTAACAAACCGCCAGTGAGTATGTAAGTCAAAACTCCATGCGGGCTAATTTTCACACAAAAGATATCAACATGCAATAATTTCAGTTCGACTAGCGGAAACTGCATTTAATATATTTCTAAACATAGAATAGAGGCGACGCGCTGCGCTTACAGCCACAGAAATCATTGTAAAAACATGTAGCGAAATTACAGATTAGCTAATGAACGTTTCTCGATTTAAGTTTTCATGAGTGTTGCAAGCGCGGAACCCTTATTATTAAGGTAGGAATCCAACAGAAGCTCTTGCGATCCAGAGGCACAGTTTAGCGGTGCTATCCCACATAGCTGCAGGAAAATTTGGGAATGAAATTGTAGGAAAAAAAAATAGAATAACATATTTGGTACGTTTCTATTGCTGCTGAGAACGACTGGTGAAGAATATTTGCGAACGCGTGAAGAATGTATTGCGAACACGTTATGAGTGATTTCACAGACTGAAAACGAGAATCATAGGGAGTCAAAATGGATTTCACAACTTTGGAAAGATATGAAGAAATTCATTGAGATAACTTACAGAATCGGTATATGTGTCATTTTATAGTAAACAGCCTCAAGTTTCACATAAAAGTGTCGGCTGCCATTTTGGTTCGATGTGGCTACCATTTGTGATGCGGCAAACATCCCACTGGTACTCAGTTTCTTCCCACACTCTTTGCAGTAAATCGGGCGTAACTTGCGCAACGGCAGCTGAGACTCGATTTTTCAGGTCGACTAAATTGCTTGGTACGAGAGTAACATACACTCTGAAAACTCAGAGAAAGGAATCCAGTGGTGTCAAGTCTGGAGGCCATGCGATTGGCCTTTCAGAAGTAACCCACCGACCTGGGAAGAGATTATCGAGGAAACCTCGAACTTGCGTGAGAAAATGATGTGGTGCACCGTGTTGTTGGTAGTAAACCGTACCGTCTCGGTGTTCTTCATTGATATATGGAATTAAAAAGTTTTCAAGCATCCAGATACACAATGTCAGTGACTGTTTTCTCCAGGAAGAAGAAGGGGCCGTGCACTTTCACTTTACTAAGGGCACAAAACACATTAACTTTGGGGCTGTCACGACCGTGTTACAGGGTTGCATGAGGATTTTCGCTTCCCCATATTCTGCAGTTGTGGGTGTTCACCATGCCACTGATATGAAATGTCGACTTATTGCTGAAGATTATTGTGTTCAGGAATGTCTTGTCGTCCACTATCCGATGCAACATTTCCGCACAGAATTCCCCACAAGTAACCATATCTGTCTCACTATCATGCTGTGACGTTGTGAATCTATATGGTTTCAACTGTAAACGTATTAAAACTTCCGTGCTAAGAGGCTGCGGTCAAACAATAGAAATTCTTCCTCTTAACCGAACACAAGCTAAGACATCGCATTATTATGTACGTATGTACAGAGAAGCCATAGAGATTTATAAATACCACAATGATTTTCACAGAAAAGAAGAAGGCTTAAAGTTAGGTAAGATACAGCGGTCGGCTTTGTACCAACGATGTGACAATCGATTACCTTTGATCGAAGGTAATGACGTTAGTCAGAGATAGTTTCACTGTCTACAGCACGTGCCAAGTGGTGGCGCCCTCTATGCTCTCTTCATAAACGGGACCTCCACTGTCCAGCAGCCAGAGCAACGGTACAACCCTCCCTGCTGTACCGCTCGACGTCTTGGGAAACAACGGGTGACTCTAATATACGCAGTTTGCAACATTACAAAAGAGGTATTTGAAGTGGAGCCTAGGCGCCCCAAGGTGGGCCAGGATAAGGGAAATACACGAGATGACTGGAGAAAAATACGTCGCTGAGAAGATAAAAGCCCAGGCAACTCGTCTTTTTCACAAATTACATGAGTATCGGGGAAATGTCCGCCAATTTGCGAATGTAGGCCAGGCCCTACCACGACATTCGCACAAATACAAGGTGCCTCGAGCCATTATTGCACCCCCACAGGACCATCAAAGATGATGTAGTCTTCAGTTATTTGGTATTTTACGTGTAAACAGTTACTGTCAGTCACTCGCACTACTACCTAACCAACACCCTCAAAAGACTCGAGGACCCACAGAGAGCCCAAGTCCTTTTGCAAGCGAATACACAATAAAGTGAAACTATTTCTCACACCTTGCCTCTCCGGAAGAACAAATCCCCTAAGGCGATCACTCTTTGGACACAACATGGCACAGAAAAAATGGTCGAGCAGCCAGACGTGGACTCACCTCGGAAGATGGTGTCCGCGGTTGGGAACGAAACGTCAGAATGAAGAATTTCTGTTGTTCGACCACGGCCTCTTAGCCCGGAAGTTTTAATTAATGTCTTTTGTGGAGTGCCAGTATTACGCTGCGCGCGTCGCGCTGGTTTTTGTGGACTGCGGGCAAAGCTTTCCCCCTCTTCCACATAATCAACAAGACGCCGGCGACCTAGTGATTTATCATGTCGCTGTGAACAACCCGTCTCAAAAAAGTTCTTGTGCTAAGAGTACATTGTAGGCCTGCTTGTAGGTTCTTTAGCGAATCCGATGCGAAATTTATCCCGAACAGTTGTTTTTAACTGTGCCTTACGGTGGTGCTCCTGGTAGCTGATTAGGGTACTTTTGTACTACGTGAATCAAACTTGAGGCAGTTTGCTACAAAATGACACATGTGACGGTCCTGTAAGTTACCTCTATAACATTACGAAGTTGCAAAAGCCCAATTTGACTCACTCCGTATACGCCTAACTGGGGGGCACGGTCCCAGTTGCAGGGTGCCTTTCTACTGGATTCCTGGGGCAACAAAAATTTGATTTTCAGTATTTCAAACAGTTACTGACCGAATTTAAAGCTTTAAAATCTGTCATAATCTCCTCATTAAGGGCTATAATCTAATCTTAAAAGTCTGACACATTACGACAACTATTACAACCAGAAACTGTGTATATGTCTGAAGGCAGCGTAACTCTACGCCGCGCAAATTACCCAGACTATATTCATCCAATATTTCAGAATGAAAGCACTGACCGACTTCTAACAAAATTTACACATAATTTCAGATCTTTACGAAAGATTTTTTGGCTGATACCCCCATCCCTCCCCCCCCCCCCCCCCCTTGAAATGATTAAAAAGTTTATTGCTTACTACAGCGTCGCTGTTTGTGCGGTAATACTGCACCATCAGTCTTGACGTATTAATTTGTTATTTCTTTAGTACTGTCTCCATTTGGAATATATTCTGCAGATACTATCCACATATACCACTGAATACATCTGAAAAATTATTCGTTGTACGACACACATTTCAGGAGATATGACGTTTTATGTATGAGAGTTCGATTCTTCAAGAATTGAGCTTGGGTGTTTACTGGTACTCTGCTAAATTCTGACCTGTTCAGTCTGTTGTTTCTCTTCTTGAAGCTGCTGTGTTTTCCTTGGCGGCGTGAGATTACAATAAACGCCCTTGAAGCCTCTTCCTCAGACTTGGGAAAAAAACGTTTACTCGAGGACGTGCGAACGACGCAGTTCAGCTGTCTCGGACTGACTTCTTCCGGCTGCTGCCAACAACCTCTTGTACACTGAGAGCATTCAACATTTGAGCCAGGAAAGAAAATACTAAAAGCGGCAGAACGCTATTGATACCGCGCTTTTGGACGAAGGAATGCTTATACGTTTTCGTTTAGGGAAGCTTTAATTTCCACAGGAAAAACAATTCGAGCATGGACGCCGTACCGGTACAAACATTTAAGGTATCAGACAAAGAACTACACGTTATTTAAATCTGAATGTAAGTTATTAACTCATAGCAGTCTCTAATTTTCCATTTCTTTTGATCAGTGTATGACCAGGAAGAAGTGAAGATTAAAATACTGGAAAACTTAATAATCTCCACAAAATGATGGATTAATTACTATTGTTACGCCCACATTCATACTATTGACAAATGTTTTTCAGAGTTGGAAAATCAATTTCCAGCAAATTCACAGTACAAACAGTGAAAGATCAATAGCCTTTCGTGGTGACTGGCGTTTAGAAGTAAGCTAAACAGAGCATATTCAAAGGATGCGCCGTTTATCTTACACTGACTCCAGTATGAAATCAACCTAAAATTGTGTTATTTATGGTGCACAAAATTTCCCCTGCTGTCGACTTCATCCCAAGTGCTCACACGGGACTACTCGCAGCTGCAGTATTTGCCCGCTCGCGTGGTGACGGCTGCGCTGGTAGATGGGCCAGACTCGAACCACAGTTCACCAAGAAGGCGACCAGCATAGGACAGACCTCCATCGTTCAACCGAATGTTGTTCCACGTCCCCACCATCCATCACTACAACCCTAGTGCGTTCTTTTGCTAGCTTTGCTATTGTCTGACTGAGTTAAAATACGGGAGCGACGTGGAGTTGTGTCGCCTGGTTAGCTTTACAGGTTTTCATCAGTCTTCCAATGGTTTAACCTACGACGTAAAAACCTGAGCTATCAGCTCACGATCTTTTCGCTTAGGCGGCATTATTTTCGGTTTAGGTTGTTCCACATCGGTGAATAGGGACACTGTGAGACTAATTAAAAATATACATGACACATTTCCATCTCTTCTCTTGTTATGAGGAAATAATTCCCTTCTTATAATGATAAGTGTTTTGTGATATTGAAGAAACAGATGACTTCTGGTGCGGAATTTGAAGGACATCAGTTGACTGAAAAATGTTTTTCTGTAATGAATAAAATGCCACTTTTATTTCTGAAATAATGTTCTTTATAACGAGGTGTGATAGTAATGGCTGTGGCATCGTGACATTTGAAAATCAACGCATGTATGAGTAAAGCTGCAAGGTGAGACGACTCCACAGAATGTGAGATGTTTTGCCGTAGAGGTTTCATTGTTTACTATCTCTTATGAATGGAGATAGGAAACAGTAATCAGTTAAGCTCTCCTTTAATATATAAAAACGTAATTATTCACATAACTCGCCTCAGTGCCAGAGCTCGGTGCAGTATTCTCAGATCTAACTATTCTTGCTTATTAGGTCTTTCTCTCTCTCTGTCTCTCTCTCTCTCTCTCTCTCTCTCTCTCTCTCTCACACACACACACACACACACACACACACAAAGCGAGCGAGTACGCACACACGCGGAAACTGTTAATGCTACGAATTCTTACGTTGTTTAGTTCTTGTTGTTATTGTTGTTGTGGTCCCCAATCTGAAGACTGATTTAATGAAGTTCTTCACGCTGCTCTAGCCTGTGCAAGCCTTTTCATCTTCGAATAATTATTGCAACTCACATCCATTTGTACCTACTTGCAGATTCTTAATTGCTTTTCCCCATGAATATGACAAAAATATGACAAAACAACTAATTTAGGTCATTCCATTATAATTTTTTGCATTTGACTGGTGATACATTGCTTTTGTAGCGACGAGGATATTCCAGCGAAACAACAACAAAAACTGAGAAGAAAAGAAGCAAGAAAAGTCAACTTGTGACGAATGTGTAATACTGAATGACATCCACTTTTCTCCCACAATAGCTCTAACGGTCATGTAAGAACGGCGATAGTCTTACGCAATGAATAACCAGGAACAATGGGCGAATAGGAATGTGGCGCGGGCAGGAGACAAGGCTGTTACCCGCCGTCGCGGCTAAAGAGGCCTCAGAAACCGCAGGAGCGGCAGAATGAGAGGCCGTGGAACGCCGTGTTGCGAATTTTCACGGTCACTGCCTTTGTTGAAAGGCACAGCTTTGTACCCACAGAAGGCAGGTGGAAATAAAAAAATTCAGGAGTCAGTGCTGCGAATAGGGAGGGCCTAGCGCTGCTGTGGGGATAAACCATGTGCTGGATGTTGCTCGTTCTCTTCGTTCCTTAAAACCGTACCACTCCTAACAGGAACAGCCGTTTATTTTGACTGTGACTAATCTCAGTCTCTAAACATGCCGTACAAGAAAATAATCGCCTTCAAGGTATATCACCGCAATAGTGTTTAACACCGCCTCTAGACTTGATAATGGCATCAGCTCGGCGAAGAAACTGTACCACTTTCTTCACGGATGCTGTATCCAGCTGAAGCCATTCGTTGATGCTTAGACCATAGAGCTACTAAACTACGATAACTTTAAGTCTGTTTCTATACAGACGGTAGCGGGACCTTGGCTATTCGGTATAAAATGTCAATTCAAAACACCTTCAGCCGTCTAAATTTCCAGTTGATATTTTATTTAAGCAACCAGTCTCAGCGCTACATTACGCAACCTTCAGACCCGCTGAGAAGAATCTCACCTCTGGTCTAGCCAAAATAGGGGGCAGAATTCAGTGATTGGTACAAGTCTATGGATACCAGTCACTGAACGCTCGCCTCTATTTTGACTGGACAAGGTTTGAAATTCTTCCTACACATCGGTCAGGAGGCGTGGAGATGACATAATGTAGCGCTGGAACTGTTTGCTCAAATGAAATAGCAACTGGAAATTTAGACGGCTGAAGGTGTTTGGATTCGACGTTTTAAATTGCGTTAGTGGTGATTTATACGCTTCACTCACAGTTTCAAACAGATCCAGAGGTATTGTGCAGAACCGATATGGGTTATTTAGCGGGAAGGTCAAGGCGCGAAACGGTGAGAGACCATCAAACCAGCAACGTACGTCGGTAGCCCTGTGAACATAGTTGTCATCTTGGAAGTCAGGAAAGTCTACTGCAGGGGGTTACCATATGGTGGTACGCGTATCACTGGTGGTAACGTTACTTTATTTTTAAAGTAACATATAGTGAGAAAATTGCTTAATAAACTTTGTATCTGTAAAATGTTACAGAAATTGGGTTTACCGCAGGCTGTTTGGTTCGAATGTAAGCAGGACACAGGAAAGTCGGACTGTATCATCCTCACCCCTTCCTTCATTAGTGGTCGGTGCATTGGCCGGGAATGATTAGTCTTGGTTTGACGTTGGCGATATTTTGATCGGGTCTTGTCGCCGGTTAGTCTAACTTTTTGTGTCGCTTTGCAATTACTGCCTCGTTATGAGATATACCAATGCGTGCCACTCCAGTAGTCATTACGCACTCAACGGTTTATTCTTGTTATTGTCGCTTTGTTGAATGTTACTACAAATGTCATTGAAACTAAATTGATTAAAGCCACATACCAGGCTAGTTTTGGAAATCCAAAGAAAGGAAAACCTCACACCCCCACCTCACAGTTCGTTAAAAAGCGAGCAAGCTATACTGGTGAGCACAAATTTATAAAAATATGAAGTGGTACACAGTGACAGAAAGTCTGCGAACCCCTGGTGTACAGCATACTCATCTTGAAAAAGGACAACACTTGGTCACTGAGAATGTTTAAATGAACATGACGGCTATTGTTGGTGGTAGCTGAAAGAGAGGGCACAAATTATAGTATGAAAAACAGGACCAGAACATCAGAGAGCCGTCTCTAACCTGAACTACATCCTCCACATACAATCACTGGGTTGGTTGGTTTAATCATTTAGGGACCAGACTAAGAGGTCATCAGTCCCTCCTACCTGGAACAGGCAAGTCAGCAAAACTACACGTTAAAGAAGGTCCTAATGCGCGAAACCCAAGGGAAAAAAATCCGAGTCTACCGTAGGTCTACAAAATCTAGCGAAAGGAATAAGGAAGAAGAAAAGGACGGACAGGAAGAAAGGCGGGCGAGGTGCCCGTCCAGGGAGCAGCTGGAGGTCGCTAAAAGCAGAAAGTGCCATGGGGACATACCCCCGCCAGTTATCAGAGGCACACCACCCAACAATATCCAGAAAACAGCGACACGGACAAGGTGAGAGAAGCGCAGGAAACCAGAGGAAGAGCACCAACTCAAACACAATACGCGAGAAAGGGGAAGAAAAGCGGGTAGGTCGTAGGCGGGCCATCAAGCCCAGACAGCCACTGGAGACAACAGTGCGTCCTGTCACTAGCCCGCAGTCGATATAGCTCGACATCTTGTATAA
Organism: Schistocerca nitens; assembly: GCF_023898315.1. NCBI lineage: Eukaryota > Metazoa > Arthropoda > Insecta > Orthoptera > Acrididae > Schistocerca > Schistocerca nitens. The sequence continues at coordinate 308,824,715 of NC_064615.1, read as the reverse complement.
TTCGAAAAGATAAGATTAGTGAGTTTCGAGCCCACACACTGGGACTTACTGGCAATCGTTCTTCCCGCGAACTGTTGGCGACTGGAACAGGAAAGGGGAGAAGTGACTGAGGTTCGGAAAGCGCCCTCCGCTACACACCGCAAGATGTCTTGCTGAGTATAGATGTAGAGGCAAAATTACAACTTCTCAGACTACACTTCAAGTTTCCTGCCAGCTGCTGTCCAACTTCTGACGTGTTTCGCCAACAGATGTGCAGCTTCATGTACTGTTCAGAGCAATGCCCTTTTGCGAGGCACCCAACTCTTACATGTAGGATGCCAGCTGTTCCCTTTGCAATGTTCGCTAGGTCACTGTTTGAGGTGGACCTGTATTCACTGACATTGTTGTTCCCTGTCCCGTTAAAAGCTGATTGTCAGTGACAAGGTGAGACACTCTTCTCCGGTTAGGAATTGTTGCGACCTCTATCGTAACGCCTTGTTAATGGCTGCGAGTTGGAAACCATTACTTATAGACAATTTGGACAGTCTTCGATTGTACACCATCAAATCAGTCAACATCATTCCTGCTCTGATCATAGACGCGTTGAAACAAGGTGGGTATTCTGCAACATCTCCACGTCGACCCATCTTACTGGGTTCATTCCATACGACCGACTCGATACACAAAGTACTTCACTCCTACGTCAGCGAATGAGAGTCATATGACAGCCTAGAACCATGTCTACACCATTTTACAGCACTCCAACCCAACTAGTTCCCTTTCTTAAGGCTGTTCAAATGGTTCAAATGGCTCTGAGCACTATGGGACTTAAAATCTGAGGTCATCAGTCCCCTAGAACTTAGAACTACTTAAACCTAAGGACATCACACACATCCATGCCCGAGGCAGGATTCGAACCTGCGACCGTAGCAGTCGCACCTTAAGGCTGTGATTCATATGTTGTCCGATTAGCTTATTGACTCCGAGTAAGTTCAGAATGCTTCAACTTACGACCTACTCTACCCTTCCGCATATCCCACTTGTTTTGCGGGACAATGAAGTTAAGCAGAATTCAACCACGTGAGTCATTAAGAGTGTTGCTCTAGTATACACTCTAAGAGAGAAAAAACGACGCACCAAGAAGGAATTATCCCAGTGGGACGGAAAACGGTAGATGTGACTTGAAACGCATGTCGCTTACACAACGTGACATATACAGACAGACTCACCAATACACAAGGCGCAGAAGGAAGAGACAGGTCGACAAAATTGGTCGAGCAGCACCTGTACTGACGATGATACGAGTGACAGTGACAACACTGACATATAGATAACACACAACACGTAAAACATGCAAAACTTTTCACGTGAACATTAATCAAGGATTGCAATTTATATTTTATTATGGACGAATCTAATTAAATGGATTCGCATTTAACGAATGGTTCAAATGGCTCTGAGCACTATGGGACTTAACATCTGAGGTCATCAGTCCCCTAGAACTTAGAACTAATTAAACCTAACTAACATAAATGGATTCGCATTTAACGAATGGTTCAAATGGCTCTGAGCACTATGGGACTTAACATCTGAGGTCATCAGTCCCCTAGAACTTGAACTAATTAAACCTAACTAACATAAATGGATTCGCATTTAACGAATGGTTCAAATGGCTCTGAGCACTATGGGACTTAACATCTGAGGTCATCAGTCCCCTAGAACTTAGAACTAATTAAACCTAACTAACATAAGGACATCACACACATCCATGCCCGAGGCAGGATTCGAACCTGCGACCGTAGCAGTCGCGCGGTTCCTGACTGAAGCGCCTAGAACCGCTTGGCCACCGCGGCCAGCTCGAATCTAATTAAATATAGGAGTAATTAAAGTAGTCTGTGGATAGATATTGTTCTAGAATCCATGTTAAACCGGTACCCAATATTGCTAAGTGGTTACGTAAATCGACACATCATTGTAGATGTAATAATATGAATGTAATATAAATTTAATGTAAAGAAGGCAAGCAAAAGCAAACAGTGTAAATACACAACACAAACAGATCACGCATATTACGCAATTATACAAAATTAATTGATCCACTACTTAAAAAAGTTCTAGTTTTATTCTACAAAAATGTTTCTACAAGGTTAATAATGGGTTAGTGGTGGCCTGTTGTTCCTCCTACAGCTATATAGGAATAGCATGTAGCTTAATTAGATTACATAGAGGCAGGATATTGTTCCAAAGCTATGCAGAATTTGCTTACTAACTAACGTAGTAGTAGTATCTACTATGTAACCTAACAAACATCAACTCACACAGGACTCTAACAAACAACGCTGACATAGATTAGATCGTCATGGACTCAACAAATCAAGTTTTCCCGAAGAGAGACGTTCATGTAGATAATTACTGAAATGAGTAGCACCACATGTGGACGTTGGACTTGAAGTTCAATACCAAGTTGGTGGAGGTACATCTATATCTACACTTTCCTGTCTTCTTTTATTCTCTTCTTGAATTATACCATAAATTTATAATTTCCTACCTCCAGACTCCTGTATTTTTCTCTAGAAAATAAGTGCAATTGCTGTAAGTAAGTAAAAGATCAAAGTGCAGACAAAGAACTCCACTCAGGCCCACCTGCACGTGGTGCTGCATAGGCAACAGTGCCCGTGGCCTCAACTGTGTAGCACAGTTTTACTGAGGTCTGTGTGGAGCACTACAGCCTGCATAAAGCAATAAGATGGCAGGCTCTAGTAGTCATAATGCAGCTTGGAAAAAAAGGTAATGGAAACTTTCGCCGTGTACGGGCGGGCATTGTCTTGCTGAAATGTCCGCCCAGTATGACTTGTCGTGAAAGGCAACAAAAGAGGGGGTAGAATATCGTCGACTTACTGCTGTGCTGTAGCGGTGCCGCGGGTGACAACCAAAGGATTTCTGCTTTGAAATGAAATTGCGCACAGACTATCACTCGTGATTGTTGGGCTGTATGTCAGATTGGTACCCCTCCGCTGTCCGCGACACCTCCAGACACGTCTTCGGCCTAGAATCTCATTGATTGGAGTAGAATTGTCTTCAGTAATGCAACCCGCTTCAAAATTAGCCCCGACGACCAATGAAGAAGAGTCTGAAGACGGACAGTGGTGGGGTACTAGCCTAACTGTCGCCCGCCATATGGCTCGACAACTATGAATGCCACTTTGTTTCATAGAAGGACTCCTTAGGTTGTCATCCGCGCCATCCTTATACAGCGGTTTCTTGCCGTTCGTGGCAAGCGACGCTGGGCTCACATTTCATCGAGACAATGCCCACCCGTACACGTCGAGAGCTTCTACTTCTTGTCGTCGTGCTTACCAAATTGCCCAGCAAGGTCACCAGATCTCTCCCCAACTGAGAACGCTTGGAGCATTATGGACAGGGTCTTCCAACTGCTCGGGATTTTGACGATCTGACGTGCCAATAGGACAGCATTTGGCACTATATCTCTTAGGAGGACAGCCCACAACTTTTTCAATCAGTACAAATCCGAATAACGTCTTGGATTGGGTCTAGAGGTGACAAAAGCTTGCCGCGCGGGATTAGCCGAGCGGTCTGAGGCGTTGCAGTCATGGACTGTGCGGCTGGTCCCGGCGGAGGTTCGAGTCCTCCCTCGGACATAGGTGTGTGTTTTTGTCCTTAGGATAATTTAGGGTAAGTAATGTGTAAGCTTAGGGACTGATGACCTTAACAGTTAAGTCCCCTAAGAGCCGGCACGGTAGTTCAGCGTGTTCGGTCAGAGGGCTAGCTGCCCTCTGTAATAAAAAAAAACTGAGTTCATGGATCAACAACGAACTGAAACGGGTGTCTTTTTACGTCCGCCCAAAGCAGATACAACGAACGATAACTGACAAAGCCGGCACGGTAGCTTAGCGTGTTCGGTCAGAGGGTTTACCTACCCTCTGTAATAATCAACGAACAACCTGAACGAGTGTCATCGGACGTCCGCCACACACAAAGTCAACGAACAATATAGAACAAAATGAGATTTTGCCGGCTCGGTAACTCAGCGTGTTAGGTCAGAGGGTTAGCTGCCCACTGTAATTAAAAAAAAAAAAAAAAAACTGAGTTAATGGATCAGCGACGAACTGAAACGGGTGTCTTGCGACGTTCGCCCCGAGCAGATACAACGAACAAAAACGAACAAATTGAGATTAATAAAAAAAAAGCGGTCTAAGGCGCTGCAGTCATGGACTGTGCGGCTGGTCCCGGCGGAGGTTCGAATCCTCCCTCGGACATGGGTGTGTGGTTTTGTCCTTAGGATACTTTAGGTTAAGTAGTGTGTAAGCTTAGGGACTGATGACCTTAACAGGTCCCATAAGATTTCACAAACATTTGAACTTTTTTTTTGTTGACAAAAGCGTTATTGACTAGCTCAATTTGTGAAGTTTTTTTCTCCCGATTAAATCATACAATTTTTCAGAAATGGTAATAATTTGTCTGTCTGTATTTTTTTTTATTACCGCCCGTAGAATAGTTCTTAGCATCCGAATATGGCGCTGATAGACGCGCAATGACTAACGATCACACAGCTGCTAAAGAGACGGCCTATACTACTCTTTTGGAGTACTGCTGCGTGGTGTGGGATCCTTACCAGGCAGGATTAACGGAGTACATCGAGAAAGTTCAAAGTTTTGTATTATCGAGAAATTGGAGACAGAGTATTACGGGCATGATACAGGATTTGGGATGGACATCATTAAAACAAAGGCGTTTCTCGCTGAGGCGGGATCTTCTCACGAAATTTCAATCACCAACTCTCTCCTCTGAATGCGAAAATATTTTGTCGACGTCGATCGACATAGGGAGAAACGATAATCATAAAATAAAGGAAATTACATCTCGCACGGAAAGATATAGGTGTCCGTTTATTACGCGCGCTGTTTGAGAGTGGAATGATAGAGAACAATTGTGAAGGTGGTTCGATGAACCCTCTTCCAGGTACTTAAGCGTGGTTTTGAAAGTATCCATATAACTGTGGATGTGGATGTAGAGAGGTTACTCAGTTAACAACCATATGACGCCCTTGTAATCAAGAACGCGTTATGGCATCAAGACGAGCATCCGAACTACCAGGTGCTAGAAAAATGGTTCAAATGGCTCTAAGCACTATGGCACTTAACATCTGAGGTCATCAGTCCCCTACACTTACAACTACTTAAACCTAACTAACCTAAGGGCATCACACACATCCATGCCCGAGGCAGGATTCGAACCTGCGACCGTAGCAGCAGCGCGGTTCCGGACTGAAGCGCGTAGAACCGCTCGGCCACAACGGCCGGCCAGTTGCTAGATTCACGAATTCACAATAAGGATCTACTCCGAATCGTGTATTGTGTTTTTCCTTCGCTTAATAAAATGTATTCGATAATTATATTTTTAATGATAATGTGATGTTTGCTTCTAGCGCCAATAAACTTGACCAATGGAAGTCAGATGCAAGAAGAATGTGTAATGCGGAATTAACCACTAAATCACTAGAGGCGGACACGCAACTGTAGAAGTATTTGGGGAGTATTATGTAGTGGAGTTGCTGTAACAACAACACATTGGATCTGTCAGGACAGCTCAGTGACTTCGAACGTGCTCATCGGATGTCACTTGAGTGAGAAATCCATGAGGGATATTTTCATCCTTCTAAAGCTGCCAAACTTGACTGTTGGTGACGTGATTGTGAAGTGGTAGCGTGAAGGAAGAATCACAGCTAAGGCAAGACCAGGAAGACCTATTCTATTGACAGGCAGGAATCGTGGAGCATTGCGGAGAGTGGCTGTAAGAAACTACATGAAACCAGGGGAAGGAATCACTCGTGAGTTCCAAAGCGCTGCCACAAGTCCAACTAGCACAATGATTGCTTATAGGGAAGTAAACGGAGTATCTGTAGTCGATGCTAACCGACGCTTGAGGGTGTGTAAAGAACAGTGCCCCTGGAACAGTCGATAATTGGAAACGAATGATTTGGTGCGATGAATCCTGCTGTATCCTGTACCAAACCGGTGGAAGGGTTTAGGTTTGACGAATGCCTGGGGAACGTTACCTACCATCATGTGTAGAGCCAACAGTGAAGTACATAGGATGTGGTGTTACGGTATGGGAGTGTTCTACATCTACATCTGCATGGACACTCCGCAAATCTCATTTAAGTGCCTGGCAGAGCGTTCATCGAACCATTCACAATTCTCTATTATTCCAAACTCGTACAGCGCGCGGAAAGAATGAACACCTATATCTTTCCGTACGAGCTCTGATTTCCCTTATTTTATCGTGGTGATTATTCCGCCCTATGTAGGTCAATGTCAACAAAATATTCTCGCATTCGGAGGAGAAAGTTGGTGGTTGGAATTTCGTGAGAAGATTCCGTCGCAACGAAAAACGCCTTCTTTTAATGATTTCCAGCCCAAATCCTGTATTATTTCTGTGACGCTACCCCCCATATTTCGCGATAATGCAAAACCTGCTGCCTTTCTTTGAACTTTTTCTGTGTACTCCGTCAGTCCTATCTGGTAAGGATCCCACACCGCGCAGCAGTATTCTAAAAGAGGACGGACAAGCGTAGTGTAGGCAGTCTCCTGAGTAGGTCTGTTACATTTTCTACGTGTCCTGCCAATAAACGCAGTCTTTGGTTAACCTTCCCCACAACATTTTCTATGTGTTCTTTCCAATTTAAGTTGTTTGTAATTGTAATACCTAGGTATTTTGTTGATGTTACGGCTTTTAGATTAGACTGATTTATCGTGTAACTGAAGTTTAACGAGTTCCTTTTAGCACTCATGTGGATGACCTCACACTTTTGGGTTATTTAGGGTCAACTGCCACTTTTCGCACCATTCAGATATTTGTTCTAAATCGTTTTGCAGTTTCTTTTGATCTTCTGATGACTTTACTAGTCGATAAACGACAGCGTCGTCTGCAAACAACCGCAGTCGGCTTCTCAGATTGCCTCCCAAATCGTTTATATAGATAAGGAACAGCAAAGGGCCTATAGCAATACCTTGGCGAACGCCTGAAATCACTTCTGATTTACTCGATGATTTTCCGTCAGTTACTACCAACTGTGACCTCTCTGATAGGAAATCGCAAATCCAGTCACATAACTGAGACGATATTCCATAAGCACGCAGTTTCACTACGAGCCGCTTGTGTGGTACAGTGTCAAAAGCCTTCCAGAAATCCAGAAATACGGAACCTATCTGAAATCCCTTGTCGATAGCACTCAGAACTAAATGTGAATAAAGAGCTAGTTGTGTTTCACAGGAACGATGTTTTCTAAACCCATGGTGACTGTGTGTCAATAGACCCTTTCCTTCGAGGTAATTCATGATGTTTGAAAACAATATTTGTTCTAAAATCCTGCTGCATATCGACGTTAACGATATGGGCCTGTAATTTAGTGGATTACTCCTACTACCTTTCTTGAATATTGGTGTGACCTGTGCAACTTCCCAATCTTTGGGTATTGTTCGTGGTTGCTTTGTGATTCCCTCATTTAACTTAATAAAATGCTAAATGGGAAAGGTTCAAATGGCTCTGAGCACTATGGGACTCAACATCTTAGGTCATAAGTCCCCTAGAACTTAGAACTACTTAAACCTAACTAACCTAAGGACATCACACACACCCATGCCCGAGGCAGGATTCGAACCTGCGACCGCAGCAGTCCCGCGGTTCCAGATTGCAGCGCCAGAACCGCTAGACCACCGCGGCCGGCAAAAATGGGAAAGGATATGAACACATTGTACAGCGTTGTGTACTGTGTACAATAGAAGAACAATGCGGAGACGATGATAGCTCGTATCAGCACTGCAATGTACGTGCATCTGTGAGGTAGTGGCTTGAGGACAATAACATTCCTGGAATAGACTGGCCTAGTCAAGAGTCCCGACATGAAGCCATCAAAACACCTTTGGTGTAAGTTTGAGCGTCGACTTCGCTCCAAACTCCACCGTCCAATAGCACTACCTTCTCCAGTTTCGGCTTTTGAGGAAGAATGATGATGATGATTATGTTTGGTTTGTGGGGGCGCTCAACTGCGCGTTTATCAGCGCCCGTAAAATATTCCCAACCTTTACTCAGTCCAATCCCGCCCGTTACATGAATGATGATGAAATGATGAGGGCAACACAAACACCCAGTCCCCAGGCGGAGAAAATCCCCAACCCAGCCGGGAATCGAACCCGGGACCCCGTGATCCAGAGGCAGCAACGCTAGCCACTAGATCACGAGCTGCGGACGTTTGAGGAATAATGGGCTTTATCGCTCCACAGACGTTGAGACACATTACTGGAAATGTCAGCAGCAGAGTTCACACCATGAAAAAGGTGAAGGGGGGACACACCACTAATAGGTGTCCGGAGGCTTTTGATCAAATAGTATATTAATGGAACCAGTAGTGAGTTTTTTGTATTTAGGGCAGTTGAAGACGACTACAGTACGGACAGGAAGAAAAATAAATAGAACTCTAAAATGGTTTGGAGCGCTTTTGATAAACTAAATCAAACTTTCAGAGACTACGAAACGTCTACATTCGGTGTCTCTTATAGTGTTTGTGCTATGCGGTCAGACATGGACTTTAACGAAACAGGAAAACAGCAAGTGGATCAGTAAAGAGCATTATTGGTAGACATAATTACGACAGTAAATAAAATTAAGTACAGATCGGTGTTATATCTGGTCAAGGAAGCGGACTGACGTAGAACTAAACAAAGTCTTCGCTGCATTCCTTCACTTTTCTGTTTGCCGTATAGCCATTTTCATTTTTTCCTTGCATTTAGTATTACAAGGCACAGTGGAGTTAGTTTTACTTCACTTTCCATCAGATTTTAGTGGTTCCATGTACTTTGAGTGTCTTCGCATTCCTTTGCAGAACGGTGTGTGTAGGCCTACCCATAGCGCGACTCGGGCCAAGGAGCTTGTCTTTTACGGGTAAGGTTCTTACCGGCTGAGCTATCCAGCTACAGTTGACGGCCTATGAATCGAAAGTCTCTCCTGAACAGTTCTTTTTGTCAGAGCGTTTCCCTACGAACGGCAAGACCATCCGTGGTTCGAGTACTCGTCAGTCACACAGTTTTAATCTGTCAGAAAAGTTTTTCAACAGACCACACTCTGAGCAGTTACTGCTGGCGAATGTTCAAATACACAGCCCAATGTGTGCACGCATGTAGAGACGAGGTTGATTCAGAATTGCTTGAAGGTCAGATTTTTGTATCCAGCGGCGCTTAGAACGAGTGCGATTTGTATCATTCCCGGAGGGGAAAGTGCGAAGAGTCTGCGACTGCTCTCTATTACATTTCAGCAGCTGTCCCGCGAATTTCACTTTGCACCTATCTGGCATTGCCACAAGCCGTTACGTAACAACGGAACGGCGTGCTGACTTTCTTTGTTTGCACGCTGCTAGCGGTACGCCGCTCCGAGCGAGGGAGGAATTCCACGGGGTTGTGCCTTACATAAACACGGTGGTCATCGGAAATCGTTTAAGCAGATCCCTTCAAGAGCGTCAATACAGGAACGTTCATAGTCTCTGGTCAATACGCTCGTTCGAGAAGGTACCGATCTCGAGATACGCTTGTTACCCTTCCAATGTAAACTAGGTGTGACATCAATGATTTCAAACACAAACTCTCACAGAAAGAGTTCGTTTCTGAGGTCCGTGCAACAAGAGTAATTTGGTGAATAATAACAACAGTGAGATTCTTTATCAAAGAAGTAGCGAGATGATATGGTGCATCGCGTCGTTTAATATTTCACGTTTAAAACTCTATTACTAACAACACTTAACGTGTTTCCTGTCCTTCCATGGTTTCTGTAGGTTTTCCCACCTTCTAGAAAGCTATTTTATATTTTGTGCTCATGCGCTTTACGTATACTGTGAGAAATGCCAATATGTAAATTAAATAATACGTAAATAGATTGTTTCTCCTTCGCGGTGAGTTATGTTTTTGTTTTATGCGTTCTCGCCCTTAGACCGCCCTCTGGGAAAGAATTATCACCGCTTGTGGTACATCTCTCCGGAAAACATGTTCGGCGATTTCCTTTACTCCCAGCTAACACCATTTGATCAAAGCACTCGGGACTCTTTCCCAACGCCCGCCGATTTTCCGCAAAGTTCGCGTTAAAGTTCTCTGACCCGCAAGACGTCTCGTTTCCGTGTCTCGTTCCTTCGGTTGCAGCGACAGACTGTCGGAGCCACCGGGCATTTGTCTTCCACCAACCTCTTTCGAACACTCCGAATGGCTTCCCGTCGCTAGTAAGATCCAACCCTTCTCCAAGACTGGCTTACTACGTAAAATCATATCTTAGATTATAGCCAAATTGTTTGCCAGGCATTAACTCTCGTAGTCATTTGCTTAGTTCCCACTTGAGCTAGTAATCCTTTTTGAAACACACTCCTGCCCTCCATTGTCGTTGATCCCATCGTAATGAAGCGATGTGACGGAAATCCTGACCGTTAGCCAGACTTGAGATGAACGGGAGTAGACTTCTGGTCACGTTCCACTTGGGCCATGCTTTTTTCTGCATACATTCTAATGTTTTGGTTAAATCTCCCACTAGAACTCTTAGGATTTGGAACGAAGAGATAGAAGAAGCTATAGAAACGAAAAATAAAGCATATAGGGAGTTCTTACAGAAAAAGACTGAGGAAGCCCAAGAAAAATGTAGTGAAATCAGAACTAAAAAAAGAAGAAGGTAAGCACATAAATTTTCATATTATACATTTATAAGCAGAATATAAACTGATCAGACAGGTAAACGGAACAGACAAGGATAGTGTAAACATAAATGCCATTTCCTCAAAAGACGGGATAAATCGCTATATGAAATTATGGTACAATCCTAATCTAGAAGAGCTAACGGAAGAGAAAGCAGTGGGAGGATCGCATCTAATATATTTGACAGGATTAAAACAGGCATTGCAAATAAAACAAAAAAATAGAAAAGCATCTGGATTCGATGGAATTAACTCAGAGCTGATAAATTACAGTGGAACATTTGCGTAATTCAGAATGCGCCACATACAGGTAACAATTATTGGACTATGTAAAATAAAATCGTCATAACTTCTAAAGTGTTTGCGTTAGGACGTTCAAACTGCATGGTTGTCCGCGGGTCAAGATGGGAATTAGTATGGTTAGGTTTAGCGACGAAGCCCACTTTGCCGGCCGCTGTGGCCGAGCGCTTCTAGGCGCTTCAGTTCGGAACCGCGCTGCTGCTACGGTCGCAGGTTCGAATCCTGCCTCGGGCATGGATATGTGTGATGTCCTTAGGTTAGTTAGGTTTAAGTAGTTCTATATCTAGGGAACTGGTGACCTCAGATGTTAAGACCCATAGTGCTTAGAGCCATTTGAACCATTTGAAGCCCACTTTCATTTGGATGGGTTCATCAGTAAGCAAAATCGACGCATTTCGGGCTCTGAGAATCCGCATTTCGCGTTCGAGAAGTCTCTTCACCATCAACGGATGACTGTGTGGCGTGCAATGTCCAGTAAGGAATAATCGGTGCGATATTCCTTGATGGCACGGTGACTACCGAATGGTACGTGAAGCTTTTGGAAGGTGATTTCATCCTCATTATCCAAAGTGATGCTGAATTCGACAAGATGTGATTCACGCAAGACGCAGCTCGACCCCTTCGAAGCAGGAGAGTGTTTGATGTCCTGGAGGAGCACTTTGGGGACCGCATTCTGTCTCTGGGATACCAAGAGGCCACTGGCATAGGCCTCGATTGGCCTACATATTCTCCAGGTCTGAACACATGCGGCTCCTTTTTGTGGGACTATATTAAAGACAATGTGCACAGCAATAACCCCAAAACCACTGCTGAGCTGAAAACAGGAGGTCATCGACAGCATCGATGTTCCGACACTTCAGTGGGTCGTGCAGAATTTCGCTATTCGTCTGCGCCACATCATCGCCAATGATGGCAGCCATATCGAACATGTCAACCTAAATCCGAATGTCTATAGTGAAGTTTACATATTGAATAAAGTGTGTGCATGCTCTAATTTGTAACTAATTTACGTTTTTTTTTCATGTGGTTCAACCATTGTCACCCTGTATATAACATGTGTTGGCATACAGGTGAAATACCAGAGGAATGGAGGTGCGCTAACGTTATTTCACTGTTTAAAAAAAGAGGCGTAAGTAAAACATCTAATTACAGGGGAATCAGTCTTCTGAATGCTTCTTATAAAATCTACAGCAATTAATGAAATGCTTCGAAACGTCTCTGATTCAATTTTATTAGAATATCAGGCAGGCATCCGTAAAGGGAGATATTGTGTCGACTATGCTTTTACTCTGAAACAAATTATACCAGAAAAAGACGAGAATTAGGTTTCGAAACACACCTAGCGTTTATCGACCTTGAGAAGGCATTTGACCGCATCCACGGAAAAACTCTGGTTCAATAATGGAGAAAAGAGGTTTGTCCAGATACGTAGTAAAAGTATACCCAGGGTTATTAGAAAACACTAAACTAAGAGTAGATATTAGCAAAGAGTTGCATCAGAAATGGTGCTAAAGCAGGGAGTAGAGCAAGGCTGTAGTATGTGACCAGTTCTGTTCAACATCTATATCGACGACCTGGCCGGGGAATGGATGATAGAATACCTCAAGATGTAGGAACTGGGTCAGAAAAATTTCTAAATAAAATGCTTTTTGCCGAGAACCAGGTAATCATACAGGGCAGTGAGGACAAATTACAAATAGCGGTAGACAGATATATAAGCCCCATTTACTATCTACAGATACCTACAACAAGAACGAAAACAATGGTGTTTTTAGGAAAGTACCTTATAAGGATTAAGATAGTCATCAACAACATAATAATAGAACAGGTTTCTCATTTCCAGTATCTAGGATGTGACATAACTTTTGAAGAAGAGAAAGACAAAAATAAGAAAATCAACACCTATCAACATATATGTAGCACGATAAAGAACAACATTGAAGGGTAAAACTATAACAGAAACCCTAATTAAATTTTGTAAAATTGTGGCACAATCCATAGTACTATATCAACCAGAAAGGTGGACATTAAAATCAAAAGACCTAAGGCACCTTGAAACATAAAAATTATGTTCCTTAGACCATGGAAAACAGAATAAGAAATGAAGAAATATAGAAAGAACTGGGTTTACAGCCATTAACTGAAAAAATAATTCAACGAAAGCACGATTGAAAGACTATGTGTTGTGTATGTCAAGCAGTGGAATACAATCCTATTGGAAGAATAAGTGTGGGAAGGCCGAGGAAGAGATGGTGAAGGCCTTAACTGGTCATAAGGCCTAATCCTGGACTGGCAGAAGAAGAAGCAGAAGTCAAGCGTCCTATTTCCTGTTCCTAGAACCACCTGCTAACCGCCCGCAAGAGAACACGGGATTCACTTAGCCGGCTGCCTTCGGGAAGCTTCAGGTCCAGAGTGGTCCACAACTGGTAAAACTGGTACCGCTTACTGGTTGCAGCGCGTAGAAATTTACTGTAGTTGCAGTCATGAAACAAAATTACAATCGAGCATCCTCCTGGAGACATGTAAACGATGTGTCGTAGAGCTGCAAGTTCAATAGTTTCTAGGTTACGGTCTGTAGACAGGGACGACATTCACATAGGACGCCAGTTGTCGTATCTAACAGGAATATGAGTCTGCAAATTTGAAATGTCTCTTGACAAAAAACCGAAACAGCCTGTTACTCTGCGGTTTATTTTAACCGAGGGAGGTGACACAGTGGCGTTCAAACCCCCATCCAAAGAACAGATTTAGATTTTCCCTTGTTTTTCCAAGTCACGTGAGGTAAATGCCCAGATGATTCCTTTGGAAAGGTCGCAGCGAATTTCCTTCTCCATCTTTCGCCAGTTGTTTTGCGTATTGGTTGACCCCATCATAAACGTTAAATCATATGCTTCCTTTTTTCCAGGTTGTTTTATTCTATGTATAAAAGACACACTCTACATAAATGAAAAACTTAATAAAGCATGAAAGAAAATAATTGTCTACAACTAAAAATAACGCCGAACAAAGCATTTTTCAAGATATTGCAACATAAGCTTGAAGATGAACAGACCTTTAGATACTAATGAATAATAACGTAGTGTTGTTGGTACGATGATATCGAGCCCCAGTTTCCTCATCTATATGGACAGATGTTTGTGCTCATTGGCACTCTTCCTTTAGGAAGTATAAATGCTGCCTCGATTTGGAAATTGTGAGTAAAGATTATCGTAGCAAATACCCGTAGAGAACAGAAGTTTTGTTTTCTGTTGCTCAAGTCAATAGGAAAAGTTTTTAAAAAATGGTTCAAATGGCTCTGAGCACTACGGGACTTAACTGCTGAGGTCATCAGTCCCCTAGAACTTAGAACCACTTAAACCTAACTAACCTAAGGACATCACACACATCCATGACCGAGGCAGGATTCGAACCTGCGACAGTAACGGTCGCGCGGTTCCAGACTGAAGCGCCTAGAACCGCTCGGCCACTTTGGCCAGCGAAAGTTAAAACATTAGACCCGGTATCAGCACATACATCAGTAAGACCACATTGCTTTAAATTTATTGCACCACCGATATTCCAACCAGCTACATCCAGACCGAAACCTACTATAGTCTGTCTGTAAACTGAAGAGCGAGCAGCGCTTTTGGTGGGGGAAGTGGCCTTTCCCGGAAGAACGCTGCCACAGGCCTACAGGGGCACCCAAAATCTGTTGCCCGTTATCTGTCTAGAGGTGTAGATCGGCGTGCAGTGATATACCTCGTTTCTGTTCGTATGATCTTAGTTGCCAGTGTCAGTCAGTTAACTTTGTATAATTGCTGGTATACTTCGATTTCCGGAAGTGATGGATAATCGTCTAGCATTGCAAGAAAATGTGCAGAATACGAAGAAGTGGAGGTATTTGAGGAGTAACGAGCGTTCGATCGTCTCTAATGTTATTACAGCGTGTGTTAAAGAGGCGACCAAAGAAGAACTGTTGGCTAATATTACCAGTCCCAATCAAAGGGTTGCAATTTATGCAAACGTTAGCCTTGTCCAATAGGACGCATAAGGAAGGAACGCGAAAATAAGCCGCATGGTTTAGTGGAATCGCCGCGATGGAAAACTATATAATAATATTGGGAGGAAACTGATCTCTATACACAGTTTCAAAATCACGTAAAACCTTTGATGCTTATGGAACATTAAATCTCTATCTCGGTCACTATTCACCTGATACTGAGACATATTGCTTGAAATTTGTGCGCAATAGCTATTGTAAACACTGCTGAAATTTTCTTCGAAACATGTACATCGATTCTGGACTTCTAAGCAAAAAGCTTGACATACGAGATGCGTTCACGTATTTTTTGGTAAGAACTTTATTTGTTAGTCTACAGCAATGTTACCCTCTTCAAAATATTCCCCATTACATACTATATACTTGTGCCAGTGCTTTTTCCAATTCCCGAAATTCTTTAGGAACTGTTTCTTCGGAGTTGTTAATAGGTCTCTTAACTGTGCTTTTTTAATCTCATCCATGCTTGTGAAACCGCTGTTTTTTAAGGCCTGCTTTGAAATGTTTATATCACTTGTATGCCCTTGGTTCACTTATAACAGGTTCACCAAAAGCAACATTTAACATTTCTAAAAATTTCATACACTTCATTCCATTCCTATAACAAAATTTAATACAGATATTCTAATCTATTTTCATACAAAACAAATAATCGTTGATGCTACCAAAACACATGTAACCTTTTTGACAGCTGACAACGGAGTAAATACCCAATATGCATAACATTGTACACATACTTTAGAGACATGTTTACTAAGACAGTGACAAAAAAGTAGTGCAAATTGTACTAATACAACACGTTAAATTATAAATTTCTGCTTACTTCTTAAACACTCTCCGTGTTGCAAAAATTGTTAAGTTTCAATGCAGTCCTTCAAAGAAAACTTCTACGTTTTAGTAGAAACACAAAGTAAGAACAAGCCTCAAATTCTACAGATTGATTGCATTATATGGGGTTCGTTTTACGAATAGCAATAGAGGAACATGCAATACATTCACATGAACAGGCATTCGGTTCTATGTTTGTCGTATAATCGTGACTCCCATTCTTATCTTAATATTGTTTATAATGTTGTGTTTCGGAAGAAGGTATCGTTTTTTGTATTCCTTATGGCCTTAATACATTTGTCTGAAACTGAACGCAGCCGAGACGTATCTGTACACGGCACCGCCACAGATTTAAAGCGCGCGCCGCGGCAGGGGCGGTATTACGTTGTGAAACAGCCTGTAGAAGCGCCCTGTGACGTAGCCGGGTAGGCAGAGTGGGGGGGACTCGCTCGCTCTTCAGTTTACCGACAGACTATACGCCACTACGCTTCATCAGCCTCGGATAGGCGAATGAGTAGGCCGTAAACAACTTTAAAATCGCTGTCAGTATTCTGACTACGAAATTGCTCGTCTGCAACTCGCTACTGCTGCCCGCGCAAAATTAATTGATTCACATCTATGTCTCAACTCAATCGTCTTAAATCAGTTCTTCAAAATTTGTTAAGCGTGTCGCGCAAACTGATTGTTGACGAAAGTTACCGTGGTCTTCCGCACACTGAGCGAGGTGGAGTAGTAGTATAAAGCACTGTACTGTTCCTCGGATGTCCAGACAACCAAGTTTAGGTTTTTCGTGATTTCCCTAAAGTACTTAAGGCAAGTGCCAACCCTCCCTCCCTCTCCGGATAGCCGTATGCGTTAGCACGGCGCTTCCGGGATTCGGGCAGGCGGCGGCCCCGGATCGGATCCGTCCGGTGGATTATCGGCGAAGGCCGGTGTGGCAGTTAGCCTGGATGTGGGTTTAGGAGGTTTTCCACATCCGACTAGGTGCATACCGGCCTGGTACTCGCATCCAGCCTCAGTTACACGATTCGCAAACATTTCGCAGAAGTTTTCACACGGGTAACACTAGACGCAAACAGGTCGGATAAACAGTTTGCGTCCCTCGAGATGGAGCGGATGGAGGGGGAGGGGGTGAGGGGAGGGAGGGGGGTATTCGGCCATCGTACACTACTAATTTTGCCAAATACGGATCAGCATGCCGACCTCATGTAGATGCGAAATAAAGGCCAAAATAAAGAAGACTTCAGACAAATGTCTGCGTGGTTCCTTTCAAAGGGTTGGGTTGTTTTGGGGAAGGAGACCAGACAGCGAGGTCATCGGTCTCATCGGATTATGGAAGGACGGGGAAGGAAGTCGGCCGTGCCCTTTGAAAGGAACCATCCCGGCATTTGCCTGGATCGATTTAGGGAAATCACGGAAAACCTAAATCAGGATGGCCGGACGCGGGATTGAAC
Source organism: Schistocerca nitens (assembly GCF_023898315.1). Lineage (NCBI taxonomy): Eukaryota > Metazoa > Arthropoda > Insecta > Orthoptera > Acrididae > Schistocerca > Schistocerca nitens. Next base: position 308,807,374 of record NC_064615.1, on the reverse strand, counting down.
CGTCGTCCTCCCGAATGTCCTTTGAAAGGAAATGGCCAGTTTATTTCCGCAATCTTCCTCGCTCCGAGGTTGAATTCGTTGTCGATGGTGCGTTACACTCTTCCGTGGCTCTTCGAAGATTTCTGACTAACCGTTCGTGCAATTTTTGTTTGAAAGGTGCAATGTGTAGTTTTGTTTGTTACACTTATATGGGAAATTCTATGAAACTTACTTAACAGCCAATACAATTTCATGGCAGCAAATAAATAAAAAGCCGAAGGGAGAAGGCCAGGCGGTAAGGAGAATAAGGTAGCAGCTCCCAACCCACGTTGCCTATAGCTTACATCGTTAGTTGTGCAACGTGAGATCGAGCATTGTCTTGAAGGACGTCTTTCCTCTGCCGTCCCGGACATTTCGCTTCAGCGAGGGCCTGGTTTAGTTTCAGCCATATCTAACTGGTATCGGGTGTTGATAGTGTGCAGGTCCTCCAAAAAATCACAGGACCATATGTAATCTAAAAGACCTTACCAGGCGATGGTTACGTTTTCAATTACTTATGGACAGGCTATTCAGCGCGATTCCTCTGAATACATTGACACCTAGACTCTCGCTCAAAATCATGTCCAGCTTTCATCGCATCTTAAAATCCGGTCCAGAAATGCCTCACCTCCGCTACTGAAACGATTTTTGGGTTTGGTACAAATGCTAAATGTCTGCCGTCAATGATGGAGGTTGCCCTAAGCTCTGTGGAAAACTCACCTTACACTAGGCTTATGGTAGTTCACATTGTTTTGAATGATGGAGTGAGTAGTGCCAACATTTATTCGACGTTCTTCAGCAACTTGTTCGATTGAATTCATTGCTGTTTTTGTATAAGTGAATCACTGTACGCTTGCAACGCCGATATCGATACTTCTATCGGAAGGTCACAACGATCCTTCTCGGTGATTCTTCTGCGGCCATTTAAAAACTTTGTACCCCATTGTATGAACTTATACTGTTCATGCAACTACTGCCATATTGTTTGTTCAACCAAAAATTGTTTCTGATGCTCTTATACTTTCAAAAAGTAACGACTTTCTTCGAGCGGACACGTCGGCATAACTAAGACCTAAGCGGTATATTTACATAAATATTAATCAAACAAAGACTTAACAGCCTTACTGAAATGTACGAGTATTCGCACTTGCGAACATTGCCAACCATCAGCTATATAACGAAATGATGACAACGAAAATTTGTCCCGGACCGGGCAACGAACCCGGATTTCCCGCTTATGACGAACGGTAGCCTTAACGTTAGACTATCCGAACACGACTCACGGCAAGACCCAAAGTTTCATACGTCAACCATGTGTCTAAATCCTGCAGTCACACATTCATTACGGATATTCCCGTCCGGGGGAGACATTTTAATTGAAGGTAGGTTGCCCGGTATTGGTGGATAAATACGACATTGCAGTGCCTTTTCAGAAGTGCGATACTATGCTCCTTAGGACATGCATGTCAGAAGGAATTTTACATCGCACTTCCGTTTCAATTCCCTACTTTAGCTGTTCACTTCACTGTGTATATTTGTGTTTTTGATTATTGAATGGGCCTCGTATATTGTGTCTGTTCGCAGATGAATGCTTCTTGTGCAATGCGAGAAACCGCTTTTAATAAAGTATGACGCAGAGTGGGATCTGCAATTTCGCGGTTGTGACGCAACATGGAAATGCGTCCCTGAAATTTTAATTTCTAGTTAGCATTTCATAATACAACTACAAGGGCCAACGACAATAAGGGATGCTTAATTTAAAATATATATTACAAGTTTCCAGAAACTTTCCAGAATGTTTCTGTACAGTATCTTGACGAACGATCTAATCGTCTGCATTCTTTTACAATGCATCAATGTGGGAAACTTTACACTCTGTCACACAACAGTCAATACAGAAACCATTAAATAGACAAATTATGAATTTCAAAAGAAGAAACAGCATGAAGTCAGAATATATTGTAACGAGTGAACTGCAATTGAACATACTTGGCTCTAGTACACTTTGGCTTTATGAAACTAGAACAGTGTGGAGAATTATGCATATAGCGACATGAAATACGTGCGTGGGCTTTAACTGCTAACAGTACAAATCTAGTTTGCGACCTCGTTGTACGGAATGCCTCATAGGTTTCCGTCTCAAATCACGGAAATACCTTTCACTGCCTTACTGCCTCCGTCATGCGTTCTGTAATTAGAAGGTAGCTTCTGACACAGTCCATGTAATTAAAACGTGAAATATTATTACCGGTGTTCTGTGGAAGACTTTACACAACAGGCTGTGTCGCGATCCTGTCGTGGTCCGCAGCTCGTGGTCGTGCGGTAGCGTTCTCGCGTCCCGTTCCCGGGTTCGATTCCCGGCGGGGTCAGGTTTTCTCTGCCTCGTGATGACTGGGTGTTGTGTGCTGCCCTTAGGTTAGTTAGGTTTAAGTAGTTCTAAGTGACTGATGACCATAGATGTTAAGTCCCATAGTGCTCAGAGCCATTTGAACAATTTTTTTTTAATCCTGTCATGAAGACAATAACGTGGCGATACACCCACTGCAATGCGTGTGACTTACGATGTGCACAACCGCTCATCGATGCGATCTTTGAACGCGAAAGAATTTTGTTTCGAGTTCCGTCGGAATTCTGTTGGTATGAAAATTCCTCATTGTAACCTGAAACACTTGTCAACTACCGTACTTCACTCTTGTACAGAAGTACGGCTTTTGCAGATGATGTTGGAGACATGGCTTCCGGTGAGGAGCATTAGGGTAAATATGAAACCGAGTGAATGCACTCAGATAGCCGTTCTATCTGTCACATAAAACTTAAATTTTTTAGTCATTTATATATCCACCGATCGCGTGTACTCACAAGAAGTTACGGTGACATCCGACCATGTATTCTGAGTGCTTCACTTTTTTATTTTTTATTTTTATTTTTTTTATTGGTCAGTCAGTGCATATTTTCATTTATTACGACTTTTCTCTTCTTGCCATAATAGGATCAAAGCGCAGAATTTGTAAAACAATTTTCATTGTCGGTCAGTTGAAATATAATCTATGCCTCACTTGCGTGTCAACTGAGACTGAACTTCACAGATGATATTTCTTGAGCAGATATTGCAGTACCTGACAAATCGCGTTAAATGAAATTATATTAAACGATCTAGACGGCGTCATTCGCAAAAATTCATAATTCTTGTAGATTCATTTAGTAAGAGCGTGGTCGGCATCACACACAGATAGTAAAGGATATCGCATTTGTTCTTTCACAGCCCACTAAGGGAAAAGTTTGTCATACATGGAATGTTCATAAATCATTAGTTTATTTTGAATTCTTGACTGAGATTTGTACGTGTTTACCGACAATTTGAATGCACAGAACATATTACAGATTTATCAGAGATGTGTGATGTCGAATAGCAAACGTTGATTCATCGACAAAAATGAAGATTGGGTACTGCAGGAGGGCAATGATCAGAAGCGCCGCAGCAGGCTTTGAAGCGAATGAAAAAGGGAAAAAGTAGCACACGTACTGGAATTACCCTCACAGCCATCTGACGCTGATCCTATTGAAAATGTATGGTCTTATATAAAAAAGAAACTGTAAGCTAAAAAAGATCTTCAATTTGAAACAACTGTCAACTCAAATTCGGCGCACTTGAATACGCGGAAACTTAGTTTCAACCATGCCTCGGGGATGCCAAACAATTACCGACACTACCGGTGACTGAATGTATTATTAATTGTATTTTCATTTTTCTTTGGCTCAATTACCATGTATAAATGGTTCAAATGGCTCTAAGTACTATGGGGCTTAACATCTGAGGTCATCAGTCCCCTAGACTTAGAACTACTTATACCTAACTAATCTAAGGACAGCACACACATCCACGCCCGAGGCAGGATTCGAACCTGCGACCGTAGCAGGCCCGCGGTTCCGGGCTGAAGCGCCTAGAACCGCTCGGCCACAGCGGCTGGTTATCATTTATAGATGTTAGTTTGTTGTCAGATAAATTTTTCTTCGGATTGACCCGACTACGATCTTACTTAACGGACTGTATTCCGTTATTAATGTGTTCCCTTTGATGTTAACGGTGTGTAACAGGATCCATGCAACAAAAACCGTAGGACGTGCAATAGGTACACCAGCGAAGCCCTGGGTCTGCTCATAAGCGACGCGCGCTCGCACCCTGTTGCTGCAGCTATGCATCAAATTGTGCCATTATCCTTCTTGTGGATTTCAAAAGCTGTTCGTCTATCATCAGACGGTAAAGACAGTGATTTTCATATTCTACGTTGTTTCAGCTTTTGTGAACGCCGATAGCAATGTGTCCCGTCGACGGATTTCGTATACGCTTACTGATAATACCAAGCTGACATAGTTACAAGAAGGAGGAAGCGGTGACGTCGTTTGAAGAACCGTATCCGTGCTCAATGCTTGTGACCGCCGTCGCGTGAGAGAAGTTCTCCGTCCTGTTGCCTTATGTAATGACACCCCGTGCGGGAGGGATGTGCCACGGGCACTGTGCCGAAAGATCGGGAAATCTCCAGTTCAGCGGGTCCGCAGCGGGTTGGCGAGCGGCGCACCCAAGGCCGCGCCTGGGCTCGATCCCGCGGCCTCGGAGTGTGACGTCACCGGCGAGGCGAGCCGGACCGCCGCCCAGCCGTGCCACCCCCCGCTTTGTCGCTGCGGCGGCAAGCCTTTTCCTGCTTCCCGCGACGCGCCAAGGGCACCCTATGCAAAACAGCCGTTATCTGTGCAGCAGAATTCCAAAGGAGAGAACCCATAAAGAACACACAAGCTCGCACTGTGACACCAGCCAGAAATATACTCACTCGTTACGCCGTGTCACATTGCTCTTCAAATTCAAGTATCGAAGGTCGAGTACAATTTCAGCAGGCTTCCGTCTTTTTGGTTACTCGTCCTCACGGAAACACACACAAAACCACGGTGTCTGAGGAAGATCAACAACTAACCAAAGACTGCGTTTTATTGGCAGAACACTTAGAAAATGTAACAGATCTACTAAAGAGACTGCTTACACTACGCTTGTGCGTCCTCTTTTGGAATACTGAGACGCGATATTGGATCCTTACCAGATAGGATTGACGGAGTACATCGAGAAAGTTCATTGAAGAGCAGCACGTGTTCTGTTATCGAGAAAGAGGAGACAGTGTGTCACGGACACGATACAGGATTTGGGGTGGACATCATTAAAACAAAGGCGTTTTCGTTGCGGCGTGATCTTCTCACGAAATTTCAATCAGCAACTTTCTCCTCCGAATGCGAAAATATTTTATTGGCGCCGACTTACATAGAGGAAAAAGATCATTATAATAAAATAAGGGAAATCAGAGCCTGCATGGAAAGATGTAGGTGTTCGTTTTTTTCGGTGCTTTACGAGATTGGAATAATAGAGAATTATTTTGAAGTTGGTTCGATGAACCCTCTGACAGGCACTTAAATATGATTTTCGGAATATCCATGTAGATGTAGATACTAGAAACAACTGAGGCGGCACTACAATAATAATATTTTGGATTCTCCCTCTCCTTCAGTATTTGCTTTCGGTATTTATCCAATGACGACGGTCCATCAATGTATTCATGAAGATTTTTACCCAGTAACTCCACCTCTCCGGAAAAGCGCAGGAAAATAACCATTCGATGGTGTTCTGCCTTCCAGGAATAGAAACCTGAAGATTATTCAATTAGAGGGGCCGAAACGTCGAACATTGGAGAAGTTTGAGGAGGAACGTGGCGTGCGCAAGGATGGCAAGTAGTGGCACTTGTTCTCTCTCCCTTCCCCCCCTCCTGCCCCCATCCCCCCCCCCTCCGCAATCACTCTCCTACTAGAATCTGGAGAACAAAACTTTTATTCATGTATTGAGTGGATAACCATAAATTCTCTGGGACATCATAAGTTTTCAATGTCACCTATAAAATTTAGTTCTTGTGTTATGACATGTCTCCCTGACGACTTCATTTATATAAAAAATGGCAGTATTGCTGCCACCCGAAAAAGTTTCTGTGGACGCCCATGGAATATGACGCGACGGAGCGACTCAGATTTTATCATCAGTGGCAACTTTCACGTAATCCTGCAGGCTCACATCCTGGTCGATCGTCTCAGCAGCTTGAATGAGTGCTCCCAAATTTTGGTACGAAAAATAACCCAAAATATCACAGAACCACCTCCGGACTCAACTACAACCTCCACACACTGCGGATTTAACGCTTAAATGGGTGTCGCCAGTGCAGCCCCACACTGTGTGTGATTTGTACAGACAAAATCAACATGTTTATAAACACATTATGGCTATTAATTTCTTCTCAAGGAACATTCATTTTCTTGGGAAATAGGAATTCATTTGTTGTAAAGATGATTGAATCTGCATTTAAAAGGATAATGTTTCATTTAGAAGTTAGCGGTTTTCATTTTTCGTGAAAAATCAGTAATCCACGTACAGCTAAGGTGACATCTTCATACAGAGATATGGCAGCAGCGAAACATTTTTGTGGGAGAACACAAGTTACAGTTGTTGTGAATAGTGAACCTACACACAGCGGCAACAGATAAACGATTCTGTATACAGCAGAGGTTCTAAAGAATGACGACCTCTAAGCGTCTGCTGAAAGTGAAGAAAGAACTTGCTCTATTTGCTCCGTTATGCAAGATTAAATGCGCAAATTTCTCCAGATTGTGAATACTGATTGGCCCGGTCAGTACTGTCTCTCTTGGAGTCTGTAATCAACGCTTATGAAACGACGGATCGCAGCACAGGCTTGTCACGCCGGAAAGCGTTCACTTTCTCCATTTCTTGCTCTGAACAATCGCTGCCGGCCACCGATATTGAAACCGCAACCTTTAGCGAACAGGCCCACAAGGCAACACGACTCCTCGTGGAAAACTCTGGAACTACCGAGAAAAGCTAATAATTTTGTTACGCGAAAGAAGCAGGCGCCGCCCCCCGTACAATTGATACTCTACCAGACTTACTTCCTATTCGATCAGAGGCTTTTGCGGCAAAACTGGAACATTAATTTCCGTTTACCGTATTTTCTTTTCGTGTGGTTCATTTGCAGACTGTATGGCTGCAACATGTTGATCTTGTAAATATTTAATAACAGACCTGAGTTACAACGCAAGTATTCATGTGCACTATACAGGGGCCGGCCGCTGTGTGCGAGCGGTTCTAGGCGCATGCCCAACCACGCGACAGCTACGGTCGCGGGTACGAATCCTGCCTCGGGCATGGATGTGTGTGATGTCCTTAGGTTAGTTAGGTTTACGTAGTACTAAGTTCTAGGGCACTGATGACCTCGGATGTTAAGTCCCATAGTGCTCAGAGCCATTTGAGCCACTCGAACAGTTTTGAGCACTAAACAGGCTTCTGCAGGTATTCACCTCAACTATAAATATCAGTAGCAACATAATTTCCCTCATTCTTTTTTTTTTTTTTAAGTTGGCGTAATTTCATCACAGAGCTGCGTTTCCCTGTGAAGTGTGGTAATGCGACAACTGCGTCTAACATTGTAGCACGTACAGACATTTAAAAAATATAATACACGTAAATCGGGTGATTCAAAAAGAAAGAACAGGTTTCAGTTGTTTATCACAGACAAACTGTAGAAGATGGAAACCCATTGGGCATGCCACTGGATACAGGGACTTTCAGTTGACAGATATGCGCTGTTTGTCTGTAGCGACGTGGCGACTACACCACGAGAGAAATCACTTTGTATGTTGAAATTTTCACTTCAGTTCGTTGCTTACTCGTAAGTGCAGCGTGAATTTCGCCGTCGATTCAGAAAGAAGCCGCCACTGCGCTAGTAGACTGATGAATAGTAGTAGTAGTACTGCGGTCACGAGTGGCCTACCGGATGCGGATAGGAGGGGCGTGGGGTCAGCACACCGCTCTCCCGCTCGTTATGATGGTATTCTTGACCGAAGCCGCTACTATTTGGTCGAGTAGCTCCTCAATTGGCATCACGAGGCTGAGTGCACCCCGTAAAATGGCAACAGCGCATGCCGGCTTGGATGGTCACCCATCCAAGTGCCGACCACGCCCGACAGCGCTTAATTTCGGTGATCGCACGGGAACCGGTGTATCCACTGGGGCAAGACCGTTGCCAGTAGACTGATGACCGACTTATAAAATTCTTGGAAGTTGGTTGCATATGCAAAGGGAAGAGCACTGGTCGGCCTCGCACGTCTGGTGAAAATGTCGAGCGTATCCGAGATGCGTTCACACGGAAACCTCCCTAGTCCACAAGACGGGCAGGCCGGGAACTTCAACTTCCTCAAACAACGCCGTGGCATATTCTGAAACGACGCCAACGTGTGAAGCCTTACACGTTGCAGTTACTGCAACAGCTGCGTCCCAGGACCATAGCAGAAGGTACGAATAATAAATACATTTCAGTTCTGCAGCACATGGCCGAGGACACTTTTTCCGAATGATACATCTTTTCGGACGAATCGACGTTTCATACATCGGTTAAAGTAAACCACCATAATGTAAGAACTTGGGGGTTACAAAATCCTGGCGTAGTGGTCGAACACGAAAGAAACTAACCGAAACTGAATGTGTTTTTGCCGTTTCTTTTGACAAAGTTAAGGACCCTTCTCTTTTGCGTAGGGAACTGTGACTGGAATATCACACCTGGTCTTGCTGAACTGGTTGTTTCCTCAACTTCACGAAGATTCCAATGATTTCATTTTCATGCATGACGGCCCGCCGCCTCACTTGCACCTAGAGATGCGTCGTTATCTTAACAAAACAATCCCACAACCTTGGATCGGAAAAGGTGGACAACAAGATGATATTAATTGCTTTTTGGCATCCCAGGTCAGCAGAACTTACATCCTGCGTTATTTTTCTGTGGCGCATTGTGGAAGACAGAGTCTTTGCCCCACCTATTGCACTACCCTTCAAGAGCTGAGAATTCGAATTGTTGAAGTTGTCTATTCAATAAACAGGGTGAGGTTGATTCGAGCATGGAATGAATGTGTCTCGAGCAACGCACGACGCTCGTGTTGAGTGTATGGTATAGTGTCTGTGCAAGCATAAAACTTTGAACCTTCCTTTTTCCACTGATATAACTAATGTGTTTCTATCTTTCATAGTTCGTATGTAATAAACAACTGAAATATGTTTTTTTTTTCTTTTTGAATCGCTCTATATTTAGCGAATAAACTGGTTGTCAATTCTTCTCATGTAACAAATGTATCACATCTCCAAAACAAAGTTTCGTGACTTACTCTAACTTAAACAAATACAAAAAGAAAATCATTCACAAATTGTAACCCACGATATCCTGCGCCCTTTGTTTTTAAACATTTTCATTTTTCTTTTATTCTTATTACCCTCAAATTCGAATATCTTAGGTTAGGCCTAACTGCGATTGCTATGAATATCAGTTGAAGTACACATGTAACTCTAACCGGCCTCTTTCATTTACGTGTTCTACTGCTCACCTATATAATCAAATCTTCCACAGAACTAAGGACCCATTTACTAAAATAGCTTGCTTTTTCCCTTTGCTTTTCAAGTCGTCTAATGGTCTATACCTAGCACCTCCACCATCCACCTGAAGGACAGTAGCTGCTCCGCCTGGGACCATGCGTCATCACTGTGCCAAACAATGTTCCTCTCGCACTGTTCTGTACAGCCACCTCAGAACTCAGAGATGATTGGAAGACAAACCTTAGAATGTTTGCTATGATGAATCATCCGGGACGGGTAGTAGACAGATAGTGAAAGCGACTGATTACTGTTAATGCGTCGGCGGGTACGTAAATGATTCAAGCTGCAGTTCTCCGTCACAGGTAAAGCGGCTACCAGATTGCATTAGTATTGGTCATGTTTAGTGTTATTACCAGGCCAGGTGGGGTATATAAGTGGTGTGAGCAGCGACAGATGTTGAGTGATCACTGTGAAGGATACCTAGATGATACGTATACGTGTGAGGCAGCGTTATCAGCATCTGTGAATGGCATCATTGTAGGCGTCCATTTGCCCGGTCGGTCGAGTCGTGCAGTATCGAGATTTGGGGGGGATTCATGTGAGACAGTATAATCAGATGTTGAACTGCATAGGAATAGAAGGGCAATACATCGTCGTCAAGGTTCCAGTCAGCCATGTCTGTCCATCACAAGGGACGATCAGCTGTAGTGCACAAACAACATCGTAACCCAAAGAGATATGCACTACACCGCTCTAGGTGACAGTAACGTACAACACTGGCCGCCGTATTTTGTAATGTCCATCACGCCGAACATGTAAATCAGATGGATAAAACAGATACTAGAATATTATATCTCTCTATGATCACAATATTAGTTAAAGTTTTGATGTTGATCATAAATCATGTCCAGTGTATCATCAGCGACAAGCGACAATACTTTTGTTCGTTGAGAGTAAAATTACAATAAGGCACGAGAAACTGAATAAGTACGTGATGCATGCGAAACAATGTATCTCAAGAAAGAAGAAACAAATTGTAACGTAATGCTACATTGGTTCCAGTTCTATGTAGGAGGCTTCAAGACTAAATATAGTGACATTTTGAAACAACTTTTTTCATTGCGAGGAAAATGCTCCACTTCGCAATATTCCGGAGAAGTAAGACGCACAAAATCGTATATGCCATTGGAACTGTTTAGAACCATACAAAAACAACGTAACGCTACAACATAAAAATATGGCTTCATATCTAGAATTCTCCTCAAAAGCAATGACAGTTAAGCCTTCGAATCACATTTTAAAATTTTAATTTACGTCTTCTATTATTTGCTTTCTCCATAAATCGAATGATCTATATAACTATACCTCTTCGATACATACGTAAGACAGCACCAGCTGACGTCATACGTGGGAAACGTTCATTGACGATGCCCAAGAGGTTGATTTCATCCGTAAGACTGCCATAATTGACAGAGAGCTCCATCGTTTGAATGTAGACATCGCGGGACTGCAGGAGACGCGGCTTCCAGACGCGGGCTCTATCAGGGAGGATAATTACACATTCTTCTTGCAGGGGAAGTCTCAAGACGAGCCACGACTTCATGGCGTAGGATTTGCTGTTAAAAACGCCCTCCTGGACTGTACTGTGCCACCATCCGGTGGAACAGAGCGAATTATTGATTTGAAAATATGCTCCTCAAGTGGCACTGTCAACATCCTAAATGTGTACGCTCCTACCTTATCATCCAGCATGGAAGAGAAGGACCTGTTTTATGACTTACTCAGTGACAGAATAGCCAAGGTACCTAGCACCGAGACACTGTATATTCTAGGGGACTTTAATGCTAGAGTTTGATCAGATAACGACATATGGCCGAACTGCCTGGGACATCATGGTGTGGGAAAAATGAATGAAAATGGCCAGAGACTGCTTGAAGTTTGCTGCTTTTATGGACTCTGTATCACAAACACATATTTCCAGCTTAAGGATCAGCACAAGGTGTCTTGGAGACACCCGCGCTCTCATCACTGGCATCAACTTGACTTAGTCATAGCTAGGCGTACTGGTCTCAGAAATGTGCTACTGACACGAAGTTATCATAGTGCTGATTGCAACACAGACCACGCCCTAGTGGCGTGCACATTGAGGCTCACCCCTAAGAAATGCCACCACGCTAAACCGAGAGGTCATCCCCGTATCAACACAGATCATGTTGATGACACACAAAGAAAGCAGGATTTTGCCGTTTTCCAGGAAACGTGCAAGCAGAAAGGAATGTTGATAAGAAATGGGCAAAACTCTCGGGTGCAATCTACAACTCAGCAGTATTTGCCTATGGAATAAAAGGAAAAAGAAATAAGGACTGGTACGAGCAAAATTTGGAAGAAATGGAACCAGTCACTGAAGCTAAACGGAAAGCCCTGCTTGCTTACAAAAGAAACCCAAATGAAAGAACTCGAGATGACCTACGAAAAGCAAAGAACAGGGCACAGCAAACATCCAGGAGATGCGCAAATAACTACTGGCTGAATTTATGTGCAGGTATACAGAAAGCGGCCGACTCTGGGAATGCTAAGGCAATGTACGATGGTATTAAGAAAGAAATTGGACCAACTGTCAGAAAAACAGCTCCTCTGAAGTCCAAGACGGGTGAAGTCATTACTGATGAAGGCAAACAAATGGAACGCTGGGTTGAACACTACCTCGAGTTGTATGCAGCCGAAAATGAAGTTAGCAAGGATGCATGTGACGCCATCAAACAAATGTCAGTTATGGAAGAACTAGATGTAATGCCTACTATGGAAGAACTTAGTAGAGAAATAGATTCTCTTGCTAACGGAAAGGTCCCGGGTGAAGATGAGATCCCTGCAGAGGTTATTAAGTAGAACAAGTCTGTTCTTCTCAAACATTTATATTCACTTATCACAACCAGCTGGGAAGAAGGTTATGTCCCGATGAGTATGCGGAATTTGAGGATAGTTACTGTGTATAAACAGAAAGGGAACAGAAGTGACTGTAACAATTACCGAGGCATTTCATTACTAAGTGTAGCCGGGAAAGTTTATGCAAGAGTCATCCTAATGCGATTACAGATCTTAGCTTCCAGAATCTACCCAGAATCTCAGTGTGGCTTCAGACCCGGCCGATCAACCGTAGATATGATCTTCTCCTTAAGACAGCTACAAGAGAAATGTCGTGAGCAGCAGAGGCCACTTTATATTGCTTCCATTGACCTTGTTAAAGCGTTTGATTTAGTGAGCAGAAATGGGCTTTTCAAACTGTTGCAGAAGATTGGATGCCCACCTAAACTACTACAGATAATTGTCTCTTTCCATGAGAAAACACAAGCAACAATTTGCTTCAACGGTAAAACATCAGAAGCATTCCCTGTTAATAGCGGTGTGAAACAGGGGTGTGTGTTAGCTCCTACATTATTTGGGATTTTCTTTTCCCTTCTGCTCAGATTTGCCTTTGAAGACTGTGAGGAGGGAGCGTATCTACATACGAGGTATGATGGAAATCTTTTCAACATTCCTCGCCTCAAGACCAAGACCAAAGTAAATACAGTTGTTATCCGTGAGTTGTTATATGCGGACGATGCAGCTCTAGTAGCGAACACAGAAGATGAGCTGCAGTATATAATCAACAAATTATCAAATGCCTTTGAAAAGTTTGGTCTACTCATCAGCCTTCAAAAGACTAAGATCATGGCGCAGAGCACTACCAACCTTCCATCCATTAGCATTGATGGCAATCCTCTCCAGATGGTTGATGACTTTACCTACTTGGGATCCACAATATGTAGCAACTTGTCCATGGACACTGAACTTACTAACAGAATCGCAAAGGCATCATCTGTCATGGCTAGATTGAAAAACAGAGTATGGAACAACGGACTGCTTACCACAAAAACTAAATTAAAAGTCTACAACGCTTGTGTTTTAAGCACCCTTCTCTATAGCTGTGAGACATGGACAACTCCTTCTAGGCATGAATCTCGACTCAACAGCTTCCATCTCCGCTGTCTCCGGAAGATCCTTCAGATCTCTTGGAGAGATAGAGTACCCAACACCGAAGTCTTTCATCGTGCAAGCACAACCAGCATCTTTGCACTCCTGAGTCATCGACGTCTAAGATGGTTGGGACATGTCAGGCGCATGGATCCTGAACGGACACCGAAACAGCTGCTGTACGGCGAACTTCAGGAAGGTGTGAGGCCAGTGGGACGACCGCATCTTCGTTTCAAGGATGTCTGCAAGAGAGACCTGACCAAGACCAGAATCAATCCAAGTCGCTGGGAAAGCATTGCAGGTGACCGTGTCAAGTGGCGAGTAACTGTGCGCAACGGCGTCACGCTCTCAGAGGACGAACGCACACAGGAACAAATCAGGAAGAGGACAAAGCGAAGAGGCAGAGCGGCTTCTGTACGAAGTCCCTCAAATTTCACATGTCCAAACTGCAGTAGGGACTGCCACTCTCGAGTGGGACTTTTTAGCCACAGCAGACGCTGCAGACTCTAAACCAAGCATGCTACACCATCATCCCCCAAGGATGGACGGATGCCATTATTAAACTAACGGTTATCGTACATCTAACTCGAATTACGTTTCCCACGTATGACGTTAGTGTACGTTATAAATAATTCGCCACTATTTCTAGGGAGAGTTATGTCTGTCACCACAACACTAAGTGTGAACATTACAGTAATTCAGCATCTCGCACAATACGAAACATCACGCTTACAATGCCATAGTGCACGAGGAACGCACTTTATAGATGGAAATATCTCCCATATGCTTCATGCGGGAAATAGATGAAGAAAAATCGTGACTCGCAGCAATTAATTTTGTTGTAAAACAAACAGAATGATACGACTCAGTGCTATCAGACGGCTGTCATTCAGTATGACGTTGTAAAATGTTCGCAATTAGTTCAAATATGGCGGCGTTGTTTATAAACGTTGTTGTCGTAACCTCTTCAAGTCTGCGCCCGCCATCTGGGAACAGATGACGCACCTCTGCAGCAATCTGTGTCACCCCGCACCGTTGGTCGGAAACTTTCAGCAGGCGGACTACGGAATTACCGTTCCACGCGTAGGGTGCCATTAACAACACGACATAAAGTCTGCGTTTACAGAGGTGCCGTGGCCACGGAGGATGGACTGCTGGTGGAGGGCATTCCACTGTGTTCAGTGATGGATCGCGGATCTGCATTACCTTGGGTGAACATAGAGGGCGAGTATGGTAACGACCTGGGGAGAAATCACACTGTTACTGTATTTTGAAGATGCACAGCAATGTTATTCCAGTAGTTGATGTGTGGATCCATTGGGTATGACCTCAGGTCACGGCTGGTAGCGATTGAGGGAATTCTGACGGCACAACACTACGTCACGGCCATTATGCGTTCTCATTTGCCACCTCTCATGCAACAGTATCGCAGTGCCACATTTCAGCAGAACAATGCTCATTCACACATGGTACGTGTATCTGTGAACTTTCTGTATGATTTTAAGGTACTTCCGTGACAGGTAAGAACCGCAGATGTGTCCCAGATTGAGTACATGTGGGACCAGCTCGAATGTCATCTCCGTTCCACTTTTGTAATCAGTGAGATAACGTACCGTGCACTCTCAACCCATTGAATGTCATTTCGTTTCCTCCTACCCTTCTCGGTGTTTCACTTTTTTGTACCTATTGCACTATTATTTGGTGTGATAAACACTTTTCGAATGATTCTCGAGAATTTTTTACAGATATTCTCGCTGTAGCCACTTGGATATATAATATTAGCTGTTTGCAGCCTCAGTACCTAGCATTTGTCGAATATATCTTGGAATAGGTTGTATTGTGTCTCTTATCAGCATAAATTAAACTGAAGACGAGGTTAAGGCGTGAGGTTTATCGATTGGTTCAAATGGCTCTGAGCACTATGGGACTTAACATCTATGGTCATCAGTCCCCTAGAACTTAGAACTACTTAAACCTAACTAACCTAACGACATCACACAACACCCAGCCATCACGAGGCAGAGAAAATCCCTGACCCCGCCGGGAATCGAACCCGGGAACCCGGGCGTGGGAAGCGAGAACGCTACCGCACGACCACGAGATGCGGCCAGGTTTATCGATTTCCATTAATCGTCAGCGAAAATTGTCACATTCAAATTAGCTAAGTAAATTATAAAATACTAAATAAAGGAATTTTACTTATTCTGCGTATAAAGTTTACAAGGAAGTATATATGTACAAGTTTTTGGAGATTTGGACGTGTACTGTACAGTGTGACAAATTTACTATACAGAGCTGCTACCACCGGCCGGTGTGGCCGAGCGGTTCTAGGCGCTTCAGTCTAAATCTGGAAAGCATCTTCACTCTACAAAAATTATCCCTAGAAAATTACCAGCAGTACAAGGTTAACACCTAAGCAGTTATATCAACATCTAAATATTCTACCTTTACCGTACCTCTAGACACAAAAAAGAAATTTAACTAGGATAAAAAGGTACATTGACTGTTTTAAAACCAACTCACATCTACGTTCATATAATACAATAATGTGCAATGATATCCATGCAAAAAGAGTAAATAAGGCTGTTGCCCCAGTGGTCAGGCACACCAGGGTGCGTTTGTTTTCCACTACCACGAAGATGACGTGCTACAGACGCGAAATTTAACCGACAGGAAGAAGATGATGCGATATGCAAATGATTAGCTTTTCAGAGCATTCACACAAGGCTGGCGCCGGTGGCGACACCTACAGCGTGCTGACATGAGGAAAGTTTCCAACCGATTTCTCATACACAAACAGAAGTTGACCGTTGTTGCCTGGTGAAATGTTGTTATGATGCCTCGTGTAAGGAGGAGAAATGCGTACCATCACGTTTCCGACTTTGATAAAGGTCGGATTGTAGCCTATGGCGATTGTGGTTTATCGTATCGTGGCATTGAATTGAAAGCCCAGAAGATAAAGGAACGTTTGCAATCGGAGTTCAGCATTTCTGATTTTGCTTTCACATCGTCAATGTCTGACCTGTTTGATCAGTGAGTGACTGGACACTAACTTTGGCGCCACTAACATCCTTTACATACGATCGGAATTTCTTTGGGTTTTGCATCGCGCAACTCGTTTAGCACGCGAGACTTGGCTCGTGAAACTGTTGCCGGCCGCTGTGGCCGAGCGGCTCTAGGCGCTTCAGTCCGGAACCGCGCTGCTGCTGCGGGCGCAGGTTCGAATCCTGCCTCGGGCATGGATGTGTGTGATGTCCTTACGTTAGTTAGGTTTAAGTAGTTCTAAGTTCTAGGGGACTGATGACCTCAGAAGTAAAGTCCCATAATGCTCAGAGCTATTTTTTAAGAGCTGCTACCTCTGGCAGCAAGCACGGCACTAACCCGGCTGCGTAACGAGTGGAGCTGAGTCTGGATGACAGATGCGGGTATGACATTCCAGGCTGCTTCCACACTATGCCAAAGTTCATCAACTGCAGTGGTCGGTGGTGTGGCAGACTCTCGGCAGCTCGTAACCAGATGTTAT
Source organism: Schistocerca nitens (assembly GCF_023898315.1). Lineage (NCBI taxonomy): Eukaryota > Metazoa > Arthropoda > Insecta > Orthoptera > Acrididae > Schistocerca > Schistocerca nitens. Next base: position 308,790,362 of record NC_064615.1, on the reverse strand, counting down.
CACTGAGTGAGAGAACGTGTTGGCCAGAGGAACAGTCGAACATCCTGTATATCAAGTTGGGATAGGACAGCACGGGCGAGATAACATTGGGAGACCTCGAAGATAGCTGACAGCCACCAGTCTTGACACGACGGAAATGTAATCACATGTTGTCCAAATTACCGACTCGGCGGCGTATATCGGTGACGTATGCTATCTGGCAACAGTGTTTCTAGGTCTTCACTGAGGTGTTGCCATCGTGAAAACTCTGATTTTCTCCAGGTAACCCAGGTCGTATTTGCACGATATTTAGAGCACCTAACTCACAGTTTTCATCAGGTGCTCGCTGAGGCTCCATACCCACTGATACCAGTTTTTTTTTTTTTACTTTATTGTCATTTTAAAGCCTATACAATAGGCAGGCTGGCAGCAGCACACTACGCTGCTCTTCAGCCAAAGAAGACATAAGCAGCAAAAACATGAGAAAAACATAAAAGTTACAAAATGGTGGGCGATAAAACAGGAGACACAGAGAGACAAACACGGAGCCGTTCACACTCGACGATAAAAACCACACTGCAAACTGTGGAGACGACGCACAAACACCGAAGAAGACGATGGCACTGGTGAACAATGGAGTGTGACGGTGAACACTGAACACTAAACACGACGGCACACACGAGACACTGATGGCGGCGATCGCCGGCGCGCGAAAGTCCACGTAGCGTGTGCGAGTCACTGATACCAGTAGTTTAACCGTTTTCATATACACAGTTTACATTAACCTAATGAGAGGTACGGATGTTATGTAGGGTATCTTTGATATTAAAATGTAGAATGTCTTCCTTAAGCCGTTCTCATACGCGACATGTTTCTCATCGCGATATACGCCATACGTGGTGTCCGTCGTGGTTGATGCACGCTCTGAAAAGATCTTCGCATCTCACAGGACGTGTTCCTCATCCTGATTTACCAACCCAGCGCCCTCCAGCGGCAGTCCTCGACAGCATTACGAAAATGGTAGCGCGTAAAATTGCGGCGGTAACTCTGTTCTCGATTGTCGAGGAAGAACGGAGAAAATCGCGAAGCATATTGTGAACTGTTGGCTTGAACAGCGAATGGTAGAGAAACACTAGATAATGCTTTCCAACGATCTGACATACGTAAAAGTTGTTCGTTAAATCAAATGAACTTCCATCTCCTTTTTGGTTTTAAATCGAATGTAATCAAAGTGCGGTGTCTAATGTCAGTCTGCGCATGCATGACATCCATATTTGTATTGACCTGTATTGACTACAATGTATCTGAAGTAATCGGAATTTGTTTCATAATTTCATTCGAATTGAAGAAGAGATCTTTTCGAACCTACTCACCATCAATGAGAAAGTTACTTACCACCAGGGTACAAATTGAGCCAGTCCATCAGAAAGAGAGATATGAAGATATATTTTACAGAAAGTTTCAGAATAGCAAAACTTTCCAGTGTGTAACTCGCGTTTACTTTCTGACAGATGGGCAGTCACCCTATGATTACTGGCTAATGGGAAAACATTCCATTCGTTGGCCTATTGAACAAGAATTGCAGGAAATACATTACATATAATAAATAACATCGAATTTTAGAGATAATACTGCTATTAAATTAATAAGAGTATGACGAATTGTATCAGGAACGACAAGCCGGCTACTGTGGCCGACCGGTTCTAGGCATTTCAATCTGGAACCGCGCTGCTGCTACGGTCGCAGGTTCGAATCCTGTCTCGGGCGTGGATGTGTATGATGTCCTTAGGTTGGTTAGGTTTAAGTAGTTCTAAGTTCTAGGGGACTGATGACCTCAGATGTTAAGTGTCATAGTGCTCAGAGCCATTTCAACCATTTTGAACCAGGAACGACACCCTTTTGATAGATCCACGTCGTGCCTTAGCATTGAAACGGTGTACTTCCATGGCACACAAGTTGTTCCTCTAAAAGCATCAAATATTGGAAGCCTTTAACTATCAGTATGTGGTTTCCTGTTATTCTGTTATAAAAAATCTTACATAAAATGACGCGTTTTCGAGAGATCCTGAATTTGCTGATGCTTTGACAAAGCTTTTATTCATATCACGTATCAAATAATTAAAAAAAAACACTTAATACAGAATTTAGCTCCTTACAGTATGGTGTCTCCTGAGTTCTCGCTGGCCACGTTCCTCTCCATGAGGCAAAAATATGACATTCCAGATTCTTCATTTCATGCTTCGTCATGTAGTGGAACCAGGAATTCCATGCTGTGATGCAACCAGCTCGTCATCCATGTATGTTTTGCATTTACACTGCCAGAAAAAAATTACTACATCCTTTTAGAGGTTTCCAATTCATCAAGATTTATTACTGCAACAGTGGATATGGAATACACAAAATTATTACATTTACAGATGAACAGCACAAGCGGTTCAGACGTACCAGGTATCGACCCTTGATGAAACACCCATATTGGTGTAGCCTTCACAGGCGGCAGTGCAAAAACGGGTTCAAATGGGTCTAAGCACTATGGGACTTAACATCTGAGGTCATCACCGCCCCCCCCCCCCCTAACCAACCTAAGGACATCACACACATCCATGCCCGAGGCAGGATTCGAACTTGCAACTGTAACAGCAGCGCGGTTCCAGACTTAAGTGCCTAGAACCGCTCGGCCACAGCGGCCGGCGTGGCAATTCAAGTGCTAATTTTGGCATCCAATCGATAGATGACGAATACTTCATGGGATACGTCTTGCAGTGCCTGCTCGATCTGTCCACGTAGTTTTGTAGGAGCTGTTGGTTGACGAGTCGCACGAGTCACTTCTCGTCCCATCATATCCACATGCGCTCGATTGGAGACGAGGCCGGAGGTAGTGCTGGTCAAGGAAGTTTCTGCATGTCCTGAAGAGCATGTTGAGTTTCAAGGGCAACCTGTGGGCAGGCATTATCCTGTTGGAACAACACGTCACCTTCCTGTTGCAAGGACGGCAAAAGAACATGTGTGACAACAGTCTGCACGTACCGAGTGCTTGTTAGCGTCCCCTCCAGAAACACCGAGTGTGAACGAGATTTGTAGCGCATCGCACTGCAGACCATAATGCCTGGGATGGGGCCAGTGAGTCTTGGACGAATGCACCCTACGAGAAAGCACTCATCGTGTCTGCATCGTACATGAAAACGACCATCACTGGCGTGCAGACAGAATCCGGTTTCATCGCTCAAGACCACGGCGCGCCATTGCATCTTCCAAATGATCGACTGACGGCAGCAGTCGAGCCGTGCGCAGTGATGCTGTGGCGTGAGTCGAACACTGGCTGCATGTCTGCTTGCCTATAGTCCACTGCTTATAACTGGTCTGCAACAGTTCCGTGTTGACACATCCGGGTCACAAGCCCTCTTATCCGTGTTGTGGTAGCTGTACGATCTGCCACTGCTGACCTTAACCGTGCGATGATACTGGCGGCGTCTGTGCTGCCTGAACGTTCAGAGCCTCGTCTGCTTGTGTGAGAATGTTCACGTGACCAGTGATACCAGCATCGATGCACAACTGACGCAGCGCGTCTATCTTTCACACGTGTGTACCACACTGAGCCTTCGGGCTGCGAGCATTCACTGTTAAAGGGTAAACACCGATAGCATTCTGATAGCTGCAGCTCTACGCTTTCTGTTGACGGACGACCATTATCGTTAAGAAGAGGTTGAAAAAATCAGCCAACCAGTTGCAAAACAAAGGTTTATTATCCCTTGATCTAAGTTTCGATATTTCCAATAACGTCTTCTTGAGGAGGAGTGGGCCTTGTTACATGATTAGCTTAAGCTGAGCAGCTCTTGTCATATATAATTCGCAGTCATATTTAAGATTTTCATTATCAGTACATCTACTATTCCCCGCATTGGCTCTCCACAGCTATTGTCTCCTCAACTTAACTGTTAACTTAAGTGGGAAGTCATATATATATATCACCTCAGTTCCGAGAGTTCCGGAACCTGTACAGAAAATTGGAATAGACATAAACGTAAACATCATTTCCACCCTTTGTATTTCTCATGAAAACCACTCATTGCATGTTGTACCACCTTATAGCGAGACCTTCTGAGGAGGTGACCGAGACTGCTGTACACACCGGTACTCTAATACCCAGTAGCACGTCCTCTTGCATTGATGCATTTCTGTATTTGTCGTGGCATACTATCCACAAGTTCATCAAGGCACTGTTGATTCAAATTGTCCCACTCCTCAACGGCGATAAGGCGTAGATCCATCAGAGTGGTTGGTGGGTCACGTCGTCCATAAACAGCCCTTCTCAATCTACCTCAGGCATGTTCGATAGGATTTAGGTCTGGAGAACATGCTGGCCATTCTGGTCGAGCGATGTCGTTATCCTGAAGGAAGTCATTCACAAGATGTGCACGATGGGGGCGCGAATTGTTGTCCATGAAGACGAATACCTCGCCAATATGCTGCCGATATGGTTGCACTATCGGTCGGAGGATGGCATTCACGTATCGTACAGCCGTTACGGCGCCTTCTATGACCACCAGCGGCGTACGTCGGCCCCACATAATGCCACCCCAGAACAGCAGAAAACCTCCACTTTGCTGCACTCGCTGGACAATGTGTCTAAGGCGTTCAGCCTGACCGGGTTGCCTCCAAACACATCTCCGACGATTGTCTGGATGAAGGTATATGCGACACTCATCGATGAAGAGAAAGTGATACCAATCCTTAGCGGTACATTCGGGATGTTGTCGGGCCCACCTGTACCGCGGTCCATGTTGTCGTGGTTGAGAAGATGAACCTCGCCGTGGACGACGGGGGTGTAATTGCGCAGCATGCAGCCTGTTGCGCACAGCTTGAGTCATATCCAACACGACGTCCTGTGGCTCCACGAAAAGCATTATTCAACATGATGACGTTGCTGTCACGATTCCTCCGAGCCATAATCCATAGGTAGCGGTCATCCAGTGCATTAGTAGCCCTTGGGCGCCCTTAGCGAGGCATGTCATCGACAGTTACTGTCTCTCTGTATCTCCTCCATGTCCGAACAACATCGCTTTGGTTCGCTCCGACAAGCCTCAACACTTTCCTTTTTGAGAGCCCTTCCTGGCACAAAGCAACAATTCGGACGCGATCGAACCGCGGTACTAACTGTCTAATCGTGGTTGAACTACAGACAACACGAACAATCGACCTTCTTCCTGGTGGAATGTCTGGAACTCATTGGCTGTCGGACCCCGTCCGTGTAATAGGCGCAGCTCATGCATGGTTGTTTACATTTTTGGCCGGGTTTAGCGACATCTCTGAACAGTCAAAGGGGCTGTGTCTGTGATGCAATATCCACAGTCAACATCTATCTTCAGTTCTGGGAACCGGGGTGATGCAAAACTTTTTTTAATGTGTGTATATTTTATATTCAAAAACAGAGATATGCAAACAGGAAGAATACAGCGCTGCGGTCGGCAACGCCTATGTAAGACAAAAAGTGTCTGGCGCAGTTGTTAGATCGGTTACTTATGCTACATTGGCAGGTTATCAAGATTTAAGTGAGTTTGAATCTGGTGTTACAGTCGGCGCAGGAGCAATGGGACACAGCATCTCCGAGGTAGCGATGAAGTGGGAATTTTGCCGTACGAACATTTCAAGAGTGCATCGTGTATATCAGGAATCCGCTAAAACATCAATTCTCCGACATCACTGCTCCCGGAAAAGGATCCTGCAAGAACGGGACCAACGACGACCGAAGAGAATCGTTCAGCGTGACAGAAGTGCAACCCTTCCGCAATTTACCGCACATTTCAATGCTGGGGCATCAACAAGTGGCAGCGTGAGAACCATTGAACGAAACATCATCGATATGGGCTTTCGTAGCCGAAGGCCCGCTCGTGTACCCTTGCTGACTGCACGACACAAAGCTTTACACATCGCCAGGGCTTGTCAACGCCGACATTCGACTGTTAATGACTGGAAACTTGTTGCCTGGCCGGACGAGTCTCGTTTCAAATCGAGGAGATGGACGTACGGGTACGTAGACAACCTCGTGAATCCATGGTCCCAGCATGTCAGCAGGGGACTGTAATGGTGCAGACGTGTGCAGTTGGAGTGATACTGATCGGTCAAGATACGAGTCTGACATGTAACACGTTCGTAAGCATCCTGTCTGATGATCTGCATCCATTCACGTCCATTGTGCATTTTGACGGATTGAGGCAATTCCAACAGGGCAGTGCGACACCCCACACGTTCATAATTGCTACAGAGTGGCTCCAGGAACACTCTTCTGAGTTATACACTTCCGCTGGCCACCAAACTCCCCAGACATGAACATTATTGAGCATATAGGGATGCCTTGCAACGCGATGTTCAGAAGAGATCTCCACGGCCTCGCACTCTTTCGGATTTATGGACAGCCCTGCAGAATTCATGGTGTCGCTGGCCTCCAGCACGCCTTCAGAGTTTAGTCGAGCTCATGCCACGTCGTATTGCGGCACTTCCGCGTGCTCGCGGGGGCCCTACACGATATAAGGCAGGTTTACCAATTTCTTTGTCTCTTCATTGTATATACAAGACCGCGGCGGCTCGTTGATGTGTATTTGAATGTGGCTGCATTAATATCGTCCGAACTCCTACAGAAATCAGTAAGTTGCGAGTAGGAGATTAATGTTCGAGGGACGCTGCATTGCAGTGTGCAAAAAGTTGGAAATATAATTCAGTCAAATACCGTGTCAGAGTGGCTGAAGGAGTTATGGCAGTCACCAAGGAGAAGCGGGAAATCCGGGTTCGTGTCCCGGCCCGGCAAGAATTTTCAACTTTCGCCATAGCATTACAACAAAACAGTGCTCTGTGCGGCTGGAAGTCACGAACAGCCATCCATCCCTTCCTCTGCCCATTCTCACGTCTCGTGAGAAGACAGCTTAGAAAGTGAGTTAGTACACCTGTGACCGCAGGGCAGGTTTCCGCGACGCTGGCCGCGCCGCTGCCGGCCGCCTTGGCAGCGCGCCGCCTGACCTCGGGGCGTGGCTGCCCTTGCTCCAGCTCCAGCTCCAGCTGCAGCTCAGCTGCTTCACCGCCTGGCACGCGCCGACGCCGGGCGCCGGCGCCGTCGCTGCTCTGCAGGTTACTCCGGCCCCGCCCGCCAGCCGCAGGCGTTGGTGGCCAGTCAGTCGTCTTCCTCGCGCCGATCGGGGGAAGTCCCGTGCTTTCCATAACACTTTGCACTCGGCGGCGCGCTGACCCGCATTCGCTGTCGACTATGCGGAGCGTATTGCCAGCGGTCGGTTGTCTGTGGAGTGTGTGTCCCGTCGCGCTAGGCTGCGACAGACAAGTGGCGCAATTTAATTATATCCCCTTTGAGGTGGTGCACACGGCGATACTGTAATCGCGAAGAGACGTGGTCCAAGTCACGTTGTGGACATACCCGTTGCGAACTTCCGTGGCTTCCCTAAAAGCACTTTTACACTAACGAATTCTTTGTCTCATTGTCTGTCGACCATCCGTCGCAAGCAAGTATGCATCCTTTCAGTGAAATGTCGAAATATATTAACAGAATGCAGGAACAGGCAATGAGGATAGAGTTCAGTAATGACAACGGTAAACTTCGTAGTGGATGTTTGCAAACGTCATATGGTAAACTCACCGCACTACTGAAAACTAACCAAACAGAAAACGTGTTGCCCAAATATTTCAAAATACCTACATGTATCTGTTCGACAAAATATATACTTCCAAACAACTAAACAATATTTAGAAGGTGTCAAACAGCGCCCTTTTATCATTTGTATCGTATTTTTTTCTAAGTGCCAAACAAAGTCGAAAATTTATTCTCAGTAATTACATCTGACTTTTCATAACTTAAACAATCTTCATTAAAAACATTTATCTATCTACATTCGTATTTATGAGTAGTGTAGGCCCTCTGTGTACAGGTATTGTAAAACGAAAGTATCTTTTTTACTTTGAGATATTTCGTCTCTCTTGTGGGAAAACACTAGAAGATAAAATACCACGCCCTCGTGCAGCTTTTGCAGCATGTGACGGAAACAAATAATTTAAAGATTAAGAACACGAGAAACACAAAACCCATTATTGTATTTGTGTGCAAAATTTAGGACGAAAGCAACTGTCGCATGTTATGTTTCCGCTAAGTAACATAGCTCAATGAAACTTGGACCGTACATAGAATGATCTGCTACAGCATAGTACAGAAGGTAACTGAAAGAAATACACAGATGTTTATAAATGAATATCGGCGTTTTAAAGCTTTACAATATTTATTACATTAAACTTACAGTTATAAATGATATGTCAAACGAAAGAGCAACTCAAACAGTTTTACCAAGAACCTTATAAATATTCATAGTGAGCATCATTTGTCACACGGCACACATCAAGTCTATAGCCGAGTTCTTTCCAAATGTTGATAAGTGTGTCTTCAGTGATTGTAGCAACAGCTGCTTCAGTCCGGTTTCTTAATTTAGGGAGGTCTGCTGGTAGCGGAGGCACGTACACACAATCCTTGATGAAGCCCCAAAGGAAAAAATCGCATGGCGTTAGGTCGAGTGAACGTGGAGGCCATGCAAAGCAAGCCGTGTCATTAGGCCCCTTGCGGCTTATCCAGAGCTTGGATACAGTGAAGCTCAACCAATCGCGTGCTTCGCTATGCCAGTGAGATGGCGCACCATCTTGCTGGAAAATTAAGTTCTCTGGCTCATCTTCTTCCAACTGAGGGAAGAGCCGTTGCGCTAGTGTATCAAGGTAAGAAGTGCCAGTTACAGTAGGTTCACCAAAAAAGAAAGGCCCATAAACTTTCCGCCGGGATACGTGTGACAAATGGTGCCCACAATGAACAATGAGTAGCTCTTTCATGTGACATATCATTTGTAACTGTAAATTTAATGTAATAAATATTATAAAGCATTAAAACCCCGATATTCATTTATAAACACTCTGTACAATGAGTTGAACAGAAATGATATTTTTACACTGAAGTCACCGCGATTTATGATGGCCCCCTAGACACTGCAAAAGGCGGAACATGGTTCTTAATAGGGTGTGTGGCTACCACGGACAGCTGAATAATCTCTAGTAGTTCCTCTTGGGATGGGGGGGGGGGTTGGCGGGGGAGTGGAGTGGGGTTGATGGTAAGCCTGATTATAAGCTCCACAATCGTGTTCCCTGACATTGGAAGTCCTTACCGGCGACATTGAGTTCCAGCAGTCATAACCTCCTGTATATTAGTTACAGCGCCATCGTAACAGTAGATGTGCGGGTGGCCTCAGCAGTGCATGCTCTGCAACGTGCTGCCATGCTAGTCACGAGTTCGTGAGGAGTCCTTGTGCTGGGGCGTTCCATTCCTCAATCAGCGCGGTTGACAATTGCTGGATGGTGATTGGTGCATAAGGATGTGCTTCAATTCGTCTCCCCAACGCATCCCTACGTGCTCAAGGGGATTTAAGTTGCACCCCTCTACCATCCTCCACACCTACAAATCCTTAATCCGTCCCATCCTCTGGTATGCCAGTCCTGCCTGGATATCTGCCCCCCCCCCCCAAATTCTATAAGTCCCTCCAGATCCTTGAGCGTCATGCACTCTGCCTCGCCTTCCATATACGCCTCCCGTCCCCCACGCGGATCCTCTACGATCTCATTCCTTTCCCCCATCTGCTCCTATTCCTCCACCATATCTGCATCCTCTACACCTCCCGCCGTCTTGAACCCCCTCACCCCCTGGTTGCTCCTCTCCTCTCCGATCCCCGCCCCCTGCCACGTCTTCACCGTTGTGTCTCCCCTACCGTCCATCTCTACACCCTACATTTATCCCTCCTATCAACTCTGATCCTCACTCCCCCTCCTTTCCTTTGTCCTTTGCCTGGGCTCCCTCTTCCCCCCTTCCGTCCTGTTTTCTCCCCACTAAACCTCTCCCTACCTCCCTTGTCCCCCCCCCCCCCGAGTCCTTTTGTATTCCCCTCCTCTGCCTACCCCACTCCCTGTCGCGTCTGCCCATCCCCCCCCCCACCCCTCTTATGGGTCCTCATCCTCCATCAGCTCCTTTCCCGGCTCCCCCCCTTTTTTATTTTCCCATCATCTGTCCAGTTTCCCCCCCACCTGCTCTCGGCTGTGGTCTGTCACATTTGACAACTTTTTAGTCCAGTGTTCCAGTGACTGTTCAGTGTTGTTCGTCATTCTCGTGTTGCGAACAGAAACCATGCTGTCGCTGGGTGTGAATTTTATGTCTTTTGTGAACAGAAACCAGACTGTCGCCGTGTTTTTTAATTGTCTGTCTATTGTTTTACCTGTCTGCCTTGTATGTATTTTCTTAGCGTCATCATCCCTCTGTTCTTTGTTTTAAGTTCCACGATTTCTTTTCGCCATGTTACTCTTTAAGTCTCCGATTTTATCGCCTGTTTTTATTATTTATTCTCTTCATCTTTCTATCAAAGTCTGTAGGCTGAAGAGCGGCATACTAAGCTGCTGCCAGCCCGCCCCCTTCGGGGGGAATTTACATTCAATAAAGGAAAAAAAAGGGGATTTAAGTTGGGGAAACGAGGGGGCCAGTCAATTCGTCGATTAGCCTCTCGTTTCAAGAGTACGTCCGACGGTGCAGTCCGAGGCGGTCACGGATTGTCATTCGTAAAAATGAAGTCAGGGCGGAATGCACCATTGAAAAGGCGCACATGGCGGAGGTGTACACTGTCGCAATAACGTTGACCGGAGATTGTACCATGTTCAAAGATTTGGTGGTCAGCTCGCGCAACATTATACCTCACCACACCTTAGCTCTTGGACCACTAAAACGATCATGTTCGACATGCTAGATGTATGGGGAGAAGTGGGAATACATAATGCTCCAACATGACCGGTTAGGTGATCCGGCTGGTATGGTTGCATGGGCGTACTGACCTCCAAATCATTGAACACGGTACATTCACCGGTCAAAGTCATTGTGACACTGTACTCCTTCTCAGCGTGCGTCTCTTCCGGTGCTGCACTCTACTTTGAGCTCGTTGTTTGGATAGTAAGGGGGAACCTCATCGAAAGGCGCAGGTGGGGGAGCTCTTTGAACGAGAGGATATTCTGCGAACGGACTGACCTGCTCATTCTCCGTGAGATGCGTTGGGGAGACGTATTGCTCCTCGTCCACATGCACCAAAGAGCATCCTGCAGTAGCCAATCGCCCTGGTGGATGAACGGAACGCCCGACCACAAGAATTCCTCAGCCAGCTGGTGGCCAGCGTGGGAGCATATTGCAGAGCATGCAGTGCTGTCCGTGTTGATCACACACCCAGTTAATGATTATGTCCCGCCTTTTTTAATGTGCAGGGTACAATCATGAGTCGCGGGGACTTAACTGAAATTACCGTCTTTGAATAAAAGTGACATTTCTGTTCGGCTCATCGCGTATTTCTTTCAGTTAGTTTATATACCCTACTGTCAGCCCCGATAGCTGAGTCGTCAGAGCGACAGAGTGCCGTCCTACGGGCCCAGGTTCGATTCCCGGCTGGGTGTTGTGTTGTCTTCATCGTCATTTCATCCCCATCCGGCGCGCAGGTCGCCCAATGTGGCGTCGAATGTAACAAGACCTGCACCAAGGCGGCCGGGCCTGCCCCGTAAGGGGTCTCCCGGCCAATGACGCCAAACGCTCATTTCCATTTTGAACCCTACTGCAGCATTTCTTTCTAAACACGGTCCACTTGAGCTGTGTTACATAGCATTGACATATTATTGGAAAATTACTTTCGCCATTACTTTCTGCACATACGTGTACAATAGGATTAAGCCCGGCGAGAATAGGTTTAACTTCCGACGCCTCCAATTCACTGTTTTTGGGCGTTCAGTGACCCAAGTCTTTAAAACTCCACATACGGTTCAGTCAACTGAACATTGAGTTTAATTTCCCACTCGCGACATGATTGTCTACTAATTTACATACAATGACATGTTGCACACCCACAACGATTAGGCGATTTTGACCATAACGTGGCTCTTGTAAAACGGTGTTAAATTATTTCCGGGTGAAAGCAGGGTAAGCGCATTCAACTTCAAATAACTGATACCTTCCACTGTAGTTGCCTATGTTGCTCCCGTGTTAAAATGGTTGGCGACGACCGTTGTTGAAGAGCAGCACCCCCATTTCGTTTCTGGTTGATGCATCGCCTTTTTTTTCGGGGTAGAAAGGTTATATAACAGTAGCTCCTTGTGTACATCAGCAGCAGCATTGTACTGCAAGCCGTCGAAATGTTGTTAAATCTAATGGTAAGCACCCTATTGCTAGCCACACTACATTTTTGGGGATCGTTCGGCGGACCCTCTAGGGCTATTTCCAGAATGAGATTTTCACTCTGCAGCGGAGTGTGCGCTAATATGAAACTTCCTTGCAGATTAAAACTCTGTGCCCGACCGAGACTCGAACTCGGAACCTTTGCCTTTCGCGGGAAAGTGCTCTAGGGCTATTTGAAGGGAGTAGTAACAACATACAACGGAGGTGGGTGGGGGAGAGGATAGGCAAATAAGTTTTGCGGTGAATGACGAAGTAGTGTTGACATACCACGACATATAGTTCAGGATATACTTACAGCTAGCCAGTATGCGTTACAAGTTCCACATTTCTTCAGGCTGATGCTGAATGAATACACCTGTCTACGCGTTGTATGTGACGGGGCAAGAGGCGAGTTCAGTCTAAAGGAGTGGGATGCATGTATTTCCCATTGTTAAATCCAGGAAGAATTGCAGCCATGTTTGCTTGGAGACTATGTATCATTCAGTTTGTTTCAAATGCGAAATAAAACTGGTAAATTCATAGTGTAATACGGTCAAATACCATTATAGGCTGGGGCAAATAACAGTGTCCCCGACGAGTGGATACGATTGGACGTGAATGTATACATGTAACCACATCACAGCAGGATGTAGTAACTGCCCATACGTCCGGCTGAACCGTGGAGTACATTTACACAATCTTGACGCGTGGCGTAGTTATTACCAGGGAGACTGGTCGCGGCGCAAGGTGGCCTCCCGGGTCACCTGATCTGACAGTGTGTGATTACTTTGTGTGGGGAGCCCTCAAGTCTAAGGTGTCTCACAAAATCTTCAAGAACCGCAGAAAGACATTTCGGATGAGATTGTAGCACTGCCAGCAGCCCATCCTCAATCCGCCTTCGGCAACTTGCTGACCTAGACCCAAAAGTGAAGAATGGTCGTCACTTTCAACATCTGGTATTGTCAGGTCAGTACGTGTTTCCATGCACCCTGTAACTTTGTTCTCTGGACCACTTTTATTTGCCCAATCCTGTAGAATCATTGCATATTTCGTGTCCGCTCATTGATGTTTATTCGGGTATTTGCTTTTCGGAAAGACTGCATTTTCAATATCATAAACCTGGGAAGAAATAGTTTCATGATACCTGGAGATGAACCACTGGCTACACTCACAATGGAGAAGAATCCATACGTAGCTAGAATAAATTCATTGTTGTCCGTAATTAGCTTTTTGCGAAGATTTTGAGAATGAAATGAAAATATTGTGAATTAATGTAAACGCATGCTCAATCAAAGAGAGAGTTAGGTAGGAAAGGAATAATAAAGTTACAGGCGACCGTCGAACTAATGGGTTTCCAAAGGAGCAAACTCTTCCCAGAACGCTGCTGAGTCTCGTGCCGAAGGTAAAAGAATTTAAAAGTATTCGTCGCTATTCATGCGTTAAATCGACAAGCTTAGATTTGGCCTTCTGGAGATTCCCAAAGCTGAGGTAACAATCCACATTAAATACTAATAGACAGATGAGATGTCGACGTAGTAGGAAACTTAACCGCGCGCTCCTCACCTTACCGCCAAAACTAAATAATTAATTCAATACGTCTGTTCAGGTACACTCATTAACGTGGAACATTAACCCCCCGGACTGCCAAAACTAAGTGCTTAACTAAATACGTCTGTTCAGGTACATGCAGTAACAAAAATTGAGGCGCTCTTTCACACACACATATATATACACACACACACACACAGAGAGAGAGAGAGAGAGAGAGAGAGAGAGAGAGAGATAGAAAGAGAGAGAGAGATTGAGAGAGAGTCAGTAGATATAGGAGAGCGATCTCCCGTCACTTAAACTATGGAATGTATATTGTTGTATCGTCATACGTTGCAGCAAGGTGTGTTTACAAATCGCAGAATACAATGTCAAGCATCACCTGTGTCAGGAGTCAACTATCTGTTTCACAGGCATATGTCCTGGGTCTCTCAGAGATACATGTCGTTGAACACCCGTTAAGTCTTCTTCTTTGGGGAGAAGTGGGAAGAAACACGACGAAACGACAAGAGTAGGTAACCTTCTTTTTTTTTATGACTGGCTCCGTGCCAGAAGTTACTGCCACGACCACTTACCTGGAGGCCTTCCAGCTGACATCCTCACTGCTGTCTCATGATGCTGTACTCAAGTAGGCTACTTGCGCTACCAGAAGGTCTTCAAACATACGACCCTGCTACCGTCATGAAATACACACACTGTTTCAAAGATGCACCAAATCCATATTTCTGAATATACGGCTATGGAATTTAGTTTCATGCTTTACATGAAATTAACACATTTACTGTTATGTTACTTGGATTATACGTATTTAAATTTTTATGCAGTTTTACAAATTTTATTTTAAACATAATATACCTACATTTTCTCAGAAACTGTTCAAGAGATTTCTACAAAATTTTCTCTTTTTAACCTCTTTGTAGCCGGCCGCGGTGGCCGTGCGGTTCTAGGCGCTTCAGTCCGGAACCGCGGGACTGCTACGGTGGCAGGTTCGAATCCTGCCTCGGGCTTGGATGTGTGTGATGTCCTTAGGTTAGTTAGGTTTAAGTAGTTGTAAGTTCTAGGGGACTGATGACCTAAGATGTTAAGTCCCATAGTGCTCAGAGCCATTTAACCTCTTTGCATATAGTTAACTTCTGTCGTGAGGTTTTTCGGATTTATCGACTAGGAGAATTTTAATAATTTGTAATTATAATTCTGTAAACCTAATATAAAATTCATTAAAAATTCCAAGCACTTTGCCCCATAACTCAGATTGCATTCAGACTTTCAAAATTTGCTCCTGCGATAACATTTACAGAGTTTATATAAATAAATCTACAAAATTTCATAATTCTAGCTTAATGGATTCTTAGAAACAGGTACATAAAGTTAAAAAAGACATAATTTTCCCCGTCGTAGGTTCGAGCCCTCCCTCGGGCATCGGTGTGTGTGTTGTTCTTAGCATAAGTTAGTTTAAGTAGTGAGTAAGTCTAGGGACCGGATGGCCTCAGCAGTTTGGTCCCTTAGGAATTCACACACATTTGAACATAATTCTCAGGGAATGGAATTTAAAGTTAAATGTAACGTTCTTTCTCATGTCACCGCTTCACAGGGCCCCAGATTTGTACTCAGGGTCCTCTTTCCCTTCCAGGCTTCTCTTCTCGTTTCTCGTTTTCTGCCTTCTTTCCTTTACCAGATCTTCAACCAACTTTTCAGTTGCAGAGAGGCGCTGTAAATTTATTTTTCTCAAGATGTCTTGAGTGAAATTGCGTATCTTAAAGCCCATTCTCTCTAACACCTTCAGTCTCCCTACGTTCCCACCATTAAATACAAGAACTGCGTCATAACTTGCAATTCTGTAGCTGATGAAAATGTGGGTTTTAGGGCATCGTTTCCATAGGAATGATTTTAGAGACCGAGATACGGAACAGAGTCACAGATGATCTATATAACCAAAATCTCACAGCCTTCTAAAGGTATCCTGAGCAGTTTGGCATGAAAGTAATCCATAGAATTTAGGACGTGGAATTCCACCATACGCAAAACACCTTTTTTTGTTTTGTTTCACCCATACATGTTTCAGCACTTTTTGTACTATCGTAAGTGGATTATTTTCTATTACATATTAACATTTACCGAAACTTTTGGTACATAATATTTACCATTGTTCTTCACCTAGCTAGTATTAATTTTTTGCTTCAAAAAGTGGGCGTGGCAGGAAGGTAGCGTCAGACATTTAATTATTTTTCAGGCACTTCGGATGCGATTTCATTATTGAAAGTTTGGGAACTTGTTATCCATGCGTTCTACTGATCAGAAAACGTTAAACTTAAATTTTACATTTTCGGTCAGCTCCATGAATGTCGCCCCCTTAACCTGTTGAAATGCAATACCATAGTCTGGTATCTCTGTAGAAATCCTACAACTAATATAAATACGAAATATTTTCACTGAGAATGATTTTCAGCAAATTGCATTTTGGCCTAAAAATACTTCAACCGTAAATTCTAGTTCGTAACTGAATCAGTTACTGGGAGATGAAGAAGCTGGCACAGAATAGAGTAGCATGGAGAGCTGCATCAAACCAGTCTCAGGACTGAAGACCACAACAACAACAACTGAATCAGTTTTCAGCAAGTACCTTAACAACTGTTATTTGTGCCCATAGTAAATTATTTCAACGGCGACCCTCGAAATTCCCCGTGCCCGTACGACATTTTCATGTATTTATCGAAATGTTATAAACTACCCTCTCCACATAATTGTAAGATTTTAATTCTTTACATTGATAATTCAATAGTGAAATATTAATTTCTTCAAAGTAATTTAACAATACATATACAAAAAGAAAGTTTAGACTGATAACTTCTATTTATTCCGCCAGAGTGCATATTGTAAGTTGAAAAGCTGTGAAAAGTGAAAAAGAAAGAACAACGGTAGATCGCCTGCCAAGTAATTGTTCGTGAGGTTGCAATACCTCACCGAGCTGTCGTAGACAGCTCCTGCAATCCCAGGCGACGAAAATTGAAAGACTTGACCTCCGTTTGTGGGCGTGCTATGTATTAACAGACCGCAGGATTTCAAATTGATTTCCCATGTAATATGTGACCGTGTAAGGCGTCGTCAACTTTCCTGCTTGTCGAAGTCCCTGACTCACGTGTATACTGGGAAAGGTGGGAGGATAACACAGCACTAATAAGAAATAAATAAAGAGGTAATAAAAGTAGAGATGAACGAAAACTGAACACCCGCCACAACGGGACCATGGAGTGGTTTCTTTCGAAAGTAATCGCCACACCCGTTACGATATTTTCCCACTGGAAGAGATCAATTCCTGATTCGTAGGACACTGTTAGCCACTGACGGATCAATAACCGCAACCCCACTTGCGCCTTCTCGTCCGATTAAAACCAAAGTCCACGAATGGCTTTCTTCGGATTACCAAAGTTGTGAAAATCACATGGTGAAGGATCCGGGTTGTACGGAGAATGTTGCAACGTTTCCGAAACAAATTGCTGAATTGTAGCCCCTCCATCCCCCTCCACCCCCACCCCCACCCCACACACTCACTGACAATCGGATGAAGGCTACGCTTGGCTGGAAAACACTGCAACATCCTCCTTACAGCCCGGATCCTTTACATCCGTTTGGCGGTGTGGGGGGCTCTTTATTGTGCAACGGGGTGATTCCGTCCGTCAGCATTCCGACAGACCAGGGCAAACGTTAAAAGCCAACAGTGTTAACAACCCACATCTCCGCTGCTAAAGAAATCCAAAGCTGTTCACACAAGCTACGATAAAGTCATGATGACCTTCTTCTTCGACAGTAGGGGCCACCTGCTTGTCGAGTTCTTCGAGCGTGGAAACACAATCACGACGCAGCGCTACGAACTCACTTTGCAGAAGCTGTTACGCGCCATAAAGTCAAAACGCCCAGTAATGCTGTCGGACTGACTCATCCTCTTGGACGATAACACCGCCCCCCTCCTCCCCTCCCCCACCCCCACCCCACACACTCACTGACAATCGGATGAAGGCTACGCTTGGCTGGAAAACACTGCAACATCCTCCTTACAGCCCGGATCCTTTACACGTCTTTGGCGATCCGAAGAAAGACATACGTAGACGTCTGTTTCAGTCGCACGAAGAAGTTCAAGAGCGGGTGTGGTTGCGACACCATCACGTGCCTATCGCGTTCAATATACAGGAACTGGTCGTCGCGTCTTCAAGTGGGATAAATGTCTCAATGCGTGTGGTCATTACTTTTGAATGGAACCATTGTATGCTCCCGTTGTGGCAGGTGTTCGCTTTTGATTTGACTGGCCCATATCAGAATGTTGCAAAATACAACATTAAGCCGAAGGTAGAATTCACTGACGTTACAAAGTGGAAAACAACACAGAGAACATATACACTCTTAAAGATAATAGTTGGATACACAGGACTACGATGAACTCAGAGAGAGAATGCTGAGCAATAAGAAGCAGATCTAGGTGACGAAGTGGGAGATTTCGGTGAATCTTACCAATTAGCTGGCACCGTTGGTTTGAAGTCGTAGTACGAGATACCCGGACTCACCAAGAGAGAGTAGCGCCGTGAGTATTAGATCAACATTGCTGTCTTCTGTTCAAAGTACTGAACAAATAAACCGCTACTACTGCAATGCGTTAAATGACTACAGCAAGACGCGAACGCGAACAGCGACGAGACGGCAGATGCCGGTCCGCCTCGAACCTCAAACTAGATGGTGCCAGACGTGACGACGGCCAGACATTTTATGGGCTGACTAAAGCCATACGGTCGCGCGGGATTAGCCGAGCGGTCTTAGGCGCTGCAGTCATGGACTGTGCGGCAGGTCCCGGCGGAGGTTCGAATCCTCTCTCGGGCATGTGTGTGTGTGTGTGTGTGTGTGTGTGTGTGTGTGTGTGTGTGTTTGTGTTTGTCCTTAGGATGATTTAGGTTAAGTAGTGAGTAAGCTTAGGGACTGATGACCTTGGCAGTTAAGTCCCATAAGATTTCACACACATTTGAACATTTGAAGTCATACGCCTGCCGTCTTCCGAGTTCAAGAAATAGAGCCGTTGCCAACTCCTCAAAAGTCCGAGGGCCCGAACTGACCACGTCCTTTTTATAGGCTGAGATTTTCTACACTGGCGCAGTCTCAGCCGTCGGAACGGCAGTTTTCACTCTTTCACTACGCTTCCCATGAGGAAGAAGCAGCCATTTTGAGTAAATTATAAACTTCTTGCAAAATGAAGCAACCGAAATCTGTTCCCAGATTTTTGTTCCACAGTATGTTAGGAATCGTAATCATGGAGCTTCTTTTCTCTCGGAAATATCGTTAATGGTTTACGTGGTTGCATTTTCAAGTAACTCGAAATAAAATAGACGGGCAAATTATGGATACACCGGTGGGTTGTCCATTGCAAAGGGGACCTGAATGTGTAATTGCTTATTAATTCCTGCTTCATTCGTTCTTTGTTTGTGGCCTTGTGCCGCCCCCCACGCTCGGATCTCGGCACGTGGCGGACATGAGAAGGTCTGTAAAACGTGGTGTTATTAGACATGCGTACAATATGGAACACAGCAGACGCAAAGGCCATTAGCACTCGCGTTTTTTCGATTTTCTGCGACTACATAGCAGATTTGTTTCATCGTGCAGAATAGTTCCTGCCAACATCTTTCTTTGGTACAACATCGATAAAAACGTGGCGTTCATCGTCGTGTCGCACAAACCTGACCGCAGGCACCACGTTTTGTAGCATCCAGTAGGGACAACCCATACGATTAGTGTAAAGCTATGAAAAACTCATGACGTTAGAGTCGGGTTCTGAATGTCTCCAGACACATATTCG
Organism: Schistocerca nitens; assembly: GCF_023898315.1. NCBI lineage: Eukaryota > Metazoa > Arthropoda > Insecta > Orthoptera > Acrididae > Schistocerca > Schistocerca nitens. The sequence goes on along the minus strand of NC_064615.1, from coordinate 308,770,743 downwards.
GCCTGGAACCTCACTGACTGGAGTAGAATTGTCTTCAGTGATGAGTTCCGCTTCAAACTGAGCACCAATGAGCAACGAAGACGTATCTGGAGATGCTCCTCACAGATGTGGGAAACCAACTGTCGCCCGCCATTTGGCCCAACATCCAGGAGTGATAGTCTTTGGTACCATTTCATTTCACACTAGAACACCTCTCGTTGTCATCCACGCCACGGCACCCTTACAGGAAGCGGTACGTCGACGATATTCTACGGCCCGTTGTGTTACCCTTCATGGCGGGCAACCTTGGCTTATACTTCAGCAAAGTAATGGCCGCTCGTATACTACTTGCTTGTCTTCGTGCTTGCCGGATCTCTTCCCAGTTGAGAACGTTTGGAGCAGTATGGGCAGGGCCAGATCGAGATTTTGACGATATAACGCGCCGATTGGACAGAATTTCGAAAGATAGCCCCCCCCCCCCCCCCCCCCAGGAGGTCAATGCCAACCCGTATCACTGTTTGTATAAGGGGCAGACGTGGATAACACATTACTGACTTGATCAGTTTGAGAAGCTCCTTCGCTAAATAAATAATGCAGTTATTCTGAAATTGTAATCATTTGCTTGTCTGTAAATGTACTTCACTGCTACCCATATCCGTCCGATTCGGATAGTTATGGTGCGTCGTCTTTTTCTCTTAGTGTATTACTCTGAGGTGTCAAAAGCCATGGGATATTGGCGAGCACATATACAGATGACGGTAGTATCGTGTACACAAGATATAAAAGGGTAATGCATTGGTGCGGATGTCATTTGTGCTCACAAGGGAACCTCCCCATCGCACCCCCCTCAGATTTAGTTATAAATTGACACAGTGGATAGGCCTTGAAAAACTGAACACAGATCAATCGAGAAAACAGGAAGAAGTTGTGTGTAACTATGAAAAAATAAGCAAATTATACAAACTGAGTAGTCCAAGTGTAAGATATGCAACATCAAGGACTGTGTAAGCTGAGGAGCGCCGTGGTCCCGTGGTTAGAGTGAGTAACTGTTTTGCAACCGCACCGCAAAACCGTGCGATTAGTAGACGAAAGGACGTGCCTCTCCAATAGGAACCGAAAACATTTGATCGCAAATTCATAGGTCAACCGATTCCTCCACAGGAAAACACGTCTGAAATATTCTATACGACACTGGTGACGGCATGTGCTTCACATTACAGGAATATGTTGTCGACCCACCTAACTTGCACACTTGGCGAATGGGTAAAAAGTTTCTTCTACCTTGCCCGATTTAGGTTTTCTTGTGGATGTGCTAATCACTCCCAAAAAAGTGATGAAAACAAGAGTTTGTCACATAAACGGCAACAAATGAATGCAAGTTTCACAGTCGCACCGTTTTCCCTGTGCTCTGTCCAAACATATGTTTTTAACGTTTTCAAGTTTTTCCGTGTGTAGACCGTCAAATCCTGCATGTGTCCAAGCAAATCTGAACATGTGGAATTTTGGAGAGCGAAGTTGATCATGTCTGAGTGCATGAACTTTGATAATTGTCTGAAAATAAAAAATTAAAACTTTTCACTCGAGGGAGGATTGAACCAGGGACTTTCCGTTCCGTAGCTGCTCACGGTAACCACGGGACCACGGTGCTTATCAGTGTACACGTACCTTGATGTGGCTTATCTTGGAGACGGACTACTCAGTTTGTATATTTTGCTTGTTTTTTTCATAGTTCCATGCAACTTCTTCCTGTTTTCTCGATTGATATGTGTTCAGTTTTTCATGGCCTATCCCTGTGCCAACTTATAACTAAATCTGAGGGGGGGTGCGATGGGGAGGTTCCCTTGTCAGATGATGCATGTGAAAAGGTTTTCAACGTGATTATGACCGCACGATGGGATTTTGAACGCGGGATGGTAGTTGTAGCTAGAAGCATGGTACATTCCACTTCAGAAATCGTTGAGGAATTCAGTATTCCGAGATCCATAGTGTCAAGAATGTGCCAAGAATACCAAATTTCGGGCATTACCTCTCACCACGGACAACGCAGTAGCTGACGGCCTTCACTTAACGACCGGGAGCGTTTGCGTAGAGTTTTCAGTGCTAACAGACAAGTGACACTGCGTGAAATAACAGCAGAAATCAATGTGGGACGTACGACGATCGTATCCGTTAGGGTAGTGCGGCGAAATTTGGCGTTAATGGGCTACGGCGGCAGACGAGCGACACGAACGCCTTTGCTAAAAGCACGACATCGCCTGCAGCGTCTCTCCTAGGCTCGTGACCATTGACGACTGGAAAACCACGACCGGGTCAGATGAGTTGCGATTTCAGTTGGTAAAAACTGATGGTAGGGTTTGAATGTGGCACAGACCCCGCGCATCCATGGACCCAAGTTGTCCACTAGGTACTGTCATGGTTTCATAATGGTGTGGGCTGTGTTTACACGGAATGGACTGGGTCCTCTGGTCCAACCGAACCGGTCATTGCCTGGAAACGTTTATGTTTGGTTACTTGGAGATCATTTGCAGCCTTCCATGGACTTTATGTTTTGAAACAACGATGGAATTTTTATGGATGACGATGCGCCACATGTAGCGGGCCAAAATTGTTCGCGATTGGTTTGAAGGACATTATGGATAAATCGAGCGAATACTTTCACCACCCATACCTCTCATATCGCCCGACAAGAATCCCGTCGAACATTTATGGGACGTAATTGAGAGGTCAGTTCGTGCACAAAATCCTACCCCGGCAACACTCTCGCAGTTATGGGCAACTATAGAGATTCCATGACTCATTATTTCTGCATGGGAATTTCAACGACTTGTTGAGTCCATGCCACTTGGAGCTGCAGTACGACCCGATATTAGGAGGCATCCCATGACTTTTGTCATCATTGTATTTGGTATGTCTGTCGTGCGACAGGTAAAGACTAAACGCTATCCATCCATCTTCACACGTTCTGCACCATCATCCATCATTTCGCCTACAGCTCTTGGTGAAATGACAGTGTTTTGGGTCAGGGGACTGTCCACCCACCGTATCAAAAAATAAATAAATAAATAAAAATAAAAAAAAGCTGAATGAAGTTGTCTTAGCTGGAATTAAGAGATGTCATTCTACATACGCACAGGAGTACCGAGGAAAACGAAATAGAAATTGATTAACCAAAAGAGGAAGGAAAAGAATAAGTGGTTAGCACCACTTCCTCTAGATGGTGGGATCCCGCGTTCGATACCCGGCCCAGATGGAGATTTTTTACGTTGTGTTTTCCTAATTATTTCATTACGTTTTCAGCACAAAGATGCGTAAGTCTCCGAAGTGGCGTCAAATAGACTCGCATCAGACAGCCCTTCAATGCCAAGCGGGGGTCTTCAGGGCTATAACGCCGGTTTTTCCCCTCAGTCTTCTGACTCGTTTGATGCCTACCACGAATTCATCTCACAACAGCATCTTCAACCTAAGTCCTCAATTATTAGCTGGATGCCGTACAATCCAGCATAAGTGTTCTTCCTCCGCGCCCTCTCTTTCCTGCATTCTTCCCTTCGTTGACTCTTCTCTCTGTCTCAGGCAATTTCTTCCACTATTTGTATTTCCTCTCCTATTCTTAGAATATGAAGAGGGTTACCCACTTTTCGTTTTTCTTTTTACATTCCAATTGAATTGGTGTTAATAGTCAAAAAATTCTTGATGTTTTGATCTACTTTTGCTACTGGTTCTCACTTACTCTTGAGACTCCCAGACTGAAGCCTTCATTCTTTTCTTCAACAGAGGCTGCATTCTTGTTTCATTCCGAATCCCTGCTAGTTACATGCAGTCTGTCAGAATTTATGACTGTTCCCAACTGTGTTTTTGACATACCAACTTGTTTCAGGTCTTTCGAGCATTTTTGGAATTTTCTCGCGTATTTTTCCTTTGAAGTTACAAAGTTACGCATTTTCTTCGCCAGTCTAGAGAAATAAATAAATAATATTTAAAAAAAAATGACTCTGTTGATAGTACCTCGTAAGGAGTCGTAACCGGAATACGGATTAAGTTTGTAAACAGTTTTGAAGAACGAAGGACATCTCGCGTTCAAGCGAGAGATAAAGTGAAGAATCCATCTTCAAATTCCGTGACTTATAGCCTCATTTCTATTACTGGGAAAAATTAAGCCGACCCACAGCTATATACACGGGGTTGGAGCGCTTGCGTGGTGTAGTACTTCCGCGGAGAGACTTCTGCGGAGCCTGAGGCTACTCCTGGGAAAGCGGCTTTTAACAGGTACCACAAAGGATTACTAAGAATTCGTTTCCTGTCTAGCGTTGTAGCTCAGCGTGTTGCAGCCTACGACACATTGTACCAAGAATCGATGTTAATATATGTTGTGAGGTTGGAGGAAGAGGAGGAGATTAATGTTTGAAATACCGTCGACAACGAGGTCATTAGAGACGGAACACCTGGTCGGAGTAGGTAATGATGGAAAAGGAAAGCGGCCGAGCCCTTTCGAACGAACCATCCCGGCATCTGCCTTAAGAGATTTTTTGAAAGGCTTTTGAATTTAAGCAGTCAACTGGATTGTTGATAGTCTCCTCCGAGGTGCTTAAAACGAGCGAGAAGCACACAGATGTTATTTCCTAGATAATAAAACAGAGAAAAATCTGTGATGTGGGTGGTATCCGGATCTCACATTCGGTTGTTGGAGCATATGGACATTTTTGGATGTACAAAAGGCTCTGATGTAAGAGAGGGTGTAAGCTCTCCATCTACGCAGAGTGGTAACAGGTGGCATTGTGTTTTTTTAGCGGAAGCAATCGTGGGCGTCCGCAGAAATTTACCAACAGAGGGGGGCGGGGGACAGAGGTGCAATTCTGAAAGTGCAAATTTTTATGACAATGGCTGGTTTCGGGACGTGTTAAGCCAAAAGAAATACATTTTGTAGGTGACACAAAAAAACTTGTTATATCCCAAAGGACTGATAGTGGCTGTAGCGTAAGAGAATTTTACGATGAATAAAAAAACTCTTTACCCCAGATTTTCTTGCGGACACCCATGAAAACATTATTTTCAACAGAACAAAGTGTCGCCAGATTATCTTCAGTGTACAAACATTCCATTCCGATACCTGTGATTTCGATTACGATGCCTTCTTTCTTCAAGTTTATGACGAAACGAGAGAGAGAGAGAAGAAGAGAGTACGCCGGAGCTGGTGATCGTCGACCCTTTGTATCTAAAGCAGCAGTCTACAGAACCGCAAGTGGAACTCGTTTTGCAACACAAGGGCAGCGACAGGGTACCTAGAAGGCAGTGTCTGGGAACCGTTAAATACACGAAAGAGAAAATAGTAAAAAAAGAACAGCGCATCGAAGTTACTTAATGCTATCTAGCTGCTAAAAAAATGTAATTATCCAAGCGTGACGTCCTTCTAGCTAGGTGGTATCAGCTTCACGGAAAACAATGGTGTACAGTCTCCGAATGTAGCAGTGTCTGGTGTGATATGCAAGCGCCCCCAGCACGTTCCGCCAGTGTCTGCTTCTTAAGGCACTGACATTTATGGCGACAAAAAAACTTACTGCAGTAGCTGTCGAACTGCAGCTCACACAAGACGAGTATCGCAGTTCGCCACACATTTACGTGTCAAGGAAAAATTATATACTTACTGTGAAAGTCGTATTGTGTTGGTTTCCAGAGGCTAAGATTAAGGGCATGACCGTTCTACTTATAGAAGTGCTCCAGTAAAGTAAACTTGTAGTTCATTTGCAGGCAGAAAAATTCTGACAATAAACAATACTGTAGCAGCATGTACAAATGGAAGGAATTTCGGGTGCCTTTACTATGGTTTCTGCCATTTAGTACCCAACTGAGTGATGTAATGCCTGAATGGTCTTGCAGGTGTAAGAGCAATGTTTAAATCCCCGTCTGAGCAGCGATGTTTAGGTTTCATGTGGTTTTAAGGAGAATGATGAAGTGGTTTTCAAGTAAAGGCCACAGCTGACATCTCGCTTCACTCTTTTCCAAGTACGCTAGTGCTCCGTTTCGCAATGTCTCGCTCTCGATGGAACATTAAACTTCGGCGTTCAGTATCTTCACTTTCATCGTACGTGTGCATACAACAGCTTTCCGCAGAGAATTGTCAAAACAACCTAATAAAACAAAACATTCCATGGACGAGTTCGAATTCGTTTTATCCTTTCGAGTATGACAGTGTTTACGCTTTCTAGTGCCTTGCAAGCTTACCTATACATAATTTACATTTCTTTAAAGTCAGTACCGCCATTAGACTGTTGTTTATTTACAGTGTTACATTTACACTTACACAATCATGATTTCGACTTCAAAGCGCCATTATCAAATGTGTTAAGTGTTATACATTGCCTAAGATTGCATACTGTCGTACTGCAAGAGTGAGCACCCGCACTGCAGCCTGTGGAGGCCATACCTCGTGCTAATAGGGGTATTTCAGCGTGAGTCCACACCTGGTACCTGGGAGCCGGTTGTGATATTTATTTGTAAATATAATCATTTCAGGTACTCGATATCCATTGTTGCGACAGTAAATCTTGAGTGAACTGGAAACCTCTAAAAGGGTGTACTAATTTTCTTCCGGCAGTGTGTATTGTCAGCCGGAGCAATATTATACAGTAATCTGTCAACACTTTACTGTTATTCTGAGATGGCGGTCACACTGAGCAAGGTATCTTCATTGTTAAGAAGGCGGGATCATGTTGGAGAGAATATTTCGTTTCGGCCATTCTGTTTTCGCTTTAAGGAAAATCTGGAATGACTTCAGAAGCAGGAAGATAATTATAACCAAACTGAGCTGTTTAGTCTTTACTGACTGCATTTACCTAGAACATAACTAAAGAGAATGAGTCTACCTCTTCTCCTTCTTTAAAAGAAGCGTTTTCGCCGCAACAAGATCTTTCTGTTCTTCAGTTTCTGCAGTAGAACTGTGGAATTTTCATTGGCTAGTGAACGTATATGCGGCGAAAACATGACAACCTTGAAATTCCTGCAGTCACTCCTTCTGCAGGTATACAACCAAGACTTATGTATAGAACGTAATACATTAACCATGGTCTGCGTAATAGATCTATTGGTCCAGATAAAACTTGTGCAAAATTTAATTAATGTTAATAACCGCAGCTGCCTCCACTTTAATGGGGCAAGATATTAACTTCCTCGTGTAGAAAGGTTAGCGCTCAATGCAGCGCTATTACATCAGGCATCATAATCCAGTCAATACCTGGAAAGCAGAAGTTTGAAGCCTATCGTACCAATGGCAGTGCCACAACTCCACCGAGATTTGTCTCCTGTAGTTACTACATGGCGTGACTGACACTTCCTGGTTTTTCATGTTACTTACCAAAGTTATGTCTCGCACGAAATTATAATATTCCTGGCCCGGATAGGCGACGTATTTCCCTTCTTGATAATAAGCTTTGATCTGGCAAGCTGTAGAATACGGCTGGTGACATAAATATTTACGTGCAAATACATTTTAGGTTCACTGCTTCGTAAGTTCGTTAAACTATATTTGCCGACTCCGTTACAGATAAGTTTCTATTGGCAAGCCACGGCACGCGAGTATCGATAATTGCAAAACTAGTATACAAGGTGTCTTAACTGTGGACAACGCTCCTGGATAACAGAACAAATCTACCTCGAACCATCTCTTACCTGCGACTCTTAAGATCTGTAACAAACACACGATGGTTGATGGAACTGTACTCCATCGATGATTCAGTAGTTTAAACACCGTCACAGTCCTACAAACAACTGAATATGAACAGCAAATTCCCCAGCCGTTAGCACGCAGTTCTTCTAGAGGGGCGCTCGTGTATTTGGAACGAAAACACTGAGATCTTCTGCTCCTTCATACATCATTTCCATAATCCTAGTTCAATGCCGCCTCGAACATATGATCCTTCGCTTTACAATCGGATTCAAGTGCTCAGTAACATCACATACGTAATTAGATAATGCTGCGACGGAACTGTTTATTCCCTGGAGGGAAGACGACTTGCTTTGCGAGGGACACCGTTGAGAAAATTTAGAGAACCGGCATTTGAAGCTGACTGCAGAACTATTATACTGCCGCCAATGTATATCTCGCGAAAGGACGACGAAGAGAAGGGAAATTCGAGCATACACGTAGACGTATAGGCAGTCGTTTTCCCTCACCCATTTGCGAGTGGAACAGGAAAGGAACTAGGTAGAAGGTACCCTCCGCCACCCATCGTACCATGGCTTGCGGAATATGTATGTAGACGTAGACGTAGAACTGCTTATGAGCTATTTATTTATCTGATTCACCGAAGAAGAATGATATAATGAAGATATTTCCCGATTGGGAAACAGCTTTTTGTCCTATTCGGATGCAACAGCGCCTTCAACAGCGTCACCGGAGCATCTAGCCAAGCAACGGGGGCTGAGGCGGAAACAAACACGAGCTAATCTGAAAACAATTTCAACATATGCGTGAAATTCTTTAAGGAGGGGACAGAGCATTTTTGCTGAGATGCGGCTATGATATTTCTCTAGCGAATTCTGGAGCAAAAACGTACTGTTGGCAGAGTATATGTGTGTGTCATTGCTTACCGTTGATTTTGTGAAGATCTGAGTCTGCCTGTACATTCCTGGTATTGTTACCTTCCTATGATACTATACGCTAACTGACCGGAACGACACTTCCAGTTGTTATATGCTAACAGCATATGTACAAATATCATACACTTAAACGTATATATCAGCACTCATTTTCTCCCGTTTGTGATGAGTGTCTCGTGAAATTAGTTACGGCCTGTACTAACATTAGTCAGGGGCGAAATGATGCAGGATTTCTGTCGTATATTACAAGCAACATTACGGAGCTTCTTTTCCTCTATGATGCGCGCCACAAATCAGGGCCATGTAATAAACTGTAAACGATTGCTCAGTTATGTGCTCTGTGCCATTGCAGTAAGCCATACATCTAGTTTCTTTTTCTAATATTTTTTCTTCAAGAGGGCTCTCAGTCTTGTGGAACTTTTCGAAGGACAGCCCTTTAGACTTTGACTGTCAGCCTTACGTCGACCATATGGTCACTATCAAGTGAAAAATTTCGTGCCAAAGCACATGTAAAAAATTTTAAACATAAATATTGCTTAGTCAACACACGCCGAACTGTGGAATTCAAGAGCATCCCTACAACAGTTTCACAAATATCAGAAAATCATCGTGCTGCTTTGTACACAATGCACGTTATAACAGTAGCTGGCAATAGATAGCATGGACAGAGCGCACGTGCATAGTCCCCTAGGTGTCAGCGCATGCGATAGAGACTTTGGCAAATGCAGTACGCGTGGTCTGATGCTATAATTGTTGCTGCTTTTACTACTAATCATATACTTGAATTCCTTATGCGTCTCAAGTGACGCTAAGATGATTTTTCCTGAGCCTTTCTCGCCTATGCAGATTCATTCGCTTCTATTGATGCTTAGTACTGAAAAAATAAAACAAAGATATCATTAAGCTGTTGTGGTTTGCAATACAATATCAACATGTTTTCTGTCAAGCGATTACTTTGTCGTTCGCTTCAGACATATTATTGACAAGAAGACATCGCAGACTGTAATTGCTGCAGGTCCTATGTTTCCACTGCGAAACTGGTGTCTGACAGCATAGACAGTGCTAAGAATTTTCGAGCCTAAAATACTGGGAAAACATCAATGGTACATATCTCGTATCAGATCTCAACCTCTTTTACCCGTCACCTACTTTTGTATCTATGTTAACAGAAAATTTTCTAAGCGCCCACTGATTCCAAAGTAATGATGATTTAGGGAAGTAACTGTATACAATTTATGAAACAGAATTACAGCAAATTAAAACATATAATACCGAATACCGAGCCAAAATTTTATGAAAACCTAACCGCTATCATCTACCGCCCATCATGAAAGCTGCAGTGCCCATCACTGCGCGATAGAGATCACGTACGCTATCACTGCGGTAATTGATATTTAGTATCGTGCTACATATTTTTTTGCAGCAGTTGTTTTTCGTTTTCTGACTGCTGGAGGAAGATCAAATAATCCCTGAAGCCGGACACATCTGACAAAGACAACACCAAGATGTACAGCCGTAGCGTCTTTGCCAAATGGACCTGTTTGCAGGCTTATCTTGCAACACCACTCGGCAGATGGTCACAAAGCCACTGATTACTTAGTGCATTCATACCTCTTCGGGAATGTCTAGTGAAATCAGCACTCTGTAACGCCAGCAGTCAGCACGCCACAGGCGTTCTTTTGATTGCTGTCATACATAAAGTACCTGTGAAGCTCCAGAATGAGTATCTGATGCGCAATGATGTATCTGCAAAAGTAAATGTTGTCACGGATTTTTGATTTGGTACTCATTTGTACCTTACCACAAGAGTTCATTAGTACCCATAAAATTCTATCATGAAATGGTCAGACTAATACTGCATCTCGGCATCAGAAATATCGATCGCTACGCTCCCAATTTAAAGCCTCATAGTGCATCCTTTATTTTAAGAAAAACGATGTTCGTATTATATCCCTCCTCTACCATGTTGCCTATGATGTGAATCCATATTAAAACTTTCTTTTTAAAAAAAATCCATAGTTATCCTCTCTTGACGGCTCTTTGCTATCTACCGTTTGTTTCTATGAACGTAAGCCTTTCCTAACACCTCAATGTCATCTTAATACAGGGGGAGGAATGTATTTTATGCCATGTGTCTGCGAATCTTGAGCTATCTTTTGTGTGTTTTGATGTTAAAATATCTGTTATCTTGCTGTTGCGGACAAAGTTACTCAGCTCGGCATTTGTCTCAGCGGTTGTGGGAAACCTAAAAGTCAGTGCGTCAGTTAATCGAGCGCGCTGATTTCATTCGGGCTTAAACTACTGTCCTGTCCGATTGGTAGACTCTACCTGTTACACTGTACGAGTAATCACTACACAACAAGAACAAATTAAGTCACCCAAGATTCTAAGGATTAGAGGTACGCAGGTACCAGGTAATCGTGAATAGGATGCTAATCAATGAATGGAAAGCCGCTGTGGTTGTAGCTGAGGCAGCCATCAGCGCGAGAAAAGAGAAAATTTGTGATTGCATTTCTCAGTTTAGAGCACAGCTTACTGTTGTCAGGGATATATCTACTTTATAAGGTTCAGAAATGTTCCATTTTCAAGCTTACCAATTTGGAACATTTTTCTACTTTTTTTCTTTTGTGGGAACAGAAACAGCCTCACGATTTTGTAATGTTTGCTGGCGTACCGGTATGCAATCAGTCCTCCTACGGGTCTGTTAGCTTTGTGATAGCACCAGCCACCGGGAAAAGTTTAACGTTATATATTCTAATGTAAAGCTGTCTTTAAACCGAAAGTTGTTTTGAACAGCGCAGTGCTTTAATAGGAATGATATTATTGGAGGTGATGTGCTCAGCCATTAAACTGACTTATACTGGCAGTTATAAGAGGACCTGCGGTTTATTGTGAACTCCAAGCACGGCGCAACTCTGAATTTTTCACAGTAACAGTTCAATGACAGAAGTGAAAGATTCGATGACAGAAAAAGTGCTATAATTCTTTGACCGAATGAGGGTTGAGAGCCGGGTGGCTTGATTTACAGTCCGATTCTGATTGCCTTAGCCACCAAACGACACAGATCACCTACTAAAATACTTTGTGAAGCCGAATAAATCTTACTTTATGACAACAGCAGCATGGGACAGTTTATCAAAGAAAAATAATACTGGTTCTAGTGCTCCTCAGGTGTCTTCCGAAATGACGATAATCGTGCGTGGCATCTTTGACCTCCTTTGCAAATGAAACCTAGTGCGTACATCTCTCGTAAGTGCCACTTCCTGCAAACCGCTAATTTACCGCCTCTCAGACCGCAATTACAGAGCGGGGAGCAGCAGCTCGTTGGGGTGACTTCCAGCCGATGTTGCGGCAGAACTCATGAAATCTGTGGAAAACGTTACCTGGCTTTCACGCTACCGAAATACCACCAACGCGTCAGGTGAAAAACATAATCTGATTAAAAGAAAACTTTCTGGGATCGACGTAAAATTATCCTCAGTTAACTTCCAATATTAACGTCAGATTCTGGCTGCAACGATTTCAAATTCACTAGTTTTACCGTGCTCACTGAATTAAAGCTACTCCACGGAAGGTTCGTAAAAAATAATAGTTTATCTACTTTAATGAGCCACCTGCTTCTACACTTGCCTGTATAAAAATTTCGCTGACGATATAACATTATAGTATGAAAAACATTCTGCCGTGTGCTACATTTTCGCAATAAAAATGAGAAATGAAAAGATTCCACGTAGTCATTTTTTGAATATTTGGAGCTTAGTGTAAAACATTCCATTTTACTATAATTCCATGTTAGTACCGGTTTTTTTTTCAAAAATCTTTGTATACACTACATGATGAGGTCTACATTCTCTGTAAAGACATGCGTTAAACACTAAATTCTAGGAAAACGCAGAGATGTTCAAATTTTCAAATGTGTGTGAATTCCTAAGGAACCAACCTGCTGAGCTCATCGGTCCCTAGACTTACACACTACTTAAACTAACTTATGCTAAGAATAACACACACACCCATGCCCGAGGGAGGACTCGAACCTCGGGCAGGAGGGGCCGCGCAATCAGTGATATGGCGCCTAGACCGCGCGGTCAATCTGCGCGGCAAACGCAGAAATGCAGAGTGAATTTTACCAAGTAATAGAAATAACTTTCACAATATGTGAAAAGTTTACATATGCATACCAAATCATTGCTGGAAGATTAGGGTTTTCATTCCCGTCGACGACAAGAATCTATATCTGGATGGTTATATGGGGACCTGAACCGCCGCCCTTCCAAGAGAGAGTATAATTCATGCCCGGCAGCAACTCATACGTCTTGTGACACAGCTTAATAATTTCAATCGATGTGTAACAAGTATAGAACCGAAAATCAGCATTTGCAAACATGAAACGAAATGATCGTATGGCGTTATTGGCCCGTCTGGGGTCGTTCAGTTTGAATAGTACTTCGGTGACTTACGCGTCGGTGGAGATGAGACGAAATGATGAGGAAAGCACAAGTACTCAGTCCCCGAGTGAAGAAAATCACCAATCCGGGCGAGAATCGAACATGGAATCCCTCGATCTAGCGTCAGCGGCGGCAACCACTACACCAGGATCTGCCGACTACAAACACAATACAGCACTCTTGGAATCCATCGGCCGAGTGACAATGTTTTCCAAAGCGCAGCAATCTTGTGTTTCTTACGTTGGAGACACCGTGTTCCAGTCATGGTCGGTTTCAGGAGGAGGGGAATGATATCAAAAAATGTTATGCACTTAGAACATAAAACGTGTATCGAGTATATGCACTAAATGATGTAAAAACTTACAATATTCCTTTGAAAATAACGGAAAAATTTTATTAGTCTCTAAAATTTCGGTTGCCCATTTGTTATTTAAACTACTGAATTAAAGAAGAGTTTAGTTACATTTGTTACAAATAAAACGGAAAAATCACCTCCACCTCCGCAGAATACAGTGCAGATTTTTCACGTGGCAGATATCGGGAACGCTATCGTTATTGCCTGACTGGCCTGCTTTTTCTTCCCAGAATGGTGCAGATTCCAGCTGACTCAGTAAATCGTGCCTGTACGAAATACCCGATCTTATCACGTCTCTGTCCATTGTCGGTTTGAGCCACTTAGACCTGCCAGACAAAGACGGCGTACCAGAGTCACAGCAGTGTCTGCAAGTACGTCGCATGACACTCTACCGCCATGCCGTTACTCAGTTAGTCTGCTTTATTTCAAATAGCGTATATTTTGCTGGAATGTCTCTCGAAATCAACAGCTAACAAGAGTAGATTCAATTTTCGTTGTGTTCCTTCCATTTCGTCTACACCACATTTGTCTATTTATCTTTTATTCTTCACTTTTAAAATGTATCGTTGCATTTATCTCGTTATCAACTGGTTCCAAATTGTATTCTTTTCCTTTTTACTTTGTTCACTGTTTCATTCCCCGGCTGAAATATTGATGAAACGTTCTATCACACATAAATTGAAAATTTCCTTTTTAATGGTTCCAATGGCTCTGAGCACTATGGGACTTAACATCTATGGTCATCAGTCCCCTAGAACTTAGAACTACTTAAACCTAACTAACCTAAGGACAGCACACAACACCCAGCCATCACGAGGCAGAGAAAATCCCTGACCCCGCCGGGAATCGAACCCGGGAACCCGGGCGTGGGAAGCGAGAACGCTACCGCACGACCACGAGATGCGGGCTCCTTTTTAAAACTTATTCAATTTATCAAGAGCAGGAAACACTCGAGGCCCTTTTTACTCTTCTATTTTCTTCCCTCTGTGGTAGTACTTATCATTCCTCATTGGTAAAAATTCTAATAATAATCTGATAATAATGGAGTGTGGCTATGTATGGAAGTGAAACATGGACGATAAATAGTTTAGACAAGAAGAGAATAGAAACTTTCGAAGCGTGGTGCTACAGAAGAATGCTGAAGATTAGATGGGTAGATCACGTAACTAACGAGGAGATAGTGAATAGAATTGGGGAGAAGAGGAATTTGTGGCACAAATTGGCTAGAAGAAGGGATCGGTTGGTAGGACACGATCTGAGGTATCAAGGGATCACCAATTTACTATTGGAGGGAAGAGTGGAGCGTAAAAATCGAAGAGGGAGACCAAGAGATGAATACACTAAGCAGATGTAGGCTGCAGTAGTTACTCGGAGATAAAGAGGATAGAGTAGCATGGAGAGCTGCATCAAACCAGTCTCTGGACTGAAGACCACAACACCAACAAACATTTTTCCAATCTGGAAATTGATATCTGAATATATGGGCTCTAAGACAAGCTTCTGTGAACGAAGAAATATTTTCAAAGAATTAAATTCAAGAAGAGGTACTTTTTGTTGTTGGACCACAAAAAGTCAACACGTTATAAAAAGATTTTCATGAAACAAAACTGACATTAATTTAGTGAAATGCTTGTTGTTAGTAGCTATTATTATTATTGGAAGAATTCATAAGAACACAGATTTCATTCGCCACAACTTACAGATATGCTAGTAAACATTCGAGTACTGTAGCAATGACAAGAGTGAAGAACTGAATTAACTCGGAGCACTACTGAATGTGTACAATAGCGGACACGAAACCAAATATGAAATAGGACTGTACGAAATAATCAGGACCAGACACCCCATTGGCTCATTATTTCTTGGTTCAGAGAAAACCGTACAAAACGCATGAGTTTCGCTTGTTCGAACATTACGCAAGCATTATAAATTATTTGTTACTTTAAAAATGAGAATGTTAATTTTTTGCTGCGTAATGTTTAATATGGTCTCAAACTGTGTTTAGTGTATTGAATGAGGCCTGATCTTGTATGTGTAACGGTCTGAGAAAGGTTGGGAACCACTGCATTACAATCACGTACAGGGACAGTTACACTTAAGACAATTGGCATGCAAGCCAACCAACTGGCGCCAGTCAAAAAAATCTTGCACCAGATCATGAGAAACACGAGTTCTTAACCTAGCTGCGATCCAGTCGGCCGTCCAGTCAGTGATTCTCCATGTAAGACGGGCTAAAGAGACAGTACTGATGGTTCATGATAGGACCTGGATTTATTGAGGAAAAAACAGTGAATTATGACGTAAAAGGCATGTAAACATGACCTTAAAAACAAAAATGACTTTATATTAGAACAAATAAGCCCTCGGTCACAAATATTAAGTCAAAATTGACCAGATTTCGACGCTACCATGAGCGTCGTCTTCAGAATTGAACTAACTGTTCTAAAACATAATAGGTATATAAGACACTAATAAACTAAAGTGTGTACTGACTGGAAAGAGATGCAGTACTTGCAAGTCACATTCTAAAAAAATCTAAGCCGGAAAGGCGATCTCATGAAAAGTTGTAAATAAGATAAGATGGCAAGCCGCTAAGGAGGGTGCTCGTACCTGAGTGAACACGAGTTGCAACAAAACTTTATTAAATTCATTTAAAAACATGCACGTAGATTTTTTTATGTCATGTAATACAAAATTCACTTTTGAACAAATTGTGAGTATAGTAATTACCTTTAGCAGTGTTTGAAACTAAGTAGCACTTATTTTTGAAATGTCTGCATGTGTCTGAAAATAACACGAAGTATAACGGACAATTACACCTGCCCAAAAAATAAAACCATGTTTTTACTGCAACACACCACTTGTTTACAGTGTTCCAGATTACAGAATGAGATTTTCACTCTACAGCGGAGTGTGCGCTGATATGAAACTTCCTGGCAGATTAAAACTGTGTGCCCGACCGAGACTCGAACTCGGGACCTTTGCCTTTCGCGGGCAAGTGCTCTACCACTTGAGCACTTGCTCGCGAAAGGTAAAGGTCCCGAGTTCGAGTCTCGGTCGGGCACACAGTTTTAATCTGCCAGGATGTTCCAGATTAGTTAACACGTCCAGTCAATCTTTAGTTTCTGCAGTTTTGCGCTGAATCACAAGGTTCATTTTCAGGTTTTCCATTTTCAAAGATCTGCGGCTATCGCTGAGGATAGTTTTGTACCTGGAAAAGCTCTCCTCCACGTTACAGGACGTCACAGGAACGTTTGTGAAGGCAGCAAGGACACAACGGGCCAGCTTTGGGTCGTTGTCTTCAATTGTTGTGACTTTCCCAGAAAGACTGTTACTTATTTTGCACATTGTAAATATCTAGGAGTCCGCTGGGGAACGCTTTGCAATTTGTTGTTCACTTCATCAGCCACATGATCATGACCTCAACCCAACTCACTGTGCCATTGTTGCACAATATCCAGGGCGTCACACAAATGAGTACCTGCAGCTTCCTGTCGTGTGATGGCTTTTGGTACCAGTGAAAAGCTGAAGTTGATGTATGGCAAGTTTTCGGACAAGGTGAAGACCTCTTTCATAGTTTTGATTGCAACTGATTCGTCGCTAACAAGCTCACAAAAGACTGTCTTTATTTTGCTGTAGTTGTTGCAATAGAACTAACCGGAATTAAGCAGGAACCCCATCGTGTAAGAGCTGACTCAGAGGAGAAGGCAAGTGAAGCTGCTTGTACGAATGCATGCTTTCGCGGCGATATCCGTTAATAAAACATTCTCGGGCTTTAAGCCGCGTCAAGTGGTTTACTGGTGGGCAGTAAACCACTTGACACGGCTTGAAACACGAGAATGTTTTATTAAGTGAAGTTGCTTGTTCGTTGAATTTCTGCACCCGAAGCGAACATAGAATTTCATGCATTAAGAAGTTAATTTGTTCGCATCAGAGTAATTTGCTCGCACTTCTTCTGGACCTCTGTGTAACACATGTGCACGGGGAGTGATGTACACCACACTGGAATGGAGAATCTGCAGTCCTTTAAGTGCTTTAGCCATGAATGAGGTGCAGTCTGTTGCTAGCAGCAAAACATCTGTTTGTGCCATTCGGCCACAGTAGCTTCATAACGTTGTCGAACAAGATAGCAGTTGTCCAGTTGTTTACTCTTTCGAGAGCTTCACACGTTAGGGACAACATTTCTCCAGGCCCGTCATCTTTTACAATGCCACCAACGACATTTATAGCATAACGTCCACCATGTCGGTAGCTTCATCCGTGGACACCCGACCATTTGGTCAGCAACGCTAATTCGTATTTTGTTGAGCACCTCCTTGTAGCGCAGGAATAAATAGTTATTTCTCAGTGCACATTCATCTGGAATTGGATGTGTTGTGTACTTCGCCAAGAACTGTCTGAAGCCTGGATTCTTCAGATTCTCCAATGGGATGTTGCAAGACATCATCATCTCACACAAGACGTAGAAAAATGTTGCCCGGTTGAAGATGAACCTGTCTGCTTAAATAACTGCTTTTCTCGACTGTCATTTTCAGCACTTCTCTTCACACAGCTACAGTGTTTGGCGGTATTTAAGTGTTGTTGCACATTAAAGCGCTTTTCTGTTGTTACTTTGACGTCACATATTTTACGCAATAATAGTTCCCCGTCAGTGCTGAAGAGCTTCTCTGACTTCTCTGCAGAATCACTAAAAAAATGTAGCAACCTCAAGCTGTTGGAGCACTTTATTTTCGTATTTTAAATCAGACTGTTTGTATTCAAACCGAATAATATGAATACGTATGCGATGTTCATTACGTCGGAAGGCTTCGAGAGCGTTTTGTCGACACTGCTCAACAATGTCTTACGTCAGCGAGCCGATTAGTGTTACACTGCTTATTTGATATAATCCTGATATATAAAACTTTGTAGTAATTTTTGCGTTTATTTGTGACCACTTGAAACATGGTCAAGTGAGCAAGTGTTCATGTTTTTATTCTTGTGTCCTTAAATATGAGACAAAAATATGATTTTTTGGCAAACGTTGGTGGAAATATGATCTACTATGGCAAAAGTAGGACGAAATAATACCTACTACTAAAAAAGGTGTAAATATTCAATAAAAATACATTTTATACACTACAATACATTGATTCGTAGGACGAAATAATACCTACTACTAAAAATTGTGTAAATATTCAATAAAAATACATTTTTATACACTACAATACATTGATTCGTGCAGTGATTTTTATAATATCCTGAAGTTGAAGAAAAAATATGTCTTATTACTAAAATCCGGTCCCTATTTATGGCGAATGGCTTGAATTCTGACGAGCTAAGACACTCTGAGAATCACATGGCAGAGGATGCGTCGAGTTGTACCAGTTATTGGGGATTTTTCCAGTTCCATTCACGTACGGAACGCGAAAAAATTATTGTTTATATGCCTCTGTACCTAGTGTAATCAATCTAATCTTATCACCACGATCCCTATGGGAGCGATACGTAGGTGGTCGTAGTATATCCATTTAAAGCCAGTTCTTAGTTAACTTTCTCGGGGTAGTTTACGTCTGTCTTCAAGAGTGCTAGTTCATTTCAACATATCAGTAACACTCTCCCGCAGCTCAAACAAACCTGTGAAAATTCTTGCTGCTCTTCTTTGTATACGTTCAATATCCCCTGTTAGTCCTGTTCGGCACTGGTCCCACACGCTTGAGCAGCATTCTAGGACAGGTCAAGCGAGTGATTTGTAAGCAATTTCCTTTGTAGACTGAATGCATTTCCGTAGTATTTTACCAGTAAACCGAAATGTGCTACCTGCTGTACCCATGAGCCTATGTGATTGTTCCATTTCATATCGTTACTAGACATTACACCCAAGTATTTGTATGAGTTTACCAATTCCAACTGTGTCTCGCTGATATTGTATTCATAGGATACTATGTTTTTTCGTTTTGTGAGGTGCACAGTTTTACATTTTTGAACATTTAAAGCGAGTTGCCAGTCATTGCACCACTTTGTAATCTTATCAAGGTGTGACTGAATATTTGTACATATTCGCTCAAACTATACTTCGTTGTTGGTAATAGCATAAACTGCGAAAATTATGAGGTTACTATAAATATTGTCCACCAAATCATTAATATACAACATGAACAGCAAGGAACCCAGTGCACTTCGCTGGACCACACCGGGAGTTGCCTGTTCGCCTGTGGATGACTCTCCATCGAAGATAACACATTGCGTCCTCCTTACCAAGAAATCCTCAGTCCAGTCACATATTTTGTCTGATACGCCATATGATCATACTTTTGATAATAATCGTAAATATGTTACTGATTCGAATGCTTTTCGGAAATCGAGAAATACTGCATCTACTTGGCTGCCTTGGTTTATGGATTTTAGAATGTAATGAAAGTGCATGTTGGGTTTCACATGATCTATGCTGGGTGGGAAGGAGGAGGCCATTCTGTTCGAGATAACTGATTATATTTGAGCTCCACACTGAGGAGACAGAAGTCATGGGATAACGATGTGGACATATACAGATGGCATTAGTATAGCGTACGAATGGTATAACAGGCGGTACTTTGGCGGAGCCGTCATTTGTACTCAGGTGATTCATGTGAAAAGGTTTTCGACGTGATTACGGCCGCACGAGGGAAATTAACAGACTTTGGACATGGAACGGTGGTTGCAGCTAGACGCATGTGACATTCCATTTCGCAAATCGATAGGGAATTTAATATTCCGAGGTCCACAATGTCAAGGCATTAGCTCTCACCACGGACAAGGTAGTGGCCGATGTCCTTCACTTAACGATCGAGAGCAGCGGCGTTTGCATAGAGTTTTCACTGCTAACAGATAAGCAACACTGCGTGAAACAACCGCAGAAATCAATATGGAACGTGCGACGAACGTTTCCGTTAGGTGAAATTTGGCGTTAATGGACTATGGCGGCAGACGAGCGACGAGAGTGCCTTTTGCTAACAGCACGAAATCGTCTGCAGCGCCTCTCCAGTGCACGTGACCATAAGGGTTGGATCTAGACTACTGGAAAAGCATGACTTAGCCAGACGAGTCTTGAGACAGTAGGTAAGCGCTGATGGTGGGATCCGAGTGTGGCGCAGACCTCACTAAGCCATGGACCCTAGTTGTCAACAAGGTAGTGTGCAACTTGGTGGTGGCTCCATAATGGTGCGGGCCGTGTTTACATGGTATGGGCCGAGTCCTCTGGTCCAACTTATCACTGACTGGAGACAGTTAGGTTCAGCTACTTGGAGACCATTTGCAGCCATTCATGGACTTCATGTTCCCAAACAACGACGGACTTAAATTCAAATGGCTCCAAGCACTATGGGACTTAACCTCTGAGGTCATCAGTCCCCTAGGCTTAGAACTACTTAAACCGAACTAACCTAAGGGCAGCACACACATCCATGCCCGAGGCAGGAGTCGAACCTGCGACCGCAGCAGCAGCGCGGTTGCGGACTGAAGCGCCTAGAACCGCTCGGCCACAGCGGCCAGCAACGATGGACTTTAATGGGTTAGAATGAACCATGTCACCGGGACACAATTGTTCGCGACTGTTTGGCAGAACATTCTGGATAACTCGAGTGAACGATTTTGCCACCCATCGAACATTTATGAGACGTAATCGAGAGGTCAGTTCGTGCACAAAATACTGTACTGGCAACACTATCGCACTTATGGATTGGTACAGAGGCAGCACGGCTCAGTATTTCTTCAGGGGCCTCCAACGACTGGCCGGCCGAAGTGGCCGTGCGGTTAAAGGCGCTGCAGTCTGGAACCGCAAGACCGCTACGGTCGCAGGTTCGAATCCTGCCTCGGGCATGGATGTTTGTGATGTCCTTAGGTTAGTTCGGTTTAACTAGTTTTAAGTTCTAGGGGACTGATGACCTCAGCAGTTGAGTCCCATAGTGCTCAGAGCCATTTGAACCATTTTTTGAACCTCCAACGACTTGTTGAGTCCATGCCACGTCGAGTTGCTACACTACACCGAGAAAAAGCAGCTCCGAGCACGATATTAGGAGGTATCCCGTGACGTTTGTCATCTCAGTAAACATTCTAATATTCTACGACTATTGGATGTTAAGGATATTATACTGTAGATCTGTGGATCATTTCTGCTACAAATCTTGTAGATAGATGTGACTTGCGCTTTCTTTCAGTTCTGGGCACGGAGTTTTGTTCAAGTAATCTACGATACAGTATGTTTAACAGAGGGGCTAACTCAGCGCGGTATAGAATCTGGTAGGGATTCCATGGGGCCCTGGGGGTTTGTTCCGTTTTAACGTTTTCAGCTGTTTGCCGATGCGACTGAAACTAAGATCTGTTTCACTCATTTTTACAATGGAACGGGAATTAAATTGGGGCAATACTCCTAGGTTTTCCTTTATAACGGATCATTTTAACTGCCAGACGTCCAACACAGCAGACTTAAACCGCGAAACCCGTACTGTACGAGGTCCGCCGCACAGCAGTGTCACAGCGTTGCCTCGTCGCCGTTGTTTAGGACTTCTTATCGGCCGGAGGCGTCGCAGCGGCATACCAGTGTCTGGTGCGGCACGAGGCGCCCTTCTGCCGCCGACCGCCACGCCGCGTGTCGTAAGTGAGCCGACGTGCCCGAAATACCTAACGGCAATTACACATTCCATTAAGACGACGCTTTCGCGTGCCAGCGCTTGTCCTTGGGGGGTCCAATTGGAGAAGGGCTTCCCCAAGACCCCTGTCTGTCCCCACCGTTTCTATACAACGCCCACTAATACTTTTCTGTGGTGCTCGCTGCGTGCCGTGTTTATCATATGGACGGCAACCTTCAGGAAAAAACAAATCATCGTCATCTCCTTCCAAAGGTTATGTGTTGTAGTCACCTATCACATCCATCCATCTCTTACGAGGTCTACGTAGTTCTCTCTTCCCAGTCAGGTAATAATATATTCATTTTTGGCAATCTATTTTCAGTCATTCTATCAACATGATCCTTCCATTTCATTCTATTCTATCTTGTGATTCACTGAAAAGATTTTATAAATCTAATCTGTTTCATTCCTTACTTTATCCATTTAATTACATCAACTTACGCATCCCACGAACTACTGCCTGTATAGGTGGTTTTTCTTTTTTCTTCGTTTCCTTCTTTACTGTCCATGATTCGGAACCACATAAGAGTAGGTTCAACAATAATTTTATAGAATTTCATCTACGTGTTCCCTTTCTTGTTTTTCTTCCCAAAGTTCTTCCAGCTGTTCCGCAGATAGCTCGATATTTTTTAACCTTCTTCTCGTTGTCTTTGTCATAGTCAAATCTAATATTATATGTCAGATAACTGAAGTGGGATAATTGTTTTGGGATAATTGTTTTAATATTTTCTCATTTGTTATTATTTTCGATGTAATTGTTTCCTTTGAAAGCCATTATCTTTGTCTTATTTACTGATATAGTTAGGTTGAAATGTATTGCATTTTCGCTCAATCTATATGCTGCTCTTTGTAAATTATCTTCTATTTCCTGTATAATTATCTGGTCGTCAGCATATAAAAGAGTATTTAATGGTACGCTAGAATCTTTTAAATTTCTAACTGTATTTCATCATTCCACTTCATAACTAGGTCGTCAGTATATAAATTAAATATAGTTGGTGACTGACACCATGGAAAAAATAACACCTGAGAATCGTAAACCCAAGTAGCAGTGTAATGTTACTCACTCTATGGGGCGCGAGGTTCATAAGGAATCATAAGCATATCGAACCAAAAGTCAGTCACCTCCAGGAGATATAACACTGTTTCCGTATAACGCCATTCCCGCTAGAGTTGATCTTTTTCTTGTACCTTTGTGCCACATCGGCGCAGAGTCTGCATGGTCAAGGGTCGGATTTGGCATAGTTAATTAAGGTGTGGCCGGTTGCCATTTCTGTCGCCACCGTTACTCTTCGGAATAAAATATGCGTACTCCAACTGTCTGCGCGTAGCGTTTTTCAGATGAAAGCGAGCGAATGTTTTCTAAATGTTTACGTATCGTGTAACTTAGGTGGGACTTGGTTACCAACCCGGTGTTCACGCAGTGGGATATGAGACTCACCTGAAATTAACATTCAGACTGGCTGACACACCGACCCCCTTCGATCCGGGGTGTTGTCACCTCCCCGGCCCGGAAGTGGCGTTTTAACACCCTCAGCCATCCCGGCGGGTGCACCTCTAGCCATGATAATCGCCTCATTTCGGGGAGAAAGAAAGCCCGCAAGTTTCTTCAGGTATGCCGTACCCATCTGAAGTCAGTCGTTGATGGTTGGATTCCGTATAGCTATCAAATTGTGGGGATGTTCCAAATGGTCCCAGATGTTTTCTTTGGAATAAAGTTCGGGTGGTTTAGCAGGACAGTCGAATTTCGATAGGGAGATGTTCTTCCAACTAGGAACGTATGCATGCAGCACGGTTTGCAAGACGCGAATGTCCGCAGTATACACATCATACTGATGTACGGAAGCACCTCCAGCCTGATCTAGTAGAAAGCGTCCGAAGCTCTTTAAGACTGTTCGCAGATGGTGTAGTTGTCTATAACAACGTAGCAACGCTAGAAGACTATCGATTTGTGCAATGACCTTCCGAGGACTGATGAATGATGCAGTTTCTCGTTGTTGACCCTGGACGTAAATAAACATAGGAAAATAAAACGACTACTGTACAACTACACTGTTGACGAGACACTGCTGCTAACAGTATCTAACGTAAAATATCAAGGAGTAACTATTCAGAGCGAATGACCACAGAAAACAAAAGTTGGAAAAGCAGATGTCGGACTGAGATTCACAGAATGTAACTCATCCACGAAGGAAGTGATTATAAGTCGCTTGTTCGACCGATCCTTCAGTTGATCAATATGGGATCCTCCGAAGGAAGGTTTGATAGAAGAGATAGAGAAGATCCAACGAAAAGGGGCGCGTTTCGTCACAGGATCGTTGAGGCGGCACGAGAGCGTTACAGAGATGCTCAGCAAACTCCAGAGAATATGCATCACGGAGAGGATTGCTATTGAAATTTCAAGAGAGCTCTATCCAGAAAGAGTGGGGCAACAGATTAATTTCTCCCACATACATCTCGCGTAATGACTACGACGAAAAAATTAGAGAAATTACAACCAATATAACGGCTTACCTACAATCTTCTTCCACGAGCCATTTGTAAGTGGAACGGGGTAGAGGATATCAGTTTGTGGTTCCAGAAGTACCCTCTGCCACAAACCATTAGTTGCTTTGCGGAGTATGTTGTAGCTGCAGATATACACACTGCGAGGTAAACACCTCAGCTGCCATCCGTGCAATCGACGCCTTGAGTCATTTGAAAGGATCGAAATTCGCAACTCGTCCGAGCACACTAAACGCCTTTGTTCTGCTTCTGTCTAGTTTCTGCGTCGTTTGGCCCATTGAAGACCTGCAGCCTTATGTACAACTGTGAGCAATGGCACTATGCGAGGTATCCGACACCATAATCTTTTGTGAAGTTACCCTAGCAATTTCCCTCGGAAACTGGTCGAGATGTACCTGCAGCGATTAATGATGAGTTTGAAACCCATTCTCACTGCCTACATGTGACACTTTTTACGACTACTATTTCATGGCTACGAATAGTACAGCATTCCTTGTAGACACGTTGGTCATACCACGTTGATACATCAACTAATAACCAAATACGATACTTCCTTTCTGTCACGTTTTCACGTCGACTCATCTTACTGCACTGATTACATACAACTGATTCGAAAACGCGACGGCTATTTTTTTTTTCAAGGTCCCATCGGTCACGAAGTGGAAACCATAGTGAAAATCAAAAATGTTTTATTTGCAATATTTAGCTACACGTTCCAACTACTGTTCTGCATAATCCCCGAGATATCTGTCATAGCTTGGTACGAAATTTCCAATACCCTCGTAATGGAATACAGCCATCTGTGCTTTCCGACAATTCTTTACGCTGGTCTGCAGCTCGTTGCCTGGCCGAAAATACTGTCCTCATACCCCAATGGTTCATTTGAGCAAAGAGATGAAAATCAGAGGAAACTAAGTCCGAGCTGTATGGTGGGCGATCAAACACTTCCCTTCTAAATCGCTGCAGGACTATCTTTGTTGCAGCTGCAGTGTGCGGCGGAGTATTGCCATGAAGAAAGATAATGCCTGCCGACAAGATTCTTCTTCGCTTGCTCTCAACTGTCCTTCGTAGACGATTATCTCGAGTCTCCAGATCCACTCGCTGAACGAGATCATGCACTGACATCCACTTCCTTCCCTGACCGCCTGCATCATGAACATCTGTACATCTTCCATCAAAGTTCCTGCACCATTGCCTCCCTTTGCTGTCACGCGTGACACTTACGTGAGCTGCATCAAATCACGCGGCACCCGTCAGCATAAGAAATCGAATGGACAGCACTCATTTCACACTTGATCACTTGATAGGAGACTCTAATTTTCTCGGCATCTTTACGTGCTCATTGTGCGCTCGTAAATGGAAAATGTGACGTGACGCGATTGCTGTGCATATTAGAGACATTGTGCAACACATCTGCGCAAAGCTTCGTTGAATTTTCCTGTGGTTTTAATTTCGAGAGTGACTGGACTTCGCAAAAAAATGGGCCTCGTACATACGACATCACTTCTATGCCACTTATGTCAACGATGGAAGGTCACACGACCGATCGGTGTTGCTTCTACTCCATCTCCAGAGCGACAAAGCGAGCAGTGTGCTCTTTTAA
The DNA here is from genome assembly GCF_023898315.1 of Schistocerca nitens. NCBI lineage: Eukaryota > Metazoa > Arthropoda > Insecta > Orthoptera > Acrididae > Schistocerca > Schistocerca nitens. Next base: position 308,744,622 of record NC_064615.1, on the reverse strand, counting down.
GGGGGTCCGGGCAGGTTGGTAACCCCTATCTTAAATAATGTAAAATTTATTCATATGAAAGGTACCTTTTATCAGAAACTATTGAGAATAAAAAATTGTAAAAAATACAGCTTGTAGGTTACACATTTATAATCACTTTAACAGAAAGAGTTCTAAAAATATTGGTTAGTTTTAAGAAAATAATTATTGTTGTAAAAAATGGACATCAGAGTAAGAAACTGCCTACATTTTTCTATGTACGTAAGGCTCTAACACAGGAAAACGCCCTGTGTTAAAATATGCGCAGTTCTCAGATTTGTGTATCCTGAATAAATTCTGGCAAGTAGGAAGAGAGAAAAAGTACACTTTATTCTTAAAAAATATAACTTGCAGGACATAGCCATTAAAGTTGTCCATGAATTCCAGTTCAAATAAGATGGGTTGTCTGCATGCTCTTCCATCTCATCCTTTTTCTTGCTCATCTGCGTTGTGTTCCGTTGTTTGTAGGTCTCTAATACCTCTCTCTTTGATGCCCTAACTCTTTCTTCATCTAAATTCAACATTTGTTTCACTGTGAAACGACCAACAGTTTTGTAGCAGTCTTTTCAGGTCTTCACTCCTTGCAGCATTACCTTCGCTGAGCGTTGTCAGTGCATCACGTACACCAGAATTCAGTGTACTAATTGACACAAACACTGTCTTGGGAATTGTGGCCCAGATTACGCTGTTGATGGACTCGTTGGGATTCTAGATGCAGCCACGGAGACATTTTTTCAGTTGTCTTAGATCTGACGAAACTCTGAAAGTTTCTCTCAAGACCTCCACTATGGCAAGTGTTATAGCTGACTTGCGAATAAATTTCTCACCATTTTACAGCGCTCTGTTGTATTTGCACCATGTATCACTTTCTGGAGGCTTACCGTCTGTTGAAGAGAAGTGAAATGAAACTGCCCGTACAGATTTTGTCGTATTTTGTAGTCTACTAACATTTTACCTGATGCCATGCCATAACAGTTTTGGATTTTATGTATGATAGATTCTGTGAGTCTATTCTCACTATCTAATCCTTTGTCATCTTCCAGTTTCTTTTACTTGTATGCAGTTTTCAGTCGTCGCAACCTTGTACCCATTCGCTTTTGCGCATGACATATGCACTCCAGTTTAGTGATAGTTACATTTTTTTCCATATGGTTTCTCTCCCTCAGCTGCTTTGAAAGCTTTTGAATACTCATCTCCTGGATACGCCATCGGAGGCGGTTGATACAAAAAATCAAATGTCAGTCTGTTAACTCTCAAATGTACATGGCCACAGTCACACAGTGTTTTATTTAAACGAATGAATAAACAAGAAATAACGCAGTAATATATATGTATTATATATTATTGGAAAGATATACGGACCCTACGACTTATCTTAGAAGAAAGATTAAGGAAAGGCAAACCTACGTTTGTAGCATTTGTAGACATAGAGAAAGCTTTTGACAATGTTGATTGGAATACAGGGAGCTAAAGGCTATTTACAATTTGTATAGAAAGCAGATGGCATTTAGAAGAGTCGAGGGGTATGAAAGGGAAGCAGTGGTTGGGAAGGGAGTGAGGCAGGGTTGTAGCCTATCCCCGATGTTATTCAATCTGTATATTGAGCAAGCAATAAAGGAAACAAAAGAAAAGTTCGGAGTAGGTATTAAAGTCCATGGAGAAGAAATAAAAACTTTGAGGTTCGCCGATGCCATTGTAATTCTGTCAGAGACAGCAAAGGACTTGGAAGAGCAGCTGAACGGAATGAACAGTGTCATGAAAGGAGGGTATAAGATGAATATCAACAAAAGCAAAACGAAGATAATGGAATGTGGTCAAATTAACTCGGGTGATGCTGAGGGAATTAGATTAGGAAATGAGACACTTAAAGTAGTAAAGGAGTTTTGCTATTTGGGGAGCAAAGTAACTGATGATGGTCGAAGTAGAGAGGATATAAAATGTAGAATGGCAGTGACAAGGAAAGCGTTTCTGAAGAAGAAAAATTTGTTAACATCGAGTATAGATTTAAATGTCAGGAAGTCGTTTCTGAAAGTGTTTGTATGGAGTGTGGCAATGTATAGAGGTGAGACGTGGACGATAAATAGTTTAGACAAGAAGAGAATAGAAGCTTTCGAAATGTGTTGCTACAGAAGAATGCTGAAGATTAGATGGGTAGATGACATAACTAATGAGGAGGTATTGAATAGAATTGGGGAGAAGAGGAGCTTGTGGCACAACTTGACTAGAAGAAGGTATCGGTTGGTAGGACGTGTTCTGAGACATCGAGGGATCACCAATTTAGTATTGGAGGGTAGCGTGGAGGGTAAAAATCGTAGAGGGAGACCAAGAGATGAATACACTGAGCAGATTCAGAAGGATGTAGGTTGCAGTAGGTACTGGGAGATGAAGAAGCTTGCACAGGATAGAGTAGCATGGAGAGCTGCATCAAACCAGTCTCAGGACTGAAGACCACAACAACAACAACATATCATTGGAAAGGAAAAATTTCATAGATTAAAATTAATGAAAAAGATGAAAATTGAAAATTTCAAGATTTCAGCTAGTGCAGAGCCTCTTAAGTGACTGATTATGTTTTGTACACTGAGCTCACGTTATATCGATTTATTGTTGATCCGTGTTTTAAACTATTACTGCTCGTCACATACGATCTGGGCAATCCCACAACATAGTGTCGCGTTGGCTATGCGTCAGACCTGAGCGTACGAGTGCCAGGCAGCGCTGCGCAATGGGTGTGCGGCAAGGCTTAACGACCTCGGCACCTCGCGTCCCGCTGTCCCCGCAGGCGGGAAGCGAACCCGCGCTGGCGCTCGCGCCGCCGACACCTGCTGAATGGCGCTTCGCCCCGTCGCACGGATCCTAATGCTCTTACGACACACCACCACCAACGTACAGCATTCCCGAGGTCGTCATGCCGAAACCTTGTCGCGTCAACTAACGGTAGACAACACACCCGTCGCTGCCACACACTTCGCCCAAATTGTATCTAAAGCTACATATATATGTTGTTAACTAATGTATGCGAACCTCTGAAGAATGAATAAGGAATTAGAAAAAAAAGCAAAGAAGTTCATATATAAGAATCGCCAATATTTTTTTAATTTTTTAATTACAGACATATTTTTGTTGTTACATGTTTGCTTCATTTCTGTCTTTCTACTTTCAAAATTTCAGTTTGGTTTTACACGTATTTTTTCTTTCCAAACGTTGCTTGATTTGGGAATTTTTAAGTCAAAGCCGGTTTCCTTCGACTTTGTGCGACGGCTTACTCACCTGAAGATGGCGGCCAAATGAGACACCGAAATACTGTGTCATGATGACTTCATGTTCCAGCTGGAGACCCGATATGAATATCATCCAGACCTTATTTTGTTTATCTTATTTGCTACAGTACTAGTTTGCGTTTAGTTCGAAAATGGCTCTGAGCACTATGGGACTTAACATCTGATGACATCAGTCCTCTAGAACTTAGAACTACTTAAACCTAACTAACCTAAGGACATCACACACATCCATGCCCGAGGCAGGATTCGAACCTGCGACCGTAGTGGTCGCGAGGTTCCAGACTGAAGCGCCTAGAACCGCTCGGCCACGGCGGCCGGATGATGCGTTTAGTGTTGAGAACAGAATCAGTAGCGTTAGCATACTCTACAGTTCTTATGGGACTAGTGTTTAGCTTGTACTGAACATTCGTCCTCTACCAAGAACCGAATCGGCCACTTCCGAGGGGTATGGAACCGAACAAGCGAACAGCTGGAGAGCGACGTGTTATGTCTGACTTCCAGTCGTGGGCGTGACGCCTGCTCGGCTGAATTCTTATTCGACTAGTGTACTCTGTATTTCTGTCTAAACTGTGTTGTAATCAGCACATGACACACACGCATCTGCAATGCGTTTGAAGCCAGACGTCGGTATGATGAAAAATTGCCTAATAGAACAATAAGACCTCTCAAAGAAGATATGAACTTCTTGTGCAGATAGACTGTTTTTGAAAAAAAGGTCGTTTCATTGTGGAAGACCAAAAGCTGTTAGAACATCTGATTCAGAAAATCGAGTCCATCATCATATTCAGGGCAGTATGGTAGCAGAATCAGAAAAACAGCAGAAACTGAGAATGTGAGTCATGCGACAGTATGGAAAGCGTTAAGAGAGCAGCTCTTTTATCCGTACCTTCTTCAGAGAGTGCAAGGTCTCATTGAAACAGATTTCAGTCCAGAAAAGATTTTTGTGCTTGGTTACTGGTGATCTGTGCCGAGCACCAATACTTTCTAGGCCGGCCGGTGTGGCCATGCGGTTCTAGGCGCTTCAGTCTGGAACCGTGTGACCACTACGGTCGCAAGTTCGAATCCTGCCTCGGGCATGGATGTGTGTGATGTCCTTAGGTTAGTTAGGTTTAAGTAGTTCTAAGTTCTAGGGGACTGATGACCACAGATGTTAAGTCCCATAGTGCTCAGAGCCATTTGGACCATTTTTTGAACACTTTCTATCTAACATAATATTCACTGATGAAGTAAAGTTTACCAGGAATGCTGTGCAGAATTTTCACAACTCTCATGTATGGTTTGGCATAATTGGAGACAGATTACTTGTACCTTTCATATGGAACACTGACTGGAGCATCATACCGTGAATTTTCAATTGAACTTTTGCAAATGTTGATGTTCTTCGCCATCATGTTCAAGAAGAATTTCAGCACATGCAGCAGAGTTTGGAATAAATGAGCGAGTAACATAATCCTTGGTGGTAGACATTTCGAACCTTTCATTTAGCCTTCAGAAAACAACATTTGAAAAGAAAGAAAATAGTTATAGAACCAAGGTGGAAATTTGAAAACGAAAAGACAGAAACGAAGCAAACATATAATCACAAAAAGTGTCTGTAACTAACACAATTAAAAAATTGACACGTTGCATGTACGAACTGCATTGCTTCTCATCGAAGCCCTCTCTCCATTCTGCAGAGGTTTCCCATACAATAGTTAACATCCTGTCTAACCCACAAATCACAGCACACTGACTGGCAAAGAGTGTATCGCACCAATAGTATCGATTGTCTTTCATATTGCATTCGCTTACCGACTGAGGGAAAGATGACTTTCTGTGTGCCCCTGTACGTGCCATAATCTCTCTTATTTTCACTATCCCTGCGTGAGATGTATGGTGGGGGCACCATAATTGTCGCAGACACATATTCGAATACAAAGTTCTTTAAGTTACTGAGAACGATTTCACCAGAACCACTCAGTCTCTCTTCTAAGGTATCCCCACCGAAGTTCCACTATCATTTCTGTTGCACTTTCGTATTGGCTATGCCGGCCTGCTACGAACCTGATAGCGTCTCTGAATTACTTAGATGTCTTTTGTCGTGCCTGCTTGATAAGGACTCCGAATACTGGAACAATATTATAGAATTGGTCGCATTAGGGCCTTGTGTTCGATTTCCTTTACAGGTGCACAGCTCTTTCCCAGAACCCTTCCTGTTACATATATCTTCATTTGTTAACTGAATTTTGCGTTGGTGCTTGACAGCGGACGACAACAATACTAAATAGGAAACAGTTTTCTAATGCTCTGCGACATATTATTCATTTGGACACCAAGCGGCTTTCGGCTAATGTTACCTGGGGTTCGCCTAAGCTATTGCAGAACATCAGGTAATATATTTCATACCCCTTCCCTAATACTTATCTTTACGTGATCGTCTTATTTCATACCGCTTTTTGATGTTACCTTTAAAAACATGCGAAGTAACAAGCTCAAAATGTTCAACATTAGTCTTGAAATCAGTTACTGTTGGATTATTCCTCTTTCTTCTATAGGAAACACAACGTTAATCCTCATTCAGACATACAATATGTCCAGCGAAAGAGCCCTTAATTTTGCGATTAAATATCTGGGAAACTAAGATCGACAGACGAGTGCAACAGAAGGTGTTTGTACTGTGAGAGCTTAAGAATTTTATACAGTAGGTATACGCCGTACAGCTCGTACAGCATCAGCCCTTGCGTTATTGTACTCGCCCTTTACATGCGGTCTTTGCGCAATGATATCTCAGACTTTTCGAAATGTCCACCACTCACAGTACGGAGGAGGGCCAAATGAACAATGAATTTTACCACCATTCTCTGTAGTGTCACATCGCAAATGGATTCAGATGTCACAAAGACCGCCGATTCAAGATAGTCCAACGTGGTGCGAAGGCACCGGTAAACAGTTCCTTCAATGCACACCACAAAAAGTAGTTACAAGGAGTCAGATCGCGTGAATATGGAGGTCATTCCATCCCTGCCCAGTAAATTTGCAGTAATCCGACGCAATGGCTGTATTACCCAAGTACTCATCCAGAAAGCGAAACACCTGTTCGGTGCGATGTGGTCTGGCCCCATCTTGCATGAACCACGCGGTGCCTGGTCGATCCTCCAACGCTAGCTGGGTGACGACAGTTGTTGCAAAAGTGCAACGTAAGCTTCACTAGTGATCGTTTCTCCCAGAAAAAATAGGGTCAATAATGCCTCAACAGCATACCGCCACCCAGACAGTAGCTTATGGGACAATACAGTGGTTTAACTTCACACAAGTGGGGATTTTCGGAACCCCAGAACAGCCAATCTATTCACGACTCCATTCAGAAGGGCCAGTGTTTCACCTGTGAACTGGCAGCCATCATCAAATCCTTCATAGTCAATAACGTGAGCATCTGGTTCGCAAAGTCAGCCCTCTGTCACGCAGCTCGTAGAGGCATGACCTGGTGGCTTTGGACTTCGAAGGGAAACATTTTCAGGCTCTGTCTCAATATTTTCCGCGTGCTGGGACGCTTAAACCAGTCCCAGCTTCAATTCTTAGGATGGATTTCCTTGGATTTTGTTGAATAAGTCCAGAAACCGTGGTGACAGTTTCAGGAGTAACTACTGTTTACCTGTGGCTATCGTTCTCCCCCAGATCATCAGCCACGCTGCCTGCCCGTTGCAATTTAGTGAAGGGACTGTGAACTGTTTTTTCATCGGGTCCTTCTGGAACACTAAGCCGTGTTTGACAACTGCGCCTTGTTACCGTAGGACTGTGTGTACCAAACTGATACATTGTTCAACGGAATACATTGTTTCAACCTATTCCGTCGGCACGCAATCCTCCTTACAAATTTCAATGGTAGAAATGATCATTCTGAGCTGCGGCACACTATTTATAGGCATTATATATAGCGATTACAGCGCCAGCTTTTCGAACTATTTCGAAACTTCTGTATAATTTCATACAGCTTCCACAGCGGTTAAAGGCGCTACAGTCTGGAACCGCACGACCGCTACGGTCGCAGGTTCGAATCCAGCCTCGGGCATGGATGTGTGTGATGTCCTTAGGTTAGTTAGGTTTAAGTAGTTCTAAGTTCTAGGGGACTTATGACCACAGCAGTTGAGTCCCATAGTGCTCAGAGCCATTTGAACCATTCCACAGCACACATAGCGTTTGTTTCACCGGGGCGATCTTAGTTTTCGAGGCAATTGATTTTGTAATCAGGGACTCCTTCGGAGGGCACCCTGTGCTCGTAGGAGCCATTCGTCACAGCAAGTGAAACGTTTGTCCAACTCCTCCCGCAGTTTTGTAACTGTCGTCCAACGACGCTGCTCTCCTGTTCACGATAGCGTCGTCACCAAACATTCTTATAGTTTTGCTAATCTTATATAATAGATCGTTTATGTATATTCAGAACATTAAAGACCCTATTACGCTTTCTTGCGACAAACCCGATTTTACTTTCGATTCTGTGAAATATTCGCATCCAGTAGAAGGTACTGGCTTTGAAAGTCTGGTAAGGTTGGACGAGCTGCCTATTTGGATTGATTACCACCTACATTTGTATCTTTTCTTCGCAACATCTGAGGGTATTGAGTCTTCAATTGTGACTGAATGCATTTGTAATGGACCACCGTGTTTGCTTCTTGACGATCATATGGAAACGGACTAAAATGAGTACTAGAACTTAGTCCGCAGCACTGTCACAAGCCCTTCCTCTGTGAGATAGCGAAGACTTGGGAACACGTAATGCATCCAGGAACATTGTCGAACATGATTGTTTTGATGGTCCAGGTGTTATGGTGTAGGGAGGCATAACGTCGCATGGTCGTGGTGACCTCTAAATCTCGCCGGTCAACGTCACTATGAAACTGCACCCCTTATCCACGTGCGCCTTTTTAGGGGTCCATTCGATCCTGACTTCATTTTGTGGATGATAATGTGTGACGCGTCCAACAGCGCAGGAGGAGTAGCTCTGTGAACGAGAGTATAATCGGCGAATGGGCTTAAATTCCATCGAGCACCTGTGGGATATGTGGAGGGAGCGTATCGTAGCACGGCCACGGGCACCAACGGCCATCCAGAAACTGCCATTCGTGCTTTTGGACGAACGGAACGCCCTACCACAGGAACATTTTAATCGTTATGGAAAAACCTGTGAACACGGCGCCTACCTCCAGTGAGAATATGAATGGCTTTGTCACACTTTCTTCACACACTCTCGATATTCATTTTATGTATTACGACCACCCGCTTTCGATAATTATTTACTGTCTACTTTCTATTAAAATCACCTTGATCAAATTTTTCCATATTTCTGACGCTGTTGGACGGTGCCGAACACTATTTGGAAACATTGGAAAACAAAATACACCTGTACGCACAATTCCACTGCTGTCAAAACATCGTATATGAAAATAGAAAGGTATTTAGTTTTCATAACCCTGCTGTTGTTTCAAGAACAGCTTTTATTTGTTAAAAACATCACAGTGGTTACAAACAGCGTGCCAGGCAAATCCTTAACTGGTTCCCCATGTGACGTCAGTTCATCTCCTCGATATTTTTTCCAACGGTCTATTACTAATACTCACGTCCGTTGTTGTTACAGAGATATAAGAAAGCTGAAGTTGCGTATAGTTTTAGGAGACGCAATGAATGGAACATGTAAGTTATCACGTTGTGGAAACGTGTCGTAGAGTAATGGAAGTTACAGCATCCGAGAACTAGCAATCAGCACGATTAGTTGACACTCGAAGGCTCAATCCCAGAACCAGGGACTTGACACGGTCCGCCCCGCCTAATGACAGCACAGTTTTTATTTGAAACTAAAGTAAATTTTACCATCTTTTGGACTTACTACCGCTTCTTTATGAAGATCTTGCATCATGCATTTTCGCTTCATCGTGACAGAAATGCGTTTAGTACATTCGGTGCGAAGAAGACCTGCGAGTTAATTTTTCTCACTGTTTCCTCCGACGAGATGGGTCTGACAACAAGTGCTAAAGGGCCTCAGAGGAAGAACCTTGGAAGTTGCACCACGCTTCTTATGTAAACAGTTGCTGTCGAACTGGCTAAAGCCACATGCCTTACCTTGTCGCTTTCGGAATTCCACAGCAGGTACGCACAAACGCAAGGTAACTCCTAACTCCACCGACAATATTTCGAAAGTGGTTGAGAGATATGTTCTGATTATTTTGATGTAACGGATTCGTGGTTTCTGGTGCCTCGTTACACAATAGTTGCATTCTGTTTTATTCCTTACCGCCACTTATCTCTGTTCCATTGAAATTATTTGTTCAACAGTTCCAACGTCAACGGCATGCGCTGTGTGTCTAGTTTGGAAACAAGCTTGTTCCATTCGCTAACGGTACCGCTGCTGACTACAGTGTAGGTTGTATATCAACAGAGATATATAGCTTTATGGATAGGTTGATTGATGAAGAGTTGGTCGATATGCACGTCTTGTATGAAATCACTGAATGTGATGAAAGGCCTGCCGGAGTGGCCGAGCGGTTCTAGGCGCTTCTGTCTGGAACCGCGCGACCACTACGGTCGCAGGTTCGAATCGTGCCTCGGGCATGGATGTGTGTGTTGTCCTTAGGTTAGTTAGGTTTAAGTAGTTCTAAGTTCTAGGGGACTGATGACCTCAGATGTTAAGTCCTGTAGTGCTCAGAGCCATTTGAACAAACCGAATAAACCCTAATCACATTATTACTCTGGAACAAGGCACCAAAGACCACCAAAATTCTCCGGAAATATCCCTGAACAACCGCCAAAATTTTGTCGAGTGAATCTGGATTCACCTTGTACGTCTTGTAAGCCATGAAGATCTTCTACCCCTGCTGGTGGCTTTTATGCAATCCGCAACACCTTCAAATACAGGACACAAGAATTTCGTATTCCCTCGCTCGCTACATGCAATATACAGTGTGTAATAAAGTCCGGGAACAATTTCAATTATTAATTGCACAAGAACTAAACATTGTAAAGATGCCATAGATACTGCATTTTGAAGAGAAACTCTGAAAGTTTTTTTTTTTTTTTTTTTTTTTTTTTTTACAAACATTCGATATGCGAACCATGAGTGACCCGGCAGACGTCAATACGGTAATCGAATTCTTACCATACCCGTCCCAGCATTGCATCGTCGACTGTGGCAGTCGCTTCCCGTATTCTCTCCCGGAGCTCTGCTACATCACGTGGTAGAGGCGGTACATACACCAGATCTTTAATGTGTCCGCACAGAGAAAAGTCACGCGGAGTGACAGCTGGTGATCGGGGAGGCCATTTCATGAAAGTGCTGTCCTCTTTTATAGCACGGCCGATCCACCGATGCGGCAGCTCCGTGTTCAGGTACCTACGAACTTCACGATGAAAATGGGGTGGAGCCCCATCCTGCTGAATGATGAACGGAGAGTGCCATTGCATTTGAGGCATCAGTCATTGCTGCAACATGTAAAAGTAGGAATATCCAGTGACAGTATTCTCAGCAAAGTGCTCTCGCACCTGAACTCGCCATGTTTGGGAGTAGCGCTGACTATCGGCAAATTACCAAACTACGCTGTGGCGGTATACATGAAAAAAAAAAAAAAAAAAAAAAACCTTTCGGGGTTTCTCTTCAAAATGACATGCGTACGAAATATGTACAGGCAACGGCCTTGCCGCAGTGGATACACGAGTTCCCGTGAGATCACCGAAGTTAAGCGCTTTCGGGCGTGGCCGGCACTTGGATGAGTGACCATCCAGGCCGCCATGCTCTGTTGTCATTTTTCGGAGTGCGCTCAGCATCGTGATGCCAATTGAGGAGCTACTCGACCGAATAGTAGCGGCTCCGGTCAAAGAAAACCATCATAACGACCGGGAGAGCGGTGTGCTGACCAAACGCCCCTCCAATCCGTATCCTCAGCTCAGGGTGACACGGCGGTCGGATGGTCCCGATGGGCCACTTGTGGCCTGGAGACGGTGTGCATGAAATCTGTACAACGTTTGGTTCTTGTGCAATAAATAATTGAAAGTGTTCCCAACCTTCATGTACACCCTGTATTAGTCAAATGGTTCAAATGGTTCTGAGCACTATGGGACTCAACTGCTGAGGTCATTAGTCCCCTAGAACTTAGAACTAGTTAAACCTAACTAACCTAATGACATCACAAACATCCATGCTCGAGGCAGGATTCGAACCAGCGACCGTAGCGGTCTCGCGGTTCCAGGCTGCAGCGCCTTTAACCGCACGGCCACTTCGGCCGGCCTGTATTAGTCCTACAGAGAAAGTGAACAGGACCTTTTTGTAGGAAATTTAACGTAATTAAATTTTGTGCCGGGATACATTTTTGCAAGAGGTTATAGTTTTCGAATTATTCAAGAAAACCATACAAAAATGAGCTTTAAGTGGGTTTTTTCTTGGAAAACTCGAAAACCATGGACGCCATCGAAAACGTGTCCCAGTAACAAAATTAACCACATTAAATTTCAAACAAATAGATCCTGTTCACTTTTTCTCTAGGACTGACAATTTGCGCGAGGGAATATAAAAATCTAGTGCACGGGTTTTGAAGGCGATGCAGCTTGCATAAAACCCAGCAGTACGGGCAGCTGAATCACCCTGAGTAATTGCTTCGTATCTCGTCGTTTGCTGGCCCGTGGAGCTCATCGGGAAAAGATTATTTCAACTGCATAAGAAGACCGTAGAGAAGGGGATTGCGCTGGCTTTCACATGAAGCCAATTGAAAGCATTGCAGAGCTAATTTAATTATGTAATTTTGTATTTCGCAGCCAGTCAGAATATTAGCTTTAACATTATGGAAAGGAGTCCTTTGTAATTCCCAGTATAATACACTCCTGGAAATTGAAATAAGAACACCGTGAATTCATTGTCCCAGGAAGGGGAAACTTTATTGACACATTCCTGGGGTCAGATACATCACATGATCACACTGACAGAACCACAGGCACATAGACACAGGCAACAGAGCATGCACAATGTCGGCACTAGTACAGTGTATATCCACCTTTCGCAGAAATGCAGGCTGCTATTCTCCCATGGAGACGATCGTAGAGATGCTGGATGTAGTCCTGTGGAACGGCTTGCCATGCCATTTCCACCTGGCGCCTCAGTTGGACCAGCGTTCGTGCTGGACGTGCAGACCGCTTGAGACGACGCTTCATCCAGTCCCAAACATGCTCAATGGGGGACAGATCCGGAGATCTTGCTGGCCAGGGTAGTTGACTTACACCTTCTAGAGCACGTTGGGTGGCACGGGATACATGCGGACGTGCATTGTCCTGTTGGAACAGCAAGTTCCCTTGCCGGTCTAGGAATGGTAGAACGATGGGTTCGATGACGGTTTGGATGTACCGTGCACTATTCAGTGTCCCCTCGACGATCACCAGTGGTGTACGGCCAGTGTAGGAGATCGCTCCCCACACCATGATGCCGGGTGTTGGCCCTGTGTGCCTCGGTCGTATGCAGTCCTGATTGTGGCGCTCACCTGCACGGCGCCAAACACGCATACGACCATCATTGGCACCAAGGCAGAAGCGACTCTCATCGCTGAAGACGACACGTCTCCATTCGTCCCTCCATTCACGCCTGTCGCGACACCACTGGAGGCGGGCTGCACGATGTTGGGGCGTGAGTGGAAGACGCCCTAACGGTGTGCGGGACCGTAGCCCAGCTTCATGGAGACGGTTGCGAATGGTCCTCGCCGATACCCCAGGAGCAACAGTGTCCCTAATTTGCTGGGAAGTGGCGGTGCGGTCCCCTACGGCACTGCTTAGGATCCTACGGTCTTGGCGTGCATCCGTGCGTCGCTGCGGTCCGGTCCCAGGTCGACGGGCACGTGCACCTTCCGCCGACCACTGGCGACAACATCGATGTACTGTGGAGACCTCACGCCCCACGTGTTGAGCAATTCGGCGGTACGTCCACCCGGCGTCCCGCATGCCCACTATACGCCCTCGCTCAAAGTCCGTCAACTGCACAGACGTTTCACGTCCACGCTGTCGCGGCGTGCTAGCAGTGTTAAAGACTGCGATGGAGCTCCGTATGCCACGGCAAACTGGCTGACACTGACGGCGGCGGTGCACAAATGCTGCGCAGCTAGCGCCATTCACGGCCAACACCGCGGTTCCTGGTGTGTCCGCTGTGCCGTGCGTGTGATCATTGCTTGTACAGCCCTCTCGCAGTGTCCGGAGCAAGTATGGTGGGTCTGACACACCGGTGTCAATGTGTTCTTTTTTCCATTTCCAGGAGTGTAGAACATTAAAAAAACACATAAAGGAGATGTTAGAGGTAACAGCAGTTAACGTCACCATATATCCTACTAAGCGCTCTTATCTCAACCCAGTTGACCATCTGTGACGTGAGTTACAGATGCCGTTAATAGCCGGATAAAATCGCCGCAAGACGACTAAAAGAACTGTCGCTGCGTCGTAGGAGGCGTGGTAGACAACACCCACTGTACAGAAGTCTACCACACGTTGGCAGAAAGTGTTCCCTTTGGCATTGTAATACCCTAATGAACCCCAAAACCCAATTAGGGAAAAGTTATCCTGACAGGTACGACAACTTTGCCGATAACACCAGAAAGTATTGATAAATACCAACATTAAGCATTACAGAGTGTGTTTTGGTAGAAAGGAAGAAGAAAGAAAGGTCATGTTTAGTTGAAACTTCCTGGCAGATTAAAACTGTGTGCCCGACCGGGACTCGAACTCGGGACCTTTGACTTTCGCGGGCAAGTGCTCTACCAACTGAGCTACCGAAGCACGACTCACGCCCGGTACTCACTCACAGCTTTACTTCTGCCAGTATCTCGTCTCCTACCTTCCAAACTTTACAGAAGCTCTCCTGCGAAACCTGCAGAACTAGCGCTCATTCTGGAAACATCCCCCAGGCTGTGGCTAAGCCATGAGTCCGCAATATCCTTTCTTTCACGAGTGCTAGTTCTGCAAGGTTCGCAGGAGAGCTTCTGTAAAGTTTGGAAGGTAGGAGACGAGGTACTGGCAGAAGTAAAGCTGTGAGTACCGGGCGTGAGTCGTGCTTCGGTAGCTCAGATGGTAGAGCACTTGCCCGCGAAAGGCAAAGGTCCCGAGTTCGAGTCTCGGTCGGGCACACAGTTTTAATCAGCCAGGAAATTTCATATCAGCGCACACTCCGCTGCAGAGTGAAAATCTCATTCTGGAAACATCCCCCAGGCTGTGGCTAAGCCATGTCTCCGCAATATCCTTTCTTTCACGAGTGCTAGTTCTGCAAGGTTCGCAGGAGAGCTTCTGTAAAGTTTGGAAGGTAGGAGACGAGGTACTGGCAGAAGTAAAGCTGTGAGTACCGGGCGTGAGTCGTGCTTCGGTAGCTCAGTTGGTAGAGCACTTGCCCGCGAAAGGCAAAGGTCCCGAGTTCGAGTCTCGGTCGGGCACACAGTTTTAATCTGCCAGGAAGTTTCATATCAGCGCACACTCCGCTGCAGAGTGAAAATTTCATTCTGGTGTCATCTTTAGTTATTTGCCAAACATCTAAGTAATAATAGCAAATTAATACCATGAAAGTTAAGTCCAAAGAAATGTCGGTCAGAGATAACTTTCATGTGGAAGAGCGTTGTAAGCGCAACGGAGAAATTCAATGCGTCTACAATACTCATTCACGGAAAAAGTAACTCGCATGCTAGCTATTGTGCTATCAAGTCATACGAGAGCAGCTCTTGCCATAGTTGAGCGACCGGAGCGCGGCGAAATTGTTCTACTTTCAAGAGTCGTTGTTGCGTGACGTAGACGCACGGATTATGTGAACTGATATTCAGACTAGAGACTTGAACCGAGATAGTATGCTGACTGTGTATACCGAGTTGTTGGACTTTATTAACGGAAGTAGGCAATATTGGATTCAACATTCATGTAAGTGAACTTACAGAAAGGAATGGACAAAATTTCAAAAGACTATAATACACGTTTAGTATTGAGTAGGAGACACTGACACGAATACATGAAGAAGATACAATTACGCCGTGGGTTAAAGCTGTCGTAATTGTCACGATACTTGAAACTAACAGAACTGCCAATGCTAATTAACCGTGTGTGCGTGTGGCGTGATGTTTATAAAGTATTAGTGGAAAGGAACAATAAAATTGTTCATTAAATCTGGAAATTCAACGTGTCGCCTCCATCATTCTATGAATATTTGGTAATTGCTCATCAAAAGTTAATGAACAGTGACTAATTTTGAAGTAAATTCGTGGACTGTTAGTTGTGACAAGGAAGGTTTGGACATACACAATATTACGACGCAAGATAATTAAGACATTGTTAAAATCTGTGGATCTCACGTCATATAGAGCGAACAATTTTACTTAGCAACGAACAAACAACGACCAATACGATCTGCAATTGAACTTTTTCATCGCTTTTGGTGATGTGGACGGTGCGCATGAGGGAATATTCATCAATTACTGCACTAAAGTGTTAACCGGGCACATAATAATTCAACTTCAAACCGTAAGAGACAATCAGAGTGCGCATTTCGCACTAATAAGGAAACTGTGCGGACTCGCAATAGAGGAACGATTTCTTAAGAGTTTTTTCAGATCTTGTCTCTCGTTAACCGACGGAGACATCCATCATCGCGCATCGCGTCTCGACTCCACCGACCGAGCTGTAGCAGCAACAACTCCACGGCGTCGACAACACCAGCACGCGGCGGAGAGGGGACGTCACAGCATACAGCCCAAAATGTCGTCCAAGGACAGATCTTTTCCATCCTGAAGGATTAATAACTCTGGATAACAATTTACCAGCTTTTCCCGAACATTATTGGCAGTATATTGCACGTTGTGAGGAAAGCAGGAGGGAAAGCAGATTACATTTTGATGACCAGTTGGTCGTTACAACCTCTGTTGGAGGGTATGTGAAGGGTTTTGCTACAGTCTTCTTAAGGAGGTAGAACGTCAAACGGGCCGACTTGGAGCAGGAGAGTCACCACAGGACATTTTAATTTCTACTGTCTATACTTTTAAAAATAAATTCCTAAAACTTTGTCACCATGACCTGGAAGGATTGAGGACTTACACCCATCGCAGTGGAAGTTCAAAAACGTAGCAAAATACCTTTTTTGTTGCATGCGCAATTTCATCATTTTTTTCACTTATTACTGGCTGCGTTTGTTGCTATAGGTACACTTTTCTTCCTAAGTAAGAGAGATTCTTCGATGAATTTTTCATAGCATACAAACAGTAGTTACAGGTGTATGAAACTAGAATCTTCCAAATCTATTAAAAAACTGTGGAAAAATTGAGATAATTAACTATAAAACTTGAATTTTTTCTAAACATGAAGTTTAAAATGTAACAGTTCATTCATTTTTCATAAATTAAATAACTTCTAAAGTTTCATACACCTGTAACTATGGTTTGTATGCTGTGCAAAAGTCATCGAAGAATCTCTCACTTAGGAAGAAAAGTGTACCTATAGCAACAAATGCAGCCAGTAGTTCAAATGGCTCTGAGCACTATGGGACTCAACTGCTGAGGTCATTAGTCCCCTAGAACTTAGAACTAGTTAAACCTAACTAACCTAAGGACATCACAAACATCCATGCCCGAGGCAGGATTCGAACCTGCGACCGTAGCGGTCTTGCGGTTCCAGACTGCAGCGCCTTTAACCGCAAGGCCACTTGCAGCCAGTAGTAAGTGAAAAAAATGATGAAACTTCACACGTAAAAAAAATGTGTTTTTTTACGTTTCTGAGCTTCCACTGCTATGAGTATGAATCCTGAATCCTTCTTGGTCATGCTGTTAAAGTTTTATGAATTTATTTGTAAAAGTATAGACAGTGTAAAATAAAATGTCCTGTGGTGCCTCTCCTGCTCCAAGTCGGCCCGTTTGACGTCCTACCTCCCTTAAAGATAACATCCAGTCATTTGCCTGAAATTATTTAGCTACAGCTAAAGCTCCATCTGTTTGTCTTCCCGTACCATTCACTACCGACCGGCCGCCGTATGGTCATCTGTCAATGCGTCATTCGAATGCAGTATCGAGATGCATGGTGCCCGTCGTCAGCTTTCCAGAACTTTTAGCCTCTTCTTCTCATTCAACAGCTCCTCCTCAGTTAACATTACAAAGCTGACAGCACCCCGTTCCAGTCCTCCTACCAAGCAGTATCGGGAATGGAACCTGGGCCCTCCACGTAGCAGACACGCTGACCACTTAGGTACGGAACTGGATTTGAAGTTATTTAGGGAAAACGTGAATCGAGATCGGCACTTCTCGAATGCGAGGAGTGTCGTCATGTACGCGATAGAAAACATCAGGCTGACGGAGTCCGAACGAGGACGAAAATGGCGTAAAAAACAGTACTTTGCTTTTTTGCAAGTTCACTCCTTCTCGACCACGAGAGCTGGTGCAAGTATTGACATTTGCTAAGCAGTTAATTGAATACGCTCTCGGGGAACAGAGCAAAGCCAACAAAGCGCCAATCTTTGGTCGTTGATCTATGCGAGGCACGGGTCGATTTCTCCAGCCGCGGGGCGCTGCCTACTGATCCGCTGTGCTGGCGCGACAGGTACCCCTTTGTCGCGGCCCGCGGGGGCCTTGTTGTCCAGGCGTCCACGAGCATGGAGCCGGCCGGCGCGGCCACCTTGCATAATCTCTAACGCCCGTTAATTGCGAAGTTATGCAAGTGGATTAAGCCCCCACTACCAGTCACTCGGCCATGTCGTCAGTCAGTGGGCGCTGGGCCCCGCTCACACTCGACCCACTACCGTACAATGTGATCGCGATTTGGGTCAAACGCCGTCAGCTGTCCGGTGCAAGGCTTTGCAGAACTACCAGTCGCCGCGGGGTGTGACTTGCATATGCAGGCACCCCTTACCGAACACGCCAATACTGCAATACTCTGATGCACTCGGAACCCAATATGTAACACTTGTTTGCAGAAAACAGGTGTTATACCACCGCGCCGTGGTCGCAGGAGGCGTGTGGTCAAGGTTGTTGCATGACTGTCTCTTCTTTCTGCTGAGCTCTCACTCCGTCATTCCCCTTCGTCGAATAAAGTAACTTTACATGGTGAGTATCACCATTGGTACTGCGAATCTATCTACATCTGTGCTATCCAAACCACTGTGGGGTGCACGGCAGAGGGTACTTTCCGTCCCTGAACTTACTACGGCTTTTTTCTGATCCATCCGCGTTTCGAGCGGGGGAAGAACGGCTCCTTAAATGCCACTGTCCCCGCTGCAATTGCCGGCCGATGTGGCCGAGCGGTTCTAGGCGCTACAGGCTGGAACCGCGCGACCGCTACGGTCGCAGGTTCGAATCCTGCCTCGGGCAGGGTTGTGTGTGATGTCCTTAGGTTAGTTAGGTTTAAGTAGTTCTAAGTTCTAGGGGACTAATGACCTCAGCAGTTGAGTCCCATAGTGCTCAGAGCCATTTGAACCATTTTTTGGGAGTTCCATATGGCCAAGCGTTTAGAAAAAGCTGGCCGTTGTCGCCGAGCGGTTCTAGGCACGTCACTCTGGAACTGCGCGACCGCTACCGTCGCAGGTTCGAATCCTGCCTCGGGCATGGATGTGTGTGACGTCCTTAGGTTAATTAGGTTTAAGTAGTTCTAAGTTCTAGGGGACTGATGACCTCAGAAGTTAAGTCGCATAGTGCTCAGAGCCATTTGAACCATTCTTGTATACTGATTCCGATACAGGATGTACAAAGTCCTTGTGTCGTATTCTGGAAGGCTGTGAAACGATGCGCTCTTTTTCAGTGATACATCAGCGCATCCGGGATTCAATGCGACGGCGGGTTCATGCCTGTATCCTTGCTAGTGAAGGGCATTTGAATATATAATTTAAGAAAGTGTTTCATGCTGTGCTGATACGTTCTTTTCCTTTGTTTCCAATAACTGAAGTAGAATATGAACTCTGACATGGAAATAAAACATTTCTGGACCTCGGTACATGTAACATACAGTGGTCAAAATAAATGTTGCACATTGCGGAAACTTTAATATTGAATGTTGTGAGCCGGAAATACGTTATGATATCAATACATTGGTTTGTTTGTGACGTAATTATAGCGGAAACAGTCCACCTTTGTAGTATGTGAGGGGCAGTACGAGCAGTCGATGGCAACCGTGTCATTTGTAAACATTGGACTGCTGGCGCTTTGTAATTACGAGTGTTGTGTTGCTTCAGACCGGTTCGGACTACAATAGCATACGATCAGAGGCTCGTATAGTGACTCTAATGGAGTGACTATACACTAAATACAGGTGGACGTCGCAGAGAATGTCGCAATGAGTCGGCTCTAGATTCTGGAACGAGTTTCTAGCGACAGGATCAGTTGAGGATCGTCACAGAAGTTGCCATGGAAGAAAAAGAAGAAGTGTGCAACACCATCTGTGTGTAACAGCAAGAAGAACACAATACTACACGTCTACGGAGGCAGTTCCAAACAGCTACAGGAGTGCAGGTATCAACACCAACCATACGAAGTAGGCTCTATGAGCACGAATTGCCGGCCGCTGTGACCGAGCGGTTCTACGCGCTTCAGTCCGGAACCACGCGGCTGCTACCGTCGCAGGTTCGAATCCTGCCCCGGGCATGGATGTGTGTGATGTTCTTAGGTTAGTTAGGTTTACGTAGTTCTAAGTCTAGGGGAGTGATGACCTCAGATGTTAAGTCCCACAGTGCTTAGAGCCATTTGAACCATTTAGCACGAATTATGTGCCAGAAGACTTGTCAAACGTCCTTCTCTAAATCGGTTCCGGAGGGGGGGGGGGGGGTAGCGGCACAAGAACACCAAACCACTCTTTGTGCATAAGGCAGCAGTCGGACATAACGTTATTTTCAGATGAGACACGTCACGGTCCCCACACTGACAATACTGATATTCGTGTGTGGAGGTAATGAGGACAATGTTTATACCCTTACTGTAGAGTAGATCGCCAACCTTTTCAAGGTGGTTCAGGCATGTTTTCGGATGGAATCGTGTGTGGACGCGGGACACTCCTTGTGCCAATACACGGGATGATGAGTGGTGCGAAGTATCTGGATTTTATCGTTGTACGCATTGTGGCTCCATTTGGTGATCATATTGGAGCGGCATTCACGCTGGTGGACGACTATGCACGGCGCCATCTTGTGAACACCTTCCTAGTGGAGCATACAGTCAGTAGGATGGAATGACCTCCATATTATCCAGATCTCAACAATACTGAGAATGCAGGGGCCATGGTAAAAAGAGTGGTTTGTAATCATCCTGAGCCACTGGAGACTTTATAGGGCACCACATAGGCCGCTGTGGAGGAATGGGACAGTATCCCACAGGCTTATCTGGACAGTTTGGTAAGGAATATTATTTCAATTACGAGGAGGGTCAGTTGGTTCATAAACAGTGACAGTGAGTAGAAACTATAGTGTTTGCAGTGGTATCTTTGTAAGGTTTTTTTTTTTTTGGTTGGTTTTCAAGTATAAATGTGTTTCTCTATTTTTGTTTTCTTATGGCTTTACCTAACAGGAAAAAATCAGTTTTGGTTCCTATTATGTGCAGTGTTAACAATAATGCAAAATGCTACATTTATTTTGACCGGCGTGTTTTCTTCGTCTATATGTAAGGGATGTTTCCCGAAAGTTTGGTCACACCTTTTTGTTACATCCTACATCATCTGTGAAAAGTTGTAGGTCACTATTAAAATAGTCTACCAAGTAGTTTTTATACAACATGGTCAACAAGGGCACCAACACCACCCTCGACTAGCCTGAAGTTCCTTTTCTTCGTGTAGGAATCTCGAGGCATCTCCGTAAAGGTCTTGACTTTTCTGACGATAATGGTATCTAGAACAGGCAAACAAAGATGAAAGAAAGATGAGGGTTCTACGTGCCATAGAAGACGAGGTCATTAAAGCAGCAGCGCAAGTTGTGATGTGACATTCGAAACAAGTGAATGTAATTCTGCTTCCACTCGCCGACCAGAGAGTGCAATCGCGGGGGCCGTGAATTCGAGAGATCATATCGCGTATTGTATAAGAGGTTAAAACGATCTGTGTAACGCTATACGTATTGCGGTAGTCCTGAATGGGGAACAGGTGGCAGACTCCTTCTGCGTAATACCTGATTCATCGGCCACCCGCTGCAGTATGTCAAGGTTCCGGCCGCGTGTATAATGGAATCTGCCACGGAGAACACTTAAATGATATCACTCACTCTCTCTCTCTCTCTCTCTATCTCTCTCTCACTCACAAACACACACACACACATATTAACTGAGGGAGAGAGGTGTGAATGGGTGGAACAGGAAAGGTCGTGGCTTAGACTTTTCTGTTGTCACCATACAGCTGTTGGAAATTGAGACACTTGTCAAAAAGGTCCAACACACCCACTGGCTCGCTACTGACTGCCGCTAAATTCCGTGTCCGCGCGCTCCCGCGCCGCGGTGTGACGTCACGTGTTTGAAAACGTCAGTGCAATTGGCCGCTGTCCGTCGCCGTCGATCGCCGTTGCCATCACCCAGTAGTGGACGGGTGGTACACATCTTCTTTAACACCGGCATCCATATACCGTTTAATTTCACGCCCTCCTCCTTTCGGTTGAAATTATTTGGGTGTTTAGCGATTTCGATTGCCTCCCTGTAGAGCCTTTCGTAGTATCCGCTTGTGGCCGCTAGTACTTGCGTCTCCTCGAAACGAATATTGTGGTTCCCTGGCTGGAAAGCATGCTCCACAACAGCTGATCGTTCCGTTTCTCCTCTTCTACAATTTCCCTTGTGCTCTTCCAAACGTTTAGAAACAGTTCTTTTAGTGGTACCCACATAAACATCACCACAGCTGCATGGGATCCTATACACTCCAGCTTTCTCCAAAGGTTTGCGAGCGTCCTTGGCAGGCTTAAGGTATTCCTGTATCTTCCTGGTGGGCTTGTAAATTACGGTAGTATTCCGCTTCGTCAAGATCCTCCCTATTCTTTCCGTTACATTTTTAACAAACGGCAGGAAAACGATAGATTTTGCAGTAGCCTGTACGTCAGTATGATTTCTGCGCGGTTGCCTCAACGCACGTTTTATTTCGGCGGACGAATATCCGTTCTTTATCAGTGCATTGTGGAGATGTTCCATCTCAGCGTCGAGCAACTCAGGTTCACAAATATTTCTAGCTCTGTCCGCTAACGTCTTGATAACACTCCGCTTCTGTTGTGGGTGGTGGTTCGAATCCCGGTGCAAATAACGGTCCGTGTGCGTGGGTTTGCGGTATACTGAGTGGCCCAAACTACCATTTTCGTTTCTAAAAACAAGCACATCGAGGAAATGTAATTTGCCGTCTACCTCCTCCTCCACTGTAAACTGAATTCTCCAGTTAATAGTGTTCAGATGTCCATGGAACCGGCTTAGTTCCTCCCTACCATGTCTCCACAACACAAACGTCTCATCCACGTATCGGAACCATACATTTGGTTTTTTGCTGGCAGTGCCTAAGGCCTGTTCTTCGAATTTCTCCATAAAGAAGTTTGCAATTACGGGACTTAGGGGGCTTCCCATAGCCACGCCATCCGTTTGCTCATAAAACTGTTCATTCCACTTGAAGTATGTGGTCGTCAAATAACACTTAAACAGTTCTGAAATATCGGCAGGAAAAATTCGATCCAGCTGTTCCAATACATCATTAAGTGGAACCATGGTAAACAGCGATACCACATCGAAGCTGACCAATATGTCCCCCGGCTGGACCACTATGCCATTCAATCTGCTGATGAAATGTGTCGAATTCTTTATATAAGAGTCCGAACGGCCCACATGTGGTTTCAACAGCGTAGTCAAAAACTTGGCTAACGAGTAGGTGGGTGAACCAATGGCACTTAGTATCGGTCTTAACGGCACATTTTCTTTATGAATTTTGGGCAATCCATAAAGCCTCGGTGGTAGCGCAACCGAACTGCAGAGACCTTACTGTACACTTTCTTCAATGGAGGACCGCGCAGAAATCATACTGACGTACAGGCTACTGCAAAATCTAAGGTTTTCCTGCCGTTTGTTAAAAATGTAACGGAAAGTTCAAATGGCTCTGAGCACTATGGGACTTAACATCTATGGTCATCAGTCCCCTAGAACTTAGAACTACTTAAACCTAACTAACCTAAGGACAGCACACAACACCAAGCCATCACGAGGCAGAGAAAATCCCTGACCCCGCCGGGAATCGAACCCGGGAACCCGGGCGTGGGAAGCGAGAACGCTACCGCACGACCACGAGATGCGTGCAGTAACGGAAAGAATAGGGAAGATCTTGACGAAGCGGAATATTACCGTAATTTACAAGCCCACCAGGAAGATACAGGAATACCTTAAGCCTGCCAAGGACGCTCGCAAACCTTTGGAGAAAGCTGGAGTGTATAGGATCCCATGCAGCTGTGGTGATGTTTATGTGGGTACCACTAAAAGAACTGTTTCTAAACGTTTGGAAGAGCACAAGGGAAATTGTAGAAGAGGAGAAACGGAACGATCAGCTGTTGTGGAGCATGCTTTCCAGCCAGGGAACCACAATATTCGTTTCGAGGAGATGCAAGTACTAGCGGCCACAAGCGGATACTACGAAAGGCTCTACAGGGAGGCAATCGAAATCGCTAAACACCCAAATAATTTCAACCGAAAGGAGGAGGGCGTGAAATTAAACGGTATATGGATGCTGGTGTTAAAGAAGATGTGTACCACCCATCCACTACTGGGTGATGGCAACGGCGATCGACGGCGACGGACAGCGGCCAATTGCACTGACGTTTTCAAAACACGTGACGTCACACCGCGGCGCGGGAGCGCGCGGACACGGAATTTAGCGGCAGTCAGTAGCGAGTCAGTGGGTGTGTTGGACCTTCCATCGACCTACGGACCCCCTTGAAGATGTCTCCCGCAGTCGGAGACGAAACGTTAGGAATTGAGACAAAATTCATCAACCGACCACGGCATAACAGCCCGGATAATTATAATGGACATGATATTTCCGGCTGTGAAAGTCTACATTTTAGTACTTGTCAAAAATTAATAAGGAACCTCGTCAGATCCCCAAGTGTCTCGCGATGGGCAGCAATACAAGTTATCGTGCTGCTGATTCTGACCAAATCTTACGTGAGATGGGCTGTTATTGCATGTGAACCATCAGATTTCCATCGGTGGAGATATTTTTGGGACGCTTTACTGTATTGTTATTCAGGCTGTACACGTACTTTAAGAAGTACATTTCGTTTCACTTATTGCCTGTTGATTGGGTTTCACATCCCGATCAGTTCTTATCCACATGAAAGTGCCACGTGGATGCATAGACAAGCAAAATGTGAATCTCGAAAGTAAGGGAGCTGTTGGTCTCGTGGAACACCCCTTGCTGTTTCAGATACGCTACAAAGTAATTCTGCTTCCTTCAATGTAAATTTCGTCTGCGCGCCGTAAGGATGAGGTAAGACACACGATGGAGAAAATGGCGATCATTTAACCCCGCCCTCTCTCCCCCCCCCCTCCCCATGCTCTCCGCCCTGTG
The DNA here is from genome assembly GCF_023898315.1 of Schistocerca nitens. Lineage (NCBI taxonomy): Eukaryota > Metazoa > Arthropoda > Insecta > Orthoptera > Acrididae > Schistocerca > Schistocerca nitens. The sequence goes on along the minus strand of NC_064615.1, from coordinate 308,719,825 downwards.
CTATAAAGCAGGGCCAACATGAAAGACAAGGGAGTCCTATATGGGAATAGTGTCAGTTAGCCCCTATCGGGGTACTTTCAAAATTTCTTCTGCGGATCGCTAAAGTGATCACAACTGATTTATTTTCGTCTTTGTTTGTCTGAGCTGTCGATATTGTTCTAGTCGCCTTGCAGCCGATGAGATCTTAGTCGCTTGAAAGTAAGCAAAACTTAATTGTTTTCACACGTTCTCATTTCATAGTTCCACTTGATGCAGCATCACGCTAAAAAAAAAGCAACGTTTTATTATTTTTCTGCAGCCTGCTACTATTTTTGGTAAAGTATTCGAACATATTGTTATAGAGAGAGGCGTGAAGGTCCTGAGGCGGAGAAGACCCAGCAACCCAATTTGGCCTTTGGGATTTTAGCAGCTATAATTGCCTTCATTCAACCAGAATTATGAGCAAATGTGTAACTGTATTGCATGAATGACTGAAATTGTACACTGTAACGATAACACAATAATAATAATGTCTAATGACAAGAGAATAGTAGTCAGTGAAATACGACAAGAACATGGGCTCTCTTATATTCAGAGCAATATCCGAATGCCGTTGACTAATTTCGCTGCGGTCCTTTTTCTATTATTCTGTGTCAGGAAAATATGTGTCTCATGTGGATAGTCGTGGTGAATACTTGCGGTATTGGTGTGGTATGATGGTGTGGATGAGTATGTAATGAAAGCCACGAAGGAGCTGAAACTGAATATCGACAGCCATATCCAGCCGACGAATCACCATCGAATGTTTCGCATGGTTCATGCTATGAAGAACAACGGACAGGCTTACAATTTAAACTGAGTGTTTGTCGCAGAGCATGCTGATCACTAGTTACACGCTCCCAAATTCTGGCGATGAAAGTTTCCTTCGCCCTTTGATTAAAAATCCAACTACCTCCAGCTGCAGCGACTCCTGTTACGAAGGCATGTAACTAACCTGTGAACCAAACGAAACCAAGTCAACACGTAACTTACTATTCGCAAATAAGATCCTGAGAGTCGTTAAAATTGACGTCTTCGACTGACGTAGGGACCAACGTTTTACTTTGTTCGATAAAACTCTACAGAGAAGCCTGGATTTGAAATCAGGTCATTCGGTACTGTTTTCCTTTTAATGGTTTGATGTGTCTCGCCGCAACTTCGTCCCCTCTGTCATCCTGTTCATATCAGAATATCACTTAACCCAAACTTATTGGATTATTTGTTGGACGTATTCCAATCTCTGACTTTCCGTACAGCTTTTGCCCTGTAGAGTTCCATGTAGTACCGTCGAGGTGTCGTATGGCATGAATGGCTGGAAGACGCCAAAGGGCAGTTTCAGCCGCCTAGTATCTGTTAAGTGTAGGCGACTGTAACGTGTATGTGTGCGTATGTCCTCGTTGGAGATGATGGGAGAAGGGAGAGGGTGCAACCCGATGCCGGCTCATAGTCTCCTCCTCCCCTCTCGAAAAGCACCAAGGGCGCCGCCGAGCTCAACGTCCCCATCCGACTGACGGGTTACCTCAACACTGCCACGTGGTTCAAATGGCTCTGAGCACTATGGGACTCAACTGCGGAGGTCATTAGTCCCCTAGAACTTAGAACTAGTTAAACCTAACTAACCTAAGGACATCACAAACATCCATGCCCGAGGCAGGATTCGAACCTGCGACCGTAGCGGTCTTGCGGTTCCAGACTGCAGCGCCTTTAACCGCACGGCCACTTCGGCCGGCACTGCCACGTGTTCTGACTTCATGAGACACTGCGGAGAAGTTTGGAAATTAGCACAGGACCTCTCCTCAACGCGTGGTAATCACAAACCTTACGCCACCACCTCTCCTCTACTTGGGAAAATTTCATCCACACCAGTATTGAAACCGGCTTACCTCCGAGTCGGGCGCCACGGCACCATCACGCCCTACTCGGCTACACAGGCGGGTTTTGTGTGCTATACACCAGCACTGGCTTTTCTCTTACCAGGACGATTCTGTAAATGGGCCCCACCGTATTATTGTGACTCGGTAGCTTCGGCCACGGAGACGAATAACAGCGCAGAGGGCTGTTGGTGGGCTTGTTTAGCCGACACGTACTGCAGGAAAAACACGTGCGAGGCGGTTGGTGCCCGCGGGTGACGAGGAATAGGGACGTGTGCTGGCGCGCAAACTGCCCGCCGCTGACAGACCGTTACCCGACGTGACTAGCGGACTGCGCACGCGCGCAGGAATCTTCCATTCTTTGCTCCCCCTCGCAACGCCAGCCCCTACATTATCGACGATTAACCTACCTCAACCCACATCCGAGGTCGGGGTCGCTGACGCACAAAAGTGCAGCGTCTCCCGCAGTGGAAGTTTCATCTTGGAATCTTGGTGCTTGAAGACATGTTCGTCACTAATTGTCCACCCGAGGACTGATAGATGCAATAGAAATGATGTAAAGGAACATCAGCGCCTTTCGTCTCAGGTCCGTTTGGTACGAGCGAAACCGTCGCAGAGATCTTCATCGAACTCCAGTGGCAGGTGGTGTAAGAGAGACGCTGTGCATATCGGAGATACTGTTTAAATTTCGAGAGTGTACGTCCACAGAAGAGTCAACCTCCCTATTGATTCCTACAGGTGTACCTCCCGAAATGACCATGAAGTGCAAGCCAGAGTGCTTCGAGCTCACACAGAGGCTTGCCAACTATCGTCTTCCATCGCAATCGCACCGTTCGCGATTGGAATAGGAAAAGTGGGAAGTGACAGTGTGGGTACACAAATTTCCATCCACGACACATCATCAGCTGGCTTACGGAGTACATATGTAGCAGTAACGGAAAAGTGGCGACGTACACCTTGCAGTCATTAGACTGTTTGCTACTATTCTTCATTTAAATTTGAAATCACACTGCAGCGCCTTGTGGATTGAAAAGTTGTGATGCTGTTGGTGGTGATCCGCCCGGTACTTGGGGTTCTCAGTAGGTATGTAGCACAGTCGACGGATGCACTCCTCCACCCACCCAGCATTGCACTGGTACCGCCTCCCTTCTTTCTGTTCTCATAACCCATATCGGCAGAGAATCAGCACACCACATAACCGATAATCGCGGTAATCATGTTCAGCAACACGATATACACGTCAGCTTGACGAGAAATGGTGGGGTGGAGGCTGTTATACATCAATATTACGTTGCTCCCAAGAATTTCTATGAAATGAGATCGCAAAATTCGGTTTCAGGTAAATGACTAGGCGACCATCTTGTCTGCAATAGCTTCACAGTAGTTAACGGTTATAACACGTCAGAAGCGTTCACTTTATTGCCTACATGGTCTTTTTATCTTCTAAGAGCGTTCCTGCAAATTTCACGAAAATAGCATTCCTGGAAAAGGAGTGATAGTCCAGCAAAGTATCAAATTTTCCATTTCTTTTCTGCACAAAACACATCCGACCCTTTCTGAGTCTATAATTTCAGTGTTACTGTTATACAAACATATGTCAGGAATTAGAAGTACAGTGACTTACAAACCCAGGCACACGTGATACAGAGATCTCCGGTTGTGCTCCTATCAGGATGTACCTTTGCTACACTTTTTTTTCATTTTGGTTTGTTAGTTGCATACGTTCTAACTGCTTTTCCCGTGCTCGAGAAAGTCGATTAGTATCGGACCTCGGACGTGCCTCGTGAGGGCACAGCTTTGAATTTCTTAAGAAGAGGTGACGGACGCACGCTTCTGTTGCCGGCGTACCTCACTACGTCAATCCAAAGCGGCATATGCAAAATTCAACCGACTTGGTGGTTACGACGTTTCATATCTTTTCATTTGAACACTCCTTATATTTAGGTGCTGCAGATCATAAATGGCATATATTTTTTCCACACGTTCTTTTTCGCTAACTAAAGCAATCCTCAACCCAAAGGCTGGTTTGACTTCCGGCGGGACTTTATTAGACTTCGCCTTATTGTAGATGGTACGCCCTTGTCCGTCTCCGACCTTTGAATTGACTGGGAAACCAGTTATAGGAGATCTACAGTTTAAAGTGGCCCGAACCACATGCAGCATTCCATTTTACATATACGTATATTTACAGCAATAAATCTCACGCGTAATATTACTGAGTAAGTAATATTCACAGTGAATCAAGAAACTGAATTTTTGGACTAACTTTAAAATGTTTCTAGTGTTGAGAACGCCTCCTATTTTCCCTCTTTCTTTTGGGTGATGTAAGGCGCTTTGAAATTCAAGCTCATAGCAAAAACTTCACAAGAAACTCAGATTGCTGAAGACATTTTAGACAGCGTCCGGCGGTGAGGCAAATAGCCCTCCTCCGTTTTGCTCCAGTAGCACCTCGTTCAGAGGAAGAAAATATTGGTAGAACTCCAGACGGTACGCTTCTTTGGACAACGAGCTCTGTCACATCATTCTTGTAACCTTATCACATGTAATCAAATGCTCTGCCCCTAACGCTTAGTGGTCACAGCACTCGTAACATTCGAATGGGGTTCAAACCCGTTTTCGGTGATTTAGGCTTTTTTCGTCTTTCTATAAATCAAAGACCAATGCCAGAATACATCCTTTGCAAACGATACCACCGATTTCGTTGCGAATCCCTTCCAATTGGAGCTTATACTCAGTCTCCTATCATCTCGTCATCGAGGGGACATTAAGAACAAACATTCCCTCTTGTTTTATCACTGGAAAAAAATAAACTCTGAGCCAGAAAAAAGAAAAAAGATTGACGCAACACGAAGGAATTATCCGAATGGGACGGGAATCGGCAGATGTGACGTCCACGTACGGTCAAATAACTGATTACAATTTCAGAAAAATTAGATGATTTGCTCAGGAGAAAGAGCTTCACAAATCTAGCAAGTCGACAACGCGTTGGTCCACCTCTGGCCCTTATTCAAGCAGTTATTCAGCTTGGCATCGATTGGTAGAGTTTTTGTGTGTCCTCCTGAGGGACGTCGTGCCAAATTCCAATTGGCGCGTCAGATCGTCAAATTCTGAGCTGCTTTGAGGGCCCTGTCCTTAACGCTCCGAACATTACCAACTGGAAAGCTATCAGTGGCCTTGCAGGCCAAGGGAGGTGCTGACAAGCAGGGAGACAAGCAGTAGAAACTCTCGCTGTGTGCAGGCGGGCATTATCTTGCTGAAATGTAAACCCGGGATGGCTTGCCATGAAAGACAGCGAAACGCAGCGTAGACTATCGTAGATATATCGCTGTGCTGTAAGGATGCCACGGATGACAACCAAAGGGCTCCTGCGACGAAAAAGAACGCCACCCCCAAACCATCACTCCTTATCGGGGCGTATGGCGGTCAACAGTCAGGTTGGTATCTCGGCGCTGTCCAGGTCGTTGCCAGACACGTCATCGGCCTGGAATCTCATTGACTGGAAAAGAATTGTCTTCAGTGATGGGTCCCTCTTCGAGCTGAGCCCCGATGGTCAGCGAGGACGTGACTGGAGAAGCCTTGGACGGCTACGGAATGCAAAGCTCACTGTCTCCCTCCATACGACCTGAGAATCAGGTGGTATGGGGTGCCATTTCTTTTCATAGCAGGACTTCTCTTGTTGTCATCCTCGTCATCATTGGAGCATGTCGGTACGTCGACGATATGCTACGCCCCGTTTTGTTACCCTTCGTGGGAAGCCATCTTGAGCTTACATTTCAGCAAGATAATGCCCGACTGCACACAGCGAAGTTCCTGCTGCTTGTCTTCCTGCTTGTCAACGCCTACCTGGACCAACAACGTCACCGGACATCTCTCCAGTTGAGAACGTTTGGAGCATTAAAGACAGGGCCCTCCAAGCAGTGCGGAATTTTACGTTCTGACACGCCAGTTGGACGCAAAGTGGCATTTCATCTCTCAGAAGGAGATCTAACAATTCCATCAACCAGTGCTAAGCCAAATAACTGCTTGCACAAGGGCCATAGGTGGACCAACGCGTTATTCTGAATGGTTCAAATGGCTCTGAGGACTATGGGGCTAACCTGCGACCGTAGCAGCAGCGCGGTTCCGGACTGAAGCGCCTAGAACCGCTCGGTCACATCGGCCGGCCAACGCGTTATTGACTTGCTCAATTTCAGAAGCTGTCTCTCTTCAGTAAATCATCCAATTTCGCTGAAATTGTAAACATTTGTTTGTCTATACATCACATCAACCGATTTCCGTTCCATTCGGATAATTCCTCCATGGTGCAATTTTTCTTCCTTTTTTATTCGTAGAATGTAAATCGGTAATATATATTTTCGCCAGTGAAGAAAACCGAGCGTATAGTACAGCACATACGAGGTGTGGCTAGAAAAAAACCGGACTAGTACTGGTGAAACAATAAAACGAATGCAATAAGGCTGAAAGTCGCGTGGCCTGTCACGTGACTCTCGCTCCGCCTACTGCTCGAGTTTCATCTGCCTCCTGCACTCAGTCTGCCCGTGGCGTCTGTTTTAAGTAGTTGACGTTTTGTCTGTGCGTCGGAAAATGTTGAGTGTACAGAAAGAACAGCGTGTTAACATCAAATTTTGTTTCAAACTAGGAAAATCTGCAAGTGAAACGTTTGTAATGTTACAACAAGTGTACGGCGATGATTGTTTATCGCCGGCCGCGGTGGCCGTGCGGTTCTAGGCGCACCAGTCCGGAGCCGCGCTGCTGCTACGGTCGCAGGTTCGACTCCTGCCTCGGGCATGGGTGTGTGTGTGATGTCCTTAGGTTAGTTAGGTTTAAGTAGTTCTAAGTTCTAGGGGACTAATGACCACAGCAGTTGAGTCCCATAGTGCTCAGAGCCATTTTTGATTGTTTATCGCGAACACAAGTGTTTGAGTGGTTTAAACGATTTAAAGATGGCCGCGAAGACACCAGTGATGACACTCGCACTGGCAGACCATTGTCAGCAAAAACTGATGCAAACTTTGAAAAAATCGGTAAACTTGTTCGACAAGATCGCCGTTTAACAATCAGAGCAGTGTCTGAGTTAACAGGAGTTGACAAGGAATGTGTCGAACAAGTTTACCGATTTTTTCAATGTTTGCATCAGTTTTTGCTGACAATGGTCTGCCAGTGCGAGTGTCATCACTGGTGTCTTCGCGGCCATCTTTAAATCGTTCAAACCACTCAAACACTTGTGTTCGCGATAAACAATCATCGCCGTACACTTGTTGTAACAATACAAACGTTTCACTTGCAGATTTTCCTAGTTTGAAACAAAATTTGATGTAAACACGCTGTTCTTTCTGTACACTCAACATTTTCCGACGCACAGACAAAACGTCAACTACTTAAAACAGACGCCACGGGCAGACTGAGTGCAGGAGGCAGATGAAACTCGAGCAGTAGGCGGAGCGAGAGTCACGTGACAGGCCACGCGACTTTCAGCCTTATTGCATTCGTTTTATTGTTTCACCAGTACTAGTCCGTTTTTTTTTGTAGCCACACCTCGTATTACGCTTTGGCCACGAATAATTTTTGCTCTTCGATCGGTTCGTACATCGCTTGCACAAGGAAAGCTTGGTTATACACGTTTACGCAATTCGCCTTACGACAGCGTCTCGGACGGTACAAACACTGCGACGGTGTCAGATAATTGCCCAGGAAGTGGCTCGGGTTCAGAGTAGTTCTACGACGACCTGAACGTTACGTAAACTTTCAGACTGTGTTTCTGAATCACAGATGCGGACTGTACTAAGCTGAAACTCTATACCAATGTGACATGAAGGCTATTCAGTTGCCAATAAAAATATCATTTAACGGCGACGAGCGTACTTCGTGTGCTAGCAGCAACTTCGACGGTCTATAGGAAAGCTTCGTGAGGATTTGAGGAACATATGGCGGCCTTAAACGTGTTGTACGGTTCACGAGACGTGGTGTCTCATCATAAGCAGCCGTACAGTTGCGCTGTAGCGTGTTACCGCAGAAGAGTTTATTCGAATATCTTATATTTTCCACCACACTGTAAACTACAGTCATCTGTTAACCTACACACGTGCTACCTCTGTGCGTTCTCCTGTACGTGAGAGAGCAAGATGAAGTGAGTTCGTTGTTCGCTTCGAAAAGCTGGCTTCTGTCCACGCATGCAACTAACTCTCTCTTTAATGCAAATCAGAAATCTCACTTTGTCGGATACTATTTTGCGCGGCGGTTTAATACTGGTAGCTAGAAATGCTCTACAGGCTTACACAATGTTTGAATATAAGTGTCACGGCTTGATTCATACCAGTCACGTAAGGATCTGTCGATAGCTGTGGGCTGTAGTGCGCACGTTTAGTTACGTTCTGTCGACCAAGAGTACAGAGTAACAATAAGATACACCGTACAGTTCAATCCTGTAGTGTTCCGAACCTCAGTCGGTAAAAACAGAATCAGTCTGTTCTCCGTCCGTCTGTCTGTCCGACTGCCCAGAACCCGTTTTCTTTGGAACGGGCAGACGTATCAACTTTAAATTTACATCACATGTCTAGGTTACGGTTCCTTGGAGATGAGAAAACGTAAAGCTTCTAAAACAATGCAATCAAAAGATTCGGTTATATGAGGCACATATTTTGATACTAGCAAACTCACTCATCAAAACTTATAGGGCACTTTCCGTTCACCTATAATCATGAAATTTGACAACAAGCAAGGTTTCACACTACAACCAAAGGAAAAAATCCTAAAACTGATAGTCTGTAATTATATCACACTAAAAAAATTTTTTGTCATTTGTTATCGTGTTGACTGTCTGTCAGTCCGTCTGCTAAGACCCTTTTGTCTCAGGTATGGGTAGACGTGTCAAGTTGAAAGTTATGTCACACACTAGGCCCTACGGTCTATAGGCCCTTGGCGGTGTAGTTGCGAGATTTCAAATAATATGATGTGGTGCGGCGCTCAACTACGTACCCTCAGACTCAGAGTTGAAATATTAAAAGTATTGGCTGGTTTCGTTGTCTAGGGGCTGGGATACGTAGTTGCCGCATTACAAGCCAGATACTGCTGAGTCAACAGTATACAATTTGAATATACAGATGAATCGAATGGTCGAAGGTTCCTATCACTCGGCAATAGCGAATTTTGAATATAATATAGCATTTATAAATGAAAGATTGCAATTAAATAAATTCTGCAGGTACTATTTTAACGACTTTAAATGATGAGGACGATACCAGAAGTACCTTTAAGAATGCCCTTTATTACTGTAAAACACTTATTGGTGTCGATGGTCCAGCGCTTAAATAAAATATAAGTTGAATAACTGGGAGACAATAGATTCCTACTTCACGTAATTAGTTATGAACAACAACATAGCTCGCGAGATATTCACTTCTAAACACAGACTTTGTCTTCACTGCAGAAGCCAAAGTGCATATGTCGCCACTACGAAATATTTCTATCTCCCGCGACCACGCGCAAACTGCTCCACTCTGTAAGTCTTTCCCGCGACTGTGCATCCGTGGCGCCGTACTGTCCAGGACTCTCTCGTGTCCTCTCCCGTACTCGTCTGCGAGCCGATGCTCCTCCCCCTCTTCGGTAGTCGCCTGCTGTAGTAACTAACGTTGTGATTGGCTGTAGTGCTGCCGCTGTGTCTTCAAGCCAACGGCCGGCTGCTGTGGCCGAACGGTTGTAGGCGCTTCAGTCCGGAACCGCGCGACCGCTACGGTCGCAGGTTCGAATCCTGCCTCGGGCATGGATGTGTGTGATGTCCTTAGGTTAGTTAGGCTTAGGAAGTTCCAAGTCTAGGGAACTGATGACCTCAGATGTTAAGTCCCATAGTGTTTGTTTAGAGCTTTTTTTTTTTTTTTTTTTCAAGCAAACGCACACTTACAAACGTATCGGAACACATACGAAATACTGGATTTACATTTAAATAACTTGAAATTAAATAAATATTGCTATGGCTGCACCATAAATACGCTCTAACACACATTATTAAATACATAAACAAATCGAATAAACATATATCAAAGGAATAGACACAAAAGGTAGGCCAGTAGCCTAATGTCTCTGTGCTTTGTAAAACACAGTAAATATTTAAATAATTTCTTCATGAATAGTATATATCGGATATAAACAAAGATATAGATGAATAAATATATTTATAAGCGTGCTGCTACCGTTTTTTCGTGTAACTGTGGAGTACTTACGGCCTGACACGATCGATAGTAATCGGCCACTTTGACCTGCAATAACTCATGTACTACATAGGTTACATGCCTGTAATTTAACCAGTTTAGGTTTACACTAATAATAAAGACACGTCGATTGACGAAATCGGATGAACCGTTTAGATTTTGGAAATTCGTTTCTGGGTGTTACTTGTATAATTTATCGTCAGCTACTAAACCTTAAACTAATAAAGATATTGAAAATCTGATTACACCATCAGAATCTTCGTGCAAATAATGGTAATGTACATGTTTCTTTTTGAGGTATCTTGATTCCTCTGGCTACTATCAATTTCTATATGAACTATGAAATGTCTGCCATTAAGGTTTCACAAAGTACGCCCTCTGTGGCACTCCCTGCATGCCTCCATGATCGACACAGCGTCACCATGGAATTCCGAGCCTCACGATCGGCTGGACCACGTGCTCCGGCCGTTGTGCGGCATCACGCGGTTGCCAACGAGCCGCGGCTTGCCGCGCGGTGGCCGCCAGCTCTCAACTTGGAATATTTTCAGGGCGCCACAAGTCGCCCGTTACCTCACATAGTAAACACTAGTTTCTAAGTCAATGCAGTCAAACTGTACGGCCATTTATGTTACATATTTTGATACTCGCAACCGCATAAAAATCTATAGGGTACTTACCATTTCTATACAATCACGAAATTTTGCAAGAAGGAAGATTTCAGAGTATAAGTAAAGGAAAAGAATCAGTTGTTAATTTTTAATTATATCACACGAAAAAATATTTGTTTATTTTTTATCTAACTGCCAACTTGGATTTAAAACTTTCTAGGAAGTCTTGGTATCCCTGGGACTGATTTTTGCTAGTATCAATGTCGATAGCAGGCAAAAATCATCGAGATCCTCGACCCGCAGTGAATGAACTTAACGTTTAAAGGGAGAGTCAAGCTTTCGACGACTTACTCAGTTATTGTCATTTCGGTCAAATTACGTCGAGTTGACGTTCCAATGATCTGATAAAAGAAAATCTTAAACTTGGCTGCGAAACAGCAACTGTGTAAATCAGAAATTTTGAAACACCGTGTATATCTACGTAACGTTGGTGGATTCACCGATTTTGTACCGAACATTATTTTCGACATTCTGTGCTTCGCAAACAGGACTTGACCATAAAGTGAAGATTCCACTGTAATAAGTATTCTAGACGAGCCCTCATTTCGCTTTATGACAGCCCTCGGCAATTGCATAAGTGACCTCTGTTACTGTTAACGAAACCAGAATTATTCTGACGTAAGCAGCTATTGGTGCAATGGAAACCGGGTAGCCTTGTAATTGCACGGAGAGCCAGGAAGAAGGATCTTGCAGATGCTAGCCATGCATGTAGCCTTCCCAGGAGGCTGCACATCGAAACCACTATAATGCCCCGACGAGCAAAATGGTTCATAATAGTGACTTACAACAATAATACGAATGAATTTGACTCTCGATAGCATGTCAGGCAACAACGAAAATCGTAACATCTACGTCCTCCCCCGTAGCTGAGCGGTGGAGGAGCTTAGTAGCGGTTCCAAGCTCAAGTAACCTGACAACTACTGTAAAAACTGTGTGCTGACGGCGCGCCGCTCCATACCGCATCCAATGACGCCATTGACAGAAGTTGACACGGCGATCGGTCGGACCTAGTTGGCCCGTCTGGAGTCAGAACGTGATACTTTACCTTACCTAACCATAATGCTAATATTGTAATTTTAATTTTAATCGCAAGGCAATTATTGGTTCAAATGGCTCTGAGCACTATGGGACTTAACAGCTGTGGTCATCAGTCCCCTAGAACTTAGAACTACTTAAACCTAACTAACCTAAGGACATCACACACATCCATGCCCGAGGCAGGATTCGAACCTGCGACCGTAGCAGTCGCACGGTTCCGGACTGAACCGCCTAGAACCGCGAGGCAAGGTAATTATTATTGCGGGTATCCTCAGAAGCAGATGCTGATAATACGCATCAACTTAGGCTTTTGTCCGCAAAGTCATTAATACTGCGAATATCGGTGAACATACCGGGTGGTTATATGTGTGGAGCTACTCATTTAGGTCCAGTGTAGGCTGTAATTATCGTATGACAGCGAAATTCAGTACGTATACTAAGCGTTAATGAGGAACCGATTAATGCAAAAAAAAAAAAAAAAATTGTTCCAGTTTTGGCCACCAGGGGCAAATCTGGCGCTGCACACCGTTTGTATGATGGTTTGACGCCAATACTGTCAAAAGAACAGTATGGGTGTCAAGAAGAGAGACTGTGGGCTGTTAGCGAAACTGTTCTACGTGAATGGCAGCGACTGCAGTGCGGCATTGAGGGAGTGTTGCCGACCGAGGGGTTTGAGGAGATGCCTGATGTCATTAAATACTCTAAAGAAGATGTCATGAAATTCGAAAACACAAGGCCTCCTATCCCAGTGGAAGTTACTGACGACACTGGTGTTGCAGTAACTGATCATGCACCACATGCCTGCTGTAGCGCTGGTGCTCGTGCACTGTCACGATTACTGTCCGTCCCATGGTCAACAGTATAGGAAGTTGACCGGTCTATGTTAAAGTGCTACCCATACAAAATACTGACGATGCAGTAACAACCCTAATGGTCCACGGCACCACTCTCAATTTACTCTTCGGTTACTGGCACGGAAGTTAATGACATGTGGCCAGGCAGTATTCTATGAAGTGACGATGCACATTTTACACTAAAGGTTGCAGAGAATAAAAGAACTGCCGATTTTGGGACATTGTTAAACTACACTACTGGCCATTAAAATTGCTACATCACGAAGATGACGTGCTACAGACGCGAAATTTAACCGACAGGAAGGAGATGCAGTGATATGCAAATGATTAGCTTTTCAGAGCATTCACACAAAGTTGGCGCCGGTGGCGACACCTACAACGTGCTGATATGAGGAATGTTTTCAACCGATTTCTCATACACAAACAGCATTTGACCGGCGTTGCCTGGTGAAACGTTGTTGTGATGCCTCGTGTAAGGAGGAGAAATGCGTACCATCACGTTTCCGACTTTGATAACTATCGGATTCTAGCCTATCGCGATTGCGGTTTATCGTATCGCGACATTGCTACTTGCGTTAGTCGAGATCCAATGACTGTTAGCACAATATGGAATCGGTGGGTTCAGGAGGGTAATACGGAACGCCGTGCTGGATCCCAACGGCCTCGTATCACTAGCAGTCGAGATGACAGAAATCTTATCCGCTTGGCTGTAACGGATCGTGCAGCCACGTCTCGATCCCTGAGTCAAAAGATAGGGATGTTTGCAAGACAACAACCATCTGCACGAACAGTTCGACGACGTTTTCAGCAGCATGAACTATCTGCTCGGAGACCATGGCTGAGGTTGCCCTTAACGCTGCATCACAGACAGGAGCGCCTGCGATGGTGTACTCAACGACGAACCTGGGTGGACGAATCGCAAAACGTCATTTTTTCGAATGAATCCAGGTTCTGTTTACAGTATCATGATGGTCGCATCCGTGTTCGGAGACATCGCGGTGAACGCACATTGGAAGCGTCAATTCGTCATCGCCATACTGGCGTATCACCCGGCGTGATGGTATGTGGTGCTATTGGTTACACGTCTCGGTCACCTCTTGTTCGCACTTTGAACAGTGGATGTTACGTTTCAGATGTGTTACGACCCGTGGCTCTACCCTTCATTCGATCCCTGCGAAACACTACATTTCAGCAGGATAATGCACGACTGCATGTTGCAGGTCCTGTACGGGCCTTTCTGGATACAGAAAATGTTCCACTGCTGCCCTGGCCAGCACATTCTCCAGATCTCTCACCAATTGGAAACGTCTGGTCAATGGTGGCCGAGCAACTGGCTCGTCACAATACGCCAGTGACTACTCTTGATGAAGTGAGGTATCGTGTTGAAGCTGCGTGGGCAGCTGTACCTGTTTGACTCAATTCCCAGGCGTATCAAGGCCGTTATTAAGGCCAGAGGTGGTTGTTCTGGGTACTGATTTCTCAGGATCTATGCACCCAAATTCTGTGAAAACGTAATCACATGTCAGTTCTAGTATAATGTATTTGTCCAATGAATACCCGTTTATCATCTGCATTTCTTCTTGGTGTAGCAATTTTAATGGCCAGTAGTGTACGTGTTGTGCACGAAGAGACATTGCACTCTCCGTATGTGACTGTGTGCTGTGGATTCAAAAGCTTCTTTACTCTGGGTCTGTTGTTCTTTGAACAGAATACGTTCAGAGGGGGCTTGTCAGGTGTACCGTGACGTCTGCACGTTATAGAGACCTCCTTGTACACCATGTGATTCTTGCTTTGGAAGAGCGCAGTTGTATCGAAACTACTATTTTCGTGCAAGATGGTTGATAATAAAATCAACATTATGACTTTCTCCCATGTTTTAGCTTATCTGCCCACGTCACGTTCCTAATCAAATGGCTCTGAGCACTATGGGACTCAACTGCTGAGGTCATAAGTTCCCTAGAACTTAGAACTACTTAAACCTAACTAACCTAAGGACAACACAGACATCCATGCCCGAGGCAGGATTCGAACCTGCGACCGTAGCGGTCGCGCGGTTCCAGACTGTAGCGCCAGAACCACTCGGCCACCAGCGGCCGGCCGTTCCTAATCTATTATGCATGGAAACATTTCTATACGTCTCTCTTGCACTCACAGCGCCAAATTTGCACGTGGTGGCCATAATTTGAATTACTTTTTTTCCAATATAAATAGGTTCCATACTAACTTATTAGAATATTTACTCGCTACATACAATAATTACAGGCCACACTGAGCCTCCGTGAGTAGCTGTATTCAAACTGTTATCACCCGGTATTTGGAACTATCCGCACACACGTAGATCTCTAGCCATAATGACGTACGAACTGCCACTGTTGCTTTAGATTGATTTAAGCGTGCTCGCAGTCACAGAACGCTTACGTTACGTGATTGCAGAAAGTTTAAGGCAAGTGAAGCGTTAAGTGGTGCCGCACAGTAGCCGTTGAAACATTGCGCCATCCCGTTAGCGCCGCAGTAGCCGGCAGCTGGCGACCCGCTGGCTGCGGCGGCAGACGACGAGTCGCGCATGCGCCGTAGGACGCCCGCGCGCGCCCAACGCACGACGCAGTGCGCGGGACGCGGGACCAGATGGGCGGCTGCCTTGCGCAACGCCGCGCAGCGTGGCGAGGCACGCACCGGCGCCGAGCGCACGCATCGCCGCCCGGCCTTCACCTCGCCGCGCCGGCCAGCTGACCGTGACGTCAGCAGCGCCTCCAGCTGGTGCTGCACGTCAGTCTCTCCCGGCCTGGCACTGTTTGGCGCTTGCAACGATTTTTCTGCTTCCCATCTGTTACCTTGGACTGCAGTATCTTATAGGGGCGGTTTATCCGTGGACCCCGCGCTAGCTGAGGCCCCGCAGCCACAATTCCGTCTTTCGAGGGAAAAAAATTAGCCGCTAGCTGAAAATTTAGGATAACAAGCCCATGGCTTAAAAGCTGGAAATCTTATGGCAGTGACCTATTATTCCCAGTGCCTTAAAAAATACTCCGGTCATGGCCTTCTAAAATACATTCGCCACTTTCCTACCGATACTTCATTACATCACTTTTTACGGATTACGAATTGGTACATGATCTTCATTTATATGTTCTGTTCAACTCTGGTACGCTACTCATTGTTACGAAATTGGACCAGAACGTTGCTCAGAGAAAAACCTTTGCTTTATATTTTAACAAAGCTAGCCTAAAAATGATTTGTTGATACCCTCGTGCCAGATGACGTTGACCGCTAAGCGAAACAGAATTTTGCGAAAATCGGACAACTGCTCTTTTGGATTAAGATCAGCAATTACATTGCAGCCCGCATCTCGTGGTCGTGCGGTAGCGTTTTCGCTTCCCACGCCCGGGTTCCCGGGTTCGATTCCCGGCGCGATCAGGGATTTTCTATGCCTCGTGATGGCTGGGTGTTGTGTGCTGTCCTTAGGTTAGTTAGGTTTAAGTAGTTCTAAGTTCTAGGGGACTGATGAACATAGATGTTAAGTCCCATAGTGCTCAGAGCCATTTGAACCATTTGAATTACATTGCACACTTGTGATGTTTTTGTGTTTCTAATTTGCGTGCCGCTCACTACTTTTACCTTCAGCCTTTGCTGTGATTTTCTACCATGTTTCAACTCATTTCTGCAAAGTTTCCATTGTTCTCATTGTCATTCACAGAATGTTCCTACGATAGGTTTCGAACTCTGGGACTCTTTGATCCACATCGGTAGCTGCGCGGTGAGCGCAGCGAATTGCTAAGTGAAGGGTCCCAGTTTCGATTCCCGGCCGGGTCTCAGATTTTCTCTGCTCAGGGACAGGGCGTTGTGTTGTCCTTACTTTCGTATCGTCATAATTGACATTACTACTGAGATGGCTGAATGGGCACTGTCCGAAAGGCAATAATTAAAAAAAAGAATCTCGAACTCAAGTTACTTTCGCAGTGAATGACGAAAAAATGTTTGACGTTTCGTCAAATGGCTCTAGTTAAACTTGCTTCTAGCCACTATTCGCTACATGTTCTTATTTCTTCAAAGTGATTCTAACGTCAAATAACTATATATGGGAGCAGAGTCCTTTTGAAGTGTCAAATATCTGTGATGTATATGTGCACACTGAAGCAACTAATGAAAATTTGTACCAAGGCCGGGACTCGAACATTGGTCTCCTGCTCACTAGTCAGATTTGTTAACAACTTCACCATCCTAGCACAGTGGCTTTGCACAACTGCACGAAATACCCTAGCACGCCTCTGTCCTCCGTTAGTATTCCCATTCATGCCTCAGCCCACCTGGTGTTCCCTCTAACCTTCAACAGTATTGTACAGGTTCCCTAGCTGTACTGTAATAGCACCTGAGCATCGAATGTAACGGAGGATCCCGCCAGAAGCCCAGGCATTGATGCTTTATTCAAATGTTTAAATGATGCTGAGGTGCTATTCCAATACAATTGGAGAGCCTCTACGATGCTGTTCGAGTTTTGGGGAATACCTAGTGGACTGAGGCGTCAGTGGGAATTTGGACTAAAGAGAGTGGCGTCCTAAGGTAGCCCGTGCTATCACTTCAGTCTGCATATACTGGGTGGTCCATTGATAGTGACCGGGCCAAATATCTCGCGAAATAAGCATCAAACGAAAAAACTACAAAGAACGAAACTCGTCTAGCTTGAATGGCGCTATGGTTGGCCCGCTAGATGGCGCTGCCATAGGTCAATGGGATATCAACTGCGTTTTTTAAATAGGAACCCCCATTTTTATTACATATTCGTGTAGTACGTAAATAAATATGAATGTTTTAGTTGGACCACATTTTTCCTTTTGTGATAGATAGCGCTGTAATAGTCACAAACGTATAAGTACGTGGTATCATGTAACATTCCGCCAGTGCGGACGGTATTTGCTTCGTGATACATTACCCGTGTTAAAATGGACCGTTTACCAATTGCGGAAAACGTCGATATCCTGTTGATGTATGGATATTGTGATCAAAATGCCCAACGGGCGTGTGCTGTGTATGCTGCTCGGTATCCTGGACGACATCATCCAAGTGTCCGGACCGTTCGTCGGATAGTTACGTTATTTAAGGAAACAGGGAGTGTTCAGCCACATGTGAAACGTCAACCACGACCTGCAACAAATGATGATGTCCAATTAGGTGTTTTAGCTGCTGTCGCGGCTAATCCGCACATCAGCAGCAGACTATTACAGCGCCACCTATCACAAAGCGAAAAAAGTGGTCCAACTAAAACATTCATATTTCTTTACGTACTACACGAATATGTAATAAAAAATGGGGGATCCTGTTTTAAAAATGCAGTTGATATCCGTTTAATCCATGGCAGCGCCATCTAGCGGGCCAACCATAGCGCCATCTGGTTTCCCCCTGTATACATGATGCTGAACGTATGTCTCTTAGGGGGGTAAGAAGCGAGCTCGTTGTGCGAAGAGAGTCCGTAAAGGACGATGTGGAGAATGTACTTAGCTGCTGGGAATTACTGGGACAGACAGGAAAATAAGCAAGTGGATCGCGGAATGGCCTGAAGCTAAAGACGAAATTACGACAGCTATCAATTTAGTTGGGGCTTACCTATAACAAGGCGAATGGATGATAGGTGGACCAAGAAAATTCTTTGCTGATCTACAAGAAATACGAAAAGATATAGATGACACCGTAAAGGAAGGAGGATAGATTAAATTAGAAAACTTTCAGAATCGAGCACAGTTGAAAACCGCAACGTATGAGAAATCTACAGGAAGCCGTTATTCAGCTGTGGAGGGAGACTGGATGATGATAATGATAGTGGCACATTGGTCTCGAAATGCCAGACAAGCAAAGAAATTCTGGAACGAGAGATTTGTAATTGATACGTTCCCAAAAGAAGCTAGCGAACTGCAACCTCGCATTAAACTTACGAAATATTCACTGGGCTGGATGGAAAAGTTAATTTTAGATATTTTAATGTCGTAACCGTCACCAATATCGGCGTGGAACGTTGCAAAATCTTTGTGTCTACCTGTAACCATCATATTTAATTTGTGTACACTGCATTTTGGGTAACATTCGACGCTCCAAAGCTTATTTGGTCTTTAGATTCTTCTGAATTTTGGGACGATTTTCTCGGGATCTATGTTTTATAAGCGACAATTACTTGTCAAATGTCGAACAAGGTAGCGCTTTGGATTAGAGAATGGACTCATATCCGAAAGGAGGGAGTTTCAATTTACCGTACACCCATCCTAATTTAGATTTCCCGTGGTTTCCTTAAAGTGCTCTGAGATGGATTCTTGGCAAAGCCCGTGACCTACTTTTGTCACTATCCTTGTCCGCCTGAGCCGGTACTCTCTCTAATTACCACGTACTCGAAGTGTCTTTAAATACTAACTTCTCTTTTTAGTCGACAGACAGTCTCATAGCGCTGTTCATATTAAGCTTCTGTGTATATTGTTAGCAATAACGACTCACAGTGAGACACATTTGCCCTACATTTGTCCCCGATAATCTGTAGAACAACAGACCCTCACTGCATACGGATATCACCAACAATGTTCACGAAGAATATATTTTGCTTACTACAGAGCCTCTGACATCTGCTACCGCGCGACCGCTACGGTCGCAGGTTTGAGTCCTGCCTGGGGCATGGGTGTGTGTGATGTCCTTAGGTTAGTTAGGTTTGAGTAGTTCTAAGTTCTAGGGGACTGATGACCTCAGATGTTAAGTCCCATAGTGCTCAGAGCCATTTGAACCATTTTTCATCTGCTTTCCTGTAACTGATATGAACACTGCTATCACCTACAACCTTCTGCACTTCCTCCGGCCTTCTGTTTAACTCCCATTCTCCTCTGTCTTGCGGACTGGACAATCTGTTCTCCACCAACCCTGCGTAACGTTCCATTGCGGAGGTCAGATTCCCAGAAGATACCTATATTGAGTGCCGTTTGAATGAATCTTCAGTCCTGACTCTGCTAATCTCTGAACATAAATGTTCAGCACAGCTTTCCGAGTTACAAAATGTTTATTGATAGTCAATTTTTAAACTGGGACAACTTCAACTAAAATAGTTACACATTTACAGGAGAGCTTCCGTAAAGTTTGGAAGGTAGGAGACGAGATACTGGCAGAAGTAAAGCTGTGAGGACCGGGCGTGAGTCGTGCTTCGGTAGCTCAGATGGTAGAGCACTTGCCCGCGAAAGGCAGAGGTCCCGAGTTCGAGTCTCGGTCGGGCACACAGTTTTAATCTGCCAGGAAGTTACACATAATTGCTTGACAAATCAGGTGTTAAAACTATTAGAATACAAAACTGAAAGAAAAGTCTAATAGTTAGCTGTAGCTGTATTTATTTAAGTCGATTAGTGACCCACAGAAACGGTTTCACAACTCGTACGTTGCATCTTCTGGTGTACACAAATGTTATGTCGTGTGGTATAAGGAGTTGCTCCAGAACGACGCCTAGCCTTTATGTACACCAGAAGATGCAACTTAGAAAGTGCGAAACCGGTTGTGTGGGTCTCTAACGGACTTAAATAAATCCAGCTGCGGCGGATTATTTGACCTTTTATTCAGTTTTATATTTTAATATCAGTACTTAAGCACCTGTTGTACTGTATGAATTGTCAAGCAATTATCTATGTTTACTGATAGTGCCTCCACGTCTGATACATCACTAAAACATAAATTCACAATATATTTTCGTTACTGTTATGGTAAATATCAGCTTAACTGAAGGATTTCGTCGAATAAATGTCAATTCTGAATTATTGGTAACTTCACGGGGCCAGTCCTTACCTCCTAACATTATTTATCTACCATGTCAGTTCGGTGTTACAAATATGATTTATCAATATAAGATAAGGTTTGAGCAAGAGGTAGCGATCAAACTTGACATATTTATTAAATGTCCAGTATAAATTACTAAAATTATATAATTTTCACAAATGACAGTCATTTTTCAAGTTAAAATAATTTAAATATCCTCACTCTGAAGTAAACTTTGCAATAAAAGTGCAGTTACAATTTTTGTCATCTGCAAATGCAAGTGAAGAGATGATTGAAGATAAACTAGACAGGGACTGGTAGTGAAAATAACAATGTGATTCTAAAAGACAAACGTTCTTACCTCTCCGTTATGTTGTTCGGATAATAACGATATATCAGTGGATTCGGCAAAAACTCGCATGGTTTGATTTTCCTTCTGCTCCAGACTTTCTTTTAATTTTAATGATGATATACATGCGACTACTAAAGATACTACTTTTTCAAAACTGTAAAAGTAGGTGGTTTTCACAGAACTGGCTTTAACAGTCATCGCAGTATGCCTGTACCTGTCCACCTTAACTTATTACGTAAACGTAACTACACTTATCGTGCTGGCTGTTCCAAGAGACATTCATTAACGTAAAGTTCCTTTTACCTCTGGTGAAATACGTAAAATGTGATAAGATAACAAGACTTGTGCTGCAGAAAACTTGTTTCTTAGCCTTACATCATTGGGCATAAATGTCCATATGATTTACGTCATGTCTCACATAAGACTCGGAAGAAATTTCTTAATCTTTAAATTGTTTCTTTTTTTTCCAGAAAACATAACACTTACGTACCCTCTTGTCACGGAACACACTATTTACACGGACTTAGTCAATCACTGTATGTTGTTCA
This sequence comes from Schistocerca nitens, assembly GCF_023898315.1. Lineage (NCBI taxonomy): Eukaryota > Metazoa > Arthropoda > Insecta > Orthoptera > Acrididae > Schistocerca > Schistocerca nitens. The sequence continues at coordinate 308,698,511 of NC_064615.1, read as the reverse complement.
GTCAAAAGGTTTGATTATTTCGGCATAATGAGAAAGTTTACTACTATTCACTAAATCTAATTTCAGTCACTTCGCATTCGTGGAAACGATTTTCAAATCTACATGGTAAATATGAGATGGGGACATAAGCCAATGAAAGATACAATGCTCTCCACACATGATTAAATAATATCAGCATGAAACATATCCTGAGCGAGAAGTTTTGTGCATAGTTGCACAGCTTTGACAATATTAATGTTAACCATTTTGTGGCAGACTTTGCGAGATTCGGCATCCCACAAAATCTAATACACCTAACTAAAATATGCCACATTCAGTACAAAAATTAAAAATATCACTATAGGTGGCTTCGGTGTCAAACAGAGAGACACACTGTTAAAAGTTCTCTGCAACCTTGAAATAGAAAAGGTGATACATCACATCAGATACCTAAGCGAGGGCACAAAATTAAAAGATAAATTTCGATTATTACGTTAGACTGATGATATAGTTATTTTAGGAGTCAATGAACAAGAAATTATAGATATTCTATTAAAACCCAGAGGAGTTGATTTACAATCAAACGTCAACAAAATGAAATAATTTGTGTTCATCCGTACTCCGTAATATGAGGGCTTTTTTCCCGAGGTCCAGTACATAGCGAAATGTAAGCCACAGTGAAAATAAAAAATGTTTTATTTGAAGCATTTAGCTGCAAAAATGTTCAAATGTGTGTGAAATCTTATGAGACTTAACTGCCAAGGTCATCAGTCCCTAAGCTTAGACGTGACTTAACCTAAATTATCCTGAGGACAAACACACGCCCATGCCGTGTTTTTCATGGAGGGGCTTACACCCCTTGTTGTATTGCGTGGCACTATCACAGCACAGGCCTATACTGATGTTTTAAGCACCTTCTTGTTTCCCACTGTTGAAGAGCAATTCGGGGATGGCGATTGCATCTTTCAACACGATCGAGCACCTGTTCATAATGCACGGCCTGTGGCGGAGTGGTTACACGACAATAACATCCCTGTAATGGACTGGCCTGCACAATGTCGTGAGCTGAATCCTATAGAACACCTCTGGGATGTTTTGAAACGCCGACTTCATGCCAGGCCTCGCCGACTGACATCGATACCTCTCCTCACTGCAGCACTCCGTAAAGAATAGGCTGCCATTCCCGAAGGAACCTTGCAGCACCTGATTGAACGTATACGTGCGAGAGTGGAAGCTGTCATCAAAGCTAATGTGGGCCAACACCATATTGAATTCCAGCATTACCGATGGAGGGCGCCAAGAACTTGTCAGTCATTTTCAGCCAGGTGTCCGGATACTTTTGATCACATAATGTACCTAGCGTTTCATTTGAGCAAGGAGATGAGGGAGCCAAGACCGGCTGTGTGGTGGGTGATCAAACGCTTCCCATCGAAAACTCTGCAGGACAGTCTTAGTTGCAACGGCACTGTGCGGCTGAGTATTGTTACAATGAAAGACAATAGCTGATGGCATTTTGCTCTTCGCTTGTTCTGGATTGCCCTTCGCAGACTATTTTCTCGGGTCAGCTGATCCACTCGGTGGACAAGATTATATGTTGAAACTCGCTTCCTCCTCTGGCCGCCTGCATCTTGAACATCTGTACGTGCTGCTTCAAAGTTCGTGCACAACTGCCGCACTTTGTTGTCACGCGTGTCATTTACGTTGTATGAGCTGCGTGAGATCAGTCGGAACCCCCGAGCGTGAAAAAATCGAATGGCAGCACGCAGTTCACACTTGATACGAGACTCTATTGTTCTAGGCATCCTGAAATGCCCACTGTGCGCTAATAAATGGAAAATGCGACGTGGTGTAGCACTGTGCAACACGTCTGCGCAAAACTTCATTGTATTTTCACCCCGGTTTTAATTTCGCGACCGATCGGACTTGGAAAAAGAAAAATTTCTCGAATAATAACTTGAATGTCCAAACTGAACCATTTGAGTAAGTAGACGAATGTAAATATTTGGGAATCTTCTTTCAAGCACTGTATTATGTAAAATACTGGATGGCTACAATTAAAGTGCAGCTGCTGATAGAGGTCCAGTGTGGGATGTACACTCCTGGAAATTGAAATAAGAACACCGTGAATTCATTGTCCCAGGAAGGGGAAACTTTATTGACACATTCCTGGGGTCAGATACATCACATGATCACACTGACAGAACCACAGGCACATAGACACAGGCAACAGAGCATGCACAATGTCGGCACTAGTACAGTGTATATCCACCTTTCGCAGCAATGCAGGCTGCTATTCTCCCATGGAGACGATCGTAGAGATGCTGGATGTAGTCCTGTGGAACGGCTTGCCATGCCATTTCCACCTGGCGCCTCAGTTGGACCAGCGTTCGTGCTGGACGTGCAGACCGCGTGAGACGACGCTTCATCCAGTCCCAAACATGCTCAATGGGGGACAGATCCGGAGATCTTGCTGGCCAGGGTAGTTGACTTACACTTTCTAGAGCACGTTGGGTGGCACGGGATACATGCGGACGTGCATTGTCCTGTTGGAACAGCAAGTTCCCTTGCCGGACTAGGAATGGTAGAACGATGGGTTCGATGACGGTTTGGATGTACCGTGCACTATTCAGTGTCCCCTCGACGATCACCAGTGGTGTACGGCCAGTGTAGGAGATCGCTCCCCACACCATGATGCCGGGTGTTGGCCCTGTGTGCCTCGGTCGTATGCAGTCCTGATTGTGGCGCTCACCTGCACGGCGCCAAACACGCATACGACCATCATTGGCACCAAGGCAGAAGCGACTCTCATCGCTGAAGACGACACGTCTCCATTCGTCCCTCCATTCACGCCTGTCGCGACACCACTGGAGGCGGGCTGCACGATGTTGGGGCGTGAGCGGAAGACGGCCTAACGGTGTGCGGGACCGTAGCCCAGCTTCATGGAGACGGTTGCGAATGGTCCTCGCCGATACCCCAGGAGCAACAGTGTCCCTAATTTGCTGGGAAGTGGCGGTGCGGTCCCCTACGGCACTGCGTAGGATCCTACGGTCTTGGCGTGCATCCGTGCGTCACTGCGGTCCGGTCCCAGGTCGACGGGCACGTGCACCTTCCGCCGACCACTGGCGACAACATCGATGTACTGTGGAGACCTCACGCCCCACGTGTTGAGCAATTCGGCGGTACGTCCACCCGGCCTCCCGCATGCCCACTATACGCCCTCGCTCAAAGTCCGTCAACTGCACATACGGTTCACGTCCACGCTGTCGCGGCATGCTACCAGTGTTAAAGACTGCGATGGAGCTCCGTATGCCACGGCAAACTGGCTGACACTGACGGCGGCGGTGCACAAATGCTGCGCAGCTAGCGCCATTCGACGGCCAACACCGCGGTTCCTGGTGTGTCCGCTGTGCCGTGCGTGTGATCATTGCTTGTACAGCCCTCTCGCAGTGTCCGGAGCAAGTATGGTGGGTCTGACACACCGGTGTCAATGTGTTCTTTTTTCCATTTCCAGGAGTGTAATTATCATATGGCAGCAAAATTTGGTACTTGTCCTAATGCTTTAATACGGAACCGATTTACGCTAGAAAAAAATTAGTTCCAGTTTTGGCCACTGGGTGAAAGAAAATATGGCGCTGTGAATGCAAGAAAGACGTGTAGAAATGTTTCCATATGTAACAGGTTAGTAATGGTACAAGAGCAGAAAAGCTCAGACAAGTAAGAAAGATATAATGTTGCTTTTATTATTAACCGCTGTTTACGAGCTCCGGAGACATCGCCGAAATGCTGTACAGAGCCAGTTTTACACCTGGTGACCAAAACTGGAACTAATTTTTTTTCGGGAGTAAATCGGTTCCGCATTAACGCAAAGAAAATCTACAAAGTTTCCCTGCCATACGATAATTGCAGCCCACACCGGACCTCTGTGAGTAGCTGCACTTTAATTGTAACCACACGGTTCGAAAGTGAAATCACCTGACACTATATTAGCCGGCCGAAGTGGCCGCGCGGTTCTGGCGCTGCAGTCTGGAACCGCGAGACCGCTACGGTCGCAGGTTCGAATCCTGCCTCGGGCATGGATGTGTGTGATGTCCTTAGGTTAGTTAGGTTTAACTAGTTCTAAGTTCTAGGGGACTAATGACCTCAGCAGTTGAGTCCCATAGTGCTCAGAGCCATTTGAACCATTTGACACTATATTAGTTAGGAGTTACTATTGATTTCTGTGCAATCGTGTACTGTTGCAGTATGAGTAGTTTGAACCTACGTTGGCCACCTTTAGATATGTTTAATCGATGCGTTACGGAACGTGTCAACCTTTCACCTTAAATGTACAGTGGGCAATCGTACAATACCGAATCGGTCATCATCGGAATGTCAAATTGGCATTTTGATAAAGTAGTCGCGCCCTTGTCAGAAGTGGACGGGTAAGACTCTGAATGCCGAATGGCACGGGTGTGCACACTGGAGCAGTGGACGCGCGAGCGGTGACGGCGGCTTTGGCGGCGGCCCGCCGCTCAGCTGGCTGCGCCGCCTCAAGGATAACGCCTAGCTGGCTCTGGCTGCTGCTGCAGTCGTGACCTGCCACGCGCGCCGCGCCGCGCCGCGCCGCTGGTGGACTGCCAGGAAGCGGTGAAAGCCGCGGCGTGGCACATTCGGGCCGATCAGCGCCAGCGCCACGCCGGCTGCCTCGTCTGTCTGTTCGCCAACTTGACGACATCTCGTAAAGTCGCCTTATCTCACAAGGAGACACCCCCACCCCCCCCTGCAATCGGAATTTTGTAATTTTTTTACGAGAACTGTTTAATAAGCAATCCAACACATTTTTTACTCTGCCAATTTCGGTTGAAAAGATGGGGATTTTGTCGTGGGACATCGTGGAAAATTCCCGCTTCAGTCCCTATAGTTTCATGAAGTTGCCATAGATGACAGCGCTATATGTTACCTACAGAATGGCGTCCGTAACGGTGGAGCGTTCCAAGCTGTCATTAAGTTCCATTTGGCGGAAAGACAGAGCCTCGTACATATTCATAGGTGTGTGCAGAGTTTCTCGGGGACTTGGCACTGAACAAAAGCACGGTGAGTCGTTGGGCGAAGCGTCTGTCATCATCGCAACAAGGTCGCTCACATCTGTGACTTCTGCAGAGTTGGAACGTGCGGACACTCTTATTAGAGGTGATCGACGAATCACAATCAGACACCTCGCCGCTCAGCTGAACGTCTCTGTTGGCAGTACTGACACACTCGTTCACCTGTTGGGATACTGGAAGGCGTGTGCCCGCTCGATTCCTCGCCGCGTAACAGAACACCATAAAGGGCAACGAAGGACTATCTGTGTGGAATTGCTTGCACGTTACGAGGCTGATCATGATTATTTTTTATCGGATCGTCACAGGGGATGAAACATGGAATCATCACTTCGAACGGGAAACAAAACGGCAACTCATGGAGTGGCGCCACACCCCTCTCCGAAGGAAAAGTTCAAAGCCGCATACTCAGCCGATAAAGTCATGGCGACGTTCTTTTGAGTCCCTGAAGGGGTCATTCTGTTTAACGTCCTCCCGTATGGTGCAACGATCAACTCGGAACTCTATTGTGCTACCATAGAAAACTGAAGAAACATCAGCGTCTTGTTCGCCACAAAATGCAAGCGAACTTCTCCGTCTCCATGGCAACGCAAGGCCTCACACATGTCTACGTACCCGAGAGGAGCGCACGAAACTTTATTGGACTGTTCTTTCTCGTCCACCTTACAGCCCGGATCTAGCACCTTCCACTTCCATCTGTTTGCCCCAAGGAGGACACATCCACTGGAAACGGTACGTGGATGAAGGACTCCGACGTCGCCCAACAGGGAGGCACCAAGCGGGCGTACAGGCCCTACCAGTAAGGTGGCGCAAGGCTGTCGCATTGAAGGGAGATTACATTGAAAATCAGTGTTCTGTAGCCAAAAGAGTGAGGAATGATATGGTCTACTGGAATTCTGAATCGTAAAAAGACGTGTTACATTACTTACTGAGAGCCTCTCGTATATTTATGTTACGTGAAGTTCAGAACTCAAACATGAGTCCCCGAAAGCAATCCGATGCAACTACCAAAAATACCCGGCAAAATCGCCTTTTAAGTTTTCCAAGAAATTTTAATTTATTAAGACGATTTTCAGATGGGGCCACGTGGTTCCGTGGGTGGCGTTGAAGAATAATAATCGGGTTATCGGTGTACAGCTGGTTCGAATCTCGCTATGGCCTTTTTCTGTCTTTTTTTTTTTTTCAGTTCGAATACCTACATCAAAATTCCTCTGAGCACTATGGGACTTAACATCTGAGGTCATCAGTCCCCTAGAACTAAGAACTACTTGAACCTAGTTAACCTAAGGACACCACACACATCCATGCCCGAGGAAGGATTCGAACCTGCGATCGTAGCGGTCGCGCGGTTCCAGACTGCAGCGCCTAGAACCACTCGGCCACACCGGCCGGCAATACCTACATCATTTATATATAAACTTCATCAAATATATGCTAATTAACACACATCTAATCATGATTTTTATGAACAATACTCATCATCTTCTTTCTAAGTACGTATCACACACCGAGCGAGGTGGCGCAGTGGTTAGACACTGGACTCGCATTCGGGAGGACGACGGTTCAATCCCGCGTCCGGCCATCCTGATTTAGGTTTTCCGTGATTTCCCTAAATCGCTCCAGGCAAATGCCGGGATGGTTCCTTTCAAAGGGCACGGCCGACTTCCTTCCCCATCCTTCCCTAATCCGATGAGACCGATGACCTCGCTGTCTGGTCTCCTTCCCCAAACCAACCAACCAACGTATCACACGCCAACTTCCAGTTTTCATTGCTCAATTAAATTCTTAATTATCGCTATTATATTAAAGACTATTAATAAATTTGTAATTTTTTTTAAATTTAAAGAATCTTTACTAACGAACAATCTTTTATAAAATATAGATTATTAATAATTTATGCAATGTGTGCAGCATGTAATTAGAAACAAGAAGACGTGAATTTTGGATAATAAGTAATTAAATTTTTGTTAATTAGCATATTTTTGATGAATTCAATATTTAAATGGTGTAGGTATTCGAAGTGAACAAAAAAATGAAGCAAAAAGAAACTACAGCAAAATTCAAACCAGCGTTCCATTGATTACTCTCGATTACCATATTCCGGCGCTACCGAATTCTTTTTTAAATTTTTTCGTGTAATTTTATTCAGCAACAAGTATTACAAAACTCTTACACTGACTCTAACTATAACTTCTAAGCCGACCGCGGTGGTCTAGATCTTGAACTCCCTATAGATGCGTTTAGAAGGCTGGAACTGACAAAAATAACAAGGCAGTGAAATATTTTGCGATGTTGCTGTTCGGGACTTCTCTTCTGTCCATGTAATTTACCCTGGAAGGAACACATCAAGGATTTACTGAATGATTAATTTGGGTCTGGGAAATGATGATGAGGAACCGGCTGCAGAAGAAGAAAATGTGCATGCTGATCTGCCACCAGTTGAAGGTGATAGTGAAGGTGATAAATTGTGCTACTGCTAAAGACTCATTTTTTGAATGCTGTAATTTATGACTGCAATTATCTGTCACCTTATTTAAGTGATTTAATTGTAGCCATTTTTGTTACTGTTTTTGGTGAATAAAAAAAAAGTGGTAGCGCAAAAAAAAAAAAGCGGTTGTAGGCGCTCAGTCCGGAGCTGCGCGACTGCTACGGTCGCAGGTTCGAATCCTGCCTCGGGCATGGATGTGTGTGATGTCCTTAAGTTAGTTAGGTTTAAGTAGTTCTAAGTTCTAGGGGACTGATGACCTTAGAAGAAATGTTCCATACTGCTCAGAGCCATTTGAACCATTTTTTATAACTTTTAAATAAGACACACAAAAGGTAAGAACTTTTCTCTTTTTCTTTGGAGTTCTTGTTTTTAATTTGTAGGCCGGCCGAAGTGGCCGTGCGGTTAAAGGCGCTGCAGTCTGGAACCGCTAGACCGCTACGGTCGCAGGTTCGAATCCTGCCTCGGGCATGGATGTTTGTGATGTCCTTAGGTTAGTTAGGTTTAACTAGTTCTAAGTTCTAGGGGTCTAATGACCTCAGCAGTTGAGTCCCATAGTGCTCAGAGCCATTTGAACCATTTTTTTTTAATTTGTATGTTATTTAAATTCATATATAGACGCTCCTTCTGGTTAATGATGTAATTTATAAAATAATAAATGAACCATATCAGCGTTCTTGTCTTGGATGTCTTGGTGAGCCACACAGCCCGTCATGAAAATGGAATTATAGTTCCTCGGAGATCTTGGAAGTATAATTTCTTGAGAATTTCTGAGAGTGGTATCGAACTGCTTTGGGACACTGATATTATTCTGATCTTCAGCTGCCATAAATATAAAGCAATTACAAAAGTTCGATTGACAAGTGCTCCCCTTCTCAATCGGCTACATGTTGTGTGTAAGTCTATTCCAGCGCCCCTGGCGTTTTGTTTCTGCACTAAGTGTCGCCAGTCAGCAGTAGTCGTTTACGTTTTCAGTCCACCCCAAAATTGTGACGTCAGGGCTGTCTGCTTTGCAGTGTGACACCTGAACGGTGGAAGTGAGGTTATGAGGGACTATCATTTTTACGAAAAGACTGAAATGTAGTAACAGAAGGCACGAACTAGCAATAATAATAGAGTTTGCTGATGACAAAAGCAAAATTCACAATCGATGTTCTTAACAAATGCCATATGGTAAATTCTCTACACTTCTGAGAAGTGAAAGAATAGACACTATCGTCTAGAATATCTAAATTTTTGCGCTCGAGAAAATAATATGCTTGCCACCCCACCGCGATATTACTGCACTTGGCCTGCCGTGACCGTTTTTTAAATACGCGGTGACGTTACAGTAGAGAAGTACAGTTGTGACTAAGGAAAACGCATCGCATTCTCCGTGCTTTCAGGTCAGTTACGCAAATGCTGTCATGTGGTTCAGTGTGTCCTCGTGAAATATCGTCAGTAGTGCAGTGCGATGTTATACAGAACCATCAATACACAAAAATGGTTCAAATGGCTCTGAGCACTATGGGACTCAACTTCTGAGGTCATCAGTCCCCTAGAACTTAGAACTACTTAAACCTAACTAACCTAAGGACATCACACACATCCACGCCCGAGGTAGGATTCGAACCTGCGACCGCAGCAGCAGCGCGGTTCCAGACGAAAGAGCCTAGAACCGCTCGGCCACAACGGCCGGCATCAGCACACCTGAGAGCAGACACACTCAGATGAAAAAGATCTTATATTAAAAGTTGTAGAATTTTACCAGGAAGGAAAAAAACAGAATCTGGTAATGACACTTTTGCAGAAAGCAATCTTCTGGGCAGCAAAAATGATGGGGAAGTTACGAAGAACAGAAAATACATTTTGGAAGACTTAAAGAAAGCGGAAGAAAATTATTAAAATGTTAAAACTCCTAAAAGACAAAGATGTTCTAGAAAAATGGGATCTCTAGATGACTTAGGTACAGCAGTTAGTCGAAGAATAGTTGTGTAATAGTAAGCAGGAAATCCCAAAGTTGAGAGAGCTGCTTTTCAAAAACTGAGATAAATTTCCATGGGGGATGGGAAACATTTCGAAAAATTTTGAAAGAGATGGGACTAACTGAATTTCAGGAAAAGAGCTATTGTTGTCCACTCTTGTGGAGCAATGTATTTCATGTTAATTTATGATTCGAACTCTAAATCCCAAGATTAACATGCTGATACCAATGGACATAATTAATCACAAATAGTTAGAAGAGAAACTGACTTCTAACTACACATGTGGTAGTACTGTCGTTCTTGATAATGCACTGTATGATACTGTCCAAAGGAATGAAGACCCCCCCCCCCCCGTCCCTCCATCCCCCCCCCCTACTGAACTCGCTGAAAGAACATAATGGAAAGGCTCATCAGAACAAAATCATATATGCACCGAGCTTAAGAAGAAATGAGCTTCTACAAATTATGTGTTATGTTAACTTAAATCTTGTTTTAAAATCAGATGTAGTTTTAAAGCGTAAGGGATTTACTGTTCTAAGGCTCCCACTATACCACTGTGATGTCAGCTCTGCAGAGCTTATATGGAAAACAGGGAAACAAAAATTTGCAGAAGAAAATTTCTTCCATTAATTTAACCATCCTAAAACAAATAACCAGAGAATTTTAATCTTAGATTATCCATCATGATTGATTAAAGCTTGCGAACATGTAAAAGAAATTGAAAATAAATATTGGCTCAGAGACGTGTTAACGGAAGAAGCAGTAGAGAATATAATCATCTGTGTTGGTCTGGAGAGTAAAGATCAATACGCAGCACAGGAGGGTGATTTGATAAGACGGGTAAAAAAGAAAGAAAAAATATTTGTTTCGTAAACAACTCAACTTACTTCTCGGCATAATCTCCATCAAGGGATATATGCTTGGTCCAGCGATCTTCCAGCTTCTTCATCTCACCAGAAAAATAGGTTCAGTCAAACTCTTCAAAATACTAATTGATTACTATTATTGCTTCCTCATTTGTTGAAAATTTCCTCCCTACAAGCCAAAGTTTTAAGTTACGGAACAGGAGGAAGTCACTTGAGGCTTAGTCTGATGAACATGATGGATGAGGAACCAATTCAAAGCCCAGTTCGAACAGCTTCGCCATTTTAATCGCTGACGTGTGGTATGGTGCATTATCCTGGTGAAAGAGCACGTTTTGTGTGTGTCTTTTTCCAGGCATCACATGTTTCAGACGATCCAACAATGAAGCACAATAGGATAGTTATTTGTCTGCATTTTCCAAGTAATCTATAAGGGTTATTCCTTGGAAACCACAAAAAACGGTGGATTCATTTTACCACCTGACAAAATGTTCGTAGCCTTCATCGGCACACTTACACCAAACCTCGTCCATTGTTTTGACCGCCATTTTGACTCTTGTGCGTAATAATGGATCCTCGTTTCCCCAACGGTCACGAATCGGCGCAAAAAGTCGTCCGGATTGTGATTAAACATCACCAGACAAATGGCTCTGAGCACTATGGGACTTAACAGCTGAGGTCATCAGTCCCCTAGAACTTAGAACTACTTAAACCTAACTAACCTATGGACATCACACACATCCATGCCGGAGGCAGGATTTGAACCTGCGACCGTAGCGGTCGCGCGGTTCCAGACTGAAGCGCCTAGAACCGCTCGGCCACCACGGCCGGCATCACAAGACATTGTGTTGAAAAGTTCTGCCGTATGCGCTTTTGGTCGAATGTGAGCAACCGTGACACCTACCTTGCACACAGTTTCTTCATAGTCAATTCTCCGTGCTGCGTATAATGGACTTGCTCAACTGAAATGCGTACAGTCTCAGCAATCTCACGAATTTTTATACGGCGGTCTTGCATTACCAAGTCATGGATTTCGTCAATTTGCGGTGACCTCAATTGGACGGCTGGAGCGAGCTTTGTCCTCGGTGATTGTCCGACAACGTTTAAATTAATTAATACAAAAGTAAATGGTCTTCAGTGATAGCGCAGAGTCCGCGTGTAATTCATTCAGTTCTACTTTGATTTGT